>NC_140483.1:183799580-186727080 GCF_964271855.1 Acomys minous | reverse complement strand
GCATGTAATATTAAGCTATAATTACACTGATATTTTCAAGTAGAGGGAGCTATTGTACAGGAAGAGAGCAATGGGACTCGGCAAAGCCTGTGTGTGTCCATATTGTTGCAGCAATATGGAAGAGTTGTCCACTTCAACCCCAGCAACCATGAATCACAGCATGCTTTCACTTTGAAATATGAAGCCATTACATTTTAAGTTTGACACACTAATAAATAAGCTACACAATTATGTCCTTCATTTAGGATGTCAGTTTTAGATAAAAGGCTTTTTTATTGGGAGGGGAGGGAAACTACATGAAATACACAGAAGGAAGCTGGCATTGCTTCCTATTAATGATCACTAAATAGTAAAATATACCAAAAGTTAATAATTTCTTTAAGTTTTTTGTGACTGCTCACTCAATACCATCTCACAGAACACTGAGCCGGAAACTTGGTGAAGTGAATGAGCTCCAGCTGAAGCTGACAGAAGCAGCTTTTAAGACGATTATCATTATATGAGGACGTTTCACTCTCGTTTCATTGAGAAATAATGAAAATAGCCCTGCTGTGGAAAGATTACGAATTTCATTTATTACAGAAAAGTCTTATTTGCTCATTTACACAAAGCATAGTCTTTTTTTTTTTCTTCACAAAAACTAGTGTCAGGCACACTTGCCTATTACTAAAATGTATTCAGGGCTGGTGTCCTCGTTATTCAAACGTCTTATCCCTCTGCCTGGCAGCCAGAACCCAAAGATCGCTTCTTTGTGGCTTATAGAAAGAAAAATTAAGCATGTGTACACACCACCGGGAGCCTTCCACCATGTCTAATTGCCACTGTCTGAGGATGATGTTTCTGACTGTGTGGCTTCCCACATCCTATGCTGAGCAAGTGATTTCTACATGGCCATCAAGGCAACAGCTGTTCTTGCCTACTGGGTGGCTGTTTTGTAAGGCTCTGCACCATGGAAAGTACTCAAACCCATTCTGACCCATGCTGCTTCTCACTAGGCACGCCTACTTCCTGAAAACATAGTATCATGCACATGGTATATCAAACAAGATGGTAAAGATGTTTCTCAAGATTGCCACTGAACCTTGGAGCCCAGCAACCACATCTTTAATGGTTTCACCAGATTTTATAAGCTTTCACCCTAGCGTGTGGGTGTGGATATGTGCATGCTTGTGGTTGCGCGCACGCACACGCGCCCGCACACACACAAGCGTGCGCGCACACACAAGCGCGCGCGCACACACACAAGCGCACGCACACACACAAGCGCATGCATGCGCACGCACACACACACACACACAAGCGCACACGCGCGCCCGCACACATACAAGCGCACGCACACGCGCGCGCGCGCACACACACACACACACACGCACGCACGCACACACCACAGCACCAGAGGACAATCTGCTGGAGCCAGTTCTCTCCTCCTCACGTCACCGTGCTTAGCAGTGTGTGCCTTTACCCACTGATCCATCTTGACACTAGCATATTTTCCAATCTCTCATGTTTCCCCTTTTGATAAAGAAAACCACAAGACATTGTTAGAGTGAACATCCAACAGAGAGCACTAAAGGCAGGCGGATTGTAGAGCGTGAGAAACACTTGCCAGCTGCCTTGGGAAGAAAGCGTCTCCTCTTTATTCAAGAGCTTGTGCTATCACACCTTCCACAGCACGTATCCCAGATGTCTGTTTAAAGTCAACCATTTATGGAAAGGATGTTTCATGAGAGGGTTAAGTTTTTTAAAGGACAGGATCCTCTAATCAACCAGGAACAGCAAGTGTCCAGGGTACACCACACGGAGCCAGCAGAGCTTGTCCCACACTCACTGCTCAGCCACAGCGCTCACGAGCCAGACACGTCTCACAAGCCAGTCACGCAATCTGACTGAAGAAAGAGCACCTGGAAAATGTCAGAACTCTTGAACTGATGCGAAGTTTCATTGTTATAAACACTGGATTCTGCAGTGATTAACCAGAGGAGATCCAACCTAACACCAGACTCCTCCCTACAGCCCTCAGCGGTAGCAGCCGAGCATGCAGTGGCCCTTTCTCCCTTGCACTGAGATGTGTATTTCACAAGTCAACCTACTACCTTCCATCTCCTCTCTCAAGCCCTCCCTCTCTACCACCCCCTGCCTTGTTTAGCCTCACACTACCTCTTGCCCAGGTAAATGTCACAATCTGACACAATGCCTGCAGTCTCTAATCTCGTCCTCATCCGCCCAGTTTCTACAGAGATCATAGAAAGTTTAAATAAATAAATAAAAATGTATGTAAGAGCCCAATCAGGAAGGACAAGACTGAACCAATGTCTTCTGCACTTGTGAACGAACTCAAAGTAGCTGAGGCTGCCTGCAGGAGACGAGGCCAGCCAACATTCTAGCAAAGGCAAGGATGGCACACACAGCTCCCACTAACATCAGAAGAACTACTGACTGCTGATGACTTCTGGGAGTGGTAGAGGTCATTTTCTCTAAGGGTGAGGCCTGCAGTGATGGTCCCACACTCTTAGTACATGGACAGCACAAAGTGGACTCATAGGTCATTAAAGGAGAAAGGAAACTGAGGTAGTAGGGATGTAGGAAGGATCTGGGAAGAGTTAGGGGTAAGGTTGTGTGGGTGAATATGATCAAAACACAGTGTACAACATTCTCAAAGAATTAATAAAGTTATGTTTAAAAATAAAACAAAACCCAAAAATATAACAGAAATATGATCACAACCCCTCCTGTGCTCAAAATACTGTGATGATGCCACTGTCTTTAGGATTAAGTCCTAATTCTTTAGCTTTTATGCAGAGAAATGCCTGTGGGTCTGCAGTTCTGTCCCATCTGTGTCCACAAGCCTGATCCTTTGTACCACATCTTATCACAACACAGGACTACTAAAATTTGTGACACTGTACAAAATGTTCTTTTTGCCAGAAATATTGTCCCTGGTCCCTCCCACTCATTCACATCTTTGCCAAGGTTTCCTCCAGCAGGACACTCTCCCAGTTTCCCGGAGACTCTTGTATTTAGTGAGGTCAATTTCAGCACTCCTCATATTTCCACACTATCTCATACTATATTCATTTCCAAACTATATAAATATATATGCTAATATATATCCCCATGCTATAGAGTCATTTAGGGGCCCCAGTTAAATGTACCTAGAGAATTTTGTATAATTATATGATTTCTATAATTTTACTATAATCATTACAACTATCTTATTAAGAACAAAACAATCTACAGAGTGAGTTCCAGGACAGGCAGGGTTACACTGAGTATGTCTACTTATGCGCTGCTTTTCTCCTACGGGGCCACTATGATGTCTGCAGCACACAAGGCACTATCAGACTAGTGGACAATAAACACAGCCAGGGCAAGCCACCACCATACATAAATAATCACCACGACTGTCCATATTTTCCCAGTTCTTACAGCATCTCACTGGTCCTCAAAACACAGTGAAGTGGATACCATTACTACATGCACTTCCCGAATGAGAAAATGGAAAGACTTCAAAGCACAAAGTTGCCAAATGACAGATTCAGAGTTTAAAGCAGTTAAGTTCCAGCGTATGCAACTCAGCTACTAAACGTCTTCTCTGCCTGACGTAAACTTGCTACTAAGTGAAGAGGCTGAAGGAACACAGACCTGGAGGAGATACAGCATCACCTTTCAGTGTGCAGCTGAACCCTTCACGCGCCATACTTGGTTGTTAGGAGTTTATACTTCTAGACCTGGATAATGACACAGCAGACAGCACAGAAAAATGCATGTGTCCAGACAGCACAGCAAGATGCGTGTCTCCAGACAGCACAGCAAGATGCGTGTCTCCAGACAGCACCACCCAGGCACTGCTTTGCCAAAGTTTAATTTACATTTAGCTTCTCAAGAATGCAATCATCTGGCGAGCCTAAGAACACACTTAGAGCATAGAAGTGAACACATGACAGTCATTATGTCCAAATGGACGGGACTCCAAGTTTCTGAATGGCCTATAAAATGTATTATATGGACTTCATTGTTCATCCCAGAGATCAAAGGACCAGATTCCATGAAAACTAAAGTAGAGCACAGCGTATCATCTGGGGCATGGAGAAGGCTCCCCCAAAACACAGCTTTTGTCAGTGACAGACATGAACAAGATGTGCAGAGCCCCAAGCTTGCTCCAAAATCTAGGCGAGAGCTACAACAAAGTAGCCCTAGTAAGACTGGCAGAGACCATGAAGCAGGTGCCGCACAAGGAGGACACAGCGTCGGTAAGAAAACCAGCCAGTTGAATGACTTTGGGAAGAACCCTTTGTCGAAAATAACAGGAACAGGCTGAAGAGGTGGCTCAGAGGTTAAGAGCACTGGCTGCTCTTCCAGAGGTCCTGAGTTCAATTCCCAGCGACCACATGGTGGCTCACAACCATCTATAATGTGATCTAATGTGCACTGTATACATAATAAATAAATAAATTTTAAAAAAAGAAAAGAACAGGAAAATGGGTGAGCATCTCCACGTTCATAGCTCTGTCCCCAAAAAGGAAATGGAAAACCGAAGTGCAACAACTTATTCATGGTCAAAATTTAAAAAGGCTTCTGTGGGTTTATTTATTTATTTAATCTACTCTGTATCAATATACTCAAACACTGACAGGTCAGAGATTCAAAACCACACAGCAGGAGTGTATCAGGAGGTAGACCCTCATTTATTTCAGTTAGACATTTGTCCACAGGGTTCTTTACGTTTGACAATATTTTGAGGTGTGTTTGTCATTTCATATGTGTGAGTGTTTTGCCTGAATGTATGTCTGCACCATGCGTGTGCCTGGAGACTACGGAAGACAGAAGAGGGCATCAGACCCCCTAGAACTCGAGTCATAGATGGCTGTGAGCCCTCATGTGGGTCCTAGGACATGAACCTGAGTCCTCTCCAACAGCAGCATTCTTAAATGTCGAGCAATCTCTCCAGCCCTTCTGATAGTATTTTAATTGTATTTTATTTGTATTCATTTTAGTGTATGTAAATGTACCCACGTGTATATGCAGTTACATGCCACATCATGCATGTGGAGGTCAGAAAACAACTTGCAGGACAAGGAGAAGTCATTTTTTCATGGAGGAGGCTGCTGGCAATTGTCATGCTTCCGTGGGTAGCTCCATACCATGAGCATGGACAGTGCAGTATCACTGTAATCAATGAGTTATCAAAGATGAAAAACACAACTGATACAGGAGAAGGACATGCTGAGAGTGTCCCCTGAAGCAGTGCTGAGTGTTAACATTCAAGATACATTGTAAACACGGATGAAATTGCCAAAGAATAAACTGATCAGTATCTTTTACTAAATGGGCCAGCGAGATGGCTAAGCAGGTTTTGCCACCAAGCCTAATGACTTGAATTCAATCTCCAGGACTCACCTGGTGGAAGTAAAAGTTGTCCTCTGACCTAAACATAGACACACAAACACAGACACAGACACACACACAGTGGCATGCATATATGTGCAGGTACACACAGAGAAAAACATACAAATATAGACCATACATACAAAGATGAATGAATGAATAAGCAGATAAAATTTAAAAGACTTGCACACCCCAAAAAAGTACCTTAGGTAGTATTAAAATTAACTAGGCAAGCTCTGGTTTAAAAGAAAGAGATGTAATCAGCTATGTCAACGAAACTTCTTCTGATAAGCATTTACTTTTAGGAATGAAAAGTAAATGCTTGTGAGTGTAAGATAATGAGTAAATGGTTATAACGAGTAATGAGCGAACATGTTCTCTGACTCTAACCTCATGTGTAACTATTTTATAATACAGCGAGGTACTTACACTAGTCAAACCAATTACCACCACGTTCCAGGTGCGTGTCCACAAAACACCTTTGACCTACTCAAGACGGATGAGCTGGCGGGGTTTCTAGTTCCTTGTGCCTTCCTGCTGCCTGAACTCCCTTAGGTCTTGGGAACAGATTTTTCTATCCATTACACACAGAACAAGGCAGCTGCTGAACAGCAGAGCAAGCACAGTTAAAGATCAGCCGACAAGAAGTGGGCAGAGAAACTTGCTAAAAACCCAAATGGTTAAGTAAGCACAGCTTTGGCTATAAAACCCAGCACCTCCAACACGCTGGGTCAGCACCCCACCCCCAGCCTAAAGGGCTAATCAACATTATTCCCACAGGAATAATTGTGTGCGGTTGCTTGTTAAAGAGGAGGGCTTTCTCTTAGCTCCTTTCTCTTTTCTCAGAAATTTTCCTTGGACATTAATATGCCCTTTAGTTGCTTCATCTTTTGAAACTTATTTCATATAGTAATTATTCATACATCCATGGTGGTCCATCACTCCTTGAGCAGAACTTTTGCTGGTTACATGGGGTGGGGGGAGGAGGCAAATAAAATTAAAGCAAGGCAATATTCCTCATCTAAAAGCCCTGTCACCCGACTGACATGCCTGGGGTCTGGCAGGCAGGGTGCTGAAGCACAAGGAAAAACACACTGCTGAAATGTGGGTACACTCAACAGTACCGAGTCATGAAATGTGGGTACACTTAACAGTACTGAGCCATGAAATGTGGGTACACTCAACAGTACCGAGCCATGAAATGTGGGTACACTTGACAGTACTGAGCCATGAAATGTGGGTACACTTAGCAATACCGAGCCATGTATTTTTGAAGTGTAGAAAGTGAAGTTACTATAAATAAGAAATATCCTAGTATCTTCAGGGGGGAAACACAGTTAATTAAAAGTGGTTATGATGCATGGAAAGTACAGACATGTAAACCCTTCTTTAAAACCTCTCAAGAAGAGCATCCGAGCCTATGCTGGCTTAGAGAGACCTGTTTCCAGTTCCCACTTAGGGCCACTGACATCTCCATGTAATTCCAGCCCCACCCAAAGGGTCCAATTTTCATTTTGTGAGTAGCAGCAAAATGTTCACAAATCAATAAACAGACACACTCACATACACAATAAAAAAACATTTACTAATGGCTAAAGCAAACCTCTCAAATATTAATTTTGGAATTAATTTTACTTTCCTAAGCTAGTTAATTTTGATTTAAACGCAATTTTTTTTAAAACGTTGTTTTCTCTGAGACTGGCGTTTCTCGTCTCAAATAGAGAACAGCAGAGACTTTGGAGTTTTCAAAGCATAAGCTGAGATCTTGCACACACCGCACGCAGGCTCCCACTGCTGCCCTGGCTACTGTGAAGTTAGGAAGACCTGAGGAGATACCCATTTCTACAAAGGTACGCCTTCACCCCAAATGAGCACATGCCATCTGAGCACATGAACCCAAGCCATCTGGGCTAGTGTTTGCTCAACCATTCGTCAGACCTGAGTCACATCACAAGAAAATTTAGAGTTGGTCTGTGGTCCCTGGATAGGCAGCTTGGATCCCAGCAACACACAAAAGTAGCTTCCGACGGCATGGCATCCTGGCCCTCGTTCTCTGTGGGCCGGCAAGTACCACAGTACATAGGACATAGGATGCTCCTCCTTCTACAGTTTGCTTTTAAGCCTTGACAGGCCAGTGATATACAGCACACAATGCACTTAATAAAGACTTTTAAACTAAACAGTAAAAAGACCAAGGAGTTACACTGGGCACCTCAAAGTCAACCATACATGTTTTATGCTCTGGTAACAGAAAACATCACATCTCTGAAGAGCTTAGGCCAGGTAGGAGGAACAAATGCCTGTGAGACCATGATCTGAATGTTTCTCTGGGAAGATAAACTAGAAATGCCTCCTCTCTTTCAGCTGACCCTTAAGTAGAGAGAGAGAGAAAAAAAAAAAAAATCAGGGTTGTTTCCACCTAAAAGCAGGACATTCACCCATCCTGACACAGACCAGAGAACTCAGCTGCATGGCAGCACCCTAATTTAGAGCTCAAGTTTTGATTAAGAAGATCCAGATTGGTGGAAGAATTAGAAATAGACTGATGGTGCTGATATCAGAGTGAATATTAATACTCTACCAGCCTAGCTACAAACGACAATAAATTACTGCCATAATTAAAGCTGAAACAAAATTGATAGTTATATATTGCTATCACTTAGTCTTCCCACATTATGGAAGACCATTAACTTCATGACTTACACACCTGCTTGTATTTTCCAGGAGAACCATCTGGATAAAGAAATGACTCCACATAAGACGTCAATGTGATTCATCTAAAGACATGTGTCCCAAAATGGTGTTCCAGCAATTTGGTAAAACTGCATCAAAACTGGAAATGCACACACGTCTTTGATTAGCACACTCTCTTCTAGAAATCTGTCACTAGCTGAACTGCCACAGTTTTACAAAGGATATGGCAACAATCCACTACAGTATCATTTAGTCATTTAGTCTATACCACGTGGGTACAAGAGGCTAGCTGGATAAATTATTGTCTATCAACAATAATGTATTATGCAGTCATTAAAAAGAGCTAGGCAGCTCTATAAATACTAAAGTGAAAGAAGATGTAATTGGTTACAAAAAGCAAAGTACTTAAGGTATGCATGATATATCTCACTTATATGTCAAAATGCAAAATTTATGTAACAAAAAACCCTATTATTTATATAATCCTGTGTTTATAAAATACATCTTGGCGGAAAGACATGAAATACAATGGATCTTCCTGGAAGAGCTTTGAGTGTCACAAAAGGTCTGGGTGTACTTTTGAATATATGCCATGTGCATATATTACTACCTTTAAAAACACTGTAATATGCTCAAAAATCCAAAGAATTTTACGTTATAAATGAAAGTCATATAGCCCTTCCTTTAAGTTTTTATACAGTCTTTATAAAGAGAGCTTGTGGGCTGGGGCTGAGCACGGTGGTGAGCAGTCTGCCTGGCACACTTAACGACTCTGCACTGCAAAATAAAAAGAACAACGAATTCTCTGAGTTAAGAGCTAAAACTGGGCAAAATTCCTCACAGATCCAAAGGCAAATGGTCCAGGCTCAGCAGCAGCTTCTGCTCACGCTGTTCTGTTTTCACAACTCATTGCATGAAACCTGTTTCCTCAGAAAGAACTATTTGCACTTGCTGTTTAAGGTCATCATCTGCCTATGGCCTTTCACAGGCTTGCAGGAGGACCAACCATGTTCACATGTGACTCGGCTGTTGAACAGTACTACCTGCCTATGGCCTTCCAAACAGGCTTACAGTAGGACGGACAGTCCTCACATGTGACTCAGCTCTCACTGAGACAAACGCAGTCTTTCAAAAATACCTGCTTTGGCAAAGATTGAGTTATTCAGGAGGGGAGGAAAATGAAGAATAGGATGCAGGTTGAGGGAGAATTATTGGTTAATAAATTTCCCCTTCTAAATCACTGAAATTTAAAAGTACCAAGGATGGCAACGTCATGGCTAATGTCAAACATTTTCAGTGAATTATAATCATGAGGGGTTATTCAAAGTTCAGCATAAATCAAAACACCAGGAAATATCCACTTGCTCAGTTTAATTTATAGGGTCAACTGAAGGTAAAATCCATATAGTTCAATCTTTGCAAGCTTTTTGGTAGGAATCAGAAGTTAGAGACTCTCAGACTACCAACGTGCTTGACTAAGAATGTTAACACCTAAGAACAGGCTTTCAAACGAGCTGTCACTCTCTTCTGAAGCAGTAAACACTTCTTACACAGTGCTTGTGGACACACTGCATTAACTAACTCCTAACATTTACTAAATTTTCATATAGCACTAAAAGGAGAACACTATCTAGCAGCTTGCCCTTTAAACATTTTTTTCCAATTAGAAAAACAAAAAGACTCACTATAATCCATTTACTATAAGGATGTCCTATTTAAAAAATCTGCACAAAAATCTTCATAAAGAAATAACATCATATTATAATTAAAAGCAATGGATGTCAGTCCAATTGCTTGGGTTCAAATTTCACTTCTACCATATGCCTATTGCATGACCTTGGACTTAAAATCTAATTTATCTGTCCCTCAGTTTCCTTACTTGTTAAATGGGATTACATGGTTCTTGTGAGAAATATATAAGCTAATATATGTAAAACAAGTAAAATGGTGCCTAACACAAAATTTAATAATTGGCACCTACTACTGCTATATTTGTGTTAATGCTGATACTAACGAGTATTAATAATATTTCATGAAATAATATTCAAAGGAGTGGGGTGAAATAACATAAAAAAAGGAGAGAAACAAAGCTGAGACTACTAAAGTCCAATACAGAACCCTCACTTACAGACTCATCAAGATACTATGAAGACCTGCAGCCAGAGCTGGAAGATGGCTCAGTGAGCAGACATGCCGGCTGTGCAAGTCTGGGCTAAGATGCCAGGATGTAGCTCAGTGAGCAGACATGCTGGCTGTACAAGCCTGGGCTAAGGTCCATGCCAGGATGGAGTAGACAGGAAAGGACAGAATCTACTCCACAAAGTTTTCCTCTGGTCTCCACACAAGCACCTGCACGTCTAGGAACATGCTTGCATCTGCATGTGTGTGTGCGTGCACACACACACATACATACTCCACATACTAACGATGATGATGATGATGATGAAGAATTTCAAACTTATACTCAAAGTTCCCAGGTGCTATGATGCTTTGAAGAACAACTGATCACCTAGCAGCAATGCACTACCTATCTCTACCACCCAGCCTTCCTAGACATGGATGTCCACATGCTAAATACACAGGACAGGATATGAGCCAACCTCTGTGGGGCACAGACTTGACCTCTGCTCAAACACAAAAAAACAAAACCTTTATCCTAAAATCTAACCTGTATAACATTTACTGTTTTCTCTGTTTCCTGTCCAAATATAGTATAAACTTTATGGACTGAGCTCCCACATCTGCTCTCTGGCCATATGTCTGCCCTCTAGGACTTCGTGTCGGACTCAGCTCCTTCATCTCAGAGCAGGCAACCTTGCTTTGTTAGGCTGGTCAACTCCCATCAGTCTGGACAGCCCTGAGGCGGCCCCACCCCTCACTCCACAGAGCAGTTCAAGGTCCTTTGTTGTCCACTCACAGGATCCTAAAGCTTACCTAGGTTTACGTAAAAATTAAACTTCTGAGCACTAATTTGCAGGGTAACTCACACGTGGCTCCCTGGGAGTTGGATGCATGATATAATATGACTGATTTCGTGATGAGCTTCAAACTCCATCAAAGGTATCTACTTATTAAATTTCCTAATCTAACTGTATCGCTGAAGTGTATACAGTTTAAACACTGCAGTGTGGTACTACATTGAAGGACGGTTTCAATAGCTGTGTGCTGACTTTCTAAACTGAATGAAGTGTAACAATGCTCACACTTCCGTGATTTTCTTTCCCTTACACACAAATTCATAATCCATATGACTTTTTCATGTGACATCACAATCCCTGTCCTTGAGAAGTTACATCAAAGAGACAGATGTACACAGTTTTCAGTTCTTAGGGCACAGAAAATTCATTGATCAGAAAAACAGTTAACTGAAAGTAATACTGAAAAGTGGAAGTGCAAGCTCTGTGCTGCTAGTGCAGGCCTTTACCATGAGGACACCATGCCCTGTTCCTATGACTAGCAGTCTGGCTACAGTGTTCCCACAGTCCTACTTACTGTAGATATATAAACCTAGGAGGGCAGGAATCTGCTTTGGTCCTATCCAGCCACCTAATAAACTTACATAAAACACATCAAATATGAATATCACCAGGAATGTGACCTTTCATGATGTCTGCTACACCTCTACTGAGTTTTGCAAAAACTATTTTTCAACTGCAGAATTTTTTATCTGATTACAAGGGTCATGCAATTAAATAAATTAATGAGCTTACCACAAATCAAATACTAAACTGCATTTCCCTATCATCTGAACACTTTGTTAGGAAATGTTTTTTTTACACCCTGACAAATGTTACAAATGTACTGTGCACAACTGTGACAGCACTTAACATTTGACTGAGGGAAAATTCCCAGCATACATGCGGGTGTTTACCTTCCAAAGCTGGGCTATAAAAGAAGATGAGCAACCCCACTTATCTGAATTAAAATAACATTTAGGAAATTAAGATGTTTTCTACCAGTTCTCCAAAAAACACAAAGGCAAAATAATTCTCTGGTACTATTTTTTTTTTCAGCAGAATTACATCATACAACCTGAATGGAAATCAACTTCTATTCATGCAGACTGTGAGGAGGATACAGGAAAACAAAACAAAACAAAGAAAAAAAATGTACACTTTTATAAATTTTAATATTCCAAAGAAAACAACAGAATCCAGAACTGAAACCCTGAGAACAAAATGAGGAAACAGTCCACACTGGAACAACTGTTTTTAAAGTACAAATCTCAGAATTGTTAGAGATTTCCTGCCAACTAGGAATAAAACTGAGAGGCTAACAAGTGTTTCTTTCTTTCAGAACTCTATTAAGCTCAGAAAGAATTTTCTGCTTTAAGATGTGTAACCCTTAAAACATGAAGTCTGGGCTAAAAGTGTAGCTCTGGGCTTGACTGTTGCTCAGGATGTAGAAACTCTGCCTTTGACACCCCTAGCAGTGAAAACAGACCAATCAGTAACTATTTAAACCCTGCAGTTGGTCTAAGAAGTTAATTATAAAACATATTTATCAATTAACTTTGAAAATACACAGAGATCTCTAAAATAATGGAAAGGTAGCTGAACATCAAGATCATATTTTAAAAGTGTTTACAAATTAAGCCTCCTCATCAAAGTAGTTAATAAATTCTCATTGACATTTGTTCATTTAATTCCAGTGAGTTTTGGCTGGTCTAAATTTTATTGAGTCTTTTATTAGCTACATATTAGGGGCTGGGTGACACTTCTACAGTACAAAGGGAACTAAGAGTTCTTACCAGAATCTCACAATTGACACTTCCTGATGACATTACTTCCCAAAACGCTCATCTCCTATCAACAACTTATAATTCAATAATATCTTAAAAGGAAATTCTAAAAGCAGAGGCCTATCTGGCATGGAATATGCCAGCAAAAATGATATGATCTATTTCAGTAATTTAAAATCAGTCGTTTAAATCTTACTCAATGTTAAAGTATTTTTCTTGTACTGTATTCTCTATCACATCATTATATTACACAATGATTTCAGAGGCTGGAGAGACGCCTTAGCAGTTAAAGAGCATTTGAGGTTCTTGTAAAGAACCCAAGTTTCCTTCCCAGCACCCAATGGCACCTCCTCACTGTCTGTAACCCCAGCTCCGTGGGATCCAATGCCCTCTTCTGACCAGAACATACACTGTGCACACAGATCGTGCAGGCAAGACATTTATAACTATAAAATATGTTTTAAGAATCAGATTCATGGTAGCATGCTGGCTCAGTGAGTGAAGGCACCAGCTGCCACGTCAGACTGCCTGAGCTTCCTCTCCAGGGCCTATGTAGCAGAAGAGAGAGAGCTGATGCCCACACGTTGCCCTCTGACCTCCATGTGGGTGTATGGAGGCATGCGCATGGACCCATACTCACACAGCTAAATTAATGAATGAGTGGATGAATGAATAAATACAATATTTACACCTGGCTTTATGTAATTTTGCATCCTGTATGCTTTGACAGAGTACATATTGCTTTGTTTACACTGTGATTGGGTCACACTAGTTTTAAGGTGTGCACCTTAGCAGTAAAGAGATCTGCTGTCAACAGCTTTAATTCTTCCCAATAATCAGCAGCCCCACAGTGGGACAGGAGGGGCTAAGCTGCTGTAAAGAGCAGGTGCCCTGCTATGCGCTCCATGCTCCCAACCCCACATCAGCAACCTTACTCTAGCTAGAACTGGAGTCACAATAAATATTTAACTACAAAAGTGTTATGCGTCTATCAGCAGATAGTTTCACCAAGAATATTTGTGCTGCAGTTCATTAAGACTGACATGTAAACAAGACCATAAAAGCCGTCACATGGCAGGAAGGACAGAACACACGAGTGAGGGTGCCGCTAATGTGCACACATGACAGGAAGGCAGAACACACGAGTGAGGGTGCCGCTAATGTGCACACATGACAGGAAGGACAGAACACACGAGTGAGGGTGCCGCTAATGTGCACACATGACAGGAAGGCAGAACACACGAGTGAGGGTGCCGCTAATGTGCACAGGGTTCTTTCTTTCACTTTTGATTTAGGAGACAGAGTCTCATTACATAAACCACACTGGCACTGAAGTCCAAACTGGATTTGCATTCCTCCCACCTCAGCTTCCCAGAGCTTCTTTTTGAAATTTATTGTGAAAATGGTAGCGGTTATATAACTTACACCTACACATACACTAGAAGCAACCTAGGTGAATAAATGTATATGCTTCATGGCACATGAAATATGTTTCAATAAGGTTGCTGTAGGCCCATTTTTTTTAAAAGTTCACCAAGTTCTAGTCTCTAAAAGCATCGACTTTTGTCATTCCCGCCAGCTGTTCCATCGCAGCATTCATGAACAGCTCCTAGTTTTAAAGAAAGTGACTGAGAGTGTAACTGAAAGCCCCCTTCTGTGGGATTCACTCTGCTGCAGTGTGGTGAGTGCTTTAACAGTTACTAGTTCATCTAACCCCCGGCATAGAGCAACACCCGACCAGAGCTACGCCATCAGCCAAACCCCTCTTGGCAGGTTCCTATACCTGATAATCCAAAATGCTGAATCCCAAGCCTCTGCAGCCTTTCACCAGCTCCACAGTCCTGACTTCAGGAGACCACAGGGCTAATTCTCCATCATCGTCATCCTCAATGCTGACATCTACGCTGCGGTCAACCTGAAAGAACAAAGCAGTTGAGTGTGGAAACCACTGTCCTTTCTCTTCTAAAAAGAACTCAGTTCCTTTTCACACTGGGAAGTCTCTTTGGCATGCGTAGTTAGTTTTTGATCTTTTTAAAGGGGGCATGCACTGGGTACTCACAACCAAAGATCAAAGCTTCATGAAACATCAGGCATTCAGAACTGCAGATCTTTCACACAATTTTCAAATGGTTTCATTGAGAGTATTAACACTGACCTCTTATACTTCAATGAGTTCTGTCATCCCATTAGAAGCATAAAAGGAAAAATAGGTAATTTAAGTAAAAATGTAAACTTCATGCAAAGTAGAGGCACACAGATGTTTTAAAAGCCATACTGTAATTATAACACACAGAGAAACCATTCCTACAGCCTCCCAGAAGACTTCAGGGAGTTTTACTAGAAGATCACAGGAGGAAGGAGGAGAAGGGAGAGGAGGAGGCAATGCTGGGCAGGAGAGCTGTGGCTGCACTCGCATCAGCCGCCTCCAGCTCCGTGACACTGTGTAGTTCTTCAAGTAGAAACAGGGAGCATGTGGTGCTAGACAGTGAGTTAGCACAGGCCCCGCACACAGGCTCTGTCAGTTCCCGTCCCTGGCGTCCCCCTCTTCTGGACTCTCTGTCCTTCCAGAAGCCCAATGAAGCTAAAAGAGACACATCTACTATATGGGGCATTTATAGCTGTGTATGGTTTTGCTCTCTGCTTAATGTCTCCATAAATACCTTGTCCTTCCACAGACTAAGAACAATTTAGTTTTTTGAAGAAGGGTCTTACTCTGTAGTTCAGGCTAGCATAGAATTCATTATGTAGCCCAGGCTTGCCTCAAATTCACAACAATCCTGTCTTAGACTCCTGAGTTTGGGGATTTACTGGCATGAACCTCATATGTAGCTAAATAAAGCAGACTTCTTAAAATCTTGGATAATCTCAGTAAATAAAATGAAAATGTATCATATCTACAAGCAGTACTGAGTAACTGGTTTAAGAAAATTTACTTAATAGTATCGACAGGAGGGGGCTATATAATGGGCTCAAAATTAGAATTGGCTCAGATCTCAAACTACTGTTGGATAGATGTAGAACACTGAATATCCACACTGGACAAAACCTAAACACAGAAACAATTTCTTGATTCTTGACTGACCAAACCTGAGGTAAGGGAATATTCTCCATTGATAATCACCACGTAGTTTAGTTTGATGTAAGGAACTACGTTTTTATAATTGAAAAAAATTATTACAGTATGTGTGGGTGCACCACTCTGGCACACGTGTGGAGGTTAAAGGATTATAGTATGTATGGGTGTACCACTCTGGCATACGTGTGGAGGTCAAAGGATTATAGTATGTGTGCATGCACCGCTCTGGCATACGTGTGGAGGTCAAAGGATTATAGTATGTGTGCATGCACCGCTCTGGCATACGTGTGGAGGTCAAAGGATTATAGTATGTGTGCATGCACCGCTCTGGCATACGTGTGGAGGTCAAAGGATTATAGTATGTGTGCATGTGTGTGGGGGTTAGGGTTTGGAGGTTAAAGGACAACTCAAGGAGCCAGATGTCTCCTTCTACTGGTTCTGGGATTAACACCTGCTGAGCCATCTCACATACCTAGAAAGGGATATTTTAAAAAAGAAAATACTTCCACCTTCCAATAAAATGTTCCAAGGCTAATATGATTGGTGTACTATTGGTGTACTCACTGATCAATAATTAGAATTGTTGCTATGCCACCAAACCAGACAGTTTAACAACATAAAAGGGCAGGAGAGATGTGTCAGCAGTCAAGAGCACTTGCTGGTCTTTCAGAAGACCCACGTTTGGTTCCTACCACCTACACTGGGAGCATACAGCGGCCTGTGACTCTAGCACCAATGGATCTAACACCCTCTTTTGACCTCAAAGAGCACACACTCAGCATACACTCAAGAAGTCACTCAAATGTACACATAAATAAAAAACATTTTTAAAAGAAAGAATATAAGATATATCAGGATAAGTGGGAAAAAAAGAGAAAAATTGAAAATGAGCCAAAATTTTAAGAGATTACATATACCCACAAAGAACAAACTTATAGAAATGTCATGGCATCCCAGGTGCATGTTCTGCACCGACCTGGACTATATCACTGACACATCAATTCTGCACAACCCCTGCCTTTACAGAACAGAAAGCAGTCAGCCGACAGGCAGCAGTGCTGAGTCCGGCATGCTTCAGGCTGTTGTTCACCACTGTGCAGGATATGGACGGAAGTGCAGAGTCAGCAAGCGGGGCTAAAGGTGTATTTATCAAACTCCACAGGGAAGCCACCACACATACTTCAGTTTACTAAGAACAACAAAAGTTACACAGTATGGCATGAGTCCCCTCCTTGAAATCTGCATTGTTTTGTTTTGAGACTGGCCTTACTCTCTAGAGTTCCTGGATGGCTTGGAACTTGATGTGTAGGCCAGGCTGGCCATGAATTCACAGAGTTCTCTGCCTGTTTCTACCTCCCAAGTACTGATATTAAAGGCATATGACACCTCAGTTCTTTTTTTCTTTTACATTAAAAACAGGTACCAGAAGCCAAGTGGTGGTGACTCACGCCTGTAATCCCAGCACTCAAGAGGCAGAGGCCAGCCTGGTCTACAGGTTGAGTTCCAGGAAAGCTAGAGCTATGCTACACACACACACACACACACACACACACACACACATGCACACACACACACACACACACATACACACACACTGTCTTGGAGAAAAACAAACAACAAGAACAACAAAAATCAGGCATCAGTCAGGCATACAGGCACACATTTACAATGTCAGCACTGGCAAGACACCGACAGGACTGTGAGTTCAACTCAAAGACAGACTAGGGCTAAAATCCAAGCCTAAGCTAACCTGGGCTATATAGTGAACCTTGTCTGAAGAAGAGGAAAAGCTGTCAATCAAGAATCTTAAGTTCTTCATATATGTATAGTACAGAATAAAGGCAACGTGATATCATAGAAAAGTTTAAGAAATGACCTATGCCCAAAAAGGGTTGACAACCTTCTTAGAAAATCAAGGTTTACCCACACTATAAGATCTATATCACAGCACGAAACTGTAAGTCAGCTATGCACTTTCTGATGATTTAGGATATCAGACACCTTAAATGGTTGTTTGGAGGCATCAGAACATTAGTCACCATTGGCATTCATGGGGCTCCCGATCTATAGGTGCAATGCTAAGAGCTTGGCACATGTTACTGTATTTCCTTCTGACATGCGCTTCTGAGGACTCTAAGTCCTGTAAGCAGTACCATTTGTCTTAGTTATTTCTTTAACACCTTGCTAAGACACCATAACCCAGGCAACTTCTAAAAGAATGAGTTTACTTGAGGCTTAAAATTCTAGAATGTGAATCCATGACCATCATGGCAGGGAAAACCAAGCATGGCACTGAGGCAGTAGCTGAGAGCTTACATTTTGATCCACAAACATGAGACAGAGGGAAGGAGGGAAGGAGGGAGGGAGGGAGAGAGAGAGGGAAGGAAGGAGGGAGGGAGAAGAGCTGGCAATGATGTGGGCTTCTGAAATCTCTATGGCTGCGCTAGTGACCCACCTCCTTCCACAAGGCCACACCCCCTAATCCTTCCCAAACAGTTCTACCAACTGTGGACCAAGCATTCAAACACATAAGCCTATTGGGATCATTCTGACTCAAGCCACACAGCATTCCTCACAACAGGAATACAGATCAGTGTCGTCTGCCCAAAGACACACAAATACAAAGTATGCAGGAAGGGTTCTTCTTCTTCAAAGAAGGACTCACTTGAATTGTAAGTCAAAGCACGGGTAGGTAAAATAAAAGGCCCTGCGCTATGCTGTCTGGAAAGGAGGGAAGAAGAATAAAGGTGAGGCTGAAGCAGGCCCTGAGCCTTTCATGGGTAGCACAGCAGAACTGATCCTGATGTGGAGTCTGCAGGTGAGCTTGCCCTGAAGGTGTGAGCATGAGGGAACTGGCCCTTCCTCTTGTCCGCTCTGGGGAGTTTTAAAGAGAGAGATCCCCTCCCCTCCCCTCCCTTTGGCCTCATGAGAACAGAACTGGCCTGCCTTCACCTGCTACATCACTCAGGAGAACAGGCCCTGGACCTCACCAGAGGAGCATGTGTAGAGCTAACTCAGAATGCGGGCCTTTCAGATGAGTTTGCATGAACACAGGAGACCCAACCCTGACTCTGGTCTGCTGAAGGGTGACCATCTTCCCCTCCCTTATCTCTGGCCATCTATGGCAAGCAGGAGAGCTGGCCCTGGAGTCGTGAGAGTGGGAGAACTGGCCATGTCTATTACTGGTTACAACACTTGGGAGAGCAGACCCTGCACCTCACCTGGGCAGCAGGGTAGAGCTGGCCCTGGCTTCAGGGGTTGCTGTTGAGCTGGCCCCAAGGGTGTGAGAATGGGAGAGCTGGTGGGGTGACCAGCTCAAATACCCCTCAAGCCCAGATCCAGGGCTCTCAATTGGCCCACCCCAACATCTAAGCCATCGATGAACTGCTGGAGTGCATGAAGGGGCTGGTCCTACAGACCCAATGCGACAAGATCCCTAGGACAGAGGGAAACAACAGGATGTGTGAGAGGAGACCCAGTGAGGGTCCAGTATTGATAGAGAAGCAGAAGCCAGAGGCCTCATATCCAACCAAGCCACTGCAATGAACACTAGCAAGCAAACAAGTGTGGACAAAAGAGTATGCTGTAGAACACACCGTGACACAGCCACAGCTGCCACAATGGTATTTTTATTCTTCTTTGTTGGTAGGGAGGTTGCAAAGATGGAAGGCGGGTACAAGGGGAGGAGGAGATGAGTGAGACTGGTGTGCATGATGTGCAATGCACAAAGAGCCATAAGAAGTTAAAAAAAAAAAGATGCAGCTCCAAAGGACATGTGATGACAACTCATGTCCGCTCAACTCCTTCTGCGACTGCAGTCCTCTCAGAACAGGGCATCCAACAGCAAGGAAGGGCCACATCCTGACTTTCTGCATTTATGATAGCTTCCAAACTCTCGCTGAAACTTACCAGAATTCTTCATAGTCTTAAGGTCGTCAGAAAAGAAAGACTAAGGTAGTCAATACTCACCAACAATACACCTTTGTGGAGATGAAATAAGTTGAAATAGAAGGCAAAGGCCTTAAATATAGACAATTAATTTTTTAAAAATAGCAGCTGTTTTTTTGAAGGGTTTCTAAAGTCAGAGTGATACATATCAGTGTCACTGACATTTTCAGGGACTTCTAGAAAGTCAAGTATAAACCCAGAATTTCAAACAGTCTATATTTGTTTAGCCAAATAAAAAGGAGTAGATTGGAGCAGAAGCCTGTCTTTATATTGGAACATCCTCCTTGGAATGCCCATGGTAAAAGGACATACACAAAATAACCATACACAGCCCTTTATACCTCTGCCTCGAGAGGGGAAGGTTCCATGGTTCTCGGCTCATCAACTGAGGCCTCATCATCAAACAGCCGGCGACAGCAAACCAAGGTGAATGGTGGGGGCACTTCTTTAAGAAAGGAGACTGCTTCTCGGCGAGACTTCCCATAAAGCTGCACCCCATTGACCTAGAATGACAAGGGCTGTCAGCTGTGAACAGGTGCAAAGTTACGAAGCATTAAAAAGAAAACAAGATGGCATTTCATTGTTCCTGTAAACAAAAGCCCTAATTTAATCATATCACTAATAACTTAAAATATCTAAATTAGCCTTTAATCCCAGCACTCAGGAGGCAGAGGCAGGAGGATCTCTATGAGTTCGAGGCCAGCCTGGTCTACAAAGCAAGTCCAGGATAGCCAAGGCTACACAGAGAAACCCTGTCTGGAAAAACAAAACAAAACAAAAAAATCTAAATTAAGGCTGAATCTTGACTGAAAACTTGCGGCTGAATACAGTATAAGCTGTGTGACAGGCAGCACGGCTCCTGCGCCGGAGACGAAAAGCTTCACTTCTCTGAGGTGTCTCCTTCACAGAACCCTGTACTGCATTCTTCTGGTTCCCACCACCGCTCCTGATTCCCTGCCAGCCTCCTTACACCCACTCCCCTCCACGCTGTCACTGTATGTCTGTTCACCTAGCAACCTGTGAGCGAATCTGGCACTGAGCAGCTGGAGTTTACTGTCAGGCAGAGCACCTCCCCCTCAGCACACACATGCATGCCAGAGCATCACCTTAGCACACGAGTCTCCTAGAAAGATCAGCATTGCTGGCACCACTTCCATTTCCAGATACCGGAACAGGCGTGTGCAGTTCTAAGTTTACAGCAGTGTGCCTTGCCTTTCAAAAGGATATTTTTTCCTTGTTGATGATTAATCCATATCACCAAATATCATATACTTCGATACATACTAATATTTTGGATCAAGGATGATTTAAAATCTATATTGGGTGTATTGTGATTTTTCACATACAGTTTTAACTCGAAAGTTCTCTCAGATCTGTCTGCAAGTCACTGAGAGTGACCTGTCAGCTTCTCCTAAAAGCTGAGGCGGGAGGAACACATTCCACCCAACAGCGATCTCTTTGGATCTCTTCTGCCTTCACAGGAAGGTTGAGCATTCATTTAACGCTAGTGGTACTTCTGCTGTGCACCAGTCTCTTGAAGGAGTGGCGCTAATGCTTAGATAACAGGTAGGACTGACTATACCAAGAACACCCTTCCCACAGATCTACCACAGCACCAGGGAGAACACAGGACACTGGGTTGCTGTAAGCACCCAATCAAGCTGCTGGGCAGTGCTTGGAGTCAGCTGTCCGTAGGAACCACTCTCCAGTCTGTGACACACCCAGCACTTAAGTCATCAAACAAGAACGATCATCCCATCTCTTAATTATTCAGACACAGAATAAAAAACAGTGACAACAAAGCCACCTCACGGAGAATCTCTGTATTTTTCTCCCTCTACACCTCTCTCAAGTCATCATGACTATGAAGGGGCCTGGGGACAACAAGCCCACGAACAAGCAGTCTTCCTTGGAAGACTTCAAGTCACTCTCTACACAGAAGGGCCAGGGAGCTATCATGGTCACATCACTTCTCAATACTAGTCTATGAAATAACCATAGAAAGTTCTAGAATCACCAGGACGGTAACCTATATTAAATACTCAAAGAGAAAGAACAGAAACAGAAACTTTAGTCATATACAATTATTAGTTTGTGCTTCAACAAATTAGAAAGTCACTGTTCAGGTTTCTATCTTAGAGTACCTTTAAATATTTATTTAGCTCATTATTTATTCATTTGAATTGTCTCCACTTATTATAGCATTGCCTGGTAGTCCTCTTCACTATCTACTGCTAAAAAGACTGGTCACATTCCCCATTACCAACTCCTAGCTAAGGTGATTTATGGCTGTAAATAGCTGTTCTGGGCTGAGACTTGGCATGGTCCTCTTACCCCAAAGCTCTGGTTTTAAGCTCTAAGATGTACATTAAACACATTGCAGATGGGAGGGAGAAAAATGAAGAAGGAGAGAGAGCAGGAAAAGGAGGGGGCAGAGAAAGGAGGGGCAAGAGGCACCAACCAAAAGTGAGTTTACGTGGCCAACTTCAAAGTTTTTAAAGGCGTACTTCCACTAACTCCAAATTTTTATTTTAGAAGTTTTATTTTAGAATTCACAATATTTCTCACAATCCTTCAACCTGAGACCTTTAAGTGCCATCAAGTCTGAACTACGTGGAGATGTCGATTAGAAAATGCACATGTGAGTAGAGGCTTCCAGAGCACTGGCTTACACATACACTTGCTAGCATGCCTGTCACAGTGACAACAAAGCCAATCCTCCTTGTGACAGAAACTTTACAGTTTGCATGGATGGCAGCTTTTTAGACCTTCACAAACATACAGCAGAGAAAGATGAAAAAACTCAGTTTTCTTGTGTGTTAAATGGTGTGCCCAGGGGAACACGCCAGGCTGTAGTAAGTGCAGAAGCAAAGACACTTCTCTGCTTCTCGGTCTAGGCTTCTTTCTGTGTCTCAACTTTTCTTACCAGAAATCTATGCTTTAGATGTTGAACTATGGAGGCCATGAATAGCACTCAGAACAGAGGGCTTGCCTCCCATGCACACGGCTAAACTTGCTCCGCAGCACAGAAGAACGAATGATGTGGAATATACCCAGAGGCCACCTACAGCGGGAGCAACTACGGTGCACGAGGACGTGGTAGAGGGATGGGAAAGAAAGAGAAGCAGAACAGCGTGAGCATTATGAAGAGAAGCAGAACTGGAGAGGAACAGCCTGCTGTGAGTAGCCTGTCCTGCCACCTGAGGCCACGCTGCAGCTAAGAGCCACGTCTGGGTCTATAGTCATGCAGTAGCAGGGATCTGTGTCAATGTCTGTGGCTCATATTACCACTAAAGACCATGTGGATGATCCTGGTCTGGGCTGCCACCTCAAACCATGTTCACGGCTAAGGGCTCAGGAGAGCTGGCCCCACCCCTCACCAGCTGTAACACTTAGAAGAATGGGGCCCCACAGCTGGGTAGCATAGTAGAGCTGGCCCAAGGGCGTAAGCACTGGAGAGCTGGCCCCTGCTGGCTGCAGCATTGGGTGAGCTACCTAGGGCAGTGCTGGAGAGCTGGCCCTGGTGGTATGGGTATGCGAGAGCTGGTGGGCTGACCAACTCAACTACCGCTCAGGTCCAGACCCAGGCCTTGAGTTGGCTAACCACAACATCTACCCCATCTATGAACTTCCGCAGCTTGTGAAGGGGCCGCTCATGCGGATCCCAAACTGCAGAATCTCCATGCCACAGTGCCACAGCAGGCTGGACAAGAGGAGCCTGGGTAAGAATCCAGCATTCGGCGTGTAACAGAAGCCACAGGCTTCAAACCAGACCAGTGACTCACTGCAATGAATATTAAAGTACACATGTGTGGACAAAAGGACACACACACTGTGACATACTACAGCTTCCACAAGGAGATGTTCTGCTCGTTTTGTGGGGTTTGTTGTTGTTGTTACTGTTGTTGTTCTTTTGTTATTTTTTCTTCTTTTGGGGGAGGTTGGAAAGACAGGGGACAGATCCAATGGGACAGGGAAGAGTAGGACTGGGGTACATGATGCGAAATTCACAAAGATCCAATAAAAATAAAAAAGAAAAGAATGAATGAGAAAAAAGTAAAACATGTTGATGAAATGGTGTTAACTTTGTGTGTTATAATAAAAAAGTCATTAAAAACCCCAACCCCTGAAACTTTTACACTTCTTTTACATTTTCACTTTTACGGTAGGGGCCAGCATACTCTAAGCTTAGCTGAAGAATAGAGAAGTCCGTTGATGAGTGGGCTGAGATGGATGAGTACGCTACGTCCAATCTACTGCAACCTATCCAACACTGTTCTATTTATACTCTGGGTCACTGAGTTCCCATGTAAGAAGTAGGCCCTGGAAACCTAGTGGCATACTTACCACCTACAACTGTAAAAGGAACCAAATTATTAACTCAGTTGATTTTATTCCTTCTGCATCTCTCAAATGGATCTTGCTTCTCAATAGCTAATAATTATACATCACAGCCATGGTCTCCACTCCACAGATTACTATCTCCAAGCTATGGCCATGCCTTGCCAATCAGGAATGATATGATCTTAGGACGAGAAAGAGAGCATCCGCCATCAGTAAAATTTATGGCATGAATCTCTTCATATACAACTCAAGGTCACTCTCGTCAGTGACCTAAAAATAACTACCTTTCCCCCATAGAGGATGAATATTTGAGAAGATGGGTATGTTTGACCTGACTTAGACGATACAGAACACACATGCTTATCAAACTATCATGCTATCCCACTGATGTTCAACAAATGGTGCTGGCAAAACCGCACTTCTACCTGCACAAGAAATGAGACTCTTACTTTTTGCCCTGTACAAAAATCAATTCAAAATGATCAAAGACCCTAATTTCCGATATGAATCACAGAAGCATCTAGAAGAAACATAGAAGTTAAGCTTCAAGGTGCTGGATTAGAGAAGAACTCTTTGAATAGAACATCAACAGCATAGAAGTGTCAACATCAGGGACAACATCAACAGCCTGGGAAGAAATAAGCAGCATCCCAAAGCAGAGCAGGAGGACCTCTTTACCAAATACACACCAGACAGTGGTTACCAAGGAAACTGCTAATCAACACAAAGAAACTGAATAGATACTTTTCAAAAAAAGACACACCAATGGCCATCACTGTTTTCAAAAGGATTTACTAGCCTTAGGTCATCAACATATCTGACAACAACTGTTGAAGAGGACGGTGGTCATTCGCTTTGATGGGGGAACAAATTGATACAGCCATTGTGGAAATCATTTTGAAGGCTTTTCAAAATTAAAAATTAGAACTGCCATGTGACCCCACTATTTGACTCTTGGGCAAATAACCAGAGAATTTCATAGCCTACAAAAGAGAGATCTGTACTCCCATGTTCATTGCTACTTTATTCACTATAGCAGAAAAAAGAGAACAGGGCTATCCAATAAGAGGTAAATGGGTGAGAAGCGGGTGCATATAAAGACAGAGTACTACTCAGCGCTAAAGAAAAAATGCTATCAAAATCTGCAGGAAAATGGGTGGATTTAGGATACAAAATACTAAATGAGGACACACAATCTCAGAAAGAAAATACATGCTCTCCCTCACATGCAGGACCTAGGCAGTAATACATGTATATATGCAAACAGATGTACATGTAGGTGCAGTATAGCACATCAGGGTAAGAAAGGACCAAATGTAGGCCACTGACATAAGTCATAAAAGAGAATATAAAGCTATCTGCTTTTCTAGTTCTAACTGTCATGGGTTTTTAGTTTTATGGTAATAGGTAAGTGCATAAAAATGTATTCAATAGTGAAACTGTAAAATTCAATGTGAAGCGACACAACTTCAGTTCCAAATGGCCATTCTAACTGCATAGGAATTCGCTGAGATGTACAGACTTGGGTTGGTTAATTTCTGTGTATAATTTTGAATTTGCAAGTTTTTTTAAAATAATAAAGTTTATAAATAAAAAACAAAAATTAATAGATTAATAAAATAAGGGCTGGTATTAATAAAAAATAAGTTCACTGGGAGATTACATGCCTAGCATATATAAGGTCCTGGGCTCACTCTCCAATATAAACAAGCAAACAAGCAAACAATTTACTCCATTATACAGTAGGATTCTAAAACCCTGTCCTCTCATACTTGAGACAGAAGTTTCTAACTGTTCATATCATTCAACTCAGCATTTCTCTTTAACACATTTTAGGTAGGTAACAACTACTAATTAACTGCAGGTGCATCCAACCTGTGTGCCTTCTTTCTCATTTCACTTTGATCAAACATAAATTTTAGAAATCTCTAAAATCAGGAACCATTACTACCAGGTCAATTTATTAAATTCAACCTGGTGACCTGAATGTGAAATATTCCCCATAGGCTTCTGTGTTTGGATACTTGTTTTCTAGATGGCTGGGGCACTTGGGAGGGTTTAGAACCATTAAGAGGTGGGGCTCAGTGAAGGAAGTGGCTCAACGGTTACAGACCGTGAGGATTTAGAGTGGGCCCCATTTCCTGTTCAGTCTATGCTTCCATGACTACAGATGCAAAGTGACACGCTGTTTCATGTGCCTGTCACCACAGTTGTCCACCATGATGGACTGTATCTCCTCAAACTGTAAGCCATAATAAACCTTATCTAAACTTCTTCTTGTTGGAGGATTTATCATGATAACTGTAAAAGTAAGTAACACACTGGGGCTTCTTGTGGGTCCTTACTCTACAGTCCGCTGGTTCCCTAAGACAGCACTTTGCCATGCAGCTTAGTCTGGATTCAACCTGCCTTTCTCTTTATCTCTTTGATGGCCTCACGAAGCAGTGATGGAATAAACAAGAGATGAGCTGACAGGAGACATGAGCAAAAGTATTCTACTACAAGTTACGAAGTCAGCGTCACATTTTCTTCTATGTAAGAAATGTTGATCTCTGTGTGTTATGATGGTGGTAGACCTTTCCAATCTAATTAAATCTCTCCAGAAGGTCACTTCAAGGCAGAGTTGCTTAGAAACCAGGTAATTAAACTGTGAATCACAACCCTGTATGTGTAACTGAATGTAGGGCCATCAAAATATCAATAGTAAAGGATTTCAAATGTATAATAAGCACTAATTAACTTAAAATTGAACATATAAGAAACCGAAGCTTTGCTCCAGCAGTACTTGCCACTGCTACATCACATGCGGCCTTGGTTTTGAACATACAACATGCACTGGACGATGCTAGTGCCACACAACACTAGCAAGTATTGCCTAAAACAGTGGCTCAGCATGGAAACTATGCTTTTATTGATCAGTTTTTTTTTTTTAACTTATAGAAATGTGAAGTTTTAGCTGTGGATATATCTAAGTGAGTAGAACACTAGCCTACCATACTAAAGGTCCCAGGCTCAATCCCCAGCATCACCTCAAAGAGGGGCTGGAAGAATGCAGACCTGAAATACATGGTTGAATTCTTTTCCTGGTGTCATTCTTCAGCCTGTAAATGTCAAATAATGACATCTTATTACATTAAAATGTTTGATTTTTAAAATTGCTGTTTGGCTTGTTGACTCGAGCATCATTAAAAACTGTTAAATGAATTTTGGCTTGAGATAAGGACAGAATTTTTAACAATTTCTGAAATAGTACTAAACACCTGCCATTTCGTACTATGTATTTAGGCAAAACAACATACTCAGTATTGACAATTATAAAATCCAAATATCAATGAGATCTAAAAAACACTGAGGATAATCTGCTCCTGTCATATTTAGATATGAAAAGCACATTCATCTCAATATGCAAATAACTTTCATCTTTAATAAGTGGAGAGACTGCATACCAAAGAATTATTTTAAAATAAATTTATGACTTATTATCAGCAAATGTTTATGCCAATATATACAGGGTTCGGTAAAAATTGCTCAGGTGACAAAGAATTCTGCAGTGGAAGTTTCAGGTTCGTTAAAAACTCAGTTATGTTTTTTTGTTTTAATCCTAAGGGTGGGATATGGGACTGCCTTAGTTTATCCACAGCTGGTAACAGCTTCGTTCTGCTCAAAGAGAGGCATGGTCATTGCAAGCTGCAGATAGTTTAATACTGAGGACTCTGAGAGAATATAAAGACCAGAGCCCAAAGAAAGAAAAGAACGCTTCGAGGAGACAGACAGAGAAAGAAGCCTGCGGCTGGACTGCTGGATATGCTGACAACTAAGATTGGTATTTTCTCAAAGAATTTCACAACCCTAATCAGCCAGAACTAAGTCTAAAAAGTCTAATGCCCTGTCCTTTCTAACCTTCTTTCTCTCCTGCCTGGGTTCGGGGGGTTGGAAGGGAGGTAGATGTATTAAGGAACCCCAAATAAAATAGCTTAAAAACTAACGCTTACAAACAGTGCCTACTGAGTTCTGCCCCAAAACTTCTCTGGACTGGCAAGAGACTTGGTAGCTGGAGAAAGGCCATCGGAGGCAGCAGACACCAGGCTTGACTCTCAGCACCTGGATCCCTCTTCTGATCTTCAAAGGCACTAGGCACATGCACAGTGCACATATATACATGCAGGCAAAACACATATACATCTATCAAACGTTTATGTCAATCATTTAGACAAGCCATTTAAAAGGATGCTCAAAGGTCTTAACATCTAGAGAAAAATACGTTTTAAAAAAAAGTGGTGTCTGCTTTCTGCATTACCCAGTAAGCTGTTGGTATTTCTTGGTATAAACAAATCCCATTACATTAGTGACACTGTTAATTGCTGAACTCATGTTCCTGGAACTTAAAAATTCTTGCCATGTCCTTTTCTTGCCCTGTATGTTTTACCTCAAGAAGTTCATCCTCTGGCTGTAGGAGGTTCAGGGTATCCACAGGACCACCAGGAGCAACTGATGAGATATAATGGTGCCCATCGAAGGAATCTACTTCCACACCAAGCCTCAGAGTATGGATAGGCAGCAGCTGCAGAGAGCACACAACAGTGATATCAAACACAACAGGGACAAGACAGCTGTTAACCAACCCCATCAGCTGCCATTCAGATACAAAGCCCCATCTCTCAGAACCAGTAACTAAAATGCTAAAAGAAGACAACACAGGGAAAAGAAGCAGTAAGTATAAAGTTGCTCTTCCTCTTTTTTAAAAAAATTTTTTATTAATTTATTCTTGTTACATCTCAATGGTTATCCCATCCCTGGTATCCTCCCATTCTTCCCTCCCTCCCATTTCCCCTTACTCCTCTCCCCTATGACTGTTCCTGAGGGGGATTACCTCCCCCTGTATATGCTCATAGGGTATCAGGTCTCTTCTTGGTAACCTGCTGTCCTTCCTCTGAGTGCCACCAGGCCTCCCCATCCAGGGGACGTGGTCAAATATGAGGCACCAGAGTACGTGAGAAAGTCATATCCAACTCTCCACTCAACTGTGGGGAATGTTCTGTCCATTGGCTAGATCTGGGTAGGGGTTTAAAGTTTACCATTCTTCCTCTTCTTCTGTGGCTTCCGTTCAGCTTGTGAAAGCGGATATAAGGACAAGCAAAAGAGCCTTCCTCCAAGTTCAGGCTCCAGGTTCCCCATCCTTCCCATGTTCCCAGTGTTCAAGCTGTGTTTCACTGTTTTACTGCGCTCCCCACCTAAGAACATCCTACCTCCCCCTTATTACCTAAGCAACCTCCACTTACACTCTCCCACCAAAATAATGAAACTTCCAGGAATCCCAAGTTAATAAGCATTCAAGTGAGGTCAGGACCACCCGAACACATCTCAGTCTCAGCTCCAACACTGTGTTTATAATTCTCTTCTTTCTTTTACCTGGGTTGGTAGCCAAACTCAGAGCTTTGGAAATGGCAGGCAAGAGCTCTACCATAGAACTCTAATTCCAGCCTTGTTTTGTTTTTAAGACGGGGTCCCATGCAGCATAGGATAGCTTCAGTTCACAATCCTCTGGCCTTTACCTCTCAAGCGCTAGAAGTAGACACTAGCCTACTCACATACAGTTCTGTTTTCTTGATTGCCCCAGAGCATCATGGGTTGCTACACACCCCCTTCGAATTCAGTCAGAGGTCAAGAGAACATTTCTGACTTGGGGGAAACAACCATTTCTGCTCTGGGATTGCTTCTGCTTGTTTCGAAGAACTCTTGTGAGCTAAGACATGAGTCAATGTTGAAAGACTCTGTCAGAAAGATAAGTCTCTTAGCTGCATTCATCTTTGCTGGGTATAGAACTCAGACATTTACCAAGCTTAACTTTCAAGGTGGACCCAAAGACTCTCGCCACAGCTATCTAGATGCAAGTGTGCCAAGACTGTTTTACATTTGCTGTATTGGCAGTCTGCCTGTATACACACCAGGGCCATCTCTAATTATTCTAGACAAGGAGATAATCCTTTACAGGTAGCAGAGCATCCTCAATGTGGTTTTTCCCATTGTTTCCTCTGTTCTCTACGATTCCTTATCCCTGAGCTGCTCAACCTTCTCTCAGGCAACTGTTTGAAGTCTCTAGAGTTCGAGTCACCTAGGGCCCATTTCCATCCCATTAGAGCCATGTGCACAAAAGGAAGTGGCAAGCAGTCCAGCTAACTAACAACTTACAACAGGCACAAAGGACATCTGGCCCCAGGCTAGCATTCTGAAAAAAGAATTACTCTTAGCCACCAAGTACTCTGGGCTGTTCTAGCACCCTACACGAACAGCTGGGTTGTTGTTACTGCTCTCTGGGCTGTTCTAGCACTCTACATCCACAGCTGGATGGTTGTTACTGCTCTCTGGGCTGTTCTAGCACTCTACATCCACAGTTGGGTTGTTGTTACTGCTCTCTGGGCTGTTCTAGCACTCTACATCCACAGTTGGTTGTTACTGCTCTCTGGGCTGCTCTAGCACTCTACATGTACAGTTGGTTGTTACTGCTCTCTGGGCTGTTCTAGCACTCTACATCTACAGCTGGGTTGTTGTTACTGCTCTCTGGGCTGCTCTAGCACTCTACATGTACAGTTGGTTGTTACTGCTCTCTGGACTGTTCTAGCACCCTACATCTACAGTTGGTTGTTACTGTTCTCTGGACTGTTCTAGCACTCTACATCTACAGGTGGTTGTTACTGCTCTCTGGGCTGTTCTAGCACTCTACATCAACAGCTGGGTTGTTGTTACTGCTCTCTGGGCTGTTCTAGCACTCTACATCTGCAGTTGGTTGTTACTGCTCTCTGGGCTGCTCTAGCACTCTACATCTACAGTTGGTTGTTACTGCTCTCTGAACTGCTCTAGCACTCTACATCTACAGTTGAGTTGTTGTTACTGCTCTCTGGGCTGCTCTAGCACTCTACATCTACAGTTGAGTTGTTGTTACTGCTCTCTGGGCTGCTCTAGCACTCTACGTCTACAGTTGGTTGTTACTGCTCTCTGGGCTGCTCTAGCACTCTACATCTACAGTTGAGTTGTTGTTACTACTCTCCTTATGTGATTTATTTCCCACTGCTGCAATACCATTCTCTTGTGTTGTCACTAATCAAATCATACCAATCAAAGAAGGAGCTGGGTCACTTCCTTAGAAGCTCATTTAGCAGGTGAGCCAAGACTCTCAGGTAAATGTTTCTGTAATAAACTTCCCAACCAATCCATTGGCCCTGCCTTCCCTTCCTTTGGGAGCCAGACAGCAGGAGACACAGAGTTGTTGTGTCTCCCCACAGACCACCTCCTGTGGGTAGCTGGAGCTATCTTATATAGAATTATAAAAGCAAATTGTTCAATTTTCAAAATTTCTCAAAGCCAGTTGTCAAATATAGCCATATTTGAAATTAAGTTGTATAAAGTTGCAATTAAATCATATTAAAAATAAATGTAATACTCAAAAGTCATCACTTCCTAATTATTTATATTTTGTTGCTTTATTTCCCTGAAGAGATGTGCATCTGTAACACATAAATATTCTAACACCTCAGGGAATATCAATCAGGTAGACAACTGAGGCAAAAAGTGGCAGATGAAATGGGTGGCCTGTTTAGCTGCCAAATACAGCTGGGACAAGTCCTGACTCTGCAGAAGAGCCTTTGACAATAAAGTGATATTTGTGAGCTACTTTCCAATTCAGTCATCAGCGATGCCACTCTGGCACCTGGAACTGGCCGGGACAGAGTACTTACGCCACAGACACCAGTGACTGCTGCAAACTGGGTGGTTTCGTTCTCTTCCTGAGAGCTGCACTTCTACTTTTACATCACTGACCTACCATAGATCCAGGTCCTACTAATAGGCAACAAGCAACGCCAAGCGGCCTTGGCCTTCAGAACTGACACCCACTGTGGCAGAAGTAGTGATGTCTGGGTGCACAACAACCAGTCAACAGGCAGCACGATCAGAATGAGCCCAACGAGTGAAGACTGCAGTGAAACACAACCAAGTGCGGCTGCTAGTGACAAGCAAGTGTGCACTGATTCCAGCGAGTGCTGCAAGGAGATGCTCTGGGTCTCAGCTTAGGAACAACTGGTGGCGTCATTCTGTAAAACCAGCCAGGTAGGTATAAAGGGAAAGAGGCCTATGAGGGGATACTTCAAAGATAGAATGAGTCGGGCCTATGACAAGTCTGCTGGGGGCTATGGCAGAAGGTAAACAGAAGGGTAACTGTTAAATCTTGTATGTGAACAAATGAGTAGATGGTGCAGTGATTATATGTACATGAAAATAACTACCCAACACATTAAAAAACATTGCTGTCCATATTCAGAAACCTTTACTATATACTTCATCAAAGGTGAAAGGATAAAAAAGATAAAACAAGGGAAGTGTCTCTAATCTCCCTTCTAGTCCCCTCCAACTACTGATCTATTCAACTTGTGGGTCCCCATCCCCTACATCTGTGGGACACTGAAGTCAAGCACAGGCCAGGCACTAAGGGTCAGGAGAGACTCACTCGTGGCATGCCTGGCTCTCCACACACAGGGGGGTGAGCCCCTTAAGGCTACTTTTTCATATATCTGTAAATGCCATATACTCTCTAGAAAACTTAATCTGCAAACAAAATACATACTTCATCTTCAATCATGATGCACCAGAAATGTTTAAGAACTCTGTCAATCCAGGAGAACCTACCTAAAATTAGTTCTGAATCAGAATTGGAGTGCAGCTGGGTTTCTGGGATGACACGTTCCATTGCTGCAGGCTTCTCTGCAGGAGCAGGACTGTTAATTACCTGTCCCATCTGCATTTAGCAGCCAAACAAATCAACTACCTCATCTTTTAGTTGTCCACCCCCTATAGTACACCAAGTTCCTCGGCAGAGCAGAAAGTGTGAAAATGACAGGAGTGGGCGCAGCAGATGATTGATGGCTTCACACATATTTATTATCATGTTTTTTTGATGCTTGTTCAATATGGATTTCCTGGGTTCTACTGAAATTGACAAAGCTATGAGCAGTGGAGTTCTCTTAATCCTGCCATGCCAGGTAAAGGGTGTAAATTAGTAAATGTATGTATCTGCGGAAGGTGGGACCAATGGGTGTACTGTCAATGTTAAAATGATGAAGAAAGATGAGATTGAGAAAACTAGAGCCTCTAATCCAAATTAAAAAAAAAAAAAAGCCTCTCCTGAACCAAATTGCGATGCAAGCATTTGGCTAAGAGCTCTACATGTAGGATCCTAAAACAAGACATCCAAATGCTCAAGTGGAAACAGAAATACTATCGCTCCAGGGTGGAACACTTCCGGAAAAGACTGCTCCAAGGAGGTGTCAAGAGGGTGGAGGAGGATATTTCCAAAAAACACTGAACTCAAAATAAAACGGAACAGAACAGAAGGAACCACATGGTTGGCTCTCCTCATATGCACACAAGTGAGAGCACCAAATACCCATTCATGCTCAAAAGTAGGAAGTTACTAAATTTAGTATAAACAAAAAACAAATATTCCAAGATGAAGGCTACACGCCTTAAAGGAAGATGCTGCTTCATCCCCTCAGAAGGCATGCGAACAGCAGCCGGTGCAGTAAGGCACCACTTACTCAGCATTTGCTTATCTCCTCTAAAATTTAAATTTCTAATATTCAGAAACATATACTATGATAAGGAATATTGACAATCTTTTCAACTTCCTCGTAAAAGGCAAGCTCCAGGTGCCCTCCTTTACTGCAGGTGTCATCTGCCTGGCCCATGTAGTGTCTGAGTTGTAATCTGTGTTCTAGCCCTGTACTTCATTCACTCTCTCCTATCTCTGATCACAGGATTTCCTCTGCCTAGAATATGCATTTATTTTTTTCCGAATCCATTCTTCAAAATACAGCTCAAATGGCATTAAGCATTTTCCATCTGTCTTAAGGAAGCACCACATCCTCCCTTGCGCATGCTTTAAGCATTTTTATAATACGTCCAGAGCCTTCTCAACACAGAAAGGAGAGGATGAAATTAAAATTTCTTCCAGGAGGGCCTAGAAGAATACTCAGTTTAAGAACACAGGCTACTTTTTCAAAGGATCCGTGTTTGGTTCCCAGCACACACGATGGCGAACAGCCATCAATAACTCCAGTTCCAGGGACTCTAACGCCGTCTTCTGGCCGCCATGGGGTATATGGTGCACAGACATACAGAAAGGCAAAATACTCAAACACAAATAAAAGTAAGATAAATGTGAAAAAAAAAAACTCAAAAGATCTCATCCAGGCTTCAGAATTACACTACTGCTAAGAGAGAACAAAAGAGGCTGTGGATTCCTAAGCTAAGACCCAGAGCATCACCTTGCAGCACTTACTGTAATTAGTACCTATTTGCTTGTCACTAGCACAGATCAGTGCATTTCTCAAAGCTCTACCGAGAAGCTTCTTGCAGCGGATGACAGCATAGAGACACTGAACTGATGAACATGAAGAGGGTAAGAAACAGGGTAGTGCTCGGCCTTCAGTGGGATTTACACAGCGGACTCAGTACACAGGTCCCTCAGGGTGCACAGACCTTTGAGAAGACAAAGCAGGAAGACTGTGAGAGCCCAGGGCAGGGTGGACCACTTCACAGAAACCACGTTTAGCAAATGTAACAGGGCAGTTCCATATACGAATCCCGAGCAATTATGATAGCGTGCCCAAGATCTGCATACAGATGAAAGTCCCAGCATGGCTAAGGAGAGGGAAGCAGGAAATCTTCCCACGAACTCTTTGGCATTTGCTGTCTGCTGGGAAAGGGAAATGAAGTTTTCTAACAGCCAGGGCCCACGTGCAAGGGCAGGCACAATGACCTGGACTCAGTGAGAGGGAAAAGCAGAAGCAGCAGCAACAAACGTGGAGTCTGTGGGTGGAGGTGTGAGATCTAGATGGGCAGCTGGGAAGGGTGAATAGGGTGAAATGCATTCACTGCATAAAAATGTCAACGTATACAATTTTAATCTTAAAAAATGAAAAAGAGGTAAGGCAGGAGGCACTGTCAAGAGAACAAAGCGACAGCCTACAGACTGGGAAAAGATCTTCACCAACCCTACATCTGACAAAGGTCTAATATCCAAAATATATAAAAAACTCAAGAAATTAAACACCACCAAACCAAATAACCCAACTGAGAAATGGGGCTTGAAACTAAACAGAGAATTCTCAACAGAGGAATATCGAATGGCTGAGAAACACTTAAAGAAATGCTCAACCTCCTTAGTCATCAGGGAAATGCAAATCAAAACAACTCTGAGATTCCATCTTACACCCATCAGAATGGCTAAGATCAAAAATTCAAGTGACAACACATGCTGGCGAGGATGTGGGGAGAGAGGAACACTCTTTCATTGCTGGTGGGAATGCAAACTAGTACAGCCACTTTGGAAATCTATCTGGTGCTATCTCAGAAAACTGGGAATAAGGCTTCCTCAAGATCCAGCTGTTCCACTCCTTGGAATATACCCAGAAGATGCTCCAGCACACAAGAAAATTTGTTCAACCATGTTCATAGCAGCCTTATTCATAATCGCCAGAACATGGAAACAGCCTAAGTGTCCCTCAGTAGAAGAATGGATAAAGAAACTGTGGTACATTTACACTATGGAATATTACTCAGCTATTAAAAACAAGGAATTCCTGAAATTCGTGGATAAATGGATTGAACTAGAAATGATCATAATGAGTGAGTTAACCCAGAAGCAGAAAGAGTCAAATGCTATATACTCACTTTATCTGCATACTAGCCCAAGGGGCATGTCCCATAAAAGTCTTCACTAACCAGGAAAGTGGGACAGAGGGGAGGACATCCTATTGGGACTCTAGATGAGAGAAGCATGGGAGAATGGCAAAGTTGAAGGATCCCGAGGATCCTAGAAACCTACAAGAAGAAAAATATGATAGGCAGGTTTGGGCCTAGGGTTCCCGCTCAAACTATGGCACCAGCCAAGGACAATACAGACCGTAAACTTCAAACCCCTACGCAGATCTAGCCAATGGGCAGGACATTCTCCACAGTTGAGTGAAGAGTGGGGTCTGACTTTCACATACTCTGGTGCCTCATATTTGACCACGTCCCCTGAATGGGGAGGCCTGGTGGCACTCAGAGGAAGGATAGCAGGCTACCAAGAAGAGACTTGATACCCTATGAGCATATACAGGGGGACTAAGTCCCCCTCAGTCACAGTCATTGGGGAAGGGAGTAAGGGGAAAATGGGAGGGAGGGAGGGAGGGAGGGAGGAATGGGAGGATACAAGGGAGGAGATAACCTATGAATAAATTAATAAAATAAAATTTTTTTAAAATGAAGAAGAGAATGGTGTGTTTACTAATTCTTCTACTTACTACTTATATATGTCTTTTAGAGGTTTTTTGGGGGGGGTTGTTGTTGTTTTGTAGTGGTGGTTTTGTAGTTTTACTTTAGAGTATCATGTATCCTAAACTGGTCTTGAAATTACTATATAGCTGAGGATGATTTTCCTGCCTTTACCTCCGACGTGCTGGGATTACAGCCATGCTCCGCCACAGCCTGTTGGTGTGGTGCTAGGACCTGAGCCCACGGCTTTGTGAATGCTGGACCAACACAGCTACAGCTCTACTCATTTTGTTTTGGCAGGCCTTTATTTTATTTTAATTTACTTTCTGAGAATGGCCTAACTCATAATTCTCCTTCTTGTCTCCCAAGTGAGGATATTAAAGGTGTGGACCAGCTCAACCAGCTGCACACGAACTTTGGAAAGACACTTTGCCTATCATATGTGTAATTTCCTCCTATGAGAAATAAGAAAAGCATTCTTCAGACCAGGAGAAGAAACCATTTTTAAAGTAGAGAGAGACCTGACCCAGGTGACAGCATGGTGCTGTTACTGCAGGCTCTGAAGAGCCCTGCCACACTATCTGCTCACTACAAAGGGCGGTTCATGTTGGCAGGCTCAGGAAGTACATTCAAGATTTTATTAAGTAAAATCTGTTGATCTGTCTTGTCCAAGCAGGAGAACAGGGCCTCTCTTTCTGTTTCTCATATCCAAGGTATTACTGATGCTCTCTCATATTACACTAGACAGCCAGCATGAAGCTATAAGACGAAGCTAATGTTTCTCCTTACAGCACTGTGATCATCTTTAAGAGTAAACACTTGCCAAGAAAGCCATCGCTAAAAGTACATGTATTCCCAGATGCTGGAAAACCATGCTGGTGTTGTGATTTATAGCTTCCTAGAAATACAGCTGCTAATGCTCAAGCCACTGCAAAGAGCTTCTGCCTCACAGGAGAGTGTGATCTACTGTCACAGCTGTCACCTGTGAAGAATACAACTTAGAAAGTAAAACGAACAAATTATTATTGTAAAACAAAAAACAAACAAACAAACAAAAAACAAAGAAGATAACTACTTTTTCAAAGATAGGTGAACAAGAGGACTTTGGAAGCCAGGTATGGTGGCACACACCTGTAACCCCAGGTATGGTGACACACATCTGTAACCCCAGGTATAGTGACACACACCTGTAATCCCAGGTATGGTGACACACACCTGTAACCCCAGGTGTGGTGGTACACACCTGTAACGCCAGGTGTGGTGACACACACCTATAACCCCAGGTATGGTGACACACACCTGTAACCCCAGTTATGGTGACACACACCTATAACCCCAGGTATGGTGACACACACCTATAATCCCAGGTATGGTGGCACACACCTGTAACCCCAGGTATGGTGGCACACACCTATAATCCCAGGTATGGTGGCACACAGCTATAATCCCAGGTATGGTGAAACACACCTGTAACCCCAGGTATGGTGGCACACACCTATAATTCCAGGTATGGTGGCACACACCTGTAACCCCAGGTATGGTGGCACACACCTGTAACCCCAGGTATGGTGGCACATACCTATAATCCTAGGTATGGTGGCACACACCTATAATCCCAGGTATGGTGGCACACACCTATAATCCCAGGTATGGTGGCACACACCTATAATTCCAGGTATGGTGGCACACACCTATAATCCCAGGTATGGTGGCACACACCTGTAACCCCAGGTATGGTGGCACACACCTGTAACCCCAGGTATGGTGGCACACACCTATAATTCCAGGTATGGTGGCACACACCTATAATCCCAGGTATGGTGGCACACACCTGTAACCCCAGGTATGGTGGCACACACCTGTAATCCCAGGTATGGTGGCACACACCTATAATCCCAGGTATGGTGGCACACACCTGTAATCCCAGGTATGGTGGCACATACCTATAATCCCAGGTATGGAGGCACACACCTATAATCCCAGGTATGGTGACACACACCTGTAACCCCAGGTATGGTGGCACACACCTATAATCCCAGGTATGGTGGCACATACCTGTAACCCCAGGTATGGTAGCACACACCTGTAATCCCAGGTATGGTGGCACATACCTATAATCCCAGCACTCGGGAGGCAGGAGGATCTCTGTGAATTTGAAGCCAGCTTGGTCTATAAAGCAAGTCCAGGACAGCCAAGGCTACACTGAGAAACCTGTCTGGGGGGCTGTGGGGGTGTGGGGGCGACTTTGGAATATATTATTTTCAACTTCCCTAACCCTGCTGTTTATTCTGTATCATAGGACATATGGTCCATGGAAGACATTTAAACTTTTTTACAGCTTAGAAAGGAAAGTTTTATAAAAATGCAAATGGCAGGGTAAAGCAGCCACTGGGCAGTGACAGGGCCCGAGCTCTAGGATGCCTTACACAGCTTCCCTGGGCTCTGCCATGCATATTTGGCACCCAGAGTTCTACTGACTCATGACAAACTGGTCTTTCCCCGTGTTTATTTATTTAACTGAGTACACACAGGAATGGGTTTCATTATGGCACTGATTTTTCTTTAGGGGTTTCCCATGCACCTCAGCTTGGCCTGGAACTTGAGACAATCTTCTTGCCTCAGTGTCCCAATGCTGCATCACTCTCCAAGCTCACTATGGTATTTTCAAACATATGGCATAACACTGTCTTCCGACTCAAATTATTCTTCATGTCCCCTTTAAAAATCAACAAACTAAAATTTTGACAGAATAAAAAAATAATAGCAGCAAAGTACTCTTGTGCAGTTCTGCTCATCTGCCCCTCACTTGCAGCAGTTCTCTGGATCTATAAGGCACTAGCAAGTGGTCCCTTGCCTGTCCACTCCCGTGCCCCTCTCCACATCCAGATTCTGAGCTCTATGGACAGAGACCTACTCATTTCTCCCCACAAATGGTAACACAGTATCTAGCAAACAGTGGGCATGCTAGTGTACACGTTTCAGGAATGAGTGACTGCACACCAGGCAGCAGCCTGACTCTGGTATCATTTAGCTACACAACTGTCACTCATCTTATATAGCCCCCACAACCTCACCTGTGAAATGGGCTTTGGTTGGCTTATTACAATTTTATTTACATATTGTAGGGAGAAAAATAAAAAGGTACTGACTTATGACTTAAATGTATAATTATAATTGTAATTGTGGCTTTTTTGTTTGCTTGTTTTTTGAGACAGGGTTTTTGTGTGAAGCTCTGGTTGTCCTGAAATTTGCACTGTAGACCAGCCTGGCCTCCAACTCAGAGGCCACCTGCCTGAACCTGCTGAGTATTAGGGTCAAAAGCATGTACCACCTCATCCAGCTTGTAAGTGGATTTTTAAAACCTCTTGTGGGAGTTGGAGTTATGGCTCACTGGTTAGGATCACTTGGTGCTTTTCCACAGGACCCAAGTTCAGTTCTCAGGACGTACATCAGGTAGCTCACAAACACCTATAACTCCAGCTCCCAGAATCCAATGTCTCTTCTTGCTTATCTAAGCACTGAGCGTGTGCATGTACACACGCGCGCACGCGCGCGCACACACACACACGTTAAAAGTTATGGTGTTTAAGTCATAAGCCAATAACTTAAAGAGAAATAGCCTATGGACCTTAATAATTAAAACTGTTAGGTGGAAAACTTACACATATTTTTGTCTTGTACACGTTAAACAAATGAATGGGTATACTGACTACAAATAGACAAACACACACAAAAAACAAAGACTGATGCAATTTGAGGAAAAAAAATTTTCCTCTTCCACTGTGGGGGGAAAACGCTAATACAAAAAGACTCTCAGATAAATAATGCTTTAAAAACAGAATATAAGGGAAAGGGCCTCTGAAGGATCACACTCTAAAAGCTCTGGACACACGCACCCAGGACAGAAATCCACCACTTGCCCTGTCCTTAGTAATGAAGACGATAATGGAGGAAACAAATAAAATCCATAAACAAATGCAGGAAGATGCAGCCAAACAGACTGAGGACATTAAAGAGTCCTATTGAGAAGAAATGAAGAAATCACTGGAAGAAATTCAGGAAAAAACAAACAATCAGATAAAGAAAACCAATAAAACAGGTCAGGATCTGAAGATGAAACTGGAAACAATTAAAGCACAGACAGAAGAAAACCGAGAAAGAGAGAACTTAGAGAAGAAAGCAGGGAATGCAGAGGTAAGCTTCTGTGACAGAATTCAAGAGATGGAGGAAAAGAATCTTGGGAGCAGACGATACAATTGAAAAACTTGATGGAACCATCAAAGAAAATGTTAAATCTGAAAAATTCCTGACACAAAACATGCAAGAAACCAGAGACACCATGAAAAGACAAAACCTGAGGATAATAGGAATTGAGGAAAGAGAAGACTCCTGGCTTCAAGGCCCAGAAAAGATTTTCAACAAAATCATAGAAGAGAATTTCCCCAATTTAAAGAAGGAGATGCATATAAACATACAAGAGGCCTACAGGGCACCAAACAGAATAGACCAGAAAAGAAAAATCCCCCTGCCAAATAAAAATCAAAACACGAAATGTACAGAATGAAGAAAAAATATTAAAAGCAGCAAAGAAAAAAGGCTAAGTAACATATAATGGCAAACCTATCAGAATTACACCTGACTTCTCAGCAGAGACCATAAAAGCCATAAGGGGCTGGACAAAGGGCCTGCAAACCCAAGAGACCACAGATGCCAGGCCAGACTACTATACCCAGCAAGATATTCCATGACAAAAACAAATTCAAATAGTTCACATCCATAAATCCGGCCCTACATTAGTTACTAGAAGGAAAACTCCAACCCAAAGTGACAAACCACAACCAAATAACACAGGAAATAGATAACCTCACTGTTCCAAACATAACCACACACTCTACTGCACCCAACATCAAAATCAAGGGACTTAACAGTCACTGGTCATTACTATCTTGCAGCATCAATGGTCTCAATTCTCCAATAAAAACACACAGACTAACTGAATGGATGCAAAAACAAGACCCAACATTCTTCTGCATTCAAAAACACATTTCAGCCACAAGGATAGACATTACCTCAGGGGAAAAGGCTGGAAAAAGGTATTCTAAGCAAAGGGAAACAAGAAGCAAGCTGGTGTAGCTATTTTAATATCTAATAAAACAGACTTTCAACCAAAATTAATCAAAAGAGATAAGGAAGGACACTTTATACTGATCAAAGGTAAATTCAACCAAGATGACATCATAATTCTGAACATGTACACCCCCAATAAAAGGGCATCAACCTTTGTAAAAGAAATGTTAACAAAGCTTTAACCACACATCAATCCCCACACAGTAATAGTGGGAGACTTCAACATCCCACTTTCACCAAAGGATAGGTCAATGAAATAGAAACTAAACTGAAAAATAATGACACTAACTGATGTCATGAATCAAATAGATCTAACAGATATCTACAGAATTTTTCACCCAATCACAAAAGATTATACCTTCTTCTCAGCACTTCATGGAACCTTGTCCAAATTTGACCATATAGTACATGACAAAGCAAGCCTCAACAGATACAAAAAAATTGAAATAATATCATGTTTCCTATTAGACCACCATAAACTAAAGCTGGACTTCAACGACAATAGAAATAGCAAAAAGCCTACACACACATATAAACTAAACAACTCTCTACTTAATGACAACTGAGTCAGGAAAGAAAAAAAAAAGAATTTAAGGACTTCTTAAAATTGATTGAAAATGAAGGTACAACATATCCAAATTTATACGACACATTGAAAGCAGTACTAAGAGGAAAATTCATAACACTAAGTGCCTTCATAAAGAAATTGGAAACATCTAGGCAACTAATGACACATCTGGAAGCCCTAGAAAACAAAGAAGCAGAAACACCCAAGAGGAGTAGATGGCTGGAAATAATCAAACTCAGGGCTGAAATCAATAAATTAGAAACAAAGAGAACAATTCAAAGAATCAACAAAACCAGGAGCTGGTTCTTTGAGAAAAATCAATAGGACAGACAAACCATTACCCAAACTAATTAAAAGGCAGAAAGACACTATCCAAATCAACAAAATCAAAAATGAAAATTGAGATATAATAACAGACACTGAAGAAATACAAAGAATCATTAGGTCCTACTTCAAAGGCTTATATGCCAGAAAATTTGAAAATCTAGGGAAATGGACAACTTTCTTGATCAATTCCACCTGCCAAAGCTGAATCAAGATCAGATAAACAAATTAAATAGTCCTATTTCTCCTACAGAAATAGAAGCAGTCATTACAAGTCTTCTAACCAAAAAAAGCCCAGAACAGAAGGTTTCAGTGCAGAATTCTACCAGACCTGCAAAAAGCTAATACCGCTACTCTTCAAGCTGCTCCACAAAATAGAAATGGATGGATCATTACCAAAGTCATTCTATGAAGCTACAGTCACTTTGATACCTAAACCTCACAAAGACCCAACAAAGAAAAAGAATTTCAGATCAATTTCTCCTATGAACATTGATGTAAAAATAATAAAATACTTGCAAAGTGAATCCAAGAACACATCAAAGATATCATTCACCATGACCAAGTAGGCTTCATTTCAGATATGCAGGGATGGTTCAATATATGGAAATCCATCAATGTAATAAACAAAGTGAAAGGAAAAAAACCACATGATCAGAAAAAGCATTTCACAAAATCCAACACCCATTTATGTTTAAAGTTTGGAAAGAACAGGGATACAAGGCACATACCTAAACATAATAAAGGCTATAAACAGTAAGCCAATAGCCAACATCAAATTAAACGAAGAGAAACTCAAGGAAATTCCTCTAAAATCAAGGACCAGACAAGGCTGCCCACTTTCTCCATATCTCTTCAATATAGTTCAATAAGACAACAAAAGGAGATCAAGGGGATCCAAATGGGAAAGAAGGAAGTCAAATCCATATTTGAGATTATATGATAGTGTACATAGGTGACCCCCAAAATTCCACTAGAGAACACCTACAGCTGATAAACACCTTCAGCAAAGTGGCTGGATACAAAATTAACTCAAAAAAGTCAGTAGCCTTCCTATATACAAAAGACAATCTTGCTGAGAAAGAATTTAGGGAAACGACACTCTTCATGATAGCCACAATTAATATAAAGTATCTAGGAGTAACTCTAACGAAGCAAGTGAAAGGCTTGTTTGGGAAAAAAAAAAAAACTTCAAGTCTCTGAAGAAGGAGATTGAAACATCTCCCTTGTTCATGGATTGGGAGAATTAACATAGTAAAAATGGCCATCTTTCCAAAAGTTTACAGATTCAATACAATCTATCAAAATATCTACACGATTTTTAAAAGAAATTGAAAGATCAATTCTCAACTTCATATGGAAAAACAAAAAACCCAGAATAGCTAAAACAATCCTATACAATAAAAGATCCTCCAGAGGAATCTCCATACCTGATCTCAAGCTGTACAATAGAGCAACAGCAATTAACACAGCATGGTACTGACATAGCAATAGGCTGGTTGTTTAATGGAATCGAATTGAAGACCCAGAAATAAATCCACAAAGATTTTTGACAAAGAAGCCAAATCTATTGAGTTTCTTAATTGAATAGTATCTTAAACAAATGGTGCTAGTCTACTGGATGTCTATATGTAGAAAAATGCAAGTAGATTCGTATTTATCACCATGCACAAAAATCAAGTGGATTAAAGACCTCAACATAAAACCAGAGACACTAAATCTGTTAGAAGAAAAAGTGGGGAAGAGCCTGGAACTCATTGGCACAGGAGACAACTCCAACAGCCCAGGCTCTAAGGTCAACAATTAATAAATGGGACCTCATGAGGCTGAGAAACTTCTGTAAGGCAGGAGACACTGTCAATAGAACAAAGTGACAGCCTACAGACTGGGAAAAGATCTTCACCAACCCTACATCTGACAAAGGTCTAATACCCAAAATATATAAAGAATTCAAGAAATTAGACACCACCAAACCGAATAACCCAATTGAGAAATGGGGCTCAGAATTAAACAGAATTCTCAACAGAGGAATATCGAATGGCTGAGAAACACTTAAAGAAATGCTCAATCTCCTTAGTCATCAGGGAAATGCAAATCAAAACAACTCTGAGATTCCATCTTACACCCATCAGAATGGCTAAGATCAAAAATTCAAGCGACACCACATGCTGGCGAGGATGTGGAGAAAGGGGAACACTCCTTCATTGCTGGTAGGAGTGCAAATTTGTACAACCACTTTGAAAATCAATCTGGTGCTTTCTCAGACAGTGGGAATAGGGCTACCTCAAGACCCAGCTACTCTACTCCTTGGAATATACCTAAAAGATACTCCACCACACAACAGCGACATATGCTCAACCATGTTCATAATGGCCTTATTCATAATAGCCAGAATCTGGAAACAACTTAGATGTCCCTCAGTTGAAGAATGAATAAAGAAACTGTGGTACATTTATACCTTGGAATACTAGTCAGCTATTAAAAATAAGGAGATCCTGAAATTTGTGGACAAAATGGATGGAACTAGAAATGATCATACTGAGTGAGTCAACTCAGACCCATAAAGATACACATGGCATATACTCACTAATAATTGGACACTAGCCCAACAGGGATGTCCCTGAAAGTTTTCACTTAGGAGGAGATTGTGAATAGATGCTGGGTCTTCCTATTGGGGCTCTGGGTAAGAGAGGTATGGGAGAATGGGGAAATAGAAGGATCCAGAGGGTCCTAGAAACCTACAAGAAGAACATCAAGGCTAGCACATCAGGACCCAGGGCAGGTCTGCTCAAACTATTGTACCAACCAAGGACAATACATGAAGTAAACCTAGAACCCCTACTCAGATCTAGCCAATGGACATCACATTCTCCACAGTTGTGTGGAGAGCGGGAACTGACTCTGACATGAACTCCGGTGCCCCCTATTTCACCACTTCCCCTTGGTGGGAGGCCTGGTGGCACTCAGAGGAAGAGTAAACAGGCTACCAGGATGAGACCTGATAGGCTGTGATCATAGGGTTGGGGACAAAGCCCCCTTTGTCACAGACCTCGGGGAGGGGAATAGTGTGAAAGAGGGAGGGAAGGAGGAATGGGAGGAGACAAGTGAAGGGATAACAACTGAGATGTAATCTGAACAAATTACTTAAAGAAAGAAAGAAAGCTTTCCTGTCTGAAATTGCTAACCATTTGTTTTCCTGGCTTCCCCTACCTAGTTGCACTGCCTAATAGTCTCAGGTCACACGTTATCTTTAGTAAATGACTAATTTTTATTGTTGTTGTTTCTTCCACTCATATAACAATTGAAGGGTCACTTTTTGATGTGTTCTCTTCTAGAACTCCACTGTACCCTAGAGCACATGGCACCTGCCTACAGAATCCGCTTCGTGCTCTGTGTCCTTTTCTGCTTACTAGTAACTATGAGGATCCTAGCCTTATACTTTCACCATGTGAACAGGCACCAAAAGGCAAGCTGTATAATGAACCGAGCCTGGTCCAAGGCGTGCTTTAAAGCCAAAGGATTTCTAAAGCTCTACAACTATATGACAAAGGAGACTTAAAGCTAATTAGAAAAGCTGTGAAAAGTAAAATAACTATTGAGTTTAGATGGGTTATCTCATGTTCATTAGTGTTTTGAATGGAATATCTCCCAATACATTTACATAGATTTATAAGTCAACAATAACTTTCAGAAAGATGACACTGAAACTAATTTACAACTAGCTGTACAGAGCAATGTTAATTTTACATTGTGGATCTGAGGAGAACTTGACCAGCCAGCCAGCATGGCGTCCATGAGGAAGTAACTTAAAATGTAGCTGAGTTAGGAAGGAAAAAAATATTCTCCACTATCAGCCTTGAGAATTCAATCTCATAAAACAAGGGCCAGCAAGACAGCTCAGGAAGTAAAGTGCTTGTTCACAGGCCTAATGGCAGGAGCACAATCCTCAGTTCCCACAAGGTGGCAGGAGAGAGCCAGATCTGGAGAGCTGTTCACTAATCTCTGCACCATGGTATGAGATCTGTGGAGGGGGGGAAGGGGGGAGGGGGAGAGGTGAACACCCACACCCATACAGAAAATCTAAAACAACAGCACAATCAGCAAACAATTATGGAGGTGAAAAACCACATATGCAAAGGAGGAAACAGTAAAACTATCTGAACAGACATTTAGCTTAAGAAATCCCCACGAGGTAGAACGTGTGTGTGTGTGTGTGTGTGTGTGTGTGTGTGTGTGTGTGTGTGTGTGTGTGTGTTCCATATATCTGTGGTGCACATGGAAGCTACAGAATGGCAAAGGTTCTCTGGAGCTGGAGTTACAAGCACAGCCTTGGGTGCTCCAGAGCTACAGCAAGTGCTCTTAACCATTGACCCAGTTCTCCAGCCCCGAAGAACTCACTGTAAGCACTGCACCTGAATGCAGACTCTAAGGCGGGCTCAGTGCTTGGGTCCTTGGAGGAGCACAATAGTGCTTCTGAAACTCTCTGGAAAAGAAAACCTTTCTTTTTCTATTATTAATTGAAAAAGATGTTTTAACCAGTTTAGGTCTGGTTGCCGAGAACAGAAACTACAAATCCATCTGTAAGGAGAAGACAAAAAGAGCATAGAGAAAATCCTGCCTAACTTACATGACTGCGTGTTCTTGACAGCAGTAACCAAGCAGACTAAGCAAAGAATAACAAACACAGAACGCCAACCATCTTTTCTGTCCTTGAACATCTAGACATCTTGGTTTTTCCAAGCCTATCCTTGGTCCAGACTGTAGAAAGCCTTTCCCAGAAGTCTCCTCCATACAATGCCTGAGGAGCTGACACACTCACCTGTCATCTTCGTGACAACTGTGGCAGTCAGACCTGGGCTTCTGGCTTCTGGAAGAAGCAGGAGGATTCCACACTCATTCCTCCCCTACTGCAACAGCCATCTGCGTCCCCTGTGACTGAGCCCTCCCTCCCTTTCGGAACCCGCTCAGGACTGAATGCTGGAGCCTGGAGGTTATAGCACTCAGCCTCTTCACTGAGAATGTAAAGACAGCTCATCACAGCGCTGAAACCAGCAGCCTTTAGCCAAGCGCTCACCTTTGAGTACTTCTGCAGCTCCTCATCGTCTGCAATCTGTGTGTCCAAAGTGGCTACCTAGGGTTACAAGGAAAACATCTCTGTTTTGTATGAGCGTAATTTCATTTCCTCTGTTTTCTGAAATTTATCCCTAAACCCAGCACACTGATGACTTATCTGAAAATCTGTACCAAGCATTTCTGAAATCCATAAGTATAGCACACATCAAAGCACTTGCTTTGTTTTTATTCTCTGCACTAATCTCTTCATCCTGTATTACCCAGGAGTTGAACTGAAGGTGACATGTGAATTGATGTCTCACTCTCCCTCTGCATGGATAGGCTATATTTATTAACAGCTTACAGATGCAAGCCATCAATAAAGTACTTTTCCTTGCAAGGAATTCATGTCCATGGATGTCACCAATAAAACTCAAACTAATGTTTGAACAACACACACACACAAGCATCTTTTGATATTGAGAGGCTGCTCAAGTTTTCATGAAGGTGTATTATGTCTTTATTCTGACATCAGTTCTAACTTACTTAGGATATGTAATACAAGGAAAATGCTACATAAACATGTTTTAGTATATTATTTACCTATGATGATGTGAAAACAAAAGTCTGTACCTGTTCAGTGCTGATGAAAAAAAAATTCCCCCAAATGTATTTAAATCATAGTGAGAATGTGGAATCTATAAACATGGAACCAAAAGATATGATGTTCTAACTATACCAACTTTAAATACTATGATCACCCAAATGCTAATAAAATCCTAACTATAATGGATCTATAAAACTTTTACTTTTGAACATCAAGATGGCTTAGCAGGGGTTGGAGAGATGGACTCAGCTGTTAAAAGAGCATGGCTGCTTTTCCAGGGAATCTGGGTTTGATTCCCAGAGCCCGATGGTGGCTCACAACCACCTGTAACTCCAGTTCCAAGGAATATGTGTGTATTAAAGGTAATTTTATAAGACTGTGTTTGTTTCTCAGTTGTGGCTTCTTCCCAGCTTACATCCCAGGGACATGTGAACTTTGTAGCTTTTCCTGTTCCAGCTCTCTCCTCAACCTTGGCTATAAGCTGCTTTTATTGACATATCCAGGGACAGTTGAGGAGCAGTGTTTATACAACACTGAGACAGGAGATTCTCAGAATAAGGATTGCAACCAGATATAAGAGGCATAGAAATTAGCATTTGAATTACACAATAACCAGACACCTAAAAACATGGCCTCCTCTGGCCTGCCTCTTTGTGTACCAAGGACACTGGTGGTGCACATATATATATACTCAGTCAGGCATTTACAAAGAAAATGAAATATTTTTGAAATGGCTGAGCAGGGAAGAGCCCTTGCTGTGCAAGCCTGATGAGCGGAGTGTAGTCTCTAAAGCAAACACAAACCTGGAAGGAGCCAGGCTCCTGGGAGCTGTCCTCACGCCTTCACGTGCACACCAGGCCGCATTCACACCACAGTCACACCCACATTCACACCCACATTCACACCCACAGTCACACCCACATTCACACACACATTCACACCCACAGTCACAATTTATAAAATATTAAAAGTTTCACTCTTAATAAATCTAAGAACACTGCTGTTGTATATTTTCAGATGCCACGGAGGCATGTATCAGGAGATGGTGACAGGAGGATCAAGAGTTCGAGGCTAGCCTCAGCTACAGAATCAAGTCACTGTCCCCTCCTCCGCAAAAAACAAACAAACAAGCGAACAGCTTAGCAGGGCGCTGGAGGAAAGCACAATTGGAACAGTGCAATGTGCATTCACTCACTCCTCTGCCTTCCCAAGCTTCCGCCTTGTATCCCTACAACTTTAAAAGACGCACTGTAAGCAAAGTAAAATTCTCTCTCATTTTTAGCTTCGACTTCACCATGTGATATACAAAAGTTTGATATGCAGAGAATAAACCATTTACACACACACACACACACACACACACACACACACACACACACATCCATCTCAGAACTTTTCTCCCCAATATAGCACCATTAGTTAAAAGCTGGGCTAGCAGGCCGAAAGCTCTGAGTTTGAGCTATCAAAAATCAAGTTTGACAGTTCATGTCTGTAATCCCACAACTGGGGAGAAGAAAGCAAGAAGGTCACAAGTTCAAGGTCATCCTTAGCTACATAGCAAGTTTGAGGCCAGTTTACGCTACATGAAACTCTATTTCAAAAAAGTAAAAATAAAAAATCCCATGATAAAACGTTGAGCCACGTATTCTCAGAGCACATACCACTGAGGTAGAGAAGTGTGGCTGTCTAGGTAGCAGCCTCGTCGCAGTGTTCTCTGAACTAGAGACCACGCAGTGACAAGAACTAACACGCAGGCCCAACATGAGCAAGAAAGCAACCATGTGACTGAGTGACACTAAAGCTTCTCTGGTAACAGTGCCACACATTCAGGATCAGGAATAAAGTGTCTAACATTAATGACAACCCAGTATTAATGATCCTATACATAAAAATATGTGTCAGGGCTACATACCAGGACCTTGTCTAAAGAAGAAAATATGAAAGGCAACAGCTATTATATTGCCATGTTTGATGAATACCGATGAGAGTTTTCTAGCACAGCTTTTTGCTTTCATGTGGACTCACGTGGGGAAATGTAACCAATCCTTTCCTGGCCAAGTGTAATAACAGGTGAAAGGAAGCCTAACGGCCTGTCGGCACTATAAACTCATGCCTCACAATTACTTCCTGTTCTTCTAAATACACTCGATAATCATTCTTCCATTTTTCTCATAAAACTGTAAGATTCTTTGTGAAACATAGGACTAATATCCACAGTCCTTTCAGTGTACAATAAAACAAACAGATCATAAAAGCAATCGTAAAGATGGCAGCCATTTTAGGGAGCTGATTCAAGATATAAATTTAAAGGCAGGCTCTCACCCTCCTAGTGTTCTTCTGCCTACTGTGACCTAACGGCTTCAACATGAACTGAGTGTCTGTTAACTGTAACTGAAGCTTGTGTACAGTGCTTAATTGTTCTTATGGCTTAAAGGCTTTAGCGGTTGACTCATTGCTCTAAGAGGAAAGACAGGCAGGAAGAAACCCATAAGGCAGCCTGCTTTGACTCGCAGGTCATGTTAAACTATAGTTAGGAGTGTGACATGAAGTGAAACTTTCCATTAAAATATATTTTTTTAAACCTACCATTACTTCATACTCTGGGCCCAGTAGATTTTCCCATCTGGATTTCAGCTGATTTTCTGGAGAGCCAGGGCCTTTCTCTGGATATACATCTATAAGAAAAAGAACATTGAAGCTGTGTGAGCCAAACATGCTTAACTAATAAATTCTTCAATAATAGCTCAGCTTCGGTAGGTAAAGGGAAATGAGTAAAAAGGAAAAAAATATTAATTTAAATCTACCTGGTAATGTAAATCAAAGTAACTTATGAGACTAATGCAAAATGTAAAACCACCTGTGGTGAAATCGTGAGGGGCTCTTGTTCAGGAACACCTTAAAGCGAGGAGGACATGATGAATTACAAGTGAAATCTGAATGTATAGTTTATCCTATATACCTGGGTTAGTTTTATTCATAGGTCTTATAAAATTTGACTTAGATGTTAACCTTTTCAAAGAAGTACCTGTCCTAGCTCTCTGTTGAGGACATACATGAGTGTGGAGCTACCAACGTAATCAAGTCACAGGGAAGCCACCCAGCTTCCACACACCAGGACAGACAGAAAGGCTGTCCACCTAAAACCTGACTTTAAACAGATAGAAAGTCTGGCTTCATGCCAGCCTCTTGTTACTACTTAATTACTAGTATCTGTTCAATGCTCTTGACTTAATGGAGCCATCACTGCACAGGTGAGATCACTTTAAAGGCTGAGACAGACTTCAAGTGCCCCAGGCCTGTCCTCTAGATAGTCTTGCCCAGACTCTCAGGGCGGCCAGCAGGCTGAAGAATGCCTGAGAGAGAAAAGTCTAAGCACTAAAGCCGTCAATTGTGTTTACATCCGTACTAATAGCAACGGATAAAAAGGCTCCACGTTTTGTAAGTTTCTCATTTCTGCCGTAAGATTGGACATGCCACAGAACACTTACCACAAACGACAGAACCATCTGCCTACATCAGATGTAACCTGCAGCATCAGCTCTTTCATCTTCAGAGCAGCTCACTTCGGCTGCACAGAATGCCTAATTGCATACTACAAATCACTACGTTAAATAGGCTAACTTCAGAACCAGAGACGAAGACTAATGAACACTAAGGAACTCAAATTACTCCACTTACAAAAGAACGTCCAGGAATTAAAGATATCAACTGATACGCTGGATCACATCAGGGACCCTGCTCAACAAGCACTAAAATCATCGGGTGGCAAGCACTCCTACGAACACTTCCTTCATACCAATTTCCTGTTTTGTTTTTAATTTATCAGTGTTTGAGAGGAGGGGATTGAGGGAGGTGGGTCTACAAGCAGCAGCACACACAAGGCCCTCAGAGGCCGACTCCTGTGGCGCTGGTCGTCTTCCTCCTCCTCACATGGGTTCTGTGAATTAACCTCGGGTTTTCAGGTTACCACAAGTATCTTTACCTACTGCACCCTTTACCAAATTTTTTAAAAGTTTAAACAGTATGCTGTCCAGTTTCTTCCAGTTGTAGCTTCATAGTTGCTTAATAACTCTGAACAAAATCTGCAATGTACTAAGAGAATTCGGAGCTTACAAACATGTGGAAGTCAGGTGACTGAAGATTCACTGGAAAGGCTGCAAAAGAAAAACGTCTCACCAATCCCCTCAGGGTGGTTCTTACCTTTCAGATACAAAATAAACACACAGACAACTATGCTTTTTCAAGTCCAGCTCAAAGGACTAAGGTTAGAGGGAGGTGGTTAATCTACTTACAGCAACTCAAATAAAATAAAATAAAAATAAATCTGCAGAAAAGGATAAAACAGGAGCGTGACAAGACTATCTTCATCACGCACATGAGACAGACGTTAGGCTGGAGTCTAATGTCACAGTAGCCAAGAGAGCCAGGCATACTTGCAAACTAAAATTATACATGTGCAGGAAGAAAAGAAATATGTCAAATTCATTTTAAAAGCATAAGAACCATGCTGAGTGTGGTGGTATATGTTTAATCTCACCACTGAGAAGGCAGCAGCAGGCAGATCTCTTTGAGTTCGGAGCCAGCCTGGTCTGCGGAGCAAGTTTCAGACCACCAGGGCTACATAGTGAGACCCTATGTTTTAAAAAAGAAAAGAAGGAAAAAAGAAAAAGAAGAAAAGTTGGGGCCCAGCACAGGAGAAGCAGAGACAGGAATACTGTGCACTCTAGGCCAGCCTGAGCTATACAGTAATACCTTTTCTCAAAAGCAAACAAAATCATGACAATAGTAATGAGACAAAATATTTTCCAAAGGTATTTCTAATTTCAAGTTTGTTTAATTTTTACCTAGTAGCTCTTTGATATTTATCTGAGCTCAACTCAATTAAAAGAGTAACAATTAATTATACTCTAGTTGGATTCAAAGCAGGCAGAGAGCTCCTAAACCTTTATCTTAAGTGAGACATTAATGTCTTCCTTCAGGCTACCTTTCCTAACTTAAAAAAGGCAAAAGCCAGCTTCTCTGGAACATGGATGGTGTTAAATATTTTAACAAGTTTCACTTAGCTGGCAAAGCTTTCTTGAGCACTTCTGCAGAAGGGCCAAGCTGTAATTTAGTGTAATTGCAGAGGGGAGTCCCAATGATAGCTGAAGTCATAGTGTAAAAGGTCAAAATTGGAAACAACTCAAAAATTTAAATATACAGCAGCCTAGTCATTTGATATGACATATAAAAAATTCATCCTACTAACTTTTATGAAGAAAACAGACACACTGATAGATCATAGAAAGATAGATGATAAATAGACTTTTTAGATATAAATACAATTATAACATACAAGTAAAAATACATAGTAATTAAAATGCTATATAGTTATTACATACTAATAAATATACATTTGAAACACAAATAAACAAAGATTAAAGAAAAAATGCATTTGGTGCTCTACTACCAAATGTTAACATTATGTTAATGTTATATTTAAAACACCCCATTTTGTTAAATTTGGAGAGCAGAATATGAGGTTGACCGTAAGGCCTCATACCTGCTAGGCAAGCACTCTGCCATGGTGGTACATCCCTAGCAAGAGAGCCAGCCTCAGGGGCTAAGATGTCTCTCCAGCATGGGCATCCATCAGGTGGAAACTGCTTTTAGGCAGGACTTTTGGTTACTACCTATTATTGGAATATTTGTAGCTTTACAATGTTCTTGGTATAATATTGCCTGAGTCTGATTCAGTGGAAGCCACAGCATAAATGGCTAATAAGCAAACAGGTTGAAGAACTCCACAGTAAAGGCTCTGTGCCTACCTGGCTCTTCTAAAGCTTGTATGGCACCATCTTTTAGATTGTTCAGTCTTTCTCCAGTGTCCTCTGCTTCCATACCCAAATTAGCCTCTGTGTGCAGGGGTCCAGTTAGTGCTGGTACTTTAGGTGGTTCTGCAACAGTTCCTAAAATAAGAAGTGTTGGCTGAAATCACTAGTCCTGTTTGAGAGGAAAGGTCATATTCAAATGAATTTAATTTCACTTCCATTCACCCTTTCCAGGACCTCGCTGCAGTTGGTTCCTTTATACTAAAGTGTTCTGAAGGATAACTAGTTAATTCCAAAAATAGTTTGATAGTATTCAAAGAATGAGGAAGTATAGAAAATGAAAGCGAAAAGCAAGGTTAAGCCATGACAAAACAGGAATAGGCTCTTTACAACATAGATTTAGAAAAAAAAGGAAAAAAGAAGCCAACAAAAATGAAAAGGCTGTGTGCTCTAGCCGTTATGGACAGGTATTAAGCAACGTATCCAACTAGGCTGAGCCAACATCAAGCACATGTGGACAGGCACACTAGCACCTTCAAAGACTGGAGGTGGAAGAACTCCCCTGGGTGCAAATGGATCCCCTCCTTCTCCTCAGCTGAGGCAAATAAATTTGAGCAAAGTTACTGGCAAGTCATTAAGTATCTCTTAACACTGCAGAAAGCTTCATTATAAAAAAGCTTCCCATCATTTTAAAATAACTGTTCAATTTTAATACATAGTTTTTAAATGTACACAAATGTTTTGCCTTCATGTGTGTATAATACATCAATCAAGTGTGGGCCTGCTCAGCCCAAAGGATAGAAGAAGGTGTCAGATTCCTTGCAACTAGTATAGGCATAAGGCTATTGTGTAATTCAAACGCTGATTTCTGCATCCCCCATATCTGGTTGCAATCTTTGTTCTGAGAATCTCCTGTCTCAATGTTGTGTAAACACTGTTCCCCAACTGTCCCCTGATGTGCCAATAAAGCAGCTTACAGCCAATCACTGATCAGGGGAGAGAATAGGGCTGGACTTTCTGCCAACCAGGAGGAGGAGCTATAGGGAAAAGTAAGGAATTCAGCTACAGGAGAGGCCCAGAAGACATCACCAGAGAGGAGCTGGAGCAGGAAAGCAATAAAGTTCAAGCATCTCTGGGATATAAAATGGGAGGAAGCCAAATTACCTTACAGAGTTAAGATTAGAATAGTAACTGCTTAGTTCTTGTGCTGTGAAGCTTGTTAAAAGAATATAATAGAGTCTCAATTATTTGTGTGATAGCTGAGCTAAGAGAAAGTTAAGAGAGTTAAGAGTTAAGAGAGAGAACAGTTTTGTAAAAGTAATTTTACCAATCTAGAGTTCTAGATGGTCACGAGCCACCATGTGTGTGCTGCAAACCAGATCCGGGCCCTCTATAAGAACACCAAGTGTTCTTAATCATTGAGGCTTCTCTCCAGCTCTTTGTAAAAGAATTTTTATTAAAAGTATAAGGCTAGAAGGAAATCATCAAATTCAGGTTGTGGCATTTTAGTGTCAAAGACTAATCCCTTCAGAACACAGAGAAAATCACAGGGCAGGGATGAGGGACTCATTTGGAAGCCACAGAGTCACCACACATGGGACACGTGGCTGATGAAGGACTTTAAGAGAGGAGTCAGGAAGAGTAGGAAGAGGAAATACAAAAGACATTCTAGAGCAACTGGAAAATGTGGGGTGTGTGTGTGTGTGCGTGTGTGTGTGTGTGTGTGTGTGTGTGTGTGTGTGTGTGTGAGATAATGTGTACCTGACATGTGTTTGTTGGTGTACATGGACACAGACCACAGGAGGACTTCAAGCATCTTGCTCTACAGCTCTCCACCTTACTCTTTTGAGGCAGATCTCCCACTGAACCTGGAGCTAGGTTAGGGGTCAGGAAACCCCAGCAATTCTCTTGTCTCTACCCTTAACAGTGCTGGGTTTACAGGCACATGTGCAGCCATGCTCAGGTTTTTGCATGAAATCTGCACATCCAAATCAGGTTTTGATACATGCACAGCAAGCATTCTTACACTCTTACCCACAGAGCAATCTCCGATACCACCATCTGGGAAATCTCAAATATGTACCAAGTATTTAATAGTAAATACTATTACTTCTCTTGGCTATGATAATATTATGATTGCTTAATAAAGCATCCTTATTTTCATGATGCCTACACCACTCACTCTAAGATGGTTCAGAAGAAACATGGGAAGATGACACCTGTCAGTCAGGGAAGATGGCACCTGTCAGGTCTAAGGGAAGGTGAGTGATATTCATTCTGTTCTGTTCCTTTTTCTAAATACTTGAAATGTTTTGACAACAAAGCACTCAGGCATACAGCCAGTTAAATGCCTGTGACTGTAACATGAGACTTTAAAACCACTCGCATAGTGTTTCGTGAATCATTAGTCAACTGATGCCACAAGTAAATGCATACATATTACTAGAAAAAGAAATGTCAATCATTAAATGAAGTGTTATTTATTTATCATAACCAAGAAGAGGGCTTCAGTGAACACAGCATAAATACATAAATGAAACGTATATATACAAACAATAAATATTATTGACTCTTTTAAGAGGAAATCCAATCAATTGCTAGAGCATGGATGAGTGTGGGGGACACCATGTGAAATAAATTAGCTCAGTAGAGGGCAAACACTGCATGGCTCTACCCACTAGTGTTTTCTGCATAGTCAAAGTCAAATAGTAAAATGACAGATGCCAAGGAGGGGAGACTGAAGGTAGTTGACAATCAGAAGACAGGGATGTTCTACAAATAGGCTATTCAAAAGTGTGCACACAGTGAACAACAGAGAACACTCAACAATAAGTGTGCAGCCCGAGGCTTTTTTTAAACACAGGGTCTCACCAGGAAGGCCTTGCTGGTCTAGTACGTGCTATGTAGACCAGGCTGACTTTGCATTCTTAGCAATGTTTTTAACCAGCACTCAGGAGGCAGAAGCAAGCAATCTTTCTGAGTCTGAGGCCAGCCTGGTCTACAAAGTGAGTCCAGGACAGCCAGGGCTACACAGAGAAACCCCTGTCTCAAAAAAGAGAGTTTCTGGTCATTACTCATTGTGACTGGGGATGACTCCATTCCATGTGATGAGGTGCAGAACTGTACAAAAGGAGAAAGTGAATGTGGCACTAGCATCATCACTCTGCTTCCTGACCAAGTGATTCCCTCCTGCGCCCACACCTTCCTGGCCACCATGATGCACAGTGCGCCATGAACTGTAAGCCAGAGCTGACTTCCTTCCTGTCTTAAACTGTTTGCTTGGTGTGTATTTGGTGACAGCAGTGAGGAAACCAACTAATATTTTTGTTTCGTTTCATTTCGTTTTGTTTTTGTTTTAGACGTACTTATCTTACGTGTATGAGTGCTCAGATGTATGTGCACTTTATGTGTAGCTAGTGCCTGGAGAGGTCAGAAAAGAGCATTTTGAGTTTATTTCTCCTTTTTTCTATTCTTTTCTTTTTTCTTTCTTTCTTTCTTTCTTTTTTTTTTTTTTTTTTTTTTTAATTCAGCATGGCCTCACTGGTCTGCAGCTTGCTGCATAGATCAGGATGGACTTGAGCTCACAGAGATTTGCCTATCTATGTCTCCTGAGTGTTGCGATTAAAGACCTCCTTCATCACACCTGGTGCAACTGGAGTTAATTATAGTTCCTTCTTTGATGCCAGGCAGAGGGGCTGGGAAGATGGCTCAGTAGTGCAGAGCACTGGCTGCTCTTCCAGAGGACCTGGATTCCGTTTCTAGCTCCCACATGGCAGCTTAAACCTGTTTGTAACTCCAGTTCCAAGGGTCCTGATGCCCTCTTCTGGCCTTCATACACACCAGGCATACATGGGGTGTACGGATATACATGCAAACAAAAACACTCACACAAACAAAATAACGAACTAATTGTAAAATTGTAAAAACGCCAATGCGAGCTAGTGAGGAAGCAGAGGAAGCCAGCCGTGCACCATCAGCGCTTCACCAACACAGCTCAGTAAAGGCACTGCCGCCAACACTGATGGCCCCAGTTCAAGCCCCATATGCTGGAGAGGAAGCACTGTCTCCCAAAAGATGTCCTCTGATATCCATAAAACTGTATTTTCCCACACTGAAGACTTGCTATTTCTTTCTTTCATTCATTCATTTATTTATTTATTTATTTATTTTGGTTTTTCGAGACAGGGTCTCTCTGTGTAGCCTTGGCTGTCCTGGACTCCCTTTGTAGACCAGGCTGGCCTCGAACTCACAGCGATCTGCCTGCCTCTGCCTCCCGAGTGCTGGGATTAAAGGCGTGCGCCACCACCCCCGGTGACTTGCTATTTCATAATTTTACTGACAAACATTATTTTTAGTAAAAATGTTCTTCATAAAAATTTCTATTTTATTTTCTCACCATACTTCAAAAGGCAAATCAGAGAGACAACTACAGTAAAACACAGCGTTAAAAGCAAGGGATTACAAAATGTCAAGGCATGAGACAAATGAAGGGTCCTGGATCAAAAAAAGTGGTTTGTGCCTCTATTGAGAGGCGCTCTGGGCTCACTCAGCCAGGCCTGCGTCCTGTCATGTGGGCTGGTGCACTGCAGCCGACTGGGGAAACGGCTCTGCAAGGCAGACAGCTGACTCGCCTCTCCATCACTGCATTACTCAAGACAAGTGACGTTTCCTACTCAACCTCGCAGACCAACCTCCACACCCTGGCCATTCCTCTAGACCCAACTCCAGGGAGAAGAAAGGGGCAAGAGCATTAATTACCTCGGCTTGAAGGCTGTTCAAACGGAGACGCAGATGAAGATGCTTTCCTGCGAACTAGCGTTAGGTGCACCACCTGCCCAGCATTCCGTAATACTTCAACAACATCCTGGTTGGCAAAACCCTGAATATCCACACCATCCACCTGAGACATTAAGAGACAGGACAGAGTTTCAAGCACACCACTAGTGCCAGTTTTGTTTTGTTTTTTGAAAGAGGGTCTCACTATGCAGTGCAGAGAGGATAACTCAGTAACTAGCCCAAGCTGGCCTTGGAGCCACAGTGTTTATCGTCCTCAGCCTCCCGAGTGCTGGTATTAGAGGCAGGAGCCATCCGTCATGCCTGTCAGCTGCTCCAATCTTTAATTCTGGCAGTGCTGAATAAAACTGAGTAACTAATTTTATCCCCCAAATACAGCATATTAGACCAGAAAGCAGTTTTGAATTAAAAAAAAAATAGTTTTGCTAATGAACTTATATGCAAATTAGAAAATAAATTCAATCTTACAGTTTTAAATCACACATTTTTAAATATCAGCCCAACAGAGGCTTTAATCTCTAATGATAGTCAACATTTAAAAATTTTAAAAAGCTATAAAATCTGGTTAATTGTTTGACATAATCCTCAAGATATACCAAAAATTCACTAACAGCACTAAAGGGTTACTATACCTGTGTGTTATTATTATGTGATATTTTCCAAAGAAACACCCTGATCTCCCAACACTGGCTCTTCTGGTGTCCTGAAATATGTATGTGCAAGAAGCCTGGCAGGCTAGACCATTGCTTTAGGTCTCCTCCTCACTTTTCTCAAAGCATGCACTGCTTCTACTGGCCTCCAGACACTAAAATCACCAAAAGGCAGTTTCAAAGCCAATGTTCCTGAAAGGTGCTTTCCCAGATGGACTCTACTCACAGCACCCGCATCTGGTTCCGTGTCGGTCAGGGTGTGACGTGTATGTAATGTGAACAGACAGCAAAGCATGTAGATATAGATTTACTGCTAAAGGGGGAGGCTAATTTTAACTAGCAAAAGGCTATATTCTCAGGTATTTCAATTTCTGGTGGACTCAAATTATTCTAAGTAGAGAAAACAGCAAAAAGAACTGGTAAAGATTCTTCACTGTGTGTAAAATGGGTAAATGCATAGACTCTTAAAGATGGTTTCCCAGGGGATATAAAAATGTCTTTCAACCACATTTCTATGCATATTTTTATAATGTATATTTATTCCTATCAATATGTTTAATGGAGTATTTCCTGTTTGACTGGATTTAGAGACTCAAATCATATAACAGCCTAAATCAATGTGATTTCACTGCACTAATAAAGTTAATTTTTTAAAACCTTATAAGCTAGGCATGGTGAAACATGCCTGTAATCCCAGCATTTGAGAGGCAGAGGCAGAGGCAGAGGCAGAGGCAGAGGCAGAGGCAGAGGCAGAGGCAGAGGCAGAGGCAGAGGCAGAGGCAGAGGCAGAGGCAGAGGCAGAGGCAGAGGCAGAGGCAGAGGCAGAGGCAGAGGCAGAGGCAGAGGCAGAGGCAGAGGCAGGTAGGTCTCTTGAGTTCAAGGCCAGCCTGGTCTGCATACTGCTTCGTAGGCCAACCAAGGCTACACAGAGAGATCACGTCTACACATACACATACATACTAAAAGCAAACAAAACTTTTAAAATTAAACTAAGTCATCTTCTTCTCCTGTATATGACAGAACTTTCTCCAACTTGATTCAAATGCCCAACAGAAAGTTGTTACTTACAGCTACTATTTTATCATTCACTTGAATTTGGCCATTGTGGTATGCAGCACTGTCTGGTATTATACTTTTCACATAAATCCCCGAAGCCTCCTCTGAAGGTGCACAGGCATACAGAAAAAGGAAGAAAGCTAAAATTAGGACCTGACTGCAAAATTCTTACCAAGAGGTTAATTAGCTAAAGAAGCTGACTTCATAAATACTATTTTGAACACATGCAAAGAAATTGATGGATTATTTCAAACTGTCACCATCACAAGTGACCTGAATTAAATGTGATTTGACTGATGACTCCCCTTCTGGAGAAAGAACCAGTAATGGAAGCTTGATGAAGGCATCTCTGCCTAAGCGGCGTTCTGGAGGGCCAGGATGAACCCTGGTCTGTCTCCACTTGCACTGCTGACTCAGCTCAAGGTCTCATCAGTTTTCACCAGCATCATGACAGGAGTCACATGTCCCCTGGCCTATATTTAGTTCAGTGCTCATGTATGTCATCCAGATACAAAGAAAGGCGCATGTGGCCTTTTCAAAAAGCTAGAATGGGGACAGGGAATGGCCTGGCAATCTGAGTTCAATCACAGGAGCACACACAAATGTGAGAAGAACCAACTCCCCAAAGTGGCCTCTGACCTCTACAAGGGCAGGCACCCCTAGACACGTATAATAATTTTAAAAGGTAGAAGGAGCTCAGCAATATAAAACAAGCCTTATATTGTAAAGTTACATATTTAACCATAAATAGCTGTAAAAATGATAACCATATAATAAGTACATTCCCAAGAGAGAGAACTAGGAGGGAAACTGAGAAACTAAAAAACTAGTTCTTAAAGATTTTATTCCCAGTGCCAACAATAATAATATGCAAACTTCATTGAATTACATCCCAGGTCTCCCATAACATGGAAAGTAACTTATTTTTCAATACCATCTCCCACGTCACCCAGTACAACACTGCAGCACATGCCACATGCTTTTCCAACTCTGAGTCTCACTGGTTTCTTCCCTATCTAATCCTCCTTTTTTGGGACCAGCTCAAACACTTCTGAATTTTCCTACACTTCAGTCTTTCATCTGCTGTACTAGGACAGTTGCTGGCCTCTCTATTCAAACAGGTATTTTCAGTTATCTTTAAAGATGTAAAGGGTTCTTACACTTTAACTACACTCCCTGAATGGACTTTGTTTGCTTTAGTTTCTAAGAAGAAGTTTCTCTGTGTTGCCCAGAAGAGCCTCAAACTAGCCAGCTCACGTGATCTCACACTGCAGCTGCTGAAGGGGCAGATGACAGGGATCGGCCACCACTCCTGTTCAACACCCAGCAGCACAAACCAAAACCCAACAATAAACTCAGTATCGTACAAGTTATCTGTATACAAGTTTTTACAGCTGCTGACATTTCAAATGGCTCATTTGTTGACTCGCTCGCTTCACCTCTCCAACACATCCACGCCCACTCAGGTTCTGACTAAATAAGCTAAAAGGCCCCTTTCTGCATCAGTAACAGAAACATTAATAGTTTTCCAGTTCATTAATTACTGCCTAGGCACTGAGGCCTCAACCACAACTCCTGGATGATAGGAGGCTAACAACTTAATACATTTTGTGCATCATTATTTTTTACATCCATATTTAGCTTTAAGTGACTTATTTATATTCTGAACCTATAAACGGGTGGCACATAGAAGAATTAGAAGTTTTGAAGTCAGAAATTTCATTAGGCTAAAATAGCATGACACAGTCTGACATGAGTGTCATTCAGGCCTGTGCATACATTAGCACTCTTAATCTCTCCACCTGCTCCTAGTATGCACAGTTTTTTTTTTTTTTTAGAGGAATTAACTCTCTATATTTGCTATTTTTCAGAAAAACTAAAATACTTCATAGGTGAATTTTCATGTAACTACTAAATATTTTTAAAGGTTTATTTTTATTTAACATAGTAATTTTTTAATTACCAAAGGAAAACCAACAGCGATAGTTACTGCTGACTTTCAGGTACATTTGAAAAATCTTATTCAGATACTTGAATCATGTATTCTTACACCGCACTCCCCTTATATAAAAGAAAAAAATAGTACTGATAAAATATTTGTTCTGTCTTACTTTTTTCATGACTAAACACAGAAATAATATATTTTGGGTATTTACAATATACAACATATGCAGGGATCAATTTATTTTACCTAACATATAATACTGTATAATACATTAACAGTCACACAATATTCAAAATGGAACTATTTTATAAGCAAAGTAAAGCCCAAATGTTCCAAAGTGGACTAGATATTAAATTCCTTTGTTACTGACTATAAAGCCAGCTGTTAAACCACTGAGACAACACGTGACTCTAATCACTTAAAAGTAACGGCTTGCTATTACAGATTCATGATTTTACTGTGAGTTTTAAATTAAAGTCTGCAGGCACTTAATTTTATTATGTAGAAACCTTAACATCCTTTATAATTACCCCAAATGTGAGGCAGAAATGATTCACTTACCTGGATGAGCTGCTCCAACATAGCCAACAACTCGAATCCCAAGACTCTGTCCATCTTTTCTAACAAGCTCAACACTGTAAGTCTCAGAAAGAGAACTGTCCTGCAGGGAAACAGCACACGCACTGTTACAGTTTCAGCTGCGTAACTGCATCCACAGCCATTCTGTGCAGCCAGCTTGCCGAGGACTTTTTTTTTCTGTGACAAACTGAATCTAAAGATGGTTCCCATGATTCTCAAACCGGGACCCACTCCTGTACTTGTAAAATCACATGACAAAGAGGAGATCATTCGAGTGAGCCTAATCTAATCACAGAATCCTCTTAAAAGCAGACTTTTCTCCTGCAGGTAACAGAAAAGGCAAAGAAGAAGATTTAAATGGAGGAGATCAACTTGCTGTTTGTCAGTGGAGGGGTCACACAAAAAAGATTGGGAACAAGGGGACCCTACGAGCCTAAAGCCATCCTGGCTGGAGGCCAGCAGAGAAGAGGCCTTCCACCATACGCAACGACCTCCATTCTTCCATCAGCCGGAACGGGCTCACGAGCCCAGGATGAGAACAGAGCCCAGATGAACCAACACCTTCACTCACCCTTTAAGAATCTAAGCGGAAAACCCAGCCACGCCCACGCTGACTTCCGACCTACAGAACCGCAAACTAACCAAAGGTCCTGCTGCAGAGCTACCTGCACGAGAGCTTGTAGTGTAACAGTAGAAAGTTTATACAGCCATTTAGAAAAACCTTAGGCTGCTTTTTCTGAATCATAAACCTAACAAAACATCTAAAAGCTAAGGGAAAGGCTAGTTATCCTAAACAGTATTTTGAAAAGTGGTTCTAAAACTTCAGTATTTAATATTGTCTAAATATTTCTTCAAAGGAATAAGATATCTACACCCTAATGCTGCTTTTTAACTCCAAGCACCAGCATCAGAACTAAACAATAGCATCAAGTCCCCACGCATCACAGAGCCCCGCAGCCCTTCACTAGAGTGAGCTAGAGCAATGTAGGGAATACAGATCGGTTTTCCTTACAACCTAGAGAAATTGCACAAAGTAACACCTAATATCATAGACAGAAAATGCCTGCTCATATGGCTCCCCAGTAGGGACAAGCAAAGACCTAAGCGCTGCCTGTGAAGGGAAGGGTTGGCTTGCCACTTGTTACTCTTCCTGCCTCTTCATGCTTTTACTCATGGGGAACAGAAGGCAGGGGATGAGGTTCAGTCAGCAAAGTGACTGCTGTGCACATGTGAGGAACAAAGTTCAGAACCCCAGACGTTAAAAGCTACACATGGTAGCACATACAATAATCTCAACACTGGAGAGGCAGACACAGGAGGCCACCCAGTCTGGTTTAAAGGGCAAGCTTTCAACTCTGAGGGATTCCGTCTCAAAAATGAGGTAGAGAATCATAGAGGAAAACAATGATGTCTGCCTTAAAGGCACATGTGTGTGCACGTACCTGCACATATGCACATATCTATAAACACACCACCACCAAAGAGAGGGGGGTGGAGAGAGAGAGAGAGAGAGAGAGAGAGAGAGAGAGAGAGAGAGAGAGAGAGAGGAGTGCACATGTCCAATGTTCATCACAAGTTTTCCTCTGCTTCGCTATGAGCACTGAAGTGTGACCTATCCTAGTGTGGTCGTCCAGCTGCGGGTATTTCTTATCTTGCACTGTATCACAGACAACATCTGATGTAAGAAGAATGGCGTCTACACTCACTGCAGCAAGAGTCTTGTTGGCTGCAGCAGGCAGGGCAACAGGTAAGGACGCAGGGGTGGGAGGTGTTACTGCAACTTCACCAACAGGGTCTCTGGCCACCAGCATCCTCACTGAATTCCCACAGTTCCTTAGCACTTGAGCAACTTGTTCACTGGTCATCCCTTGCACATTTGTACCACCAATCTTCAAGATGTGGTCCCCTGTCTGTAGCCTTCCATCCTTTAATCCAAGAAAGAAAAAAGCAAGGTTATTCAGAGAAATCAATGATTTAGCTTAACTACTTAATAAAAACACATCAAACTTTGAATTCTGGAAAATTGACTGACAAAGCAACTTCAAATGCTGGACAAATATAACATTTCTAATGATCTACTCAGCTGGCAAAAGATAAGTTCCCTGGTAGAACACAGAAGATGGAAGGATCCAGAATGAACTAAGGTATCAGAACTCTTAAAATAGCATCTGCTCACGGGTTTTAGTATATGACTAACAGCTCAGAGCCAGAGCACAACGACCATGAATGCAAGGAGCAGACCAAAAGCTGGGGACGTGCAGAAGGAAAGGCGGAATGAAAGGGCTCAGCATAAAACTGAGGAGCCCGTAAGCCCCAAATGGTGAGCAGTATGCCTGGGAGCAGAGAGCTGCCATCACGGCTGGAAGAAGCTCTAGCAATGACCTCTAAGTCAGCAGCATGGACGAGGTCAGCAGTTTCAAACTGAAAAGGGAGAGCTATGTATATTTTCCAAGAACTGTCAACAGGATTGACTGATAACTTCTATATGGAATGTCAAGAAAGGGAGAAGGAATCAGAGCCCCAACATTTTAGCCAAGCAAGTAGAAAAGATGGACTTGTGACCTGAGCTAAAGCAGCCTGAAGAGTGAACGGGAGCAGAAACCCTGAGGGAGGCCTGGAGATGAAGAGTCTGAGACGCCCATCAACACCACGTGGGGATTATCAGGGACACAGCTAGATCTACAGGCTGGAGCTCAGGACAGACATCAAAACCACACATTTAAATCTGAGCACAGAAGCATTATATGACAGGGATTTAAAGTCCCAATTCTGGATGAGTTTAGGGCAAGCAAATCTTAAGCTGGGTAATAAAAGTATACTGTTAGCAATGGTTGTTCTTTTAAATGTGTACATGTGTATATACTGTATCACAGACATAATTCATGAAAATATACATCAGTTAAAATTATTTAAAGAGTCTTCTTTTTGTGAAACTCTGAAATAGCTGATCCATCTGCTTTTTGCCTAAGTTTGTTTCATTAGAAAACCTGAATCCTATATAATTACCTTTAGTACTGTATATTAAAGACACAAAAATGTCAATAATGATGATCTAAAAAAATACATGCCTGCAAAGTACCTTACAGGTTAAAATAACTTCTATGGCACATGCCTATGATCACAACACACGGAGACAGGAAGACTAAGGCCAGGCTGAACCACACAGAGAATATAAAACCAGCCTAGCATATATAGTGAGACATTTTCTCAGAAAACCAAAAAGAAAGCTAGACATAGTGGCATGGGTCTTTAATCCCAGCACTTGGGTGGCAGAGGCAGAAGATCTCTGAGTTCAAGGACAGCTTGGTCTACAGAATGAGTTTGAGCACTGTCAGGGCTACACAGAGAAACCATGTCTCATAAAACAAAACAAACAAAAAAAGAGGAGGAGGAAGAGGAAGAGGAGGAGGAGGAAGAGGAGGAGGAGAAGGAGGAAAAAAACCAAACATGAAGAAGAGAAAGAAAGGGAGAGAATTAATTAATTCTATCTTGTTCAAAGAGTAATTTAAATTTAGAACAAGAAAATTTAGGTTTAAAGGGTTAGCTGGCCCAGCAGGGTGACACATGCCTTTAACCCTAGTATTCAAGAGGCAGAGACAGGAAGATCTCCTGAGTTTAAGGCCAAACCAGGTCTACATAGGAGGTCCAGGCCAGCTCTACACAGAGAGAGAAAAAGAAAGAAAGAAAGAAAGAAAGAAAGAGTTGACTGATCTACCCATGTTCAAAAAGCTAGTAAGTAACACCAAAGCTCAATCCAAAACTGGCTGCCTGGCTGCTTGGCCGTAGTGGTACAGGCCTACACTCCCAGCACACAGGAGGTAGAGGAAGGAGACTAAGGTGTTCAAGGTCAGCATGGGCTATGTAGCAAGTTCTAAGCTCCTGGCTTGCATGAGACCTTTAGGGGTGGGGGACGTCTAATTTAAGCAGCCCACTGGTGTACAGCAGGTTGCTCTCTAATACACTAAGGATATACCAGACGCTTATTCACCAAGAGGCCAAGAGACTGTCTATCATGATCAAAAGATTTTAATAGAGTGAAGATGAAAAAAGATGTTTGCAACTTGAGTGCAAACAGCTCTAGGATGAAGCAGTGGGTGCTGGGACAATCTTCTGGGCTTCATAATCATGCTTCCAGATGACACCACTTAGAAGCCACGCAAGAAATACTGAACGAATAAGTTTTACAAGACTCAAGACAAAAAAGGGCAGTTTGCTACCCTTCCTATTTTTTCAAATCTACAGGACCCTGAATGAAAATAGGATTCGAATCAAAATACCAAGTACAAAGCCATATGCTGCGCTGTGAATGCTACAGAGGGTACCAGAAACGAAAGACAAAGTGGAACAGCAATTCAACTCATAACATCTGAAAAAAGGTAAGACAAGAAAGAAAAACGAGGAAAAACCTGCTGGAGGAGAAGAATGAAGACCAGCTGCCTCTCTGCTTTAGCAATGGTGACTTGATATGGTGATATGACATTCTATTTCTACCCAGGCAGCATCCCAGGTAAAATCAACACCAACTTAGGAGAGATCCAGGGGCTCAGCAGCCGCTGCACAAACTCTAGCAACCTGAGCCTAGTACCTGGGACTCACGTGCTAAGCCGGATGTGCTCACAGGTACCCGTAATTCCAGCAGTGGAAGCGTGGTGTCACACACACACACACACACACACACACACACACACACACACACACGAATAAATAAAACTTTTCCAAGTAATAAAAGTTGTTTTTGTTTGTTTGTTTTTTGGTTTTTCGAGACAGGGTCTCTCTGTGTTAGCCTTGGCTGTCCTGGACTCGTTTTGTAGACCAGGCTGGCCTCGAACTCACAGTGATCCACCTGCCTCTGCCTCCCAAGTGCTGGGATTTAAGGCGTGCGCCACCTTCAGCAGCACTAATGAAAATGGGCACAGCTGCCTGGGAAGCGGACCATCAGGAACAGAAGTGGGGCCTGGCCAAAACGATAAAGAATGTTAGCTTGGCAAATGAAGAATACTTTACCATCAAGTATATATTCAGTCACTTCTCGGAAACTATTTTTTCTTTATTTTACCTCAACTTTTAATTTAAGATCACGTAGATAATTTGCATCTGTCACTGAGAGTCAAACATTTTTTTCTTACAGAAAAACAGGTGTTTTTAAGGAATTAATAAGTCCAAAAATATCCATCAGGTTGATAGGAAAGATGTCAAAATGGCAGCTGTCTTGTCTAAGGCCAAACCTGCATTTCACTGATAGTCTCCTGTTCCCATTCTCTTTCCACGCTGTAGCTGGAGACACTCTTGTTCTTTAAATCACAAAGCAATGAAAGCCAACAGAGCTGTCCAACAGCTGGGCACACTGCACACTGTGCTGTGCCTTGAAGTTGTGACCCTCCTACCTCAGATACTGAATAGATATACTTCGAAAACAAAAATTAAGTTCTGAAAACACTTATACATTTGCAACACTTTTGTAGCATGAAATGTCCTAGAGAAGCATGGCACAATGGCCCACCTCTAACCCCAGCACTCTGCGGGCAGAGACAGGGCACAATGGCCCACCTCTAACCCCAGCACTCTGCGGGCAGAGACAGGGCACAATGGCCCACCTCTAACCCCAGCACTGTGCGGGCAGAGACAGGGGCACAATGGCACACCTCTAACCCCAGCTCTCTGCGGGCAGAGACAGGGCACAGTGGCACACCTCTAACCCCAGCTCTCTGCGGGCAGAGACAGGGCACAATGGCACACCTCTAACCCCAGCTCTCTGGGGGCAGAGACAGGGGCACAATGGCACACCTCTAACCCCAGCTCTCTGGGGGCAGAGACAGGGGCGTCTCTATGAGCTCAAGAGTAGCCTGGCCTCACAGTGAGGTCCAGGCCAGTGCTACGTAGCGAATCCTCTAAAGGTGAGCCCGATGCTATGCACGGGAAAGAATATCTGAGGATTGCTGAGAGAGAGGCCGTTTTGCTTTCCTTACCTGAATCTATGTATCTCCCTGTCCACAGAATGCCCGTCTACATTAACTGACAAATAACCAGACACGGTGGTTCACATCTGTAATACCAGCACTCAGAATGCAGACACAAACATTTCACCCTTGGTTTACAGTCAGTCTGTAGTCTGGCCTGTAAAGTAAGATTCATGGCCTTGGCCATTCTGGGCTAGAGTAGACACGAAGGAAGAAGAAAGAAGAAAGAGGGAGGAGGAGGAGAGGAGAAGAGGAGGAGGAGAGGAGGAGGAGGAAGAGGAGGAGGAGGAAGAAGAAGAAGCCGCCAACTGCACTGGTGTGACTTGTGGTCCCAGCATCCCAGTGCTGAGATGGAAGGCAGAAGGAGAAATGTGTGGATGCTCACGCAGCAGCAGGACCACAAAGTGCTCTCCAGTACATTCCCACCCAGTTTTTACGTTTTGATGCTACTTTCTTCCCGTTCAGAGAGGATCTCTGGAGTGGTTTATCTTCATGGCCAATTGACTGAATTTGGAATTATCTAGGAGACATACTTCTGGAAACGTCTGCGAGGGTGTTTCCAGAGCGATAACTAAGGAAGGAAGACCCACCGTGGATGTAAATGGTACCTCCCCATAGCTAGGGTCCTGCCCTGGATAAAATAAAGTAGGTGAGCACCACCATCCCCTGCTCTTTGCTCTCTACCCTTCCCAGCCACGAACTCTTATCACGACTGCTTCCATCACAATAGACCAAGAAACAGGATAAACCCTGCTTCCCTGGAGTTGCCTCCATCAGGTATTTGGTGGTAACAATGAGAAAGTAGTTACTGCACTAGCCTAGGATGTAGGAGTGTTGAGAGAAAATGCTCACGCCTAGATAAAAAGCATCGGGTGCTACATGGTGGTTACAGGTGGAGCATTTGGAGGATTATATGACATTAGCAGGAATAAGAGGAAAAGTGCCTGTCACTCTCCAGCTGTGCAACCTTGGACCGTTTCTTTAAGGTGTCCATATCTATAATTTGGAAATAACACTTAAGACTGTTGTGAAGATTGCATTACAACGATGTGTACTAGGCAGATGACCGTGTTTGGCACACGCTCCTGCTTCCCCATTACAAGTCTATGATGGGCAGCCTTGGGGCCCCCCCTCGATGATCTGATCCAGTGACGAGCCCTTCCAGGAAAGGGTGAGAATCAGAATTAGTCTCTTCCCAACAGTGCCTCGATGGGATTAATCTGGGAAACCCTTCACATCACAGTGTCCTTGCAAAAACTCATAATGCACATTAGTATATTAAAAGCTCCAAAAATTCTTACAGTAAAGAAACTTATTTGATTTCACTTAAATTTATTTGGTCCTTTGTTTTTCAAAATAACTGCTGCACTTTGCAAATGTCATTCCATCTGGCAAAGAAGCCTGTTAAAATTGCTAAGAGGCAGGGGGCAGAGGGCAGGGGAAAGATAAATATGAAAATATTGTATAGTGTCTCATCTAGGTTACAAAAAAGAAATGTTTTTTAAGATTTATTTTATTTGGAAGCTAGAAAAGTGTTCGGAAGTTGCAAGTGCTTGCTGCTGGAGTTCAGACCCCAGCACCCATGCAACCAGCCAGGGTCCTGCCAGTGCCTGCTGCTCCCGCTCCGAGGGTCCCACACGCCCTTCTGTCTCCATGCGCACACTCATACACACAATGTTGCTCAAACACACAGACACGTATTTGTTTAGTATATTGTATTTTATGTGTATGAGCGGTTTGCCTACAAGTATGTACATGTACCACGTGCACACCTGGTGTCTCTAGAGGCCAGAACAGGATGTTGGATCCCCACTGCTCTTTAAAACTGAGTCATCTCTCCAGAATCCACTATAAGTATGTTTTGAAGACACACACAGTAATCACACATGTGTGTTGTCTGTGGCACATATGTATAGTGTACGTATATGTACACGCAGGTGCACACTTGAGTGTCCTGCTCTATCCCTCTTTACCTTCTGACTTGACACACAAGTCTCCTTCACTGAGCCTGGAGACAGGCTGGCAGCCAGTAAGCCTCAGCATCCCTCTCATCTCCGTTCCCCATAGCAGTTTCAGGCAAAGGAGGCCGCAGCTGCCTGGCTTTTTACATGGAGGCTAGGGATTTGAACCTACATTCTCCTGTTTGCGAAGCAAGCAGTCTTACCCACTGAGCCATCTCTCTAGCTCTCAAAGCCCCTTTATATTCCAAAGAAAATGTAAAGACAGAGTGATGAGGTATAAAAAGCTAAAGATGAGCAAAATAATCATCATCTTTCTGTTGGTTATTTCAAAATTCTGAATAACATGTTTTAAATAACTTAAGATTTATTTTATTTTTGGTGTAGAGCATTTTGCCTATATGTATACATATGTAATACACATGTTCTTAGAGTCAGCGGAGGGTGCTGAATAACCTGGAACTGAAGTTATACAGACTCTGAGCCACCCTGTGAGCACTGGGAGTTGACCTTAGGTCCTCTACCACAAGTGCTCTAACCACTGAGCAATCTCTCTGATCCCGTCCCTTATTTTTTTAATGGCTAATTTATCCAAATGCTTTAAAGCAAAAGCAGGACTCCTCAGACATGCATTGGAAGGTCAAAGTTCATTGGCATTAATCATTTTTACTGCATCATACAGAACTTTACTTAAGTGAATTTGACAGCTGTCATGAGTCTGGGGCCCCAGCCTTCTTCTGCATTAACCTCCCATAGTTTTTATTTTCCCTCAGCTTTCGTATGATTGGTGCATACAGATGTGAACAGGAATAATCTTTACTATTACTATTATTACTACTACTACAAGAACCGCCTTGATATCAATGACACATGAAAGGCATTAGTCACCAAAGTCCCCACAGACCAAGTGTTAAGAGCGTCTACAAATAAATATGCTTAGCACAGGAAGGACAGGAGGTAGAGTGAGGCTGAATAATTGCAGGAGATCCAGCCATCTTGGTCAGAAATAAGCAGCTGAGGAACCTGCTTCCCTCAAAGCTGAATCTGTACAACAAATTCATCATTTTTACTTATGTGTACATTAGAAAGGATGCATTTATAAGATAGATAATAATCAGTGAGATTTCATGTGTTTTCTGATTACAGATTTCAAGTTAGTTCTGAATTATCATGAGCATTCTATACAACATGAGCTCAAACTCAAATCTCCACAGTAGAGTCTAACATCTAATTAGAGGCTAGAGGGATGGCTGGCTCTTCCACTCGCAGCTCTTCCGGAGGAACCCAGTTTAGTTCCCAGCGCCTACAGAGAAGACACACAACTGCTGGCAGCTCTAGCTCCAGGGTCTCAGACACTCTCTTCTGGCCACATGTGGCATACACAGACATACACATACTAATAAATAAGTAAACAAATAAAACCAAATATAGTACTTAACATGTTCTTCCATATAAAATTAAGTGGAAAAGAAAATTATCAGGCTTTTACATGGCCTACTTGTTTTTCAAACACAGCTAAACAACAAAGGGTCCACACTTGACTTCTAATACCAGAAAATAACCAAGTGAAGTCTTACATGTACAATGTTGGTACAAAAGAAGCTTTGTTTGTTTTGATCTACTATTAACACGGGAGGGGCTTGTGTCATAGTGCACACGTGGATGTCAGAAGACAACTTCGCAGAGTCGGGTTCTCTCTTTCTACCAGTACATCAGTTCCAGACTCAAGTTCAGGCTGCCAGGCTCTATAGCACCTTCACCTGCTGAGCCGCGTCACCTACCCAGGACAACGGCACATGCTCACTGAGTCTTCTGACTCTGTCACCGAGGCTCTACAGCACCGTCACCTGCTGAGCCGCGCCACCTACCCCAGGACAACGGCTCATGCTTATTGAGTCTTCTGACTCTGTCATGGAGACTTTGAAAGACAAGCTGAAGAATAACACAGATGTTCAAAATGCAAGTACTCATTAACAATACTTTACTATAAAAAATATTTTCTTCTTATGTAACCAAATCCTTGTTAATCACAGGTCATGAGGAAAAAAAACTGTTTAAATAAAGCAAATTTATGGTAAAAAGTGTTATAAGTCATAAACTCTAATTATTAAGTCATAATGCAATATTATTTTCAAATCATACACATCAAATTTTATAAAAGTAAAATGATAAAACAAAGCAACTTACTCGGTCTGCCAATCCTCCAGGGACAATAGTCCTTACAACCACGCCACTGGACTTTCCTCCAACTATCCCAAAGCCTAGTCCCGAGCCATCGTTAATGAGCTCAACGTCTTCAGTGTGCCCCCAACACACCTGCAGATGAACGGCAGGTGAGAGGCAGGGTTAGCAACGCACAGTCCTGGGTTTCCCATTGGTATTACGTAACAGATTTTCAGGAAACTGAAAACTCATACAGTTATCTAAGACAGCTACCTACAGACTAAGATGTGATACACAGGAAGTAGACAGAGGACATGATGAATAAATGGACAGACTGACAGAGCAAGGCAGAGAGCCCACCCTTAAGGGTGTTATAATTCAATAGAGAAAATAAGCATGATTAATTGAAATACAAGGTGGAATATCAGCTCATAAGATATTACAACTTGAAAAGGACAAGAAGCACTTCCCAATCTGTGCCTGTGACCAATGAATGTACATTTGCTAAAAGACCGGCTCAGTGTTACAAAGATTCTAGGAAGGTGGGGAAAGGAGAGTTCATAAAATGTAACTCCAATGCAAAACAAAAGCTTAACGAAAGCAGAAACTTAAATTTAAAGTACTAGCCTCGAGTACCTGTAATCCCAATACTCAGGAGATGGGGGGGGGGGGGGTTATCAGGAATTCATAGCCAGCCTCTGCTACATAGTGAGACCAAGGGAAACCTAGACAGCATGAGACCCTGCTCATGAATAAATAAATGTAATATAAAGAGAGAAAGCATTCAAACTAGAGGGCCAGACAACAGAATGAGCAAAAATTGGAGAAGACTAAGACAATGACTTATGAAAATTAATCTGTCAGCATTCTTAAGAACCAAAGGTTAAAAACAATATGACTAAATATGACTACAAAGCATAGGGAAAGAATGGAAGCCCTGAGTGACAAGGGCATGACCATGTTAAGGACCCATGCCTCAGGCTCATGGAAGTGGCACAGCCTTCAACGGGCTCAGAGAAATGACAAAGGCCTCCTCTGGTCCATGTGCAAATACTGACAGTGTGTCCAGGTAATGTCCATCAGGGATTTCTCCCAGGTTCCTCCCCAGAAACTGCTCCTACACATTAGCTAAGTCAGCCTCTTCTTCAGATGCACACAGCAGCCTCGTCTCCCTGGTCAGCTGCATAAAACAAACATGCTGAACTTCAGGGGGCCGCAGCTTCTCCCTTTAGAGCCCAGGCCACCCAATCTCAGCCTCTCGTGTACACATCTCTGTGTCTGTCCTTTCTTCATTTGCTCACCTCCCCTAGTCAGGGTTCCTGGATTCGTGCGAGGACGATTAGAGACTAATTAGAACTTAGGCGGGAAGACACAAGCCTCTAGCTATCAGACTCCATGAGAAATACACACATTTTCACAGTGCAACTGCAGGACAAAATCTGCTGGAAGATGATGCAGTCATCGTCTTTAGTTAAGCTTTCTATTTTACAGGATAAGAAAGTAAGCGGGAGTATTGGAAATAAGACCTCTGTACCTGGAACAATAGCTACAATCGTAGATATAACAATGTTTCCTAAAATAAAGTTGAAATAAAGCTGCACTCACAGTGTTCACTGGGACCAAGTACTGCCAGCTTTTCAAACTTACTTCCTCTTCACACCTGAGAACTAGACACCATTATTGGTTCCACATAACAGTGAGCAGACTGGAAGCCAGCATGGTGGCCTATACCTGCACCCCAATACTTAGAGAACAGCAGCCAAAGGATCAGGAGTTCACATGAGACCTTGTCTCAATATTTAAAAAGCTAAAAGAGGAGAAGAAGTAACCCAGCCACCTGAGGCGTGGAAAGGGCAGGGCTTGGTGGGATGCAAGCGGGAGGAGGAGGAATGGAGTGGGACAGTCGACCTGACTGCAGAGCCCACGCTCTGCTTGTGCTAAGCAAGGTCCTGCTTCGTTCACTGGATTTATCCTATACACTGCTGTATCGATACTGCAGATTATAAGGACAATGGTGACTTGTTCGGTTGCAACAAGTCTGTGACCTGTGCTTTGCCATTCTAGGCCTGCACCTCAACACTTACACAGCAGTGGCCTTGTTTCCCTTTGTCCCACCAAATAAAAATTAAACAAACAAGGCAACACTTGGTGTTACAAGGAAGTAAGACTTATGCCAAGTCACGGAGGCTCACACATGTAATTGCAGTACTTGCGAGGCACAGGCCAGAGGATCACTGCTTCAAGACCAGCCTGATCTCCAGTGAGTTCCAGCCCAGCCAGAGCCACACTGTGACATCTTACCAAGGAAAAAACAAACAAATCACCACCACAACAAAATAGACCGTTATGTTGGCTGGCAACATGGCTCAGTGGGCAATGTGCATGCCACATGAGCAGAATGGCCTGAGTTCAAATTCCAGGTATGAGTAAAAGCTGAGGTGTGGCGCACACTTGTGACGCAGAGCTGTGGGTTCCCGGTTCCTCCTGTCTAGCTCGAACTTTGAGCCTCCATGGTCAGTGAGACTAACTCAGAAGATGACAATGACAGAGGCAATTGTCTGACATCAACCTTTGCCCTGCCTGCATATGCATGTGCATGTACACACACACACACACACACACACCTGGTTATGTTAATAAAAAACCACAAGACATTACCAAATAAGTTACAAGTAATATTCAATTTGGCCTCTACGTTAAATAATAATCTTCAATAAGGAATCCAAACAGGCATTAAAAGGACAAAAACAAAACAAATTCCTCCAACAAACATCTTGTGAAGCTGCCATTTGGAGATATGATCACCTTTCTACAATAATGAAAAGACTTCCAAATGACTACCAACTATCCTTATAGTGAATAACAGAATTCAGAATGAAATACGTCCCCAAGCTTTTGACCCACCGTTTCAGGCAGAGCTGCATCAGCTGAGCTGGTGGAAATCCGGCCCTGTGTGTGACCCACTTCCCGGGCCACAACCAGCCGCAGAGACCCAGTGGCTTGTTGTAGCAGTGCAACTGCCTGCTGATGGGAAACATTCTGATCCAACGGGATGTCATTAACGGCCAAAATTTGGTCATTTTCCTTCAGTCTTTGATCCCTAATCATACAGGAGAAGAAGAGGTGTTTTAGACAGTGTTATAGCCTGGCCATGCGCACGGGCTGGCTGTGCTGTCCTTCTATGAACCAGGTGCTGCACCAGCAGAGAGGCTCCTCTTCCCCCACTCTACACAAGACACTAAGTCACACGAGGAGATTGCACGGCCGCAAAGAAAAGCCTCAGACTACAAGATTTCTTTGACCAATGAGCCTCCAATAGGCTCTGCCTAGATAGCCTGTGTCTGGGGTGCTGGCATTACTTTTGTGGCATGTATTCAATTTCCGTTCCACATACAGAAAATATTTTGGATGACAAGATGTTAAGAAGGTATTTAGAAAGTTTTCTGCTATGTTTTCAATGTCTGTACCCCCAAACTCATGTGGAAATTTAGTTTCCATTACAAAGGGTCAAGAGCTGGGACTTCTAAGGGAGGGTCAGGCTGGACAGGCTCTCCAATCATGGAAAAAATTGGTGTCTTCACAAAAGGGTGGCTTTAGTCCCCTGTGCCCTGTCTCATCTTGCCTTCAGCCATGTGATGAAAGAGCAAGAAGCCCCAGTCAGTGTAGACATCCTGACACTGGACTTCTCAACTTCGAGATACATCTGTGGCTACCACAAGTTTAGAAACCTCACGCATTCTTTACAGCGAAATGGACAAAGGCCGAGCCCCACAGTCACTTACTACTTCTAGAATAGTGGGACCGATTACAAAATACTAAGTATGTTAAACACCACTTCAAAGTGGTGAAGTTTATACTACTTAGATTATATCCCAGTAGATCTAATATTTTACATTTTGAGTTAGAGAGACTAGAAGTAATCATCTATAAACAGGTAAGATAAATTTGAAAAAAAGTCATTATTGGCAGAATTTAGTGGCCACATCCTGCCACTATTTCTATTATTCTATGAGGAACATGTAAATAGTGAACATAGGAAATGAGTCATAAACCAAAGACTCAAAATTGAGGAGACAAAGACTTTGTGAGGAATTCTTCAAAAATAGCAGCAGGTGAATGTGGAGGTGGCAGGGTTAAGGAACCCTAATCAGCACTGGCTACTATGGTTACTGTAACATTTCAGAGCTCACAGGAGAAGGGGAACCAAGTACACAATGAACTCCATCCTCACCTGTCTGCTACACTCCCTGGATGGACCTCCTTCACAAAAATATCAAACAATCCCAGACTCTGGCTTCTCAGAGCCACCACACTGAATCCAAGGCCTCCCGCTGAAGGGCGTTCTATATCTATGTATTCAACATGCCGGCCCTAAAGAAGGGAAAAAAGAAACCCATTATGTGCACTTAAGTATCTCCTTTCCACAGGACCGAACTGCTCGGCCCCAGCAGCTTCTACGCCATCTCTATCAACACAAACGTCTCAGCAGATTGCCAGTCTGCTGGTGAAGGAAACCTTTTAACATGATTGTTTTCAGCAGAGCATACAGGGTACAGACTGAGAAGCATTCTACAATGTATCCACACTACAAGATAAGATTTTGGGCTAGACAAAAACAGAAACACCCTTTCCCACAGTAAACTCTCAGTTACTTTGTACATAAATTTCTTTAAATTATCTTGATACAAAACACATTTTTAAAAAGGAAAGTAAATCACATATGCCAGAAGCATTATTGTGTTAGGCACAGTCAAAATCAGCTGCGTTTCTATCATTGTTTTAAATTCTACAGCAATGAACTAACAGTCCATTCACTGGGTCATTTCAACAGTTACGAGTGTGAGGACTGTGGGCTGCTTCACCGTTTTGGTCAGCAACTGCATGGACAGGATGAGAGCCTCATCAATACAACCAACCACAAGTGCATCACATGGAGCACATAGAGCTCAACACCAGAAAAAGAAATAAAATGTGTATCCACTACCGTGACTTGAAATGAAATCTTTTGAAATTCCAAGCCCAAATTTGTTTGTTTGTTTGTTTTCCTCTTTTGGTGTTTTGAGACAGAGTTCTATATGTTCTCACAGCTTTCCTGGACCTCACACTGTAGACTAGGCTGGCCTCTGAGTCACAGAGATCCTCCTGTCTCTGCCTCCCAAGTGCCGGAATTAACAAATGTGTACCTCCAAACCTGCTTTTATTTTTAACTGCCTTTTTGTTTAATCATGTATATGGGTATAAGTCTGTATGTGGGTATAAGTCTATATAGGTATAAGTCTGTGTATGGGTGAGTATAAGTCTATGTGTGGGTATAAGTCTATGTGTGGGTATAAGTCTGTGTGGGTATAAGTCCATGTGGGTATAAGTCTATATAGGTATAAGTCTGTGTATGGGTGGGTATAAGTCTATGTGTGGGTATAAGTCTGTGTGTGGGTATAAGTCTGTGTGTGGGTATAAGTCTATGTGTGGGTATAAGTCTGTGTGTGGGTATAAGTCTGTGTGTGGGTATAAGTCTGTGTGTGGGTATAAGTCTGTGTGTGGGTATAAGTCTGTGTGTGGGTATAAGTCTGTGTGTGGGTATAAGTCTATGTGGGTAAAAGTCTGTGGTGGGTATAAGTCTGTGTGTGGGTAAAAGTCTGTGTGTGGGTATAAGTCTGTGTGTGGGTATAAGTCTGTGTGTGGGTATAAGTCTATGTGGGTATAAGTCTATGTGTGGGTATAAGTCTGTGGTGGGTATAAGTCTGTGTGTGGGTAAAAGTCTGTGTGTGGGTAAAAGTCTGTGTGTGGGTATAAGTCTGTGTGTGGGTATAAGTCTGTGTGTGGGTATAAGTCTGTGTGTGGGTATAAGTCTATGTGGGTAAAAGTCTGTGGTGGGTATAAGTCTGTGTGTGGGTATAAGTCTGTGTGTGGGTATAAGTCTATGTGGGTATAAGTCTGTGTGTGGGTATAAGTCTGTGGTGGGTATAAGTCTGTGTGTGGGTATAAGTCTATGTGTGGGTATAAGTCTATGTGTGTTATAAGTCTATGTGGGTATAAGTCTGTGTGTGGGTATAAGTCTATGTGGGTATAAGTCTGTGTGTGGGTATAAGTCTGTGGTGGGTATAAGTCTGTGTGTGGGTATAAGTCTGTGTGTGGGTCTAAGTCTGTGTGTGGGTATAAGTCTGTGTGTGGGTATAAGTCTATGTGGGTAAAAGTCTGTGGTGGGTATAAGTCTGTGTGTGGGTATAAGTCTGTGTGTGGGTATAAGTCTGTGTGTGGGTAAAAGTCTGTGTGTGGGTAAAAGTCTGTGTGTGGGTATAAGTCTGTGTGTGGGTATAAGTCTGTGTGTGGGTATAAGTCTGTGTGTGGGTATAAGTCTATGTGGGTAAAAGTCTGTGATGGGTATAAGTCTGTGTGTGGGTATAAGTCTATGTGGGTATAAGTCTGTGTGTGGGTATAAGTCTGTGTGTGGGTATAAGTCTGTGTGTGGGTAAAAGTCTGTGTGTGGGTAAAAGTCTGTGTGTGGGTATAAGTCTGTGTGTGGGTATAAGTCTGTGTGTGGGTATAAGTCTGTGTGTGGGTAAAAGTCTGTGTGTGGGTATAAGTCTGTGTGTGGGTATAAGTCTGTGTGTGGGTATAAGTCTGTGTGTGGGTAAAAGTCTGTGTGTGGGTAAAAGTCTGTGTGTGGGTAAAAGAAGTCTGTGTGTGGGTATAAGTCTGTGTATGGGTATAAGTCTGTGTGTGGGTAAAAGTCTGTGTGTGGGTATAAGTCTGTGTGTGGGTATAAGTCTGTGTGTGGGTATAAGTCTGTGTGTGGGTATAAGTCTGTGTGTGGGTATAAGTCTGTGTGTGGGTATAAGTCTGTGTGTGGGTATAAGTCTGTGTGTGGGTATAAGTCTGTGTGTGGGTACAAGTCTATGTGTGTATATGCAGATGAACTGCCTACTGAGGTCAGAAAAGTCTTGAATCCCTGGAGCTGTAGTTATAGGCATTTGTAGGCTACCCAACGTAGGTACTCAAGTCTTTGGCAAGAAATTCTAAATGTTCTTAACAACAACAACAAAACAAATAAACAAATAAACCAAAAAACTTCCATGGTCTATCATTTAACTCATGAGAAGTATTAGGGGCTACAGTTAAGTTATCCATTCTAATGTTTTCCCAGGTTTTCCAAATCATACTAATTGTGGTAATTCACAAATCCATTTTGATATAAAATTAAAATAGAAATTTTCTTATGGTGTCCAGTTTTTGTTTGCTTGTTTTCTTTTGTTTTTCTTTTCTTTTCACCAGGGCTTCACTATGCAGTTCAAACTGGACCAAATTAGAGATTCCACTGCATGAGGTGCTGAGTGCTGGGCTGCAGCTTTTGCCGGCATACCTACTCTCCTGTATCTTAATTACAAGTTCCAACTCACAGGTTAAAAGTAATGTCAATTTCTCACAACTACATAAAAACACAAGCAACCAAAATACATAGTAGCACATATTAAGGCAGAAAGATTTAAACATAAATCTCCTTTTAAAACTGAAACAGAAGAAATAATAATAAAGCTAAATACTCCATGACAAGACATAGTCATACCTGAGCCATCTGCTGAATGACTAAGTTAAAGTCTTCATTTCCTGACTTTGGAGTCCAAGGCAATAACCCAGACGGGGCAGCTAAATTACTGCAAGGTCTGTGTGCACTCCCATTTGCAATGGAACCGTCTGTGAACACTAACAAGCCCTTCCGAGAAAATTCAAAGTTGGCTGAAGAATCTGAGGGGATATGGCTAAGCTGTTGGAGAGAAAGACAATAAAATCATCAGCAGAAACCTACTGAAAAGAAACAGTTTCTATATATTACCTTATATGTGTAATTTATATACATATTAAAGAAGTGAGAGGCCAGGCATGGTGGCACCTGACTTCAAGACCAAGACTCAGATACAGAAACAGGAGGATCTGTGTGAGTTCAAGATCACACATGCACACACTCACACAAAATAAAATGTAGCCAAAAAATGGAAATAAATAGACAATAAATGCCAAGAGCTGAAAACGGAGTACAGTAGTAGAGTTCTGGCATACACAAGGCCCCAGCTCCACCCCAGCACTATACAATAAATTAAGTTGAAATCTATTTTATAATTTTGAAGAAAATGTTGAGATTCTAAAGCATTGATCTTTACTTATTTATCACACTCCAAAGCCAAACATAAACCTCACCACCATTTATACCGTCCCCCTGTGCTGCCCACAGCTTGCAGGCCCCATGCGGTCATCGCTAAGCTAGAGTTGCAGTCCTTCCTGCACCTCCTGCACTCCTCCGCTGGAGCGGGAACTTACTTGTCCCTTCAGCTGCTTGACGGACTGCTGGAGTGTGAGGATCTGGTTGAAGAGAGGGCTCTGCAGCATCTCATACAGCGCTGACAGCTTCTCGCTCTGCACCGTGTCACCTTTCTCCTGCAGCTTCATCCTCAGGCGAGCAAGGACCTGCAGGACCTGCATGTTCTCTTGTTACAGGAAGATGATCGGTTCAAGTCAGACACCATCTCACGATCCACACAGAAATCATTAAGTAATTTAAAAATAAAAATATATAGCCTCTATACCTGCAGCAGGATTTTCAGGCATTTTGGATTATTCTTTTCAATCACTTTCAAAAAGCCTAAAGAAAAAAAATTAACTTTCATTACACATTTCTGCAGTTATACAGAGAAAACTAAAGCAAACTTCAAGAATATTCTTTATTAAGATTGTACTTAGTGAAATTCAAATTCAAACCACAAGAAGGCATCAATGTATATCCACTCAGATGGGGAAAGTTAAAAAATACTAAAGTAAGTGTTAACAAGCCTGGAAAGCAGCTAGAACTACCACATAGAGTCAGTGGGGAAACGGCACAGTCACTTCGAGAAATTATTCGGTAGTTTATGTTTACTAAATTTTCATAGTTTAAATCATAAATAGTTTCTGATTCTTTTTTCCTTCTTTTTTGTTTTTGTTTTTTGAGACAGGATTTCCCTGTGTAGCCCAGGCCACCCTGAACTCCCTCTGTAGACCAGGCCAGCCTTGAACTCACAGAGATCTGCCTGTCTCTGCCTCCCGAGTGCTGGGATTAAAGGCGTGTGCCATGCCCAGCTTCTTAAGTAGTTTCTTATAAAGTTAAAAATGTACTAATTATATAATCTACCCTTTCTACTTATAAACATTTACCTAAGAGAAATGAAAATATGACCTATATGAGAAAAAAATAGTATTATTCGTAAACGGCCCAAGCTAGGAATACCCAGATGCCCAATCATAGACACATAAATAAGCAAATAGATATTATATAACTATAACACTCAGGAGAAAAAGGCTGCTGACACAACTATAAGGATGAATCCCAAAAGCACTATGTTGGGGTGGGGAGGCAGGGATGTGGCTCAGGGGGTAGAGTCCTTAGCTATCATGCAGGACATGCTAGGTTCCATCCCCAGTACCACACAGAATGGATTACTATAATCCTAGTACTTGGAAGGATGGGACAGGAGGATGAGAAACGCAAGGCCAGGTTGGGCTACAAGAAATATGTGCCAACAACAAAGCCAACAGGGCTGACTTCAGCATTGGTCAAGATCCAAGCCATCCCTGCAAGTGTTCCACAGTGCGAAAATCCCCCAAAGACCTAAGAACCAGGAACCTCAGACACACTCCCCGTGCACTCGGCATCACAGCTGTACAACTCTCACAACAATGACCAGGGAGCTGCGAAAACACGACAGCCAGATGGCACCATCCTTGTCTACACCATGATGGCCATTAATTTAACTGTACCAATAAAGCAAAGAATCCAAGCTCACAACCCTAAGGTGCCATTGTTCCAGCTGAACGTCAAGTTGACATGAGAGTAACGGGAGCCTGGAGTGCAGACGCCTGTGAGAAGCAGGTGGGAGGGCAGGCACCATGACCCTTTAGGAGGACCAATGTAGAGCTGTATATTTTATTCACATTCTCTTTCCCCAGAATTTCAATTTCTAGGTCTTTCTCTCTCTCAAAGGGCACAATGATACACACACACACACACACACACACACACACACACAAAGTATTTTTTACATACTTTTTCATAGAAAAACTCCTACAAAAGTCAAGTATTGCAGTCACTGAAACAATAGAATAGGCTAAAGATGGAAGGAAGAAATGTCACAAGCATGTGCTCCCTCCTTCAGCCTCAGGGAGTTCCCAGGCTGCAGGCCTCTTGGCAAACACACTTTAACAGAGTCCTTTATTTTAAAATGTCAGGTACACAATCTGAGAATCCATGCATTCATGGGGCATGGCTGGCTGGGAAACAGGAAACAGATATTTTTGGTTTGCATAAGTAAAGAAAGCTTATGGAATAAAGGCTTCCAAAACAGAAATGTTTTCCTTGAGTTCCAAGCCAGCAAGACCGAGCCTGAAAGCAAATACATAAAAAAATCAAAATAAAATAAGCATGTAAAAAACAAATTTAAAAAAGAAAAGAAAGGCATTCTTTAGAAAACTACTTCTGTACATATCTCTCAGAATTTTCAAGACTTTTGAAAACAATAAAAAAAGTAGGCCACTTTTTAAAAGGTGTCTTCAAGAGTTTGAAAGCAAATATTTTCAAAGAAATATTTGCCTAGAAGTGCATCATCGCCACAGTCTAAGACTCAGGCCACCCCAGTGTTGTGGCTCAGAGAGCCTTGCCCACACTCGGCAAGCACAGTCAGTCTACACACCCAGCCACATCATATTTCTTACAGCCATAATTATGTGCCACAGCGCATGCTTGGTTACCACTGACTTAGCAATCTAATTCTGCAGGCCAGGCTGTGAGACCCTGACCACGGTGAACTAGTAAGAGGATAATCTTCCCCATGTTGAGAGACTTACAGGTCTACATGACATCCCTACTGGCCAGCGCGGATTTGCTCTTTGCATCTCATTATTCTCTCCTGCTCCAGGGAATGAACTCCTGGCAACAAAACCATCTGGTTACCAACAAACCACTCGCTACTCAGAATGAACGTGTTCTGAGACTAAATTTTACTTCAGTGGACAAACTAAAAATTTCAGTGAGAGGCTGTACATGCACTCAGAGGTGGTTTCCTATCAGACAGAGGACCAGACAGAGGACTTCCAGCATGTGGGCATGGCTCTGTCAAGAGTAGGGAACAGACGTTTCCGTGCTATCTGTGCCTGCCTCCTGCTGTACAGCTGGAACTGAGGATGATCTCAGACTTACACCAGACCTGAGCATACTGGAAAATCTAATCTTTTGTTTAAAAAAAAAAAAACACCAGGAAAGCTCTACAACATGCACAAGTGATGGGAAAAGCAGCATTTAGGTGGATATTTGTGTTATTTCCATACTTCTGAAATAAAAATGTTTTCATTGGAGAATTTTATAGAAAAAAAAAAAAGAAACATTTAGGAGGTAAAAGTTATTGCTTCCAGAAAATAGAAAAGAGAAAATTTTAAAGTTAGCCTTTGAGGACTGATGTTATAACTCCGTGGTAGAACCAATGATCAGCATGCATGAGGCCCTGGATTCAATCCACAACACCACAGAAAAATAAAAAAAAAAAAAACAAAAATTAAGCTGAGTGCTGTGGTCCGTGCCTGGAATTCCAGCACTCAGGGAGGCAGAGGCAAGTTGACCTCTGTGAGTTCAAGGCCAGCCTCGTCTACAAAGTGAGTCCAGGACAGCCAAGGCTGCACAAACCCTGTCTCAAAAACAAAACCAAGCAAAAATAAAACTAAACAAAAAGTAGCCTCTTTTACTTTATATATTTCAGGGTTGCTTGAATTTCTATTTAAGAAATATGGGTTAAGAATGTAGTTCAGTGGTAGAATATTTACCTAACGTGTGTGAGACTCTATTCTTCACTTTTTATAATTTTAAAACAGTGGTGAAAGTGCCAAGTGTGGTACCACACACGTAATCCCAGCGCTCAAGAGGCCAAGGCATGAGGACTCAAGTTTAAAGCCAGCCTGGGCTACTGCCTCCAACACAGTGAACAAAAACAACCTAGGTATAGCAACATATGCATGTAACACCAGGACACAGGAGAGTGAGGCAGAAAGATCTTGAGTCTGAAGTCAGTCTAAGCTATAAGAGACCCAACTTCACAGATAAGTAAAAGTAGGCATTAAATAAACATAGTAAAAGGAACCAAAAGATAACGGCTAAAGTGGTCTAAAGAGAATTAAGATACATAGCGAGATAACAACATCATCACAGGATCATCCCCCTGCAAGGCACACAGTAACAGCGGTGTGCACTGTACGCTGAGAGAAAGCTTTCACGTGAGCCTGGTGCTGCCAGCATGGAAGCCACAAATTCAACACCACATGCAGGCCTAGGGCGTGACTTTGTTGGAGCAAACATATCCAGGCACACTGACTGACGTAAGGAGTCTCTAGAAGAATCAGAAGAAAAGAAAGACCAGACTTACTACAAGTATGGACTGCAAAGAGGTAAGTACCAAGACTGGAAATGAGCAATCAGTGACACAGCAAGGTATGGCTGGCGCACCTAAAATCCATTCTTTCCCCCAAGCCAGGCTTGGTGGCGCATGCTTGCTCTGGGATGTGAGAATGGGAGGCAGAAAGATCAGGAGTTGGAGGGAAATCTGTGCTATATATCAAGACCCTTTCTCTGCAACAATCATTTTCATTTTTATAATAATTTCTTCTGCCTCTGAAAGGTTGGAAGAGGCACCGTGCTCTGTCAGTAGGTTGAGGCAGCCCTAAGCAGGCTGACTTTTGCTTGTAGTGATCACAGACTTCTAAACCAAGAAGTACTGGGTTCAGATTCCTATTTTAAACAGGAATGTATCAGACAAGTGTGGTGACGCATGTCTTTAATCCCAGCTCTGGAGAACCGAGATAAAAGGACTGCCACGGGTGTGGATGCAGTCTGGGGTATGCAGTGAGTTCCAAGATAGTTTGGGGGTCTCTCTCTCTCTCTCTCTCTCTCTCTCTCTCTCTCTCTCTCTCTCTCTCTCTCTCTCTCTCTCGCACGCGCGTACATGTGTGCACATATATAAAAATAAATAAATAGTATGCTTCAATGGTGTTCAGACTTTCTGAGAATGCATTCCCATCACTAAGAATATGATGGGCTGGGGTAGAGTACTTGCCTGGATAAAGGAAGCCCTGTGTTCAAGCCACGCTGTAAATAAATTAAAAACATTGGACACAGATTTAAGAATTTCTGTGGTTTTTTTTTTAATAATTATAAAAATATATTACTGAGGCTGGGGAGAGAACTCAGCGGATAAAATGATGCCGTGAAATATGAGAACAGCGATCGGGTCCCCAGCACCAACACAAACGGGGCAACTGTGGAAGGTCACTTGTAGTATCAGCTCATAGGATCCCCAGGTCAAGCTGGCTAACGCCTGCTGGACTAGCAGAATCAGCCACCTCTGGTGCAGTGAGAGACCAAGCCTCAGTAAATAAAGTGGAAAGCAATCAAGTGAGACACCTGATGTAAACCTCTGACCTCCACACATGTGTAACACTTGCATTCATGTGCACCAACATACATGCACACCAAAGTAAATTTAAAATTAAAAATATATGCTACTTTACTAACTGTAGCTATAGTATTTATACTATATATACACAATTTTATAATGCGTAACAAAAAAACTGTAGCACCAGGACTGTGGAGATGGCTCAGCAGTTAAGGATGCTTACCACTCTTGGAGAGCACTAGAGTTTGACACTCAGAACTCTCACACCAGGCCACTCACAAACACACGCAACTCCAACTCAAGGCCTCTTCTGCCTCCTGCAGGCAACTACACGCACATGTACACACAGCCACACAGAAACCTACATACAGATGATCATAAATAAATATTTAAAAAATTTTAATTGTGCCATTATCTTCCTCCCAGTGGATAAAATTGAAGGCATCATGAAATCGATGGGAACAGAGATGACCTCAGTAAAGAGCAGCTGGTCACTCAACCCTCTGATTTGTGTTTAACAAGGCTGACCTATGCAAACACAAGAGGCCTAGAAAATCACTGCAACTCTGGGGCTGAAGAATAGTTAAATGCATTTACTGCTCTTGCAGATGACCCAGATTTGGTTCCCAGTACCTACATAGTGGCCCATAACCATCCATAACTCCAGTTCCAGGAAACCTTGTATTAACAGGCACAAAGCATACACATGGTGCACACAAATAAATCTTTAAATGAAAAAGACAATTCCATATTTCAGACACTATTGTTTTTAAATTATCATTATTAGTAGTATGCCTGGCTACCAATCAATTAAGACACTGACACTTGTTATATTTTAAGATAGCCTTAGTTAACCTGGGGCAGGGCACACATTAATCCTCTAAACTACTTTCCATAGTGGGGCAGGTATCTGTTTCTAATAACTTTTATCAAGCTACCTCCCATCCATAATACCAAATACTTGCTAATGTTTTTCATCTGGGCCGGATTCTCCATCCAGGCCGGCCATGTGCTTCTCCTCCATTTAACCCATGGCGGCCTTCCTCTCCTCTCTTCAGGGTCTTTCTCCTTCCTCATGGTGGTCTCTCTTTTTCTCCCCAGGATTCCCCCCCCCCTCTCTCTCTCCTCTTCCCTGCCCAGGTGGGATGGCTTTTTATTAATTAAAAGGTGGGTCACAGAGACAGCAAGCAGTAATTACCATCAAAATACATTAGACCATCCGCCAACAAGACACTGTCTAGGGAAGGGGACTAAAACTCACAAGTACATGGCAAATGCTGGAAAAAGCACAATGACTCTACAGCAGAGTACAGTCAAACATAGCTGACCTACTTAATAGCAAACTAACAGGCTGGCCCTGGCAGAATAGCTCAATACAGCTCTTACTTAGTTTTACAAGGCACTAGGTTCAATCCCCAGCACATCCAAACAGGAAAAAAAAAAAAAAAACACCCACAGGCATGTTAGCCTAATTGTCAACTTGACACAACCGAGAATCATGAGGGAAAAGAGTCTCGATGAAGGACTGTCTACAATGGTTTGGCCTACTGACATGGCTTTGAGGAATTGCTTTAAGTTAACTGATGTGGAAAACCCAACCCACTGTAGGCAGCTCCATTCCCTGGGCAGGACACTGCAACAGAGTGAAGAAAGCAAGCTGAGCATAAGCAAGGAAGTAATGACACAGCCATTTTTTTTCCTTCTCTCTGCTCTTCACTGTGAATGTGATAAGATTGTTTGAAGTTCCTGCCATGACTTCCCTCCAATAATGGGCTGGGTGCCTGGAATTATAAGCTGAATAACCCTCATCTCCACTAAGCTGCTTTCTGTCAACACAGTCTGTCACAGCAACAGAAATGAAGCTTACAGTTTATGTGTAACCTGAGTATAATTTGCTGTAGATAGGCTGCCTACAACTGGCCATAGTTAGACATTAAAACAGTGGGACACAGTATCAAAGAATCCCAAAAGGGCCGAGGTGATGTCTCAGTGGGTAAAGCACATTCAAAGAAGTGTGAGGACGGGAATCGGGGTTTCTAGCTCACACTGCAAAGCCTCACAGGTGTGGAAGCCACTGGCAATCCCAGGACTAGGAAGGTAGAACAGGGAATCCCCTAGGCAAGCTAGCAAGCTAGATTAGCCTAATTGGTGAGCTCTGGGCACAGGGAGAGAGCCAACGTCAGCTTCAGGCCTCCACATGCATTGCATAGGTCCATATACTTGTGAGCAGGCACACGTGCATGTATGCATTACACACTCATATCACACACACAAACGCACAACACATACAAAAAGAACAGGAAGCATATTGCTCTTCTCCTTTCCTCTGCCACCATGCGGTGTACACCAGACTCGCTTTTCGCCATGTCTTCTCACAAGACTTTCAGAATCAAGCCACTCCTGGCCAAAAAACAAACGCAAAATCGTCCTATTCCTCAATGGATTCAGATGACAACTGGTAACGAGATCTGGTACAACTCCAAGAGAAGATACGGGGGAGAGTGAAGCTGGGTCTGTGGGGATTCTCAGGATGGCAAGACTGAGGGTCTATCCTGAGTCATGGCCATCCATCGACCCTACCAGTGGGACTCCACCATGTTTAACCTGGAGACTTGTCATGTCTAAATCGGGGTGTGGTTTGTTTTATATGTAAGAATAAGATAAGGATAGATACAAGGTACCAGATATTGTGTTGTATGGAGTTTATTAAATAAGCATTGGGGGAGAAGGAAAGGAGGAGGGGTACGAGAGAGAGAGAGAGAGAGAGAGAGAGAGAGAGAGAGAGAGAGAGAGAGAGAGAGGAAGAATAAGAGGGATAAGAGAGAGGTTAGAGAAAGGGCCACGTGGACGATTTGTCACTTTATATGGCCCTGGGCAGGACCACACCCCTGTGGCACGTAAGCAATGACATCACAAGTAGGCGGACTGAAGCAGAATCCTAACAGTTTGTCAAGTAATAAAATGTAGAACTTTAAAAAAAAAAAGTTTATTATGCTCAGCAGGTCCTATTCCATCATTGAACAACAGAGTTTGGAACATGAATTTTTCATATCAACTGTAAGTTTGACTGAAGAAAATTATAATATTGTGGTTTTTAACAAATCCATATCTTATGTCAATACCAACTAATGGAATAGTTGGGGGAAAAGATTACTCAGAAAAAGAAATTGAATTTAATTTGCATTTCTCTTTGAAGGTCATTTACTGGAAAAAAAATTCTGTTAACTCCTCAGATTATGAATCTAAAGAGCCAGAGTGAGGGTACACCTCTTCAATCCCAGCACTCTCATGAGGCAGAGGCAGGCAGATCTCTGTGCATTCAAGGCCACCGTGGTCTATACATGAAGGTCCAGGCCAGACTTGTCTACACAGAAAGACCCTATCTCGGGGGAGGGGGGGGGAACATCCAAGACAAATTAAGGACCCAAGAAGCATACTTTTCAGACTTTTGTTAGCTCAAGAGAATTCAATTTCCTACTAATAAACATCTGATCATCTATTTAAAATTTTCTGAGAAAAAGGTCACTGGCTATCTTGCTGGGAAAGCATAGGCACTCAGTGAAGTGGGCCGTTACAACTGGGTGGTTCGTAACTCCTGAGCTCACTGAACCAGGAAGTTTGAAAAATCCATGAGCTTAATATTACGTGTAAGGTCCTGATGAAGTTCTTTCAAAAATGAGGTCCATGAACAGCTTTAACTGTGCTTCCTTCAGAGCCAAAGGTCAGGACTTGTCCATCTTCCATTGTCCTTAAAGCTCAACATTTACTAGGTACTACAGACAGAATCCAAACAAACAGAATCCAAAGAAAGAGTGGTGGTGGCTGCCACCAGGACTCTAAATAACTATCAGCTGTCACGCGATACAAACTCAAACACTACACAGCAGTCATTAAAGGCCCATTAAGGGAAAGCTATTTCCCTCTGGTCAGGAGAATGGAATCTGTGGCCGAGTGAAGACAACATTCCAGTTGGGCAGGTCAATCATCTGGCTAAGGGACCAGCCTCAGGAAGGCCTGATCCTCCTCAAGCTACAGCGGTCAGAGGAGTGACTGTGCTCCTAACGCCTTCCTGAGGCCTGACTCAGAAGGGCGGACTGTTCCTTGGACCTCTCTATTTTTTTCCCTTTGGATGCTAGTCAGAGCCTTAAAATGCTCTTTCTGGTGTTTTGAGCGTCTTGTTCTCCCTCTGGAGCCCCTCCCCCTTTTGTCACAGGCTGAGGGGCTGACCTCTATGACTCACTAAATAGCAGGAATTCCTCTCTCCCTCTTGTCTGGCTGCCTCCTCTGGGAACCTGCTTAGATTTACAGCTGGTCCTCCAGGGGTTTTCCTTTAACTCTAATAAAACTTTCCTCAAGCTTACTTTTCAGTCCATCCTTAAAATTCTTTTAATAACAATACTAAAAACTCTAAGAGAGGAGTACACCGGTTTCCTGGTAACGTGTAGCAACTCCACCAGGACTCCCCAAAATTTCCAGCAACACAAGTTTGTTTGGTGAAAGTTTTCCTAAACCAACTGAACACCAAAAAAAATATATATCCCTAGAATGTAAGAAAAAGCAATTCCAGAACAAGGCTAATGCTCCATGAAATGTTTTTAAGTTCACCTGCGAGCACATATGGAGGAAATAGTGAAATCCAAGTTGAAAGATACCATAGCAGAAGAGGGCCCAGATCTCATTATAGATGGTTGTGAGCCATCATATGGTTGGTGGGGATTGAACTCAGGACCTATGGAAGAGCAGCCAGGGCTCTTAACCTCTGAGCCATCTCTCCAGCCCTATGCTCATGTGCTTAAAGGATGCTGCAATCACAGCCCTCCCCTAAAAGGGCTAGAATATTTAGAATCCACTAATGATTAGCTACAGTCTCGAGGTTGGCTTATTTCCCCCATGTACAGACTATGCCTCATGAGTCTCCAGGAAGTACGGTCATACCATGTTTTGAAACTCTAAACAACCTAGCAAACTGACAAGGAAGGCCAGTCTAGGTGTTGCAGTCCTACCAACCATGTCATGCTCCTTCCAACAAGTGTTCCTCTGCTGTGGGGTGCGTAGCTCACATGTGTTATTCGAACACTCGAAGGCTGAGGGCCAAGGATTGCTGAGAGGTACAGGCTAACCTGGATTACACTGAGAGTTCCAGCTTAGCCTGGACTACAAAGCAAGACCCCACCTCAACCTCTTCCCAGAACAAAGGAAAACAAGAAGACATATGCCTGCCGCTGAATTAACTATTTTAACATCTATTCTTTACAACACAGGGCTATTCTGTATAACATTATCGCACTGATGTTCTTAATGGCTTATCATCTCTATTTCATAAACCCAGAAGATGTAGTAAAAACACGAGGAACAATGGCATGGAAAAACATGAAAACAAGGAGGAAGCAGGATGCCACTGAGGAGAGTTAACTCATGAAGGAGGGAAATAGCAAACGCTGCTGGCCTCTGGTAAGTAGCTAAAAGTAAGATGACCCTCAGCATTCACTTACCTCATCTGCCTTCACTCCCAAAGTTAGGAAGTTTGAAAAGAAAAAGAATTCAGGAAGAAAACAACAACAATAACAACAAAAACTTTCAAATATTTCATTGTGGAGAGGGCTAAATAAAATACAGCATTTGGTCTAGCACATGGCCCACACTCAACAGACGTACATTTTCAATCAAAATTACACATTTTGAAATTTCAAAGAAGTTAATATATCATGTGTGATTTTGCTATATAATCAGTACTGAGAAGAGTGAACAATAAAACTTTCCATCAGTGCAATTAATACAAAACACATGATTTTTTAAAAAGCCTATATATTGATGTTGGGGGTGGGGTGAGACAGGGTCTTACTATGTAGCCCTGGTTGGTCCAGAACTTGTTGTGTAAAACAGACTGGCCTACTGAACTGACAGAATATTCTAGAACTCAGAGATTCCTCAACTCCCTTTAGAATAATGGGAATTAAAGGCATGCACCACCACAGGCCTGGCCTATAAACTGGGGTTTTAAAAGTCAGTGTAAAGCAAGCACTGTGGTCCACACCTGTAATCCCAGCATTCCATAGGCAAGAGGAAGGTGAGTTTGAGGCCACTGTCTCAAACACAAGATAATTTGCACCGGACTGTTAACGCCTTGTCCAGCAAACCCCCTGAAAGGTAAACATGTGCATAACCCTTAACTAGCAAGCGCCAGAGGGATGGCTGAACACCTAGGTAATACTGCTTTTATATCGGATCGAAATTTAGTCCCCAAGACCCACATCAGGGCACTAACTGCCTCCCTCCACAGGCACTTGCATATAACCACACATACACTTAATTTTAAAAATAATAAATATAGCTAGCAAGTGGTGGCACACGCTTTTTATCCCGGAGGAAACAGAGGACAGCCTAATCTACAGAGTTCCAAGACAGCTAGGGCTACACAAAGAAACTCCGTCTCGAAATAAAATAGAATAGCAAGAAGAAATCCAAAAAAACAAAAACAAACAAACGAAAAAGATAGTACCATATAAAAGAAAATTTAACTTTAATATGTATTTCACTTAATCCAATACATAAAAAGCATCACTTAAATATACAAATAATGTAAAAATAAGATATTTTAAACTTTGTTTTACACTGTTTTCAGAATCTAGTGTACATTTCAGATTTACAATGCATCTTGGTCCCAGAGAACCCTGTTTCACTTGTGCTTTTTTCTGTGTTCACCGCAAAGTACTGACCTATTAACTTAAGTCTTTTGAGAAAGAGCTTTGCAATGTTTTTAGCAAAGACTTTTGCCTCTTGGCCCAGTCTGACTATCCACCTAAGAATGCTTACAGGCGTGAGTTCTTCCTGATTGCATCTGGCCTGTGGGAGAAACACATTCTACAACTGTTCCCTTTCAACTTTTCGGAATCTCAGTGAGGCAGATCATTTCCAAACGGAGGACCAGCACAAACCATTGGCCAAGTTGTAAATGGAGCCAATACCTACCCTTAAACCCTACTGAGTCCTCAGCACCTTCCTCAGCACCTATCTATTCATCTCACTAAAAATGTATTATTTGTTGGTAGAGCAAGCGCTTAGCATGTCCAACGCCCTGAGTTTCCATCCTAAGCGCCAATAAATAAATACAAATAAATACAAGCACCAAATTTTCTTCCATTTCCAACAGAATACACACTGGGAGCCCCCCAAAAACATACAAATGCATACAAAACCTGTTTGAAAACCAAAAATAAAGTAAGAATGGTTATGTGCTCTCAAATATTATGGTGGACTAGCCTTGTTTTCTCAAGAAACTTAACCTCCCACCAAGACAAGGAAAGATTTTGTGGCTTCCCCAAAGTAATACGTTTGTTTGTTTGTTTGTTTGTTTTTTGTTAAACTTTAACAAAGCAATTAAGTTTAGACTGCTTGGCTGTTTGGTGTAAAAATAATTATTAAACCCAACTGTAGGTGCTGGAAAACGCTGGGTTGTCTTTAAAAAAAAAAATTCAAGGTTTTAAAGGAGATTTCATTATAAGAAAACACAGATCATATTATTTCTATCTTTGAAAATAAAAAGTAAGGCACAGTGGTGCAGCACACACATTTAATCCCAGCACTCGGGAGTCAGAGGCAGGCAGATATCTGAGTTGAAGCCAACCAGGTCTACAGAGTGAGTTCCAGGGCATTCAGAGGTGCACAGAGAAATGTTGTCTCAAACTCCCCCACCCATCCATCAAAAAAAAAAAACTTTTTTTTTTTTAAGTAACAGTATTTACCGCCTTTTTCTCAACAACGAACTGATTTTTCTGGTTCCTGCTAGCTCCTTTTTTCTTTTAATTCTTTGACAATTTCAGGCAAGAATACAGTTTAGTTTGGTCATTTCCACACACAAACTACCCCTTACCCCCTCTCCTCCCCTCCTTTACCCACTTTCTTCGCAGCAAGTCTCCCTCCTGTTTTCATATTTATTTTTTGTTTTGTTTTGTTCCTTTTTTTTTGAAACTCATCTTGTTTTCCCTACAATTAATTTATACTAACTTCATACAAGCACAACGGCTGCAGGCGGAACTCGGGAGCAGTAGGGCACCTACTCGGTGCCGGTGTGGTCCTAGATAAATTTCCCTCACCACTAAAAACAACAATAATAAAAAAGTGGAGCTTATTAAGACTATGCTTAATGGGACTGACAACTTCATATAACTCAGCTTTAACTCAAATCACTTCTGATGACAAGCTCACTGTACACCACCACTAATAGCACCTAAACTAGTCTGGGTACAATCGCTTTACAGAATCTAGCAGTAAAAAAAAAAATCTTGCACATCTACACTTATTAATGTTCAAATTATCTTAAAATGTCAATAATCTTTATAGAGGCCGTTAGGGCCCTAAAAACAACAAAAGGTCACGACTTCAAAGTCTGCAGAAATAAACAGATCCCTCTTTTAATCCCACCTCTCCCTTGCTTTCCCTAGAAATCCGAAGCCAGGGGGAGGCTAGTTGGCCTGGAATGCGGTCTAGCAGTCTAAAAGCAACAGATTAATTAACTATTCTAGGTCTCAGTAGGCTTTTTAATTGAAGACACACTCTGGGCACCTACCGATGCTGAGAGCATATAGGTCAGATGCAGAGGAGAGGCAACCTAGAGAAATCAGGCCCGGCAAGGTGTGACCTCTGAACCGCAGGGACAAAAGTCAACCAGGCATTCGAACCAGAAGTGGTCAAGAGCCCACTGGAGACATAAAGTGCGAGTGAACGCCCCAGGGGGAGACCCCAGGGCGGGCCGGGGGACACTCGGAAGGTGGGCACGCAGGACCTGACGTCAGGCAGGAATGCAGGAACTTCCCCAAAGGCTGAGAGAGCCACCTTCCCAGCCAAGCAGGGAACAGCCCCGAGGGGCGCGAGGCCCACGCGAGGCCACGCCGGCCCCTCCGCTCCTTCCCACGGTCTGCGGGGGAGGCTCCGCCCCGCTCCGGGGAGCGGCGGCCACTACGTCCGCGAGCACGCGCGGCCGCTGGGATCAACGGGCCTGGCCGGGCAGGGCCTGGAAGTCGGAGCGGGGCTCGTCGGTGGCCGGGGCCGTGGGCCGCGGTGGAGCCTGCGAGCTGCCCGGCGCCGACTCCCAGCGCGGGCTCCGGACGCGGGCTCGGGACACGGTCCCCGCCCGGGGCGCCGCGAGCGTTACCTGGTCCGGCGACGGCGGGGTGAGAGCCCCAGGGCTGCGCGGGCACGGCCTCCCCCCGCAGCTGGCGGAAGTGCGGCGGCTGCGCTCACCTGGGCGGAAGTGCCCCGGCCTGCTCACCTGGGCGGAAGTGCCCGGGCCTGCTCACCTGGGACTCCCCCTGAGGCACATACACACCTCGGCCTGGGCGGGGCGGGGCGAGCGGGAGGCCGTGGGCTTCTAAGCGCCAGTGAAAGTCCCGCGGGTGAGCGAGGTTACCCAGCCTGGAGAGGAGACCTGGGGCAGGGCGGACAGGTGCGGACAGGTGTTAGCGGCCGACCAGCGCTGATCCAAGAGCGAGACCCCAGACAGAAGACAAGTCCACTTAGCCTATGCCCTTCGGTCCCTGTCTTCTGGTGTCCCTTTATGTGTTCCAGATGTGCTGACTCGACAAAAATTGCGTAAACGTCAATGTCTGTGTCCCCACCATCCTAAGTGTAATTATGAGTGTCCTTTTTTTTTTTTTTAAGAATTTTGATGATAAGCATTTACATTATCTAATACAGCCTACTCAGTGCTAGAGAGAATCAATCATCAGATATCTTATTGAATAAATGCACTGTTATGCACTGTGATTGACGGGGATGAGAGATAAAAGGGTATCCTCGAAAGATGAACGTATACAAATATCTGCAACATGAGGACATTTGCTTGATATGCACTTGGTACTTTATGGCTACATGCTTATTTATACAAAGGAAATAGCATTTGTTAAGCCTTGTAAGAAGGAAAACAAGTTTTCCACAATGTAAGGAATAAGATGAAGGTGTCTATTTTCACCTTTCCTATTCAACATACTATTGGAAACCTCTGCCGGAGCAATAGGCAAGGGAAGTTAGTTAAACAACGAGTCATGCTTGGCGGTGACTCTGGAGTTTCAAGTAGTATTTTTTGAGGAAGGCAGATCTCTGTGAGTTTGAAGCCAGCCTGGTCTAGAAAGAGAGTCTGGGACACCCAAGGCTTTGTGTAACAAAGAAACCCTGTCTTTAAAAAAAAAAAAAAAAGTAGTATTTTAAATCCCTGACTCTAAAGAAGGTTAAAGAAGCAAGAACTCTTGTTTGTAGATGTCATAATTTTATTATTTATTATTGGTTTTTTGAGACAGGGTTTCTTTGTGTAGCCTTGGCTGTTCTGGACTCGATTTGTAGACCAGGCTGGTCTCGAATTCACATTGATCTGACTGCCTCTGCCACCCTGAGTGCTGGAACTAAAGGCATGTGCCACTGTGCCTGGGAATGCCATAATCTTGAAGGTAGATAAAACCAGTGAAGTTGTAGGATACAAAATCAATAGACAAAAATCAAGGTTGGCTAGGCAGAAGGGCTCAGTGCTTACTGCCCAAGCCTGACTGCCAGCTTTCAAGTTCTATCTCAAGAACCCATATAGTGGGAAGGATCAAGCCAACTCTATCAGTTGTTCTGTGACCTACACACACACACACAAGAAAGAAAGCACACAGGTGTATGACCCCAGCAGGCCTGAGTCCCATGGGTTAAGACAAGAGGATTGCTGTGAGTGCAGAGTAAACGTAAGGTACATAGTGAATCTGGGCCAGCTTGGACTACTGAAGAACATAGTGAGACTGCTCTTGTCTCAAAAATAAGTAATAGAATAAAAATTTAAAAATCAATGGCATTGTTCGAAAACAAGTAATGGACTTGCTAAGAATGAGGTTAAGAAAGCAACCCTATTCACAGTAGCAAAAACAAATACACAAAACGAACACCAAGTCTGCTATCTTAGTTTTTTACATGTGCTGGCAAGTTTAATGTCAACTTGACACAAGATAGAAATACCTGAAATGAGGAAACCTCAGTAGAGAAAATGCCTCCATAAGACACAGCTGTAGGGCATTTTCCATTTTCTTTCTTTCTCCCCACCCCCCACCCCGGTCATGGTTTCTCTGTGTAGCCCTGGCTGTCCTGGACTGTCTTGTAGACCAGGTTGTCCCCGAACTCACAGAGATCTGCCTGCCTCTGCCTGGGATCACAGACATTCACCACTGCACTGGCTTGTGGGGCATTTTCTTAATTAGTGACTGAGGGGGGAGGACCCAGCCCACTGTGGGTTGTGCCATTCCTGGGATGGTGGTTCTGGATTCTGTAAGAAAATGGGCTGGGCAAGCTTTGAGGAACAGTCCAGTAAGAAAATATATCCCTCTGTGGCCCGTGCGTCAGCTCCTGCCCACAGGTTCCTGCGTGGTTTGAGTTCCTGTTCTGACTTCCTTCTTCAAGGATGAACAGCAATGTAGAACTGTAAGCCGAATAAACCCTTTCCTCTGCAACTTTGGTCACGTGTTTCATCATGACAATAGAAACGCTAACTGGCACAAGTTAGTAGCAGTAATGGGGTATTACTGAGACAAACGTGACCACTTTGTTTCAGGGAAGATTGTGGTAAGAAGACTTTGGAACTTTGTGCGGGAAAAGCCATTGAGTGTGCAGTGCTTAGCAAGCTGTCCTATAGGAGCTCATTCAGAGTATTTTATCACAGCACTAGTGTTGTTGACCCCTTGTCAACCTGACACAGAAACACATCACTGGTTAAGCCCCAAATCTTCCTTTCTTGTTTATCCTCAAGATCAGGTAATAACACCACGGTGCAAAATATTTTATAAACTTGAAAACTCCCCTAGTCTTTACAAGTCCAAACACTTTTAAAATCCCACCACTTAGGAGGCAGAGGCAGGCAAATATCTGAGTTTTGAGGCCAGCCTGTTCTATAGAACAAGTTCCAGGGCAGACAGGGCTCCACAGAGAGATCCTGTGTGGAGAGATATTGTTAAGGTGAAATCTTCTGGGAAGTGCTTCCTAAGAGTCAGCACACAAGAGCTGTGTTCCAGAGGCTGGGGAAGCCCCTTGGGGGAGCCCAGAAGATCATAAGTATGCCCCAGACATTGGGCTTTGAGCTATTTATACTACTACAATTTGGTTCTGCTTTGTTTATGCTGTGCCTGTGCCCTAGTAGTTCCCTCTTGAAGTAAGCAAGGATTTAATAGTCTTTTGGGTTTTTGTTTTTGTATTTCACAGGAGCTCATAGTTCGAAGACTAAATTTTTAAAGAGATTTTTAGGTTTTAAAAGAGACTTAGGGGCTGGAGAGGTGGCTCAGTGGTTAAGAGCACTGTCTGCTCTTCCAGAGGACCTGAGTTCAATTCCCAGCACCCACATGGCAGTTCACACCTGTGTGTAATTTCAGTTCCAAAGGATCTGATACCTTCACACTAATGCACATAAAATAAAAAGTAAATAAATTTTTTTTAAAAAGAGAGACTTTGGATTTTTTTAAAAAAGAGATTGACTTTTAAAGTGTTTGGATTTGTAAAGACTAGGGAGATTTTTTTTAAGTTTGTAAATTATTTTATACTGTGGTGTTATTATGTGATCTTGAGGGCGAGCAAGAAAAGAAAGGTTGGGGTTTAACAGTGATGTGTTTCTGTGTCAGGTTGACAAGGGGTCAGCAACACTACTGCTGTGATAAAATACTCTGACAAAAGCAACAGGAGTTAAGATGTAGGAAGATCTCTGTGAGCCCTAGACTAACCTGATCGCTATAGAGGGTGCCAGACCTGCCAGATCAACATAGAAGACTCTGGTGTGTGTGTGTGTGCGTGTGTGTGTGTGTGTGTGTGTGTGTGTGTGTGTGTGTTCGTTTTTGTAAAAGGCAACATAAGAGAGAAAGTATATTTGGCTCATAATTACAGGTTGCAGTATATCAGTGTCAGGAAACCAAGGTGCTAAGCACTAGAAACAGCGATTCACCTTCCATCCCCGTGGAGAAAAAGCGAAGAAGGCTTTTTAAAACACAGTTTAGACTCCCCTGCTTAGGGAGTGGTACCACCCACACTGTGCCGATCATCCCCATTGTAATAAAGCAGTGCCCCCACAGACACGCTCAGAGGCAAACCTGACCCCCCACAGACACACCCAGAGGCAAACCTGACCCCCCACAGACACACCCAGAGGCAAACCTGACCCCCCACAGACACACTCAGAGGCAAACCTGACCACACACACACACACACACACACACACACACACACACACACACACGGGCTCAGAGGCAAACCTGACCCCCCCCCCCCCCATAGATGCGCTCAGAGACAAACCTGACCCCCCACAGACATGCTCAGAGCCAAACCTGACCCCCCCCACAGATGCGCTCAGGGACAAACCTGACCTCCCCCCACAGAGGCGCTCAGAGACAAACCTGACCCCCCACAGACACGCTCAGAGACAAACCTGACCCCCCCACAGACGCGCTCAGAGACAAACCTGACCCCCCCCAGACACGCTCAGAGACAAACCTGACCCCCCCCCCGCAGACGCGCTCAGAGGCAAACCTGACCCCCCACACACAGACGCACTCAGAGACAAACCTGACCCCCCCCAGACACGCTCAGAGACAAACCTGACCCCACACACACAGACACGCTCAGAGACAAACCTGACCCCCCCCAGACACGCTCAGAGACAAACCTGACCCCCCACAGACAGGCTCAGAGACAAACCTGAACCCCCCCACCACCACAGACGCGCTCAGAGACAAACCTGACCCCCCCCCCAGACACGCTCAGAGACAAACCTGACCCCCCACAGACAGGCTCAGAGACAAACCTGAACCCCACCACCACCACCACAGACGCGCTCAGAGGCAAACCTGACCTAGACAATCTCTCACTGAGACTCTCCCAGAGGGAGGGATTCTAAATCGGGTAAAGCTGACAACTAAAATTAATCATAATACTTAGGAATGAATTTAAGGATGGAAAATGAATGTCCTCTGCCACGTTATGCAACACCGTGTAAAGAATACAAACATGGATGTGCATAGGTTGAGAGAATTAATACTGTTAAGCTGTTGACACCCACCCAAAGCTACTTACATATTTGGTGTAACTCATACAAAAATATAGTGAAGCTTTTTATAGAAAGAGAAAAAGCAGTCACAAGAGACCCAGAGTGGCCAGAGCAACCTCAGGCCAAAGGAACGAGCCTGGCAGAGTCCTCGAACCTGCCTCCAAAGTACAGGATAAAGCTCCAGCAACTGAAACAGGATAATACCAGCACATAGACCAAAGAGTTGTATTCGCACCCAACTGGTCTTCAGCCAAGGTGTCAAAAAGAAACATTTAAAAGTGTCCAGGCATGGTAGTGCACGCCTGTTATGCCAGCACTCACGGAGGCAGAGACAGGCGGATCACTAAGAGGTTTGATGCTAGCCTAGTTTACAAAGTGAATCTGGGGCAGCCAAGGCTACACAGTAAAACCCTGTTTAAAAAAGAAAGAAAGAAACAAAGAAACAAAGAAAGACAGAAAGACAGACAGACAGACAGAAAAAAGAAAAAGAAAGGGAAGAAAGAAAAAAAGGAAAGGGAAAAATCAGAGAGAGAACAGTCTCTTTAATAAATGGCATTATGAAAATGATAACCCCATACCAAAGGATGAAGCGAGGCCCCCGTATGTCACCACATGCAAAAAAACAACCCCAAACTGACCAAACCTAAGGGAAAGATATGCCACTAACTACTAGAAGAACACAGGAGAAATGTTTTAAGACGTTTGTGTAGATGGTGCTGTTTTTATTTCATGTGAATGGTTGCGTACCTGCATGTGTGTCTGTGCAACATGTTTGTACCTGGCGCCCAAGGAGGCACCAGAAGAAAACATCAGATTCCCTGGAACTGGATTACAGAGTGTTTTGAGGCACCATTGGGCGCTGGTGATCAAACCCATGTCCTCCGGAAGAGTAGCCAGCACTTTTAATCGCTGACCCATCTCTCCAGACCCTAGGATGATTTTTTAAAATCAGACTAAAGAAACAAAGATGATGAAATAAAAAAAATAAGTCAGAATTATATCACACTAGGAAATGTATAAGAAATAACTAAGGGCTGGAGAGGGATGGCTCAGTGGTTAGGAGCACTGGCTGGTTTTCTAGAGGACCTCAAATCAGTTCCCAGCACCCAATGACAGCTCAGAAGCATCTGTAACTCCTCCTAGGTCAGCTACCTAAGTGTTTGGAATTCACAGGCCTCTTAGGCAGGGTTACTGCTATTGCTGCCAGGAAACGCTGTAACCAAAAGCAGCTTGGGGATAAGAGGGCTTATTTGCTTTCACGTCACAGACCATCACTGGAGGAAGTCAGGGCAGGAACCTGGAGGCAGGAGCTGATGCAGAGGCCATGGAGGAGTTCCCCTTACTGGCTTGCATGGTCCATTAGCCCAGGGATGGTCCTGCCCACAATGCACTGGGTCCTCTCCTGTTGATCACTAAGAAAATGCCCTACTGGCCTGTCTATAGCCCAGCCTAATGGAACCATTTTCTCAGTTGAGGTTCCTTACTCTCAGATTACTAGTTTATATAATGGTGACATAAAACTAACCAGCACACAGGTTTATGCCACTTCATTCATCCCTATAAACTTTTAACCAAATTTTAAGTATGGTAGCGACCCTTTTTTTTTTTAACGAAAGATTTTTCTAGAAACTGCAAAAGTGGATTGAGGACATTGGAGAGGGGGCCTATGATAAAACAAAAGAGCTCACTGTAGCAAAGGATATAGGAAATGAGAAAAACGTGAAATGGGACAAGAATACAGAATTGACAGCTGGGCAGCAGTGGCTCACGCCTTTAATCCCAGCGCTCAGGAGGCAGAGGCAGGCGGATCTCTGTGAGTTCCAGGTCAGCCTGGTCTGCAGAACAATCCCAGACATCCAGGGCTATACAGAGAAAAAAAAAGGGGGTGGGGCAGAGAGAGACAGAGAGAGAGAGAGAATACAGGAGTGAAAAAGAACATCTGGACACGGTGGCTCTGGCTCCTTCACCAGGAAGAAGAGACAGGAGAATCCCATTAATACATTTAAGGCCAGCGTAACTACAGAGCAAGATCCCGTCTCACCCATTTGCCTCCCCAGTAAAAACACAAACACAGTGATATTAGTTGTTTCATGATCAAATGAAGATATTGCAAACATGGAGATGACTGAAGGTTAAAAAAAATTTTCCAATTTTTATGTGTAAAATGTGCACGTGTGGTGAAGACACATGCGGGCACAGTAGGGCCTGAGGTCAACGCCAGGTACTTCGCTTTATTACTTCTGTATCTCATTTTCTGAGATGAGTTCTTTCAACTGTAGCTCACAGATTTAGTTAGACTAACTGGCTAGCAAACCTCAGGGAGCCACCTCCCTCTACCTCCCCAGCACAGGGACTCCAGCTGTCACCACGTTGCCGTGCTTTTCACATGGGTGCTAGGAACCCAAATGCAGTGCCTCAAGATTTTGCAGCAAGCACTTTACCCTCCAAGCCATCCCCCCAGCACCCTGATACCGTGTTTTGAATCTGATGGAAAGAAATATTAGTAGTGAAATGTAGAAGAGATGATCTATTTTGTTCTTGTTTTTTTTTTTTTTTTTTTTTTTTTACCAGAGGGGACTCTGATTAAATTAGTTTTAGATCTTCTGTATGGCATTCAAAGTGAAATATACTTTGCATGTTAAGAGTAGGTCATGGAGCTGGGCATGGTGGCACACGCCTTTAATCCCAGCACTTGGGAGGTAGAGGCAGGCGGATCACTATGAGTTCGAGGCCAGCCTGGTCCTCAAAGTGAGTCCAGGACAGCCAAGGCTACATAGAGAAACCCTGTCTTGAAAAAGAAAAAAGAAAGAAAGAAAGAAAGAAAGAAAGAAAGAAAGAAAGAAAGAAAGAAAGAAAAGAATAGGTTTTAGAGCTGAGGGGATGGCTCAGTGGGTAATGGTACTTGTGCCATGGCAGAGGTCTGGAGGTTCTGTTCCAAACACCTGTATAGGGGCTCGTAGCCACCCATAACTCCATTGCAGGGGATCTACCAGGCATGCACATGTTGCATACAACATGCATGCAGGCAAAACATTTATATACATAATATAAAAACAAAACTAAAAACGTAAAAGAAAAAGAGTGGACCTTATCGTGTACGGTGGGGGAGGTGGTTGCATATGCCAGAATGGGTCACGAGTCTGCATGTGAGGCTGGAGGTAAAGCTTGGGTTTACTCCCGAGCAGCCACCTACTCTGCTTACACTTAGGATCTCTGAATGAACTTGGAGCCGGGTAGGCCAGGCTGGCTGTCCAGCAGGTTCCAGAGGTCAGGGATCAGTCCATCCCTGCCCACCTAGTACTTCAGTTAAAAGAATTACAACAAATGCTGCCACACCACGTGTGTTTGTTTTTTTGTTTTTCTTTCATGCTTCTTGAGACCAAACTCAGATCCTTGTACTTTTGAGATGACGCTTAACCAAGAGCCATCCTGTCAGTCCTGAACTGGCCTTAAATGGAGAGTCAGTTCATCTTAACCTGGGCCCATGAAGTTAGGTTGCTGCAATAAAGTACACAATAAGAAATAGGTGTGAATCAGGCAGGTGGTTAAAGAAAAAAAAGTCACCTGCAGAAGTGTGTACTAAGGGTACAGAAGCTCCCCTGATGCTATTGCCAGAGGAAAACTTTCCTGTTATGTATAGTCAGATTTTTAAAATAGTCTTGAGGAATTATCTGTTATCTAATGATTCTGTTCTAACCAGAGACAGGTGTTGGGCTAGTTTTCTCAGATGTTTACTAAGTACAAAACTTCAATGGAATTAGAATATGTTTATATAAAATCTTAGGAATCAATGTTTCTGGGCATGGTAATGTATACCTTTCGTCTCAGCACTCAGGAGAGGCAAGCAGCTCTCTCTGGGCCCCCTGCCAGCCTGGCTTACATAGCCAGTTGTAGGCTAGCTAGGCCACACAGTGAGACTGCTGCTTGTGTCCTTGGCTTTCAGTAGAAGTCTGCAGAGTTTGGTGGCACTTTATCTGATGAAGAAACTAAGAGTGGAAAATATTGAGGCTTCACACAGGAATTTCAAATGACTGAGAAACACTTAAATGTTCAACGTCCTTAGCCATCAGGAAAACGCAAATGAAAATGAATTTAAAATTCCATCTTATACCTGTCCTGGCTAAGATAAAAACAAACAAACAAACAAACAAAAAAACGCTAGCGGCAGCTCGTGCTGGTGAGGCTCTGGAGCAAAGGCAGCACCGCTCCTTTGCTGGCAGGAGCACAAACTTGTACAGCCACATTGGAAATTAAAACGGCAGTTTCTCAGAAAATTGGTAGATTGACCAACCTCAAGACACCTCCATGCTACTCCTAGACATGTACCAAAGGATACTCCATCCTACCACAAGGACACTTGCTCAGCTATGTTTGTAGCAGCTGTCTTCATAAGAGCCAGCAACTGGAAATAATCTTCATGGCCCTCAACCAAAGAATAGATAAAGAAAATGCGGTACATTTACACAATGAAGTATTTACTCAGCTGCTAAAAAACAATGACATCATAAAGTTTGCAGGAAAATGGATGGAACTAGGGAAAAAAAAAATCATCCTGAGTGAGATAACCCAGACCCAGGAAGACAAACATGGTGTGTACCCACTTATGAGAGGATATTAACTATAAAGTAAGAGATAATCCTATGGTAGTCCACGACCTAGAGAGGCTCAGCAACAAGGAGAGCTTAAGGAGGTGGGCTGCAACAATCTCCCATGAAAGGGAAAATATAATAGATTTCCAGGGTGGACTAGGGCACGGTAGGGTTGGGAAAAGGCACGGTCAGGTTGTGGGGAGAGGGAGCAAATACTGCCAGAAATGACTGGAACTGGAGGGCATTTTGGGGGCCTGGTAGAAATTTAGTACAACGGAAACTCCATGGAATCTACAAGAGTAACCCTAGCGAGGACTCCTCCTAGCGGGGGCCTGGGAGCCTGAAACGACCGTCTTCCGTAACCGGGCAAGGCCTCAAGTGGGGGACTGGGACACCAACCCAGCTACAAGACCTTTGACCTACAGTCTGTTCTGCCTGCAGGGTGTTCTGGGACTGGAACCCAACAGAATGGTCCTCAGAGCGACCAGTGAGGCTTCATCTGGCAACTGGTCGGATGCAGATGCCGAGTCTCACAGCCAAGCATGAGGCAGAGCTTGGGAGTCCGGGGGAGGAAGGAACCACATGGGCTCAGGACCACCACAAGAACCCAAGCCACAGAGTCAGCTGGCCGGGACTCACAGGGGCCCAAAGAGATCAGGGAGCCTGCGGAGTTCTGACCTAGGCACTCCGTGTATATGTTCTGGCTGAGCACCTAGGTGTTCTTGTGGGAATCCTAACAGTCAGCGCTGGGGCTGTCCCTGGCTCCTTGGCCTGCTTGTGGGACCCATTTTCTCCATGTCCAGCCTTCATATGAGCTATGTGCCTGGTCTTACTGTAGCTTGTTACGCTATGTTTGATTGATGTCCCTGAGAAGCTTGCTCTTTTCTGAGGGGAGGCAGGGTGTGTGTGTGTGTGTGTGTGTGTGTGTGTGTGTGTGTGTGTGTGTGTGTGCGCGCGCGCGGGCGGGCTTATCTGGGGGAGAGAGGAGGTAGAGACTTAGAGGAGGAAAGAGAGGAAAAACTACAATTGGGATCTAATATATGAGAGAAGAAAAAAAATTAGACTTAAGTTTTTATCAAATTTAAATAACTCAGCACCATGTAATCGTGACAACTCATGCAATCGTGAGACTGCAAAAAGAGACGCTTCCTTACTGATATAGGGGCTGCTGAGAGGAAGTGATATATCATTAATTCAAGAGTCAGTTTTCTATCCACGTGATGCCTGAGACTAAGTCAGGGCCTTGTGCTTGCTGGGCTGCTCTACCACCATCCCAGCTCAAGAGTCAAAAGTTTTATGGTTTCATTGCCTGTCTTATAGAAACCTTTTAATTCTCTTAAATTTACACATTGAGGAAGAGAATAAAGATAATCATTAAAACCATAAAAGCAGAGTCAGTAATGGGATTAACGAGCAGAGCCTCAGCATTTCTAGGTAATTGTCTTAAATCTGTACTGAGATTGATACATAGATGAGCAGTATTGTTGCACTCAGCAGGAAACCATCTAATTCTGTCATAATTTCAATGAACTCGAAGCACAGAATTGCTTCCTCTAGTGTTTCGGGTTTCCTTATGTTGTATTTTTTAAAAAATCAACTAGAACATTCTGAGTCCAAGTAGGAGCTCAATAGGAAGTTGCTTTTATCATCTTGTAAGATGTATAACTAATATTCTGATTATTTTTAAAATGTTTATTTTATGTGTGTGAGTGTTTTGTCTGCTACTTCCACCATGTAGGTTCCAGAGACTGAGTCTAACTTGGCAGGCATGGCTACAAGGCTCTTTACTCACTGAGTCCGATGTGTGCCTAGTGTTGAGGAGGCCGAAAGGACGCCTTGGGACCCCTGGAATTGCAGGGGGTCTTTAGCTACCGCCTGGGTGCTAGGAACCTAACCTGGTTCTCCGTAAGAACAGCAAGGGCTGTCAACTCCCGAGCCATCTCTCCAGCTCTGATACTTGCATTCTTGTATTCTATAGAGTCCTTTATGTGGCTACATTGTATAATGTGTACCTACGTGAATACACTTAGGTGACTTAGTGACCAAGAAAAACGTGCTTTCAGAAGTTTCTAGACAAACTAAATCCACATTCTTCCAACCATAGGGAAAAGCCCATCCTTTGGGGCCTCCAGGATCAACGCTGGTGCCTACCAGGAGCTGCAACCTGCGCTTGGGTGAGTTCTGGGTCCCTCTCCCAGCACTTCAGCGATACCCGGGGCTCCTTGTAAGGGTTCTCAGGGAATGCTACTAAAGAAGGCCCCTGGACATTAAAAACCAAACCAAAATAAAACAAAACACCCAGTGTGTGTGTGTGTGTGTGTGTGTGTGTGTGTGTGTGTGTAAGTCAGAGGAAAACTTGTGGGTGTCACTTTGCTCCTTCCATCACGTGGGTTCCAGGGACTGAATTTGCTCAGGAATAGGTGCCTTAACTCCCTGAGCCATCCCTGAGGCCTGAGGTATGTTTTGTTTGTTGTTTGTTTGTTTGTTGCTTTTTGTTTTAAGCTCCCGTGCTTGCTTTTGGAGGTACATAGACTAAAGTTCAAAGGATACAGAGATTAGCATGGTTCTTGCGCAAGGATGACAAGAGAACATATTTAAAAAAAAAAAAAAATCTCGCCTGTGTGACTGCGCAAGGTTGCCCTTGCCCAGTGGAGCCAGGCCCCTTTAAGGCCGGTCCTCTTCTCCAAGGCGGAACCGGAAGCGCAAGGACGCGGTGCCCAACATGGCGGCCGCCTGGCCCGCGGCTCGGGCTTCCCTAGCGGCCGTCTCTCCAGGCTTTCTCCGCACTCTGTGGCTCGTGACGGTCGCCGCGGGACACTGGGGGGCCGCAGCCTCTGGCGCCGTCGGGAGCGAGGAGACGCCCAAGTGCGAGGACCTCAGAGTGGGACAATATCCTCCGGAAAGCCGCCCCTCTCAGGCGCTCGGCGGGACCCTGGGCTGTGGGATGGGGGCCGCGGTGATGGACCCTGGGAGGTGAAGGGTGCGGTGGGGCCGAGCCCCGTGTGCTTCCCCCTGGACCGACTCATGGTCGGCACTTCCTTTTCCGATTGACCGTGTATTTTGCCGGTTTGCTCTCTTATTCAGACACAACACACATATCTAGGCTTTGTCCCAAATACTAGAAATGCAAAATATTGTTAGAAGCATCCCTGAAAGTTTGCAGGTGTTGAGGGAGACGAGCAATTACTAGTAAGCCAACGTTTGTCTTTAACATTACATATGTCTCCTCCAGCAATCCTCACATGGACTGCCAGGAAACTGCTTCACTTTGTGATCTTACACATTTATCATCATTATCATCATCATCATCATCATCATCATCATCATCATCATCAGTTTTTGAATTAGGGATCTTCTTGGATGTTTTAAGATGAAATATTTGTATTAACACTTTGTGAGAATTTCATCCAATCGATTTTGATCATATTTACATCCACTTCTCAACCCCTACCTCTTTCCAGATCAGCTTTGAACCTCACACACCCTCTTAATTCCCCCCCCCCCCACCTTTAAATAGGTAATCCAGGGAGTCAGATGTATGCTGCTCATATCCTCAGGGATCTGGGGCTGTCCACTGAAGCTTGGTTGACCTAGGACCACACCCTTAAAACTCTGGCTCTCTGATGTTGAAGCCACCAACTGGCAATAGGGTAGGTGCTCTTACATCTATTTTCTCATGGATAAAACATCCGAGTGTCAGTGACTCTCAACTTAAAGGGCACTTATATTAATATAATTAGCAGCAGTTTTGTCAGCTGTATATTTACAGATTAGAAACCTGAATTAGGATTAGATGAAGTGTCTTAATAGGACAGCATGAGATAGAGGAACAAGATGAAATGTGTGTTATACTCAAATAGCGATGTTTGAACAAAACTCAAACCTGCAGAAGCAAGAAAGATTCCTAAGAACATTCTGTCACGCCTGTATGTGATTTGAGGCGAGGCATCTACTGGAATTTCACAGACTGCCTCTAATTTGCTAATCCCGTCATGCAGGGAGCTTCTGACATCCTGCGTTTAGCATTGTCTTAGGAAAGACAGATCATCCTTCCAAGAAGCAAGTGAGGTAATTATAAACTGTTGAATCCTGGTGAGAAGTGACCAAGCCTGTAGAACTCTGAGGGGTGACAGCAGAATATTGCCTTAATGGCCTAAGTAAAAAATGACATCTCCAGCAGTGATTCTAAGCCCAAAATAAGGGTCAAGCTGTGACTACAGACATCCTGTATGTACCTTAGCTACTCTCTTGGAGTGTGACCCATAACAACTTTAGACAATAAAACTTAAAAACATTCTTATTGTTTTACCACCTGTTGGAGAGTGGTTTCCAAGAGCTTAAAATCCTCCTGGAGTCACTGACCACACAGAAAGCATTTATCTTCCCGTAGTCAGATGCAACATGTCCGAGGTCTGCCTCGGCACACACTGACATGACTGGATGAGCTGCTCAGAGGTTGAGCCTCAGCTTGTGCCTCTGTGGCATAGGAATAACAGTATCTTCCTCATTGGTTCGTGTTATGTGAAATTAAGCATGAATTAGTTGAATCCAGAACTCTGGAAACTGATTTGTTTTTAAACTTAAAGTAATTTGGACAAGACTTTTAATTTGGTTTGTTGCTTTGTGTTTATTTCCTAACTAATGTTCTTTGCAGATGGTGTCATCCGCTAGAACTTTTGATAGAAATTTCTTTTATGACTTCCCTATAATACTTTAAGTTTCAACTATTATCTAGGCAGCACTGGAAGTGTATTTGGGTGTTTTGTTTTGAGACAGAGTCTCACTAATAGCCCTGTTTATAGTCCCCTGGCTGGAACTCACTCTGTCGACCAGGCTAGCCTTACTCAGAAGAGATCCACCTGCCTGTGCCTCCCAAGTGCTAGGATTAATGGCGTGTGTGACCACACCAGGTTTAAAAGTGTATTTGTATCTGAATTTGATGATTAGTACAAACTCAAAGCCTCTTTGTATATAGGAGTATATAAGACATTTAAAACATAGTATTTTGTGCTAAGAATATAATTCATATTTCCTTAACTTTTTAAACATATATTTGTAAAGATCCAAAAATAAATGATGCTACGCAAGAACCAGTTAACTGTACAAACTACACAGCTCATGGTAAGATTTCCCGAGTCATGTCTGTTAAATATTTTGTAAGATTTTTACCTATTTCAAGGAGAAAAGCATTGCCCTTAAAGGTAATTAATAAATGTGTTTTATGTTGTGTTAGACATTATTGTTCACTTTTCAGAACAGTTTAGGTTTGGAAATTGATTAAAAATTGTCAACATTCGATTAGTTGATTGGTTAATTAACTAATTAATTTTGGTGCTTGGTATTGAACCTAGGGATCCTTGCATACTCTTCCAGAGTTATACCCAGTGTCACTGTTTAAGTTAAAAAACAATTTTTCTTAATTATATTGTTTTCTATTATTTGATGCTTGTTTATCTTAAAAGTCTAAAATCTGTTTATATAGCTCATGTTTTTAAAGTTTCTGTTAAACTGATACATGAAAACATAACTATTATACATATTAGTTGAATGATGAAATGTTCTGAGGTGTGTGTGTGTGTGTGTGTGTGTGTGTGTGTGTGTGTGTGTACTACAAGTCAGGATAAACACAACCTATCTCTCTAAAGTATTTCTAGCTTTTTACTTTTCAAGCTTTGTTATAGAAATGTAAGTAGTTATTTAGTCAGGGTTTTGTTGTTCCTTTGTTTCCTTTTTTTTTTCCTGTTTAATTTTAAGACAGGGTCTCACTGTCTTAAAAGCCTCTTCCTCCTCAGTGCTAGGATTAAAGCATTACCATGCTTTCTTAGTAACTGTTTTATTGCTGTGAAGAGACACCATGACCAAGGCAACTCTTCTAAAAGAAAGTGTTTAATTGGGCGTTTCCTTACAGCTTCAGAGGTTTAATTCATTATCATCATGGCAGGGACAGTGGTAGTATGTATGCATGGTGTTGGAGCAGTAGCCTAGAGCCACATACCAGTCTACAGGCAGAGAGCAAGACACTGGGTCTAGAGTAGCCTAGAGCCACATACCAGTTTACAGGCAGAGAGCAAGACACTGGGTCTAGAGTAGCATACAGCCACATACCAGTCTACAGGCAGAGAGCAAGACACTGGGTTTAGAGTAGCATAGAGCTATAGACCAGTCTACAGGCGGAGAGCAAGACACTGGGTTTAGAGTAGCATACAGCCACATACCAGTCTACAGGCGGAGAGCAAGACACTGGGTCTAGAGTGAGCTTTTAAAGCCTCAAATCCTCCCAGTGATGTACTTCTTCCACCAAGGCCATGTCTTCTTATCTTTTTCAAATAGTGTCACTCCCTGATGACTAAGCATTCAAATATATAAGCCACTGAGGGCCATTTCTATTCAGACTACCACACAGGCCCAGCTAGTTAGGACTTTTATCTTTCGTTTTCTTATTTAATTAAACAAATTTTTTGTTATGTGTCTGAGTATATGTATATGCACTGCGCGCATGCAGAAGACTATGGAAGTCAGAAGAGAGCATTGGTGTCCCTAGAACTGGAGTTACCAGTGGATGTAGGTGCTGGACATCTGAAATACACATGAATTTGCAGTAGTCAGTTCCCAGTTCCCGCCTTTTACCCTGTTCCCAGGTATCAAGCTTAGGGTCACAGGCTTGGCAGCAAGTGCGCTTACTAAGCCCTTTGCCCACTCTGGCTTTGTTTGCTTGCTTTTCTTTCTTTTTCTTTTTTAGATTTATTATGCATACAGTGTTCTGCCTGCATCTGTGCCTGTCTGCCAGGAGACGGCACCAGATGTCACTATAGATGGTTGTGAGCCACCATGTGCTTGCTGGAAGTTAACTCAGGAGAACCTCTGGAAGGACAGCCAGTGCTCTTAACCTCTGAGCCAACCTCCAGCCCCATGTTTGCTTGTTTTTCAAGATAGGTTTCTTTGTGTAGCCCTGGCTGTCCTGGAACTCGATTTGTAGACTAGGCTGGCCTCGAACTTCCAGAGATCCGCTTGCCTCTGCTTCCCGAGTGCTGGCATTAAAGGCGTGTGGCATCACTGACTGACTAGGACAAGTGTTTTTAATTCCTGGGAAAGAACTTGAAGCTGGACGTGGCAGTGCAGTGCACACTCAGCACCAGAGAGGCTGAGACAGGAAGATATTGAGTGTGAGACCATGGTGGCTTATATAGTGAATTTGAGGCCAGCTCAAGTCCTATAGTAGAGGGAGTTTCAGGAGACATGAAGCTGTTCAATAAGTTATACCGAGCTGTATCACTCATACTATACACTTGAAATATGGACTTCAGTATATCTTATGTGTAAAAACAGTATAGTAAGGATTTTATACATACATCAATTATCAGATTATGCCAGTGAAGTGTTTTGACAGTAGATAGATAACACCTTATTGTAATGATTTAAGGGAGCATCTCTCTAAATATGGTAAGGCCAGGTGAAATTTAGTAAAGTGCTTCCTGTGTTATTGTTATGTTGCTCTGAGGAGACACCATGACCATGGCAGCTCTTATAAAGAAAGCATTTAATTGGGGACGCACTTACGGTTTCAGAGGCTTGGTCTGTTATCATCATGACAAGGAGCATGTACCGCATTAGAATTATAAATACTGTTTTGTCTCTTGAAGACCTAATTGTAGCTATTCTGCAGACAGATTTAACAAGGCTGCATGATAAGAATAACTTGATGGGTGTGGTGGTGCACACCTTTAATTCCAGCACTCTGGAAGCAGAAGCAGGTGGTTTTCTGAGTTTGCAGCCAGCCTGGTCTACAGCTCGAGTTCCAGGACAGCCAAGGCTACATGGAGACCCTGTCTAGAGAGTGGGGAAGGGAGGGGGCAGGGAAGAAAGAAAGAAAAAGAAAATAAGTTTCCAAAGTGTGTTACTGTGATAAAATACTTGAAATTTAAAAGTGTGAAGGTGTTGGGTGTCATGGCGCACGCCTGTAGTCCCAGCACTCGGGAGGCAGAGGCAGGCAGATCGCAGCTAGCTGACAAGAGGCAGAGATTGTGGCTCACACCTGTAATCCCAGCTGTCAGAAGGCTGAGCAGGAGGTTGCCAGGGGTTAGAGGCCCGACTGAGTTATATAGTGAGCACCAGGGCAGCCTGGGCTACAAAATGTGGAACAGTCTCTAAGTTTTAAAAGCCAGGCTTGGGCCTGGTGGTGGTGGCACATGCTTTTAATCCCAGCACTCGGGAGGCAGAGGCAGGTGGATCCCTGTGAGTTCAAGGCCAACCTGGTCTACAATGCAAGTCCAGGACAGCCAAGGCTACCCAGAGAAACCCTATCTCAAAAAACCAAAAAACTAAACCAGCAACAACATAAACAAGTCACTGTCCCTTGGTCGCAGGCGAATTGCTGTGGTTTCTTTCAGTTGTATCACAGTAACTATAGAGCTCTGGCCTTAGCTACAAGGAGTCTCAGTTGTGGTCTCTCCTTAGTTTAATATCCTAGTATCATTACTTCTTTACTTTTTCTCTTCTGATTCATTTTATGGAATAGTTTTAAATTGAATTGAATCTGTGTCTTTTATCTTAAGCAGCACCTTGTTTTAGGATTTTTAACTGCATTAAGTAAATAAGGTTTATTGATCATATGGTTTGTACTATGAGGTTCCAATAGATATGGACACTATTTGACACTATTTTCATGTACTATTCTAGCCTGACAAAGCAGAGCAAAACAAAACCAAACAAACCTCAGAATAGTTACAAACCAAATAGAAAATGTTTTTCTTTCATAAAACTATAAGGTCTCTGTGTATATTTTATTATACAAAGTTCTATTTTTAGCATTTTCAAAAAAAATGATTGTTGATGCTAAAAATAGAGGTAAGCATTTGCTAAAACTATCCTAAAACCCTTAGTACTTTTAATATTCATTAAGAGGATATACCTCAGTAGTAGAGTGCATGCCTACCTTAGTAACAATACTCAGTAAAACATGCACTTTGTTTTACTTTGTCCTTCGTTACTCGCATGTGCACACACAGACACACAGCACTCATGCATACATACAAGCACACGCACACAGATGTCAGTGTCGAAGAAGAAAATGTTTCTTAAGATAAGCATGGTATCCCAGCTCTTGGGGTTGGGAGGTGGAGAAATAATGGACTTGGAGTAAAGTTTGGCCATATGCAAATGAGCTTCAGCCCAGCCTGGCCTGAGTCCTGGCCTCAAACAAACAACAACAAGTGCACTGAGCACTAATGCTGCATACTCTGTGGTACATAGTTCATATATTTAACCACAGTGCCCTATTATATAGATGATTTTAGGGTTATTTTTATCTACAAGGAATCCAAAGGCTGAAAGAGATGAAAATAAACCAGATAAGGCCATCCTTCAAAGTTCTTCTTTACACTATAAAGCTGTAAAGAAGTTTTACTTTTAGGACATCGTCTACTTGGCACAAAGTACATCTGTACTACTTGTGTATATTGGGTCTTGGGTTGTGAGTGTAGTTTGATTTTGTGAAATGCTGAAATAGTGCTACACTAAGATCTAAAAAAAGGCCAAGATGCAAAAATATTTATGGCAGCCATTGTCTACAGTAGTGTCAACTTGTTGCTGTGGCAAAATTCCTGATAAAAACAAATAAAGAAAGAGGTTATTTTGGCTCACAGTTTCAGGGGACACAGTCCGTGGTGGCAGAAAGGTATGATGGCAGCAGATGGCATTGTGTTCATAGTGAGGAAACAGCAGTGAGTGCTCACTGGGCAGCCCCTCTACCATCCCAGCCTACGGAATGGTACTGCCCGCATTTAGGGTGGGTCTTCCCTGACTAGGTTAACCTTTACCTTAATTCAGATCATTCCTCAGATGTGCACAGAGTTGACAGCCAAGATTAGCCATCACAAACAATATAAGCTGGAGATATGAACTACAGATAATGTTAAGATTACCTAACAATTACCAAATGGGCTGCCAACAGAAATAGAAGTATTCTTTATCTTAGAGATGAAAAATTTAAAAATCAATAATACTTTACAGTTCATCCTTTGTCATCAGAGGCAAGGGACTGAAGTAGATGGGTACCATATTTATCTTCTATATAAATGCATTATATATGTATATAGTGCAATTCTTTGACTTCCTGTCTAAATTAAAGTCTTCTGTCAATATTTCAATGGGAGGTAATGTGTTATAATGTTACAAGTTCCTTTGTGCCTTGCTAGTCTTGAAAAAATTTAATTTTCTTTCTTTAGTTCCATGTTTTCCAGCACCCAAAATAACTTGTAAGGATTTTAGCGGTAATGAAACACATTTTACTGGAAGTGAAGTCGGTTTTCTCAAGCCAATATCCTGCCGAAATGTGTAAGTACATTACTGAAAATTATAATGTCGTATCTTGATTTTATGAAGTAAAAGATGAGATGGTATGGAAAGTCCTGCAAATGTGACATGCATGTTCTTGTTAATGTCAGACAACCAGAGTTGTTTATAGATAAGGTTCACCAGGCAAGGGGCTGGGTTAACTTCTGAGATAGAAACTGACTCAGACCTTGTTAAGTGAGTTTATGTCACTAGTGAGTTATGGGTAGGTTTCATCTTCAAAACTGAGTCCAAGTAGATAGGTACTTTTTATATCAGAAAAACAATATTGTTAATTGTTTGTACGTTGTATTAGTTATTTTTCTCACTGCTGTGACAAAGTACCAGACAAAGGTAACTGAAGAAAGGATTTATTTTAGCTCACAGCGTGAAGGACACAGATCACCACAGCAAGGACAGCAGGTGTCAGGAGCTTGAGGCAGCTGGGCTCACTGTGTTCATGGGCAGGAAGCAGAGAGATGAACGCCAGGCCCGTTTACCCACTTCCTCTCAGTCAGGCCAGGACCCAGCCCGTGCGTGTGCAGGCTTGTTTACCTTCTTTCTCTCAGTCAGGCCAGGACCCAGCCTGTGTGTGTGCAGGCCTGTTTACCCTCTTCCTCTGAGTCAGGCCAGGACCCAGCCTGTGCGTGTGCAGGCCTGTTTACCCTCTTCCTCTCAGTCAGGCCAGGACCCAGCCTGTCGCATGTGCAGGCCTAGTTTACCCTCTTCCTCTCAGTCAGGCCAGGACCCAGCCTGTCGCATGTGCAGGCCTAGTTTACCCTCTTCCTCTCAGTCAGGCCAGGACCCAGCCCGTGCGTGTGCTATCTGCATTTAGGGTAGGCTTTCATGCTCCAACCAAGCCTAGAAACATCTTTATAGACATGGCCAGAGGTTTGTCCCCTAGGTAACTCTGTATCCTGTCACGCTGACAGTGTTAACCATCACCCGCTGTTTTCCCTTTTTGTAACATTAGGCAGAGTGAGAAGCTGGCTGAGTGTGGGGTGGGAAAGGAATGCCTCTATTTAGAGAACATTTATTGTTTTCCTGTTAGAAAGCTTACATTGAATTTTCATGCTATAAACTAAGGACATAATTACTTTTCTCACTTTCTTTTATTTCTAACATCATCTTTAAATGTTAGGACTATAAATGATTACATCTTATTTGATGGTATGTATTTGCAGTCATGTTAAGAAATAACTAATATTTGGATTTTTCTACAGCTTTTTTCAGAAGTCTTAGAATTAGCAATGTCAAAATTGTTGAAAGGAATTTTCCCCTAGCACTTAGGTATTGTTTTATTCAATTTTTAAATCATAGGTTGATATTTCTACCTTATGCATGCCATTTAGCAGAACAGATAATATTAAGTGCTGGTATGAGAAAGATATCACGGCCCTTAGTACACTAAGAAACTCCTCTGTTGAGAATCGCAGCTTTCTCAGGCTGGATCCTACAGCCATTGCCTGTCATGGCAACTATTCTCTGCTGCTTAGATTCCAAGCTAATCTGAATTTTATTACAGTGTATGTCTCAGGATAGATTAGGCGGAGGGAGACTGAGCTGTGCTAAATGTGGTTACAAGGCATTGATGTCAGTTTTTAATAACATAATCATTACGGAAAACAAATATTCCAACTCTACTAGCCAGTTCATTCCCCCTCACAGTCAAATCAACAGATCCCAAAAACAGCTTTTTGATGAGCATAGAATCAGAACATGAAATTCCATTAGTAGATAGTTTTGGTGTAAGACTTGCACGCCCTGCATGCCCTGCTGTGTCACATTTCCTTCTCTGTGTGCCGCAAAGGCCAGCTGTGTATAGACTCCCCGGCAAACGCTATTTGCTGGGGGTTCCCTTTCAATTGACGTATTTTTTTTCTACTCTCGCTAGCATATTTTTGAAACTATATAATATTAATACTTGGTGAAAATTCCATTCCAGTATTACAGATAAAGCCACTCTGTAATAGTCTCCAGAAACCGAAGCCCAGTAGCCACATCTGTTGATTACGAAGCCACTCAACTGTTTATCCTGGTCATCTGTGTTAGGTGGAGCAGGCTAGAGTGCTGTAAGCTTCAGTAGTTGAGCACAGTGAGAGTTATTTTTCATGCATGTTGTGGTCTAGCTTGGGTTGTCTTAGAGTTCTGGATTATGATATGAGCAGATGCGAGTGAGGCTGCACAGCCATGCAAGGCCCGGCATTTCTGTGGCTTCGCTGCCTCTAGTATCCCTTCCATCCAGACAGTGTGTGGAGAGGGGAAAGGGAATCCTTTGTAAGTGTATTGTAGGGACCAAGTCCAGAACAGTACTTACTTTCGCCTTCTTTCCATTGATCAAACCACGGTCTGTCGTGGCTGCTGGGCCAGCTAGGAGAGGTAGTCTAGGTGATGTGAAAATTAGAAACAGCTTGCTGAATAACTAGGCGGTCTCTGCCCTGTCAGCATAATTGCTTTTGTATTTCATTCCCTTTACCTGCCAATCATTTAAATAATTGTTTCTTACAATACTTACTCATCAACTATTAAACATTCTGTAGAGCCCTATACTGGAACTTACCAGCAATCCTTGTTTCTCTACCAAGTAGTATTGATATTCCATATTAAAATTGCTCTACAACATTGGCTATTTCCTTCTTTTAAAATGCTTTCTTTTTTGGTTTCTAGAATTCGTTTATTATTATGCCTTAGCTCTTTTCTTTTTTTTCTTAAGATTGTATTTTTAATCTCTCCTTACCGTGTGTGTGTACATGTACGTGTAAGTAGCACTCCCTCCACCGTGTATGTGTGTGTGTGTGTGTGTGTGTGTGTGTACACACATGTTCATGTGAGTGCCTGTGGAGGGCAGAAGAAGGCGTTGGGTCCCCTCGAGCTAGAGTTACAGGTGGCTGTGAGCTGCCTGATGTGGGCTCCATGAACAAAACTTTGGTCCTCTATGGGCAGCTGAATTCTTAACCGCTGAGCCATCTCCAGCCACCTTAGCTTTTTTGTAAATGTTGCTATTCCCCAAACAATATCCTTGGTCCTGTATTTTGTTTGTTTTTGAAGCAGAATTGGACTTTAATAAGAAAAGGTTTTATCAGGAGCCCCACAGGGAGACCACCAAGGCTGGCAGATCTGGACCGAGGGGGCCTGCACAAACTGATGCACCAACCAAGGACATGGCAAGCTGAGAACCTAGACTCCCCTGGTCAGATGTAGCCAATGGACAGCTCATGCTCCACGTGGGGAGCAGGGGAAAGAGTGGGGACTGCCTCTGACACGAACTCTGATGCCCGTGATTTCATCACTGCCCCATAGTGGGGCTGCCTTGCAGACACACAGAGGAAGGGAGTACAAACTATACTGATGAGACCTGATAAGCTGTGGTCAGATGGTGGGGGAGCAGCCCCCCACCTCCATCAGAGATCTAGAGGAGGGGAATAAGGCAGAAGAGAGAGGGAGGGTGGGAATGGAAGATAAGAGCAAGGGGATTACAATCAGGATGTAATGTGAATAAGTTATAATAAATAAGAGATTTAAAAAGTGGGCCAGTACCTTAAAAACAAACAAAATACCAAACAACAAAGAGAGAAAGAAAAGAAAAGGTTTTAATGTAGGTTTAAGCAAGGGCATGCAGAGTCAGGGTGGGGTAGTGAGGGACACAGCTGTATGTGCCCTGGGTTAGGCTCTGGCTTCCTGCTGTTTCTGTCTTTGATCTATCTACCCTGTATATGTGGTCATCTTTATTATACCTAAAGCTGAACACAGTTTATTTTTGCCCTGATACTTGTCTCAGTGAATGGCACCTGTTCTACCCAATTTCTTAAGCATAGGCATTGCTCAGTACTTGGTGGTCAGAGGCAAGAGGATCAAAAGTTTGAAGCAAGCCTGCACCATGTGGTGTGACCCTCAAAAAGACCAGACAGAGAAGCCGGTGGGAAGCTTTGGGGTCAGTCTGTCCCTTCCCCGTACTGTCCATGTCAAGTCTGATTGCTTCTGCTTTCTTAGTGTCTCCTGGCTTCTCCTCTTCCTTTCCCTCATACCTGCTGTGTGGCCAGGCCTGATCTTGGAACCCCGACACACACACACACACACACACACACACACACACACACACACACACACACACTTCCATCTTCCAAATGCTGGGATCGTAGCCCACTACATCCACCCGTAACCTCCTGAAGCTAAGCATGTCCTGTATGTTTGTAACTTAACTGTTTGATTTCTATCTCCATCTTAGATTTACAAATAAGTCCATATAAGTCCATACTCATATATTCAGCTGCTTCATAGATACTTCAGATTCACCCACCCAAAATAAATTTTGACTTTCCTTTCAAGAACCATTCATCTGCATTTCCCCCCAGCTCTTTCAACATCCTAGTGCTTATGATAAAATTTAGAGTGCTATTACTGCTTCTTTTCTCTTTTGGAAACCTGAACAATCCTTTTGAACACACCCCAGATCTGGTGATTCTCGGCACTTCCTTTGACTCAGTAATAACTGAGTAATAACTCAGTCAAGCCATTATTAATTTTCACCTGAGCATTTAAAAACAGTAAAACATTTGGTCTTTGTGCTCAAATTTGAATTTGTTAGCAGATACTGAGCCCTCGGCCCCCACTAACAGGACACTGTGTACTTCCCATGCCACTGTTGCTTACTTTGGCTTCAGGTTAATGGTGGCAGACATGTAGAGGCTTAAGTGGGTTTGCGAGACTCCTTTTGTATTTTGATGAGATAACCCTAAAAAGAACTTGCCTCAAGTGTCTGCCACATTCTTAGCTTGAACCCTAGAAAATCTTACCGACTCAGAGTGCATCTGTAGCTGTGGTTAGGCTCAGGCCGCCTCGGCCGAGGCAGTCAGCCGAAGCAGGCGTGCCCTGCTGAACTGAAGCAGTCTGCTGGCCTAGGTGTGAGACTGGACGCTTGTTGCCTGGCGTAGGCCATTGAGGTTGGGGTTTCTGCTATGGCGTGCTTGAGACACTATTGATAAATACTCTATGACAGTATGTTCTTAGTGTAACGACCACAGGGTTTGAAAGTGTAAGTCAGATCCTATCACAGCGTAAAACCCTGTGGAAGTGTCCCACTTCCCTCAGAGTGAGAGTTGGAGTGTGGGTGGTGGCGAGCGGCACAGCTACTGCTTCCCCGGCCCTGTTCCCTCACCCCTTAGCTGCTCTTCCTTTTCTTCCTTAATTTACTTCCGCCATGCTGGCCTTAACCCATCCCCCATCTGTGCACTTACTGCCTTGGACTAGCTGCTGCTTCCCTTGGAGATGGACGTGGCTTCACTGATGCTTAAGTCTTTGTCACATGTCACTGTCTCATCACTAGGTAACCCCCCAGCATTCTGGACTTTCTGTATACTCTGGCACTCTGGATTTGATAAACACCTGCTACTTTTGTGTGTGTGTGTGTGTGTGTGTGTGTGTGTGTGTGTGTGTGTGTGTGATAATATCTGTAGCTTTCTAGCAAACTATACAGTTAGATTTTAAAATATGTTTGGGTTTTTGCTTACTGCCACGAAAATGTGAGTCTCTGGAGGACAGGGATCTATGTTGCTTTTGTGCATTAAACAACATTATATCTAATATTCATTAAACATTCATTTTTGTAAGCTTAGAATACTGTTAGTTACATAGCCTCCAAAAAACAAGTGGATGAGTAGCCACCGAACAAATAAGTAACAACTCACAGATTTGTTGTCTAAAATGTTCACATGTTGGCAATGCGTGGCTGTGACACTCAGGCTTTGATCCTATGCAGAAATGGCTATTCGTACAAAGTGGCGGTTGCATTGTCTCTTTTTCTGGGATGGCTGGGAGCAGATCGATTTTACCTCGGATACCCTGCCTTAGGTGAGTAATGCTTCATCCAGAAAGGAAAGAAAAAAAAAATCCCTGTGACACTTGTGTAGAATTTGTATTAAATGCACATATGCTTACAGTTTGAATCTCCCCATGTACAAGATTCATGTGAGTTGTATGGTATGTTTTTTTCTGAGTTGAGAGTGTTCAGTTCTGCAGTTGAGCCAAAGCAGGCACTATTGGCCTCTCCTGTGTAGTACCTTTTGGAAACCACACCCTATAGTGAAGGCTCGTTACTTGACTGGAACTGTTGTGCTATGCTAGGCACACAGTGGCTGTACAGTAAGACTTTACAAGTGTGTGTCCTTTCTCTCCAAAAGAGTGTCCTCTTGCCAGAGTCCTTGTCACTGCTTCCCTGAGAACAGAAACGGCCATTCTCAGGACAGGTTGGCATTTCGGTGATCTCCATGGGCTGGGATGAGAGTCCAGCTTCCTCAGCTGTCAGGATGGGACCCTCCCCCTGCCCCCTCATTACCCGCCTCCCATCCCCCAATCCTCCAGGTGAGCCAGACAGTTCCCTTTTGTCATGGTTACTAATGCTTACGGAATTATTTATGTTCGACCATGAGTTTTCTTAAACAACACATTTATATGCTTACCCATGTTTATCTGTGTTTATCATCCTCTTTAAATCCCCTTCAGCAGTAGGAAACTCACCAGAGGATAAAGGATTCCCTGAGCCTAGAGGCTTTGCTAATACTCTGTGACATAATTGTTAAAATCTTTCTTTTGTGCATAAGGAAATTGCCATGAGACTAAGAGATCTAGCTCGGGACGTTTAGCTGGGAGCTTGATATGAACCCACGTCTCTGTCTTTGGAGATCATGCTTTACTTACTATAGCATTCTGCTTGCTTATTGATCTCTCACTGAGCAAATGTAAAGTTTTTGAGTTCTCAGCTTCCCAGCTGGCAAAGTTAACTCTAGTCTTATGTTACTACCCACCGGGGAGCCAGGAGACATCTTCCGCATGGGCTTGGTGGGAGGTATGTTTCTGATACTCATAACCAAAACTGAGTGCTATAGTACATAAATGAAAGTCAAGAGTTTCAGGGACTGTCTGTGTGCTGACTTAATTAACAAAGAAAATGAAAGCTGGAGTGGTGGCACACATCTTTAATGCCAGCACTTGAGAGGCAGAGGCAGCTATCTCTCTGTGAGTTCCAGGCCAACCTGGTCTACATTCTAGGACAGTCAAGACTACCATCTCCCAAAACAAACAAACAAACAAACAAACAACAACAACAACAACAAAACAAAGAGAAAATAACTGCAGGTTGGCGAAACGGCTTACCTGGTAACAGAGCTTCCTACCAGGTCTAACAATCTGGGTTTGATCCCTGGGACCCACAGGATGGAAGGAAGGAACTGACTCTCATGATTTCTTTTTACTATTACACACAGGTCATGGCATGCGTGGCCACCCCACTCCCACATGTAAATAATGTAATAAAAGAAAAAGTAACTACATAAGCATTATGGAAATACTAGTGAAGGTTGCAGTGTATATTTTGTCTTAGTATGGTCACTGTTGCTGTGATGAAGCACCATGACCAAAAGCAGTGTGGGGAGGAAAAGGTGTTTTTGGCTTAAACATTACTTTTTATCATCAAGACAGCACAGGAACTCAAGCAAGGCAGGAACCTGCAGTATAGAGGAATTTAATCCAGCAACATGGCCACTCAGGCAAGGGATCATATCTAAAGACCTTCTAGGTCTATGTGATCTGGCTGGAATACAGACATGCCCTTAGAACACGTTAACTTTAATCGCAAACAGTGAAAGCAAGATTCATTTATAGAAGGAAGAGCAGGTTGAAAGTGACGTCTAATTTAGGGGCAGACAAAGTGAAGAATCAGAGAAAGATTTGACAGAATGAGTTAGAGATACGACACGCCCAACTCTCACGAGAACCGCACAGGAAAGAACGGCTACGTAAGAGCATCACAGAGGGAGAGAGAAGGAGGGGCGTAGTGTGTGTGTGGCCGTTTTACTGGGGCAGTTTTACAGAGACATGTTGCAGAGAGAACTAGCCAGAGAATGAGAAGGAGCCAGAAGATTAGAACATATTGCTAGAGTTAGTCTGAGGCCAAGCAGAGCAATTCAGTCAGTGTGGAGAGCAGTTTAGGCCTGAAGAGCTGAGTTGAACCAGCCTGTGAGAGTTCAGAAAGAGCTAGAAAGGCTTGGGAGTGGTCTCTCTCTCCCCTCACATAAGAAAATAAAAGTGAAATTTACACTGGAGGCAGGAGCCGATGTAGAGTTTGTGGAGGAGTGCTGGTCTGGCTTTCGCACTCTGACTTGCTCACCTTTATTTCGTTCTTTTCTTTCTCTCATTTCTTTTTCTTTTCTTACCTTTTTCTTTCCTTCATTCCCTCCTTTCTTTTTCTTTCTTTTTTTTTTCTTTTTTCTTTTCTTTTTTTTTTTTTGAGACAGGGTTTCTCTGTATATCCTTGATTGTCCTGGAACTCACTCTGTAGACTAGGCTGGCCTTGAACTCACAGAGACCAACCTGCCCATGCCTCTGCCTCCTAACTGCTGGGTCTAAGGGTGTGCACCACCACTGACCCGGCTGTCATCTTGCTTTTTTATAGTACCCAGGACCACCAGCCCAGGGATGACCCCACCCACAATGGGCTGGGTCCTCCCACATCAATTACTAGTTAAGAAAATAAGTGCTCTGTAGGCTTGCCTATGGCGTGATCTCATGAACGCACTTTCTTTTCTTTTCTGTTTTGCTTGTTTGTTTTTTGAGACAGGGTATCTCTGTGTATCTCTGTGTATCCTAGAACTCACTATGTAAAATAAATAAATAATTATTAAACCACCTGTGCCTCCCAAGTGCTAAGATTAAAAGCGGGCACAACCATTCCCAGCTATTTAAAACGTTTTTAGCATTTTATTTATTGACTTTGTATTTAATTTGTCTTGTGTGTTAAATATGTTTGTATATCTGTGTTCGGGAGGTCACTCACATGCCACTGTTTCCTCAGTGTATGTGCAGGAGTTACTTTATGAAATACTGGGGACAATGATTGAGATCTCTAGGAACTGGAAATAGGAGGTTTACCCACGTATTCAGCGAATGGGAGCCATCTTCTAGGTGCCAGGCAGAAACAAGGCTGAAGCCCTGTCTTAACTGAGCTCCCATCAGACAGACGGGAAACAGCAGCTAGGAAGAACCTTTTGGATTGTAGCAGCTGCGATTACATGAGTGCTGTGTGTGTTGCCCAGGGCATGCAGTACTCCACTGTGTGTCCAGCACCAAGGAGAGAGGGGCCACCTCATGTTCACTCAGTGCCCAAGTCTGTGTTGAGGGGTCAGCGCATCTGCTTTTAACAGTTTTGAATTGATTATCTGTAGCTGTATGAGGACCAGTTATTTTACAAACATTTTACTATTTATTTATTTCACATGTATTTATTTGTTTGTGTGTGGGTGCTTAAATGTCAGAACACCGTCCTTGGGAGTAAATGATCTTCTACTGTGACATCTTGGAGATCAGTCTCAGGTACCAGGCTTGGCATCAAACACTTTCACCCATTGTATATGTGTATGTGTGTGCAACTTCTTTGCTGTTGGTTTTTTGAGTCAGTCTTTTTATGTAGTACTGATTGTCTTAGAGTATGCTATGTAGAGATCTTCCTGCCTCTGCTTCCTGGGTGCTGGGATTAAGGTAAGTGCCACCATGCCTGACTTTGTATTTTATTTTCTGCTACTAAATTCTTTATTTTCCTCTAAACCTTTACAAGCAGGCCTCCATTGTCAGTAATTTAGCATTCTTCCATGTTTTCACAAGAACAGCCCTTCAGTCTCTCAACACTCAATACCTTTTATGACCCCATTTTCCAAACATGTCCACAATCTTTTTTTTTTTTTTTTTTTTTTTTTTTTGGTTTTTCAAGACAGAGTTTCTCTGTGTAGCCTTGGCTGTCCTGGACTGGCTTTATAGACCAGGCTGGCCTCGAACTCACAGTGATCCACCTGCCTTTGCCTCCCGAATACTGGGATTAAAGGCATGCGCCACCATGCCCGGCCTCACAATCTTTTAACAAAATTGTTCAAAGGCATAAAAAGTCACCAAGTGACATTCTTCAAATCAACAGTTCCACTTTTCTGGCACCAATTCTATACTAGTTTCATTTTTTAAATTAATTAATTAATTCACTTTATATCCCGATTGTAGCGCCCTCTCTCCTCTCCTCCCAGTCCATCCTCCCTCCCTCCCATCCAGTCACATCAGGACTGAGCACATCCTCTTCCCCTGTGGCCTGGTCAGGCAGCCCCGCCAGGGGGGCAATGATTGAAAAGCAGGCAACAGAATTCATGTCAGAGATAGCCCCCCCTTCCCCTAACTGGGGGAACCCACATGAAGACCTATTGGCTACATCTGTGTAGGGGGCCTACGTTCAGTCCATGCACGGTCCTTGGTTGGTGCTTTATTCTCCACAAACCCCCCCCCCCCCCCCCCGCCCTGGTTACTTGGCTCTGTTGGTCCCCTTGTAAAGCTCCTGTCCCCTCCAGGTCTTCTATCCTTTCTCCCACTCTCCCACCAGACTCCCTGTGCTCCGCCCAATGATTCGCTGTGAGTCTCACAATCTATTTCAATCTGTGTCTGGGTGGAGCCTCTCAGAGGACAGCTATGCTAGGCTTCTGTCTGCAAACATAGCATTAATAGTGTGAGGGGTTGGCTCTCTCTCATAGGGTGGGTCTCAGGTTGGGCCAGTCATTGGTTGGCATTCCCTCAATCTCGGCTCTATTTTTATCCCTGCACATCTTGTAGGCAGGGTAAATTTGGGGTTGAAGTTTTGTAGGTGGGTTTGTGTTCTCCTCCCTCCACCTTGCTGTTAGGAGTCTCAGCTAGAGTCACCCCATATCCTCCTCCCAGTAGTCCATCCTGTCACAGAGATGCCCCTGCCCATGGTTTCTCTTCTCTCCGCACAAGCCTCTGTCCTCCTGCTGCTGCTCTCCCCAGCTCTGATCTCCACCCTCATTTCTCTCTTCCCTCTCCTGCCCTGTTCCCTTTCTTGAACTTCTCCTGTCTATTCTATTTCCTTTTCTGAGTGATGTAAGCATCCTTCCTTGGGTCCTCCATGTACTTAGCTTTGAGTCTGAATTGTAGTATGGTTTTCCTGTATTAAATTTCTAAAATCTGCTTATAAGTGAGTACATACCATGTGTGTCTTTCTGTGTCTGGGTTACCTCACTCAAGATGGTATTTTCTAGTTTCATCCATTTGCCTGCATATTTCATGATGTCTTTGTTTTTAATAGCTGAGTAGTATTCCATTGTATAAATGTACCACAGTGTCTTTAACTATTCTTTGCTTGAGGGACATCTGGGTTGTTTCCAGTTTCTGGTTATTATAAATAAAGCTTCTATGAACATAGTTGAGCAAATGTCCTTGTGGTATGGTGGAGCATCTTTTGGATATATGCCCAGGAGTGGTATGGCTGGGTCTTGAGGTGAAGCTATTCTCAATTTCCTGAGAAAGTGCCTGATTGATTTCCATAGTGGTTGTGCAAGTTTGCATTCCCACGAGCAATGTAGGAGTATTCCCCTTTCTCCACATTCTCACCAGCATGTGCTGTCACTTCAATCTGAGCAGTGTAAAATGGAACCTCAGAGTCGTTTTGATTTGCATTTTTCCTGGTGAGTAAGGACAGTGAGCATTTCATTACGTGCTTCCCAGCCATTCGAGATTCCTCTTTGAGAATTCTCTCTTTAGCTCTGTACCTTGTTATTTAATTGGATTTTGGGGGTTTGCTGGTGTTTAATTTTTTGAGTTCTTCAGATGTAGGGTTGGTGAAGATCTTTTCCTAATCTGTAGGCTGTGTTTTGTTCTATTGACAAAAGTTCTTTGCCTTATAGAAGCCTTTTAGTTTCATGAGGTAATTGTTGATCTTAGAGCTTGAGCCTTCGTAGTGTCTCATAAGTTTGGGTATGTTGTGCATTTTAATTGAATTTTAGGAAGTCTTAATTTCTTTATTTTTCCTTGACCCAGTGGTGGTTGAGTAAGGAGTTGTTCAGTTTTTGTTATTTCTGTTGTTTAAATCCACCTGTAATCCATGTTCTGATAAGAAAACTATGGAAGTGCATTTTAATTGAATTTTAGGAAGTCTTAATTTCTTTATTTTTCCTTGACCCAGTGGTGGTTGAGTAAGGAGTTGTTCAGTTTTTGTTATTTCTGTTGTTTAAATCCACCTGTAATCCATGTTCTGATAAGAAAACTATGGAAGATCTTTCTTTAAGTATCTCCTAGTAGTGTTTCCCCCCCCCCTTTGGTGTTTTAGATAGGTCTTATACTCCTTTGGTTAGGCCTATTTAGAGGTATTTTACTTTTTGTTGATGCAGTTCAGAATGGAGTTGTCTTTGTGGTTTTTTTTCTCAACATGTTTGTTACTAGAATATAGAAAGACTCCACATTTTCTATATTAGTTTTGTGTAGCTCATGCTGGACTCCAACTCTTGATCTCCCTGTTTCTTCCTCTTCGGCATATTCTACCAGTGTGAGCCGCCACAGTTGACTCTGTGAATTTTGTAGTCTGCCGCTTTCCTGAAACTTTTCTCAGAGGTTTCTGGGTAGAATCTTTAGGGTCATTTATGTGTAGAATCATATGATCTATAAGAAAGAATGCTTTTGTATCTTCATTTTCTATTTGTTCTCCTGCTCCTTCCTTCTCTTGTCTTGCTGCTTTAAAACGTTCAAGTACTTATTGAATACGAGAGGGAAAATGAGCACCCTGTCTTGTTGCTGAACTAGAGCAGGTGCTTAAGTTCCCTATTTCCAATGCTGCTGACTGTATAGTGTGTTACACACAGCCTTAAATGTGTTGTTACATTTTCTCCATTCCTAATCTCTTTATAGGACTTTTATCATAAAGGGGTGTTGGATTTTGTGAACACCTTTTCTGCATCTATGGATGTGATTATGTGATTTCCTATGGTCAATTGACTTGACTCCTCATTCTTGCATTACTGCTAGGAAGTCAGTGTTGATCATGGTGAATAATCTTTTTGACATGTACTTGATCAGCCTGCATGTATTTTATTGAGAAGTTTTGCGTCTTTGTTCATCAAGGAGATTGATCTCTATTTGTTGTTGTGTCTTCACCTGGTTTTGGTGTCTGGGTAATACTTGCTTTGTGCAAAGAGTTCAGAAGTGTCCCTTTGTTTTCCTTTTCATGGAGTAGTTTGGGAAGGATTGGTCTTAAGACTTTATTTTTATTTTATGTGTATGACTGTTTTGCCTGCATGTGTGTATGTATCCAGTGTGCATATCAGGTGCCCCTGGAAGTTAGAAGAAGGCATTAGAACTGGGGGTACGGGGGGGGCACACAACTCTAATCCCAGTACATGGGAGGCAGAGGGTGGCAAACCTCTGAGTTCAAAGCCAGCCTGTCTACACAGTGAGGTATAGGACAGTGAAGGCTACACAGAGAAACCCAGTATCAAAAAACAAAAACAAAACAAAACAAAAAAGAAGAAGAAGAGGAGGAGGAGGAAGAGGAAGAGGAGAAGGGCATTAGGTCCACTTAAGCTAGCATTGCAAATGGTTGTGAACCACCATGGGCGTGTTGGGAATTGAATCTGGGTTTCCTGCAAAGAACAGTCAGTGCTCTTACCTGCTGATGCAAAATTCCTGGCCTCAAATTGGTGGAGATGCATCTGCATCTGCCTCCTAAGTGCTGGGATTTAAGGTGTGTGCCAGTGCTCTTGATAATGACTATATGTCTAATAAACAGGAGCTTTAAACAGTCTAGGATGAACTCTAGGTATTTCAGTTACTGGTCAAAGTTTGGAATTTTACAAGATCTGTGTTTTTCTGGAACATTTTCTTGTGGCTTGATAGTATAGATTTGAACTTCCTAGCTCTGCTCAGTAAACCTTGTATCACATAATACATTTTGTCAGATCATATCAGTAAGGGGCTTTGGTAATAACAGGCATTCTGCAGCTCTGGGGTGCTGGGGGTCTATTTGTGTTGCTGAACCCCTGTTCCTAATGGACAGGCACTTGGCCCTGGTGTTTGGAGGTATAAACATTAATTTTTAATAAGTTTTATATGAGTTTATTGTTTTTCATTTAGTTAACTTTTTTGTTATATGAGTTAATAAACTATTTTGTGACATCTTATGTACATGAAGTTCCTTTAAAATGTTCTTGTATTTTTTTAGGTGAGATTTGATTTTTTTTAAGATTATACTTTTTATCATCATATATATAGAATACTTAATAGTTTAGTAGAAAACTAGAAATATTTTAAGTATTTTTAAGACTTTTTAGATTGTGAACTATTTTTCTTATGTTTTCCTAGGCTTGTTAAAGTTTTGCACTGTAGGATTTTGTGGAATTGGGAGCCTAATTGATTTCATTCTTATTTCAATGCAGGTAAGTTCATTTTAGTCTGGAACATAAACCACCTTTACAATCAACGTGGAGTTTGGTGGTCCTCTGTGGGCATACGTGGCACCTCAAATGCATTGGGAGACCAAAGGGGATGCTTTACAACTTACCTGCAGATTCTGGGCTGAAGGGTTCTTTCTGGTTGCAATTTCAGTAAACATTTCTCAGACTGAAGTTCTAAACGCCATAGAATACTTATTTTAAAAAGGACAGCATGTTCAAAGGTGACTGTAGATATGGGCTCAAGTCAGGTAGAGATTTCCTTACTGAAGAATTTTCTGAAATCTTTGTAATTTTATAACCTATTTTGTAATGAGTCTCTAAGGTAGGTTGCACTTATTTCTCCAGCTTACCATTCATTTGCTGGATAGTCATGATTATCTTGTCGGTTACGGGAATACGACACACTGATGGGCTCTGGTGCACAAACCAACATGCCGGGGAAGTGCACAGGCGCACTCCACGAATTACACTCTGTGTAGATGACGGAAATGATAACCTAGCTAATCTACTGAGTGAGGAAAAAGGAGCGTATGGGTAGTCTGCATGTATCCAGTGGCAGTGGCCTTAAGCAAGACCTAATCCATCAGATTCAGTGTTCTCTACTCTTGAGATGTTCCTCTCTGTTTCTCTGTGACAGCGTCACCTTCTCACGCTACAGTGGCACTGGTGACTGGCATGCTACAGTGGCACTGGTGACCGGCACAGTGGTACTGGTGACCAGCACCCTACAGTGGCACTGGTGACTGGCACAGTGGTACTGGTGACCAGCACGCTACAGTGGCACTGGTGACCGGCACAGTGGCACTGGTGGCTACAGCGGCACTGGTGACTGGCACCCTACAGTGGCACTCAGCTTAGGAGATGTTCTTAAGCACTTAAAAGTGCTACCAGATGTTTCCTGCTAAAAACTAAACTGGTTTTGGTTACTCTCAAAGCTTCTTAAATTAGAGGCAAAGATGCATATTATCAAACCGCACTTAGTTGAGTGTTTGTGGAACACCTAGTGTCCTCAGTGAGGGTGTGAGAGTGTATTTAAATCATGTTTTGCTCTGCTTTCTCCTTCTGGGACTCACTTTGTAGACTAGGCAGGCCTCGAATTTACAGAGATCCACCTGCCTCTACCTCCCTGAGTGCTGGGATCACAGGTGTGTGCCACCACAACTGCCTGAGATTGTACTTTTTAACAGAAATATTTCCTTAGGGACAAAGAGCTTGGCTTTTCAGCCAGATATGGTGGCTCACACCTGTAATCCCAGCCCTTGGGAGATTGAAACAGGAGTTTGAAGCCAGACAATTTGTCTCAAACAAGCAAAAAATGTTGATTTCATTTTGAATAATTTTTTTCAATTTTGCTAAACTGTTAAAGCTCCTAGGCTTTTCAGTTCACCTTAGAACATGGATGATGTCAGAGCCAAGGGATTCCTCTGGGGAAAGGCAGTCTGTTCTATAAAACACCCTGACTACACTCAGCCTTTGACATGCACACTGCTGAGTAAAGGAGAGCCAAGTGTGCTCCTTCCTAAACCTACAGTGCTGGAGTGTGGCCCAGCCTGCTCAGCGGGTGCTCAGAGTGGGACAGCAGTGCATGAAAACATAAGACTGGTAAATCAAATCTATCCACAGCCTCTCACATTATTCATTTAATCTTGTTGTCATTTATTGGGGGAAATAAATTGGAAAACTAAGGTGACTAATAATGTGTGTTGCTTCTGCTCTGACTTTATTGGGTATATTTCAGTTCACTTATCCTGTGGGGGCATTTAGTGCCTTAATAACAAATGTGTAAAACTGGTCTGACTAATCCCTAAGCTGTGTTTTCCTCAGGAGACATCATGGTGAGTGTTACTGCTTAAAGAATAATATTTATATTAGTCATTTAGATTAAAATTATCAGTTGTTAAAAGCAGTGAAGTTCAAATCTATAAATTCTGGTATTTGTGTAGGCATTCTGATGGTAATTAAAATGTGACCCTGGTAAAGTGATTTTCATGCCCTTATATAAAAAGTAAACTTGGAGAGAAGTCGCTATGGACACAGTGGAATTCGACTTGTCTGTGGCATCAGGATTGACATGGCTGAATTATTGTTATCTGATTGTCCACAGTTGAGTGAGTTGCTCTGCCACCAGCTTGATAGCTCCCTGGTGGATGATTTGCTCTGGTCATTATTTTGTTCTGTCACTATTAATATTTGCAGTCTTTTTATGGAGAAAGTAGAAAAAGGGTACGTTTGCTCCTGGCTGTGATCTCAGCACACAAGGGGCTAAGGCAAAGCAGAGCCATATAGTGAATCCCAGAGCAGCCGGGCTACACAGTGGAACCCCGTGTCAGCAACACACGCACATAAACACTAAACATATAATGAATCCCAGAGCAGCCGGGCTACACAGTGGAACCCCATTTCAGCAACACACACACACATAAACACTAAACATATAGTGAATCCCAGAGCAGCCGGGCTACACAGTGGAACCCCATTTCAGCAACACACACACACACAAACACTAAACATATAGTGAATCCCAGAGCAGCCAGGCTACACAGTGGAACCCCATGTCAGCAACACACACATAAACACTAAACATATAGTGAATCCCAGAGCAGCTGGGCTACACAGTGGAACCCTGTGTCAGCAACACACACACACATAAACACTAAACATATAGTGAATCCCAGAGCAGCCAGGCTACACAGTGGAACCCCATGTCAGCAACACACACATAAACACTAAACATATAGTGAATCCCAGAGCAGCTGGGCTACACAGTGGAACCCTGTGTCAGCAACACACACACACAAACACTAAAGCCCAAGCTCTGTGGAATGGCACACTTGCTCAGTTGTAGCACTTGAGAGGTTGAAGCCAGAGGATTAGGAGTTCTGGGTCAGTCTGGGCCACATGAGACCCTGCCTCGGAAACAGAAAAAGAGAAAAGGAAAACAATTTGTGCTTATCTATCCATTTGCTTGTGGCCTTTTATTTGTAAGTGCTCTGCCTCTGACCTACATCACCAATCCTTCTTTTCATTTCTGAATCCATTCATGACTTTTCAAATTTACAGAAGAGTTGGTTTATGTAAGAAGCCTGGCATCAACAGTGCAGCCCATTAACTGGGGCCATATATGTTGCTAAAGTTTAGGAATAACGTGCTTACTGGTATGTAGCTGACCTTTGCTACTTTGTGGGTTCCATTTTTCACCACTCTTTCCTCCCTCCACCCCCCCTCCCCAGTGTTTTACCTCCTACACCACTAGATAGGAGAGAAAAGAGGATAGAGGGGAGAGAGGAATTAGGAAAATCCCTAAATCTAATTTCTTTCCTTCGGTTTCTTTTTTGACCATGGCTACTAACAAACCGCAGCCAACCTCCTAAATGGCCACCAACCACCAATCTCACCTCTTGGGGCCCTTGAATTTATGTTCCCTCTGGAAAGTTCCCAGAATTCCAAACATCACACAATCGCGGAAATTATCTGCAGCTGGTAATACCACGCCTCTGCTAGAGCACGAGGCAAGTCATAGTCAGCTGCTAGGCACAGTCCGCAGCACCCCACATCTCTACACCTGGGATCAAAACAAAAGCTCATTCTTATAATATTTCTATGTGTGTTTCAGGATTCTTAAGAATGTCACTACACTACTTTTTTATTTAATTTGTTTTTATTGAAATGCCATTTGAATGTGTACAAAAAATGATTTTATAGTAATAAGACCAAATGCTTAACAACTTGCAGAGACAAACATTAGAACATTAATAAAGTTCAAGTAAAATAAGTTTTTCATATGCAGTAGAATACTTAACAAAGTTGCCAAAATTCTCTTACCTAAGTGGACAGTTAGAAAGCAATACTTACATTCAGTAATGCTGAGCAACCATCACTGTATCCACCTACAAAACTTTTCTGTCACCAATAAAGAGTAATTACCAGCTTCCTCTCTGCACTTGGTGGCCTCTAGTTTCTCTGTCATCATGAACTGACCTAGATATTCTGTGTAGGTGGAACCAGACAGCAGAGACAGTATCGGTCCTCTTTGCATCTGCCTTAGTATGTATCAGAACTTCATTCCTTTTAACTGTTGAACTGTACATGTACAATTTTTGGTGTATATAATTTTATATGCCATCACACACATACACCACAATTTATTTAGGTATTTATCTGCTGCTTCTTGGGTTATTTTTATTTTTTGGATGCCATGAGTAATTCTGATAACCACATTTATACCCAAGTACCTAAGTATACATCTAGGGGAAGCAAACTCTGTCTGTCTGTCTGTCTGTGTCTCTATCTCTGTCTCTCTCTTTCTCTCTCTCTCTCTCTGTGTGTATCTGCGTGTTTTCTCTAATGTGGAACTACAGATTGAAAATGTTGGGCACGTGTTCTGGCACTGACTTATGTCCAAGCCCAAAGGAACACTCTTATATAAAACTATGTCTTGTTTTAAAAGGATGCAATACACTAAATCAAGAGTTAACAGACTGAGTGAAATGATATCTAAACCATACAGTCTGCAAATTAACAGTAGCAAAAAACAGTAACCTAGTAGAATAGCATAGTGAACTAACAGGCAACTGGCAGAATAGGTTATGCACTAACTAGTAAGCAAATAAGGACATCTCCTGCGCATGTTCTCAAAAAATTCATATCCCTGTTTGAGCGTGCACAAAGATGTCCACGGTAGCCCTGTTTGTAGATCTGCTCACTAATCGGGACAGTAGTTATAACAGTGCTGACCCAAATGTGTACACAGGAATGTGAAAATGTCTTAAAGTCAGTTTATTGTCACAGTAACTTTACCAGATCTGGTGGCTCAGGCCTGTAATCTTGGCTACTTGGGGACCTGAGGCAGGAAGATGCCACGTTCATGGCCTGCCTGGGCTCAAGTGAATCCACTTGGTCTGTGTCAGTTAATGAAACCCTGTGTCAAAGTAAAGTGAAAGCCTGAGAGACTGCTTAGCCTTCCGAGTGTGCAGGAGTCCCTGATTCAGTCACCTGAGAACACAAACAGATAAGTGAAAAAGAATAACGAATTTTCAGCTATGAAGATTTATAGCACAGTACTACCAGATAAAATTTCAAGCAGTATTTAAATGTTCATTTTTATTTTATGTTTATGAGTGTTCTGCTTGCATACATGTCTGTGTACCAGATGCATTCCTGTGCCCACAGAGGCCAGAAGAGGGAGTCAAATCCCATGGATAAGCCACTGTGTGGGAGCTAGGAATTGAACCTGGACCCTCTGGAAGAGCAGCCACTGCTCCTAACCTCTTAGCCATCTCTATGGCCCTACTCTTAGATAGTACAGATCCAAATCACATGGCAGCTCACTTTGTGTGTGTGGGTACCTGTGAGTGGGATGGTGGGGGGTGGGTGTGAGTGATGCTCGGGTGGGATGGTGGGGGGTGGGTATGAGTGATGCTCGGGTGGGATGATGGGGGGTGGGTGTGAGTGATGCTCGGGCGGGATGGTGGGGGGTGGGTGTGAGTGATGCTCGGGCGGGATGGTGGGGGGTGGGTGTGAGTGATGCTCGGGCGGGATGATGGGGGGAGGGTGTGAGTGATGCTTGGGCGGGATGGTGGGCGGTGGGTATGAGTGATGCTCGGGCGGGATGGTGGGGGGTGGGTATGAGTGTATGCTCGGGCGGGATGGTGGGGGGTGGGTGTGAGTGATGCTCGGGTGGGATGGTGGGGGGTGGGTGTGAGTGATGCTCGGGCGGGATGGTGGGGGGTGGGTGTGAGTGATGCTCGGGCGGGATGGTGGGGGGTGGGTGTGAGTGATGCTATGGTGGGGGGTGGGTATGAGTGATGCTCGGGCGGGATGGTGGGGGGCAGTTTGAGTGTATACTTGGGCGGAGTGTTGTCAAGAATTAGATCAAGGGCATCAGGGATAAAGAACAAGAGGTTCCCTCCAGCGCACCTCCATTTCCATGGCCAGGCCAAGAGAACCTTCAAGTGTTATTTCTAAGCCTAGCAAATTAAAGATCTTGCTATGGGATGTCATCTTGGTTTACTGTGTGGATTGTCCAGTGTAATAACTGGCTAGTGGATGCCAGTGACTGCAGAAGCTTGCAGCTTCAGTCTTCCAGAACTATAAATGTCTGCCACCCAACAGCATTTGTAGTCATCTGTGACAGCAGCTTTAGGAAATTGCTAGGTTGTAGTTTTGTGGCTTTAGGGCTTTGTACTTAGGAGACATAGTAAGATTATTGTAGAAAACTCTAATTAATTTAAATCTCATAGTTCAATTTTTTTTACATTTGTATGTGTGTGCATGTTTGTGTGTGTGCAGGCAAATATCGTGGCATTCGTGTAGAGGTTAGAGGACAACTCTGTGCATTTGGATCTCCTAAGATTGAACTTAGGCCTTCTGGGTAGGCAGAAAATACCTTTATCCACTGAGACATCTCAGGAGCCCAAAAGTGCTCCTTAGAGTGTGTTGGTCCTCTTGTTCGCTTGCTTGTATGACAAGGAACTTTGAAGAACTGACATTAATAGCTTAAAGAAAAGTAAATGCTATAATACGGTTGCTATGTTACACACAACATTGAACTACATTCATGTAAACTATTGTGAGTGCAGTACAGTTCAGGAAAGGGAAAGGGGACCTATACTTAGCGTTTCCTATAAGTTAGTGGCTTACATCATGTTGTAAAACTTCTGTGCTTAAAACGAGTTGCAGATGAGCTTATTAGAAATGCATGATATTAAAAAGTCATACAACCATCTATCACCTTATTTCTAACTTTTGTGTATTTTTCTTCAATGAATAAATGCAATTATCAGGAAAAATAGTATAGGAAGAGAAATCTAATAGAACAAAAGGCTCAGCTCCGGTCTGATCACACACTCCAGCAGGAGGTGTTTTTGCAGGGTGATTTGGCCCCTTTCCACCAGCTTCACTTCACTTCTTTGTTTTCCTAATAAAGTCTCAGAATATGCTACCGTCTAATTACCCATTCTTCTCTTAGCTTAATGGCCCTCGTAATCCCTCATGACCCTAGCCACAAAAATGTCACAGATGCATTAATTTTTACTTAAATTTATACATAGCATCCATAAATTTCAGACAAGTTAACTTAATCTTACAGAATGAAGCCAGCATGCATAGCGGCAGCTGACTGACATCACAGCTGGCTGTGTACACATTAGTTGAATCCAACAGAGGAATCTCCCTTTTGGCAGAGATGATGACTCAGTCACTGTTTCATGAAGATTGTTTGGCGTTTTCCTGAAATAGTGTAAGAATTACGTATTTGTTGAGTTGAGTTTTTGTTTTGACGAGATGGGTTCTCATGGTGTAGCCCAGGCTGGCCCAAATTCTTGAGTTCAGGCAGTTCAGTTCCTGTGTTTTCTTGCCTCGGTCCCCACTCCAGGTATCTGAGACTACAGCTGCGTACACTGCATCCAGCCTTTTAAGTTTGTGAGGCTGCATGAACTATTTTTATATATTTAAACTAAAGGGTTTTGTTTTTATCTTTTAGATATATTTATTTTATGTGTATGAGTGTTTTTCCAGCACGTATATATGTGCACCACATGTGCACCACATGTGCTCCTGTTGGTCTCCAAGGTCAGAAGAGGGTGTCAGACCCCTGAGAACTGGAGTTAAGTGGTTGTGAACCACCGTGTAGGTGCTGGGACCCCAAGCCAGGGCCTCCTCGAGAGCAGCAACTGCTTTTAACTGCTGTGTCATCTCTTCAGCCCTGGTTGTTTATTTTTATGAGACAGTCCTGTTGTGTAGCTCAGGCTGGCCTTGAACTTATGGCAATCGCCCTGTCTCTGTTGTCTCTAAGTGCTAGGATGACAGTTTTACATTACACTTCCAGCACTTCTCATTTTTAAAGGAGAACTGCTCCCGGCAGCTTTCTTCAATCTTATTGTATAACCCTTAGAAGAATATTTTTAAGTCTGTACCCTCTGCATATTTTTAAATTGACATTTAAGTTTTCCATCATAAATTTAAATAGTTGCATGGGATGTAATTTTAAATATTGACATGTTTAAATAAAACTGTTACATCAATTTTAAAATGTATCCAACAGACTATAAATACCACAAATTTTAAATGTCATCTACTTTATAAAGAAAGGAATAAACTCTTCACAAACTATAATGATTTTGTTTTTGCTTAAAATATGAAATGCTTTTATGTAAAGGTTCTAGAAAATGAGATCTTTGTAACTGGCCTGGAGGCTAACACAACCTTGATTGGGAGACATGTTGGCTGGGCGTTTGGAATGAACCTAGCCTAGCACACCGTGGGCCAGGCTGTTGGATTGTTTTCCCACATGAAAACTTGCCCACTACCCCGGGACCAGTAGGCTCTAATAAGCTCAGAAACGTCCTTAAAACGTGATACCCCTTTAGACGCTTTAGAAACAACAGCCAGCCCTGACATACTGACAGAAACTCGGGGAAGCTCCCTTCAGGGAAGTGACTTACCACAGCATTGCGTCCTGTGAGGTCCCTCGGCAGCCCATCTTTCTATTACAACAGTCTGGTCTCAAGGGCTTCTATAAGTTGCACGTGGGGATGCAGGCTCCCATTTCTTTATCTGTATAATGAGCACCAGCACTCTCAGTGACGTAAAAGTGCGTCATGAAGCAACTGCCACACCATCCTCGCTGCCACCACGCCTGTCCTGGTGCGCTAGTGCCATGACAGTGTGTGGACACCTGGTTGCTACGTGTAAGGCCGTTTCACACGCCCCATGGGAGCTGTAGGGAGTGCTGCGAAAGCATCAGGGCATCCCAGCCCTGTGTTTGGAACCGAGGCAGCTTCGCGTTGGGACTTTAGACATGAACACCCATGGCCGCCCACGCTGGGGAGGCCAGAGCAGGGGGTGAGGAAGCCCGACTAGTCTCCCAGTGCTTCTCTTTGTCCCATGTGCTTCTCCCTGTCGCTTTACATGTCATCTACTTTTTTTTTTAAGACTTGGGTTTTTTTTTTTTGGGAGGGGGCGGTACTGAAATTGTTTTATTGCTTACTAATAAAAAGTAAACTCAGATATCCTTTGTAAAAAGAATAACTTTAAGTTTTATCTTTTCTAGATTGTCGGACCTTCAGATGGAAGTAGTTACATTATAGACTATTACGGAGCCCGACTTACAAGACTCAGCATTACTAATGAAACATTCAGAAAAACACAGTTCTACCCATAAGTGTTGAAGGAGGAACAGTAAGTGATATGCATCTCTCCGTCATTTTGTGTTTCTGTGGACGTATGAGAGGAGGAACCACAGGAGGATTTGAGAGGTCATGTAGCACTCTACGCCTCTCACTTTCCTTTATCAGAAACTGCAGGTCCGTGTGCATGTGTGTGTGTGTGTGTGTGCACACGTGTGTGTGTGTGTGTGTGTGTGTGTGTGTGTGTGTGTGTGTGTGTGTGTCCCCAGTCCACTGAAAACATTCTCTTGCTGCTCAGGCTCTCACAGTTTCCTATATAGAGTCTTTCTTTCCGGGGAATATGGTTTTTACAAGGAGAAAAACACTATAAAAAGACTGTATGATGGTTATGGCGAGGTGTGCTGTGTGCTTCCGTTGTCCATCTCTCCGGCCAAGATAGTCTTTTGTTTGAGTCTTAGTTTGGTTTTGAGAAGTCTTTTTTTTTTTTTAACCTTTTTAAAGAAACTTACCTTTGACAATTTTGTACATGTATCTGACATGCTCTGGCTGGTCTCCTCCCTTCCCTGGCCCTCCCCTCCCCTCCCCTCCCCTCCCCTCCCCTCCCCTCCCCTCCCCTCCCCTCCCCTCCCCTCTTAGCCACTTCCCTGACAGAATGATTAGCCTGTCTTCCTCACAGGTCTCCCACCTTTTGTTTTGTGGCACTGGGACAGGAGATTCCCAGCAGTAACCACACCGATGAGAACAAAGGCTGCCCCTTGCCACCAGCCTTCGACTGCCACTAGCTCTCCTAGGAGTGGCTCTTTCTCCACCCAGGACTAGCAGTTGATGAAATTGTTTCTTTCTCCTTTTTGGGTGCTGGGAGTTGAACCCAGGGCCTAGCACACGCCACACAAGTGCTCACATCCGAGCTCCCTCCCTGTGCTGTTTCTTGGTCTTTCGGATAGATATCAGTGACAGTTTAGAGTGGCCTAGAACTTGCTGTTGCCCAGCATGGCCTCAAACCCCAGGTCGTCCTGTGTGCATCTACCACATGCTAGGAGTGTAGGCATGTACCAGCATGTCTAACATTAATAGGACTTTCAACTTTCCTTTTCTTCTTCCCTAAATCCAAAAGCTGGAACATCTGAACTCTCAATGCCTTTGAGTACTTAACCTAAGACAGGCTAAGTGTACCCTAGGTTATTAGCTGGCTTCCATTTTTAATACATCTGTGGCTAAACTGAGAGGTGCTGCAATCTTCCTGGTTGAATATTGGCTACCACAAAGATTTAGCCCACTTACTGTGTTAGTCCAGTTAATAATTTTCCAGTGCTGTCCAGGTTTTCTCAGAAGGACATGGGTAGATCAGGAAAGCCGTCTCCTGGGTCACTCGTTCTCTGTATTGTGAAGCGTGTGGATGGCATGTTTTGTTAGATCAGGAAAGCATTTCCTGGGTCACTCGTTCTCTGTATTGTGAAGCGTGTGGATGGCATGTTTTGTTAGATCAGGAAAGCGTTTCCTGGGTCACTCGTTCTCTGTATTGTAAAGCGTGTGGATGGCATGTTTTGTGTTTTCCTATCACCGCCCGCCTTCAGCTCTCCAGCTGCTCTCACGTGGGCTGAGGTAGGGCAGGGTAGGGCAGGGTAGGTGTCCCGACCACCATTACAGGGCGCCGTCTTAGAGGCCAGGAAGGGAAGAGACTTGTTCTGTGTGTTGTGGTGTATAAGTGGAATGGAAAGCATACGTTAGCCTAGCAGGCAGATTATTTTTCTCACACTGAAATTATTGAGTATATCTTATTGTTATAGGATTGGATAGTGACCATCCCTACAGAATACAAAACTGATTATCCATAAAGTTTCCAGATTTTCATTATACAGTCCAGGCTGACCTGAAACTCTCCTGTCCCAACTTCCTGAGGGCTAGGACAACAGGCATAACCCACCAGTTTGCTTTGAAATCCTTTCCTGAAGGGCACGTAGTGCTCTCCCGAAGGACGAGCATTTGCTTCCCAGTGTCCAGTTTGGGCGGCTCACAGCTGCCTGTATCTCCAGCTCCAGGGTCTCCCACACCCTCTTCTGGACTCCCAGAGCAGCTGCATTTGCTTGGGCACCCCCTCTGCTAACCTCCCCATACATAAATGCATAAGTAAAAATAAAATAACTCTTTAAACAATCCTTTATAAATAAGGGATTTTTAATTTTGTTATTCTAACTGTGTGCGCGCCTGTGTGAATGCATGTGTGTACCATGGTATACCTGGGGAAGGCATGTGTACCATGGTATACCTGGGGAAGGCATGTGTACCATGGTATACCTGGGGAAGGCATGTGTGTACCATGGTATACCTGGGGAAGGCATGTGTGTACCATGGTATACCTGGGGAAGGCATGTGTGTACCATGGTATACCTGGGGAAGGCATGTGTGTTCCATGGTATACCTGGGGAAGGCATGTGTGTTCCATGGTATACCTGGGGAAGGCTCCTCTCATCTTCCACCGTGTGCACTCTGGGGAGTAAGCTCACGTCATCAGGCTTGTTGGCAAACACCTTTTGCCACTGAGCCACCCCATGCCCGTCTCTATAGCGTTAAAACTACTGTAAGAGTAAGAAAAATTGTCTCGATCAGCTGAAACGTTCACCTGTCTGTCGTGAGCAGGAGCTAGCTCAGTGGGGCACTGTGCATGAGGCCCCACATTGCAGCCCCACCAGAAATGGAAGGAAACAGAAATGTGTCTGGGTAACTTTCTGAGCGTTTTCTAACTGTCTTTTCCTTTTTTGTTGTAGGATTTTAGCCTCCTGATTTCAGAAGAGAGCCCTATATGTGGAATTCTGGATTTACTTTATGGCTTCTATATGATGTTTTGACATGTGCTCAATTTGATTTGTTGATTCAGTAAACATATTCCTAGATTTATTTAATGGTCTTTCTTAAAAATCTCTATACTATTTTTCATGGGCTTCTGTCTCTATGAGATAGCTAGCCTATTACTGTGTTACTATTATATTACTGTCATGTCCTTTACATGTCACTTGTCATTTTTAATTGTGAAAAATAAAAAATATAACTTATTCACATTTTATTGACCTGTTAATTAAGAAACCCTTTGTCATTGGATGGAGCTGTTGTCCACATTGTGATCCTTTTAAGTGGTTAATGCATGGTGCGAACAAACAGGGTTAATTCTGTTTGGGGCTGCAGCGTCCTGTGTGTCAGCCTGCCTGAGATGCTGCAGCTCTCAGCTCTGTGTCGGGTGGGTCTTGGGCGCTAAAGACCACCAGTCTGTGGGACCATGAGGCACATGGATACTTCCGGTCTCTGAAATGTGAAGTTTGTCTTTTTTGCGTGGAGAGTGTCACAGCAGCTGTAGGAGCCCAGGTGTGACTACTCCAGTGCTCACTGCAGTCACAGCTGACACTGGGTAGACAAGGTGGGGCCACCAACCAGACATCACCACTTGCCATCTGTGAACACTGCCAGGTTGGTGCCAGGACAAGAGCTCCAAGGGCCATACTGGGTTCTAAACGAAGCAACACTTGCATGTCAGCTCCTGGCTTTCTTACCGTGTTAGAGGGGCTTTAAGAAGATGAAAATCTGCAAAATGTCAGGTCCTTGCAATACTGCCCCAGCCTTCCTTTAGCAGTAGACACGCCAGCGTGACCCCAAGGTCAATACCTTATTCCTTGAATAGTGTATGACTGACTATATACAGTGTGGCACACACACAGTATAGTGCTGCTGACTTCACAGCTGCCAGAGATGGAAAAGTTACCTTGATTCCTGCATGATGGTGTAGTCATTCATTTGACTGGGAAAGGAAATACTTTACATTTTTTTAAATAGCCCAGGCTGGCCTTGAGCGTACTGTGTAGTCCAGGATGGCCTTGAAGTTCTAATACTCCTCCATCCACCTCTCAAGTGCTGAAGGGCATATCCATCACCATGCCCAGTTTATGTGGTGCCAGAGTCAAACCGAGGTCTTCATGTATGACGGACAAGTATGTACCCTACCTACTGAGCTGTATCTCTAAGGTGCAAAGTGTCTATATGTACGCAAAAGGATTGTTGACTTTTATTTTCAGTGTGATTTCCATGGCAAGAACACTTTTAATTTGTCTGGTTCCCTGTTGCATTATATATATAAAATGTGTTAGTGGATGCTTCTTCCTTTTGTGGAAAGGGGCGGCAGGGGGCTCGAGACAGGGTTTCTCTGTGTAGCCTTAGCTGTCTCCTTTTGTAGACCAGGCTGACCTCGAACTCATAGCAATCCTCCTGCCTTTGCCTCCCTGAGTGCTGGGGTCAAAGGTGTGTGCCACCACTCCGTCTTGTTACTCTTTTTTTTTTTTTAAATTCAAGTTTGCTAGTCTTTCCTTTTGTTGAGCATTGCTTCTTCATGACCGTTGATTAGTCTGTATGGATTTTGTATGATTGCCCTTGCTTTTAAATTGGTGGGCAGACTCATGAAGTGGATTAGCTCAGTCATTCTAGGAGTTTACTCCTAAGCCCTGGGGTTCGTGGAGTGGGTCCTTTGAGTCCTGCAGAAACATTTAGTGCCTGACAGTGGTCATCTACAAATGTACTCCTTAGCCTGACAGGCTTGGTGCTGTTTCCGGGAGTACCGTAACCATACACCAGGTTGCAGCCCCAGGCTTTGCTTCTGTGAGAGATTGCCTGGCCCTAGGCACTTTACAAGAATTGGAGGTCGCTTTTCACAGTGCTGGAGGCTGATCTCTAGTGAGGCCCTTCTTGTGTATCATGACATGGCAGGGAAAGAGCAAGCAAATAAACTCAGGTCTCTTCCTCTTCCTATAAAGCCACTAATCCTGTTGTGGGAGTCCCACCCTCCAAATCTTGGCTCTATCCATATACTACCATCAGTATGTGACTGGGGGACAAGTGAAAATGATAGCAGCACATAGATAAACGAAGGCCCCTTTTTAGAGGTGTCACAAAAAGTTGTAGATCGGCAGCCCACATTTCACAGGTCCACAAAGACTGTAAGAAATACACATTTGCGAGTGTAGTTTGCTTTACATAGAAAGTGGTCCGTCTTCCCTCCCTCTCTTCCTTTATTCCCTCCCACTGCTGGGCGTCCACCAGGCCCTGTGTATGCTAAGCAAGCCCCATGCCTCTGAGCTACATGCTTAGGTCTTCCCCTTATATTAACCAAATTTGCATAAGAATATGTCAAGTAGTATTATCTGTTAGGCACCCAGAGAGCCGAAGAATCTATTTTTGTTTCTTTCAGGAATTTTTTATTTTATTATACTGAGTTACTGAAAGGCATCTTTATGCAAGTATGCAATATATTTTGAACATACTTCCCCCCCCCCCACTGCTCCCCCTCCCCCCCACTTCACTCCCTCCCACTAATTTCCTTTGTTCCTCTAGATCAGTGGTTCTCCACCATTCTGCTGCTGGGACCCTTTAATGCAGTTTTCCATGGTGTGTCATCCCCCAACCATAAAATTATTTACATTGCTACTTCATAGCTGTAATTTTGCTACCATTATGAATAGTAACACAGACATCTGTCATCTGTGTTTTCTGATGCTCTTAGGTGCCCCCCCCCCATGAAAGTGCCCTTTGGTGCCCAACAAGGGTGTCAGGAACCCACAGATTGAGAACCGCTGCTCTAGATGGTGTCTTATCTACTCTCGTGTCATCTGTACATAAGAGGAAAATGTGAAATCTAGGTTTTTGTTTCTGTTTTGAGAACTAGTTTGTTCTATGGTGGACAGTCTTTCATCACTTTTCCTGTAAATGACACAGCCTTATTCTTCTTTAAATTTGATCTTATTTGTGCGTGCTGTGTTGTGTATGTGTGGTGTGTCCCTGTGGGTGCATGCATTGTGCACACATCTAGAAGACAGGGTTGTAGGTGCTGTGTGTTCTGAACCGCCCTCCACCTTTTTGCCTGGAGATGGGCTGTCTCATGAACCGGAAGCTCACTGCTTTGCCTGGGATGCTGACCAGAGCAGTGCCTCTGTCCTTGGTGTTGGGGTTGCAGGCACTCAGGTCTGCATCCAGCTTTTTGTGGGGGCACTGAAGGTCCAGTGCAGGTGTTTATGCTCTCAGAGGACGCTCTCTTACCCATGAATCATGGTGGAAAGATTCCATGTTTCCTTATCTGCGTCTCTGTTTACACACAGGCTGGCTCCCTGACTTAGCTGCAGTAAATTAGGTGTGCACTTTCCCCCTGTGATTTGTTGGCTTGGACTTTTTGGGTAATCCTCAGGAGTGCATGGCTGGGTCATAGAACAGGTCTTTTTAGTTTGTGGGGAATCTCCACCTTTTTTTGTCCACATCCTCACCAGTGTCGGTTGTTGGTTTCCTTAGTGGCTGCCAAACGTCTAATGGCAAGAAACTGGCAGGAGAGAAAATGAGCCCCGACCCCAGGCCCCCCTCTTTTGGGTGGAGCATCCCCAGGGCTGCAGAGCACCCCCTCTTTCGGGTGGAGCACCCCCAGGGCTGCAGAGCACCCGCAGGGCTGCAGAGCACCCCCAGGGCTGCAGTGCATCCTTCTCGCTCTGCTCATTACAGCCCCTTGTGCTTTTTCCTGTTTGCAAAACTGACACATGCCTGATGCAGAACTTTTGGGAAGCACCGAAAAGCACAGAGAAAATAAAAGCTGTTTCTGCGCGCTCCTGTGCATGTTTATACATTTTTCTCACAGAAACAATAAAAATGTGTGATTTTATGACAGTTCCAACCTTGTAAAGACTTTTGTATCCCAATGAATGTTTTTTTAATTTTGTATTTTACACTTATTCATATTTGTGTATAAGTAATAATTATTTTTTACATTACATTTATTCATTTTGCGTATATATGCGTGCGTGTGTTCAGTGTATGTCATTGCCTCCATATGGAGGTCAGATGACAACTTGTAGTAATTACTTCTCTCTGTCCACCATGTGGCTCCCAGGCATCGAATTCAGGCCATCAAGTTTGGCAGCAAACGCCTTTAGCCACACACAGAACCATCAAGCCAGTGCTCAAGAAATAGTCTTAAATTTTTTTGTTTAATTTTGGAAACAGTTTCTTACTGTTTAATCCTATTAACCGGATGCTTTATGATGTAGACTAGACCTTAAACTCAGGGTCTATCTGCATTTGCTTCCTGGCTGCTTGGATTAAAAGCATGGGCCACCATGATTGGCTACAAAGTTAGTTTCTGTAGAATAACCTATGTCTGCCAAATGCATGCACTCCTTTATCGCTTTATCTGAGCAGTATTGACCAGTTACTGCTTTTGCCCCTAGGTTTGGAAGCTCCCTCAGGTTGCTAGGCTTACAGGCCAAACGCCTTCTCTCGGAGTCATTTCACAAGCCCGCTTTTGGTTTTCATGGTCATATGTGCGATGTCAGTTGAGCAGGGTAATAATGGAGGAGAAACGAAGTGTAACAGCCCGAACCAAGTTTAAACAGCATCGTGGTAAGTTGCCAGCTTGCTTGGTGCAGATGAAATGTGAACAACATCACGAGGGAGCCTGTGGCTTCTCCTCCCTGTCAAGTCAAGCCGTGCTTGAATTGATTTTGACTGCTGTTCCTCACATCTCAGGGCCTGGGGTGAGGAGCAACGCTTAGAAACCCAACTCCTTCTGCAGGAAAGTGCAGGGCGCATTGGGGGGCAGTAGAAATCTGTGTGACGTGTCTGTGACATAGGTGTCTGTGATGTAAGATGTCGGATGGTTGCTTTCTGGACGGTGTGGTGGGAGATGTGGCTGGTCGTAAGAGGGCTTCATTCACACAGCCATCTCTCTTTTTCCCATGCCAAGAGGAAAAGAGGTAAATCAGTTTGAGAAAATGAAGAAACCTACTGATTAGAGAGGAATCCATATGGGGGAGGAGAGCCTAGCACATGCCCACAACCCTGGCATTGAGAAGGATGAAGCAGGAGGATCAAAGGTTCGAGGCCAGCCTCTGCCACAAACTAAGTTCCGAGGCCAACTAGCCCAGAATACACAGTAAGCCCCCATGGCGCATGCGCCAGATGAGTCCCCTTACCCCTGAGCGACACACTCTTCCTGGAGCCTTGATTCTTCCCAAATATACCAGTCTTCTTAAAGCTAAGTTACTGTCTAATGGGAGAACCTTATGTTTCTAGGGGAAATAAAACGTTTTTTAAAGAAAAACACTTGTAAAAATGATAAGGTATGCAAATCTTACTGTTTCAAATGTCAACGCTTTAAAAGTTGTTTCCCTTTCTGAGGAGCGGCGGGGGGTGGGGTGGATCTTGGGGAGATGGGATTTGGGGGGAGAGGCTGGGGTAGGGGAGGAGGAGAAACTGCTGTCCAGATGTAAAGTGTGAGAGGAGGAGAGAAAGTCGTTCCCGACATGCGAGTCGTATTCACCACGTAGCTGAAATGATTGGATTCTGTTTTGTGAGTTGTGTGATGGTGGTTGTTCTGTTTTGTGAGTTGTGTGATGATGGTTGTTTTGTTTTGTGAGTTGTGTGATGGTTGTTCTGTTTTGTGAGTTGTGTGATGTGGTTGTTTTGTTTTGTGAGTTGTGTGACGGTGGTTGTTTTGTTTTGTGAGTTGTGTGACGGTGGTTGTTTTGTTTTGTGAGTTGTGTGATGGTGGTTGTTTTGTTTTGTGAGTTGTGTGATGGTTGTTCTGTTTTGTGAGTTGTGTGATGTGGTTGTTTTGTTTTGTGAGTTGTGTGACAGTGGTTGTATTGTTTTGTGAGTTGTGTGACGGTGGTTGTTTTGTTTTGTGAGTTGTGTGACGGTGGTTATTTTGTTTTGTGAGTTGTGTGACGGTGGTTGTTTTGTTTTGTGAGTTGTGTGATGGTTGTTCTGTTTTGTGAGTTGTGTGATGTGGTTGTTTTGTTTTGTGAGTTGTGTGACGGTGGTTGTTTTGTTTTGTGAGTTGTGTGATGGTGGTTGTTTTGTTTTAAGTCATAAATGCCCCCAGATTTTTCATCAATACCAACATGAGGTTAAAAAGTTATTGCCAAAACCAAAGGACTTACTCTTTCTCTGTCATCTATAGCAACTTGATGATCCAAAAAGGTAGCCATGTTAGATTTGGGGATTGTATTTGGATGGCAGTGAGAAAGATAGTCAGGAGGGCCGACTGTATTTTTGCTGTGAAGACAAACGGAACTGTCAGCATCTATAGGTGGTAGGAGCAGGCCTACCTGCTTTATTTTTTTTTTTAATTTTTTAGGTTTTCATTTTTAAATAAAGTATTCAGATTACACCCTGATTGTTATTCCTTCTCTTGTATCTTCCTGTTACCCCCTCCCTCCCTCTTTCACCCTATTCCCGTCCCCTAGACCTGCATTGGAAGGGGACCTCCTCTCCCACCAGATGACCACAGCCTATCAGGTCTCATCCTGATAGCCAGCTTCCCTGCCCTCTGAGTGCCACCAGGCCTCCCCACCAAGGGGAAGTAGTCAAATAGGGTACATCAGTGCTTATGTCGGAGGCAGTTCCTGCTGTCTCCACAACCGTGGAGAATGAGCTGTCCATTGGCTAGATCTGGTTAGGGGGGTCTAGGTTTACTGCATGTATTGTCCTTGGTTGGTACAAGGTTGTGCAGGTCCCTCTGGGTCCAGATCTGATAGCCTAGCTTGAAGGAGAGATAAACCTGTTTTTTAGGATCCCAAGTGTGGGATCGGAACGGTCTTGTGAGAGAACAGGTGAGGTTAATCCAATAGAAGACCAACCACCTCATGTGGGAGCTTGATTATTGGCAGCTAAAAAGATCCTGTGAACAGACACTGAGAGGAGATATATAAATGAGCCCAGAACTGAAGGCAGAGCTTTTTGGAGACTTCAGATAGTTTCGGCTGTTCATTGCTGCACTTTGAGACCCTCTAGAGAGAGTCGCTCGAGGGAAGGCTTCGGGGCTCCGGCTCTCGCTGAGGTTCCGGGTTCTGGTTACCCCAGGTTCCAACAACAACAAAATCCTGCTGATTACGCCAAGAGAATTGTTCCTCAGAACTGATATCCTTACGGCTTTGTTATTATGTTCTTTAATTCTCTTTTCCTATTGTTTTGGTTAGTCAGGTTACAAGTGACGTACACTTGGTTAATAAATTGTAATAAAGTATTTTGGCTAAAAAAAAATTGAGCCTACACTTGATGGTCTCCTTGTGGGGCTCCTGGACACTCTGGGTCCTTCTAACTGCTTTATTTTCATGCATATACTTGACACAGTAGAATACAAGTAAAGCAGACGTGCCCATATGTGTCATATCCTATTCTTCCGTCTCTTCTCTGGGTATATTCACCAGGCCTTGTGCTATGATCACTGAAACAGTAGAAACGCTTGAGGCAAACGCTGCCTCGTGGTTGTCATTCACCCCAGTGACAAGAGGAAAAGCACAGCCTTCGGAGTCAGATGAGCTTGAGTTGGTGTCCTGTTCCTTGTTTTGTGACTCTACGTGTGACCATTATGAGCCCCCTCTGCCCTCATGTGGATGGGGCCAATGACAACAGTCAGGTCCTATTGAGAGACTGTATGATGCTCTAACAGTGTCACTCTTGGACACAGTTTAAAGGGAGGGGATTGGCTCAGGCAGGGGCTTATTAAATCCACCCAGAATGAGTCTCCTTACTCCTTCACTACACTGTGGTTAGGCAAATCAGCAGCGGGCTCAAAAGTCTCTATGCCTTCCTTAGACCTGTTTACCTAAGTTTTCCTTATCTCCATAATTGTCCTTATCTGCAGCTCCTGGATGCAATAAAGACCAAAAAAAAAAAAAAAGTCTCTCCTCAAGAGTTAGTCTTCGTGGCACCTCACCCTTCTGAAAGTCCGTGGGTGAGGGAGGCTGCTTCAAGAAGTGCGTGTTGCTGCTTTTAATCTTGAAGCTCCCTGGAGATTTTTATCTAATCAATTTGGAACTGTTGCAGTGAGGCAGGGTGGACTTGCTGCCTAAATTACCTTTTATTGCAAGCAGCCTCTGTGCTTACAATACGCGGTTGCTTTTAACTTGTCAATGTTATCAGACTGTGCCAAGCATGGAGAGATTAAAACTTGAAAAATGATTGAGGTTAGAGTTCTGCATATTCCAAAGAAAAATGTTTTACCAGAACCCTCTAGAAAATGTGGGGTTTTGGAGCCTTTAATCACATGAGCTAATATTCTATGTGATGAAGAAGGTGCAATGTCTCATCTTTAATTTTTTCAGAAGACTCAAAATTTGAATAACCGTGATGATGCACGTGATTGCTGCACAAAGCCTGGAGGAAGGAGGTGCGGCTTCTGTGTCTAGTCTGATTGAGAAACCTTGTGAGACATGACAGAAATTAACCTAATACTACATCACATCGTTTTTTAGAGGTTCCAGAAAGAAAGAGGTTCATTTTTTATTAACTTTCATTTCTTGACCTATTGTGCACATCTGTTCTCTCACCCTCCAATAAAATATTCTCCACCCGGTGTCTACAGTGATAAAAATTAAATGAGTATGTGTCACATTCCTGATGCGCTCTTCTGGAGGCTGCCTGTCACACTTCATTGATACCAATGGGTTCCTCTCCCTGAGTTGCTGAGCTTGCTTTCCTCTGCCTGAGGCCTCCGGTCCCAGGCACAGAGGGCTTGTGTCCACACCTCGTCAGGCCTCCATCTTGATCGCTGTCTCTAATGTTCTGCCCTGGTCCTCTCTCTTGAATGCCCTACTGCTTGGTTTCTCCTCACAGCATTTACTGCCATCTGGCATGACGTCCGGCTTTTTTCTGGCTTCCATACTATATTGTTGGGTTGACAGGGGCAAGGACTTCGTGCTGGACTGCACAGGATACCCCACACTTAGGAAGATGCCTGGAACATAACTGTTCAGAAGATAATTTTCCAGTGAGTGGGAACTCCAGGTTAGTTAATAGGAATGGCTCCATGGGTTGATACAACTCCGTTGTGTTTACACACAAATCTTTATTCAATCACTTACTGATGTGCCTCTGGGCCTGTGAACCACAATCGTGAGAATGGCAAGACAGCCCCAGAGGTGCAATAGTGGCACTTACATCCTGGCACAACCAACAGCTGCCTCATTGGACTGTAAGGCCTGTTCAGCAGGAGGCAGTTCATGCCTGGCTCTGTATCCTTGGCTGCTGAGGCCGTGAAACCTAAAGCAGAGTCCACTAGTGTCCACTTCCCTAAACCAGTATGAGTTATAACTTCTAAATACTCATCCTTAGCACAGATAAGTGTAGCTCTCGCTTCTCATCAAGGAAGTTTCTCTCTGCAGCCGACAGAGGCAACTTCAGACAGCTGAAAGGGATCAAAATGCAAAGAGCAATTGACTGTGGGGTGTCCCGCCCCAACTCACAAATCTACAACACAACCCCTACACCTACAGCTCAGGAAACATCATAGTGGGGGTGGGGGGGGGGTGGGAATTGCAAAAGCCAAAGGACCAACCAGAATGTCTTGCTGTGAGACTGTGTCTTCTGGACATGGCCCAGAAGCTGCACCATGAAATCTCAACAATAGCGATGTCTAAACAAGACCTAAACAATGACAACACCAAACAACATGCCACTGAAGATGCAGAAAATTTCACGGGGGAGGGGGGAGGGGGAGGGGGTGGGGGAGGGGCAGGGGAGGGGGGTGGGGCTACCGTATATGAAGAGCTTCAGGCAATTACCGGCTGCGTAGAGAGGAAGAACTAGTGCTCCTCAGGGATGAGCCCTCTATTTGTTACCCAATACCAAGTGGTCAGCCTCAAACACACAGAGGAATGACACTAAATGGATGGAGCAGGTTGTATTCATATATTCATTAATGTGTGTGTGTGTGTGTGTGTGTGTGTGTGTGTGTGTGTGTGTGTGTGTGTAAAATAAGCACACTTAAAGAAAAAGAGGCTTTGTGTTTCAGAGGGACTGGGGATGTGGGAAGGAGGACGAGGGGGAAATTTCTGTACATACAGTACACATATATGAAATTTAAAAAATATGCAGTCAGAGGTGGAAAGCAGCAGATGAAGCAGAGAGAAGCCACCACTACCAGGTTCAGGACCAGTTCTCCTACGTGATAAAAATAAAAAATAAAAGGACTTAAACCAAAACTAGGCAGCAGAGACGAAGAGGGAGACTGCAGGCTAATAAAAGGAACATGTCTCCAAGAGCACGTAGCTATTTTGAGAGGCTTTGAGATGGCGCATGACACTCAGGTACCATCTGCCAGAGGCAAAACTCCATGTTCTGTCCGTTGGCAACTTGTAACACAAAAGCAGCTTTTCCTGACGCCGTCCCTCCTCGGCACCTTCCGCAGCGGAACTTCATGTTCCTCGGAGAGCTCAACTTGCCTTAGTGGAATGTTCCTTCCCGGAGAGCGGCGGGGATAATTGCGGGTGCGAAAAGAAGCAACAGACTGTGGGTTTCGGAATCAAAGTTACTGAGTCTGTCTTTTAGCAATTACTTGATTGTTCTGGATGTTTAATTTCTTCTTTTGTAAAAATGAGACTAATAGTACTCACTTAGCGGAGGTTCCGTGAAGATTAAACGCAGTTAACAAACGTGAACGTGCCCTTCAAGATGAGATGGGTGTTCCATCAGAGCCACCTTTCCCATAGAATAATTAAGTGTTTTATCTTCTCGGTTTTTTTTCTCCTGGCTTTTCCATTTTCTTTCTGTTTCCATGTTTGCAACAACTGTTGCTTTATTCCCCCAGTCTTAGGTTGAGAGAGCATCCACGAGCTGGCTCAGTCCACGACCCAACAGTCTGTGGCGGTCCAGCGCTACCCTCAGTGGTCCATCTTTCTTGCCCTCTATTCCTCATCCAATGGGTCACAGTCGCTGTTGATTATTTCAGGCCAGAGCTATGTCAGAGGTTTAAACCCTATGGCGTGGAACTACTCCTTTATCTGCCAATTACAAACTCTATGATTTTCATCAAGCTACTTCAATGCTTCTAAATTTGGCTATAGTTGTAGCTTAACGAGAACTGTCTAGTTTTGATCAAATAATCATAATAATCATAGTAATCAATTGATCAAGTAGTCAAAATAAATATAACATGCCTGTAAAGCATCTGGCGCTGCACATTCCCCTAAGTCAGTGGTTCTCAACCCTTTAGGGGCTGAATACCCTTTCACAGGGGACACATAATCAGATGTTTACATTATGGATTTATGACAAAGGCAAAATCGCAGTTATGAAGTAGCAACAAAATACATTTATGGTTGGGGTTCAGCACAACATGAGGCACTGTATTAAAGGGGTGCAGCGTTAGGGGGGTTGGGAACCCTTAGTGCTTAGTGCGTATTAGCTCCCAGCCTGATTATTACTTACCAGCAGTTTAGTACTGTATGGCTTACTGTTGGGGTGAGGTCCAAGTGCTGTGGTTCCACTCTACCACAGCATTGGGTTAACACAACAAGGTGAGTTGCCTTCAGAGCTGTGCTCTTCCGGAGGCTCTAACGGTCCATGACAGGACTCCATGACAGTCCTGGTTTCTAGAGGCTGCCTGCATTGCTTGGCCATGGCACTTCATCGCTGCCAGTGCTTTGTTGTCCCTTCTCTGATATTGACCCTTTCACATCCATTTTTCACTTATAAGAACCCTTTATTACCTTGGGCCTTCCCAAATAATTCTCAAGTGAGGACTTTTGTCTTCTCCCCCTCCCCCCCCCGTCTCCTCCTCTTCCTCCTCCTCCTCCTCTTCTTCTTTTGTTCTTTTGAGACAGGGTTTCATTGTGTAGCCCTGGCTGTCCTGGAGCTCACTCTGTAGGTGAGTTTTTTTAAATAATTTTTTTCATACAAATTATTCTGTTCATGGGTTTCCCTCCCTCAGTTCCTCCCAGATCCTCCCCACCTTCATATCTATCCAAATTGATGCTGCTTTGTTTGTTTGTTTCTGTTAGAAAACAAACAGGCAAACAATTCAGAATAAAGCAAAATAGACAAACAAAAACCAAAGAAAAAGCACGAGAAACACATACATAGGCACACACACACACACACACACACACACACACACACACACACACACACATTCCATAAAACCATAATGTGTAAGCAAAAGACCAGTAAGACAAAACAGCAACAACAAAAATACCCAGATAAAGCGTTATGAGACTCTCTCTCTCTCTCTCTCTCTCTCTCTCTCTCTCTCTCTCTTCAAAAATGCCACTGAGTTCATTTTCTGCTGGCCATCTACTGCTGGTGTTGGAGACAGCTTTTGGGTTAAGGATAGGGGCTCCTGTCTATTTCTCCTCTCATCACTGGGGTCCACTGTGGCTCTGACCTGAGCTGTCCCTGTGGATGCTGCCACAGTCTCCGTCAGTACGTATGTGCACCACTCTTGTAGTACCTGGGAGGAACTCCTTGGTGTCTTCCATTCCCATTGACTCTTCCAGAAAGCTCCCTGGCCCTGGGCAGGGGAGTGGGCGGGGAGGGGGAAGGGCTCGATGAAGAAGTCCCGTTTATGGCTGAGTGCTTCAAGGCCTTTCACTCCCTGCACACTGTCTAGTTGTGAGTCTCTGTATTAGCTCCCATCCTCTGTAGGAGGAAACTCCTTTTAAGATAGTTGAGTAAGATACTGACATATCAGCACAACAGAATGTCAGGAGGAGTCATTTTATTGCTCTGTTCACTTATCAGAACAATAGGATTTGCTTTTTCTCTAGGGCCGTGGCCTATGCAGTTATTGGCCATCTAAGCAGCGTTGGCCAATAGGTTCTACCTCATGGAATGGCCTTAAATCCAATGAGATAGAAGTTAGTTACTGTTGGGCTTTGATGCTCATTACTTCTTGCTGTTTTTTAACGTACTCCAAATATTGCTGTCTAAATTTGCCTAAAAGCTTATTCCCGTTTGACCAATAGAAAGTCTGGGCAGGAAAATGGGATGGGGGTGGGTGTGGCTAAGGTCTGAGGGCTTTTGAAGACAGAGAGAATCTTGGGAGAGAGAGGGGGATGGACGGGATGGAGGAGGAAGAAGGAGGAACAGAGCCACATGGGCCCAGAGAAGGGACTTTGAGGTTCCTCATGGAAAGAGATGGAGAACATTAGCTAGTATTTTGGGACTGTGAGTGGGAGATAGCACAAATAGAAATTATTAGGAGCGGGTGCAATGGGATGGGGACTGGGAGTTACAGGAGGATGGCTTAGGAGGTAACATCTGCCTAGGTAAAGGCTTAGTCTAAAATACATCAGGGGTCTGTGTTTTCATTGGTTGCCAGCAGGTTAGAAAATACTGCTGTAATGATAGCTAGCCTAATAATAGATATTTATTAGGCAATACTTCAAAATTAACCACAAGTTACTCCCACATCTGTGCCACTCTTGCACCAACATACTATGCAGACAGGTCACCATTGCAGATTGAGGGGTTAGTAGCTGGGATGATGTTTACCTTTCTGTGGCAGCACGGGGAGCACCTTCTAGTACCATGAGCGCTCGTCAGTAGGTGTCTTAGTCGGTGTTCCATTGCTGTGAAGAGACACCATGGCCAGGGCAACTCTTTTAAAAAGAAAGCATTTAACTGGGGCCTTGCTTACAGTTTCAGAGGGTCAGTCAATTATCATCACAGCAGGAAGCATGGCAACTGAGAGCTACAGGCAGAGAGAGAGAGAGAGAGAGAGAGAGAGAGAGAGAGAGAGAGAGAGAGGAGAGAGAGAGAGATGGGGGGGCAGGAGGGAGGGAACACTGGGCTGGGGTGTGCCCACTCCTAGTAACACAACAAACTCACACTTCCCAATCGCTCTAACCTTTCAAACAGTGCCACCACGCTCTGGCGATACAAGGTCACTTTTTTTTTGCTCAGGTTGTAACCTAAGGCCCTGAGAACCTGCGTGTGAATATCTTTTGGGCTCATTTGTTCTGCCTGCTAGACCAACACTGTAAAGCTCAGGGCTGGAGAGGTGGCTCAGTGGGGAAAGCATTTGCCTTGTAAGCCTGAGGGTTAGAGTTCGGATCCCTGGAATTCCCATAAGGCAGGTAGCGTTTCCCAGCATCCCCTTGACTGGGAGATGTGGGATGAACATAGAAGAGCCCTTGGAAGATGACTTTGCTGGTTAGTCTTCTGTCATGTTGATGCAAGCCGGGGTCATCTGGGAAGAGGGAGCCTCAGCTGAGAGAACGCTCCCATTAAGCTGGCCTACAGGTGAGCGCAGGAGGCGTTGTCTTCACTGATGATTGATGTGGAAGAGTTTGACCCAATACAGGGGGCGCCATGCTCCCCACCCCACCCCCAGCAGATGAATCCCGAGTTTTATATGAAAACAAGTTGAGCAAACAAACAGGTAAGCAGCATTTCCCCATAGTTTCTGTCTCTTTTCCTGTCTCCAGACTCCTGTCTTGAGCTCCTGCCCTGGCTTCCTCTAATAATGGCTATGTAAGCCAAATACCGCCCCCGAGCTGATTTTGGTTATGGTGTTTATTCTCACAGTAGAAAGAAACCTATGACATTAATATCTATGACATTAATATAGTTCTGGTACACAGAGTAGGGAACAGTAAGACTCGGTCCCAAACAAGGTGAGGACCAATACTTCAGGTTGTCCTCTGACCTCCACATGGCACCGGAACACCTGCACTCACACACACATAGGTGAACACACACACACACACACACACACACACACACACACACACACACACACACCATGGACAAACACAAAATAAACAAACAAAACCCCCATTCACCTATTCAACAAGTATTCCCAGCTACTCATTCTGACAGTCCCTGCTTTTATTTATTTATTTATTTATTGTTTGTTTGTTTGTTTGTTCTGTTCTTCAAGACAGGGTTTCTCTGTGTAGCCCTGGCTATTGTGTGTCTACGAAGTGTAAGCTTTAGATATGGAAGATGGGCTTATCTGTGCCAGCTCCAACTGTGCCAAGAAGAATCTGAGGCTGAGCTCAAGTGTAATGGGAATGATTTTGATCCCATAAGACTAAACTTTCTCCTAAGCGATCACGGAGACAGCGGTGATAGGTACACCATAGACCTTTCATCCACCCACGTGACCTTCCTGAGTACCGACTATGTAGATAAGCATGTGCACACAAGGTGAGTCACGGAGACCGCAAGCAGTAATTCGCATAAAAATACATTAGACCATCCTCCAACAAGAACCCCCGAGTATTTTGAAAAGTGGTTTATTACAGAAAAGGGACCTGAGGATCAGAAATAACAACAGTTTCTAGCCTCTGCCCCGAGGTGCTAGCTATCCTGGTCATCGGGCAAGCAGGAACTCCCAAGGGGATTCTGGGAGGCCACGTGTGTTCAGCTGCTGGAGTGCAGTCACTGAAGGAAATCGCTGGAGAAGGGCATGGGAGTCGCCATATCTGTCCCTGGTCAGTGGGGCCAGTCGTTGAGGAGATGTGGGAACAGAGGAGAGAGCAAGGATCAGTGGGACCCTCTTAGCAGCTTTGCTTCTCTCAGTCACCAAGACTTCGTTCCTCCAGGATTACTCTGGTGAGCTTTACTTTGGGTGGGCGTGAGTTCAGGAAAGACTGTGGCCCCATCTTAGTCAAGTTTACCTGGTTCAACACCATGGCCTTCAAAAGCATGCAAAATTTGCTTCGGAGAAGGAGGGTACAGGGACTGTTTAATAAGGGTGGCGAGCAAAGGCTGGGAGGTAGGGATCAGTGAGCCAGAGTTTATGAACAGAGAGATCAGCCTCGGTGCAGCAGAGGGTTCATGCGGGGAGAAGGTGGGTGATGAGGTTGGAAACAGAGATTGGAGCCATTACTTGATTAACTTATTTGACCATTGCTTATTGAATGCATAATTCTACCAGGTTCTGTACTTGGCGCTGGGGGACATTTTGAAAGGCCTTTGAATGTTACACTAAATATATTCACAGCGTTTTTGGTTTGTCTGATGGGAAGTAGTTGGTGCTTGTGTCTGGAACAGCTGGGCAGCTGAGTTTGCGCATTAGTTCCACTGGCATTTAAACTCCTTTTCTGGCTTGGTCTTTTCAGACCATTGCACATGGCTGCATCCCATGCAATTGGTCGGCGTGGAAACACTGAGTCGCCCCTTCTCGAGCCAGCTTCCTGGACCCACTGGTGCTTACATTTCACTATGTATTATGGGACTCTTATTCCAAACTCAAAATTCCTTTATTAGTCACTTAAGTGAGCCGGAGGAAAAAAATGTAGATTCAATTGTCTAAAGCCCAAATGCTTGCAAAAACAAATCTTCCTTCGGCGGCGTTCGGTAAAAATGTCGATGCATAATTCATTGTTGTTTGTCTTGGGTAATATGCGAGCTGCCTGTTAGTAAATGGTCACCGCTTAGCGCTGTGTCTAGGGCATTGCACAGATACTCCCATTTAACCCCTGCAAAGCCTCAGAAGGTAGTTGCTATCATTGGCTTCATTGTTCAGGTAAAGGAAAGCAAGCCTTCATGAGATTAAGTTCTCTCCCCAAGATAACGGCATGAGTGAGAAGCCAAAGGATGGATCTGTTCTTTAACCACTCCACAGTTACCTCCTCTGTGGCTTGGTAACAGGTGACTTGGAGACTCCTGCAGATGGGTCAGAAGGATATTTATAGGCAGGGTGGGTATCAGGAAGACAGCACTGAGCGTTACCAAAGACACGCTGCAGTCAGGCATCTGTGCAAAGAAATCTGCAGAGAGCAGAGGGAGACCTGGGAGGTCTCGGGCTGCAATCCACAGGTGCCGGCTGGCATATAGGCACTTCCTCTGGATTTCACGGTGCGGCACCTGCAAGGCAACATCTCTTGGGATGTTGGAGACTGTGTGGTGGGTATTTCCCCTGCCAAAACTAACATCCAAACTTGCTGTTTGCTGTGGATGTCCTGTTATTTCTGCTGAGCAAGCAACCTAAAAAGGGCCTCCTTGCATACACCTGAGTCTTTGGGTTCAAGAAGATGCTGGTCTTTCACAAAGTAAAAACTGAGCGGGCTGGCCAGTGTGGTTCAGCAAGTTAAGGTAGTTGCCACCTAAGTGAATGACCTGAGCGTGATCCCTGGGAGAGACCCTTGTCCTCTGACTTTCACGTGCACCAGTGGCATACACACACCTGCACACATAAATACTAAGTAAATGTGATAAAATATTTTAACAGAAGAAACCGAGATGGCCCAGTGATTAAGAACAGTTGCTGCTTCTACAGAGGACCCCAGTTGGAGTCTCATCACACAACTGCCTGTAGCTCCAGAGGATCTGGTGGCCTTCTCTGGTGGCCTTAAGAACCTGCATCCATGTATGAAAACACACAGACACACAGACACACACACACAGACACACACACACACACACACACACACACACAGAGAGAGAGAGAGAGAGAGAGAGAGAGAGAGAGAGACAGAGACAGAGAGAGAGAGAGAGACAGAGAGACAGAGAGAGAGAGACAGAGAGAGAGACAGAGAGAGAGACAGAGAGAGACACAGAGAGAGAGAGACAGAGAGAGAGAGAGACAGAGAGAGAGAGAGAAAGAGAGAGAGAGAGAGAGAGAGAGAGAGAGACAGACAGAGACAGAGACAGACAGAGAGAGACAGAGAGACAGAGAGACAGAGACAGAGAGAGAAAGAGAGAGAGAGAGAGACAGAGAGAGACAGAGAGAGACAGAGAGAGACACAGAGAGAGACAGAGAGAGAGAGAGAGAGAGAGAAAGTATCAGAAAGTAAAGCAGGATATATTTTTTCAAGGACTTTCCAAACACTTAATGGCTTTTGTTTCTTTTCATCTCTGTTTTACCAGGTCCCACTGTTATTGTTCTAACTGAAGTGTTTCAGCTTTGTGTCTGTCTGTCTGCCTGTCTGTCTGTCTATCTATCATCTATTATCTATCTATCTATCTATCTATCTATCTATCTATCTATCTATCATGTATCTATCCATCCACGTATGTATATATGTACGTATGTATGTATGTATGTATGTATGTATGTATGTATGTATGTATGTGAGTGTACTGTGGAAGCCAGAGGAGAATTTGCGACAGGCAGTTCTCAGGTCACAGGTAGCCAGGCTTGGGACCTTTACCCACTGAGCCACCTTGTTGACCCTTGGTGAGTATGCACCTGCTGTGGGGTGTGTGTGGAGACCAGAGGAGACTTTGTGTGAGTCACTTCTCTCCTTCCACCATCTCGGTCCTGGGTGCATAAATTTTTTTCCTTCATCTGCTGAGCCATGGCACCAGCTCTGTTTTAGAATACTTATCCCTTGGTGTGGAGCACAGCATTCTAACCCCACTACACAGACTGTTCTTAACTTCCACGTCAAAGTGCAGGTTAACCCTGGACCTCAGGACAGCTCTGTAAAGCAGGCAAAACTGAGGGAGAGGGAGAGCGGGAGAGGGAGGGGGAGAGGGCAGGGGGGAGGAAGACACTTGCTCAGCAAGTTGATGGCTGAAGCCAGAACACTGTGTGCTTTTTTTCCTGCCCTCCCTTGTCACTAATGCCGGTCTTGGGAAGGGCAGCACTGTAGTTTTGAGTCAGTTTTGTACCTTTCTTATGCTGACATCCCGTTTTCTCTCCTGGGAACATTTTAATTAATCTTGGTGTGAAGACTACATGACACGGTGCTGCTGTTGCCGCGGAGGAAGGGCGTGCAGGAATCCAAAGCACCAGGCCTGCGAGCAGTGGGCTGCCTGCTGCACAGCACAGACTATCCAAAGCAAATGTGACAAATGGGCAGGATCTCATAAGTATTCTGGCTCTTCACTTCCCTAGTTTGATTACATTGTACTGGATGGCATTTGGAACTTAGTTCAGGGTGCATATAGCTGAATTATGCAATTTGCTGATATGCAATTAACTGGAGTAGCAACACATTCAATCTAATGGGGGCCAGACAGAGACTGCATAATTCTTGGGAACACAGGCTGATTATGCAGCTAAGTGATATGCACTTAAGAGAAGTGCACCACGTCTCTCTGATCCCATTTCTCCCACTCGAGCCTTCGTGGCACTTCCCCTCTGCCTTTTAGCTGCCGTGGTCAAATGTATTCTAACCTGTATCTCCTTGAAATGAGACCCTTACAGTTTGTATATAGACTTGGGACTCGTTTCTTTTTAAGTCAACCCTTTAAAATCCCGAGTCTTTAAATTTACAACAGGTAAGCAAAGGAGAAGGGGGAGGGGGCATCTGTGAATCAGCACTCCTGCTTGAGAGTTAGGAAACATTTGAGTTGGACAATTTAGGGTGCTCTGCAGGATCTTTCTTTTCTCCTTCTTCTGGTTATGAAGTCATGGGTCAAATGCAAACGTGAGGCGCATGAAGAGATTTCTTTTTAAAAGCAAAGGGTTGCACTCTGTTCTTTCTTTCTTTCTTTTTTTTTCCCAACTTGAAAATGGATACCATAGAAAAGGGGCCTTTTTACGAGAAACTCCAATTAAATGGCAGGTCATTGAATGTGGCCGGTTTTAAGTTACTCTGATGATGATGGATTGCTCGTTTCATTTGGCATGTTTTACTGTTTCCCTGTATATTGCTGCATGCCCTGGATTGACCTAAATCCTTTGGGGGGGGACCCCAAAAAATATAAAATATGGTGTCCATCCTCAGTCTCGTTGGGAGGTCATGACCCACGGATACAAAGTAATTGAGAAGCAATGGAACAGCATCAAAATTAGGTGTCAAAAATGGTTGTTAAGGGGAATAAGAGATGACAGAAATCAGTGCTGATAATGGGGTGGGCTAGTTTTTCATCACTAGGGCCAGACCGAGGGAGAGGTAAGCCCAGTGCTTCAAGTTGTTAGAGCAAATCAAAATAACCATGCAAAGACATCGGTTTCCACCCCCAATGTGCAAATGAACAAACTTGGGTACCATGATGTTAAGAAACGTGGCCCACAGACAGTGTGGAATTTGAATTAGGTGTGTTCATCTCCACATTTCCTTCTGGGAGGCATCCATGCAAGAGGCCATGGGAGATGGGCCTGTAGATGGTCAGACATTGGCTGGGAGAATTATCTATAAGCTCATCCCAGTCCCATGGTCCTCTGTTGTGGGGTGGCGGTAAGGGGCGGGTCATCTCAAGCAGTAGGTGGGGGTGGGGGGTGGGTAGTGGGGGAGTTGTATTCTCAATTGGGCTTGGGGACAGCTCCTTTTTTTATGACTTGAGCCGAGGGATGCTGGCCTTATAGATACAGTCTTTCCTGACTGGAATAAATTCTGTAAATAAGTTGCGAATGTAATTAAGTAAGAAAAAGACTAACTCCGCCTTTGGGACTTTTGTTACTAGTGAGGAAGAGAAGATGGGCAAAGATGAATGGGGTCACCTAGCCACCAAATTCCCTCTCTCCAAGAGAGAAAAGGTACACCTCAGGAATTGGCAGCCATGTGAGGCTGAGCCCAGCTGGGTCTGAGTTGTTTTCTATACTTTAGATTTCCTTCAGGAACACTTGGCCTGCACTAGTTCTGTAGCACTGCCTGACGACCATCTCCGATTTAGCTGGTTTCAACAGCACCCATTTCAGCATGCCTTGGGGTCTGAAGTACAGGCGTTGCTCAGCTAGGTCTGCTGATGAGGACCACAAACGAAGGAGGCATCCAGGGCCGGACTCTCATCTGCAGGCTTGGCTGGGGACGGCAGTACTTCTGAGATTACTCCTGCACTCAAAATCTTCCTGTAATGCCTGTAATTACAGAGACAATCCCAGCCCCAGTCCCCTGTGACTTTTCTGATTCTACCTCCTGGCACTCTCCCTCTGGTGCTCCTCATGTCTCAGCCAAGCTACTTTGCTGGTGTCCCTCAAACGTAGTCTGGAATCTCCTCAGTCTTTGTATTTGCCTTTTGATGCCCCCTGCCATGTCACTGACTTTAGAACTGCATGTGGCTGGGGACTTCTACTAGTCCAATCTCAGTCCCGTGTCATAGTAGGGAACCTTCCTGTTTGGCTTTCTCCATCGGTAATCACCTCCATCCCTGACTCAGTTTCTTTTTCTTTATAGCACTTTTTACCTGTTTTTTTTTTTTAATTTATTTTTATTTTTTTATTTTTATTTTTTTAGCAAAACTTCTTTTGTTCAGAAAATGTATAAGTAGTTTGGGATCAGTTTAGTAAACAAATTTTTAGAATAAACTGTAAATCTTCTTGATGTTGGGAAATCAAAGCTACATGGGATTATATTAGCTAAACTACAAAATTACAATGCCCAGAAAAAAAATCCTGCCAGTGTGTGAGGGCTTTCTTTGTTTATTTTTCATATTTTTGTTTCTTGATATATTGTAAAGACTGGTCTGCAACCTGTTTTCTTTTTCAGTTACCACTAAGCTTAAACAAAACAAAACAAAAAATCCACCTCATAGCTGGGCATGGTGGCGCACACCTTTAATCCCAGCACTCAGGAGGCAGAGGCAGGTGGATTGCTGTGAGTTCAAGGCCAGCCTGGTCTACAGAGTGAGTCCAGGCAGCCAGGGCTACACAGAGATGGCCACACAGGGATGGCTCAGCCATCAGGAGCATTTGCTGCTCACGCCGAGAATCCAAGTTTGGTTCCCACACCCATGCGGTGACCCAAACCACCTGTAACTCTAGTTCTAGGGGATCTGATGCTCTCACATCTGCTGCAGGCACCAGACAATGCATGGTGCACACACACACGCACTCCAACACATGCCCAGTCAATGCATGGTGCACACACATGCACTCTGACACGTGCCCAGACAATGCATGGTGTACACACGAACTCTGACACGTGCCCAGACAATGCATGGTGCACACACACACACTCTGACACATGCCCAGACAATGCATGGTGCACACACACGCACTCTGACACAAATGCATGGTGCACACACAGGTACTCTGACACAAATGCATGGTGCACACACACGCACTCTGACACATGCACATCAAATAAATACATCTTAAAAGTTGCCTCACCTCTGTTCATCTACTGAGTTGAGCCATATGAAGTTACTATTCCTTCAGATCAATGGTAATACAGAACTGTCAGTTTCCTGTATAACTAACCTAACACATGCAGCCTATCTATTCTAATCTTTTAATATGTACATACTAATGTGCATACTATTGCCCTGCATGGTTTTACAGTGATTTTTTAAAAAAATGGCATATTATGTTGCTCATTTTCCTCTGGAGCAGTGTTGTTCAAGTAAGTTTCCTGCTTTGCCTCGTCAATCACTTTTCTAACCATTACCTGTTAATGCATACTTAGGTTGCTTGCATTTTTTATCTTTGAACACAATGGAGCTGTAAAAAAACCAAAAATCAAAAATCAAGTATGTGCTTATTTATCTGTATGTGCATAGACCTTTGGGTGTGTGTGTGTGTGTGCATAAACCTTTGTGTGTGTGTATGTGTGTACATAGACCTTTGTGTGTGTGTGTAGGTGTGTATGTAGGTGTGTGTGTAGGTGTGTGTGTGCATAGACTTTTGTGTGTGTGTGTGTGTGTGTGTGTAGGTGTGTGTGTGCATAGACTTTTGTGTGTGTGTAGGTGTGTGTGTGTGTGTGTGGAGGTGTGTGGAGGTGTGTGTGTGTAGACCTTTGTGTGTGTGTATGTTTATATGGAGGCCAGAGGTCAGCCGTGAATGCTGCTCCTCAGCAAGTGTCCACCTTGTGTTTGAGAAGTCTCCCACTAGCACCTGTGGCTCACCTATTAGGTGAGGCTGGGCAACAAGCAAGAGCCCCCAAGGATTTTTCTATCTCAGGTGCCCTACACTGGGATCACAAGCACGTGCCACCACACCTGACTGTTTCTATGGCTGTTAGGGACCCTCACACTCGCATGGCAGGCTCTTCGCTGACAGGGATATTGCTCTAGCCCTTGTGTATTTTTATACCTATGTATGTGCACCTGTGTCCTTGCACTTGTATTTCTCTACCATCTCCATGTACTAGTATATATGCGTCAGTGATCCTGTGGACTAGGTTAATAGACTCCTGCGTGTAAGACTGTAGGTCGAGGGGTTCACACACTCCACATTTTGACAACCATTGTCACAGCTTCCTCTGAAATGACCTTAATGAGTCTTTCTCCAAAGTTCTTTTCACTTGTCTGATGAGTAAATTATTTGAGGGACTTTGAAATTATTTTGTTTAACAAAAGATGCGTGGAACACATATCTGTACCCAGCTCTGAGCTAAGCCTGGGATATAAGGCAGAACATAATTAACATTAAAACACACACATACATACATGTTGGGGGCACATACACACATGTGCTGGGGGGCACACACACACTCATGTGCTAGGGGCACACACACACTCATGTGCTAGGGGCACATACATGAACATGCTGGGGGCGCACATACACACACATGTTGGGGGCACATACACACATGCTGGGGGCACGCACATACACACACATACACACATGTGCTGGGGACGCATACACACAATGCCAATAACTTCATTGTCATGACCACTCATCACCTTTACTATGATCAACTGAAAACATACCAACTGCTTAAGCTGAAGGACCAACGGAGCTATGCAAATGTGAGTGGCACCTCAGTACCTCCACAGATTAGGGGAGTGTCCCCAAGTGCCCTTAATTGCAAAATGTACATAATAATAGTAGTTCCCCAACAGGGTACTTGGAAAGACAAAATGTTCAGATATTTCACTTGCTAAGAAAGTGCCTTAATTTCCTGGACGCTCACAGTCTCCTAATGCCTGTCTCTGTTTCTCTTATGTGGCATCAAGCACTGGATATAAAGTTTTTCTTATATTGTTTGTCTAGCCCTGAGACATTGAGATCTATTGTTCCAGGACTGAAGAGATGGCTCAGCGGTTAAGAGCACTAGTTGCTCTTCCAGAGGACCTGGGTTGAGTTTCTAGCATCCACATGGCGGCTCACAATCATCTGTAACTCCAGTTACAGACCTGGTGCCCTCTTCTGGCTCCTGAGGGTACTACATGCAAGTGGTGTACAGATGTCCATACTGACAAAAGACTCATACTAATAAGTCTATTTATTTATTTATTTATTTATTTATTTATTTATTTATTTGGCTTTTTTCCCCCTGAGACAGGGTTTCTGTATGTAGCCTTGGCTCTCCTGGACTCGCTTTTTAGTCCAAGCTGGCCTCAAACTCACAGAGATCTGCCTACCTCTGCCTCCCCAAGTGCTGGGCTTACAGTTGTGCACTACCATGCCCGGCTAATTACTAAAATAATTTTATAAATAAAATTAAATAAAAGTTCTATTGTTCTCCTGCTCTGAACATGGCACATCTATGAGAACACCTGTTTGCTATGTTTTCTGTTTTGCTATATTCCAAAGACTTTAAGAATTTAGACATTCCTATACTTTAAATGTTCATTTGTGATGGATACGGCACAAACTTCAATTTGTCAGGCCCAAAGGAAACTCCATTTCCCCAAATTCTAGTGGCTAGGTAAAAGCTGGAATTCCCCCAGGAACTTGTGGAACTGGTTCCCCCCTACCCAAAGGGGCCATATTTCCCTTATCACTGGCAGAAGGGACAGATGGCTACGTGGTGCCTGTTGGTGTATCAAAGCACACTCTGGCCTCCGACCTTCCTGGGTGCCATCTCTTCAAATATGGCTCCCACTGTCATTCTTTCTGAATTCTTTGTGTGCTGAACTCCTCTTTGGCAACATCCAATGTAGTGCTCACATATCTAAACTGTGTTGTGCCTCCCATTGACACTGCATTTCTGTATCTGTTCTTTCAATACACAGTCAATGACGACCAACTGTGTGCCAGGTATTGGTCATACTGCAACGTATAACACGTCTTGCCTACTTCCCCACTAGGCTCTGTCCTCAGAGGCAAGGAACAGCCCTCACATGCCCAATGCAGAGCCAGGAGATACTTGTCAACTAAGTTTTCTCTTGACCCCAAGCCTTCAAACATGCTGATGGTTTTTTTTTTTTCCCTCAAGCATTCTTCCTTCTAGTATTTTCAAGTTGCTCTCACTATATTATTCTCTTCTTCAGGAAGAGTGGCTTTTGATTCCTAGATAAAGTGTTAAGATCCCTCACGTGAAGCTCTTATTATCATATACTAACTGCAGTTCCTTAAATTTTATAGTCACTGTTCCAACATAAGCCTCAAGAGAACAAAGGTCCTAGCCACCCTGTTTGTGTCCTTTTGTCCAGGAAGTAGGGTACAGTATCATTCCTCATACTTCAAAGGCTTCACGGACTGGCAGCACCAGCAACGCCTGGGCACTGCTAATACAAGATCTCAGGCCTCACCCAGACCTACTGAGTCATACTCCTTAGCTGACTTACACACATATTAACTGCGGTCTTGGACAAAGGTATTCTGTAAATGTATGCCCATATATTCAGTAAATAGAATACGTGCTGAGCTTGACAAATGGAGCCAGCTCAGTGCTGGTGAGTGACCCTATTGCCCAGCACAGGGTCTAGTTCAAAGGCACGTGCTTGAGGAATGGCTGTTTTCGGCCATTGTTCTGCATTCACTGGATTCTCTTTAGCTTATAAGCCAAATTTGGGAGTGGTGGTGGTGGTAGGGTCTTACTTTAATGTTTTCCTTATATCTGTAACTTGTAGTTCTGCGCTAGTCACTCATGTCTAGTGAGAATCCCCAAAGACTAGAAACCACTTGGTGCTTTGGTGATGACTAGTATGTTATCCTCTTGTGGATTCAGAGAAGACATCTTGGTGAGTGGGGTATGTAGGGGTAGCCAGCGGCCTTTGAGTTGTCTAAAGATGCTGAATTTTCATGCTGTGCCTCTTAAATCCCCCCCACAAGGGATATCCCACCGAGGGTAGCAAGATGACGGGGCTATAGGAATGAGAAGTTAGGATCTTCAGTTTCAGCTCTTTGCTTAGGACATTGTTTGGTTTGAAGAGGCCTAATTATGCCATTTACACAGGCAAACAGCTAAACAGATCCTTTGGAGAAGTGTGTTTTAGTATAATTGCCTCTTCCAGATTTTCTCAAGGCATAAACACTGCTTTTTGGCATTTGGTCTTAGTATTAGGACTACTTACAGACTGTGGGCAAAGGCTTTGTGAAAACAGGCATATTGGTGCATAAGGTTAGCGCTTTTATTTTGAAACTAGGTATAAAAATTATGGCAATAAGTTTAATGAACACTTGATCTGTGGGGTGAACATTTCAGAGCATCTGCATGTGTCTATTGAACCTGGCACTGCAAACACAGCTTTTTGACCTTTCTGAGCTCATGTCTTCACACCAAGGCTTTATTAAGGCTGGTAAGATGGATCAATGGGTAAGGGCACTTGCTACCAAGGCTGATGATGTGAGTTCAAAGCCTGGGAGCCATGTGGTGGGAGGGAGAGCCAACTTCTTCAAGTTGTCCTCTGACCTGTCAATACACTAAATATACATAAATACATACATGAATGTAAAGACTTTTGTTATTTAGAATGTGAAAATCTAAGAGTAGTTGGCCTTACTCAGTTTCTTTAAAGTTATGGATCTCTATTTAAATCATTATTGTTGTAATTGGCGTGTGCACGTGTGTGCATGCGGGTGTGGGCGAGTGCATACGTGTGTGTGTGTGTGTGTGTGTGTGTGTGTGATACACACAATCAATAGCACACTTGGGTGTTACTAGGATTGAGCCCGTGTTCTTGTGCATCTTAGACAAGTGTGTACTGCTACTGAGCTATACCACCAACCTTTCAAACACTTCTCATTTTGAGACGGACACGTTCTAAGTTGCAAGGGCTGGCCTTGAGCTGGAGAGTCTCCTGCCTCAGCCTCCTGAAGGGCTGAAATTACAGGTCTGTGCTACCAGGCCCAGTTTAAAGGAAGAGTCGTAAATTGTAGACTCCCACAACGTTGACCTTTAAATTACAGATCACATATTTTCCAATATAAATGCACTGGAGTCAATTATGTGACTTATGTGATGGGTAGCAAGCAGGGTCGCTGTCTCCACCCAAACCTCTGTGGGAGATTGGCTACCATCTCAGGTCCCATTGAGAGTTCTGGAATATTCAGTGATATTCTCAGATCCATTGAGTGTTTTGTTTTTTGTTTGTTTGTTTGTTTTTCTCTCTAGCTCTCTGTTAAGCTTTTTTTCTCCTGTGACAAAAGCTTATAACCCTACGATAACAAAGTCAGTCTGCTTAGCCACACCACTGTTGTTGGGGCCACATCTCTGTTGGTGCCCACACCTGCTGCAGAGCTACCACACCGCCTGCAGATATGGCTGACACTTTGCTACTCCTCTCTTGACCGTGGCCAGAAGCCTCTCCAACAAAACCAGAGTGCACACCTGGGTCTGGTTAGATCTGCTCAGGGGCTGTCTTTTCTGCTCCGTGCTTTCTGCCCGCTGCCTCACCACCCAGGGGAGACCAGGCACAAACCGCAGTCTTTGGTTCAGATGCCGTGGACCATGCCTCACTGGAAAGCCTGACTCAAAGCGGGCAATGGGACCTGGTATGGGTGCGTCTGTGACGGCCATCTGCCTGCGCTCCCTTCACCCAGTGTAATCCCGGGGAAACCCTGGATACCATAGTCAACTCCATCTTGTCAAGGAACAGTAGCTTCCTGAGGCTGCTTCCTGGGACTTCCCTGTTCACCTTAGGGACCTGAGTTGCTTGCTGTCCTAGGTAGGGTTACTACTGTTGTGATGAAACACCATGACCAAAAAGCAAGTCGGGGAGGAAAGGGTTTATTTGGCTTAGGTTCCACATTGTAACCACTTACTGAAGGGAGTCAGGACAGGAACTCAAACAGGGCAAGGCCCTGGATGCAGAAGCTGATGCAGAGGCCATGGAGGGATTATTGCTTGCTCCTCATGGCTTGCACAGCCCACTATCTTTCCTTATAGAACCTAGAATCGCCAGCCATGGGTGGCACCACCCACAATGAACTGGGCCCTTCCCCGTCAATCACTAATTAAGAAAATGCCCTGCAGTTTTGCCTACAAACCAACCTTACAGAGGCATGTTTTCAATTGAGGTACCCATTTCTCAAGTGATTCTAGCCCATGTCAAGTAGACATGAAATTAGCCAGCTCAGATCATGTAAGATAAAAAAAAATTAAATACTTTCTTACTTCAGGAAGGAAGAACCAGAGCACCATTTACAATCAAGCAAAATATTCCCCCAATTGTGCAAATAACTCCATGTCTATTGTCTAGGGCCCACTCACCGTCTTGTGGAGCCCTCCAGAGGGCTTGGGTTATGTCTCTTGGCTCCACCCACTGCAGCACAAGCAGCTTGTCTTCTGGGCTCAGCTACTGCTGCTGTTCTTGGTGGTCATCCCATGGTCCTGGCGTCTCCAGAATGCTAGGGTACCCTACTGCAACTGGGGTGCCCTTTCACCAATAGCCTTTCCTGGATTCTCTCCATGGTGCCAAGCCTCAACTTCTCTGCATGACCCCTTCAGTTCTGGCCCTTCACTGCTACTGAGGCTGCACCTTCACCAGTGGCCTCTCTCGGGACTCCCATGGTGCTAAGCCGCAGCTGCTCTCTATGACCTGTTCACGCCTTCAAAACAAATACCACCTGGGTGACTCTTTAGCCACCAAGTTCTGCTGCAGTCCTGAGATACAACCTTGGCTATTTTGAGAACACAGCTTCTGTGTGCTGACTTGGAGAAAACACATCCCAGAAGATTTCACCTCAGTGATGAGATTCTCTTCTTAGTAACCACTAATTTCTCACCTGGGCGTGGTGGTGCATGCTTGTAATCCCAGCACTTGGGGAGGACGCAGAGGCAGGCAGATCACTGTGAGTTGGAGGCCAGCCTGGTCTACAAAGCGAGTATAAGACAGCTAAATCTACACAGAGAAATCATGTCTCAAACAAAAACAAAAACAAAAAATCCCAAACAAAACCAAACAAACAAAAAAACCAAACCAAAAACCAAAAACCAAACAAAACAAAACAACCCAAAACCCCAAAAACCAAACACACACCACTAGTTTCTCAGTTCTAGCTGTCCAGCATCACTTGTTCTAATAAAGCAAAGGGTTTACTCTAATGGTTCTGGTTTCTTGTTTTGTTGTTGTTGTTGTTGTTGTTGTTGTTGTTGTTGTTGTTGTTTTGAGACAGGGTTTCTCTGTGTAGCTTTGGCTGTCCTGGACTCCCTTTGTAGACCAGGCTGGCTTTGACCTCACAAAGATCTACCTGCCTCTGCCTCCCAAGTGCTGGGATTAAAGGCGTGAGCCACCATGCCCAGCCGGTTCTGGTCTCTTGTTAATCATGGCTGATTCTTCAGCCACAGTTGACCAAAACCTCAGATTTTTAATTCAAGACATGCAATGGCTCTGATAGAATTATTGAGGAGTGTTCAAACTTCCCTTTGAAATGTCACCTGCCAGGTCTCCATTGCCTGCATTGATCTCAATATTCTTTTCTCCCAAGCTCTCACTGAACAGCTCACCAAGCTTTGAACACTCAATGGTTTCTCACCTGGAGTTCCAAAGTCTTTCCACAATCTTCCCCAAAACAATGTCAGGTCTGTTGTAGCAATACCCTACTCCTGGTGCTAATTTCTGTTTTAGTTAGGGCCACTATTGCTATAATGAGACACTATGACCAAAAGTGAGTTGGGCAGGAAGGGTATATTTGGCCTATACTTTCACATCATAGTCTATCACTGAAGGAAGTCAGAACAGGAACTCAAACAGGGCAGGAACCTGGAGGCAGGAGCTGATGCAGAGACCATGGAAGGGTGCTGCTTACTGGCTTGCTCCTCACGGTTTGCTGAGACTCCTTTCTTATAGAACCAAGAACCACCAGCCCAGGGACAGCAACACCCACAATGGGCTGGGCCTTCCCCCATCAATCACTAATTAAGAAAACGCTCTACAGATTTGCTCACAGTCCAATCTTATGGAGGCATTTTCTCAATCGAGGATCCCATTTCTCAAATGACTCAAGCCTGTGTCAAGTGACATAAAGCTAGGTGGCCCAACTGACTCCTTATCAACTTGACAAAAGAAAAATTACTGTTAAGCCATAACACTTATCTCCCCTCCCCCCTCACCAAAAAGAGAGCAGTTTGATTGGCCCAAAGGTCAGGAAATCTTAACCAAGCACTCAGCACCCAAAGCAATAAGCATGGGTTACAGTCGGCATGGATGGCTGTCAGGGCCACTCCTGTCACTTTCTACGCTGTCTGAGACTCTGTTCTTTCAGTGACAAAATGAGGACATTTGTAGAAGAGGTACGGAGCACAGAGTGGGGTTACCAGAGGTTCTGACTGCTGTTTTTACTTGCTACTATTCCTAACGCTTGAGGAGTATTTTTAGCAGTAGACTGCAGAGCAACAGTGCCGTGACTCCTGCCACTTGTCCATTATCCACGACAATCTATTTTTATTCATTGGGATTATTTCCCCGAGACATTTTGGTCAATGCGATTACCTGTGTAAGAATGACAGAGAGCTCCTCGTGACTTACAGCTGAAGCCCAGAGTCTCTCCTTGCTTCCTGGCCCTGTGATGGGCTCCAGCATCACTCCCTTTTCCTCACGTTTCTCCCCATCTTCCCCTTCAGTGAAAACAAGTCAGCATTCCTTATACACACCCTAACCCCATCCTGCACTGCCATTCCTTCATCTGGAATCTAGATATTTTTTTATCTTGTTTTTATATAGTGTTTCTCTTGTAGTCCTGGCTGTCTTGGACTCACTTTGTAGATCAGGCTGGCCTCCAACTCACAGAGACCCACCTGCCTCTGCCTCCTGAGTGCTGGGATTAAAGGCATGCGCCACCACGCTGGGTTGGAATCTAGAGCTTATCTTTTTTTTTTGAGTTCCAGCTCAAGTGACATCTCCTCTGCCAAGCCTTGCTATCCCATAATAAACCCAGTGGCTCTTGAGACCCCCTATCCTTTGTCCTTATCTAGGTATCAATGTGAAACTTATTCTTCAAATTTGTACCCATCTCTCCTGGGCACCTGTCTGATTCACTTTTAGATTTTATTTATTTATATTTATTCATTCATTCATTCTCTCTCTTTCTTTTTAAAAATCTTTTCTCTTATATATTACATCTAGACCACAGTTTACCCCCCCCCAGCCCCCTCTCCCACTGTGTCCCACAAGAACACGAAGCTACACCACCAATAATGTATATGCGGATGACCTAGGGCAAACACAGGCACCCCGATTGTCCATTCAGTTTCTGTGAGCCGCCGTGAGCCCCAGTTACCTGATTCTGTGGGCTGTTTCTTGGTGATGTCCTTAACCCCTCTGGCTCCTACAATCTTCCCTCCCCGTCTCCTGCAGGACTGCCCCAGCTCCACCTAATGTTTGGCTATGCAGTCTTAGATTTCTAAACTAGAGTTTGTCAACACTCAATACTGACATTTGGGGCTAAGTAATAATTTTTGTTTCCTGTGGTGAGATGTACTCTTTATCTACTTATCAGGTGCTTGTAACACCTCCTGCCTACAGTTGTGGCCACTAAAAATATCCCCAGACATTGCAAAATGTCCCTGGGATGTCAAACTGACCTCCAGTTGAGAACCACTCGTACCGAGTCCCTCCGTGAGACCATGCAGGTGTGAACATGGATGGCCCTCAGTAGGTACTTATGAAAGAACAGATAGGGCTATTGTGAAGGCAGATTAGATTGTACACATCATGCGGTTAGCTGGAGCCGGGAATGTAGAAAGTACTTTAAAACTATATTTTATTAATTTATTTATATTACATCTCAGTTGTTATCCCCTCCCTTGTATCCTCCCATTCCTCCCTCCCTCCCATTTCCCTCTTACTCCCCTCCCCTATGGCTGTGACTGAGAGGGACCTCCTCCCCCACTATATGGTCATAGGGTATCAAATTTCTTCTTGGTAGCCTGCTATCCTTCCTCCAAGGGGTCCTGCTCAAACTATGGCACCAGCCAAGGACAATACAAGCAGTAAACTTCGAACCCCTACCCAGATCTAGCCAATGGACAGGACATTTTCTACAATTGAGTGGAGAGTGCGGACTGACTTTCACATGAACTCTGGTGCCCCATATTTGACCACGTCCCCTGGATGGGGAGGCCTGGCGGCACTGAGAGGAAGGATAGCAGGCTACCAAGAAGAGACTTGTAGAAAGTACTTAATATTCATGCAAAGCTGCTATTACTGCCATGGTTAACAATTAGAACGCATTTCTATCCTTTCAGGGGTTGTGGCAGTGTGATTCCTACTTGGTCAATGGGTTGAGGCCTGACTCTGGAGCTTTGGGTCCCAGCCTTCCCAGAACCATCATCGCCTGAAGACAGAGCCTCATGGCTAATGGATGCTCCCCCCTTTAAATTAGAACCTGGGTGTCAACTTCTACAGCAACAATTTCCTCTCAGCTGATGAATACTATTTCACATGCGGCTGCCACTGGGAAACTCAATGGCTGTAGTATTACGCACCTTGCAGTAGTAAACCTGGTAGACTGGGTATAATATAGGATCAATATTGGATATCAACCTGTGTTGAATAAAAAAAAAAAAAAAAAAAGCACCTGCCCGAAGCTCACTAATACATTCTGAGCTTTAGGGTCTAAAGCTTTTAGACCAGTTGGCTTCAGCTCCGAACAACACTTAATTTTTGGAACAAAACTGTATGAGCAGCTGCCTTGGTTCAGAGAAGAAGCTGGGAACAGAAGCTCGGGGATCAGTTGCAGGTAGTTGGTGGAGCCAGCTTCCTCCTTGAGCCAGTCGGCTAAGATGATGTGTCAGGGCAGGCTAGCCTACAGAAAGACGAACCGATTCTCTTGCCTTACAAAATAAACACCAAGCTGGTCAGGAAAGCGTAGGTCCGAAACATGCCAGCAAACTGACTTGGGAAACGGTGTTTAACCTCACAGAACTTGTCTTTCACTCAGTTGGTAAAGGGAAGACCTAGGGTGACAAGGCAGTTGTCAGTTACTGCATGGTTTTTGTAGACTTTAACTAGCCATTAACAGAATGTGTGACAAACATAAATATAACTGGAAATCTAAAACAAACAAACAAACAAACAAAAAACCAAACCATTAGGTTTCTGTCCTTTGATAGGCTGGTTTCCTTTCCTGATAGGCTGGCTCATCCGTTCATCTCTTCACGCATCCCACAATTGTCTGAGCACTCACAATTCGTGGAGCCTATAGCTGGGATCGCACACCGCCTTTGTCCTCAGGTGGGGTTTGTGTAAAGCAGTCAGACTTCAGATCTTTTCTCCTTTAAATGGGAGTTCCCGAGCCGGGTAGGGTAAGACCGGTTGACTTGGTGAAGGAAATGCTGTTTTTTTTTAAAATTAATTTATTCAGATTACATCTCAATTGTTATCCCATTCCTTGTGTCCTCCCATTCCTCCCTCTCTCCCGCTTTCACCCTATTCCCCTCCCCTATGTCTGTGACTGAGGGGGCCCTCTTCCCCCACTATATGGTCATAGACTATCAAGTCTCATCTTGGTAGCCTGCTTATTCTTTCTCTGAGTGCCACCAGGCCTCCCCACCAAGTGGAAGTGGTCAAATATGGGGCACTAGAGTTCATGTTAGAGTCAGTCCCCACTTTCCACTCAACTGTGGAGAATGTGCTGTCCATTGGCTAGATCTGAATAGGGGTTGTTTACTTTACATATTGTCCTTGGTTGGTGCAGTAGTTTGAGCAGAACCCCTGGGCCCAGATCCTCCCCCACCCCATGATGTTCTTGCAGGTTTCTAGAACCCTCTGGATCCTTCTATTTCCCCATTCTTCCATACTTCTCTCACCTAGAGTCCCAATAGGATGTCCTCACAGCTATCCCAATCTCCTGGTAAGTGAAGACTTTCATGTGACATGCCTCTTGGGCTAGTGTCCAATTATAAGTGAGTGTACACCATGTAAGTCTTTCTGCTTCTGGGTAGGAAATGCTGTTACTAGTGGCTGGGACCAGGTGCCATCGGCTCCCAGCAGCTTGGTTTGGGGTCACACTGAAGTTTGCTCGGTCGCCGGTAGGTGGCACCAGACGCCCTGGCGGGAGGCACTGCGCTGGGTCCCCCTACCCCACCCCAGGCCTGACTCCGCCCGCCGGTCCGGTGCCATGCGCTCCGCCTCCAGAGCAGCCGAGTGCGTCTAAGGCGAGCCAGTGCCAGGCTTGGGGACGCTGCCAGGTTCCTCTCAAGTCTTGGCCTAACAAAGGGAAGCAAATTACAAAAATGGAAATTTTCAAACTAGCGTTCCGTGGCATTGAAGTTGACGTTTGTGTAGCACGCAGGCTATTTTGTGATTAAAAAACGGTACCAAAAATACCTCCTTGCTTTAGTTTTCATCTTCTTAAAAAATCGGCCTCTTCCCCTCTTCTAATTGCTGCCTTACTTTGGGGGGGGGGGAGCAGTGAACCCCTGACCACCGTAGAATCGCTAACGGTTGCATCAGGGCAGGTGAAATCAATCTCCATCTCTCTATCTGTCTCTGTGTCTCTCCTTTTTTCCCCCCCCACCCCCCTCCTTTTCTTTAGCAGTTGAACTTTACCTAACCATGTGTGCACTTTCAGCCTGGGGAAACACAGATAAAGACATTCCTAGGCACTGCACCAGGAAGTTTTTTTGTTTTGTGTACTTGGCTTCAAGTCTTAGGACAGTGCATAAATCCTCAAGGCTCATCTTGATTCAAGGAGCAAAACCTGACCGTGGCCTCGCCACAGCTGCGATTACCTTGTTCTCTCACACTTAAAAAGAAAGAAAGAAAGAAAAAAACCGCCACGATTTTGAAGTGTCTGCAGAACCGGGTCTTGAACGACTTTCCTGACTGTGATGTTGTACGGGGAGTCTGACCGTGTCCTCTTGGCTTGTTTTTGCAGTTGCTAGACAGGCCTGGTCCCCAGTGGGCTTGTGTGAAAGGCCTCCTAATTTCTTTCCTTGGAAGCTTCGGCTGTCTCCTTCTGCAGCTGTGTTTGCAGTGCCTGGAGACAGGTGGGGAGTAGCCTCCCGCTGAACCTGCCAACTCGCTCTCCAAGGACTGTCTGAATAGCTATTAAAAATTAAAGGAAGGACACAACACACACACACACACACACACACACACACACACACACACACACACACATGCACGCACGCACTCACACGCACACACGCACACTTTCGTTCTTTGTTTTTGGTAGAGGCTACTGTCACACCAGGGCGATGGTACCACTTTGCAGACTGAGGTTAAATTCTCTTGTCAACCCACAAGAACCTCCACTGGGACCTCTTTTCAGGGTCTGGCTGGGTTCTATGGAGGTGATCAAGTGTAGACCTGCAGTGGATCTTGAGAGAGAGGCACTCTCAACTCTGCGGGTAAACACAGAGCCCTTTATTCAGCCCATGGTTGCAGTTAGAGGCCTACTACTATTTATCTGCGTTTGGGCCCATGAACACTGGGAATTTTCCTAGGGCAGGTGATAAGAATCCGCCGCAGTCTGTTAAGAAATTTTTAGGTTCCACAGGAAAACCAGAAATCAGGTTTTTCTTTCCTAACCTGGGATTCAGGATCTTCCAGCTGTTCTTTCATCCTCTTTTCTGACTAGCAAACTTAAAAAAAAAACCCAAACAAACCATGTTTTAAACATACCCTCTCTAGTCTTCCATGACTGCACCCATGCGTGGGTACCCTATAGAGTCAGTAATCCTGCCATAAGTTACATGTGACAAGTTGCTTGGCATACCACGCTGTGCTATGTTCATCTTTTTTTTTTTTTAAACCCTCCTTTCTTTCCTGAGAGAATATAGTCTTTGGTCAGGGCCAGGGATATATCTTATTTACCTCATAGCCGTCACAGCAAAGGTGCTCGGCAAACTGCGGCTGATGAGGAGGCATACCTGGGTTGCAAACGGTTCCGGAGGGCCTGCCTGTGTTCTCTCACTGTCCCACTGTGAGGTACCTCTACAAATGTCCATAGAGCCAAAAGGAAAAGCTTCACGTGTATGCTCACATCTGGTGGTTTTTCTCCTCCCACAGTTCAAGGACAGTCTTCAGCCAGTGAAGGTTTGATGGGCAGGGAGATGGGAAAACTCCGACATCCTAGCATGTGGTCTTGAAGAGGAGCAACACCCACTAAGGAACTGTGCCCTGCGAGCATTTCATGCACGTGTGTGTGTGTGTGTGTGCGCGCGCGCGCGCGCATGTCTGAATGGGGATAATAGAGCTGATGCATGCTTAAGGGCTAGGGAGGCACGTTGTGTTTTCCAGACTTGACTCGTTCACTTGCTTGAGCTAGAAACGTGGAGATGTTCTTGAGATGCCCGCCTGCCCCCCCCCCCCACTCCCTCACCCCACCCCCTCCCCACATTTAGGTCATGTGACCTCTTGGAAAGACTTCTCAGATCTATCCACTGCTCTTCAGCCCTGCTGTGTTCTCAGCCTTTGTTGCTTCCTACTCAGTTTTGCCAAACGCCCCTCCTTTCTGGTCCTAGTCTTCCTGTTTAGCCGTCCTTCAATACTTACGACGTGTATACACGCCTTTATGTGGTCTTCTCACCTCTTACCCCGTCTTTTTGGTCACCTCTTAATATATTGTGCTTTGTGTCTTTTTGAACTTGACAAACTCTCACTGTTCCTGAAGGCTTATCCTTGAGGTCTTCTGGGAATATCTTTTCCCCACCCCAGTGTTCAGTCTCTCAAGAGCATGTCCTTGGTGGCATAACCCATCCTTCCGTACTCCATCCCTTCTGGATAAATTAGATAACCATTATTGTCATTCCTGATGCCTGATCCTCCCTTCACGCTCATCATCCTAGGTTGTAAGTATAAAGTTACCGGTTTTGATTTATTTCATGTCTGCCTTTCCAACGCACGGTGTGTCCCACGAAGTAGGGATCATTTCTCTTGCTCTAAAGCGTTCACCTGGGCTCTGTGTGACCAACACATACCAGGTGGTCAAGAAATAATTTTTGGATATTGATATAAGGAGAAATGTTAGCAGGTCACCTGTTGCAGACATGTGACCTGAAAACAGTTACATGCAAAAGTAGTCTCATACCACAAACAAAGAAGCTCACCTGAAGCGAGACCCAAAGATGTTTGTGCATGGGGAAAACGTGAGTTATAGCGTGACGCCCTTCAGGCCTTCTCTGACGCTGCTTCGAAAATCAGAGAGAGAGAGAAAAAAAAAATATTTGTTTTACAGCTCTACCAAGACCCAGCCCTCCCGTCCCTCTCCCCCTCGCATCGAGTACAGCCTGTACTTTTGGCAACATGTTGACTGGATATTTAAAAGCTGTGAACTGTTCTGAAAATTTCACATACTGGGTTATGAGCCATGTGTGTTTGATCAAAATTCAATTACTCCACTGTACCGTACTTGGAAGCCTATCATCCCAAGTTATGAAGTATGACGAAATAGGGAACCTAATTGGTTCAGTATGGGAAGAGTATCAACCAAGCTTGTTATGATAAATAGCTTCCTGTGTTAAGGGTTCTCCAGAGCTTACAAGTATCTTGGCTCGCCTCCTTCAGTGCAATAGGAGCATTGCTCCTAGGGACCCCCTGGATCACTGTCCCTCTGGGCAACTGCCGTTTTCTTCCACTTACTCCTTCCATAAAGGAAAAGTACAGGATGTTTCTCCCCTTCTTTTTTTACTTCCTTATTTAGAATTGAGCACCTGATCATGTTCTTACCTTCTTTCCTTCAGAAAAACCAATCTCAAGTACAGAAAATGGCGAATATCCGTGTAGCCACTACTTAGAACTAAGAAATAATTATCTTAAAAATATTTTATCGGCTTTTCTTATGCTCTTTTCCCCTGCTTTTTGAGGCCCAAGCTATACGCTAGTGTGGTGGGATTTGTAGGCTCACCAGAATTGCCTGACTGTGAAGGAAGCAAAGATTATTATGGAAGTGGGGCTGCAAGTTACAAGCCTCCCAGGGCTTGAAAGTTTGTCTTTGTTAATTACTCATTGTGTAGCTGTGATAAAATAACTGATAGGAACAGCTTGTGGGAGGAGGGGTTATCCTGGGTCATGGAACCCTTGTCAGTCATGGCAGGTGCATTGATGGAGAGTCCTCAGCATCACAGGCCAGGAGGCAGGGAGTGCTGGCTGCTACCTTCAGAGGACCCGCTTCCTCCCTCCAAAGCCTACACCGTGAAGGGCTTATAGCCTCTGAGATGGTGGCACAAGCTGGGAGTCCAGCTTTCAGAACGACTGGAAAACCTAACTGTCAACGACTTGCTGGTTTATATTGTTGACAAGATGACAAGGGTTCATAGAGGCTTGTTTTGGAAGTCAGGAGAAAAACCAAGAAAACGGTCCGAAAGATTCAGAGAAGATTAAAAAACAAAACAAAATGTTTCCGCAACTTTTGGCCATTGTGGACCTGTGTATACAACATTTTGGGAGAAGTTAACATCTTGGGTTGGGTTAGAATTATTGTCTTCTAGTGATTTTAGTAAAAGGTCAAACAGCTGGGTGGCTGCCATTTTCTTTTCTTTTTATTTTAAGGGTCAGGGTCCTGGGCTCAAACTCACTATGTAGCCTTGAACTCGACCCTCCATTTCCCAAGCGCTGGGATTACCTGCATGCATTACGCTGTCCAGTAGGTGTTTAACAACTAAACTTCTGAGAGAAGAGTCAACAGTGAGGAGGATGGTTTCCTCAGCTGTCAGCTTCAGGGCCCAGTCATCTGCCCATGTTTGGCTTTACTTCAAGTCTTCTACCTGCATCGACACTTCTCCAAGTTTCCTTTAATTTTACCTTCTACCTGCATCAGCCCATCCTGTGTAACTTGCTAACAAAAATACAAAATGCTAAGTGTGCACTTGTCTACTGGAAAAAGGCTCATGTTCCATAAAATGTTGGTTTGGTGAAAAAAGCAAGGGCTCTGTCTGTCCTTGACAACAATTCATTAATCATGAGCGCTGCAGTGCACAACCAAGGACCAGAAAAGGCTCCTTGGGGCAGTAAACACTCAGCCTGCAAAAGCCGGAGTGGGTGGCTTGTGTGCTTAGCGGCTGGAGGTGGCAGTGTGGCCAGGACCGTCCTGGGGCGGGCTTCTGTAGTCACTGGGGTTACCTTCAGAGCTGTGCTACCCAGTCAGTATGGCTGTCCAAGTGCTCTGCTACCTTTCCTGCATTTCTCTGGTTAGTTTCCAGGCCCTTCTATAATTTTAAAGTGGAATTCCCAACAAAGAAGCATCTTTAAGAGCTCCGAATTTCAAAAACTGAAATGACTGTGGGCATTTATATAGAACTCCCTTTTGCAAATCAGCTTTTTTTTTTTAAAATAAATCTTCCCTGATTGAATAGCACTGAAACGGAGAGAATGGATGCTATTATCCATGTAAAGTGATTAAGAAAATAGTTCTTGTCCCTCTAACAGGGGCAAAGCTCTGTTTGAAAGTTAAGTGGTAGAGAATTTTTGGAATGTAAAGGAAAATCAAGGGAATCTAGTTACTAGCACATAGCTATTCTAAAGACAAATAGTAGGTAAGAGAAGCTTTTTCTACCTGGTGTGGTGGTGCACGCCTGTAATCCCAGCACTTGGGAGGCAGAGTCAGGAGGATCGCTGTGAGTTCAAGGCCAGCCTGGTCTACAAAGCAAGTCCAGGACAGCCAAGGAGACAAGAGAAACCCCGTCTCAAAAAAAGAAAAAAAGCTTTTTTTTCTTTTAAAGAAGTTGGTGGAGACATTAAATAACAAAAACATGACAACTTTTCTGTGTTTTTATAAAAAGAACAAAGTGACATTTAGTGAAAATAATTGTTTCAAGAAAAGATACTCTTTAATTTTTCTCTTTTGGAAGAGCTTGTCATTTTTTCATAAGCGTCAATGTATTAGTATATATTTGTTGTTGCTGTTCTCAAACAAGGCCTCAGGCAGGCCTTGAACCTGAGACAATTCTCCTGGCCCAGGCGTTCCAGTGCTGGGGCTTTGAGTGCACCACCAGACCGAACTTCAATGCGTTAACTCAGCCTCACCAAATGCAGCTTAAACCTCAGTGTAGCAAATGCCAGTGTTAGCACATGTGTACCAATAATTACAATGTAAACTTCTTACTGCAACAACAACAACAAAACTGATACGAATATGGACAGACCAAACTGTATAAACTGAATTGGTGCTGACAGAAGGAAAAAATTCCCTCTGGATTTCATGTGCCAGATGTGGTGCTCCCTCACGTTCCCCATGTTCCAGTCTCCTGTCCATTCGTATCAACCCGCTTAGATCTCCACGCATGCCATTTTATCTACGGCACAGGAGAGGGAAGTGTAACTATGCTGACTAGCTTTGGCACAAACACCCTGGAGCCACGAGATATGTGGAAAACAGAGTTATCTTATTTCTTTAAAAGAAACTGAAGGAGTTAGTATTCTCGAAAGAACACAAACAGTATTACTCATCTACTTAAGAATTGTGCTCCAGACAGCTGGAGTAACGGCTCAAGCAGTCAAGAGCACTAGCTATGCCTCCAGAGGACCTGGGTACAATTCCCAGCACCCACGTGGCAGTTCACAACTGTCAGTAACTTCAGTTCCGAGGATCCACCGTCCTCTGACCTCTCCTGGCACCAGGTGCACATGTGGTAGACAGACATACCGGCAGGCAAAATACTCATACACACGTAACAAAAGTAATAAAATAATTGTACTCTATAGTCAACCAACTGCATTTGAGAATCCGTGTTCTCCGGGGACAGGCCCCTTGATTGGTTATCTGATCCCAGATGGTCATCCGTGTACATATGAACAATGCTAAATGTTCACACTCAGTATGATGTGTGTGTGTGTGTGTGTGTGTGTAACAATAATGCACTAATAATTGAAGAAGTCATGACTTTAAGGGGGGGGAGATGAAAGGAATTGGGACGATGAATATGATGTAAATACATGATTCAAGTGAAATTCTAAAAAAAAAAAAAAAGATGTGCTCTGAACATTGGGGGATCCAGAATTCAGCACACTTTACCCATGAAGAACCAGACAGTAAACACTTATGTGCTTTACCCTCTGTCACAGCCACTCAAGTCTCATACGCAGTGCAGACACCATTACACAGCATGTAGAACGAAGGTGGCTGCTTCCAGTCAAGATATGTTGACAGACACAACTTCGAATTTTATGTAATTTAAATGTGTCAAGAAGCTTTCTTTTTCTGAATTCCCCCCCCCCCCAACATGGTACAAATGTAAAGTACATAGACAGTAACAAGTTGGTTTGGCTCACAGGCTTTACCCATAACCGACCCTAGCCCTGATGGTCGTATCGTTTCTTCTGTTCTATGTATCACCTCTCTCTCTCTCTCTCTCTCTCTCTCTCTCTCTCTCTCTCTCTCTCTCTCTCTCTCCCTCTCCCTCTCCCTCTCCCTCTCTCTCTCTCTCTCTCTCTCTCTCTCTCTCTCTCTCTCTCTCTCTCTTTTTCTCTCTTTCTTTCTCTCATATAGTGAAGCTATTTTTCTGGGAACATATCCATGATAGATGCAGGTCTGAGGACCAGAGCCACTACAATCCTAGGTAGGACTGCTTTCTTGGTGGATGAGATCAAGCTCACCTTGTACTGTCTGCTTTGCCAGCAGAGAGCAAAGCACTTATCTATCTGGCTCGTGCTGGCACTGTGAGCACCAGCCTCTGAATCGGTTTGTTATGGCAAAGAGACCACTTTTAGGGCTACAGCCCTCTTGCCTGGCAGGTTTGAAGTTTTGAGTTTGATCTCTATCATCACAAAAAGGTGGTGGTGGGGAGAGAGAGAGAGAGAGAGAGAGAGAGACAGACAGACAGACAGACAGACAGACAGACAGAGAGGGGGGAATTAATATACTGCCATGTAACTAAAGGAATCTGTAATCATTTTACAAAGCACATGTACCTTTATGAATGTCCATAGCGGAGAATTAAGTAATAAAGATCTCTACTCCGTAACCTATAATTGGGAGGCAGTGCCACTCTCAGCCACTATAGGCACTCAAATACACAGTTCAGTGCCAGGTATGGGTTATCTCTTTCTGAGCTGATGGGCAGGGGGTCTCACTAACCCTTCCAAACAGGCTGTTGCATTGCTCTTGGCTGCCCACCAGAACTGGGGAGTAAGAGCCTATTGCTGAAGACACCATAGGCTTGAGTCATAGGATATGGAAAAATCAAACTGGGACTGACCTGGAAGCTCTAACCCTACTGGCTAGCTTTCATAGTGCGGGAATGTTCTAGTAATGCTACTAGGGAGAAAAGCAATCAACCTTCTTACCCAGATGTAAACCCTGCAAGTAGCTGTAACAGCTGACCTGGAAAAAGCTATGCCCACTCCCGCAATGGTAGTGTGAATGCTATGGGTCTCTGTTGCTGTGAAGAGACACCATGACCACGGCAACTCTTATAAAGGGAAACACTTAGCTGGAGGCTGGCTTGCAGTTCAGAGGTTTCGTCCACTGTCATCATGGCGGGAAGCAGGGTGGCGTGCAGGATGACAAGGTGATGAGGAGGTAGCGGAGAGTTCTACATCTGGGTCCTTGAGCAGCAGGAAGAGAGAAGGACACTGGGCCTGGCTTGAGCTTTGGAGCCCTCAAAGCTCAACCCCAGTGACACACTTTTTCCGACAAGGCCACACCTACTCCCAAAAGCCCACACATCCTAATAGTGCCACTCCCTATGACTAAGCATTCCTATTCAGAGCACCACAGTAATCAACAGCTTCCTGGTTGGATTAAAGGCCTGCTCCTGACTGGTCCTGCCAGCCAGGCTCAAAACCTATGACTGCCTAGGGCGAGCCTAATGCTGTTATTCTGCTAAGTGAACATAGTATCAAACTGCCCCCTACATTCTTATCTTTATACTAGATTAGTGTCTCTCTCTCTCTCTCTCTCTCTCTCTCTCTCTCTCTCTCTCTCTCTCTCTCTCTCTTGTTTTTTGTTTTTGTTTTTTTGGCTTTTCTAGACAAGGTTTCTCTGTGTAACAGAGCCCTGGCTGTCCCAGAACTTGCTCTGTAGACCAGGCTGGCCTCAAACTCACAGAGATCCCTGGCTCCCGAGTGCTGGGATCAGAGGCGTGCACCTCCGCGCCTGTCAATTAGTGCATCTCTTAACCCTCATCAGAGAAGCTTTCTTTTGTTCTTGTATTTTTTTTTTCTTCAGTAGATGGAGATTAACCCAGAGGCCCACAACTAGCCACTGGGTAGAGAATAAGAGACTGTGATGTGCTAACTTGAAACAGGACGCTTATGTCACCCTCCTCCCCAAGGCTCAGGGATCATGTGGAAGGAGTGCAAAGATTTATATGAGTCAGCAAGTGGTGACTGTCTGCAGTAAAGCATCATTTGCTGGGCCTGACTGAGCCGTTGCACACATTCACGCACAGCACCTGTGACCGTATGCACAAGATCAGGATCCCAGCGTGGATGGGAAGGCCTCCTCCATGCTGAGCTGAGAAGTTATCAGCAGGTGTTGGGTGCTGGGGAAGGAAGAATAAGTTTTCTTCAGGGATGATAAGTCTGAGGGGTTCCCCATGCTCCAGGAGATAGTCCCTCACCTGTGGGTATGGAGGAAGCAGTAAGCCAGTCGTCCTCAACCTGTGGGCCATGACCCCACTGGCAAACCTCTACTTCCAAAAATACTTACAATTCATGACATTAGCAAAATTAGAGTTATGACATAGCAACGAGTGTAATTTTATAGTTGAGGGGGGTCACCCCATGAGGAGCTGTATTAAGGGGTCTCCACATGAGGTAAATTGAGAAGCACTGCACTGAATGGATTCAGTGTGTCTAAAAACAAGCAGGAGAGTAAATGAGGAGGATGTGAGGGCGGCGGAGAGGGGAGAAAGAGGAGGGGAGCAGATGGGAGATGGATTTGATCAAAACATTATACGAACAAAAATTTCTTAGTAAATCATCTCTACTCTGTGGGGATGGAGAGAGCACTTGGGAGCGAAGAGCGCTTGGGAGTGAAAAGCACTTTCTGCTCTTGTGGAGGACCAGGGTTCGGTTCCCAGCACCCACATGGTGGCTGACAACCATCTGTAACTCCAGTTCCAATACCCCCTTCTGACTTCCATGGGCACCAGGCACACATGCAGTGCACATACATATGTTCAAGCAAAACATTCACAAAATAAACTAAGTAAATCTAAATTAAAAAAAACAAAAACAAACAGTTTACTCCCGAATCTTGCAGACCTTAGCTTTTAATACCTTAGCAGATCACAATAGGGTGAGAAGTATCCTTCTAACTAACCACTGAATCAAGAAGTTTAAGAGTTCAGTGTTCTGGCTGGAGAGATGGCTCAGAGGTTAAGAGCACTGGCTGCTCTCCCAGAGGTCCTGAGTTCATTTCCCAGCACTTCCCCAGCGAGGGATGGGCCAGCTCTCCAGCACTTCCCCAGTGAGGGATGGGCCAGCTCTCCAGCACTTCCCCAGTGAGGGATGGGCCAGCTCTCTCCTCTCACACTCTTGGGGACAGGTCTCTCATATTGTCCAGGCAAGGGGTAGGGCCAGCCCTCCCAAGTGCTGTAGCTGGTGAGGGGCAGGGCCAGCTCAGTGCAGCCCTTGGACATCAATATGGCCCCAGGTGGCAGCCCAGAGCAGGGAAGTCTGCATGGTCTTTGGTGAGAACTTTAACACAGACCCCGCTGCTGCAAGGCCATGGACACAGACATGGTCCTTAGCAGGAACACGGGCTAGGACCCATCATGGCTTCAGGTGGCAGCTCAGGCAACTCACACCAGGCTGTACCTTACCTCATCTTGAGTTACACCTCACTTCATTGTGCACACAACCTTCTGCTTCTCCTTTTCTACCATTGCTCCACCATTTACTTGCTCACTTTAGTGTCTCCTGGGCGTCTTCCCTCTTGCCTGTGCTGTGTGGTAGTGGACAGCGATGTTTTGCAGGCAGGGACCATCTGGGTGTGCTCCTCCCAGCCTGTGTCACCTCATCATGGTGATTTTTATCAACTGCCAAACTGTTATTTCAACTTTGTGCTTAGTAATTGGAAAATATTCACCAAATGAGTTGGTAAACTTTTTTGGTCTATTGCAAGAGGGATTCTAATCTGAATTTTATATATTACTTGACTCTCTCAAGTCCTTAATCTTATTAATGGATTACAGATGAATTGATTTTTTTTTTTGTGCTCCAAAGGAGCTAAGTATCACTGTCAAGCAGTACCCCAAAGCCTAGATAGTCCTTTCATATTAATGTATGTCCACGCTGGAAAATAAGTGGCTGTGGGTTTTTTTTTTTTGAGACAAGGAAATAGTTTACAGTAACCCTTTGGATAGTGACACTTAATAGGCCCCTCACGGAGCTTATTACAATAGCAGCAAAATCAAATTCAACATTGTAATAGCACAATGGTTTTGTGATATAAGAATCTAGAATTTTGATGGCACAAAGTCATGGATGTTCTAATGCAGCATTATGATGGCACAGTGGATCTCTGTGACTTTAATATTCAGTCCTGTGATGTCAAAGTTCAGCATTGTGCTATAACAACAGCAACATGATATCATAATGCAGTACTGTGATGCCACAATAGAGTCTGTGATGTCAAAATCCAGCGTTGTGATGGCAGAATAGAGCCTTGCTGCAGGATGTTTGATCACACTGTAAACTCCGAGATTATGTACTGGAAAAACCTATTTCTAGTTGTGGTGTGGCTCAGCCCTAGCACACACCTTTAATCTAAGAGCTTTCTATAAACAGGATTAAATAAAGTCAACTGTAAGTCAAGTGGTGGAGCAAGGACTATTTGACAGGGAGTGAGCATAAGAAAAAAAGCATATCCTCTTTCTCCCAGGCTTCTCACACCTAAAGTTTCAATAGGATGTCCTCCCCTCTTACCCACTATTCTGGTAGGTACAGTTTTTCATAGGGACGTACACCTTGGACTAGTGTCTCGATATAAGTGAGTATATACCATTTAGCTCTTTTTGCTTCTGTGTGAACTCACTCATTATGACAATTTCTAGTTCAATCCATTTGTCCACAAATTTTGGAAATTCCTTGTTTTTAATAGCTGAGTAGTATTCCATAGTGTAAATGTACCACAGTTTCTTTATCCATTCTTCTATAGAGGGACACGTAGGTTGTTTCCAAGTTCTGGCTATTATGAATAAGGCAGCTATGAACATGGTTGAGCATATGTCCCTGTTGTGTAGTAGTACATCCTCTGGGTATATTCCAAGGAGTGGAATAGCTGGGTCTTGAGGAAGCCCTATTCCCATTTTTCTGAGAAAGCACCAGATAGCTTTCCAAAGAGGAAATGGAAGGATCCAGTGGGTCCTGGAAAACTACAGGCGAGTCTGGGCCCTGGGGCCCTCCGCAAACTGTGGCAACAGCCAAGGAAAAAATAGGCAGTAAAAACCTTGAACCCCTACCCGGACTAGCCGATGGACATTCTCCACTGTTGAGTGGAGAAGGAGATCTAACTTTCACACAAACTCTGGTGCCCCATATTTGAACATGTCCCTTGGACGGAGATGCCTGGTGGCACTCAGAGGAAAGATAATAGGTCACCAAGGAGAGACTTGATACCGTATGAGCATATTCAGGAGGAGGAGGTCCCCCTCAGACACAGACTTAGGGGAGGGGAGGGGAGTAGGGGGGAAGTGGGAGGAAGGGAGGAATGGGAGGATACATGGGATGGGCTAACAACTGAGATGTAATATGTATAAATTAATAAAAATGTATTTAAAAAAAAAAGAAAAAAAAAAGAAAAAAAGCATAGAGAGTGAGAGGCCACCTGGAGGATGGATACAGAGACGCACAGGCAGAAGAAAAGAGGGACATTCAGTTTGAAGGGTTTTTAAGACAGCATGGAGAAGGAGAAGGAGAAGGACATTTTTTCCCTTCAGGGATATCAGGTGAGTAGAAAGCTAGGTGCTTTCTCTGACTCTCTGAGCTAGTAGGTTTTCACCCCAGCATCTGGCTCCTAAGTCTTTATTGGTAAAATTGAACATTTGGAATTTTGTTTAAAAACAACAGAACATTGTTCTGTCATAATAAAGCATTGTGACAGTGCAATGTAGCTTTGTGACTGCACAATGAATCCGCATGTTGTTACCCTGCTGCACTATAACATTAAAATGCATCATTGTAATGGCACAATGGAACACTGTCATATCCTAAGATAGATTTTGATAACACAATGGAACATTATAATGTCACAAAGGAAGATTGTGTTGACACAACATAGCATTGTGATGGCACAGTGGATCTTTGTTTATGTTACAATGCATCATTGTTATAATACAATAGATTGTTATGATCTCACAAAGGAACAATGTGATGATGAAACAGTATTGTACTCTGATGGTGTAATGGAGCTTTGTTATGGCACAATGAGTCATTGTAATACCACAGTGGAGATTTGTAAGCACTGCAGTGACACATTGTATCATTATGGCGCTGCAATGTGGCATTATGATGGCATAATGGACTGTTGTAATACCACAGCAGAGCACTGTAATGACACATTAGATCCTTATGATGTCACAAAAGAGCAATGTGATAACATAGTGTTTCATTATGATGACACTATGGATCAATATGACAATAAAAATGTTGCATTGTGATAGCATAATGTAGCTTTGTGTTGTCACAATGAGTCATTATAATGTCACATTGGATCATTATTATACCACAATGTGGCATTTTGGTGACACAATAGAGCATTGTGATGTCATAAATGACAATTGTGATGACAGAGATTAGCATTGTAATGGTACAGTGAAGGTTTGTGATGTCACAGTGAAGAATTGCGTTGTCACAAGGTAGCATTATCATATCACAGTTGAGCATCATGATGGCACATTGTTTCATTGTTTTGTCAAAAAACACTATTGTAATCATGGTAGCACAAGATGTTTTTGTAATCCAACATTATAATGATACAATGACTATTACGACATTGTACCTTCTACCAAGGAAAGGCACCTGCCTGTTGTTCAAGGGGAACATGTTGCTAAGCTACTGGTGCACTTTTCTATTCTTAGTCGAGAGGGCATTCTTGAGTCCTTTGGCATGTTTGATGGTGATCAACATATCTAGAATATTTCTATCTTAACAATTTGGCTTTTTAAATTTTGACTTTAAAATTTTTATGTTATGTTCCATCTCACTTGGAGTGGGCATCTTTTGAGCCTAAATTTCAGCTAATCAACTAAACAAACAGAAACATGTTCTTGAATTAGATTGCTGAATTAAAAGTCTCTAGCAAACATATCTATTTTCTTTTTTTCAATTAAATTTATTTTATTTTATTAATTTATTCATATTACATCTCAATAGTTATCCCCTCCCTTGTATCCTCCCATTCCTCCCTCCCTCCCATTTTCCCCTTACTCCCCTCCCCTATGACTGCGACTGAGGGGGACTTCCTCCCCCTGTACATGCTCAAACATATCTATTTTCATGATTCCTTTTTCTTTGTTTATCCTTTCCCTCAATATAAATCTACTATGACACATATTTCCAGTTTCTGTGTATGTAAACAACCAGTAATTAAACTTTAAAAGTGAGAAGACTCTTTTCTCTTTGAGATATGATTGATGTGACTCATAGGTCAAGAGACAATAACATGACTAAAGACTGTTGTAAACATAATTTCTGACCACTCATGTGTTGGCTGCTGCATGGAGGCCTGGGAACTGGGAGAGGGGCCAGAGGGTACTTAGTGTGTGCTGGGTGTCAGGATGGTGCTGAACTAAAAGGCAGAATGTGAGGATTCTTAGCATCTCTGGAAAGGTGCTCATAGAAGAGTCCACATACAAGGCAGAATTAGCTTATGGGATGGGGAGGAGGGACAGCTTTGGCCAATGAAAGAAGCACAGGGATGCTGAGAGCTATGGGGACTTATATGCACCTGAATTTACCAAAATGTGCTCATTTTAGATGCCAGGGTTCCACTCTTTTCTGAGCAAAGTCTAACTTAAGCATAAATGACCAGGTAAAACTCTGAATTCTATTGAATTTGAATTCAAAAGTCAGTCTTGGTATCTTAGTTTTGGAAGCATTCTATTAACTTAAGAGATTTTAGAGTGTGTCTGATGGCAGTTAAACAACTGTCCAAATCTCTAATTTTTTTGCCTAACCTCCATGTCCAACCTAGGTATGTTCAACCTTTTGACATTGTGACTTGAGGTTGTTACCCTTGAAGTTCACACTCAAGAACCATGCCATCTAGTTACACACAAGAGGCAAGCAAGGAAGCAAAAATCAAAGTATTTAAAGTAAGGTTATTATTTTGTTGGGTATTATTCATGGCTGTCCCTTCAGTGGCCACAAGTTAAACATATCTTGTAGAGCTTAGAGCATAGAGAAACTTAAAAAAAACCTAACCTTACAATTGCCTTTCTTGAGTTCTCCATTGCTTCAGAAATGCTCCACTGCACCCTTGTCTCTGTTTACCCTATTCCTACTACAGGGACCCACCAAGGTAGACACACAATTAAATAGCACATTGGATCATTATGGTACTACATTGTAGCACCTCTAAAAATGTGATGATTATATTTATCGCTGTGCTCTGAACTGACTTTTTGTTTTGTTCTTCAGGAAGAATTGAATTATCTTTACTTTCAATTATGTGACTTTTCCTGGGGGAAATGTAAAGAAATGCCTGGTTACCCTAAACAGAGAGGGCACCAACAGATCAAAGGACGGATTCCCATCCAAGTCCAGTTTGGTGAATCAACGAGTTTAGTAGGATTACTTACAGGAGACTGGGTAACTTAAAGGCCGCTAAACCACCAGGATCTTAGCCATAGACACTGTTAGTAAACTACTGACGAGTACTAATCCTTACTCAGCCTCCTACTGCCTATACCATCTAGTGCAGCTGGGGTAGGAGAGAACAGTGACTGGGCTCTCAGGTGAAGATTCAGGCTGTCATCGTCAGTACTATAACCCAGCCCTCATCTGCTTACATCATTGCTGTGACTGCAGACGAAGGTATTCTGTAGGTTACCGTGGCAACTCTACTTCATGGTGGTCATGTCAGTACCTGAGAAATAGCATCACCGCATCATCACCTTCAAGCCAACACAGTCATGTCACCACCGTCAAGTTCCTATTGTTGGGAGTCTGCTGTCTACAATTACTTCTACTTTTGAAATCTATATTAGTCACAGCCCAGTATAAGAAGGAAAACACTCTGGGTATTTTAAGCATGAAAGGATCATATACAGGAAATGAGATGCTTTTAAAAATATTTGAAAATGCTACAGTAACATGAATCAGGAAACCACAAATGGAACTATTAAATTTAATGCTCATCATCATAGATTCTATTTACAGATAAGGTAGCTGGGTCAGGAAGCCACTTCCTCTATCACCACTGAAATTTTCTCGACACCCACGAAGGTGTTAACCATGCACTGAGTCTGGTCACTAATGCCCTGAAGCTGCTTGTAATATGTATGTTTCTGTGTGTTTGTTCACTAGCCGGACTGCAAAGACACAGCAACCCATTTTACATCTAAAACTTTTGCAAAAGCATCAGTCAACAGAACTTAATTTTTGTATAAAATGCTAGCAGCCTAAAAGGAGGTGAGAGCAGTTGCTCTCCGGAGTGTTAAGAAATTAAGTGCTTACTTTGTCAGCGGGTGTCATAGTTAGCGTCAGCTCTCAACCTGATACATCCTGAAGTCACCTGCTAACTGATGTTGGAGGGCTCAGGTTACTATAGGCATTGTGTCTCTGGGCCACTGGTCTTGGGTTGTTTCAGGAAAGCAAGCTGAACCAGCCTGGTGGAGCAAGCCTGTGAGCCATGTTCTGCCATCACCTCTGCTTCAGGTCTGAACTCTAGGCTGCTGCCCTGAGTTCTTGCTCTGGATTCCCTCAGTGACAGACTGGAAGATGAACTAAACCCTTTCCTCCCCAAGTTGCTTTTGGTCAATGTTTTACTATAGTGATAATGAAACAAATGAAAACAAAGATGGTATCAGAGAGGGGTATATTGCTGTGACATGAATGACTATGATGTCTTGTGGAGGATTGTGGAAGAATTTGGAATTTTGCTGAGAGAAATGCATACAATGGGGGGCCAGACTTGTGAAACTTCAAAGAGAAATAAAGACTCTATCATGCCTGTTTGTGTAATACAATGGATTAAGAGTCTGTAGAAATGAAACCTTTGTTTTACTGGGATAATAGTTGCCGGCTAGCAAGAGATACACATGACCTAGGCAAAATCTTTTGGAAGTATTTCCTCAGGGTCAGCCAACAGAAGCTGTGTTCCAGGGAGGCCAGTGCTGCATGTCAAGCTGTAGGCTGAAGTTAGTGATGTTCCAGAGTCTCCCTCAGGACACTGGATTTAAAGTAATGGAGTAGACAGACAGTGGGTGGGGCGGGGCATTGTGGTTTGGAAGGGAGGCCATTGGTGGAGGTGCAGTGCCGGTTGTAGGGGAGACCCTAGGATACTGGAGGTGCCAGGAGAGCCAGGTACACAGAGTGGACTAAACCTGCAGGACAGGCAGTGTGTGTTGTGGAGGGCAGGACTAGGGGAATGGATCTGGCTGAATCCTTTGCATCTAGAAGGTTAGGAGTCCCAGCTGCTGGACACTGAGCTGCAGAATTTGATTGACACTGTGGGATGGTCAGCTTTGCTTTGATTTAATACTAATCACACCCTGGCTCTTCCTTTCTGGAACAATCAAGTATTTAATGTTTATGTTTATTTTTATTTTACGGGAGCCCACAGTTAAGAGACATCTGGTTTTTAAAGAGAACTTCGGCTTTTAGGTGTTGAAAAATTTAGAAACTGAGGTTTTTTTTTTTTTTTTTAAAACCAGATTATTTTATAATGTGGCCCTAATATTAACATGGGATCTTAGAGGCGAACAAGACAGGGAAGCTGCATGTAACAGTGGTGTGTTCGTGAATCAAGCTGACAAGAGGTTGGCTTGTGATAGTTGATCTTGGTTTTGAAGAAGAAAACCTTCAAAGAGGAAAGCTCATCTGAAGAACTACGTCAGTGAGCCTGGCCTGCGGGCTTGTCTGTGAAGCATTTTCGCCTTAAAGTATTTCTTATCCTTCAAGAATTTCATGTACTCTTTTTTTTGGACCATATTTAACATCCCTCAAATTCTCCCTCCAGCTCCTGTAAGATCACCCTCTCCTTCCTTATTCTCCAATTTCATGTCCTTTAAAAAACAACCCACTGGGGGCTGGAGATGTGGCTCAGAGGTTAAGAGCACTGGCTGTTTTTCCAAAGGTCCTGAGTTCAGTTCCCTCTTCTGGCCTGTAGGTACTCATTCCAGTGAAATACTGTATAAGTAATAAATAAATCTTTAAAAAAAAGCCGTTGAGTACAATTTGTACATCCATGAACTCCTGGCGCTGGGCCACCCACTGGATCATAGTTGGCCTGGTAGGGGCTGCATCATTAGAGGAAACTGATTTCTCTTGCACAGTCTCTTCCCCAGGAGCTATCAATTGCCAGTAGCTTCTCAGCTCGGAGTGGGACTTCTTGACTCACTCCCCCTTCGTTATGTGACTTGATCTTGTGCAGATCTTGTGCAAACTGTCACAGCCACTGTGAATTCATTTGTGCATCTGTGCTATTGTATCCCTGAGCCACTATTTTGATGAAACTATGCTACCTATGGCTTGTATAGTCTTTCTTCCCCTCTTCTGTGATGCTCTCTTGGCCTTGGGGGCAGAATGTGTGATGTGTCTCATGCAGGGCTGAGTGCTTCTCTGTCTCTTATCCTCTACACACCACAGATGTTGGTCTCCGTGTTAATTGCCATCTACTGCAAAACAAAATAAAGCAAAACAAGAAACAAAAACGCTCCTCTGATGAGGATTGAGAGATAAACAAATACCTTTGTATAAAGATAAGAACCATAAAGGGTATGGTGGCACATGCCTTTAATCTAGATCTTTATGACTTGGAGACTAAACTGGTCTACACAGTGAGTTCCAGGCTAGCAAAACTATATAATAAGAGCCTGTCTTAAAAAAAAAAAAGACAAAAACAAAAACACCCAACAAAACAAACAAAAACAACAAAACAAAAAATGAAACAACAAGAAGTGTAAAGAACTCAGGGTGGGGGTTGTAAATACAATTGGAAACTAGTTGGTTAGTCCTGTAACATTTGTGCCACTACAACACCAGTGGGCAAATCTTGTCAAGGCAGTGATCACTGTAAATCCCCCTGTAAATCACTTACAGGCGGGTAAGTTGATGATCACTTTTTTCTTCCAGTTTAGATGCATAGCACCTTCTAGCATGATGAAGGCTAGCCAGTAGAGAATGAAGTTTCCAGGTTGGTGACAACTCAATTGCTTCATGTTCTAGGACTTGAATATATGGTACTTTCAGCTATAGGGTGCTACCATGAAGTCCTGGGGGTTATTCAAGAGCAACAGCAAGAGCCTGTGGTATTTGGGGTCTATGGGGCTTCATTTACCAAAATCCTCAAAGGAAATAGCCCATTCCTGCACTGGTTTTATTTGATAGCCATTGTCACCCTGCTAGAGGGTTACTCTATTTAAGCTTTTTACATATCTATGGGTATATATTTTAGGAAGCGTCTACAGCAATAGGTTCCATACGACATTTTTGCTGAGCTTTTTGTTGTTAGTTATCCCTCCCTGTGCAGTGAAAACTCATTCTCACTCCTCAACAAAGCTGTCATTCCAGATAAACCTGTCATTCAGTCAGAAGTAGTTTGTGTAAAGGTAACACAGATGCATGGAGACAGGTCCCTGAGCTGCTAGAGCTCTTCCCGAAAAGGCCCCTGGAGCAGTGAGAGCCTCTGATCTCATTACATGTCCCATTGCTTCCTTCTGAAAGGAGGCTGAAAACACGTTAAAACTGCAACCAGTGACTCTCAGTGCTTTTCACTTCTATTTGCCACCCTCCCCTGCCCCCCACCCACTCCTCTCTCTGCCCCCCCCTGCCCCCCCCCCCCCCCCGCCATAATCTAGAACCCTTCCTTTCATCCTTTGAGATAAGCCCCACCTGTGCCTTTATTTCTCTGGGGGCTCTGCAAAGGTGACAGGCTAGGTAATTTAATTAACTAATTTAACTAATACATAATAAGGCCCCATTGGCTTCATGTATCACCCTTTGAAAATAACATTTGCATTTTAAATGAAGCGCCAGAGACAGCAAGCCTGACAAATTGCTTAGAGTTCATCAGGACAAATGCACTAATTTCACAGAGGAGGCTATGCCGGCTCCGAGGCTCCGAGGCTCCGAGGACTAGGTGGAGGTCTCTGGCGCTGGCCTAGTGTTTGGTCCACCTTGTACCGCCACGGACTGACTCTCTCAGAATGATCAGCGCAAAAAGAATTCTCAGGTACTAAGTGGAAGGATTCTTTGACTCACGAAGACTGTCGACATGGTTGTTCCTTCTCTCCTGAAATGACTACTTCTCTCAGTGCTTGTCTGTGTATCGTGTGTAGCATGTGTTGTGCGCCTGTTGCTTGCCTGTGTGTCTTCAGTGCCCAGACTGAGGTGAGAGAGTGGAGAGTCACTGTAAGTCACTAAAAAGATTAAGTTGATAGGTGAACAATGAGCAGACACAGAAGGCAGAATCCTTGGAATTAGACGTCCGTGTCTCTGAGCATGGACATTCTATTAGCGACTCTCCCCCTGCCGTTCATCACACTGAGGAATATGTTCACTTCCTGCCGCCTCTCTCACCCCTTCCTTCCTCCGCCTCCTGCCCTCCACTCCTGCTCTTCTCTCGCCCAGGCCCTTGTATATATATGATAGTACTCTGCCACTCAGCCACGCCCCCAACTCCCTGTCTCTGACGAGGCACGTCCTGGCCTCAGTCTTGTGCTTTGTGTCTAACTGCACATGCTGATCTAGCCTCTTCTTCGTCATATTTCTTTTCTTCATAAAATTGCCCTCATCCTTTTGCAAGATTGGGAAATGACAGACATAAAGAATACCACATAGTCTGTTCTGAGGGGTTTTTCTCAGACAGAGACAAAAAAAAAATAATAATAAAAAAATAAAAATAGTGTTTTGAAATGCCTTCAAATCAACAGTAATTTAAAATTTTCACAACACGAAGAGGCAGATTGCAAAATGGATTTGACACCTTGAAAAATCTTCCCAGAAGACAGATAAACGTGTTCCCACTTCATGAAGCTTGTTTCATAAGTATTCCATAAATATCGATGTCAGGGTTGTTAAGCAATTAATATTAACCTATCGAGAAAGCATTTCTTTTCTACGTGGTTGATTTCCAGTGGGAAGACTAATTAAATATTAAAGACCCTGTTAGATATTTTCTATAATTACAGCTTCTGTTGTACTTACAAATGATGTGTCTACATCCAGAGAGAAATAATGATACGATGTTAAGCCACTCTTACCCATAAACACAATGCAGATGTTTTCAGTCGTGCTCTCCTCCGCCTAGGCTGCCTGTGGCCAGCTACTGCCCTTTGCTTCTCCATGAGTTGAAAGGGCACTAATTTACATACTCACGCCTCTTTGGTGCATTCTGTTGTTATTTTTTGTTTTGTTTTATTCATAAAAATCCTCTGTATATGTCATAAACTAAGGCTTGATAAAATGAAAGGGAGACGTAGTGGCATGGGTAGCTCACAACAAAAATCAGATTAGGAATAGGCTAAAATGGTCTCGCCACAAATACATTTTAAGTATGTAAGGTAAGGCATATGTAAGTTAGTTAGATTTTGCTAGTCTGCTACACACACACACATACACACACACACACACACACACACACACACGCACATGCTCTCTCTCTCTCTCTCACACACACACACACACACACATGCTCACACACACATACACACATGCTCACACAAAATGCACTCATACACAAGTACATACGTACTCACTCTCTCACACACACATGCACACACACACACATACACACACACTCACACTCATACTCCAACTTGATTCTTCCTTTTCTTCTCTTCTCCCTCTTTTCCCTTTGGTGCTAAGGACTTAAACCCATGGCCTTGTGTATAGTAGACAAGTTCTCTACTGTTGAGCTATATCTCCAACCCTGAACATTTTACACAGAAGCGCGTGCACGTGTCACACACACACACACACACACACACACACACACACACACACACACACCCTAAGTATGAACGGTGACCAGACTTTCATTTTTTATTAAATGATTGATTGAATATAGTAATTATTCACATGGAATTTATACTAGGTATCAAAAGCCATTTAGAAATAAAACAGATGTACTTGTTTTCATTAAGTTTCACTTTTTTATGCCTTGCTATACCATTTGTTGTTGTTGTTGTTGAAATCATAAATCAATTGCAGGATTTCTTAACCTTTTCTTCTCTTAGCCAGAGGTTCTCAGTCTGTGAGTGGTGACCCCTTTAGGGGGGGGTCCCATATCAGATATATTGCATATCAGATATTTACACTGTGATTTGTAAGAGTAGCAAAATTTCAGTTATGAAGTAGCAACAAAATAATTTTATGGCTGCGGGTTCCCCACAACAGGAGGAGCTGTATGAAGCGGTCACAGCATTAGGAGGGTTGGGAACACCGCACTAGACACTCCCATAAACCCCTCCCGCTCTCCTTCAAATTGTTATTGCACGCATCTATGTGTAAGATCGCCTGTTGAGTCCATGTAGTGTTACTTGTATGTATGTTTTCAGTGTTGAGTATGTGCTTTTCCCTGGGGAGAGCTGCCTCTCCTGCTCCCCGCTTCACGCAGCTGCATGCAGTTCTCTGTGTAGGGTTGAGGCCTCGTGGCTTTTTCCCTGTGTGGGTTGGCATCTGCATTGGTGTCCCTGTTCAGCTCACGTGTGGTCATGTTGGTGAGACTGTATTGGTGGAGCTTTTGACATTCCTAGGAGACACACAAACTCACAGCAGAGTCCCTGATTCTCTGGCGCTTACAATTTTTTCTGTTCTTTCTTTCACCATATCCCCTGAGCCTTAGGTGTGGAAGCTTATTTGTAGTTTGTGAGTGTGTGTGTGTGTGTGTGTGTGTGTGTGTGTGTGTGTGTGTGTGTTGGAATTGGGCTCCGCAACTCTGCCTACTGATTGGCTGTGCAGGACCATTGTCAGGATAGGGATATTGGGGAGCAAAAGAGAGGGGACTACCGGGGCACAAGTAATTTGATCAGGGGAATGGGAAAAGGGGAAAAGATCCTTGGGGAGGGCAGATGTAAACACAGAAAAAGGTAGAGGGAGGGCGAAGGGGAATGACAGGACACGTTGACCTGATGGGGGAAGGTGCCTCTGAGGGAAGGAGAAGAAAGCTAAATATAGAAGGAGGTAGGTAAGTAAAATTACAATATGGATGACAAAAGATGTCACAAGGAATTACACTATTAACTACTTACCTAAAAACAACCACACACAATTCTGTGTATAAATATACGTGCACAGTTTTAAGGAACCTTTCTCATCTGGGCTGACAGCACTCCGAGAACCAAAGACCGCCTAACAAAAGTCCCAACACCAGACATGGGAGGCCCTCTTTTGAGCTGTTGGCAAAGGCTGACTAAGAGACTCCGCAAACATACAGTCCATTGCTGTTGCCCGTGGTTACCTCCCCAAAGTGGAAGTTAAGGTCTTATTGCTGAAGATACCATGCACTTCAGAAACAGGGCCCAGACATCCTGAATTCTCCCATCCTGAGGACTAGCTTTCCTGGTACCAGAAAGTGCCCATGCAAACTTCCAGAGGAGAGAGGCACTCAAGAGTTCCACTGTGTTATGACGTCTATGAATCACATTAATGACCAACATGGCATCGTAACTCTAAGGGTGCATGTCTTGGTGGTAACCAGCTGCTCTCTAGTTGGATCTGAGACTCATTTAACAAGAAGGAAGCCACACCTCCCACTGAAAAACTAGCTAACTAGTCAGTGCTAGTGAAATTGTGGCTATTGGAGGAGAATCTATGACCACTCACCCACTACAGTAGCATACTCCCTAACATCAATCTATAAACATGTGTCCTTAAACCCACAGAGAACTGCAGCCCTTCAGCCCTCATCAAGGAAACTTCTCTTAAGCAACAGAGCCCAGGACAGAAAATTGCAACTACTCAATATGCTGAATACATATTTTAAAACATTTGTGTTGGACTTCATATATAAACACAACAGGCGTTATTACTCATTTGAGAACAGGCTCTCTCTCTCTCTCTCTCTCTCTCTCTCTCTCTTTCTCTCTCTCTCTCTGTCTTTGTTGTCCAAGCTAGTCTTTAGTAAGTGGCTCAAGCACTCTTTTCCCCCCCTGTCCTCCCAGACTCCCAAGTATCTGGGATTACAGCATGATGTATCACTAAAAAGCAAATATATCAAGAACAGATGTTCCTGAAAGTTCTTTGTTTAGTCTTCATCTACCTGCACACTTCCTTCCTCTACATGTTTCTAGAAACAAGAAGGTTTTTCAAATCCTCCCACAGGTCTATGCTGAGCACTTTAACCATCTATCACCCACTCCAAATTCCCACAATCTCTTGTCTTTTCCTTATAAAGGCAAGAATTCTGTCACAATTGCAAATCCTTACAGGTGAAATAGACACACTGTTCTGGTGGGCTTCGCTCTTTAGATTTTTGACATTAGCAAACAATGGAAAGGAAAACAGTGGAAGCATCATTGCTGACCTCGAGGGGAGGTAAGCACGTTAAAAGTAGGATTAAAAAAATATTTATTTGTTGTTTGCCAATGTCATACATGTATCTATTTCATGTTTCACCTCCTCCTTACCTTCTACTATGCCCATCCTACTCTTGCTGAAATACCTTTTTGCAACAAGGCCACCAACCATTTTTACGCTTTTGTCTTGTGACCTGGTGACTTTAATTGGGATTCTATGCATGAGCGTTGATGGGGGGAAGTTATTGGAACACGAGCAACTTAACGGTGCCTACATCGTTGCAAAAGATGGCTTCCCCAAGTAATAACTGTCAATGCCTTCTCAGGAAAGGGTGGGACCTTGTAAGTCGTTCCTCCATTCATGGTGGGGTGTTGATGGGCCCCGTCTTGTGCAGGTGATGTAACCATAGCTGCTGTGCCATGAGCACATCATCTACAGAAGACAGCGTTCACCACGCTCCTCCCTGTCCCACAACTCTTTCACCCCTTTCTGTTCCCTTTTCTGTGGTGTTTTCTGAGTCCTGTAGGGTGTGAGATGTAGATGTTCACTTATGGCTGATCATACAACAGTCACCATTTCTAAGCGTTTTTTTTTAACCTGTTTTGAGTCCCCGCATCTATCATCATCCATAGCGAAATGAAACTTTTTAAACCAAGGCTCAGAGCTACCCTGAGAGTGAGATATAAAAACACAAATCTATACCACTTTCACTTATCAGAACAATAGTAGGAGATCCTACTTGGGGCCATGGATCCCCCAGACTCGGGCGTTTAACCAGGTTTATGGTACTAAACACTCAGTAGGAGGACGTGTTTGGTTACCCACATAACAGTCGTGCCAATATTGCACCAGAAAGCACATCTTGCCTGGCAGGTTGGTGTGGCAGCTCTCAGGGTTCACGGATGGGTAAGACCACTGATGCCTTTCCTCCTTCAGCAGCAAAAGTGCCTGCCAGCACTATGAAAACTCAGCACCTGGGAGGAGGCTTCCAGTTTAGCTGCGGCTTTACTTCTTTATAACCAAAGTGCATACAGTCTTCAGCAATAGGGTTTTATCACCCAGTTCCTGGGCAATCAAGAGTAATGGTAATATAGTCTATTCAATAGAGTCTATTGTTTTCGGGTCTGCTGGAGCTTCCTTGATTGACAGCTCACAGGGAGATGACTCATACCTTGCACTGGGAATTTGTTTAATAACCTATGGCTTCTGGGAGCAGCATTATCTACTAACATGAGATACTTCCATTCAACGTTTTTTATAAAATATACTAAAAGTTTTTATATGTATTCTCTCTCTCTCTCTCTCTCTCTCTCTCTCTCTCTCTCTCTCTCTGTGTGTGTACTATGACATGCATGTGGGAGTCAGAGGATAACTTGCAAGCACCAGTTTTCTGTTTTTCCATGTGGATTCTAGGGATTGACCTCAGATGATCAGTCTTGGCAGTAAGTATCTTTACTGGCTGAGCCATTACACTGGCCCTTAATTGTATTTTTAAAATTACTTTAAAAACTGACAGTTTCCCCAATGATCCCATACATACATAATCTTCCCATCAATCCTTATTTTAGTTAAACCTCCCCAACCTCTTTCCCAACCCCCTACTCCCATCTCTGCAAATTATTGCACTCCCAATACTCTGCTCCTCACTTTCGCATTATGGGTTCTATTATCCCCCTTTCTTAAAGCCTCTTCCCTCCCCGCAATGGTCCCTTTCTAGCTTCCTGGTTTTTACAGGCGTATTAAGTAAGAGATGCAAGGCTTAAGATTCAAAGCCAGGGTCCTCATCTGAGTGGGAACATGCGGTGTTTGTCTTTCTGTGCTTAGGTTACCTCATGCAACGCAATATTTTCCATCTTCATGCACATTTAATAACTTCATTTTCCCTCACAGCTGGATAAAATTCCGCTGTGTATATGTACCACATTTTCATTTTCCAGTCATCAGCTGATAGACATCTAGGCTGATCCCATTTCCTAGCCATTGTGAACTGAGCAGCAGTGACACATGGAAGAATGGTGTCTCTGTAGTAGGAGTCAGAGTCTGTGGCTGATGTGCTCAGGAGCATCATAGCTGGATTATATGATATTTCTGGATTTAGCTTTTTTGAGAAATCTCTGAATTTAGTTCCATAGTCACCATAGAAATCTGCACTCCCAACAATACTCCTTGTCCCCACATCCTTGTTGACATTTGTTGTCTTTTGTATTCTTGATGGTAGTATCCAATATTAAAAAATACTTACTTTAGTGTGTGTGTGTGTGTGTGTGTGTGTGTGTGTGTGTGTGTGTGTATGAGAAAGAGAGAGAGAGAGAGAGAGAGAGAGAGAGAGAGAGAGAGAGAGACAGACAGACAGACAGACAGACAGAGAGACAGACAGAGACAGACAGACAGACAGATGGAGACAGACAGACAGACAGACAGAGACAGACAGACAGACAGATGGAGACAGACAGACAGACAGACAGAGACAGAGACGAAGACAAAGAGAGACACAGAGAGAGACAGAGAGAGAACAGAGAGACAGAGACTGAGAGAACAGCACAAGCATGTGGAAACCCACAGACATCGGAAGAGGACACTGGATCCCCTACACTGGAGCTGCATGCATTTGTGAGCTGCCATGTGGATGCTGGGGGCCGATCCTAGGGCCTCTGCAAGACCAGAAAGTGCTGTTAGTCACTGAGCCTTCTCTCCGGTTCTATAAGTAGAGGCTAGTGACACTGAACACTTTTCAAAATAGTTAAAATGTATTTTTATCACATTTCTTATCTCTGTGCATGCTTGTATGCCATGCTTGCATTTGGAGGCCAGGATACAGTAGTTCTCTCTTTCCATGGTGTGGGCTCTGTGGATGAAAGCCAGGTCATCAGCCTAGGCAGCAAGTGCCTCTAACCGCTAGGCTGTCTCACCAGCCCAGTTCAGATACTATCTGTTAACCATCTGGATTTTTCTGAGAGCTCTCAAGCAGAATTGCTTGGACTTGAAGACAGTTAAATAATTTTTTAGACTTAAAGTGCTGTGATTTTCACATATGTGTTGGAAGAGGATTTGTTTTTTGTTTTTGTTTGTTTGAAAATGGAGAAATTTGAATGGGACACTTAACACATATGGAGGAAAAGTGGAAGCTGAATGAAATTTTCTATTAAACAGAATGTACCTTTATCTGCCCCAAACCAGTGAAGTAGAATAACTCAGTCATGGCTTTGAAGTTCTTGGTCACTAGACACCCGAGGACTTGTCAGTCTTCAAGAAGGAAACTCACTTCCCACACTTGGGCCACTTTGACCAGGCTGGAGGAGCACACTTTAGTGAAGGTTCCACAGCGCCGCACGGCACAGCACGCCTGAGCTGCCTTCAGCACTTCTGATCAGACAAGGGAGCTGTTCTTCTCATTTATCACCTTATATCTTTTTCTGTTTTGTTTTGTTTTGTTTTTTAGTTTAGCATACAAAGTAATAGTTTTGTGAGTGAAATAGAGAATATTTCCACACACACGTGTCACTAGACTTTGTTCTCATTCGTCCCCCCACAGCCTGCCTTCCTCCGCACACCTGCCTATTCTCATTTCTCACAGCAAGTGAGATAAATAAGAAAGCTCTGAGTCTTCTCAGGCATCTTAAGCAGTGTGCTTTGGAGATGCACCCAATGGATCTTTAAGGACTTCCCAACTGAAGAGATGCCATCAGTGAGAGAGAAAGAAGTGTGGGGTGAGCCTTACTTTCCAGGCTTTGGTAACACAATAGTTGGCACCACACTTCACCTTCACAATGGACCAAGGGATGTGTGTGGTGGAGGACACAGGCAAATGTGATGCATCTCAGAATCTAGACAGCTTTATTAGGGACAGTTACTGTTATAAAGAATGAAAATCCCAAATGTTCGAATTTTACCAATAAAGACCCAAGAGCCAGATGCTGGGGTGAAAACTTGCTAGCTCAGAGAGGCAGAGAAAGCACCCAGCTGACTTTCTTACACAGATCAGATCCCAGGAGAAAAACAAAAAAGCCTAAAGACAAAAGCTTGCTGGCTCAGCTCACAGCCCAGGAAGAAAAGCCAGAAACACTAAAAGCCAAAGAACTTGCTGGCGCAAAGCTCAAAAGCCTCTTCTTATCTGCCCACATTTTAATCCCCGTCAGCTGGTTTCTTGCTCTGCCTCTTGACCTAGGGTTAACTTTATTAAATCTGGTGTACAGAAAGCTCTTGGACTAAAGATGTGTGTTAGGGCTCAGCCACACCAAAGAAGAAACCAGAGTTTTTTACAGTTCATAATCCCGGGGTTCACCAAGGGATCAAATATCCTGCAACACACAGTGTTATGGACTTTTCTATCTACAGTAGGGATAGGAACAAAAAGACTTCTTATGGCATTTTATACTCCATCCCAGGGTTTTAAAAATTACACTTATGGGGCTGGAGAGACAGCTCAGTGGTTCAGAGCACTTGCAGCTGCTGTAGAGGACCTGGGTTCAGTTCCCAGCATGAACATGGCGGCTCACGGCTGCCTGTGACCTCAGTTCTAGCATCCTCTTCTGATGCTGCACATAAGTACACCCTCTCTCACACAGACCAAAATAAATGTTAAAAAAAAAATCCATTCTAGTTGCTTTTAACAATGCTCTCTTTGTCTCACAGGACCTGGATGCAGATGGCTCCTGTGCACTTTGGTCAATAACGAGCATGTCCCTTGATGTCTTCGTCATAATTTAGGAATAGCAGCCCCATGTTATGATTGCTGAGTGGCACTTGTCCACAGAGAGGAGGACAGAAGCAAGGGTTCTGCCCCACTCCCACCCCAGGCGTAAGCTACGCTCCCAGGTTTACTTCAGAGCAATCACTTTACAAGCTAAGCGTCCAGGCTCCCTGTGTGCTCTGTAGAGCCACGTGCTACCTGCCTGGTCCACCTGCCTTTCTGGTCCGTTTTCTATTGATCCTTATGGAAGTTATGACTTTGATCAAGTTGGCAGGCTGTGGCAGTGCCTCTTTCATATTCATCTAATAATAGCTGTGAAAAAATTTAAAGGAAATCTAGCACCTCTCTTTTTGAAAAAATTTTTTTGTGGTTAATTAATATCTTCATGGTAAAAGTAAAATATATACAAAATAAAGACTAAAGCTAAAAAGCATTGATTATTTTGTCACTTAGGATTAATCGACCTTTCAGTTTCTTTCTATGTATAGAAACATATGTAGATATTCATTTGCATATGCATAGTTAGGTAGATGTAGATATATACACATGCACAGATGTATACATGTGTCTCATTATATAAAAGGTTGACACGTTATATTTTAATATTTATATTAGATTTAAGTGTCCTGTAGTTTTTTTGGTCATGCAGGAAACTGAACCTAGGGACTCAGTCCACACCAGGCAAATGCTTTTCCACTGAGTCAGCTCAACTTTCCCCCATATCTTTGAGCATTGATAAATATGTTTTGTTATTGTTGTTGACACTGTTATCACTGTCGTGTGTGAGAGTGGTAAGGGTGGGTGCACACATGCCATGGAGCCCATGGGAAAGTCTGAGGAGAGCTTTCAGGACTTGAGTCTTTCCCTCACCTTGTTCTGGTGGCAGAGTCTCTCTGATGTTTGTCATACAGACTAACCGGATGGCTCTCAAGACTCCAGGCGATTCTCTGGCCCCTGGCTCCTGCCTTGCCGTAGGAGTGCTGGTCTTAGAGGTGTGTGCTACCACATCTGGATATTTACATGTGGGTCTCAGGGATTGAACTCAGGTCATCAGGCTTGTGTGGCAGTGCCAAGTCATCTCGTTGGCCAACTAATCATTTCTTCAGATAAAATTTTAAAATTAAAATTCTTGTTTAAAATATGTGAGCATTTACAATAATTCTAGACTTATATAGTTAAGTTGTTTTCAGGGATAATTTTTAGGGTGTATTTTATTTTATGTGTGTATGTGTGTGTGTGTGTGTGCACACGTGTGTGTGCATGTGTGCAAACCTGTGTGTGTCTGGATGTAGGTGTGGGTACCTGTAGAGGCCTGAAGAAGTCATTCTCCTGTAGCTGGAGTTACAGGTATTTGTGATCTGTTTAACGTGTTGTTGGGATCCGAACTCTGGTCCTTGTGATTGATGGCGAGCTCTTAGCTATTGAGGCATCTCTCCAGCCACATAGAAAAATTGCTTCAGCTTCTGTTCGCATCAGATTACATGGGAATGATTACCTTTCTGGATATTTAAGCATGTATTAGGTTAAAAACTGTATGTGGGCTTTTCCTCTCTAACCTTATTAAATATTTAATTAAGTTGGGAAATGATTTATATTTTATTTAGTCTTCTGATAGACTTATAACAATTATTATTATCTCAGTGCTACATTTTACTTTTAGATTTTCAAGTTTTCTTCATCTATGCAGGTCTTACCTAGTTCTTGTTAAGTTTATCTCTAAGGTATTTCTAGTTTTGAGATTGGATTGTTTTCCCTTTGTATTTTCTGGTTAGTTACCTCTGTTACATGAGAAAGCTAATGGTTTTGTAACATTTATTTATTTATTTATTTATTTATTTTCTGTTTTGTAAGTGGAAGATAAAAGGAACAGATAATTTGACTATCTTTTAAACACATGTGATTCTCTGTCCTCTAAGGTTTGGGGGGCACTTGAGAAAGCTTCAGGCCCCCCCCAGGAAGGTGTAGAATTTACAGATAAGTCAGCTCTACTCCACAGTGAGGCAGGAGAGCGAGGTCTTTACACCCTAGCGATACACCTGGCCGGCCTGGCAGGAGCTAGTTAACTCTGAGGACACACTTCTGACCCTCTTTATGGCTTTCACACTGTTGCAACAATGGATCCCAGCACATTAGAGTTTCCCCAGGAGTCGCCCGTCGGATCGAGAAAAGATTGAAGCCCTGGGAGACATGAGAGGAGGAGGGCCTTGTCCCTTGGAGATTTACAATTTCTCAGGTGACCTTGCAAGAGAGACACTGGTGACAAGCCATACATTGACCAGACTACTTAGTTATCCACATCTATTTATTTCTCTTTTAAAAAATTAATTTATTCATATTACATCTCAATTGTTATCCCATCCTTCATATCCTCCCGTTCCTCCCTCCCTCCCGCTCTTTATTTCTACTTAAACCTTACTTTAAGTGAGGGCCTCAAAGGTGGACCTGGGGGCGTCCGGCCACTGAGCCATTCTTACCAGTGTGAGCACACTGAACACGTCTCTTCTTCCTACACTTTTCTATTATATTGGTTCTTTTAACTGACTTATGGTGGACGGGTGGCTGAGCCTGCCTAGCTGAGGCACAGGCTGAGATTGTAAACCACTTAGTAACAGTGACATCATGTCCTGCACATAGGCTGCCCAAGGAGACGACCTGGGGCTCTTTGCAGCTGAGGCAGATCTGGAAAGCCTGACTCTGGAGGATGGCTGTAAGGTCCGTGCCTGGCAACTGAAGCAAAAGCCTCTCCTGAAAGTGTGATCTGGACAACGTGCCTGTGTATACATCAGAGCACTCAAAACAAACAATCTTAGGACAGTATTTGGAGGCTGAGGAACTTTCTTCTGGACTGTTGCTGCAGTTTTCTAACTTGCCTGGTGGCTTTTGGTCCCCATGCCCAACCTGTGCTTTACCGTGCTGCCACACAGCATGCCTTTGAAACATAAATCTGACCTTATTGCTTGGAGGGAGACCGTGAAGCCAGGTGGGTCTGGACCCAGAGGGGCCTGCACAAGCTGATGCACCAACTGAGGACATTGCATGTGGAGAACCTAGGATCCCCCACCCCCTGCCCCCCACCCCTCCCCGTCCCCCAATTCAGATGTATCAGATGAACAGCCAGTTCCCCACATTGGGGGCAGAGGGGAGGGGAGTGCCTCGGACCCTCTGACATGAACTCTGATGCCCATGGTTTGATCTAGGATGAGGTAGAGTATTTCAAGTAGAGGGCATAATGGACAGACACAAAAGTTACATGTTGGGAGCAAATTTGGGATGTTGGGGACGATATGGCAAATGAAGGCGACTAAGCGGGGATAGGGCATAGAGGAATTTTGCATACATTTCTCCTGCATCTTCCTTTCTCTTCATCTTTCTGTCCAGTTTATGACTCCATGTCTGAGCAACGGAGCGGAGGAGAGATGGAGCACAGGAAAATTAACTGAGGTTTTTTTTTTTTTTTAAACAAGTTACTCCTTTCTCTAGTGGAGTACCCCTCAGGGCTCTCTGGTGGTTTTCATTTGGACCTCTCACCTGTAACTTTAGGGCACCTTTCCCTTTGATTTGACTAGCATATCTGTTGGACAGGCCTTGGCTTAGCGGGGCTGCTTCCCATGAGCTCATGCTATGGAGTCCCCTCATCCAGTGATTTTAATATGACAGAACTTGAGGTCTAGAGTTCAGCTTCCTCCTCAGGATTGCCTGTGCCTGTTCACGGGAAACATCCATTTCCTGCTGTCCAAGTCAATTTGGGCTGCTATAACAAAATGTCTTGTACTGAGTAGCATATATATATAACCAAACCCAAACACTTATTTTTCATACTTCTGAGGCTGGGGTTCCAGGATCAAAGTGCTGGCAGGTTTATTGTTTGCTGAAGGGCCACTCATGGCTTGCATACTGCCCACATCACATGCTGGCCTCATGGAAGGGGAGGTGCCGGATCTGCCTGGGATTTTGCTACAAGGACGCTAATCTTCTTCATGAGGGCGCCACCCTTATAGCCTAATCACTTCTCAGATGTCCCACCGCTTAACGCCATCACTCTGGGCTTATGCTTTTCAATATATAAAAATACCTGTGGGGGTCAGGGACACGGACGTTGAATTCGTTGCCCTTGCACTACCAAGCCAAGGGTGTGCAGGACTTCCCTCAAGCCCGCAGCCTTCTGCTCACTCCATCACCAAGGCAGGATGCTAGTCTACTACCGAGCTTTTTTTCTTTCATACCTCCCAGATGAGAGTTATAATAGAGACCACAGTGGCCTTTGAACAACACATTGCCGGGGGAAACCCCTTTACTTAGCTCGAACTGGGCCCCACATCTTTTTGCTGACTCATGTACAGCCTTTCAGAAGAGGATGCTGGAACCCGAAGCATGGTTCGAATGAATTTCATATTACACACTGCAGTTTGAAAAGCCGAGGGCTATCAACTTATAGTCATTGGCTATCCCTTCCACTTAATTGTTTCAAGGTCAGAAGAAATTACTTATCCAATTAGTTGGGACATGAGACAGTGACAGCTCTTTCCTAAAATAGATGAAAAGAATGATGTTAAGGGAAAAGAATTCTGACCCTAATTTAAGAAAGGTGCAATTAAAGTAATGAGTCAGTATTTCAAACGACACATCTGAGAATGTTCTGGACAGCCACATATCTTCTTCTTCAGAGTGAGATGTGTTTAACATAGACTACCGCGCAGAGTGAAATATGAGAATGAAGCGTCCCCGTGTCCACAAGCCCTTCTGTTTTAGCACTTTTACCCACAGCAGGGAAAGCTGCTTCGATAGAAAAGTGTTAGACGAAAGAACAATTTGATCCGGGCAGTGTTTCCCTGCCCCCATGTTTATAGACATGTGCCTGCAACGCACACACACATTTAAATACCTACTTATTACTGTATATGTGCATGTATGATGGGGTGGGGGTGCCAGGGCACATGTGTGAGTGTCAGGGAGTGGCACTGTGGAGGCTGTTCCCTCCTTATATCTTTATGTGGGTTCTGGGAACTCAAGTGAGTCACAAAGCTTGTGTGGCAGGCACTCTCACTCTCGGAGACCTACAACGAATGTCTTTGGAACAGTTCTAACAGTGTTAGAAGTTGAAGAGAGAGAAATAAAGAGTGTGCCCAACAGGGGCTGGTCTCCTAGAGCAGGCAGACAAGCTCTCTGTTCACCTGAATTATCAAAGAACTTTATAGAGTCACCTGCAGTGTTGTTTTTTTCCCAGAGAAATATACTTTGTGGACATGGTTATGTATTTTATGTTTATGTTTATTTTTAATTCTCATTTTATGTGTATGGGCACTCTCCTGCATGTGTGTTTATATACCCCAGGCATGCCTTGCTATCTGTGAAGGCCAGACAAGGGCATCGTATCCTCTGGAACTCGAGTTACAGATGGTTGGGCGTTACCATGTGGGCGCTGGGAATTCAACCTAGATCCTCTGCAAGAGCAAGAGGCACCCTTAGCCATTGAGCCGTGGCTCCATTCTCATGTTTTATGTTTTCATATACATGGTATTAGACAGAAAAAAATGGGGGGCAGGGGACTTAAAGGAAAAAAAAAAGAGGACGAAATTGCCAAGGATCATTAGCATGACTTCACTACGCCTGGATAGTTGGTTAGGTTTCCAACACCAGGTGTGGTTTCCCTCTTGCTGAGCAAAGCTTAGGTCTGATTTAGAGAACCGTTGGTTACCACCAAGGTATGTGTGCCACTGCTGCACCCGTGGGGTTATTGTGGCATGCTGGTATGTGATGTGGTTCATAGGTGTCAAGGCTGGGTAGGACTCTTGGTTGCTTCCCTTCTTGCCTTCACTGGAATCTAGCGTGTCGCCTGTGGCACTATGCAAGCCAATCCCGAGGGAGAAAGCTCCGGGTTAGATCCAGCTCAGGCTCTCCGGATCCTATGTCAGAGGTGCATGCATGGTGTCTTCGGCAAGAGGAACTTGACCTCCCACCTCTGGGAGGAGACCAAGGGCAACAGCAACAGCCTGCAATGTTCTGGGAGTCTTTCCGGTAAGGATGGCATGTGTCTGTACACCTCACGCGTTCGTTGTATCCACGGAGGCCGGAAGAGGCCATTGTGACCCCCTGGAGCTGGAGTCACAGGTGGTTGTTTTTAACCAAGTGTCTGCTGGGGATTAAATCTGGGTCCTCTGCAAGAGTAGCAAGTGCTCTTAGCCAGCATCCTCCAGTCCCACCTCTTGGAGGGAGCATTGTCAGAGCAGATGATAAAGTTTCCTACATATGCACACACACAGGCTTATGTCTTGTGGGATTTTATGCAGACAGACAGGCATGTGATGCCTTATGGCTTTTTCAGACATCCTTGCTGTTGTTTTTTACTCTCCTTCCATTTTCTGTACTAATATCCCTCTTCCCCATGAAAACCTCCCTGTTTCCTCATTTCTCCGCTCAAATCATTTGTACCCTCGTATTCCCCTCTCCACCGCTTCCTGCCCTCCATGGTCCCTTTCTGCTTTCATGGTCTCTGCAGTTACTCCATAACACATGCTCACACCTGAAGTCTCGGAGCCAGGAGCCTCAGATGAGAGAGAACATTTGACATTGTCTTTCTAGGTCTGGGTTACCTCACTCAGTATGATCTTTTCTAGTTTCACCCATTTACCTGCAAATTTCCTGATTCTGTTTACTTTTTTAAAAATAGCTGAATAGTATTCCATAAAGTACATGTGCCACATTTTCATTATCTATCTGTCAGGTGAAAGGCATTTAGGTTGTTTCCACGTTCCAGCCAGTGAAGCCATGGATCTTGGAGGAGAACCTACAAACACCACTTTACTAGATCAGCATAATTCTACCTACATTCTGAATCTGTAGCCTTATGTGCGCAGATGGTATACTTCTCCCCCTTTATCAAAGAAGCTTCTCTTTGCAACAGAGACCATTATAGAGAACCAAAAGTGAGCAGAGTGCAGTGAGCAGGGATGGTGTGGTGCCGGATCCCAGCTGACGGATGTACAACACGACTCCTCCTGCCCCTGAGGCTCAGAAGTCATTGCAGAAGAGGGACGCAGAGACTGTAAGAGTAAAGGACAGGAAGTGTGGCTGTGAGACGGTTTCTCCTGTAAATGTCCAAAATGCTGCACCCACAAAGTCTTACCGCTATGACTGTGTAATCAAGACCTGAACAGCGAGGACACCAACGGCTAAGGTGGGGGGGGGAGAGAACTACAGACAACTGGGGAATGCTGAGAGTGGGAGACGTAGTCTTCCCCAGGAAAGAAAGAGACACCCCTTTCTGTCAGGTTCGTTATCCAATGGCAAATGTTCTGTCCTGAGATCACACAGACACACACAGACACACACACGTGTGTGTGTGTGTGTGTGTGTGTGTGTGTGTGTGTGTATACGTAAGAACAATTAAAGAAAGAGAGACTATGATGAACGTGTCCTCAGAGACACTGAGGGACACAGGGCTCTTCCCACACAAGGGAAAGCAGCCTGGCGCGCAACTTGCTCTTGTGATCTCATGTGTGTAAATAATGGGAATTTGACTCAATTATTTTCTTCTAGAACATGCTTGTTTCGTTAATACTCTCACCCTGGCCTGCTTTGAGTTAGAAAGGAAGTGGCATCCTGCCGTAAGTAAGCTTTCACCCATTTGCCTTAAATGGGCTCATGTTGAAAACAAAGCTGGAGAGCTTCAGCGATGGGGCTAGGTGTCTGGGAACAGCAAAGCCCTAAGGAAGTGTTCCCACTGCCTGGACCCAGCATTCATGACACTCTCACTGGGGAGATTTCTCCCTTGCCCTAGCAGACACCCCTTCCCCCAGCCCCCCACTCCGAGGGCCTTCTCCAAGAACACTTCCTTGACTACGAGCATCTCCCTATTGGAGCCTAAGGTGGCTTGTGCTTCCAAGATGAGGTGCCAAGTGCATGTCTGTCCTTACCCACAGTCACATATCTGCTCGTGAAGATAGGACTTCGTGCGGAGAGGATGGATCTCTCAAGTCGATTTTGCTCGTTGGAAAGCAACTGGATACGATATTGGTTTTTATTGCAGTTTCCACAGACTTAAAAAAAAAAAACCAAAAATGTTTATAAAAACAAAAGCCACATACAATTTGGTACGGACGTCTTTTTAGAATTTTGTTTTTGTACAGCGGAAGCCAGCGCCGATGTGGTCATGGTAGAAACGAAGCCAGTTCTGTTACCCCGAAGCACCTCTCCTTAAGCGCTGATTTGAGTAAGCCAGGCCAGGCCTTGCCAGGAACAGCCCCCATTGTTTGGCTTTCTGGACAGACTTCCGGTACAGTGTGCCCTGAACACCCACGGTAAGTCCTCACCCCAAACAACTGCATGGTCACGGTATAACAAGGCTCCGAGTGCTCACATGGGAGTGACAGAAAACCTGTGGTTCCTCCTTACTTGCAGTGCTTGCTAGCTTTAGTCACAGCCGCTGTCTCCCAGACAGTCTCTTGGAGCGCAGCTCGCTTTTCGCCTATCACCAAGACGTCGGAGGCAAATAGAGGCATCTGTCTTTTCAGTTTTCTGGTTCTTGGTCAGTGGGAGCCGCCAAAGGAAACATCCAGGTTTCCCTATCAGTGTGTTTTTCATCAGACCGTGAGAAAGCTTTAGAAATCCTGTGTTTGTTGGCTCTGAGAACAGCAATAAGCTCACAGCAACTTTTCTTCTCATGGTGCTAGGGATTGGACCCAGGGTCTGGTCCCACTTCGGCAAAGGCTCTGCAACATGCTCTCCACAACTCTTTTAATCACAGGGGTAGTGAGCTGCAAAAGGACCAGATCTGTGGTAAGAAACTACATGAGATCTAGTTAAGTTTGGAGGTTGGGAGGCCTCCTACTGGTTGCGTTTCCATCTTCTATGGGACTAAAAACCATTATTTGCCCATTTCCTGTCATTCTGAAATTAACCAGAATGCTACAAACAACCAAACAAACATACAAAAACAAGCAAACAAACATACAGAAACAAACCCTTCAGTGCACTCTCATGTTTTGGAGGTTACCCTACTTAGTAAGCTAAGTAAATGATTTGGATAGTTTTTCTACTAGTTTTGCCAGAAAAATGAAAACTAGAGTCTCCATTTTCTTGATTCATTCAATGGCATGTTGGCGCAGGGCCGATCAGGAACACACATGTCTTCCACCTTCAACAATGAATAAACTTTAAGTAGGGGAAATGCACAATGAATTTATAAACATGGAAATGTACAGTCTAATTTTCAGTAGTGATACCACTATAAGCGAAGAGAAAATGGGGCTGGAGAGATGGCTGAAAGCTAAGTGTGCTTGCAGCTCTTACAGAGGACCTGGTTCCCAATACACACATTGGACAGTTCACAACTGTATGCAACTCCGGTTTCAGGGGATCTAACACCCTCTTCTGGACCTTTAGGACACCTGTGTACACTTATGCATATACATATATGTAGAGGAATTCCAATTCAAAACATGACTGCTTTGGCAAGAGAAACCATCCAAAGACCTTCTATACATGTGTGTACTGGCCGGAATACAGACACGCCTTTAATCCCAGGAGACAGAGGCAAGTAGATCTCTGAGTTCAAGGCCAGCCTGGTATAGAGCAAGTTTCAGGTAAAGAAATGCTTAGGCCCATGGGTGGTGGTACACACCCTTAATCTCAGCACTCAGGAGACAGAGGCAAGCAGATCTCTTGAGTTATAGTCAGTGTTGTTCAGTCTGTTTGGTTGAGTCACTGAGTTGAGAGGCAGTAGGGCAGTGAAGTTGAGTTTGTGGCAGCTCAGTTCCTGGAATTCAGAGGTGGTTTTATTAGGTGAATTTTACAGAGACAGGTTGAAGAGGGAACAAGGTAGACAGAAGGATCCAGAGGATGAGAAGGAGCCTGATTAGAACAGATTGCTAGAGTTAGTTTGAGGCCAAGCAGAGCAATTTAGTCAGAAGCTCAGAGAATCAGCTTGGAGAGGAGTTTGAGCCAGAGGAGCTGAGTTGAACCAGCCAGCCAGAGCTCAGAAAGAGCTAGAAAGGGTGAGCTTATCTAGCAGTAAGTCTCAAAGGTTGAATGCATTCTAGGCCTAGATGCTAGAAGCTTCCAGAACTAGGCCTAAGTTAGCAAACGGAGGCAGTGAGCCTCCAAGACAACAATTAGATGGGCAAATAAAAGTTACTTTTACACATATATACATAAAATAATAAATAAGTAAGAATTTAAAATGAAGAAAGAAAAGCATGATATTAAGGTAAGGGAGATAGAAAACAACAGATTAGGATATTAGAAAAGGCCCCTGTGAAGAAAAGGTTTTAGATCAGAAAGTTGAAAAGGCAGGATCATCCTAAGCAAGGCCTGTGGCTCAAGCTACACATGTCAAGCAATGTGCTAAAGGCTGAGATTGGAGTGGCAGGCAGAGAGCAAGGCCAGTAGTTTGCTATGAGAGGCAATATAGGTTTGGCAATTTAGGTTTTATTTCATCTGTCTTGGCAAGCTTTGAGGGAATTGTTTATTGTCAGTTTATTCTCTGTTCAGTTCAGCATGAACTCCGTCTATCCAGGCAACGATTGCTTTCTGAGTAATTAGTAGTCTACAGTGTCTGGGTCTAGTGGCAATAAAGTTACAACCTCTGTCATCCAATAATGGGGTAATGAAAGAATAAAAACAACTAGAAAAGTGTAGAGTGAGGCTAGTTAAGAGAGAGTGAGGACACACGTGTAATGACCCTGAGCAAGAGTGTCAATTGTTAACACTAATGGAGCCTTGCTGGGCCACCAGGCCATCCACATGTTTGCTGATGACCACAGGATAGTTCTGCTACGTCCCCAGGTCAGCAAAGCAGACTGTGGTGGCATCAGGTGTGGCATAGGGCGGGGCAGCCGAGAAGCCTCAGATGCGCCGGGCTTGAAAGCCTAACTTTGCTCATCTCAGAGGAAGGGGCTAATGGTCAAAGCAGCTGTAGTCTTCAATATTTCCTGAGCCACTTTGTTTGGATGATTGCTACCTTTAGAATAAAGGGTCTTAGTCACTAGGTGTGAACCAGACTGGCTACTGCAATATATCCTAAAGTTAAACGAGTATAATATTGTAAAGTTAGGCACTAAGCTTTTAAAAAAACCATCCCTAAACATGAATAGAAAACACTCTGCCATCCCCCAAATCATGCTATAATCTGTAGTAATTAGGCCCCTTCTTCTTCTTCTTCTTCTTCTTCTTCTTCTTCTTCTTCTTCTTCTTCTTCTTCTTCTTCATTTTTTTATTATAAGTGCCACACCAAAGGCAGCCAGTTGTGTATGTTCATTGCTTCCCCAGGGCCCAGCACAGTGCCTCAAACACAGCAGGGGCTCAATTAATATATTTTGAGTGAATGAATGAAACTCATTCTGTTCCTTTGCAGGGGCGTCTTTACTGCCATGCACACTCCAGACAGCACGCAGGGATGGTGGGGGCCTACAATGAACATCCAAGGTATTTTGCAATTCATGGCCGACCCATGCTGACCCTTTATTTAATTAAATCTTTCACTTGTGAATGAATCATTTCTTTCATTAATTAAAATAGGACGCACATATGTCTCTGTAAAGTATATGTCAAAAGAAAGCATTCCACCTAAAATATACAGGAGGCGCTGACCACTGTCGCGAGTCATCCATCATAATCAGCTAAAATGATAGCCTCTGTAATCAGAGACAGCACAATCATCTCTTATGGCCTCAAAATATTAGTTGTAGATTCTCAACCAATCTGTCAGCACGTGTGCTAATGGAAGGAGCGGGCCGAGTGGGAGGCAGAGAGAGAAACGCTTGCTCTGTTGTAAGACTCAACACTGGCTTTTCTTCTGCAGGAAAAAAAAAAAAAAGATAGTTACAAGACCTGATGGCCCATTTAAGGGGCAAATTTAGCTTTTTCCACGTACCTTTCAGCGCCCCCTGGAGGAAAGAAAGGGGATGTCGCACCGAATTGTGTCTCAAAACCCCAGGGAAGAATGCAGGTCCATGTAGAGTTCAAAAGATTTCACCTCAGAGTAATCTATGCACTGTCCAGACTTCACCACGGGTTCTGGCGGTGAGTTGAAAAGGAAGGGGACCGTGTGCTGTAGCACTGAGTACATCACCGTCACAGGGACCTCAGTCTCTGGAACAAGGTTTTAGGTTCCCACAAATTTAACATTCATCATTTTTGGAAGAGGCAGAAACTATTCCGTACGAGGTGTTGGACTTTGCAGGATGACAAACACTGCCCCTGCACATTCAAAGGAGGCAAGAGGAAGCCAAGTCAACGGACCATCCGGGGCAGTCGGGTGTGTTTTATAACAGGGAGTTTATGCCGAGTACAGACTGCTCTTTTAGCTTTGGAATGAGGCCCGGAGAGCAGGCATGACGACAGTGACGAGCTGGTGAGGACTGTGAGGTGGCCAAGGCTGTTTCCAGTGCGGGACAGGGGGTCTGTGTCAATGAGAGCTGGCTCCCCCCACCTTGGCTTCTGTCTCACAGCTCTGGGCCCTTCCTGCAGCCGGCCAACAAGGATCATGTTGGTTTCAACGGTACGAGAGGAATAAGTACTTACTTGGTGAGTTTATCGTGTGCTCAGGAAACATCACGAGCTTTTCTCAGACTCCAAGTCCTTTACCATATTTCAGAGGTTGGGGACAGTCACTGATATTTTCCCATTTCATAGCACTTGTCTTCAGATGTTAGTTGCTTTTTTATTTTTAATTTTAGAGATAGGATTTCTGCTGTCCTGGACTTGCTTTGTAGACCAGGCTGGCATCGAACTCACAGAGATCTGCCTGCCTCTGCCTCCTGAGTGCTGGGATTAAAGGTGACTGAGCTACCATGTGTGGCTCTTTTGTTACTTTAAAAAATAGCATTTGAGTATTTTTTTTCTACCTACCTACCTACCGTTCCTATCACATCTATATTTATATCCATCTATGTATCTGCCTGTCTGTATATCAGCTATACACGTGTCAGAGAAGAAGAAAGTGTTTTGGACATTTAGTCTAGAGAGAATTAGGTGTTTGCATGGAGTGACTGATTCTTTGCACTGTACACACAGTCTCCTGTTAGTTCTGTGTTGGTCCTAACCACACCAATTTGGACAGGGTGGCCAGTGAGTGAGCTCCAGGGACCCGCCTATGTCAGCCTGCCCAGGGCTGGGCTTACAAGTGTGTGCACCATGGCTTTCATTTTTTTAAAAAAATGTGAGTTCTGAGGATTGAGCTTGGTTATTCACATTTATGTGGTGGGCACTTTATTGCTTGACCCGCCTCTCCAGCGTTCTGTTATATCTACACATATGTGACTCATCGGGTTTTTTCCTCCAGAAATAACTATCTCTAATGATATATATCTTAAAGGATTTTTAGATTTAGTTTATTTTATTATGTGTATGAATGTTTACTGCGTGCATGTGTATGTGTGTGTGTGCAGGTGCCCCCGGAGGTCAGATTTCCAGTAACTTGAGTTTCAGATGGTTGTAAGCCAAATGTGGATGCAGGAAACTTAGCCCACTTGCTAATTAGAGTAATGGGTACCCCTAACTGAAGGAGAGATAAACCTGTTTTTTAGGATCCTAAGTGTGGGATCGGAACAGTCTTGTGAGAGAACAGGTGAGGTTAATCCAGCAGAAGACCAACCACCTCGTGCGGGAGGTTGATTGTTGTCAGCTGAAAAGATCCCGTGAACAGACTCTAGGAGGAGATATATAGATGAGCCCAGAACTGGAGGCGGGGCTTTTTGGAGACTTGAGATAGTTTTGGCTGTTCATTGCTGCACTTCAAGATGCTCCTAGAGAGAACCGCTCGAGGGAAGGCTTTGGGGCTTTGGCTCCTGCTGAGGTTCCGGGTTCTGGTTACTCCAGGTTCCAGCAGAAGAAATCCTGCTGATTACGCCAGGAGAATTGCTCCTCAGAACTGATATCCTTATGGTTTTGTTAGAGTGTTCCTTAATCCTCTCTTCCTATTGTTTTGGTTAGTTGGGTTATAAGTGACATACGCGCGGGTAATAAGTTGTAATAAAATATATTAGTTAAGAAAATTGTGCGTACACGTAACCACTTCACCCCACCCTACCCTCTTGCTTTTTAGCATGGGGTATGGAATCCTAAGTTTTGAACAGGATATCTATGTTTTTTCTTTTTATTGCTTCTTTGAGAATTTCATACAATGAATTTTGATTGTGTTCACCCCCACCCTCCCCAGGTTGACCTCCATCCTGTTTCCTGCATGCCCAGCTGTGTGTCCTTTTTTTCCCCACCCATCAAGTGCAATTTGTGCTGCCCACGTATTCATGTATGTGTGGCCTTCCACAGGAGTTTGGTCAACCCACCATGGCAACACTCTTTTATTTGTTTGTTTGTTTGTTTGTACACCCCAACCACACTTTTCCTTCCCCCTTCTCTTCCCAGTTCTCCCTCCTCCCCCCTCCCTCCATCTACTCCTGTTCCATTTACTTCAGAAAATGACAGGCCTCCCATGGCTATGAACCAGCCATGGCACATCAAGTTGCAGTAAGGCTAGGCACCTCCTCTCCTATGAAGGCTGGACAAGGTAACCCAGTAGGAGGAAAGGGTCTCAAAGGGAGGAAACAGAGTCAAAGACGGCCCCTGCTCCCACTGTTAGGAGTCCCATAAGAAGCCAAGCTACACAACTGTAACATGTGTGCAGAGAGCCTAGGTCAGTCGCACATAGGCTCCCTGTGGTGGTGCAGTGTCTGTGAGCCCCTACGAGCCCACACTAGTTGATTCTACAGGTTTCTAGGCATGTCCTTAAACCCTCTGTTGTGGGGTTTTTCCTCCTGGCCTCAACCTCCCGGAATAATGATTCATGAGACTCAAAATTATTTTTACAAATACCTGGGCCATATAGATAGGCTCTTCTCTGACTAGTTTATAGCGTAAAATAACTGATTTATTCATGTCTAAGTTCCGTCGCGTGGCTGATTCCCCGTGCTCAGGAACCATGCGTCTGTCCTTCTCCCATCTTGCTGGCTGACTCTCCTGCTCACCCTGACTATATCTCAAACTCCTTTCTGCCCGCCGGATGTCCCACCTTCTATTCTACCTATCCTATAGCCGTAGTTTATTTTTTTTAATTGACAGGTGATGCAACCACACAGTACACAAGAGATTCTCTCAACACCCCTCTGGCTCCTACAATCCTTCCTCTCCTTCTTCCTCAGGATTCCCAGAGTTTGACTGTCGGTTTTTGCATCTGTTTGCATCAGTTGCTGGGTGAAGCCTCTCTGATGACAACTGGGCTAGGCACCAGTCTATGAGTATAGCGGAATATCAAACTTTATTTTCTGCCTCTCTGCCTTGTTTGCTGTCTCACTGACTCCTTGCTTGCTGTCACTCATCTTTCTGTCTCCCTTGTTGTTTCCCATCTATCTATGTCTTTTGCTGTTCCCCATCTCACCCTAGCTTACTCTCCCATGTCTGTTACTTGTTTGCCTGTTTTCCTTGGGCCAAATCCAGTATTTTATTGAAATGAAGTTCAATTTTTTTCATTACTGATTACATCATGGATTTTTTTTTCATCTTTACAATCACCAAGGCAGTCAAAAATCAACAAAGTAACAAGAAAATACAAAAAGTTCTGTATTCTAAAGCAAAGCATACAACAACAATTGATCAATTTTCAAACAATGGTCAGCATAACCTGATCATTATTTTTTTAAATACTTTTTTTATTTTCTACATATACATTTATATTCTTACACATATATACAATAAGCTACCTACAGCAAGAAGAACTATGAAACAATCAGGAATTATATAAATGTTACATTCTTAGTGTTTTGACTATTTGTATTAGGCAGCCTTGAAGAAAACATCTGAGACTGGCTGAGACATGAGTGTCTAGTCATAGACAATGCTTCTTGTTGGCTACAGAACCCCTATGAATTATTATTAGATGCCATTCTTCATATGGCATGAAGGATGATTTATAGATGTCTTTTTTTCTGCTCATACAAGGATCAAAGAACCAGCCTTAATTGTTCTGTGCATCATGCACACCTCATACATTTATAATTTTAGGACTGTATAATGCTTGTGAGAAATTATATGTTTTCGTAACAAAAGAACCAGACACTAACATTGCATCAGACCTGACAGGATTCATTCCTCTCAGCATGCTGGACACTGACATCCTGCATCCTTCATGTTCCAGCACCAAGTGCTTCAGTTGCTGTTCCTCAACAGAACAAGACAGCTCCCAGGACACCTTCGAAGAAAACTTCCAACCCCAACTGGTCCAGCATTTCATATTGTCCCATATAGGACTCTAATTAAGGCTGGAATTTCTGGACATTTAGAAACTGGACCACAAATGCTATTCTTAGATTGTTAACCATTTCCCCAATTTTATTTGGGCCCCTACAAAGGTATTATTCACACCAAGTCAGCCAGGAGAAACCTTAAGAGAACAATACCCCATTTCCTTTAAGGGGAGTTGGGTAGGTTTTTGGTGGCTTTCTTGGACTCAACGATTTCTCTCTTCTCCTTTATCTTTCTTTCTTAGGTTTGGAGATACGGGTTGAAAAGAAAGAAGGGGAATATAGAAATATATAGGGAAGATAAGACAAAAAGTAGATTAGTGAGTCTACTCCTCAACTTAGTGCCTTAATTGTCACTCACAAGGTTATTTTTAATTCACTGGTGTAGAATTTTGTATATAGATGTAAAATAAGTTTAATTTTAGATACAGTGGTATAGAACTCAAATGTAAGATTATTCTTCACACACACTACATATATTTCTACCCTAATATGTGGTATTGTAACCATATAACTCAATTATAGTACAAGGTTTACTTCCAATACTTTGAAAATGTTATTGCATGCTGTTTAGGATAAGTAAGTTGTACAAGTTAATTGTTAGTTGATCAAATTATGGTCATATCAATTACTAGTCTATTTTTATCACAAGGATATACGTCTTATGTGCAACAGATAAATATGATTCTATAGAAAGATAAGATAAAATAGTTTGACAACGTCTTTAAAAAACCTGAGACATACAGAATATGGCATTTATAAATGTTTTTATTATTTTAAAGATTCATTGACAATGAGACAGGTTAACTCCTGGCAACACCCAGCCTACCTCAAAGAGGACGGTGAGCATCAAAGAACCTCCTTATGGAGATGGCTCCTACCCCTGCTGGCATTACAGACTTGTACCATCATACCCAGAAAATCTCTTCTTTGATGAAAGAGTCCAAACCATTTGCACTTAAACTAACAGCTGATAAGGAGCGTCTGGACTCTGTATTGTGTTTTTGACTACCTAGGTGCCTTTTATGGTTTCTTGGTCTTTATTTTCTGACACTTGTTATCTTTGTTATTATTATTGCAGTTTATTTATAGCTGACATTTTAAAAATAATGCAACTTTTAAAAATTCCTTCTTACTCCCCTTGTGCATTATACATAGATATTGCCTGTATAGTTACCACAATGTTCATATACAACATCATGAAATTATAACAGCATATCTGAATTTATAGAAGATTATTATCAATAACATAAAAGGTACATATTTTTCAGTCTATTACAACACTTTTCATTTGTTGCTATTACAAAATTACATCTTTACATAGTAAATGCCACAAACAAGTTAACAATGATTTTAATGGTCTCTCTGTGTGTGTGTACATACATATATATGTACATACACATAATACATATGTACACACATAATGTAGACTTGGGATATGAGAGAAAATGTGATAGTAATCTTTCCAAGTCTGGCTTATTTCACTTAACAGTTCCATAAATTTTCTTGAGAATGACATAATTTCATTCGTCTTTATGGCTGATACCTATATATCCCATTTTAAAATTATCATTCACTAATTGATGAGCACTTAGGCTGGCTCCATATCGTTGATATTGTACATAGTAAGTACTGCAATCAACACTGATGAGCAAGTTTCTCTGAGGCACGTTGACTTGGATTCTTTATGGATATGCCCAGGAGTGGAACAGCTGGGTTGAAAGTCAGCTCAATCTTTAGTTATTTGAGGAACCTCCACGCGGCCTCATACAACTTTACATTCACCCCAGCAGTGGATAAGTATTTTCTTTCCTTGACATCCTCACTTGTATTTGCTGTTGTTTTCTTAATGCTTTCTATTCTGACTGGGGTAAGGTGGAATCTCAACGTAGTTTATTTTAAAATTTTGTTTATTTTATGTGTTTGGGTTTTTGCCTGCATGTATGTCTGTATACTGTGTGTGCCTGAAGCTTATAAAGGCCAGAAAAAAATGTGTCAAATCCCCTGGGCCTGGAGATGTGGTTATGAACTATCGTGCAGGTGCTGGGAATTGAACCCTGGTCCTTTGAAAGAGTAGTCAGTGCCCTTAGCCACGGAGACATCTCTAGCCCCTCAATGTAGTTTTGATTTGTAACTGCCTATTAACTAAAGAAAGTTGATTCTTTTTTTTCGATACGCTTTTTGGTAATTTGTAATTCTTTTGAGAACTGTTCACTTCATTAACTCATTTGTTCATTTATTGATGGTTTAAGTGATTGGGTGTATGTGTGTGTACGTGTGTGTGTATGTTTGTGCATGTGTGTGTACGTGTGTGCATGTGTATACATGTATGTGCATGTGTGTATGCATATGCATGCATGCATGCTTAGCTTTTAGGGATTATTTTGTCCCATGTAGACATTATTTAATAATCCCTTGGTGGTATATAATTACCAAGGCTTTTCTCCATTCTGTAGGCTGTTTATTTAGGCCCCTGAATTATTTCTTCTACTATCAGAAGCTTTTTAATTTCATATACTTCTTTTTGTCAGTTGACATTATTTCCTGAGCTACTGGAGTGCTGGAAAGCCCTTGCCTGTGCATTTATCTTAAAGTGTCTACCTTTCAAATTTTCAAGGTTTCAGATTTTTGTATTGAGGTATTTGATCTGTCTTGACTTGATTTTTGTTCAAGGTGAGAGATATGGATCTAGTTTCATTCTTATGCAAGCATAAATTCAGTTTTCCTAGTACCATTTATTGTATTTTTTCCAGATGTATATTGTGAGCAGGTGCTATAAATGCGTGGATTTATTTATGGTCTCCCGGTTTTGTTCCATGGAGCAGTATGTTTGTGTTGTTACTAGGCCTCTATAGTATAACTTGCTGTCAGATGTAGTGATTTCTTCGGCATTATTCTTTTGGATAAAGATTGCTTTAATATTTGGGGCTTGTTATGTTTCCATGTTACCTTTCATATTTTTTTTTATAATCTTGTGAAGACTATAGCTATATTTTCCTTTTTGTTGCTGTGATAAAATGCTGTGATCAAATGCAGATTAGGGGAAGGGAGAATTTATTTGCCTTACAATTCCAGGTCAAAATCTATCACTAGCCCATCTGCCTGAGGTATAAAAGAAAGCAAGTGAGAGAAAGAGCCATTAAGCAACATTCCTCCACGGTGCCTGCCGCCAAGCCCTGTCTTGAGCTCTTGCTTCCCTCAGTGATGGGTTTTGACTACTCTTGTTTATTTTTTCAAATAACCAACTTCTTTTTCGATTATCCTTTTAGACTCCACTTAATTAACCTTTCTCTTGACATCGTCATTCTTTTTACTTTCTGCCCTCGGTGTGGGTTGTTTTCTGTCTTCCTATGGCCTTGAAGTGCATCGTTAAGTTATTTATTTGGGATTTCTCTCATTATTTATTTTAACATATGAATAGGTACATGTAGATGAAGTTGCTTGCAAGAAGATGGCATCAGACTCGCTGTAGTTATAGGTAAGACATTTGATGTGGCTATTAAAACTGAATTCAGCTCTTCTGCGAGAGCAGTAAGTATCCCTAACTGCTCTACCATAGCTCCAGTTCAATATATATTTAAGCACATGTAACTTAAACTTTTACCTTAAGGATATAATAGGTTGTACTTTTCATTTGGTTCTGGGTATTTTTTATTTTCCTCTCTAATTTCTTTGAGGACCATTTAAAATGATATTGCTCTATCTCCAGGCATTCATATAATTATGGCTTCTCATACTATTGGTTTTATTTTATCGTGATTAAAAAATACATTATTTTGATAATTTTGGATATTTTAAAGATTTGGGGTTTTTTTTTGGCCTTACTGTGAGCTATTCTAGAGAATGTTCTGTGGGCTCAACTTCCAGTCCTACCTTCAAGTCTGCTGATTCATCGCCTGTTTGTTCTAATCGCCTTTGAGCTTCATCAGTGAAGTTTTCATTTCAAGCATTGTGCTGCAATTTAACAATATTAAACAAAAACCCCAAAAGTTTTATTTTACCAACACTCAGGAGCCAGATGCTGGGGTGAAAGCCTACTAGGTCAGAGAGTCAGAGAAAGCACTCAGCTGCCCTTCCTACTCAGTTGACATTTCAGAAGGAACAAGCCCTTTCTCCTCGACACACTGTTTTAAAAACCCTTCATACTGAGTGTTCCTCCTTTCTACTTCCTGTGGATTTCTCTATTTGCCCTCTGGACTTCCTCCCACAATCTATGGGTTTTTTCCTCATGTTAACATCCTTTCTCCTGGTTGTTTGCTCTGCCTCTTGACCTAGGGTTAACTTTATTTAATCCTGTTTACAGAAAGCTCTTGGGTTAAAGGTGTGTGTTAAAGCTGAGCTACACCACAACTGTTTGTTTACAATAAACGGAAAGCTCTTGTGTTAAAGGTGTGCGCTAGGGCTGAGCCACACCACAACAAGAAACAGGTTTTTCCTGTTCACAGCCTAGGGTTCACAATGGAGTCACATATCCTGCAACTAATTTGCTTTTGGTTTCTTCTTCTTCTTCTTCTTCTTCTTCTTCTTCTTCTTCTTCTTCTTCTTCTTCTTCTTCTTCTTCTTCTTCCTCCACCACCACCTACTTTATTGACATTTCTGTTCTTACATTGTTTTCCTGATTTTTCCCACACCATTATCTACTTTTCTGAATATTTCTAGGAACATTGTTTTAAAGTTTCTATCTGATAGTTCTGCCAATAGTTTTTTTTCTCCAGGGATAATTTCTATTGATTTCCTTATTTTTCTTTAGAATGAGCACTTCTTCCTATTTCTTTGTATGCCTTGTGGGTTGTTGTTGAAAACTGTGCACTTGAATCTAACAATGTAACTTAAAGAAACAGATTATCTGCCTTTAGTTTGATAGGCTTTGTTGCTATTTTTGTCAATTTTGTTTTATTATTTTTTTGTTCTTGGCTGTGTCTTTATTCTCAGGTCTGTCTAGCCTAGTGCCTTTCCCTGAGCCCACACAGACACTTTCCAGCTAGGAGGCAGGGTCTGCCTGTACCAACACAAGGAGATGCAACAGTGGCTTCCTATCTCTGGCAGCTCTGTGGTCAGTGGCAGCACTAGAGAGCAGAGCTCTGGCCTTTGATATGGGGAGGAAAGGTTTTCCCGTCATCCTGGTTCTCAAAGCCGTGTGCAAGCTACTGTAGCGACATCTGCATAGTCTCTGCCGTGAGGTTTCAGAGGAATGACGGAGAGCTTCTAAGAGCTAAAATTGGTCATAATTTAATATGAGTTACTCTCCAAGATCCCTCTTGCAATTGCAAGCCTTTAATACACTCTAGAGTTTAAAAAATATTTGCAACAAACAGATTCTATAAGTATGATTGCACTGGCTAGGTTTACGTCAACTCAACACAATCTATAGTCATTAAAAAGGAGGGAGTACCTCCCCAAGATTGTAGTGTAAGCAGACTTGTAGGGCATTTTCTTAATTAGTGATCAGCGTGGGAGGTTCCAGCCTATTGTGGGTGGTGCCATCCCTGGGCTGCTGGTCCTGGGTTCTGTAAGAAAGCAGGCCCAGCGAGCCAGGAGGAGCAAGCCAGTGAGCAGAACTTGTCAGTGGTCTCTGCATCATCTCCTGACTTAAGGATCCTGCCCTTCTTGAGTTCTTGTCCCAAATTCCTTTGATGATGAACTGTGATATGGAGATGTAAGTGGAATAAACTCTTTCCTCCCCGAGTTGATTTGCTGGGGTGTTTGATGACAGCAATAGTAACTGTGACTAAGAGGACGGTACTTCTACATGAGGGTGGGGCAGGTGGTTAGTGCTGGTTACTCTGTTGTCTTCTCAGAACCCACCCCCCTTTTTTTCCTCTTGTAGTTTTGGCAGGATGAGAGTATCACATTCAAGCAAGAACTCTACTATTGGGCCAAATCCCCAGTTACATAAAAGAAATATATCCAATTTTAGAATATAAGTTAATAGAAAGAAAGGCAAACAGTTCTTATCACTAATAAAGGCAGTCGGCTATGCCCCTCACTGTGCACCAGGCAGCATCTCCGCTGCCTGATGTACATTATGCAATCTGATCAACACAGCGATGCTACGAAACTTGTACCATGGTTGTCTCTGTTTTGTAGATGAAGATATTGAACCTTAAGGAGGTTAGCAGCTCCTAGGCTGCAGAGACAGCTCAGTGGTTAAGAGAACATGTTGCCCTTTAGGAGAAGCCGGGTTCAGTTCCCAGCATCAACACGGCAGCTCACAATGGTATATAATTCCAGTCTGAGGGGCTCTGACACTTTCTTCTGGCCTCCTTGGGCACTAGGCATGTACATGGCACACGTACATATATGTAGGCAAACACTAGGTACATATAATAAAATTAAAAGATCTTTCAATTACATATCATCTCACCTCTGTGAACAGCAGCAGCAGGATTTAAAAGAAGATATGCCAAACTTCATCAACTGTACCCTTAACTGTTATGTCTCCCATAGCATGTTCTGTGTTAGTCAGCCTTTCCCCCCACTGCAATGCTGTGCCATTATGCCTAAGAACAACATTAGTAGCATTTATTGTTTTTGTTTGTTTGGTTTTTCTGAGACGGTTTTTCTGTGTAACCTTGGCTATCCCAGACTCACTTTGTAGACCTGGCTGGCCTTGAACTCACAGCGATCATCCTGTCTCTGCCTCCCTGAGTGCTGGGATTAAAGGTATGTATCACTACACCCAGATAACAGCTTTTATTCTTATACTCAAAGACTTGAAGGTCAACTGTAATTTGACTGGGTTCGGTTGATCTTCGCTATGCTTATATGTATTTAGAAATACAAATCTGATATTATATGTGCTTGCTGTTGCTGCTTTGATTTTTGAGTGCAGGCTACAGAGATAAGAGCTACTCAGGTGGTTTCTCAGGGTGGATAATAAGTACACCAGGGCACAAGGTCAAAACAAAACCAACCTACCACATGAGAAGTGTCGTATCCAAAACCATCTCATTGGCCAAAGTATATCTCAAGGTCAGACCCAAGTCTGGCGGGAAGGGAGCTGAAAGTTAGTGTTTCGAGGAGGAGAGAGTTAACACTGACTAAATAATAACATATAACAGCTTTATTCTTTATTTATTTTGACTTGGAGGGAACCTTAGTTCTCTCCATACAGGCAGATGTCACTTCGTTTTCACGTCTCTGAAAAGCTTCAAACTCTAAAGCTGCATAAAGGTTTCAATTTCCTGAATGCTTTGTGGGTTGATGTTGAGCTGAGAACTAGCTACTGAGCTCTGGACAATAAGGCTGACAGTTGGGGGGGCTCACCTCCACAGTGCTCTTGGCTAGAGTCCCTGCCAGATACATACATATAGTGAGCAACTCTGACACAAAATCCTCAAACAAGGTCATAGCGTTTGGAGGTCCTTTCTTTAGAGAGCATTTAGTTCAACCATGTCATTTTCCAGATGAGGGGACAAACAGCTGCCGTTTGAAACTTCCAATTTTCATACACACCCCAGGTTTCTTTTCTTTTCTTCTCTTTTTCTTTTTTCAAGTAAAAGCATCATTGAGAGAGAAAAAAAAAATCTGGGATGACTGTTACATGTTTTCCTGGAGCCATAACTCCTGGACAGAGAAAAACCCCTGCTCAGATTCATTTTATGAGAATCTTCATGTGACTTGCTAGCTTCATCACAGCAACCTGATTGCTCTGCAAACAAAACAAAACAACAGCAACAACAACAACACAAGAAGGGAGTGTTTCCGTTTTCCTTCTTAATTTTATGGATCTTCCGGTCTTAAAACCATCAGAGGGAGTTGGGCAAGGTCTGGCCACCATCTCCAGGGTCCTGAGGACATCCAGGGCTGTCTCTGCAGGGGAGAAGGAAGGAGTTGGCACCAAGCCCAGCTTTCCAGGTAAGGGATTTTTAAGTACCTGTTTAGGCCAAAAACTCTCATTATGGAGCACTGGTTTATCTTGCAACCATCTGAGGCAAAATGGGATTCATTACATAAACATTTTGTGACCCTCTTTTACATACTGGTTCTGTGTGTTACGCGAGTGCTCACCTATTTGCAGGGAACACCAGGACTCTTCCCTTAGTGCATTTCCAGTGTATAATACAACATTACTTTAAGCAATGATTTTGATAGGATGCGTTAGCCCTCTATGCTTCTCCCATATCCTGGAAGTTTGTAACCTTTGACCTGTGTCTCCTCCTTCCCCTGTCTCCACATGCCCTCTGGTAAGCACCATTTCCCCTCGCCCTCTGCTTCGTGATGTTTAAGAAAAACAGCAACTAAAGTCATGTATCATGCCATTGCATTTTTTGCCTTTGTTTCTTTCCCCGGAGAGAAGAAAGGGTTCTTCCTGAGGCTCAGTGGACGCTCTGCTAGAGGACTCAGGCTTGGGTCCCAGCACTCACAGGGCGGCTCCTAATCGTCTCTAACTCCAGTTCTGGGGGATCCACACCCTCTCCTGGCCTCCACCCCCATGCATACTGCACACACACACACATAGGCAAACGCTCACATACACAATGAAGAGTAGATGGTGTAAGAGCCTCAAGTGGACCAAGAAGGTCTGGACAGGGAGGCTGACTTCCAGGATGACACTCGCGGCCTGTGAGGTTCCTGATGCTTCTGACAAGGAGACCAACAGACTTCGAGGCTGCAGGAGAATCTTTCATCCTCCATGTGCCCCTCTTCCCACTCCACTTCTGCGGAGAGATGGTGGCCCTCCAGCTGTTCTGACTAAAGGGGAAACAGTTTTTGGAGAGGCCCGGCTTTCTTCCACTTCCACGTGGCCTCCATCAGTCCTGATTCAACACAGGCAGTAAAAATAAATCTTTAAAAAAAAAAGTTTTCTCCTGAGTTCTACCACAGCATCAAGTCCACAGAGCTGAACTTTACCTGATATCAGGGCTGATGTTTCTCACCCCAAGTCACGTGAAGTATTTAATCCAAAGTAGGTCCTCTTCTTCTTTTTTGTTTGTTTTGTTTTGTTTTTTTCTGTTTCTGTTTTTGTTTTTTTGTTTTTTTCTTTCGAGACAGGGCTTCTCTGTGTAGCCCTGGCTGTCCTGGACTTGCTTTGTAGGCCAGGTTGGCCTTGAACTCACAGAGATCTGCCTGCCTCTGCCTCCCAAGTGCTGGGATTAAAGACGTGCGCCACCACTGCCCAGCAGAACACTGATTTTGTAAGATAAAATCTAAAAAACACATGTATTAGTCTATCGACACCACCGCCCCAGGCCAAAGTACTTCTGATGTGTTGTCATTCAGAGGGTAGCCATAAAGGTGATCCTCCAGATTCAGGCCGTTGGAGTGTGCCCTACCAGACTCAGGCCACTGGAGTGTGCCCTACCAGACTCAGGCCACTGGAGTGTGCCCTACCAGACTCAGGCCACTGGAGTGTGCCCTACCAGACTCAGGCCACTGGAGTGTGCCCTACCAGACTCAGGCCACTGGAGTGTGCCCTACCAGACTCAGGCCACTGGAGTGTGCCCTACCAGACTCAGGCCACTGGAGTGTGCCCTATCAGACTCAGGCCACTGGAGTGTGCCCTACCAGACTCAGGCCACTGGAGTGTGCCCTACCAGACTCAGGCCACTGGAGTGTGCCCTACCAGACTCAGGCCACTGGAGTGTGCCCTACCAGACTCAGGCCACTGGAGTGTGCCCTACCAGACTCAGGCCACTGGAGTGTGCCCTACCAGACTCAGGCCACTGGAGTGTGCCCTACCAGACTCAGGCCACTGGAGTGTGCCCTATCAGACTCAGGCCACTGGAGTGTGCCCTACCAGACTCAGGCCACTGGAGTGTGCCCTACCAGACTCAGGCCACTGGAGTGTGCCCTACCAGACTCAGGCCACTGGAGTGTGCCCTACCAGACTCAGGCCACTGGAGTGTGCCCTATCAGACTCAGGCCATTGGAGTGTGCCCTACCAGACTCAGGCCATTGGAGTGTGCCCTACCAGACTCAGGCCACTGGAGTGTGCCCTAACCAGTAGCAGAGAGATTCTTATACAAACGTGCTATCTAGACCTAGTGACACACAGGGAAATGCTATGTGTGTGAAGGTAGAGACTGGAGCTGAGGATCCATAAATTAAGGAGCAGCTAAGATTGACAGCAAAACAGCAACTGAGCAGCTCGCTCTCCCCTGCTACACCTCTGTAAGAAACAGCACCTCTGGGGTCCGACTAATCCCTGCTGTCCGCCCAGCTCTGGAAAAGTGGTGGAAAATGTTTGTAGTTTCTTTGTGGGCACTCTGCACAGGAGCTGGACCAGCCACACCTGTCAAAATCTTCTCCGACCGCTGCTATAAAACCTGGCTTGGAGTATGAGGGGCCATTTGGTCCTTTTATAACCAGAACACAATTGGGAAATAAGTGCCGTGAGCATGTTCATGTCGCAGAAAAGAAAGCGAGAAAAGTCTTCCTCTGCCCTTCCATGGATATCTGTGAAGGATTAAAACCACGCGTTTATGTTATTAACTGTTTTTTTTTTCTTAACCAAGTGCAGGAAGTACCTAGGCTGCTGCTTCAGAACGTTCAGTCAGGGAGACCCTGGCCCAGGGCAGTCCTTCCTGTATTTGCTTGGGAATGCTGAAATGAGTTTCCAAAGCACAGCCTTAGAGATGGAAGGCGGGAAGAAGTTTACAGCTGCCACTTCCAATGAGCTGTCCCGATGCCAGGATGTGACACAGAAACCAGTCCGAGCAAGCCATATGCGGCTCAGTATAGCCTCTCTCTCTCTCTCTCTCTCTCTCTCTCTCTCTCTCTCTCTCTCTCTCTCTCTCTCTCACACACACACACACACACACACACACACACTTTCTCACTCTGCAACCCTGGGGGGAGAGCAAGGCAGCTGCAGAAAGCCAAAAAAAAACAAAAAACAAAAAAAAAAAAAAAAAAGAAAAAAAAAAAAAAAGAAAAGAAACCCTCCCCCCAGTCCTAATTAAACCCTCCAAGTCTCCAGGCAACGGTGCTAAGGAAAAACACCATTTCCAAGCTGAAGACCCCCCCAGCCCCCCAGCCCCCAGCCCCCAGCCCCCCAGCCCCTAGCCCCAGCAAAGGAAACAGGTCGTTTGGTTTAATCAGCCAACGTGCACATTCTCTCTCCCCAGGTTGCCAAGACCAGGCCTGTACCTAGCAGAGGTATTTGTGTAATCAAAGCTTCTGGAACTTTCCCTGCCAAGGCTACCAAAGTGAATAGACTCCTGAGGTAAAAATGTTCCCCTGCTGGGGACGGCGCCCTTGAAGTCTACATCAAAATCAAGAAAGGGTCACAGCTGTTGCGGCTCCCCACAGCGGAAAACTTGCAAGAGATCCCACTGCTGCGCTGCCTCAGGTCGGCAGGAAACAGGCCCCTATTTGCCTCGGAGAAGGGGTGGGGGGTGAGGGGTGGGGGTGGAGAGAGAGAGAGAGAGAGAGAGAGAGAGAGAGAGAGAGAGAGAGAGAGAGAGAGAGAGAGAGAGAGAGAGAGAGAGAGACAGAGACAGAGAGAGAGAGACAGAGAGAGAGAGAGAGAGAGAGAGACAGAGAGAGAGAGAGAGAGAGAGACAGAGACAGAGAGAGACAGAGAGAGAGAGAGAGAGAGACAGACAGACAGACAGACAGACAGACAGAGACAGAGAGAGACGGGGGCGGGGGGGGGGAAGGATTTTAAAAGCAGCCTTCACTAGTGTCCTCTGAAATGGAAGGGCGGAGACCCTTCTGCGCATCCAGGCACCCCACCTCCAATTTAACCTCTGCGGTCCCTCCCCTGAGAATTGGGTGTCTTGCATATTGGCTAAGAGCCACTAGATGGCAGCAGATTAACTCTTCAGATGCCAGAACGGGCTCTGAGTTGAATCCGGTCAAAGTAAAGGAAAAATATTGGCCTTTTTCTCCCCAGTATTCTTGGCAAAGTTCCTGCAAGGAAGACTTTCTGGTGACCCACGTGCGTGGCGGCAGTCACGGTGGAGCGCATCTGTGTGTGCTCTAGGTTTCATAATTTTGAAGACACTTGGTTCATGGTTCCAGGACTAAAAATGCTTTAGGAAATTTTTGCACATGAATGTACCGTGAGTTCCTTCCATGTTCCGGTGACAGTGCTAGAGGTTAACGAAGATGCCAGGGCCCTTGCCAGGTCTGGGGACTACCAAGGCGAAGATGGCATTAAAAACAAACAGCGTTCCTGAAGGTGGCCACCTTGCAGGACACAGGCTTAGTTTTGCTGTGGACAAACTTGAGTCAGCTAGAGAAGGTGGACTTGCATGGCGCTTTGACGATGCCGCTTTTATGCTTTTGGAGCTAGCAGTAGCCTAAAATGTGGGCGCGCTCTCAGAAGGAAGCAGCCAGGCAGGCCTAGAAGTACAACACAAGGAAACTCATCCTTCTCCAGGGCAGTTCTGGTCCCTTGCAACCCACCTATTAAACTTCTGCCACAAATATAAAAATACAGCGGTGGCGGTGATTGGAGCAGGGGCCAGAAAGGCGAAACTGATTTACCTCAGGAGGGAAGAGAGAGCTCCCAGCCACAGGAGGGGTAAAGTCAAGAAGTGGGGTGGGGTGGGGGGGGAGGGAGGGGGGCAAGTTGGGGAGCAGCTGGAGTGAAGGGTTTGGGAGGAGAGGGAAGCCATAATGTGATCTATGAAAGGCAGTGGGAGGGGGTTTGGCTAGGCGTTTGGGATTCTCTTTGATACGTTTCAAGAGAGTTCAGCAAAGATCAGAATGGGCTCAGTTTTTTATTTCTTGCTTCTATGGTACAAGGCAGCTTGGGGCTGCGAAACCTCCTCCCTTCACCTTCCTAGCAGTCTAGGTGGTTAAGGCACTGATTGCACTTTCTTCTTTTTTCTAAGTAAAAAAAAATCTCTTTAAGTGGACACACAAATGAAAGCAGGCCTGCCCCTCGCTCAGTCCAAACCCCACGCAGCGCAGCAGCTTCTGTATGGTTAGAATGGCCATTCTGAAGCTGCCGACTTTTTGCTTAGCGTTATATGAGTATACACCTCACTGCCAATTGCATTTTTATGTGGTTATGGGGAGGGGGAGGGGGAGAAAGAGGGAGGGAGGGAGGGAGAATGGGAGAGGAGAGACAGAACCATGGCAGAGTTAAAACTTAAAAATAAAAACAACCAAACCCACCAAAGCTAGTTTTCTATCCTCTTGAGTGACTCCTGGCTCCTTCTGCTCCGGTCCCGTCCCTCCTCCTCCTCCACATCACCCTTTCTAGGTCTCCTTTCTATATGTTATGCTGTATGCACATGTAGGTTTGTTCATATACATATATGTATACATTATAGGTTAGGATCTACTTATGAGAGAGAACATTTTTTATTGTTTTTTTTTTTCCCGAGTTTGGGTGACTTCACTTAATATTATAATTCTGAGTCCGTTTCCCTGAGGATTGCGCTCTCTTTGCAGATGAATCATGTTCTGTTGTGTGTGCCGTCAGGCTTGCACTAACCACTCATCTGGTGATGGACATCCTATTTAGTTCCACTTCCTTGCTATAGTGAGTAAAGTGGCTGTAAACACAGATATGCAAATATCTCAGTGGCAGGATACAGAGCCCTTCTGCGCATCTCTGTAAGTCCTGTGTGTTCGCCCTGTGTCTGAAGCACAGCCAGTAAACACGTTCTCTCCTCCTGTGGGCTGTCTGTGTGCTCCACTGAGGGCTCCCTTTGCTGCAAAGAGAGTTAAAAAATGTTTTTTTCATGTAGTCCCATCTGTTGATTCTTGGGGCTCATGACTCTGCTATTGGTGTTCTATGCAGAAAGTACTTGCCTGTCCCCTGTGTCTTGAAAAGTAATTTATTTTTGGAAAGGAAAAGAATATCCAGAAAAGCAGAGTTTCCATGTTTAATCAGATGTACAGTTTCTCCTTGAATGGGCAGCCTTGGACTTCGGTATTTACCAAAAGGCAGGAAAGCGACTTTCTGATGGTCCAGCAATTTTGGAGGACATGGCCATGTTTTCTTGCCTGCATGGTTGGGATGGTCAGTGTTTCATAGAATTGGAGGGCATGGTGGCCTATTTATAAGCCTGCTTTCTTCCATGGGACAAGGATTGTTATGTCTTTGAGGACCTTTTATGAGTTAGATCTTGGTGGTCCTGACAATTGGTATGGTATGCTAATAAGTTCATACCTCCCCTCTTTTTTTTTCACAAAAGTCAGCGCTTTGTGTGTGTGTGTGTGTGTGTGTGTGTGTGTGTGTGTGTATGTGTGTGTGTGTGTGTGTGTGTGTGTGTGTGTATGTGGTATGAGAAGACGTGTGGGTGCCCACATTTACGTGTGTACAGAGGCTGTCAGGTGTCTTGCCGTATCACTCTCTGCCTTAGTGCTTTGAGACAGGGTCTCATTCTCTTTCTTTAGTTAGACAGGCTGGTCAGTGGGCCCCATGGTTCTTTTGTCTCTACCCTGAACAGCACTGGGGTTATGGGCACACATAGCTGTGCCTGGCTTTTTATGTGGGTGTTGGGGATCTGAATCCATAGCAAATCTCTGACACACTGAGCCATCTCTTCAGGCCCCTGCTTCGCTTCACGCTTTTAGTACTAGTCAGCTGTTGGAGGCACCCATTGCTCTACATTGGTGGCTCTCAACATTCCTAATGCTGTGACACTTTAATACAGTCCCTCATGTTGTGGTGAGCGCCCCCCCAGCTACAATATTGCTTCATTGCCACTTCATAACCATGATTTTGCTACTGTTATGAGTCATAATGTAAATATCTGATCTACGGGAAACCTATGAAAAATTGACTCGACCCCCCCCCAAGGGGGTCATGACCCACAGGTTGAGAACCACTGTTCTACGTGGGTAGAAACCAAGATAAGGCAAGGAGATGTGCTTTAAATACTGGTCCTTAGAGCTTTTGTTGCGTTCTGTGTTTGGCAGTAGTTGCCAGCCACCTTAGACAGGTGGAAGCCACAGCTAATAGCATTCATATGTAGGTCTTGGGTGTGGGGACCCCTCGATTGCCTTCTAAAACTTTTGTGGTAACCAGGAAGGGCCTGCAGGTTCTCCTTTCTGGCTCCTTACAGCCTTTTATTGCCTCTCTGCCCTCTCTCTTTTTCTTCTCTGCTTTCCTTCTTCCTGAACTGACTACTCTCCAATTGTCCAGCTGCCTCTGTAGTCAGGCAGCCCTACCTCTGCAGCTCGCTGGATACTGCTGGGATGACTTGGAATACTTATCTCCGGCATGACTGTGTGGGATAAACAGACTTTTTTGTTGTTCATCTTCAGGAGTTGGGGCAGTCGCCTGCAAGCTTTTCACAGTCGTCTCAAGGTAACCCTGGAGGTTTCAGACAGGTTAGCTCTGGCATGAGACTAGCCCTCTTACCTGCTGGTCTCTCTGTCTCTCTGTCTCTGTCTCTGTCTCTGTCTCTGTCTCTCTGTCTCTGTCTCTCTGTCTCTCTGTCTCTCTGCCTGTCTCTCTCTCTCTCTCTCTCTCTCTCTCTCTCTCTCTCTCTCTCTCTCTCTCTCCCTTTCTGTAGGGAAGAGGCAGGTATGTGAACCAAGAGTCCATATCTGCTCAGGATCCGGCACTCGGCAGGCCACTTGGGAAATTTGTGCTGGATATATCCAGGATCATTTGGTGAGTGTCTGTTGGACCAATGGCGGGTGGATGGGGTCATCTACCAGGTGGGAGAGTCCCACACCCCTTTTTTCAGCTGTCAAGTGGTGGTTGCCAATGGACCGAGCTCAGAAGCCAAAGCCCAGATGTCTCCCAGATGACTAAGTGACCATGAGCAGTAGTGTTTGGACCAGTCACAGCCATTTATTTTGGGCCCAGCTGTGGCTGCTTATTTGGGCCAATACACCCTTGCTTCTTAGCACCAACCCTAGGCATCCAGGTTTCTGGTTTTGCCCAATCATGGTGCTATCTCTCAGCACCGGCCGTAGCGGTCCTTCCGCCAGGGGAGGTGCTCTGCCTCTGGCCAATGTGGAAATGGTTTCAGGGCCATCTGGAGCCTGTCAGGGTCTGTGATGGTAAAAGATATGGCGCAGACCACTTCAAACAGCTCGGGTTGAGGCTGTGTCTTCAGGAGCTGGGGTGACCAGCCGCAGTCTTCTCATAGCTGTCTCAAGGTATCCATGGAGTGAGCCAAGAAAGACAGCCTAGAGCTGGTGCAGGGCACTCCTGCTTTTGCTAGACTCAAGAGTCCTTTTGTTCAGGGCAACGTCATGGACAGAATCAAACCTCTAAGTAGGGAGTCAAATACCCAAGCCCTGCTACCTTTGTCCCGCCTCTTCTCCCTCCCTCCCCATCTCCCCCCTCTTTCAAGAATTAACTGAATATTAGGAGTGCTTCCCATATAGACTTAAAGAACATACCTTTGATGGTAGCAGGTGTTTTTAATAGTTTTTTTTTACACTGCTTTAACAATGCATAGCACATACATCCATGGGGAGAGAGAGAGAGAGAGAGAGAGAGAGAGAGAGAGAGAGAGAGAGGGGTAGCCTCATCTATGCCATGTTCATACATATTTTTATTTTTGCTGGGCCTCCCTTATCACTACTTACCTCTATCACCCACCCACAACTTGTACGCTTAGCAAATGCTCACTGTAAAGTTATGACCACTGAAAATTTCTGGCCTCTGTAAGATATTCCCTCTATGTAACTCACCTCCTGGCTGATCAATATTGATTCTATATGGATCTTTGTTAGTATAGTAGAGGCAGAAACACTCTTCGAATCTTTGGTACCCGTCATTTTGCCTGACGGTAGATGGTGTTCAATGCGTGATTGGTCAAGGAGATGTCACGTTATCATGCGTAATTGGCCAAGGAGATGTCATGTTATCATTTCACGTGGAAGAAGCCCAGTTTTGGAACAGCCATCAGGCACTTATCCTAGAGTTCAATCTGGAAGGTGTTCAGAAGTTGAACGTCTAGTGATGGGATGCAGGTGTCATCTCAGCTGCCCATCTCAAGCTCACCATAGTTCAGGCAATGTGGACACTGTGAGGGAGAGGACTTTGTGGTCCTCAGAGCTGGCAGAGTATGGTTTTCAAAGTCTCTGTCTCTGCTTCTGTTTCGGGGATAAGTTAATCTTAATTATTTTTTTTTGTAAATATAAAAGTATTCCTTGCTCATTAAAGAAAAATTGCAAAGTAGAAAGAAAGGAGAAGAGAACAAAACTGTTTTCAGTTTAGTGCCTCGCTATGTAAAAAGCAGGGCTGTAATATTTCAGAGTATGAATTACTCTTCTACTGATGCAATTTAATAAAAGCCAGATGACAGCACATGATAGATATATATCTCCAGATCTCATGGAAAACATCATAGCTGGATGTCATAGTCAGTTTCTGAAAAACCCCTGCAGGCAGTCACTTCAAGTTCAGTCCACAAAGCCACACTAGGTGGGAGCCGGGGATTCCTGGTATAAGACAGTTAGCTCACACTCATGGAGAGTGCATGGTACTAACCCGGAAGTGACCAGTTCTAACCCGGAAGTGCACGGTGCTAACCCGGAAGTCAGGACATGCTTCAGACCATGTTTGCTCCTACATCTGTTCATGCAGTTACTGGCCACTGCTTCAGAGTGCACTGGTAGGCACAAGGCCCTTTAGAAAAGCCACAATGAGCCTTGAACTTCCAGAAGATCAGTGGTACCTGACACAGCATCACTATGTTTGTGCCATTCATCTGGCTCTATCTGATCGTACAGGCATTGTAGCATTTTATACCATCACAGGAAGAGTGAGTACAGTACAGTAAGGTTGAAAAAAGAATAAAATAGGAAAAAAAATCTACGTAACCTCAGCGTGTTATTTTACAATTGTTCTTTTTATATTAGTAGTAATTGGTGTTCATCTCTTACTGTGTCTGATTTATAAATTGAGCTTTACTGTAAGCATGCATGTGTAGGATATACGTATATACATATATATGTATATGTGTATGTATATGTATATCCATGCACACTTATCCCTATATGGTTGCATTAGTTACTTATTGCTGCTGTACTAACACACCATTACCAAAAGCGGCTTAGAAAAGGGTTCACTTTGACTTCAAATCCCAAGGGAAGAACCCATAGTGGGATGTGGCAGGAGGCAGCTGGAGTGGGCAGCTGGAGTGGGCAGCTGAGAGAGAACCTCCTTGACCACACACAGGAAAAAGAGAGAACACACTGAAAACATGGCAGGCCTACATGAATCCCCAAAGCCTGCCTCCCAGTGACATGCTTCCTCCAGCAAGGCTGCGTGCCTGAAAGTTACGTGCAGTTATGTACTGCGATCTTAACTTGTATCCCTCACAGATAGAGGGACAGGGCACAGCTAAGGTCAGCAAAGCTTTCGGATGGAGGGACGCATACAACTACGGTGCTCTACCAGAGAGCTCGCATTCCTTTATCGCCGCGGAGTGGAGTCCTGACAGAAGTGTGTCCTGACTTCTTGACACTGTGATGGGTCCCGCTATGTGCATGGATATTGTTTTGAGCCCAGAGTGTTGACGCACACTTGTGACTAAACCCCTGTTCTTCACAAGGCATCGCGCTAGCTCCGGGACACACACCGAAGCGTGAGGCAACACCACCAGGAGACAACTTGCCTCGCCATGTGAGGACAGCATGGTAATGTCACTGATGCTTACACTGTGCCAGTCGTTGCGGTCAGGGCTATTCCAGAGTTAACCTATTTAATCTTCACAACCAAGTATAAACTAGCCAGCATTTCTTTTCAGCTCCAAAACAAGAAGCTTGAGACTCCTGCGTAGTAGGCACCTCCTTAATCCACACTCCTTGGATCTTTTTCAACAAAAGGTCGACGAAACCCATTCGCCCATCAGCTTGATGCAGATAACAGTGAGAAGCCTTTTACTGAGGGTGGTGCGTTTAGAGTTCAAGTTCACTGTGACCTGCATTGAACACTTTCTCTCTGTTAGCTCCGTTAAAGGGAGAGGCCCTCTCACAGGGAGGCTGTTTAAGTCAGACTTGGCACCATGCAGACAGCTGCTTCCTGGGCTTCTCTGCTTGTGGAGATGCGTGTAAGTTCCATCTTTGCTTCTAGCCAACCTTCAGGCTTAGCTTCTTCCTTTATGGAGGACGAGAAGAAGGAACAGACCTGACCGCAGACTCAGCCAGACTCGGCCGGGACCAGCACCACCCCGCTCACTGCTCACTGTGGCTCAGGTAAATGTGTGAGCACTATGGCCTCCTCACAGAGTTGTTGTGGTTTCTTACTCCAGAAAGATCATTCACTGCGAGTGAGTTCAATCCCTTCTGGAGATGACTGGATGGTTCAACTAATGCAAATCAATAAATGCAAATAGCTTTAAGGACAGAAATTACATAATTATGTTAATAGAAGTTGAAAAGGCTTTAGACAAATTCAGCGCCTCCTTATGATTAAAAACATGGAAGAAACTATGAATACAAGAAAATGTATCACGCTTGGCTTATCCAACTTCAATAGAATGGTTTTCATTTTATCTTAGTAGATTTTACTTTGCTATGCTTTGGTGTTATCTCCTAGAAGCCTGATTTTTGTCTAAGGAGAGAAAGAAATGAAGTAGATCCGCATGGGAGAGGAGGCAGGGAGCAGCTTGGAAGAGCAGAGGGAGGGGAAACCGTATTCGGATAAAAAAAAGAAAGAAGGAAAAAAATAACTAGAATATGGTGAGTTTTAATTGTATGGGTTTTGTTTTCTTTTCCCTTGATAACATTTGAACCACGTCAGGAAGGATGTTATTATACATAAATGTCATTCATCTTAAATAAAAAAAGAAAGAAAAGAAAAAGAAACATCACAAGACAATAAAGACTATAAACAACAAGCCTACAGTCAACATGGGGTTAAATGGGGTGAGGGACCTCAAAGCATTTGTACCAAAATCTGGAATAAGACAAAAACATTTATCCCCCACTGTTATTCAATACAATGCTTGAGGTCTTAGCTAGATCGGTATGGGGAGGGAGGGAGGTAACCGGGAATGCACACAGAAAAGGAAAATGCCAGAGCCCTCTTCATTGCTGATGAGATTCTATGGCTGAGACTCAGAGCTCTTAGAGCTGATGGACACTCTCAGCAAAGCGGCAGGTTCAAAATGAACACAGAAAAAGTAGCAGCTTTCCTATGGACCAATAACAAATGTGGTGAGAAAGAAATCAGGAAAACAACCTCATTCACAATTTCCCCCGACAGAAAACCAAACCAAACCAAACCAAAAACTTCTTGTAATAAAACCTAACTGAAGAACTAAAAGAGCTTTACACTGAAACATGGAAAACACAGAAGAAACCGAAGATGACCTAGAAGATGGAGAGAACATAATGACAAATTATAGGAATTGATATTGTAAGAATACTATTAATGTTGGGGTCAAAGCCTGTGCGCCCTAGAAGCTCCAACAAGCCAGGCTCAGCCAGCAGTTCTTAGCAAGCCAACTAAAAATGCTACATCAAGAGTGAAAGTAAAAGATGAAAATTTTATTCATCGTCTCTACATTGGGAAGGAGGAAAAAGAGATCTTGTAACACCTATTTCCCGTCTCTTACCACTGTCAAGTCCGCCTTCCGGGTCTGGCAGAAGGGTTAGAGTTATATACAGTTCATCACTACTGGTCAAGGTGTGGCCTCACCACTCACTGACCCATCGTTGTCCGGGCTCGAGTTTCTTTGGCAAGGCGCCTTCTTTGCAGAGCACAAACCTCTCCTCTGGCTACATACATGGCTTAGGTTTTCATTTTTTCTTCCCTCTGCTGCGTGAGATTCCTGAGGTGAAATTCCAGTTCCTTGGGTGCATTGTTTCAAAAGAGGAACATCCAAAGTAGGGGACACTCCTTCCTTTTAGGTAACAGGCTGCAAGAATGACCTCACTACCAAAAACAGCCTATGGGTTCAATACAGTGTCATTCATCAAAGAAAAAAGAAATTATTGAGATTTGCACGGAAACACAAAAGACCTACCTTAGGTGACCAAAACAGTCCTGAGGGGGAAGAACGATGCAGAAAGCTGGAACACCTGGAAAAGTAAGGGAACGGAAGGGACCATTAGGGTGGGGCTGCCTTGAGGGAGGGACAGGAAGAAAATGTAGGTGATATCACAGCAGAAATGAGAAAATTGGGGGGTGGAAAGTTTAAGCAGAAATGGGGAGTGGGGGTAGGGAACAAAAGGGGAAAGAGGAAGAGTTAACTAAAAATAAGGGTGCATGAAAAAAATCTCATGGAAACTTGCTACCTTGTAAGTCAATGAAAAACATGTAAGTTTAAAAACCAGTTGGAAGGAGATATTCTGCCTGTCTGGACAGCGCTGCTTCTGAAGGGCAGAGGTACCGAACCCCAGGGCCAGGGGTGTGCTGCTCAGGGATGCCCCAGGGCCAGGGGCGCGCTGGTCAGGGATGCCCCAGGGCCAGGGGTATGCTGGTCAGGGATGCCCCAGGGCCAGGGGCGCGCTGGTCAGGGATGCCCCAGGGCCAGGGGCGCGCTGGTCAGGGATGCCCCAGGGCCAGGGGCGCGCTGGTCAGGGATGCCCCAGGGCCAGGGGCGCGCTGGTCAGGGATGCCCCAGGGCCAGGGGTGCGCTGGTCAGGGATGCCCCAGGACCAGGGGCGCGCTGGTCAGGGATGCCCCAGGGCCAGGGGCGCGCTGGTCAGGGATGCCCCAGGGCCAGGGGCGCGCTGGTCAGGGATGCCCCAGGGCCAGGGGCGCGCTGGTCAGGGATGCCCCAGGGCCAGGGGCGCGCTGGTCAGGGATGCCCCAGGGCCAGGGGCGCGCTGGTCAGGGATGCCCCAGGGCCAGGGGCGCGCTGGTCAGGGATGTCCCAGGGCCAGGGCGCGCTGGTCAGGGATGCCCCAGGACCAGGGGCGCGCTGGTCAGGGATGCCCCAGGGCCAGGGGCGCGCTGGTCAGGGATGCCCCAGGACCAGGGGCGCGCTGGTCAGGGATGCCCCAGGGCCAGGGGCGCGCTGGTCAGGGATGCCCCAGGGCCAGGGGCGCGCTGGTCAGGGATGCCCCAGGGCCAGGGGCGCGCTGGTCAGGGATGCCCCAGGGCCAGGGGTATGCTGCTCAGGGATGCCCCAGGGCCAGGGGCGCGCTGGTCAGGGATGCCCCAGGGCCAGGGGCGTGCTGCTCAGGGATGCCCCAGGACCAGGGGCGCGCTGGTCAGGGATGCCCCAGGACCAGGGGCGCGCTGGTCAGGGATGCCCCAGGGCCAGGGGCGCGCTGGTCAGGGATGCCCCAGGGCCAGGGGCGCGCTGGTCAGGGATGCCCCAGGGCCAGGGGCGCGCTGGTCAGGGATGCCCCAGGGCCAGGGGCGCGCTGGTCAGGGATGCCCCAGGGCCAGGGGTGCGCTGGTCAGGGATGCCCCAGGGCCAGGGGTGTGCTGCTCAGGGATGCCCCAGGGCCAGGGGTATGCTGCTCAGGGATGCCCCAGGGCCAGGGGCGCGCTGCTCAGGGATGCCCCAGGGCCAGGGGTATGCTGGTCAGGGATGCCCCAGGGCCAGGGGCGCGCTGGTCAGGGATGCCCCAGGGCCAGGGGTGCGCTGCTCAAGGATGCCCCAGGGCCAGGGGCGCGCTGGTCAGGGATGCCCCAGCACTCCTTCAGAATAGTCCAGGCTCTTGTCACTCTTCATGCTTTTCTATTAGAGCAGCTTCTTAAGATCCAGTTTACTGAAGACACCACACACCTTGCTTATCATCTGTAGAGAAATAGAATTGGAACGGAGCTAAAAAACGTCCTCTCTGATGGCTAGCTTTCATGGCTCTCTCTCTGTCTCTCTGTCTCTCTGCTGTCTCTCTCTGTCTCTGTCTCTGTCTCTGTGTGTCTGTGCTATCAATTGTTCACTGGTCAAATTTGTGGTCTGTTGCACAAGAAAGAATTCATTGTGATATTACAAACCTCATTAAAACAAAAACAAACCAACCAACAAACAAAAAACCAAAGAAAACCCACTCATAGGTGAAGATCTTTGTCCCTAGGGGTGAACTTACTACTGTTGTTTAGCTAAATTGTTATGGTCCCAAGCTACATTTTAAACGTTTGTTTTTATACCCACGGACAAATGCTAGTCTCAGCCTTAATCAGAGAAGTCCCTCTTTATACTTAAGAATAGTGAATGCAGAGATAACAGTTGTTGATGGTGCTGAGAATAAGTGAAACCCCTAAACAGGACATTTATACTCCTGCCTCTAAGGCTCCTGGATCATTGCGGGGTAGTGCAGGTAGAAAGAATGTAAGAGGGGCATTATAGGGAAAAGGCTTGGGCACAGCTAATGCAGGCATGGCCTTTATAGCAGCTGTGGTTGCCTACTCAAGACTGGGCCCATCAAAAGTCAATCACTGTTTGGGGAGGCGCCTATGCACCCCTACCCCTTTTGCTGAAGCACTGGCTACTGATGGATTCTGAGGGAGAAGCAGTTATTTGTTATCTTTGGTTCTGTACTCACTGCCAAGCACCGATAGCTGCACAGATAACCCTGGTTACAAGGAGACGTGAATATTGAACAAGAACATAGGGGTGGGGGGTGTGTGGTAGGGGTGAGGGGTGTGTGGTAGGGGTGAGGGGTGTGTGGTAGGGGTGGGGGGTGTGTGGTAGGGGTGGGGGGTGTGGTAGGTGTGAGGGGGGTATGGTAGGGGTGAGGGGTGTGGTAAGGGTGAGGGGTGTGTGGTAGGGGTGGGGGGTGTGTGGTAGGGGTGAAGGGGGTGTGGTAGGTGTGAGGGGGGTATGGTAGGGGTGAGGGGTGTGGTAAGGGTGAGGGGTGTGTGGTAGGGGTGGGGGGTGTGTGGTAGGGGTGAAGGGGGTGTGGTAGGTGTGAGGGGGGTATGGTAGGGGTGAGGGGTGTGTGGTAGGGGTGAGGGGTGTGTGGTAGGGGTGGGGGGTGTGTGGTAGGGGTGAGGGGTGTGTGGTAGGGGTGAGGGGTGTGTGGTAGGGGTGAGGGGGTGTGGTAGGGGTGAGGGGTGTGTGGTAGGGGTGAGGGGGGTATGGTAGGGGTGAGGGGGGTGTGGTAGGGGTGAGGGGGGTGTGGTAGGGGTGAGGGGGGTGTGGTAGGGGTGAGGAGGGTTCATGTGTGTGGGACGAAGATTAGAGAAGATGAGTACTACAGTAACCAGAATGCAATTTCTACGTTTATGAAATTGTCAAATAACAAATTTAATCAAAGTATGGAAAGAGAAAAATACTGGTCATATTAACACACCCAATTTCAATTTTTACCACAGACCCATAACAGCAAAACCAGAATGAGTCTAGTACAAGCGTAGACATGTAGATGGGGCAGAAGAGAACACTCAGATACAAACCTATGCAGCTCCTACTCTCCAATTTGTGACAAAGATGCCCCCCATACATGATGAGATAAAGGCAACTTCATCAACAAATGGTGTTGACAAAACTGGTTTCCGCATGTGAAAGATGTGATCCCGGTCTCTCAGCCCTGACAAACATCAACTTGAAATGGACCAAAGACCTCAATATAAGGCCTAAACCTCTGGAACTGTTGGAGGGAAAAATACAGGGAAAGCACTTTAAGACAAAGACAGAAGCAAGGATCTCTGAACAAGACTCTGGTTACTCAGGAACTATTTCAGACAGATTGGAGAGGAACACCATGAAAGTGAGGAGTCCCCGCGCAGCAACGGGGACAAGTGAAGAGTCCGCCCAGAGGACAGGAGAGCAGCTTGGCTAGCCGCACAGCCGGCGGAGCATTGGCGTCTATACCGTACAGAGAATTCCTCCAAGAAGCTAAGTATAGTGACATAGAATAACTCAGTCAAAAGGCTAATAAAGTAAACAGTAGACACTTCTCAAAAGAGGAAGTTACAAAAGCCAACTAACATGTGAGAAAATGTCCAACCTCACCAGACGTTAGGAAATGTGAATCAAAACTACACCAAGATGCCAGATCTCACCCGGGTCAGAAGGGCAGTCACTAAAGCAACAACTGTTACGATGAGGACGCATACTCAGGGGAACCTGTACACACTGCCTGTGAGAACATGGAGATCAGTATTAAGTATCCTCAAATAATTAAAAAGAACAAAAACAAAAACAAACAAACAAAAAAACCCCAACAAAACAGCAATGGGCTGGTGGCTTGCCTCAGCAGTAAACACTTACTGGTGTGTTCAAGGTCTTCCCTGTGTTCAGTCCTCAGCACTGAAAACAAAGCACATATGAACACACACACATGTACAAACATGTACATATATGCATATATAATAAGCATTTTTTCTTTTTATGACAGAGTCTCACCATGTTCCTCTGGCTAACCTGGAGCTCACATATAGACTAGACTGGCCTCTAAGTTACAAAAATCTGCTGCCTTTGACACTGCTGTGCAGGGATTAAAGACCTGTATCACCACACATGGCCCAGTCCTTAATACTTTGAAAAAAAAAAACACCATAGGCAAAGAGCAACAATGACCAATTATTTCTGTGCAAGCATCTCTGAAGTAGGAGACAGGCTCCTTTGGGTAGAAGCTTAGGAGTGGAACAACTGGGCCATATGTTAGGTTCTATTTTTAATACATCGAGAAATTTCAATAATGATTTCCACAATCACTACACCAGTTTACACTCCCACCACCGGTGAAACGGATTCATCTTTTCCCACTTCCTCGGCAGCATTCACTGTCGCTTTCTGTTTTGTTTTTGCTGTGGTGATACCATTCTAACTGGGTTGAGAGGGACTATCAACATAGTCTTAATTTTCATTTCCCGGATGGCTTAGAATGTTGAATACTTAAAAAAATATTTATTGGCCACTTGTACTGCTCTGTTGACAATAGCGAGGATATAGAATCATCTTAGATAGCCATCAGTCAATGAATGAATAATGAAAATGTGGTATACTCACTCATTATGCAGCTTTAAAGAAAAATAAAATTATGAAATTTGCAGGACAAAGGATAGATCTGGAAATTATTATGCTAAGTGAGATAACCCAGACTCAGAAAGACAAATACCACATGTTCTCGCTCATATGTGGCTCCTAGCTTTTAATGTTTATATGTATGCATGTGTGGGGAGCAGTGTGGGTAGAGGTCATGAAACTAGAAAATGGATCACAAGAGGGGGAAGGGTTGCGGAGGAAGACGTGCGTGTGATGGGACACGTGAGGCAGAGCAGCAGAGAAAAGGCACCCGGGGTTAGGAGGTACGAGGAGGGGCTAGGGAGGATCAACCGAAATGAATTGTGTTTGAAATGCCAATGTGTGTGTGCTAACTAAAAATTAAACCAGAGCAAACAAACAAACTCTAAAAATAGACCTACCACAGGCCCTAGCTACAGCACTCTGGGATATTCACCCGAGGGACGCTGGTGCCCACGTCACGGCAACACTTCCTCATGGGTCTTTATTGTGCAGCACTGCTCGCTGCGGCTAAGACTTAAGACATTTCTCAACAGAGGAGTGGCTCAAAAAAAAAAAAAAAACCTGGATAAAATACACAGCAAACTTTTTTTTCCCGGTCAAAACACAAACACAGTAGTGCCCTTTGCAAGAAAATGGTTGCAAATATGTAGATAATTAGGAAAATAAATTAAGTTGGTTTCAGAAAGACAAATGTTTCATTTTTCCCTCTCATTTGTGGGTTCCAGATTTTATATGGATACACAAAGTCATACGTGTACATAGGATGTGAAAGTAGGAACCAGAATTTATACAGATACATAAGGTCATATATGGCTACATTAGGTCATAAATGTACTATGACATAAAAAGTAGAGTAGAAATTGTCTAGAGGATAAAGGGGACAGGTTAGGAGAGGGAAGCTAGTGCAGCCGAGGGGGTATCATGAGCACATTACGTTCTTGTGAGGAACTGCCCTCAGGTAACAGTGCGGTGTACAGTGGAAACAGCAGGAACAGAGTAATGCCTCCCACAGAACCTGGGGTGTTTGGTGCTCACAGAACAGTCTACTGCCAGCTACTTTCCTTCATGGGTTGGGCTGTTGGTTGAGCCCAGAGCTTCATAAGAGCTGAGCAAGGGTGAGAAAAGGCTCTGGCATTGAGCCACGGCCACAGTCCCTCTTACTGTCTCTCTGAGCTCCTCCAGCACAGACCTACGCGTCAGTGATGCCCCACGTCCTAAAATACTCTAGTTTTTCTATGTGTGTTAGGGTTTTACCTCCCTCATTCCTTATCCTGTTAGCCTTCAGTTTTCACTAATTCATTCACTCACTCACCCACTTATTCGCTCGTTCGTTGGTAATGTTCTGCATGAGTGTAATGTATTTACATCCTGTCTGCACTCACCTCATCCCAGACGCCGCCACAGCCTCTTCCCACTTGCCAGCTTCACTTCTTCTCTTCTTTTTTCATAACCCATCGAATACAATTATCGCTGTCCATATGTGCATGGGTGTGGGGTCATCACTCTGCTTAGCTTAGACAGCCTACCGGTGCGTCACACTGCTGAGGAAAACTGACTTCTTCTCTCTCAGCAGTCTTCATGTGCCAGCATGGGTCTCACGCTGTCTATGCTGTAGTATTGACTGGCTTGGTGTTGTGCAGGCAGTTACAGCTGCTGGGAGGTCATGGGTGCAGTGGCCCCGTTCTATTAAGAAAGCACTATTTCCCAGCAGTTCTCTCTGGAATCTGGCCCTTACAGCTTCCCTCTACTTCTTCCGCCATAGTCCCTGAGCGTTGGTGAGAGATGGTGTGGTATAGATGCCCTAGTCAGGGCGGAACATTCTGCAGTCACTTCTCATTGCTTTGACCAGTTGTGACCCTGCATAAAGATCAAGCCTCACTTTATTAACTTTCCGAGTATGGCATTCAGAAAAGACATCAAAAACATTTAATTGATTGCCACCATTTCTCTGGCACCAGGTTCTGACGGCCAAGTGGCATATCCCCAGGGGCATTGGCGACTGGTTCATTCTGGCTTGTGAGAGTTGGGTTTGACTTTCAGAAAATTTGCTACCTGGTTGCGGATAGCTTAAAGTTTGCCAAACCAGGAGAATTTACATGGCAGGAATGGGTAAATGCCACAAATCAAGGCTCTGGCCCTGCCCCTTCTCACTGTGAAACACACTCAGAGCCAGCTGTGTGTCCGTAGTGTAATTTCTAGTTTGTCACATACTGTGTGGCAAATTTCTAATTTCATAAAAGGTTAGTTAGTATCCACAGAGTCTCTGTAGACTCCAAGTGCTGGTAAATGGTTTTAATCTTGACTTGGAAAAGCTGAAGATTTCAATCCAACCTCTAAGGGAAAGGTCTTCCGTAGCATTCCTGACGAGTGTCCACCAGCCTCTGTGGCGCACTCTGAAGGTCAGGATGGGCACTTGTCCCCAAGGCAGCCTTTCTGGTGAACTTTTTTAAAGGTTATTAAAATGTCCCTCCCCCCTCGCCCCTGCTTCATTTTTGGGTCAGGCTGCATTTGGCTTCAAAGTAAAGAGCTATACTCTCCAAGTGAGAGCTTAGAGCACTCACAAGACACAAGAGAGCTAGGTCCCTGCATGTGCAGAACTCCCGTTTGTTGGGCTAGGTGGCCCTTTTCCTTCCAATGGCCCTGACCTTCTATCATTGATGTTACCCAGTCACTGGACAGAATATTCTAGACTTGGGTGCTTCAGTGTAATAAAGTGAGACCACTGTTTCCTAGGGTACCTTCTCATAGGCCAACACAATTTAGTTTGTGTTGTGTTCTAGAAAAGAAAATCTTTTTTCATGGACGTTGTTTCCAAGCGGGGGCAGCTTCATGCTGTGCCTTCACTACTCATTGCTTTGGTATCTGTGATATCAATTTGATTAATTTTTCCACTTTTTGTGACCTTTTGCATATATCTTCTTATTACTATATTTTTAAAATACTATATATGACATGAATTTTCAGTCAGCTGTGTTTTACCTACTATTATCCAATCCAATACAAATGTATGAGGATTTGTCACATAGTTTTCTGAAACCAGACATTTTACTATAATTCCCTAGATTTGTTCATCTAGTCATTTAGTTAAACATGGAAACAAATTTAACGAAGTATGTTTGGCTTTTAGCTAATTCTGGCACTTCTTTGTACTCATCTACTTATTTCCTATTTGAAGAAGTAAAAGGGAGTGGGTGAAAGTAGTGGCATATTATATTTAATCTAACACCTCCAAGTTATTAAAATTTCAATATATGATTATATAAAATGCCTAATGAGATATTTTATGTTTTAAATGCTCAATTAAAAAATTGAGTATATATTTAAAATTTTAATCCTTTTTTGCTTGGTTTTGGTTTTTTGAAACAACGTTCCACTATGTAGTTCAGGCTGTACTTAAACTTGCAGTGATTCCCCTGCGTCTGCCGCCTGACTGCTGGGATTGCAGGTGTAGTGTCATCACATCTGGCGACACTTTAATCTTAGTAGTCTCACTTTTAGTGCTCAAAAGCCACACAAGGCTATTAGTTTGTCTTATAGAAAACATTGGGCATAGATTCATACCTATTTCAAGTACTTGGCCTTACTACCATTATAATGTCTTAATTTATCCTATAATTTCATGCCACTTTCATGTTTTCTCTCTCCTTTTCAACATGGTCTTTCTCTGAATACAGCTCTTACCGAATAGGGGTGGAGCGGCCTTGCTCTCCCTTTGTCTATTAATATTAACGAGGGGGACCTTTTACAGTTAAACACCATAAAGAAAGCTCGTTAAGGGCAACAGCATCCCCTAGCACACAACTCTCCCTAGAACCACAAAATAGGCATGTTACAAAGGCCTGGGAGCTAATTCTTTCCAGATGTTCGCAAAGCGAGCAAGACCGAAAGGTGGATACTGAAATTACTAAACACTTAATAAGGAGCTGATGGAACCGAGGCCCCAGGGTTGGCTCAGAAATAAGTGAAACACAGAGACCCTGTTTGTTCAGGGGAACTTCAAAGGCCCCTATAAACGCGCAGGAAAGGTGAGAGGGAAAGCAGTGCCGAGATCCAACATTCCTGCAAAGTCCGGCTGGAGACTTGCTGGAGATGCTGCCCTCGGTGCTGAGGAGCACACAGGGGCAGGTGTGGCGAGCAGATGTCTGGCTTTTGTTTGGATTGTTATTATGTACAGTGAATGAAAGATGCAGCCATTTCTTGAGCTCGGCCAAAGGGGACAAAGCAATTAAACTCCCAGTTAATAAAACAAAGAAAATGCCTTCTCTGTGCTAAATACCACTCTACACCCAAGCCATAAACCTGCTAAAATGGGACAGCAGATCCAAGGAAATAATGTCGGCTCTATTTGTTTTCAGCTTTTCTTCATTTGCTCCCCTTAGCAGTAGGACAAACAAATGGGGGTTTTCCTAAGATTATAACTAAGGAGGAAGCAACACCAGTTAGGGACACATGGTCTCAGTTGAAAGTGTGAGAGGTACCTGTTTGGTCATCCTTACCTGGCCAGAGTGGCCTCCAGAATCTAAGCCTGTATTTTTTTTCTCCACTTCTAACTTGCTAGGCCTATGTAGCACTCATTTTATGTCTTTCTTTAGGGGTGGGGGGCTCAGATAAAGAACAAAGCACCAGCAGTCAGAAAGGCAGAAAAGTAATCAAGATGTGGCCCGCCATCTCAGCAAATCAGCTGCTGTGGATGACACTGAAAAGGGCTCTTTAAACTAGTTACCAGTGGAGTTTGAAATGGGCGGCCCCACGCTCTTAGGACAGTGTCTTTGGACCATGTAAAATTCTAGCTCACTTATTACCAAATGTCTAACTCAGTATATTGCTTAATGCATTAGCTGTTTTTTTTTCCATTGCTGTAATAAAATGCCTGACAGAAGAAACTTAAAGGAGGAAAGACTTCTCTTGGCTCACGGTTTCAAGCCTATACAGCAGAATTCACGACAGTGAGAGTGTGTGGCAGCATCTCTCACATCTTGGTGGCCACGGTGCAGAGAGCTCAGTTCAAAACTAGAAGCAGATACAACCTTTGAGACCTACTCCCTAAGGGATTCACTTATGTTAGCTGGGCCATTACTCCCAGCAGATCTCCAACCTCTGAAAATAGCGCCACCAGCTGGTGGAGCAAATATTCACACACATGAGCCCACGGAGGCTATTTCACATAAAACCATAGCAATTTCTCGGCTTTCAACTTTTTCTTTCGTGTTGAGGATTGGATGAGTATATGTATAAGGATATGTATACAAAATGCTGACCGCCTAGACCCATTTGCTGGCACAAGGTCAGGGATAAATAGCTATACCCACACAGGTACCCTACATACTATGCTCACGTGCTTTCTGCAAGAAGGCATTGTGCGGGTGTGCATGCCTCCTGCAGACTCTTTCCTTCTCAGCCTGCAGAGGATGGGCTCATCAAGGCTGCTCCTAATTCAAGCCCGCTCTGTATAGAAATGGGACTGTCGTCTCACCTGAGTCACATGCTTGGTGTGTTTGTGTCTGGGCATTTGCTGGAACGGTGGCTCTCACAGTTGTTTTTGAGACGGGCCGTTTGCTAAAGAGCCACGCGGCACCAAGTATCCGTCCATCCCTCTGTTTCCCTTCTTAGGATCTTGGACCGACGGCCATAGTGAAGTACTTTATAAAGTCGTGGTCTGACAGGAGGAAGATAAATGTAAACATTGTGCAAACCCTGTGAGGAGAAACATCTGGATGGCCACTGCTTACTTCCTGTTGAGAGGGTTTGGGAACTTGGGGATTTTTAGGAGTTGGACGTGGCTATTTTGGGAAACCACTTCGCATCTGCACAAGAAAGAAAAGCACACATTCATTACACTCCGCTCATCGGATGAGATATTGGCATCAACACCCCAGGCCTGAGAACAAAAGAAGCTGAATCAGAGGCAGCCAGAAGCACTTCTTTTCCTTTCTGCTCTCTCTCACTCAGGGCCACCCGTTCTCTATCATTATAACTTCAGCTTTCGTGATTTTTTTCCTTTACTTTTTTTTTTTTTTGAGACAGGGTTTCTCTGTGTAGCCTTGGCTGACCTGGAATTTTCTCCGCAGACCAGGCTGGCCTTGATCTTAGAGGTTTGCCAGCCTCTGCCTCTCGAGGGCTGTGCCACTACTGCCTGGGCTTCCTCTACTTCTTATGTTGGTCCATTCTTCCATTGTCTACAATTCAAGATCTTGACGGGTTTAGCCACTGACTTGTGAGACACACTTCAACTGAGATACCAGAAGAACTAAAATTGGATTTCAGGGTTACCAGGGCAACAGTTAAAAAACGGGCCTACAGGAGATAATCTTGGCCAATTGCAAAGAAGAGCCCCATCAGAGATAGCACTGCCCAGTGACTGACCTGAAGGGTCCCACCGGAGAGAGAGTTGATAAGAGACCCAGTTTTATGGCCACATTCCTTCCTGCCCACTGGAGATAGGGTTAATAAGAAACTAGGCACTTCCCTGGACAAGGTAGTGAACAAAGAAAGCTAAGCCATGGGTGGTCTTGACACCTTTTTCTGTAGCCTGTCACATTTATGGACATTAGACCTCTTTATGTTACTCAACCAATAGATGCTTGCCAGATTGGGCCTCCCCTACTTTGGGGCATGGGGAGGGATAGGAACCTATAAATTTACCCTGAGCCCAGAGATGGAGGCTCTTTCTGGGTACAACTGTGTTGGTGACTGGTCAGAGCCCGGCTCAAGTTGATTAAATGTCCTCAGGTTATTGTATCGGTATCGAGTCCTGGTGGTCTTATTTGGGGGTCTTGCTATCTGGGTACAGCACAACAAATCCCTTAATATCGTTAAGCCTTTTTATGTTTGTTGACAAAAACCATGATGATGATGATGGTAACTTTTACCTCTTCCTACATGTGTCAAGTTGACAGTGAAGATTAGCCATGACAGTAGATAAGTTAGCAGGGCAGAAGCTCCTAGGTTTTTAAAGATAGCTGGGTGGGGCATGCCACACTCATGGTGAGAGTGTGAAGCAGTCATGGCAGCCATTTCAGTTGTAGGGAGCAGTGGCCAATAACCAAAATTAAACCTGAGGCTTCATGGTCTTTCTGTCAATCAGAGAGCTGCAGGTAAGCAGGCCTCCAGCTTCTGTGGAACCAGAGAGCGCTTAAGTGACCAGGTCTTCATCCAGGTAGCTCTAGGGGTTAAGGCAGGCCCAAGTGCCCAGGGTCCTCTGAGGAACTGGAGCTCTGGTTCCAGTGTGATTTGAGGTAAATATGGGAGTAGGGCTCTGATGCCCAAGGTGCTAATGGTCCCTGGAGGATAGAGAATCTACACAGCTCAGGTCCCAGAGGTAACTTTGGGCCAGTGTGACCACAGGACACTGATAGTAGACAGGATTCACATAGCATCTAGCAGCAGCAGCAACAATAGCAACAGAAACATCAGTAGCAACAACAACAGCAACAATAGCAGAAACAGCAGGAGCAACAGCAACAGCAGCAACAACAACAGCAATAACAGTAACAGCAGCAGCAGCAGCAGCAGCAGCAGCAGCAGCAGCAGCAGCAGCAGCACCTCCTTAAATCTCACTGGGTTCTTGGGTCTGTGCCTTTCCTGCCCCAGTTCCCAGGATATTTAGTCATCTTTCTTGCTTCTTTTATTTTAAAAACACCGTTTTATTTTTTACAATTTATTTTGAAAAGTTTCTTTTGTACAACATATTTTGATCATATTCTTTTATTTCTTCCAACTCCTTCCATATCCTCCCACACTCAACTTCGTGTTATTATTATTACTTTTTTTTTTGTAAAGCCACAAAATCTCAAAACAAAACAAAGCACCAAGAAAATCATGAAGTCTGTTAAGTGTTGACCAACATGAGGCCTGTCCTGGAGTGTAGTTGGTACACATAACATTGCTACATTGGAGAAAACATATTTTTCCTTTTCCCAAAACTATTGTTTTCAAGTGAGACTTTGTGCCCACTTTGCTCTCTCTGTGCTGTGATTTTTGTGGCTTAGGGTATGCAGGCTTTGTGCATATTGCCATGGTCCCTGTGAGTTCATATGTGTATCACCCCTGTGGTGTCTGGGGAACACATTTCCTGGAAGTTACTTACTACCTTTGGCTTTTGTAATCTTTCTGCCTCCTTTTCTGCATAGATCCCTGAGTCTTGAGGGGAGAGTGCTCCCAAATTTCTCACTCTCTGCACATTGTTCAGTTATGGGTCTCTATGGCTTTCCTCATGAGTGTTGAGTGATGTTCTCATCTGTGGGAATAGCAATATGTCATTAGCAGTCTTGCTATTGCTGTCTATTTAGCAGAGTAATAGTGGTAGGTTTTTCTCCTAGGGCCCATGACATATCTAGTCTCAGGTTCTTGGCATCATTTTTAGTGTCAGGTATGGGTTCCATCTTATGGAATAGGTCTTAAGTCCAATAACATTTGTGTCTCTGTTGCACTGGTTGGCACATCTTAACAGTCAGGTCACTATTGTAGCTTAGTGGGCTCATACCTTGTTGAGAGGGATAATTACTTTCCTGTTTTGTTCTACACCATAAGTACACTATTATTTTTAGCAGTATGGTCTTATTGTCAGGCGCCATAGGGTAACCAATAACATTGACAATAGACTGTGATATTACTTTAGATACAGTAGCATTTCTTTTTATGAAATCACATGTCCTTGTGTTTGATGCATATATGTTTAGAAATGTAATGTTATTTTGGTGGATTTTTTTTTCTTTAATGAGTAGGTAGTGCACTTCTACTCCACTCTATTATTTGCTCTAATTGCTTGAATAATTGATATCTATTTGTCAAGTATTAAAAAGGCTTGTTTCTTGGTCTCATTTGCTGGGAATACCATTTTCCATCCTTCTACTCCATGGTGGTGTTTGATGGGGGGAGGGCTATGCTTCTTGGAGGAAATCAGGGAGATGGGTTTCACTTTCTAATCTAATCTGTTAGTTTGTGTCTTTTTTATAGGAGGATCGTGACCATTAATATTGAAAGTTACTATCTAGCAGTGTTCATTAATTCTTGTCATTTTGTTATTGTTGTGGTGATTCCCCTGCCCCTTCCCCCCTTTTTTTTAGCTAACTGTTCTGGAGTTATTTATTTCTTGGGTCCTCCTGGGTATAGATAGCCTTCTCTTCAGATTGAAGTTTCTAATGACTTTTATAGGGTTCAGTTATTCAACAGAAATTGCTTAAATTTGTTAAGTTTTTCTTCTCCTTTGATCATGATTGATAGTTTTTCTGGGTGCAGTCATCCGGGCTGGTATCTGTGGTCTGTCGGAGCTTGTTAAGCATTAGTCCAGGCTCTTCTGGCTTTCAAAGACTGGATTGAAAAGTCAGGTTTTATTCCAATGGGCCTGCCTTTATATGTGACAATCTTTTTCCCTTGCAGCTTTTAATATCTTTTCTTTTTTAATGTACATTTATTGTTTTCTTTATTATGTGTCACTAGAGAGTTTCTTTTCTTGTACACTCCAGTTGGTGCTCTGCATGCCTCTCGTGCCTTGACAGGCACCCCTTTCTTTAGATTTGGGAAATTTTGTTCTATGATTTTGTCTGAAATATTTCCTGTGCCTATGACCCAGGTATCTTCTCCTTCCTGCACACACATTATTTGTAGATTTGATCTTTTTATATTTTACCAAATTTCCTGTGTGCATTTTTCCTGGATTTAGATTTGTATTCAACATGTTCTTTAACTGACCAATCCATTCCTTTCTTTCTTTTTCTTTTTTTGTTTTTTGTTTTTTTGAGACAGGGTTTCTCTTTCTAATAGCCTTGGCTGTCCTGGACTTGCTTTGTAGACCAGGCTGGCCTCGAACTCACACAGATCCACCTGCCTCTGCCTTCCGAGTGCTGGGATTAAAGCCATGTGCCACCATGTCCAGCAAACAATCCATTTCTTTTATTCATCTTCAAGATCTGAAGTTTTCTCTTCATTCAATCTGTTGGTAAAGTTTTTATCGCAGCCTTTTATTTTACTTCCTCATTTTTTCCATTTTGAGTTTTATTTCAGTTAGACTTTTCTTTAGTGATTCTGTTCCTTTGCTAAATTCTATTTTTCTAATCTTGAATTGTTTTCATTATTTTATTCAATTGTTTGTGTTTCAAAATCTTCATTCAAGCATTTATTCATATCTTCTTTAAGGCCCCCCGAACACATTGATAATTGTTATTTTACTGTCTTTTGATTTCTCTAACTCAGCAACTTAAACAAAAAATTTTTTCCCAAGGGCATTTACAATTGCACATTGCTTCTGGAGGAGGTGTAGTGTCTTAGTTGTTCCTGTTTGTGTTTTTGTGCTGTGATCTAGACAGCTAGAGTTAGGACATTTGTGATGTTTCTTGGTGTGGCTATCTGGTCTTTCTTTCTTTGGTGGGTGTTTGGCTCTGCTGTCACTCAGATCTATCAGGCTGTGGACCAGTTGCCTAATGCTTGGTTTTCAATCTTGGGGACACTTTGGGATTCCAGGTTCAGACTCCAAGTGGTCTCAGACTGGCAAGGTAACCCTGCGGTGGCTGAATTCTGGTTGGAACACTGAATCTGGACTCCAAGCAGTCCCAGGCCAGTGCTGTGGGAGAGGTGAGTGATAGGTAAGCAGAAAGGGGTGCAGACTGACTCTGGGTGTCTTAAGTAGGGCTTGAGCTCCATGCAGTCCTGGGGCTCAGTGGTCAGTGGGAGAGATGACACTGGGGAGGGCGAGATGGGGAAACTGGCTCTGGAAATCTTCACCTGAAGTTCTGGTTGGAACTCTAGGCTTGGATTCCAAGCAGTCCCGGATGGGTACAGTGTGGATGGTGAGCAGGGAGTGGTCTTTCTTGCTTCTTCATATTTCAGTCTGAGGTCCCCTGTTCTCTCTGGAAAATTCTTAACTCATTCTTAGACCAACTCCAATGTCAACGATGCTGGGAGGGAGAGGATGGCTTGCTCTTACGGCTATGAAAACTAACACTTGAAAGGCTATTTAGTAGAGGTAAGGAAAAGTGATTTATAAAACAATATTGTTTATGCTTGGAACTTTTCCCAACTAGTCCAACTTCTACTTTCATACTCTTTTTATTTTTGGTGATCCAATGAGTTTCATTAGAGTTTCTCCCAGGAGCATGAGTCAGAGGTTGCTTAGAGCAACATGGACAACTTACCACTGAAGAAAATTACTACCTATAAATTCTCAGGTAGGGGAGGGCCTGAGACTGTTGATGGTGCTAACCTTGGGCAGGTCTTCTGCAGTTAATAACAGTTCATGCACACTTTATGAGTACAGTGGCCATGTCATGCTTAGAAGACAGCATTCAACAATATCCCGGCCCTTCCCCCAGCTCTTACATCCTTTCTACACCCTTTTAAGTGACATTCCATAATCCTTGAAGGGGGTTATATAAATGCCCTAGTTGGGACTAAGCATTCGACAGTCATTTGTTTTCATCTCTTGGACCAGTTATGAGTCTGTAGCAACCACTGCCTGCGGAAAAAGAAAGAAGCTTCCCTGACCAGAGCTGACAGCAGCTTTATGGGTGCAGCCATATTTAGAAGGCAGTTTAATGGGTATAATGTGCAGAGTTAGCAGTACCAGGTTTCCACCTAGGGCCTATGACCTCCCTAGATGTGGGCTTTGGACCAGATTATAGTATCAGGTGCACATTTGCCCCTCATGTGATGCAGGCTTTAAATACATTCGGAAAACAGTTGATTACTTCCACAACAGCCTTTACACTATAACATCAGTGGACACTCTTGCTCAGGAGATTGTATAATACAGGAGCTACACCTCAGTAAGACTACAGATGGCTTTCTTTCCCTAGAAGCCTTTACAGCCTCTTCTAGAATAATGAACGCCAGATAGAGAGGAGCTTCCATCTTATTTCCAACTTGATTTCTCTATATACTGCAACCAAAGCATGCGGTGTCTTTGGCAATAGAGTCTTACTATCTAGTTATGTTGGACAAGTAAGAGCAGTGGCAATAGTCTATGTTATTCGGGGGTCCCATCGGTTCCTGACCAACAACTCAGAGGGAAGTAGCCCATGCCTGGCATTGCCATTTTCATCTGATATATGTGTTCCTGGGAGCAGATGAATACTCACCTTCTTGGACCACGCCTCAAGCCTATATTGAAGTTTGGAATGAGGCTGAAAGTTTGATTTAGACCCAATGAAATGTCATTATAACCACAAGTGACCAGTTTTTAATCTCAAGATCTCATTCTAAATGATGGGGTATATTTCAGATTTTCCAATGAAAATGATGGTGTATCTTTAGAGTTACAGAGGTGCTTTCTGTGATAAAGACCAGAGACAACCTGAGAAGGAGAGGATTTATTTTATCTTACACTTCCAGGTAACAGTCCATTACTGAGGGAAGTCAAAACAAGAACTCAAGGAGGGCAGGGACCCTGAGGCAGGAACTGAGGTAGAAAACATGGAGAAGTGCTGCTTACTGATGTGTTCCTCATGGTTTGCTCATCCTGACTTCTTATGCCACCCAGGACCATCTGCCTAGGGATGGTGCTACCCACAGTGAGCCGGACCCTCCCACATTAATCATTCATCAAGGCATATGTCACAGACTTACCTACAGGTCAATTTTACAGAGGCGTGTTCTCAATTGTGATTCCCTCTTCTGAGATACGTAGGTTTGTGTCAAGTTGACAAAACCTAGCCAGGACAAATGGTCTCCTTACAGGGCCACTTGGATGGATTTTTTTCCCTATCTGAAGAAACTTCCTTTCCCATTTCTGTAGGATTTCTGACTTTAGGCAGAAATTTACTTAGCCTCTTCACAGTGGGAGAGTCTCTGATCGTCACTCCATTGCCTTCACTTTACAGGTGAGAGAACAGGGGTTGAGCGCCTTCAAGAGTCTGTGGCTAGTGAGTGGCAGAACTACCTTTCTGCAGGAAAGCAGAAATTGGTACACACGAATAAAGCTTACTTTTATTTGCCAGATGTAATTGTTGTCTCAGAGGCTTGCCGCCTCTATCTGTTAATCTAGGCCTAGCCCTAGCAGCTTTTCACCTCCATAAATCTAATCTAGGCCTAGAATGCTTTCAGCCTCTGAGACTTACTCCTGAATAAGCTCACCTTTTTTTTTTTTTTTTTTTTTTTTAGCTTTTTTCTGAACTCTGGCTGGCTGGTTCAACTCAGCTGTTCTGGCTCAAAACACCTCTCCAAGCTGATTGATCAATTGGCTTTTCTTGGCTTCTCACTGAATTGCTCTGGTTGTAAAAAACTGCCTTTGGAGTCAACAAACAGAACTCCATGAACTCACTGCACTCAACTGCACTCTACTGTACTGTCTCCATGAGCTGTCTACTGTACTCAATGCTACTCCTTTCTCTACTGCGCTCTCCTCTCTACTCCACTCTACTCTACTGTACTGTCTTTTCTGTTTTCTCTCTGCTGTCCCCCATTCTACTATCTCAACAATGCTGTTCTGCTCCTAAGTAACTTCTCTGTCCTCTCTGTTCTCATGAAACTTGGGCACATTCTATTCTGCCAGATCTTTCTGATTCATCATTTGCCTGTCCCTCAATTAGACATCACTTCCAACCATGGTTGCTTTCTTCTACAAACTAACCTTACCTACATTGTCTGGGATTAAAAGTGTGTGCTAAGGTCCTGTTTGTATCCCTACCAGGCCACATATGTATTCTAGCCAGATCATATAGACCTAGACAGTCTTTGGATTGGACCCTGTGACAAAGCAGCCACAAGGCTGGATTAATTCCTCTACAGTGATGGTGTTGGGTGGCCAATATGTCATTTGTCACACTGGTCAGATTACTCATAGGCCCATGAAAAGCACACCAGCTTAACATGATTGGATCTCTTTTATATTTCTGGAAGATGGGTGGAGTCCATTAAAGTACTAAGGACGTACATGTAAGAAGGCACATTTTTTTCATTTACTTTTTTCTCATTTATTTAATGTAGGTCTATTTTGTATATTTTCTATATGAGGTAAAGTTCTAAGCACTAGAAGACTTTACCTAGGAAATATAAGCAAGCCAGACATCTCCTGTACTTAAGGACTTTCTATTCCTAGGAAGGAAAGGAGTGATTAATAATGAATTACTCAATTCATGTCTTAGTTTTTAAAAAGCATGTATGTATCTGTGTATAAGTATGCACAAATAGGTGCAGGTACCCACAAAATCCAGACAAAGGATGTCCCTTTCTTTGGACCTGGAATTGCAAATAGTTGTAAGGCACCTGATATGGGTGCTGGGAACCAAATTTGTGCAAGTACTGTAAACATTTCTAACCACCCAGTCATCGCTCCAACATTACATGTCCTGGTTTTGGTAGCTATTATAATGAAGTTCAGGGTCCCATGAAATCATAAAACATGTCAGATTTTGGTTTGGTGGGTGGAAGAATCCTTTCTTGAGGAAATGGTGTTTCAACCAACTTATAAATAAATGAAAAGAAGCTAGCCATAGGAAGTTACACAAATTTTCCATAATATATTTGTGATATTCCTGTTGAGACAGAGTATGGATCAATTATGGTCTTGAAAAGATTTGGATGACTCGATATAAGGGACATTAGTAATGGAAACTTTAGTTTTGGTAAGTATTGGGCTTAGCCTGTGATGTACCAGCTACCAGAGAGGCAAGGACCCATGGCCCTGCTTGGAATTTCCTGCAAGAATCCAGGAACCAGATAAATGTAGCCACATCATTCTGATGTGCTTTAACAGAAACAAACAACTGATGACTACGGTTAACACACATTTTCTCAAGAGGGCCACATAATGTTTAGTAAGAATAAGAATCTTAGGTGTTGACTTTTAGATTGTCTACTGCAACGACTTAAACTCTACCATTGTCACATGAAAGGATGCAGACACATATGAAGGAACAAACATGGTTGTTAAGGCTTGAGTGTGATATGTTTCCCACTCCCTACCACCAGGCTCATCGGTTTGGACACCTACTTAGACTCCAGTTGGCGGTGCTGTTGGGAAAGGTTGTAGAACCTTCTGGTCTAGCTGATGGGTACAGGAGTATAGGAGAGGGGCGTGAGGGTTATAGCCATCCCAGTTTAGGCCCTAGGTTTCTGGTTCCTGGTATACAGAGACGTGAGCAAGTAATGTCATACTCCCGCTGCCACAGCTGCTGGACCACTAGGAACTCTGCCATGAAACTGCTAGCTAAAAAAAACCGCACACACAACAACAACAACAGCAGCAACAAAACTTCCTTAAGTTGATTTTGTCAGGTCATTGTGATGTGAAAGAGTAACTAAGATTGCCAGGTTCCAACGAAGCTATCTATCTCTTTCTGCATAGTATTTATAGGGTTGGCCAATCCCTGTCATAAAACACAATGATATTCAGGGTTTTCTGAGCAGAAAGTCTAGCAGTGGCTGGTTTTATGGCTCATTCGGGAGCATCATGAGATGAGGGGGCTGGAGAGTCAGTTCTGTCAGTCATGTGGACAAAACCAACCCAACAAAGTCCTGGCACGGTTTTTCTTGTGTTTTCGTTCACAAAAATAAGTAAGTAAGTAAGTAAGTAAATAAATAATAAATGAGAGAGAGAGAGAGAGAGAGAGAGAGAGAGAGAGAGAGAGGGGGGGGGGAATTTGGTAAGTCACTGAATCACATCAATGAGAAAAATTCATTGAAAAGTTTCTCAAGGAGTAAAGGCAGGTTTTCCATTGCTAGGTGGAGTGGTTAGGCTAATTAATTTAGTATCCAGGGTAGAGCAGGATAGCTAGATGTGCCTGCTGTGGTTTGCTAGGCCCAGTCTTCCTTGTTACCCAGCAAAGCACATTAGCTAAGCCCTGGGAGGATCTGGTTCAGCGTTCCTCACTGCTCAAAGCCTGTTATTCGTCTGCTTAGATCAGTTAAATACAGCACACTGGAACGTTTGTTCTTTCCTCGGAAAGAGCTGGTGCCAGGGGAAGGCCTATCTTTCACAGCTCCAGGGTGGTAGAAAAGCTCCTAAAGTGGTCCAGTGGGAAGGCAGAGAGCTCACAACACCCTTGGTATCTGCTGAGAGTCTCCCTGAGAAGACTCCTTCCTACTAATGCAGTCTCATCTTTAGGTCCCATTGGCTCAGCCAAGGCAGGCTGTCCATCCTTCCACATCTCGCTGTACACATTTCAGCCAAGAGCTGTACAGTCACAGCTCTTCCCTGGGCTGCCTATCTGAATAAAACTGGGAGTCGGCTCATAAGAAGAAAAGGCTAAAGTTACTGGGAAGACCACCATGTCCTCTGACAGCATTAACACCTCTCTCTCTTTGTCAGCAAATGTAGACACAGCAAGATACAGAGACAGCTGAGGATGCTGTGGCTCTAGCAACCTTAATGCATACCTGGAGGACTTCAGTGGCCTTTGCCTCAGTGATGCTGGGATGGGTCCCAGAGTGCAACTTCACTGGTGCTGGATGCCGATTAGAAGCATCAAATCTTACCTGCTTGATGATTGAACTTGGGATTTCATTAGAATCTTTAGAAAAGATGGTTGTCTATGCAATCTCTCTTCCCCAGGGGTGCACAGAACCAATCTAAGGAAAAAGTCTAGAAATGGGAAACTCTAGTTTATCCATAAGACAAACACAGTATCTGCAATCAGCCATAGGATATTTGGTTTTTTCTATTTATACTCTACTTTAATGAGAAAATGACAAAGTGTACACATACATACCAACATCAGGGTTTTTAAAAAAAGGCATTTGAAGGGTATATGATAATTGAAATTGTGGTTATTCAATCCAACACTTAAACACCCCCTCAGTCTTTGCTGGAGGGCAATGACAATCAGAGCCCAGGCATGTAGGACACCGGAGGGAAGAAAACACTCATCTTTAGCTTGTATGTTAGCTATATATATCTGCTGGCTATTTATTTGTCAGGAGAAGGTGATGAAGGAGCGATGAGGAAAATGTAGGTTTGTACAGTTAACAAGTTTGGGATCAAATACCAGATCTGCCTCTTGGTAATGATGTGTCTGAGTTTCCTCACAGTGTTGGTAAGATATGGACCAGTTTAGTGAAAATAATTCAGAGAGCATGTTGAGTTAAGATTAGTGTTTTTTAGTGGATAGAGGTAAAAGTTGAAGGTTTTGTTTTTATAAGCACTTTTATAGTCTCAGATACTAATCTAAGGGCTGGACTGCTGGCTCAGCGGTTAAGAGCACTTTGCTGTTCTGTTATAAGGACCCCAGTTCATATCCCAGCTCTCATATCAGGCTGCTCAGACGCCTGCGACTCCTGCTCCAAAGGTGTGGTGTCCTCTTCTGGCTTCTGGGGGGCAATGGCATGTACATGCACGTACAAATAAAAATGAAATAAATGTTGATGCAGTTATGTTGTGTGTGTGTGTGTGTGTGTGTGTGTGTGTGTGTGTGTGTGTGAGAGAGAGAGAGAGAGAGAGAGAGAGAGAGAGAGAGAGAGAGAGAGAGAGAGAGAGAGAGAGATTCTCCTAGCCCACACTGACCTTGAACTAATTTGTCCTCAAGTTTGGCTTTGCGTTTCTGTTTCTCCTACTGCTACTTCCTGAGCTGTACTTGTTTCATGAATCCTTGGTTCCCAGTTGTAGTGCTGTTTGGGGAGTTACGGAACCATGCACATGGCGGTGGGTGTCGGGGGTGGGGGGCGCTTGCAGGGCGCACAGCGGTGGGGGGGGGTTGCCGCTGTCAGGTTTTGAGACCTTATAGCCTGCCCCACTTCCAGGTCTCTCCCTGCCTTGTGTGTGTCCTTGAAGAAGTGCTCTCCCAGGGTCCTGCTCTGGCCATCTGCGGCCATACCTTCCCCACCATGCTAGACTTTTATCCCTCTGGAATCCAACACAGACTCTTGCTTAAGCTGCTTTTATTCACAGTGTTTTATCACAACAGAAAAGTAACTAATATGCAAATGCTAAAATTGTAGAAAAATGTGAAAGTCACAATTTTTTTTTGGTTTATTGTGCTTCATGTGTGTGAATGTTTTGCCTGCATGTATCTATATGTACCATGCATGTTCCTGGTGCCCACAGAAGTCAGAAGATGGTGTCAGATCCCCTGGAACTGCAGTTACAGATGACGAGTCTCCATCTGGGTGCTGGGAACCAGCGAGAGCGAGAGCAGCAAGTGCTCTTAACCACAGAGCCATCTTTCTGGGCCCTTAACAATCACTTTTTAAAGGAGATTATTACTAATTTTTGGTTTTGTTTTGTTTATAAACTTGGTTACTTAAACACTTTTAACTATATTAAAGTGCACATTTAATGTATTTGATTTTTTTTTCTGAAGAATTTTAGTCAACTGAAGTAAAACATGCACATGAAAATCTCCCGGATGCCTTGTAGATGAACGTTGTAAGCAAAACTTCTAAATGTGCAGCGTGGTTCTCTTAGATGTTCTCCCATAGAATATAAGCTTAGCGAGACATTAAGTTAAAGCCAAAACTCTAATCAGATATTTAATTATGAAATTCAAGATGGAACTAACATGACTGTTATCCTATTGGGCAAATTCATGCAAAACTTAGAAACATATACCATCTTTATAATTTTGTATTTTTCTCCTTCTCTGCTCCTTTCATCCTCCTCAGCTTCCTCATCCTTAGGCTGTCATGCATTGATCAAACCTGCGGCTCTCACACGCTCAGTGGACAGTCCAGTCACAGTTCCCCGTAGATGTCCCACAGCGTGTACTGTTATATAATTTTATAACATCTATGTAAATATTATAGGTTGTTGAATTTATTTTCAGCTATGGGACCTGCAGATACTTGGAGTTGCTCATAGCCCAGCTTAGAAACCACTCTGCTTCCTATATAATACATGAATTTGATATTTTAATTTGCTTGCATGCTACTAAATCAGGGTGCTGACTGGATTCTCATTATTTGTTTGGTTTCTTGTTTTTGACTCAGCTTAGATGTGCAGAACAGTAGTTACAGATGCCACTCACTTCCAGCCAGCCTGTTTGTGTCTACTGTACCCGGACACATTTCAGTGTGTTTACTCTGAGAAGCCCAGAGCCCTTGGTTGGGAATTAAATTTCCTTAACAATTATGATTTCCCAGAGATTCTGAGTTCCCAAAGACATAGAACACTTACTGACATTTGAGTACATTTACTGAACTTTGGATGCTAAAATTATAACCGGTTGAATTTCAGTCTCTTTGAGCTTCACTTTTTCTTTTCCTTGTAGGTGATCAGTTGATTGGTCATATAAAATCTGGGAGTTATACCTATGAAATAGGGTTGAATATGCCATGTCCGCCATGAGCTCATGTGTCTGAACATTTGCTGCCTAGCTGCAGGCGCTCTACTGTGAGGTCATATAGAAACTTTTGGGGATGGAGTCCTCACTGGAGGGAGTGGATCTCTGGGGGCAGGCTGAGAAGTTTCATAGCTCTGCCCACGTGTCTGTGCTCTACTTCCTGGTGCAATGTGACTGGCTGCTTTATGATTCTGCCGCCACATCCTTCCTGCTGTGGTGGGACCACATACAGTCTTACTCTGAGAGACAAAATAAACCCCTCCCTCCCTCCCTCCCTCCTTCCCTTCCTTCTCCTTCTTCTTCCTTCCTTCCTTCCTTCCTTCCTTCCTTCCATTGCTTCTGTTAGCGTATGTTGGTCACAGTTACAAGAAAAGTGATACATAAAATCAGCACTGAGCATGGGCTGTCTCTGATGAACCTGGCTGCATGGCTCTTAGGCCCTTGGAACTAACAAGGGTAACATGGGAGAGTTTGGATCTGTGGGCTAGAGGAGCCCCAGATGCTATGATCAGAGATTATTGGGCCCTTTTAGGGAGCGAGGGAGACCACAGTACCGAGAGAAGTGTGCATAGCAGAGGCCTGGCTCCTGAGGTTCCCGAGGGGAGCAAGGATGCTACCAGGAACTGGCATAGAGGCAACTCATGTAACATTCCTCCAAAGGAGCTGGCTATATATCACCGTGTCTTCAGAAACCAAGTGAGGCTGAATTGAAAGGTGTGAGGTGGTTTGTTTAAAGGGGGGGATGTATCAGGATAGGACAAGATTCAAGCTGTGTTTTTAAATGGTTATTTTACATTTATTTATTTAGTTATGTAGGAACACACGGTGTGCGCATGCCACTGCGCTCACACAGAGGCCAGAGAACTGGCAGGAATCTACTTCCTCCTCCCACCATGTGGATTCCAGGGATCAATCTCCAGCCATCAGTATTGGTGGCAAGTGCTCTTAATCACCGCACCATCTTGTTAGCAACAAGGTGTGTTCTGATTCAAGTTAAGAGGGAGAGGAGTGGGAAGGAGATGGAGAGGGGAGAGGGGAAGGGAAGGGAGGGAGAGAGAGAGTGAGCTGAAGATATGGAAAAGTGTGCATTTTGGCCAGGAATGCACGTGAAAGAGTTTGCAGGTGTGGACAAGGTGGATATGGACAAAGCAACTGTAGTTGTTAATGTGATTAGTGCCTCGTGGTCCGGTCTGTACTGGGGAGACGGCATGAGGGCAGTGCTCTGGTCTATATTGGGGAGACAGCATGAGGGCAATGGTCCGGTCTGTATTGGGGAGACGGCATGAGGGCAAGGCACCGTCAGTGCTAGCTTTAATGAATGCAGCTGTGACCGGAGGAGGCAAGCTGTATCTCTAGCTGGAAGAACTTAACAATGTCATTCCCTTGGTCCTGTTTTTTTTTTCTTCACACATAAAAGATGTAAATGTGAAGAGACCGTAAAGAGTCTCACCAAGGTTCCAGGAAGGTTCTGGTACCAGATAGTGAGTGACAAGGTTGGATGCCCTGAAAAGCAGCCTTGAGAGGCCAGTTTGAGAAGCTGGGAAGATGAAACTTGGGTTTCAATAGGGACAGCACAATGTTGGAGCTACCAGGACCATGGGATGTTAACCAAGGAAGCCAGAGAGAGAGAGAGAGAGAGAGAGAGAGAGAGAGAGAGAGAGAGAGAGAGAGAGAGAGAGAGGTCGGTCACTTACGGTATAAACAGCAGAGCTGCAGGGGCTGGCCCAAACTTGTTGGCGCCCATGTGGTTGTGTCAGGAGCTCCAGATGCCGGAGGCACAGCGATGTGGCCTTTACCCTGTGTGCTTTGGTCTTGCTTTGGTCCTGTCTTTCTTTGCCTCATCCTTTTCTTCTAGAATGGGAATGTTTACTCTGAACCATGGCATGTTGGAAGCATGAAAGCTGTGTTTTGATTTTTACAGTAACTTATGGTCAAGATATTGTCTCAAAATCTCAGAAGAGACCGTGTCCTTTTGAGCGATGTTGAGACTGTTAAAGACTATAGGGACTTTGACACTGGGCTGAACGCATTTGCGCTGTGAGTTGGCTGTGGACCTAGCAGGGACAGGGCGGCATGCTGTGGCTTGAATGTGAGAAGTCTCCCAGGAGCTCATGGGTTTGAACAGTTATTCCCCTCTTAGTGCCGTTTCGGAAGGTTGTAGAACTTTTAGGAAGTATAGCCCCTCTGTAGGAAGTAGGCCACAGGGTAGGCCTCGAGTTCTCACCTCCTGGTTTCATTTCCTGTCTCCTTTCTGCTTCCTGGTTGGAGGTACAAGTGGTCCAGCTGCCTCATGCTTGGACTTCATTGCCTTTCTATCCATGAGGGACTGTATCCCTTCTTGGCCTGTGAACCAAAGTCAACCCCTCCTTATGTAAATGGCTTTTATCGGGCATTTGGTTACAGCTAAGAGAAACATAAATGAAACACTCACCTTACAGGCTAGTACAGGCTGTTGTCAGTGTTCACACCGCTACAATGACTACTCCTGGCTTTACAGGCCACTGACCACAACAGTTTTCTCACTGCTTCTCCCAGATCAACTCCTCTCTTCCCTCCTTGACTAGCTTAAACTCCAAAAATAATTACAAAGTATAAGCCTCTTGTCTAAGCCTTCAATTAGTCGGCGTTCTTCATCACGCTATGATGACACAATCCCTGACTTGTAACCCCTATGCACTTCCTGCTGTCGCTACGGCGCACATCCTGGTGTGGCTCATTAGGACATGCCCATCCATTGGACTTTACTCATGGTTTTTCTTATATTACTGTCTCTCATCCTTTCTCCTCTCCACCACTGACCTCTCTCCTCTTCCCAATATTCCCGCTCTGTTCCCATGTCACACATGTCTGTGTGTAGCCTAAGTTGCAGTTGCAACCACAGAATGTTAGGGATGGCAGAACTATGGGGTGTCTGCCAAGGACAGCTGCAGGCATGGAGTGGAGAGAGAGAGAGAGGAGGGGGGACACCAGGTGGAACAGAAAGATATGAAGATGTGTAATCTGACAAGGAAAGGAATGTGTGTTTAAAATTGCAGACAAGGAGAATACAGTCAAAGCATCTGTAATTGTTGAAGCCATTAGCAGCATTAAAGCACACACACATTTCTACATAAAAGAGGAGACGTGCAACCTTTTGTCTTTCCTCTGCCACCACCTCTTGTTCTTTCTTCCCACACATCTGAGAACTCTTTCCTCTTCTCATACAGTCCCTGTCTACATTTGTGTCACATGTGTACATGCATGCATGTGTGCACATGCACACACACACACTTAAATATATATTACACATGAGAAAAACATGGATTATTTGCCAGTTATGATTTCCAGTCCCATTCCATTTTTTTGCAAAAGACGTCATTTCTTTGTCCTTTGTGATTGAGAATCATCTTCATAGCTCATAAGTACAATATTTTATTCACCCATACTTCTGTGCATGCACATTGTGAAAATTAATAGCACTGCAGAAATATAGATGTCCAACACATTTCCCTGGCCTATTCCAGACTGAGAAAGCTGCTAGTTTTGAGTGGTGTGTCTGGAACCACTTCAGCGCAGGCTGCTTTGCCACTTGGGTCATGTGATCCCAGAGACCTAACGGCACTTGTGGTATCAGTGGCAGATAAGGATGCTATTTTGAGTCTTTGGCCGTGGTCCACAGGTGGACAGCAGTGGAGGCCGTTTAGAGAGAGGTCTTGGGGTCTTCTGTAGACATCTAACACAGTGTGTGAGAGAAAATGTGCAGTGTTTACCTTTCTGAGTCTGGCTCATTTGCTTACCATGACCTTGAGTCCCACTTAATTTTCTGTAACAGACATGTTTCAATTTTCTTTACGGCTGTCCAAGTCTCCATTGTCCTATTTGTACCACATTTCCTTTACCTGTTCTTCTGTGAACGGAACTCAAGGGTCTTGTGAATATCTTTTCTAGTGTGAGCAATACCACATTACAGTAAGCATGTCCGAGTATGTTCAAATGGCACTGTGCTATGCTGTTAGCACACACAGGAGTGGTGTGGCTGGGTCACACGGCAGCTCTGTCTGTTTTCTGTTTTCTCACCTGACGGCTCATATTCCATGTTGGAGCCCCGTGGGTTTGCCGTTGCCCTTCTGGGAGTGTCCCTCCGTTGATAGCCACACCTTTCACTCCCCTGATCTTTTCAGTCTTTAATATTGTTCCTGCAGCCCATTCAGACATGGTGAGCAGGTTGTGCTGTGGGTGAGAAGCATTACTCAAGTCTCAGTAGTTTTGGGTCTGCCCTGAGCTGTCCAGCCCTGCTGAAGTTTCTATCCTGCCTTCCCCTACTGATAGACTATGATCTGGGAGTATAGGCTAAATAAACCCTTTCTTGCCCAGTTTTCTTCTTGGTTATGGTGTTTCATCATAGCAGTAGAAACAGTAACAAAAAAAAAAAATCTGCATCAGCAGTCTGTTTTCAACAGTTTCCATCCCTATGTAAGCTTTCCTTTATTCCTTTTTCTTAAAACTTAAATATTTATTTAGATAAATAAATCACTTTACAGCCTGAGCCCAGCCTCCTACCTTCTCTCTCGCAGTCCCAGCCTCATACGCCCTCCCTGATTCTCCCTTCTCTTTCTCAGGGAAAGGAAGGTCTCCAAGAGGTACCAACCCACCCTGGCACCTCAAGTCGCAGTAGGACTGATCGCATCTTCTCCCACTAATGCCTGGCAAGGCAGCCCAGCTAGGGCAAAGGGATCCAGAGGCAGGCAACAGTTAGAGGCAGCCTTACTCCCATTTTAGAGGGCCCATTGTTGACTAAGTAAGCTTTTCTTTAACTCCTTTTCAGGAGTTGAAAGCTTAGCTGGGTGGGGGTCTTGCCCTTAATCCCATGTAGTGTCAGGTTTGTTTGTTTGTTTGTTTTTTGCCATCCCCTTCAGCCCTGGACTTAGCTCTATTACTTTCTGGTGCTCCTTTTCTTCTCAACTGTAAATTTTGTATTTTTTTCCTGCTTCGCCTGATCCTCCATTAATAGCCACGCAGCACAGTCAAACCTAGTCTGTTTTGAATTGTCCTCTGCCTACATCATTAATCTAACACTCTTCAAGTCAGCCTCAGGCGGATTTTTTTTTTTTGTACAAGGGCAGAAAGCAGCCACATTCTTCACCAAAATATCACAGTAGCCTGTAGGCCACTTACTAACATTCTTACCCCTGAAAGCACTTGAGCTGGGCCCTCTTAATCCCCATCGCTCTCAACACCACTGTTTCCCACACTTCTGTTAGTGTCAGCCATTAAGTCTCATTAAAGTGTCCAACTGATGTTCTAATCCAAAGTCCACATTCTGCCAGCAAGCAGCATGGCGAGGCCTGACACAGGAATACCCGACTCCTTGTCTTAGTTGGTGTTCTGTCATTGTGAAGAGACACCATGACCACAGCAACACTTACAAATGAAAGTGGTAACTGGGGCTTGCCTGCAGGCCAAAGGTTTAGTCTATTGTCATCATGGTAGGAAGCATGACAGCACGCAGGCAGACAATGGTGCCAGTGAGGTAGTTGAAAGTTATAAAAAACCCCAAAGCCCAGCCCTAGTGACACACTTCCTCTAAATAGGCCACACCTCCTAATCCTTTCAAATAGTGCCACTTCCTAGACATCAAATCTATGCACTATAGGGATCATTAAAGAAAATCCTTTCAGATGTATCCGTACCCCCACCACAACTTGCTGTATCCATCTCCCTCCCTCCTCCCCCTCCCATCCCCTCTCTCTTTCTCTTTCTTCACTTTACATCCTGGTGGTAGCCCCATCCTTCCTCACTTCCCAGTCCCAGCCTCCCTCTCACCCCTTCCCTACTCCTCACAGAAGAGAACCCCTCCCCCTGCCCCAGCTCTTCAGGTTGTATCGGGACTGAGCACATCCTCTTCCGCTGTGGCCTAGCAGGACTGAGCACATCCTCTTCCGCTGTGGCCTAGCAAGTAATCAAAGATTTATTTATTTATTATTATGCATACAGTGCTCTGACTGCATGTACACCAGCACACCAGAAGAGAGCATCAGACCACATAATAGATGGTTGTGAGCCACCATGTGGTTGCTGGGAATTGAACCCAGGACCCCTGGAAGAACAGTCGGTGCTCTTAACCTCTGAGCCATCTCTCCATTCCTGTTCTTCTCTTTTTAAAATAACCTACAGAATCCAGTGTGGTGCTTATATACTCAAGAGTGCAGGGCCATTCAGTGGGGGCATGGCCAACCTACCAGGAGTCATACCCTGAAGGAAAAACTGACTCTCCCTCCTTCAGAAGTCGTCAGTTGCTCCTCAGCTAGGGGTGGGGACTCAAGGGCTCTTCCTAGCTCTGTGCTGGAATGAGGTCTGGCTTGATCTGATGCAGGTCTTGTGCAGGCAACCACTGCTGCTGTGAGGCTGTAAGAGCCATGGCCCTGTCATGTCCAGAAGACAGTTTTGGTCCTGCCCTCCCTGATCTCCCTTATTGTCTTTCTATCCCGTTTTCTGAGGTGGTCCCTGAGCCTTGGAAGGGAGTCTTTCTTCATACCTTTGTGAATTTTCCTTAGTTTTGTGCTGCAGGGTCATGGCTCACTACTGTCTGCAGGAAAAACAAAACAAAACAGAACATCTACTGCCTGGTGCTTCATTCTCTGATCCCAATATCCCAACATCTCTACCTCTTTTCCTGTCCTTACACTGTCCAGCTAGCACTACTAGTCTTCCAGTCATGTAGAAAGGTCACTATTGGTGACCAGCTTTCACTATTTTATCTTTCATACTTTCTTCCTCATTAACAGAACCATGATCTTTATCTGTACAGACATATAATATCTTTTAGGGGACTTTTCATACCTTCCAGTGTAGCCGCTTGTTGTTGTTGGTTTTTTTTCTTTCTGTATTTAAAATTCTTTGAGGTTGTACTATAATTACATTACGTTCCTCTTTCCTTTCCTTTACTCCCCCTGGATCCTCTGATATATCTCCCCCTTCCCCCCTTCACATTGATGGCCTGTTTTTCATTAATCTTTGGTACATATATTGTAAATGTCTATGTATGTGCGCGTGTGCGCACACACACACACACACACACATTTCTAAGTATGTAGATAGAACCTGTACAGTCTGTGTAATATTATTGTATGTTTTTAGGGATAAAACCATTTAACATTGGATAACCAGTTGGTGTGCTGTCCCCGGGGAAGACTGTGTTTCCCTTGCTCTTGGCATTCCTTGGTTGCCCAGAGTTCTTTGTGTAAGGTTTACCCCTCATCAAGGAAATCCTTTGCAACAGATGAAGACCTTATAGAACACCACAAACCAATCAAAATGCAGAGCTGTTCAGCTCAGTCCCAGGAGATACATGTACAAAACAGCTACTGCCCCTAAGGCTCGAGAACACTGTAGAAGAGGGGGCAGAAAGATGTAAGAGGTGCAGGACCAGGGAGTTTGCTGTGGGATTGCTGTCTTGGGATTGTTAAATGTAGTTTGGGTTAGCCTATGCCAACGTTTATATTTATATCAATATTGGCTGATCTACCATAACATGATTGATTCTACCTGGGATATGAGAAGTACCCCTGAAAAGAAAAGTGGAACGCATTAGGGGAGTTTCTTAGACAGTTCCCTGAACCTTAAAACTGGACTCAAGGAATGGTAAGGATTTGCTTTTTTACCCTCTGCTTCTGATCATGGTCATAGAAGGAGGAGGCACAAAAGGCCATTTTGGCAGTGCATGACCCCTGATAACCATGACATGATTGAGACAGTAGAACAGAGAAATGTCAGGACTTTGAGTACCAAGGTGGCCACCAGCCTAACTTAAGCAATCCTAATAACAATTAAAATCAAACTTACATGTTAGATGCTGATAAGAGCACCTTATATCCATTAACTCATTGAGCCCCACATCTGTCTGATGAGTTGGACATTCTTACTTTCCAACTGGGCTTCCTTAGAGACTGAGGTCACTCTTTTTGTCTATTTGTTTTCTCAGCTTAAGTTATAGAAAACCTAAAGTATACGCTAAAGACTAGGGTAATGAATCCCCGTGCACCCATCAATCATCTAGCTTAAACAATTAGCAATTCATGGCAAGTCTTGGTTCATTTACACCCCTGTCTACCGACTTTTCCTTCTCCTTACATTATTTCGAAGCAAATCCCAGACCTCATATCATTTCATTCTAGAATATTTCATGCATGACAAAAACTAAAAGCCACTTTTATGTGGATCTTCTGTTACAACCCAAACTAGTCACTAAATATTAATAACCTTTTCCTCATAAAATTTGAAAATGTAGAAATGCTGGAGGCAAAAATATAAAAAAATCACCTATAATTTGATTTTCTAGAAATAACTGCCTGGATTTAATGTCCATGCCTGGTTGAGGCTTGATTTTTCAATGTGTTTGAAGAAGGGGGCCTTTGGAAACTGAGTAGGGGTGGAAACTGAGTGGGATTAATGTTTTTACAGAGGGGACCACAGAGCTCCTTTGCCACTTCGGCCATGGGAGGTGTCTTTGTCAGTGTCCTACTGCTGTAAAGTCACAGCATGACAGTGGACACGTTAGACTCACAGTTTTGAAGGCTTCACCCATCATCATCACCATCATCATCATGGTAGCATCGGTGCTGGAGAGGTAGCTGATTCACAGATAACAGGAAGAGAAAGACAGTGGCAGTGGAGCTGGCTTGGCCTTTTGAAACCTCAAAGTCTGCCTCCAATGACACTCTTCCTCCAACAAGGCTATGCCTTCTCATCCTTCTCAAGTAGTGCCACTTCCTGATGACCAAGCATTCAAATCTATGAGCCTATGGGGGCTGTTCTGATTTGAACCACCACAGGGGGTTACCTCGAGAAGAAGAGGGGGTCTTTGTACCAGCAAATCTCCTTCATCAGGTACCAAATCTGACATCTCAATCTGCTACTGCCCACATGGGTCTTCTCATTTCCAGGGAGGAGAATTTGCAAATCCTGCCTACTCGATCAGGAGGCAATGGAACTGCAGCTCACTTCTCTCTCTAGATTTGTTTAAAAATGCCCCCGAGCCCTTGAGGAGGCTGAAGTAGGACAGATGGAAAAAGTAGGAGCTTCTAGGCTTTCAGACACTCTGAGGATCTTCTTAGATTAGTAAGTCTAGAGAAAGAAGATAGAAGCAGAGTTAGAGGGGGGGTGGGGCTCAGGCGAGAAGGGCCAAGGCCCTGTGTGAATGTGGCTTGAACAGAGAGAGCTACAAAGGTATGTGGGCTGCCTCTGTGCCTCTGTGCCTCTGTCTTTGTTCTGAGAGCAGAATCAGCAGCTAGGAGACTTTTTCCATGCCTTGGGGTCATGGAAGACTTTGGAGGTTTTGTACTAATGGAAAAGTGAGGATCTCCACAATGGAGGAAGCTAAGCTTTTCACCTACCCAACAAAAGCAGATTTGGATTAGAAATGATGTGTGATTCACAGAAACTAGAGAAATACAATATTGCTTTGGTTTTTTACAGGATGATTGCATTTGACAGTCACCCTAAATCTTTTTTTTTTGGTGGGGAATAAAATTATCTATAAACAGAAGAAAACTGTGATCAAGGATAAATAAGTGCATTTCAGGGCAAATGGGTCAACGCTCCCGAGATCTGGGTGCTGTTTCTGCCTGGTTTGGACTGTAGAAAGTGTGTTAGCCCACAGAGAGAGACTATCGCCTTTGGTTAGCTTTCCTTGGTCATCAAGGTGATGTTCTGCCCTAGTGCGTTGCTGTGTACCAGAACTTTTGCATTAGAAAGGGTTAATGGTGTAGCTCAACTGGACCAAAACTGCATCCACATGGTTCATAAGCGCATCTCTAGACAACAGAAACTGTAACCGGAAGATGGGGGAGGAGAGGCAACGGAGAAGCAGCTTGCATGCGTGAGACCTTCCAAGGTAGAGAAGGTCTATGTGTGCCACCGGGTGGGCAAGGACTGGTAACAGAACTCTTGAAGTGGCTTAACCCGCAGTAAGTCTATAGTCTAATGGGATTTAACTGAAATGTCAACTTTTCTTCCTGCCCTGGAAACCACATTTTCCTTTAGGGTTTCCAGTGAAGCTCTTTCCAATCTTACACTTCTTACTTATAGATCCAGAGGCCTGGTGGAGGAAGGTTAGAGATAGATTTGTTTGAAAGAACTAAGGAAAGAAATCTACTGACCCACTCAAATCTCCAGGATACTAGCCTTAGAAGATATCCACAAATCATTTTAAAGTGAGAGACCTATGGGTGCGCCTCGCTGTTACTAGCTGACTTTTTACACCCCTGGAGGGGCAGAAAAAATGTGAGTTCAGCACAATTCGTATACTAAATAAGTGCTTCCTAATGGTATTGTTACAGTGTGGTTTAACAAGGGCCAGATCGGTTGTGGTTGAGTTATAACTTGCCATTTTGTGGGTTACATATTTGTAAATAGGCCAGCTTGTGGTCTTAATTGGGGTCACCGTGGGAGGGGTTTGGGGTGGTGCAACAGGGTCACTCTGTTTCCCTTCTGCGGTTCATCATTAGTCATTCTGTGCCCAAAGCGCAGCGAGCATGGAGAGGCCGCAGAGCGCAGTCTCGGTGGGAGAAGCTGTGGCTCCCAGAGCACGCAGTGCTGGAGATGATTCCGCGTGTCAGGATCGATTTTCCTCAAACTTGAAGGAGTTTTCCTCCCTTCTCAGAAGGAGGGAGTTGGTAAGCCAGCAGGAAGGAAAAGAGTCACCCAGCTTTGGAGTCTGGCAGCCGTGTCAGCTCATGCGGCTTTCCTATTTATGTTACTGTGACTTCGGGTAAATTCCTGCTAAGACTTACATCTTCTTCCCAAGTTACGAACCTTAAAAGATAATTTTGTTGTAGGCCCCTCTGAGTTCGGATCCATCTTTCTTTCTTATTTATTTTGTATACAGTGCTCTGCCTGTATGTATGCCTGCATGCCAGAGTAGGGCACCAGATCTTATTATAGATGGTTGTGAGCCACCATGTGGTTGCTGGGAATTGAACTTAGGACCTTTGAAAGAGCAGGCAGTGCTCTTAACCTCTGAGCCATCTCTCCAGCCCCCAGATCCATCTTTCTTGCTCTTTCACTTTCCTCTGTGACAGCACAAGATGACTTCCACAAGCTGCCCGCACCCTCATGACAGACTTTCAGTGCCCAGAATGTTGAGAAATCTACTTCTATTCTATATAAGCCTGGCCTGGGGTATTCTGTTCGAACAACATGAAGCTCCTTAACCTTTCTGCTGTCCTGTTTCCTGTCTGCAACATGGGTTAGAAAATTCCAACTCTGGGCTAAAATGATAGCACCCACGTGAAGACAGATTGCACACCAGGCACGTCCACACCGTAGCAAAACATCTGTAACTATCAGAGACAGACTCCAGGCAAGCCAGAGTGATTTGTCAAATAGAGGCAGGAGGAAATAAGCATTGCAGAAAAAATGTTTTCTTTTGAAAATGTAACATTGCTCAAGTAGGGAAATCAGAAAAGATTTAGCAGAACAAAGGCAAAAATCACATACAATACCTCATGTTGCATACATGAGGTGGGGACCTATGGGTCTTCTACTGAGATACCTGACCTGGCACCCATATACAAAAACCTACAAGATACCATGGATAACTTGTCCATGTGCTGGGAGGTCCAAGAAAAGAAGACCAGTCTTATCTCTAACCTTAGCCCTAACCCTCGCCTGCCCATAGGCCGGGGGTGGGGGCAAGGAAAGAAGAGCAGCCTTATCCCCTGCCGCCACCAGCTCTCACCAGTGAGCAGGACATGCCACCATGGTAGAGGTAGTGGCTTGTGCCCAGCTCTGGTGCCATGGCAAAAGGTTTTAGCACAGGAGAAAGGAAGGCTGAAAATGTCCCCAAATCTGCCTGAGGGGACATGTTGTGTTATGTATAGAATGCACTATCTCACTATAGACATCTGGGTCTTCTGGATCTTGTAATTTCCCCCTCATTTCTGAGCTGCTCTCTGACCCTTAGGGGCAAGGGTTGTGTTGTAGATTTGCCCAGTGGGAACAGGCTTCCCACAGTCGGTTTTCTCTGTATGCTAAATCAGAGGTGGATTTCTGTGACCGTCTCCATCAGCTGCAAGAATCTGCTTCACTGAGATGTGAAAACTACACTTACCTGTGTATATATATAGAGATACGTATTTAGGATGCTGTTTGGAATTATGTCGACTTAGGAATGTGGCAGGAATAGTTTCTCCTCCAGGGCTCACGAGCTCACCAGCCACAGGCAGTTGGCTGAGTTTATAATACCAGGCACACATGTCCTCCTATTAAGCAGGCCTTTTAGACAGTAGTTGGTTACTCCTGGGATATAACTGCTGCTGTTACACATCCTGTGCATATCTGGCCATGTTGGTCATTGTTGAAGTTAGTAGGGTTTACAGCTGGGTTGGACCTTTAATTACTTTTCTTCTTTTTGCAATTTACATAATACTCTTTGAGAGCTAGTTTTCAGGGAGGAGGTCTCTAGGTAAGTCCTAGCTTGACTCCTGTGTCCAGAGTCTGTGGTCTATTCAGCAACAGGGTCTTAGCTTCAATTTCTGGGAGGCATCAGGGGCAAAGGCAATAGTTTATATTGTTTGGATTTTGGATTCCACCAATGGCTTAATGGGAGGTTTCCCATGCCTGACACTGGGGTTTCTGTTTAATAATTGGTGGCTCTCAGGGGAAGCATTGTCCACCCCCAATGGCATAACTTCATTTAAATAATTTATGTATTTATACTCATATGTTTATATGTCATATATGTATTTTTAAGAAAACATATGAGTATGTCTCAGTTTGGGTTTCTATTGCCATGAAGAGACACCACGACCATAGCAACTCTTACAAAGGAGAACATTTAATTGGGGGCTGGCTTGCTGTTCAGAGGTTTACTTCATTATCGTCATGGCGGGGAGCATGGCGGCGTGCAGGCAGACATGGAGAGGTGGCTGAGAGTTCTACATCTGGACCAGCAGGCAGCAGGAAGAGAGACTAAGTCCCTGGTCCCAGCTTGAGCATCTGAAGTCTCAAAGCCCGCCCCTAATGACACACTTCCTCCAAGGCCGTATCTCCCCATAGTGCCGCTCCCCACGAGCCTATTCCTTATTCAAACGGGGACAGAGTATATGAACCTAAGCGTGAATTTTGAATGGTTAAGTGTCTTGTGCCTTTGATGGTCAGACTAAGAGACAAAGACAAAAGGAAAAAAATTGAGCAGACTTGCCAGAGTCTGAAACTGGCAGCTGAAACAGACATAGAATGAGTTTCACCATGTCACCAAAGACGCAACCAGCAACAGTGCCTGGGGGGAAACTAGTGTTTATAGCTGTTACACATTTTTTTTTGAATGCCCAGTTTCAAAAATTAAAAATTCCACTATGATCTTATAGCCCTTAAAAGATGACTCTGGGTTTTGTTTTTAAGCATCAAGGTTTACTTTGTGCCCTGAAATCTGATTTATTTTAGATTAGATTCCACAGACTTGTGGTGGTTTGTGTTGACTGTCAACGTGACAGCATCTGGAACCACCTAGAGGACCAGCCTCCGGGGATGGTTTATTTAGATTAGGTTAGCATCCCAGGATGCTTGTGAGGGATTGTCTTAATCAGGTAACTCAGGGCAAGACCTACCATGAGGTCCCCATGGTTCCCTGGTCTTGGGTCCTGGCCTGCATAAAAAGGAGGCTAGCCGAAGATGAGTACCCAGCACTCTCTGCTTCCTGACTGTGGATTCAGAGTGACCAGCTCCTTCACTCCTGCTCCCTCGACTTCTCTGCTTTGATGAACTGTAACCCCAAACCCTCCCTTGAGTGAGTAGCTTTTGTCAGGCGTGTTATCCCAGCAATGAATGTGGACTTACTACAGGGCTGCAGAGAAGAATGTGTGTTCTATAGCTATCAGGTGGAACACTCTTTATATGTTTTTAAAGTCCATTTCTTCTGGTGGAACTTAACTCTGAAGTTTCTTTGATGATGTTTTGGTCTGAATTACATATCCATTGATGAGAATGGGGCATTAACTATTCCCCTTGTTATTGTGCCTGGACATATTTGAATGTACATCTAGCTGTGTTTGTTTTACGAAGCTGTTTACCATAAAGTTTAAAATATATATATTCTAAATGTATATATTACAAATATACAATATATTACATAGCCATAATAAACAACACAATTATATTATAATACACCTATAATATATAATATATAGCTACAATATATGATATATATCTATAGTATATATGTTCTAAATTTTATATATTGTTGATAGACTATTTTCTTTATTAATAAGTAGAGAGCCTTTCTTGCACTCCTTACTAATTTTGGCTTAGAGTCAACTATACCAGATATAAGTATTTCTGTTCCGGCTTCTCTGGGCTTCCGTTACTTGGCACATAGAGCCCTGTCCTTCTGCTTCCAGTATGGGCATGGCTTTCCCATCGAGGTGTGGTTTTTGAAGACCACAAATAGTTGGATCTTGCTTTTAAATCTAATCTTCTGATCTGTCTCTTTCAATTAGCAAGATGAGAACGTTTCCATGTGGGATTATTATTGAGATGGGTTTGCTGATGCCTTAATGCTAGCATTTGTGAAGTGCTGGTTTCTTTCTACAAATGTTTAAAATGTTCCTTGTCTATGCCGGGCAGGCAGCCTACGCTCACTGTGCAGAGACAAGAGACAGACATCCAGGTAACCATTGCCTATAAGGGCAGGGCAAGATGTACAATAAAACCATCAAGCGTGGGAAGCTGTGCGACTGGGGGGAGGGGCGCTGTCCAGAGCAGGAACTCATGGCTCTGTCCAGAAGAAGCATTAGTCAGCAAGGAAGGAGAGGACTATGTTGAGAACTGAAGTATCTCCACCTGGAAGGAGTTTAGTATTTGCGGCAGGGTTCACCTTAGGCAAGCTAATTTAACCCCGGAATACAGTCTGTGCCCATCACTAGCAGTGAGGAACCAAGGGGCGAGTAAGACATGGCCAGATCCCACTCCCTCTCGGCGCTAGGTGCCATGATTGTCTAAACCAGAGGCCGGCTGAGGACTGCGGGGGTGACGCAGAAGCACGGTGCTCAGAGTTTTAACCCCACGGCTCAGTGTCCAGATAAAGAAGAGGGAGCGTGGATTTGGTGCAACTTCTAAACAAAACTGTAAAGGCTTTGGGTGACTGGACGTAGGGGCAGGAGGAAGAAGAGTCAGGAATGCTGCATGGGCCCTAGGTTATACCGGCGGCCGGGCAGTGACGACACAATGGCGTCTGGAGAGCTGAAGGAAGGACAGCGTGCAAGTGTTCTGGGTGCTGGTTTCCAAAGCTCTGCAGGGGAGAGCATGGCGGCCTTTGTGATTTTGCAGGGTTTTCAGAATGAAGGACAGACTTAGAGGTCAGCGATGTTGGGAGTTGGTGCCGTGTGAAGGATGGGGGCAGGGATCCCCTTTTCTGTTTGCCGTCTATTCTCAGTGCCTGGCGCGATAACCGGCACATCAGTGTTTGACAACACTCGCCATTAGGCAAATGCGCTATCTATGATGATCTCCGCGTGGCAAGCGATTACATCTGTGAACGTGTGTTTGCGCGTTAAAATGTGCATGGTCGGGACAATGCCTTCGTAGTGAGAGAAAGCTTTCAAAGTTCTGACCTTCGCATGCTCTCTGGAAGAGCACACATATTATTACTATTCCTATCCGAAAGGTTAGGAGTCCAGTCAGGAAGGACGGAAGGAACCTACCTGAGTTTCCAGGCCACTAAATGGCAAAGCTGGGATTGTTCTTTGTGCCTTTGTCATTGCCTTTTCAAGTTATTTTTGTTTTAAATAAGACATTAAAAAAGCAATTAATAAAAATTTTAGTATGTAAACATTACAATTATTATTTTTTTGGCTATTTAATTTGTAGGTGTTTTGAAATTTTATTGTGCCTTTTAACTTATAGAATGCGCTGTTGCAAGGTTCAGCCTGAACATTAGTGTTTTTGAAAGGCACCCCTCAGCTACCATCTCTTTTCTCCCAGTGTTAAATCATCTACCAGTCTCCTGAGGCAACTTTTAGATTACATATTTTAGTTCGTATTGAGCAGGTTTTTAAAATTTGTTGATGTTTCCTCAGATACTTAACATTATGCATGGGACATTGTGTGCACATGACGAATGGTTGCAAATTGACTGAACAAAGGAAAGAACAACAAATTATGTTGCTCACTTTATTAACATTTGGCAAATAGAGCAGTAGTATAGACCATGCACTTCCTGTTTTTTCTGAATTTTCAGTCTAGCAAGGAAGCCAAATAATGTCCGTCTTCTCACTGTGTACAGAACCTGGGATGGAGATGGGTTGGCCACAGGTCATTTATCTGGCGGCCCCTCTGTGCAGCAACAGGGAAGCCTTGTGCCTCATTGTATTTTTTTTTTTAAATTATCTGTATTATCAGTAGGCATGGCTAGCAATCAACTAAGACACAGACACTTGTTACATTTTAAAATAGCCTTAGTTAACCTGGGGCAGGGCAGATATCAATCCTCTAAACTACCTCCCATAGTGGGGCAGGCTTGGGATCCCTGCCTCAATCCCATGCCATCTGCTTCTAATAACTTCTATCAAGCTACCTCCCATCCCTAATCCCAAATACTTGCTAATGTTCTTCATCTGGGCTGGATTCTCCATCCACGCTGGCCATGTGCTTCTCCTCCAGCTAACCCATGGCGGCCTTCCTCTCTTCCCTTCAGGTCTTCCTCCTTGGGGCCGTCTTTCTTCTTCCCAGAATTCCTCTCTCTCCCAGCCCCACCTATCTCCTTTGCCCTACCCAGGTGGGATGGCTTTTTATTAAGCAAAAAGTGGGTCACAGAGACAGCAAGCAGTAATTAGCATCAAAATACATCAGACCATCCCCTAACACCACTGCCTTGCATCACCCCACTATCCAGAAGTGTTGCAGAGGAGAGCTGTCTCCCCAAGCCTGGAGAGGAACGTTGTACACATTTTTTCCCCAAAGCCAGAGCACAACATGGATTCTGTTATCAGCTTGCTGAGCTCATGCCAAGATCAAAATCCCCGGGGAATTCCTTTACCACTCACCATCCTGATTTCCATCTTTTCTTTTCTTCTTTCTTTTTTTCTTTTCTTTTTTTTTCTTTCTTTTTTCTTTTTCTTTTTCTTTTTTATGTAATGGGATCTAGGCCTGTTCACAGTATCCCTTTTAGCCCCGTGCTTCCTAAAGCCCTATTCCTATTAGTTCTTGCTGTGTATTTATTTAGGAATAAAGTCAACATTTGGGATTGTTGTGGCATACGGTTGGAGTTTGCTGTGAGGGGTGGGGTATCCATTTCCCCGTCATGTGGCAAAAGTGCAGCAGCTGTAATACCCCATTACAGAGCTTCACTTTATTTAATAATAATAAAAAAAATAGTATTGCTCTGCTTAACAGAATTATCCTCGTCCCCCGCACCCTCTTACCAAACCCGATGTGTGGTTTCAGTGTCTTTCCCATAATAGCTCTGGATGGTTTGCATGTGATATTAGTTAGCGTCAGAATCTGCTTTCAATTCTGTCTCTTTAGATTGTATTTTCACTGTGAGCCATTAGTCACCAAATGTTGACAAGCATTTGTAAGGATGCCATCTCTCCCTTTGTTTATATGCAAGTGCAGCAACTAAAATGATTTATTTATGCTTTAATTAAAATTTGTGGATAGACCGGTGATTTTTAGCCATGACTTTTCTAATTTGTGGGCTCAAGAAAGGAGAAAAAAATCAATAACCTGATACCATTTATGTTTTTATAGTTTCCCCGGGCATTTATAATGCAGGCATGCCACTCACCTGCAGCCCCACTCTGAGGAGAGTGATCCTCGACACATAAATCTTGCCCAGAGGCCGAGGGGGGTCTATATTTCAGAGTCACTTCCCTTATGTCAGCTGTAAGTGAGATGGCGCATGCTTTCTATTCTCATGGTTTTCACGGCGAGGCGCAAGGCTAAAATGAATATTGAAAGTAAATTGATGGACTGTAAGTTTTATAATACTTGACCCAATCTGTACCGGCTGCTTAGAATTTTAATAATTTAAACACATTGATTTTGGTTCCTGCCTATCGCATGTTCCACATTAAAAAATGTACCCCATAGGGTCTTTGGAAAGAACATACCCCAAATGCCAAGCTTTTATGGGAACTTAATATATTCAACATTGCAGGTGCATAAATCTCCATGAAATTGCACTGAGTTAATGCATTTACTGGTGCACACAATTCAGTAACTACTTTGTAAAAGTCTAAATAAAGATAGATAAGACAGGTAGATAGGGAGAAATAATGAGTAAATGTTCCAATGTGTATTAACAAGATGAGGTTATCGCCTCCACAGGCTATCAGTCTACCTGGAGAAGAATTCATTAATTTTTGAGCCATTGGAGATGGTTTTAATTGCCGGTTTTCAAAGTCTTGGGGAAATGAGCTGTTTTTCCAGTATCTTCCAGACTCAAATTATCAACCCCCATAGTCAGGTTTGGGGACGTGTGGGTAGAGTGATGACACAGGAGGCAGGAAGAGCTGTGCGTGGCTTTTGTTCACCATTTTGCCCCCGGAGAGAAGGGTCCAAAGTGACAAGGAGAAGCTTGTATGACTCTAGTTTTTCTTACAAAAGCTGCCATTCAAGTTCTCACAGTGCCCAGGGTCTCTCTTTTTGGGATGCTTATTTTCCAAGGCCGCTACAAACACTCACACTCACATGGTTGTTGGGGGCCCCCTACCCCCCACCCCGACTCCTCCCAGTCTCTCTCCCCTTTTAGTTTGTGCAGTTCAGCTCTGGGAACATTCCTGTCAAGTTTTCACTGCCGCATGTTGGAAACATCTGGCCACATTCTACCAAGAAGACAGTCGGGCGCTGTCCTAGCAGTGGGTCTGTCTGTGGAGACAGTAGTTCACTCCTTGGGAACTCTCTAACCGTACAGCCATCAGCAGGACCTCTTCGCCCGATAACATCTGACACCAACTTTCTTGTTGCACACACCAGCAAGTGTGAAAAACCCCTCTTCGTTTTTGTATGAAATGGGGTGGGGGTGGGGGCTCCGCTGGCTTTGTTTACTGTGGCTATCAGTTGTCCAAGCACCGTTTGTTGAAATGATCATCTTCCCACCATAGAATTGTCTTGGGCCCACTTCTGAAAGTTGACGGACTGTAATCGTGGGGATTTGTTTCTGGGATTTTAGTTCTGTTTCACCTGGGTGTATACCTTCCTTTTTGTTGGTGCTATGCTGTGCAAACCGTGAGAGTTTCAATGCGAGTGTTCACAAAGAAACTATGAGTTCTTGAACTTGGAGCTTACTTCTCAACACTCATTAAGGTTTCTGCATTCTCACATACATTTTATGAACATGGTGGTGGTTTATGGGTTAAAAGTGCATCTGAGATGCTAATAGAAATTGTGCTGAGTGTTACAGGCCAAATGGAGGACTCTTCCTATTGTAACAATATTAAACTTTCCGACCCTATGCATAGAATGCCTTTCTGTTTATTTGGACTTTCTTGAATTTCTTTCCATTGTGTTTGTATAGTTTTCATAGTTTCTCAGCTCTTCTCTTGAGCGTGTTCCACAGTGGGGGATTTTAATACACAGTCCCAGTGACCAATAGGTGCCCAGACCAAAAATAAAACCAGAAAACACATAAAAAATATGAGTGAAATAACCTAAAATTTTAATCTAATAGCGGTATATGGATCTTGCTAACCTGTAGTTATAAAGCACACATCTTTTCAAGTGTATTTTGACTGTTTCCTGTGAGTGCTGCTTTATAATAAAAATGTGTCCCTAAACTTCATTCTTTAAAAGAGTTTTCCTTAGCTTATTTAGGTTACTTATGTGTTTGTCAGTGTCCAGATGAACAGAGGTCACAGCTGGGATTGAAAACAGAGCTGGAGCTGATCTTTGCATCACGCTGTGGACCAGGGTTACCTATGTAGGTGAGGTTGACTTTTTTGTCCCAGGCAGGAACCCAGCATGGCCTCCCCTCACTTCACTCTTTGATTTCTCTCTTGACGGTGTTTTGTGGCATGGCGGCTCTGCACTTCTTTCCTTGTGTTACATGTGAGTACTGGAGATGGGTTTCAGAAATGTGGGTCTCTGTTTTGTACACTTTGTGACTCTCTGTATACTGGCTTTGTGTCCAGGGAACCACGTGGCTAATCTACAACGTTTCACTTAGATTCTTTTGCACTTTCTATACACACAATCAAATTGTCTGTGAATAATATTTTTCTTTCTTTGTGCTGTTTAGTCTGTCTTTGTCTTATTTCAACGAGTAGGACCTCTCAAATGATATTAGGTAAAGTCCTTAAGCACACATTTTATTCCCGTCTCAGGGGGAGTCTTTTAATATTTTGCCAGTAAATAGGATATGCACTGTAGGTTGTTTTGCTTTGTTTTTAAGGAACTTTTAAATGTGATATTAGGGTGATCTTATTTCCTGGTTTTCTATTTTTTTCCATTTGTTGTCACAAGTGAGTATAGGAGTTTATTAACATTTTTCCTAGAATAAACTCAACTTGGTCTTTTCATATTTCACAAGGGAGTTTTGTATTTATGTTCACAGGGAAGACGTAAACAAGACTTTAAAAGTTAGAATGCCACAAGCTGATGGCTGGGGAATTGCTTGGTATTCTACGAGGAACTTTGCTAGGAATATACACACAAAACTTAGTATATGAAGGTCAAGGCAGCTTCTCTTCCTTTCCCTCCCTGCCCCCCCAGAGACAGTGTTTCTCTGTGCAACCTTAGCACAGAGAGTCTTGGACGCTCTTTGTAGACCAGGCTGGCCTCGAACTCACAGAGATCTGCCTCCTGAGTGCTGGGATTAAAGGTGTGCCCTGCTAAGGCCATGTCTCAAAAGGGAAGAACTTACATGAAAAAGTTAGCAAGAGTGACCCAGCTGATGGTCACACCAGTCGGGAAGAACACATCTTCTAAGCAGAATAAAGGTGACAGCCATGTGCGGAGTGGTGGGCAGGAGAGTGCTTCGTGTGCCAGGAACTAAATCCTGCAAGGATCTCTCAGGCAAGAACCCAGTGTCCCTCCCGAGAACGCGACACCAGTCTTGCCTGTGGAGAAGAGGTCACACTGATATCTTCTTGGGTGGCCCTTACTTCCTGTTTAGTATCAGTAGCCAATGTTGATAAACTGGTGTGATGACTGACAATGATGGAATTAGTTCTGTGACTCTCCTTTCTCTGCCCCTAGGAGCCCGGAAGTTCTGTAGAAACACCATGGACTAGGTCAGCATGAAAGAACATGACCTTCTCTGTCGCCTGTTCAAGAACCACACTGGCTTGAAGGTTACAGGATTTCTGTGTGGTTGAACTGGACATTCTGGAAATAAACAGCCGTGATGGTTGTACAACAGTGTAAATACCAACATCACTTTTTAATTACACATGTCAAATTGGTTGAGGTGGGATTTTTTTTTGTTATTTTAAATTAAAAAAAATAGTTAAGCTAATGCACAGAATACTTGAAGTGATTAAATTATATAATTTTATGCTTGGAATTAATAAATTATATAGTATATGAGTTGTGCCTCAAAGTGTTGTCAGGAATGGAAACAAATTTGAATAGATAATCCTTGCAAAGATATACAAAAAAAGTACATGAAGGCACTCAGCAGCATTAGCATTTAGGGGAATGTAACAAACAAATCCACAAAGAGATAACTGCTTCACACACACACACACACACACACACACACACACACACAAAGACGGCCTTTTTTCTGTTGCTGTGGTAAAACAGCATGACCAAAAAAAAAAAAAAAAAAAAAAAAAAAAAAAAAGACTTATAGAGGAGTGAGTTTATTTTGGTTTAGAGGTTTCAGAAGTAGCGTCCACAACTGCATAGGAGGCTTGGTAGCAGGTCACTGGAGCAAGGAGCTGAGTTCACATCTTTAGCCACAGGCAGAGGACACAGAAAATGGGCTGGAGATGTGGCGAGGCTGTAAACCTTTAAAGCTTGCCCCAGCAGAGCACAGTCCCCCCTTAAATGTCCACAACCTCCCTAAATGGTGGCCCCAACTAGGGACCAAGTGTTCAAGTGCACTTGCCTAAGGAGATGGTTTTTTATTCACATCACCACAGATGGCTATAATTATAAAACCCAAAGCAAATGCTAGACAACCGTGTTGACAAGATGGGGCGAAATTGAAATGTATTGTTGGCCAAATTCAAAATCATGCAACCTGTTTAGAAAACAGCTTAGCAGCTCCTAAAAAGATAAACAGAGTTCCCATTTGGCCCAACAATCCCACTGCTATATACCCCAAACAAGCCAAAACATGTGTTCTTATAGAGTCCTCTATACAAATAGCCGTGACGGTATTATTCATAAAACCCTAAAATTAAAAAAAAATAACTTTAAGTGCTCATACACTGGTAAATGAATAGATAAATATGGCAATTCACAGAAATGGAAGGCAGTTTGCTCATTAAAAAATAACTGAAGAACTAAAATAGGCTTAGATACTATATCATGAGTGAACATTGTTCACACTGTTAGGTGGAAAACGCCAGAGTGCGTGGTTCTATGAATATGAAATGAGAAGACTGGGTAAGTTAGGGGCTTCCCAGGGTGTGGCATGGAGCGGGGGTGAGCAGCAAAGCATGCTTGGTGTTTGCAGGCTGGAGAGAATGTGCCCTGAAATTAGACAGTGTTAGTGGTTGACTGCATGCATTAAAGGAATGGGTTTTATGGTATATGAAGTATCTTAATGAATAGCTTATTAAAAAGTACTCAATATTAATATGGCTAAGAACCCATAGTTGGAGAGCTCTCAGCCTCAGGGCTGGGCCAACTGTTGGTGTTTTGACAGGTGGATGTAGTTTCAGAAGGTGCTCTAAGTTCCTGTCTCTCTCCCCATAGATTAGGGCAACCCTCAGACCTCGTCAGGGACATCTCTTTGTGCGATGGACAGTGGACAGGACAGAAACTCACCACTGGTCCAAGCACAGAGAGGAAGTGTTAGGGGAGTGTTCAGCCAGAGATGTCTAGATCACACCCATCAGAACATGCTCCAAGGATGGAGTTGTGCGAGGGCAATTCTGGGTGCTTGTGAGAAAACTCCAAGGAAACAAGACAAGAGACTTGTGGCCTCAGTTTCTTCAAAAACACGGGACTGTTCTTGGAATGTGCTTTTGTGCCCCTTCCAGATGTAGTGAATAGAAGTGAGGATGCCTTAGATTTTTTTTTTTTTTTTTACTTACAACTGGCTATTGTTATTTGTTTAAATGCCTCACTGGAGAAGCAGGTTTATACAATGGTCCACCACATGCAGCTTACTCTTGTTATCTGACACTTGGCTCACCTGACTCTTAACTTTTAGAATATAGATTGTCTCAAGATCTGAATAAAACTGGCTATTTCACGAGACATTAGTCCACCTTATTTTTAGGCTCCACTCTCCCAGGTTCACACCACCAACTAGAGCAGTAAACACACACAAACCTACTCTACAAGCATCTGGGACCATCTTTGTAGATGGGAAGAAAAAGAAAAACAACTCAGAGGTTAGGGAAGGTACTGGACATTGGGGCTGTGTGTTCCTGTCTCGGCTACAGCTTCTATCATCGCGAAAAAACACCATAACCGAAAGCAACTTGGAAAGTATATTTGCTAATTGTGTGTCAACTTGACACAAGTTAGTCATCAGAGAAGAAGCAGCCTCAGTTGAGGAAATTCTTCCATGAGATCCAGTTGTAAGGCATTTTCTCAATTAGTGACCAATGCGGGAGGGCCCAGCCCATTGTGGGTGGTGTGATCCTTGGCCTCCGGTCCTGGGCTCTATAAGGCGGCATGCTGAGCAAGCCATGAAGAGCAAGCCAGTAAGCGGCACTCCATGGCCTCTGCATCAGTTCCTGCCTCCAGGTTCCTGCCCTGTTTGAGTTCCTGTCCTGAGTTCTTCCGGTGATGGGGGTACAAGCCAAGTAGACCTTTCCCTCCCCAACTTGTTTTTCAGTCATAGTGTTTCAGCTCAGCAAATAGAAACCCTAACTAAGACAAATTGTTGCCAGGGTGTAGGGTCTTGCTGTGACAGACCTGACCATGTTTTGGGGGGGGGTCACGGAAGGACTTTGGGCTAGAAGAACCATTGAGTGTTGAGACCTCAGTGGGACGTTCTGTAGGAGCTTGAAAGATAATGTTAAGAGCAGTACAGCAGATTGAGGCCTGGCTTGTAAAATTTTAGAGGGAAGGTCAAGGACTTAACCAGGGCTGTTTGCTATTCTGATTTAGGACTCTGTGGTTCTGGTTAGCCGAGGCTGAAGAATCATCTTCTATTAACAAGACACCAGGACTAATAACAGTGAAACCTTTTCAGTACTTGGAGAGTTGATGCTGGTCGGCTGGAGCTAAGAAATTAGCAGTGATTAAGAAGAGACCACCATCAGTGAGGTGAAAGCTTCTGGGAAGTGTTTCCTGAGAGCACAGAGAAGCTGTGTTCCAGAGGCAGCCCCACGGTTGTACCTCATGTTGGCGGCTGGTAATGTGCAACTGGTTTTGAAGGCATGAAGAGGTCATGGAGAGCAGCTGACGCTTGGCCCCATGAAAGGCCGGGAGAGAGACCATTAGTGAAGCTGCAACCCCAGGGGCAGCTGAAGGCCCAGAAATAATGGGGTCGTGCAGAGAAGCTGAGTCTTGGCACCAGAGAGAGAGTCTATGACTGGCTATTGGTGCAAGTGTAGCCAGTTGCAGCAAGGGACCCAGCAGTTTTGGAGACGCCAGTACTGTGGACGATACCAAGAACAGCAACATGAGTGGAGTGGAGACAGCTGGAGCCTAAAGGACAAGCTGTGTGTGGGACAGAGGGCAGAGCTGGAGAAGTGATCCAAGTGCTTTGGAGGGGCCCGGAAGATCGTGAGTGGATCCCAGACATTGGACGCTGAGTTATTTATACTGTTGGAGTTTTGCTTGGTTCAGATTGTGGCCGTGCCTTGGTTCTTCCCTCTTGGAGAAGGTATTTAATTTTGATTTTTCACAAGAGCACGCAGCTGAAAGACCTTGAACTTTTAAAAAGAGATTTTGGATTTTTAGAGAGATTGGATATTTTATTATGAAATTTTATTATGTTTTAATTTGTAAAGACTGTGCGACTTTTATTTATGTTTTTAATGTGAGATTTTTGGGGGTGAATAGGAAAGGAAGGGTTGTGGCTTAATAGTGATGTGTTTGTGTGTCAGCTTGACAGAAATTAGTCATCAGAGAAGGAGCCGCAGTTGAGAAAGTATGTCCATGAGATCCAGCTGTAAGGCATTTTCTCAATTAATGACCAGTGCTGGAGGGCTCAGCCCACGGTGGGTGGTGTGATCTCTGGGCTGCTGGTCCTGGGTTCCATAAGGCAGCATGCTGAGCAAGCCATGGGAAGCAAGCCAGTAAGTGGCACCCCTCCGTGGCCTCTGCATCAGCTCCTGCCTCTTGGTTCCGGCCCTGTTTGGGTTCCTATCCTGACTTCCTCCAGTGATGGGGCTGTAAGCCAAGTAGACCTTTCCCTCCCCAACTTGCTTTTCAGTCACGGTGATTCAGCTCAGCAAACAGAAACCCTAACTAAGACAAGAGGAAAGTGTTTATTTCAGCTTACAGATCCACATCATAGCTTGTCATTAAAGGAAAATCGGGGCAGGAACCTGGAGGTAGGAGCTGATGCAGAGGCCATGGAGGAGTGCTGCTTACTGATTTGCTCCCATGTCTTGCTCAGCCTGCTGTTTTACAGGGCCTGGGACCAGCAGCTCATACTGCCTACAAAGATCTGAGCCCTCCCATGTCAACCATCAATTAAGCAAATGCACTACAGACTTGCCTACAGGCAAATCTTAGGGACACATTTTCTCAATTTAGAGATCCACTTTTTAAGTGACTCCCGCCGGTACAATTGATGAACTCACAGTATCTCTGGCTGCCTTTGCAAGATCCGCACAAGACCAAGCCAGTCAACATTTTAGCATGGAAAGGGAGTGCCTCTTAAGCCCTGATCCCTATTTGAGGGGATGCAGACAGTTGATGGCTTCTGGGGGCAGGGAGAGGCAGTTTTCTCCACAGGTGCGGCCCCTCATGGGTTGATTGTGCTCAGTGGGTGGCCACACATCCACGAGTATGTGAACAGTGCTAACTGGGCTTGGTGGGTTAGAAATAGGCAGGGCATGAAGCTGAGTGGGGCGAGCAGGTGGAGCATTAAAAGGAGGGAGTTATGAGTGAGTTTGATCAAAGTACACTGCATGCATGTGTGGAATTCTCAAAGAACTAACAATATTGTACTAAAAATAAAAATTAAAACTAAAAAACATCTCCAAGTAAGGTTATTCATTTATATCAACTTCTAGAGCAGTTTTGCTTTGCTCATACTGAAAATACATCATTAGAAACAAAACTTTAATCACAATGTCTTCCTGTGAGAACAGTCCTTTCATTATAAGGATCCACTTTTGTGCTTGAGGAACATTTTGAGCACTGCATTGTTTGGTGTCTAAACTTGTTTTTTGTTTTTGCCTTCATTCTTAAAAGCAGCTGATTCCAGATCATCAGTGATAGGATTCTGGGCCCTACTAAACCAAACATGTGACCTGGGGTATTTAAACGACCAACAGGAGCAGAGAGCCCACTCTGGCTTTTTCCCATTGTTTTTCCCTGAAGTGGGTCACTGGAGTCTCCTGAGAGGCCTCCACTGTTCTTCCCGAGGAAAGAAACCGCCCCTGTCTGAAAGGGGGGTCCTAGAGAAGACTGAGTGGACAAGCCTAGCCCCCCCTCCTACCTGTCACCATGGCTCACTCCTGATTTGTCGACAGTATTTTCTCCAGGACAGCACATACCTCCTCAAACAGCCTAAGAACTCTCAAGCCTCACTGTTCAAGTTCAAGTCTTTCTTTTCTCTCCTCCTCCTCTTTTTCTTTTTTGGCTTTTCAAGGAAGGGTTTCTCTGTGTATCCTTGGCTGTCCAGGACTCACTTTGTAGACCAGGCTGGCCTCGAATTCAGAGATCTGCCTGCCTCTGTCTCTCTGAGTGCTGGGATTACAGGTGTGCGCCACCATGCCCAGTTACCTGTTTGTTTTCTTGTGAGAGCTTCCACTGACTGACTTTGCCCGTCCTTCCCTGTCTCCTTTTCCCCTCTTTGGTTCTGGAATCAAACCCACAGCTTTTCACCCAATAGCTAGTCAACAGTCTCCCATGAGCTGACTCCCCAGATGCTTTGCCATGTGACCAGGGCCTCGGCAATGAAGACTGGAAAAGATTTCTCTTTTTCCACTCCTTACACCAGTTACAGCTACTCAACTTTATTTTATTTTCAAAAGCTGAGAATGTTACATTTGCAAGCCACACTATATATATATATATATATATATATATATATATATATATATATATATATAACAAGCTCTTATATAATGTACCACACAGCCCTTCCAAATTGCCCTGCAGTGTGCCCACTGTGGAGAATCCACAGCAAGCTTGGCCAGCCGCTGGATAGAGCAGACCTTTGAACTAGTCACTTAGGTCTCAGCATCTGGACCACGGGCTGAGTCTGAGCCACGTGAGGTTCTACTGGACTAAAAGGAACAGACTGCAGAATGCTCACACTCCAAGCATGGGATTGAAAAAAAAAAAACCAATAGTCAATGTCTTCTGACTTGCAAAATTGATGGTCAGTCTTAGAGTAGAGCTGCTTGGAGCTAAGGTAATGCAAGTGCGGTGTTCCCAAATCCACATGTACTGTTAGCATTTACTGAGTGCCTACTCAGTGATGGGTGCTCAAAACAAAGTTCAGGTGCTCATATTCTTCTTCCTCTGTGCTGTGTACCCTGAGCATCTCCATCTCCCTGCCTCCAACTGTCTGCCCAGCCAATGTTTCATACAGTGCTGTGCATTCTAGGTGCTCCGAGGTCCTCAGTCAGGCTGTAGACAAGGGTTCTTCATTCAACAAGCAGCAATGGTTTCTCTTACACATCGGATGCTACTTGTGATGACCAATAATGATTGTCTAAATCCGGAGTCACCTAGGAGTCAGAGCTCTGGACATGTCTATGAGAGAATTTTAGGTGGGGTTAACTAATAGAACCCATGCAATGGGCTGGGATCCCTGGTTGGTACATCAGTCTCTGCAACCCCACCCTGGGCCCAGAATTGTTGGCTCTATTAGTCTTCCTGTGGAGTTTCTATCCCCTCTGGGCCCTTCTATGCACCCGCCCTCCACTCTTCCATTAAGACTCCCTGCTCCGCCCAAAGTGTAACTGAGAGTCTCAGCATCTGCTTTGATTCCCCTTTTGGGTGGAGTCTCTCAGAGGACATCTATGGCAGAACTCTCATCCTGTTCCCTCTCTTCAGCTGCCTCCAGTGTCTATTCTGTTTGCCCTTCCTGATGGGAATTAAGCATCCTCCCTAGGCTCTTCCTTGTTATTTAGCCTCTTTAGGTCTGTGGGTTGTAGTGTGGTTTTCCTGTATTATGTGCCCAATATCTGCTTATAAGTGAGTATATACCACGTGTGTGTCTTTCCGGGCTGGGGTTACCTCACTCTGGATGATCTTTTCTAGATCCATCCATTTGCCTACAGATTTCATGATGTCCTCCTCCTTTGCCACGCCCACCTACATTGATGGACAGTATCCTCAAACTGTGCTCTTCCTTCCTTAAGGTGCTGTTGTCAGGAGTTTTGTGAGAGAGGTAACTGGAAAGGTAGAAGCCCTGCCCACAGTGCTCAGGGCTCCCTTTTTCTCCACACTGACTCTCTCTGTTTTGCTTTTTTTTTTTCTTCACAGTAGCCATTCCACATGGACCAAGGTGATAGCACGTAGTCATTTTCCTTTGCATATTTCTGGTGATTCCTGATTTTGAGTTTGTGAGGGTTTTTTTTCCTTCTTTCATGTGTCCATTTTGCCATATCTATCTTATTTTTTGAGAACTGCCTGTTTAAATGTACCTTTATTTTGTTGCCTTACTTTGAGGCAAGACATTTTTTTTTTTACATTCATTCCCCTTAACAGCATGGTACTGGCAATTAAAAAAAAAAAAAAGACAAACCAACCAGCTAAATTATAGAGCCCCAAAATGGGTCCAGATGCTTCCAGTCCACTGATCTTCCATAAAGGTAAAACACTAAAACACCCATAGGAAAGAAAATCTATTAGATGAAGGGCTGTGGATAACTGACTATCCATATCCAAAAGCAATCTCAAAATGGATCAAGGACTTCTATGTAAGAGCTCAGTGTTCATAACCATTAGTAGAGAAGAGAGGGCAGCTATGAAGACAACCCTGTCTCGTGTTCCTGTGGTAGTGAGGGGCAGGAGTCTGTGCACTGCCTTTGGATATGAGCCTAAAAGCCCAAGTAGAATTGGACAAACAAACACTATCCAAAAAGCTTCTTCATGGCCAAGGAAGTAGTCCAGAGTAAAGAGGCGACCCGTGCACAGGGCACAGGAAAACATGGCTCTCACCATGTCTCTCAGGGAATCTTGCAGTAGCCCTGCCAAGACTACTTCCTGCCTTCTGCCCCTCCCATAAACCTCCTCCCATAACCCGCTGCCACCACTCTCACAAATTCACCCTCCCGGGAGTAGTCCCACACTCATTGTCCATCTCCAAAGCCTTCCAAGGGCTGAGTAAAATCAGCTGGTAGGGTAAATGACAGCATCCATTTTGTTTGCTACCCAGTACTTCTGTGAGCCAATCTTGGGATCTTAGAGAAAGTTCTGTCTCCACTGTCCCCTACCTCATGCTCTGGTGACACGTGTGTAAAGGCCTGAGTGTCAGGTGAGTGCTGGGCAGTGTGTTGAGTCCTGCATCTCTCTCTCTCTCTCTGTCTCTCTCTCTGTCTGTCTCTGTCTGTCTGTCTCTGTCTCTGTCTCTGTCTCTGTCTCTGTCTCTCTCTCTGTGTCTCTCTCTCTCTCTCTCTCTCTCTCTCTCTCTCTCTCTCTCTCTCTCTCTTGTGTGTGTTTACTGTGTTTACTGTGTCCTCATAGCAACCAGAAAGAACACAGACACTTGTCTTCATGTAAAAGGATGTTCCATACATTAGGCCAATTTGACCTCAACTCCTGAGCAGTTCCTAGGCCTATATTTTAAAATAAATCTTTGCTCAGAGCTTAAAATTAATGATTATGAATCCCTATGGATATGAAAGGGTATAAGGGTATGTTTGTTAAAAGCGGGAATTTGATCAAAATCGTTAAGTACCAATCCATTTTGTGAGGTCGCCTAACAGACTCAAAGATAAGTCCTACACTGCACTCGTCCTCCAAATGAGCAGACGGACCTCATTTCCTGCCGCTCCTTCCCACCTTGTTCCTTGCCTGCCATACTCCAGTCCCACAGGCCTCTCTGTGCTACCCTCCTCCCTACCTCTCCCTCCCTCTCCCTCCCTCTCCCTCCCTCTGTGTGTGTGTGTTAAGTATAAGTGTATGTGCCTGTCAATGGTAATGAGTGTGTAGTGTATGTGTTATGTACACGTACACACCTGTTCTCATTTGTGTGGTGCATATGCTCATAGAGGCCACATATTGAGCCGTTTTCAATTACGCTCCGGTTTATGTTAGGGGCAGGGTCTCTCACCGAACCCAGATTCTAGCAAGTCTAGCCAGCCTGCTTGCCCCATGGGGTCCCCTATATCTGTTTCTCAAGTGCTGGGGTTACAGGCAGCTGTCATACCAGCCAGGCTTTTATATGGGTTCTTGGGATCCAGAATCTGACCCCCACACTTGCTCAGCAAGCACCTTATCAGCCCAACCCTCTCCCGGCCCCTCCCTGCCCTTTAATGAGCGAGCCAGCACAGGGGGTGCAGGGGGGTTCTCAAAGAGCTAAAAATAGCACCGCCATATGATCCAGCAATTTCACTGCTGGGCATATATTCAAGAATTATGAAATCAGTATGTCAAAGAGATTGCCCTGCTGCTATGCTCACTGCTGCCGCCAGGACATAGAGCCAGCCCAAGTGTCCCCCAGTGGACGGATAGGAAGGAGATGGTGTGTTCCTATGTATATTATCCTTGCATATGTTTTATGTAACAGCATCGTACCTTGCTTCGTAAAGAAGTAAGTCTTGTCCATCGCAACGACAGGGTTGAGCTTGGAGGATGTAGCACTAACTAATGAGATAATTGCTGGTTATGGGGGACAAGGAGGCTGGAGTTGGAGAGAAGTAGGTGAGGGGAGCCTGACCTTGCTTGCTGCGGGGTGGGGGGAGGGTGCGTGGAATGGGATATTTTTAGGAGCTACTGATAGTCCTTGCTGGTTAGAGGAGTGCAAACGTGCCACTCTGCCTGTTCTGGAACATTCTGTCTGCACCTTGAGAATCTTAGACCCAGGAGCCCCCTCACCCTGGAGCTCACTTCCCTAGAGCTCTCTCAGTCCCTCCCTAGCTTTCCTGGAAGAAAAAAAGAAAGAAAGAAAGAAAGAAAGGAAGGAAGGAAGGAAGAAACAGCAGATGCTTTTCTCTTCTAGAAAGACAGCAAGGGCCCCAGACCCTAACCACAGTGGTTGCAGGCTCAGGCAGCCGCATACCTTCCTCCTGCCACTGAGCTTGCCAAATTGTTCAAGCCCCCCAGGTGTTTCTGTTTTCACTAGCAACCGTTCATCCTTTGCAATTACAAGATCCTGCTGTGAACACAGAGCCACATCCTCTTAACTCGGGAACAGCGTGTGCCCATAGTAAGAATGCACCCCCACGGTCCAGACTCGCTGTTTCAGGATTACGGTTTCTAACAGAGCTGGCCCTAGTGTTCCAATCACCTGCCTAGAGGCTACCCTGTGGCCTTTGCCTTGGGTAACTTGTTACTTATTGACTTTGATATTCCTGGGACATCTCGTCATAAAAATGCGCAGAAAACAGAGGCAGGTCTGAGATGAAGATAGGACAGAGAGTGACCCTGATAAATCAGCCAACTTCTTTGGGCTGCACAGCAGTCCTGGCCGCAGGGACTCTGATGCAGGTCAAATACTGTTTAACAAACCACATCCCGTCAGCCGTGCTGCCTCAAGCATGGGTGTGTTCTCTTCACGCTCCTGGAGGCCAGCAACACCTGGAGTGGGAGGAGACAGAACCAAACCTGAAGGGTGGGAGCTGCAAGAGCAAGCAGAGTGGCCCTGTCACTGTCACTGTCACTGTCATCTTTAGCCCTTTGCTAACATTCTGACACTCTGGGAGGTGGAGGGGCCAGAGACAAACATCCTACTGTGAGCATGTGGTAGACACAGCATGCACGGACTTCGGGACTGGAAGTATCTGTGTTAACATCATTACAGATTTTAACACCATTATAACAATGGCAAACACATAGGACTTGCCGCTGGCCAGGTGCTGTTCCAAACACTTCATTCGTGTTAACTCATTTCATCCTTGCACAAGCCCTAAGAATGTTTGGAAAGCAGAGGCAGGTGGGTCTCTGTGAGCCTGAGGATCAGCTGTGTCTACAGAGTGAGCTTCAGGGCAGCCAAGGCCTGTATGTGTCTCAACACACACACACACACACACACACACACACACACACACACACACACACACACACCAAAACAACAGCACAGGTAACAACATCAAAATCCCTAAGAGAGGGGTATTATCACCTCCGTTTTCAAAAGGAGGAGACTGAGGCCGAAGGTTCAGGCAGATGTGCATGACTCAGATAGTGAGTTGGGGAGGAAGCTACAGCCCCCCAGGAGCTGGACTTCAGAGTCAATGTTCTTCAGTGCTGACTACTCTGCTTAAAGGCCACTCACCTGGGCAAATCCTGGGACGTCCTGGAGGTTGTAGTCCCAGCTCTGAGGCGATGATAATGGTACCAGCTTGGCATGGTGACTTCGAGGGTCCAGATAATAAGCATTCAGTAAATCGTAGATGGAACCAAAGTGGTTTAGAATAGTAGTTCCCAACTTTCCTAATGCTGCGACTCTTTAATACAGTTCTTCATGTTGTGATGACCCGAGCCCTACCCCCATCCCCCTGCACCACCCCCCCTCGTCCCCCCACAACCCCCCACCCCCCGCACCCTCCCCCCAGACCTCAACCATACAATTATTTTTGTTGGCACTTCATAACTGTAATTTTGCTACTGTTATGAATTGTAATGTAAACATGCGGTATTTGATGGTCCTAGGCTACCCCTGTGAAAAGATCAATTGAATTCCAGCGGGGGTGGGGGTGTGTGTGACCCACAGGTTGAGAACCACAGGTTTTAGAGGCAATTTCCTGAATGGAAATGTCTCTGACCAAGTTGTGGTTGTATGCAACAGGTGGGAGTGGAGTTCCCTGAAGAGATACAGGACATCTGGGACTTCCACAGCTTAGCTTGCAGGACAATTGAAAGATTTTCTGCAGGACACTTACGGGAGAGTGATCTCGGCAGCACGAGGCATGGGGCTTTAGGAGAAGGGCAAGAGAGGCTTGTGGTAAGTTACGGCAAAGGCCTCGGTTGGCCTTACAGAAGAGTGTCCCAACCGAGGCCCCTGTGGGGAGGGTGCATTTCCTGGGGGGTGAAGTTGCACTTTTGAGGAGAAGGGCAGCTCTTGGGGGGCCTGTCACTGAACGATATTCTGACAGCTCCAGGAATGACCACCATTCCGAGAACCATCTACAGCGACACATTCTAGCCCCTACTGGAGGGAGTGACAAGGTCTGAAGTGACTAAGCCTGGCTGAGAAGGAGATGGCTAGGCTGGCCCAGGAGGTGAGGTCTCTCACGCCAAGGCCCAGGTGCAAGCTTAGTGTACCCATAGGTGTCTAGCCTGGGTGCAGAGCCACCTATTGACTAGTGTGAGGGAATTTGTTGGTCGAAAGTTCTACAAAGACTAGACCCAAAGCGGAACTTGAGTGTGATCATCAGAAGGGGAGAAATTGGGCATGAGGGCAAAGTGCTAAATGTCCATATCAAGCACCAGGAAACTCCCATGCACATCTCTAAACAGGGAGTTTGTGGCAAAGCTCCAAGAATTTCTTTTCTAATTTTTTGCCCCTTTGAAATGTGGCTTTAAAAAAATCTCTTTCCAACAACTGGTGTGTTCATCCTGAGATCCGTTTTGCTTTTCTGCAATGTTGGGGATGCAACTCAGGGTTTCATTGTGGTGGTTTGAATAGGTATGGTCCCCATAAACTCGTGAGTTTAAATGCTTGAATAGGGAGTGGCGCTGTTAGGAGGTGTGGCCTTGTTGGAGTAGTTGTGGTCTCTTGTTGGAGGAAGTGTGTCACTGTGGAGGTGGCCTTCAAAGTCTCCTGTGCTCAAGCTGAGCCCAGTGTGGCACACAGTCTCCTGCTGCCTTCGGATCAAGATGCAGAACTCTCAGCTCCTTCCCTAGCACCATGTCAGCCTGCGTGCTGCCATGCTTCCTGCCGTAAGGATAACGGACAGAACCTCTGAAACTGTAAACTAGCTCCAGTGAAATGTTTTCCTTTATAAGAGTTGCCTTGGGATAACCATTCTACAATCCACAACCCCAAAGAAACCAAGTAGCAAGGAGGACCCAAAGAGGCTGCTTGAATCTCACTCAGAAGGTGAAATAGGATGGACAGGAGAAGTAGATGAAGAGGGGAAATGTGCAGGAGATGGTGTGGGAAGGAAAATGAGGATGGGGAGAGCGGGGTGTTGGGGGTGGTGGTGAGAGGGCTGGGAGAGAGAAGGGAGACCAAGGAGGCGGGGCATCTCTGAGACAAGCTGGAGACCTTCAGCAGGGTAGGCGCCTGTGAGGATATGGGGGGAGGTGACTCTAGCTGAGACTTCTAGCAGGCGGGGCAGGAGGGCCACATGGAGAGTGAAGTGGCCATCTTCTAGCCAGGCGGGGCTCCTAGCGGAGGGAGGGGAGCACCAACCCACCCACAAAACTTCCGGCACAAAATTTACCCTGCCTACAAGAAGTTCAGGGAGAAAGAGAGAACAGAGCTTGAGGGAATGGAATGTCCAACCAATGACTGGCCCAGCCTGAGACCCACTCCGCAGGAGAGAGCCAGCCCCTGACACTATTAACGATACTTTGCTGTGCTTGCAGATAGGAGCCTAGTGGAGCTGCCCTCTGAGAGGCTTCAGACAGCAGTGCGTTGAAACAGATGCTGAAACTCACAGCCAAACATGGGGCAGAGTGTACGGGGAAGGATAGAAGGACCCGGAGGGGACAAGAACTCCACAGAAAGATCAATAGAAACAGCTAACCCAGGCCCACAGGGGCTTACAGAGACAGAAGCACCAACCAAACAGCATGCATAGTGGGATCCTAGCCCCCCCCATATGTAATTGATGGGTGCCTTCATGAGGCTCCCCTAGCGAGTGGAGCAGGGGCTGTTTTTGACATGGACTCTGTTGCCTGTGTTTGGACCGCTTTCCCCCAGCAGGGCTGCCTTGTCTGACGCCACTGGAAGGAGATGTGCTCAGTCCTAATCTGACTTGATGTGCTGGGGAGGGTTCACTTGTGGGGGCGGCTCCCCCTTTTCTGAGAAGAGGAGGGGGAAAGGATGAAGAGAGTGGGGCAGTGGGACTGGGAGGAGAGGAGGGAGGGGGCTGCATTTGAGATGTAAAGTGAATAAATAAACAAGCTTAAAAATAAAATAATGTTAAAAAAAAAAAAAGAGTTGCCTTGATTATGGTGTCTCTTACAGCAATGACATCCCAGCTAAGACAAAGGAAGTGCCCTACAAAAGCCAGAGGCTGTTCATCTGCTCCCCGAACCCATGCTAGTCTTATGACTTGCTTTGATTGGCAGGAAGCTAACGCAGTTCCGAACCTAAGGCTGAGAGGCCTTGAAGGATTTTCATTTCTCATGCCATCCAGCTCCACCTTCCCTGTGACGTGTGGACAGGTCAGCTGGGGGATGTGGGACAGGTGCTGGCCATCTGCACTAGAGCATTCAGATTTGCAAGATCTTAGTTGGCGCTCACATGTATAAGGAAGTCCAGTCAAGACCAGATGTGCCCACTCTGATACGGATACTGTAGTCAACGAGCTAGGCTGCTTTAAGCCTCTAAATTGGAGGTAGTTCTTTACTTACCAAAGGCTAACTGATACCTGCTACTAGTAAAGACTCTCCCCCACTCTTGTGTACACAGGCTCTCTCGCTTCCCTACCACACGAGTGAGGGAGTGTACAGATTGTGAAAGTCTTCTCTGGGCAGATAGCTCACAGACAACAAAAGGGCTAGAAATCCAGTCTCAGACTGCCGGAAAGTGCCAAGGGTGAGACCCACCTCACGCAGAAGGTGTCTTATAGAGGCCCTGAAACAGGAGGAAAGAAATGAGTTTGTGATGATGATGATTCAATTGCTTTCTTATACTCAGTGAGTCACAGGTTCAAGACCAGGCTTCAGTCTGCAGAAAGCGATCACACACACACACACACACACACACACACATAATAATAATAATAATAATAATAATAATAATAATAATAATAATAATAATAAAAGAATTACTCTATGACCCAGAAATCTCATTTTTTAAAAATTTAGATTTATTTATTTTGATATTATTATGTGCATATATGTGTACCACATGAGTGCCTGGTATCTGAAGAGGCCAGAAGAGGGTATCAGATAGATGCCCAAGTGGGTACTGGGAAGTGACCCTGATCTCCAATCCCCAACCTTGTTTTTGAGGCACGATCTCTCTGGTTTCTGCCGTGCTGCATACTCTGGGCTTTTAGGCCCCAAAGGATCTGAGTGACTCCCCCCCTACTCCCCCCCCCACCCAGGCTCTGCCTCCCATCACTGCAGGCGAGGAGCTGGGGTCACAAACAAGTATGTATGTCAGCATCTGACTTTTTAATGTGGGTTTCAAGGATTAAACTCAGATCATCAGGCTTGGGCAGCGAGTACTTTAACCCACTGAGCCATCCCGCCAGACCACTAATTTTAATCTTTTGAGGAGCCACGCATTGTTCCACAGTGGCTGCAGCCAATTTGCTTTCCCATTAGCAGCGCACCATTGCTCCCTTTGCCCCACAGCTTCATCGACACTTCCTGTCTCTTGTGGTTTTGATACTAGCCACAGCCTAACAGGTGTGAATGGATATTTCACTGTGGTTTTACTTTGCACTTTTCTGGGGATTGGTGATGTTAAGTGTCTTTGCATTAAAAAATAAAAAGGTCTACTTAGATCCATTGCCCAATTTAAAGCCAGATTCCTTGGCCTAATTATTTTCATATTAATGTTTATGAGTTCTTATGTATCTTGCCATATCGACCCCTTCTCAGATATTTGGCTTGCAAATATTTCACTTATTGTTTGCATCCTTTGCTGTGGTAAATGCTCTTGGAGGCGGTTGCATGAACTCACCTCTGAGTATGTTGTGCATGCTTGGGGGGGGCAAAGGGGGGGGCAGAGGGGGGGAGTCTTCTGTGTTCTACTCATTGCTCTGACCAACGTCAGGAAGCCTTGCCCTGTCTTTTCTTCCAGAAGATTTAGGGTATTAGATTTTACAGTTAAGCTTGTAATCTATCTTAATGTTTGTGAGCAGAGTAACAATGGGGCTCTATCTCATTCTTTTGAGGAAGGATATCCTGTTTTTCCTAACACCATTAGTTGAAGATATCTTTCTCCATTGTGTTCAGGAACACACAACTTTGTCATTATGGCGTTATGTCAAGTACTATTTGACTGTCCATATTTGGGTTTATTTCTGGGCTCTTGAATCCATCCAGTTGGCTCTGCGTGTTTTATGCTATGTTCTTCCAAACTAGATTTTGTTGTTCAAATTAGAACAGCCTTTCCTGTCTACATCTGCTTTTCCTTAACTGAATGCAGGGGTCCAGAGTTGGGGGAGGCAATTAATTTCAGATCCCCACTCCACAGCCAAAACGAAACCATCTATGCCTCAAATGAAGCCTACAGCCTAGTGTGTGTGTGTGTGTGTGTGTGTGTGTGTGTGTGTGTGTATGTGTGGGTGGTGTGTGCGTGTATGTGTGTGTGCATGTGCAAGTGTGTGTGTATGTGTGTTCTCCTTGGTCAGCCAATTAGTCAGTTGGCTTTCCCTGGCTTTGTAATGACTTTCTCATCCCTCCAGCATTTATGAAGACTGCGCTGTGGGCACTGTGTTGGATCGGTGGTTTTATGGATATGATTTTACAAGTGTCCCCATTTTCTCAGCGAGAGAATAAAGACTCAGAAAAGGTCTAGAAGTCTTCTAAGGTCACACAGATAGTGACGCAGACAAAGCCATCAGTTGGCTTTTAAAGTTTCATTTCAGGGGTCTTATTTTTATGGCCAGTGACCACATAAGCCAGGGACTTCTGCCTGGCTATGTGGCCCCTCCAAAAGAAAGATGAAGTCTGTGAAAAAGAGGTACTGGACAGCTAGATTAAAAGAGAGCTTATCCCTTTTCCTGGCTTATTGGTGAATTTTGTTGTTTGACGATTCACACGTGTGTACAGTATATTGTGATTACTCTTTACCCCCAACAAACCTTGTTTTCTCCCATCGATAATAATCACACCCATTTCCTACCAGGTTTATGACTTGATTTTATTTTGTGATCCATTTACCTGTAGCCAAAACTTGAGATATTAATGTGGTTATGGGACAATGCACTTACATCTCACTTTAATAATGCACACAATTGATATTATATAGGGAACAATATTTTGTATTTTATCATACATTCCCTTTAACACACTGGAAGGCATAACTGTTGGTAGATTAGTTTCTTGAAGCCTGCTTCTGAATTTGGGGCTGTTCAACTGACATCAAAACAGTGTGTGTACACGCAAGCGTGAACCCTTTCCATATATACTATATTTACACACATATAGACACATGTATGTCACACTTAAAAACACATTGACAAGTAAATAAACTTTAAGAAAGGATTAAATTATGGTGTGCCATCCATTTTGACTTGGTTGCTGTGCATCGTGAGTGATATGAATCTAATTTTACTTTCCTACAGGTGGATCCGGTTGTACAGTATAAACAAAGACTTTCTGAAAGCATCTAAAGCAACTCAAGAAATCAAACCAAGAATTAATGTGGGATTGCACGAAATTTAAAAGCTCTGGGCAGGAAGGCAAACAAATAATTGAGTGAAGGGATAACCTACGGAGTAAGGGAAACACTTTGCCAATGGAGTGTTAACATCCAGAATACGTAGAGAGTGCAGCAAACTACCGAAAAGGCTCTGCTTTCTAGAGGTGCTTTCTATAGACAGAAGATCTGCATGGACCATGGCTTCTACTCTAACATACACGCTGTGGGAGTGGCTCTGCATTCTGTGGTAGAGAAAAAGAGCGTATCTCTGGGAGGGTGGCACCATGTGCCTGGCCCAGGTTCTCTCAGCTCTGCTTAGCATGACAGCCTCCCCTTCACCCATAAGATGAACAAGGAAGTGGGAAGACCCAGGGAGAAGGTCAGAGCCAGACAGGGCTGCACAGGCTCTTGGGCCAGCGGAAGCTGTAAGAGATTCGTGGGGCTCCCAGCTCCGGTCAGAGAGGCTTCTTTTGGTAGTGAATAGCGGTTAATGCAACTCATGACCTACCCGTCAAGGTGCTGAGGATAAATAACTAAGTGCTCAGCTGTGGACAGGCCGTCAGCGCCAGCCCAAGGCTCAGGGACCATCGCAGATGAGGGGGAAAGGATCAGAACTGTTGGGTGCTGAGGAGCACCGTGGAATGCTGACTCCTGGACCCAACATGGCAGCCGCACCCATCCCCCTTGAGGCAGCTGTGGTTATTGGCATAAGGCATGCACAGGATCAAGCCAGCCAGAGAGCTAGCTCGGATGGAGGAGGAGGTGCCATTGGCAGTTTACGACTGCTGGGTTTGGGGAGAGTCACTTTCCTTTGGGGTCTTGGCCGCTGGTAGGTGGCTCATGCTCTGGTCGATGCCCCACACCCACAAGTGTACGGGCAACAGATCTGGACTCGGGATGTTATTAATAAGAGTAAAAGCATCAGGACATGTAGTTGGAAGGGAGATTGGGGTCACTAAGGGAAGGTGGAGGAAGATAGCAATGGGTGAGTGTGGCCAATATATACATTGGGTACGATATGAGACGCTCAAACAAAATTATCATTTACAGCCTCTCAAAAAACACAACCAACAAATAAACGAATGTTTTGCCTCTTAAAACTCACTTAGTGCAAAACCTGAGTTTTACGACATATTTGTGCATATATAGTTGCACTTTGCCCGTATTCATCTCCAGATTTATCCTTTTCTTCCTATCGCACTGGTCCCCTTCTGCCCCCACATAGTCGCCCTTCTGCTTCTCCCATATGTTTCACACACAAGATTAAAACACTCAGTGTTGTCTTCTCCTGTTATCCATTGTTGTTACACTCTGGTGTCCCCTTCTGCTTTCATGTTACATATTTATATGAATCCAGACTCTACATATGGGTGAAAACAGGCATTGTTTTTCTGAGTCTGGATGGCCCCTCTCCTACCTGCTAGACAACACTGCCCAGACTCACACGTGGACTTCATCCTGGTGTTCGGGAGTCACAGTCCACAACCAGCAGGCCCTCCAGAGTACGGCAGCATGTGCACCACTGCCAGTGTACTCAATTAGGCTTAGAGGTCAAGAAGAGCAAGCCAACCCCAGGGAAAGATTAGCACCTGGCTCTGATGCTTGGTATTAGTTGCCAACTCGATTAGATCTGGGATCAACTAAGAGTCACACTCCGGGGTGAGTCTGTGATGACATTTCCAGGAAGGATTAGCTGAGGAGAGAAGCTCCTTCCCCAGACTGAGCAGCACATTCTGGTAGAAGCTCAGAGGTCTGAGGGGAAGGCGGTGTTGATTTTGCCTGCCCACCTTCACTCTTTGTGAGTGCATCCACCTCGTTGCTGCTACTGCTGCCGCCATCCTTTGCTGTTATCAGAACCTTTCTTATTTGCTCTCCCAGTGGACCGGTGGCTCTTCAGGAATCCTCCAGGCCTTCACTGTCAGGTTGAGGCTGCTGAGGAATCCAGCCTGGTAGAGTGAATAGCTATCAGGTTCTCAACCTCTTCGGTACGAGACGGCCATTGTTGGATTACCTAACCTGTATTGTGTAATCCAGCCAAATATATTCCTTTTCTGTTTTTGTTTTTGTTTTTTGAGACAGAGTTTCTCTGTGTAGCCTTGGCTGTCCTGGACTCGTTTTGTAGACCAGGCTGGCCTTGGACTCACAGGGATCCACCTGCCTCTGCCTCCCGATTGCTCGGATTAAAGGCGTGTGCCACCACACCTGGCTATATATTCCTTTTCAATATGTCTGTTTTTGTTTTTCCATGGACACTACCCTAATGGCCCAGGGCTGGAAGCACAGCGAGAGCATGCTGTCCCTCCTCATGCTCAGATGGCATCTTCGGCAGAAGTTGGTGACCCACAGTAGAGAATGCGGATCAGAGAGGAGCCATTTTCCCAGAGTCCCATAGCTGGCCTGCACCTCCCCATCCACTGGACACCTGGCTTTCCTGACGATGACGTCCAATGATACAACGAGTAGGAGAACTTCATTCTGTGAGCCCATGACTAATGGCATCCTAGACTCACCCTTCTGGGCTTTGCTGTGTCTCTGACTGCACAGCACCAAGAGACACTTGGCCTTTGCTCAGGCTCTGCTTCCTCCTGCTGTCTGTTTCTCCGCCATGCACTCAGTTCAGTATCTCCAGCCCCTTCTGTGGACCTTTGCCCGGCTGGACCTTCCTGACAAGACCCAACCCAGCACTGTATTTATTAGCTGTAACCCAGGTCCCTGTTCCCTCATCTTCGAAGCCCTTCCTTATGCTTTGTCTTGTGACACCTCCTGCCACTTAGTGTCCTGAATGAGCTGCGTTTCACATCTTCATTTGAATCACGAGTGGGAACCCTCCTTAGACCTTAACTTAGACCTGAGCAGGTGGAGGGAAAAGGGTGCCCCACATGCCAAAGGAAGGCAAGAGTAGAAAAGAAGGTTGTCCCTGTGGTCACATTCTATGTCTGAGGTACAGGAAGCTAGCTCTGTTGGATGAGTCCCTTGAGGCCAGAGCATAGGGCATAAAAGCTAGGGAAGAGCTCAGTGGTCACCCCAGATCCTACAAGCTATGTGAGGGTACCTGAGCTCACCATGAAGACTGGATATTATCAGAAGGAGATATGAGCAGAGCTGCATTTTATAAAGATTACACTTCGGCTGTGGCCTGGACAGTAGATGGGGGTACAGGAAGATCTGTGAAATTTGGGCTTAGGGCCCACCTGAAATTCGGAGAGAAGCACACAACTTGCAGAGATATTAAAAGATGTACTATGCGGGGTTTGGGGGCTGAGCAGTTTGTGAGAGAGTAAGGGTGCATGGGACAATGGCTCGGGATCTTGTGTTTCCACTTGGGGTAACTGGCACACAACCGTGACATTAACTGAGGCAGGTGCTTTGTCAGCTTTGGTTCCTACCAAAACTATCATGGGTGAGGCAGTTCAAGCGACAAACATTTACTTTTCGGCATAGGTGGGGAGTCTGACATCAAGAGGTGCTTGCTTGTGGAGCTGGTGCCTACTGAGGCCAGCTTCATGGTTTGGAGATGGCCAAGATGGAGAGAGGGAGCATGTCTCGCAAGCCCATTACAAAGACTCTGTCCTCATGGCATACCAACTGACTCACTAACCACATATTCAAATCCCACCACATGGAGGGGTCAGGTTTCAGCATGACTGTGGGGAGCTCAGCAAGGAATACAGGAGGAGGAGTCAGAAAAGGGCAGTGAGCTCAACTTTAGGGTGCAGGGAGAAGGGGCATTCACCTGGAAATGGCCAAGTGTAACTGGGTGTTTGGAGCTTGGTGCCCCAAGAGACTGGCTTCTCTACACTTAGTCACGGGAAGGCAGAAAAGTGTCCTAACGGTGATAGTGTTCATTGCTTGGGGCCATTTTGGCGTTTTCTACATCAGGGGACAGTTGACAATGCCTGGAAACACTTTAGGGTGCCATAAGGTAGTGGGCTGGGCTTGACAGGATGATTTAACAAGGCCACAGATGCCACCAAACATTGTATAACGCATGAGACAGTGCTCCACGGTGAAGTATTGCCTAGCCCAGAGTGTCAGCTCTGCAGAGATGGGGAAGCCCTTAGTGAGGAATAGCGGGGTCTCACAGAAGCAGCCTTGGTGTAAAGAAGAGGAGGTGGAGTCTGGGCCTCCTGCCATGCTGCTTCCTGAGACGCAGGGACATTGTCATCTTCATTTAGGAAATGGGGCGGCTCATGTCTCACAGGAACAGTAAAGAAGCCAGCGATGCCAGCCCAGGGCACGAATTATGACACGGATTATTAGCCATACTGTTTGCTGGTGCATGCATCCACCAAAGAATTGTCCTCTGCTTACTGTGCGTCGGCCATCGTGCTGGGCACAAGGCGTTCCGCGGTGAGCAAACTGCAGACTCTGACTTCTTGATTTCCTTGCTGAGACCGACTCCCCCACCCCCTCTCTGAGTACATTTTCCTTTTGCTCTCTGTGCATTTGTCCGGTCTTTAGCGAATTCCACGGATGTAGGCACTGGCATCTATCCCCTTTCTTTCTACCGCTACTGGTTTGGAGAAATGTGCTCAATGTTGATTGGTTAACAACCTCTTTCGTTGCTAGGCATCAAACCCAGGGCCTCATGCATGTTAAACCAGAGCTCCACCATTGAGTTACACACATCTCGACCAGCGCTTAAGGCTTCATCTGTGGTAGTGATGACTGAAGGCCCCCTGGTGGCACTTGTCTTTCTAGATGAGTCACCCATGGAACCCTCAATACTGGAAAGGGGAAGACATTTGTTGAGTTCTTCACCAGACCATTCTAGAAGGGGATGGCAAACAGGAACAGCAAACAGGAGCAGTCAGGAGTGATGGTGCACACCTGTGACACCAGCATTTGGGAGGTGGGGTCAGGAGGTTGAGGAACTTGAGGCCAGCCTGGACTGCAGGGGACCTTCTCTCACACTGAATAGCTCTCCACTTGGGTTAAGTCTGTAAGTCTGTGGCCTAGTCACTAAGCTTGAGCTGGCTAGCTATCCCCATCCATATTATATTTCTATTATATAGGTGTTTATTTGTACTTATATCCAGGTAATTGTTCCCCGCTCCCCCATACCTTTTAAGATAGAGGCGTTGGATTTAGAAGCAGTTCAGGTTCACAGAGCCAGGAGGAAGACAAAAGAGAACTAAGCGTCTAGCCCCATCTCCTCCCGGCCTGGCTCTGTCAGTTGCGTCCTAGTGAGAGGCACAGTGGGACCCACCAAGACTTCAGAAGGGGGCGGCAGTAAGTCATAGATGGCAAGTCACGCTCCCTGTTTATTTTAGGGGTTCTTGCTGCTCAAACCCTCTTCCAAAGGAATAACAGACCCCGACTCAGAGTGCCTTCAACGGACATGGCGGAGCCCTCCATGTGAGCTATAATTAATAGAGATGCCAACTGCCAACTAACCAGAAAAACCCGGGCATCATAAATCTGTCCCCTGGCTTTTCACAAGAACTGATGGATGAGGAATTCAGCTTAAATATTTAACAATCAATAATTCAAATACCTATCCAGCCATTTGCAAGCTGGCATGTTTATAAATATGGGGGCTGTGCTAAACTCACATTTCTTATGAAACTTACTCAGGGTAGAACAGCGGGGTGGGAATGCCCTGTACTCTCCGGGAGAAGCTGGGGGAGTGAGTGGAGACACATACCTTCCTGGCCCTGCTGCAACCTGGATCTCGTGAGTTTCCAGCTTCCATCACGCACCCGCCGTTGTCATGCCCTCACATAGGCAGCGAGAGAATCAACCAGGGATAAAGTGCTGGAAGAAGGCTCCAGTCATGCAGCTGGGGTAAGATGCCTCAGCCTGCATGCCTTGTCTCCCTGCAGCCTCAGGGGCCGGAACCTGCTCTGCACGCAAACAAGATAACGAGCTTCTGCTGTGTCAGTGTCAGAGGCAGCCGCCTTCCTTCTCTTTCACTTCTCAAAAGCCAGGGAGGAGGCCCAGCTCTGGGCGGGGGTTCTGGCCTGGTGGCTAGAGCTTGAGCCCAGTGTCCCGGTGTCAGATGGGAGGACTGCCATTTGACTCTGCCCGTTTTTGAAGGAATCAAGTGTGCTGTGAGCATTGGCAAGCACTGATTTATCTCTACTCCACGGTCATTGGAGTGAGATGCTCCCTGCACTTGATGATTTATTAAATTCCTCCCTTCCTAGGAAGAACCAGAGCAGCTCCTTTGGCCTTAAATGGATAGACACTTCGGAGGCACCTAGGGAAACCGTTGTTGATAAGACCCACAGAGTAAAAGAGGACCCTGCCTCACCTTGCCCTCGCATGGAAATAACCTCCATTTTTGCATTTTTTTTCTTCCACCACAGTCAATAACTCACCCTTTCTAGGAAAGGGAGTGGGTGTTGGCAAATTCTGATGACACTGTAGGGTGAAGTGCCAGGCCTGGGCAGTGAGGTGCTGCTGCTGCGGCTATATCTGCCCCACATCTGCCCGTTCCTCCCAGCCCATACCCCTACCTGGCTATCTTCTCTCTACCCTTTCACTTCCCATAGACACAAGCCGGTCAGGACTACCCTTTTCACAAGATGAAGTGACTCTGAAACCCACAGTGTGGATGGAGAAGAGGGAGGGCCACGCCACTGTGGCGAAAAGCAAGCCTGGTATCAGCCCACCAACCCCCAGTCTGGAGATGGGTTGTGAGCTCTTTGTGCCAACTGTAATTCGCAACTCTAAGCGTCCTCTGTTCTGTTAATGAAACGACCGCCAGGCAGCGGCGTATCCATGGTGCAGCTTTGGCTCCATTCTGGGAAATCAAAAATTGGCTGGTAGGGGAAAAGAGGACGGAGCAAGGAAAGCCAAGTTCACTTGCAGAGGCTGCTGGCTTGTCTTAGGCTTGGGTTTCAGTGGCTGCAGAGGAAATGGATAAGAGGAAGACAAAGGAAAGAAGACAAAGGGAAAATAAGGGAATGGTTTGCATCTGTCACAAGGTGTGATGTAAAATTTACTGGATTTCATCTAGAACACCTTGATGGTGGCGAGTATGCTCTGTCTGTGTTTATTTTAGACCGCAGTTACAATCATTTTCACTGTGCAGCAGCACTGATGAGAAAATCTGGAGAAAGACTATTATAGGAGGAGAGGAAACACCAAATTCACTTATAAATAAATGAGCTATTAGTACATTTAAAGGAACGTTTTCAGCCTGTCCAGAGCACAGTGGGCATGAAGGTTGTTCTGAGTTCTTACTGATGAGAAGCAGCTCAGAAAGCCACCAGCAGCAGGTGTAGCTTGCTGGGTGCAAAGCAGCTGGGGCAGAAACACCTTCTTTCCAGGGGTGCTGGGCTTGAGCAGAGAGCAGAGATAACGGGTGCCTTACTCATTTGTTCCTGTTCTTACTCTTGCCCAGGAAGTGCTCAGTGGCCATGCAAAACAAGACCCTACATTTTCCTTGGAAATGCCTTGCCGCTCTGGTGAGTAGATGCCATCTCTACAAGGGGCAGAAGCCCTTACGGTCAGTCACATACTCCCATTGCTTCCTGTAGAACTGCAGTTTTGTTCACGTGTTTCAATATTTCCAGATTTTTTTTCTTTCTACAAATAAATGAATCCGGAGCTCCAAAAAAGAAAATGCCACACAGCTGGCCCTAGCATTCTGGTCCTTCATAACCAGAGATTGGGAATCTGTTAACACATGGTGGTTACAAGGATATTTTAGGAAGGGCTTTGTGCTACTAACAAGATTTGCAAAAATGTTTTAGTTAGGGTTTTATTCCGTGGAGAGACACCATGACCACAGCAACTCTTGTGAAAGAAAACATTTAATTGGGGCTGGCTTACAGGTCAGAGATTTAATTTATTGTCATCAGAGAAGTTAGCATGGTGGCATGTAGGCAGATATGGCGCCGGGGAGGTAGCTGAGAGTTCTACATCCAGGTCTGAAGGCAGAAGGAAAAAAGAGTGATACTGCCTCCAACAAGGTCACGCCTACTCCAACAGGACCATCTCTTCTAATATTGTCACTCCCTATGGGCCTATGTGGATAATTTCTATTCAAACCATCACAGATATTTATAGTATGCCACCAAGGATGGTGCAGGGAGTGAGGATGCTTGCTACCAAACTTGGCCACCTGACTTCAATCCCTGGGACCCCTGGGCAGGACAGAACTAACCCTTTCAAGCTGCCCATTGATATCCACACATGCATCACGGCAAATGTATACACAAGCACACACATACATAAACACACCAAGTACATGTGGGAAAAAGACCATTGCAATAGACAAGCTAATTTTCCATTTATTATAATGGTTACAATGATGGGAGAAAAATATGCATGTCACCTGACCACATACCAAATCACTTTCCACAGAAATACAGCTTTCATCTAGTATCAGCATAATCTAAAGCTGGCTTAAAGGTGGTTTAATCTACAAATATATTGATTACATCAAATTGGAGGTCTCAGATTCACTTTCAACTGTAATTTAAGGCTAAAGTTTTGCTTGCCCCTCTCAGGGTCAGAGAAAGTCAGGCACCTGTTTGGGATCCACTTTGAGGCTAGAAGAGGCCAGATGTGAATAGTTCTGCTCAAAGGACAGAAACTTTGCAGAGTTTTGTTCATCATCACTGGAAAAAAAAAACTACCCAGAGAGAAAGTATAATAGTTTTAAACATAATTAGGATTCTATTTTAAGGGGAAATCATAAACTTCCCATTTAATGCTAATGTTTGATCCACTGTGAAGCAGAGAGAAGCCATTACAAATTTGCTAATACCATCAAAACTTACAAAGTGATAAAACGAGGCTCCATGAAGAGAGACATTCAAAGTAATAGGCGTGAATCTGCGAGGGAGGCCAACGGCTCAGGGAACCAGCGAGCTGTGCTGGGCTGCTCTCTCTGCATTCTGCACAGCGCTCCCTTGCTTGCTCCTGCTCTCTCTGCATTCTGCACAGCGCTCCCTTGCTTGCTCCTGGTTCTCCTCAGTCAGGCTGACCTGAGCTCCGTTCCAGGGCTGACATCCTGAGGCGTCCCCACCACCCAGGGACCTACACCTACAAAAAAAAATGATGACCTTTTGTGGCTTATAGCACATCTATAATATTTCAGTTAAAATTCACAAACAGAGCTTTATCATGTATGTAGGAATCTTTGGTAGCCAGATTCCTAGTGGTTAAACTCAAAGGGAACCAATTCAGTCATATTTTAGGGTGAGATTCCCCCTGCTACCCAGATCCTAACTATTTGCAGTGGGAAACTCATTGACCTCTGGCCTCACCTGACTTGATTCTCCTCATCGCCCCAGAGCCCCTCCCCCAGCTCAGGAGCTGATGCACTTAGGGAGTCAAGAACAATCAGAAAGTAGAACTGAAAGCTGTTTGGCTTTTGCACCGATGAGACATACCACTGTCATAGCAGAGGGGACCAGACTTGCAGGTGGCCGGACAAACTGACCTCATCTTGACACTCAGGTAGATGGACATGAATAGGACAGCGTCCTCTCTACAAGAATAGGACAGGCCAGGTGCCGTGCCAGTGCAGCTTGTACTCAGAATATCAGTTCTGACATCAGTGTATCAAAGTGGAATTCTAGAGAAACACCCTCTTAAAGATTTCTTAGGAAAATACCAAGTTGGAAGCTTCTTTCACCTTTAATTTGGGAATTACATTATCTATCTGTCTGTCTGTCTATGTATCTATCTCTGTCTCTCCATGTGTTGTTGCCCAGGCTGGATTTGAACTTGAAACCTGTGAGGTACGTGGACTGTGCCACCAGGGAAACCGCCATGGAGCTAGAGTGAGGTCAAGACACGTCCAAACCCTGAAAAATCTCAATCTTGAGACAAGCAGGAGTAACAACTGCTCCCTCCCTGTTCTGTGCCTGCATGCTCTGCCCGCAAACACAGCCTTGTGACCCCCTACCCTCACAATTCTCAAGACAGCCTAGCACCTGGAATTCCTCTCCATGCCAATAAAGCACCCACAGCCTCTTAGCCCCAGCCAGTGAGAAGCCTTCCTACTCCCCGAGGTTTGTATAGCTCTTGTTCCCCCCAATAAAGCACACAAGCTGTTTCACTGAGCATCACCTAAGAGCTGGCGTATCTGTAGTGCTGAGAGAGTTCCGAGAAATAAAGCTTAGCTGGTCCGGTACCTGCACGGTCTGGTGCCTGGATGCTCCAAGGGAAGAAGAACCCATTCTCCAGGCTGACAAGATGCTTGTGTTGGCCTACTACGTAGCTGGAATTAAGGATGTGTGCCACCATATCCAGCTAAAAACCACTATTTACTCACTGAATCTTAACTAAGAAACTGAGCTGTACTTGTGAGGCATGTGGTATCAGAAATTTATATTTTTAGAAGTTGGGGGTGTTACTTTCTATGCCAATACAGTTAGAGGACATGGGAGGAAGAACATGCTGTGTAGCAGTCTACTTTCCTCTGCCTCCTCTCATATTGCATGCGTTGACTGTGTGGTATTTGCAGGACTCTGTATACAATAAAACACGTGGGATTGTATTCTTTAAGTGGGCGAATTTCATGGTGCACACACTGTATTGCTATAAAGCTCTTATTTTTTCAAACACAGGCACTGGTACTCATTGTAGACAACTTTTCAAAACCAGACCTACATAGTTCCAGGCAAGGGGCACTCTTACCAGGGTCCCACATTTTGAGGCCCCTTTTTTCTTTGGCCCTCCTGTCTGAGATGTCATGAGCCCCTCATGGTCCCCTGAGAACATGTAGCTAGGTCCCCTGTTCTTTGTGACAGGACATACCCACCTTCAGTTTCAGGTGCTGTGGAGTTCCTATCGGATGTCCATGCTTTGCTTCTGTAGCTTGTCTGGCCATTTCATGTACCCGCTTCCCTGTGGCGATGACTAGATCTTGTCTCTTCTAGTTGTAGACCGTCTTTTCATTGTGGCAGGGAAGGTGCAGATAGAACTGAAGATGGAGGGCGGGAGGATGTCCAAGGCCTCCAACGAGCACTCTTGTTGCAGGACTGACTCAGGGGTCAGGTAAGAAGAGGACTTCTGTTCTTCAACTCAGCTTCTTTTGCTCTTGTTACGGGTTCCTCATATCCTGAAAGCCACAATTAGAAAAGGTCCAGAACCAGCATATAGATCATGTCTAGCCTGGTACTTTCCCAATACAGTGCGGATTTACCTCTCCCAATCCAAACACCGCAGCGGCCGACATGTAGTACGTGTACTAGGCTTTCTTTGATGCATTTAATGAATGTTATGCCGTTTAGTCCTCACAGCGGAGTTTGTAATACTATCCCAACATTTCTAGTAAATATTGAAGCTCAGTGAGGCTAAGTAAATAGTTGTGTGAGAATTTGGTCGCAAGACCATCTGCCAAAATCCCACATAGCCACACCTAGGAAGGCCTGGCTCATAGAGAAGATGACCTTAGTGAGGACCACACCTCCTCTTACCTTCAGATAATGCTGTGGTTACTCAAAACCTACTGATGTGCCTGAGGGAAGTTTTCTTAAGGTTGCAAACAAGAGCTTCAAATTTACCAGTTCAAACTGGTTTTTAGCACAACTAACCTCAATTCTAACATGAATTCAGCACACAGAAAAGTATTTATAGTAAATAAATAGTATAAAGTTCACTGGCAGTCAGCATGTTGCCTGTTGGCTATTCTTTAACCAAATAGAAAAATTTAAAGGAAGATAAGTAATAAACAAGTGTGAGCATGCAGCCTTATCAGACGCCACCCTCAGTCTATAAAATGATCGGGCGCTGTAAAGTTTCCAAAAGTGATATGGCCAGAAATCAAATTGTCCCCTCAATGCCATTTTATACATCTGTGTCCCATCAATTTCCAGTCTCATCAATAGCCAGGCACAGGGAGCTGTCTGTTGTTCACGGTCTCGTCTGGCTTTCCTGTGTGTTTAGTGAGCTGCACTACTTTAGTGTGAGGGGCACTTCCTCTGGCACCAGCTTCCACATCCTTCACTTAGAAGTTGCCCCAAGATATCCATGGAGTCCCTTGTTTGTCTCACGTCTTCTTTCTGGAGTGGAAGTGTCTTCCATTATCTTCACAGGGGCCTTTTTTGTTTTGGTTTGTTTTGGTTTTGTTCCAATTGACGGTCTTAGGCCACAGGAGTTTGGCTGGCTGGCTGTGGTCCTAAGGATGAGGATGGTTAAGGAGGAAGAGAGCTGCTGAAACTCTCGGGGAAGACACTTCCTCATCCATCAGTGCTGATGACCAAAAGAGATCTGTCTTCTTTCTTTCGAGGGTGCAGAGTGTGGAGAAGAAGCCTAAAAAACATTGCAGTCAGCTTGTTGCTATGACTGGAGCCCAGGAAGAAGATAAAGAAGGGAGGGGCTACCCTCAGAAGGATGGGCCAGAAAGGAGTGGGGGAGGGGGGTTGTCTGACTTCGCTTCCTGTGTAAGGAACTGAAGCCCACAGCTCAAGCAGCTTATCAGAGCCTCATGCTTGATAGTTCAAATGCACGGCGTTTGTGAGTTTTAAATCCCACCCACCATTTTTGTGTCTCTGAGGCTAGAACCCAGGTAGGCCCTCACACATGCTATGTGCACATGTATGCGTTCTCCCTCACACATGCTATGTGCACATGCATGAGTTCTGCCTCACACATGCTATGTGCACATGCATGAGTTCTGCCTCACACATGCTATGTGCACATGTATGCGTTCTGCCTCACACATGCTATGTGCACATGCATGAGTTCTGCCTCACACATGCTATGTGCACATGTATGCGTTCTGCCTCACACATGCTATGTGCACATGTATGCATTCTGCCTCACACATGCTATGTGCCCATGCATGCGTTCTGCCTCACACATGCTATGTGCCCATGCATGCGTTCTGCCTCACACATGCTATGTGCACATGCATGCATTCCTCCTCGGTGCTCCTTGCTCAGCCTCTCTAGTTCTTTGATGCTTCCTCCAAACATGAGTAAGAGCAGCGCTTTTCCCTCTCCACTCAGGAAATAATAAACAAACACTGACTCCCTTGAAGATTCACTGGGCAAAGGCAGACAGAAATAGAACAATGCGGCCACTGTAACAGAAAGAGTTTGCACCACAGCCAATAGAGTCAATGGAGTTGGCAATGACCAGTGCCGCATAGTCAGCAAGAGACCCATCCACAACACACCACTGAGTTCATTGAAATCCAGGGAGACTGTTTTAAAATTTTACAATTAGTGGAGACCTCAAAACTATTTCTAAGATCTATGGAACAAATAAGAACATGATAAAAGTGGAAACTACTAACCTCTGAGCCTCAGACACCACCCCATTCTACTTTCTAACAATGGCGGTGGTTTATCTCTAACAGATGGCAGATGCCTTCTGCCTCTGTAGAATGCCCATGTTCATGAAAATGTCACTACCTCACGACGTAAGTTTTGGTTTTCTTTGTTTGTTTGTGGCCTTTGGAGGCATGCTCTCACTATACAGTCCCACCATATGATCTGAAGATATATGAATATATCTATACGTATATATATTCATATTCCAGGGTGGCCTTGGGCTGGTGGTTATTATTATTATTATTATTATTATTATTATTATTATTATTATTATTATTAGCCTCAGCCTACCAAGTGTTGATATTACAGGTGTGTACCTTTTTTTCTGGAATAATTTTTGTTTTAAAACTACAATTAAGCAGAATAAAAAACCAAAACATATCTAGGCAAAAATAGTGATATCATGGCATACACAATGTACATAATACACACATATTTATTTATTTACCTAAACTTCTTTTCTTAGTGTTTCTTCTTAAATTGTACAAATCTTCTATTTGACAAATGGCTTGTAAATTTTTTGTTTGTTTGTTTGTTTGTTTGTTTGTTTTTTCTTTCTGCCCAGATGAGAAGATGCTAAGCAGAACGTAGGGTGGCGGGAAATGGAAACAGAGGGCACCTGTAACAAATGATTTGTCATGTGCTGTTGGTTGGCACCTTCATAAGCCTGTAGAAAATGCACAGGGATGGATTTTATAGGCTCTTGACTAAGGGCAGAGGAACAGACTTATGGGCTACACTGAAGGCGTGGATATGGGAGCTTCATGCTGTGACTAGCTAGGAGCAGCTGGGAGTAGACACCACTGGTTGCCCAGTGGGTTGACAGAAACCTGGACTCTGTGTTGCCAACATTAAACAGAGTTGCGATGTCAGAAGTTCCTTGATACGAAGGAAGGGAAAGAATCCAAAGGCTCTGTGAGATAGAAATGCTGCAGTGAATTGGCCATCTGTGGCTTTCCTTCCCCCTTCTCCCCATGTCTCCCTGGAGCCAGCAAAGAGCTCAGCTTTGCCCACAGTCTTGAGAAATACCTTCTCAAGGGGAACTCAGCAACTGCTGTCTGCAGCCTTGGGGCACTGAGGGGAAGTTAGGTCATCGACGCGGCCCCCCTGCATGCAGTGGAATTTGAGGCTGACAGGAGAACTCTTTAATAACAGGAGGGGAGGCCGAAGCGGATGTGTGTGTGTGTGTGTGTGTGTGTGTGTGTGTGTGTGTGTGTGTGTGTGTGTCCCTTCTGAGGCAAATGTTGCCCATGTTTCCCGTCCTAGAGAAATTACCCAAGGTGTCCACTCTGCCTGGACAGCACCACAGAACCTTCAGGTCTCGGGAGAAACAGCTGTGTCTGGCTGGGCCTCTCTTCCCATGTCTGCTCAGAAACCGCTATGTATATACTGCTCTGACTACTGCCCTTCTCTTCTGTAATGAGAATGCCTTTATGTCTTAGTAAATATAAATCTACAGAGACATTTTTAATGACACCATGCTACTCTGCAATAAAGATTATGGCAACGATAATAGCAGTCTTCCTTTGAACATTCCTCCCTGTCAAGCCGGCTCCTACAGGCTGCACGTGTGTGACCTGCTTAATGGTTTATAGACTTTATGTTCCTACTTTACAAATGTGGTGTTGGAGGCATAGAAAATGAAGTCACCCTTTTCAGAGGCCAGCATCCTGTATCATCAGGACCTGGTCTCAGGTATTCTTCCTCAAGATCTTGTGGTAAGATTTCCTACGTTTACCCAGCATTCTTGCTGATGTACATTAGGTTGGATCTAAGTTTGGGCAGCTCTGAACACTGGAATTCACTTCCTTATCTTCATACAATTATCTAATACTATCTGAAAAAAATATTTTATTTTTGTTGGGTTGAACGTCTTTCACCAGGAGGATGCGAATGTCCTTGACCACCCCTTTTTGCTTTTTGACATATTCAAATATAAGGTGGGCAGATTTCACAAAATGCATGATCCCATATTCAATGTGTACTCCGATAAGAGACACTCTTTTGGCATGAGACATGCTCTGTACAGGACAAGCTTCATGCTACATTTGCACTGTGTGCTGAGAAGGATCTTGATTACCTGCAATGAAAAAATGTAATTCTAATTTCAATTTAACCTAATATACTACACTTATCTGGTCATGTTAAGTAGAAAAGGATTCTCCTATTTAAATTCCAGGGGGAAGGGAGAGGCCGGGAGGGTAAAGAGTAGAGCAAAAATGAGCCAGTAACCAAAGTGACTGGGTTCTATAAGGAAGGGCAGCCCGGCACCTAGGCTGAGGAAGTTTGGGGCAGGGGGCAAGGTATGCCTGCCATACCCTGTAACAGGTAGGGACTGAGGGATGCTGGGAAAATCTGGCATCCTGGTCTACTCTGATATGTTAATAGGCACCTCAGTTAGTCACTTGTCTTGGGTCTGAGACCTAACAAGAACCAACTTCCAAAAGTTGTCTTCTGACCTTCACGTGGATGCTCCCCCATCCCCTGCCTCAAAGACTAAGTATAATGTTCTTTCATCTCGTTTCTCCATAAGAAATCATTGCAAATAAGTTCTAGACTATAAAAGCAAATGTGCATTTCCTGATACCAGTTAGTGCACACTGCTCAGTGAGGACGATGGGATTACAGTGGTGTACAAGATGAGGCGTCAAGGACGATGATAAAGACAGGCACGTGGTTGGCTTGAATGAAGAACATCCAGTGTCAGGCAGAAAAAGCAGATAAGGACCCTCAAAACGAGTAGAACTTGGTTCCTTTAAAGCTACGCGTTTCCGGTCTATAACCAAACACAAGCAGCACAGATCACAGGTGTCCCCGAGGGTTGCTGTTGCTGGAGCCTGTGTACCGAGCAGAGGGTGATGAGGAAGGGTGAGCTTGGGGTCATGCCGGACCATGCAGGTAGTCACGGTTCTTACATGCCAGGATACTCAGTAGAACACAGTACTGAGTGGGGTGGTGTAGAGCAACTGCCTTTAACTGAAACATTTCCTTCATGGAGGAAGAGGGAGGCTCCTGAAACCCAGGAAGTACACACTTAGGAAAGCTGACGCGGCACTTCCAAGCCCACCCCTACCAAGGGTATAGAAGCAACAAGCAGCTACTAAGCTACAGGGAGAGATCCTGCCCAGCTGAGTCACTGAGGAGAGATTCTTCAAGCTATCAGGCTACCAAGAAGTAGTGGGGAGACCTCCAAAGATGCAGCGTTTGCGAGTTGCCACCGGCGTTGGGCTTTTTGGTGATCCAGTTGCTTTTCAGTTATCCTTGTTTCTACAGTCGCTCACCCACAATCCTGCAGTCAACCCCAGTGGATGTGCTGGTGCCTGCCAGTCATTTCTTAGTCTGTTATGACTTCCTTACTTGGGGTGATAAAGGTGTTTGTGTCTTATCTCCTCAGTAAACTTGTCACGCAGCTAACTTGTCACACAACTAACCTCTCCAATCAACTAACACCTGTTTTCTCTGTCATGTTAATCTTGGTGTTCACTGCCAGACACAGTTTAATTTAACCACCCCCTACCCCTGTCCCTCGGGGTCCTGACATTGTCTTGTCTGAACACTGATCACTTTGTGTCAGAAACATCTGCTCAAGCTCTTCCCCACTTCAGTACCTTTGTAGTGTTGGACCCCAGAGTCCACTCGAGTTGGGGGTCGTCATGAGAGACCACTCGAGGACCACAGTGTTGATGCAAAAGCACAAGGTTTATTGCTGATGCGTGTCAGGGGACCTCAGCAGTCACTCGGGAGGGAGGCACTACGAGTCACTGTTACAGGATACTCTTAAAGGCCAAAACCGCAAAGGTTAGGAGGGGCTACGTGCCCTATGTTAGGATTGGCTCTGGTGGTCGCTAAGGGTGCTTGTCTAATTATTATTGGCTATTGCAGGGGTCGTTGGTCTTGGGGGCTGTTCTTGGCAGGGAGGGGTGTTGGGGAGTTTCCAGAGAATTTCCAGATGGTAATTGTTTACCTTAGTTGAAATTGTTTATCTCGGTTGGCCACCTTGATCTCAGAAACTGAAGCTGGCCTTCAATTCTTTCTGGGTCATTCTCCCAAGCTTGTTTGGGTCACATTCCCAGGCTTAGGCTGAGAGAGAGAGAGCCTTACAGTAGCTTCAGCTTCCAATTCTCCTTGGTTTCCTGGATCCTGGGTATTTATTTGTGCCAGCGAATACTTATGCCCAGGTGGAACAGAGCATCAAGTTCTACTACTGGACAGCACGCTGTCTATCTAGAGGAACTCTTCTTGCTCTCTGAGACCCTGCCTCTATCATGGCAGCTTCTGTGGTGTTCACAGCTCTCAGGTCATGTGAAGATGGAGAACTGAACTTTCTTGACTAGATATTTTCCTCGTATCCCACAGTGCGTGGGTGGCAGGCAGACCTCTGCTTTAAGGAACTGTCCAGTGGCGAGTGCTACTGACTGCTATTGCTCAATATCGACAGTGCCCGCCTCATCTCAAAGAACCTCTGATACGGTTTGCTTCATGACCACTCACTTGTGCCATTTTGTTCTCGCGCCCTCCCCCCCCCCCCCCCCCCCGCCTTTGCCACACACACATTACTCAGTTTCTGACACACTTTAATTAGACCTTTGGATTTGATCAGATTTAAGTTAAGGCTACATCAGGCACTGATCTGACTTCTCGTACCCTCAGTCTCTTGGGAGGTGTTTTCCTCTCATCCCATGATGCAAGTATATTGCTGTCTTCCCCAGCACCCCCACCCCACCCCACCAGTTGGTCTGGCTGCTGTGGTCTTTCTGTGGTACTATGGACAAATGGGCTCTGACACTTATATGCTGCACCCCACTAGTCTCACCAAGTTAGCCCCATTTGTTGACAGATAACGCCATGAGTAAAGAAAGGTTAAATGCCTATCTCAGGACTGCCACTAGCTAGGATGTGGGGATTCACATTCCCGTTCCCAGGCTTGCTAAGCCCACATCCTTTCTGATCCTGGCTTTCTTGCCAACACAGCACAGAACCGGGGCAAGCCACTTCAGGTTTACGAGTTACCACTTCCTACCCTCTAAGTGGAGTTAATAACAGGTTAATAAGAGCAACTTCTCAAGATTGCTGTACAGATTAAGCCAAATTATGTAAATTAGGCTCCTAGCCCAGAGCCTAACAGCTCCTAGCCCATGCAGGAAATGCTACCCTCCAGCTGAGCCGTGCCCCTGGGATTCCATGCTGTTAGGCAAGAGGAAGCTCCTCCTAGAAGAGGTGAAGTGGGCGCACTGAAAACACCTTCCTCTAAGAACGGCCTCAGGCCTGCTCCTGGTACCTCACAGACCTGATCTTCCCTATCCCAGGCTGTAGCAATTCGCTCCTGGTACCTCACAGACCTGATCTTCCCTATCCCAGGCTGTAGCAATTCGGGAGAGAAGCTCTCTGGGGGATAAATCTCCTTTTTGGTATCCCTTATCTTCTACCCCATCCAACTGTGCCCATAGCCCAGCTCTGAATTACGAGGCCATAAATCTCAATCACAAATTTACTGCCATAATTTATCAGCTCATGTTGCTCAATGGCCAAGTAGTTAATTTTAAAATGAAGTGGGGCTGTTTTCATTAATACCCTTGCATTAACTACCTATCAAAACACTCTGAGACAATTAATACCATGTTGCGAAAGAACTGAGTGAATAAATATCTCCATTCTTGGCTTGTATCTGGCAGATAAAAGACATCAGATGCATCCCTGTTTTATAATGTTCTCCCATGCCCCTCCTGCCACAGCACCAGGAATGCTTACAGTTGAGAACCATGTTAAGTGGCTGGATCAGCCCATAACAGGAATTTAAAAACTGTTTCATGATGTCTAAGTGAGGCCGCAGGGATACTGTGATAACGACAATATTCCTGACAGTAGATGGGCGTTGCTGGAGGTCACACATCATCCTTACCGCCAGCTTCGAGGGCTTCTCAGAAAGCAAATGTCCGTCATCTTGCAGGTCTGTAGCCCAAGTTGGTTAGCAGCCTGAGGTGTGGAATTTGCTTCTCAGTCATACAGCCTTACTCAGAAGAAAATTTGGCAACTCTGGAGCCCTGTGTGGATGTCTTGCCCCCAAGTTAAATTGTTATTCTACTAAGGCATTTTGGACATTTCCTGCAGAGGTTTCTTTGGAGAGCCTGGTAACTCTGCCTGCCCATGTTGGTTTGTTTGATCATTTCTTCCTCAGACTGTGGGCCTACTGTGTGCTAAACCACTGCCCTTTTCCTTGGAAGTGGAACCTGACATCTTGGCTGCCTTTGCCTTTATTATCTTCCACGTGTCAGCATCTTTTACATGAGGAGGAAATGGAAATCAAATTTGGCTTCTTTAAGGAGGATAGCCTGGGAAGAAAATCATTTGGTGCGTTAATTTTTGTTATTGATTTCCCCTCTTTTTGTTTAAATAATTATGTTCAATGTGGCAAAAACCTCAGAACTGAAAAAAAAAAAGGATAATTAGCTCCCATTCCAGTCACGCAGGGGGTAGGGTGGTTGACCTTTGCTTCCTGTACCAGTTCACTCTTCTCCTTGTGTCTACTGATTGTTTTAAGGTATAATTGTCTTTTGTAACTTTTTCTGCCTATCATTTGTCCAGATTAAGCTGTATTGCCCCATAATTTCTCTCAAATGCACTTCCATAGCCAATGGCAACATAGACTCTCAGGCCTCAACTAACTATACACAAGACATTTTAAGATCATAAAATACTTTGTTAGATGGGCTCTCAATTTTTTGAACATTGGCCTTATTATAAACCAACCCATAATTTTGTTTGTCTATGCCGGCAATTATTCCCTGGGATAAATTCTGGTACAATCCCTAGGTATTCTGGAATGTACACATGGATTCCTGTGTAGAGCCCTAATCTTCATCCCTGGGATAATTTAGTTGAAATGGAATTTCCCAGTCAAATCATTGCACCAGGACTTTACCTAAAAATCAGTTTTTAAAGATGAGGCTTTATTATTAAGCACAGGAATAGGAGTTTTTAAATGAAAGATTTGCCAGGCAAGTAGGTCGGGAAACAGAAGGAGAACATAGGCAGAGCAAGGCAGTGATAACAAGACAGTCATAACAACAGGTGGTCATAATAACCCTTTGAAACAAAGGCGTGGTTGCTGTTTTCCTGGAACAGGCAGTACAGGACCATTTGTAGTTAAGGTTACAGGTGGGGCAAAGTCCAGTCCTTGAGAAACAGGTTTAATCATAAACATGAATGAGTCTAATTTGTCTTCATTATATGATGGCTTTCAAGCCCTCGATGGAGGCATCTGGCTTATCAACTGCTCTCACATGCGTTCACCTCTTGCCCCACACCCCTATATCCCACCACAGCCTGGCATTTGCTTCTGCTATGGAAAATATCTTCTCCCAAGATTGCAAAAGGCCTCTATCACTTCTGTTCAAAGATGGTTATGACTAGTGTGCTGTATGTGAGAGTAAGCGTTCACTCACTGTGACAGAAAAAAATACCTTAAACTCAATTTAAAGGAGTGAAATTTATTTTGCCTCATTGTTTCCAAGGTGTCCATCCACAGTCAGCTGGCTCCATTGTTTCTGGGCCTGTGGAGAGGAAGGGTATCATGATCACCATACAGCAGCTGGCGAGTGGGGATTAAGCACGCATCGTGCTGGGTGTGGTGGAGCACGTCTTTAATCCCAGCACTTGGGAGGCAGAGGCAGGTGCATCACTGTGAGTTCGACGCCAGCCTAGTCTACAGAGTGAGTCCAGGACAGCCAAAACTGCACAGAAAAACCCTGTCTTGAAAAACAAACAAACAAACACAAAACAAAACAAAAGCACACATCAGGGAGAAACTGCTAAAGAAAAGCTCAGTGTCCAACCTCTTCCAACCTACTTCCTAAAATTCCCACACCTTCTGATATTACTGCCAAAATGGACCACACCTTCAGCATGTGAGTCTTTGGGGTCATTTGAGGCCCAAACCATAACCCCATAAGTAAGTGAGCATTACTGTCAGAATTATTTAAGGAAAGGGTTGCCAGTTCAGTCTGCTAGTGAGGGAACAGTATGGAAAACACACCCACCACATCCCTTTCTAACATGATGTCTTTTGTCTTTTTCAGGATTGGGGATGAATGGCACACACACTTTAGACTTACTTAGAAGTTGGGGAGCAGCGTGAAGCCTTAGCCGGTCTCCCCTGTTCTGGATGTCTTCACGCAGAAGCAGCGTGTGTGTGGTGGTTTGCAACATGTTCTTCCTATGGGTGTTTGTGTGTAGCCTTCTTCCTTTTTAGGTAGTAGAGCCAAGGCCAGTCAGACTGTTCAGGATCTTGTGCTCACTGATTTTTCTTCTCTTCCTTCAGCTTCAAAAGACCCAGGATGGAGACCTGGTTTCGGATGGTGAAATGGTTCTACAAGCCTCAAAAATGACTTGAACTATTGGCAAAGAAGCCTGTGATCCTGTGATCCTGGGATCTGACCTGTTCCCGACTCTACCATCTTCATCTCTGATGCCCCTGGTATCTCTGGTGTGGCAACGAGGATTCTTGGCCTTGGTCACTGATGGTAATGCCATTCAGGGAAGACTGAGTAGGGTGATGAAGACCAAGGCAAGCACCCCATATGAGCTGGGACTTTGGTCTCAATGTGTATGTCATCAGCTGGGATTTTATTTTCCCCCCAGAAAGGACTTTAAGTGGCTTTTCAAAGAGCCAAGGACAGGTGCCTCAGTGTTTAAATGCAGATCTGGAGACTCAGGGTGCAACCATTGACTATCAGTCTATCTAAGCAGAGATGCAGCTCTTTGACAAAAGAAGGAATTTGTATCCTAATTTAGGGTGTGGGTGGTTCCTATCACACCCCACAGGTACCCGGGCCAGGTGCAACAGGGTGGGGGAGGTAGGAGGCAGAGGGACTTTCCTAACCAATCCATCAACCAAACCCTGTTTTATGAGAGCGGTGTGTCAGACGCTGGAGGCAAGGGTGCAATCTCTACCCAACTGGCACCAAGCTCCAAGTCTCTCCGGGCTCCCCTACTCTTCTTAACGCTATGCCTGCCTCTGCAGCTGCCCAGGCAGTTCCTTGGAAACTAGTTCTCCCTTATTCCAAAACCTTTGCTTCCTGGCCTCACCTGCCCGACAAGTTCTAGTTCTTCCTTGGTATCCTTGGCGCAGCTGCCACTAGTTCAAAAAGCTGGCTTTTTTTTTTGTTTGTTTGTTTTTTTGGTAGGTGTTTTGTGTCTCACTGTAAGGATCCAGAGACGTTCCTGTTTTAAGCAGGGAGGGAAAGCCAGGCACACAGTGGAACTCCAGGATAGTAACTGAAGACAGCGTGCTGACATCAGCCCTGTGGACTGACTGCCTTCAGCCCCCTTTTCTTCTGCTTGATTCCCAGGGTCATTCCATAGTGTTCTTGTCCCCTTTTCCAGGAGCCTCAGACATTCTATAACCAAGTCTCTACTTGACCTCAGTGACTCTTGTACATGGTAGCCAAGTGTCCCAAGTCTAACCCCTAATGTGCACACTGTCAACAGATGTGGCCACTAACAGGAGACCCAATTACTTGCTGTTGGGGGTCCTCACCCTTGCCTCAATACACACATCAGAAGATTCCACTCTTTCTGGTTCTTCTAGCCGTCTACCACACAAGGGCTTTATGTTCTTGCAAGCTCAGCCACACAGTTTCTCAAAAATACATATTACTCAGTAACTTCAGTTATAAACCATATACACTTCAGGGTAGATCAGTTTGCCTGCCCCACTGTGTTCAGTTTCTAAGTATGAACTAGTACACATGTGTGCACAAAGATAAGTACACAGAGTAAACCCTTGCAGTGCAAGGGCCCTCTTCTTTCTTTCTTTCTTTCTTTCTTTCTTTCTTTCCTTCCTTCCTTCCTTCCTTCCTTCCTTCCTTTCTTCTCTCTTTCATCCTTTCCTTTTTTGTTTTGTTGTTGTTCTTTGTTTTTTTTGAGACAGGGTTTCTCTGTGTTAACCTTGGCTGTCCTGGACTCACTTTGTAGACCAGGCTGGCCTCAAACTCACAGGGACCCACCTGCCTCCGCCTCCCGAGTGCTGGGATTACAGGCGTGCGCCACCACACCCAGTTTCGTTATACTATTCTTAATGACCATCATCTCTGTAGCTTTGTCTTTTCACTTCTGACAAGGCTGACATCCACTTAACAATCCTTGGTGGAACATTCTCCTCAAGGAGGATTCAACTGCAGCATCCCCAAGTACCAGCTGTAACCATGTTAATCCCTCCTGTGTGCTTTTTATAACCTCTCCTCTGTTTCTCTTTATTTTCTCTCACTCCCTGCTTTTCTTCATTAGTGCTTTAAACAACTTCACATTGAATCCTACTGTAAAGATCCCGTTCTTTACTATCTGCAGGCATATACGCTCCAAGCTATATGGTGCTGACTATGGCTTAGCATAACCTCTCACATTTTTATTTACAACTTAAATACAGCTAAATGTACCCTTCTACTTCAATGACGTGTTTGCTTAGAATAGTTGCTCATTTGAAAATCGGTATGTGTGTCTTTTATTACTGTTAGACTTAATTTCTCTTATATATATTCTAGATACATGTTCCTGGTCTGACATAAGCATTGAAAGTATTTCCTAGTCTGTAAGTAGTTTTATCTATCTTGTTGTAGTGGTTTTTGTTTTTGTTTTTGTTTTTGCACAGGCCAAAGATTTTGTCTTAATAGAGGCGAAAGGAACTGTATCATGATTTTGCTATTGAATCTAAAGAGTTTTACATCTTTCATGGTCACATTTTTTCAATCATATTTTAGAAACTTCATAATTTTTAAGTTTTGCATTTAATTCTATGACCCACCTTAATTTAAACTTCAAACAAAGTATGAAACGTACATAGAACTTATTTCTCCCTCCCCATTGAGTCGCCTTTTGTACATTTGTCAGATATGAGTTGATTGCATTTGTGTCAGTTTGTTTCTGGGTTCTGATCTACTGACCCCTGTTTCCATTCCTCTGCTAATAACGGCACTGTCTCGGTTATTAAGCTTTATGGTAAGTCTTGAGATTGCATAGTGTGGGGCATCCAGCTGTGTGCCTGTCTTTTGAAAGTGGTCTATTCCAGTCCATTTGTCTTTCTTTACAAATGTTAAAATCAGGTCACTGATATGTATAAGAAAATGGTGCTGGGGTTTATACTGAAATCGCACTGACTTTTTATAGATCAATTCACAAAGAATTGCCATCTTAACAACACTGGGGTTGTCAACCCAGGAATATGGCACATCTGCCTTATGGAGGCATACTTCTTTTTTCAGTGTTTTATAATTTTCAGCAAGCGTATACTCAATATATTTTATTGCATGGCATGTACGTACTTGGGGCTCTATCTTAAATAGTACTTTAAAACTGAATTGCAGCTGTTCGCTACTGTCACACAGTGGCTGAATTGATTTTGTGTGCTGAAGGGATCACCGCATTGGAGCGAATGTGTGTGGCATCCCTGACGTTTAATCTCACATGGTGAGGTTCTGATAGCCAGTGTGATGATGATATTTGGAGCAGAGTGTTTGTGAGGTAGTGAGAGTTAGATGAGGCCATAAGAATTTAGGCCCTTCATGTTGTGCTTGGTGTTTCCATTAAAAGAGACACCAAAGCATGTGTGCTTTCCCCCACCTTTCTCTGGCACATACCAACAAAATGCTGTATAAACACACAGTGGCCCCACCCGTAGGCCAGGAGAAGAACCCTGAGACTGAGACTGACTTGCCAGTGTGGTGATCTGAGTAAGAATTGCCCCCACAGGCTCATATATTTGAGTGCTTAGTGACCAGAGAGTGGAGCTGTTTGAAAGGATTAGAAGGATCAGGGCTTGTTGGAGAAAGTACATCACTGAGGTTTTAAAAGCCTATGTTAGACCCAGTCTCTCTCTCTCTCTCTCTCTCTCTCTCTCTCTCTCTCTCTCTCTCTCTCCAAATAAATGCTTTCTTCTTCCCTTGGTCTTGGTGTCTCTTCACAGCAATAGAACATTGCCTAAGCCAGCAAGTGTTTTGATATTGAATGTGAAAAATATATTTCTGCCATTTAGGCCAAACTTACTATGCCATTTTGTACATATGAATGAAGTTTTATCCTCACTTGTTACTTCTGGAAAACTGTCCAGTAGAGTCTTTGGGCTGTCTTCAGAGAGAATGGTGTAGCCTGGGAAGAAATACAGCTTCAGTTCTCTTCAGCATTAGCCCTGATAACCTGCTGAGCTATACTGGAACCTTAGGGAAAACTAAAAAAGCTAGTAATGCTAGACACCTCTATTTAAATTTTTGGTCTTGAATTGTATTTAATTTTAACTTCAAAAGTTTGCAATAAAAGAGTGGTAGAATCCTGATTTTTTTTTTTTTAACAAGTGTCTTCTTAAATTCTATACTGTACCCAAGTGTCCCACTTGCTGTACCCAAGTCCCGGCCCTGGGTCTGCTTCTCTTTTTGGAGGAATCTTAGTTCAGGGATGAGAGCACAGCAGTGTGCAGGGATAGGCACTTCCTTGATAGGACTTGCACACCTCCTCGCCTGGCCTCCTGTCATAGCCTTTTCTTTTACCTTCGCTGATGGATTGAACTACTGGAATTTACCAGAAAGGACAATGGAGACACAGTTGTTCCTGATCTTAAGGAGTAAATCTTCTGCTATAATGCTGGGAGAAATGTCCTTGATTCAGTTTGGGGACATTTGTAGATGATGCACACACCAAGGATCGGGCTACTCAATCCTCAGTGTAAGAGCTTCTCATGGCAAATTTTCAGACATGATGTGTACTCTTGCTGCTACAGAAAAGTCAAAACAATATGACTTTGCTTTCTTCAATTATTCTAAGATGGAAAGTAGCATTTGTGTCTCCATCTCCTTTGATTTGCGACTGACAGTAGGAGAGAGGTGAAAATAGCAGTTATTATTTGATGTTTAAAATATAACTGTCTCTATGGGTGGGAGAGATGATCAGGGGTTAAGAGCATCTTTAACCAAGGTGCTCTTGCAGAGGACCCGCGTTTGGTTCCTGGCATCCATCCAGCAGCTCACAACCATTTATAACTCTAGCTCTGGGGACCAACACCCTTTTCTGTGGGCACGAGGCACGCACATGGAACACTTGCAGACATGCAGACAAAACACATATCCACACAAAATTAAAAATTGAAAAAAAAAATGACTCTCAGGCTGAGAATGTAGCTCAGTGGCAGAGAACTTGGTAGCACAGATGAGGTACTGTGTCCATCCGCAGCACAGCAAGAAAATGACTACGAGGCAGAGAAGGAATCTTTTGCTTCTAAACCTGACTTTAGTTTCTGACTCTAAGGTATCATGCAGTCTTTTAGCAGGTGATCTAACTAGATCCCATTTTAAGTGCATATCTATGCATTTAATAATCTTTGATCTGCAGGAGGACGGCAGCAACTGTTACTTGGTATTTCTGTAGCATCTCCATTATTCTCTTCAATTCTACTGAGAAGCAGCCACATAGGAAACAGCACAGTGTGTGGGCTCCATCCTTATGAATGCTGATTTAACTTGTACAGATTTACTTTCTTTTAGATTGTGTACATATGTGGGTTTGTGCATGTGAGCACAGGTGCCTGTGGAGGTCAGAGGCTTTGGATCTCTTGGAGCTGTAGTTAAGGCAGATGTGAGCCACCCAGTGTGGGTGCTGGGAACTGAACTCACTTTCTTTGGAAGAATAACAGGAGGTCTTAGCCACCAAGTTATCTCTTGTATGCCAATTTATAGAAATAAAAACATAAGGTTTGCTCTTATTATTGGAATAACTTTGGTAAAGAAAGAGCACAGTTTAGGTTTTCTTTTGCAAGTGGAGAGCTGAGGCTCCATGATCAGGTTTGCCTGACCTCAGATAAACACTCACAATTTATATGCGTTAAGGCCGAGAGATGGAGTTTCTTCTGTGTTAGAAAGTCGCTTCAGTTGAATCTATTGATTATGAATTCAGCCTGAATAAGAAGGATGAAGGCAGGAATTTGAGGTAGGAGGTGGAAAAGGCCTAAGAGATTTTTAAAGAGGACCTAGGAAAATTGGGTTTTCAAGGGTGCGCTCTGTGCTGTGGACCTCTTGTGAGGACAGCAGGAAGGAAAGACGCGGCCTGCAGTGTAGAGGGCTGTCTCAGTGTAGAGGGCTCTCTCAGTGTAGAGGGCTGTCTCAGTGTAGAGGGCTGTCTCAGTGTAGGGGGCTGTCACAGTGTAGAGGGCTGTCTCAGTGTAGAGGGCTGTCTCAGTGTAGAGGGCTGTCTCAGTGTAGATGACTGTCTCAGTGTAGAAGGCTGTCTCAGTGTAGAGGGCTGTCTCAGTGTAGAGGGCTGTCTCAGTGTAGAGGGCTGTCTCAGTGTAGAGGGCTGTCACAGTGTAGAGGGCTGTCTCAGTGTAGATGACTGTCTCAGTGTAGAGGGCTGTCTCAGTGTAGGGGGCTGTCTCAGTGTAGAGGGCTGTCACAGTGTAGAGGGCTGTCTCAGTGTAGATGACTGTCTCAGTGTAGAGGGCTGTCTCAGTGTAGAGGGCTGTCTCAGTGTAGAGGGCTGTCTCAGTGTAGAGGGCTGTCTCAGTGTAGGGGGCTTTCACAGTGTAGAGGGCTGTCTCAGTGTAGAGGGCTGTCTCAGTGTAGGGGGCTGTCACAGTGTAGAGGGCTGTCTCAGTGTAGAGGGCTCTCTCAGTGTAGAGGGCTGTCTCAGTGTAGAGGGCTGTCTCAGTGTAGGGGGCTGTCACAGTGTAGAGGGCTGTCTCAGTGTAGAGGGCTGTCTCAGTGTAGAGGGCTGTCTCAGTGTAGATGACTGTCTCAGTGTAGAGGGCTGTCTCAGTGTAGAGGGCTGTCTCAGTGTAGAGGGCTGTCTCAGTGTAGAGGGCTGTCTCACTGTAGAGGGCTGTCTCAGTGTAGAGGGCTGTCACAGTGTAGAGGGCTGTCTCAGTGTAGATGACTGTCTCAGTGTAGAGGGCTGTCTCAGTGTAGAGGGCTGTCTCAGTGTAGAGGGCTGTCTCACTGTAGAGGGCTGTCTCAGTGTAGAGGGCTGTCACAGTGTAGAGGGCTGTCTCAGTGTAGATGACTGTCTCAGTGTAGATGACTGTCTCAGTGTAGAGGGCTGTCTCAGTGTAGAGGGCTGTCTCAGTGTAGAGGGCTGTCTCAGTGTAGAGGGCTGTCTCAGTGTAGGGGGCTGTCACAGTGTAGAGGGCTGTCTCAGTGTAGAGGGCTGTCTCAGTGTAGGGGGCTGTCACAGTGTAGAGGGCTGTCTCAGTGTAGAGGGCTGTCTCAGTGTAGGGGGCTGTCTCAGTGTAGAGGGCTGTCTCAGTGTAGAGGGCTGTCACAGTGTAGAGGGCTGTCACAGTGTAGAGGGCTGTCTCAGGGTAGAGGGCTGTCTCAGTGTAGAGGGCTGTCACAGTGTAGAGGGCTATCACAGTGTAGAGGGCTGTCTCAGTGTAGAGGGCTGTCTCAGTGTAGAGGGCTGTCTCAGTGTAGAGGGCGGTCACAGTGTAGAGGGCTGTCTCAGTGTAGGGGGCTGTCACAGTGTAGGGGGCTGTCACAGTGTAGGGGGCTGTCTCAGTGTAGATGGCTGTCTCAGTGTAGAGGGCTGTCTCAGTGTAGGGGGCTGTCACAGTGTAGAGGGCTGTCTCAGTGTAGAGGGCTGTCTCAGTGTAGAGGGCTGTCTCACTGTAGAGGGCTGTCTCAGTGTAGAGGGCTGTCACAGTGTAGAGGGCTGTCTCAGTGTAGATGACTGTCTCAGTGTAGATGACTGTCTCAGTGTAGAGGGCTGTCTCAGTGTAGAGGGCTGTCTCAGTGTAGAGGGCTGTCTCAGTGTAGAGGGCTGTCTCAGTGTAGGGGGCTGTCACAGTGTAGAGGGCTGTCTCAGTGTAGGGGGCTGTCACAGTGTAGAGGGCTGTCTCAGTGTAGAGGGCTGTCTCAGTGTAGAGGGCTGTCTCAGTGTAGAGGGCTGTCTCAGTGTAGAGGGCTGTCTCAGTGTAGGGGGCTGTCTCAGTGTAGAGGGCTGTCTCAGTGTAGAGGGCTGTCACAGTGTAGAGGGCTGTCACAGTGTAGAGGGCTGTCTCAGGGTAGAGGGCTGTCTCAGTGTAGAGGGCTGTCACAGTGTAGAGGGCTATCACAGTGTAGAGGGCTGTCTCAGTGTAGAGGGCTGTCTCAGTGTAGAGGGCTGTCTCAGTGTAGAGGGCTGTCACAGTGTAGAGGGCTGTCTCAGTGTAGGGGGCTGTCACAGTGTAGGGGGCTGTCACAGTGTAGGGGGCTGTCTCAGTGTAGATGGCTGTCTCAGTGTAGAGGGCTGTCTCAGTGTAGGGGGCTGTCACAGTGTAGAGGGCTGTCTCAGTGTAGAGGGCTGTCTCAGTGTAGATGGCTGTCTCAGTGTAGAGGGCTGTCACAGTGTAGGGGGCTGTCACAGTGTAGAGGGCTGTCTCAGTGTAGAGGGCTGTCTCAGTGTAGAGGGCTGTCTCAGTGTAGGGGGCTGTCACAGTGTAGAGGGCTGTCTCAGTATAGAGGGCTCTCTCAGTGTAGGGGGCTGTCACAGTGTAGAGGGCTGTCACAGTGTAGAGGGCTGTCTCAGTGTAGAGGGCTGTCACAGTGTAGAGGGCTGTCTCAGTGTAGAGGGCTGTCTCAGTGTAGAGGGCTGTCTCAGTGTAGGGGGCTGTCTCAGTGTAGAGGGCTGTCTCAGTGTAGGGGGCTGTCTCAGTGTAGATGACTGTCTCAGTGTAGAGGGCTGTCTCAGTGTAGAGGGCTGTCTCAGTGTAGAGGGCTGTCTCAGTGTAGAGGGCTGTCTCAGTGTAGAGGGCTGTCTCAGTGTAGAGGGCTGTCACAGTGTAGAGGGCTGTCTCAGTGTAGATGACTGTCTCAGTGTAGAGGGCTGTCACAGTGTAGGGGGCTGTCTCAGTGTAGAGGGCTGTCACAGTGTAGAGGGCTGTCTCAGTGTAGATGACTGTCTCATTGTAGAGGGCTGTCTCAGTGTAGAGGGCTGTCTCAGTGTAGAGGGCTGTCTCAGTGTAGAGGGCTGTCTCAGTGTAGGGGGCTGTCACAGTGTAGAGGGCTGTCTCAGTGTAGAGGGCTGTCTCAGTGTAGGGGGCTGTCACAGTGTAGAGGGCTGTCTCAGTGTAGAGGGCTGTCTCAGTGTAGGGGGCTGTCTCAGTGTAGAGGGCTGTCTCAGTGTAGAGGGCTGTCACAGTGTAGAGGGCTGTCACAGTGTAGAGGGCTGTCTCAGTGTAGAGGGCTGTCTCAGTGTAGAGGGCTGTCACAGTGTAGAGGGCTATCACAGTGTAGAGGGCTGTCTCAGTGTAGAGGGCTGTCTCAGTGTAGAGGGCTGTCTCAGTGTAGAGGGCTGTCACAGTGTAGAGGGCTGTCTCAGTGTAGGGGGCTGTCACAGTGTAGGGGGCTGTCACAGTGTAGGGGGCTGTCTCAGTGTAGATGGCTGTCTCAGTGTAGAGGGCTGTCTCAGTGTAGGGGGCTGTCACAGTGTAGAGGGCTGTCTCAGTGTAGAGGGCTGTCTCAGTGTAGATGGCTGTCTCAGTGTAGAGGGCTGTCACAGTGTAGGGGGCTGTCACAGTGTAGAGGGCTGTCTCAGTGTAGAGGGCTGTCTCAGTGTAGAGGGCTGTCTCAGTGTAGGGGGCTGTCACAGTGTAGAGGGCTGTCTCAGTATAGAGGGCTCTCTCAGTGTAGGGGGCTGTCACAGTGTAGAGGGCTGTCACAGTGTAGAGGGCTGTCTCAGTGTAGAGGGCTGTCACAGTGTAGAGGGCTGTCTCAGTGTAGAGGGCTGTCTCAGTGTAGAGGGCTGTCTCAGTGTAGGGGGCTGTCTCAGTGTAGGGGGCTGTCTCAGTGTAGAGGGCTGTCTCAGTGTAGGGGGCTGTCACAGTGTAGGGGGCTGTCTCAGTGTAGGGGGCTGTCTCAGTGTAGAAGGCTGTCTGAGTGTAGAGGGCTGTCTCAGTGTAGGGGGCTGTCACAGTGTAGAGGGCTGTCTCAGTGTAGAGGGCTGTCTCAGTGTAGATGGCTGTCTCAGTGTAGAGGGCTGTCACAGTGTAGAGGGCTGTCTCAGTGTAGAGGGCTGTCTCAGTGTAGAGGGCTGTCTCAGTGTAGGGGGCTGTCACAGTGTAGAGGGCTGTCTCATTATAGAGGGCTCTCTCAGTGTAGGGGGCTGTCACAGTGTAGAGGGCTGTCTCAGTATAGAGGGCTCTCTCAGTGTAGAGGGCTGTCACAGTGTAGGGGGCTGTCTCAGTGTAGACAGCTGTCTCAGTGTAGAGGGCTGTCTCAGTGTAGGGGGCTGTCACAGTGTAGAGGGCTGTCTCAGTGTAGAGGGCTGTCTCAGTGTAGACGGCTGTCTCAGTGTAGAGGGCTGTCTCAGTGTAGGGGGCTGTCACAGTGTAGAGGGCTGTCACAGTGTAGAGGGCTGTCTCAGTGTAGAGGGCTGTCTCAGTGTAGAGGGCTGTCTCAGTGTAGGGGGCTGTCACAGTGTAGAGGGCTGTCTCAGTATAGAGGGCTCTCTCAGTGTAGGGGGCTGTCACAGTGTAGGGGGCTGTCTCAGTGTAGAGGGCTGTCTCAGTGTAGAGGGCTGTCTCAGTGTAGGGGGCTGTCTCAGTGTAGGGGGCTGTCTCAGTGTAGGGGGCTGTCTCAGTGTAGAGGGCTGTCTCAGTGTAGAGGGCTGTCACAGTGTAGAGGGCTATCTCAGTGTAGAGGGCTGTCTCAGTGTAGGGGGCTGTCTCAGTGTAGAGGGCTGTCTCAGTGTGCTATTTGTGTTAAATCTCGGGAAAGGAGCTGGGGCTCAGCCTGTCCTGGAGTGACTAGAACTGCTGTCTTTTAAAAACGACAAATTGGGCCTGGCCAATGCATGGGACATGGCATCCAGTCGAGATGTGCACACCGAGAAAAGACTGTGTGACACGTCAAGAAAGCCATAGGTAATTTCAGGAAAAAAAAAAAACAACAAAAAACAAAAAACCAAACCTGCCACCCTGGGCTTAAGCTTCCAGCTTCATGACTTGTAAGAGAAATAAAATTCTATTTCATCCATGGTCTTTTGTTAGGGCCACAGAGAGAAGGGCCTGGGGGTAACAGCAGGCAGTACACTTTGTGAGGGCCAGTACACCCCAGTAGAGGAGCCGCCTTCAGAATCCAGGCTCAGATTAAGAGGCAGAGGACCATCGGTCAAGTAGAAGAATGCAAATGGAAGAAGGAGAAGAAGAAGAAGAAGAAGAAGAAGAAGAAGAAGAAGAAGAAGAAGAAGAAGAAGAAGAAGAAGAAGAAGAACCCACCATCTCTTCTGGCAGGAAAGCAGTCAGTCATTGTGTGTGTGTGTGTGTGTGTGTGTGTGTGTGTGTGTGTGTGTGTGTGTGTGTGCAGACTCCAGGTTCCATTTCTCTCCCTCCCTCCCTGTTCATTCCAGCCTTCAAGTTCATCCCTTCTCTTACAGGTCAGGGCTGCCTCGAAGCATCCAGGCTGACGACTCGAGGTATGTGCAGATCAGCCGCCTCCATTGATCTGCACGTCAGAGCGGCCCATGGGAAGGATGATTTAATGCCTGTTTTCCAAGAATGAAGGATTCCCCCCCCCACTTTTTTTTTTCAGTTCTAGCCAAGGATCAGACAAAGGAAACAGGCTTCACCTGTAACAGGAGGGGCTGTGTCAGACAGCAGGGAGATTTATCAGGCAAGGAGGCCGAGGGGCCCTGGAGTGAGTTATAGTCTTGCCTTACCTGGAGATCTTCAAAGTAAGATATACTCCCTCTGACAGGCACGCTCAGGGGCGGTGCTGGGGTGGGATGCCTCGCCCCGAGGCAGGGGAGTGGACTGCGGTGACCTTTGAAGGTTGAGTCCAGCCTTCTGAGTCCAGGGTAAACTAAGATGGGCAAATTTACGGTTTTGACATCCACCCTGTGAGCAAATGTGAGCCTCTGCTGTTTCAGAAGAAAGAAGCCCGGATTGACTGCTTTATCAGTGAGGGTTCCAGCAGGAAACAGATGGCACAGTCAATCTAAAGTGACGGGAGAGGGCTCTAATAAAGACACTATTTACAAAGGCCCGGGCACGGTGGATATTATACAGAACAGCACTCTAAGGCTCTTAGTGCCTTCAGTGGGGTACAGAGAATTATCCTGAGAGGAATATTGACAGCTGGCGAGGTCCCTGGGCCAGAGCCCTGGAAGAAATACTCCGAGGAACCCGGGCCCCGCCTCCCCCGCCCCGCCATGAATCTACTCGAGGGTTTCATTCGGTGACCTCAAACGGAAGTCAGAGGTAGGGGAAGCCCATTAACCTGGACCAAGCCAGCGGGCACTCTGTGAGGATAGGAGGCTGGGGAAAAGGTGACAGGATGTTTGGAGAGGTGAAAAGATCTCTCCTTCCTTTCTAGCACGGGATGCCTCTTGCGTGCTGAGCAGACTTCCGCTGATGCGTCAATGCAACAGGCACTTATACTCCTCCGCTCCGTAAGTCTCTGAGTGGCCGTTAAGACCACATTCAATGAGTTATTAAAGTAAATGATATGGAAAAGTTACCGAAACCTCTGTGCCTCTGTCCTCATCAGGAACATGGGGATAATCAATGGATGCATATGCGAGTTCATGGAAACATTAGGGAATAGTACACAGTGTTGAGAGGGGTCACTCAGCACATGTGGGCTGCTACTGCTGCTGTTCTCCTTGTTAGTGTGCGTGTCTCTCAGCCCCTCTTGAGACCTTTCTCATCTCTGAAGAGGTGGACTAGCGATCTCCTTTCTGTGGCTGCCTGCAACGAATGGTCTGGATATGGCGCCCGACACTTTCTATGTTGGAAACTAAATCCTCAATCTATGATAATTTGGAGTTAAAAAAAAAAAGAAATTGGAATTAAACAAGGGCAGGGCACCCATGCTGGCATTGGTGGCTCTCTTCACAAAGAACCAGAGACGCAAGCTAGCATTCTGGTTCAGTTTTGCAATGCCATACCCTCTGCTGTGCTCTGCTGCACCAGGAAGACCTTCATCAGAATCTAGCACTATGCAGTTAGACTCCCCAGCCTCCAGAACCATCACTAAATACACTTCTACTCTTTAAGAAGTTATTCATCTAGCCTTAGGTATTTTATGACAGCAACAGAGAACACTAAGGGACAATATTTCTCCCGCCCGGCACCCCCGTGTACTGGCATCAGCCACGTGCCTGGCTCTTTTTAAGGCCAGTGTATAATTATTTGGTTCGCCTGGCTGCTTCCTCTGCTAAACTTTGCACTCTTCTGGGGGTTATTTTGGTTTTATCTCCTTTGATGACCTCAAGTTCTGGTACATAGGAGCTAGTTAATTGTTGGCAGTTGTTGTGCGGTCCGGGTATCCTTAAGAATCCAGCTGCCATGGTGGCTGAGCAGAGAACTCCCTTCCTGAGTGTTCTCCTTTAAGGTGAAGCTAGTTTAAAAAAAAATGGTCATCATGAAGAACAGAAGAAGACAGAGGACTTGTCATTCATGGGACTCTCAGTCTCTCTTCCCGCTGTCAAAGGCAAGGCACTCTTTGGGGGTGTGGCCGGTGGTGAGTGCTTTCCTTGGGTCCAGTGGTTATTCTAGCTCCCAGTTTTCTGAGCCAGAGCCCAGTGCTTACCATGAGTAATGCCCAAGACGCTCTGGGATCTCATCCTATTGGGTCAACTCCCAAAGTCAGACACGTGCTTCTGGTTTAGTGTTTGAACACACTGTCTTAGTTGCTTTTCTAACGCTGCGAAAGAACACCGTGACCAAGGCAACTTGTAAAAGAAACCACCATTTAATTTGGGAGCTCAGGGTTCCAGAGTCTGTGACCATCATGGTGGGGAGCAGCTGAGAGCTTAATCCTGATCTGAGAGGGGGGGGAGAGGGAGGGAGAGAGAGGGGACGCTAACTGGGAGTGGCACAGGCTTTTGAAACCTCAAAGCCCACCCACAATGATACCTCTTCCGACAAAGCCACACCTCCTCATTCTTCCCAAATAGTTCCACCGACTGGGACCAAGTATTCAAAATATGAGGCAATGGGGGGGGGCTGTTCTCATTCAAACCACTACACATGCTGAACTATATATAGAAGCTGGTTGCAACCCAGGAAAACTCATCAGTACAAATGAGACAGGCCTTCAGCACATTATCACAGGGGAAATACAAGAGCTGAAGGGGCATGCTATAGACTTTACAGCCTTAAGATGAACGCAGATTCCTTTGTGTACGAATCTTGCTTGATTCTTTACTTTGACAAGTCATTAAAAATTAAAAATAAAAAAATTATATGTATAGATATTTTGCCCACCTTTTTTGTCTGTGTACTATATGTATCCAGTGCCCTCAGAGGCCAGAATAGGGCACTGGTTGCCTGGAGCTGGAGTTACAGATCATTGTGACCTGCCATGTGGGCGGGTGGGAACTGAACCTAGGTCTTCTGAAGAGCAGCAAGTGCTCTTAACTGCTGAACCATATTGCCAGGCCTCAAATCATTAAAAAGAAAAGTCGAGACAGATGAAAGTATTTGAACACTGATAGTCAATGATATCAAGAAATTTTTGTCAACATTTTGAGTTTAAAAAATGATATATCATGTACATATTGTAAAACAACTGTGTCTTTTGGAGCTGCAGTCACAAATATAAATGGTAGTATACGATACCTGAGATCTGCTTCAGAAAAATCTGAACATGGCAAGAAAGAAGACCTGTGGTTAGAGGGTTCAAAGTTAATTGTAAATGATAGATTATAGATAAATATTAGTTTACTTTCCAGTTCTACTTTTATGCACACATGGTATTTTTCTGTAATCAAAAATGCAATGTGAACCAGACCTGCAATCCAGTTACCCAAAAGGCTGGAAGACTACAAATTTGAGGCTCTCTCGGGCTATCCTGAGCTAACCTGGGCTAGCCTTGGCAAATCGGTGAATATCCTGTCTCAAAATAAGAAAAAAAAAAGGCTGGGGAAATAACTGAGTGGTGGTGTATATGCTCGTCATGTATGAGGATTAAGGTTCAAAATCTAGTAGCTTAGTAACACACACACACACACACACACACACACACACACACACACACACACACAGTAGTAAGAAAAACATAGCATGAAGTAAGCACAATTTGAATAGATTTTGTCCAAAAGGGTCAGGTGCTCACCTCTGGGGTGCTGGCTAGCTTTAAGATGGGCGGTGGTGGCTCACGCCTTTAATCCCAGCACTCAGGAGGCAGAGGCAGGCGGATCTCTGTGAATTCGAGGCCAGCCTGGTCTACAAAGTGAGTCCAGGACAGCCAAGGCTACACAGAGAAACCCTATCTCAAAAAACAAAACAAAACAAAACAAAACAAACAAAAAAGATGAGGCAGGGAAGACATGGTGGCCTGGTAAGGAGAACATGAGCGGAGAGATGTGGAGAAGAGCGATCGTGGGTGTAGCATATTCTCTGGGGAAGATGGATGGGCTTCACCGGGGTGGGGGAGGGGGAGAGGCGAGTGCTCTGCCTTGACTCCCAAAAGGTGAGCACCATGACACCAGCCAAAGCAGCGCGTGAGCTAGCAGGAGCCAGTGTGCCTGCTGTCCTATCAGCAGTGCTCGGTGAACAGCACTGGGATCCATACTGAATGTGCCGGATGCAAAGCAAACATGGGGTTGGGGTGACTGCAATTTAGAGAAGCTCCTTTCTTCTTTACAAAGGAGGCCCTTGCTTCTTGCCAATGGCCATTAGGACCCTTCCTGCCTGGTCACATCCATTTACCAACAATCCGGTTGTGATGGACACAACTGCTCTCGGGGCCCATTGCCCTGCTGATGAGAATCAGTTACTCTGCTGGCCACCCCTGTCTGGGAAAATGGAACCTGAGCCAGGGATGCCCGGAAGCTGGATTCTCTCTAGTCTCCCCCAGTGCTCTCCCCCAGTGCTTGCTGTCTGTCTATCCTGGTGCATTCTTGCTTGTGTTTACTGCGCTGTTTGAGCATCTTTCTCTAGGAAGGAAGACTATATTCATTTGAGAGGTGAGGAAACTGAGAGCCAGGGTGAGAAACAATTGTTTAATATCCTGTGGCCAACAAACGGTGGGACAGGGATTCTCTCCAGTTCTCTGGCTTCTCTGATCCTTTTTCTCCTCCTGCCTCTCTCTTCCCATCCTCCTCCTTCTCTGCTCATGCCCTCCCCACTGACCCTCTTGAGACCTGGTCTGTGTCCTTCAGGCTGGCTGCAAACTCTTGCCTCTGTCTCACAAGTGTTGGGATTACAGCTTGTATCACCTCACCTTTGGGGACTCTGGTTCCAACGTCAGCTTCTTTCTGTAACTTCTCTGCTCTCTAGGGTATCAGGGGTCCTATCTTCCAGGATGAGCCAAATATAAGTTTTTACATAATGGGTGCTCTGCTGGGTGCCCCACATGCATTGGCTGTGTTCAACCCTTTTCATAGTCTCTTAAAGTAGGCACCACAGTCATTTCTACTTTGTAGATGGGGAAAATAAGCCCCTTACTGTTGAAGACTTCAGAAAGTAAGAAATCAAGATGCAAACTCTAGGCTAAATTTCTTCGGCTGCTTCTTCCTGCGTAGTTGAGGCGGATTTCAGAATTCACCCAAACAGAGGCCTGGGAGTGAACCGGAAGAGGACTTCCACTAACTAACAGTGCACTAAAGTCTTTACATTGGGGTCTTTTCTTTCAGCTAAAGCGCCCACATAGCATTTGCAATATGCTAGGCTGGACGCACTTTAATCCATCAGATATTCATAATGGGCCTGTAATAATTACTCTCATCTTACCAATGGGGGAATGCAGGCACCAGCGATACCACTGAGCTGACAAAATGGAGAGCTAGGGGCCAACTGAGACAGTTTGGTACCCGCAGCCATCGTCCTGATCACAACACTGTCCCATGCCCAAGCCCGTGCTTGCACACCTCCTGACCTAGATGGTTTGGGCTGGCTTGGGTTTCAATCTCATCGGGTCAAATCATAAAGACCAAAGTGACTGGGGACTAATTTGATTTAACTTAAACTCTAAGGCAACTATTTTGAAGTTGCTCAATTCTACTTGTGTCAGAATTGCATCGTGAGGACCGATTGTTCCTCTTCTGAGAGCAGATTACTGTCAGTAAAGGGGTAAATCAGTCGCCCAAACCATCTGGGATGTGAGAGTTTAGCGGTTAGTGGCTATTAATGCCCTTTCTGGTCTCTACTCTGGTCACTTCTCTCATGTTCTCTTTTGAACCCGCACGCACTGCATACCACCTCTGTCCTGCTCCAGGTTCAGCGTTCGGCTCTACTCAGTTCACTCCACAATGCACACTTTGTTTCCACGCATCAAGACCGGTCTCGCTCCTTCCTGTGATTCGCTCTGACCAATGAGATGTGAGCCCAAGTGGTGGGAGCCAATTCCAGATGAGATTGTTAAAGGCCTTAGGAACCCTGCCAATCCTTCCCTCAACGGCCCACATTCTGCTTCCTGTCTTGGGTCCTGGAATGAGCCCGTCCTGTGCACAGGTCTCAGGCTACCCACAAGAGACGTGTAAAGTAAGATTAAAATCTTCACTGCTGTGAGATGTGCAATTCCCCGCCCCCCACCCCACGACAGTATCTACAAATCTAATGAATAGATGTTTTATACTCGTCTCTGCTAAAGTTTGAAAGTGAAATGTTCCCCTGCAGGCTCATGGTTTGGACATTCAGGCCCAAGCTTGGGAATTTGGTGTTTTGAAGGCCCTAGAACCATTAGGAGTCCTGGCCTGGCTGGTAAGAGTTGACTACTCGAGGGCTTTTGAAGATGATACTGTCCCCGGTGTTGGCCCGTGCTATTTCCTGGTCTGTTGTCATGCAAGGGGCCTCTGACGTGTGCTTCCACCACCAATGGCTCCACCCAGCCTTCCTCAGCTTGATGGATGGAAATCCCGACAAGGAAACCATTGGCCCAAACAAACCTTCTGTCCTGTGTTTCTGTCACGTGTAGCTTCAAAGTGATGAGAAAATTAACAAGTGTCCTTTAACAGGGGGAAAACATAATGCACTACACAGACATGCAGTGTGTAAAATTAAAAGTAAGAGCTTCTCAAAAAAAAAAAAAAAAAAAAAAAGAGAGCTTTTCTACACCTGCTCTGGCTCCCAAATAGTGACATGGAGACCTACTTCATTTATTAATAAGCTTCAAGCACTATAGCTGGGCAGATATTCATCTATTATAACCCAACTATGCTGGTCTGGTCTACTTCCCAGTCATGAGTCCCGTTACCTGCCATCTTAGTCTCTCCCTGGCTGTCTCTGCTCCATCTTTGTCCTTGTGGTGACCTTTTCCTCTCTTTCTCTCCTCCCTACTTGGACGTCCTCATTGGGAATGGACATCCTGCCTTAACTCTCTAGAATTTTCTCTTCTACACACTGACGCTGATCTGACGTTGATTACTAATGTCTGTCTTCAGAGCAGTGTTGCTCAGTTGTTCTGCGGATAGATGAGTTTTTCTGATGTTGACTGGAGATGGCTGTGAGAGACCTGACTGGGTGTTTCCTGACAAGAGGTTACCCTGTTGGTCTCTTGTTGATCTACGCTCATTAGTCCAACGCTGGCCTTCCCAGCGTCTTTTGTATATTCCAGAAGGTTCAGGCCTTCTTTCAGAATTAGGTTGGTTCTGCCTCCAATTCCTTTTGAAATGACCATGCTTACCACAATTAAGGCACTTGACAGTTTGGATTTTCTCGAAGCCTTTAGAGGTCGTGTCTCCTGTTAAAGTTAGATCGTATGAATGAGAACCAATTATCACTGAATCCATCCATCTCGTGGTGCTGATTTCGCCTTTAAGGGCCTGATCACCTTTTCTGCATTCAGCACCAGCATGTTTGGAAGCCACAGATTTGACCTGTTCTTTCCTAACAGAAGTCAATCTTTGTAAAAAGTCGGTGAATGTGTCTTTTGGACCTTGCATAATCTGAATAAATGGTTCAGGCCTTTCTCCTGTTTCTTCAACCTTGTCCCAGGCATTTAAAGTCGCTGTGCAACATAACGCCCAGGTTGCCTGGTCCTATACACCTTGCATCTGTCCCCGAGCATGTGGACTTTCACGTGGCAACTGATCATGGGGAACAGTGACACCTCTGGCCCTATTTTTCTCTTTTATCTCTTTAGCCTCTTTTCCCCACCTTGATCATCGTTGTAGTTGAGGACCAGGTTCTAACATTTCTTTTGTCATACCTTTCCAGTCGTGGGGTATTATTCTATTTTATATTGCCCAAGAGCAGTGTCTGGATTTCAAGAGCAAGCTTCATGTTGCATCATAGTGCCTTTCTTCTCTTCTGCGTGACACACCTTCCTGAGGGCCCTGATAGGTGTCAGCTCCCATTGGTTAAGGTACATCTCACATGTCGTTTCCTTCCTGCTCACCGGGAAGGACTCTTGCTCCCTTTTGTCTGCTCAGTGTCTACCTATGACACTGGCCTCTCTGGCTTTGAAGACTCACTATTTCTGGGATGCAGAGTGGATCTGAGTGATATTTATTTTGTCTACCAGGCTACTATGGCTCAGAAGAATAGCTACCAAGCTTCTCTTTACTTACTAGTCAGCATTGGCATAGTTTCTGGCACATAGTAGGCACCTTCCTATTAGTATTTGTTGAGTAGCCAGTTAAGGGACTCAAGATGTGGTTGTGATTACAGGAAGGAAGTTGGCTCCTGAATTTTTGGGTTCAAATCCCCTCCGGTTATTAATCTTTCTGCCCAGTAGCCTCATCTATAGGAGGATAAAAACCATACTCACCTCACAGTGTGGCCTCCAGGTTAAAATGGATTAAATATGTGTCTCCCTCATTTATGTGTCTTTGCTTGCCTAGCTTTCTGGTTCACACTTTGCTGGTGAGGCTGGGGCTGCTAATCTTCCTGCTTCTATTTCCAGACTCACTCTCTCTATATGGTTGGCTACTATTAGATCCTACCCAAGAAAAACACTGCTGGGAACCAACTGGAGGACTGCGAGGACAGAGCTTCCTGTCCGCATTGTGGCAGCAGGCACAGCTGTGCAGCTTCCTAGCTCCAGCTAGGCCTTGCTCTGCAGAGAAGCCCCCTCCCCCCTCCTCCCCCTCTCTCCCTCTCCCCCCTCCTCCCCCTCCTCCCTGCCCCTCCCCATAGTTTTTTTTTCCCCCATAGCTGAGGACCGAACTCAGGGCCTTGCCCTTGCTAGGCAAGTGCTCTACCACTGAGCTAAATCCCCAACCCCTTCACTCCATAGTTCTAACACTCCTTACTCATCTTCTCCCAGAGGTCCTAGGACCAGCCATGCAGCGTTTCCACTCTGATGGTCCTGTCTCCCCCAAAGGATCTAAGTGTCAGCCACGTGTGCCTGACCCTCAGCACCTGAACCATGGTTTCCTTGTGTCTCTCCAGGTCCACGGCTGGTGCCTGCGCCCTACAGTTACACCACACAGGGCCATTTCGGGCCCACTTCATGACTCCCGATGGCAATAATAAATCACATATAGCAAGCACACTGGGAACACAGGAAGCTCCGGGCGGGTGCATAACCTTGCATTGGCCCGGCAGGTAGAAGGCCACACTTTGCTCACAACACTGAAAGATCCTGTGCACCTAAAACCCATCCAGGCGAATGCTGTGCTGCCATCAGAAACCAGCCCACGACACAGTTCACCCACTCGCCAGGCGTGATAAACATGGCAAAGGAGGACACGGCTTCTGTAGCATTAGCAATTTTTTTTTATTTTTCCTTTTTTGTTGCATAGGAAATGCAGTACTTGCTTCCAGTAATTGTATTGTAATGTGAGAAGGTGGTAGCACTAACGGTTGAATACAAGAGTTAAAGTAATCCACACCAGTTCAAAAACCCTGTGGAGATTTAGTTGCTAAGAATGGACGCCCACAGTGATTCTCAACCAATTACAAGTTTTCACAGAACACAGTAAACGAAAAGGGTAACTATGAGAGTCAATACAAATATGCTAGAGGCACAGGGGGCCCGGCTCATAAAAACAACTTCAGACCAAGTTATTAACACGGGCGGTTCGTTTCACAATAGATCCCCTTGTCCATCATTTGAAGTTTTTTAATCCTTTCCCCACAATTTGAAAAGAAAACCAGAGGTACTCTGAGCAGACATTTTTTTTCCTATGTGATGGGAAAGTGGGAGGGGCAGAGAAGGAACCAAGGACTTGGCCTTAACAGTCTCCCTAAGGACCCGCTGGGACCCGCTGGGACCTGCTGGGACCCGCTGGGACCTGCTGGGACCTGCTGGGACCCGCTGGGACCTGCTGGGACCCGCTGGGACCCGCTGGGACCTGCTGGGACCCGCTGGGACCTGCTGGGACCCGCTGGGACCTGCTGGGACTCCTCAGTGGAGAGGCTGTCCAGACCAGCACAGAAACAGTGGTCTGAGGGAGAAGAGAGCTGGCAGCTCCTTCACACCTGCATCCTAACATGGCCAGTGACCTAAGCTTTAGTTGAGAATGATAACAGTTTTTTTTTTAAAGTAAATTTACAGACCATTACCAAGGGGAAAAAAAAATAAGAACAATGCAAGTAGCAGTCAATGAAAGAAAAAAAAAAAGCTTTAGGCTTTTTGAAAAGCTGAGCACTGAACAGCAGGAAGGATGGCCTATCTCTTGACACCACTTGCCTTGGAAACCACTGTAGAGACAGGAAACTTCACGTTTTAAAGTCTGTGATACTTTCTGCCATGAACTTTCCCTAGTTGGATCAGAGGGAGCCCTTCTCCTGTGTACTCTTGTGGTCCAGACACAATTTACAGACTTAGTGTTTTAGTCCAGACAGCACAGTGAGTCCACATGTAGGATGCCTGACACACAGAGGCGGGGTACTCTGGGGTATCCCCAGGCTAACACTTCCACTCAGCCTGTGAGCCCTGCTGGGAGCTAGTCCCCATGTACTATCCCTCTAACTTGCTTAATGCAACCCTTTGGAAAATGAAAGGCAGATGGGTGCTGGTTCAGGGGAAAAATTAAAAAAAATACATACATATATATATATTTAATTTGGGAAGCAAGGTAATTTCAAATTTAAATGAGAGAGGGGGAGAGAGAGAGAGAGAGAGAGAGAGAGAGAGAGAGAGAGAGAGAGAGAGAGAGAGAGAGAAAGAGGGCATATTTTAGAGAAAGGGGGCATATTTTAAAAATCCCGTGTTAATAGCAAACTACTTTCTTATGAATCGGGCCCAAAGTTTGTACAGAGTTATATTTTTGAAAAAAATATTGCATCTGTGCATGTAACTAAATAGCCATGTGATTTCTTAAACACTTTTGTTTTTTCTTTTTTCCTTTTAAATCTGAGGAAGTCTGGTGTGAGACAGATCAAGCATGGTGTGTATCGTTCATTTAGGTTCTTCTGTGCCCTCTGGCTTCTGTTGAGGGTCAGGAAAAGTGACTCTCCCTTAGAAATGTCCTCAGAGTGGTTTAGTAGCTGAGTTCTTGAAATTCAAATGGTAGTTTTGAGACAAAAAAAAAAAATCTCACCAGCTACTGATCTCTGGAATCAAACACCCATGCTTGTCCCTCAGGAGAAAGGAAACAAACAAACAACAGGAAAAAAGAAAGAAAGAAAGAAAGAAAGAAAGAAAGAAAGAAAGAAAACAAACCACAGTTAATACTGAATTTAAGTAAGCACACACCTCCAAGATACTGAAGACAGGGGGAAGGAAGACAGAATTTATGTTCTCAGTGAAATACCTCAAACCTAGCTGACAAGAACCAAGGCAGCAAAAAAAGACTAACAGAACTTTTGAGTAATATTCATACAGTTCACTAAGCATTATGGAATAGCATGCATAATATTGTACGGTTATTTTACATCACCTATACCAGAGGTCCTGACTGACAGACAGCGAAGGCTACCGGTGTAGAGAAAAAAAATCTTACTTCAGAAGAGCAGAACAATACAGGTTTCACAGGCACTACATTTTAATATATCAGGTATTATGCTGGTTTTCTTATAATTCTTTCTGTCCTAAAGCTGGCATTATAACAATGACCAAAAAGGCAAGGACTGCAGTAAACGGAAAGTAGATACCAAAGTTGATAGAGTTTTTTTTTCTTCTTCTTCAGATAGGTTAGTGCATAGTTCTCATGCAGATAGACACTGCTATGCGTTTACACTGTTGGGAAGCAGAGTGAATTGAGCCCAAGTTGTCTGTCACATTTGTGTAAATCATTTTGTCAGCCTGTAATAGCACCATGTAATGGATTTGCATTAAACATTAAATTGATCTCAGAACTGGTGACACAGTGTTCACTACAGTTAAGTGCTATGGAATAGCTTCAATATATACCTGCTATATATCAAAGCAATTTTCATCCCACTGCGCTTTTTTTTTTTATTGGAAAAAATAAAGGGGAAACATACATGACACTAATTAGACGAATGCACAGCCTCGGACGTGGAGAAGGCAGAGTAGGGTTACTGGCAAACAGTAAGTACATGCATTGACTTCAAGACAAAACGGCCTCGGAAGCTGATGTAAATGAAAGCCGTGCCCTAGGGGCTGTCTAGGACCGTCCGGGGGGAGGCTGGGAGGCACCACCAAAGCTCTCCTTACTGACCACAGACCTTGTGTTTTATACCTGTCCCATGGAGGCCTGCTGCCAGAAACCAGAAGGGAAAAAGGAAGCAAAACAAAACAAAACAAAAAAACAAAAAACCAAAAAACAACAAACAAATGACAACAACAACAAAAAACCAAAACAAAAACCAGAGACAGAGACACACAGAGAGAAAGGAGAGAGGGTGACAAGGAGGGAGTGGTAGAGACTATGGGACAAACTCTGATGTAAAAAATATCAAATGACATTCTTAAAAACCCCTCCCCATCAAAACAACAACAACAACAACAACAAAAACCCAAACAAAACAAGTCAATCAAACAACCACCAACAACAAAATAACCCAACAAGGGGAACAAAAACAACAAAAAGGAAATCCCAGGAGAAAATGTTTTTCTTTGCCAATATCTCATAATATCATCACTATAGAGGTTGAAGCACACAAGGATAAAGATTTAGGAAGGTGAGAAAGACACACTTTTTGAGGTGGGTTTTGCATATCCCTGTGGGCTGACTGAATAGAGCACAGCGCGTCTAGAACTTTGGGTCCCGCATACTTGGACTTCCAGGCAAAAAAAAAAAAAAAAGGAAAAGCTTGGAGAACTCAGCCTAGAGGGCCTGCCAGAGACGACCCAGGTGGCCGAGGCCCTGGGTGGGGAGGGAGCTCACAGAGGACATCCCAGGGGGCGAGGAGACATACTGTAGTGGGAAGAAAAGGGCGGGAGGGCACGGAGAGCGACACCAGAGAGGATTTCTGCCCAGCAGAGGTTAGAAAAGGAGAGTTGAGGTGGCCAGGAGAGGGGCCAAGGAAAAAAACGCGTTCATTGGAAGATGCTGAAAGTGAGTTCTTTGTGCCTCTGACTTCAGTTCCCAAAGAAAAAACTGTGGGGGAGTCATTTGAGCGACCATCTTTGCCAGTTGCGGCAATGCCACTTGATGGTAGAGGAGGAGGAGGAGGGGAAAAAATATAATCTAACATGCGTCAGAATCAAGGCTGGGCCTTCAAATACCAACAGTTCGGGGGGGGGGGGGTCTGTCTGTCTCTACACACCTTGTAGTAAAGTCTTCCTTGAGCACCTTCGCTCAGCTCTTAACCTAAATTGCAAAACACATGGGTTGGTTGCTGTTTTGATTTTCCTGCTCAATGACAGCCAGACTGCAGCTTCCTGCTGCCTTTTTGACAACAAAGCACGGACAGAGGGACAGAACTCAGTGTTTTTACTACTTAACCCTTGTTTGCTGTCATCCTATGCTGCCTCCACAATGGTTTAGAGCCTTTAAAACATTTTTTTTCCCTGCGAATCTGTTCAGAGTTCTCTAATTTTAGCTTCACCAAACTTAATAGAACAAAACACCTTCAAAAGTACAGCACACCTGTAACGTCCATTTGCAATGGTTTTTCAGTAGCCCTACACTTCTCAAGCATAGGAGTATGCTATACCATTGGCAGAAAAATAACTGTATTTAAATACTTACAAAGAACAAAAACAAAAAAGGAAACGGGAAAGTTTTAAACTTAAGTCCAGTTCCCAAAGGAGGTGGGAAAGAAACAAAAAGCAATCCTATGAACGCTGCCTTTATAATGAACAATCAGAGATTTCACTAGGCTAATTTGACGGAAGTTTTTCCTCATTTAGACAACATTACAAAAGTCCTGCATTATAAAATAGGGTAGAATAAATCAGTGTAATCAATAAAACTATACAACGATACAAATTACAGATCTTCTGAGTGGGCAGTTTTACTCTCTCCCTTTGTAGTCTTGACTACAACATGCTCGCTAAAAACAACTAAAGCTGCCCAAACTATTGCTTAGCTTGTTTTGTTTAAAAAAGGGTGCAATTTTTATTGTATATACAACCAATTTACTGGTAATACCTTGGCATTTTGCAAGGTTCTGACAAAATGTTTGTCTAGGCTTTTTTTCCCTTCACTGTGAAGCACTGAAAGCTGCTATTTTTCTTTCTTTTTTTCTCTTTCTTTCTTTTTTTTTTTTTTTAGTGCACATATGTCATCATAAAGTAATGCCCAGCTAAGTGCTATAGGGAAGGCAAAGTATGCTGCTGGCTATAGGAAGTGACACGGTACACTGACAATCACACCATACAACAGCGCCAAACGACTATTCAACCACTTATCAGACACATATGAAAATCCAAAATGTTTTATTTTATTTTTTCCTTAAATAGAGATAACCAGTAAACAATTTTCAGAACTTGGAAGTTTAAAAACGTGCATATAAAAATGGGCATTATGTATTTTTTATTGACTGTGGATTGACTGCCGTCTGCTAAGAAAAGTGGGTGTGGGGGCTGACAAGAAAGGAAGTTGTCTTTTTTTTTTGTTTTTGTTTTTTTAAGGCTTGCTTGTGAAAGGAACAGTTGTAAAAAACAAAATTGCTTGAAGCAGGGTCAGCTTAGTGCTTCACAGTTTGACTGCTTCTCTAAGAGGAGCCCTTCCTGCGCGTGCATCAAAAACCACAGAAAATACAAAGACAGACACCTAAAACACACTGCGTCAAGTGCAGCACTGACTTTGGTCAAATTAAAAAAAAAAAAAAAGAAAGAAAGAAAAATTAATAATCGCTAAGCTTCTCTACATGATATAAGCAGGTATTGCATATTTTCATATATCTTGGGGGGAGGGGAGGAATAAAGGAAGACTCCAAATAAATTGAAAAAAAAATCAGCAACATCCCAAATACTGATATGTAAGCATCTACAGAGCTCAGAATAGCACTGCCACTGACCACACAGGACAACCCAGGCTAGGCCTGTCTGCGGAACAGCTAACTTTCTTCCAAACTGACGATGGCTGACATAAAAGTTACATTTACAAAAAGTGTCTCCGAATGCTTGAGTAGGGAAAAGAAAACCCCTTCTATAGAGGAGTATGTGCAACAATTCCACAAATAATCACTATCCAGGGCAAGGCACATTGATATGGAATTTTTGTGTTCGTGCAAATTAAGGAAAGGAAAGAAAGGAAAAAAAAAAAGAAAAAGAAAAACAAAACAACATTTTTTTGGGGGGGGGGAGGGATAGAGATGAGGAGCAAAGTGTCTTCCCAGGGGATTTCAGTCACTTGATTGTATAGGACAGTAGTTGAGCCCTTCTGAAGGGCCGGAGCAGTTTAAAGGCAAGTGCCTAGAGTGGGGTTACAGTATTGTCTTAATGCACTCTACTTTATCCTACATTAGCTATATAAAAATTAGTTACTAACACTAGGACATGCAGAGACTTCCTCCGGTCAGCAGGGCCCGCCAACCGGAAACACACATATATGTATAATATAGGAAACCTTGAAGCCGCGTGGGAAGCAAGGGGTTGCTTCGCTGTCTGGTAGAAAAATCACTTGCATTTTTTTTTGTTTGTTTGTTTGTTTCTGCTTTTTTTTTTGTTCTTTTTTTTTTTAATCTTTTTTTGTCTTTTTTTTTTTTAAACATAAGATACAAGACATTTGCGGGGGGTGGTGGGGTGGTGTGAACTTTTTTTTTCCCATTTTCCCTAACAAGTGCCCTTGATCTGAATGGGCACCAGCAGTTGTGTCCCTAACAGTGTTGTTAGTATTAATTTTCCCATAGCCCAGTTCAGGGTTTGCAAAGGGTCTTTGAAACTTCTGGACAATGTCTGGTACGATGCAGAGTTTGATAACTGATAGATCTGGTGTTGCCATGCACATGTAAAAAAATTTCCGGAATTGGCATAATTCATTATAGTGATTTCTAGCTTATAAAATTAACAGATACCATGATTTCATTTGAGTTATGTGCTTTGATAACAGAAAATAATTAATTAGCATTTAATGTAGTTAACATATTGTGGTAAAAGCACCATTAGATTTGTTTTTTTTTTGTTTTTTGTTTTTTTTTTAAATTTTTTCCTTCAGTTTTTTTAAAGGGATACAAGTTTAACAATAAAAAACATAAAAAGCAAAAATAGCTCCCCTTTTTCTTGCAAGGCTGTTTTTTTACCCCAATAATTTAGAGTCCTGGGGTGGGAGGACTTGAAAAACAAAAATAGAATTTTCAACAATCTCTATCTTACAAAGATACTTAGCTATCCAATGAAATTGCACTTTCACTCAATTCAAACTTCGATTGTTTTGATTCCTGTCAGTTTCTGTCAAAACAGACCATCTTCCCCATTTCCATGTGAATTTTTGTGTCATTGTTGAAATTGTTGAAAAATGTTTTTTTAAATGTAAGTGCAGCATTTCAAAACTTTAAAACAAAAACAAAAACAACCAAACTGATAGTAGTAGTCTTTGCTGTCTTTTTAGAATTGTTCTGCGACACGAGTGGGTTCGCTGTCCTCTCGGGCTGTGTTATGTATGTAACTACTGACTTCTGAACCAAAGCAAACGAAAAGAAAGATCAATGTAACTGCATTTTCTTTTTCTAATATGTTACAGAAAAAAAAATTGCCCTTTGAGTGTCCTGTAAGTTACAGATCTCAGATCTCAGCTACTACAAAGGATTCTGTTCTCCAGGTGCCTCCAGATGCTCCGGGAGAGTCACACCTGTGGTGGGCAAATCCATGAAATACTGTGAAAAGGCCAGGCTCGCGAGGCAAGTGTGTTACAACAGGAAGTTAGTGAGCAAGGCTCATCCTCTGCCAGCCACTTCGCCTAATGCTCACACCACCACCGGAAACACTTCAAATGTCACGCAGCCCAACCATTTCCAGCACCGTATGAGAAATTACGACAGTCCCTAAAGTATTATTTAAAAAAAAAAATCCCGAAAAGTTATGGCCTTTGCTGTTGGACCACGATGCTTGCTGTTTTCCATGTACAAGTTGATCAGAGTCAGGCTGTCTCCCCTTCTTCTTCCGACAGTGAAGTTGTAACTGCTCTGGGTTGAGGTTGCGTCCATGTTACAGAGTTGAGAAGGGGTCAGGTGGTCTGTCCGGTGGGTGGTGGGAGGCTGCAACTTTTATCCCAGGTACCAGGACTGGAAGGCAAAAGGAAAAGTATAATCAGAAATGCAGGTGTCGCGCTGGGTGTGGTGCTAGGGGTAGCACTTGCCCGTGCTCATGGTGATCCTCAGCGTGCAAACACAGCGACAGTCCATTCTGTTAAGCTATTTCCAAAGTTGCTCTTTTAACCATGGTGGAGAGGGAGGTCCCAGTTGGCCTGGGGGTTTATATGAGGACAAGGAATGACAGATGATACTAAGTCCTGAGCCACCGAAATTTATCTTACTCCTCTGATGCTAAAACCCATTGTCTTTGTTGGGGCTTGCCAAGGTTCTGGGTCTACCTTAGCAAGCAAAGCTTTTCTGGATGCGTGGCATTGACATCAGGTTCTGTAGCCGGGTGGTGAGCAGTGATGGGAGGCCGAGGTGACTGGCAACCTTAGTACCTAGCTCAGAACCAAGGAAGAGAAGCGAACTGATTGGAAAGTGCTTGATGGGTGAGGTGAGGGGCTATAGTGATCAATATATTTTTTTCAGTGAGGTGTAGGTGGTAGAGACAGGTGCTAAACGTGTGAACACAACGCTTTGTAGGCGGCCCCGGTGATGGCAGCCAATATAGAAAACTCACTGGTGACCCGGAGGATGGGCAAACCAGAGTGGTCTCTCTCTGTTTCTCTCCCTTGTTACGATGGGGAGTTTATGGTACAAATTCATCTTACTTTCAGCTTAATATACTAAAAATTATACTCTTAGGAGCTTTAATCCCAGCACTGGGGAGGCAGAGGCAGGCGGATCGCTGTGAGTTCGAGGCTAGCCTGGTCTACAAAGTGAGTCCAGGACAGCCAAGGCTACACAGAGAGACCCTGTGTCAAAAAAACAACAACAACAAAAATATTATACTCTTAGAAAAGATACATAATAAACAAGATGGTGCCTTATGGAGCACTGTCATGCTCACTTGTGTTGCTGCCCACTCAGTGTGCCCTTGGAGCTGTCTGTCAGCTTGTGGATCCAGCCTTATGTCCCTTTCATAAACACCCAGGTGACTACCTTCGTGTCTGCTGGTATTTCTTGGCCAACAAAGAAAGTTAGCTAAACAAAATGACCAATTATAGACCAACCTCACAATTAGTTTCTCAAGTGAAGTTAAAAAAACTGTATGACCTTTGCCAACCTTCCTCTAAGAACTCTGAAGAATCCCATACTTTTGTCAGGAGTCAGAAAACCTACCAGCTTCTAGGCTGTGAGCTCTGTGGCGAAGGCACCCACCAGGGTTACATCAGGGCTGATTCCAGAGGGCTAAGGCTCTCTTCTCAGAGAGATTCAATTAAGGAAAGCCGGGACTCCTTTGATCCCAGGGATAAGTGGTTAACTGATAGCTCCACGGAGGTTGGTGTAAGATTTCCTGGTCACACAAGCTACCTTTGATTTCCAAAGTGCCTTTAAAAACACCCCCCCCAGCAACAAACCCCCCCAAAACAAACAAACAAACAAACAAAAACCAAACAAACAACCCTACACTCTGACCACAGAACTACTCATCCTGTGGATGGGTAGATGTTACTCTCTGACCGTGTGCTTTGGGAAAACACAATAAAGCTACTTATATCTGGAAAAGAAATCACCCCGGCAAGTGCACATGGCCTAAATATAAGTGGATGAAAGAGAAGATGAGTGGGAAAGTCTGGGGGGGAGTGCGGAAGTAGACCCCAAACTCTGTCTGTGTGAAGTCCCTGCTGATGGCTACACAGACCCACTTTTCACATTTGCTCGTACACAGACCAGTCTCAAACTGAGTGGCCGGTGCTGTTCTCACCCTGTTTGCAGGCTTTCTATGGCGGTTTTGAGATTCCAGACTTTTTTCAGTCTAACTGGTTTGAAGTAAAGGCCTGGGACCTGGTGGGTCGGCAGGGGGAGCAGTTTTCCGTCCCACAGTCTCGGTCTCTAGACTCGGGGTCCTATCAAAAGCAGCAGTGCCCTGCACTTCAGTTAAAAAGCAAAGCAAAGCAAAGCAAAAAAACAAAAGTTTCTTCATACATCTTACTATTCAGTGTGTGCCTCGCCCACAAGGTTACCCTAGAGCGGCTCTGTAACCCTCCACTGAAATAGGCTTTATTGATTGCGCTGGTCCTATTGTTCTCTTTCCAAGTCCCCCAAGTTCAAGTTCATCCTGGTGTTACATCATGTCTGGTTGCTCTTAGCAACCAGACAGACCCAGACGTGACTGTCATTAGCAAGAAACCCTCTCACTCTCCTCCCACCAGCCTTCCCGCAGTTCTGACGTAGCAAGCCCACTGCAAACACACTGAAGTATTTATTCTGCCTAATTTATGACCCTACCCAGCAAGCTAGACCCCCACTCCAAAAACCAACACTGTTGTATATTTAATTAATCTGTCTTTCTTTGGCATTTGAGAAAGTTAGACAAAGGGCTAATTATTGTGTTTCCCTCTCCACACTTTTCTTTTGGAGTGTGTGTGTGTGAATATTTGCATGGGAAAGAAAACTATGAGGCCCCGCATTGGCCCCTCCCCTTTTTATTTTTTGCCCTATTGACATTTCATGAAATACTTTAGCTGCTTAAGGGAGTTAGAAAAAAAAAAAAAGAAAGAAAGAAAATCTGTGCTGTGAATGTTACTCCTTCTGAGTTGGTGTTCAGTAACACAAATCAACTCATGACATGTTTGAATTTAAATGCTAACCACATACTCTCAGAGTTACTTTAAAGGTTAGTTTTTAATCAATAGAAGTTGCTGACTCTGGGTTTTTGAGCTGCACACTGCAACTCCCAGGCTTTTGTCTAATGTTAAAGCTCAGGAACTTTTTTTCTTTTTTTCTTCCTTGAGATGATTTTAGCAATGGTTTGAAGATGCGGAGGCAGCCTATTGTGCTTCCACCAGCAACGCGAGCCTAGCAGCCCTGTGGTGGGCTGTCAATATGGCTCCTAAGGCAGGGGTTGGGGGTCTTTAATAACCCGTGAAAAAACCTTAATTAACCCTTTCAGGCCCAAACCAAAACCTATTCTTCCACTTTTCACTCCTGTAATTTGACCATTAGTACTTATTTCAACATCACACTAATCTTTGTGACAATTAACCCAGCTACTTGACCAAGGGCTTCCAGAATGCAAAGCCAGATAGGGGAGCCACACACGAACTTCCCTTCCCTCCTCTCTCTCTCTCTCTCTCTCTCTCTCTCTCTCTCTCTCTCTCTTTCTCTCTCTCACTCTTTCATTCTTTCTTCTTTCATTTTTTGAATGAGGTCTCTTAGTAAACAGTGGAAACAGTTGTAACAATAAGAAATTCATCCATTTCGCCAAGTTTTCTATTGGTCAGTTTGTAGTGGGAGACACTGTGAGGGGTGTGGCAGCCACCCACACAGAGGTGCCTCTGACCTTCTACAACCTTCCACGAACTGCTAATCATAGTAGATGGAAAAGGTAACAACAGGAAAAGCCGGTTTTTTCCCTTGTGACATTTTCCTTTAAATTTCTGCTTTTTGAAAACATTGCAAGTTGGAGAATGCCCACTAAAGAACGGCTCCGCACCTTCCTTCTTGGGGCAGGAAAATAGACAAGGAATCAGAGACTGCCCAGTTCTTGGGTTGAACCAAATCACTGGGTCAGAAAAACCACCCTCACATCTGACATCCGCTTGCATTTTCATACTTTATAGTCCCCTAATCTGCCCTACAGTGTCCAGGGGACTACAAAGGAATCTCTGTCCCTTATCTGCAGCGAGTGGCAATATTACAGTACAGCATCAGAGGATGTTATCTTGATACATTTACATTGAGGAAGTAAACACTGAGCTTTGATCTAGGCCCCACCCCCACCCCCCAGGAACATTCAACTACAGTTGATTTGGTGGCCCATAAATCCACACTCCCACAAAGGCTCTAGTTTCAAAAAAAAAAAAAAAAAAAAAAGAATTAGCCAGTTACATTCCCAACGTCCACAGCTTGGGATGTGCCAGGGGTGGGAGGGGGAACCTGTCCTCTTTCAGTGTTCAAGGTGAAACATCAAAAGGAATCTGCAGCCCAAGACAAGGGCTCAGCTTTCCTTCCAGCCGGTCAGATGGAGAAGTAATCTCATCAGGTTGGAAAGTGCTGACTCAGGATTCAATAAAGTGCCTGCAGATGTGGCGTCTCCAAGGTATTCAACTCATGTAATGCAAACCAGCTCTGCGCCGAACGGACGCGCTTATAAAATTTCATTTAACCATTGGGGCACAGCTCTCCTAGGAGTTTTTATCACGCTCCCCGCCCCTTAATTTACAGGTCCATGAAAGGTCCAGCCCCGTTCTGTGGGGACTCTGGAATTCTCACAGTAGTCAGGGTTTATGAACCATAAGCATCCTACACAAGAGGGCTGAGATGGCCCGCAGGCACCGTGACAGAGGCAAGCTGCCTCTTCTCTTGTGCCTTGTTGTGAGCAACTACAAAATGGAGTCAGTCCTGACTCTACTGGAAATGGGTGAGGAAGGCAAGGGACACCTTCTTGTCAACAACCAGTAATATTCTAACGCATATAACTTCTTTTACAGTCTCCCTTTCTACTCAGAGGGCAGGGCTATACATTTTAAAAACAAGAAGGAAATAGATCTGAGGTAGTTATACTTTACTTGGGGGCGGGGGAGAGCGCAGGTTTCGGGAGAGGGTGCTGTGGAGGGCAGGACAGACTGTGACGGCAAAAATCTGTTTTTCAAATTAAAAAGTTGAACAAAAGGCCTCAAGGGCAAAGTTTAACACTGCACGGAAGGAGGTTGTTAATGTGGAATCCAGGACTGGGTGTGACACAGCTTTCTTCTCCCGGTGAGGTGGGTTATTTAAGGACATTTACACACATAAACGGAAACACAAAAATACAGGAAGCTCCCCACTCCGACACAGTACTCCCTACCAGCCCCACCAGGGACAGAGCAAGCAGATCTGCGTTGAGTGCGGTTACCATTTTGTCCCTCGTGGTGAGGCTACCTCTGCGGGACCATACTAATCCAGCCAGTCAGTCATTTTTGGCTTCCTGTTCTTGTTTGCATGAACTAAGCCTACTATTTAGCACAAATGAGTTGTCCTTGGCAAATCAGCCAAAAGCAGGGGGTGGGGGGGCACCCCTGTCTCTGACACAGAAGGAGTAGACAGACCTCTGTGTGCACTGCAGTGTCTCCTTTTAGGATCAACCATTTAGGAGCACTTAGGCCCTTGGTCAGTAAGCAACAAGAGCCTGTCGTTTGCTTGCTGTTGTGTACATGAGGGTCTGGGAATGTTAGGAGGTAAAGAAATGCGGCATCTGCCTTTAAGGGCTTTAGTGGCCAGAAGGAAGGGGCTGGCCTTAGACCTCTACGACTTTCAGGATTTCTGGAAGGATCTTGATAAACTTGTGTTGACTGCTGGGGCCAAATGTCCAAAGCCCCCACACTGAATTCCAAGGGTGGGATGTATGATGTCACGTATGAAGAGCTCTGTGCTGGGAATGAGAGAAGATGGCAGTAGTCAGTGCTGGTTTCTGAAAGGGTGACATGCTGTATGCAGGTGTTAGTCACGGCCAGCCTCAGGCTTTGATCTCCACAGCCATTTTTCTTGTCTGATTTTATTTTGTTAATTAAAGAAAGCCTGTTTTCAATAACTCTAAACCAAGACTTGTTTATTGTACAGGAAACTATTAAAACATTAATGGTCCATGAGTGGCCTTGCTTACCTTTGTAGCCTTATCTTTTCACCACTTGGCCTGTGTTAAACTCCTTCCAGATCCCGCCTCCCCCCCCCCCCCCAAAGCCAAATGCTTCCTCCCTGCTGGGCCTGGGCACAGGCTAAGCCTCTTCCTTGTCATGTTAACACTTGCTTGTCCCCAGGGTCTAAGACTGAATAACCCCTTTTCTTTAAAAATTTTTAAAATTACATTCGTGAGTGAGTGAGTAAATGTGTGTGTGTGTGTGGTGTGTATGTGTGTGTATGTATGTGTGTGTGTACGTGTGTATGAGTATGTGGTGTGTGTATGCGTGTGTGTATGTGTGTGTATGTGTATGGGTATGTGTATAGTGTATGTATGTGTGTGGTGTGTGTATGTGTGTATGTGTGTATGTGTGTATGTGTATGTGTGTGTGGTGTGTATATGTGTGTGTGGTGTGTGTATGTGTGTGTGTGTGTGTGTGTGTGAGCTGTGGAGGTCAGGGACACCTTGTAGGAGTTGGTTCTCTTTTTCTATCATGTAGGTTCCAGGGATTGAACTCAGGTTGTCAGGCTTGATAGCAGGCAGCTTTACCTGCTGAGCCATCTTGGCCTTCCACAGATGCTCCCCTCCCCTACTCCCATCCCCCACCCATGAGGGCCTTTACAAAGGTCTTTCCCTATAGACTTCATCTGTTACTTTGGTGGGACTACTACACCTTCCCAAGAAAGCTACTTATGTTCTCAGTGTGGTAACCCGAGGGTCTTGCCCAGTGTCAAGAAGAGGAAATGCTGAACAAATATTGTTAAGGAAAGGAAGAAGGAAAATGCAGGATTCTGCTCCCCAGAGCCAGGTACCAGCTGCTCCCCGTTATCTCGATAGGTGTCCAGAGCTCAGCAAGGCCACATGCATGCTCACCGCACATGCTATGGCCTCCCGAGGGCAGTGCCAGGCGCCCTCCTTGGAGAGACACAAGTCTCTAAGGGCTGCCCCAGGCAGTTCCGATTGATGAGCTGTTGCAATGGGGCCAACTGCGTCAGTAGCATGTGCAATAGTTTTGTAACATGGCCTTCTGCCTGCTTACTACATACACAGCACTTGTCCAAACCACCACTCCCTGGAGGGCAACGCTGCTGCTCCCAGCCAAGACCTCTGCTTTGGTTCAAACCTCAATACGGGAAAACACTAATCTTTTTACCCAATAAACCATCCAGTACCTTCAAACTGAAAGTGCACACACAGTCCAGCTCTGCAGCTGCTCTTCGGCTAGAATCTTACCATATCCCAGCTTACCCTGGTATCACTCTTACGACCAAGTCTATTTTCTTCTTCGTCTTTCTTTATGTTTTCCTCTGTTACTCTCACTCCCATGAAACCAAAGACTTTTGTGTTAAAAACTGCCCTCTGGCCCACTTGTGTTGGCTTGGAGGACCTACTGCAGGGCTATTTCCCAGGGCACACCCTTGACCTCTGGTGTCCAGCCTCCCAGGAACACTGGCACCTGCACTCTGTGGACTAGCTAGATGACTTTAGGCAAGGTTGTTGGCACCTTTGAGTCTCAAGTTTTCAGCTTCATATCTTTGCCCATTTTGAGGGGATTAATGAGGTACCTGACTGAGTGCAAGTTCAGGAAACCAAGGCTGAGCTTCTCTGCTGTTAAATATGGCCCTAAGGGTCCAGTGGATCTAAAGAGAACGCGTTTCTGAAGAAAGTGGTCACTCAATCTAGTGTTTTCTCATATTCAGTGATATAGGTTTTTGTTTTGTTTTGTTTTTGTTAAAAGTGTCTGTGCCAGCTCCTTTTTCTAGTTGCGAGGGAAAGTTCTTGAGAAAGTAAAAATCTGTCTTTAATTGTGGTATTAAAGTCAGAGCAGTGAAACCCACGACACAAAAGGAGCTCAAGCCCCTGAAAAGCATCAGGCTAAACTGCAGGCCTTCCAGGCTGGGGATGAGGGGCGCCAGGAGGGAGGGAGGGAGACAGGGAGTAGTCAGGAAACCAAGTGGGACAGAAACAATCCTATTTTGGTTTTTGTTAGTGAATGGCATACTACATAGATCAGAGACTTCTTATAAAACACAAACCCCCACTGTACACAAAGCACAGGAAAACGTGAGGAAAAGGGTGGGGGGGGGGGAGTAAAAGCAGCTTAGGGTGTGTTAACGCTGCTATTCTGTCAGCTTAAAGAGTATTTTATGCTTGATCAACAGCTCTTTTTTATTGTGCTTTTCTTTCATTCATTGAAGACATCAAAGCGGCCCCACCAGCGTACCTGCCCTTCTGTAGCGCTTGGGAGGAGGCTCTAATGAAGCCGGCCTCTGGGAGCCAGAGACCCCCGTGGACATGGCAGTTCAAAGGGAATATTTCAACAATGATTACATTTTGTAAATCTTTTTATGAAAGAGACAGCTTATTTCCTGCTTTTTCATGAAAAAAAAAATAGATTCTACCCATTAAAGTAAGTCTGAGCCACGGAAGCTGCCAGAGATCTGAGGTGCAGCGTGGAGATTAAGGGGACAGCAACCTGATGAAATTGTCCTGAACTCCTATCTCCTCCTCAGTTGGGGTGACAGTACCGGATATGTTGGGCGGAGCTGAGGTGGTGGCACAACAGCCTGGCCTTGGAAAATGTGGTGTGAATGTAGTGTGTTTATGTGTGTGTGGGAGAGAGAGAGCGAGAGAGCTTTGGGTTTAATTTTCTCCCTGGGACCTATGTTTACCACCAGTTCTCTTTTTTATTTCAATTCTATGATGATCAACATATCAACAAGCCGCTAGCCATGGACACTTCACACTTCGATCCTGTACAAACAGGACAAAAGAAGAATTTTCTTTCCATTTCATTAAGTGTTGTATTTAATGCCTAGATATATAAGACTAAGCCTTTCTCATCCAGGAAGTTATTCATAAAAAGGTAGATTTGCTCTTGAGACACAAAGACGGCTTTATTAGTTGCTACTGTCTGTCTTTAGAGGCAGGGCCTAGCCCTTTCTTAGTTTTGATTTTTCGCATTCAAGTATTCTTTTTTCCAACTTTTTACTTTTCTCCAGGAGAAAGTTGTGTAGAGTGGAGGCAAGAAAGGAACATGATTTCCTGGGGAGCTACAAAATGAAAAAAAAAAAAAGTACGTTTTCTACATATTGGATTCCAATTTTTATTAAACGCCTGCTGTCTAACAAGGGCAGGCAGTCACACTTGGGGTTAGCTGAATGGTGGCCCAGGGAGGTGATGTTTCTCTTTGAAGAGAAAGGCAGGCAGCGGAGGTCGGTGCTCAGTAGAGCGTGGTGGGCCCTTTCCTACCAGAGCTCTTCCTCCCAAACATGGCTGGGGCTTGGAGCAAACCCACCTCTAGGACTGCTGTTCTCACCCTGTGGGCAGATAAAGCCAGGAAAGGGGAGCGGAACGTGACAGTTCGAAGCCCAGTTATTTCAGGATTCGCTCAGAGGCATCCTGCAGCAGAGTGCCAGCATTTCTGGGCCCCTGCCAGGGACAAACTCCAGCTCTCATGGTTCAGCCACTGGGGCCTTTGTGACTGTGTGACACCTGCACCTTGATACATGGTTGTTGTTTCAAGACCGGGTCAGATGTAACCCGGACTGGCCTTGAAGTCACCATTCAGACTAGGATGACCTCAAGCTTCTTGCCTCTACTCCCCAAATACGATGGTACAGGCTTGTGCCACTCTCCCCAGCCATTGTGGGACTTTCTGGCCAGCAGGTGCCTCCTGTCCGGCCTGTGCACAGGTCTTTGCTCCTGTCTTCTGTGCACTGCCTCTGTTTTTTCTCTTGGGTCTGGCTTCCCACTTCCACCTCAAGCAAGGCTCTTCCTTCCTGCTGAGCTGTGGAAAGGCTGCAGAGGAAGCACAGAAGACCACCAATCTCTCAAAGGCTGTCCAATCCAACCTTACTTCCTATTCCACTCACCGCAAGAGGAAGCAGGCTGGAAGAGAGCTACCACCCCTTTGGCAGGCAGCTGGAACAGAAGCTTCTAAGTGCATCAGAGGCAGGCATGGAGGAGCACTCCGAGCACACTGTGGATGAAGCTGGAGCTCTGCCTTTCTGAATTCTTGAGATTAAAGACTGAGAGTGATGTGCAGTATTGGCTGCAAGTCTGGGACCCCTGGATGAAAATCCAGACCCATCAGTGGCTGCTGTGGAACCTCCTCTGTGTGCACTGCAGACACTGTCACCCCTACATCCGCCTTCTCCCTCCAGAACACCTGGCTTTAGAGTCCGCTGGCCCAGGAGTCATCTGTTTTATGCCCACCATTGGCAGTGATTTTTGCTAGGGATTAGAGTATTCACGCCCCACTCTGAGGTTTGAATAAGCGCCACCTTGGAAGGCTGTGCAGGACACAAGAGGGCCCAGCTTAACTTCTGTGCACCCCAGGCTGGAGGAAATAAACAAAATAAGACAAAAAAAGCCTAAGAAAACAAAACAGAACAAAATGGGGGAAAAAACAAAACAAAACAACCACAAGCCAGCAAAATTAGCCTAAAACACCAGCAATCATTAGGGAAATCTCCCCCTACCCGCCACCCCCTCAACCCTGAGACTGTGCATGGGAAGTGGGGATTACCAGTTGAGTCACGACTGCTGACAACCCTGGCTAGTGGTTTTCCTCAGCATATCTTCTAAGCCCCAAACCAGGGCCAAGGAGAAATGCTTGCCTCCTCCTCCAGAGACTGTGACAGGATTTAGAGTTTTACAATAAAACTTGCCTTTGTTAAGAAGTGACTGGCAACAACATGACCACATGGGGGGGAGTTTACAACTTCCATGACAGGGTTTTTCCCCCCTTAATGCTGAGACGGCACATGTTTTTATGTCTAGATTTACTTCCTTCTGATGTGTAGATTAAATTTATAACTGAGTAATACTCATTACTACAAACAATTCAATTTTCCCCCAAGTACTTCCAGGAGTTGTAAAGACGCAGTCTACAGAGTTGGAATACAAGGCGAAGACCCCAGAGGCGTGCCAGGTGTCCACCTGAAGGGCTGGCCTTACCTGTGATTTGGTCATGAATGAAGCACAGGTGACGGCAGAGTGACTTGGAGGAAAGGAATAGCACCCTAGCACAGAATATTTATTTTCACCTTCCTAGTAAGGATTTCTGGGTAGATCATCTCAAAAGCAAAGACTGAGTCAACCAGGCATGCAAGCAGGTTACTCTTACTTGCTCTTCTGGCTAAGTCCCAGTTGGGTGCTCCACCAGCCACAAAAACTTAGTAACAATTCAGAACACATACTGAGTACTAGCTTGGAGATGCCACACACGTCTACTGTGCTACTGCTTAAAAAAATTAATATGAACTGTAAGACTATTATATGCTCGTCAAGTCTTTTAAGGGCCCTTTGCTCCCATTAGACTACCATACTAATGGGAGATCCTATTGCTTATTTCACAAGGATGGTAGCAGGTTCAAACCGCGTACACCGGCCTTCATTGTCACTTGCCATTACAAACATCTTGCAGATATGATAAACTGCTATTCTAGAAGATGCTCCAGTTTAAAAAATAATTTTCCAATATTTTCCCTAGTGTTAAAGAAGTGAGCTGTCTGGGCTAAAATATGACTTCCTGTTCAACCACATCAACTTTTCTGTATTGTTCTGCAGGACACATTTATGAGTTCAAGTTCAGGGTTAAACTAAATAAAACGGCTCATCCAGAGTTTACAACACAGCCTCATTTACATGGGTTTTCTCTGAACTGTGCCGGCACAGTGTGCTAGTTTCCAAGGCTTAACACAAGAATGTTTTAAGGCTGGAATATGAGCTGCTTTCTCAGGCACAGCAGACCTCTCAGAGGCTCCGGGCAACACTGAACTATAGTTGCCATGAACATTTCTGTAGACCTATCTTTGAGGCTACAAGAAAGAAAAGATGCAGGACCAACAGACTAGATCTCCCTGATTTTTTTAAAACCAGGCATTTGAATTACCATCACAGCAAGGGTGAATCATGGACTCTAGACACATAGGATGTGGAATTCTAGGACAGAACTTCATTGCCGTGACTTCGAGTTTTCTGCAATTACTTTCAGCCTTTTGTGGAAGCGGCCAACACACACACGTGTTCTTTTCAGATATGAAGATGCCGGCTTCTTTATACCATTTTCTATCTTGTGAATGAAGTTGAAAAGTGTTGTTAGAAAAATGTTTCCAACCACCACAAATCTCATTTTATATTTACAAAAAAACACAAGAGGTTTTTGAGGTCAACAATATCTCGGGTAATGGAAGCCAATGAGTGCGCACCTAAGAGGAAGAGCCAAAGTTGAAATTCTAAATTGTTCCCTAGGAGTCAAGACAGAGCGAGCTGGTTCCTGGTCAGCCAAGACTGACACTCAGCTCTGCTAAGCAAGGGTCCAGGAGACTGGAAGAGCCGGCTACGGTCTTCGTGAAGTGCAGAGGGAGAGGGAGAGTGAAGGGCTGTGTCCTTTGCCTTCCCTCAGAATGAGAATTTATCAAGCCAGCGGGTAGCCGAGGACAGCACGCAGTAGCGCTGATGGCAACTGTCCTCTCACAGTCTGCTCACACCGTTCTCTGAGCTGTGACCACCACGCAGGTTGCTTGGTTCTCAGGTTCACCAGCAGCGCCTTCCAGGGTGACCCATGATACACTAATATAAAATGGCTCAAGAACCTCTGCTGTGGGGCCCAGGAAATAGACTGAGGGTGGGTTAGGGCAGAGACACAGGGATCTGTGTCATGGGTTTTGCACATCAGTTGAGAGGGGACTGAGACGGCCTTGCTAGCCGGGTGGGTATGAAGATAAAATGAAACAGGGGATGGACATGCTTTGCCATCTGATCGTCCTCGTGGGTCCAGGAGGTTGGAGATGATACTTTGCTTTAGAAGGGACAGGGAGGGAGGGGACACCTCTCTGCCTGCAGCAAGACAGAAGTCTCCTTTTCAAACGCTAGTTCATGGGCCTTTCTTGGATTGGCAGGGTCACAGCATGTGGACTCTGGCTCTGTGGTTGTTTTACTCTGTCTCACAGCCCTGGACTTGGTTTACTCCCATGCTGAAAAATATCCAATATAGGAAACAGAAATATGCTTCAAATGAAACCTTTCGCTATGCAGTTTGTGAGTTTATTCTATGCACTGTGGACACAAGTAAAGTGGAATCCATGTTCACAGATATGGCTTGGAGTTTGACTCTCTGTGTAGAAGTTCACCTATGCTCATAGCTCCGAAGAGCGCATTAGTCTCTCCACAGGACTGGTTCCCAATCTGCAAACTGATGACAGTTCTATACATGAGATGTGGTCACTTCTTTGCCTCTCTTCTTTTTGTTTCTCTTCTTTATTTTTCATAAATGCTAATAATAACTTTGGTCCATTGTCTATGGCCAATGAGCCCTTGACATTGAGGAAAGGCATTAAAAAAAAAAAGGCAGTTGCCAATGTCACCAAGCAACTCTTGCAAAATGGTGGGTGGGAGGGATCTGGAACTCCTAATTGCTTTGAAGACAAAACAATTTGGTAGCTCAAAAATGTTTTATACTTGTTTATGTATGTGGGTAAATTTGGACAGTGTGCTAGTTTATGCTGCCTCTTCTATGAACACTACTCACATCCTTTTTTTCTGTAAGCAACACGCTAATTCTAGAAACTAGCTCTCCTGAATGGAAGTTAAGGAATGAAGTGAGCAAGCTGCCTCCTGTAAGTAAATTATGCACGCGGAGGAATGGCTTCTCTCTTACATTGCCTTAGACTTAGTTACCCAGCATTTGGGAATGCCTCCCCCACCCCCCCACCCTGCCCACCCCACCTCCACTGCTTGCTAATTCCATGTCTTACTTAGGGAAAACAGCAAGGAATTGGGAAAGGCCAGTCTAGATTTGATACCCCTGAGCCCAGGCCAGAGGAGCTTTAGTGAACTCCGTGAGGATGTCCATCAGGCTGCCCTTGGTTGGGAAAGGTCATTGTGATGCAAAGCCCCCAGGGGAAGAGCCAAGCAAACAGCTTTCCTCGAAGATGCTAGGACTTGGAGAACTGTGATGTCATCAGGGGAGGGGCTAAAAGAACCCGCTGCTTCTTCCCACTTAGGCAGGAGAAAATATTTGGGAAGAAGCTAACTGAGATATACAGGGTGGCTTTGCCTGGAGGGTGATGGGGGGGAGGAAGAACAACACGTGTGGCACAAGCCAGACAGCAGAGAAGATGTGAAATCACCACTGACGTGAAGTCAGAGCTCTCATTGATTTGTCATCACCATATTTCATAATATTTGCCTAGGAACACACACACAAAGCCTATCAGGTTAAATTAATCCTAATGATCAATTTTCATCTTATTCTAATTAAACAATTTCAATTTAATGAATGCAAGCATAGAAATTAGTCAAAATTATAAATGTAAATGTTGAACTTTAAATCAAAGGTCCTTCCTATTCCTCATCTTGTATAAAAGCACTTTGGAGTGCTTGCCTGTGTGGTGATGGGGATGTTAACCTTTGTCTGCACTGTGAAGGGCAGAGGATAGAAAACTGTGCAGGGAAGAAGCTACCCAAGAGCACAGACAGGCCCCCCCCCCTCTCTCTCTCTCTCTCTCTCTCTCACACACACACACACACACACACACACACACACACACACACACACACACACCCCACACACCCTACAGTAGTCTTTGGGAAGAAATTCTCCCAAGGAGAATAGGATAAAAAGCTTTTACTCTTCAGGATTCCCGAAGCACTTGTGTGGCTCTGTTGCAGTGGTTCTCAGCTTGTGGTACTCAACTCCTCGGGGGAAGGGCGTCAAGTGACTCTTTCACGGGGATGATCCATCAAGACCATGAGAAAACATAGATATTTACACTGCAATTCCTAACAGTAGCAAAATTACAGTTATGAAGTAGCAATGAAATAGTTTCATGGTTGGGGGTGGGGCGGGGAGTGGTCATGGCAGCATAAGGAACAGTAAAGGGTCGTAGGAAGGTGGGAACCACTGCTCTAATGGATCCTTGGCTTTCATATAATGCCTCTGTAAAATAAAGACCATGCCCCCAAAGCCACACACTCTGACACCAGCTCCTTCCGTCTCTGCAGGCAGACTCCGGATCCCTGTCCTGCGTGAGGTATGTGGTCTGTGAGCTGTTTCACCTCCAGGGCTTTGGCCCTTTTACTAAGAGGCGCTGTTTTATTGAAGTGAGAGAGTTTAGTCCAACGTGCAGTTAAATTTCTATCGAAAAATGAGTAAATACTCTTCAAGGGAATTATCAGCTTCCATGTTGTTTCTTCAACCTCAAAAAATGCTGGCATCTTGAAGTGGATTTAAAAACTGTACGAGGTATATCAGAAATCCAAGGCATCCCCATCAAGATACTAAAAAGCAATTCCTCTCCTTTCATAAAAATCCTAAGTGGATGATTCAGAGCTCTGACACAAAGCAAGCAAAGGTCTGGCAAAACGACCCTTTAATTTAATTTTCTCACCCTAAAAAGGTTACGAAAATTTGAAAGCAGAATATCTTTTAAATTAGAAAAAACTGTGTGTTGTGATACTTCAAGTGGTTCCGCAGTTGTCCCAGCTCTTGGTCTGGGGAGAGTACTCACTGTTCTTACTCAGAAAACAGCCGCAGTTGCTTGTCCCACAAGGAGGCCTTTGTCATGGCCTCAGCTCTCCATCCCCACCCACTCCTGGTTATACATGAGAATTATTTGATAGCATTCAACTCACTATTACTGTTTGGGGACATTACGAGGGAAGAGCAGAGTGGTTTAATAATATAGTTAATTAGTGTAGTAATCACCATTAGGCTTAGTAATGATGGAGGGAACCCTATACCTTAGTTAATGGCCATGGGCGAGCCATTCCGGACTGCCAAGGGTAGCGATGGTTTTATCTTGAACCCCGTGGGAATGACACTTAGCCTGTCACGTTTAAGCTTTGACCTTCACTGATCAGCATGGTCCTAATCCCCAGATTTCATAATCTTAACTGGGAAACATTAAAATATGGATTCACTCCAGCTGGCAAGGATCTTTATGTTCTTTTCACTAAAAAAGCTATAAATCCAATGGTTGACCTTTTATTTCCAGGTCACCAGTGACACTCACTCAGCTCCGTCCACTCACACAGGATTTATGTTAGAGTTTGCAGGTTGAAGCCATGAAAATTGAACTTTAATGAAATGTCTTTCAAAGACGTACACTTAGATAGAAAATTTCCCACAAGAAATTAGTGATAGCTTCTCCTCCACCTGCCCCCACCTCCAAACAGGGATTCTACCCTCTGGCTCACTGGTGGGCTCAACTGAATCTACCGACTGTTCTCTTGTAGGAGGCTTCCTCTAGAACCATTTTTCCTGAAGGTCCAGGTTGTTCGTGTTTGGGAGACAACAGCGCCTTAGCTTCTGGCTTAGGTCTCTAAACTGAGAGACTTTGAGACGATCCCTTTCACGTCACCGCGCCTGGTCTAGCTCCAGCTGAAAACGTCCCTTGTCCTTCTGCAACAAATCAATCTTATTGATGGGAGGCAGTCGTTCATGCTGTCAATCAGGGGAATGTGATCCGATGGGGCCCCAGTGCGCTGAGATAAGGGAGGCGCTCCACCTGCTCGGGTCTGCACCATCTGAATGAGATCAATGCTTCCACCCACACCCTCCCCTGCCACGCAGCACCCTAACTGTCACAATTAATAATGTACAAGGAGCTGATTAACTTAAGTAAAGTGCTCTCCGCTGTGTAAACACATGGAGACCTGTGAGGCGAGGGTTGATCAGAAAAGAACCAACTGTCATTTTTTTACTTTTCCCGTGGACACGCGCTCACTTTCCATTCTTCTCTTGTAACAATTACTGTACGAGCCACTCTGACAGAGTCAATAAATTGATCGGGGGTGGGGGGTCTTGATGCAGCCACAAAGCAGGCTAATCTGAGGCACCATTATCTGTCCGGAGAGTGTGGGGTGGGGCACACTCAGGGAACGGAGAGCAAAATTGGAGTGATTCAGGACAGAGGAACCTGGATGTCCTAGGTACCTCTCCACCTGACACCTCTGGAACAGACAGACGCACGTGTGGCAGATGTGCTACATGTGGTGCGATGACAGGAAGGAAAAAAAAATCAGCCTTCAGCTTGGCTAAAAGATGCAGCCTAAGTAATACCATATGCACCACTTATTCAGGTCTCTGTGGAGCTTCAGTCACTCACGCGATCTGCAATTCAATGAGGATCACCACCCCATTAGGGCTAATCACGTCAGGCAGACCATCTGACAAAACAAACATCCAGAAACGGCTCCGCCCCCCCTTTCCCAGGTTCCCAACCCTGGTCTGCACTGGGATTTTGTCCTGCCTTCCTTCACCAAGCATAAAGTTGAACTGTTGTCTTTTTAAATGTGGAATTGTACACACAGACTCTTGTCTCTGCTGTTCCTTGACAGATTTATCCTCAGAACCAAAGCCTGATGCTGTTCGTTGTGCTTCCGCTTGCTCCTTGGGAATACACTAAACATGCTCTTAATATGGAAGTGCCATTCTCCTGGCCAATGAAGGACATGACGGCGCACTTCATGGAAAACCAATGTAGAGGGCCAAAGCTGGAGACTCAACTCAAGGGGTCTCACCACGTTAACTGTCCTGTCTCTTCCCACTCACACGCCCTTTGTCTTGACAACAGAGACTTCCGGTTTTGCCTCAGAGCCTACAAGCTTCAGTTTACAGGCAGTGAAGGGTAGGGATTTTTTGCATTCTAATTAGGAAAAAAACCCGTATGCCCCACCAATGGAAGGAGAGAGTTAGTTCATGACTGTCAAAATGTGACTTCTGGGGACCAGGAGGTTACACAGAATCACCATGATCACATGATAAGCCAACTCAGATCTGCCTTTCATCCTAGAAAGGAGAAAACTCAAGGCCACATGTGTTTACATTCAATTCCTGTAAATTTCATGCCCAGTGGGCGGATCACACCAAGAAAGGCCAAGGCTCTTGCTGCTCAGAGCCGTCCATACTTTTTTGCAAGTCTTAATGTTTCACAAAATAAAGTTAAAATGTCTCCCAGATCCAGGGACATGCTCAGCCATGACCAGGCCTCCTTAGATCCAGGGACATGCTCATCCATGACTATGCCCTCCTCAGATCCAGAGACATGCTCACCCATGACCAGGCCTCCTTAGATCCAGGGAGACGCTCACCCATGACCAGGCCTCCTTAGATCCAGGGACATGCTCAGCCATCACTAGGACCTGGTTTAAACTCCAGCCTCACTTTTCAGAATTCTCAATGTTATATGACAGAAGGTCACACAAAGTAGTATTCTCTACCCACAATCTAACTACCTCTTAGTACACTTTATCCCACTCACTAAAGGAGCATTCTTCCACCATGGATGCTTCTCCCACAAAACTAGCTCTGTAGTCACCTCTGATGCATACTCCCCACACCCACACTCTCTCTCCAGAGTTCTTCCTGCTCTTCTGGCATACAGATTGCCTACTCTCCCCTCCAGAAGTCTGTGTACTTTGTAGGGCAGTGATTACATTACATATCCCTACAGCCTTTCTCTTAGCTCAATACACTATGAGGAATATAGTAGGTGCCCAATACATTCTGACTTCCCTCATCTCCTTAAGAGCCATTACTTGAGTCACAAGTGGCAGAGATGAGCTGGGCACCTAGGTACTCTGACTCCTGGCCCAGTGGTGGCTCTACTTTCCCAATATGCACAAGACTGATCTACAGTTGGCCTCATCACAGGACCTTCCTATAGTATTATCCTTGTGTTACCCAGTACCACTCTGTCCCCATCCATAAATGTAAACACACATGGCCAGGCATCAGAAGATGAAGGAGTACACTGACAGGCAAAGGCTGTAGGCCGTGAGAGCCAGCCAACAGTTCTTCCATTACCAAGGCAACAGGAGGCAAGTTGCCTATCCCGCCCATCCTGAGCCCTTCCTGTGTCTTCCAAGGCAGTGCCATGAGGACCTGAGTTTGCTCTTACTCTGTGTTCATGCTCACACTTCGGAGGAGAGTGACACTGAAAGTCAATGGCCAGCTGTGCTAACCCTGTCCCAACAGCAGCAGAGAGATGCTAGAAGTCAGGAGCCTCAATGAGTAAGAGACGAGTTGGAAGATATCAGGACAGCAGCCACTCTCTTGGGCTCTGCTACAAGGACGCACTGTGAGGCTTCTGGGAGAGTCCTCATGAAGTGATCAGGGAGAGGCATGCACTGAGGACAAACCATATTGTGAGGCAATATCCTCCAAAGAGAGGTCAATGGTGACAGTGTTTTCCTTCATCTCCAGTACAAACTTGGGAGGACACTGAGGGGCTGAGGGGACAGGAAGGATCAGTGGAAATCAGTAGCTCTTTGGAGACTCTCACTTTAGGCCAAGGTCTCTGGCTTGGAACTATGTATCTTTCAGACTGCCAAAGACTTGGACTCATTGGCAGCCCTGGGAAGGGTGCTGGCTAGGAAGCTCTGGGTACTCAATTCCTCCCTCAAGTGCGCAGGCATCACATGGAATGCGGGAGCCTTGTGTGGAGGCTCTTAGTCTTGGCCTTTTCCTCACAAAGGCTGAATGAGCTGTGAGAACCCACTGTGCTGTGTCCTCCTGGAGTTCATGTAGCAGGGAGGGCTCAGCTTCCTGTTCTCCAACCTCTGTTGACTCTGGCTCGGCAGAGCTCTGTGCTGTTCTCCTACAGAGGAAGCACCTGGCTCTAAGGCTGGTTCCAGGCACTGTGTGTGGAACCCCCAGGAGCTGAGCCACATGCCCTCTATATGGCTGTCTCAGGGTCTACATTGACCCAGTGAGAGGTGGCCTACCTGGGGTATGGGTAGTCTTGTCTACTTTCTGGACCTCAAACAGCAGCTAAGAGTGATGACACGTCTTTCTTTCCTCCCTCCCCCTCTCTCCCTCTCCTTACACACACACACACACACACACACACACACACACACACACACACACACACACGGGGAAGCAGTAGAGAACACAATTGTATGAAGACCAGTATTAACAGAGGAAAGAAGTACCAATCAGGGAAGTTGAAAAGCGTATGGAACGTCTCAGAGAGCGGGAAATGGTGTGTGACAGACACTGTTAACAGCCCTGACCACGGCGTGCTGCTGCTTTTTTCGTGGAATTAACTCTGTTTTGATGTAAGAACATGGTCAGTATTGGGTAATGAATGGGACAAGATTTAAGCCAATCAATACAATCATAATTATGCTAGGTTTCCCAACACCTAAATATTGGGCTGAAATGGGACTCAGTTTCAGCTAATGAGAGCTAAATAGGAGTTCGGTAGCAAGGCACAAGGGTGGAGTATGGCACCTTTCTCTGCTGTTGCTGGAACAATGCAGAGTGATATGGTGGTGGTGTTTGGAGATGCAGGAGCTATGCTGGAATTGGGGGGAGGGGGGCAGCATGAAGACAGAAAGACAGCATCCCGAGGAGCACAGAGCAGGATTTTAGAAAGCACCCTGACTACCTTAAGTAATATTTAACTGGCTTTTCTCCTAGTAAGTAGATGCTATTATGATTTCATTAAATGGATGCAGAAGCTGGATTTCAAATGGGAGCACACATGTGGGCATAGCCAGGACGTGAGCACACATGTGGGCATAGCCAGGACGTGAGCACACATGTGGGCATAGCCAGGACGTGAGCACACATGTGGGCATAGCCAGGACGTGAGCACACATGTGGGCATAGCCAGGACGTGAGCACAACGCGTTATTCCCAGTCATCCACCGCCTCATACCTGTTCTACCGAGAAGCAAGCTTAGACTATCAAGGACATGCCTCGTATCCCAGAACCTCCACTGATGAAGGCCTTCCTCATACACGCAACCTGTCATCACAGTGTCTCTAACTTCTGCATGGTATCTACGGCCCTGTGACCCATTCTGAGAGTCACTGATGCAGAGTTGCAAAACTGAACATGGGGTTATAAAAAATATTGGAAACAGTAAATAAGACATTTCTGGATATGCAACAACCAGAGATTAATTAAACATCAAGTGAGTAATGAATCTGAGGTGTCTGAGCAGCACTTGCCCTTGCTGCACCACAGGACCTCTTTGCAGGCCTCAACATGGTGTAATGTGTGCTCTGCAGCGTGCACCATCACACTGTGCAGTACAAACAAATGCTCCTTGGAACACCTCAGCTCCAAGAGAGATTATTGCAGGTTATGAATTGTAGTGTTTTTATTAATCATGCAAAGCTTTCTGCTCTTAAAGAAACATAATGATTTCATTATGGAAAACAAAGACTTTAAATATTTTCCTACCATTGTTCCAACTGTCAGCATGCTGGTATCAAATTAGTAATATCTTTGGGTTATGTTAGAAGATTTAATTAAAACTTTTTTGTGTTGCTGACTTGAGTTTCATAAAACATTTGTTAAATGGGTTTTGGTTGGTATATGGAAGAGATTTTCAACAATTTATGAAATTGCCCTAAACCTACTTCTGCCATTTTGTTAATAAGTACATATTATAGAAGGGACTTTCCAAATATTGATAATTTTAAAGCCAAAACATTGATCAGCTCTGAAAAATGTTGAAGATAATCTACATCCTGCCGTTTCTAATAAATGATCACGTCCATTCCATTAGTATGCAGTCTGTAATCTTTAATAATTATAAATCATATGAATACTAAAATTACTTAATAATGAATTTCTTTATGATTTATTATAAGTAAACGCTGCATTTGAACACCTGCTTTATACACCTGTAACCTAAGGCCATGTGAAAAGGGTGAGTGGAAAGTGTTTGAGAAGCACCTCTCAGTGAAGTGCTGCTCAGCAAGGGACAGACCTCAGCATCTCTTTCTTTCCCACGCCCCCACACTCAACAACTTCACAAACGTTACATCTTTAATATTTTCTCTTCTTCCTCTGTAAAATCTGTGTGTGTGTGTGTGTGTGTTTGTAATCACCTCTTAGTCATTCCATTATATATTCCTGCTGATTAATGTTGGGGGAAAAGACAGCAATATTTACCATGCATTGACCATGTGAGGTCACGTGGTCCATTCCTTAGTTCTTAGAATAACCATCAATTTTTATCAGCTAAGATTCTCATTATATTTTGGAGACAGGTACCATACCATTTCCAGCATGCTGGAATTATAGGCACATATCAGGTTCTGGATCCCCAAGTATTTGGGTGCAGGGCTATACACCAAACAAACAAAAGTCTAAAACAAAACCAAAATGTGCATTCAAAGGTGATGGGGAGTCAGTTACACAAGAACTGAGAGAAGGCAGCAGGACGCTCCCTTCCTGTTTCTAGAAAGTGCTACCAAATTAAACTTTGAAAAATCAAGGTTCCCTTGGTTGAAATATTTTTAAAGGAAGTCACACAGTTTTCCAGGGAGTCAGCTGCCAAGTATATGTGCCCATGCAACAACACAGCTAAGGGCTCCTTTGAGTCCTTGCCCAACAAGACACATGGCTTCGTGTCCTGGCCCTACAACCCTTGGAGATGTGATTTGAGAAAGTCATTGCCCCTCCTTAAGTCAGTTTTCTATGTTTTCAAACTGTAGGATTGGGCTAACAGCAAGAGGACGTCCCTAAGGAATGCTTTTAAGATTAAATGAGCATATATGATGTGTGTATGCATGTGTGTGTGTGTGTGTGTGTGTGTGTGTGTGTGTGTGTGTGTGTGTGTGTTATTTGTGTTTAAGTGTAACTTAAAAGCACCATCTCATCAGAACAGAGTTAGCTGAAGACAGAAAAACAATCTAGTCTCTCCTGTACCTTCTCATCTTTGGAATATCTTTACAGCCACACTGTGATGCTGAAGCCTCGTAGCCTAATCATTATGGCTTTTATTTATTTTTAATTTGACTACTCTGCATGAGGTCCAAGCTAGCCCTAAAGTCATGATTCTCCTGCCTCAGCCTCCCAAGTGCTAGGGTAACAGCTGTGTGTCACCATGCTTAGCCACACTACACTGTTAGTGTCAGTGTTATTGTTTCTTCATTTCTGTTTCTTCTACTGAACTTTCTAGAAATTCAGGACACAGGACATTTTGTAAGTGTTGAACCATGTAGTAAGCAATGAAATAAATATTAAATTTATTTGAAATTATAATGCAATTTAGTTGAAATTATGAAGGGTTTGTCAGTTTGCTTAAGCTGTGGTTTCTCAGGCAGACCGAAGGATCATGACACCAAGATTGGGAGCAGATTTGAGAACCTCTCCAAATCTCCAAGCTCCACTTTCTCTGCAGATGCTAACCCAAGGTGGCAGAGTGGGTGCAGAGGGCAACAGATAAATCAATGGGTACTTCTGCCTGGGTCTGTCCTGTGGAAACTTGTCTGGATGATTGTGAGGCTCAGACACACACCGTGAACTTGAGGCCAAGGTGGTCACACTGTAGGCAGTGTGTAAGGTGAGGCAGCTAAGATTTATTTAGCAGAAGTTACAGCAAATCAGGACCATAATGAGCTCAGCCAGTTTCTTAGGATTTAAATAGCATTTCCAATGCCACAGCTTTGCTGATGCATACCGGTGACATGCACATGGTGGAAGGATGTGTGGGTTTAATCTCCTTAGCATTCATGTTTCATTGTAAAGGATTCATCCTCATCAAAGGTCTATATGTGAAACATTTTTATTTGAATGTTTATTAAACTAGAACCTGAATCAAAATGAACTCCTCTTGTGTGGGAACTGGTATTTCTATTTCTTAGCCTGGTTGTGATGTGTGACCTCTTTTCCTCTAAGTAAATGCCTGTTCATAAACGTTCTTGTTCTCAGAGATCAGATTACATCAGAGGATGCAGCTCCCATGGCCCCCAACCTTCTGTCTGAAGAATGGCAGCGTCTGTGTCATGCAGGAGTGAGTGGGGGCACAGCAACAGTGTAAAACAGCAGCACTCAGGGACTGTTCCATGAGTCAGCATCAACCGTGACGGGACACTCCTGAAGAAGAGCAACTGAGTGTGGTGTGATACAGCTCTTAGGGCAGCAGGCTTGTCACAGTCCACAGGGAACCAGCCACGTCTCTTAGTAAGAGCAGCTATGGTGTACACATGGGGGAGCAAGGCGAGGGCTGAGTGAAAAGCAGAGGAGGGAAGCAGCAGAGCCACGCAGAAGAGGACGCACTGGGCAGAGCATCTAGCCAGAGTCAGGGTTATGACGTACTGGGCAACTGATAGGAATGTGAACAGAAATGGGTTCCCACATGTGTAAGAGGGGTGCAGCTATCCCTCAAGGACAGGAGGATTCTCTGGAGGAAAACACAGACTTTCAGGGAAGGAGAGGGAACTACAGCTTTCAATTCTCCACGCTATCATTCCCTACCAATCACTACAGATGATGAATAGGTGTAATAAAAGCCAATATTCAATTCTTCCAATTTACATGGAAAGAAGGTCATAATACATTGCTAAAGAGAAGAAATAGCAGGTTGCTAAACAGTGAATGCAATCTGACCTTATTTTTTCAATACACTTGTATGTGTAGAAAACAGCCATGGTGGCTTTATATAGAAACGTTAACAGTAAGTAGGACTACTGGTGATTTTTTAAAATTATTTTTCTCATCTGTATTTCCCACAATTAAAATGTATCATGGCTATAATAAGATAAAGGCACCATTAAGAAAGACCCAGATCTTATCTTTTGGTGATGGGCTTATGCAACTCAACATAACGTTATCTTGATTCATCCGTATTGCAGCAGGCATCAGGGCACCCTTCGTTTTTTAACAACGACAACTATTCTACTGTATGTCAAAACCGTGTCTTAAACGGTGATTTCACAACTTCAAATTCACCAGGAAAATCTCTGAATGAGAAGATATGGGGAAATAAGCAAATAGAACCGTCCTCACGGGATGGGATAAGAAATGCCCAGGGGCTTCACAGGAGCTGAGTTTGGGGCAACAGAAGGACCACTCCTTCTCACATCCGCATATGGACCAGGGTCTCATCATCCATCCCTGGATGGGTTGGAACCTTCGATCCTCCTGCCTCAGCCCCCCACGTGCTGGGTTACAGGCTTGAGCTCCTGTTCCCGGTTCCTCTCCATCTACAGAGGCCAGTATTTGTGTAGGCGACTCCAACTCTTACCCATGTAGAGGCAGGGAGCAAGTCAGACATCTCTCTGGGTGACCCCAAACTCGCTGGTTCAGCAGCAGAGGGCAAGCTTCTGACTGATTGCCTTAAACAGTTTTCCTAAATTTGAACTAATATCAATTTCAGGCCTCAGGGCAAAGCTTTCTAATGCCAAGCACAAACTTGCTGAGGAAACAAAGACTCTTCAGGCGTTTGAGTTAAACTGTTAACAATCCCTGTAAGCCAAGCCCTGTGATACAGACTCATAAGCACAACTTCTTGGAAGACCGAGGCAGCAGAATCACGAGTTCAAGGCCTATCTGGACCACTGAGTAAGTTTAAGGGCAACCTGGGCAATTTAGTAAGAGCCTATCTCAAAAGTTTTTGAGTTTGAGGATCAATGGCAAAAGCTAGCATCTGTGAGGTAATCCCCAGTACCCCCCCAACCACACACACACACACACACACACACACACACACACACACACACACCTATCACCACACACACACATCGTACACATGTGTACACACGCATATACATACAGATACACATGTGCACATACACTACACACAGACACATATGTACACATACCACACACACATACACACAGAGTAAGAAAACATATTTTTAACTAATGATGTCTCACAAGGAATCTGTATTTAAGGCCTATTTTTACTTATCATCTATATCCAACACTTACTTTAAACAGTTTTTTCTTAAAATGCTAATATGTATATCATAAAATAGAAATATTTAGCACATATAAATTTTACCTTAAGACATAAGACTGCATAGGTACACAGAGGGTGGAAAAAAGAAATTCCATTCATTTCTCATGAGATAATCAGGAATGGCTTTCTTTAAGCCAAATATGACAGGCGTCACTGTGGTAAGAAGTATTTAAACTATTGTTGCCACAATGCCAAATATTTAATAGAAACCCCAAAAGAATTCAGTTTAGATGCCAATACTAGATCTATATGACATCATCCATCCAGATGACATCATCCATCCAGATGACATCATCTATCCACATGCGTGCAAAATTTGGATTGTTAACAATTGAAGTTTTGCGGTCAACACCATGAAGACTTGGTCTTCGAGTTTAAAAAGGTACTTGTGAAACAAAGTAATACTGGAAAAAGAACACATTTTCAACAGAGACAGATAAACAGTGTAGAACATGTACAGTTTAGATGGTGTGAATTAGCTTGTATAAAATACCATACAAAATACAAACAAGACACTTCAAAGCTACAGTTTTCTAGTTCTCAATGAGTCAACTTGGGCATACCCAAGCTTTGAGAAAAACCAAACCATCCAACATGGAGCTTCGGGCTGGCCTACCATTCCCTGAGCCTGAGCATGGAAATCCAAACCACAAAGCTAAACATCTTCTAAGAGAGATGCTCTCAGGCAATGGTACAATGTCAAACCACCAGGGAAGTTTTGGATAGGTGAAGGTGTGGGGAAATAAGCAAATAAGTGGGACAATTTGATGGGAGGTACCGAGTAGGGTTCTAATCCCAGACACCATGTACAAGCCAGATTTTGAAGAAACAGTAGAAGTGGGAGATTTAAGAGGAGAATGGTCCCTCTTCTCAGGCCCTCCCTCTTCTGCTTAGTGCTGGACTTTCTGGGGTGCTGCTTCAGTGTAGTGGGGAGTCAGAAGCTGAGGACAAGCACAGGAAAGCAGAGGCCTGCGCGAAGGGAGCAGCCTCAGGAAGCAGCTGACTGGAGACAGAAGCTAGGCAGCTGACATTGCACAGCCAAGCGTATGCACAGAACCACCCAGAGAAAACCTCAAACCACACAAGAACCTCGGTTTCATGAAAGTGTAGGCCCACAATCCAGTTAGGAAATCGAAAAGTTTGTTCTGCAAACTTGGACCAAATGTGCCTTGGGACCCAGAGGTTTGCAGCTTCTCGACTCACAGCAGCCACTTTAAACCTCCTTTAAAGGAACTTTTCTTAGCCTACGCGAAACCAAACACAACTTTCTCCTGTGCTCAGCCAGCTCTGGGTGCTTTGCATTGTACTTTCAGTCAGCCACCTCAGTATGACTTTCTGCTTAGCTCTCTCCACTTACAAGGCCCTAGCTGCCCGGCAGCTAGGACCCCAACATCAGCAACAAAGAGCTTAGAAACCTTTTGTCCTCTGCCACCCCTTTCTTTTAGAAATGATTGCCAGTTTCCTGGGGCCATAAAATGAGAGTAGTGGCTGGTCTCTCAGTGGTTGCTTCAAGGCCATGGAAACCAGGTTCCACGGGGGCGTGTCTGGGCGCCTACAGCTGGAGAGCCATGGCTGCCATGAGGGGGCGAAGACACACCGTCCAGCTTAGAAACCTTAACTCGCCATGGCAAAAGCCTTCGGGCCCAGAAGCCCTCCTCTCTTACCCCAGTACCATAAGCCCAAGATCCCAGGAATGTCGTCTGTGATTCCTAAGAAAACATGGCTATGCGGCTAGGAGGGGATGGAGTCAGGCGGAAAGGAACCGAAGGGGGTCCGGGGCTTGTGCCCCCGGGACATATTAAACCGCACCTGACGACTTAAAACAAGCTGCACCACATACAGAAAAGATGAGAGCGGCCCACCTGTGTCTGTTGAGGGATATTTACAAAGCTTGGATCCCGTGGTCCAACACTGACGAATCGGTTTGCGGGGGAGGTGCTGGGTGTCGAGTAGGCTGTGAAGGGAAGGGACACATGCGTTCAGGAAGCAGCACGAGATTTGCACACACAAACAACACCAAAACACACAGTCTCTGAGCCTACCCAGCTGATGAAAGCAAACACTGTAGCTAGCGAAAGGATCTGGCTAGCACAGGGCAGGGCGGGCAGGGATTGGCTCCCGGGGACTGGCTGGCGGTTAAATGACGTCAATGGTCCTTAGAGGAGTTGTTTTCTCCTGCCACCATCCATATTAGAACATGCAGGACATTTGCAAAGTGTACGTCGTATGTTAACCATGAGTCTCTCAGGAGCAGGGGGAAAAGACTGAAGTCAGAAGTCGGAGGTGCACAGTTTGTTGTACAGCCATGCTTTTCTCAGCTGGTTACACCCAGAAGCCTCACAAACTCTGGGCCTCCGCAGGTAGAGAAGGAAGAGGGGTCTTTAGGAAGGAAGGAAAGGGTTCTCCAGGAAGGAGGTGGAAACCCCGGCTAGAGCAAGCAGCCTTTATGGGCCCAGCAGCGCGTCTAGGATCTTTAGGATGCCCAGGTGTGCTTATAACCTCCATGTTGCCACCCCCCCCCCCAGACCCCTCCTGCAGAACACAAACTGAGCTGTCACGCGGGGGCCTTGGTGACCACTTCGGAGCTCACTGTCTTTCTCACTGTACATGGGAGGTTTGTCATCTTATGTTTAGGAGCGTCTTCGCCAGAGAAACAAAAACGAAGCAAAACCAAACAGGCTTTTCATGAGCTAGACGCCCAAACATACGTTGTGTGTTCCACAATTAACTTTACCGCAAACTTCGAAAGTTTAGCCCACATTCTTTCTCTCCTAGGATCTTTAGATTGTTATTTAATTACAACTTTCCTTTAATCCTCTCTGTGTACAACTATGTACACGTGAACGTACACACTAAGGAATTCAGAAGAGAGCGTCAGATGTCCTGGAGCTGGGGTTACAGGTAGTAGCGAACTGCCTGACAAGGGTCCTGGAGATGAAACTGGGATCTTCTGTAAGAGCATTACTGAGCTCGCCTGAAATTTCTAAAGTATGAAAAGACATTTCTAACCGACCTCTAGATATACACTATCTAAAAGAAACAGCTCACAATTTCTGACAGGGCGATTTTGCCTTTCTCAGCACCACCTGCTTCCCTTTGAGTTCCCACACTTCAGAGATGGCTCCTGTCTTTTGTCCCCATTCTTAGACACACTTAGGGATATAATCCCTGCCAATTGGGCCCAAATCCTGTGGTTTATACTGGGAAGAGATGAGCCATTCAGACAGGTCTGTGATGGTCACGTGGTGGAGCTGTGACCCTGTTAAGCTGCTGAGCACAGCACGAACCCCAGCGCCCTCTGAGGTCAGGACAGGACTGTTCTAGGAGCACCGTCCACTAATGGATTTACGTAAATGGGTGAGAGTGTTTCATGTGGTGCTGCCTACGGCTGGGAACCTGCCCAGTTCCTCTGGGCCACCTTCTACAGCAGGAAGTCAAGCTCCTCATCCAGCCACTGCACCAGGCAAGTTTGAGTTACTTGTACCTCTCAGCCTATGGCTGGACTTCTATACATGCTAGGAAATAGCAAAGGAAAACTGTACATTGACAATGTGGGCTCTGGTTACCCTGGCAGTAGAGTTAGCTGCTTCTAAAACACAAGAAGGATGGAGGGGGGGAGACAAGGAGGAAGCTGGCGCCAAAACGACCTGTGTAGGCCATGGGGGAAGTAGTCTTTTCATCTGTGGATAGGTAGGTGGTTTGCACAGGCACAGTGCATGGAGGCATGTCTGCGTTCTGCAGCTACAGGACCCACGTACTACAGCGAGGACCCTCAGTCTTATGGTCCTGTTGATGAGTGTGCAATGGTCAGATGTTTATCATAGGCACACAGCAAAATCCCTCAGGGTGTTTTTGTCACACCGGTAACATCCCAAACAGGCACACTTGCCGAACACGGTGAACATGTTACTGGGGTGTGTATGTGTGTTTTGAGTCACTGATCCCAACAAGCTGGCTTAGTTTGGAAAGGCCTTTTACTATGCCCCACTACCTATTTTTGCTTGACTTAAATGCTGAAATTATTACTTTTGACTTGTTTTCTTCTCCTACCACCCAAATTAGAACACACAGGACATTTGCAATGTATACTCTCTGTGGTAAACACGAGCTCTAGGATAGAGAGACATACCCTGGGTCTCAGTGACTAGGGGAAAAGAATGAGGTAGGATTTCATTTCTTTGAGTGAAATGAATGAAGGTTTAGCATACAACTTTGCTACTAAGAATTACCAGGGAAGGAATCATTGTTTATTTCTCTTTGTTTAGATCATCACAGTCTAGTTTTCAGAACGACTCAGAAGGCCTTTAATGCTGCAAAGGGGCTACTTGAACCCCAAAGTTTATTTTACTTATTAAAAAAAAAAAGGCAGTGGTAGTGAGAGAAGTGGTGGTGTGCTCACACTTATTCTCCCCCACGGACTTTGGAGACCTAAGCTGTTGTCTGGTGCCTAGGAGACATGAGTCTACATAAAGGTAGCTCCTGAGCACATTTACTGACATAGAAAACTCGAGGGAAGGGAGGAAGACAGTAAGGAGTAAAGGAAGAAAGATGGAGGAGAAGAAGGAAGGAGGGATGGAAGGGAAGGAGGGAGAAGTGAGAGGAGGGAGGGAAGGAAGGTGACACTTTGATGTCCTTTCCATATTATAGCCACAGCAAGCAGAAGCTCAACTCTAACAGGATGTTAGTTCCTGAAAAGATACGACAGAAGTTGAATTTTATTTTTCTGAATGAAGGTACAGAACCAGGGGCGTGTCTTACTTAGCAAAACCCCAGCTGGAAGTTAAAAAGTAAATATATGCCACAGCAAATCAATGATGCACACACACAGACAAGAGTTGCCAGGATGAACAGAACACCAGGGAAAGATGGGTGATGTGGTAGCTGTCGACACCCAACCGTGCTGCTGTAGCATGGTCATGGCTTTCTTGGTAACTTTTTGCCCTGTTGCTAAGACCAATAGTCGGGAACTGTGGAAAGAGCTCTGGGAAACTACGGAATCTTGAGGATAGACATGGAAGGACTGCCGGAGACATCGTGAGACTTTTAACGGAGAGACCCAGAGGTACCTAGTGCCTGTCTCTATGACGATTGCAGGGGTTCCAGTTTAACTGCAGAGTCTTATTCTAAAAGTCCTTGCTTAAAATTGAATTATTGCTCATTTGGCAGCTTCTGAGAGTAAATGTCTGCTTTTTGTTTTCAGACGTTTTACTGACATAGCCATGGCCCGTTTCCCTAGCACTGCTGAAGAATGTTTCATTAGAAGCTGCCTCGGCTCTTGTTGCACTATTTGATGACATTCCCCACTCTATCTGCTGTGTTTCTTTATATTATCTAAGAACCTTAGTTGGACCTTTACCATAGTCTTAAGTACCAACATCCAAACCATAGGTTTTCCCCGCTACATCTAAAGGGTGGCATCCTCCTGGCTTCTTCCGTACTCCTTCATGGAGGGCATGCATCCTCTTGCCATGGTAAGAGAAACCAAGCAACTGCCCCACCCCCACCCCCCAGGTCAGCAACAGCTTTACAGAGCTGGTAAGAATTTGGCAGGTATAGACGTTGTCACTCTTTTGTTTTTTCGTGGGGTACAGCAGGGGTTGGGGGGGCACTAGAAAGAAGATGTTACCATTAGTATATCTGTATCAAGAATGATACTTCACAGGAATGAAATCACCCAAATGCAGCAAATTGGCAAACTGAAACTGTGCTATGCCTTTGGAGCTAGGCAGACAGTTTAAGGTCTAGTTTAGCAACCGGATGTGATATGGATGAAGTGTGGGAGGGGAAGAGAGTCCGGGCTCCTCTGTAAAGTGTGGCTGCAAACGGCTCCTCTTTGAAAATTAAGATTGGTCTGTGTCCACTGCTCTCTGAGGAGGCTGAGTGGCCTGATTCCTTGGGGCTGAGCTGATGCTGCTGGTGGCTGGGGACAAATAAGCAAGGGGGGGGGGTCGGTAACTTTGGGCAGGGAAAATAGTGCAAGGAACCAGGTGTACTTTGAGCTTCTGATTTTACTTCCAGATGCTAGATTCGCCCCTAGCAGGTGGGACTAGCCTCTGCTGGAAAGTGTGGATGGAGGTTTGTTTCTTGTTTCATCAAAGACACCAACTCCATGGAGGTGGCAAACATGTTTTCTTCATTTGTTTAGATCCACCAAGTGTAAGCTCTGAAGTCCACCAGAGAGTTATTTTAATGGAGTCGGAGTCATATGTTGCCTCCCCAAAAGATGCTTATCTGCACACTTGCCATATGCCAGACTCCTTTCCGCACTGTTGCATACAAAGGTGGCGAAGATACATGCTATCCTCAGATGTCAGAGTCGACCAAGGAAAGGCAAGTATATATAAAATGAATATGAGAGTCTAAAAGCAATGCAGATAACCCATGGGCTGTTAAAAGATAGGCAGGGACACCTTGCACTGGGGACAGGAAGTAGCTTCAGGGGAGATAGGGATGGCTTCTGAGATGTGTGTGAGGGAGGGGTGTTGACAGGTTCCTGGAGACAGGACATTCCAGAGGAGGCAGCGTAAACTGGGAGAGGGAGAATGCAACCTCAAAATGATGTGTTGCCATTTGCAAAGAGAAGGCCTAGTCTGAAGGACTTGAAACCTATATCTTTGAAAAAAAAAATGCAGGGGAAGAGGTCCACGGAGTTGATTTTCTTTTAAAAGAAAGAAATAAGTTAAAGAACAGGCAGAGGCCATGTTCTTTGGCTTCTAGCACAACAGTCAGATAAGACCCCATTGGGACCTTTCTATTCTTACCCGACACAGCAGCGCACAGGTCTCACGCTGCCTCCCTCTCAGAAACTCATTTTGGAGTGCTCCCTCAAAGCTTTAGTTTAACTCAGAGTACCCTTGTGATTTCCTACCTGTCCAGGGGATATGCTAGTTCCTGGAACATGGGCAAGCAAAGCAAGGCAGGGGTATGGAAGACTCAGAGCCCAGTCTTCAAACAACTGCAGCAGTATTAAACGATTCTCACTGACACCAGGCCATGAAGGATGTTGATAAGTTGCAAAGTGAAGCACCTCATTAAAATGTCTCCCGAATCTTTAACTTCCTGTCATGTTTTGTAGTGTGTGTGTGTGTGTGTGTGTGTGTGTGTGTGTGTGTGTGTGTGTCAGGGTGGAGGCACTAGAAAAATCCCATTTAAAAAAGAATACAGAAACTATTAGAAAAGAGATTGGCTAATTTCTAAAGGAAACCATTATTATTGAATTCATTTATGGATTTGAACAGCAGTTTACTCCAAGGTCACTAGAGAATGTTGGAGAATATTGGAGCCTTCCTTTTTTGCATAAATCTATTGGCATGGGCAAGTGCGCAGGACATAAGTTTGCCTAGAACGTCTTATAAATAAGGGGTTGTCAGTTCTCATCTTTCTCTTTTGAAATCTAGAAGATAACCATTCCAAATTTCTACAATTTGGATCATCTCTGTGCACTCCGTTCTCTCATTCCAGTATCCCTGCAAATCTTTTGTCTTCACAAAACAAGTTACAACAAAGAAACAAGCCCTTGGGGTATGACCTTAAAGACCCCTTATCACTGGTAAGTTATTACAGAGTAACATACCCATGAGCTTCCTGCCTGGAAAGCCAATGGATTCTAACTTTAATATATTAGCATTGCTAACATGTACAATAACAGTGTGGATGGCATGTCTATGGGTCCTCAGCTTAGAAGATGGCTTTGCTTTGGGTATTTTAGCTGAACAGGGGCTCCTCAGTGGCTGGTAGGAAGGCTGGAGGCCCAGGTGTGGTGTGTACTCAGAGAGAGACTTATAAACTGAGGATACAATGTCCTCCCATCACTAAAATCTGTGTGAAAACAAGGCACTTCTTCACAGATCTTTCCAGCAGCATTCTGCACAACCTGACGATACCTTTCTTTTTTTCAATCGTAATTTTAAAGGAGACCACCAGGCTCAGTTTCGGTTCATTTCAGTTCATTTCTGATGACTAATCGAAATTCTGTAACTGTCATTTATTTTGGTTTCAGTGCTGTGTGTTGTTCCAATGGATAGGGAATATTTATTGATCTAAGGCAAGCCTGTGTGTGAGTAGGCACAGGTGAAAGTTATATTACACAGCACGAGAGCTAGACCCTGGATTCAGCCGGGCTTGCTAAAAAAAGAAACCTGGATCGATATATTGGGTCATTCTCCACTGAAAAGCTTCTGCAGCCTCTCAGAAGGCTGCATAACTCTGGAAGCCTCCTTGTGGGAATTTATCTTTGGCAGACAATAAAAATACTGATAAAGATTTATGCTCCAAGATGTTCATTACAGTATTGCCTATAAGAGCGACAAACTGGAACCAACTTACAAGGCAATGCCTCACCCAGACAGTGGAGCATTCTAGAGACATTTGGTTTTGCTCTTTTTTTTTTTTTTTTGAGACAGGGTCTCTCTGTGTTAGCCCTGGCTGTCCTAGACTTGCTTTGTAGACCAGGCTGGCCTCGAACTCAAAGCGATCCACCTGTCTCTGCCTCCTGAGTGCTGGGATTAAAGGCGTGTGCCACCACGCCCGGCCCGAGACATTCGCATCTTCAAATGGCAGCTAATGACATCACAGTATGCTTGCACTATGAAATAAGATCACCTGACAGAGCTGCAGTATGTGCATGTATATACCTATGTTCACATTGTATGCATGTTATGCTCAATTAGGGCTGAAACACAAACAGAACGTGACTGGAAAGCATGAAGGCGGTTGCCTCTGAAGAGGAGGGTGATGGATACTTTAAAATACCAATACCTTACCTCCTAGGGACCCCCCACCCCCACCCCCACTTTTCCTTGATAGGTCTTGCTATGCAGCCCAGGATGCATGTGGCTTGTGATGGACTTGCTGACGTTCCCAAATCTGGTGTTCCTCACCATGACTAGATACTGCCAGTAATTTTTAATCTTAAGCCAAATAGGTACAAATGAAACTTGAAAACCATAAATAACACTTTTTTCCCCCAGGGCAGTGAGATGTAGAATGCAAAGGTAGAGCCGAAGTATCCCAGGTGGAATCTATTTGACTTTTGATTGTTTTGAGACAGGATTTCCACATGGCTGGTTTCGAACTCACAATTCTGCTTCAGCCTGTTGAGAGCTAACAAGCTCAGCTTGCCCTATTCGGTTTCTCTTACAAATGCGGTCTTCGAAGCCAGCTAGCCTCTTCAAACATCTGCATGCAAAGAGGCTAGGGTAATACATGTTATTTCCTCTACTCTCCTTTTAACTGAGGCTCTGTCCCTCTGTGACTGTCTCAGAGGGTGCCCTTCTGACAGGACAGTGCAGACTGATGTGTGGAGGATTTTCAGAAAGACAGAAAATTTGGATTCCCCTGTGTGTTGGGAAAAAAGCATTTGAAGGAAAATGTGACAGCATCTATCTTGGGCTCACTGATTCTAAGACCTGAGACTGATGGCATTGATTATTATACTCACAGATATTTGTTTCCCAACAATTAAAAAGTTATCAAACTTAAGAGACAATGTTATAACGAACCTTACCACAATTTGCAAGGGCATACGTTGCATGCACGTTGCAAACAATTTGGTAATGTTTCTCAAGAGGAATGTTCTTACTGTGTGTTTAGGAACCCCACTTCTAGCAGCAATGGAACCCATGGGGGTGACTGGCTTGAGGACCAAAATATGTGTCCAAGGATGTGCTGGGGCCTATGCCATAAGGATGGTGAAAATGGATGCAAAGTGTTTAAAAAATGTGTTTCTTAACTTTGCTATAAACAATGTACAATATTATAGTTAAGAAAGTAGTACATAGATACCACATTTAGTATGATCAAAACCAGGATACAGATAGATAGCTATCTACACACATTAAAAGATGCATAAATATACACTACAAAAGAATGGAGGAAAAGTGAGGTTCTGACAGTTGATTATGGAGAATATAATTTTCTTTTTATATATTTATGTTTTTGAAGTTTCCTGCAATTCCATATATTATCTTTAAGAAGACATTCTTAGAACTCATGTGTCAATTCAAAAAGGAAAAAGGGGGAAAACATTGTGGCAAATACAGATCCGAGCTGTTATGGCTACTCACATGGATACAGCCTGACTTTTCCTTTTCCTCCCCAGACTGTTTCCTCCTCTAAGTTGAACTTACAACCTTGTGTATCACGGGCAAGTTCTCCAGCACTGAGCTGCCTGTCCCTGCAAGTCTCATCTTAGTGTCTTTCCCCCTATTCTGGGTCCTGCATTTTTTCAGCTAATTCTTGAAATAATAAAAACACATTTTTATGAGGTGCTTTAGAATGTTCAAAGGAAAATCACAGTATCACACCTGCCAACATATTACATGTTCTGGCAAAGTAGAAAGAATTGGGCTTTGGAGCCCAAGAGACTTGAGTTTGAACATTAGCTCAATTTCATTTTCTTTAGAAGAGGTTTCACACTTCCACCTTATAGTTATAATAACTGTACCCGATGCATTTGGAAATAACCTTCCCAGTGCCTGGACTTCAATGACATTCTTTTCTCTTCCTTTGTGATTAACATTTCTTTCTTTCTTTCTTTCTTTCTTTCTTTCTTTCTTTCTCTTTTTTTTTTGCAACTAACATTTCTTAAAAGTACATCTGTTTGTCGGTTGGTTTATTTAGTGTGTGTATGCACACGCGCGTGCATGCACATGTGTGCACTGGCCTGCACGCAGTCACATGCATGCCTTAGCACATGTGTGGAGGTCAAAGATCCACTTACGGGAGCATCACATGGCTCTAAGGGATCAAACTTGGGTTGCCATGCTGTACGGCAAGCATCTTTACCCACTGAGTTATCTTCCTGGTCCTCTTTTGCAAATGTAAGCACTAAAACAATGGCTGCATAAAGACAAAATTGCTCTGAGAAAAATAATAACAAATGACTGCTGAAGATAGTGTGTGTCCGTTTGCATGCTGGGGTGGGGGTGAGGGAGTCCCTAAACAAAACCTGTTGCAAATGAAATGCTGACCTTACTCTGAAGCCTCTGAGAAGGAAAACATATATTGTTTATGAAAGATAGCACATTTTGCTATTATGCTCAGGGTCCAAAGGATTTGGTGTATGACTAAGACTGTGAGAAGATCATTAGGCAAATACTCTTAAACACAAAGAAATAATTATATTTTACAATAGAGCAACCCAAAATATAGTATCATTTATTTCTATCAAAGGAGGCACTCCCAATGGTCCTGTCTCCTCCCTCCAGTCAACCCAGTTACTAGGTCCTATGCATCCATCCCACGGTAGCATTCAGTGCCGGTCAGACCTTGCAGGACCCTCCCTAGCTCACAAGCAGATCTCAAAGGCTATTCCAGAGTCCAAATAAGCTTGTCTATATTTAAAGAGTCCCTTAGCAGAGCATTTACATAGGCATATATCTGGGTCACTAGCCTCCCATTGTATCAATGCTTCAATAGATACTTTAGGTACAGGCTTGCACATATGTACAAATAGATGTGTGGCTTACAATTAAGATATATGCATATATTTATGATTTTATATCAAAATATTTAATACTTATGGCATGAATGCTGTATGCAACTTCACACACACACACATGTACACACGCATGCACACACACACGTATGCACACACACTGTTGTCCTCTGAAAGGATCCTCTGAGAGGATCTTGTTTTCCATATGTATATGTTTGCCAACATCATGTTAAGATACCTTTTGTTCTTCGCTAATGGGGTAGGTAATAACCTTTAAAGTGGAAAGGAGTTAACTTGTCTCATTGTCAAAGAATCTTTAAAATCATAAAAACATCTTTAAATGCCATATTCTGTAGGATATTGAGGTTTTTGAAGACCTTGTCTATTTTACCTTATCTATCTATAGAATCATATCTATCTGTTAAATCTAGCCTGTCCCAAAGAAGATGATGAGTATTAAAGAGCTGCCAAATTCTGCCAAGACAGGGTAAGCGAGTCCTCAACAGTTCCTGCCTCATAAATATGTCTGTCAGATATACTGGGCCAGAAGGCTGAAGGTGATGCTCCAATGTTATAGAGATATTTGGGTGACTGTTTAGGCAGCAAACTCTCTGTCATTTTCTCATTTTGGAAGCTGCTAACCTGCCCTTCGTGTCTACTCAGGTAACTAATTTTATTCCTTCTTAAGTCTCTGATGGAGTTGAAGGCCAGATAGTTTAGTTTTATAATTAAGCTTAGTTGTTTAGGGGTTAAGGTGTTTTTAGGTCTAGATTAGATGTTTTAAGTTGATGAGATGAGACATGATAGATATTGATTTTCATTCAGAACTTTTGACTCACCAAGATTTCTTCTAAGTTGCCAAATACACATAGCCAAAACACTATGAATGCAACATTCTTGTAATTCCTGATTGTTTCATGGTTATTATTGCTGTAGGTAGTTTACTGTATATATGCATAATAATATAAATGTATATGTAAAATATAATAAAATAAAGTAAGAGTAAACAAAATAGACAGAAAAAAACCCCATTAAAGTTGTCATTTACATGGCTCTACATATCCCATAAATTAGAAACTTTCAAATGTCTTTCTTTTCTTTCTTTATGTTCATTCTTGTATTTATTTGATTGTTGGTCTTTCTGTTCCTGACTTTGAAAAGCATGTATTAAGTATTTTGGCCATTTCTCACAAGTGCTACAAATATTTTTCACATATTTTTTCTTTGTGCATAAATTTTTGATATTTTAGTACACAACTTGTCAGCTTTTTCTTTGATGGCCTACTGGCAGGTTTTTAAATTTAATTTTATTTATTTTTCAGAGATACCTTCCTCTCTCAAATGTTATAAACAAAACTGTTCTGTGGTTTTTAAAGATGTATAGGTCAACCTTTTAATGCTTTTTGTGTTTGCTTTGGTCCCAGATGAAATTTATTTTTGTTGAAGAAATATTTTTTTCCATGTGGCTACTCAGTTGTCCCAGTATATTCTACCGAATCTTTAGATGCCACTCTTTTCATATGGACTAAACACTACATGCATTTGGGTCTTGTGGAGGCTTGAATAGGAATGGCTCGTATCTTTCAAGTGTGGGTGACAGTTGGCAGAACTGTTTGGAAAGGATCAGGAGGTGTGGCCTGTTGGAGGAGGTTTGTTTCTGGGGGTGGGCCTAAGCGAGGCCCCAATTAAGTGCTTCTTAAAATAAGCAGCCACGGCCATGTTGGTTCTTCACAGATACAGAACACAAACTAAAACATTCATTCATGGACCCCCTAATGCAGAAGAATATAAAAACCAAGCTATAATGGAAAAGCTGAGTCTAGTGGCCTATGCCTGGAACCCCAGAACTAAGGAGGAAAGGGAATGCTAAAAGTTCCAGGCAGCCTGGGCCACATAGCAGACTGTCTCTGTCTCTGTCTCGGTCTGTCTCTCTGTCTCTGTCTCTGTCTCTGTCTCTGTCTCTGTCTCTGTCTGTCTGTCTCTCTGTCTCTGTCTCTGTCTCTCTGTCTCTGTCTCTGTCTCTGTCTGTCTGTCTGTCTGTCTGTCTGTCTCTCTCTCTCTCTCTCTCTCTCTCTCTCTCTCTCTCTCTCTCTCTCTCTCACACACACACACACACACACACACATGCTGATAACAGCAGTCTAGCATAGGGGTTAAAATTAATTTGGAAAAAGGACAAAATCAGTTTTGTTCCACGTGAGGCCTATTGAGAGGAAGCGGAATGACAAAAGGAGTCTTCTTTGGAATTGTTCTGTGTCTTGTTTATGGTGACAGTGGCAGGAATCTGTGGTATTTGAAAAATTCAAAGAGAATTTTTACAATGTGCCACAGAGAATTTTATTAAGTAAACAATTTGAATTTTAGAAAAGAATAATATCGTCAGCTGTGAAAAAGTGCTTTGTGGCACGGAACCACTAACTTGTTTTTCACGTTCCTTTAGCCTACCATTCCTCTGAAAGACGCGACTGTTTCATACTTCGCTATGGCTTCCCCCAAAATCTTTTGCTTTCTTTCTCTGCTAATAAGACATATTCATACTTAAGTACCAACAACTACTAGTATCTTTTGTGTTTCTTCGCAGAGATTTTACTGCCTTAGGGAGTTCTGGCCTGTTGCACAGTCTTATGCCACCGCAAAAACAGAAACTCCAGGTTCAAGGTGGCTGGGTATGAGTCATGTTCTGTGGCACTCAAGCGCAGCGGCTTCCAGAAAGTTACTTTATCAGCCGCGTTGCCTTCTCTTCCTCCACCGGTTTAACAAGAGGTTTTCTTTCGTAGAACTGATGTGAGGATAAGGTGAGGTGCTACACGTGAAGGAGTTCTTAAAGCACCTGTGTCTGGCGAAGGCTCAGCTCTCTGTGCTGTTCCTCTCCGGCACCTCTCCCTCAGCTGCTGCTGGATTGGCCAGTGGCCAAGTCTACGAGGCATTTCGTGGATTAAGGCCCAGCCCACTGTGGGCGGGGCCAGCCCTGGGCAGATGGTCCAGAGTCGTAGAACAAAGCAGGCTAAGGAAACCAAGGGGAGCAAGCCAGTAGGCAGCGCATCTCTGTGGCCTCTGCTTCCTTCCTCACCTCCAGGTTCCTGCCTTAAGCTCCTGCTCTGACTCGTGCCTATGACAAGCTGTGATGTGGAACTGTAAGCTGAGACAAACCCTTTTCTCCATCAAGTTGCTTAGGTCACAGCAATAGAAGTCCTGCCACAGCTACCCAGTTATAGAGGCGGTAGGAAGAGCGCAAGGCTCCCACTGCACCGCCACTGGAATGTCGTCCCAGGCGAGGTAGCCTCAATCTCAGTTTGTCTCCTCTATACATGCTGACCTCAAGGGAACGGAACGAAGATAACGCACACGGGCAAGGCGCTCTGCTCACCAGAAGACAGTGAACACATGTTAATGGCTAGGCTTAAACACTTCCGTTCTGATGGCAGATAATTGTTATAGGTGCATATTCATTTACGGAACGAAAAAGATACAAGATTCATTTGAGACATAAAAATAAACAATAAATGTACCTTGCTATTACATGCTTCTATTTTAATAGAATTTTAGTTAAAAAAAATCAGAAGTTCATAACTCAGAAGGGATGGAGGAGGAAAATGTTTATGAGGTTCTTTTAATGCACCTTAAATTGATTTTTAATTAATTAACAAAGGAAATATGCATATTTTTATTTCCTACCATAATTCAAAAGTGTCTTCTACTTTGCATTATAATCCATGTTATGATGCCAATCTTCACTTCAGAGGAAAAAAAAAAAAGAAAGGGAAATTTTGTTTTTCATTTTGTGGTATGAGCTAGTCCTAACCTATGACATGCGAAGCTGTGGTCCTCAGGACTCAGAAACACACACACCTACTCTCCTCTTGCCTCTCTGTCTTTAAGTGGAGGATGGGGCCAGAGGGTGGTTATCACTATGTAGCTCTGGCTGTCTTGGAACTCACTATGTAGGCCAGGTTGGTCTTCAAAGTCACAAAGATCCAGCTGCCTTTGCCACCTGAGTGCTGGAATGAAAGGTGTGTGTCACTCAGCATCTTAAAAAAACTCTTGTGGTATAATGTATGTTTTTAAAGGAACTCCTTTATTAAGAAGATGCACCCTGAAAAACTCCATAACCTGCTCAGGGCTGCCATCGGAAGCAAGTTTTGCTTCTCCTGAGCACTGGAAGTTCTAATGGACTCAACTTTTTAGTGCACCCCACTCCCAACACACATACACACACACACACACACACACACACACACACACACACACACACACTCACTCCTCCAGAATGGCTCCTCTTATATAATCTCTGTGTCTTCATCGTTTTGGGGCCTCAGGGTAAAAACACTACAGGTCATTCCTGATTTCTCTCCTTTTTCTCAGCCCACATCAGGTGCCATCTGCAAGTCTTATCCACTCTATCCTTAGAATATTCTTGGGGTCTGAGAGCTTCTTACAGCCTAGTACTGACTTCTGTCCCCAGCTCAGTGTGTAGACAACTCATCTGAGTGATTGCCATAGCAACCCCACCATACTTTGCCCAATTCTGCTTCCTCAATTTTTGCTGCTGGTCCCTGGCCTCCTAATTCACTTATGTTCTGCTGGTCTTGGTTTTCCCCTCCCACCGTTCTTATCTGTTTTATTTGCCTTGGTCCTTCTCTTGTCCCTAGCGAGGCTGGCATGTACAAGGCACGCACTGCATTAGTTAGGTCCCACTTTTGCTCTTCCGCTGCTAACAAAGCCCTCCAGGATTTCCTACTAACATCCAGGCCTTAGGAAGCATTCCTCTGCTCAGTCTAGCTTGCAGGAAGTGTCCAAGTCCTCACTTTGGCCTACAAGCTTCCTGCCCCCAAGGGCTTGCTCCACCCTCTTTCCCTCTCTGCCTCCAAGACTCTCTTTCTCACTGTCCCCACCTTCCCACTCACATAGTGCTGCTTTGGCTGACCCTGGTCCCACACCATCACCAGGGCCTTTCTCTGACATCAGGGCTGGTAGGTCTTGCCACCCGCTCCCACCCTATGGTACCCCTACTACGCCCAGCTCATCCTCATGGATTTGCACACGTAGTGATCGCTGTCTTCCACTGCCTGCCTTTCATACTTACTGGGTTGCTTGTTTTCTCTCTTCCTCTTTGGAATAAAGTCTTTATAAGATCATGATTTTTAAAAATCATTTTATCCCCTTTCTAGGTGCTGAAGCCTAGCACCTTAGGAGGGTTTTTGACACATAGCTCATGCTCCAGAACGTGGGTGGAGAAGAGGTTTTCTTTAGCGGGGACGGAACGTACCTAGTGAGCTGCTCACATGGGTCTAGTGGCCCCAAACAGCATAACCAATGGCTACACGCACACACACACATACACACACACACACACACACACACACACACACACACACACACATACACACCAACATATCAAGGTTCTCTTTAGGGACAAGCACAGCTTTCTGCTCACTCCCACTGCCCTGATTTTTTAAAGGCATGGGAACACATTTTTCCCATTAAAATATATTTTCTTTATAGGCAAATTTTTCCCCAGCTCTGCCTTGCTCATGTTTTTCTGGCCACGCTGAACAGTTTAGTAGTATTAGTGCCAGAGGCAACACGCACTCTGCTCTAGGCTGGCATCCATTTGTACGCCATTATTAGAAGATGCTGAAAATGATGCCTGCACCTTTCGTCTGTCACATAGTGCGTATTATCCTGCTCCTCCCTTCTGATAACCCCTGTGAGAGAAGGCAACGGAGCTAACGCTATTCCAGTCAGAGAGGGAGCTGAGGCCTCCCAAAAGTTACTAAAGTTGGTAAAGGAGGAGTCTTTGACTTGATTTTCTGTTTTTTTTTTTTAATTATTCATATTACATCTCAATTGTTTCCCTCTCACTTGTATTGTTTTTTTTTTTAACTGAAAAATAATCTTATTTTATCGTAAGAAATCTCAAACCCCTAAACAGAGAAGTCTGTGCCTCTGTTTTTTTTTTCCTCCTTTATTAATTTATTCTTGTCACATCTCAATGGTTATCCCATCCCTTGTATCCTCCCATTCTCCCCTCCCTCCCATTTTCCCCTTATTCCCCTCCCCTATGACTGTTCCTGAGGGGGATTACCTCCCCCTCTATATGATCATAGGGTATCAAGTCTCTTCTTGGTGACCTGCTGTCCTTCCTCTGATTGCCACCAGGTCGCCCTGTCCAGGGGACATGGTCAAAGGTGAGGCACCAGAGTATGTGAGAAAGTAATATCCCACTCTCCACTCTACTGTGGAGAGTGTTCTGTCCATTGGCTAGATCTGGGTAGGGGCTTAAGGTTTACCGCCTGTATTGTCCTTGGCTGGTGCCTTAGTTTGAGAGGGACCCCTGGGCCCAAATCTGCCTATCATAATGTTCTACTTGTAGGCTTCTAGGCCATGGGTCAAATGGCCTCTGTTTTTTGAAAAAGGCTTTGGTTTTGGGAAAGCTGCGCACTTGCTGCTAACACCTTGTCTGATGCTTGTTCCCTAATGCTGCTGGGCTCTAGCAAACCGCCAAGGACAAACAGATCAAGCCACCCTGCCATTTCAGTTCCTAAGGCACGGGATTTTTTTAAAAAAGGATACTTTTGGCTTGAGCCCCTTCCCTGCCTGTTTCTGAGACGTGCCAACAGCTCGCGGCTACTCAGCTTCCTTCCCGGGTCAATGATGGACCCTAGTTTTCTCCTTGGCTGGTGGTAAGTGTTGCACTGAACCGTCTCTTACCAAGCAGCTGTCTCCCCAAAGTGCCTCTGCACTCTTGGTCTTTATTTTTTTCTTTTCCCCCGTAGACTTTAAACACAACATCATCCACTTTACCCAAATACATAGACCCTAGATAATGCAAAGTTCGCTCTGATCTGTGTCCAAGAGAGATGCAAGTCACTTTAGATTCGGTGTCCCCAGTTCCAATTCCAGTGACTATTTGTTCTTCTTCAGCCCTTTCGCTCCTATACCCAATGTCATTAATTACGATATTGAATGTAGGAAAGCCAAGAGGCCTTCCTATTTAAATACTTGTTTATATTTGCAAAATACTCTGCTCCTGTTCCCTTCCATCCAGCTGCTATTACAGTTCTTCAAGTTCCTGATCTTTTTTATTAATATATATTTTATTAATTTATTCATATTACACCTCAATTGTTATCCCATCCCTTGTATCCTCTCATTCCTCCCTCCCTCCCGCTTTCCCCTTACTCCCCTCCCCTATGACTGTGACTGAGGGGGACTTCCTCCCCTGTATATGCTCATAGGGTATCAAGTCTCTTCTTGGTAGCCTGCTATCCTTCCTCTGAGTGCCACCAGGCCTCCCCATCAAGGGGACGTGGTCAAATATGGGGCACCAGACTTCGTGTGAAAGTCAGACCCCACTCTCCACTCAGCTGTGGAGAATGTCCTGTCCATTGGCTAGATCTGGGTAGGGGTTCGAAGTTTACTGCCCATATTGTCCTTGGCTGGTGCCATAGTTTGAGCAGAACCCCTGGGCCCAGATTCACCCATCATAATGTTCTTCTTGTAGGTTTCTAGGACTCTCTGGATCTTTCTATTTCCCCATTCTCCCATGCTTCTCTCATCCACATTTACACTATGGAATACTACTCAGCTATTAAAAACAAGGAATTCCCAAAATTGTGGACAAATGGATTGAACTAGAAATGATCATAATGAGTGAGTTAACCCAGAAGCAGAAAGAGTCAAATGGTATATGCTCACTTATATCTGGACACTAGCCCAAGAGGCATGTCCCATGAAAGTCTTCACTTACCAGGAAAGTGGGACAGAGGAGAGGACATCCTATTGGGACTCTAGGTGAGAGAAGTTCCTGATCTTACCACTTCTTTTCCTAAGTGCTTTAACACCTTCTCCCCCTTCCCTCTTCCTTCAGAGGGCCCTGCCCCCGCCACCCCAGCCACGCCCCCGCCACCCCAGCCACGCCCCGCCACCCCAGCCACGCCCCCACCCCGCCCCACCCCACCGCCCCGCCCCCCCACCCACTCCTCCTAGGTACACTGCCACCACTCCCACTCTTACACCTTCGCCCCTCTCTAAAGCATAAGGGAAGGGTCCGTCACACCACCTTTCAAGGCTAGGCTCCAGGGTCACCTGGAAACTCCAGGCATCACTCTTTCTACCAGTATTGGGTGGTCACGCCATTGCTAGTCCTGCTATCTCCAAAATACCAATAAGTATCTGAGAATTGCCTACTGTTGAAAGACTCCCATTATATAAATAGATTCCAGAATCCTCTATTTTCCGACCAAGTATTGCCAGGCTGTAAAGGTCCTCTCTCTCTCTCTCTCCATCCGGCCCTACTCTCTATTTCCTTCCCTCCTAAGCCTCCTCATGCAGCTACCACGGCCTGCAGTCTCAGCAGCATTTGATGCATATGCCTTTGGTTGGCCTCTTTGATTTAGATACCACTTCTGTCTTACGTACAGGGCAGACACTTTTCATCTCTCATCAAGTCTCTAGGATAATCAGACCTTTTGCTCTTAAGAGCAAAGATGCTCTTAGAACATCACGAGACTAGCCCTCCATGCAAACCACCCCAGCAACACATTAAACAACAGTTTGTATCCTGAGCTCAGTCCTCAGCATGTAGTTACACCATTTTAACCTTCCACCTACACCCGATGGTTCCCATACGTGGTGTAGTTTGACCGTACATAGGAGAGGCATTTATTGTGATGTGGGTTTGGGCCCTGCCAGCTCATGCTATAGATATAAGGGGGGCAGGGGTAGGGTGGGGGTCTGAGCCTATTGCTGGAACCTGCACAGCCAGGGATTGGGCTTAGGTGTGAACTCAAGTGCACAGAACACGGTACGTAACCGGCGCCTCGTCTCAGCCATACTCACTCGGTGAGGTGGGGGAGGCTGCACCTCCTTCTGTGGATGTGGTTGGAGGCTTGGTGTCCGGCATGGGCAGAGGCACAGGCCTGGCCATCGGTGGTGGCGGTGGCGGTGGCAACATCGGGGTGGGGAGGAATGGGTTGTGCACCTTGCCTTGACTGCTTCCGTTGGGCTGCAAGGATCAGAGAAAGAACATACAAGAGAAGCAAACAGGCATCAGCCATTAGCGGCTTCCACAAAGCAGAGACTTGTTAGGTGCCTGTCATGCAAAATCACTGATGTTCAGGCTGGTGGAAACACACTGATTTTTTTGTTCCCCAGGGGGTCCTGTCCAGACCACTCTGGACTTGTCCCTCCCTCAATAACTAACTCCTGCTCAGTGCTGTATTAACTTAGGCTTCCACCAACATTTTCATGATTACTAAATACTCGTTTAATATCCACATGCTTACAGATTGAGGTATTATTTCATCATGTGTGTTTATATAGGGAATGATGATTCCCTAAATATGTATATAAAAATATATATAAGGATATTTCATTTTCATTTCTTAAAGTTGATCTCATAAGACAGCTAATGAATGTCTTCAATGAACATAGACATTTCCTTTCACATTCACACATTCACACTCTCATTAGGCACAGAATCTTTATTTAGCTATCAGACTTCTACTCGGTAGAAATACCACTTCTAATTTGGCTTAAACCAGCAGATGCCACTGGACTTACTTCTCGGGATACCTGATGTTAGAACAGTGCCCCCCCCACCCCCCCCACCCCCCGACAAAAGATTTCTTTTTTCTCTTTTGTGGTTATTCAAGACAGGGTTTCTCTGTATAGCCTTGGCTGTCCTAGACCCGCTTTGTAGACCAGGTTAGCCTAGAACTCACAGAGATCCACCTGCCTCTGCGTCCCTGAGTGCTGGGATTACAGGCATGCGCCACTACACGGGGCTTTCTAACAAGAGCAACAGCTTTATGAAGAGCCTTGTCTCGAACCCTGTCAAAATGCAAAGCCAGGCACTTGACAGTTGTATAAGATGATGTCATGACTGTTAAAAAGCACATTGGATGTTCAGAAATTAGACTTTGTGCTTGTGATCAGCTCGGGTTCTCACGGTTCCCCAGCTGGCTTCCCATGCCTAGTTACAGCCAGCAAAAGCCTGCATGTAGGCTGCAGCCTCATCCAAAATTCACACAAAGGAGACCCCATTTTCCTGGGCTTTAGGAATAAACTTAATAGTTCTGCAGTGGCAGGCTCACTCCTCCATCAGCAACAGTATTTTCCCTCAGATACTGCCAGTGATCAGAAGGCTGTGCACTCTCACAGCATCATTGCCTTTGTATTATTTCTGAGTGGACTATCAGCCCATAAGTGAATATTTTAGAATAAGCCAAGCAAATGAATATGCAAGCAAAATGAAAAAAAGGGCACCATATTGATTTGTTGTCTAGACAGAAATGTATCTGTGAACATATCAGCAGACATTAGTCAAAGCTGGCCCATTCTGGCTGAGATCTGCAGAATCAAGTCTTTCTACAGGAGAGAAAAACCAGTAACAGGGCAGGGTGACATAACATCCTAAACCAGGCAGTAATAATTACGGCTACTCTGTGGTTTCATGCATAGATATTATAAGACAAGGAAATCAAATATGGCTTTCTGCTGGTCTTAATTTATTATTATTATTGCTATTGGCCTTGGAATACAGTCATTCATTGTAAACATATAGCTTTTATATTTCTAATAAAATTTGCAATTTTATAAAATAACTTTTACTATTGGAATGCTATTTCAAATTGTGATTATTTGGTTTATTTGAGAAAATGGAAACGTTCATTTGTAGTTATTGAACGTGGCTTAGTTTTATATGAAGATAAGTGGAAAAGATAACGACTTGCAGAAATAACAGACCATAATAAACTTTGCTTCTAGCATCTTGAGTTCAAGTACTGGTCAACTTGATCTAAAGTATTAGAAGACTGTATTTTTTTTAAATATCAACTTGGTTGATCTGAAACATCTGTCCCCCTCTGCTCTCTACCTCTCTTTACTGCTTTAAATCATCATTTAAAATTCTCTGGTCTTTCTATTTTGTTAACTGGATGATCCTGGGGTTAGAATGCAGGAGGTGAAACTCAGAAGGTTATATGGTCACTCTCCAGACAATTTATATCCATAAGCTTGACAGTTGCAAACTTAACACAAACACTGTTTTTAAACCCTGGCCAATCACTCTTAACAGCAAGTTAACTTTCCCATAATCTAGAATAAATAGGACATTTGCCTGCAGTCAGTCAGCATAATAACAACAACAACAACAACAACAACAAACCCCACATGGTTATAAAGGGTCTTCTTGTTATCTTTACATTTGCATAACATTTCTAAAGATATAGGAAGAAGGAAAAAAAAGTTTCCTTACATTGAGGAACCCCACCTGTCCTGCTTGCTGACCAGCGTCAGGGCAGACAAGTTGGACAAACTCTTTCAGCGTCTCCTGAGGGTGGTAGCGGATGGCTGGGTGCGAGAAGTAAGGCCCAGGCTGCTGGATGATGGGTGACGTCGGAAAGTGGAGAGTCGACGGCGTCGCATGTGGACTTGCTGCAGCAGACGAAACAACAAAACAAAACAACAGACCCCGTCAGGTTTTGGAGGAAAAGACCCGCTTTGCCACAGCTGAGCCACTCAGCCTCTTTTCTTCCCTTGGCCCAGTTCACAGTGTTGCTCACATGACAGGATGCAGCCCCCGGGCAGCTCTGCTCTGATGGATTTCCCTCTTTAAGGCTCTAAGACAAACATGGAGGTTAGAGTAGGCTAGAGTTTCAAGTTGACTCTCTACGTTCAGGGGACGTGAGTTATAAAGGCATTAATAATCCTTGCTGAAGATGAAGATTATTCATTACCTAAAGAGCCTTTTTAATGAAGCAAGCAATAAAAAATGTATTTGGTAGATTAGACCTGATTTAACCGACATTACATTTGACAAATTCTACTTTGCACATATGGATCCCCTTTCATGCTGAGCTATCCATAGATAATAATTCATTGTTAACGCTCTTATTCTCCTTTCAAGGAAATTCCTAGGGACTAATTCAGGACGAGAGGGTTTTCTCTTTTAGGTCTGTAGTAAATGATCACTTAATGAACCCCTGTAATTTGGGTGCCTCACTTCATGATGGAAGGTTTATGGAAGGTTTTTTTTCCTCTGTTGCCCTTTCAAAGCCAAGGTGGCTCCAGGCTGAGTAGGCAGGAACACTGTGAAAAGCTGCTTCTCCCCCATAAATCTGATAACAGATTCAGAGGATGACTCCTTTACATTTGAACCCTGATAAATATCAGTTGTACAAGATTACATTAGATTAAAAAAATCTTATGTGAGATGATTAATACTTTTTCCAGGAATGCTTTTGTTCTTGGATTGGAAGGATGATGGCCATGGCCTGCCAGAGGTCAAGGGTCATGTGAAGGGGCTGACAATACTCAGACCAGGTCCAGAAGGTAAAGGGTCATGTGAAGGGGCTGATAATACTCAGACCAGGTCCAGAAGGTAAAGGGTCATGTGAAGGAGCTGACAATACTCAGACCAGGTCCAGAGATAAAGGGTCATGTGAAGGGGCTGACAATACTCAGACCAGGTCCAGAAGGTAAAAGGTCATGTGAAGGGGCTGACAATACTCAGACCAGGTCCAGAAGGTAAAGGGTCATGTGAAGGGGCTGATAATACTCAGACCAGGTCCAGAGGTCAAGGGTCATGTGAAGGGGCTGACAATACTCAGACCAGGTCCAGAAGGTAAAGGGTCATGTGAAGGGGCTGACAATACTCAGACCAGGTCCAGAAGGTAAAGGGTCATGTGAAGGGGCTGACAATACTCAGACCAGGTCCAGAAGGTAAAGGGTCATGTGAAGGGGCTGACAATACTCAGACCAGGTCCAGAAGGTAAAGGGTCATGTGAAGGGGCTGACAATACTCAGACCAGGTCCAGAGGTCAAGGGTCATGTGAAGGGGCTGACAATACTCAGACCAGGTCCAGAGATAAAGGGTCATGTGAAGGGGCTGACAATACTCAGACCAGGTCCAGAGGTCAAGGGTCATGTGAAGGGGCTGACAATACTCAGACCAGGTCCAGAGGTCAAGGGTCATGTGAAGGGGCTGACAATACTCAGACCAGGTCCAGAAGGTAAAGGGTCATGTGAAGGGGCTGACAATACTCAGACCAGGTCCAGAGGTCAAGGGTCATGTGAAGGGGCTGACAATACTCAGACCAGGTCCAGAGGTCAAGGGTCATGTGAAGGGGCTGATAATACTCAGACCAGGTCCAGAAGGTAAAGGGTCATGTGAAGGGGCTGACAATACTCAGACCAGGTCCAGAAGGTAAAGGGTCATGTGAAGGGGCTGACAATACTCAGACCAGGTCCAGAAGGTAAAGGGTCATGTGAAGGGGCTGACAATACTCAGACCAGGTCCAGAAGGTAAAGGGTCATGTGAAGGGGCTGACAATACTCAGACCAGGTCCAGAAGGTAAAGGGTCATGTGAAGGGGCTGACAATACTCAGACCAGGTCCAGAAGGTAAAGGGTCATGTGAAGGGGCTGACAATACTCAGACCAGGTCCAGAAGGTAAAGGGTCATGTGAAGGGGCTGATAATACTCAGACCAGGTCCAGAAGGTAAAGGGTCATGTGAAGGGGCGACAATACTCAGACCAGGTCCAGTTGGACCAGAAAGGACTCCAGGCAGGGGATACATATCCCTTTCCCTCCCCCTCCTTTTATAGCTTAAATCTTTAAACTGGAGGGGATCCTATCTAGAGAAACACAGAAGTGACACATCTTCAGAGAGCGCGGCATTCTGAATGCCAAGAGTGACTCTAGTATTGATGAGAATGTAAGTCCAGCAGGCGCCCCTTCTCCGCCCTCTCCCACCTCACTGGAATGGCTGAGGACACATGCCTACAGATTCTGGGGTCTCCTTAGGGTTTGAGTCTTTCTTTTTAACCAATAACCTAAAGGGCTGGGGCTTTGTGGGCCAGAGATTGTAGATTCCCTGTAGATTCTAGTGAATGCAGCAGGACCCAAGGCCAGGCATTGCAGAGGGTCAGCTAGCACTGCAGCTTTCAGGCCACTTGAATTCATTCCATAAAAACCCATAGGCTCCAATTCCAAGTTCAAGAGACAAAGTTGGGCTGAACTAGATAAAGTTTTGCCCTTAATCATACAGCTGAGGCCATCACACAATAAATCTACCGAAATCAGAACTTTGCACAAATCCCCCACTTACTCTTTGGCTTGCCGCCATTGTGGTGCACAGCTTTTCTATCCACTTAGTCTCTCACCGTGATAGGCTCAAAACTGAGCCTAGCACTTGATAAATATTTGCCGATTGGACAATAAATGGCCAAACAAAGGACATAATATGCTTTTTCAACCCAACGAAGAGTCAGAGAACACAGAGAAAAATGGCTCTAAGTTAAGACTGCATGCAATGAAATATAAGCCTTGAACCCTGTTATGGTCTCTGAGTGAAAAACTTAGAAGCTAAAAGAGGTAAATGTACCTGGACTGCTGTACCCCAAGAAACTGGGCCACTGGATTAAAAACCTGAAAGGGATGTTTCTTCCAGCACAATGTAGTTGTCTGCTGGTAGCAAGACATGTTGACCAGAGCCCTGTTTTAGACAGCATCATTTCTAGTTAGCATCATAGGTGCTGTTTCCCAAACGAAGACAGGAATGTACCGAGCTGAACAAAAGTATAGACTCAACTGCTTCAGCATGTCAAACAAAAATGGGGCAACTCCATTGTCAAGAGCCCCGAGAGCCTGACCTCCATGATAGGGTGGCATTGCCTCAGGCTCTCACAGGAAGTGATGCATGGCTTTTAGATTAAGGAGCAGGGTAGCCACCAAGGGTATGCTGCCCAAGGGAAAACACTGGCTTGAGGGAAGACTAAGTAGATAAAAGTTAAAGAAACATGACGGAGGAAATAATTCACCAGTGCCATGCACTCTCTACATTAATTGTTAATAAACATCACTGAACTTATTTTATTAAAGATGTAAAAAAAATCATTAGCAGCACAAATTTAGACTTTAATTTCTTCATTACATTTTAGAAACAGCAATTTATTCATCTTTTCCTTATGGTGCAGAATTCGGTGCAAACCTAAGACTATATAGTTACTGCATAGAATTAATTCCATAATGACTGATTGATTGGGATCAATTAATTCTTAATTAATTCCAGGAAGTCACCTAGCCCGAAGTTCTAAATCAGACATCTGCTGAGTCTGCATTTAAAGGGCTGTCCTCTTCAAGCCTCTTTTTTCTTGCTGGGGACAGAGAGTCATCAGTTCACTGAAGAAATGGAAGCGGATGATTTTAGATCATGACCTTTAATTTCCTCAGAGAGAAACCTGCTACAGACGTCACAAAGATCTGGTGATTGCTACTGGGTCCCTGGTGTTTTTCTGGATTATCTTCCTCCTCTACTGGACACTGAGACCTGATAAAAGTCCAGAGCTAAGGCTTAATCAATGTCTTTCTCTTCTTTCCTCCCTAGTTCTTTATTTCTTCCTTTCTATCTCGGCTTTGATGTTCTCACTGTACCTACGTTTTTATCTAAGTACCTCAGATCGTTTTGGAAGGAATCACTCAGCCAAAAAGATGCAAGGTCTTATTTTGGAGCTAAGTCAACTAAACAATTAATTCATTAAATGTTCTTTGAGATGGCAAGGGTAAACTGCACTGAAGAGAAATACCATTATGAAGCTGGCATGTTGTTAAAGGAATACACAAAATGCTGTGAGTCCAAATTTTTGATGAAGAGAAACATCTCTTATAGATGTGTGTCTGTGAATCATTGACACAATAAAAAAAATTATAGTACATTATGCAAATGCATATTTAGATCTTTTAAAATGTGCATTATTTACTTGAGAGTCAATAAAGGCTTTCCTTCAGTGGTTACAGTTTGATTGCAGGGCATCCATCTGGATCCATGTGGATGTTAATACGATACTATGAATTAAAAGGCACTACCATATTGGCTGCTTCTGGAGTCTAGTGCTCTCTCAGTACCTCAGGCCAGGAGCAACATGGCATCTGTCAGGAACATTCCAATCTGAATGGCCCTCACTACTAGCTCAATGGTTAGCTAGCAGCCAACTTGGTTTATAACAACTTTGGCTTCTCATGGGAATTCAAGTAGGATGGAGAGGAAGTGAATGGGGCAGGTTTCTCTTTCTGCAATAGTCCAAGCAAAGTCATCACAAACACACTTAGAATTTCCTCAGGGTTCAGTAATCACTTATGGTCAGGCAGGTTGGCCTTGCCTCTCTCCTCCCCAGACTCCAAAACTTTCAAATTATTTAAAAATTTCTCTTTTAATTTGAAGGAGAAGGCTGAAAGTCCAACACAACTAAACATTCATTTAAGTCAAGAAGACTTAAGACCGAGACTGGGGAGGAGAAGGCCAAGGTTATTACTAGAGGGACATGTGACAGGAGTGATGCTCGGTGTCACAGCCCAGTGCGAGAAGGAGAGTGCGTGTGACCACATAAACACATAAAGAAGATGGCACTCGGGGTGGGTGGCCAGACCGTATGTACATCTTTATGCTTTATTGAAATCTGAGGAAAGAAAACTATTTCCTCTATTTCCAAGGGGTCCTCTCAAGGTTAACCTTCCAAATTCCAAGAACACACCCTCATTCCCTAAAGTCAAAATACCATCTGCTGCATCTTGTTACTCAGCGCTGCCCTGCCTTTGCCCTGGTTGGTATACCCCTCATCTGTGAACCACTGTAGACTCTCACAGCTTATACATGATGTTAGCTTTTGCTTTTTGGCGTCAGATCCTAGCCTGTCCTAGGAGAGGCTCCATAGGAAAGCTGTGCAGAGGCGACGCAGACATAAAATCTACTCCTCCTTCAAGTGCCTAAAGATAGAAGCCTCTCCCCTCGCAGGGATGAAGGGCACACCCAGGACCAGAATCTGCCAGGTGTCCTGGTCTTCACATTAATCATTACGAACAACAGGTGAACTTCCCAGTTGTTTCATCCGCTAGGTTGTCACAGGAAATGCCACCCATCTGTCTGCAGTAGCTAGATAAGCTCTCAGAAAAAGAGTGGCTTTGAGAACTCCTGACTAGTCTTGCTTAGAAGTAAACTTTTTTTTTTCCCCAAGGCAAAACTCCAAAAGGGGAAGAAATTATAAGCTAAAAAAAAAAAAAAAATCCCAGTTAAAACCAAAAAGTTCTCCCCAAGGGCAGACGGAAGTTGTGTTGTTTGGGTGGTGAATGACTGAACTTCTTAAGAAATTCTAAACCGGCACTATATAACCCCGCTGCAGCCTACCTGAAGGTGAGAAATCTATCTTAATGGCCCACAGCTATAATTGATAAATCATGCATGAATCAGGCCTGCCATTTATGAAAGCTGAGAAGTTTGGAGCTGTGTGATTTACATTAGACACAGACACAGGGAGGGAGGAACTGGAACTGGGACTCAGTCACTCGGGAGGCTGAGCCTCTTCTAAGTAATGAAGCGTGTGACTCACAGCAAGCTAAGGTTCTTGGGAATTTTCCGAGACTCTCAGTCCATATCTTGAGCATCACCAAGAAGCACATGAAAGGCACATGCTACATGATGCTCTGCAAAGAGGCAGCATTTCGGTAGGGCTGCTGCAGATGCTGTAACAGTACGCCACCGCAGGGCTCCAAGATTGCCATATTAAGTGACTCTGCTTGAGTTAAAGGCTTCTTTCTGACTAGAGTTCAGAGTGTGTGTCTCTTGGAAAGACAGATCTTCTCTCCTCCAACAAAGACAGACTGGAGTTATTTTACATTCTTATCTATATCAGTTTTAACTATGCAAAAATCTGTGTTTCTCCTGATTCCACAAAGTTGGCCTCTGACACTTACAGGAGGCTGTGGCTCCTATGAGACCTCTCTCTCCATCTCTCCATCTCTCCCTCTCCCTCCCTCCCTCCCTCTCCCCCCCCCCTCTCTCTCACACACACACACACACACCCATCACCACCACCAAAACAACAAACAAACAAATAAACAAACAAAGTCACAGCTTCTGGTGAAAAAGTTCTGTGTTTCTCAAAAGCTCTGGGTTTTGATCTAGAGCATAAATGGAGACTCAGCTTGTACAGCAGTGGTTTGAAACCTCCCTGATGCTGCAGCCCTTTGATACAGTTCCTAGTGCTGTGGTGACCCCCCCCCCCCACAACCATAACATTGTTTTCAGTGCCCATTCATAACCATATTTTTGCTACTGTTATGAATGAATCATAATGTAAATATTTGATATGCAAAAGGGGTATTTAAGACCCAAAGTGGTCTCAGCTCACGGGTGGAGAAACGCTGGTGCAGAGGATGCACTGAATGTCTGTGGCATATTCTGCTGTACATTACAGAAGCGGCTATAGACATGGCATCAACAAAAGGGTGATACTATCTTCAATAAAATCTTATTTCAAGATATAGGCCACGCCTGGGCTTGACATGGCATAGACTCACGTAGCTGTATTTTTCCCTCATACCTTCTCAACTTCGCAGGGACACCTGTCATTTGCTGTCCTTTCTGTCTTTTCTTTACAAGACTTTTGTGACACCCCAGGCTTCTGATGCTTCCAAGGCTATCAAAATGTCTTTCAGCCACCACTAACTCTCTGCTTATGCCTCTTCACCATTGTTTAGCATGCCTTGTCCTGTGCTGGCTGCCTGCACCGATGTCATTCCAAGTTGAGCATATAAAAGTCAGAATAGCAATGCAGCATAAGATTCCATGCACCTTGGAATAATAGACTTGAGTGTTTGAGGCCCAAGTCACTTGTTTTCTGGAACCCTGAGGAAGGGCAGTGAGGGAATGAAGAAAGGACAGACACACAGACATATGTACAGGAAATTTGGGATCAGGTAGGGTCTACCCGGAACTTCAGCGTGTTTATTAGGTATGGCATAGGGGGTTGGCTAATCTCAGGAAGAAGTCTCTGCACGCCAGATGTCTCAGGCTGTAAACATCTGGGAGGATGTTTGCACACACTGCCCAGTCTTTCATAAACACCCAGACTGCAGAGGAAAGCATCGCCATTTCTCCAGAGCCTCACCTAGGGAAGGCTCTGCCACTCTGTGGGCGCTAAAACACTGGAGTCCTCCACAAGTTGTGCCCACGCCATCAGGACACAATCACTCAGGACTTCATTGCTGCTGGGACACCTCCACTCTGAACACATGGCTGTAAATTTTAGCCCCGTCCCTCTTCTGCTACAGGCCAAGCTATAGTTTCTGAACCTCTCTATAAGTCTATTTGCCACCTCTGTAAGGGGGCTAATACCACATGCATAGATTTGCTGTGAGATTAAGTAAGAGGGTATGTGTGGCACATGATGCAGTTTCTGATGGCCTCTTGTATTGATATTACCCTTATAGGAAAGGATGCTGGGAGGGAAGGAAGAAACCGGAATTTATCTTGGTGTCCTCAGATCAGTTAGGGCTGTGTATGGGTTGTATCATACACAGAGGGAAGGGCGGTGGAGTAAAATGTCCTTTCTCTGCCTGTCTCCACACAAAGGAGCGAGTGTGTGGTTGTTAAGAGAGCAACATCGGCATGAATATGACATGAGGGTCTCAGAACTAATTTAAAAAAAAAGCAAATACACTAGCAGTGGTGATGCCTTTGATCTTACAGTAAAACAACTATGTTCAATAACCTGAAAAGTTTCTTTTTCAACTAAAATATTTTAAATACCCGCTTTTGCCTAAAACTCAGGCTATAAGACAACCTAGGTGTTTAGAACTATGTGGCCATCCTGCCATTGACACTTTTCTACTTAGAACTCAGACCTCGCGTGTTAACGTTGACTGTTCACACTGGCCTCCTCTTCTACGTGTAGAGACACCTGTCACTCACAATGCTTTCCGACCTACCTAGATTCTGAGCATGCCTCTTAACATGTGCACATGGAAGCCTTCATCACTCCCTTGAACAGTCCCAAGATATGTGCTAGTTAGACAATACAGGCTTGCTACAGAGGAAGGCTTTTCTAGGACTGAAGACATATTTGAGAAATATTTATCTAAATATTATATTTAGATAAAAAAAACCTGGGTGTTTGGTTTCTGCTTCTATGGGGCTTACAAGGATGGGCAACATCCCTCTCCTTTGGTTCTCTCATTTCAAAACAGAAGTTGGACAAAATACTTACTGAGGTCCATCTGCCTTAAATTTGAGTGGCTGTATGGGATTCAGTATCTAGAATTATGTTTACAAATAACTCAGCACAACTGATTCATGGTAATAAAATGAAAACCCAGAAGACTGGAAAACAAAGGATCATGTGCCATTTGAAAGAACATATTTTTTTTTTAAATTGAGCTACAGGGAACATCTGGACTGTTGGCTAGAATATTCAGAGTTTTATAGACATGGAGCATGCTTGTCTAAGGTCTGACCCAGAGCCCCAGCCTTTTTCCTGACAAGGTTTCTGTATACAGTGCACACCAGATCACATTACAGATGGTTGTGAGCCACCATGTGGTTGCTGGGAATTGAACCGAGGACCTCTGGCAGGGTTTCTGAATTGACCATTTTCCCACGCTAATTGCATAAGCAACCATGGTGGCTGAAGTGAAGTGTGCTCAGACAGCACCCAGCAGCTGTGGCCATCACAGATACGCAGAGTGATAATTTCACAGGCAGCGTCGAACAGGAATCCAGTTCTACGGAGGGAACTAAGACTTCTGTGTTGTTTATGCAAGTGAGGCCAGGAGACAAGGCATGAAGAGTGACAGCACATCAAAACAATTTGAGGGAAAACCCCTCCCACCACAGAAGGGGTGGGTAGTGGTCAGTGGCAGCCGGTAGGAATCTTGTCAGGGGCTGCCAGAAGACAGTGGCAGAGTGCAGGATGCCTTCAGCCGCCCTACCCGTGCAGAAGCTAATGGCTACACGGGTGGCAGGCGCTGGGGCTTAGGATGTTTGCAAGTCTTTCTCTAGGTTAAATATAAAGCAAGTAAGTCATGTAAATGAACAGCAAGCAAAATCTCCTGTGTTGGTTGGTGTTTTTATCAACTGGACGCAAGCTGCGGTCATCTGGGAGGAAGGAACCTCAGATGAGAGGACATCTTCGTTGTGTTGGCCTGTAGGTAATACTGTGGGCCCATCTTGATTATTGGTCCAGGTGGGAAGAGGGTCCAGCCCACTGCGCTCTCTGCATGTATGATAACGTAACCGGCCACCTCCTGGCTCCTGCTGCTATGCCGGGCCTTCCTCTCCATGGTAGACACGATCTCTCTGGAGCAAAAGCAAACCCTTCTTTGTTGCTGTTGTTTTTGCTTTTGCTTATGGTGTTTTTATTACAGCAACAGCAAAAAGTAGCCAATAAAAGATTCGCAGCATGAACTAGTGGTGGCTCCTAAGCTTGGGCTTTACTTGTGTTCTGCAAGGCCTGGGTGCAGAGCCAAGTGCTGGGCTGCTGAGTGGCGCTGCCCACTGCCTACCACTCCAGGCAGCTTCGTGCTTTGTTCTCCCTCCTGTGGTGCACACGTCTGCTCTTCTCAGCTGCTTCTAGATCCTCAAGAGTAGATGGCCAGCGAGGAGCCAGATTTGAGATCATTTCAAGGGAACAAACACAGAGAGAGCAAAGGAGGCTCTCGGGCGAGGAGGGGGTCTGAGAGAGAAGGACACCTACTGGACACACACCTCATCCCCAGCCCTTCAGAACACAGGGCATTTTGCTGTCTCCTCCCACCGATGCTTTCCAATTGTGTACAAGTGGGAAACAAAGGCCCACTGAGGAAAATGTCTTCTCAGGCCTACATGGAGCCCACATGACGGGGAAGAATTTGAACTCTGTCCGGGCTGACTCCGCTGCCAGGCACGGCTCCTTTCTATACACTCTCTGTTTCTGTTTAAATTACTTTCTCAGAGGTCAGGTGGTTTGTTTCCTTTTAGAGGTGGTTTTTTTTTTGTTTTTTGTTTTTTGTTTTTGTTCCAGGCCTCTTATTACTGAAGTAGAATCAGGAAGCTCTGATGTTCTCGTGCATGCTTTTCACATTCGAAAACTGCATTCTTTACAAGATGTAGCGAAGCAATTGACGTCCGATATAAAGGAACGGCAAAACACAAATGTAAATTCTCTGTGGAACTGTAATTCCAAAAACCACATGGCTGGTTAACTGCACCGGTGTTCCCAATACAAAAAGATACGGCTCGGAAGAGTGGCTCTCTGTGTCTCTGCAGCCATTAGGAGAGGACAGGATGGTCCTACAGTGTGCATTGCCTCGCTCCATGGGTGACAGGCTGCACCACAGAAACGCCGCTGAAGCTCAGCTCTAGGCAATGCAATGCACTTAACCCAGACATGATTTATGATTCTGTCAATAGGGGAGGCTCAGGCCTGCACTGATACCTAAATGTGAGCTTTCTATTCAAAACAGCGGCTGGGGTGGGGCAGAGAAAGGGAAGGAGTGAAGGAGGGCTGTGACGGCAGGGAGAGACAATTTCACGTAAAGAGAAAGTGTAAGTTCAATGTCAAAGTTTTGGTTTTGTGCAGGCTTGGCCGCTGCTGCCTCTTGTATGTGGACGTGGCTCCAGGAGTCCCTTTCTCCCTCTCTACCTCACTCACACAGGCCTGCTGCAGGCGTGCGTGGAGGCAGCTTCCTCGGTCAGGATGAGTGTGGATGCTGGTCCACTAAGCTAAGAGCCTTATTCTCCGTAGCCCTCTCGCTGGGGCTTTGTGCCTCTTGAGGAGATTAAGGAGCCAAGGGTCCCCTGCTCTAACCTGTCCTCCTGGGACAGCAGATCCTCAGATTCTACTCAGAGGACCTCTCTTTAAAGTTTTCCTGCGGGATGACAAATTAACCCAGCAGGGTGTCCCACGCACCTATCTTCATACAAATTATTAGTGTAATAGAGCTTTGAGCTACGCATTTATCTGGTAATTATTGAACAGTTACACAAAGCCAAGCTGGGCTGCCCTGGCCTTTATGAGGTTCTCTCGGTGGGTGGCCTTACAGTTAATTTAGGATGGTTCTCCACTACGCAGCTCACTTGCAGACAAATTAGCTAAACAGCCTTCTCCTTTAAATATTTTCCATGTCACAGTGAAACGCTTTACAATACAATAAAGGTACAGTTTTAATTACACGCTTCCTGACTTTTGTTTAGTTGTAGTTTTAAAACATTTGCTGGCGCTGGTTTTTCCTTTGGCTGGGCAGTAATAGCTGGTTGTAAGTATCTGGCTAATGAATTTAATAATTTCCTGAACTGAGACTTAAAGAGCCTTTGCTAAAACGCTGCATCTCCTCTCTGCCGTCCAGTAACTTCCAGGCCCCTGGGTGAGGTTTCTCCCTGAGGCTGGGCGCTGCACGTGTGCTCAGTTTGTGGCCTCACATCTTTCCCATCTGCAACATCCTCCAGAGTGGAGTTTGTTAGGTCTGCAAAGCCTGCATCTGAAAAAATCAACTGAAGTGATGCTTCCTGCAGCAGGGCGATGTCATGTTTTCCCAGAAGACAAACTCCAAATATAAACAGACACCCCATGGCTGACTATTGGCAGAGCATGTCAGCACCGTGTTGGCAACAGGTACTTAATTACTTCTCGTTTTCTTGAGATGATTCAGTTGCACTAACCCAGGAGAGACAAACTAGATCCAGTTGAGCACGTGCTACACAGCTAAGTTCAGGAAGCTTTCCCAAGAAGTCTGCAGATCCAACAGGCTGAAGCTGGACAGACCCAATCCTCAGGGCCTGTGCCAACAGCCAGGCCATGGTGACAGCGATGAAACGCCAGGGGATGTCTCTTCTTAGAGCTTGTTGTTGGAGGGAAACACAGCCAGATATTGTGTCCTTGTGAAGGGACCCAAATTTTTTGAGCTCATTTTTCCTAATATATAGCAAGGTAGAAACTCTTAATTGAAACCAAATAGATACACATATAGAACACCGGTACCTTCTAGGCACTTTCCATAAGTGCTGCAAAGTACATGTTCTTGAAATTATTATTATTATTATTATTATTATTATTATTATTATTATTATTATTATTATTACAAAAGGGGGCGGGAAGGACTTCCCATTATTTCTCATACTTTCGGTTTTAATCATGCTTTCTGTTTTAACCACATGTATGTGTTCATCCATTTATTGAGTACTCTTGTGCAAGTCGTGAGGCTGAGGGATTCAGGGATGAGTCGGAAAGACATGGTGCCTGCCATTTAGAAACTGCTGCCTTCATATTTCTCGTTCCTTCCCTGCTGCCTTCTTACTAATTATGCACATTACAAACGCACACTCCTCTAAGCATTCCTGGTGGCCTTGGTTTCTGGGAAGATGTCCTCCCATGCTCATGTCTCGGAACTATAGTTTTCTTGGCCAAACTGGGAGATATGGGTGGCTTCAGCTCTTAGATGTTTCATTATGAAGACCTGGAGGGCCCTGGACTTGCAGAGGCTTTTAGAGCACATAAGGGTTTGACAACGTCTCCACGCAGAGACCAGCCTGACTCTTCGAAAGCTGCACAACATATCTGTGGTTTATATGACTATTGTTTCGGTACGTTATGGACGTTTTCAGAATCAAGACAGTTTGGCTTCTAAACTACACACACACACACACACACACACACACACACACACACACACACACACTCACAAAAATGTAGTAGTTTGGCCACACCTGCAGTCACTTCATTTTAATTTCATAGTACCTAGCTTTCTAACAGAATATTTGTTTTCGGTTGCTCTCTATTTTGCATATTGATAAACAGATGGCAAAAGGTTTGGGATGGGGTAAGCATCATGCTTGTGTGTACTCTGACAGTGCCAAATGCCATGGGATTTTCCCATGAGGATGCCCTTCTTTGTGTTCCCCAGCATCTGGTGTCTCTCCTAGCACAGTGCAGGTCAAGTCCATTTTCTGAAACGCTGGGACTCTATCTCTGGGTTTGAATTTTATTTCAGAGTTGGGAATATAGCTATCTACTTACCAATTAACAGTCCTAATCAGAGAATCTGAAATTCTAAATGTGCCAAATGTTGAGCACCAATGTCATACCCAGGTTGTGTCTCATCTATGCTCACAAGACTTTCAGATTAGGGTTGGTCAGCTCACCACACAACTGCTGGCGTTCCTCCTCCCTCAGCTGCTAAGCACTAAGCACTCTGGGGACTGGAATCCGGCTTCACTTGCCCTCTCTATCCAGCAGCTGTAAGAGCACCTTGTTTGCTGTGAGCACTTGGGAAACATTTGTGGGAAAAATGAATGGGATGAATGGGTCACCACACGGTGACAGGAGATTTTACGTTAATTTTAACATCCAGAAAAAGACAAATTGATAAAAAAAAAACAAACCCTGAAGTGACTCGTGCCATGAAGAAACTGCCTTTTCTAGAGCAGGGACCAGAGGCTAATAAGGAAAGAAGATCCATGGGTTGTCGAGGATAGCAATGTAACAACTGACAACACAGGCTGTGTCATGGCGGTCAAAACAGCTAAATGACCATATCACGTCTTGGAATAACAAGTATTAAAACAAGCTAAAGATTTAAATAAAGGTGGTTTGTTTGTTTGCTTGTTTGTTTGTTTTTCCACCGGCAGAGTAAAGGCTAGGAACTAAATGGCATTGTTTTCGGTTTTGGCTCTGGTCACTATCTGCAAGTCATACAAAGTCCATAAGGAACTGCTCATTAATATATTCCTCCCTCGTCTATCAATTTATGCATATTGGTGATTATGTTCAGCTAAAAGTCTACATCTACAGTTTGCACCCTCCCTCGCAGCTAATCATACAGTATAGTGTTGCCCGCGTGACTGTACATAAAAGGTAATGTGGACGGAGGAGGAGATGTTTCAGTGGGTGGAGGTGCTTGCTGCCAAGCCTGAAGGCTCTAACTCAATTTCTGATTCCCACAGTGGCAGAAGGAGGGACTTCTGTAGGTTCTCCTTTAACCTCTGCACACATGCCATGTCATATATGTGCCCAAATATACACAGTAAATAAATGTAAAATAAAGGAGTTATAAGCGGTTATGGGCTGGCACCTTATGCTTTCTTTCTTTCAGCCGAGAACGTAGGTGTAAGGCAGGAAGGAGCACTGTGGTCATACTGAGAAAAAGGTACTCTCTGCAGCCCGGCCGTGCTAGTCCTTTCTGTGTTACTATAGCGAAATGTCTAAGGTAGGGTGCTTACAGAGATGTTTATGTGCCCCTAGATTCTGGGGACTGGTGACTGTCATGCTGGTGTAGGGCCCCTGGCTCTGTCATAGCATGGCAGAAAAGCAGAGCGCGAAATGGCCATGAACAGAGCGGGCAGGTGTACAAGTGAGGGTGCAAGACCGGCCCCAACTTTCCCTGACACCTCCTTCTCTTGGGAATGAATCCATTCCTAACAACCAGACCTTGAACGTTCACAGGGGCCAGCACTGTGGAGTCTCAGACATAACTACCTTACACCAGACTTCAACTTTTAAGTGTTCTGGGACCCCAAGCACAGCAATCCTGAGGACTTACCGTCCACCAACGGAACATTTAGGCAACCAGCCATACCCAAAGTCACAGAGAAGACACTTCACCCCTTGGTATCATCTTGGCACCGTAACAGCACAGAATTATACTGAGAGTTAAGTTTTGTTTGTTTGCTTTTTACTAGAGGCTAAATCTGTGCCGTCAGGTCCTGGGCACGGGAGACTTGCACTCTCCTGTCGAGCTACGGACCCAGCCGTTTTTGAATTTATTTGTGAATTTTGCAATACGGTCTTATTAAGTTACCGAGGAGGATGGACTTAAATACATTCTGCAGTTTAGGTGAGCTTTGAGTTTCAGATCCTCCTCCCTCGGCCTCTTGCTGAGTTACAGGTCTGTGTCACCAAACCTGCCTTAGAATTTCCTTAACTCGACCTTAATGGTATTTTTCTGCTCACTGTAGATGAACGCACTGTCATACTGAGACACGTTAGGCTGGAGGCTTCCTGGGCACCAGCTCTTTGCGTGTGGCCTCCCAGTGTGTGACGGAAGCTTCTCTCTGCGGATCTCAGAAGCGCAGTGTGAAGCAGTAGTGCCTCATCACTTCCTGTTATGTTTGAAACGTGAAGGACTTTAGGCAGAAAGGTAAGTTTCAAGAACTTTCATATTTTCAAGAAACTTTAAAACATCACTGATGAATATTCTACGTGAGTCTTAAAAGGAGTCAGACGAAGGTTGGAGAAGTGGCGTGGTGGGTGATGGAGCTTGCTGTCCAGTGTGATGGCCTGAACTTAATGCCTGGATCCCACACTGTGAACGGAAGGAAAGAACTGAACCCTGCAGGTTCTGACTTGCACACTCATTCATGTATGCATGAACACACACACACACACACACACACACACACACACACACACACAGGAGATAAATAAATATGAAAAGATCAGACAGACCCTTGAGGGATTATTTTCCTAAACTGTGTGTTGTGTCCCCCTGTGGAGTCATACAGCTAAATGTGGGGTTGTGCAAGAGTTGGCAACACTAAAAGGTTCCGCACAACCAAAAATTAATTAATAGCAAACCTGGGCAACGAACCCAGGCTGTTCCTGTAGTGTTCAGCTAGGTCAGTCCTGTGACTCTCCACAGCCTTGGTTCTGAGCGCATATGCCATCCACACAGCAGTGAACGCCTGGGACTCCTGAGTTCAGAGCTGAGACTCTTGCATGCTATGAATCGACATATTTTTACATGCTATTATAGAAACAAAACATTTTGATTATGGAAGACAAGAAATGCTTTTCCACTGTTGTTTCTTAGGATATAAGTATCATATTAGTATATCTTTGGAATATTTGGTTTAAAAGTTTCTGTTTGAGTTGCTGACTTGAGCTATATAAAAAATAATTCAATGATTTCTAGCTTTAAGTTAGGACAAATTTCCTAACAGTTTGTATAATGACACAAAATATTTATTACTAAATGTATTATATATACATATGTGTGTGTTTGTGTGTATGTGAGGTGGCATTCTCATCAATGATGATAAAAATTAAAATGCTGATTCACTCTAAAAATGACAAAGATGCTTTATGTCCCATGGAGTCAAATATTGAGCTAAAATTTCATTCTATGTAGAAAATGAATAAATATACATCTCACTGATGACAAATTTGCTTTGGTCTTTTATATATAATATATATATATATTCAACTAAAATTTTTTTCTAAGTAAAATTTTAATGGTTTCTTATCAGTAACTATTTGATTTTGAAGCCATTCTATATGTCTATATTACTGTTTAGTTTTGACATCACTTTATATGTCTACACACCCAAGGCCATGTGGACACTTCTCAGCCAAAAGGAGGCTGTGAGTGAAACAAGTCCGAAATGACTCGAGATCACCAGGCAGCAAAGTCACAGCTTCTGAAACAGCAGAGCGGAGAGCAAAGGTCTGCTTTTCAATTACTATGGGTAAAATACATTGTCGCGATTGGATACATGATGGTAGTCATGACTTTAAGTATTGGTAAAGAAACTCTTGGGATGCCCAACGTTCCTGCGTAAAGTGCCCAATAAATTAATAGTGCGCAGTGACAAAATGGCTTCGCTGAAATTGAATAGGTTTTCCTGCATCAGCTTATCCCAGCACTGTTTAACTCCTTTATACTTGATTTTTAACCACACAGAGAAATAGGTGTCAAAATGTCATTCCCACGGTACAGATGGTCCAACTGAGGCCACAAAGCTAAGTGATTTATGAAAGCCACAAAGGAAGCCACCGTCGGAGAGCAGATTAGATTTAAGAGACCACATGCCTCTACCTTTACAATGCAGACAGCGAAGTGGTCAGAAGAGCATAAACTAAAGCAAAGCATAGCACTCAGTACCAGAGCTTTACTCTGATCATTTCACGGCTATGGTCCTCCCCCATCTTAGGTGCTCCTTATGAACAGTATGTGAAAGGCCACATATTTGTGCTTGCTGTCCCTTCTGGAGCATTGAGAGATTATCAGAGTGCGTAGGTGGGGGTGGGGAGGGGCGTGAATTTTTTTTTCGTATGCATTTACATGCACTTTAACTATGTTTAATTTAATCTGTTATGTAAAACCCATTAGGTGAGGAGGGAAAAAAAGATACAAACCCTGTGAGAGATCCTTGTCTCTGAATATCTTACTTCAGGAGGGGGACAGACTTGAACAGTAACTAAGAATGCAAGACAAAGGCAGAGGGTGTGCAGGCATGCGAAGCTGTGGGGGGCTGTGGAGGGGAAGAGATGCAGGCAGGGTGCAGCTAAGGCAGCTTCATGTCCTTGGCTGGTGCCATAGTTTGAGCGGGACCCCTCAGAGGAAGGATAGCAGGCTACCAAGAAGAGACTTGATACCCTATGAACATATACAGGGGGAGGAGGTCCCTCAGTCACAGTCATAGGGGAGGGGAGTAAAGGGAAAATGGGATGGAGGGAGGAGTGGGAGGATACAAGGGATGGGATAACAACTGAGATGTAATATGAATAAATTAATAAAATATATTTTTAAAAAAGGTGTGTGTGTATGTGTGTGTGTGTGTGTGTGTGTGTGTGTGTGTGTGTGTGTATGTATAAAACATAAGTGAATCTTGGTGCCAGCCCCAAGATGTGTGTGCAGATGTTTGTAAATCCCAATTCCAAACACTTATTGTACCAGTGCTTTGGATGAGGGATGCTCAGTGTGTATGTGAGCTGGGCTTGGGGCTGGGTTGGTAAGATGTTGATAGGGTGGAGGCAGTAGGGGTAGCATGGGGTTTTTTTCAAAACCTGAATGAAAGAGGTTTGTCCTGCTTGGGAGCACAGTCTACTGGCAGACACCATGCAAACACTACAGACATGACTGCATTTCCCTCTGACTGTACAATTCCTTCTAGGTGTAGAACTTCAGAAAAGTGCCAGGGCCACACAGTTGGCATAAATGTTAGCACAGACTCAAACTCTGGCACATTTGGTCTTTTTGTTTTGGTGCTTACGTTCTGATGCAGACTGGAGGCCCTTGTTTCCTTGAAGTGCATCTGCTGAAATCCTTTTTATTATGTTTTTTAAAAACATATGCATTTATATTATTATATATGAGTAAAATAAACTACATACAGCAGGAAGAACCAAAAGACAATCAGGAATTATATAAATGTTACATTCATAGTAATTTGGCCATTTGTATTTGGAAACCTGAAGTAAACATCTTTCCTATCTTGTTGGGTTTAAATTTCTGAATGGAGATTAATATCTATCATATCTCATCTCTATTCACTTAAAACATCTATCGTGATCTAAAAAACATCTTAGCCCATAACCTACTAAGCTTGATTAAAAGACTAAACTATCTGGTCTTCAAACCCATCAGAGACAGAACATCTGCCGAAATCTCAATTCCAATGAGATAGTATTGGAGGTGGGACGTTCAGTAAAGGACAAAAGGCTTATTTACATGATCTGAAGAGAAACTGGAGACGAAGGTGGGGCCTTTAGAAGTCCATGAGGTCAGGAGGGTGCAAGCCTCACAGGTAGGAATAGCTGGAGCCTCATTATGGACGCCACAGGGAGTTGGGTAGCCAGCCCCTCTGCACAGTGAGAAGCCATAACCTAGATGAGGGTGTGGACCTTTGCCAGGTAGCAGGATGGCCATCATTTTAACGCTAGACCTTCCAGCCTCCAGGATTGTAAAGAGTAAGTTTCTGCTCCTTATAACCTACTTGGTCTGTGGTGCTACGTTGTGGTAGCAGGCATATCTCAAGACAGCTGTTATGATACCCTGTCTCCCATCAAGGTCCACTTTTTCTGCCTTCACTTCACAGTCTTTACGCAGAAAGGTTTTCCTTGTAAAATGCCACTCACCGTATCCCCAAGTACAGTTTAGGCTTGCCGTTGAAAATGAGCCATCTCTTTGGGAGGTGGAGTGACCGTGCTTTGCTATAGCTTTGTTAGGACATCAGGTTTCTGGCCTGAGCACTGAGATGTGTCATGCTGCTCACTGACACTGCTTGTCATGTGTGCAGAGTTTTAGGGAAGGAAGCACAGGTCTTGCAGCCTGGTGAATATATCACATGACCCTGGCAGGAAGACGCTGCGTATACCTGGAGCCCTACTCCTGTGCTCTGGGAACCTGGTCACGACACACGTTGGCGCGGGCTTACTATGTCTGGTGGTGGTAACTGGCAGAAGCACAGGCGGCTGAGGATGTGCTCACGTGCACACACTGCTCACTGTTCATCTACTAGCCTCCCCAGCTTACAGGACCCAGCGTTAGTCTCAGATGGGCACTGCTGTATGCGTTTGAGAAGAAAGGTCCCTTCTCCGGTGGCACAGCCTCCTCGCATTGGCAAGGACAACATTAAACAGAAGGTATGTGGGAATGCAGAGGCAGCCTCCCCAGCCTTCCTGACGGCTGGCGTGCTGCTCCTCCCTCTTTTCACTGCCCGGCTACAGTAGGGGGTCTTCCTTTGCCTGGAATAGCTGCCATACATATGAACCTTTTTATTTTTCCCCCTTTTATTTTATTTTTTTATTAATTCATTCATATTACGTCTTAATTGCTATCCCATCCCTTGTATCCTCCCATTCCTCCCTCCCTCCCATTTTCCCCTTACTCCCCTCCCCATGACTGTGACTGAGGGGGACCTCCTCCCCCTGTATATGCTCATAGGGTATCAAGTCTCTTCTTGGTAGCCTGCTATCCTTCCTCTGAGTGCCACCAGGCCTCCCCATCCAGGGGATGTGGTCAAATATGGGCCACCAATGTTCATGTGAAAGTCAGTCCCCACTCTCCACTCAACTGTGGAGAATGTCCACTGGGTAGATCTGGATAGGGGTTCAATGTTTAATGCCTGTATTGTCCTTGGCAGGTACCATAGTTTGAGCAGACCCCCTGGGCCCAGATTCGCCCATCATAATGTTCTTCTTGTAGGTTTCTAGGACCCTCTGGATCCTTCCCCATTCTCCCATGTTTTTCTCACCTAAAGTCCCAATAGGATGTCCTCACCTCTGTCCCACTTTCCTGATAAGTGAAGACATTCATGGGACATGCCCCTTGGGCTAGTGTCCAGGTCTAAAAAGGTTCATATACATATGAACACACAAGAGGCATATGAACCTTTTTAGATCTGACTCCAGTGCTCTCAGCTCTTTCAGGCCTCCTAATTTGATGCAAAGTGATTGTAGCCTACTACACACCGGCTTTTCTTAACGCCCAGTTCCTTTCTCCTGCTCTGTTCTCTGAGGACAGGAAGCACTGGCCCCAGTGTCTACACAGTGACATGAACTCAGCAAAACTTTAATGAACAAATAAGTGAATTTCTACAACCCCCTCCTCTGAGTCATACAGAAAATTTGCTCTTAATATTCATTTAGCATTTGAATAGGGTACACTGACCATAAAAATGATATATAAACATACATATCTCTCTTGGGCCATAAATATTCTGACTTAAAATGGTTTCGTACCTCCCATTTTCTGCTATCATCTCAACACATGTTAAGGATAAGAGGATATAATGCTAACTAGCTGGCTTATTCAGATGTCTTTTCTCAAGTTTCTACATATACTATGTAATATGTATATACCATATATATGCATTGCATGCATATATGTATATATGGTAAGCATCTGTGATTACATCATTAAATAGTCAGGGATCCTGATGAGAATGTAACATCAATGAATACATATCTCTAAGGATGAAGCAATGGAGACAGAAATTCGCTCCATGGCAGAGCACTTATTTTTCAGTGAGATTTTACATGTACTCTGTGCATCCCTCTCAACTACCTTATTTCCGTGGGATTATCACAGTATTCATAAATGGATTCAGATTTGTGGGCCTAACACTGAGTTAATGCAAGGATATGATTCCCCAGGTATATGTCAAAGTAGACAAGAGGTCATAACTTTCCAGGGTGTTTTACGATACCAGCTAGTGGAGCATGGACCTACAAGACAATCAATGGGGAGGTGCAAATGTGATCGCTGTATTCGTACTCCTGCTGTGGGAGTTTTACAAATGAACTAATAAATATTTTTATCTTGCGATAGGATCGAGTTAGGTCCTTTGCTGACACTCTCTTGGGGATTAAGGCTTGTCTTTAATGTGAAATACAAATCATATTTCTTGAGGACACATTTTAGTAATACACTTAAAAAAGCACATGAGACCCAAAAAAGGGGAGACATTGAGGTGAAAACCAGACAAACTATCTGCCACTTCAAAAGAAGGGAACAGGGAGGGTGCACCAACACCCTGATGCAAACAGCCTCAACAACAATGCCACATACGGAAGCCAGCCTTCCTGGGAAGAGGGTCAGTAAGGATGGGAGGCTGAAAAAAACATTTATTACTTGAGAAATAGGTAACTGACCACATGGAAAAAAACACTCAACAAAAAACACATCCATGCAGGCATACAGACAAACAACTTAAGGTCACATTTGACTTTGGCTCAAGTTATTTTCTACCTCTTTGCAAGTTCCCACTGCCCCCCCCGCAAAAATTAAGGGTAAGTTCGGGTCTTTGGACCTTAAGAGAGTAACAGCCTGGATGCCAAGACTGCCCTCAAGTATAAGAATCGGATCACTCACTGCCTCAGAACAGTTGTAGGGGAGTCCTCACTGTCTCCCCGCTTTGATGCTTTGACGTCTCGATTATGATGTAGCCCCTATGGGTCTGTGCGGAGCGACTCACCTCTGGGTCCTGTAATGACAGGTCGGTGATGCTGTGTGAACGCTGTTCCCAGGGAGGAGGTCTGCGAGGGGGAGGGGCTGCTGAAACCAGACTTCTCAGACTTCTTCAGTGTGGTTGGAGAAGGCATGCCTGGTGAGAAGGGGTGATTGTTGAGGCAACTTTAAGTCTACAGAGCAACAGTTTGTGTTACGAAAAAGACAGCACTTAGAGAGTCAGGAAAGGAAAAATATTGGAATCATCTGTAAATGGAAACTGATACTGAATTGCTTTGAAGTTGTCATAGGAACAAACAGAATGGTTCCCCTTTTAGGTGGTTCTATGATTTATTCTGATTTATTGTATTAAGTCATAGTCCACTTGGGAACTATTGATTTTCTTTATACGGGGTTTTTCTGTATCTTGGATCTTCAGCATTTCTTGCAGAAGACCTTTAAGATCTTCATATCCAGAGTGGCCCTACCAGGAGGAGGGGAGCCTTTAGGAGGCAGGGCCAAGGGGGAGGTCTGTGGGTCATTGGGGCAATCTACTGAGTGGAATCCTGGGAGCTGGTCTCTTCGTCTTGCTCTTTCTTGCTTCCTGACCAAAGGTCAGCACTTTTACTCACCATGCTCTCCTCGCCTTGCCACCAAGCACCACTGAGTCTGGGAGGCCCACCTGGTCATGCACGAGGTGCTCTAAGACCACGAACCAATATAATTCTCTTGTCTTCAAAAGCTGCCCTCTGTCACACTCTTGCTATACTAACAGAGACCTGACTTACACAGGTTTCAACTTTTCCAGTGAGTCTGTCATGTGTCTGCGACCTCTGGGACCCTTGCAGAGCAGGCTGCCTAAGCACACAAAGGCAACCTCGCTCGCAATCATTTTGTCTTGTCAGTTACCTTACTTCAGCACCAAAGCATTTTTCTACACTTTAAATAATTTAGCTTTTTTAACATAAAAATGCCCTTGATAATAGCAGCTCAGATGTTCTTTCAGTGAATTATTTATAGAACAGAAAAAGAAAAGATAAAAGTAAAAAAAAAAACCTTTAAAAATACAAGCAATTGGGACTGGTTCAGTAAATGCGGTCTAACCAATGCAAAGAACACTGTAAAAGAGTAATGACACAGGAGATATTTACAATGTAATGTTGACTGAAAAACCAATTACAACATGGGGTGGCGTAATACATCAATCACAGAATGTACAACATAATTTAAGTGTTTTTTTTTCTACACAGAGAAAGAACTACAAGATGTGCATGAACTGTAACCATGGCTGGCTCCCTTGGTGAGTTAAATTTCTATGGCCTTCCTTGCCTTAGTTTTGCTTACTTGCCCTTTTTATGATGAACATCTATTATCTTTATGCTAAGAAAATATAACAAAAGCTTGTTTTCAAAAATAGCATTTTTGTTACAGTTTCTAGGGTTTTCACAACAACTTAAATTTAGGAAATGTGTTGAAAAAAATAGTGGGGAAATAATGGGAATATAGTCCTTTGTAATTACTGGATTTGTGGTACTCTACAGACACAACTAGAGGCATCTATCCATTGGGGGAATGCCAGCCAAGACAACAGACATTTGGACATAGGATAAAGGAAATGACCTCAAGTTTCTAGAAAAAAAATCGGTCTGCACCACATCAGGGGAAGAAAAATTAATTTATACATGCCTACCTATGATTATCCCCACCATGGCCTGAGAATTACTTGGGCAAACTAGAAAAATAACTAATAGGTCTATTGATATAGTATGTAACTGTCACTGAGTAACTGTTAGTGCTACGAACTATGGCGAGCATTTTCTATAGATAGAGGCTATACCTAAACATGTCTGGCTTTTCTTTTTTAATCAGAGATTAATATGATTCTATAACATGATGTGCAAATGCGTCTGCACATGAAGTGTGTCCATATTGAACAAAGATTCTGACACTTACCAAAAGGTCCCAAGTATGCACTCCCTGGCTCCAACCCCCCTCGTGTGTGTGTGTGTGTGTGTGTGTGTGTGTGTGTGTGCATGCGCACGTGCATCTGTATGTGTGTGTGTGTGTGAGATCTTTAAACTTCCTATACAGATTTCACCTTTACCTGTGACTTTACCCACAGATGCTTTGATATAGCAAAACTTAGGTTTTCATTTTAAGAGAAAAACAAACTAGTTAGTATGCTTCTAGACAGATGCAAGTACAAAGTGATGGGTGTGTGATTTCATGCTAATCATAGCGCTGAATCAAATAGTTTCTAGGACATTCTTCATTTGATCTGAATTAAAGACAAAGTCACCACTCCCAGCAGCGTTAATTATACGTGCTTGTTAAAAAGGCTACAGAGCACACCACACCAGTAGTGCTAACAGGTAGGGTACACTGAGGTCACAGGTAAACACTCACAGCCAGTGACCTAATCAAGGCACAGTGGGGGAAAGCCTTCAAATAAAAAAGTAATACAACATTTACATGTAGACAAATCTCCCAAGCCATTCAAATCTCTTTTGCACAGATGAATCACTGAGCTGCCAACTATTTATTCTACTACAGATTCAGTTAAACGCCTGAATTACATGGTAGGAAAGGCACAGAAATAGAAAATCAGTAGAAAATGTCAAAACTTTGAAGACTGGGGTTTTTATTTTACTTTTCGAACAATAGAATCATTGTTGTAGTCACGGTATTGAACCAACTTTATCGAAAGGAACAAATGGCTGACTCAAGAAAGCTGTGATTTCTTCAGAATGTTCTTTTCCCTCTATGTTTGATGTGTAAAAATGGAGCTTTAAGTACAACTTAGGTGATAATGAGTAGAGAATGATCAAGTTGCTAAATGGCTTTTTAAAAATTGCAAAATACAGACTTTGGAGAAGCCTAGTGGTCAAAGCCCTGCCACTCAAGCATGAAGGCCTGCATCCAAAACCCCAGGACTTGCATAAAGCCAGGAGAAGCCACGCACACTTAGTCCCTGCACTCCTGTGACAGGGAGAAGCCATTGTGGGTGAGTCTCTGGAAGCTTGCAGGCCAGCTCACCTGGAGCACACAGTACAACAGCAGGAACAGCAGGAGACCCTGCCTCAAAACAAGGCGGGAGGTGAAGCCCATTCTCGGATCATACTGTGGCCTGTGCATGCATATTGCAGTGTGAACACACACACACACACACACACACACACACACACACACACACACACACACACACACACTTTAAACTCCCCTTGAAAGAGTTAAAGAGGGAAGAAGCACAGTCAGGCGGCTAGAACAACAAGCCAGACCATGTCTAATCTTCTAAATTTATCACAGTCAAGTAATGTGAACCCTAAGGCTGTCATGAAGCTCAAAATTACTTTGTGTTTTCAATTTTTAAAGACTTATATTGAGCCCATTTCCTTATTATATACTTTAATATTTTTCTACATGCATAATGTATGTTTTGGTTAATTTGTTTTGTATACTTAATTGACCAGATGAAATTTCGAAACGCGAGCAAAGTCCTCTATGTTAAAAGCTACAGGACGTCCATCTTGGCTTTTGCTTTTGAAGTCATTTTGTTTCTGTACATTACTTTAAAATAAACTCCTCCTTAAAGCTTCCTTACCAATTATCTATGTACCACGGTTATATAATTACTGTACAAATAATAACTGGTAGGGATTTCTGTTAATGAACCAGATCTTTAACTTTAATGTGCTATCTATAGTAATGAAACTTTAAGAAAGCAAAGACCTGGGTCCTGATGCCAAAACGCTGAATTCTGCCCATGGCTGTGAGAACTTGAAGGAGTTGCTGAGCTCCAGAGATGGGTACAAATGGAACCAGACTGTGACGTCAACCTTGGGAGAGGCCCGAGCAACTGGTTAGACTAACTGTACTCAGACCACTGACCATGGAAACAGGACACACAAAATGTGTGTTTCTCTCAGTTGCTAAGTGTGTGGAAGTCACCTGCAATAAGAGACAACAGGATTTTCAAAAACATATAGTATACCTTGCCTATGCACACACACAGAGGTGTCTAAACGTGTCCATTATTTTTACCTAACTGGTCCTAAATTGTAAGGTATTCCTCTAGGACACACTTAATTCAGAGAAAATGGCACCAACTCTTAAAAAAAGGGCTAGGCTACAAAAAGAAGGAGGTATAATTAGTGGTTAACTTAAAAAAAAAAAGGTTAAACATGTCTGGAAATTGTTATTTTTCCCTGATTCTTCTAAGAAGTAACATTCAACAAATAAGAATAAATGACAATTAATTAATTCTCAAGGTCTTCTAGAGAAATCACGATTCACTTTAAGTATTGAAGAAAGAAGACAGGAGAATCAAAGACTTTTACCGAGGAGCTCTGCAGTGGCAGCTGTGAAGGAATTGCTGTAGTCACCAGAAAGTTGTCACTACATATTGTCACCGCTTGAGGGGCCTCCAAGGGCCAGTGTCAGGGGTTATAGCAACAGTGGGAGTGAGGGAGGGCAGACCGTAAACTTGAATTTTCCAACTGTAACTGAACATTTAACTCAGCTAATTCATTAACTAACTGTATGCATATGAACGTTTTGCTTGAGTGTGTGTATGTGTACCTCATGTGTGCCCGGTGCTGTGGAAGTCAAAGGAGTTGTGGACCACTGTGTGTGCGCACTGGGAATTGAACTGAGGTTCTCTGCAAGAACAACAGTGCTCTTAGCCAGTGAGCCATCTCTCTGGTCAAGTGAGTGCTGTTGCTCACCTGTGGAAGAGCTAGTAAGGATGCCATTTCCCTGTGACAGGACAGTTCTCCTGGTACAGCCTATAGCAAACTTTGTCTCATATACCCATTGCTGGAGCTTGGGGCACAGAATCTAGATTCATGTCTTTAAAGTGCCATAAGAAACACAGTAAGCGGAGTCTCAGGAGTGGCCTTACAGTCACAGAGGGAGAGAAAAGGAGCTTTGAGCTCAGTATGGAACAGGTTAGAAGAGCCCCGCCCCCAAGTGCTGTGAGGCTGGTGTCCATCATCAGTCCTCAATCTTCCTAGTACTGTGACCCTTTACCACAGTGGCTGCATTGTGGTGATTCCCAACTATTAAATTGTTTTTGCTGCTACTTCATAACTGTGAATTTGCTGTACTTATGAATTGTAATGTGAATATCTGTTTCTCTCTCCTCTCCTCTCCCCTCTTCTCTTTTTTTCTCCTAGTTTTTTTTGAGCCAAGATTTCTCTGTGTAACAGCTTTCGCGCTCCTGGAACTCGCTCTATAGACCAAGCTGGCCTCAAAGTCAGAGAGATCTGCCTCCTTCTGCCTCCCAAGTTCTGGGATTAAAATTGTGTGTCACCACTGCCCAGCTAATATCTGTGTCTTTCAATGGCATTAGGTGACCCCTGTGAAAGGACTGTCAACCCCCAAAGGGATTATGACCCACAGGTTGAGAACCACTGGTCTACATGGGCTTTGACATATCCTGGCTCTTCTCCTCTTTATTGTCAGCTTCCAATCCCCAGGGACCCATCTGTATGATGGCCCTTGTTCCAGGTCAACTATTATACCAAGGTGAAAGGTTTCCAGAAGCCTTCACCTCTTGACTGTCTCCACAAGAGCCAGCAGACACCTGGCAAGGTCAAATTTCTGTCTATTAATCATTATCAAAAACCAAATAGAAAAATAAGAAAGCTGTAAATTGAATAACACCTACTCTGTATTGTATGCTTATAAATATATTAATTCCTTACATGTTCATTTCAGAGATTTGGGCATTATCATTGCCTATCTCCAATCTAACACTACAGGAGGTCCAGATTAAGGGGTGTTAAGAAATTTGCTCAAGATCATGCCTACTGATGGCATTTTAACATCCAGGTCTTGGCAACTTGCTGGACATTCAGGCTGCACAAACTTTGATTGTAGCCTCATTAGATAGGGTAAGGCTCTGTTAAGGTAAGGCCATATGCAGGCTCAAAGCAATGAATGTTAAGCGGCTACGATATCTGCTTCTTGAAAAGTCAAGATGAATATTAACATTCTGGAGTATAGAGGATCATGGGTAACTGAAACTGCAGCAAGCAAAACAACTGCCTGGGGCTGCCACACCACAGAACAGGAAGGAGGCGTGGAGAACTTTCTACAGGTGGGAGCAGGTCACACATGCCTTGAAACAGTCCAGTGGGTACAAGGTGGGCTCAGAGAGAGGCGACGAAGGCGGAGAGATGGAGAAGGTGAGGGAACACAGCTAGTAAGTAAAAGACCCAGGATGTGAACCCACGCAGTCCAAGTTCTCTCTCGTTCCCGTGCAGCAGTCTCCTGAGCATCACCCATCTTCTTCCTTTTTCTTCACCTCTCCATCCCTGACTCCCTCTTCCCTTTCCATTCTATGTAGCTAGGCTGGTCTAGAATTCCTCATCCTCCTGCCTCAGTCGCCCCGAGTGTTGAGATTAGAGGTGTGTGCCCCAAGCTCAGAATAGGTTCTCTTTATGGCCATGCCAGGTGCTGGATTAAGTCCATCTTATGAGTGGCAATAAAGAACTTTTCTTCCTGTAAATGTTGTTAACCAAGTTTATGACCGGCCTCTTCCATGCAGGCGCTTAGATTCAGGCTGCAGTGTTGGGAACAGAAAGCCCGGCGGTGGCTCTTAGACCAGCAGTGTCAGTACCAATTTCACTGATATTCTCAATCCCAGGATGAAAGTTCAGGCACATTTCTCCAACTGCAGGGTTATGCCGCACGCTATGCCCTTTCCCTGATGTGCACAGGACCTTTCTAGGACTATTGCAACTGTTCCACATGACTGATCAGCTTTATCAATCATGATGCTAAACAAATGTGCTAACTGGATAGACTAATCGCCATTTTAGGACCATTCTGGTCCAGGAGGTATAAACATACAGTATGTGACATGAGGATATAGTTGAAGACATTGTACCTTTCTTAGATTTTTGTCCTAATGATAAAGAGCATTAGGGTTCACTGTAACGTAACTTGCTATAATTAACACACTAGGTGATTGAGAGGTAAAGCATTTGGCCGTTAGGCTGTTGGGCATCATTTTTAGGGTTGGAATGAATACAGTGGAAGGAAAAAGGCTTCCAAAGCCTATCATCCCCTCACTGTGTGCAACCAGGTAAAGGAAATGACAAGGAAACCTCTGGAAGAATTATCAGGTCATAAAGATGTCCAGGCTGTTTAAAAGGCTAGGGGACATAGTGATTTTTTTTTTTTTTAGTATTTTTTTTAAGGAGTATGGAGGAAAACATTATACAGATCATTCTATGGGAAAGAAGTAATGGGTCTCTAATGTACTCCAAATGCCCTCTTGTGAGTAGGAAGAGTGATGTACAGCTATGAAAAAATCAACACAGACACAGGGGAAATGCCACATGAAAACTTGGTTTTTGGGGCAGTGTGACATCACTTCCTCTTTCTAAAAAAAAAAAAGCCTACAAAAACACAGCAATAGGACAAAGATAAATAAAGTGTGTGCTGTGTATCATGCTTCCTATATGTCCAGGAGACACTATATTCTCTACCTACCCAATTGCCCTCAGTCTTTCTTCCCACTGTATGTTATGGGAAGGTTTGAGTTTGGCTCAACACAGAGATCACTCACATTCACAGGGATGTGGGTAAAGAAGAAACTTGTGAGAAAAACAATTTGCAAAAAAAAAAAATCAATATAACATGGTAAAACATTTTATTCATCCTGTTTAGAGATACAGCATCTAATATGGAGATGCCATCAACACGAAGGTACTCCAATGCACATGGCTTAATTTAGATATTCAATTGCTGGGCATCACCACAAGTTGGGTGTCTAGGGTCATGTGTGGCTGATGGTCACAGTACTTCACAGAGCAGATGCATGGGCTGGCACTGAGGTGAAAGTTCTGTGGAGCAGCTCTTATGTGTGCAACACCAACTGACTTCCTACTCCAGTCCCCCTTTTGATGGCAGCAGCAGCAGCAGCATTGCTTTTATGGATTTTGCTGTCAAAGACAGGCATAGGCAGGTCATATGTAGCCTCTAAAGGCAAAGCTGTGCGCAGTATGAGAGGGAGCGTTAACCCAAAGCCTTTTCCTCTCATCTCTAGGAAGCCATGGGCAACACAGTGCTCAAGCTTAGTCAAAATCGTTATTGATGCTTTTCTGAGCAAATAACAGTAGCCTTAGTGTTGTGAACTTAAGTGTTTATTAAAATATGTTCCTACTGCCACGTAAGCCAAGATCAGATACTTGGGATGTGAGAGGTGCGCTGGTAAAATTCGATCTGAAGGCTGGGTGGGGTAGTGCCAGCAGCAGCAGCAGCAGGGTTCTATTTACGTTCCTATTTCTTGGCTACATGGAAAGCACCTATCACTTTATTTCAAGTGAAAAACTTGAAGCTGATTGAAACATTTCATAAGGGAAGGAGAATATAATTTTAGGCCTCTTCAAATTGCTTGAACTGTGAAATCAAGTAATAAACACAAGAAAAGGTTCTGTCAGCGAGAATCTCGGCTTGGTGCAGTCAGCATTTTCTTGCTAAACCTTATTACGGCAAAGCGTTTGATGCTTCATCTCTGTACTCGTTCATCCCCACAAATAAACTACGCTGACCTCCACCTGTTACTTAGTGAAATCTGCCTGCTATCCTTCAATAACCCTGCTCTGTGCCCCGGAAGGCCTCTGCCTCAACTAGAAAGCGGGAAGAGAGACTTGTGCTGATATCCCTTTATAACTACTCAGCAATTCGCAGCTCGAGATGGAGCTATATAGGAAAAGAAAATGGGTTTCTTAAAAAAGTTGGAGCTTACAGTTGGAAAGGGGCAATGCATTTCATCATTTGGACATGGAGTTTTTCACAAAGCTTCTCTCTCAGGCTGTTGTTTAATGACGACAACTTCCAGCCCATCCCTTATTGGGAAATCTGCCATCATTTCAGGTAGATGAGCCCATAGACCATCTCAAATCTCCAAAATATTTTGAGTTCAAGAATACCCATTACACTGGTGTTTTGCAAACAAAACAAACCACCGCATCTCAAATACACCTTCATGCAAGCAAGCATGCCACAGTATTATTAGCAGTATTTAGACATTCGAAAATGAAAAGAAATTCTGACACCAGTCATACAAATGCACAAGTCACTGCAGCACGGTTTCTCACGGGCTCGCTTCTTTATAACAACAGTGACATACCAAACAGAGTGAGATGCATTTCTAATGATTAATGCTGAGTTCGACAGAGGAAGGGTGTCTGTCTAATTACATTACACACTTATCTGTGCGGGATCAGCAGCGTGTTTCTGCTCTCTGCCATTCTTTGTGACAACATAATGATAGATCCGTTTACTTACGAGTGCAGTTATTAAAAACCGTGCTGTTTTCTTAACTGTCTTCATGTCTTGGAAATATTTTATTAAAAATTACTTATCTGACACTAAGGGTAAATGCTTGGCAGAGCTTTGCATATCAATTAAGAAAACGAGTCAGTTCCATTCAATCAACGTCTCCGTTGAGTGTCTCATTCAAGTTCAGTGAGATTTGCTTCTCCATAAAGCCTTGGTTGTGGAGCTAATGAAGCACCCTTTCCCCCACTCATCTTATTTATCCAGATTTTAAAGTTTGGTTTTTACTTAAACTAAAAACTGCTCATGGTCGACATTTTCTCTGGAGTCATGATTTAACACTTCTTTTTCACATTCACACCTTTTTTGGAAACTCAACACAAGGATCCAATTTTAAGCAGACAACTCCCCATAGGCCAATCAGAATGGTTGCTAGCTGTGCAACATCGTCCATGGCTTTTTATACTCATGTGATGAACTTTATCCAGCACTTTGAGGAGAAGGTCTTCATACAGGCTAAAAAAACAACACCGGGCACTGCAAGTGGCTCTCCCCAACGGAGTAACCGCTACAAGTGTCAGAAAAGACAAAGCCAGCTCCCTCCATTATCCCTCTCTGCTCACTGGCTCAAAAACGATGGCTACTAACTGGCCCTTGGTGGAGAAAAACAGCTAAATATGAGTGTTGGATTTAAGTTCTTCCTGCACTGCTCGAATTTATCTTCAGCTCTGGTGTTAGTCAACTCAAGACAACTGTCATATAGCTCAAACAGTAGTGACCTGTAATAAACCATTTCTCCGTAAAATCCTCCCAATGTGTGGCCTAGGACAACAATTTATATTACTAACTCTAATGAGTATGTGTTATAAAGGTTTTTTTTCCTTTTTCAACTAGAGGCATCTTAAGCCATCAGTGCTGATAGACAAACTCAGAAACTCAAGCACAACAAAGGAGGACAGTACTAGTTAAAATCTGTTGAGAATAAAATTTCTGAACAAAAATAAAAAAACACCCACTGGATGAAATAACTTTAAAAATTAGAAGCAGGTGTCACCACCACATAATGACAAATATAAAATAATAATTGGCCCTGAAAAACACTCAACATCCCTTACTTCGTTTAACCCCTGCACACGCATTGGATGCTAGGACACACAGTGTGGCTGATGTAAGCCTAATGCGTGCTGAGATGCAAGCGAGACTGGGAGGCTACAGACTCCCTTTGACCAACTCCTCTGTTCCTGACATGGCTGGAAAGTGTTCTGATTGGCACCAAGTCCAGGTAGCTAACACCAGAAGCTGGGGACGGCTGAGCAAATTCTAGGTTAGGCTTGCTAACATGGCAAGCTGGGTATTACACGGGACACTCAGATTAGAAATGGGTGTGGGGCCAGTGTCCTCAGGAGTTCTAATGTGTTCAGCGAATTTCTACCTATGCCAGTGGAAACATTAATCCATCCATCCCTCATTATATGCGAAGCAGGAGAGATGCTGAGATATTATTCAAAATAAAGAACAGAAAGACACAAGGTCCACTGTCACAACGCCTCCCCACTCCCACTGTCACAATGTCCCCCACCCCCACTGTCACAATACCACCCCACCCCCACTGTCACAACACCACCCCACCCCCACTGTCACAACACCACCCCATGCCCAGAAAAACGTGTGTGACAATTAATACAGAGGTCTGAGGCCACAGCCCCCTTAACCAGGGAGAGTCTCCTAAAAGTGAGATTGACAAGTTTCTGCTGGGAGAAAGACTGGTTACAACTCTCCCCTGCTTTTCCCTCCTCTTCTCTTCCTACAAGTCAATTTCTATTCTTCTAACTTAACTTTACTTCACTCCCAGATCTGGACTTCTCAGATGTAGCCATGGTCACTAGGGGATGTCCTTGACTCGGGACTGCACTCCCAGGTCAGGACTTCTAGAATGTAGCCATGGTCACTAGGGGACGTCCCTAACTCGGGACTGTAGCCAGGGACGTCCAGGTTCAAGGTAGTTCTGCTTCACTTACACATATTAAAAAAACATAACTAAAATGTAATCATTAGTTAATAAGTAATATTATGGTCTAAAGAAAAGTATTTCAAAAAACTCCAAATAGTGACACTCAGATATCAAAAAAGAAAACTAAAAAAACAAAAACAACAAAACAAAACAAGACAAAACCTGCCTTAACACACAGGTACTAGACACAAGTTTCATTAGAAAAAACCCTAAACAAACAAACAAATAAAAAAACACAGAGGTATTAATGTCAAGCCAATAACTTAAAAGTGATAATATCTCTGTTATATGTTCTGTACCCTGTGTTGTTTCATTTAAAACTGTAATTCAAATTATAATAACACAATAACTTCACTTTCTATATCTGTACCTGTATACTTAATTACTCACTGACTTCCATAAATCTACTCCATAAAAAAATACCGTAAAAAAAATGTAACCAAAAACCCACCTACTTTCAAAAAATGTATATAATACTAAGCAACTTACTTAAAAAATACACTCAGATACAAACTTGATCTTAAGTTTTGTGTCTGTTTGTCAATGCTTTATCTCATATACACCAACACTCCAAAAACTCCCATTCCAAGAACCTATTCCCAACTGAGCTGGTCCGTAACAGTCCACACACAAACATGGGTGCTCAGGAGCACGGTGTGAGGAGTCCTGGACATCAGCCGTGGGTCCACATACAAACATGAGTGCTCAGGAGCATGGTGTGAGGGAGTCCTGGACATCAGCCGTGGGTCCACATACAAACATGGGTGTTCAGGAGCACGGTGTGAGGGAGTCCTGGACATCAGCCATGGGTCCACACACAAACATGGGTGCTCAGGAGCACGGTGTGAGGAGTCCTGGACATCAGCGTGGTTGGTTGTACCCACTCTCCACAGCGATGCAAAGCATGGAAGTAGAAGCAGATCCTCCCACCAAACAGACCAGAGAACCAGGAATCAGAGCAACCCTGGACTAAAACCCCAAAGGCATCAAACAGGCTTTCAGAGGCGGGGAAGGAATCCACCATCCTGGGCTCTGAGAAGTCACACCAACCAACTGCTTTTAGCACGTACACTATTTCCATTACAGTTTAATTTTTCACCTCTAAGACATGCTGTAAAATGGCTCTTGTATGCTTGACCCTGCCCCCATTGTGCTCAGGACTGGAGGGAACCCTCTCTATCGGAGTGCTTGGAGTGATGTTCAGGAATCCATCAGGACTTGTCTCTGATTTACTATGTGCATGTGAGCACTTCCCAGAATCTCCCAGGATGCACTTCACCCATCATCTCCAAATGGGTGCCATGCCTTTGATTAATTGATGGGTTTATGATGTGACTGAAGCCCGTAAATGGATGGAGCTGGATAAATTATTGTAATTGTCTGCAGGAAAACAGGGGTGGGGTGCACAGGCCCATCAGAAACTGGCACCCAGAACAGACAGGGAGGCAGGGCTGCAGGGATCTGCATTGGTCCAAAGACTCCCTTCTTCCCTATCCCATGCCTCACAGCACAGATTCCTGCTCAGAAGTATAGAAAAACTACCTTATTAAAAGGCATCAGTAGCCATCACTTCTATAAGAACTATGGTGTTGTACTCCATCATTTCATATTTAACTGGGTTCATTATTATTGTCAAGAAACAGAAAGCAAGTGAGAGGCAAATCAGCTTATAAATATTATCATAAGTGATCTGAGATCTGATCACTTTTCAAAATAAATTAAATGGATATATGGGAAATAAACACACATGTGTGTAGCTTACAAGTATGTATGTATAGAGAGTTGGAATAATATACATTGACATTAGCTACCACTGTTACTTATAAAACACTTAAATATTTAAAATTCCAGCCACATCCCAGTGACAAAAATATTAGCCAATATATCTTCTTTACTAATCAAATTATGGCCTAGTTCATATCTGCATTATGTTCATACAGCAGAGAAGAGTTTTCTTTTTATATTAGAGATTTAAACTACCTTGTGTTTAGTTCAAGAGATTTTTAAAGCAATATTTAATAGATAAATGTCCTCTGAGACACTCCCCGCAGCGGGGAATCGGGGCAGATACTGGGTCTCACTGCTGGACTCCAGGTGAGAGCAGTATGGAAGAATGGGGGGATGGAAGGATCCAGAGGGCTCAGGAGCCCCACAAGGAGACCATCAAGGCTGGCGGATCTGGACCCCAGGGGACCCGCACAAACTGTTGCACCAACCAAGGACAATGCGTGCAGTAAACCTAGACCCCCTGTTCAGATCTAGCCAATGGACAGTTCATTCTCCAAGGTTATGGAGAGGAGACTGCCTCTGACATGAACTCAGATGCCTCTAATTTGATCACTTCCCCTTGGTGAGGAGGCCTGGCGGGCACACAGTGGAAGAGGAAGCAGGCTACCTGGATGAGACCTGAAAGGCTGTGGTCAGATGGTGGGGGAGGATCTCCTTCTGTCAGAGGTCTAGGGGAGGGGAATAGGGTGGAGGAGGGAGGGAGGGTGGGAACGGGAAGATACAAGTGAGGGGATAACAACTGAGATGTAATCTGAATAAATTATAATAAATTAAAATTTAAAAAGTAATTCTGATTTATCATGTACCTCTATCTGTCTGTATTTCTGTCCATCTATCCTATCCAACTACAAGTAAAAAAACCTGACAACAACAGAGAGGTTCTGGTCCGTAGGAGGAATGGTCTCTTTTGCTGGCTTAGGGTGGTCCCAGTTTATAGCCTTCCTGTGGAATTCCTAGTCGTGGGCCATCTGCACATGTTTTAGGGATGGGGCAGGTGATACGTGGCTGTTGGGAAGAGAAGGACACAGAGACCAGCCTCCACTGCTGCCCCATCCGCCATGGAAGGGTTGGGATAAAGCCCTTCTCAACACATGCAGTGGGAGACTCTGGCCCAAGGCGGTGAACGTGCTCCCAGCCTGACGCTGTCTGCCCCTCGCCATCCCACCAGTCTCACCACTTATGTAACTATTCACCCCCTCTGGCCTCAGTGGGTCGTATTCTCTTAGAGGCCAGCTTTTTCCTTGCTTATTTCCTATTTCACCTTCCACTTTGCATAGGGCTTTGCATATCATACTTACAGCGTGTTTCCCATCAAATTTCATAGTATCATACACTTTCAAGTTTTTCAAGTATTCAGCAAAAGGCATACACACTACTTCACTAAAGTGCTATGGCTTACTAAGCATACTTCATGTATATTGAGGGCACGCCATGGGTAAAGGCACAAAGACAAACACGGTACTTTCCACATAGTGGATACGTCAATAAAAGGTAGCTGTTGCTTTCTTCATGTCAGTGTTTGGTGTCTTCAGAGCTGAAGTGAAAGCTGGGGCCATCTTGTTGTCTCTGACTGTTGCACTTGAGGAAGCGGGGAACCCAGAGCAGCTTACAAAGACTGCAGGTTTGACCATGGCAAGGGGACGGGAATTTTAGAGTTTTTAATTTCTTAATTTCTACTTCCCTGTTTATATAAAGCATTCTGTTTTTCTCCTATTATCCTCCTCTCCAGCAAGCCTTCCAAGGCTGCTGTGGTCACCTCCAATGTTCCTTCTTTCCCTCTGCTAAGTCTGAGCCACATACTGAGCCACTAGCACCTGGGACGGTGACGGGACCAGGGAGAGGAGCGTTCACCAACTAGCACTGTCTCTGTTTTTATTCCATTCTACAATATTTATATAGCCTCAATTTCACACGTGAAATTAAGGGACTTGGTGATTTGGGTAATTTATTTATTTATACAGGACCAGCTGAAATGCAGCAGCTGGGCGCTGTTTTCCCTTTATTTTCCTGGGAGGTTCAGTATTTACGAAATCATGATCTGGGCTCTCCAGAGCCGAAGGGGCTCCTCTCGTTCCCTCATCACATGCACTCAGTGCTCTGATCTCAAGGTGTTTGATCGGATTCAAAGGACAAGATAGGACACACATGGTCTCCAGCTTCGTATATATTTATTCAATATTGATTGAATGTCTGTCGTATTACCAGGTACTGTAACAGGCTTGTGGAGGAAAAAAAAAAGTCAAACAAACAGTAATTTTGTTGACTGTGCTTTATCACGTATGTGTGGGGCACACAATCCAGAGTGTATACGTGTGCAAGAAGATGCCTCTTTTTTTCTAGTATATGGCCTTTCAGATTTCAATGAAACCGGCTGGTTTAGGCCCTTTCCTGGCATTAAGAAGGCAGCTTTGATAAGAAAGTAAGGACATTTCTGAAGAGGTGGGGAGAGTACTCATTTTGTAATGGAGCTTTTCTGTTGTAACCCTTTATTTGGGGGACATTTCTCTGATAAGGGTCATTAAGAACAGACCCTTGTTACTCTGCTGATGGTCCCTGGCACATCATTCTCTAATGAGCAGGTGCCAATACTAAGGAGATAATGGGGGACGGGAGGGGGGGTGAGAACACTGTCACAGAATGATGCTCTCCTCCATAAACGTAGAAGAAAAGCCAAGACATTGATCCATCCGCAGTGTTCTGTAACAGCAACTACTCCCATTACTGCAGTGGATTGTGGGAGATTTAATCATTTCCCCTAATTTATGCTAGTGCAGCAGTGTGTCTATGATCAATGGACTGTTGTTACCAGTCCGATGCCTTTCTACTGGCACTTAAAGTGGGCCTCCTACATGCCTTAGCTAGAGGTACGGATTGGTACACTTCTTCTACCCTGAAAACTGATGTGTGGCTATGGGCAGTCGCATCAGGACTGGCAAGCAGGGGAACCCATTTCAAGCCCAATAGGTGATTTTTGTTTTGTTTTGTGACATGGTTTCATTAGGTAGCCAAGGCTGGCCTTGAGCTTTTAAACCTCCTGCCTCGGCTTTCCAGATGTTGAAATTGCTGATGTGCACCACCGTGCCTAGCTTCTAATACACAATTTGAAAAGCTGCAATGAACCAATGCTATTCTCTCAAAATTCAATGGTGGCTCATATTTATTGGGGCCTAGACCCTAGTTCTGCAAATCTGGAGTCAGCAGTTAACTGCTTGCCAAAATGGTCCTCTACCGATGCTTTTAAACATTTTTGGAATGTATTTATTTATTTAATAACTTTTATAAGAACAGAGGACATACTCAATTTTGACCTTTAAAACTAAAATCGATTTAACCTGGAAATACGTTTATCCCTGAAAGAAGCAATTGTAATTACGTAGTCAATTTTGACACGAAGTCTTGCACCGAACTGTTAGGAATTCACAACATTTTGACTGGAATAATTGTGTTTATTAATAATTTTGCCATCTCAATGCAGTTATAGTCATAATGTTTATATAAACATTTGAATTTTGAATCATTTTCTATAGGATACAATTCAGACAGTTCACTTTAGATCTCTTGTGTGTTTTTAGACAGAGTTTCATCCAGCACTGACTGCCCTTGAACTCACTCAGTAGCCAAGGATGGTCCTGAACTCACGATCCTCCAGCCTTAAGTAGCTTCTTAGACCTACATTTAAATGTAGCATGAAGTTCCATGGATGAGCAACATAGTTTCTTACTCAGTTTCCTTTAGATCTGCTGAAACTGAGTGACATACTCAGTGCAGGGGCAACCTCAATCCTTCAGGCTAAACAAGCAGACAGTGTGGTGAGCCCTCCCTCTGCAGGACACAGGGAAGCCAAGGGAGGCTCTTACGATGGACACAGAATTGCACACTTGAGGAAGAAATACGGATGAAGCCATCCTCAATGTATCTGAGCTAATGGCTTGAAGGGTAGTCTCTTCCAAGTTGGGGAATGTTCCTCGGACAGACTCCAACCTAAACCTAAACTGAGCCTAATTCTCTGCTGAGATTTATATCTCCCTTTTGTCTACCATCAGCTGGGTAAGGTCTGTCCCCTCAGCGATCCTAGCGACACCATTCATGTGATTAGAGATTAACTTTAAAAAGTAGTTTAGCCTCCCTCAGGCTCAGCTGATAGTCCCAATTTAAGAGACAGGTGGAGCTGAGGTAATTGTATCTCAGTAGAGTGGCTAAGCCCTGAGGGGGTCCAGAGCTTGACCTTAGTTAGAGCCAGGTACTCAGTGGAGTCACTTTTTGCATCTACTCTAGAAAAGTGCGCACAGTTGGCTTCTGGTAAAAGCCCATGATTTGATCTGACTTATAGTGGTAAGGAGAGCAGAGACATTTAAATGGGCCAGGAAAGGGGGCAGGGAACAGGGGAGGAAGAGAAAGTTGAGGGCGATTTTCTTTATCGCATGTGGCCTTCTTGGTCCATGTGAAGATGGTTGGGCTGTTCATTTGAGACAGTTTTTAAGACGTTACTGCTAAACACAGGGAGAAGGCTGGACATGCAAAGTTACATGACTTTCCCAGCCCCTGTGCGCTGCTGCACAGACAAGCAGGCAGAGCTGTGCACCAAAAGCATTGAGACAAACTAATGGCAAACAGGATACCACAGAAGACATTTGAAAAACATGCATGTAATTTACTGGGCATCTGGGCTCTTTCACCTTCCAACACTTTCCTGTTGCTCAAGGAAGTCTCTCCTGCCCACCTTTGGGCCTCTCTAATTAGTGAGCCCTGGAAACCCACTGAGGGCAGATCCCCAGATGCCGAGCTCTCTGAGGGGGGCACGTGAGTAGAGCTTTGCTTCCTGTGTCACACCCAAAGCATAAACCCAGTGCCCTTCATACTTGTTTGAGAGAATTATCCCAAGCGCTGGCTGCCCATGCATTTGGATATACATAATTCCCAACATATTTCTGAAGGCAATTTACATGAGTGAACCACTAAAAGCCTCCCACTTAATTAACTGTACCCCTGGGGAAAAGCTATGTAGGCCCGGATAAGTGTGGGAACAACATAAAGGTGTTCTCTGTGCCAAAAGGGGGATTGGGCTTGATGGAAAATCCCCAAAAAAGGACCATCTGGCAGCATAAATTATCCATTTAAAGTGGCTGGTGTGAGCTAATGACACCAAAGTCGCCATGAACATGTGCAACATCCCTTGGCTGTGTTTTAATGTCCCCTCAGGCCCTGTTTCAATTATAACTTTCTATGCTGAAGATGGCCAAATATAAATTTATCCACTGTGCTCTCCAGCCCACACAAATATATGTCATGAGAAAGCATTTTTTTTTTTTAATGAAACAAAGACAGACAATGGGTGGATCCTTTCAGGAACACATTTTCTTTCAGAAGAAGGAAAGAAAAAAAAATCTCTGGGCAAAGAGGATTTAACCATTAAAGCTAGCCATCTGATGACTGCTAAGGGTATATAGACACAGGTATGTGGCTTTATAATTATTTGAATCATCATGTGAAGGTATGAGCAGGAACCGCCTTGAATGGAAGAGTTACTAGTCCAGAACATTCTATTCAACCAGCCCTCACAGCCCCCTAATATGCCAGAGAAGAAGCAGAGGGGCTGGAAGGGCCAGGCTCACTGGGAGGGGCTTTGTGCCCGTCAACATCATAAGCCAGCGTTAGCACACATGGAGCACGTAAGTATCGCACTGCAGCAAAAGTGACCCACACCTATATACTTGATTCTAATTTTCACTGAAGCAGGGAAATTAATTAGGGTTCATTAGACCTTTAAGGGAGAGGCACTCAAAAGAGTTTAATTTTTAAATACACATAAGCTTTTCATCAGCGCTACAGGGAGAGCATGGGTTACTGGCACTTGAGTTCTCCCCTGGCCTGGCTTTATTTCTCAGGCACTTTAGGCAAGCTTTAATAAGTGTGAAACAAAGGTGAAGCAAGGCCGCCAGAGAGCAACCATGCTTGGAGCACTGCATGGGCGACACTGGAAAGCGAACTCGGCAGAGGCTGCGGTTACCGCTGTGCTCCTCCCCGTGACACTGAGAAGGTCTGATTCTCAGACCACACCTGCTCTAAATCCCTGGAGAGCAGGCCACTGCTTCCTCATCTACCCTTGAGTCCTCACTAAAGTGGCATCAGATGTGGTCTAGAAAGTTCTACCGAAGGTTGTGGTGAGGTGAGCACATGAGCTGGGTGAGGGCACTGGGCAGAAGGAAACCGCACAGGGCTTTCACGTTCTCTTAAAGGATCAAGAGAAAAGACCCCAGCTGATAGGCATAGGGTGGGCTGCCACCTGTATTTAACTGGGGTAGATGGAGGCACATACTCTGTGACTGTCAGACAGTGTATGGATCATGGTAACGCCCATAATCAGGATCCAGATGGCTCAGTTGCCCTGAAATCTCCCTTCAGCTGCTCCTTTGTAGCCATATGAAGCCATCTATAGCCATGGGGTTTGTGTATTGGAAAAATGTTGGAGAGGAGAGGGAGTTGTAAAAGTCTGAAGATGAGGGGCTAGTTCCAAGATTTTCTTGGTGCCCGTCTGTTCCTGCAGGCAGTTACTTTGAGATAGGAGTGGGGAGGAATGGCCGGAGAATTTGTTCACTTTTCCCCACATCAAACTGAGCTGGCTATAATTCCTAAGTGGACAGTACAGACCATATTATTTGACCCTCGAAAAGCACTGGCACAGCTATTAACTACTGTCAGATGGTGTCTTACAGGAGCATGGTGGAGACTGACCACAACCACACAGCCCTGTCACTCACAACCACACAGCCCTGTCGTCACTGGAGCACACACTGTCCGCCAGATGATTCTCCAAGCCGTCTCTCTTCCTACCCACCTGACCTGTAATGACGGAGGCCGTGTGGAGGTCACACACAAAGGCCTACAGAAGCTGCTGCCATCAGAATTGCTCTTCAGACTCTACAGCCGCCACCTGAAGGCCCCAAGGTTGGACCGACAGGCATGTACTCATGTCAGGGCAGACAGACATAAAGATGGCAGCTGTGGTGCTTAAACAATTATGGTGACAGCCAACCACAAGAAAAGTAAGCCCAACACGTTCTTATGTTATGAAAACCCAACTTCAACCTGTAGCACGGGGGGTTTTGTTCTGCTTTTCACTGCTGTCCATGCAGTTGGAAAATAGATAACTTTTTTCTTGTGAGTGCTCGAGCATACTTAAAAACAAACAGGCAAAACAGAAGCTGTGTGTATATAAAAGTGAAAGAAAACTGCCATCCCAGCTACCCAAGAAGCACTGGGATCTGGAGGCCACTGTGGGTAACATGGTGAGACCTCAGCACAACAACCGGCCGAAGAAAAATGGAACACACATGGGCTGAGATGCAGGTGACACACCTCCTCGTCTGTCCTTCACTTCCGTTGCATCTGCTGCTCTCTGCCACTCTACAGTGAGTGTGACAACACAACCACACACGGGTACACTGCTTTCTTCACCTTTATGACTCTCTCCCTTGCTTACCTGGTTCTACTTCGTGCCATCCGCTGGACTGGCTGCCACTCCCTGGGGAGCGCCCTTGGCCTGTGTAAAATGGCTCTTCACCAGGACTGTCCATTTCATCCTCCACAGACTTGAGGCGCTTTGTTGAGCTGGAAGAAGAAGGAGGAGGAGGAGGAGAAGAAGAAGAAGAAAGAATGCGTGTTTATTGGTTTATTATTATTATTTTTTGGGGGGTTGTTTTTTGTTGTTGTTTGGGGTTTTTTTTTGTTTGTTTGTTTTTAAAGACAGGGTCTCTCTGTGTTAGCCTTGGCTGTCCTGGACTGGCTTTGGAGACCAGGCTGGCCTCGAACTCACAGAGATTTGCCTGCCTCTGCCTCCCCAGTGCTAAGAATGCGTGTTTAAAAGCACACACGCCACCTTCCTCCTGGACGGTTCACTGGGGAAACATGCAGTGATTAGGACACTATGCAGGCTCTTGCGGAGTTGGCCAAGTCCCTGCAAGTGGTGCACAATGTTGGCCTATGCGTTCAGTTTTCCTTTACGGAGCTGGTGGCCGGCTCCTGCTTCGGTTTTCATGCAGGAAGCCCAGGCCTCCTATCTCCACAACTGTGGCTCAGGGCTGGCCAGCAGCACCATGCCTAGGGACCTATTGGAATCTGCACAGGATCCCCAAAGGTTAAAAACAATTAAATAAAAAACAGGGCTTGAGATCACTCTAGGGATGCTTGGGGATTGCTTTTCCCCATCTTCCATTTGGATTTGTTCATTAAAAAAATTAAATATATCCATATATTTACTACCCATCCATGTAGTCCAGACACTCCTCTAGACACTAGAATTAAAATGCCACACAGAATGGCTAGAAATAGCAGGAAGTGGTGCTTTGCCCCAAGACATGGAAGGGTGTGGACAGACAGTGGCCTAGGGACTTCCATGTCCTACACAGAGATGAGCAAAATGGCATTTTATTTCATCTGCATGAATGAAGACTTTTTTTCTGCAGAGGAGTGAGCAAGGAACTCTCATACGTGTCTCTTTCCCAGATGAACTACATGCTCCCTCCCACGGTGAAGCTTGAGGGTTAGAAAACAGCAAAAGTCACCTGCTGCTCATCCCTGCCCTAGCTGACCAAACTGTGGGTTCCAGCAACACACTGCTGCAGGGGCAGATCCCTGCCTTGGGCACTGACTGCTGGGAAGCCTGCCCACGTGTCAGGATGCAGAGCTTTCCCTGGGCTTCATTCATCAGGCACTGGCTGGGTAGTCCGTCCCTTCATGCCAGGGCCAGCACTCAAGTGCTGTGAGTCAGACATGACTCTCCATGAAGAGAGACGGAGAAGCCCAAGAGGACAAGGGAGGCCATGAAGGAGCCAAGTACAGCCTCGGGGGTGGAGGAATACTGGTACTTAGACTTGGAGTTTGAGAAGGATTTCTCTGAGCAGAGACAGGGCTCTGGAACTCTCTGTGAGTGCTAATAAGATAGTGATAAAAAGAGAAAATGGCGAGGGGAGGCTGGTACGCCACTAATGCACAACTCAGGCACTATTATGCTTTTTTTTTTTTTTTTTTTTTTTTTTGCAAACTGCTACTGTCTCAAGCTTCATTAAGTGCCTTTTCTAACTTTGGCATTTTGTTTTTCTGTGCCCCCATGACACTTTCATGCCTCAAAACCTAAAAAGTCAACGTTGGTGAATGAAGAAACTAGAATGACCGGGCAGCAGGGTGGGCAGCCTCTGCCCTTGCTGATGAGCTCATAGCATACAGGTCTCACCAGACACTAACACCATTCCAGGAGGTAGGTGCTTGTCAGCAGTGGCACAAGTCAGGTGTGATCCACAGAGATCTAACACCAACGGAGGGACCCGGCAGAAGCAGAGAAAACACTGCGAGGTGGACTTTATCCTACAAGCAACAAGACTTCTGAAGAACTCTACATAGGTGTGACATGGGAGTTAAATTGTGCAAAGTGGCTGGTGCGTGAAGAAAATGGCCTATGGAAGGCGGCAGGAAAAGGAGGGGTTACAACCTGGATTAGGGGAGACTTGACAATGTTACTGTCAAGATCATTCATGCGGCGTGTGTGTGTGTGTGTGTGTGTGTGTGTGTGTGTGTGTGTGTGTAGGGGTGATCCAATGTTCCTAGGTTTTAGGTTCTATTCTCTTTAAAACAGATTACAGGGAAGCAAACTTACGGTGCCTGCGCTAATTTTGGACTTGAGAACAGGCCTTGGGCTGCCTAGTTAGTGGTCTTCCCTTTCCTTGATGTTTGGATTTGAAGAACTTCTCTGTTTCATGTAAAATTGAGTGAACACATGTCCTTTAGCTGAGATCACACACAAACACACACAGAAAACTAATTTCAATATAGAAAAACCAGAAAACCTAGTATCTCTAAATGCTTGCCTGCTGTCTCTTTTAGAGGAAAGAAGAAATGATCTGACCCATTGGTTCCCCGCCTTGCTTTGCAAGCAAGAAGCTCAGGGGCCCAATTTAAAGTGTATCTCTTGGTCCGGGTTCCTGATCTAATGCGGAGCACCCCACTCTCTATGCGGGTTTTGGCTTCTTCCACTACACCCAGAAATACTTGTATTTTAAACCCCCAGCCATTTGAAATTGTCTTGTAACTGAGAGAACGGTAAGTGGGGTAAAATCTCCTGATATACTGTAAGAGCTACAGGGATGTGGCTTTGCTCTTTTCCATGGGAACTGTGTTGCCTTGATCTCCCATGATTCCTATTTTACCACACTGAGACTTACGTACCTGGGATGACCACCAGGAATGATTTGCGTTTCTTCCCTGATCTGCACCCTGCACGTTTGACTATATGTGCTTCACAACAGAGACTGTGATGTCTAAGTGTAGAATTGAGGCGCTTACTGAGAAAGGAAGTCCCTACCTACCTGTGCTCAGAGAGCACGGGTGCAAGTCGGCCCTCCTCAGGGAGTGGCATATTAACTTCCCAGGGGAATTCTGCATCTCCTGCTCGACCCCCAACACCGAGACCTCTAGAGAAGCAGACTGGCAGAGCTTTGTGGTCTTGGGGGGCAGAAGTGTGGGTGAGCTCAGCGGGAAGTTCTGCCTCCTTCTGCCTGGCAACCTAAGGGTGCCCCACCTTTCCCCTAGCATCACTCTATGGCCGTCAGCACCGACTCCAGTGTGAGATTGCTTCAAGTGCTTGAAAGGCACATGTGACAAGGGATGATCCAAGCATCTCTGTATTCAATGAGGTCCAGCCCCAGAGGCCAATTTTACACTGTGTTGTTCTCCCGTTGCTAATATTTTCATGAATTCTAAAGCTTCGCTTTTCTTGGAGTGCTACAGTAATATCAAGGTATGAATTGCACAGGTGGGACACCCGAGCTCGCACCGGAGGACTGTCAGGGTAGACACAGTCTCAGCATCTGCATGACAGGAGTGTGGCTAGAGGGAGGGCAGGGTCCAGGAGAGAGGAGAGTTGGCATTGCTAGGAAGAACAGGCAAGGGCTTCTAAGACACAGTTTCCTGATTCTATGAATTGCACATGGATGGCTCTCTTGACCAAGTGCTTAGGATAAAACCCTTATCCTTATTTTTATTGAATGTTTCTATGATTTTTGAGATGCCCATCCCGGAGCAATATAAAGTATATGGAAAACACAAATAATGCTTTTTAAAAAAAAACAAAACTTAGTTCTTGGAACTGGCCCTTGACTCTTTCTCTTCCTCCTGACTAGCACAAGGATTCTGTTGCTTGCTTCCTACTGTGTGAGGACTATTAGGCCTTGTTTCATACCCACAAGGCAATACCGTCCCCACTTACAGAGTGTTCACATAAACCAATCTGAACATTTCTTTTTGTCAGTGTGCGGAACTCCTCTGATTTGTTCTTGTGCCCACAATGCCAAATATAACTACTTGGTACTTATAGTTTGCTTATGAGTTGGGAGAGTTGGACATTGTCCTTCAAGGGACATAGAACCAGACTGGGATGTAAGGCAGGCTTGTACCGCCAATAGAGCAACAATATTTAGACAGTGGCCGCTGCGGGCCAGGGCGAGGTGGAGAGTTCAGATACTGCTTTGTTAGGATCCCACATTCCCTAGTTCCTTGGTGCAGCACTGCTGCTAAGACAATTCAGTGTAAGTAACTATGGTCTATAAATATGGTCAAAGATCTGAGTTTGAATGGTGACCCTGTCTTTACCATGGTTGTGGCCCTGCAAACTGCTTAACTGCCATGTGCTCTGGTGGCTCCGCTACTGCAATGGCAGAATAGTTTGCTGGAGACAGCTAAGACTCAAGCTAACGAGACAACTGAGAAGCCACAGAGAGATTAGCATCGTAGCATCAGCACTAGCGGCCAGTTGGTGACTATTATTGTATGTGAATCTGGGGTGTTCTCTTTAAGGCGTATTTTCTAATTTTGTAACAGATAATTCTGTTTAGTCCACATATTCAAGAACTTTTGTTTAAAATCACCTTAGTGTGGGCAGAGAGAAGCCTCAGCCAGTAAAGTCCTGCTGGTAAGCCCAATAAACCTGTGTAAGGGTGACAGGAGAGAACTGGCCCCCAAAAGTTGTCCTTTGATCTCCACATATAGGCCCTTGTGAGTGCACACAGGCATGTAATCTCCCTCTCCCCTCCTCTCCCCTCCTCTCCCCTCCTCTCCTCCCCTCCCCTCTCCCTTCCCCTCCCTTCCCCTCCCCTCCTCTCCTCCCCTCCCCTCTCCCTTCCCCTCCCTTCCCCTCCCCTCCTCTCCTCCCCTCCCCTCTCCCTTCCCCTCCCTTCCCCTCCCCTCCTCTCCTCCTCTCCTCCCCTCCCCTCTCCCTTCCCCTCCCTTCCCCTCCCCTCCTCTCCTCCTCTCCTCCCCTCCCCTCTCCCTTCCCCTCCCTTCCCCTCCCCTCCTCTCCTCCCCTCCCCTCTCCCTTCCCCTCCCTTCCCCTCCCCTCCTCTCCCCTCCTCTCCCCTCCTCTCCTCTCCTCCCCTCCCCTCTCCCTTCCCCTCCCCTCTCCCTTCCCCTCCCCTCCTCTCCCCTCCTCTCCTCCCCTCTCCTCTCCTCCCCTCTCCTCTCCTCCCCTCTCCTCTCCCCTCCCCTCCCCTCCCCTCTCCCTTCCCCTCCCCTCCTCTCCCCTCCTCTCCTCCCCTCTCCTCTCCCCTCCTCTCCTCTCCCCTCCTCTCCTCTCCTCTCCCCTCCCCTCCTCTCCTCTCCCCTCCTCTCCTCTCCTCTCCCCTCCTCTCCTCCCCTCTCCTCTCCCCTCCTCTCCTCTCCCCTCCCCTCCTCTCCCCTCCTCTCCTCCCCTCTCCTCTCCTCCCCTCTCCTCTCCTCCCCTCTCCTCTCCCCTCCTCTCCTCCCCTCCCCTCTCCTCTCCTCCCCTCTCCTCTCCCCTCCCCTCCCCTCCCCTCTCCCTTCCCCTCCCCTCCTCTCCCCTCCTCTCCTCCCCTCTCCTCTCCCCTCCTCTCCTCTCCCCTCCTCTCCTCTCCTCTCCCCTCCCCTCCTCTCCTCTCCTCTCCCCTCCTCTCCTCTCCTCTCCCCTCCTCTCCTCTCCTCTCCTCTCCCCTCCCCTCCTCTCCCCTCCCCTCCTCTCCTCTCCCCTCCTCTCCTCCCCTCTCCTCTCCCCTCCTCTCCTCTCCCCTCCTCTCCTCTCCTCTCCTCTCCTCTCCTCTCCTCTCCTCTCCTCTCCAAGAGGCCAACAAGAGAAAAACAAACATTACAGAGTTACTAACTATTGATATAATTAACTCCTTATGAGGACTAGTTATTTTCAGAATAGGAGAATGTCACTAGCCTGTTAAAAGACAATAATCAGTCCTTCACCTGCAGGTCACAACACAAAATCATACAACAGAGCTCGGCGTGCATGGAGGACAGGAGGTAAGAGACACTGCTGCAGAGCTATACAGGACAGAAGCTCATATATGAAAAACAAGCCACCCATGAACTTTTAAATTAAGCACCACCCACAAGTATTTGCAAAGCTTTTATTGTTGACCGAATGCACTGCCTCTTCTATCAGCAAACATTCAAAAATCCTCCAAGTGTAGCAATACCTAAATGTATTCGTAATCCCCTTTTTCTGTTATAAATGCATTTGGGATTTGGGGTCCTTGCTTCCTTGTGGAGGCAATATTGTAATGAACTGAGGGGGCATTAAACAATGCCGAAGATGAAGGTATAATGCAGTGTTGGAAGTGACTGCTTGATTGATTCATCTTCGAGTTGGTATTAAAGACGCTCTTCTTAAAGGTAAGGTAGACTTCCATCAAGGACAAAGTCCACACTCTGGGCACTATTTTTAATCATAAGTGTCTGTACTTGCTTTAACAGAAATTACATTTGATAAATGTTTTTCTGCAAAGTACACAAACACGACTGCCCCTTTCTTTGTTGTCACAGTCCAGTGCTAAAGCCAATTTGTAAAGGAAAACCATGGCTCTGACGCCCAATCCCCAGCCCTGGTACAGGTTATCTAGACACAGCAGGGTCTTGCAAAGCACATCTCTAGATGCTGGCTCTGATAACTGAGGGCATCGGGAAGCCTGGCGCTCACAGCAGGCTGCATGTTCTAGTTCCAACTTAAGCTTTTTAAGGCCTCCTGGACCACACGGGTCCAAAGTGTGGCCCCAGCCTGCTCTCTGACCAGCATTTCCTTTATGACCTCATGCCAGGATGTCAAGTCAGTTCTATCTTCAGGGAACTTCAGCAGACTGCGTTAGAGGACTTACAGAGTCCAGCAGGCTAAGAAGATTGTGGCCAGGGCACTTAGGCTGCTGTCATTAGTGGTCACCTTTTGCCAGTCAAGACAGAGCACTCGCCTCTTCCCCCCTACCTCCCCCCACCCCTGCGGCCTCAGGGAAGCCATCTTCCCCAGAGAATATGCTACACCCATGATCGCTCTTCTCCACATCTCTCTGCTCATGTTCTCCTTGCCAGGCCACCATGTCTTCCCTGCCTCATCTTAAAGCTAGGCAGCATCCCAGAGGTGAGCACCTCACCCTTTTGGACAAAATCTATTCAAACTGACTTATTTCATGGTATGCAATTGGGGCAATTGTTTTTCTTACTGGTGTGCGCGCACACATGTATAACAGGCAATTTTATCTCATGTACGTCGGCTTTGGCTCCTTAAGGAGGCAGCTTGTGGAGGCTGTCCTTTGCACCCTGTATTGTTATAGACACATTGCTAAATGTCCCACAGGATAGGAGTTAAAAGCAATCAAGGTATGGCTCTCTGTGTTTTAGGCTCTTCGGAGGCCACCAGTGCAGTTACCTGGTAGAGGATGTGCTGGGTAGAGACCTCCTCATCGCCCCTGGACTCATGCTATAGTATGAAGAACTTTCCAGATCAGAGAGAGAAAAGTTGGGGCCGGTTCCTGCAGCTATCGGTGCTAGAGAGAGAAAAACAAAAGCCAAAACAAACCGTAAGTTAAGTAATCCTGTGAATTCAAGATGAAGAAGAACCTATGTTAGCATAGCACGGAACACATTTTTCTATTTGCATTTATCTGCAAAGTTTATCCAGAATTATCACCCATAAACTATGACCTCAAAGGAATGCTGACAATAAAAATGGTCTATACCAGAAAGATGCCTTCCTCCTAAGGCTGCAGAGCGAAGGAGACATGTAGACCAGGGCCATGCTTGTCGCCCGTGAATACACTGCCAGGGGAGCCTCGGAGATGAAACTACAGACAGCGGAGAAGCCTTCAGAAACTGGTGTCAGGAGTCTGTGTCTGACCTCTCTTGGGAAGAAAAGGGGCAAGGGCCTAAAAGGGCCTAAAAAATGTACCTGCAGAAGGTGCTGGAAGGACAAGCAACTGGGAGGAAAGAAAGAATTCTGGGTAGAGCAAATAGCCCAAAGATAAGAGAACAGAAAATGTTAACTGGGTTTCAGACAGTTCTGTGGTGTAGGATACAGAGTGAAAAAGACGTGGCTAAAGTAGTGTCACTACGGATAGCTAAGGTTAGGTCATTCTGTAAGAGGTGCAGATGGGAATCTGGAACATCACAAGGTTGTGAGCCACTGATGTACTCATATGCCTGGAAGTAGAAACCACTGCAGTTCGATTGCCAGTGTCCAAGTATGGTCCCTGCCAGCAGGGGGAACAATCAATAAGCACTGCTCATGTGCACAGGTAGCTGTATTGAATTTTATTCACTAGGCCAGAAAGGGCCAGCAGCCTATGGAAACACTACCTTTAGTTTTGCATTTATACACTAGGAATCTCTCTCTCTCTCCCTCTCTCCCTCTCTCTCTCTCACGAGAGCCAGCATGAGAGGGAGGAGGTAGTAGAAGGATTGAACTAGTGATGCCATTTAAACTAGAAGACGAGGTAAGATGACGCTGAAGGGTGGCCAGGAGAAGGCAGGTGTCAGTAAGATGTCGGCAGCTCACTGTGGCAGGAACATGTGCCTCTAGCGATGGTTGCTTGAAGACAGGATGAGTTTTATTATGCCTTGAGTAACTATGGAGTCAGGAGAGCAATTTCTAAGAATACACAGTGAGTTGTCTAATAGCAACTACCAAATATGAAGTATAGCTATCCCATAAAAACAATCTTTTCTAAGATACGGAGAACTGAAAATCAAACACATGTCTCAATGGTGAATGTCAGTAAAAGGTTGGCGGGTGGGGGGAGGGTTGGAGCATCTTGACAGTAGTGTAAACAGATTTGGGTGGGGGAGGGTTGGAGCATCTTGACAGTAGTGTAAACAGATTTCCACTCTATGCTGTTAGTCATTCTATCATTTGCTTTTGTATTCAATTTATTTGCATAATTTCATCTTTCATTCCACAATATTTTATTTATAAAATGGGCCATTATGCATGACAGCCCATGTCGCTCATCACTACCATAGCCGCCTGACACACAGTAACATGACAGGTGCTCTTAGGGCCTTGTGCCTCCTGGAGACTACAGCCACGTGTCTTCGTAAGTAGGATGAAAAGGCCTGCCGGTGTCAAGTGTGTGAATTTAGATTTTCTTCACAAATTTCAGAGTGGACTTGAGGCCTCGGCTTGGTGGAAGAAGCCTACCCACCCCTGAGCAAGGAGAGGGAGGTGAGATCCTCCTGCAGCTGCTGCAAAGAGAGTCAGGATGAATGGGAAGGCCTGGCCGGGGCTGAGTGCAGCAGCTCTGAGGCGTCCACACCGTGGTGGAGGATGGCACCTCCTCTGCTATCCTTGTAAAACATCAAGGGAGCCAGAATAGGTGAAAGAAAGAACATGCAGGTGTGAATGCAGCGCACGACCTCTGTACAGATTTTTTAAAAAAATAACCAACCCAGCCCACATCTATGGTCCCTAACCTGCCCATATTGACCTCCTGTGACCCATGCAGAGTGCAGCAAAGGCACCAGATGGCCTAGTGCAAAGTGCTCAGTGGACTTAGGGTGAGGGATTTCCGAGGTTGGCAAACATGTGCCTCTCAAATTTTAAACCATCCTTGAACCTGAAGTGAGAGTGAGCTTCTCAACCTGGGTTAAATAATCCTAACGATGCAGAGGCCCAAACTGTGCCTTCCACATGAGGTCCTTCCGTGCACATGTGTGCCCATCACTGCCAGTGCATGCAGCCCATACCATATGTAGGATGATATACTGTGACCGGCAAGGAGAGGACCTCACACCTAAGTACAGGTTTCCTGTCAAAATGTCCCTATAACGGGGCACAGCATTCTCAGGGCGCCCCCACCTGAAGACCAGGTAAAGGAATGAAGGCAGAGGACCAGAAAGAAACCACAGGTAGGCGTTTGGCGACTGTAAGAAGCCATGTGCTTAGGAAGCCCTGTAGCCATGTATCATAAGGATCATGAGCAATGTGCAGAACTGCCTCCCAGGGCTACCATGGTCATCATCACACAGCATTATGCATTTTTTTTCTCACGGGCTAGCTACTATGGCATGATAAACCCCATTGTTCCATTTAATACTCACAGTTCCAGTAGGAAGGGACAGAGGCACAGACCGCCTGACCTTACAATGGTCCAGATCCCAGAACTACATCTGTGCCCCTAGACGGAGCCCTACCCTTTGTGTAGGCAGGCGAAGATCAACAAATACATTTTGAATTGAGGAAATAGTTATCATCCCCATTCACCTCTCTCAACTTGGAGTCAAACATTAAAGTGCCTTCTATAAATTTGCATAAGAGTAGAGGGAGCAGGGTGGGGGTGGGGGTAGGGGTGGGGGTAGGGGGCCCTTGTTTCTTAAGCAGTGCCACCATTTGCTCTAGCTTAAGTATCTTGTTAAACCAAGGAGTTTTTCTCAAAAGGTTAACTTTGGAGAGTGTGCCTTCAGATGTTATTTCTGAATCATGCATCTTCCCTCCCCGCCCCCTTTCCTGCCATGAGTGGAATGTACTCTGTGTCATTCCTTAATAAATGGTTTGCTATTAAGGCATCATTATAGTGATGTGGGCTGTTGGGAGAAAGGGGTTACTTCAGTGGCCAGCCCTCTTGATGGCCTCCTTTTCTGTACACATTAGCAGTTGGATAGGGCTGTGGTTATTGAACCTCTGCCATCCACCAGAGACAATCTGCCCAGGGTTACATTGCTGGAAAGAGAGGACCACGGGAAAAAACCCTATCCAAATTTCCAGACTCCTCTGCCTGGGAGATGGTGGTGCTGAGTTTATGGCTTGTTTGATAGGGGTTGGCGGGAGGCATTGTCAAAAAGAGGCTGCACTTCATGGGACACAAGGCACATTTTTAAAAAGCCCTTTGGTACCTCATATGCTTAAAAACAGTCGACAGGACACAAAACTTCTGCTCTTTGAGCAGCCTACGTTCTAGGGATCAGTTGTCACAGTTGTCTGTCCCTCAGATCTGTGTGTCCCCTCCCAACATACACAAAGGGAAAAAAGGGGTTGGGGAGCGGGAGAAGGGCCAGAAATGCCTTCCAAAGGCTATCAGGAGTCAGCACTCAATTTTTAACTCATAAAATAACTATGAAAAATTAAGACATCCTCTTGTTTCGATTGCATGATGGGAAAACACTCCCAGCGAGTTTGGAGCTTGCACTTTGATACTGGGGCTGGAAACCCCAACAATAGCACACAGTTCTACGCCGGAACAATTTTCATGTTGTTTCGCATTCCGTTGGCAAAGGTCCTATAAGAAAGTCCATGTCACTGCCACAAAAGGAGCGAACATGGGAAACTGCTTGTTCTTCTTTCTGTCAAAGGCTCAGTTGTAAGACACACAATGCTATGAAAACGGGCGAATCTGGAATCATCCTTAAAGGAAATTAACTTGGAAAGTAATTTATGGCAAGAAAACCCAACTCCTTTGTTATCTCCCTTTTACTGTAATATGTTTCCTGAATGCTGCCTAAAAGAGAGGGCTTTTAGAAAGAAAAAAAAATAAGTATAGTAAAATTAACTCATTTTATCAATTTGTGTTCTCTGCCGGAGTTTCCTGACTGTGGCTATGAAGGGCTGTAAAACTGATGAATTTGCATGGAAAAAGAAACCAGTGTAAGTAATTTGTGTAAGAGGTAACAGGGACATAGACTGCTATAACTCAGACGCCCTGCAGATAGCAGACTGCTGCAGTGTGAGCAGTTACGGGCTAGAAAAATGACCACGCTGCAGTCAGTCTGACTTGAATGGAAATCAATCATAAACGTACTTTCACTGCAGCTCCTACACCAGTCTCCAGCAACTCCTTTGCCAAGCAGATTTCTGGTCTGTAAACCCTGTGCTGATCTCCCCTTTCTAGCCCTGTTTTTAAAGAAATGACCAAGGGCAGGCTGGGAGTAGGGATTTTCACACAGGAACATAAAAGGAAGGCACTGGACTAAAACATGGATTTCCCTCTATGTGAAATGAGCTTGCCTGCTATTAAAAGATTTAAGCGATGCTTTTTTCTGAAATGTAGTGCTAGGTGCCAAAAAGGCAACAGAATGCTTTTAACCCCACAAAAGGCAGTTGCTAGCATACACAGACCACCTCACTCACACAGCCAGGACTTGTGAACACCAGTCAAGGAATGTGTGTGTGTGTGTGTATGTATGTGTGTGTGTGTGTGTGTGTGTGTGTGTGTGTGTGTGTGTGTGTGTGTGTGTGTCCACTGGGGGAGGGGTACAAGGTAAAAGAGAGATATAAGCACAGAAATTTTTACTTCTGAAAGGTGTTTCAATTTTATTAAAACAGGCTGAATCCACTGATCCTGTGTTATATTCTACTCTGAATAATGAAAAAGGTTCACTTTAACAGATAACCTCCGTAAGTTTAATTTGTAAGCTACTCAGTCAGTTTTGTGCTTGTTGAAAGAAAGTCTTGAAGCTTCAGGAACTCAAGAATAATCTCTATGGAGGACAAACTTCTACTACTTATTTACATTTTCCTTTTAACACACAGCATAGGTCACTTCACAGACAACATGTGGAACAAGTGGTTACTGAATTGAATTAAAATCTTATGAGCATGCTAATGAAAATAGCAAAGGACTTCTGTCTGCCTATTTTTTTATGTACCAGATAATATACATAAAATATATATGCTATTCTATTGTACCCTTATGGTATAAATTAGCACTATTCTCATTGTCAAATGGGGAAATGAAGGGTGATGCTTAGCAGAATGTTCAGGAACAGCACAGGAATTTGATGTCAGGTGTTTCTGGGTATTTGCCTAAAGAAATAGGGGAGCCACATTCCTACTGTCCTTCTCTTTGCTGTCTCACGACTGCTGGGAGATGTGTTTCATGAGATAAGTTACCACCACAAGTAGCAAGACTGTTGTGTCCTCCCCACTCTTCTCCAGGCCTTCATCATCAGGGGCTCTAGCTAGTAGTGTTGTCCTGGGTGTGGGCCTCACACAGCGGCCATGGAGCAGAGGGTGAGCTTGACTGATCTCTTGCATTAGTGGCTTCTGCCTTTGGGACTGGAATTGATTTTCTGCATTTTAGAGCACCATCTTGTCTTAGCTTTTGGTTGAAGTCAGACGTGGTACCCGTTTAGTATAAGACACAGCCTCAGCCAGGGATTCAGTCTTCTTGACAGGGGATGGATCTGATGCCATAAAAGGTCTTTTCACTATGATGATCTATACGCCACGGAAGAGTTTCTCTACATAAGCTCCTTCCCAGGAGTACACTGGTACCATCTGACCACTAGCTGCATCAACAAGAGTTCCTTCTTAATAACACACTAATTAATTGTCTGGAAAAAAGCAGCAGCAGCAGCAGCAGCAGCAGCAACAAAACCAAGCATTTTCAGCAGGAACTGCTTGATTTTTTCCTCCACTTACTGAGAAATCCTGGGTACTAACTGTGTACTCTACTAGTCACATCCTGGATAGAGCAGCTTAGCATCTGATGTGTGCCGTGGCTCTGCTGAGTGCGCAGCCAGTCATCCAGACATGCCTATGGGGCGCCACCAACAGCCTTTCCAACCCACGAGGGCAAGCTACAGTCAGATGCTCCAGACCAAATCCCAGTTCTTTTGGGGTCTTTATTGGAGGATAAAAAGGATTTCTTTCAGGCTTTTTGGAAATCACAAGAAGGCCTTTTAGCCCCTCAGTGGACATTAATATCTGCTCTTAAAGGCAAGACTTATCAGCAAACTAAGATTTACTAAAGAACATGTTATCAGTAGCGATATCCTGAATTTCTGCTCATCAATAGAAGTATATTTTAAAATACTCTTGAATTATATATTATTTAAAATGCTGATATGGTTAACCCATTCATGGATGGCCACAGAAAATTTGCAATGTGTCAGTGTCAGTGTCAGTGTCAGATACCCATTAGCTACAAGAGATATTGTAGAAAGGTAGGCATTGGCGAAAGCCATGAAGAACGAAGATCTACCAGACAGATGAGTAAGAACAGTACTGGTATGTTTTTATTCTGTCACACTTGTTAATCTGAAGTGACCACTAGAATGGTTATTATAAATCAGTTATTAGGACACAATCCTGAAATAAGTCACTTTTAATGATACACATGTGAATCTTTTTAAGGCAGATTTGCTGATAACGGTCAGCTCACAGGGCAGCCCAAGAGCACACAGGGGCTGACCATGGGCGAAGGCTTCCACTAAGCCAACACTGGGCACCCTCCTGCTTCGCCACTGCTGTGTTCTTGAGAGGCATCGCCATTTTAGCACTCAGATTTATGCTCAGTATAGAGTCAGGACTTCAGATATTCTGTATTAAATAAATTATTATAATCTAATGAGGGAAACACAGGCAAGGGGCATTACAAACACTGATCAAAGTCCTATAGCTATTAACTTTCAATTTTTCATGCCTAATATAAATCCTGGACTATCCCATGGCACCATACAGCCATTCTGAACATGGATGTTAAACACAGAATACATAAGCGGGAGTGAAGTAGGAATGATTAGCAATAAATGGACCTACAGAGACCCTGACAATAAATTAGCATGTATATCGAGGTATACCTGTGCTTCTTTGTCCCACAGTTCAGTGTCAACCCTAAGAGTACTCAGAATCAGCTAAGTCTAGCAGAAGCTTCACTTGAGGATAGAGAATGAAGGGCCCAAACCCAGCCATGAGCAGCTCTAACCGGCCCTAACCGGCTCTAACTGGCATGAGCATGGTATAGCAGAGAGCGCAGTACACTCATGCACAGTGCTGCCCGGTGGCCTAAGCACGCTCCCACTGTAGTTCTAGGTGTAACCTGCACAGTAGCCCACGTGCAATGACCAGGACATTGACCTAAGACAGTGAACACCTGTGTCTCAGGGTAGGGTGGGGCTGGCTGTGGACGAAGTAGCCTATGGGTAAGGTCTTCCTCTTTCGCTTGGTGAGGACAGGACAGAAATCAATGTTAGCTACCCATACGTGACTGTAGTTCCAAAGAAATGGTAGAAAATCTTAGCATGGCTGGTCCACCTAATTTGCTTCCTGCTTTCCTATCCAAACCCTAACCCCAAATGAGTCAAGGAAAAAGAAAAGCTCTGTGTGACAAAGCATTCTTTGGAAATAATTCAATTTCAACATTTATTTTAAAATTGCATTGAATCATACCGGAGGAAATCTGCTAAGCTAACTCAAACAAACTTACTTTCCCCCTCCCCCCTTCCTAAGAGTGTGGCAACACTTATTATTTTCTCTGTGTGGGGGGCTTGATTAAAATACTAGAAAATAAAACATCTGCAGTGGTGTAATACATTTAGAATAAAGTGGCTTAGCCTTGAAAACAGTTTAAGGGACCGACCAGAATTTCTATTGTGTAACGTATTTAACAGATTTTTCTTTAAAAGCTACGTTCTGGACGTAGACATGATAGTTTAGAAGGCCGTCCGACCTATTGTCTGCTACACACCATCCCTCTGCTGTCCAGAAATGGTGGGTCTGGCTTCTAGGCATAAGATGTGTGATGTTCATTTTAAAATTACTAGTAGAGCCTGCTATTGACCATCTAATTATGCCGAGTTCCATTTATAAACATAGCTAACCACTAAGTTTATGGAGACTTTTTGTGCTGCTTTAATAGGATATTGATCGAGAGCATAGTTTGAGTGGCCTGCCATTGAATTGTGTAATGCCAAACAAAGGCAAGGTCATAGTGACGGCTCAGGCTGGGGCTGCAGGCTGTTTTTTTTTTTTTTATCATCATCTTTTTGTTTCTTCCTCTAATGCTGAAGCCCAAATGGTTTCTTCCAAATGAAGACCTTGCTTAAGAATATAAATTATATATATATATATATTCTGTGCCATGGTCATTGTTACAGTGTGTGTTAATGGCAAAGAGAGCCAACAGGGCGCCTGCTCAAACAAGGAACTTTCTAGGTTATCCTGCTTCGGTCCTGTGGCTATTCAAGTGGTAAGCCCCAAAGGATGGGTTACCAGGGACTCTTCATCAGTCTTTCCACGTAAGGACAATTTGTATTTTAAAGTTTGAGCTTATTCCTGCCAAAGTCTCATTTTCTTACTGTGCCTCTCTAGCTGAGTTAATTCTGGTTCAGAAATTCTGCCCAACAGGCTAAGACTCAGGTCAACGGTTCTTACATAACTGCTGGCCTGAAACGTTGTGTACACGGGTATGGGCGTCGGACTTGCAAAAGAAATTATAATCAAACTGTTATCAGAACTCTGTGGTGATTCCTGTGTGAGAATATCCACAGTGCACATTCCCAAGGCAGGAAACAGCCGCTAGGGTGCCACCTCATGCCAGGCTAAGGCACAGGCCTGCCCCATTCACTGCCAGTCTCCATTGACAAACAACCTGGGAAGCCCCGAAGTCCACTGGGCAGCCAGGCTTTGTGGCAGAGCCAGGGCAATTCATCTGCTGGACTTTAATAGATTCTGCAGCCATGCAGGGGGAACCAGAGCACAGGCTGAGCAGCTGAGAGTGGTTTTCACACCCAAAGACTCTGAGGCCAGCCACAGTGTACTGAGAATCCTGGCTTTGCAGAATTCCAGGGCTGTGAAGTCATCCCGAGCCACAAAGTTTACTTAACCCTTGCAGCCAGTTTGGGTGTGCAAACCACGCTGGCAATCGGAGCTGCCAGACCAGAGGCACAATGCTCTGTGTGTGTGTGTGTGTGTGTGTGTGTGTGTGTGTGTGTGTGTGTGTGTGTGTGTGTGTGTGTGTGTCTTTCCCACTGAGGCCTTTAAGGCTTCAGAGTCACTTCTGCAACTTCAAGGGAAGCAGTCAGCAGTTTAGAAGGAAGGTGAGCTGAGCAGTAGTGGAGTTCAGGGCAGAACTTTTTGAGTTTACACCAGGAGGGACATTTGGCAGCCTCTGAGCCGAGCTCGCACACTTTGAGGAAACGCTGGCACAAAATAAACAAGAGTGGGCTTGACAGAGAGCCCTTGAAGGGGGCAGAGACATTCAGCAGCTAGCAGAAAGGGCTCTCCAGGGCAGCTCCTGGGAGGGGCCTATCTGAAAATGCCTGTGGAGGGCTTTGTGTAATAAAGCACCATCTCAACAGATGGCTCCTGTCTCCTCCTTCATGGGAGTATGCTAAAACAACCTCAGTGACTCGGAACCACAGTCGCTTCCCCCCTTGTACTGAGTTCTTTTTCTCTGGCCCAGCGTGCAGTGGTCTGTGTTTTCTCCTTCTCGTGGAACAAGGTAATAAATAACTCGAAGTACTTTCAGATTGCCCTGCCACGTGTGGAGAAGGGCAACAGAGTGAATCTGTACTTCCGGCTACAGTACTTCCTTTGCTACAGGTCACAGACATTAGGCAAAAATGAGAGGGTGTGGGCAGCAGGCAGGGGCAGGAGGAGGCAGGGGCAGGAGGCAGGGGCAGGAGGGCAGGGGCAGGAGGGCAGGGGCAGGAGGGCAGGGGCAGGAGGAGGCAGGGGCAGGAGGTAAGGGCGGGGGGAGGCAGGGGCAGGAGGAGGCAGGGGCAGGAGGGCAGGGGCAGGAGGCAGGGGCAGGAGGCAGGGGCAGGAGGCAGGGGCAGGAGGGCAGGGGCAGGAGGAGGCAGGGGCAGGAGGAGGCAGGGGCAGGAGGTAAGGGCAGGGGTGGGTGGGTGGGGAGGCAGGGGTAAGGGAGCTTGTGGGTTCCTGGAGCTCCTGGGGCACAGCTGCAGTCTGGAGGCCAGCAGCTCCTTGCATCTGATCCAGGCATTTATTGCCAAGCGGCCTGGCTGCCTAGTCTAGCTCTCACCTAGGAACTTGTGAGGTTTGGTTTCTCTGCCATTGCCACCTTGGAGGTGGCACTATCACAAAGGACAAAATCAGCGTAGTTATTTCAGTGACGCTCCATTTGCAGGTGCTGGAATGGCCTTTCCCCCTCTGTTACAGCTCAAGCCCCAGGGGAATTCTGGGGGAAGTAAATATTTTCACTACCACATTTAGAAGGGTAGCACTAAACATCTGGAAAGGGGAACCCCTCAAGGCAAGGGTATTGTTTCTGAGTAACATGAAGTGTCTACACCGTGTGTGGTCACAACTAGCTGTGACTGGGACACCAAGGAATAAATTCAGAGAGAATAAGGAGGTCTGACATTAGGGCCAGTAAGATACCCACATGAGAGGCAGAACAAGAGAGATCCAAGTGTGTGTGTGTGTGTGTGTGTGTGTGTGTGTGTGTGTGTGTGTGAGAGAGAAGGCGGAGCACAGTGCTTTTATGACAGTGAGATGACCCTGCACGATACATAACAGTGATATGTGCTGTTACACATCTAAGTGGAAGGACAAAAGCACAATAGGAAAGCATAACGCAAAGAACAGGCTTTAACTAATAATTGCGTGTCAATAGCGGCTTACCAATAGTAAGGATTGTGAACTATTACCCGCAACCGCTAATATCAGGGGGCATGGTTAGCAGTGTGCATAAGAGAATCTGTGCTTTGCTCACTGAAAATTATAAACCCGAAGAACTGTTCTAATATATGTCACCCCCCCTTCTGAGACTGGTGATACAGCTAATTGGTACGAGATTTATCTAGCATGTTGAGACCTGGGTTTGATATACAGAATTAACAATATAATGTTTATTGACTGAGCAAAGTCGTACTGAAAATGAATCTAGGAAAAATACAATTATGTATTTTACTCGTTCTATTTAGCATTTTATCAATCCTTTGCAAATATGTTAGTTAAACTAAAGATATATCACCCCAATCAGGAATGATTAATCAATCAAATCCCAGAATCCTTTGGTCTATTTTGTTCTATGATAGAGCTGTAGGAGCAATCACAACCAAGGCCTGCGGGAGCAAGAGGTTCTGTCTTTATGCACTGCATCATCCTTCCTCTGTGAGAAAGGACACTGGACCAGCTACAGGAGAACCAAGAGAATCAATGTCCACACACCGAGCACACTGCACAAGATGCGTACTTGGTAAATTCTCGCTCACACAATTTTCCACATTCAAATTGAACATGCGGGGCTAAGGCCGTGGGTCTCAGTAACACATTGCCACTTATCTTTTTTCTATTTCAAGGATGCAGGATGCTCCTCAGCCTCATTTATCTGCAGGAAATTCCCCTGTAGCCCTAAATCAGAGGGTGAGCTCTCACAGGAAGAGGAGGGGCAACACAGTTCTGTGAGGGAACGACCCTCGGACGAGGAACTGCCTCCGTCAGACTGCCCTGCGGCCCTGTCTATTGGACATTTTATTGATAAAAGATTGATGTGAGTGGGCCAAGCACATGGTGAGAGGCATCACTCCTGGGCAAGCATTGCTGGATTGTCTATGAAAGCAGGCTGAGCAATCCAGTGAGCAGCATGCATTCCTCTGTGGTCTCTGTTTCAGCTCCTGTCTCTGGCTTCCTGCTTTGGCTCCCTTTCATGACGGAGTGTGACCTATAAGCAGACAGACCCTTCTCTCTCTTAAGTTGTTGTTGGTCCGTGTTTTACCACTGGAACAGAAGCTAGTTAGGGCGTAGCCCTTTGAGAAGCGTGTTCAGGTGGAGGGACAGAGCTTAGGCATCCCTATTGTAGTAGCCAGGGCAGCTGATAAAATAAACCTTGACAAACTCAGATTAAAGATCTAGAATGAAGAGAGGGTCTCTGGCACACAGTGGGCCAGTTTGGCCTGAAGCCACTGCTTAGCCGATGCAGCCCAGTCCTGTTGTTGCCAGACAGTTGCAGTCAGCACAAGGCCATGTGTGAGTCAGTCCTGTGGCGATGAGACAGCAGTGTGCAGACTGGAAAGCACTGAGAAGCTGAAGGGTGCTCACAATGCGAGCCTTGCCTAACCAGCCCCCTCCACAGGCACAAGAGGCAGTCCAAGACACTCCACGGTCTTAGCCCCGAGGGCAGCATCCGCCTCTGGCAGTCTTGAAGGAACACGTAGAATTCACTCGGCAATCGCGCTGCCTTAGACCAAGTGGAGGTCTAATCAATCTTGGATATAAGACCTGAAAAGAGGATAAAGGAAGGGAGGAAGGGCGGGATGCCAGGGATGGCTCTGAGCTGTCTGGCCTCTTACAACCCCCAGACCTTGGAACTCTGCTGGTAAGGAAGACTAATGCAAGCATTTGAGCAGCCAAGGCAGAATGAAACAGACCAGAGCTCTAATTTTAGAGTATAAAGGATTTTTTTTTTAAATCAAGGCTATGCTTGAATCTCAATAAAGCCTCAATAAATGTACTTCCCTCTAATGCTGGTATGACTGATACACTCTGATACAGACATACTCTATATATGCTATTATTAGTCAGGTTATAAGAAAAATATAGAATACTGACCACCTTCAATGTATATACATTGTTATCTGTCCGTGGCCAGTAAATAGCTGACCAACCGTGTGCACTAGCTAGGGAGGTGCATGTCTTTCTGCTCAGCAAAGTTGTCCGGTTCCCCCTCAGGTGGCACTTAGGACACACTTCATAATACAGCCCATGGTCTCCACTGCAGGCCATCATGACCGGCTACTCCTGTGGCCTCCATGTGAGGACCCCACCAACATTACTCAGGAGTACCTCACCATCAATGGCAGCCTTCCTCACTGCCAGAATTCTAGCGTGCACAGTTGCCTTCCCATGACATAATCTGCTTGGTCTTGAGCAGAGTATTTTCTCTAACTTCCCGGGGTTGGTCTGAGAGTACAGACTGTGTAGTTCAGACTACAGTTAAGCCACATGAAGGCTTAGACTTAGGATAAATGACATCAACTAAGGACAAATGATCCTTAGGCTAGCTCACCTGTAACCTTAGAGCTTGCTGCAAGGACCAACTGGTGGTGAGCCCTCCTCCAAGGACTAGCACGGTGCTTGGAAATAGTAAACACTCAAGAACCCCTAGATTTTCCTCCAGTCTCACATCATCTTTTTTTTTTTTTGACCTTAAAGATTCTTCTAACTTGTCACCACTGAAATAAGAGCTGAAAGAATGTAGGCTCAGGATTTTAGGCTGGCTTGACTTTCCTGGCATCTTACAGCTGACTGGTTTACTCGGGAGCACCCTTGCAAGTCTATAACACACAGCCGACTGGTTTACTCGGGGGTGGGGTGGGGGGGGCACCCTTGCAAGTCTGTAACACACAGCCGACTGGCTTACTCAGGGAAACCCTTGCAAGTCTGTAACACAAGACACCAGGGGCTGTGCACTACACTTCATCCCCTGAAGGGCTTGACGTCACTTGAAAGTCATGTTTAACAATATAAATTTACCTGCCTTTACTATGTTAAATCAAGCTGAGGATTTAAAAAAAAGGAAAATTTGAATATTTGATGCTTAATTTGACTTTTGAATTGAAACAAAGAGCAGGTGGTCAGTGTAGGAGCGCTTTTAAGACAGAGGTGTTCTGGTGAGAGGGTGCCTGTGTGTGTGAGGTGGGGGAGCAGAGACAGAGAGACATAGGCAGGCAGGCTCCCATGCTTCTAGAACTGTTTGGGTTATGCCACAACAAACACACAATCAATGGGCCTTTGGTCAACAGAACTGGGAGGTGGCACAAGCTTTTCTGTCACTGCTGTAGTTGTTATTGACAAGCTGGTAATGACCATGCTGTAATGTGTCACTCACACTGAGAGCATTAGCACTGCTTAAAGGTCAAAAACAAATTCTGTTAAATGCAGAATTCCTTAGGAGTCAGAGGGAAGATTCAAGATCTTTTAAATCCAAGTTCACACTGTACCCCAGGACTAAGCGAGACATTCAGTATTGATCCTTACCGTAATGCCTCATATTAAAATACTTACTCCTAGATTGAAAAACACTGGCTTTCCAACAGCTAGCTGGTATTGCTGAGAGCAGAAAGGGGTGACCTGAAAATGTTAATGCCTATGAGAGGAAACACAAACTGGAGGCAAATTTGGACCAAATCAGAGCAAAAGTGTACTCACTCTGTGACACTCTTACTAGCTCGGTCACACTGAAAACACCTGACGTGACAAAACTGTCCTGGAAGCCCAAATGTCCTGTGGAAACAAAAACAGAAGAAAACCAAGCGTCATAAACAGCGAACACTGCACAGCACAAGTGTAAACCTCATTGCGATATGACTAAGCATGCGGGGCCTACGTGCTCACTCATCGGCTCCCTCTGGGCTCCCGTGGGAGGGCACAGTCATCTGGTAACAGACACAGCTTCTGAGTTGAGTCTGGAGGTTGCGGAGAAGTTTTGATGCAACAGCTGGGTGAGTTTTTTGAGATGGTTAAAAAAAATTCAACAGGAAATCTGAAACAAAAGATAACTAAAGGAAGGAAGGAAGGAAGAAGAAAGAAAGAAAAGAAAAGGAAAGAAAAAGAAAGAAAGAGGTGACCTTGAGGCCTTAGCAATGCCAGCCCAGCATCCCTGGGACTCAAGCAGGTCAGCAAAGCTCCATAATGGTTTAAAAAATTCACTACAGAAATGCCTGATCAGATTTAGTTGTCTGTTCATTTCAATCAAATGAGGTTTAAAGATATTCCCTTTTTTTTCCCCTAGAGATCATACAGAGGAAATGCTGAAAAAGCCTGACAAGAAATACAAATTCAGTCTTTGAAATGTGGAAACAAATGTGTATACAAACAAAAATTCATATTTGTTTAGAGAAAGTGTTTTTTGTGTTGGTTGATTTTTTTAAAATGAAATATGTAAATGGTTCAAAATTGTTACATCTTTGAATTTTGTGTTTGTCCCATTCTAGCTGAATATAATTAATTTTTTCCTAAAATGTCTGATCCTTGCATCTATCTACAAACTCTGTACAACGTCATGGTGTATTCAGGACCCTTCAGCTTACAGTGGCAAGCGGTGCCAGGCTAAGACAGGCACCTTCCATCCTCGCACCTGCAGCTTGGGTTCCGTGTGTCTTAGCACGTGTGTTCTACTTGAGAGGTTTGCCTGTGAAGCCAGCTTAACTTGTACTTGCTTTATAGTGAGTGTGATGCACAGGAGCAAGTGTTAGCTGAAGACATTAAAAAAAATAACTGTTCTGTGCAATAACACGCATACTTTAAGAAATTCAGAAAACGTAATCTGAATGCACAACAACCCATAAGTAAGATGTGTACGCTTCATAAAATCCAGATTCCACTCCTCACTGAGGGAGGAGAACGGTGTGCGTCAGAGCGTACGCACCAGAGAGCTTCCTGGCTATCACACACGGAAGTGGACAGGCAGCCATGTTTGAAAGGCTCGTCAGCGCATCTATGAGTTCTTCTTTCGATTACAACAGAGTTTTGAATTAGGGAGTATTTTTAAAAACTGAGTTTTAAATTGTTCAGTTAACTCTGACATAACATACAATATCTATGGTACTAAAAGTACTTCTAAATTTTAGGATATATAGAAGCCATAACCTGCTATTTAAAATGAAATGGTAAGAGTTCATCTTAAAAGTTCTTAAGGATTTTCACTTATCAAGGCAACACACAGTCGGGTGTAACTTATACTTAGGGGCTCTTATTTGGTAAGTACTGGAAGAACTGCCTCTTGGGTTAAGAGAACTGAAAAGCAAAAAGTTTAGCAAATAAATAAAAAAATTCTCTTAAAGAGGTCTTGTCACAACAGATCATAACATTTCTTTTTTACTGGGCACCATTAAGATCACATTTATCTCACAGACCATAAAAAAGGAAATCCGGCTATCATGTAAACGAATGTGGACTCAGTCCACACAACATCCAGGAAATCACGGTGGAACAGGAAGTGCAGGGCTTTTTTTTCCCTCATCTCCCTTTGTCCCATAAGTTATAGCTTGATAGTTGCTTTAATATCAGACCCCAAAAGCCTGTATTTTAAGAAACTACTAATAGGAATTTCAGAATGGAGTAAATATATACACAGACCTCTTAATCTGCCATCTCAAAGTAAGTCTATCTTGAAGATTAGTTTGACTTTGAGGCAAGGATTTGCGGGGAATGTGACTTCTGTTTTCACTCACCAAGCAAATAAATTTGTGGAAACTAGATCCATGTTTAATTTGTTCATCACTGGAACCTCTCAGTTTCAAAGTAGCTAGTAAGTATTTGTGAATAAAGCGATAAGTGAATCTTTAAACCAATAAGGCTCAAATCTTTTCCTTTTGCTAAGGTCTCTCCTGGGTTGCAAACATCTACTCCTCACAGGTAGCCTCAGATCCAATACATCCAAAGTGTTTATCTTCCTGTGTTTTGATATCTTCCTCACTGTGGCATATACAATTGTCTAATGCCATGCACCCACACAGATACAGCAGTCTCTGCTGTTCCACTATGCGCGGTTCCACTTTTCCCGCCATTGAGGCTGAGAGTGTCGGCATATGTCAGCGCCATGTTGGGGAGTCTCCACACCATCTTCTCTCTACTGTCCATTTACTCATTTTGGCATCTTCAAGACTCCATTCTCCAATTTGAAGCCAGAACCTTCTCACCGGTCGGCAGATCTGACCGTTCACTCACTCTCTTAACACATATCTACCAAGCAGCAACCATGTGCTGTGCTACATCTATGGCCCCTGATTTCTGAGAGTCTGCAGTTCAGCCACAGGGACAGCTAAAGCCATATAAAAACAGGTTATTATAAGTTAAGTATAAACAGGATAAATTACAGGATGATGAGCTCTTTGTCAGATGTGCAAAGGCTCTGGGGTGGGACAGTAGCAAGTACAGAAGTGGCTGAGACAAAGCCAGTGTATTTGGTGTACACTGGCCTGTTGAGAAAGCTTGCAAGAGCCCCGCAGGAGTAGCCCCAGCTCCTCCTTATGCTCTTGCTACTCCCTTCCTGTCCTTCAGGACTAAGCTCTCTTGACATCTCTATCAACCATCTGTCCCAGCTGACCTCACCTCTGGAAGAACTTCTTTCTCTGTCTTCGGCACTGACCAGGTGTGCTGTGCGTGGCTCTGAGACATTAGCCGGTACATACAATGGCGGGTCCCCCTTTCTCATATTGAGTGTGCCCCTTTTGAGCTGGCAGAGTCTATTCTGTGTCACTGTTGCTCCAGCTCAAGAGAAGATACCAGGCAAGCAGGAAGTACTTAAGCAGAAATCAAACTGGACTCATTTAAAAAAAAATATAAAGTCACAAAATTTGTTTGTTTCTCACATGTTTTGTAATAAGATTGAAATAAACCAAGCCCTGGAAAAATGAAACCATCCAAATAAAACCAGCTCATGCACATCTATTCCTTCCCAACTGAACAGGACCATGACAGGAAAAACAACCCACTTCCATGTAGCTTTTTCTGGAGAGGGAACCATTGGTCTGGGAGGCTGAACACAAGTGGAGTCAGAAGGCGGACTTTTTTGATGAACATTGACACCTGCCCCAAGAAATCTAGCTCCGGACTTAAACTAGGATCATGGTGACTGAGGACATCGCTGTGAAAATAACATCACCCTTCTTTCAGCAGCCTACCATCTCAGGGTGAAACAAAATTTGAGTGAGTGCGTGGGAATGAATGTATAAAACCCAGAAATGTGAAAATGAAGCGTATTCCACACGCTCTCCGAGGTAGCATTTCTTCACAATATAACTGAATCATCAGATTTTATGTTTAATTTGTCCCGGACAGACAGAAGGGCTATGCAAATGCTCAGTATTTAACGTTCGGGGCTAGTGTTGCTTCTTCCCTAGTTATGCAGACATGCACTGATGAACTCTGTTAGGCAACAGCAGTAAGACAGGAAACGTGAGGTGGTGGACATAGTTACTAAGCAACCCAGGCAGACTAAGCCTTCATTCTCATACACACCGAGTCACAAAAATCGCCTTGCATGGAAATCACATTGATGGGGTTTGTTTCAAGATGAAGAAAAAGTGGAAACAAACAAAAAAACAAACCCCAAAAAGTACATTTTGGTGGTTTGAAATTCAGATGTTATTAACGTTAAAGATTTCTGTAAACTATGGAACTAAGTAAATTCAATTAACTCTGGGAAGGCTTCAAGATTTCCCTTTTGAACAGAGCCTCTTGGAAAGGACTGGAAAACACAGACCGCTGTTAAGTGCGCCTGAGATGCATGCAGCGGTGGACCGCTCAGTGGTCTGGCTCAACGTCCTGAACCAAAGTTCAGAACTGGATAGGAGGCCGAGATAGGAGCAGGCCTCTCTTCTTTTTAACTAACGTGGCTAAAAGGTCCTTCACTTTCGTTCAATGAATCCCCAAGTAGAGTGTAGGCTTCAATACCTGGGAGCCAGCCATTCTGGGCGTGAGGGGAGGGGCCTGACTGGCGAGGCTGACTGTAAAGAGAAATTCTTCCATGAGTACTCAGAAGCAGCTGTCCTCTTTACCTCGATGGCAGCCAGCAGTCATTACAGAAAACACCATTCTCCTGAGGTCGAACCTCATTTTATGGGAGGACTGAACATCTATCTACCTTAAGGCAGGGCAGGAAAAGCTTGCTTTGCTGAGATATGCCAACCCTGATGAACTGCCTATACGTCAGGGAATAGGGCCAGGCAAGCCGTTTTGAAGGCTGGCCATCAAAGAAAGCCGAGTGTCTCCACACCGTGAAGTGTGCACCTGAGGAGGATATGGTCAAGGCTGCATACAAGACTGGGTGCCTCTCATGCTCAGACACCAAGGTCCTCCCTATCCTAATTGTCAGATCCTATACAGGTGTGTGTGTAAGCTGACGGCAGTCTACGGCTTCATTCACTGATGACCCCCATTTCTTTTCTTCTAAGTAACTGAGTCTCCACCAGTCTCCACCAGTCACAGGATAAGAACGGAACCTTCCAGGCCATGTTCCTCTCCCACTGAGAAGGAAAAGGGTCCCTTGTTTTCACTTTATCTGCTCCAGCAGGAGGCTGGGTGTCTTGGGATGTGCTAGCATCTCAGAGGCCACCTGTTCCTTTAAAAACAAAAACAAAAAACAAAAACCTCCTTCCTGGGGTTCAACTCCTCCTCTTGTGTACTCACCAAGCCTACAAATGCTTGAGGGATATAGCTGCATGTATTTCACACGTGCTCAATAAATAAGGGGAAGTTAAACTTGACTTTGGCCAGAAGGCCGAAAATCAATAAGGTGAAGTTGTAAAGGATTTCTGTCCCACTTGTCCTATGCCACTAGTCCCCCACCTCACTGACATCATCTCTGACCTCTGTCAGTAAAACAGGTCATTGCAGCAGCTTGAGAGCCTCCATCGTCAGAGGGCCCAGCACAGTCCTATTCTATCTGTGTCCTATTTGGTCAATGGCTTAGATAACCTTATTTGCTGGGCTTCTATTGGAGCATTTAAATTACTGTGTTATTACTGACACAGCAATCGTTACTTCTGTACTCAGTTTGGGTATCTCAGAAAACAGATCTTTTAGGAAGCTAAATGGAGGCATTTACTTCTATGGGTTCAATAAAGCTAAAGTCTAACTTCAGCCTAGTTTATGTTATATGATGACTAAATTACTTGCCATTCACAGGAGAATATTGTGTATTTATGGACTCTGGAATAATTCTTTGTACTAAAAACCGAAGAAATCAGATCTCTATTTGTAAAGACACAGAAATGATGTAACATATTATTTTGCGCCGAGAGTAACCTTTGTGGTGGTGAAACAAATCAAGGCATATTCTATTTGCTATATAACTTTGCGTGTACCTGAGCCAAAACTACTGATTTTTTTCCATTTTGGAATCTGGTACAAAAAATTAAGAGCTTCATACCAGTTCTAGTGCACAGTGTGCTCTACAAACATGCTCTTAACTATTGTTATATGGGGCGAATGTGCTTGGATATGAGCTTTTAAATTTGCCACACCCCCTGGCATTTTCTTTCATACATATCTGCTCAGGCAGGTAACCTGTAAGGCCTTGTAGGCATATGTATTTGTGATGCCAGCTAAGTGTCAACTCCTTATTTCCTTACTACCACAGTGGAGGAAGCACGGGGTACGGCAGTCAGCGTGCATCTAAATAGAAGCTGTCGTTATTTCATGATTGGAGAGTTTATATTTATAAACCTTAACCACATGCTTAATGCCTCTCAGATCTGCCTTCTAGAATTGCTTTTAAGCATTAGTTTCCAAGATGACCCAATCATATACCCTTTTGGTTGTGAGCAAAAATACCCTGCATGCTATTCTCTGGTGGGTTCCATTCTCCATACTGAGATTCCTATCAGCATTCACCAAAATGTATTATGAAGAACCCCTGCCCCGAAATGCCCCAGCAGAAATTAAAACAACTAACAAATACCTTTAACTAATATATGCACAGAAAGCTGAAGGTGGAAAACACTATTTCATTCACTGTTGAAAAACCACAAGGAACATTTACAACCTAAAGTCCCTACTTACGCAATAAACTTCCTTCCTAAGATCTAGCTTGCTATTTCCCAGTAACTTAACAGGGTTTAGATTTAACTGGGGCAGATGTTTGTTCTCAAAGTGCATGGTGTGCGCTGCCTCGCCCCCTCTCGCCTGCGTGTGGCTTGTGGGCTAAGGGGAGCCTGGAGCCTGAGGCCGATGAACACTGTTGATGCGGGACCCAAGGACAGTCCACATCCTGCAGTCACCTGACCATACTCATTAGGGAAATGGATCCATAGATCCATAGGTATTACAAAGCAAGGGTCTTATCTGAAAAAAAAATATTTCTGCAGTCTCTCTGTGGGTGGTATTCAATTCCATCAAAAGTATACTTTGCCTAGCATTGGCTACACTTGGTATTCTGTTCAAGACTAATTGTAAGATAGCTAATTCCTACTACAACTGTGTGGTTGGGAATATAATGATTTTTATATAAATTATAGACATGATAGTAAAAAGCTGAAATTGAGATTTTTCAAAGATTTGCCTAAAATCACTCAGATGGTGTGAGAATTGCGATTGGAATGAAGCATTGTTAATTTTTTCCTACATAGTATTTTATTCAGTCTATCATAGGTAGTGTGTTTATTAACTTCTGCAAACATATCGGTATATTTAATTAAACTAATTTTGATTGCCTGATGATTTCCATATAGAGTTTATTGTTTGGATTACAAATGGTTGATAAAAGAACTATATTTATTAGCAAAACATCTAAAATTCAGAGTAAATTTTTTAACTTCTTGTTATATTTGTGATTATTTGATGCATGATATCATGGGACTAACCTAGAAATGAAAGGAAACACCAAGGCCAAAAGGAGTGACAAATACTATGTTTTGACAAAGATACTTAGATTAATAAAAGTCAAGTGGTTTTTAAAAAAAAATTAAACAATCTATTAAGTATGTTTCTTCCACTTGAAACCAGTTCTCCTCCTCCAGGCTGAGTGCTCTTCCCTTCATTGTTTTGTTTTTGTTTTTGTTTCCTTTTTTGTTTGTTTTTTATGATAGTAAATTAACTTCCCAGTCTCCTCCAAACATTTAGACACAACATAAATGGATGCTTTGCAAGTAGAGACCCGTGTTAGAACTGAGAAATAGTAACTTTTTATTTTGTTTTCAAATAAGCCGTTGACATATCAACAAATGGGGAACGATTTGCATCCACTAAGCTAAGCCACTATAGTTAGCATAGAAGAAGTAATAGTCTACACATTTGATTTTTAAAATTTTAATTTTGGTGTTTTTTTAAAATTTATTTTTAAATTAATCTAATTTTGAACCAAAAGGAGGGGGGGCAACCTTATTGCTTTCACGTTCTAAATCAAAACTGCCTACCTACACGGACAGTAACAACTGGTAATTGACAAATGGCTGGAGCTATTTGTAATAATTCCAGCTTCTACTATGAACCCTTGCATACATTAGGGAAAAATAAGGAAATTTATTCCCCGAATACGTCTGAAACTGATTATCTTAAATGAAGGAGACAGGAAAGTGGGTCACCCGCGGGCTACCCTGGTTCATGGGTGTAAGACAGCAGATAACCTTCAAGGCCCATCACCCTGTCTTTCCTTTTTGGGCCTAATTCATGTGGCTGTGAAACCATTAACAGAGCTCAGCTTGCCAAACCAGTGTAAGGCAGAGGCACTGACAAGGAGACACGACGGCCAGCAGCTGCGTGCCAGTTTTAAGATGCTCAAAACTGATTTTGGTTCACTAAGCACGGATAGCAAATCATTGACGAAATGGAGCAACATATTGTCAAAAAAAAAAAAATGCTTTCAATTACGTTCCCAAGACTACAGAGAAAAGCAAATCTAAAGAGATATTTTAAACATAGGGATATGTAGTTTTCTAAATACCATAACATTAGCTAATATTTAAGGTCACAAAGATCTTCCATTGTCTGGGCACTTTGCCTTGTACAACCCCTGCAACAGTTACTATCACTAATGCCATAATTCGTGGTGCCCGTTGAATCACAGAGTCTATATTATTCGTTTCTGCGGAAACTACTGCAGGTTGTGAATCATGTAGGCCACAACACTTTGAAGTTTGCTGGCCTAGCACAAACACAAAGTATTTTAGGGGCACCAGACAGTTCTTTGTGAAATATAACAGAATGAATCGGACTGTTCAGGCCACACCGGGTAAGAACAATGAAGGGACACTTTTTAAGACTTTAAAGTCATGTAATGCAATTCTGGGCTGGATTTTTCTTGTTAAGACGAAGTAGAATGGGAGGGATTGGAAGAGAAAAGGGGCCAATATTTGACAACAGAAATCAGCGTAGCCTTTAACCGCGGCAGCCATGGGTGACTGCCCTTCGACCTTGGAAGATTATGTGGGATTTCAGTGACAACAGCTGGAAGTGAGCATGTGTGAACAGAGTACAGATCTGAGGCCTGCTACAAAAGGCTGCACAATCGGGGCCTAGATCACAGTGCTGATTAGAAATTGTTTCCTGGTCCTGGCTTAATAGAGTGTGATCAAGAAACTTGGTGAGGTTTTGTTTTGTTTTGTTTATGCTTAATTTTTTTCTAAGCAAGAAAGCATTGATGGACTTCCTTATCCTCCATTTTCTTCCTCAGCTGTACAACTAAGACTCTCATAGAGGCATGGTAAAATGTTATTTTTTTTTCATATTCCTTTTCAAAGACAATATATCTTTAAGTTTAATAATGCTTTCCTTGAGGGTTTATATAATCTCTGCTGTGGGCATTTCATTGGGAACCATTACAGAGACAGAGAGAAGCGTGTTTACAACACACACACACACACACACACACACCAGTGGCAGGGGTTCGGGGAAGAAGGAAAGTGATTAGAAACTGTAACTCTCAACTTTACCATTTGAACAGCTCAGACTATTTGGCACGTCCTCAGTGAATGTGGGTGAGCAAACACCTCTATACTCAGCCATTTTTTTTTCCTGGCATTGAGACTCTTGCTACTATGGAAGTATTTTCGTGACTTCACCCCTTTCTTTACCCTTTTCATGAATATGTTAGCAATGTTAAGTCCGTAGGTGTGCTTGCCTAACAAGGTCATATGAAAAGATGAACTCAAAAGAGGTTAGCCTAATCTGGCAGACATAGAGACGCTGGCTTGGAGATGTGGTCATGTTAATGCGGGAACCCCTCCTTCTGTGTGCTGAGGCGCACCAAAACTGACACAGTGCACTTTCACTTCTCGATGCTCTGGGACACCCACCCGAAAGGATGCCCGCGGTTACTGAAAGGACACAGCGCCGTGACTCATTTATGCCGTTTTGGTTTTACAGTGTGCTCTGTCTTACCTTCCACCACTCTGGGTTTTGCTGACTACTCTTGTTGCAGTATCGAACTGGTAATTACTTAGAGGTGGCCCTGCAGCTATGCAAATTATCACCTGTGTCTGACAAAGCCCACCTGGCTGAGCGCTGTGGAAGAAACAGGAGCTGGTGGCTCCCTCTTCCAACTCAGATGGGCGGCATCTGCCCACACCTTTGGATAGCAACTGTGGACAGTGGCACTGTCTTCCAACTCAGACACAGGCCATCTGCCTACACCCTTCTACAGTAACTGTACGTGTCCTTCCAAATAAGCCATGGGACAGAGTGTTTTTCAGAGCAGACCAGATCCATTTACTGTTTCAAAATTCTATAAACAAGAGTATTAAGGAATTCAATCCCCGGAGCAACTATATGGGTGTTGGCCTTGGTGTCACGGGAGCTTCTGCCAAACTTGCACACTTGCAAAACTGCTGGTTCGCGTTGTCCTTTGCAGCTCTTGAAGAAAGAAGGACCACTGCGTGTGATCTCAGTTCACTTTAGGACTGGGTCCGGCTGGTGACAGGTACACATGATAAATGTCCCAGAACGCTGACCTAATTTCCGCTGAACTGAGTGTTTTGCTGAGAACATTCCCTCAAAGTGTCAGCTAGCAACAGAGTCCCAAACATGCCAGTATCCGTTACCACTGCCTGTGAAACGTCACCCAAAGCCAAGTCAATTTTGCCTTGTTGGGCAAGCTTTTCCAGAAGCAGCTCTTATGCATTAATTGATTTAAGCCTGATTTCAGAGGTGCAACCATGAAACATGTTAAGTGTGATAGTTTTTAGTTACGAGAACTCCAACTCTCTGAGATAAATGTAAATTGGGATAGACCTGAAATATGCTTTTTCTTGCATAGAAGGATCCATATGCCAGAATATCCATTCATTTTGCCACTCAAAACTTGGTTTGCAAGATATTATTTATACATGGTAAGGTACAAGGAGTGCCATGAGTATGAGAGTCCTAGACTACACTGCTAAGCTCTGATTTCTTCATCTGTAAAACGACACCAAGGGTTGGCATCTACCATGGAAGGGTTCTTGTTAGGAAGAATGATCTGACAGATTTTAACCGTTTAGCAAAGAACACTGACTATAGGATGGTATAGAATAACTCATATCATGAATCATATAGATATTTTAATAGAAAAAAGACTAGTTACTTTTGCCCTTTTGACACAGAACATTAAAAATTCACATGTATGCATAAATGAAAACATTGATAGTCTAATTTATTTTAGTAAATCTTTGGGTAAAATAAGATTATTTTACAAAGTAATTAACACAAAATTTGTTAAAAACAAACCTCCTGATATGTTTTACTATGCTGTTCCAAAATAAAGGGATTAATAGCACTCAGATTTTAAATTACTTTAGATAAATCTAATCCCCAATATAATCTTATTTATGCATAAATATACTTGTTTATAAAATTAAATACAATTTATTTTTTAAATGGGCATAGTGTGCATTTTTCTGATAGTAGACTAAATTTTTTCATGAGGAAAGAAAAAAAAAACCCAGCTTTTCCTTCCTTAGTTTCACTTTATTTTTTTAAGGATCTGGTTTCCTGAAAACTCCCAGTGATATCTAAATGTGTCCGTGCTGTTTGCTCTAGATTTAGAAACTAATCATTAAAATGTGATTCAAATAAAAGTCATTCACATTTTTTAAAATGAGAAATGCTTCTGATGGTTTAAAGTGGGCAGGATATAAGTCATTATTATCATACTAAGTGAGGAAAACCTTATTTTCCTTAGGGGCCTCCACGCTTCGGGCTCCATACCTCAACAGAGGCCGGGAGTGTGGGAAAGCCTCCTTACAGGTGGGGCCTTGGTTCCTCGAAGCTCAAGATCAATGCTAAGAGAGTTTGGCTTTGAGGCAGGAGGATGATCGGCACGCTTCACTTTACTGACTTTGATCACTGAAGCACTCTGGGATGCTGCGGTCTCCTTGATTTCAGGGAATAGAACCTTTGTTCTCACAAGATGGACAGCACGTCTCTCTCTCTCAGGCTCAGCTGGAAGATAGCGTGCTGCCATGCTTCTCATCAGGGCCGGCGGCAGCAGCATTTTGAAGGGCATGGCTTCCAGAGTGCAGAAGGAGCCTGTTCGCTGCGGGACAGAGCGCTTCGGCTCCCTGCCCCTCCCCACAGTGGTCCTCACCACTGGGGGGCTGACATTTCCGGAGGAAAACCAAAAAGGACCCCCCCCCGTTAGGCACCCCTCCCCGTCTCTAGTGGAGAGATGCTGCCTTCAGACCTCATCACGTACTTAATGCTGGGTACTCCCATATGCAAACTATCTAACACGTTGGATCCAATGCTGCAATGCAAACCTCTCAGAAGCCAGGCATTAAAACTCTACAGATGCTCTTGAAATCTAAAACAATATGTAAAAAATGGAAAAGGGACATGCATTCTGTCCTCTGATGCTAGCACACCGATGCAGGTGAAATAACCCTGCACACAGGACCCAAATGACCTCATGTCCCTACGGCTGGAAGAGGAGAACGCTACCCTGGAACTGGGACAACCCAGGCCACAGTAAGCCGCATGAGGTCAATCAACCAGCAAATACCATGACGGCCTGAGCGTCCTGCCACTCCGGAGCTAGGGTGATTCCCCCAGCTCTCTCTGACTGCGAGCTGTCTCTATCATCTGGATATTGTATAGAATACCCATCATTTTCCCAACTGTAAGACATAAGGGCAGATACCCAGTGCGGAGTGGCGTGCAGTCCTTCTGCCCTGTGATTACGACAGGCTGTCCCCTTAGCTCAATTTCTGTCTCAAACCCATAAACCTCTGCAAGGTTGAAGACTAGTCACCGATGAGGCAGGAACCCTTGTGGTGTGTGCACACGAGTGTGCGCGTGTGTTTAACTTCACTTACATCTTAAAATGCCATCACAGAGAAAAGCATGTTCTAGTCAGATGTAAACTGTCGAGGACACCGGAAATGTCATCATCCACTGCCGCAGGCATCTCTGACTCTATCTTAGCAGCAGCGCCGTAGGACATGGACTGTGGCTAACCTGAAGGTGGAATCCTTTTGGCCGCAGCTGATGAAGCCAACATTATCCTGGTTTATTTTACAGCAATTCAATTGTGCACAGGCTAGTAGGGTCCAAGGCTAATTTCTGGGATTTCAGTTACAATCAAAAGTGTTTAAAAAAAAAAGCCACATGTGGTTTGTTTCTTAAGGTGCTTTAAATATTTCCCTAAATAATTTTTTCCAAAAGCCTGATTTATTCATTTGATAAACAAGTATTGATGCTAACCTATGAACCATATAGAGGTGGTAAACTCAGAACATATATCACGAAATTCTGTGTCCTCCTCAGTCTAGCAAAAACAGCTTTTAAAGCAGAGGCAATGAGGACCTCCTAATACTATTTCTACATGTGGGATGTTTCAAATATTTCAGACACAACCTTTGCTCAGGTAACAATCAGCCTTGAATCACAATTCCATGCACTGATTATTTGCTTATTATTAATTTTATACTTTATATTTTACCATAAATAAATGATATTTAATTTATTATTTTAAATTCATATCAAAGTATATTGATCAACTTTATAAATCTTATACAATTATTTAAAAAATTAATTTTTTATAGCTTATGATTTACTTTTTATATAGATATGGGTCTCAATCAGTTGTGACATATGTTTTCTTTAGTGTATTTAGGAACATTTGTTGCACTCCCTTTCTGTTCTGGGTACTGAGATAGGCATGAAGCTGCATATACTGCCTTCAAGTATTTTGAAAGAGGCCATATGGGAGCTGGTCCATGAAGGGGCACAGTGCTTTTAGGGCAGAGGCAGTTTCTGAGCAGAGATGAAAAGAGGTGACCTATCTCTTCATGTGTGCACAAGTGTAAAGCAACAGCTGAGGGCTTCCAGCTTCCATGCACTCTGAGCCTGGTATTTATCTCTGCTTTGCCCTGTGTCGTGTCCTACGGTAGCCTTGCTTTTCAGCTAAAGCAACTGAGTACAGCCTCACAGCCTTCAGGTAAGGAATTCAAGATTATTTAGACAGTGGCCGCCAGGCGGACTTTTTTTTAAAAAATAGACTTTAAAAAAATTATATTTGTTTATTCACTTTACACCCTGATTGCAGCCTCCTCCACTCCTCACTGTCCCCCACACCTCGCACATCCCTGCCCCAATGTTCCCCTCTCTTTCTCCTCAGAGAAGCTGGAAGTCCCCCATGGGTACCAAGCTACCCTGGTACATTAAGTCGCTGCAGCTGGAGAACTAGGCGCATCCTCTCCCACTGAGCCAAGACAAGGCAGCCCAGTTAGGGCAACGGAACGAGCAACTCAAACTTTGTGATAAGACACCAACTCCAGAGGCCCCAGCCTTAGGAGATGAGTCAGAAGATGAAGCTACAGACAGGATGACAATGACTCTCATCACTGTGTGTGCACACATGCCTGATCTGGCCTATAGATAGTGCCTATAATTTGCTTGTTTTCCCATAGGTGATTTCACTCAAACAGAAACTTTAGCCTTTCAGCTCAAGACAATAATATGTTCACGAAACTCACTAGGAAGGTTACGTCCTCCACGTCAAGATGAGTAAGCCCTAGTCCCTCACAGTAGCTTCTACCCCTTAATGCCACATGCCCTTCTATTGCTCATTTGCACCCACTACTTAATTACAAAAAAATTCTGTTTTATTTGTTGACTTATTTTTATTTGTTGTTTAATATCAAAATGATATTCTGAAGAAAATAAGCCTTATTTTAAAAAAACAAAACCCAAACATTTCTTTGTGAACTTTCTTTCCAGGTCAAAGTACTGGGGAGGTGTTTAGTAATTAATTATAGAGTGCTGCTAAGAACTGTGGAACCTGGAAAGATGGCTCAGTCAGTAAAGTAGAGGAGTGAGTTTGGAACTCCAGAACCATGTAAAAAGTCAGAGTGTGGACAGGAGGCTCTCTGGAACTTGCTGGCCAGCTGGTTTGGCCAACTCAGTGATCTCTAGGTTCAATGAAAAACCTTGTCTCAGAAAGTAAAATGGAAATCCATAAAGGAAGACACCAAAAGTCAACCTCTGACCTCTACATGCATGACTACCCACAACTACGTGTGTACACAAATGTAAACTCACAGAGTGAGAGAGTGTTAGAGGGGGAAGGAGTGAGGAGAGAGAGAGAGAGAGAGAGAGAGAGAGAGAGAGAGAGAGAGAGAGAGAGAGAGAGAGAGAGAGAGATATCAAAGTTTAGAAACTTAAAAACTCATTTGGGCTTTGAAATTAAATTGGGAAATAAAGAAATCTAATGAGACCCTGGAGCCATCTTGTTTCACTGTCTTTACCTGAGGGCTCTCAAGGGATGTGGAGTTTCACAGTGGCCTCCTGTGTATGCAAGATGAGGAAAAATGCAAAGCTCTCCTACGGCCAGGGCTTGCCTCTCAGAACTCTTCCCTTTCTGCTGTAGGCATGTACCACACAGCCAGACCTATCACTACCAGATACAAACCCCAGGAAGGAAGTCGATCACCTCGAAGAACGGGAAACACACAGCTGCTCACATCTTGGTGGCAACTGACCTCTAAAGAGGCAAAAAGGCTCACATGAGCAAGAGGCGGGCAGCTCAGAACAGTGTTCAGGCTGCCTTGCACAGCTCATTTTCTCTGATGTCTGAGAAACTTGGAGCAACTAATGCGATATTTTGAGCCTCAATCTCTTATTCTGCCTATAGAGTGAGGAGCGAATGAGTCAGTGCACAGACTCCAGCACTGCCTGGCAGAGGCCTCGCTCTCAGGCTTTGCTGATGCTGCTTCTGGGCCCCTCTGACTTCAGTGGAGACTCCGAAGGGCACGCATAAGAGAAGAGATGGTTTATTTTATAATACTGCACTTCTCTTTATTGCAAGAGCTCACAGGGTATTCAAACACCAGCAATTTGGTGTAAACAGTTTGCTCCACACACATATATGTATACATATATGTATGTGTATATATATATATGGCTTAGTTCAAAGTTTCTTGGTGTGATTTTTCTATAGGTGACAATTAGTACGGTTTTGATTGTCACAACTGTGTGGGTACCAGGTGTGGGGGTTCCTGACAGTTACTAGGGATTAGGAAAACATCTAAATATCTGACAAGACACAACACAGTAGCCTAGAACAGAGACACTGCACAAAACACAATAATAGTACTGAAAAACTCTAGTTTTTAACTCATCTCCAGCACAGTATATACTCATTAGCTCATCTAACTAGGCTTACAAAGGACCTGTAATTTAGTTGTGTCCTATGAGAGCTGTGGGAATATTGGATAGCTGCCTGCTGCAGTTTGCACAGGCATGAGAGGAGGCCGCTCACCCCAGGAGAAGCCCCTTGTGTGGCACGGGCTGTGGAGCACAGAGGAAGAAGCCCCAGAGAACACCAGAGATGAAAAACCTCAAGATGATTCTTGAAAGGTGCTCAGGAAAGGCAGAAGCATGAGAGAGGAGGGAGGAGAGGAAGAGAAGGCGGGAGAGGGGAAAGGAGGAGCAAGGACAGGGGAGGAAACAGAGGGGAAGCAGCTAACATTTTAGCTGGTAATGACCAGAGATGGGACTTTGGGAAACAGGAAGTTGAAGAGTCTGGAGCTCTTTCTTCACAGGAACGCTATCTATCGGCATTGGGGGCGGGGGCGTCACTGCACTGGACTATGCTGGGCAGCCCTCACCTCCTTTCTCTCCCATATGCTTAATGGCAGAAGGACGCTTCCTCACCAGGCATTCTGACAAGGGGGAAAGCGAACACCGCATTGCTTCCTGGTTTGCGGAGCTTGGTTAAAGTATTAATGAGCTTCTGACTAGCATTAGACTTGCAGTATTGTTTGCACGCTCAGCCCCTTCTTATCCTGTGGTCTATTCTCACCACAGCATCTCCTCCTGCCAGCAATAGGCTTGTTAAAGCCTGATACCACATTTAGAGTAGTGAAGACGTGGCCACCAGCATAGCATGCCACAGAGATTTCCCAATACACACACACACACACACACACACACACACACACACACACACACACACACAGAGAGAGAGAGAGACAGACAGACAGACAGACAGAGACAGAGAGATGGAGAGAGACAGAGACAGAGAAAGACAGAGACAGAGACAAAGAACTGCTATTTAACCTGAGATCCCTCTTGACAGAGAAAGTCCAGTAGGATCTAGCTTGCAAACAGTCTTTGTGACAGTAAAACCACCTAGGTTATTCTTAAATGTTCAAAGCCAATGTCTTTAAAAGCAGACTTCCACTATACCACAAGAAAAGTAGTGCCTCCTTCCACGTCATACAGTCATCTTATAAAATAAAAACTAAGGGGAAATCCACCTAAATTTTACTCTTGAATTCATGCAAAATTGATTCAAACCTTTCCATATTTAACATTTAGCATGGATTTTTCTGTCCTCATTGAAAGCTACAGAAAGGGAGAGGGAATTCTGGGAACATGAAAAGACCCAAGAAGGAAAAAGCACTTGTAGATTTGTGAAGACAGGTCAGCACATAGAAACGCTTACTGTGAAGCCCACACAGTGAGCAGAACTGACTCCCACAAGCTGTCCTTGGGCATTACTCAGGGTCCCACACCCACATACACTAAATAAAGTGATAAAGTTGAGGGCAGAGTCACTGCAGAAGGAGATCAAGATCAACCAATGCATAGACCCTAATCCAGAGCATTAAACCAGCCGTCTCTACCCAATCCATTTTGGCATAGCCCTCTATACAGATGATTTCACGCTAAACTGCATATTATTTAAATGATGAGCTGTCTTATGGGTCAGACAAACGTAGCAAAGGCTTGGTCAGTAAAATCTGTCAGGGGAAACTCAGCAAGGTGCATATGTGTGGGTGGGGCAGGGAAGAAAGGACAGAGCAACTCTACAGGGTATGGCCAGATCTGGTAGACAGCTGGCCTCTATTCCTTTATAACCCTGCAAGTGGAAATGGTATCAGAGCTTTTCCCTGCAGGGCAGGCTGCTAAACAATGGGGTGGGTTTCTTTAGTCTTATTTAGAAATGGGACAAACAATCCCAGCACCAACTCTCAATCATGGCCTAACTGGGTCTGCGTCCATTTGGGAGGTGGCACAGAAGCTTACACCCAGGGCTCCTAAAGTAACATGGCAATGACAAAGCAGGGCCAGCAGGAGGGAGGGACAGCTGTCTGAAGACTTACTGTGTGCTCAAATTAGATCTGCAAACAAGTTCCAGAGTCAATTATTGACTTCTTTGCTTCCAGAGAGATTGGAGGCAGAAAAGGTTAAGTGGTCTATTTGAGTTCCTACCATTAATAAAGGCAGGATGAAGACTTAACTGGTTCCAAGCCATCTTCACACACACACACACACACACACACACACACACACACACACACACACACACACACACATGCACCTCATCTTAGGCCTTCTTGGCTTCCCTATAAAGGCAAATTCTAATAGTTGTTACTATGAAACCACATTATATCATAGTTGGTCTTTATGTAAAAAGAACACTATCCTAGCTGTAAGAACCCATGCCAACTGAATGGTTCCCTTCCACACACAGCCTCTGGAACCTGGATTGCACACTCATCTCACTCATTAAAAAAAAAAAAACAACAACAACAAATCGTTGTTATTTCCTGTAGGGTCACAGGTAATGAGAGCTCGGTGTTTTCCATTTTCGGTGACAGTGATGACAATGAGTTCCCACTTGTTTTATCTTTTGACTCAGCTGCTGAAACGGCAAGGCATGTAAGAGCCTTGATTTGTTGGAAGACCCTCACTACCACCTGCTTTCTTCCACTCAGTTCTGACGTTCAGATCGAGAGAACCTGAACGGCACTAAGTTTTTCCAGCTTAAAAACCAAAAGCCAATAAATTCCAGGTGCTACTAGGTTCTTCTGGGAGACTCGGGCCTCATCAAGTTCAGCTACAGTAGGGTTCATGATCGGTGGCCAGGGTAAATTCATTTCCTGGAGATACTATCACCTCACTCCTCCTGGCCGTGTTTGTAGCCAGGCACCCCCTCCGCTCATCACCACAGCCCAGTTCCATGGGGAGCACTTAGCTTCTCACATAATAATAACAACAACAACAGCAGCAGCTTACAGTTATAGCGAGACAAGACAGCCTGTATTTCTTAACTCTTGACAAAGAATAGCTCCCAGCTCTATTTCAGGTACATCAGCTCTCATTACGAGTAGCACAAAGAAATCAGAAGTCTTCAGAGATGCCTGTGGATGGATCCTTTAAAAGCTCACGACGGTTTAGTCTGATCACAAACACGTGACTCCATCACCTGGTCATTCTGGAGAAATGCTCCATGAAACTACAGAGAGGAAACACAGCCATCTCCACTACTTATCTCTCTCATCACCGATTCAGGTGACGGACGCTCGTTACAGTTTAGAGGTTCATCGCATCTCCTTGGCTTTCAGTGTTGTCCTAATCCATTTAGGCTGCCTTAGCGGAATATCATAAACTGAGTGGCTTCTTCTAAACCACATTGATTTCCTCCCCCCCCCCCCCATTTCTGGCAGCTGGGATTCTGAGAATAGAACACCAACAGACTGGATGTCCCCTCGCATTGCTTTTCCTAAGAGTGGTACCTTCCAGCTGCACCCTCACAAGACAGAGGGTACCTTAGCTCTCTTTGGGGTGTGTTGTAAGGGTTCTTCCCCCATGACCCTATCACCTCCTAATAATATACCCTGGGGTCGGGATTTGAACCCAAGGACTTGGGGGTGGACACAGACATTCGGACCCCAGAAGGAATGGCTAAAGAAGGCAGAGATCCTCCCGCGCCCATGGTGTCCCACCAGGGCCTTTGCTTGTCTTGTCCTCGCTTTTATTCTGTTCTGCACTAATGAACTCAGCACACTCTGGACTCCTCTGGTTTGGACAAGGTTAGCTTAGTTATGAGAGAGGAAGGTAAACTGAATTAGCAAGGGAATTCCCTGGAATCCAAGGCACAGCGGAACAGGATAACCGAAACTTGGGCAGAGGAACAAGTCTTGCACCTGGAATTTATTGGCTTTTGGTTTTTAAGCTGGAAAAACTTAGTGCCGTTCAGGTTCTCTCGATCTGAACATCAGAACTGAGTGGAAGAAAGCAGGTGGTAGTGAGGGTCTTCCAACAACATAACCTGACATGACAGGACAGTGCTTGCCTGTGCATGGATGTTCTGATCCTATAGAAACCACTCCGGCACTGCAGACCAGCATGCCAGCAGCACGAGCTTAAGAAGCAAGTGGTTCTGTGAAGAACCGTCGTAAGCTAGAAGATAAACGGGCCAACCACGTTTTTTAGGCACCCAGTTATGAGCAGTGGCAAGGGTTAAGGTAGAAGTCGGTGAGCGAGGGAAGGCCTTATAGAAAAAAAACTGAGGGAGAATACAGCTCCATCCAGAGCCTTATGTTTGAACACAAGTGCTTCAGTGGGATGAGTGAATTGTTAGAAAGTAGGCAGGCAGAAGCCTAAAGAAGTGAGAGAGGCCAAGGGCTGACTGTGCCTCTGGAAATAGCGAGGGGAAGACACTGTCTCCCTTAGGGAAGGTAACCCTTTGCAGCCAAGCCTTGCGTTTGAATTCTAGCCTCACTCCTTTACAGCCATCCAGGCCTGAGGATGGATTAAGTAGGAGGCAGGCTCTGGGGACTCAGTGGCTTTGCTGTTTGAGTCCACTTTTAGAGAGGCACCTAATGCCAACAGAGTTTGGCATGGGGGGACACTCACAAAAGGAAGCCTCACCCTCAAGGATTACACAAGACTTTGTAGTTTGTGAAAACTGTCCGGCCACCTAGGTTATGTGCCTAGAGGTCTGTATAGACACACTGTGTCTAATAGTCCACCATGGCCACGCGCTTGGAACTTTAGTGACAAAGCCTCCATATTCCTTGCTCCTTAGCCTTGCAGAGATGTATTTTGTGCAGTCCATGGCCATTCGGGTTCTACACAGGCCTCTGGGGGAGCTTTCTGCATGGTGCCCTGGACAGCACTCGCCCTAACAGGCTCTGAGAACTTTCCATTACTCCATATCTGCTTTCTTTCTCTTCCTGCCCCCATCATCCTTTTTTTTTTCCTTTTTGCTTTGATTCATTGTGTAGTATCTTTCTTATTCTCTACCATATCATCATTTTTTGGTTATTTTGAGTCTTATTTTTGGTCAACACAAAATTGTTCATACTTATGAGGCACTTAATATTTCCATATGTGCGCGTGTTGGGTAAGGGTCAAACCAAAGCAATCTACATAAGCATGACTTTCAATGTGGTTTCTTTGGGAGGAAGACGTTCAAAGTTTTTTTTCCACTTAGATGTTTGGAAATATCACATTTTTATAACCTATAACCAGCATGCTGGGCGATAAAACGATGGTCAGAATTCTACTCAACGACAGCGCATCTCTGTTCTCTATTTGACTCCTTTCTCTCCCTCTTTCATCCACTACCCATTTGGACAGTCACAACATTTACTTCTAAGTCGCTCCATAATATATCCTTTTATGTGCAGTGAGTATTCTGGAGGACTAGACACTTGAAAAGCTACTTGGATATATTTTATTGTGATAATAAAACTAATCACAATTAATAGTGGAGAAAGCCTCCCTTGGGTGATGCCCACCACGAATCCTGCTGTTGGGCAAACACCGGGACTGTGTTCATGTTCTGCTCAAAGCCTCTAGCCGATGCCAAATCCCGTCTTCTCACTGTTTCCCTTGTGCTGTGTACCAAGGAAGGGAGGCAAGTGATGCATTTAGCTCTCTCACCATCTCTTCCTAAGAGACTGGACCGGCCCAGGGAGGATCCGTATGTGCTGCAGACATGATTTCTAGGCATCATTCACCTTTCCGGACCTCACGATCAGAGAGTACGTCAAACACCAGGAAGCTGAAGGGCAGTTGGTTGTCTCTCTCATGTGACTACTGTTGCCTCCTCTCTCAACCTGCTTCCAGCTCTCACCCTCTGCTCCCTGAGAATATACCACAAGGGCTCATATTCCTAGGCAGATCTTTATAGTTCCATTAGCAAAGAAAGTAGTCTCTGAACTCCCTTTGTTTTCCATATTTTCCTCAAACTAGAATCTCTTTTAAAAGGAAAGCATTAACCACTGAGATTTTAGCACAGCTAATACTGTGTTTGTGTGTGTGTGTGTGCTGTTGTTGGTAGGAATCGAACTCAGGACCTTGCAATATGCTAGCTGTTTGTACTATAGATCCCAGGCCTATGTCACAAAGATAAAATTGAACGATGATACATGATCTCTACAGCATGTTTCCAGTGGTAGCAAGATATCCTGTTTCTTCTAGGTTCAAATCTTGCAAATGGCAACCATGTCATTGCTGAGGGTACAAGTGGGTCTCATATCAGTAAAGCTTGCTTCCTGAAGAAGCCATGGCTCTGGTGGAACTTCTGACCTGGAAGCTGGGAGCTGGTGCTTGGGAACACAATCTCACAGATCTTCTAAGGCCTTTGGATCCTGCTTGGTGTGAATTGACCTGCCCTGGCTCCCATTTAGTGAGTCTCTGTCCTCCTCTGTGGCTACTTTCAATTCTGCACCCATCATCTCCCTTAGACATCAGCCCGTCTCACTCCATCACTGCCTTCAGGCCTTCGTTAAAATATCCTCTGAGTCAGACACTGATGCCTGCTTCTTTTAAACACAAACATCAGACACAGTATTGTTCTTTCTCTTGCATTTTTTTCTCTCTACAACACTGGCTGCTACTCGTTCTTTTGACTTGTAAGTCAGTCTTTTGTCTCTAGCAACTAGAATGAATGCTCTCTGAAGGGAAGAAATTAAGAATATCCTGTTAAAGCAGAAAGCGGTGTGTGCAAAGTGGGTGCTTAGGACATGCCCACTCAAAGTTGAAAGGAGAAGTTACTGTTTTCTACCACTTAGAAGCCTCTGGGTCTGTCCAAGCTATTTATTCTTTCTTGGCCTCAGTTTCTTCATCATAAAAGAAATGATTATGAAAGATAAAAATCAGAGACAGCTCATTCCACTATTCAGTTAATGGTGTAAAATGTAACTAATATCATTAAAAACAAAGAGTGAAGAAGTGAACCTGTTACAACACCCATAGCTTGGAATGCCTTGGAAGGGGCTTGAAAAGACACTCTACTTTGGAAGACCAGGTTGTTAGGACAGAAGATATTCCCCTCCGCTGAACTCATTTTCCCAAAAGGCAGTATGTTGATGAATTAAGAACAAAGAAATTATAAACATATTCCTTAGTTACACTCCCCCAAATAAAAATACATATTGAATAGGAAACACATTGGAAAGTTAGATTTGTTGATGTTTTCCCTCCCCACAGAATTGCAATAAAATGTTTGGGAACAGCTAATAAAACTAACGTGCAGCTGGGTTTCCCTGCCCTAAACCAACTTGCACTGATTACAGGACAGGTCACAAGGTCTGCATGCTTTGTTTTTGATGCATTCATTATACTTGTTACTATGGGTGAAGACTAAACACGAAAATTCAAACATCCTGTTAAGGACTGACTTACCCAAGGCACACCACATGTTTTCTTTTCTGTCATTAGTCTAAGGGGGGTTTCCATAAAAAAAAAACAAGATTCTTAGAAACTACACTTTCACTCATCATCGCTCCAAATCCCCACTTAGCTCTGTCCTGGATCCTCCCAATCGCTCTCTCTCTCTCTCTGATGAAATAAATCTGATGCAATAGCTGTAGCTATAAATTAAGCATTTGAAGAACAAACTGCTCTTCATACTGCTGTGCTTAACAGTGTAACATAAGAAATAGCTTACCAATTTGTTGACGTTATTATGTTCCATATGGCTTCTGTGATGAGTAAAGATTCTTTTTTTCTAGGGTATTTATCGAGAGCACATGGGACTGGGTGGGGATTCAGGTGCCAGCCCACACTTCTCTGCTCTAAGTGAATGAGGGCAGATGAAAACCTCGACTCTTCATTGTACGGGGCTATAGCTATTGTCAAGACCCACACTTTCCTACTTAATACTTCCTCCTACATCAAAACCCCCGGGGTTCCGAGCAGCTGTAATGCATCCAAGTTATGTCATACGTGAGAAAAATCCTTTCTCAGAGGAATATTAGTAATGAGATGCAAAGGAAAGGCCCCCAGGTGAACAGTGCCTAAGAGCCAGCCAGCATCTTCAGCAGCACATGTTGCTTCCTTTGGAATGACCTGGTGAGGACCACGCATAGTCTCCTACTCTCCTCAAAGAACACAAAGCTCAGCACAGCCTAGTGGCACACGCCTTCTTTCTCAGCACTTGGGATGCAGAGGCAGGCAGATTTCTGTGAGTTCGAGGTCAGCTTGATCTACAGCTGGAGTTTCAGGACAACCAGAGCTACATGATGAGACCCTGTCACCAACAAACAAACAAACAAACAAACAAACAAAACCAAACACAAACCCAACAAAATACAAAACCAAACCGAAATAGCCAGCCAACCAACCAAACATCCAACCAACCAAACAAATAAATCTGCCTAAACTCGAGACTCTGATACAACCTATTTTCTGGTAGAGATTAAAAAGGCATTTCTCTCTCTCTCTCTCTTTCTTAAAAGGCTCTGCCTTCTAAACCTCATCTTACTGTAAGCAGCAGCCATCATCCTCTGATGAAGTGATCCTCAAGCAACTGGGAAGACACCAGAGGGGACTTTAAAAACAAATCAGATTCTACATATTAGAGAATATGTGGTATTTGTCTTTCCCAGTTTAGTTCATTTCTTGTAACACAATGCTCTCCACTTCCCTACCCCCTCTTCAGATGTCACCCTTCCCTCCTGCACTGCTGAGGAAAATCCCACTGTGTATATCTGTACCCAGTTTCTTTAGGAATGGGGAAAGCTATCTTGGCCCCTGGTGGTTATTTTTCCTGTCCCCACCATGACAGACCTGTCACCCGTCCAGTGAGCTGGCCTCCTTTGTGCTGTGAGAACAAGGTTTCAGATAGCTGTGATCATAGAGTTATGGTCAACAGCATCACACCACACAGATTACCTCAGGCTGTCCTTCACTGCGAGTCCTGAGGTGGGAGTAGGGGTGGGGATTCCGTATCGGGCTGCAGGTAGGTAGGCACAGGACAAGTGCCTGTCACACCCAGGTAAGCATCCTTAAGTCCTTACAGAGCAGTTGTTTTCGGGCAGAGGAGGCTACCATGGGTTCAGTTCCGAGGCAAGCAGTACTTCTTTAAAAACCAGGTGTTGGCTTTAACTAAGATCTAGCTGTAAGAAACACCTGGGATCTCTGAAGACTATGACCCCCCCACACACACACACACAGGGCCTATGTACCTTTGCTAAGTTTCGTAAATTTCCTGATGGGTTAGAAGCCAGCTCCTGCCATGGCTCACTCGGGACTATGGATACTGAGTCGATCTCATTGGTTTCTCAGTGCCTGGTCTGTGGGCCCTAAGAGAAGTGCCTTCACCCAGTCTCCTGGCTCGGCTTCGGAAACACCAGCTGCTCCCATAGTCCTCGGTGCTCTCGTGCCTGAGTCCCATGAAAAGTCCACATTGGAAAAGAGTGCCAACGAAAGCTTCCGCCCCGAACATGCCGGTGTTGATTTTCTCACGGGCCATGGAAACACACAGCCAATCACGCATGTTTCCCTTTTTCCTTTGTCTGCCAGGAAATTCAGAACTGAACTTAGAGTTTAATTAATGAATGCTGTGCTACATGGCAGAGCTCTTGCTCAAAGTTTTTCTCTGATTTTTATTTATCCACTTAAATTAATTTATATGTCAATTCTCATGTTGCACTTATTTGTTTCCCCATTTTATTGTACATATGTTGTAAGCCACTGATCTTTGTAAAAGTGGAGATTTAAACATTTATGTATGTTTAGAATATGTAATATTTTGCATGCATATATATATATTGTATGTTTCTGTACTGTGTGTAAGGTTGGTGAGTAGAAAAATTGTAATTTTAGTAATATGTCTTAATGAGAAATCACTGGATTATTCTTTATACAGAATAATAATTCTGTATAATTAATGCCATTAATGAGTGCAATGACTCTCTGATGGTATATATTCAGAAATGGTCATGTTTAATGGCACTTTTTATTAGTTTGATTAATCAAGGAGTATTTGGAATTCTTGGAATTTAATTTGTAAATGACCATATTCTTAAAGTTTTCAGACTGATGTCGATTTTTAAAAATTAAATGACTAATCCTTACACGTAAGTGAAGTAAGGATAGATCTGTTTGAATAAAACTTGTTATACTCAAAAGAACTTCTTTAAAGTGCCCTATAGGAAACCCAAAAGTACAATATAAATGGTACCCATTATTGCTACTGTCCACACTCTATAAAATATGGTCATAAAGATGAACTGTATTTCACCAGCAAGTGGGCTTACAACTGTGGAAATAAAGGTGTATGTGTGTGTTTTGCTGGAAAGATGTAAATAAAAGTTCTTCCATTGAGCTGTATCCCCAGCCTCCTTGCAGATTATGAGCAGCTATTCTTAGTTCATTTGCTTCCTGGGAGGACTCAGTATATATGTGGACCAGAGGCTCCTGCAGCCCCAGAGACCCTGGCCAGTATGCTGCGCGGGAGGAGCTGCACAGGAGGAGCTGCACAGGAGGAGCTGCACAGGAATTCTAGGATGTTTGAAAGTTTTGATCCTAAGAGTCTGGCCTCAGTATGCCTTTAAAACCACTCTTCCGATGACAGGAGTCAGAGCCTAAGGGGCGAGAGAGATTCTGAGGGGAGGCCCTTGCCTTTACGAATTCAATAGAACTGTGCCATCCCCTAATAATCTAGGAAGCACAAATGAAGACTGCAACCAGCTTGTGCTCTGAACTAAGAGGAGGTTAAAAACATAGCTCGCAAGAACAGCATGTGTATCTACCGTTCTGCCATCTAAACTTCGAGTCGCTGTACAAACAAGTCTATCTTGAGGAAACAGGCTGAGTAATTTTCCATTTGGACTGTCTGAGATTTCACCAGGCACTTCAAACTTGCATAAGCCTGTGTTGCCAGATATTTTCCTTAAATTCATTATCTACAGTTTCCCCCATTAAGGTTTCCCATGAACAGAAATGCTTTTCTGAAAGGGTGGACTCTAAGTGAAAGCTTTTCTTTTAAAGGCACTGAGACTAAATTAAGACAAAAATTTAAAGAGGCAGTGACTTGTTTTTTTTGTTGTACATTGGTTAAGATTCTCGCCTCATTTCTGATGATAGGCTAAGTTTCCCAACATATGCGCAAACTTCAGAAGAACATTTAAAAGATGGGAAAGGAAGGTAGAAATATGAATCAACATAAGATCAAGAGCAGAGCCCCTCTTACAGGAGCAAATGTGGGCAGTGACGTGAGGAAAATGTTAGTCTCTAGTTTTTATAGCATCAGAGACTGAGAGAAGCTTTACCAGCCACACAGACTCAGAAAGGACCAACGCCTCCGCTCCCCGCCAGGGCTTCTACAGATCTACTGGACGCCTGTGAGCAAAATGCCAGGCAGCTCAGATGGGCTTTGCCATTCTAATAACAGGTGGCATAATAAAGTTCCTCTATTGTTGCGTTTATTTCTACATGTGTCAAGGGGAGTGCATGGGGTACATGATATGGTACACCTGTGGACGTCAGAGGGCAACTCTGGGGACCTTGTCCTTTCCTTCCATCATGCGGGTCCCAGGAACTGAACTCATGTCATCCAGGGATGGCAAAAAGAATCTTTATGTCAATAATTAAAATAAGAAAAAAATTATTTCAGATGGTACTAGGGTATCAAAATATGCCCACTGTAGTGAGAATTTGGGCTTTAAAATTTTTTTTATTTTGTTTATTATTATTTTTTTAATCTCAGGTGTAGAGATTAAAATGGGGCTGCTTCAGATTGCCCACAGCTGCTAACTATGATTTGTCTTGTGCTCTAGGAGGGGTGTGATCTTTGCCAGCTGCAGATAGTTTACATTTGGAATTTCAGGGACTCTTGAGAGGGAAAAAATGAGAGAGCCCCAAGAGGTTCTGTGGCACCTGCTGTGTTTCCCTGCTGCTGCTTTTGCTATTGCTGTTGCTGGATTGCTGTTTGCTGTTTGCTGGTATTCTGATGACTTGCCCCAAGGAACTCAGGTCTCCTAATCATCAGGAAATAGTCTAAAGAGGTTGAGGGGCCCTTTCTCCTCTAATCTTTTTTTTTTTCCCACTTAGTGTTGGGAGGTTGGAAGGGATTGAGGTAGAGTAGAGTGGTAGATACAGGAATCCAGATAAAGTAGGCAAAAGGCCCAGCTCAGTCCACTGTTGTGTTTGTTTGTTTGGTTTTTCGAGACAGGGTTTCTCTGTGTAGCCTTGGCTGTCCTGGACTCACTTTGTAGATCAGGCTGGCCTCGAACTCACAGTGATCCGCCTGCCTCTGCCTCCTGAGTGCTGGTCCACTGTTGTTTTTAATTCTTGTGAGTATGGATAGGTGTGGTATATGTGTGCACACAGGCTCACATGCATAACCATCCACCTTATTTTCCGAGACACATTTTCTCATTGCACTTGGAGCTGATCAGCAAGCTTCCCAAGACCCGCTTGCCTCTGCGTCCAGAGCACTGGAGTTCAGATGTATACCCGAACCTGGCTCTTAAGTGGGACATTGGGATCCAAACCGACTTCCTCATGCTTATGACTGAGCCATCTCCAAAGCCTCTGCTGTTTCCTCTTTTGTCTTGAATTTATTTATTTTTATACGCACTAGGATATGCTGGGAACTCTTTCTGTTATTGAATTTAAAATGCCTTGCAGCTATTGCGGTGGGTACTTTTCTTTAAATCTACACTTATGGAAAAGTCACTAAGTATTTGACAGGATGAGGCTAAAACCAAGGCACAAGTGGCTGTGAGTCCACACACCCGTGAGACTGACTATACCGCAGGGGGACACTGGAGCTGAGACAAAAGCATGAGCCCCTGCTGGTGGACACCGTGACTTCCTAGCATGGGTTTGTTCTTCCTTGCACAGGACACACTGCTGGTCTTTCGGATCAAGAGAGTCCCTCAGTGGTGCTATTTCATTAGTGTGAAACACAGCCCTTTGTCTCATCTGCTCCACTTCCTAGGCCACTGAAATCTCTCTCTCTACTTTCTGTCTCTGAAGTCTGAATTGAAGCATCCCAACCTCTACCTTGTCAGAGCACCTTGTCTGTCTCTCCTGAATTAGAGCATTTTCCCTGCATTATTATTAGGTATACACCTGCCTGTGGGGAAAAGTATGGCTCTTAAAGACTACATCTACATCGTCCAAAACGGCTCAGTGGCACCCACGTATATGTCTTTAATAAAAGTTTTATGGAGAGTTAAAAGAAGAAGCCCAGGTACTTCTCCTGAAACATTTATGTCCAAGAAAGGGATGCTCCCAAAGGAGCCGGTGAGCATTGTGATCCATCTTCTTTCTGAAAGGATTTTCCAGTCAGCCTATCTCCATCCCACATAGGTAATGGAGCTATTTTTCTGTTTAGGAACCAGTGGTTTAAGTAATGTAAGCTATGGATCAGTGGTTTGCAATGATGGGGCTGATCGAAAGACAATCATGCTCAGCACTGCTAAGGTTAATGGCATTGCCTCTTCTGGAGGAAATATAAAAGTAGAAGACAGGGAAGAAACCAATAAAAACATTTACACACATCTTTAATGGTATGCAGAGTAGAACCCACTTAAATGAATACCAACTAATGAAAACATCTTGAAAAGAGAGTGATTTTTAGAGAAACCTTTTATCTATGGGCTCTATATTTATAGAGCAAACCTTTTAAATGAGTATGGGGTAAAAAGAGAGAGAGAGAGAATTAAATTGATAATTGTTGTGATTCATTGCGGTTCACATAGCTTTCATCAGGCTAGTGAGATAAGTGAACCATTTAACCAAGGAAGGCCTTTCCACCAACTTGCGTCATCATAGAAGATGACTGGGGAGCGTCCAGAGAAGACACCAAAGAGCAAGTTCACTGCCTGAGATTGGCTTGGCATACCCACTCTTGCAAGCCTTTGTGTGAGCACACCTGAAGATATTAATGAGAAGAAGAGGAGAAAGATCTCAGTACAACTAGCGAAGTGCATGAAAAGGAAAACACGCCAGTGCCCTCCCAACATAGGTATTTTCTATGACATTTCCTATTTATTGTTATTAGTGTTTTGAGACTGGGTTTCACTATTTAGCCTGAGCTATCCTATAACTCACTATGAAGCCGAGAATGCCTTCAAATGTGCAATTGTCCTGTTTCAGCCTCCTGAGTGCTCTGCTGGGATTACAGGCATGAGCCACTGCACTGGGATGGGTTTCCCCCTTTGAACAATAAGGACTGATATCCCAAAGCAGGGAGTGTGATGAAGGGGTAGGCATGGATTGCGATGGAACAGAGACCAGGCTTATAAACAGATGTGAGAATTACGACTTAAACCTTATTTCAAAATCTGAGAAATAACTTGTCAGGGATCTAAACTCCACACCTGGTAGATTCTTCATTCCAGCACATGGAGAAGGCAGAGACTGATGGCTGCTTTAAGGGCACCAAATGGAGGCAGGCGTTACTGGAGGCAACCGTGTTTTGGGGAGCTCAGCATCTAATGGAACCTGGCCACATGAACACCAAGGACACATAACTCAGGCTATTTATTCTCTGAGCTGATTGTTCTCCTCATAAAGAAAAGCTGAATAAGAGTGACTTGAAAGTAGATCCAAGCACCCCTGATGGGCATATATGCATCCAAATAGGAATTTAAAATTGTTTTAAAATTTATAATCTTTTTAAAAAGCCCGGGCACTCTAGAGAGTTTGAGGATAAATGAAACTGAGCCAGTCTGATGCCACATATTGATACATAAACACATTCTGAAGTTACCTAAGTGTATTCTGGATAAACTGTTTTATTTATGCATTTCTTTTGGCTACTTGAGGTGATTTGGTGTGTCTTCCTTTCAAAAATTGTCCTTGAAATGTTTGAATATAAGGTAAGTTCAGAATAGAGGGAGAGTGGTACGGTGGTGAACATGGGAGTGATGCTTTTTTGGTTTCCTGAGGAATCTGTACCCTGGAGGAGAGGTAGTGTGCGCAGTGGTACCGTGCATTCTCCATGAGAGAGAAGCGTTCCATTCCCATGTAAGAGGCCTGTAACTTTGTAACTTAAAAGCTGGTATTGCTGTGTTGAAAAAAAAAACTCATAAACAGTGTCTGCAGACTCCTAATTTGTTTCTGAAGGAGACAAGGAAATGAAAGAACTCCTGGTTTCTAGGGACCATTTTAGTAGCCAAATTTATATGTGGCTCCATTGTTTCACGCATTATCATGTATTTCATATATTGTATCCTTACCAAGTCCTTAAGAGTAAGAATTATCAGTGAACAGTTTTTTAGATGTCAAAATCGAGGCCCAGAGAGGCCCAGGACCGTTCCCCAGGTCAGTTAGAGGAAGGTGCAAGAGCAGATGTAGATGGTCCCGTGGCATTTCCACAGGCTGGACTCTCGCACCACGTCTCTGGGACAGCTCACACTGGTAGATGTGTAAGTTCCTTTCACAAACATCCTCCTCCAACAGGAAACTTACCAGACTCGCCACAACTTCAAACTACCCTGTTCTGTAACTCCGAGAGTCATGAAAAATAGTAATAGAGAGACACCGTTCCTCTGCGTATGTTAAAATGATATGAGATAGATGTGGCCCATCTCCTCAGCTGTCTTGACTGTGGCCCAGTGCTGCCTCCTGTCTAAGGCGTCTCCTTTTGCTTTGGTCAACACTCTGAGAACACTGGGCCAGTCATCTTTGCCCGATGACAATTTCTTCTCCTATCCGTGGGCTAGTGGTATCCAGCTCAGCCTTGTACAGTTTTCTCCCATTGGGGCACAGTTCTGAGGGGAGTGTAGGAATGCTGAGGACCTCAAATAAGATGCCTGAAGTCTTGCCAGGCCAGGCCAAGGCAACCCTTTCCTCCTTGACCGGCAGCCAACAGTGCTGCAGGGCTTTAGACACACCCATGCCATAATGCAGCAAATGAAAACGTGTGCTGTTCGGCTAGTCATCTAAGTACTAGATACAGGGCTGCACGGTGAAGGTGGGCTGGGAAGCGCGCGCTCTCAGCAGAAGCCCACGGAACGTGGACCCATCCATACGCGTTCAATCTTTAGTCTTTCTGTTTGTTTGACCAGGGCTCAGTATGTAGCCGAAGACTCAGAGTGGCCTTGAATGTGCTCTCCTGCCTCAGTCTTCAGAGTGACCGGTTTCCAGGCAAACACATCCTGCCATCATCAGTAATCTCACCAACAGTAGACCCTTAGGGACTATTCCTGTAACAGGCCACAAGCACATGGGAGCCTTGCTCAGTTCTGTGTTTATAGTAGAAAGTTATTGAACCCATACTCCGAGGTAGCTAGGTACTACACTCAGGGAAAGATGGAGAAAAAAAAAAAGGACAAATTTCTTGCTTTCATCGGGTTTATAATCCATGAATGTCTCCCTAGGCAGTGATTCCAAAAATTACAGAACAAACAATGTTAAAATTGCAACAGTGACTCAAAATTCTAAACAAATTATTTTGAAGTAAACTCTTTGGAGAAGAAAAAGAATGGTTTCAATAGTACTTCAAGTAACTTTCTGATGTCCATTCATTCTTTCTGGAGAGGCTGTTAAGTCTTAGAAAAGCAGAGAATTTGTGTGGCAGAAAGAATGTCAGATAAGGCAGGACACCATGAAGGGTCTCCGCTCTGTGGTTGATCTGTGCCACTCGAGGCAGATCCCCTTTCTGCTTCCACAGTCCTGTGACTAAGGCCTGGAATGGTATCTGGAAGGCAGCAGATGTTTAATAAATAAATATTGGCTGGATGAGTAAATGTGATATGTGAAGATTTAGTGTGAAGATTTTTATAGTTCCGCGTAAACAGCAAGAAATTGGATATGCGCACAGTCAGGAAAGGAAGATGCATGTAATGAGCGCCACTCCAAAGGAAACTCCAGCGACAAGCAGTGTCAGAGTGACGGTGGCCAGCAGAAAATGGGGGATTAGACTGCTTTTACTACTTTCCCATTACGTCTCTCAGGCTTGAATTTTATTATAACTGACTCAACAAATGTCGTTCTCTGAGCCCAACTCAGCAGGCTAGTGGACTCACTGTGAAGCTTGCAGCCTTCTCTTCAATATTTACAGAGTTAAAAGGCCATTTGATTTGAGCTTTGAGGACATTAGATTTTTGACAGCTTGGAAATGTCATTCTCAAAGCAAGGACTTTTCCCATGAAGAAAAACCTGTCTCCAGCTATCCTATAAATGCAAATATCCTTGACCAGAAAACCTTGAGCATGATGTTCTAAGAATGTTCGTGAGATTACATGGAGTTCTTTTTAACTGTATTAGTTTCCTTCCAACATCTACTAAATTGAATTAGAGTAAAGTGGGGAAGGCCGAGGTTCGAAAGGTGGATGCCAAAGAAGTCACATTTTAATTTCGTCTCCATCTCTCATTCATAGAGGCTTTCTGGCTGTCAGCGAGGCAGTCAGCATGCTTCATTCCAGGGAAACGGGCAGGCGGGTGGCCATCCAGGCACTGGAAACTTCCAAGCCTGCATGCTACATGCTTTGCACCCAGGGCCTCTCACCTGCATCCTCGCACCTTCTGCTTACAGGGAGCCTTGTGGGAGTCTTGCTTAGCATCTTCCAAGGGTGCCAGATCCACCATTTTGGAAAATACCTTGATGGTGCATTTCCATCATAATTAAAAAAGGAAGATTGCCAAGAATATTAACTGAAAAAGTCAGCAAAGCACAGGGCTGGAAATCCTCTGCATTTGCTATAGAAGTGGAAGGAGGAGAGGCTCGGGGAAGACAGGAAGAGAGAGGAGAGCCGATGGGACACAGGGCAGGGGCCAGTGCTTCTAAGAATGGGGCTGGTAAAGATCACCTCGAATGAGGTAACCCAGGCCCAGAAGGGTGCGTGTGGTGTGTATCCTCACTCACAAACTGATATTAGGCATGTGGTACAGGATAACCATATTACAATCCACAGACCTAAAGAGGCTAAGTAACAAGGAGGAGCCTAGGGAGGACCCCCAACTCTCACTCAGAAGGGCAAATAGAATTAGATGCGGCAAGCAGCTGAAGAGAGGGAGCAGGACGGGAGCCCACCATAGAGCTCCTCCGACAGACTCCACCCAGCAGGGATCGATGCAGAAGCTGAGGCTCACAGCCAAACTTCGGGCTGAGAGCAGGGAGTCCTGTGGAAGAGTCGGGGAACAGAAGGACCTGGAGGGGACAGGAACCCCACACGAAGACCATTAGAGCCAACAAACCTGGGTCTGGGGGTGGGAGGCAGCGGAGACTGATGTGCCAAACAAGGACCATGCATGGAGAGGACCTAGGCACCCCACTCAGATGTAGCAAATAGGTGGCTCAGTCTCCATATGGGTCCTCTATTAAGGGGAACAGGGGCTGTCCCTGCCATGGACTCTGTCGCTTGCACTTTGATCACTTCCCCCTGTAGGGTGCCTTACCAGGCCACAGAGGAAGAGGATGCAGGCAGTCCTGGCGAGATTTGACAGGGTGGGGCCAGTTGGTAGGGGAAAAGGGCTCCTCTCTGAGGACCTGGGGAGGGGAATAGTGGGGAAGAGAGAGGGAGGGTGGGACCAGGAGGAGATGAGAGAGGGGGCTATGATTGGGATGTAAAGTGAATAAATTTAAATAAATTAAAAAAAAAAAAGAACAGCACCGTTCATAATCCATATGACGCTGCCTGTGTCTTCTGAGGCATCACCCAAGTGCTTCCTCACTAACCTAGTTCTCCCTACACCTAAAGCCGGCTACATATGTCATTTCCATAGGTACATAGTACAGAGGCAGAAAATGGGCTCCGATGTGTAGGATCCAGAGCACGGAGGAGAGTTAAGGCGAGCTGTCATGGCAGGAACAGCAACTGAGGGCCACAGAGCATGTTTGCTATGAAGACTCCCCAGAAAGATACAGAAGTCCACGCAGACTTCAGACTGCACCCCTGTATGGCAGGGAGGTTTAGCGGTAATCAGGATGGGTAACAAAGCCCACTGTAACATCCAGTGGATGTGCTCATTTCAGAATCTGGACCAAAAGACCTCACCCATTCTGTGCATCCTATGCTTCACCATTGCTATCTCCTGCATAACCTCAAACACATGCACCAGCCTTCATCACCCATGTCAAACACTCGCCAAACACCCCCAGGAGAGCATAATTGCATTTTATGTAAATATCTGCCCAACTCTCTCTCTCTGTTTTCTTCATGTACGTATTTGATTGGGTCTGAGTTTTGTTTCTGCTTATATCCCCACTGCCTGGCACCAGGTTAGCATACAGATTAATAAGTAGAAGTGATTAAGTACAATTGAAAGGAGGAGGGATTCCTTATTTTCATATTGTTGTTATCATCATCATCATCATCATCATCACTAAGTATAAACCTTTCACAAGCTTCCACACTACCTTACTATCTACCATCTTAGTCTCAAAGCTCTCCCAAAGAAGATATGGCAACAAAACCTGGCTTCTCTGGCTCCTGACCACAAACAGGTTCCTCAGCCTCCCAAGCTTGGTTTTCCTTCATAGCAGACTGAAACAATTTATAGTGTTTTCCTGCCTAGCACTGCCTGACTGCAGTCAATATTCTTGCTTGCCCTGTTGGTGTGTGTGGAAAAAAAATCCCAAAAGGAAAGAGGTTGAGTTCCGAACTGGACACTGGACGCAATAGTAGACTTCCATGCTGGTTCCAAGCTTTGCTTTTACTTTAAAGTTAATTATTAGGGTTCTTTATGTGCAGATGTGCCCACTAGCTTGCACACGGTTCTCCTTCAAGCCTTCTTAGATAATACTGAACCCAACACATGTGGAAAGGATGAGTAACAGACACAGCACAGAGGCTGGGCGGTCCACACATATCCCATCTTCCCTTGCCTTCCCTGGCACCTGCTGGAAGCTGTTCAGAATTGGTCTGTCTCCCATGATCAGAGCCATCTTGTGTTAATTTCTGTCACGTACTATTTCTGAAAACACTCCATTTGCCATCTTTCCTTTAATTTTTGAGTAAACTGAAACTATTACTTCTGAGTAGAGACCCAGTGAGTTTCATAGGGATAGAATCAGAAAACAAACAGCTGCATTCTGCGCCACTCTACCAGCATATGTCCATGTTTGCGCATCGCGTCTTTGATTATTTTTCGCCTTGCCTTACTTCAAGGCCCACTAGTTGTTAGCTATTGGTCAAACTAAGGTTCTCTGGGATAAATCTCACAGTATCACCCTGTAAATCCTGAAGCTGCATGGACTTATATGCTCCTCTGTGCAGCTGCTTTAGAATAGGCCATGTATCACACCCCCTTTTCTGTTCCTAGGATCTTACTCAGGGTTAAAAGCTGTAAGAAGACATTCTATTGAAAAGCTTTCAGTTTAGACACCATTTGCAATTTTAAAAGAAGATAAACCTCTCTGCAGAATTAATGCAAGATCTGTGAACGCGGGAATGGCCAGGAATCAGATAGCATAATGGACCTGGTTTTGCTCCTTGGGAGTGGAGAATTAACCAGTTCTTTTACATAACTCACAAATCTGAAAATTAAAGAGGTAAGGTGAAAATTCTTATTACACTAACTCAAGAAGTGGGGACTGGAAATAAACATTTTATGTTTTCAATAAAACTACATTCTTCTACCTTTTGCAGCTGAAGCACTTTCAGATTTACTGGCAACTGTAATTGGCTTATGACATCCAACAAACATAACAGCACCTGGTATAAATATTTAAAACAAATCCCATTTGATATTCTCTACCTCTGGCACAAAAATCAAGTGAAAAGTTAGTTCAGTGCTTTAAAATAACCACTGATAAAACTTATATCCATAATTGTTTATTTCCTCCCAAAAAACTGAAGGATGTTCATAAAAAGTAAAAAGATATTTTCCATAAAGTATTATTGCCAAAATGAAATCAAGGTGCCCACGAAGAGATGCTTCATGTCCATGAAGCAATAGGTGGCAAGAGACTCTACTCCACTGAATATTTCTTGGGAATAGTTGCAAGTATTGGCACTGTCAACATTTGTGCACATACACAAACCCTCATACATGCAATGCTCACAGAAATGACCTATCAGCTTAAGTATATTGTGAAGCCTATGGCTGCCTGACTAAACCTGAGGCAGAGATCCAGGAAGATGATGAGGTGATGAGACGAGGTGTGACTATCCATCCAAGAAACAAACAGGAAGCAAAAGGTACTAACACTGTTAGAAACAAAACCAGCAACAAAATAATGTTTCTTGGGGGAAATTCTGACATACAAGACCAAATGCCTAAGAGTTTAAATCACTTGTCCCATATTACAAACCAATACATTATGAGGCCAAATTTGAGATCCATTCTTTCCACAATAGTGCGTATTATGTTTAAGCATTCGGACTGCAGCAGGAGTGATTTCGGATGACTTTTGAATACTTGACTATGGGCAAATAAATTTTCTGCATCCTCACCTGTAAAAGGAACATGCCAATAGCACTCACACATGCAGAACTCATAGAAGTTTGTCTACACCAAGCCAATCAGAACATTGCTACAAAGACAATCAGCATCCGCACTGCCTGGGAACTAGCGTGTAGTTCCTCCTCGGGTCACCTAGCACATCAGGAGGCTGCACTTCCTCTAGGCTGCTCCCAGATAATGTCTGAGGGGAAAGACACTGAGGCAGGCCCATTCCTGCTCCAGCAATTCAACAGGTGACTCTGGCTCAAGGACTGTCACTGTTCTGGATAAAGTCCTCTTAGAAAGTCCCTGCTATCTGGGATTATTCCTATATAAACTCTTGGACGTAGGGCACCTGTCCTACCCCAGGCTTTGGGGTTGCACTGCAGTTTGAAGGTGCTCCCTTCCCTTCCCCTGGGTCCTTCACACTGAATTCCATCAGGACTTTTATTCCTAGAGAATTCCAATGAACTCCCTCGTATACAAAAAGCCCTCAAGGAATGTGAGCTATGACCAGAAAAACTAAAGTGATTACATTTGCATCATTTACCCCTAAATCCAAAAGGAATTTAATCCTATTTCCTAACGTTGCTTCTCTTAAATCTGGGGCCATTATTCATTTTTAATGTTAAAAAGGTCAACTAGAGAGAGAGAGAGAGACAGACAGACAGACAGACAGACAGACAGACAGACAGACAGACAGGCCAACCTGGTCTACAAAGCAAGTCCAGGACAGCCAGGAGTACAAGAGAAACCCTGTCTCGAAAAACAAAAACAAAAACAAAACAAAAAAGGTCAACATCATGTTAATCTAACCTCTTCAGGCAAGCTTACTTTTTAATCTAAGCAAAGTAGTCTTGAGAAACTAACATTCTAAACAAACACCTCAGATTTGCCTTTCTCTATTGCAAGGATATAGTCTCTGCCTTCCAGTTTACCTAAGATGCCTTTTTAGACTCCACCTCTGAAAGTGGTATTTTCCATTGCTCTAATGTTTGACAGCTTTTCTATAATCACCATCTTTCATGAGGCAAACAGTCTGCCAATAGCAAGACATTATGAAAAAACACACACACTTTCTTTGCCTTTTCTTTCAACAGTGACTCACATAAGGCCCCAACAGTATATTCAATTGATACCCCACCGATTAATCTTCTACCCTTACTCTCATAGGTTGAGTGACTCCCAACTATCTTTACTGCACCTATTGACAGCACCTGACAACTGGCTCATTGTTCCAAAACAGCTACTGGGCAACGTACCAAAAGTCACGAGGTCTTGGAAGCCGTCTCCCGGGGTTTCATTTTTAGTGGGTTAAATTCCAGTGGTTTGACTCTTGGTGATCAGCGAAGTCATCACAGACTAATCAAACCCCCCACATGCCACTAGGATGGCCACCTCTGCAACCTCTGCAGGGCGTGTACAGAACTTGGCTTAACTAATGAACATACTGCGTATAAGTCTATCCCATGTGCTGCATATCCAGAGCCAGCTTTATTACTGTTCTGTTCTACTAAAATAGAAGTGACTAGTCACAACCAATTTTACTACTTAGCCTTTGAGGCTAACTTCAAATGGCAACAAATCACAACAACTCTCCCTGTGAACCTTTGTGCAACAGTGTTAACACATCTTCATCTGACTTTCCTTCCCTTCACAGTATTTAATAGTACTTGTCACATTATATGTTTACCAATCTGGTTATTGTCAGTCTTCTTGACCAAGAAGGTAGGCATTACTAAGAGCTAGAATTTGCTTCAATTTATATAGTACTGAAAAATCATGCCTGACTCTTAGAATGCTCATGACAAATGTCTGATAGGTGAGTGAATGAGTCTTGCCTTTTGCTTTCTTTCTGGGCAGTCAAGTTCTCAGGAGCTGGGTGTCTGAGCCATGGTTGTGTTGGCTGAACACTCCTAAGTACATGGTGTGAACACACCCTGAAGACTCTGCCTTGAATGGCTTCTGAGAACTGAAGAGCGAGCCTCCAAGTCACTTGGCTGATATATCCTTCACCGATGATTGTGTCTGGCTTTTAACGGAAGTTTCTTTGTGCTAACCACCCTGTTAGAAACTTCTCCTCACTCATCTCTGAGCACACAAGTACTTGCATGCTCTCCGGTTGTAAAATACCTGCAGAAATCTAAGCAGACACAGCCTCCTGTGTGGAAAGACTGTTGGAGGGCCACAGGGCCATTCCCCTCTAGCTCAGACTTGCCGTGGTGCTCTTTAGACTTTTGGTTATTTGCCATGTGATGCCTGTGGATGAGGCATATGAGACTCCTTGGCTCCCTCTGGGCTAAAGACAACCAAGAATAGAAACTAATAACCAAGAGGGAGCAGAGTACTTTGCAGGAAATGCTACCCCTTCTCCCACCTTGCTGGAATCATCCCAGTCAGGCTCCTTAACGATAAACTCATGCCAGGGCAGCAGAGTTGCAAGAGCTGAGTAAAAACCTAAGAGTTAAAAATGAAGTAGATGGAGCGAGAAAAGGTGCCAAAATCCTTGTGGCCCCAGGAACTTTTCTGGCAGACAGCTAATCAGTCTGGATTAGTGACCCCAAATCTCCAAATACATTAATTATATTTACTAATATTATCCATAATTGGATTATTCCTTCCAAAAATAACATGCGTGCTTAAGAGTAAGAAAATTCTCTTAAATCACAAATGAGGAATGATCTGTTTGTGGCAGGAAAAGGCTCATACACTATTCCTGAGTCCAACAAGGCCCCTTGATATGTCACCACACTGCTATTTGATTGATGGGGAAGTATGGGAAAGTGGCCACCAGGAGTGGTCCTCCTAGAGGCATCTCCATCAAAAGGCCCTGTTGTGCCAGCTCTAGACTGGGATCACAGGGAGAGCAGTAAGAGCAGATGGCACCGCTGCCAGGCAGCGTGTGACTCATCTACTGAGCTGACGTGATGATATCCTCCTCTCTTCAGTTCAAATGGTAGCTTCCGGATCTGTGAGTATATCTGCACAACTCCATAAAAAATTATAAACACTTTCCTGCTTTGAAAGTTCCACCAAAAAAAAAAAAAAAAAAAAAAAAAAAAAAAAAAGGTGCTCCGGAGACACAGGAACAAATGAATTGGGGAAACAAAAAGAAGACTCTCTTTTCTCTTCTTCCCTTTGTAATCAAATAGTTGTAATTATGTAAGAAGTTACAGACTGGGGGGGGGGGGGAGAGGGGAAACACGTAAAACAGATCACTTGCTAGTCCGTTTTAGAATCTGAAAATCAGGGGATGGGAGCCTAAAACCTTCCCTATTTTGGCTATGAGCCAACAGAGCTACAGCCCCCACAGCCAGCTAGCCTGGGTGTAGACCATAAGCTGCTTGCGGCATGTGAGCCTACAGCCCCTTCACTTGACTTGCTCCTTCCTTCTCTTTCCACACCGGAGTCTGCGTAAACTCAGCCAGTCCATTGCCTCACCTATCTCTCCCACATCAAGACTCCAGAGTGCACAGGAACGTCTAAAGAGACCACGACGGGTCACACACACGCACAGGAACGTCTAAGGAGACAGCGACGGGTCACACACACGCACAGGAACGTCTAAGGAGACCACGACGGGTCACACACACGCAAGTTATACTAGAATGCAGGCCCAGCATGTTTCAAACTCTCATTTCAGACCAAGCCATGGTTTAGTTCCCTGGTCTCTCAAAGAAGAGAGGCTGGATCCGTTGCTTTGCTGAAAATTCATCAGTCGGAACTTATGCACATATTGCTGAAAACCAGCGGGCATTTAGGCTGTAATGCCTCCCCGAGTTGGGGCCTTTACATATTTTAGAATATTGATCATTACTGTTATTGCCGCAATTTTGGTGGTCACTCTACTGTGTCTGTCCCTGCAGGGTTCTCTGAAGAGCACTGCAGAGAATAACTGTTGCTAGGTAATCGTAAAAGAAAGTCATGCAAATTGCAGAATATCGATGGGGTGTCTTTACAAGTCACTGGTGCCAGACCTCTCCTGCTTTCCCAGTAAAGTGCAGGCTGTGAGAGTGCAGTGCCTCCACAGCTCTTGAAATGACCCCAAAATGGGCCATTCATCAAAAACAGCCTCTACTGTAAGGAGTCTACCCAGCAGTCACAATTTATTCAATGTTACTAACATTGTAATTTAATATGGCAATACTTCTACTATATTTGCAGGAGAAGTAGAGAAAAGAAAATATTAAGTTGACTTTTTAAAAGAGCATTTACTAGATCTTTAAAAACCTTTATCCAAAAGAGAAATATACATTTATAGTTTTCTTCTCTCTCCCCCAACTTATAAAGTAAATCCTACATATAAGTCTTAAGCTAGGAAGTCAGTATCCTTACGACTTGTTTGGAAAATATTCAAAATATGCATGGAAAGGAGTTAAAATGATAATTAGTAAAATACTAAAATTATGGTGAAACCCAATGGTGATGCTAGCTTTAACCACTCAAGATGGGACTGGAACAAATAAATCTAGTCAACATAAAAGGCAAGTCAGAAAAGCAAATGAATAAAAATAATAGCTAGAGTCAGTATTCCTGTTGGCAGAGTTGCGTTATTTCAAAATCTGGGGCAAGTGTCATGATTAATGGCTCCTCTAATAGCCGAGGCCTGTCTGAGGGCTGATGTGGCAACATCACATAGCTGCTGCAAAGAAACGGGCACCACTAAACCCAAAGAAAGTGACCCCAGTACTGACACGGATTCTCACTGTCAGTAACAAAACTTTCATACCTCTAAGGCAAGGTGTTATTGGCTGGCCATGTGGTGAACGGGATGGACACAGCTCTTCTCTTTCTGGTGTTCTCGCTGAGTTTTCTCACCCAGTGCTCAGTGGGGCATGCGTCTGAGGCCTGCCTGTGCTGACTTGACCCTGATTCTCCGAGGCCCAACTGAATGGGGCCTTTTAAGCAGGAATGATATCTCACAGGCTTTGCCCTTGTTAGTGACGGGCATGGTACATCAGACCTCATCTAAACCGCATTCCCAACAGTGGTCAAATGTGCCCCATGACAAGCACGCATGCTTTGGGGCAGCGAAGCTGGATCTACTCACACTAGCTCTGCCTTCAGCAATGTCTGGTGAAATCTAGATATTTCCACCTGTGGGTCTTTGTCCACACACAAATCAGATGTTCAGTTTCTCCAGAGAAGCTGCTTCTCCCTAAAACTTTTATGGTAACTCAATAATGAAGAGATACATAAAAAATATAAGGGTAGCAGCACCACCTCTATCAATGTACTGGCTTACTTATTAAGCAATACCTTTGCCCTGTGTGGGCAAGGTGAGGAGTCAGCCGCTGTGTAAGATCTAGTTAATGAATTTGTCATGAGTTTTACCTTAATCAGTTTACAGGCTTTTATTGGTTGGTTGGTTGGTGTTTTCTTGAGGGGGACAGTGTTTTCTTTCTTTTGATTTTTGCCTTGCTTCTTTTGCTTTCTTTTCTTTATTCTTTTTACTATGGGGCTGTGGGGGTTGACCATGGGGGCCTCACCCACGCTAGTTAAGTGATCTGTGATTGAGCTATACTCCCAACACAATTACAGCATTGTACAGATTCTACTTGATTTATGCTCCAGGAAAAAACAAACAAAAAACAAAAGCAAAAACAATACAAACAAAACCAAAAGAAAAAAAAAAAAGAAAACAACTCAAAAAACAACCAAGTAAACAACAACAACAACAAAAACCTTAACTAATTCTTTTAATGCAACCTAGGCAGAGCACCTTCTTTCTAGGACATCTCCCTTTTGAAACACACACACACACACACACACACACACACACACACACACACACACACACACTGGAGGTACCAGGAGGTACCAGTGAGTCGGAGTCACTTCTGCAGTTCAGTAGACCTTAACCCCTGGGAGATGAACGGACAAGTACAAAAGAACAGTACAGTAAAGCGTCTGTTCATTCTAGGTCTGTGGGATGTCAGAAGGGACTTCCTGACGGGCATCTTAGCGGCCACCTAAGAAGGATGGCCCTGGCAGCTGTGCTGCGACTCTGATATCATCCTTTCTTCCCAGGACTCCGGCTTGGGGACCTTAAGCAGTGTCCGGTGCTTACGGCAAGCCTTGCCTGAAGAGCCTCTGGCCTCTGCCTGTGAGTAAACATATGCTCTTCCTACCCACACTCACTGTGGTGCGCACACAGTAGGTCTCTTTAGTATTTTTAGTGTGTTACAAGACAATTAGGCTGAGGGAAGAGGCTCATTTGCTCACCCAGCTGCTATTTAATTTGAACACAGGTCTGTCTGGCTCCAGAGGCAGTTTTAACCATTAAATTATATCAATTTTGAGTCTCAGAAATGTTTGTATTTTATCTCTGGGCTCCAGATAATCCCTAAAAAATTTTTCCATCTACTACTCTAATTGGACAAAGATTTGTGTTTCCTCGCAGTTGAGCCTTAAGGGAGTATGAGTAAAGAAAGCCACGTTCTACAGAACACAGCAGACTGCCTACAGAGGCAGGGACGGCTGCGCTCGCGTTCAGTAGAGGTGCACGGCCTAGCGGGTGGCTGTTGATGAAGCTTCACGGTACCATTTGTTCACTCGTTTAATTACTTGTTTAATCCGGAAATACCATTTGCTTCCCATTACCTTTCTTAAGAGCTGGGAGCAAAAAAAAAAAAAATCATTTCCCCTTGTATGTGAGTATTTATCAAAAAGGAACAATGCGTTCCCGTTTCACTTGAAGAAGAAAATTTGTCCTGCCACCACACAGCAAGACTCCAAAACTTCATAGAGCTTAGCTGATATACCTAGGGAGGTTCTGCCTTCAAACCGAAATCAGACGCCACGCATGCTCACAGGCTGGGCCGATGAAGAGGGGTCACAGCCAGTTAAGGCAACACGGGGAACAGAAGGTCACCCACTGTGAGTAAATATCTGCCCTAAAGTCTTCATGTATTCCGTCTGTGATTCTGTGTCTTTAAAGAAAAATAAATGTGATATTTTTCCTCTAGTAATGTCCTCTGAGGCTGACAAAGGGCAGATGGAGGAAAGGAAGGTGCTGACCTTTCCCAGGAGGGAGGGGCTAAGATACAACAGGTTCTTCTTAAAAAAAAATACACCAAAGCTTGACTTCATCTCTAGGATACAAACACTTCCTTTCTTTGCACTCACAATCATGAATCCTTGAGGTAGCACCAAGTCATCTCGGTTAAATGTGAACTTGGCAGGTATCATCATGCCTTTGGCCAAAACGCTGGCCTCAGTCGTGGGGTGCTTTTTGGACAGGAAATGCACAATGTCGGCATCACAGGCAGCTACAGAGAGGTGCAGCAGGCCTCTCCCCCCTGTATATTTGTGTGTGTGAACAGCTTGCAGGTCACTTATGAAGACAGATGAACTGCAGACCTGCTGGAGGGGTACCCTGACCTAAATATGTGAGCAACACTAACCCCAGAGCTTACCAGTTTTTAAGATAAAAATAAAGTGTCTCTGGACACAACTTCAGGAAGACTAGTACAAATAGATTTTATGAAAAATGGATCATTTAAGGCACCATCACTCAGACCAAAAATGAAGAAACAAGTCTATAAATATTGCTTCTTAGATTGTCAACAAAAAATAATATGCAGCTATTTGACACTTAAAAAACCCTAATCTTCAGGGGTCTCTGCCTTTCTTTCTTTTTAAAAAGTATCTTATTTTTTACTTTGTTAATTTAGTCAGGTTACAACTCAATTGTTAAATAAAAGCTCTAATAAGGAAAATTTCACCAAAATATCAGGATGAGAAGAAAATTGTCAGTTCATATCTGAAGTCACAGTGCAGAATGTAAGAAAGAGTTTTCAGGGTTATCAAACAAGAAGTGTTCTGAATGATTGATTAGTCATAGAATTCGTAACATGGCGAGCTGAGCCCTCCATCATAGAATACAAATAACTCAGTTTACCTGTCTTTTCCAGATAGTGAGCTGAAGATCATAACGGGAAAAATGAAGAACAGAAAAAGAGGAAGAAGAAGAGGAAGAAGAGAAAAATGCTCAGCCATGTAAAAGGAGATGAAAAATAAAGAATGATAGCATTACATGGGCAAGGAAAGGATGGAGAAGGCCCTAAGCCACTATCAGCATTTTTATTTATTTCATATAAAGTCACTGAGAGAAAGTGTGCTACGCATGTTAGGTGTATTCATTGGCTTTACTTAATTTACGTTAGGGAAACACTACCCTATTTTAGATAAATAAAAAAATACCCTGAGAGATTAGTCACATATTCCAGGGTGTCATGTCTACATATTGGCCTATGATAGAGGCTGCCAGTTCATTTTTATTAAATGAGTGATTCTGCTGAATCTAATATTCCAACTTCTGATCGTGTTTCTCATCCTTGTAGCGTATATCGCAAATTTGGAATATTTCACAAGATATTATCGTATGTAAAGTGTATGTGAATCTGAGATGTGGCTCCGTGGTAGAGGATCTGTCTACCAGGCAAGGGGCTGTGGGCTCAACCCCAGGACTGCAAACAGGAAAAGGGAGAAAGAGAGGATGAGTGAGGGGTTGCTCTGCGTATAAAAGTGAAGGGCTGATGTTCTTTTATTTTAGACAGTTTAAAGGGAAAAATTCCTTCAAAGATATGGTGCATTCTTAAGGCAGTTTGCAAAGGGTTACGCTTTAAGTTATCCTAAAGACTGTTTGTCCTTGCATGGTGTTCAGTGAACAACTTTGGGCATTTCCCACTTTGAAGGGGCTGGTAGAAAATGACGTGAGAAGCCCATGGTCCTACTTTCATGCTATCCAAGAACGTGCCTTGGTGAATGCAGCCCTCCTCTCACATCTCCAGAGAATTAGATGTCCTAGTGAGGACCCTCAGAGAGAGGGCTGGGGCTGAGGCTGCTGGGACGCCCCCTTGTCTTTCCTTTTACTCCTCAGCTCTCACTGTGAGCGCTCATGGGGCAGCCTTGGCTGCTGGCCCCAGTGGGCTCTGAAACAGCAGCCACAGTCCCACGCTAAACTTACCATTTTCTGGCTGGTCCTTAATGTCAGCATCACTTGGCTGGCTGGGACTTTCAGATTGACTTGAATCTGAAAAACATAAAAAAAAAATACGGCCAAGATTACAGGATCTGTGAGAGAAAGTGGATCAGAGGTGCCAGACTTTCTCAAACTAAGAATGAGAACATCAGGGGAAAAAAACCACAACACGATGAAGGAAGACAAGATGGGGAAAGAACTGGGGGAGGGCAGGTGCAGGAGCCCTCAGCATGAATGCTCAGTTTGGGTTAAGCCTCCAGCAGCTTGCTCTGTGCTGGGTGAGTAACTGAAGCTCCTGGGGACCAAGCTCCAGTGGAGAGATGGTTCCAGACTCAGGTGCTGACTACCTAGACACTGAAGTCTGACAACAGCTTCGGCTCACAATGAAGAACTGAATTTGAAGCTGGTATGGAAAACCAACCTAGACGGCAGCACAGAATGCAGGCTCAATCCTGAAGTTCTGATGCTCCAGCGCACAGACGGGAAGCAACTAGTAGCCCAGACAAGACTTTCTGAGGCTCAAGGCCTCCTTCGCCAGGCAGATGTTTTCCTCTTGCGCTGAGGCATCGAGGAAGCCCAACATAGTTTGTTAGTTAAAAACAAAAGAAAACAAAATACAGTCTCATAAACCTTTACAGAGTTTAATTGATTTCCTTCTTTTTTTTTAAATACAATTTTTGAATTAAAAAATAATCAGGTGCCACATTTAAAAGAGAATAAGACTTTTTTTTCAGAGATTAAGGCAACAGACAAAATAATTACTTAAAATTTTAAAAAAATTAAAAATCCCTATGTCTGTGGAAAGGGTGGATCCCAACTTTTTGGTGTCACAGGTGTAGGATCAGCTATCTTTGACTTGATTGCATTTCATCCAAAAGCCAGTATGTAATCAAGAGTTAACACATGTAACTTGACCAAACTAAAAGTGTGACTGACACTGGGCTCTAGCCATGGCGTTCCTTCTCTTTCTTATAGAGACTGCACAAAGACAAGGTTCTCCTAGGGACCTAGAAATGGTCACCTGTGATGTTAAAGGACTCCCCGCATTCAGACCACGAATGTCTTCATCATAAGAAAGTACTAGAAGGGCTGTGTCTACTTAAGAATTTTCAGACAATGTTAACCTGCTAAATACAACAAAAAGTTCTATTGGGTCAAAATTAAAATAGCAGAACCAATAAAGAGGTGATTTTTATAATTTAAATCTAACAAAAGGGCTTTTCTTATATCGCGAGGATTGCCATTTGTTGTTACAACAGACAAAACCAGAAACTGAAACATATCTAAAGCCGGTCGGAGGAGCCTTTCAGAGTGGACTACGAAGACAGATACCAAGCCTGTCCCTAAACTTGGAAATGCAACTAAACTTATAGTGAGATCATATTTGAAATGAAAACAATATTATAATAGAGCATCTAAAATATAGCTAATTACTTTATTTTCTAAGATCCTATATTTTTTAAATTAAAACTTACAAGTAAACATTTCAAAAATGATTTCACTTTGTTTTAGGAGAGTCATATAGTTATTTTTGTTCTTAAAAATGTCTTAAACTATTTGTTACACAAAATTAAAGCAAAATATTTAAATTTATCTTAGGGAAATTCCTTTTGATCATATCTCCAAACAGACAAAATTTTTGCCAAGCATAACATTTTCTTTAAAACCATACAAACAGATGTAATTCTCTTCTTGATAACTTAGCTAATATTGTACTTATATGTGTGACATCTTTATAACTAATGCTTCTGCATAAACCAGTGGAAAGCATCGTTTCTATCAATTAACTCAGATACACAACAGACAATGGAATTAAAATATCTATTCATTAACACCAGAGAAAATAGGGATAACACACCCAAAACATTTTTTTAACCTGAAAGTAGACATCTTTGTCCTATCCACCTTTTGTTTAAAGTATTTGTTTCTTCACCTTACTTTAGAGAAACAGAAAACAGGAGCAATAGGAGCCGACCATGAGCTATGTTCGAAGCTAGGTTTAAAATTTCAAGCCAGAGAAAAGCGAGCAGAAGAGCACGGAAGAGCTGAGCGGCACAGAAATGCTCAAGCTTGGTCCACAACGGTCCCAGCACCGCCCAGAACAGAGACACAAACACTGGAAGAAGCATCTAGCCAGGCTGGAAACCAAGCATGAATTCTCAGTTTTATTCAAAAACCCAGAGAATGTTACCACCCGAGGCTCTCAAAGCTAAGATATTCTATCCCAGGAAGGCTCAAGCAAAGCTGAGGCTCTACATGGAAACCCAAGTGCCCTAAATCTTTCGATAATTATTCTTCACCCGTCCTGCTGCTCTTCCACGAGGAGGAGACTCGGCCCCTTTCTTGAATGGAAAAGGTCACAGATGCCGTTAAGTACGGAGCCAACAAGATGACCAGAATTACAAATTAATTTATACCCACACATAACTGACACGAATAGAAGTACCACTAAGCATTTGCACCAAAATACTATCAAAATTAATACTTATTTTTTTACCTTTCTCCTTTATATACATTTTAGAGAACTGGCACAAGACTTTGTCTTTCTGTTTTGGACAATTACTGTGTGGTTGCTTGGTTTCTGGCCACTTGAAATAATCAGAGCTCCCCCAAACAATTCGCTTGCATAAAACAAGATGCCCCTCTGATTTGGAAGTTTCTAGTCCCTGTACACAAGAGTTGGGGCTTTCTTCAACAACTCCTTGGTTAAATTGTATTTTACAATGAAGAGAATACTACTTAAAGTGTATCTAAATGATAGAGTTAGAATGCTGTTGTGAAAAAGTATGTGAGCATTATCTATTTTTCTCCAGTTCTGGGCATTTGGGTTTTTTGTTTGTTTGTTTGTTTGTATTTGCTTTTGTTGTTGGTTTAATGAACCTTAAGCTTCAATCTAACCTTGAAAAGTGATATATCTTTTGGTTTTTTGAAAAAAATTTAGGAGTATACATTTAAAACTAAAATAGACAGGGTTTGCATTAAAAAAAGGTTGGGTTCAGACCTCTCAAGCGAACTCGTAGCCATCTATCTGTACGTTTTTATGGCGTCTATGGCTATATAGCTGCAGTACTCCAACAAAGATAGTTCAACATCTATATAGTCACCAGAGAAAGAATAAAATAAATCCTAATGCGGACATATTGTCCTCTCTTTCTATGACTTGTACAAGAAGGACAGAACCTTGTGCCAAGTTTGTTACACACACACACACACACACACACACACACACACACACACACACACACACATCCAATCCCTGCAACCTTAAGTCCGTTCCCTTCACAAGGTACTTCTGTGGTAGAGTGCAAAGACCATCAAAACATGTTGATGTCGTGAAAGGGATGAGGGGAAAATATAGGTGTCACATCCCTGTATGTTATATTAATTAAGCCTCTTGAAAAGACAGCACGTTGCCCATCTTCCCCGTCCTTGCCCCTAGCATGAATCCCTTTCTCTCTGCTCTGTCTTTTGCTGTTGCATCCATCCACCTCTCCTGGTGCAGCTGAAGGGAGCTGCGTGGTGGAGGTTTCCAGTTCTCTCCTCTTTCCCCAGCTCCTGTGACAGGCGGCCTGGCCCAGCCACAGAGCTCAGGAACTGACCACGATTTAAACTCCCAATGCTTGGTCAGCTCCTCACCAATCAACACCTGCCAGTGGCAGTGCGCCTCTGAGAAGCGCATGGTCACACAGAAAGAGAAGTGGGCTTTAGAAACTGAAGACAAAGAATGGGAAGGCTACTATCTCTGCCATATGGCCACCTGGCCTCCACTGGGGGCTGGTAGGGGAAAGTGAGGCATGCCCCTCTGACGTGGAGTTGTCTGAAAACTGCATAATGGAAACAGGCTATAGGCACCCTGGTGACCTTTGGGCACAGAACACAGGCTGAGCTGAGGACACTGTCCTACAGTCAAAAAAAAGCATAAGAAATGTACAAAGCTAAAATGCTCACTGGCAGAAACATTTCACATACTCAGATGTACAAAGGCAACAGAAGTCATGAGTTCTCGAGTGGCTGCAGAGTGCCTTGCAGGCCTTAATAGTGCTACCACAAACCGGGTACACAGAGCAGGCACACCGTGGTGAGTTCCAACACAGCCAGTGCAGTATCAACATAAGACTATGGACCATGAAAGCACAAATTCTGGCCTCTAGAAAAACACTTCAGTCTAAGTTTCAGACATTAACACGCACGTTGGTTTGTCTAAAGCTAAGCCTGCAAAGCCTTTGCTACAATTTGGTGCCTAGTTTTTAATCTCTCAAACTGAAAGACAATATAATATGAAAAAAAAAACCTAGAAGGCATCCAGACACACACACACGCGCGCGCACACACACACACACACACACACACACACACACACACACACACACACACACACACAGTCCAGTGAAAGAAAGTGAAATTTTTCGTCCCCAAGAGTCAGAGTTCTCTATCACGTAAATAAATGAAAGAGACTAAAAGTCGGAATGGAGACTGTCCTGAAAATAAGTGAAGAACTGAGGAGTTCCCAGGGTGAAAGGAGGGAGCTGAGTGCTGGCTCTGACTGTGATCAACAGCCGACCGTGGCGACTGTAGCCAACAACAACTCCAGAACTTCAGAACTTCAGGGAAGCTACAGCTTGAGAAGGCAGGCACTTTGTAATAGAGTCAGGTTAAATAACTCATCTTCTATATCCACATAGTTAAACCAGGGGAAAAATCCTGTCTCTGATTGATAGTACAAGAGTGAGAAATACTGTGCTTGGCCCTAGTGTCATGACATAACCAGAGTACGGCTCTCTAGAAGATGAAAAGTTATGACAGTCATTTGTTGCTTATTGGCCTCACAGCTGCTGTTATTAAAGAAATTATTGTTGTAAAGCTACATTTGGAAATGCTGTCTCTGTTTTTCTATAGGATCAAGATCTTAAAGACTGAAATAAGAAGAAATATTTGTGAAAGTGTATGTGAGAACGTAAAGTGTCACTGCACAGGTGCCCTGAAGAGACATACTTATAAGCACTGAGGAATGCCATGCAGTCAGCTAGACAGAATGCTATCCGTCATGGTCTGGTGAAAGATAAACAATTTTGTAATATCTTTATTAAGTATGAGCTACAGAAAAGACAAAAAAATATTACCAACACTCCTAGAGAGTGGGCAGAATCCTTTATGCACAACAGATAACCAAACCAATATTTCAGGCCGGTTCATGTGCACAACTGTGACTCACCTAATGAGAAGTGAACGTGCAATGGCCTACTTATAAAAACAGATAAATGGTAGGGCAAATCATGCCATGTAAGTTTTCTTAAGTAGTAGACTGGAAACCCTTCATGGTCTTTTGAGCAGTAAGCATTATCTTTACATTGAAACACAAAAATTTGATCTCTACAATTTTTCGTAGTGTGCTGGAACCATGTCGGTGTGCTAACTGACAGGATTACGTAACGGGGAGGGGAGGTGGGCAAGAGGCAGGTCCAGAGGGACCCGGCTAGTTTGCACATGTTGTATTTCAGTGGAGAGCGAAGGCTATGTTTGTGCAGCAACCACTTGGAAATGGTCCACCAGACCACCCCGGGGCTGCCAGCTGCTCTGGAGATCCACTCTTGAGCCACACCCGTGCCTGGCGTTTTCAAGGGCTGTATAAGACTGCTATGTAATCTGGGTTATTTTTCTTCCTCAAATCTTTTTCTTTTTAGAATACTTTTCTGAATAAGAAATTTGTGAGATAGTAACTTTACAGGAATTAGACTTTTGGCATTAATGCTGGTATCCGAAAGCCCATCTGCTTAGCCAGGATAGCGTACGATGATGCGACGGTTTAGGGTGAGGAGTGAGTCAACTGTCTCGTCACCTACTCCCAATGTGTTAAATTCTGTGTGCACAGGGAGGCTGTGGGATGATGTGGCTTCAACATGTCGAGAAAAAGTTAAATGGAGTAACTATTGTGAACTGACAGTTAGGGTGAGTCATTTCTTAGGTTTAAAAACCATGAATTCATTCACTCTAGATGCAATAACACGACTCACTCACTAAAATGTCACTCTTCGTGACAGGCGGGTTCCAAGGAATCTTTTCTTATGATCTTGTAAGTGAAGTCAGTGACAGGGAAAGATACAAATAACCTCTCACATTTTCTTCGGCAAGGACCCATTACTAAAAGACACTAAGATGCTTAGACAATCATTTGAATTTTATGTTTCCCATGAGAGGGGCATGTGACATGCAATGCTAACTTGTGATTTAATTCAGAGTTCCCATTACCCAGTCAACATGGCCACCTACCCAGGCAAACAAGGGCTTATGTAAAAAGTGTCACTGTAGAAGATCACGTGGCAGAACTGTGACCAACCCCTCCTGTAACTAACTCTACAACAGACCCTTAGAGCTGTCTATACACTGGGCGGTGAAGCAAGCTGTCGTCTCTATTACATAAGGCAGAAAGGGTGCCCATGGCCGTGCATGTTGTAAAAGGAAATCATCCAGTGAGAGCACACGTTATAAGTCATACACGTTGTGTCTGTGACTCATTTAAGGTCTAAGGCACCCTCTGCTGAGGGCAGCTATTCAAGTTCAGGAGCAACACAAATTCTTGCACTCGTAATTCATTATTAAGGAGAGTATTACATGTCTTTTAAAGGTAGTATCTTAAAGCAATCTCAGATATATAATATAACTTCCTGTATCTCAGTTTCTTCACGTATAAAACGAGAACACTATTAGCCACTTAACAGGATTGCTGCATGGATTAATATAATACACTCCTCGCTGTGAAATTTATACGTGTTTCTGCCATCCCAGGTCTTCTCATCCAAGCAAGTTTCTCACTTGTAAAAAGTCACCTCCAACCTACACATGCTGTGGTTCTGGTGTAACTCCATGGCAAACCTGGTTCTGAAGAAAATGTTCCCAATTCCCACCTTGGGAGGGGGCAGGGGTGAGGGGTGTTATCCTCAATGACAGAAGGGTCAGTCTCATCTTGCTGGTGTTTATTTCAGACAGATACTGTGTGTAAAGTCTGTTTATCAGGCACTGCTTTGCTAAGCCTGGAAGTCCTCTCTGCAGTAGCTGTAGAAGTCTTTGTAACAAGATGCATGCAAATAATTTCCCATGAGCCTCTGAGGCACACTGGACCCAGGGAGGAAACTCTTTGTTACCTCACCAACTAGAAGCTAGCTACCTTGAAAGTCAAGTCCTCTGAGTTTCACGAGCTTTTCCTGGCACTCACAGTCACCCTTGCCTGGTTTTCTGAGCAGACCTGATGTGTTACTTCTGTCTGTCAGTGAGGTCTGGAGGCTCAAGCTGTGTGGAGACCAATGGTGTCCATCATCTCCGGGAATAATCCATCAGTGGCAAAATCCCAGACCTCTGCTTTTTTAAGAGGGCCCACCAACGGAGACCACCACAAAGCCTTGACAATGTAAACAAAACAACAACAACAACAAAAAGCCAGCTGTAACTATTTGCCCATCTTTAAAAACAAAACAAAACAAAAACAAAAAATCAAAAACAAAAGCAGAAAAGCTTTGCCACATTGAATGAACTTCCTGAAGGTGAGACAGATTTCTGATGAACCTGAGCTCCAATATGAACTAGGGAAAGATCTGCTGACACTGCTAACAAAATAACCGTTAAAACAAAATAATATAAAGCATTTCTTCCATACTCCTATAAGTTATGTTGGAATCTTTTTCCTTTTACTTCCAACATAAACATTCTTTGAGACAGCTATATGTGAAGAGATAAACAGTATTTTTCCCTTGATTTTTCTTCTTTTCCCTCTGGTTTTCACGGTTTGGGAGTCTTTGTGTAGGAACTGGATTGGCGTAGCTTGTCCTGGTAGACAAAATAAACACGTCAGGACTCTACTTGTTTGTATTCTCCTCAGCGGCAACGTATGCATCAGCAGCTAAAAACAAAGAAACTTTTTAGCTGCTCAGAAAACGCAGAGGCTTCCAAACAAGGCAGCAGAGGGTTGGGGGAGAGGAGAGTAGGGGTGGAGCGTGCAGAAAAGTCTGACAGTCCATTCAATATCGGGATGATGGCTATAATGCACCCAGGTCCCCTCGCTGATTAAATATGCATTGGCACAGTTTTGATCGATGCAAGCCATGGATCAGATGACACACCTGCAAAATCTTGAGCACAGAGCTCCCAGGAAGAGGGAAAATACAGTCTTGTCTCCTTATCTTTGTTTTCAAAGGCTCTCAATTTCTGTGCTTAGATATCTAATTTAATTCTCTCACCCCTCAGCAAACTGGATTAGGGAAGTCAATACTGCCTTTGTGCACTGGCAGGAAAACACGGCTTTCCTCTTATTCAATTTAGCCATGACCTTTAGACAAAGATAATGACAACTGTCTAAAAGTCCAGTGAAGGTCTGAAGAAGAGGGTCCAGCCCCCAGGGTAGGGATCCCTAGGAATTTGGGGAGACCACGAAGAGGGGTTACTGCGGCATTTTCTCTCCTAACAAGGGGGAATGGAGGAAGGGGGCAGCTAAGCAGTAATGAATAGCATCGAGCAGAAAGCATGGCAGGCCGGGGAGAGAGAAACTCCTCTCAAGCCACTGTGGCCCTGGCACATCCAGATCAGAAAATAAGTCTACAACAAGCTGTGAGTGAGAAGAGAGGGGCAGTGATTGGTGCAAAGCACAGGCACTTAATGAGAAGGCTGCTGAATCCGCAGTTAGGAAAATTACAGAGGCTCCATCCCCGGAGATGTAGGAGTTCCTATACTGCCAGGCGGTGGAACCAGAGACTGAAGCAAGCCAAAGAGTCTGCAGGGTAGCCATGTTCACCCCACTGTTCCTAGCTGAAGGAGAAATGGGAGTGAACCATCTTCCTGAAATGATACTGGCTCCTTCTCTTGTCTTGGAGCCTGGTCATCCCATCCACCCATTCATGAATTCAGCACCTATTATGGCAGCTTCCACTCTCTACAGTATGGGGCAGACAATGAGGAAAGTAAGGGACTGACCCACAGAAGAGCTCGGCGTCTGTCAAGACAACAGTGGCACTCTCGTACCTTGTGAAGTTATCTTCAGGAGTCTGGACCCTGACTATTAGTGTTGAGGGCTGAGGTGATCTGTTCTAATGAAACAGAGAGGTTGTTTGGCAAAGTTACCACAAGTAGAATGCTAGATCACCGAAAAATCAGCACTGTCGGAAATGGTGTTAAATATTAAAACATTAAAAAGAAATTGTGCCTAACAGGACAATTTCATGGCTGGTAGAAAATAAAGACTTATTCATTAATCTGACCTGGGTCCTCCCTTTCATAGAAATGGCAATTCTGGCAGAGGGTTTTGTACAAGAGAACCTGGGTTCTAGACCCTTCCTGGCTTCTCTCTAGCTGTGTAGGGCTGGGGAGCCCTTGGCCTTACCCCACTGATCCCAACAGGTGACTCTCGAAGACTATGGATGTTGAGCTGTGACGTGACATGCCTTGCTGGTTACGGGGAGTGACCAGTCTCTAACTGTATACTGTGCGGAGCCAGCTTTCAAAGTGCGACCCTCTGGCTAGTTCCATATCATTTCTTTTCTGTGACACGGTGCTCGGACACATGGGGTCTAATGCGCCACTGAGGCAGAACTCAAATGAGAAGATAAAACTCCCAGGCCAGGAAACACAGCTGTGCCTTCCCTGGGGCGATGCCGTTGGTGCTTTGGGGTGGTCTGGTACTGAGAGGACTTCATTGCTGCGAGGTTGATGCTTTGTGTGGTGAGGACAGACCTGCTGCTGCGCATGATTCAGAGGACTGACTACCTTATGGCCCTAAATCAATCATCCCCCCACTTAGATGTGTGAATTCTCACCTCTCCACAATGGGAAAGCTAAAACTAGGGAAGTCACCAGGCCTCTAAACATTGGTTTTTTTTTTCCAGCTCCAAGGCTGTGCACTTGGGGCAGAACATCAGTAGCTGCATTGCTGGTTTGGCTGCAGTCAAGCACCTAGGGGCTCTGAGGTACTTGTTCCCTGTTGCTCATAGTAAGTAGAACTAGAAATAACACAAGTGTAGCTCTTGCAAGCCAAAGGCCAATCTCGTCTACTTTATCAATGTCCATGAATAGCACGTGTTCACCTTCAGTAACTTGGCCAACCCCTGGTTACACAAGCCCACAAGTAACGCGTTCTCTCTATATCTTGACTCACTATGTCATCCAGAAAAAAATTTTTTTAAATCTGTTTTAAAAGCTACCAAATAAAGAACTCAGCCAAATTGTAAGCCTAGAAGTTAGGACACTACTTCTAAAAAAAATGTATTTATTTTCTTTGTGTTTGCATATATGCATGTACATGCACCATGTTCATGCCTAGTGTCTGTGGAGTCCAGAAGAGGTGGTTGGATCTCTTGTTAGCCACCACGTGGGTGCTGGGAACTGAACTCAGCTCCTTTGCAATAGCGACGCGTACTCAGAACTGCTGAGACATCTAACACAACAGTGCTACTGTTTCATACAGTGTCAAGGACGGACCACAGGGCCTTACGCATGCCAGACAGTCACTGTACCCCTAAGTCCTTTTAAGAAACTACTTCAGAAACACCTTCTCTAACATAGCTGCAAAATCATGTCATCTCCATTTCTACATTAAGTTTTCTCCTTAACTTTGAGACTGGTAATAAAAATGTCCCTTCATCAGATGCCTCAGTATTACAACAGGTAGAATGTAAATATTTCCAATTTCACTCATCTTCAAATGAAAATAATTGCATTTTGGGCTTCCGTGTCCTTATGATAAATGATGCAAGTGACTTGAGTGAATCATTCCACTTTTTGGAGTTTCCATTTGGAGTCTCCCATGGCTTTTCCTCCCTGACATATGCAGTGCTAAGTTATTTAAAATTAATTGCAGTACAATATTTTAAACTTTCTTCACACGGTGCTAATCTCAAGAGCTTTGGATGTTTGAACCACACTTGGAAGACATCAAGTTTTGTGTATCCTTCTAGAGTGGAGCAGCTGAAGATCCTAAGAAGATTAGCCAGTGGTCCTCCATGAACTTTAATCTAGCACCAAAGCTGCACTTAAAACATCAAAACTGTGTGAGTTGGTGCGAAGAAGGGAGCTGCAAGCACCCCACATAACAAGGGGAGGCAAACCTAGACCGTGAACACATGAGCTCACTCAGCTAGCTCTGGAATCCGGAGAGGGCTCCGAAGCTCCAGCACTGATCACGCAGCCAGCAGCACCGTCTGCACCCCCATCTATACCTCACTGTACCTGTCCTGCTGGCGTTCATCGCTTGACACAGTCTCCACGCTCTTCCTACCCAACCCTGGCGAGAAGCACTTCCCTGCCACCAACTCAGAAAGGGAGAGCAGGCTGCTCGGTACAACCCTGAATTCAAATTGTCTTCCCAACAATGCCTGGTTAGAGTTTGTGTAGGATTAGCCATGTGAAATCTTTCAGGATGTATGTTTTTTTTTTTTTTTTTAAGGTTGGTTTTCAAGTTACTATTGCCTAGACTTAGTTTAGTGAGAAATCATGTGTACTAGGAGGTCTCTTCATCAAATACTGTACATTCTGGTTGACTTTTCAGGAGTCGCCACGGACCGCCGCGTCAGGCTCTCTCTGAGGCAGTGCTCCTTTGCTGTGGGCAGCTGCAGTCAATCGCCTCTTATCCAAGCTGGGGCGCTCACTCAGCTGCAAAGCGGCCCAGGGCCGGTCAGAGCCCACCCATTCCACCTGCTCCCTATAAAGCTGCCGCTGGCCCTCCAGGAGCCTACCTCCATCAGCTCCTCATGGAGTTTCTTCAAGTTCAGAGGTTTTCTAACATCTGCAGTGGTAGAAGCGGGAGGTAGAGATTTCTACAGACCAGAAAGGGCTTATCTGATTATTTTATATTCAACAAAAAACACTAATCTCTTTGACTCTAGTTTTTCATATATTTTTACTTGTAAAAGTGAATGTGCTGGGAAAAAAAGAAAAGAAAAGAAAAACAAAAGAAAGAAAGAAAAACAAAACCAAACTTAAGCGGAAGCTGAGGTTTCAGTGCTGTGTGGAACAAAGGTGAGCTGCTGGACCTGCCAATCTCAACCGTTTACACAGAGCACCTCCCGCCCTTGCTGGGTTCCATGATCGATTCTTAATTTTAAAATGTTACATGGACATGCATGCATGGTGTGTGTGTATGTGTGTGTGTGTGTGTGTGTGTGTGTGTGTGTGTGTGTCTGTCTGTCTGTCTGTCTGTCTGTCTGATGTCATGATGTGACTCAACCAAGGAGACCCTTGGCAGAACTAGAGTCATAGTGTTTAGATTTCCAGCTGTCAATCATGTGTACATCCATGTAGAGGCTGGGGGTTGATTAAGTGTCATCCTCCATCACTTCTGCCTTATGTATTGATGCAGAGTGTCTGGCTGAACCGAGAGCTCACATATTTAGCTAGTCTGACTAGTTAGCTTACTCTGGGATGCTCAGGACTTGAGGCAGGCACCCATCTTGCCAGGTAGTTTACAAGGCTGGTGGTGATCTGAACTCCAGTGCTCACACTTGGGCTGAGCTCTCTTTTTCATCCCCCTGGGAGCGATTCTTTTTCTTTTAAAATATATTTATTTATTTTAGTGTGTGTGTGTGTGTGTGTGTGTGTGTGTGTGTGTGTGTGTGTGTGTGTGTTGGGGAGGGGTGTTACCATGGAATATGCTTTATTAAAAGTCTAAAGACAATCTTGTGAAGCTAGTTCCCCCCTTCCACCTGCTCACAGCTCTTGGACTCAAGCTCAGGTCCCTGGGCTTATACAGTAAGTACCTTTCCACGAGAAGCCACCTGGCCATCCTTGACTCTGGCAGCATCAGCCCAAGACAGTGAGGCAGTCATGTTAGACACATCCTTTTTTCAATTCTGTCTTGTATTATTTGGGGGATTAGGGGGGAAAAAGACAAAAATCCTATTATAAACGTTTCTTTTTTTCTTTTTAAGCAGGAACAAAACAGAGGCATCTGTTGACCAGGTGACAGAGGCAACAGCTCTAAATGAGATAGAAGGCTTTACTGCAGCAGACTTGGGGAAAGCTAGAAACAAGACTCTGTTTATCCTGGAATGAAAGTGACAGGGTGCCATCGTCACATCTGTGACTGACGAGGTCAGTGATGGTGAGTTGAAGGAACTACCACAGGGAGGATGGGAAGACATGGCAGCCTTTCTTCCTTCCCCTTTGATTGTCTAGGCATCACCTCTCAAAACAGCACATTACACCTCAGGAGACTTCCCATGTTAATAGCAGCTATAACTCCCACATGGCTTGTCCCCAAAGGATTCGCATGTCTGTCAGAAGCTCCCTCCCCACTGCAGCAGTGTGGAGGAGGTACTGGCACCTCTGGAAAGTGGGACCTAGAGGGAAGTAGTTCCTGTGAGACCATGGTTATGCCTGGCCCCTTCCTCCTCTTTCTGTGTGACTAGTTTATACCTCCATCTTATACAAAGGCCTGGTGTGATATTGTGAGTTGAGGAAGCCATGGCACCCTTGCCAGAACTGGGCCATGGTGCCTGGATTTTCAGCTTCAAAAAAAATAAAAATAAAAATAAACTGTCTCTGTTCTTATAAATTACCCAGCCTCTGGTGTTTTGTTACAGCATCAAAAAGTAGACTAAAACAGTGCTTTTACTCAACTTACTTAAAAAAAAAATCAACAGATTGGTACTTATATTTTAGTCTTATACATTTAATAATTTCTCTTTCTTAAGTGAGGGTCTTATAATCTCAGTCAGAAAGGGCTAATTCTTCATCACACAAAGCACCTGTACAACACGGCACCATAAGCATTTGTGAGTCAGCCCACACTCTGTTGCTAATGCCACCACTGTCGTGATATTGTAGTGACAGGCGCTGACACTGTCTCAGGCAGTTCAAACAATGACCAGAAGGACAATTTTAAGTTAACAGAGAGTAATGTCTCAGTAGCTGATCCAGAAGTAAATTATTCATACTGCAAATACTGATGTCACACTGAAAAGAGGCAAGCTCTAAGAAACCTCTCTGAGAAAAGTTGGTATTTATGCAGAAATTGGGAACAAAACAAAGAGATCTCCTGGGCTGCTTTTCCCCAACCAACTGCGAGTCCCTGTTGTGCTGCTCTGAGGCCACGGTCTTGACTCCCCCAAGGAGATGGAGCAGAAAACACCGGTAAAGGAGAACTTCATGAGGAACATCAAATGTTATTCAACATTTTCAGGCAACCATGATATGTCAAACAGACCACATGATGCAAGCACGTTTAAATATAAGTTTCTATTTCTGTTTTAAAATAGAAAAGATCAGAAATATGAATCCAGAAAAGCAAAATCTCTTGCAGGTTTCGAAGCATATACAAACCCTGGCAAAAGAAAACACTGTTCACTGCCGCCATCTGCTTCCTGGCGCTGAAGAAACCTTACTAACAGCAACGGTTTCTTACATTATAAAACCCACTAATTAGTTTTGTTGTAATAAGAAAAATAACCTTTGTGTGGAAGGCAGAGAGCCAGCTCGCTTTTTCTCCTGTTATTGGCTGCACCTACAGTACAGGGCCTGTAACATTCCACGTTAACCTCTGAGCGCTCTCTTCCACCAGAGCACCTCACCATTATCCCGTCCAGTCTGCAGTAAGAACTCACAAATGTGAGCGCATCAGGGAGGAAACCTTGGAGGTGTTTGGCTTAACAGCCCCTCAAGGAACACCACACTCAGAACCAGGAGACCTGCACTCCAGAGCGAGTCAGTAGAAGGCCAGGCTTGTTAACCTCACTGGAAGGAAGCTCCACAAATTAGCTTGAGGTTTCCCCTAAAATACCTAAGTTCTTTGAGTCGTCCAAGTAATTTCTTTCTTACAAATTCTATGCCCCCTGAGAAACTAATGATTGCAAAAGAATAAATGGAGCATGCGGTATCTCTGTGACAAACCTGAAATAACCGGGGTATCATCAACACCCTGACTGAAATGTTTATTATTATTATTATTACTGTTATTTAGATGCCTGTTTGTTTCCTAAAGGGAGAAAGAAAGGGTGTCATTTGGGTGGGTGGGAAAGTGGGGAGACTCTGGGAGGAACTGGGAGAGTGCAAACCAGAATCAGAATTATTTTCAATAATACATAAATAAATAAAACATAACAACAACAAAAAATTAAAAAATAACTCGGTCAATAAACCCACACAACAAGCAACACTATTTTGTAACAAAATCTTCTTCCTCGTTCTCAGCACTTTTTACAAGTAGAGGCTTTTTAATGTATTTTTTTTAAAAAAAATGTCACCAGCCACATAACAGTCAAGGAAATGAAAACTCTGTGAAATTGTCTTGATAATAAACTCAATAAACTGGCATAGCATTCTACAACTGAGGCAACTGGGCCTTCATGAGCACCATGACTTTTAGGTAGTTAGTCGACAAAGGCTTCTCTGCTCTTGGCCAACACCCCTCCTCTGAAGAACTGGGTGGCCTACAGCCAACATGGGGACCCCTCAGGAGAGGAGGGGAGAGTACAACAAATAGAGCGGTTGAGGGGGAGCATGTGGTTGGGGGGGAGCACGGAGGAGAGGAGGGGAAGACCCCAGGGAAAGAGTCTAGAACGAGAGGAAGGGCAGAAAGAAACCAGGGAGGGGTCAGGGTACTATGGGGGACGGAGCAGCACAGGGGGAGTGGGGCGGTGCTGAGGTGGCTTACAGTCTCACACATGGGTGGGAGGGCGGAGATCCTGCGCTCACCGCACTTAAACCATTTCATGTAGAAATGAAATAAACAGTTGAACATATGTTCTAAAAGATGAAAACGGGCATCCTTCCAGTCACATGAGGCCTGACTGGATCAAGCCAGCCCTCTGCCCTAAATGAACAAGTTCATTGCTCAAAACCAAACCTCCCCTCTCCCGTCTTCCTGATTTGGTTTTTCTGCAGGCTCTGACTTAGCTAACTTTAAAACCCACACTATGGGATAGTCTACGGTGAGCTCCAAAGTCCGTCATTTGGGGAAAATGAGAGACTCCTGCCAGGTTTAACGGACCTGTTGGTATTGCAGAGATAGCTGGGGGACAGGACTGTCATCTCTTGCACACCAACAGTACGTGACACAGTCACTCATCTCAAGGACACTGTCCATGGGGCTTACCAACTCCGATTTGTCATTAAAACACATTTGGTCAAACTTTCTAACACTTCACACAATAGCATTTGCCAAACGTTTGATGGGATCTCCGTGGATCCACACAGGTCAGAGTTTGCTTGCACACTCCTCACATCAACACCCTTCTTTGGGCACAGAAAGCATGGACTCCTCACAAGTGTGATGGTTGTGTTAGCACAGCACAGATACCCAGAGGATTATTCAGTGCAGAGGGTGAGACTCCTGGGTATCTGTGCTGTGCTAACATGACCATCAGGCACCTTGCTGGCTGAAGCTGACCTCTGTTCCTGCTTCACTCCTCACCGCCTGTAATTCCCATCTGTCCTCCCAAGGAGGCATGAGCCCCAGAGGGCTCCCGCTCACCTGTGCAAGCACTTGGCTCGCACATAGCACAAGCCAACTGGGGTAGGTAGGGGTGGGCGCTGGAACTGAGGAGCAGGAGGGAGGGGCCTGTCTGGGGCAAGAAGATGAAGCATTCCTGTCTCCTAGGAGAAATAAAATCCAGCTAGGAAAAAAGAAAGAAAGAAAGAAAAAAAGAAAGAAAGAAAGAAAGAAAGAAAGAAACATTTTTTTAAAGTAAGGCTAAAATTCCTGAACTGGCTACATACAATGGATCAGTCTCCTCCTCCACCCAAGCTGGCCACTGTCTCATCTAACATTGGCAATAATCCTACTTGACAATGTGATGTTTCAAACATGATCCCACAAAGATAGAACTGAAAAGGGAAGCACTCGACTCCAGAGGACATGCCTACCAATTTTTTTTTCAAAGTTTCAGGATTTGGGGCTTCAAGAACGTTTTCTGTTTCTGGAGCAGAAAAGTAGTAAAGTTTGGTCAGGCGCTGCCCATTGTAGGTCCTTGTGGGTCGCTGTAGGAAACTGTTGGAGTATGTGACAGGAGGAGTTTATTTGTCACATGGCAGGGGATCCAGGGCATGCTGAGGTGCCCATCGCTGTGTGGATGACGCCTCAACTGAGTCACCAGGAAGTGAACATCAACAAAAGCCAACATGACAGTTCCATGCAGACAAAACCCCAGCCACAAGAGGAGTTGGTTCTAGTCTTTCTTTCTCCCATGATGCTGGGATAAGACGACAGACACTGGGATTGTGCTGGCAGAGTGCGTGAGGGTGGGGTGGGGTGTTGACAGCAGGCGTGAAGCCTGTTTGCCGTGCCCGGTCACCAAGCTGAATGGCTTTCACCCTTAGTTTGAGGTAGGAAAAAAAAACTCAAACAGTTTTAAATTCTGTTTTTGGAAACCTGACTAGATGTTAAAAATGTCACTTTCAAAATTGACTAGAAGTTCTGAAAGTGACTATTTTTGTATATGCATATTTTATATTATACTATTTAACAACGTACTGCATTTAGAATATTCATGAATATGATTTTAAGATGCTAAAATAATAAACACAAAACAAATTAATAAACATGAAATTATTAATTACAAATGAAGATTAAGGAAATAATATTTAGATTATGCAATGAACTGAAGAGGAAAAAGCTTTACTGAGAAAAATCAGTGTGGAGAGATGGACTTGCCTACACCAGCACGCATGCATCCCTAAGGACATTAGTCTACGAAGTATTCATTAGCAGATTCCGGGGTTGTGCCCTAAGTTACTTTTCTATCGTCTTTTTTGGGTAACTGAGGCAAAATTAGCTTAAAAACCTGTTTTCCTCTGACAAAGTAAAGAAACTGACTTTAAAAAATACAAATAAAAAGCAATTATTTGTAAATTTAAAACAGATATAGTACAGATAAAAAAAAACAGTTTTGGGGTGGGGAGATGTTTCAGTAATAAAGTGCTCGGCCCACATATGTGAGGACCTGAGTGCTGGTCTCCAGCACCCAGGTAAAGCACCTGGATGTGGCTGTGCATGCATGTATTCCTAGGCCTGGCCAGGTCTAGAGCTCACTGGCCAGCTAGTCTTGTTGGATCAGTGAGCTCCATGTTTGGTGAATTACTCTTAAAAACAAACAAACAAACAAACAAACAAACAGAAACACTACAGGAAGCTGGGCAGTAGGGCGCACGCCTTTAATCCCAGCACTCAGGAGGCAGAGGCAGGTGGATTGCTGTGAGTTCAAGGCCAGCCTGGTCTACAAAGCAAGCCTAGGACTTGCTTTGTAGACCACCGAGAAACCCTGTCTCAAAAAACAAAACATTGGCCACTGCCCTCTGCATACACAGGTACCAGCACACACATACACACAACACATAGCGTTCTCCCTCTCTCTCCTCCCCCCTCCCTCTCTCTCTCTCTCTCTCTCTCTCTCTCTCTCTCTCTCTCTCTCTCTCTCACACACACACACACACACACAAACCTAGTTGTCCTTCCAGTATAACACTTGGATGGAGCTCTGAGACAGACAGAGAGGTTTCTATTTTGCTCAGCAAGCGTGAAGAAGGATGGTGACCAGTCCTGTGGCTTCTCCCCTCCCTAGCCAGTCCTGTGGTGTCCCCCCCCCCCCCAGGGCACACGCAGTCACGTCTCATGAACTGCTACTGCTAACCCTTCTTTCTCTATTTTGGGAAAATGGTAGCTCTGTGTTGAGAAAGTCCTTGCCTTCTGCTTTAAACAGCATGGTGCTTAGGAATTGAATGGTATGCTGGGTTTATACAGGCTGGACGCATTCCCTCCTGATTGCATGCCCTGAGGGCAGGTTAGGGGCAGGTAGGTCAGCTGATGTGAGAAACTCGAGGCCCAAGTTCAAAATCAACATCATCAGGAGGGATGGGGAAAGTGGGGAGTGGGGGCCCCTGGTTCCAAAGCACAGTGGACAGACAGGCAGAAGAAGTTGTGGGTCCTGTGACCTTTGGGGACAGTGGAGAAGGAATCCTATACAGTTCAAAAGGCGAGAAAGAATTTTGAAAAGTTTTCACCAAAAGAAATAATACATGCCCGAGGAGATGGTAGGTTTAACTTGATTTAAACTTTACATAATGTACATGCATTTAAGCATCCGTAGGGATAATTTTTGTGGGTTTATGCATTAAGTGCATTTCAAAACTATTTTTGCAAACAAACTTCTGCAGCTGAGGAGATGACTCAGCGGATAAGGGGCTTGCCACATAAGCATGGCATCCCCAGCACTCACATGTGGTGAGGGGAACAGTGTAGAGACTCCACTGTAATCCCAGCACTGGGCACAGGACAGGGATCCCTGCAGCAAGCTGGCTGGTTAGAGGAACTAAGTGTGTGGGCTATAGCCTTGGTGAGAGCCTCTGCCTCAACAAATCATCCGGAAAATGACTGAGGAGGACACTTTGTGTCCATCTCTGGCTTCCACATGCATGTACATGTACACATGGACCCGCCCCATATGCATGCACACATGCATACCGTATGTGCAATTAATATAAATATAAATAATTTAAAAAATATACAATCTACCAAACGTCTGTGCTACCCGGGAACGAGCCAAAGCTTTTGTTTCTAGCTGCAGAAACTCCGCAACAGCAGGATGGATGCGTGGTAACCTATATGAGGTGCCAGGAAGAGGGCGTGCCTTTTCTTCACTCCAATCAGGTTCCTAAGTGAGTAAAGATCAAAACCTCTGTCCAAACCCAAGCTTGAGTTGGGGGTTACGGTGGGGGTGTCTATTTTCAAATGTAGCTCCTAAAGACTCTGAGTTTCCCACCACAGCACACCATTCACGTCACTGGACTTCAGCTGGTTTACTCCTCACAGTAAGACTGGGAGAGCCTATGGCCTGTGTCCTCGGTCTGCTTCCTGGATTATATGAGTAGTTTCATCTTTCTAATTTTGGATACCTACTCCATTTCAGGAGGCCAGGAGAACGTGGTGCATAATGAAATAGATTTCAGGCAAATCTGGTGTGTGTGCTTTATCACCTCCCAGGGTTGTATACAAAAAACAAAACAAAACAAAAAAAAAACCGACTGGCTGTCGAAGATTAGATTTTTCTTTTTCAATGCTGGAACATGGAGCCCTCATTTCAAACTATTCCAAGCAAGGAACACAGTGCTGACACAGCGATCACTATGGTCTTGGAAAGACTGTGGGAAATGCCAAATTTATGGTCGTGGGGGTGGTTCGTGGTTGGGTTTGTGGTGTGTATGGTGTTTTGTTTTGTTTTGTGTGTGCCTTTTCTTTTCTCTTTCAGCCTCTGACAGAAACAGTGCTCTACCAACTTTCTGGCGACCTCCCAGGAAAACAGAAGGAAGCTGAATCCTGTACTTCCCCTGGGATCTAATGAAATACACAGCCCCTGGGCTTCTTTCAATTTGGACTTTCAGATTGCTAAGCCAGTATAAAGGGGTCCTAGCTGTCACAAACGTCACATGGGCTGGGGTCACCTGCTGCTCAGTGTTTCTCATGCCAGTTGTTGACATAATAAGTACCCCTTACTCTTTAATTACAATTCACAGTGTGCAAACTACTCAATCTGCTTTAAGGCAGACTGTCTTTTAAATCAACACTAAAATTCTATTACTAATATGGCAGCAAAACGCAGCAGAACAGCGGTGTGTTCAGGAGGGCTCTCCGCAGACTCTGCCTTTGGATAGCATTTCCCAGAAATAGGAAGATGGTGCGGCTGCCCCTTACTCTGAGAGATGTCTGTTACTTGAAAAGACTAAGGAATCTGCCATATGAATGCTGTACATGGTGCTGTGCAAGATGCTTTCTTGGTGCGTTTGCATTTGTATAATTATTGTTTTTGCTACCTAGGGGTCTTGGCTACTCTATGTAATGCCGCTTCCATCTACTGCAGAGCAGAGAATGTCTCCTGACTCCAACCCTCCCCCTCCCCCTTACGCCCAGGGAAGCACTCGTGATATTTAACAAAAGTTTAACTGAAGTTGTGTCAACACTCTATCATTTACTGGATCCTTGTATTTCGCTAACTACAGACCAGTGTACGCTACATTAATGCAATCAAAACATGAAAGGCCATTTTAAAACAGAGCTCATTTAAGGTAATATGACAATGCAGGGAGCTGTGTAGAAAGTGCCAACACATAATTTACAGTCCACAGTTTTCTCCAAAAACAACAGTGGCAATTAGTTCTAATTCTATCACAAAGGAAACTCCTATAAACTTAGGTGGGCTAACCTTTTGGTGAACTGTCCCAGCACTCTGGGAATTGCGATCTCATTTTCAGTGCTGCAAATGACATAAGAGGGAACACATGAAATAAACCCACACAAAGTGTTGTTGTGTTTAAAGCCTTATTCAGACAGCTTAGTCACACTTCTGGAATGCCTCACCATAAAACGCCACCAGTAACACTAACAAAATCAACAATCCAGCAAAGGACGATCTGAAACTTGTGAAAAAAACTAAATAGATTGCTTTCAAAAGAAAGATAGTGCCTACCTTTGCTTTAATGAGCAATGTGTGGGAATATCAAAGGCTAGCGAACCAGATCGGGTGTACTCTCCAGCACCAGGAGGCAGGCATACCTTACACTTGCCTTTTACATCCAGTGTTTCTTTAGGTAAATGTCTAGACCTTGCTGCTGGATTCCATCTTCTTCCTAGCCATACCACCGAGCCACTTTGCTCCTTATTATTTGAGCTGGTTTAGTTGTCACATGGCTCCCTGCCATTCCCTCAAGGTCACTTGTCCTCCAGCTTCTGACCAGCCCCCATCTGTGGTCTCAGCTGTCCTCAGGAGCCAGGAGGGGCTCGAGATGTTCATGTTCATCGTTGTCACACTAGTACTCAGCCACCCCTAGCCTCTGACCTGTGCTCCAAGTTTGGAACAAGAATTTGCGCCATGCTCTCTAACGAGTATGGCCAACCTTGAGCATGAGCCTCTAGACCTATGTTTGGGACAGCCTCCGGTCTCATCTGGAACCCGAGGTGCCATCTACATCCCTATGGCATGCTGGCACTGGTTGGCTTCCCTGATGGTAACCGCCTGGGTTACTGTAACTTGGTCGCCTACTCTTGGCTTCTCCATTCTGCCCAACATCCTCCTTGGTAAAGCATCCGCCTTGTACACTGCAGCACGGGACTTGAAGTAAATGTCTTCACACATACCACACAGGACCTCTTTTGACCAGCCTGAACTTTGTGCAATCGCAAATTGGAGTTAATCAATAGTGACAACCATACTTGATGGTTTCAGCTATTGGCCTTTACAGGTCTCGTGACCTTAGATATGAACTCCATCTGCCAGCTCTTCTTTTCCTCCCTCAGCAGGAAGGGGACTAAAGACCTCCGAACACTCGGTAAAGGATGTGTACAGACGTGAGGAAAGGAGTCTTGTGTACTACTGTTGAACCCAGAAGATGCTTGTCTATCAAAACACCCAATAAGTACCAGTTCTTTTGATATGAGACATGTACATGTTTTGGCTCTGTGCACATGGGCAGCCCATGGCCAAACTGTGCAGAGAGAAGGCCCCAGTTCTATGGCCCCTCCCCTACACAACTCATGCCCTTAACAGTCACATAATATTTCCAGTTTCATTCACTTAAAATGGAGGTCAAATTTAAAAGTACTTTAAAAATAAGCTAGACCCACATGTATTTTTTATAAAGCCAACGGAGTCTTTTATAGCTGTCTGACTTATTCTTGATCCAACAGAAACTTTATAACTCACCTTTACTGTCTTTATCAGAACACTGCTTATGTAATATGAATTGAACTTTTTCTCTGCCTTGAACTTGAATACCATTAGCTCAAAGAGTGCATTTGAGAATAAGATAACTGAGTTTAAGCACACAAACAAGAGAAGAAGAAGGAGAAGGAGAAGGAGAAGGAGAAGGAGAAGGAGAAGGAGAAGAAGAAGAAGAAGAAGAAGAAGAAGAAGAAGAAGAAGAAGAAGAAGAAGAAGAAGAAGAAGAAGAAGAAAGCAGTTTTATGGCATCCCAGAAAGTATTTCTTTATCTTGCAAGATGGCTTACATTGTTTTTACTCTGATAGTCTATCCAAAGAAAACAACATTCTAATACTGACTGAATGGATAAGCTGAGAAAAACTGATGGTGAACGCTTGATGTTTGAAAAAGGATTCGGTGTTGACAAAAACACCTTTTCTGGCCTTCTGACATACCTTCATTCTAGTAGCACAAAAATAATTTAAATTATTAAAAAATCTTTGTATTTCATTCAAATTTAAAATAGCAACTGAATTAAAACTTCTATCCACATGAATAGAAAATTTAATAGTGAAGTTGATCCCAATACACTTTTTAAAATGTTTTCCCCAATACATTTTTAAAAGCAAGAAAAATAGATTAGCTTTTGCTACAATATTTTCTAATTCAATATCTTATATTTTTGTTAATTTTTATATCATTACCTTTATTTTCATTTAAATTTGTTATTAGAAATTTGTTTTATTGGAAGATTAATTCCCATTCTACCATCACTTAAATCAATTAAATCAGCCACATAAATATTATTGTCATATTTTTAGCCTTTTAAGATTTTTGGGTTACTGTAACAATCATTTTTTCACATCATCATACTTATAATTAATCTTTTAGAACCAAAAAGCCTCTCAGCAATGGTGTTTATTATAAGTATTTATTATCAACTAAACAAAAACATATACCTGTGAAAATATGACAATGGCTGTATGCTAGTAACATCCCAAAGTCACTGGCAGCTACTTCCAGTAACAAACAGCTATGGTCAACACTTTGAGCCAACTGAGTTTACACACGTAGCTTTCCCAGAAATGTTTGCAGAGTAAACATTTATTGTCCTCATTTCAGGTAGGAGAAATTAAGACAGAACTTAAGTCTGGACCTCCCTAACTTTAGTTTCTCCACTTCATCAAGTCTTTCTCCCACCTTGCCTACATCCCTGCCTTCCTCTCTGTTGGACGTGTGTGTGTGTGTGTGTGTGTGTGTGTGTGTGTGTGTGTGTGTGTGTTTAAATTAGGGATCACAGATTTTCCCTTCCTAGGGAAGTTTTATTTGTACCCAGCATGTATTTGGAGGCTTTCACATACATGCACACACATGCACACACACATGCACATACATGGGCACACACACACACACACACACACACACACACACACACACACACACATGCACACACGCACTTTAGCTAAGGCAGTAGAAAAGAACAGCAGGCCAGGGATAAGTTACTGAAAGAGGCCTTTGAGGTTGGGAGTGATGATGTGTAAAAAACATCCCACAAAAGTTTACTTAAACAAAGAGCAAGCACAGAGGGATGGAATGAAAGAGAAAATGAGGGAACGAAAGCTCTTCATCCTCCTTCGTGCATACGAAGTTCTCAAATATGGGAATAAAAAGATGTTTGAGATGTATAAAAAAAACCTAAATGAGATAAACTCAACATAGTTAAAGTCAGGGTGAGCCAGACAGATTTTCTATTGTGCTATTATCTTATAATAAGGTCTTTAAGAGTAAGTGTAACTCTTTATAAGGGACAACCCTCAAGCTAAGATTTAACAAACTCTCTGTAAGATCTTTTTTAGTGGCATACTATAAAACCCAAACCTTTGACTGGCTGTCAGAAGAGACACAGAGAGTGTTTCGGGGTCTAAAGTCCACTTTAATGTGCATTAAATCAGCCCCTGGCTTTCTTGCAGTGTGGAATTTGGTCTGCCACCTTAATAAAGAGTGAACACTTCATTCCATTACACAGAACTTTACATTTATGCCCTCTACCCTCCAGATTTCCGTGGCTGGCATAGTCCTGATAGACATATCTCCTTTTTAGGTATTTAAAACCAACACATAAATTGACCTTAAGAGCAGAACTCAAGCAAACAAACAAACAAAAAAGGCCCCAGAAAGGTAGAGTTGGTCCTCTAATCTTAGTTAAAAATACTTTTGTCTGCTTGCATTTAAGCGACATCCTTCTCTGAGTCTCCCCGGTCTCCACGCCCGTAGAAGGCATTACTGCCTTTGCATATAAATGGAGGCATAGTTCTAGCACTTACATTATTACAAATATTGAAAATGGCGCAGAAGCTTTTAGCAATGTACTCTTTGTCTTGTATCCAAAGAAGCAATCCAATTAAAATGATTATTTTCAGCACAGAGGAACTGTACCTTGTACTCAGCACTTCTTGCAAGAACTGTGGAAAATAGGTTTGAAAACTTCCATATGTGTTCTGTGTACTTGAACTAACCAAGCATAATTTACAAATATTTTCCTAGAAAAGGAATTGTGTATTTTTTTCCTGCCTCTTCCAGTAAGAATCTGTCTGTGATGATTCCAATCTCTGCCACGTTTTATTCCTTGAGCTCACTATTTAACTCGTGTACCTTGTGTACTCACACTTGTCAGTGTTACCCATTAAGTACTCATGCCAACCACAAAGGACAACTTAATAAATGTAGTGGCTGAATTAATTTTCTTAGAGTATTTCCTTGCTTGTCCTAACTATATAGCATTTGGTTAGTAAACATTTACGTCATTAGATGTATTTCCCTTTTGAAAATAATTTCTTAGTTTATCATGTTCTCTTGTTTTAAATGTTTTCTTCCCTTAATTATATACATTTAATTCTTGTGGCCATTTTTCATCAACAAACATGTATTAAGTATCCTCTATAAATTGTGTTTTGAACTTTAAGTAATACTAATAATACCATAAAATAAAGGTTTATTTTATTTCTCTAGGACTATAACATAAAGATGGATGCTTTCCTTGTAAGGTATTTGCGTGGATCACCAAACTCTTGGCTTTACTCATATGACTCAATAAATAATTAAAAGGAGATATATTTATACTGGTTGCATACTTAAGAGTGAGAATCAATTAAAACTAAATTGTATGCATGATCTTCCAATAATATATCACTTCAGGGACCGTGAGGGTCTGCTTTTCTGTTTGTAAAGTCATGAAGGTCAGGTTAGAGCTTAGTGGCCTTCTCTGTGAGCATTCAGAAGAAGATGTAGACAGAGATGTGGGGAACCAGAGATTAGTTAACAGACATATTTTCCCTTACAAATATCTATAATTAAAGGTTTTAAAAGTTTATTTTTTAAATACTGGAAATGATCATTGACAAAGCGTGGTCTGTACTTGGTTAAGTTAGATATTCAGTATGGCCATCTTGTCTACCAGAAAACCTACTGATTAGTTCTAAAGAGACACTTAAGTCCGCTTTGCTAATGATCTCAGAGTATTTCTGTTCATCCTGACCACAGTGGCATCAGCCCTGGCCCAACAAAAAACATGGAGAGGGAAGAAGAGAGTGCTGCCAGAGGAAAAGAGGCTCCTAAAAACAACTGGTTACACTTAACTTGAGTTTCTGGGAAAACTCACAGTTGGGGGTGTGCAGTAAGATCTCTGGGCATGAACTTTCCAGAATTTGTCTTACCCAAGCATTTTAGTACAAAGCACTATCTTGTATTATTCTACACACAGCTCACAAACATTCTCACAGACTTGAACATTTTACTTTATCTTCACTTCATCCTCCTGTGCTACATACTTGTAATTATAGTAAGTGGAAGGAGGCTGGAAGGAGAGTTTGGTGAGCCCAGGGCATATATATCATCTATCTCTCTATCTCTCTATCTCTCTATCTAGCCATCCATCCATCCATCCATCTATCTATCCATCTATATGTCCATCTATCCATCCATCTATCTGTCTATCTGTCTGTCTGTCTATCTTTCGATCTATCATCTATCTATCTATCCGTCCATCTATCCATCTATCTATCCATCCATCTATCCATCTATCCAGTCATCTATCTGTCCATCTATTCATCCATCTATCTGTCTGTCTATCTTTCGATCTATCATCTGTCTGTCTATCTATCTATCTATCTATCTATCTATCTATCTATCTATCCATCTATCTTGTGACTATGACTGAATAGACTAACATTTGCTCATCACACTGCACTGTGACACAATGACGACGGCAAGGAATTTGGTGGTCGCAGCAAAACTCAGCCCAGAGGCAGTAGGCACACTCGTTTGACACAGCAGCAGTAACCAAAAGTCAGTGTCAGCCCCGGAGCATTTTGTCCTCTAGGATGCTTCTTTCTTCCCCATCTGTTAAAGGTGATACAGAAGCCAACTGCACTATGTCCCTTATGTACCTTGCCAGGCCGGGCAGCTGTATGACCTTTCAGAGGTCTGTATGGCATTAACAGACCTCAGACAGTAGCTTTAGTAGGGTGTATCTGCAACAGACAGATCCTCACGTGAGGGAACAGGTCATTAAGTGCACCGAAGATGCTGTTTGCCACTCTCAGACTGGGTCAAATACAAACACTGTTAACAGCCCATGTCTTCAGAGTGCCACCTATTATCTGGGATTAGGACACTAAAGTGGACGAAGTGCACATTTCACCAGCGTTAGCTCAAGAATATGGCCACCTGCAGATACTTCAGTGTCATGTAAGTAAGTGACAGACTTCAGGTATGGTGATGACATTCACTTCATTGAGGAACCTGAAACTTTGGTAATCTTGAAGACAAGGTCTTGCCAGTGCCCATGAATGGCTGAGGAGACAGACAGTATATGAAAACCAATCAGTCTTTACAGAACTTAGTGACAGCAACACAAAGCCAAAACAGTAAAGTGGGTAGGAGAATTAGAATTCTCACTTTAGTTAACTACCAATATTTACAAGCAGGGTGGAATTTCAGGGTTCCTGAGCATCTAAGATACTAGTCTATGAAAAACCATGCAAAATGTTTCAACTTATAATAAAATGACTGCTATAATAGTATACCATGCCCATACATGAAGAATTACAGACGGATGAGCTGGTCCACAGGAAGACATTATACCCCCAGTACAGTATAGCCATGTTATGGGACCTCTCATTACAGTGATCAATATGGAAGTCTCACTTGTGGTTCATTATGCATCTTCCACAGCCCAGTCATTCACTTTCAAAAGGCCTGTGACGGGTCATTACATGAAAACAGTTTCTTCCAGAATTTTAGATGGCGGGACTCTGAGAAGTCACTTTAGTCCTATACTTCCAGCATTCACAAAAAGAAGCTGGTGCCTCCAAAAGGTTAATATAACTGTCTCTGAGGCCAGATGACTTAGCAGAATGGTAATTCTGTTTCTCTTTTTGCTTCAAGAGACCAATAGCACCTAGTTTCCACCATCTTACATGGCCAACATAATGATGCAGCAAGAGTCTCTTTTCAAATTTGTGGCAGAGGTTCAGTGTAAATTAAGATAGCATCACTACTTCCAAATAACGTTGGCCAGGACACCCACTATTACTACCACTAGGAAAACCAAAGGGTTCCAGTTCCTCTCCTTAAGCAGTATGTACAGATGCTCATAAAGATAACTACAGTTCAGTACTTGGTGGTTATGGTTCGCATCTCCCAAAATGGAGCAACCCATTTCCAAGGTTCTGACTTTAAATTTTGATCACAGAAAGCACGTGCTAGAAAACAACTTTAATTAGCTGTACCGGGTTTAGTTATTTTGGCTCTTCAGGGTACAGGCAAGGTTTACAGGACTTCATTTAGTTTATGGGGTTCACACAAGGCTCAAGAGGCCCTGGAGCTTTTTTACAGCTCGAGCCTTAACTAGGGTGTGCATGGTTTATAGATCATTCAAAAGAACTCTGGCTTGGAACCTGGCCTCACTCTCTAAGCGTTTAAGGTATAAATGAACTTGTGGCTCTAGGTTCTTAACGGCTGTTTCTATTTTCTTGCTATTTTAAGTGAAAACTATGGAAACGTGGAAAAGAGAATCTGATTATATGAAGTTTTAGGACACAAAGAAGAAAAACACCTTGATGTCTACAGAAAAGTTTACCAAGTGCCTTCACGCCACCCTGACTTCTTCAAATGATGATGTATGACGTAAGTAGGATGTGATCAGATCAGCATTTATATCACCATTTTCTCACACTCTTCACCTTTGTAATTATATTTTGTAACTGAAAATTCTGTGAGAATAATAACCCATTTTTTGTAACATTAATTTTGCAAACAAAGTGTTAAATAAAGCTATCTTTACAGTGTTTCCCCGAAGAACAAAAGCTTGGACCATAATAAACGGAAAATATTTTGGTGCCTACAGTTAGGGCTTTGAACTTTGAAATTTTTATTTTATTTTTATGGAAATGTTTTCAGGGGATGTTATAATGAAGTTTTACTGTGTGTACCACATTTAAAGATTTAACACAATGAATGGATATTTAGAAAACAAAAACTATAAGCTCAATTTAATTCTATATACATGGTTTATTAGATTTTAGAATGGTGCTGCAACTATAGTTAAGAAAACAACAACAACAACAAAAACCAAGCTGGGTTCAGAGTCCTTAAAGATCCATCTGCGCTTGCCCATGCCAGTGTGTGGGACACTGCTTTTCCCACCTATCTATCCACCATGTGTATAGATATTTTGAGCTGCAAAAACCAAACAAGCAGATAATTACTAAAATACCGAATAAAGGAAATGTTTAAATCTCTAGTATGTTTCAGTCAGTACATCAGCAATTCATATCTCTTAGTTTACTTCTGAGTAACAATTTAAATCTAGACAGGTAGAAATAAATGTTGGGACTAATCTCTGATGTCTATTAGGCATGTGTAGAAAATACTTACACGAAGGCAAATATTATGGCACTTGAAAGGAGGGGATGGAGCTCTTTTGTCTGAGGAGAATTTCAAGATTTGGGCCTTTAGCCAGCACTCATGAATAATCTAGGGGCTTTAAACAATTATGAAAACCACTAAAAATACGGTCATATTATTTGAACGCCACTTAAAGAAAACAATAGGACTACGCCCGAGAATTCCTGACCCAAATCCAGGTGACTAGAGAGGGCTGGTTTATCTAAACCCATCATTTTATCTGTAACTCATAAGCGCATAACTAAGCCCACACATTCATTCAAGTTATAGGACGGCAAAGCCTCCTACTTCAGCACACACTGGCATCGGGCACAGGGGAGCCAGGCTCTCTCACCTATCCTGGCAGACCCAGGTCTCTGGCTGTGAAGAAAACCACAATGTGGGGAGGAAAGCCTACAAAAGAATGAAAACAGAAAGTGTCTAAGGCCTTGGCAGAAGGACATTAAATACAATAGAGAGTGGTGACTCATTTGGCAGTGCATCCACCTCAGCCCCTCAAAGCCTTTGGCAAGAGTCCTCAGAGGAGACCCCAGCCCTTTGCCAAGCCACAAAACACCACAATTATTATCACAGCAGTCACCAACAAAACAGATTCTGTAAACTGACTTGTTGGCACATAGATTAAAGAAGCTATAAAAAGGAGGAACAGCTGTTTGGGTTGCCCTATACAGAGAGCTATATAGAAAGTGGATTTTATATCTCTATACGTACTCAGACAGGCACAGGCAGACACACACCACATGTACCAATTATGCACGTGGGTCACATGGAAGGGACAAAATGTGAAACACACAGCAACACCAGTTTAAACACAAGCCACCTTTTCAAATAAAAATCCTCAGTCTGGAAGAGCTAATAGAAAGTGTCCTGAAGAAAAGATTTTGTAATTTCACCAAAGTACAGACAATGAGACGATGAATAAAGTTTCCCCTGAAAAGTGCTGTGCTTCTTATGTTAAGTATGAATGCTGATGGATTCTTCGCCAATTTATAAAAATAGGCCCCGTTCTCCCTCTATAATAAACATTGCCCCTTAGGCATTTTATACGCTAAAATTTAGACTTATCTCATGCTCCAAGCAGTGTGAAAAAAATCCTACTTGTGTACATTCTCATGAGTGAATATGTATAAAAAAGGAAAAATTGTATATTTTAACTGGTTTTTGGTCACTGCCACACAATACTAGTCACGCAAATATGAACTAAAATATCATCTATTGTGTAATAAAAACAAAAAGATAAACAATCTCTTTTTAATCAGCATTACTTACTTGAAATTTAAAAATGCATGATTTCTTATGATGGTCTGAACTTTTGATTTTTAACTTGAAAACAAAAATTCAGTGATTTCTTGATAAGTAACAGTACAATGGGTAAGGATTATCACACACACACGCGAGCGCGCACACACACACACACACACACACACACACACACACACACAAACCCCTCATGCGTGTCCATTTGTGTGCATGTCTGTGCGCTCCTGTGTGAGAGATGGGTGTGTGTGTGTCAGTGTACATAGCACATATACCCATGTGTGTTCATGTGGAGGCCCGAGGGGGGTGTTAGGCACTTGTTCCCTGCTTTATTGTCCTGAGATAGGCTCTTTCACCAAACCAGCAGGAGCCCGCTTCTGTTAGGCTATTAGCCATGGAGCTTCTGGGATCTGCCCGACTCTGCCCCCTAATGCTGTGCTTATAGGGACATAGTATCATGCGTAGTTTTGTTTTTTTGCTTTTTGTTTTTTTCTTTGCAGGTCCTCATGCATGCATAGGAAACACTTGTAACCACTGAGCCATCTCCTCAGCGTCCCCAACACCACAGGGCTCTAAAGTATTTAATGGTGTAATGTCACAGACCAGTATAACTAGGCCATATAAAAAAATGCATTGAGAGATCTGCTTTGCAACTTTCAGAACATTGCTGAGCCAATGCCAGGCACCTCCTTAGCCCTGGCCTCAACTTGTGCTCACAGCATCTAAACTCAAAGCCACCAGCTTTCCTCACTGAAAGGTGCTCAAGTTCAAAGCTCGGCACTGTCTGTGACATTTCGTTTCTCCTAATGGACTGATTGTGTCTTTACTGACAACTGCTTCTTATGAGAGAGAAGACTAGAAAATGGACACATGGAAGCTTAAATGTGAACAAACATCTTTGGCTAACTTGTGAGAGAAAGGTAGTTTCGCTGTATTGAAAGCCACACTTCTTACCTAAGTAACTTACATGGGCGGAGCAACAAACTGACTGCACGTGGAACCATCCTAAACTCACAGAGTTCAAATGACGCACACTAGGTAACTTCTAATTCTGTCTGACTACCAGCAACAGCACCACCTCCTGTCAGGACCAGTGGCTTTGTTTGTTTGTTTTTGAAAAGCTATCGCAGGACCAACCAAACTGCTGTGGCAATTAAAAACTATCTTGAAGAATCTGGCCCCAAGCACAACAAAAGCTAGGCCCTGGTGGTGCTGAACACAAGCTCTTTTTTAAGGACCCCATTTGCGCTGCTTTCTGCCTGCAGAGGTTAACTTATCCATGTACGTTCAAACCGTCTCAGAAAAAAACTTCAACAAGTTGTAGGAGACGTATTTGCTACTAGGTCACCCTTCAACCCGCCACAGGCCTGGTGTCTTCACCTTCGGCTAGGAGTCCTTGTCTGTACCCTTGGCCAAAGCGCACAGCGGCCGCGGCACAGCGTAAGCACGGATTCCTTTCTCTGGGTTTCGTGTTTTAAGCTCTCAAGCTATTTCCCCGTGTTAGGGTTTCCCCAGCTTCTTCTGTCTACCTCGTTATGCAGCCAGCACAATGGGCCGCCGTGCCAGCAGGAGCAGCCGGCCGCACCTATCCCAGAATCCCTAAAGCATCCAGGAGGCGCGGGCGCGCGCATGCATACACACACACACACACACACACACACACACACACACACACACACACACACACACACACACACAGTCTCCTGTGTAGCCTGGAGATCCCTATTGAGCCAATGCCAAGTGTCTGAAAAGTTGGACCCTGCATCCGGTATTTACACTAAGCTAAAATTCTAATCAGTACTAACAGCGGTATGTTTTAACTCACCCTATGATTTTATTTCAATCTGCTAAGTAGCACAACTGCCAGAATGCAATTGCTATAAACTTAAGTAAACAAATGCAAAACTAAAATAAATCTTAAACCTGTTGTATATAAAGTTTGTGCCACTTCACACAAGCAGTACAAAAAGGCACAGCCCAAAGTCTTAGTCGATGCTTTTTTTTTTTTGCTCTCACTTAAAAGCTCTTTGAAAGCACTGCCTTGTCTAGTCTCCCCCACATCCCTTCTGAGGAATTATTTGGTACACAGTGAGTCAGGGAGAGGAAACGGCCATGTTATTTTTACAATGGTTTTTCACCTTAGTATCCCTTGAATTGTCTCCTGCCAAGCATGCGAAAAAAGAAGTACACGGTGACAACCCGAATCGCTGGATGACACCATAACCGCTCGTGCCAAGGAGCTAGTGCCAAGTCTTACATCTTTGGGATCCCTCCCTCCCCCGCCGTTTCTTTCTGGGTGTTTGTTGTATGGGGGAAGGGATCTGGCAGAGGGGGAACCTGACCAACAAATCCTGAGGAGTTGGTCACCATTTTGAAACTGCTTAGTGTGCTTACATCTTGGCAGCCATCTTACCGCTTGGCAACCATTTTGAGAAGTTGTTTGGCAAGCTCTCAGAAATCGCTGACACTGTTTAAATAGAATGCTAGTCAAAAATAGTCCACGCTAACCAAGACAATGTGATATCAGGTGTAAAAAAAAATCCTATAAGCCTTGCCAACAAAACAATTTACATCTTCATTTAGGTAATGACACCCCAAATTCCTCGACTTAAAACACATTATGTAATGCAGCTGCAAGTCTTGTGAGTTCTTTTTAGCTGATGAACGGTAAAGATAATATTGGAGGGGCACCAGGAGCAGGTAAGTGAAAGGAAGACAGAGACTCACACCCCAACCACAATTAATATGGAAATGCTTCAGAGTCTGTTCAGAGAAGAGCTGTGCCCTGGGTTCTAGACAATAGCCAAGGTCTCACAGACTGTACTGATGGTCTGATCACATGAGCACAGGGAGAATTCTCAGGCACGTAGCACAAAACTCTCCCTAGGTAAGGAGACAACCCCAGGCCCTCACCCCAACAATGTAACTCTAAGAATCATCTTAGAGGAAAAAAGAAAAAATAAATGTAGATGCTGGTATTTTTCAAAAGTGCCATACTATCTTCAACTTGACTCCTACTAACTTCAACTTGACCTTAAATTATGAAGTATCTAATTCAACCAAAACTACATTGGGATTTAAAGCATTTATTGGTGTCTAAAAACTTAAAATACAAATGATAATTTTGCATTGTTGGGACCAACATTATTATATAACCTATACAGTTTTCTAGACTCCTGAACTAACTGAAATGACAGTGAGTGAAATTTTATAACATATGGAAAAGAAAAATGACAATCCAATAATCTGAAAATATCTCTTTTCGTACTGAAATAAATAACACTTTATGGCACGATTCAGTAACTTCCTTTGAATGTTATGAATATTTAATAATTCCATATCAACATGGAGAAAGCTTTATGATAAAATAGACCATGTTGTTCATACTTTTGGGGGAAAAAAACAAACTCATCTTTTATTAGCCGACTGTTCTCGCCAAGTCATAAATAGGACAATAAAGCCTAAAGATTTCTGAAGTTCATGATGTTCAAAGATGAAAGGCCAGAGTTACTAAATAAAATGGCCACCGATGTATTTAAGTATCGGTGCTCCTTATGGTGCAGAGGATGCCTGGCTTACCCCCTAGCTCCGACTGACCTGCAATAGAAAAAGGCACTGAAACAGGAGACAGCATCACCAACAGTGCTCACCCTAGTGCAGGGCTCTCAAACCTGAAGCCTGGACCTATTTCAATTCAGGGAATATTTTAATTCTTACAATGCCATCCGAAGTGAAACAATTCATTAAATCATGCTCAGGACTGGGACGTTACACAGGAAGACATTATATTGAAATGGGTCAGCCTAACGTCGTTATGCTGCTACGAGTCTCTCTGCTGAGTGACAGTATCTGCAGTGATATGACGTCAACCACGCTAGGGCGGCTTGGAATGCATTGATAAATTGCTCTATTGATCCTGTTCTGCTTCACTTACCATAATTATAGCACAGTAATGGAAGACATGAATGATAGATTTTCAGTACAGAGAAAAGCCTGGGGTTTGCCTCTTTCTTTATGCGATTATATCAAATCCTTTCAATTAATACAACATGATTGATATGTAACACTGTGCATGAGGCCTGATTCTAATGTTCTTTCTAAGATATTGCTATTCAGATATTAGGGTTATTTCAAATAAATGTATTTAGTATTTTAAAGAAATAGAATTTTTAGGACGTTGCTTTCTGATTTAAAGATTTATTTCTATTACTTTTAATAGTGTGTGTGTGTGAGTGTGTGTGTGTGTGTGTGTGTGTATCAGAATATTCAAGTGAGTGTAGATGCCCCCGGTTGCCAGAGGCGTCTGATCCTTTTAGCGGTGAAGTTACACACAGTTACTAACTGTTCAGTGTGCGTGCTGAGAACTGAACTCTGGTCCTCTGCAAGAGCAATACGTGTTCTTAACCAGCGAGTCATCTCTCTGACTCCGTATTTCTTAATCATTTTACAAACTATTTTTAATCCAGTAAAAAAATCACTTTCAAAACTTGAATAAACTTTACAAACAGAATATTATCATCTTATCTTCACGCACCACACTACAAACAGTTCAAAGAAAATTACAGTAAGAGTTATTCGAATAATATTGAAGAATAAATAACAGAATCGAAGGACACAGGTAACTAAAACAAATTTAACACAAGAAAATAAGCAATTAATAATGCAGAGAATATGAGGTTCCATAGAAAGATCTCAAAGTAAAATAGAAACTTCTTCATATATAATGAATACTCATTATTATTAATTTTCCAATATGCATAAAAGCCAGCACACAGTGTCAGAGAAATCCAGATATGCATTAAACCCACATGTGCACAGAGCTGACTGCATACCATCCTGATACTGCCACTGTAGAGATTACTAAGGAAATATAATGTTTCCCCAAATGGATACATTTAAATTAAACGTGTCACTCTTTGTCATGCGAAAGGAATGTGAGAAATTCCAAACTACGACTTAACAACTCAGGGCATGATTTGAATTGTTTTTCCTTTCAAAGTATTCATTAATGAAAAAAAAATCTCATTTTATTTGCTTTCGCTGTTCAGAGAAAAATATAAATATGGCAGATTTTTGTAAGAATAATCAACTGGCAGAAAAAATTTTCCTCAACAAGTAAATGGTGTAAAAATTGATCTCCACTTCCCTTCTTGGATTACAAAGGCCACCATGGGGATAAACTGTAACCCAGGAGGGCTGTGACAGCAGCAAGCCTTCCTTGCCACACCGTCTGAAGCCTAGACCTTGAAGGCTTACACCAGGAAAAGTCAGCATGCAGAGACCAACTCAAAGCCAGTTATCGACCACACCATTGATTTTGATGAGGGAAAACCAATAGGGGAAAAGAACCAGAAAAGATAGAATTTCCTTTTTCTCTTTGCTCCCCAACTTAGGGCTGCCAAGCTTAGGCCTTCCCAGGCCCGAGCCCTGCGTCTTGCATTGCAGCTAGCCAGGATGTCTGCCTGAGATAATTCAAGCTGAATGCAGATGGTTGGCAGTGGACGCTGCTTCTCCAGGGACCTGCTGCACAACCTTGCATAAACAGAATGCAGCTACTTGACAGAGGGGAACAGGAGGGGACATGTGACTGTCCAGGTGATATCTGACCATAGTCCTCTGTGAATTTAAAAAAAAAAAGCTTGACTCTGCTACTTACAAAAAGTGGTTTCTTTGTCCCTCAGACGAGGGGTCACAGATACTGTCAAATTCTAACCCCATTACACACACACACACACACACACACACACACACACACACACAGCCCTCCTCCTAGTTTGTTAAGAGTTCACTTTTTAACCTTTCAGATAAATTAGCACTGAAGAGAAGCAAGGCCTACTGCTCGCTGTAGCTCCTTGGGGTCTTAATCACATAATCTTGAATTGGTTGAGGACCATTTGCTTGGATCATTATAATCACATCCTACAAGTATTCCACCATTTAATTTGTGAAACCCATGACCACAGAACATGCACATAGTAAGAATTATTAGATACATTTATTTTAGTACTAAATTCGGAGATGGCTCCAAGCCATTTACAAATAATAACAATAGTAATAGTGATTAACAACAATGCTCTCCGTTCTGACTCAGAACTCTCTTGAGGGGTCTCAGCACTGCTCACTAATCAAGATCGTGCCCACTTGCTCAGTACATGAGAACTGTTAGGCCCAGCTCTACACCTGGGAAAGGCCAGTAAATCAAGATCTTTAAGGAAGACCATAGGAAGAAATAAGAGTGTGAAAAAAATTACATAAAATTAGGGGAAAATTATAGAATGTTTCCCTGTTTAGAAAGTTTATAGAATGTGGCAGCCAAGGGGGGAGAAATCGTACGGCTGATACAAAAGCAATTTGGTTTATTGTGGTTATTTTTTCCCTAAAAAATACATAATAATAAGGTTTTTTTGATAGTTCATGTTTATCTGTTCTGCCCAGAAGAAGAAAAATAGTTTATTAATTTCTGAATTGACATTTTAATATAGTTAAGCATGAATATTCCAGCTTCTATAGAGACTGAAGTATTTATTGATTAGTCAATTGCCCAACTAATCTGTATATTATCTTTGGTTTCATAAAACTATTTGAAAATTATAGTAAATGCTTATCTGCCGAGCTGTGAGAAAGCTATCACTTCTGACTCTGCATGGAGGTCTGTGGTTCCATAACACAGACTAGAAACAGCCACGTTAGTTACTGGCTGTTTGGGTTAAGAAATACTTTGGCTTCATTCATTCAGCACTGTAGGGGAATACCCCCAGCCCAAGGAGCTCGGGAATTACAGTAGGCCTTATGCACCAGGATACAAACAGCCATGCTGCCACATTGTCACCCCAGATCCAAGAAACTGAGGCAGTCCCAGGGCTGAGGTCAGCATGGCCTACACAGAGAGGGATAAAAATTGGAGGAAGAAAAAACGATAACTTCTTTGTAACCTTGGGCGATGCTGTTTTCTTCTTTCATGTGTATATATTTCATCTACCTAGACACTCTTGCTGAAGGTCATGATTTGGGGCTTGGGTGCAGTGAAGTGCACTTAAAAGAATCAAAGAAATAATTTATCAAAGAAGTAATGTAAAAATTATGCCAAACACCTGCCCTTAAAGATGCAAAACACACAGGCATTCATGCCATACGTTGTGACATTAAGCTCCAATCCCCTCCAATCCAGCCTCTGCGTCATGCCTCTTAGGCAAGGAGCTCCCTCAGGTGCCTACCCTGTCGGTCAGCTCTGCATAGACTGCTTTCACATGCCGACTCTCACCTAGAGAGGCCGACTGATCCCTGCCCTCTCTTCCCACTATTGTTTTTATGATAGATTTTTTAAAAAACTGAAATAAATGGTGAGTGTACCCTGCGCTGGATTCTAGTCATCTGCTCATCATCAGATGTCTTTAATGTGCTCTGCATCCGTCCTCATTTCTCCTCGTGAGGAGAGGTCTAAGGAGGAAAGGAGACTCAGATGCCAGGCAAGGAGAGAACATTACTCCCACTGATCTGTAATCCTCATCAGGCCTGGGCCAGAGCTCCTTAGTGGAGCACCTGCCCAGCATGGATTGGCCTGGGTTCTATTCTGGGCACTGCAATATGGAACTATGACAAGAACCAACAAAACAAAACAAAACAAAACAAAAACAAAAACAAAAAACCAAAAAAACAAAAACAAAAACAAAAAAAAAACAAAAGAACTTCAGTGTCAAGCACAGCTCTACAAATGCAAGGAGTCTCTGTAATAACAGGGCAGACCCAATTATCTTTTAAAGAGCTATGATGACCTGACAGACCTCACTTTTTTTTTTTCTTGCAACCTTATTCCTTTATTCCTGCAAAAATGGTTCTTCCTGTCCACCCACTCCATATCAGCAAAAGGTGCCTCTTTCTTTGAAGTAAAGTCTGGTAAATGGAATAATGCCATAGTCTGGATCAAGACAGGACCTGCCCAGAGAGACAGAGAGACAGGGACCCAAAGCAAGGCAGCTAATGCTACAGCCATGACGACGACTGTATTCTGAGAAAGGAACTCACTCCTAACCACCTTTGCAAACAAACCAACAAACAAAACATTAAAACGGACAGTAGAAAATGTGTCTCATCATGCCTTTAAACAGAAAGCCCATCTGAAACGGCTGGGAGTCAGTCCTGAGTTATTTGAGACCTCAGCTCCCTGACCAGTAAAACCGCCTGATGAGACTGTGGGGATCCTGACAGCCTCAGAAACCACTTAAACAAAAGGCACGACTTTTCTATTTTTCCCTTAAATATCCCATCTGCTGCTGAGGCTTACCCACCCAGCCAGCACCAGGTGCGCAAAGCTGTGTGGTGTGCTTTCAGAAGAAGAAAGGTTGACACTTTCCTTCCTCTCTGTCCGGACTGTTTTAAGTGAGACAGAAAAGACCAGAGACTGTTACACAGCTCTCTGCACATTTACCTGGGGATTCTCAAGGGAAAATGACAATGTGATGCTACGAAATTACTGAGGCCAGTGAAATGAGACTGGTTTGGGACTCCGCTGCCCCATGCCTGTCTTCCAGTAGACCCAAGAATCCCAATTACCCCTGAACTCCTTCAGGCCAGCACAGCGTCCCTGGAAGGTAGTCACTGTCACGCCACAGATAGTACAGAGGAAGAAAGGCTCAGAAAAGTCACTGAATTGGCTCCAGAGAACGAAGCCCACCGTGCGAACGGCTTTGTTCCAGTTCTAGATTCCAATCTTTATTCCTCCACTCAGATTAAGGACTCCGCCCGTCACTCCTCTGGCCTTCCTGGTCTCTGTACATGCCGCTGCACCTGGACTCGTAAGCACTTGGGGCATACAGGTACCAGTTAACTCCTCCAGCTGGGCATCACAACCATGCCCAGTTAGTGGTTCCTTCCTCCATGCCCTGGAAACTGCCTTTCTCAGTGCAGGTCTGTGACCCTGTGCCCGAGTCTTCCGGCACTTAAGGATATACTTTGGTTCTCTTGCATTAGAGGTTTGAGAATTCGCTATCTAAATGATTCCTCCCAGGTGATTTGTAAGCACATTGTAATTTGAAAATAAGATGGTGCCTTTCCTGGTCTGTCTTTCATCTCTAATATCCAATGGACGGCAAAGAAAAAGGAAAAATAAAAACCAACCATAATACAAAGGCATTGAGTGTATGCCTGGGCAGCCTGGAACTTACTTGGAGAAGATAGTATGCACTCAATTAAAAGTTTAGCAATAGCATCTAACAATAAACCAGGAATAGAAGGTGGTCAGTCAGTGGTAAGGTGCGGGGACTGTGACATCCTGGGTCTAAGCCCAGCAGAGCAAAGAAAGAGGCTGATGGCTTCCGGAGGAAAGGCAAGAGTTTAGAAAAAGAGCAAATCTCACTGACTTATGTGCAAGCCCTCAGAGGGCTTCGGGATCAGGCAAGCCACAGTTTGGTTTTGAAAAAGGAAAAAAAAAATACCAAAACTAAATGTCCATATTTAGGACATAAAAATAGACTAATTTTCAAAGAAAGATATTTTCTGAAAGGATCCCCTATTGTGTATTAAAAAAAATGTTGGGTCATAATTAATAGAATAAACATTTACAAGCCAGCAAGTTGGATATATGGCATCAATAAAAACTTTCACCACTCTGGAAAAATTTAAAACCAGCTCCCTGTAAATGTGTTGTGTAGGCAGAATACCGGACAGTGGTATAGGAAAAACATTTTACTGGCATTTAGTTGAGATGACCTGCGTAATTTACAGTGGCTTTGCCACTTATAACATGTCATCTCAAACTCACAGCAATAAAACTTTTATGCAACATTTCTCTACTTTGCTCTATGTAAATATTTACATATATAATATATGACTTAATTCTTCCTTTTAGCTTAAAGGAGCTATAACCTAATCACTAGGAATATTTGTGATCTTAGACGAAGTAGTGGTTATGGGATGCCTAACAAAATATGAGAGTCATCCAATGCCATGTCTTACCATTCAAATACAACCTACTTAATTAAGTGAGGGGACAGCTGAATAAATTATCTCAGTGGTGAACCTTCCATTTTTTTTTCTAGTTCCTGAAATTTGTTTTTAGTATATGAAACTCCAAGGCTTGGCAAGGAGACTGAAAACCCCGGCCCCAGAATCAAACCATTACGAGTTGCTGGAAAGTGCCAGCAGAATCCTCAAATGCGAAAAATCTACTTTCCTTTGTCCACAGTTGGGGTACCACCCTAAGCCTCCTCAGAAGGCCCTGCTCTTTAAATGATGGTGTCCCTGTCAGGCCAGCAGGTCTTTGCCCTAGGCAATCACCTTAGAATCCGAGACGATTCATAACTGTATAAACTACACTTGCACCAACTTGAGCCCAGAGTAAATAAGAGAGCTTGAATAAATATTTCAATACACCTGGAGTTTATGTATTTATGACTTTGTATCACTTATTAGCTAGTGTAAACTCCTGTTGTATGATTGCAAACGTCAGCAAATAAGCTGATGCCCCCAGTCTAGACATCTCAGGAAGACTCAATTAGCACAACCATAGAAGCGCAAGCCATACCTTAACACACAAAACTTTCCCACTGAAAAGGCATTAAGTACCCGTCAGGCTAAAGCGGTGACACAAAAATATGCGTGATACAAAGTTTTATCTTCAGTCACTATTTAGACCCCAATAGGTCAAAACAACCACGACATTACAAAGTAATTTTCTCTGAAAATGATTAGATAGCTGCAAGCTTTCCTCAGAAAAGCGGTTCTATTTAGAGAAGGATTTTTAAGTAGAGAAGGATTTCAACAACAACAACAAACCCGAACACCAACCGTGTCCCATTCTCTGTGTCGTATACGAGGGACACAGGGAGTTCCATATCCCAGTGAAGAGCAGGGTTATCTACAGAGCAGTGTGATAAAGGTCATATTAGAGGTACATAAAGGGCCCTAAATTTTCCAAGTGTCTGGAATGGTTTTTCTATTTTCTTTTCTTTTGTTTTTGTTTTTGTTTGTTTGTTTGTTTGTTTCGAGACAAGGTTTCTTTGTGTAGCCTTGGCTGCCCTAGACTTGCTTGGTAACCCAGGCTGGCCTCGAACTCACAGTGATCCGCCTGCCTCTGCCTCTGCTGGGATTAAAGGCGTGAGTCACCACTCCCGGCTCGGAATGGTTTTTCAAACAACGCAATGTTTAAACTAAAAATCGCAGGAGGGGTGGAGTCTTCCAAGCTGTGGGCCCATCTCACAGGAGACCTTGCTCAACAAAGGAGCAGGGACACAGACAGGCACCACCCTGATTCTGCAGGGCCCGGGTACTGACACCCACAGCACCTTGGGGAACCGGAAGCATTGCAACAGTACTACGTCAGAGGCTGGAATGTGGTATTCTCAGCGGTGGCATTGGAGCACCATGTTGGATGCGCGACAGTAGTCGATGAGCAGCCAGCCAATGGAGGGTGCCAGGAGCGAGTGTAATTCCTTTCTGGAAAGATCGGCTTGGCAACAGTGTAACGAAGAGAGGAACAGCATGGGAAGGACGAGGGCAGACAGGGGAGTCTAGAAACGTCCAGGCTGGGAGGGTCAGAACCGGGAAGGACTTGCAAAGGTGGAGTTCACTTACATGCTAGCAAGGGGAAGCTTGGCCGAACTCCATGATGGTTCGATATGAGGCTTAAAGGAAGAGTAAAAGATAACTTTCGGCCTGTTGTTAGACGTCACCTGTGCCCACTCATGCGGCCCCTTTAGCTCAGTCAGAACGCCCACTTCACAGCTGGCCTTTCAATCTACTTCCTGGTTACTTGAAGGTTTTCCTGGATAGCTTGCATTTTTATTGCTTTTCTGATTCACATCTTTTCTCTAGCATAGCTTCTTAGTGGCAATGGCTATTTGATTAAAATTTACCATTGTGACATGTTGGCGAGGATGTGGAGAGAGAGGAACACTCCTTCACTGCTGGTGGGAATGCAAACTAGTACAACCACTTTGGAAAGCTATCTGGCGTTTTCTCAGAAAAATGGGAATAGGGCTTCCTCAAGACCCAGCTATCCCACTCCTTGGAATATACCCAGAAAATGCCCTAACACACAACAGGGACATATGCTCAACCATGTTCATAGCTGCTTTATACACAATAGCCAGAACATGGAAACAGCCTAAATGTCCCTCAGTAGAAGAATGGACTAAGAAACTATAGTACATTTACACTATGGAGTATTACTCAGCTATTAAAAACGAGGAATTCCCGAAATTTGTGGACAAATGGATTGACCTAGAAATTATCATAATGAGTGAGTTCACCCAGAAGCAAAAAGAGACAAACGGTATATACTCACTTATATCAAAACACTAGTCCAAGGGATACGTCCCATGAAAAACCTTACTTACCAAGAAAGTGGGTCAGAGGAGAGGACATCCTATTGAGTCTTTAGGCGAGAGTAGCATGGAAGAATGGGGAAATAATAGGACCCACAGGGTCCTGGAAACCTACAAGAAGAACTTTATGACAGGCAGATCTGGGTCCTGGGGTCCTCCTCAAACTAAGGCACCAGCCAAGGAGAAATAGGCAGTAAACTTCGAACCCCTACCAAGACCTAGCCGACGAACACGATATTCTCCACTGTTGAGTGGAGAGTGAGATCTGATTCTCACGTGAACTCTGGTGCCCCTTTTCTGACCATGTCCCCTGGATGGGGAGGCCTGGTGGCACTCAGAAGAAGGATAGCAAGTTACCAAGAAGAGACTCGATAATCTTAGAGCATACATAGGGGGAAGAAGTAAAAAAAAAAAAAAAAAATTACCATTGTGGTATTTGCTTTTTAACTAGATATTCTGCTATATTTTCTAATAAAACTCCAAAAGTTTGAGCCTTTTGTGTCACTAGTTTGTCATCATAAATACAGATGACTGTCTGCTCTTTTCTAATGTTGTGCTTGTTAGCTGTGATTCACTTTTTATTAGTAGAAACTAAACACTAGCTATCATCCTTGTCTTACCCTTGATTTTAGGGGTTGGCTGCAGTGGCTGGAGATATAGTAGCAACATTGTTGTTGGGATACTTTGCTTCCCTGTGGCTGGATTTTTAAAGGGTTGGAAACAGTGTCGCTGAGCAAGAAAGGACACACATATCTCCTGGTCCTGCCTGCCACCATCTACAGGCTTGGGCAGGAGGTTAGATGCTCAGTAAATGAATCAATAACACTTCCTCGATTAGACAATGGGTAGTCAAATAGTTCATTAGTGAGACCAAAGGCAATTTTTATAAAAGAACACTAAGGGTCTTGCCTGGGCAGCAACTGTGGTTCAGGGCCTCTGTGTTCATGCAAATATAGAAGACACAGATACAAAGTTCCCTGCACTGTAAATGCCTCACAAAACTTTGAGTATAAATACAAAAGCATTTATTTATTCTAATAATATATGGTAAAGTAAGTGGGAGGCTATGCTGAAGAAAACTGCACAATATCTCTAAGTTATGTTTAGCTTAGTAAAATCAATCAATCTGGTTTCTATAGAAATTTCTACAAAATTTTTTACAAAATTAAGAAACTTTGGAAACAAAGAAAAGCCACACAACTTAAAAAAAAATACCATTTCTAACTCTTACTCCATTAATGATTTGTTTCAGACAATTCTAATGAAAAGTATTTATTTCTTCACCTCTGCTTAGCAGGAGGCAATTTTGCATCATTTGTGAAGGGTATCTGCATTCTTGGTTATAAATAGATTCTTATAGGTCCTTTTAAAGTTCAAACAATTAATATCAAAGTAGTAGTACTAACCAGCCTTTTCATTGTTCAGAATTTTAAAGCAAATATTTTTCTAAGAAAAAATATATCCTCAAGACAATACCACTCGAGAGCAGATCTATACAGGAAGTGTCCATTAGAAGGTCAGCATGTGGACAGGGAAGGCCCTCTAAGATGCACCTCTGGGTTTACTATATGACATACTTTAGGCATCCACAGACAAAGATGCTGAATACTACACATGGAAAGAGATGCTGAATCTACCCATGGGCAGAGATGCTGAGGTCTGACCATGGGCAGAGATGCTGAGGGCTGACCATGGACAGAGATGCTGAGGGCTGACCATGGACAGAGATGCTGAGGGCTGACCATGGACAGAGATGATGAGGGCTTACATTGGACAGAGATGCTGAGGGTTGATTATGGACAAAGATGCTGAATGGTACCCATGGACAGAGATGCTGACAGCTGACCATGGACGATGCTGAGGGCTGATCATGGACAAAGATCCTGAGGGCTGATCAGGGACAGAGATGCTGAGGGCTGACCATAGGCAGAGATGCTGAGGGCTGACCATAGGCAGAGATGCTCAGGGCTGACCATGGACAGAGATGCTGAGTGTTTGCTATTTCTTTTCACCAGAATCAAGGAACACAAACAGTAAGATGAATTCTGCAAAAGGCTTAGAGTTTTAGACATCAAAAGGGTAAACAGTTTGTGAACCACAGGGGCCTTTTTTTTTCCACACATTACCTCTGCCACATTTGGACCATTATTATATGACCAATACCATGGATCCTTTTAAACACCCTTGCTCAGGGTGAGTGCTCAATACTGAAGCGTGGTTCAAGCCAAGGATGCACAGATGGGTGGTTACAGCTGCAGCCCCTCTGACAGGCTGCACAAACCCTCAGGGACACTTCCCCCAGCACCAACTATCCATCTTGTTTGCTGGGACAACTCCACCTCGCTCCTGCCTTTGTTGAGTGTGTCACAGGACCTTGGCCAGAATGTTATAATCTGAACAGGCCTTATTAATGGGATGAAAAATGGGCTCCCAAAACACACATCAACAATGACCACATGCTTTTCCTGAAATGTCTGATAATTTTAATCAAAAAAGGCCAGTATATATATATTTTAAACCCAGAAACAGTGAGTGGCCTGAAGCCTCTCTCTAGAAGAGTGGATAAGTCAGAGCTACTTAGTAAATACCCATTCAGGCTGATTAAACTGGAGCCAAAACAGATTTTCAAACTCTAGGAGATGGTAGCCACTGAGCTGGGGAGCAGGGGTAGACTGGACTAAGTGGACCTACACACCTCACAGTGACCAGGAGATCATAACACGTCCAGGCCAAAGGCTAGTGCAGAATTTGAAGCACGTGGTCAGAGATCTCTTCAGACAACTGCTCTTCCTAGAGCATCTCGCTGAAGTACAGCAGACAGGGCTAGGTAGGCTAAAATTTCTATTTACTTATCTACCTTCCCCCACCAAAAAAAACATGAGTAATGGTTCACGATCATGTTCATATTAAACACACACATATCCGAGTTATACATGAGAGGTGCGAATGTAGGTGACACTGCAAATGTGAAGGGAGAGATGGAATGGGGCAGGGACGCTCAAGGATCTCCAGAGGCAAAGAACCAAATTTATCTCTGAGTGTCTTGGGAGCCTAGACAAAAAGGGAAAGGAGAGCTTATGCAGTTCTCACGTTCTGATCAGAGAGGGCAGACCACCTTTAGTGTAAACCTTTCTTTCTACTGTGCCTTTTAAAAAGAACGAACCAATCTTCAAGTCTCGATGCCCAGATCCTGCCTGTCCCTGGCTGTGTCTGACCTAGATTGCTAAAGATTATGAAATCATGCTTGATAAATAAATTGTGAAACAACTCCGACCAATTTCTACACGAAACAAACAAAAAAAAGGGGGGGGGTAAGCAAATGAACAAACGTTTCCAAACATTTGAAAGCCAGAACCACTCAAAATAAAAATTGAAACCAGCGGCAAATAAAACCAACCCAAATCTGGCGAAGGAGAATCCCAGGCCCTCCCGCCACAGGCTGGGAACCAGAGCAGCCAGGCAGCCAGGCTGTGTCTGTCTATGGCATATGGGGGAAGGTTCCAGGCAGTATCTCCAGGCTCATCGGATGGCACAGGTTCAACACCAGTGAATGGGCCTTAAACAAAGGGAGAGAGCTCGTTGAAAATGGGCGTTTGTGAGTCACCGGTCAGCGTGGCTGCGCAGTTTGTGGGAGTGGGAACCGCTGGCAGCAGGGCGAAGCAGCGCAGCAGCTCAGGCCTTTGGAGCTCCTAAGCCCTGAAAGGCAGCGAGGTTCGAGCCGGCTGGTCACAGTGGCACACTTGGCTGGGTGCGCGGCCAGGTGGCTTGGGCATATTGGCAACAACTGGCAACCTGCCCGATACATATGGCTCAGATTGCTGCGCTCTTCCCACGAAGAAGCCTTCGTAGACTCTTGAGCAAGCATTCGCTTGCGCACAAAATGCGTCTGCATGTTAAATAAAATCCTTTAAAAGAAAATAATATCTGTCTGATGTAAAAATCCTTTCACTAAAAAACGAAAATAAAAAGATGGAGGCAGGTGGCTGCCAAGCACACAATGAAAGCATCTCCGTGACAAGAGGCTCCTCTCCCGAGCCCGTCCAATTGGCTTTGCCCTCGCTTCTTCGGCCCTTTCTCTTTCACAGAGGTTTGAATCACCCCTTCCTGCCCCTGGACGCAAGGTTTGTGTGGGCTTTCAGAAGGCTGCCAAGGGATCAGGAGACCATGAATTTCTAAAAGTATGAACTACATAGAGAAACAATAAAGATAAACACTGTATCAAGGAGCATTATTAAATCATGATTGACAGATAGCACTGAAAGGTGTCAGTATAGTCTATCGTGTAAGTACGTATCTGGAGACTTGTTAAAACGCAGCTGAAGTGCTAACTACTGAGGCACATGTTATTTCCCAAGTGGTGCTAATGGTTCATAGCACGAGGCACAATTTGGGCTTAGGAAGCCCAGCCCAGCGCACTCCTGTGGCGCTATCACCCACCACATTAGCCATTCCACAAACAGCAGTTTCTGCCACCATCGGGAATTTCTATTTGTTGGCTGCCTAATATTTCACTTCTTTTGCTGGATGTACAGAAAGCTTTAGTGGTTCGGGGCTGAGTAGCTCAGTGGTAGAGCACTCGCCTAGGTTTGCTAGTGACCTCCTACCTCCAAATCATATTGCCAATTAATGCATTAGCTAATTTGATTGCATGAATTACCACCCGGACCTTGTTTCCCTTTTAATAATTTGCGAATATGTGTTTGTGGTCTGTTAAAATTGTAAGCCATTTATCTAATGAGCTGCACTGAATCTTTTGGAGTTACTACAGTCTGCTTGGTAGGAAGATTAGACTTGATGTTTCATCGAGCATATATATTTGTTTCGAATATATATATATATATTTACACTAGCATAGCATATTTTTATATATGAAATAAAATATATCATATATATAGGAATAAAAAATATTCCTAGCATAGCACAGTACGTATATTATAGTAACTTTATCTCTCATACCAGTGAGGACTGTACATACTCAAAAAATCTAAAACTTTCACAAAGATCCAAACACATATTTGGTAGAAAAAACCCACTGTGTTTGCTCAGTTACTATGACGTCAGCCTTAGATAAGAACTAGTAAACCTTCTTTTGAAGACAATAAAGAAATAACATTGCTATAGCAGCCCATGTTTTCCCATGCTATCCACCCAAAACAAGACACTAATTGCATTTTTTAAAAAGTTATACAATGCCATTGTAGAAAATACTTATTTTTAGGTTTAAGTCTTCCAATCAATTCCTCATCGAGGACTTTGGTTGGTATTGTCTGTTTGTTTTTTATTTCAGAAGCAACAGTTCTCTGCACAGCTCTGAATGAACTATAACTCTCCACAGCTGAGGTCTGACTCGAACTCATGAACTTCCTGCCTCCCTTGCCCAAGTGCTGGGATGGCGGCCTTACTACTCAACTCGGAGCGTTTTGAGAAATGGTGCAAACTTAAATCAGAAGTGTTCAGAGAAGTCCTACACCAGGAATCTAGACAACAGTAGTTTCCTGGTAGTCACAACAACGCAATGGAGAAGCCGAGGACTACAGGGCAAGGGAACGCAGACCTTGGACGAAGGGGCTTCAGAGCTGTATGAAATGCCCTCCTCGGGTCACATTGTCAACACCCTCACCCTGTCCTCTTGGTCAGCAAGTGGTGCCACTTGGAGCTTTATTAGAACACCCTTTCACCAACTTGGCAGCCTTCCAGGCACTGCTGTCTCCAAGGACACGGTGTGAAATCCTGAGAGTAAGTCACAGTGGGCTGTGTGGAGGAACGGGCAAAGCCAGGACCCTGGCTCTGAGGCTGGCCCCGTCGGTGCATGCCTGGTACCCGGATGGAGCCCGAGCAGGCCAGGGCGTCAGAACAATGTGGACAGCAATCAGTAGGGAGAGGAATTTCACCACAGAGACCAAAACAGTGTTTCCTCACCCAAATGCAGATAAAAGACCAAAGGGCATAGTTTCTCAAAGTGCGGTTTTGCGGGTTAATAGGGGTTACAATCTAGGAAGGGCTCTGGGCACAAATAAATGTAGCTACTGCTATGTCAACCCAGGCTCTCAGAGTCTTTGAAACTGTCCGACCAACAACAGCAAAAGCGTGTCTCCCTCTCTCTCTCTCTCTCTCTCTCTCTCTCTCTCTCTCTCTCTCTCTGCCATTGAGCATAATGAAAGACAAAAGTGTGAGTGAGGAGATACTTTGGTTAATATTAACTTAAAGGTCAGATTTAAGTAAATGTTAATTAAAAGTTAATTTTTAATAAAAACTTGTTTAAGATAAACACCGAAGTTCAAAACAACTCATTTAATGTGTTTTTAGAAAACTTAACTGAAACCTCTAATGTCCCTGTTTTAAACACAGTGTCTAATTGCCTTTGCTGTTTTATCTCTAAGGAAAATGTGGTTTTTCTCAGCACCAAAAGCTCTGTCCTCCCCCATATAGGCTCCATCTCAAGCTCTTTCTCTTCGTCTTAGGCAAAAACCATCTGGTAGCCTGGAAGGAGAGTCCCAGGTTTCAAACAGGAGGCGTTCTGAAACGGGCTGTAAACTGCTTAAGATAAAGCATAAGGTTAATTTTCCTGGAATAATTGTCCTGCAGTGAAACTTTAGTTGGTGTCCTCGGGAAAGCTGAGGGGACCTTGACCTAGAGGGCAGAGTGGACTGGGAGAAAGTGTGAGTTTGAGGAGTGGAGCTGTGGAGGAGGGGAGGTAACCAGTGCCTTCCCGAAGAACATAGCTACTTCATGTCAAGCAAGAACCACATCATCTCAGGAGGAAAATGAGAGCAAGTAACCGCTGAGTCCTGTGGACCCTGAAAGTCAGAAAGGACCCTGGAAAGTTTCTCAATGCAGTCTTAAGTGTTCACCTCCTGAAGAAAATGTCCTTTAAAAGTAGGGCAATTTCATTGAACTCAATTTAAAAAGTACTACTGCTAAAAATTCCAGTTACAAAGAAAAATTAAACTGTTCTAAAAATAAACAATATTTGCTTAAGCAAATACCCAGATTTAAAGCATATGGGTGAAAGCGAATGTTAGTGTAAACACACGGCAACATTTTTTTCCCTTCAGGAAAAAAAAAAACTCAGAACAGAAACATAAAAGAAAAAAAAACCCAAAAAACAAGCTATTTGGGTTTGAAGTGTGAGCCCATTTTTAATAAATAATCATCTTTTTTTTCTCAAGAAAATCATTTGTGTAGCCTCAGAAATGTTTTTTTTCCTTCCTGGGTGAAAGCAAACATGAAAAGTATATTTATGAAAGAAATAGTAGAATTGAAATTCTTTTTGCCATTGTGGCGCGCATGTAAGAAGTGAAGGCTCACTGGGCAGAGCGGACGTTGCTTGAACTGTGTTCTAAGACTGATTCTAAAAGTTTTCTTGTCTGACTAAATCACATTTTAAAATGTTAAAAAAAACATTATCAATATAGTGATGCTTTGTTCATGCTACATTTTGTAAAATAAGACGCAGCTTTTTACAGGCTTTGTTAAAATTAGCACATTAGAAAAGGCTCGACTGGGCTTGAGCTCAAAGCTCTTCTACATTAAAGGAAGCTACCAGAACAGGCTCCTGGTAACTCTCATCCCAAGTGGGAAATGAAGCTGCATAAACCTGTGTTTCACAGATGTTTCTAGAATGAAAACAAACAGGTTGAAAATACACTATTGAGGAGAAAAGACAAGATACACAGGGCCCAGCTGCAGGACCCTGACTAATTGCAAAGTAGAAACTTTCAAACAGCATGTAAATCGCTTTACTTTTTCACAATTGGAATTGCTTCAATGTTTCAAATCATTTCTGTTCGAAGGTGCTTTCAAGGCGTTGCTCTCCTTAGCTAAAAATTTAAAAAGACCTATAAGAAGGAAACTTTTTATCTTTGCTGTAACAAAACAAAACAAAACAAAAACAAACAAAAAACAAAACAAAACAAAAAGCCCCTGCTGCCCAATTTCTACAGCAAAACACATCCCCCCAAATCATTTCATTTTAAAACTTTTTCTAGTGGTGGTGTTTAATATAACTTTCAAAAAAGTATCTTTCTTAGGGAATATTTTGAATAAAAATGTTGTACTGTTCAGAATGCTTTTGAAGCCTAAAGACCAAATGTTCAGTTTTAACAAACCAACAATGTCTGTTCATTTTGCCCAAATCTTTTCAGCTTAAATATTCACAATGTGCCATTATTACCGAATCATTATCTGCCTTTCGCTCTGACAACACCATCATACGGGCTATGAAAGGCTCCTTTCTTCTCGTGATTAGTCCCTAAAACATTTCCTCATCTTACAGTGCTTTTTAACTTCCCAGAATGCATTGCTCAATTACAGTGCTGAAATTAACTGTATGCCACTCTTATTTATTGAGAAAAGAATAATCAAGTACTCCAAGCCATGTCATGGGTTGCCCACAATTTTATATCAAATTTCAAGTAATAAAAATATTAACCCTTTCAGCCTGCTAATTCTTTTTAACGCATTGTTTATTTAAAGCTTAATTTGGGGATAAAGAAATTCTAAGTGTCCATAAGAAATTATCCTTAGGGTACAACATGGTTAGAAGTTTTTTTAAAGTAACGTTTCAGTCAGAGCTCTTCTCTCATTCACTTAGCAACACAGAGGTTTCTTCACACTCTTGCCCGCAGTGCAAGGCTTTAGCAAATTACCTTCCTGAAAGCAGGTGGGAAGCAAATGAAAGGCTGGCATTAACATGCAGCAAGGTTCCAACTGCAGAGTGATTTTGTTTATACCACTAGATAGCACCTTTTCCTCAGTAATAATAGTAATTTTATTAAGTAATTTTATTAAGTAGAGAATGTAATTTTTTTTCACACATGCTTTTCAAACTGTTATTTTACCAAGTAGTATTTGAACTCAACATTACAAATGAAATTTGCCAGCCCTCAAATGTTAAATTTATAACTATATTTTACAGAAGACATATTCAAGGTCCTTAGTAAGTTTTAATAGATTATATACCAAATGCTACAACTGGAAATTCAGTTAAAGCGATGTATCGAATAAGCAAAAACAAGAAACACAAAAAATAATGAACTAAAGCCATGGCTATACTCATACTGCAAGCACTTGTGTGAAAAGAGATTGGAATATTTAACACGGGGGTTTTTATTTATTCATTTTATACTTTCGGCCAACAGAAGAACGTAAATGAAAACACTGTAAAATCCCACAGATACTTCTTAGCTTTGCATACATCAACCATTCATAACCTGTGATTATTGTTCAGTATTTCTGAAATAAGAAATTGGAGGGTGTAGGGGTTATTGTGGGTTTTCAGCAAACCACAGTCTATTTAGGCAAAGCCAACTATTAAAGAAAGGCCTAACTTGCCAAACCAAGATAAATACATGCCATTATTATGATTACATAAAAGCCACTGTTTTCAGCGTTACAATTTCTCTTATAATTGGCACTATTATAATTAAATGGATTCATATGTTTACAATACTTCTTTGAATTGTGAAGTGATTTAGCAATGATAGTGTCTCTAATTTCCTTTAACTATACTGACAAACTTCTCTTAATCAATGGTCTAAATACCACATTTCCACAATAAATTAGGTAAACACCCAGTAAGGCCTGAATTGCTATTAAGTTTAAGTATGTTATAATAAGGTGGCAAGCAACTTCTCCAAAGCCTGTTGCTGGACTAGCCCACAAACCCACAAATTGGGGAGGACAGCTTAATGCATGTTAGTGGCATTTAAGATGTTCTGTGATGGACAGGGAAGCAATATAGATGGGGAGAGATGTATGCGCATGCACAAAGACACCGGCACACACACACACAAATGCCATGAGCCATTGGTGGTAAAAAGACCAATGGGACACACCACAGCTTTACCCACCACACCCAAAGGGGAGTTGTTATATCTTGTCCTATTATTAAAAATAATATAGAAAAATAGGATGTAGAATACCATCATAAAATTATAATCATTAATATAGTGAGAGTTATACTCTTTCTTCCTCCTTTAGTGTCCAGGAATTTGGGGTAGAGAGAGGGCTTAGTAGGTATAAGTGCTAGCTATGAAAGAATTAAGACCTGAGTTTGAACCCCCCAAACCCGTGTAGAAGAGCCACATACATAGTACAAGCATCTTACTAATCCTGCAGTGAGAAGGGGAGACACCAGAATCCCCCACCAGCTCACTGGTTAGCTAGCTTGGCCAGCTCAGCAGAAAAAATGATCAAGAGACCCCATTCAAAACAAAGTACAGGGCAAGGACCAACATTCAAGGTTGTCCTTTGATCTTCATACACACACACACACACACACACACACACACACACACACACACACACACACACCACACACACACACATCCGAGTCAGAGGGGAGGGAGGGACATTGATTGATTAATTGAGTGAGTGACTGAGTGATTCAGGGATTTCTTCACCAACTTCACCTCACCAATGAGAAAGTAGATAAAACACGCTTACGTCATTGGTAGTAAAAGACCAATGAGACACCCCATAGATTTACCTGCCATCCCCAAATGGAAGTTTACGCTTTATCCTATTTTTAAAAATAATGAAAATCACCAGGTATTTTCTTAAATATGAGGCAGTCATAAGTTTAATAATTAGGTTAGTAATATATACCAAACCCATATAACCAGTAAATGCTTCAAAACCGAGATCAGAAACCGTAGAAGCCATGTTCATATCTTAAAATTTTTATATTTATTTTTATTTAGATTATTCATTTTTATTTTATGTGCATAAACTTTTTGCCTGTATGTATGGAGACCAGAGGAGGGCATCAGATTCTCTGGAATTGTAGTGTGAGACAGGGTGTCTCAGTGGGTGCTAGGAACTAGATGCAGGGCCTCTGGTCTCATGCTCCTAACTGCTCAGTCATCTCTCTGGCCCCCAAAGATTTATATTTTTGCAGTATGTAAACAATGATAAAACATAAGTTATTGATTTTATATAATTTAGTTTCATTTAAAACTTTTCCTACCGCATAAGTTAATATTATCTTTAAATAAAAAGCCCTATGCTAGTAGTCATGAGTACAACATGGCTATTTGTTGCCACATGAATTAAAAAGCAAAAAATTTTCAAACTCCATATCTATCACATAATAAAGTTCACAAACAACAGAACACCCACACCATGCTATGCTACAGTCAGAGATGACCAGAAAATGGAAAAAAACTGTCCGTGTTACGACTGTTACCTTTTTAAAGAAATTGGAAGACCTTGTTTGTGCATATGTGCATGTGTATGTATACAAGTAAACATGTGTGTGATATAGTTGGAATACTAAACCCATAAATCATAACATTTTGGTAACTTTATTCTAAGATAATTTTACTGTTTTCTTATCTTCTTCCTGCTAATTTTATTTTCACCTTTCAATGGGATGTACACTGGAAGTTTGACCTAATGAGGGAGTACATTTTCCACTATAAACATAGGCAAAGATTTTTATTTTTAATTATTCATTTAAAATAAAGCATGGCACATACTTTTATTGTAGGCATAAATCATCCCAGGGAAATTCAATACAACTACTTATACATTTTAGGAACAGTAATTTTTTGTGTGTTTGTGACATTGTTAATTACTACTTAGTAAATTCTGTGATAGACCCAAGTGTTTTGAGGAAGTAAAGTCCAGAGGTACAGCAGACCCACACTGTGAATAAAATACTGCTATACAATTCTTTTTAAAAAGTTACTATTTACCATGATATTCTTGTAAAATAAGGAAGAAAGACCCTAGAACTATAGACCACTAATAAGTATTCAGAGAATCTGAAAGATTACATGACTTTGCCCAGTGGATGCATAGTTGACTTTACCCTCCTAGATGAAAAGAGAGGGGGTTTAGGGTTGGAGCATATTCTTTCCTCAATGGTTCCCTAAGTAACTTACTTCTTGCAGAGTTCCTGAGAATTAAGGAATAAAGCCAAGCTCATTTGGAACAAACTTAAAATTACCAAGGTATAACGAGTACGTAGAATATGGTCAGTCCTGGCTTTTTCCATGCTTTCATTTTTGATACTCTAAATGACGAACGAGTTGGCTTCCAAGTTTTCAAAGGAGACACCCAATGTCCATCCAGAATGAAAACAAAATCCCTTTAAATCCTTTAAAATACAATTCCATTCAAAACCTTGAACATAGCTTAGGATAGTAACTCTACTGCAAACACTTACAGGGCACGCTGCACATGAGACCACGACAGAAACTTGTGGTCTGGAAAGAGAAGCCCAGACCAGCATTTGACATTCATCATGTCTGATGTGGGGGCTGCTACAGAATCACTGAAGTTCTTTGATCTCTCTCACCTACTCCTCTAGAGGAAACAGAAACAGTACTTCTAAGACAAAGCCTGGGCACTTGCTCCTCAGAGCAATGAAATGAAGCTCAGAACACGCAGCTGCCTTGAGCATCTCAGTTTCTTACTGTTCACATGCTGGATGATGCAGGGCAAGTGCACAGAAACTGCCACAATGCTCAAGAGCCGGCACTGCTTCTGCAGGGTACAAGAGAGCCACGTGGAAACCACCGGGGTGAAAAGTAACTTTTTAGCAATACAATGTCTAGTATTAGCAGTGCTTCAATCACAACCGGCATGGACATAAGGCAGCTACAAAGAATCTATTTTGTTGGGGGTGGGGGAATGTCTTTCTGGCAAGGTTGGACATTCTAATAACAAAAACACTCTACCTCTAAAGGCAAGGTGGGATCATTTCAACCTGTGGGCCCATAAGTCATAATGGGTCCATCCACTAACACAGTAAGAATTTTTCTGAGACCCCGTGTTGGATATTTACTCAAACTATCTGGTGCTTTGCTAGTTTTCTCAGCTGTGACTGGTACACTCCAACATAAAGACTGTCTGCCATAGGTTTATTGCCCAAGCAGATTCTTCCATGAACACTGGCAACAGGCATATGTACATCCACACACACAGTCTTAAAGAAAAGATGAAAAGCAGATGGCAATACAGCCTTCACATCTGTCAAAGACAATCTTTAACCATAACAAGCCTTTAGACTTAGTGGTTTAAGGTGCATCCCACATAGTGTGGTTAATGAAACAATTTTAAAACTATGCCCTTTTTATAACATAGCCTCCCCAATACTGATCAGTAGAAAAGCACGGTCCAATTATTAAATAACAGCATGTACATTATTTAGAGTTATCTGTGAAGTAAAAAACCTAAAATGTGTTTATTGCTGAGCCCTGGGACTTTAAAGCTGTGCCTGGGTGTCCTTGTCCTGTGTACTCTCAGGTTCTCTGTGGAGTGGAGAGCTTGTACAGCCTTCGTTTTCAAAAGAATAAAGCACAACCCTGAACTCCAGCCACCATATTACGCAGCTGGAGAGGCAGGGGGCAAGCAGGAAGTCTTCACTAGGACCAATATTAAGCTTCTATGGCCCTTGCCTATCTCTCTGTAGGATGATGATGGCATGGCCTATTTTCCCAGGAAAGGAAATATACTCACAAGCACAAGCCACCATGTGCCATTTCAGGGGTTTTTCAGATTTCACGATGTTGGCACATGAACATCAGCAACAACAAACAATCTCTTAAGAATATCCCGGCATGTTGACACGTCTTACAACTGCGAGACACTCAGAAACAGAGCAGCAGTATGTAAGCTTTCAGTGCATCCTGCAAGGGGGTGAGACAAGTACTAAACGTGCCTGCACATCTAGTATGTCTGCACGCTTAGATCTCCGTGGCCTTCTGTTGTAATTAGTTAAAATGATGCAGTGAATACCCTTAGCATGGCGGAGTAAAGTCACGAACTGCACATGCATTCCCAGGGGACTGCTGTGGCAGCTGCCGAGCATGAAGGAAAGCGGCACTTACTACGTATCTATGTCACGGTGATGGTGTGAAATGCTTAAGACATTGCTCCACTTCTTCCCCATCACAGCGTTTAGCAACATTCACCCTATGGAATCGCAGGGCCTGGGGTTTCTGGATGACGCGTAGGTGACCGAAGTTCCAAAGTTCTTGAGTAAACTCAAGAGCTCAAGATCAGTACAGTCTGAAGCCCACATCCTGTCACGTTAAATCCCAGCAGCAACGAGAATTCCCAGTATGTGGTAAGACTGAGGAGGCTCACCATGCAAGCCTGCAGGCTGCCCGCCTAGGGTCGTGGGGCAGGCGCTGCTTAGCTTCCTGTGACCTGTGCCTGCCACAGCTCTATTTCCCAATCATCTTCAGCCTTTCCCAATAGGTCCAGTGGGGCCTCCCCTCCTGACTTCCACTCTGTCATGGACTATTAACCAAAGCTGGCAACTTCTGAAACACAAATAAAGGAATGCCAGACCGAAAAATAGTGACAGCCGCTTCTAAGCCTAATGTTTATACCTACTTATGGTTTATCATAAGAGCATAACCATGCATATTAATGGAAGTCACAGAGTTCATACAACTGTTTAGGAGGGTAGTCAGTCTTTTCTAGAGAAAACTTGCAGAACAAGATGGTGGACATGGCTGCTCCACTGCCAGTAAAGACAGCGCATGGATGGCTCTCACCTGGGGGACCGTGCCATGCTGAGCTGATTGGTGTATAAAACAAAACTCCTAAACTCAGGCAAAACAAAGAAGCTATCTTTGTTTGTTTGTTTGTTTTGTTTTGTTTTGTTTTCAAGAGCCAACTGCTGCCCATAGCTCTACCCACTGTTCCAGAAGATGGAGAGTGGATTCTAGTCTTTGAAATTGATAGTCCGGACATATCTTCACCGGTATTTTTTTATTTAGGGCCTGGGAGGTTCATGGTGCGGAGTGGGATTCCCAAAGAAGTAAAAAGATATCGGAACTACGCTGGTGCACCTTTCAAGAAAAGATGATAGGACCACCATATTGGGTGACAGCACAAACTCACAGCCCTTGATAGGTGTAGACTACTTGTCACTACAAGCTACGCGGTGACACCCATACCCCACCCCCACTCTCTAACAGAGAGGGATACATGAACTTGACAGTCACTGTGACTGGGGGTAACCGTGCCAAGACATCACTGTCAGCACGCTGGGAGCATTCAGGATTTCTCCTCACACTTGGTACAACCATAAGTTGGGGAGTTATCTCCTCCTTAGGAATCAAACAGCTGAGTATGTTAAGGGGTTATTAACTCAAACCAATAGGCACGTGCCTACTCTTTAGTCTTTGGTTTACCTATTTGGGTGACAACGGCCTATGTACTGATGCCAGGTCACAGAGTAAGAACAGAAAAGGCCTTGAAATGCTTCTGTCGTGTTGTAGGGGCTAATAAAGAACGCAATAAAGAACTCGCTTCTATCTACCTGCTTTCCACGGGCACTTAAAAGATAATTCATTTAGAGGCCTAAAAGCTCATCTCTGGTCAGTGTAGGATTGGTTTATTTCACAAACTGAGGAAGTTACATGTGTAAAGGTAAGGTTTAAAGGTCTTTTCTATTTAGCAGTTATCACTAGAAAATACCAGTATTAATTGTGCAGTGAAGAACTTCATTTTTATCAATGGGTTCGGCTTCTGATTTTTGACCTTGCCTTTTAATATACATTTTTAGCTAGTTCTAAACATACTTAATGCCTCACAATAAAGTTAGTCATTTGTCTTCAGTAATGAGTGAATTTAACATTGTTTTTGTTTCCTAGCAGGAAAACTAGAAACATTCTTATAAAAATATTACAGCATTACACAATCAGTAATTGCACCAACATTAGAAATTTTCAGTTGCACTTTTACATGCTACAGAAATATTCATGTAGGCCTCACAAAGGAATTTACACCTTGGAGACGTTTGACAGTGAAAAATCTATAATATGTGTTTTGTGTGCATAGCTGTGCATGGCTTCGGATGTGTGTGCCTGTGTGGGAACCAGAGGACCAGTGCAGGTGTCACTTTCTGGTGTCACCTACTTCATTTTTATTAAGCCGGGGCCTCTCACCACAGAGGCTAAACTGTGTAGCCGCCCGACCCTGGATTACCTACTCATAGTACCAGGACAGGCTGTTTCCATGGCTCCGGACATACCTACTGCAGGTCCTGAGGACAGTCACTTCACCAACTGAGCTATCTTTCCAATCCCCAATGAAATGGATTTAAAAATATGTTCATTACAATACATCTAAAAACAATACTAACAACTCTTAAGATATGAGGACTTTCTCCCATTTAAAAAGAGATTTACTCACTGGGGAGCGCCTGGCAAAGTCTGCACAGTCATTAGCTCAGGGCCTCAGACACACTGAGGTACTATCAGACACCATGCAGGCAGAAAAGTGTGTCACCTCATGTTTGTCAGGCAAACACAATAATAATATTATTATAGGAATTCACGTTAACCCAGAACTAGGGCCTACTTCAAAAAGGGCCATGATTTTAGCAAGCATGGTATATAACTTCCCTGCCACTTGCTGTCTGAGCTACTGTGGTATTTAACAAAATAAGCACTTGTAAAGCATCTTCACCTCTCTAATCTACCACGCATGCCATAACAGCAGACAGGGAAGTCCTGAGAAGGCAGGCTCAGCTTTAACATCAACAGGTTGGAAGCCCAGGACCTGAGGACACAAGAACTGCCCCACAGCCGGAAAGCAGGCAGCGGCTAAATACTCTGGAAGAAATCTCTTGGCTATCTGCAGCCTTGGTTTACTCGCCTGTGAACTGGTATGATGGTAATGGTGGGAACCTTATCTCACCAGTGAGCAACTGGGGACTCAAGTACTGTATGAGACTTGCTGCAGACTGAGTTACGTCCCCTTTCGAGACTCCATTAGCCTCAAATCCCACGACCATCACCTATCTCTATTATCTCACAGAGACCTTACAAAAGACACCAGCAAAACATCTGATTTTCAGGATATTGCATTTTTATCCGCAAGAACTGAGAATGGAACTCCACTTAGCTGGGTGGTCTAATCTGAACTGGAGAGGCAACTTCCAGCAAGGAAAAGTGTGATAAATTCTTTGGAGAAATTACATGAGGCCCTTATGATCAGAAGGGCAGCATCTCCACCCCCCACCCCACCCCCCCCCCGCCAGCCATCTGTCCCCGGAGGCCTACCTTTAGTCATGAGATTACGCTACCACAGGTGAAGAAAAAGCACTCCAAGTGTGGCTAGTGCACTCCATCTGGATTTGGATTGACTGGGGGAACTTCCAAACTCCTACACTTCTGGGGAATTCTACAATGCATTTGTTTGTTTAAAGCACAATTTAAGATTGTCTTCACTGTTTGTAATATTTTGTACACCAGTATAATTGTTATGTTGAGCATTTTAAATTAGGTGTCGATACTTTTCACTTTATTGGCATATATCTTTCACTGCCAGAGCCATGAAAGACACAACTGAGTCCTTTTTGCCTACGTGAAACATCAGTAGTATTTATACTGTCTGATCAGGGACAAATGCCACACAGTGTGCATGTATGCATGTGTACATACACACACACACACACACACACACACACACACACACACACACAGAGAGACAGAGAGACAGACACACACATATATACTCACTCACACAGAGACAGACAGACAGACAGACAGACAGAATTCATCATTTGGATGCAGCAAGAAAAACCAAAGCATCTGGGAGAAGCTGAGTAAAGTGCACTGACCTTTATTTCAGGCTATCCCCTCACATGGTTGTGGTGAATGCTTGAGGGAAAATGGATTTTACTTTATGAAACTATTGCTCTCCCTCCCAGTGACCTGCACTCGAGTAATGACAGATATTCTACACACAGCATGTGCTATCAGGGGCATTTTTTCCAAAGGGAAAACAGTCAAATAAGATCACTAGAGAGCTGAAGTTCTCCTAGCTCAAGTTCAGTTTGAGTAGAAAACGGCATCCATTTGCCAGCGCAGATTTAAATGACATATCACCAACTGGAGATGAAAACAGAAAAGGAAAAAAAAGCCATACAGGCCCCATCGTGAACAGGGTGACATATACTATCGTCTTTGGAGATGGAGACGTGCAGTCTGTCCCACACGAGCACAGATCTTCACATCCCCCGTCTCCTGTTGACACTGCAGCATTCACACCTCATCTATATTAGGCACACAGAGCCTCCAGCTCAAATGGTATCCAAGTCTGGAGCACCAAGCCCACTACATTAGTGGACTCAAATATCAGCTGCCCCCCAAGAAATGTTTGAGGGTCTGAGAAGAGCATGGGAAACAGTTGGAGTAGTCACCGCTCCCCCACATGCTGCAAGTCAAGCCTGGGAGAGCTTTAACTTTAAAATTTCATCTTTGGTATCCTTTGGATCATATTTTTTTTTCCTTCCTTTCCTTATGATGCAGGCACAGCAATTGCCAACTGCCTAATACCAGCCACTATGGCCAAATCAGGAGCAGCGCTGGAGCAAGCAGAGGGGAAGGAAGGAAACTTCCTCAGATGTCCCTGCCAGACCACTAATGGCGAGCAGGCCACAGTGTGAAGAACCGGGGAAAAACAGCTCACTCAAGTAAAAAGCTGAGGCAGCTGCCAAATTGAAAATAAGTACGGTCTACTTTCGATTATCCACAAGTGGTTTAACCACAGGGCCTCCATCTTCCTACATTCAACCTCAGTCTGGGCCGAGACCCAGACATCAAGCAAAGCAGGGGTCTGCAAGCCTGAGCGTTGTGTCTGTGTCTGAAGGGGGGCTCTCAGGGGCCCAGGGCTGCAGCTGTCCTTTTACAAAGCTACTCATAAACTCCCCCTTTACAGTGACAGTGTGTTGTGTGTGGATGGCCACTGAGAGTGAAAGCTGTTTGCATCCTTCTAGTGGTGCTATGGAAAATGTCTTTAAAATTCACAGGAAGACGCCGAGGAAAGGGAAGAAAGTGCTGTTCACTTAGTCAAAGGGCTTTGTGGAGTCTTTACTGTTATCTGGTAGGCACCATCCCAGACACTGTGCCTACCTCATGAGGCTCACCATCCATGCTGGCTAATAAACAGTTGGGACTTAGGAGTCATGATTTCTGAAACCTAGACTATCCTGAAAATGAATGCTGCATTGTCCTCGAGGTAAATGTAATTTCCTCCTCAGCCCTGAAGAACAAGAAACCTTAGTGTGGCTCTCAAAGATGACACAGGAGGACATTTTCAGTGGGGGAAGAAACCTTAGCACAGAGTGGGATGTCTTCGATGGCCTGCTTGTCACAAGCTCACCTGTCTCCCTTTTAAGAGCAGATTTTTATGTCAGCCACCATCCTTCCTTTCAAATCTCCTAAAACAAATAACCTCTTTCTGCTACAGTTACAGATAAAGCTCATGAAGGCCCAAAGCACTCCCCCCTCTCTGTCTGTCTGTCTCTTGTGTCTCTGTCTCTCTGTGTCTGTGTCTGTGTCTGTGTGTCTCTGTCTCTGTCTCTGTCTCTGTCTCTGTCTCTCTCTCTCTCTCTCTCTCTCTCTCTCTCTCTCTCTCTCTCTCTCTCTGTTTGAGACAGGGTTCCTCTGTGTAGCTATGGCTGTCCAGGACTCACTTTATAGACCAGGTTGGCATATAACTCAGAGATCTACCTGCCTCTGCCTCCCAACTGCTGGGATTAAAGGCGAACACCACCATCTTCCCCAAAATCCCTACTAGATGTATATGGAAGAGAAAACAGCTAAGGGGACTGTCTTCAGGGGACTGTCTGTCTTCAGGGGACTGTCTGTCTTCAGGGGACTGTCTGTCTTCAGGGGACTGTCTTCAGGGGGCCGTCTTCAGGGGGCCGTCTTCAGGGGACTGTCTTCAGGGGACTGTCTTCAGGGGACTGCCTTCAGGGGACTGTCTTCAGGGGACTGTCTTCAGGGGACTGTCTGTCTTCAGGGGACTGTCTTCAGGGGACTGTCTTCTAGTGTCCCCGACTGTCTCTAGATCTCTATCAACTACTTTCAAAATAAGATGACTCCAACTCCCAGAAAATCAGGTTTCCTTGTAAAATATAGTGGATAATGAGATATAAAGGTTAGGAAAACTAAGTAATTCTTGAAATCCATCTTTTCTAAAAAAGCATAGTTAATATCTAATATCACCAAAGTGAGTCCTGGCAAGATAAGGGAAACACCACTGCACTGCCCAGTTAGTGAGCTGTCGTGAGGCTGGTGCGGTAAGGAAATTTGGATTCAATGGTTTTCTTGGGTTTTGAAGCAACAGTTGGTCACAGTTCAGAAATAATTTTCCATTAAAAGTGAGTGCTGGGCTAGAGTGTGGCTTACTGGGAGAGTGCTTGCCTAGCATGCATGAGGCCTTGTCCTACCACCGCAACAGAAAGGGGAGGGGTGGGTTATCATTAGACAGCTCCTGAAAAGCAGCAGCTCTAAGTATCCTCAGCCTCTTCCCGTGGTGCCTGCCTGCCACTCACTCAGCCAGGGAAGCAGCGAGGTCACAGTCATATCCTTAAGCCACAAGTGTGCACACTTCCTTCCTAATACCCCATGCTCCTGCAGCCTATTTCCTTACTTGAAATTTATTGCTATAAATACAAGAATGAAAAAAGTGAAATGATGCCAGCTCAGCCATCACTCTGGCTCCAATCCTTGGCTAAATTTATGCATTTCTCTGGTTTGTTTAAATGCCAAAGACTTGGGCACACTAGAAAGATGTTACTCTTTCCTCTTTGGTGAAGAAGCCCCACCTGCCCACTGCATGCAGACGGAAGCTACAAGCGAGTCAAGGGCAAAATGATAAAGATGTGCCTCCAGCTGATGAGGACAGCCGGCTTCAGCTAGAGAGGCAGGGAGGGCAGTCCTCTTTCAGTATCTTGGGCCTTTCCAAAGCTGTAGCCATTTTTCTAACCTCTGTGTCCCCGTCCCCGCCCTTTTTGTTGTTTGTTGTTTTTGACTTGGACTTTGCAGTGCTGAGGATTTAAGCCTGGGCCCTACACTTGCTAGGCAAGTAAGCTCTGTTACTGACCGACATCCCCAGCCACAGATGAAGTCGACAGAAGTGTTAGGCAGGCAGCTGTGAGTGGAGGGTTTGCCCAGCATGCACAGTGCCCTAGCTCTCATCCCAACACCAGAGAAGGTTTGGTTTTGTTTTTAATATTTTTGTTTTAATGTTAGAGGAATGTGGAGTAATTCGGTATGAGAAATGCCAGAGGCAGATGGGCCATGCTAGAAAGCATCCATAAAGAGAAGCTCAGAAGAAAGTGGCCATCAGGACCTAGGGTCAGCAAGCTGAGCATATGTGTAAGAGCCCTCCATCTCGGAAGGCATAGAGCCAGCACCATGCGTCTGAGGAGTCTTCTTGTTTGTTAGTGACCATCGGGGAATGTGAAAATGTTCTTACTCGCTCACCTTTCTTTGTGATCTTATTTCACTCAAGAGAAATCTTCCTTTCCTGTTAAAGCTGAAAATACCCTGCGTTAAGAAACTTAAAACCATTATACTCTTTCTTGCAATTCTGAAATCCTTGGTTTTTTGTTTGTTTGTTTTCTCGAGACAGGGTTTCTCTGTGTAGCCTGGACTAGTTTTGTACACCAGGCTGGCCTCATACTCACAGCAATCCACCTGCCTCTGCCTCCCGAGTGCTGGGATTAAAGGTGTATGCCACTACTGCCCAGCCTGATATCCTTATTTTTAAATCAACTCACATTGCTTGGCTAACACCAGTTTCTGTCCTGTACACACTGATTTAGTGTGAACAGACATTTGAAGTAGATATATTTGCATAGTCATACATGTCTAATATTATACTAACTGGAAATGCCCAAGAGCAAGTACTTTAGGATGTTAGTTATTTTTGTATGGTAGAATATGTACAACTTCAATTCCTTATATTTTGAAAATCTACCATGATCTCAGGTGATGTTTTAAAGATTTATTTAAGTATTAATTATTTGGAAACTTGTATGTCGACGTGTGTTTGTGCCCAGTGTGCAAGTGCCTTTGAAGACCATGAGAGGGTGTGGGAGTGCCTGGAGCTGGAGTTACAGACAGTTGTGATTTACTCAGTGTGCCCTTGGGAATCGGTCACATGGGTCCCCTATAAAAGCAGCAAGCACTCCAAACCATGAAATCTACCTTCCTAGTCTCTCCATATTTCTTTTTAAGATAATTTTTAAAATAAAAAATTTCTTATTCAAAGTGCATCTAAATACTCTAATATAAATGTTGAAGACTATACAATCACTGTCTTTGCAGGAATTACATGGAAAGTGAATTTGAAGTAATATAAAATAAATGTATAACACACAAAGTTAGTTGGGGGAAAAACTGTTTAGCCTTAGATGGTTATTGATGGTTTCCAAAATAGTTAGTATATGCACATGTAACACTGTTACCCAATGGACAGGCTGGACATTTCTAAAGTAAACTTGTAAGTTCAGTAGAAAATGTAACTTCCCCAAATATTCATTTTCTCTGAGAAATCAACTTTCACTCATAGCACAGAAGGAAGTGAATATATTTCCAATTTTTTTTCTAAACAGTAGGTTTTAGTTTGTAAATGTCCTTCTTGTGGAGACTCTTTGGGGTCCATTTCCCAGGTACCGCCAATGTAGGGGGGGATCCTGCCTCCTGCTCGCAAGCACTGGGAAGGAGTCTCCTCTGATTTAATGCTCTAACGGGAGCTACTGCTGTGGGGAGCTTCACTCAGAATTCTCTTACGTGTGTCAGAAACCAAGTCTGTTAAACTCCCCGCTACTGGGTCACCAACAAACCACAGTGTCTGAGCCATGTTTTAGACCCCTGGCATTCTTGTTAAAATTTTTAAAGTATATCAAATAATAAAACTTCATGTGTACTTTTATAAAAATTAACAAGAGAAAAGAATGCCAAGGCAGCCTTCTTAGCAGAGTAGAAAGCCTCACCTTATGTTAAGGCCCTGTGCCCTGTGCTGGGAAGCAGCTGCCCTGTGTGAGAGACCCTGTGCTGTGTCTTCCTGAGGCTCTGACACTCGGAAACGTATCTGCTCTTTCCCTTCCTACAAGGCAGGAAAAGCTAACTGTGTCCCCTACAACAGCTTCAACTCATAGTATTCTTAATTCCAAAGATTCTTGTCCTTTAAACAAACAAACAAACAACAAACAAAAAAAGGGAAGAGTTTGGGACTTTTCAAAACTAAAATACAAACACAGAGACAAAAGATGATTGCATACTATTTTGTTCTTCTTATTTTTCTTTAAAGATCTGCATAGCTCTCCCTCCCCTGCTGGGCACACTGCAGTCAAGGTACAGACTATACTTTCCAAAAGTAGCAATCAGAAACAATGTGGCAAAAAAAAAAAAAAAAAAAAAGACAATCTCCACCGACCTGTTGCAGAGACAGCTGACAAGAACAAGAGTCTGATCATGATGCTGTGAGCAGAAAGGAGCCAACAAATGACTAGTTAAGGTGAAGGCTTGGAGGAGCCAAGTGGCCTTGCTTAACTGAACGCTAAAGGAAGGCCTTACCTGATCCCGCAAGAGAGGAGGAGCGGTGTGCTCGCCTGTAGTTAGTGCGTGCAACCCACACAGCTACCGAAGGGGAAACCACACATTTTTGTCCAACTAATAACTCAAGGAAAACTAACATGAGATTTTGTTTTAATCTTTTCTTTTTTATTCTTATTATTTTTTTCTGAATAAGAAAGGGCCTGTTCCGTGCAGAGGGGCAGAGAAGGTTTTTCATGCACCATGGCTCTGCTGGTGACGTCAGAAGTCCCGCTTCACACAAGGCAGAGCCTTGGGCATCCATTCTGCGTACATATGAACGGTGCTTTTGTGGTCAGAGAGAGTGCCCACAACCACACATTTCCTGAGACTCCTCCTACCCCTAGACTATCAACTGAGCCCTGAATGCCTGATGAGCACGTCTGTTTATAAACATTACCAGCCTAGGGAGCTGGGAAAGACTTACCTATAAGTGAGGTTAGAACGGTTTCTTAGATAAAGCCATTAAGCCGGGGCTGGGGCTATAGCTCTGTTAATAAAAGTGCCTCCCTAGAAGACATGAAGGGGGCCAAGCCCCGGGCTTGCATAACGTTGAGTGTTCTAGTAGACATCTGGCTCAGAACGTCAAGATCACTCTTTGTTACATAGCCAGTTAGATCAAGGCCAGTCTGAGATGCAGGAGACCCTGTCTGAAAAAGAAGAAAACGAGGGGAGGGCAGCTAAACAAGAAACAAAGATAATGATGAAAATGTTTCTTGTGCACAACTTCAAATTGCCTGTGGTTTTGTTTCTAAGTCCAAAAGTCATGTGGATAGACAAAATCTGCATATATATTATATATAACATTATATATATATACATATATATTAGTGCTGTTTGTTATTCCCATTGTCTAGTTAAATTTGAGAAAAATCTGAGCAAAGAAGAATATCATTTCTTCCCTCAAAGCAATAATTCATTAAAGTTTATTTCAAAACAGTTTAGTTATGCACAGTTTATATGTTCTTATCCAGCTTTCTAACCCACCCTAGGTATGGGAATCAGAACCACTTCAGCAAACCCACTCCCTCCAAGAGACAGAAATTCCAGCCCCTTCACAGGGCTTTTTGATTGTCCTAATGATCTTCTTCACACTGAGTTGACTCCTGTCTATTCTCTCACTCCCATGAATCCTAGACCCACATCTAAAGATGCACTTTCAGTAACACTCAGGATAGCAAGGATGTTAATCCAAAACACTATGCAAATTACAAAGTAGTGCAAGTGTGTGTGTGTGTGTGTGTGTGTGTGTGTGTGTGTGTGTTGCCATGGGGGTGCGCTTAGAGATCAAAAGCAAAGAGAAAATAATAGTTCTAGAAGACGAAAGTACAATGGTCAGTTCTAAGATTTCCTTTCCCAGCCTTAGTAAGTAGTCAGTGGATATATTTATCCCACTGTCACCTGAGATACAACATGCATCTGCTGTTGCTGCTCTTCTTCTTCTTCTTCTTCTTCTTCTTCTTCTTCTTCTTCTTCTTCTTCTTCTTCTCCTTCTCCTTCTCCTTCTCCTTCTCCTTCTTTTTCTCCTTCTTCTCCTTCTTCTTCTTCTTCTTCTTCTTCTTCTCCTCCTCCTCCTCCTCCTCCTCCTCCTCCTCCTCCTCCTCCTTCTTCTTCTTCTTCTCTTTGAGGCAGTCTAGCTAGCATTCTTTGATTCACAGTTTTAGCACGTCCTCCTATATTAGCTGACCAAGCTGAGAGGACCAGAGCTACACACCACCATGGGTAGCACACACCTTGCATTATAAAAATACTTTAAGGAAACAATCTATTGTTAAAGTCTGTCCATCTGGCCAAGGGATGCACAAAGAAAAGAAATAACATGCGTCCGTGAGACCACCTGGCAAGAATTATTATGGCTGAAAAGAGAATCTTCAGACCAACTTCCAGACACGAGAGCTAGGATGTCGGCCACAGGCTACAGATCAAACCCTGTGAGCTCTTCTATTTTCTGTCAGGGTTACCACAGTGAAACCAGCCTAGTGAGGGACCTGTGAACATAAGGGTGTCTCTGTGGCTCTTCCCTCATAACAAGGTTGTTGCTAAGCTATGTGTGCATCTCAGAAAGAAATTCAGCATCCAATATGAAAATATGCAGTGTGCTGGCAAGACTGTTTCTGTGTGAATAAAAAATATTAGAAAAGAAAACATTTGCATTGATTTTTATAAGCATTATACAAATGAGTTTTGTGTTTTAAAAGTTACAAAATCAAAAAAGAATAAAAGCTAATTGTGAGGCACTTGCTGAGTATCACAAAACTGGGGCCTATAGAAGATACAAATACACCAAGGCTGAGCTTCCTGAAGAAGCAGCAACCCACAGTCGTGTATGGAAACCTGAGATTGAAGTCGAGAGCTCCCTTGACTGCTTCCCCTTATTCTGAGGTAGGGTCCCTCAGCTGAACCCACACAGATGGTCTAGCTAGCCAGCTTGCTGAAGGATTCCCTGCCTCTGCCTTCCAAATGCTGGGATTAGAGGTTGGCTGCTGTGTCCACCCACGTAGCCTTTCTGTGGGCTCTGGGGATCAGAACCCCTGTCCTCACAGCTGTGCATCCAGCACTCTGCCCACTGAGCCATCCCCCAGCTCAGTCATGAACCAACGCTGCCCCATTGCATAACCTTCTGTATCCCTGCTCTCGCTGCTAGAAAAGAAGACACTGGATCCAGTAACAAGCTCATGGCTAGGAGCTCCAAATGCTCTTGATCCTAAAGTCCCTGACACTTTGATATCATGACTAATACATCAATGAGAAAGTCTCATCTCTCAGCTAACTTCTTAAGCCAGCACTAAGCCAACAGCACTTCATGGGAAGATATACCTCTAAGAACCATCTGTTCAGAGGACGCAGAACAACTGTCCCACTCTATATGCCCACGTGGGTCACCCATGCATGGTTACATCAGTGGATATGGGGGTCACAAAAAGTTGGCAATAAGTAATAGGGATTTGAATCCATAATAACCAAAGGTAACTCAAAATCAAATGTGTGGCAGATCTGAGGCATTTCTGGCAGTGTCCACATTCGAGGCAGCCTTGCTTCTGGTCACATGGCGTGCCCACTCTGCACTGCACTATGGACACACCACATAACATTTTGAATGCTGATGAACCCCTGGAGCTCAGCTTAAAGACTACTGTGTGCTAGGAATCCCACCATTTTTTTTCTGTGCATACAAGTTTTCTATTCCTACAGAAACATAGTGGGAAACAAATTTGAATTTCATAAATCATGTAATGAATTTGACTTGTGATTAGGACGGAATTTCCAACAATTTATAAAATGGTCCTTGACACACTTTTGCCCTTTAACATGTGTATTTATGTAAAGCGGCATTCTTAGCATTGATGACCATAAAACTAAAATCTTAATTAACTTGAAAAGCACTGAAGATACTCTGTATCTACAGTATCACACTCCACAAGATTTAGTTCTTTATGTAAAAGCACAAAAGCAATCCTATCTCATTAGTATGCAAATTTGATTTTTATCCTTAATATATATATATATATATATATATATATATATATATATATGCCAAAGGATTGTTGAAATTATGATTAGTTATAAGTGAGCATTTGGTTATATATCTTTTTACATGCCAATACAGCCAGATGACATAAAATTTTCTCAGGCAAAAGAGGGCTCATGAGTAGAAAAAGTTTAAAGCCTGCTCTACGTCACTTAGGCCAGGCCTTACTAACATTCTTAGGCATGAATATATTATTAAAAGTGCAATACAGTGCCTGGGCTCAAGTCCACTTCTATGACCTATATACTAACCGCACGGTCATGGGTCGCCTCCTCCTTGCATTTGTAGTCCAGATTCCACGTCTGCAGAATGGGTAGCCATCTTATCCTAACTGAGTTGACAACAATGTGCATTTATGTTTGGCCTTGGCATTTAAATCAACTGATACGTCCTACGATTTGCCTAGCACCACTAAGCTTTCTCGATAAAGTAAAGAGCATTTGAGCCAATAAAATACAGGCCGCCTGGCCAGAAAGGTGAGGCCGAAGAAATACTTGTTGAAGTGATGGAATGCGTAAATTATTAGAGGAAAAAGTTTGGCCTAAACGTCTGTAGCATGGCCGAGCAAAAGTCAGAAGAATGCTCGCACAGGAACAGGGTGGACAGGAAGCAAGAAAGCCATCTGGATGTGCTCTACTGAAGTCAAGGTCGGCGTCCGATCTCCAAATAGCTCCTTTATCTTCCGTAACCACATCAGCTTGAGGGCCACAGTGAGCTTCAGCAAGTATAGCACCGACACTCAGAGCTGGAGATGAAACCGAACACTGCTGCAGCTTTGCTCCCTTGTCATCTAAGGAATGTGGATGGAGGCATGTACTGTGGAGCGTGGCCCCCAGGAAAGGCCTCTTGTAATGTTCTGACAGAAAGTGCTCCTGCTATGCCCTGTCTCAGGTAGTACCTGCGGCAGGATTGTTTTACATGCACATTGTGACTCCTAATACATGCATGGGTGAGACTGTGCACAGATAGCTGAATACTCCAGAACTGCTTTTTACAATCTGGAGTGAATCCACTTGAGTCCAGTAACTTCTGGTTCCCCAGTTAACTGGACCTAGTTCACTGATCAAAACCTAATTTTAATTTTGGTCTTTGGAGCCCATGTTGAAGAGAGAAGCTAAGACTGCTGATTAATGAGAGGCTCACCTGTGTCACACCCACTTCCAGGGTGTCAACAGGAAAGTGAGCAACATGCTTGTGAGGGCAATGCAGACAGAGCAGAGCCTCTACCTCAGTTCACCTTAGCAACTGTCAATGGATGCTGTCATACTGTGGCGGTGGGAGGTGGGGTGCGGGACACAAAGCATCAGGGAAAAACAGGAGGCTCTTTGGTCAAAGTGGGAATTCTCAGTCCACAGCAAGTGTATACCCTTAAAAGATTACCCTAATACACAAGGTTTTGCTGTTGTGTGGCCAAACTGGAGCTTGGCACACAGTCAAAACATTTGGAGAGGATCAATTTTCTAAATATACTTTAACCATTTGAAGGCCTGAGTCCTACCAGAAATACATGTTTTTCTTTCCATTTTTTCTCTTTAACTCAGTCTGAACAACAGTTATTGAGCATTCACTGTTACAAAGAACCGTCAGAAGCACTGAGAAAACATGGTCCCAGTGTTCAAGAAAACACAGCCTGGTGGAGACGAATTCACACACAACTGACTACCATGTAAGCCAGACATAGCTAGCATAAGGCAGCGTCAGCCATGTGTGATGGGAAAGGGAGGAGGAAGCAGTAGGCTAACCAAGGAAAGATGGACAGGAGAGCAGGCGTTCCCCTGCCTGTTCCAGAAAATATCTGGGGCAGCACAAAGGTTAAGCGGGATTTCAACAGGCAGAGGAAGTACTGGGCAGCCGAGGAGCCCAGAAGAGGAGGTGGACACAGCGGGTGAATGCTCCTGTGCGCCTTTACGCGTTACCTCTGCTATGTACCCTGGGCACCAGAGTGTCACCACCACCCATGGCTTTTCGTTGAATAGTCTCACTGATAGGCTCAAACGGTTCTTGGGCGTTTTCCAGTCTAATGTTCACCTATAATGTCTTCTCCACGGCTTGACTCCCCATTTAGACAGGGCAGGCTTTAACATGTGGCTTGCAGAGAAAAGTGAAACCACAGGCACCAGCAGGACTCAGAATAAAAAACACATTTTGAAATAAAATAAAGGTTAAGCTCTCATACCAACAGACCTTGCTTGATCAGCAAAAAGGTAGGTGTTAACAGGAAATCAGTGTATTGTGTAATCCCCCGTTTCACCCGCCACAAAATTGCACTGTAATTCAAAGTAAGGGAAGCAACAATTGGATGGATGGCCAGCTCTTGTTGTTTACATAGTTTAATGCACAAATGTGCAGTTTCCATGGCTTCCAGGATGACGTGATTTACACGAAGCCCTAACGAGAAATAAGCTTGAGCATTGCGTTATGGCTGGCATATGGTGAAACTGAAAGCAAAGCTCTTTCTCCCACTCCCTGAAAGACATTTAAAATATTCTCCCCATCAGAGACATTCATTTTTTTTTTATCTTACACTCTGTTAATTCTTCTCTTACACAAACATTTTTTTTTTAACAAATAGAGTGGAAAATAAAACACAACAATAACAGAAAATGCTCTTTGCATGTTAATCACAGAATGATCGGTGACAACTGAATAAACTTTACGGATATCTATAACCTTGTCATTTAAAAACTTAATGATAGGCATTAAAATACTCTTGAACTACCAGGTAAGATAGGATCCCTAGGCTGAGGCTAACATGCTGTTCATAACAAATTTTACAAGCAAACTTCGGGGAGAATTTGCACAAAGAAGCTGTATACAAGGCCCTCCCCCTGCCAGTTCTTACGGATGAGATCTACACAGACAGGTCACACTTCTGAGTCTGAGGGAACATCTTTTGTTTACCTTTGTGTGTGCACATGTGCAGGTGTGTGTGTATACCACGTGTACAGGTGCTTGCGAAGGCCAAAGGAAGTATCAGATTCTCCGGGAAGCTGGCGTTGCAGGCGGTCGTAACCTGCCTAACATGGGGCTGGGAGCCATTCAGAACATCTTGATCAGGAGGATAAGGGGGGTTGTTTTAATTAGTCTTCCCCAGATGTCCCCAGTGTCTTCTTTCCTTTGTTCCTACTTGGACTTCATTTAAAGCACCACTGATGAAGTTTAGGACTGTGGGTTTATTATGGAGGAAGGGACTAGGTAAGCCCATTTTACCACAACTAGGAAACAAGGCATGGAGATGTAATCTCCACCCTGACTTGCTATTCTGGAACAGTGAGCAGTTGACACGCCCTGGGCACTATGTGAGTCCCGAATTAACATCTTCCCAAAAAAAAAAGAGAGTCAAGGGAAGATCTGGCTGTGGCTCGATTTCCCATTAAAAAATGTTAAATATTGGAGTTTATTTCTTAAACAGATTGACTTACACATGAGAGCCATTCATTGAAAACCATCATTAATAAACACCAAAACCTGGGTGCGTGCGTACACGTGTGCGTACAGCACAGGTATGGAGCCCAGTGACAACTTACAGAAGTCACTTCCCCCTTCCACACGCGTGTGTCGGAGGTGGAACTCAGGCCATGAGGTGGGCAGCAAAGCACTTTTACTCGCTGAGCCTCCGCAGCAGCCCACTAACCAAGAGTTTCGTAGTGTTCTACGCTTCATGTTCTTAGTTGAGAAATTGATCCTGGAGCTGGATGGCAGTTTTCACTTCTAGCTATATCTGTATTCACACTATCAGACAAATCTTCAACCTAAAATCCTCTGTGCGGAAACTCATTAAAGTGCCGTTGGAAAGGAGATCCCAACACCGCTGCTTTCCCTTTGCCTAATGACTCAAGACCTCTCTCATAAATACATTCTAATTAAATTATGCTGTTCTGGTGCCTCCTCATGCAATCCGTGGGCAACTGAACCAGCTACTCCTGGCAGCTGACACTTCATCCAAGAACTTCCGCTGCCTGCTTTCCTTCCTTCCCCTGCTTGTCTTCCCCTACTCCCTTCCTTCTTTCTCCTCCCAGGTTTTTGAGTCAGGAATCTTGGCTGACAAGCCCTACTTTAAGAGTTGGTCCTAGGATTTCACTGGGTTATGTTTCTCTTACTATGACTTATAAAATACAAATGACCCAAGCAAATGTATCTCTTGTATACTAGAAGAACACTGCTTTTTAATGCTTGGTGGAAGAACGAAACAAAAAAGGTCAATAGGTTATTCACTGTCTAGGCAGGGATGCTGTAGAGGGGAAGATGTACCAACTAAAATCATCAGGACGTGTCTTGCAAAAGTTATCAGCAAGGATGCTCTGCAGAGTGGTAAATGACAGTGATTCTTTACCATGTCAGGATATATGGTGTGCAGGGTGCTGATGAATATAAGTCAAACATGAGGAGTAATTTGATGCCTCAGCAAGTACCATGGCTTATGATGTGATTTCCATTGGAACTTGATATTTTTAAACAGAATGTAGGAATAGCTGTTTTCCCTTTCACACTTTGCTGTATCTCTCAGTAGCTTTAAAGGGTAAATGAGAGATTAGCAGAAATTTGATCATTTGTAGTGAAGAAGGTTATAGGTGATATAATTGCATCTTTTTGCTAAGTCTGGAGGCAGCTTGTCTAGCCCTGAGAGAAACAGGCTGGACACTACTGCTACCTTCTCTCAACCACATCGCTACTGTTGAGAATCCTGGCATTAGCACTGTGTACTACCAAGACTTTGAAGGTGCTAGGGTTGAGTGTTTTCCTTTCCTTTGTTCTTTCTGCCAATACTTCAAGGTGAGTATAAGGTTAATTATGTGGCTGTGGCAACCACTGGACTGGATATTCACTTGTTGAGATATAATGAACTTTACGATACTATTTATTTTAGAGATCTCATTTCACAGCAGAAGCTCACCTAGCAACTGCTGACAAACACACCAAATCATAAAGGAGATTCGTTTTCGTAAGTCAGAGACTATTAAAAAAAAAGTCAATGGCTTAACATCAGTATTTACCATATAATGGATCAATTATTCTTACTTGGACCCCCCATGCCCTTTAGCATAAGATGTAAATGTGATGGCCAAGTGTGTGTGTGTGTGTGTGTGTGTGTGTGTGTGTGTGTGTGTGTGTTTTACTGGGACTTGTACATAACAGGTAAGTACCCTGGCACTAAGCTACCTCCCCAGCCCTTTGCAGTTGATTTTGGCTAGCATCTGTTGGGTTCTTCCAGGGTTCCAGGAGAAGCATTCTAAGTGCATTACAGAAATTAACTTTTACTTTGATTCCTCTCATACAAATAAGAAAACTGCATCCCAGAAAGTGTATGGCGCTTGTTCAAGACTGCAATGCTAACAAAAGGACAGCTGGGGTCTGAAGGCCCAAGTGGGCTCTGGAGTCTGAAACTCTATGGACCACGCAGTTTCCTATAGCAACCTGACTCTCAACAGTGAGAATGAAGACCACAGAGACCCCGCCTATGTGGATGTGTGTCCTTAGTACTAGTAACCACAACATGACAAGTAAATAGACATGTTCCACAGCGCACGTTTGATCAGCCATAGAAGCCATCACAGCCACCAAGGCCGCATAGAGGTGAAAGTTGGACTATATCAGAGACTTAAAGTAAGCCACAGGTAAGGCTGGCATGGTGGCACATGTTGATAGTCCCAGGATCTCAGGAGGCTGAAACAGGAGTATAGTTGGAGTCCCAGAGTTCAAGGTCAGCCTGAGCAACATAATAAGACCTCATTTCAAAAAATAAACTAATAACTAAATAAGCCGCAGGTATAACTTCTGCATAAGACAGTGTATTTCCACCCTGGGTGAAGTTACAAATACTTGTTGTCACTACTCAAGCTCTGTATATAATGAACTATGTAACTCTAGTTCAATTTTTCAAGCATATAAACAACACTTACAAGGGGAAAGTATTCCTAAGCCTAAAATCCAAAATTTGAAGTGCTACAAACTATCAACAGCACCAACGCACCAAGAGAGTCACAAGTGAAAAATTCCACGCCTGATTTCACATGGAAGCCATAGCCAAGATGTATTTGCATTAAAGACACTGTCTAAAATAGCCTGCAGGCTCTCACACATATATGGACTTATGTATATACACACATATATAGATATATGTTTTATTAGTGCTACTATATATAAAATATTATATATAAATATATAAACACAAACAAATTTTAAGTTTAGATTTGAGTTGTATCCTCTAAGATAGCTCAGCACGAAAGTACAAACATCCCAAAAGTTAAAAATATGCAATCTTTGAAACACTTTTGAATCTGATCATTTAGATAAGAGATACTCAGCCTGTCTGCCCATATAAAACTACAACCTTAGGGCAGACATCACCTGTATAAGGAGCTATGATTAGAACAAGCCAAAAACAAAATACACAAACAAACAAGCAAAACCCTCAGCATTCTTTTCCCATCAAGTAAACAATATGAGATGCATATTTTAATCACACCGATCTGAGTTCGAATCTCAGTTTGCTCTATGCTAAATATTGCACAGGAAATTCTGCCCCAAGCAAGCCACAGATATTTGTGTCAGAAACGAGGCTATAAACAACTGCTTACCATGGAGGACAGATACGAACTGAACAGGGCTCACGAGGGCACCACTCTGAATTTTCATTAGCATTTTGCAAGTGATCAATAACTGATGACAATTTGCAGAGGGTACTGGCAACCAACAACATGTCTTCCTGGATTTGTACAGGGATCTACTTCTTGAGGATTCCTTTGCTGGTATTTTCTCAAAGGGCTCAATCAAATATTCCTCTATAAAATTTCAGACTTCAACATCTAATATAGTAAATGTACACTAAGAGAGGACAGGAAGAGATGCCTTCAGCTGTCTCTTCTCAAAATACAACTGGATCTCATATTAAATCCCTTTTTGAATGCTATACTTATGGGGCAGTAATAGTCACTTTTCAACTGAGAAGACGGAGCCCAGACTGGAGTAATATGTGTGAGCCAGAATGGAACGGGAACCAGGAGCCGCATGGCTGGTTGTCAGATTCCTAGTCAAGGGCACCAGCCATGATTCTTCACACCCGTCCTCTTCCCTTAAGACAGTAAGTAGTTTTACTTCCAAGAGGAGATGAGAGAGATCTGAGAGTGATAGCCCCCACCCCACCCCCTGGGGAGAGGCCATTTTTTTTCCAAACCATTCCTAAGCAAGGCATAATACCGCAGAGAGAAGTAAGGAGATTCTGAGGTGGTGAGGTCCCTGCCTTCAAAGCAAGCCAGGCAGCAAACACAAATGCACGCAATTTGAAATTTTAATTAGGGTGCCATGTGCTGGTGACATATGGCGACATGCTGACAGCTGGGTGTCCAGGTTCAGGAACAGACCTGGGTTCTGAAGTCACAGTTGGCAGAAGCAAACTTCTCTGCTTGTGCGCTAGGTGCTAGTGTGCCTGGATAGTGTGTTGCCAACATCCCCTGCTTCCCCGCACTGCCATCCTGCCGTTTACAGGCGCTGTGTGTAGAGGGCCACCACTGCAGCTCAGATGCACAGTGAAACAAAGACAAGAAGAAATGAAAAAAATTAAAAAACCCAGTCCCAGGATCAGAGCCCAGGTTGGACCATGTTCATAACAGCACTGCCATTGATCTGTGGTGGCACTGGGACTCTCACACTGGTCCTTACAGTGGGCGCTCTCTGTGGTACAGGGAGAAAGAGCACTGTTACCTATTCCAAAGGGCACAGGAATAAAGCTCTTTTATACTGCCAAGTGTGACTTGAAAGTAGGTGGCATACGCCAGATGAGTCATGTGAGTGAGGTGCGGAAACTGAATCAAAACATTTTAAGACAACTTGTTAAGCATTAAAAGTCAAGTTTGTTAACTTTTTCCTTCTCTCAGACTTTTTCTTCTGTGATGAATTAATAGTGGTTAGCTTGACCTTTGAAGCTCAGTAGGCTGCCTCAAATGTCACTAAATGGGTTAATGAATTGCCTTGCAGCTCTCCCATGCCCCTGTGCCTGTCCCTCTCAGACTGTTCACTGTGTGTGATGTATACTGTTTGAGTCTGCTGTTTCCAGGCACACCCAGGACCCACCAGGAACACACTGAGGCTTCCCAGCCACACTGTGCATCGTTAGAAGGGCCACTCTCAGGATCCTTTTCTACAGAGAGACTCCTTCTGAAACAAACTTTGACAGCACAGGTCTACAGCGGTAAACAGACAAAGCTGGCCCTCTGTAGCTCTACGGATAATCAGAGTTTCTAATCAAGCCATGCAATTCTTCTGGAATACTGTAAATATTGGCACCAAGTCTCTCCACCACCCCCCCCCCCGACATTCCGAACTACTGAGTGAATTTAAGGTAGACTTACCACTGGAGTAAAACTTAATAATACACCAACAAGATTAAAAGCAAGCATTTTCCTGCTTCCCCCACCTCCTACCCCAGTTTTAAATGGTCTAATGTACTTCACTTTGTCTTTTACTATCAGGATTATTATAAGGATGCAAAAAAAGTGCATGACGTCACAACACATTCTACTTGGAGTTAATTTTTGGAAAGAAGTAAAACGAACTGAAGGTAAACATTAGCCATGTCAGGATTTGGACAACATGGCTGGACAAGAAGGACAACCAACTTTATAACCCAGTGGTAAGCCCCGTAACCGCTTTATACAGCAAATATGCTTGTGTATATATTCACCCTTAAGCACAGAGCATGCTGAGGGGAAGAACGGGACCTCTGGCGGCTCCTCTGACTTTCAGATCTGCTCTCCCCTGAGGAATGTGGCTGGATGCTCCTGTAAGAGCAACAGAGAAGCCACACAAGCAGCTGCCCAACTCCAGATACACACTTCCCAGTCCTCTCAAGCTTGCTGTAATGTGACAGTTCCTTTGCCTGGAATAAGTGGTCCACAGCCACACTGCAGGATTCACTAGACATTCAGGATATGATGCTGAGAGGCAGAGCGTTCCCGCCATGCTAACGCCCTTTATAACACTCTTGGCTTCTAGCTTACATCAAGGCTGGGGTACTAGTTACTGATTCTATGATTTAAAAAGCAGACTATAACTACAATTTTCTTAGAATATACCTCCAAACTCTTTACAATAACCTACTACCCTAATAGTATGGCTAAGCTAATAAAAGCTGAAGTTCATGGTGTCTACAATAATACTATGAAGAAGTACCCTTCAGAAGAGGGCTTCCTCATGGTTCTAAAAGTCTACTGCTAATGAAGTATACAGTTTCATCATGTATGTCAAAGGAAGGAAATGTGTTAGGAAGCCTTTATTAAGCACCCTTTTTGGCTAGGTAAACTAACACTAGATAAAACAAGTCATTTCTCTCATGCAAAAGTCAATTTCTCAAACACAATTATATATAAGTAAAATGAATACAGCATTATGTTTTTAACAATCATAACTTTTAACAATATAGTATGAATAAAAATAGAAAACAGGATGACCTGTAGAGAACTCTAGACTGAAATAGTCACCCACACAATATTGTTCATGAGAATAAATTCCTAATTAGACTTTGAAATACAAAGAACTCAAGAAAATTAAAGTTGAGGTAAAATATTCATTGGGTCACATTTCATGCGTGGTGCTTCGCTGTTTTGCCTGGCTAACAAAACAGGGACTAGCAAGTGGTAGGATGAATGTGGTGTAAGATGCTTTTGACAAAGGAAATCTCAATGGAGAAAAATTAACATTCCATGAAATACAATAAAAAGAAAATGTTATAAACGAACACCTGAAATTTTTGCAAATGTGCACACTGGAGAATTGAAAATATTACGTACAAATTGCCGGCTATCACTATTTGAACTGTGGTGGCTAAAGTCAGAGAAACATGAAACAAGAGGTAGAGGTAGGAACAGCCAGCATTGGTTCACCAGAAAGCTACAGAGAAAAAAGTCCTGATCTTAAAAAATAACAAAACAAAACAAAAACAAAGTCACAGGGATTTGTGGTGGGTCTTCAACACCGAATGGATCTCTACACCGTCAGAATGTCTAGGCTGATGTGATCACATTTGTTAAACAGTTTTGAGAACTCTAGAAAGCAAGAGCCCTGAGCCACCTGTCAGTGGGAGGTCAGGGTCAGGGTCAGGGTTGGGTCAGGGTCAGGGTCAGGGTCAGGGTCAGGGTCAGGGTCGGGTCGGGTCAGGGTCAGGGTCAGGGCTCTTTTAGGTAAAGAGAAAAGCGGCCAGCGTGTAACAGATAGCTAGAAGGGTGCTGGTGCAGCTCTTCTGTGTGTCCTTCGCCGTTACTACGCAACGCACCTCTTTGTATCTAGAACAATGGGGTTGGGGCTTAAGCCTCCTCATTTTTAAATTCTTTTTGTGAAGAATTAAGTTACCAAGAAGAGACTCGATATCCTAAGAGCATATATAGGGGGAGGAGGTCTCCCTCAATCACAGACATAGGGGAGGGGAGAAGGGGGGAAGTGGGAGGGAGGGAAGAATGGGAGGAAACAGGGGAAGGGCTACAAACGAGATGTAATATGAATAAATTAATAAAAAAAGAATTAAGCTTGTGTGGAAATTATTAATTTTCCATATAAGAACTACTGGAGCTAGAGATGCACCTTACAGCATTTGCCACATCACTATCAAAACCAATTCGTTTATTAATTAAAGGAACTATTATTATGACCTAAATTAGGCGTGAACAATGGAGACAGGATTGATCCACTTCAAAACAGTGGACAATATACAAGATACGGAGACCGAGATGACTGCCCTAGCCGTGCGTCAGAAAAGAAACTGATAACTCATTGAGAGAAAAAGATAACAGCCATCTGAGACATGTATGCTTCAGAGAACTCACAAGGGATTCTGGAACATACCAAGACACTGAAGTGGGCTAAGCATTCTACATAATGTATTTCAAAATCTACACAGTAACTTTATGAAGTAGGCGTCTTTACAGGACATTAAGAAAGGAAACGGGAAAATTAGACTCAAAGTTTAAGATCAAGGGCAGACAGCTAGCTGGTAAGGATCTGAACCCAGATCTCCACCAGATGCAAAATTATATTGTTAAACAAATTAGCTAATTATCAAATCAAATCAATCTTGTTAATTTTCACCACGACATTATACTAACGCTGTTCCTCTCTACACAAGCACTCCTCCATTTTAATTAAATCTATCAGACCAATCAGTTAATTGGGTCAAAAGTTAAGTTCACTTTGAATGTACATAGACCAAGCCCTGACAGAAGTGTAAGAACAAGTAGGTGAGAGCATTACGTTAGAATATCAATGTCACAGCAGGACGCTTGCCTTTTGCTATTCCCACCAAAGGCCATAAAACACAATGTGAAAGGCAAAAGTGTTGATATGTGAAGTAAGCGCCTTAGCCATCACGACTGTTTTCTGGGATCCAGGAGCTTTGCAGTCTATTTAGAAAATGCCCTGTTTCTGTACCATCCAGATACAAACCATCCAGCATCGTTCTGCTACAGCTAACACACAAAACATTTAAAGAGAAACAGCAAGGGATACTACTGTGCGCCCTGCTACCAGGTCTAATTCTAACTAGGTATTGGAAGACACAGCTCTAATATGGCTAATTTAATAGAGGTAAATGGGTCTGAAGGAGAAGAAAAACACCACCAGACAGTACAGTCTGAGGGCTGCAGTGGTCACCTCACTCGAGAGACTGTCAAGATGGTGAAGCTGGAAACCAAGAGTAAAGTAAATAAATGCATGCATGCATGCATACATACATACATACATACATACATACATACATATTAAAGGTCCTTGTACTCTTCAGTCAGTCACCAAAAGAAATAACAGAAAAGCTTCTTTTCATATTATGCTTTTCAGGTCTATCTTAGGCCCCACTGTTCTGAATAACAGAGATAAAATTTTTCATAAGCACACAAACACTTCATAAATTGGTACGAACCAAAGGCGCTGGCCACCTGCCAACGTCGGTAGGTCTTGGAAGCACATCCTATGCCAATAGCAATCCCCTCCCACATCAGGGGATTCTGGCAGTCTCTGCCTGTTTGGAACTCCATGCTAAGCTAATCTGAAAACCATCAGAGTATTTTAAGGCCATGAGTAAGAGTTCTCAAGAGTGAGAATAAAAAATGTTCAAATTTGGAAAAGCAGATTAAAGACAGGTACACAACCAGGCAAGGGCCTGTGAAGATGGCCAACGATTCTTCGGGATCCTAAGCTGGATGAATCCACAGTGACTTCAAGGACTTCCCTTCTAGAATGAGCCTCCGAATCCCCTCTGCATTTCCAATGAAGGCAATCACAAATACTCACAAATACCTCTTATTCTGATATTTCAAAACTCAATAAAGGCTCAGTTCCACATGGTGGCCTAAAATTAGAGAGTTAAAACAGACTAAAGAAAGAGAAGGAAGCTTTTTGTTGGGTTATTTTTAATATTCTTTAAAGCTTCTCCAGCCCATTTTTTAAAGTTTTAAGTCATGGTTTGGAAAAAAGGCAAGAAGCCCCTGTAGGGCAAACCCAGCTCCACATGCACGCCCAGCGGTGGTGAGTTAGGATTTCCTGACATCTGGGGAACCACATGGCTTCCTAACAACTCGCCAATACTGTGAACCCAGACACAGCACAGTTATGCCCATTTTGTGCAATGGATGAGGAGGAGGAGGAGGAGGAGGAGGAGGAGGAGGAGGAGGGACGAGGAAAGGAGACCGATGCGGCGAGTGCCACAGAGCCACCAGGCTGCAAAGATACAGATAAGCACCTAAGTGATGACATCACAAGACCCTACCAAGGCTTCCAAACCCAGCCACTATCTGCACACCAGAAGCTGAGGGAATCGCCCCCCCCCCAAAAACAAAACAAAACAAAACAAAACAAAACTTCAGCCGGGTCCCCTGGCCTGTAATGAATTGGGGCCTGTAATGGGAGGAAGCTGGTTTTCAGAACTGAAGAAAGTGCTGCTGCTGAGGGGAAGAAGAGGAGGCCGCCAACCAACCAGGCTGGGGACAGGCACAATTGGTAGAGCAGTCACCAGCGTCTCCAGGAAGCAAATCCCATGCGTGGAGCACTTATCCACCCAGGTCACGGTGAAGCTGTATCATAGCAACTTGTGACTTGAAATACTACTATTCATGTGGTCATTAGTTTTTCTTGGTTCTTTTCACTTACCGGTATTTTTGATAGCCAAATCCTTAGAAGAAAGGGGAGGCTATGAGAATGTTGTCAAATTTCAATAATGCTGGGGGGGAGGGGTCACCAATCTTTTAACGGCTGGGTCCAGCATTCTTTCTGGAGTTACCCAGTAACAGATTAATGTAGCTAAGCATTGTAACACTGGGCTGAAGTACTAAGAAAACATGCCTGAAATTTACAAGTAGATGTCTTTTGCTTTCTTAAAAAAAAAATCCTCGTTTTCACTGCCAGCTTCTTTCTTCCTAATTTATTATAGTGTCAAAACCTATGTCTGGTCCTGGAACATTTTCTGGCACAAAGTTGGCTTTTGATTGTACCAGACTATTAAGGCTACCAAACCTCAATCACAAAACTACCAGAAGAGTTTAATGCTCACAGGGAAACAAAACACATGCAAGACAAGAGATGGGGTCAGTGCTGAATGCAATCCAGGCCTTAGCCACATACGTGTCTGTGAGGGCCAGGTGAGCAAAAGACACTTGATGTCCGTGACCTTCAATTCACACTTCTGAGCTCTGGTACCTCACACATCCTAATTCCAAAAAGCACATTCTCCCAAATCTAGATGTTGTGTGTTGCACTTCAGCAGTGCTTCAGTTCCAGCCAAAGATGCCCAAAAGCTCAAATTTACAACCTACCCCGAGACTAACTGCCATTCCTCCTGCTCCCACGCACTTAAGATGAATCACTTTTTAAAGTATCCATAAAATGGGGTGAGCTGTGTATGTGTGTTTATAAGCAAAGGACTGAGGAAGCCAGGAAAAGGTGCTTCCGATTCTAATGAACAGCAGCTCGGCCTGGGAAAGGACCTGGCCTCTGAGCATGGTTCATGCCTCTCGCACAAGAGCAACAGTCAGAAATGGCAGTCATCTGCTGAGCAGCCATAGTTCTGGAGCTGAGAGTTGATCAGCTGAGGGGCTGGGGCTAGGGTTCAGCTCTTAGACATACTGCTCTCCCAGGGGACTGGAGTTCAATTCCTGAACAGACATCAGGAGCCATTTATATTTCCAGCCGCAGAAGGACCCAACTTCTCTGGCCTCTGTGGGCATCTGAACTCATGTGCATATGGCTCCCCACACAGATACACACTCATAATCATAATAAAAAAATAAATCTTATCTTTAAAAAATTAGTTGGAAATACCACAGGAATGAAACTTGTTCTGTTGCAAACGACATCATATGGGCATTGGGACTGTGGCCTCTAGAGTCACCTGCCTGGTACCACCAATTCCTTGGCCAGAAAACTGAGGACTAACAGTATTATGCTCACGGGTAGGGTGAGGGTTCTGTGAGAGAAATGATTGAAAACTGATGAGGCTTAGAACACTGCTGTCTGCTGCACAGCACCATTCAATAATGCTATTACATATATAGTTACCTCACAGTTTAATTTCATAAAGCTGATTGATTTAATATCACCATTATTAAAATTAAATAGCCCTGTAACAAGAAATAGCAATGTGTGGTATTTCCTCTTACTCTAAAACATAAATGTGAGTTGAAGTTTTCAGAGTCCAAGATGTGTCCCAAGCCATTTTCAGCTATCAGCCAGTACTTAGCAAGTATCTCAGACCCAGCACCCTAACACTGTTAACCGTTCTGTCCTTTGATACTAAAACACAGGACGTCTTTCCAGAACAGGCAAATGGAGTGTCTCGAACAAAGCTCTGGTGCTGAGCTCACTGGCTTATGGATCTACTTATGCGAACACTGGAGAAACAACCAGTGCTGCTTCTTAGAGCCACGCTTTGGACTCTGCACCTGCAGCCCAGGAGCCTGTGTAGCGGAGGCAGAGAGAGGACAAGAGAGACTCCCTGAAGTCACACACAGCCCATGCTTTAGTTTCAGGGCTGGGGCTGTCGTCTGCTTTGCCTTTTGTCTCCTCTGTGCTCTGAAGGGCCCTGACTAACTTCCAGCTGGCTGCTCTCCTCCATGGCCCTTCACCCTGCTGTACATTTTGACTTCAGTACTTGGATTTGAACACGTTACCCATTTGGTCCCATACTAGCTTGACACTCTGACCAGCCCTGGTGCCCTAGATTTCTAAGAAGCACTAAGCTGAGCACGTTCCTTTACAGTACAATAAGCCTACAAAATAAATATTATTATGTCTATGAAACAGACATTACTTTCTGTGTTTCAGGATTGAATACTAACTGTAACCTAATTTTTCTCAGATGGAATCAGGAACACAGGACTTTGAATTGAGCTCAGACTCCTGTAGGTATGGTCTTAAGTAATGGATGTAACTTGGAAAAATGCAAATTAGGTCTTATAACAACAGTTAATAGTAAAATATTGCCTAAAATTGTTGTTGAAGAAGGAACTGTCCAGACATACCAAGTGGCCAAACACAACTTCAGAAGAACAATCTTTTTATCTGTCATAAGCACCCAAGATTAATTTACAAAATTCACCTAAATGCCAGCCTTCCCTCCACGGCACAGAGTTAAGCAATTTGCATAAAGCAAACAGTGTTTTCATGGCAGGGCCAGGACCTGCACTCAGATGACTATGTTATCCTTTCTGAAGAACCAAGAGCAATGAGCAACTCATGCAAGGAAGGCAAAAATGTTTCAAACTAAAATAGAAAAGAAAGAGGGGGGAGGGAGAAGAAGAAGTCCCCTACATCTTGGCCTCAGTTCTCTGTATATATCTGGCTCTGCAGCACAGCATACAATAGACACTTTGTTCAGCTATGCTGGGCTATTCAGCTGCTATAATTCTGGGTGCTTCGGCCAATTGTGTTCTTCCTTTCCTGAAACTGAAAAGACGGTTATGTAAGAAAGTATCAAGAGAAAGCTAACCTCTTCAGTTCACCAACTGGCCAAACCAGACCCACCAACTCTGGGCACTGAGTCTTCTAGGAAGGCCAGAAGAGGAGTCAGACGATCAGCCTCCTTGCGTAGTGCTGCCTCTGCCTTACCCTGCACAGGCAAGGACATGGTCCACCACACTCAGATCTCCTCAACCATGATGTCAGACTTCAGGCGGTAGTGGGCTTGCACTGACACTGGGCACCCAGCCATGGGAAATGAGGATACTATAGGCTTCTGAAGTCTTACAAGGCAAGGACACTATTAAATACATGTAAACATCCTGCATCACAGGAAGGCAACTCAGAGACAAGTTGGGGCCAATCGGAACATCTATGGGTAAAGCAGGGACAGACAAGCTGGTGTGTAGCACAGTCTCATGTTTGAAAAAAGCCGGATCTTTCTAAGGCATATGTCTGACATCATCCTGGGAGTGGGTGGAACACTGAGTCTGGGGAGAGAGCATGTCTCTGAGCCATTGTCACAGTTCCTCACATGGAAAACAAACTGCCTCATGGATACATTGATTCCTAAGTTGAAATATGAAGCAAGGGTGGGGGTGATTTTAAAATCACTAAGGCAGCATGTCAGTTCCAGAGGCCGGTGCTGTCATGATGTCCCTCTAAGTTACGTGCCTATTCTCTTAGAGGTAGGTAGCAAGTTGAAATATGAAGCAAGGGTGGGGGTGATTTTAAAATCACTAAGGCAGCATGTCAGTTCCAGAGGCCGGTGCTGTCATGATGTCCCTCTAAGTTACGTGCCTATTCTCTTAGAGGTAGGTAGCTCGGCGCGGACGCTAACCCAGAAGCAGCAACTTAGGCTCCTCAGGGAGATCGCTGTGACATAGTGGTAATGGTAGTAGCTGTTGGCACAGCACACATTTGTTTGCCATTTGCCAGGCAATAAGTTAAGCATTCTGCCTCAATCATCATTTCAGCCTTCTATAGGGAGGCACTATTGCAGCTGACATGTTACCAGTATGTCAGCTTTTCTGAGTTCTTTTGGGCTTCTTAATAGAGCCATGGACTGCTCCACTGGATGCCAGAGTGGCCAAGCATTGAGAGGAAGCACAAATGAGATTCTGTTCTGATATTCAATATCCACCCAATCTATGTCCTGCTGGTTACTCTTTCTTTGGCTTAGTTTTCTTCTTTAGAAAATGGGAAGGACAGTGACAGTCTGTAAGAGGGTTACAGCAAGATTAAATAGAATAATGTGTAAAAACACTTAGGGCCTTGATGCATTCGAATTACACAGGTATTAGCTGGTTGCATTTTGTTTCTAGCTCTAAGTAATGGATTTTTCTTAAAAGGCCAATTGACCTAAGTCAAATGCAACAGTAATTGCAATAATCCTATGATGTAGGAATTATCTTTAAGTTTCATTTTATAGATGAGAAAACTAAAGTTTATACTAAATAATCAACCAGCTGGATTGCCATGGCCAGTCACTGCAGGGTCCAAGGCAGGCAGATTGACATCCATATCTGAGTCCAGTCTGGGTCAGCATTCACTCTCAAAGGAGAGCTAGACATACTCTCAAGGTACACACTAAGAGTCTTCTGGGGGCTGGTAATCTACTGGATTCTTCAGTAAAATTGAAAGCAAATTAATATATTTTCGAGTATTCCAACTTGACCAACATTTCATTCCCTATGTGATTAGATGCAATACAAATGGCACAGAGGAGGACGGCTATGCTTTTCTATCCCTGTAGGACGGTCATGGAGGCAAAAGGAAAAATATGTTAAGTAACTGAACAAATTAACAGGGGCATTTTGAATTTTCATAAGCAGTATTACATATAAAAGTATGATTGCCAGCCTCTGATTACTCCTTTATAGAGATACCATCTGACCTGAGAGCTGAGAGGCAGGAATACACCACCCAAACGAAGGGGAGGGAAATCATTCTAGGCAGACCAAAAACAGAAATGGGATTGGCAGCTTCCAAAAACTCAAAAAGAGGCCAGTGAGGCTCCGGTATGCAGAGTCCACAGGATGAAGTGAGGCTGGAGAGGCAGGTCCGGACACCACTGTGATTCTTTAGGCTGCAGTCTGGGTGCTGTGTGCATAAGAGAAATGGCCAAGAGGGAAAGCTAAGGTTTTTTTTTTTTAAAGTCATCTGAGTAAGAATGGAATTAGGCATAGACCTCCTTCTTCCTTTTGACGAATTTCCATGCAAAAAGTAAAGATGTGTTTTACATTTTATTCTAATTGCTTTTTTCAGACTTTACAGTCCTGAAGAACCATTTTGTTTTGTTTTCCCAAGACAGGATTTTTATATGTAACCTTGGCTGCCTGGACTCACTTTGTAGACCAGGCTGGCCTTGAACTCATAGAGATCCGCCTGCCTCTGCTTCCCTGAGTGCTGGGATAATAGGTGTGCGCCATCGTGTCCGCCTGCCCCGAAGAATCTTAACTTTTTCTTTTAAGGTCCTCAAGGTGAGTATGTGGAAACTGAGGCACAGGACTTCCAAGATCTGCTAACGGCACTTCAAGCAAGGAACAACAGACTTCATTCACTTAAAAAGTCAGATGGGGTGGGAAGTGCAGAAAATCATAACATAGCATGCCACTTTATAGCGGCCTTTGGTCTGGGAAAGCAAAAACTCCAGATTTGACATTTGTAGCCCTCCTTCTGTTTTGAAATCTTTACAATATAGTTAAATCTCACAGGATTCTCATATTAATGCCAAGTCATCCGCACTGAGCTCAGCCATATCAGTGGGGTCTGCAGGATTAAAAGCAGCTCAGTGAAGGCAGAGAACTGTGTGTTCTGCCTGGGAAAAGTTCATGAACGTAATTTTAAGCTCTTGTTTTCTTTCAGTTCCTTCCTTCAGGTTTATGTACTAAAAGAAAAAAACGACTCTCTAGGTTACATTTCGCCATTTTCCTACAAAAGCTCCCCAAAGTGACAATGCTTTTAAGGGGGTGGGGGGTAGCCAGTGCGAAGTTCCTCTGAGTTCCTGCTCTCTTTGGAGCAGAGCTCCTATCACACAATAATGTGTTATTTTGTCGAAATTTGGCATTCATCTAGCCTGTTTGGTCGGAAGCCAAAAAATTAAAGAGTGTGTCGGTCCACCAGTTTCTCAGCAGAGAAGAGCGCTCTTCTCACCCAGCCAGTGCAGTGCGCCTTGCCCTTGGCCTCTGGCCAAGAAGGGAAATCCATTTTACAAAAAGAATGCACCAAGCTCAAGTGCGCGCGCAGAGAGACTTCTTTTACCTACTGAAATAACTTCGTGGACAAACGCCAGTCTGCTAGGCACATTTCTGCGGGAACACACTTGGCACGCAGCGCAAGGCAAAGGCAAAGCACTCCGCGGAGGCAGCAAGCCTTTTCCAGAACAAGGAAATGGCTGTGCTGCCCTCGTGGCGCGGGTGCATCACGTGCCCTGGCACGGCTCCGCTGATTGGCTGCGGCGCGTAAACACGGCGCCACGTACGTACCTACGTACATACGTAAGGCAGCATCGCCTCGCAGGTCGTGAAATGGCGTCGTCGGGGGGGGGGGGGTGCCTGGAATTCCTTGTTTTTTTGTTTTTGTTGTTTTTTTTCTTTTTCTTTCTTTCTTTTTTTTTCTTTCTTCCTGCTTTTGTTTTAATACAGCTCACGGACTTGAGTGGAAACAGATTTCCCACGAACTTGCTTCTCTGGGTCGATTTCACAGCTCAGCATACGCTCTGGGGGCTGTCACGAGCTTGACACAGCGTTCCAGAGGGGGTGAAATACTAACTTGTAAAACTTCGCGAGGAGAATTAAAGGAGTGGGCAGGCATGTCAGAAGGGTGTCCTCTCCTCCCCTGCACAGAGCTGCGAGTGCGTCTGTACCCCTGGCTTCCAGTATGGGGGCGGGGGGCACCTCTGTGTGCCACAGCAGGAAGGAAGGAAAAAATAGCTAATTCCCTGTTTGGCCGAAGGTATTGAAGGAGCTCTTTTCCTCTCAGGCCTGACCAGTTGAACACTGCACACTCCGATGACGACGACGACGACGACATATAAATATTTGTCCCTGGCTGAAGTTCAAGCCCTGTGTGGCTGCCAGACACAACAGAAAACCAACATCCAAGGGAAAGTGTTTACTGCGGTGATGGCCAAAGGAACAAACAGCCAACAAATGATCACCTCTGATTGGCCAGCCCTGCCTATGGCAATATCATAAAGCATGAGGCCTACACAAGCACCACTGGGGTGTTCTTACCCTTTCAGCAATAGCTATGTTCTTTAACACGCAGCCTTGCTTGTTAACACGAGCCCAGAAGACTTACTGTGGTTTTCCAGAGCAAGCAGCCCAAATTGCCCTAAACTATCCTCTTAACTCTTAGCACTTCAGGGTGATCTTTCAAGTTACCCAAGTAGGGTCTATAACAGTTTTGTACATTTCTACCTTTTCAGGTTCAGGTAGGGCCATTTGCATGCCTCTCAAATCCTATCACTGTCTTTAATAATCATCACTTGGTGAGTTTAGACATTTTTTTAACGAGGGGAGGGGGTAGGGAGGGGAAGAGAGAGAGAGAATATGAAAAGAACCCCCTGAGAGGTATCCAAAACCAATTTATTTATTTTGAAAGACAGAACTTGAACTGGGCCCTGCACACATTAATCAGCTTTGTCTGCTACTGACTGAACTACATCCAGGCTGGAATGGGTTTTAGGTTTTTTGAAACAAGGTTTGTAAAAGGTAGACTGCGCACATTGGCCTTGACTTCACTATGAAGCGAAGACTAGTTTCAAACTTAGGAGTCTCCTGCCTCAGTTTCCCAGGTATGTATTTTAGGTGTGTTTCTACAAATGGTTAAGATAATTTCAAAGTCATGCATGCTTCAAACTGCCTCACTCCAAACCAGAATAGTTCTAAAACAGGTCGAGATAATAAAAGCCAGTCATCAAAAGATTAAGATCTCTAACTGGGATAAAGAAACTGAACAAAATAAAGATCACCAAGAAAATTGTCAGAAAGGTAATGAATTCTTGGTTAATATTAAGCATGTAGCTGACAAGGCTAAGTTTTCCATGAGTCTTCATATGAGAGAGGGGGATTCTCAATACAATTAAGGTACGTCATGAACCTTTGGTCATTGCCATCTCTATATTTCTGTCTAAATAAACAGTGATATGAGTCACACTTTTCCTTAGTACTGCAAAGGAAATACATTTAACCCAACTGAAAAGTTATTTTGAAAGGTACAGAAAAATTAAGAAATGTAAATATATAAAAGGTTTTTATTATTCTTTTGGTTTGGTTTAGTTTTTGCTTTGTTTTTTTTTGTTTTGTTTTTTTTTGTTTTGTTTTGTTTTGTTTTTTTGTTTTGTTTTTTTTTTTTTGAGACAGGGTTTATCTCTTTAACTGCCCTGGGTGTCCTAGAACTCTCCTTGTAGACCAGGCTGGCCTTGAACTCACAGAGATTCACCTGCTTCTGCCTCCCAGGTGCTGGGATTAAAGGCGTGTACCACCACACCTAGCTCTGCTGTTATGTTTTCATCTGTTTCAAATAAAACATGCATTTGCTGAACTGAAATACTTGCTATTTGTTGAAAGTGAAAATTTTGCATCCTTTTATAAAATATAGTTTTAGTTTTGAAAACTCCTCAAGATCCCAGATTCTGATTAATGATCCTAGGCTTAAGGAAACTTCTAAATTTGCTTTCACTGCAAAAGTAGAATAAATTGCCCAGTAACTCCATTTTCAAATGTTAATCAGACTTTTAACAACTACACTGCCCTCCTATGCACCATTTAAATTTGGTCTGTACTGAACCTTAGCTGCCCAGGACTCAGCACTGAGTCCAGCTTTCAAGTTACCCCTGAGAATCATGTGCAAGGGGATCACAGAGGAATGTTCTGTTCCCAGCTGTGAACAAGACAGAATTAGCTCTGAGATGTTTCCTCCCACTGCCCTGCTGGACGGAAAGGTCGCGATGGTCAGCTCCTGTAGTCTCAGCAGGAACCGTCAAAACAACATGCACGTTAAAAATAGATTGTCTGTAGCAACCAAAATACAAATGCAGAAATGAAAGTAAAAATAGTTTTAATGTATTTAAATTTCAGATCAAACGCTTTCAAAGAATGTAACCAAAAACCAAAGACTGAAAGCATAGAGTAATAAATCATTTTCTCATTTTATAAACTCTCGACTTTTAAAATTTGAAAAACATTCACTCTGACCCATGGCTGCCACTTTTCTTAGGAAATTCCTTGGATTCACAAGCAATTCACTGGGAATTAAAACACTAGGGGCAAATTTACCACTTATTTGTTTATATTTTGATAACTGCATTTTTCTCAACCCTATTTCTATGGAAATAAAAATGCTGTTTTCTACCAGGGGACTTTGTCTATCTATCAGTGGGGATTGTGTTTGAGGAATCATGAGGATCTTTTTTTTTTTTTTTTTTTTTTTTTTTTTTTTTTTTTTTTGAGGCAGGGTTTCTCTGTGTAGCCTTGGCTGTCCTGGACTCGCTTTGTAGACCAGGCTGGCCTCGAACTCACAGCGATCCGCCTGCCTCTGCCTATGAGGATCTTTTTAATTCAGTGAAATAAGCAGGATGTGGTAAGGTGCAATGATAGGATCCACTCAACCACAATGGTGAAGTGAGGCAGGGCTAACTGCTGTCTTAGATGTAAGTAGATACTTAGGACTCCTCATAAGCAGCCTGGCTAATAAAGTGTGTGGCATTTGTATGATAAAATGCTAAAACAATAAAACTAAACTGGTGACGAAGGCAGTTCTATCCTAAGAGACGTTCACACTGAAACAAAAACGTATCTTCTAAATAAAAATTACGTTACAGATGTAAATATTCCTTTGAAAGCCTCTGAATGCACCCTTTACTAGCAGAGGCTTAGCTATGTTATTTGCAATTCCCTCATTGTACCACAATGTACATTACTGTCTGTAAGCTCTAATTTGGCATGGCGCATCATTAATGACCTGAATGGCGGCTGTTTCACACATACATATTTAATTACAACAGCTGAACAAATTACATATTTATGCTTTATAAAGGGGATTGCCAGTCGGATTCATTTGCTATGCGCGCAGGTACAGGGACTCCATCTGCAACAGCATCTGCACAACAAGAGCTGACAATTATCCGTTGTGCAGCCAGTAAGCATATCTGGGGAAACCTGTAAGGGAGGCGGTCACATTAACTGTTTCACTGCCTCGGCCAGCCCCATATAACCAGGGGTCAAATCTTTTCATCGTTGTTGATTTTTTTCCCCCTTTGGCACATGTCTTTGCAAGTGCTTTATTGCAGCCGCATGCCCAGCTTTGGTATCTTCGAGACAATACTTTTGCTATGTAGTTCAAGCTGGCCTTGAACACACAACCATCCTGTTACCTCCTGTGAGGGTACATATACCACTACACCCGCCTTCAATAGCTTTCAAAACCTTGAGTGGTGACTCAATAAAAAATGAAGCTCTTCATTACACTCTAGTCAAACCCCTCATCCAGGTTAACTTCTGGGGCATTTAAGATGAGCAAAGTTAGCCAAGATTCTAAACCCTAAGTGCCACAGTTGGGCTGTCTGTTGTTGGTTCTGTGTCTTACATGGCCAGATATCCTCCTACACAAACCGAGTGGAATTAATAGTCCCAAACTCCAGCACTGGCCCTGACCGCCCAACAGCTGCTCCTAAGAGACAACTATCAGCCTTAGAGTCAGCCACTCACTAGAGAAGTAAATGCTTCTGTTAGTAGACTCCATCACACCGTACACTAGGATGCTCATGGAGGAGTTGAGTAAGGGCTCCTTTTAAAAAGCAAACACACTCAGCCCCTTCTGAGAATCCCTGGACCTCTACTGAGCGTCAATTGCTTTCTCTAGCTAAGCCACAACTAAAAGCTCCTGCTCCCTTTCAGTCTTTGTGTGTGTGTGTGTGTGTGTGTGTGTGTGTGTGTGTGTGTGTGTGTGTGTGAGATCAAGTCCCATTCCCCTGTGCTGCAAACTCATCCTTAAATGGCCCTAGGACTTTCCTATGTTCAATTTAATATAGCCAACGAGTAATATAAATACTCTGCACCATCATTTCTACTTCAAAACCCGAAGAGGAAGAATCAAGAGTCAGCCAATCAATACTGAGGTTTCACATTCTCATTTAAGGCTTTTGCTAGGCAATAAAGAGGCTCCGGCAGGGTGGTCCCTAAAAGCTCCTCACGGCGTCTTTACCTCCTCAGGCCACCAAATAAAGAGCATGAGTCAGAGGTGTGGGTTTTCTAATGCTCCCTCTTGAGTGATAGAGTGCAGGTCAGAGGCTAACCGTGTGGGGTTAAGGGGCGGCAAGCCTGGCTGGGGGCCTGGATAGAGCAAAAAGTGGTGTTGAGGTCTGCCAACTGCTGCGTGACTCCTGGAATGAGACGCCAACAGGCCCCCTCCCTCGAGGAGGACCCAGTGAACTTCTCATGTAGAATCAAGATCCACTTTTTATAGCAGCCATCAGCCTTTGTGTCGAAAGTGAACGGGGCCAGTGGTTGCTCTGTGGGCTGTAAATCCAAACCAATGTTGAAGAGAAGGGAAAAAAATCCTCTGCATTCTTTTTGGGTACTACTGGAGAAACATTCCTCTTACGGTGATCAATGGGGACACCAATTCCTACCAGCCAAAAACCAAGAGAAAAGGAGCCTTGGCTAGATGTGACCTCTCTTGCCCTTGCACGTCAAAGTAGACAGGATTCCTCTGTTATCAAGACAACGCTCCTGTGGCACTGGCACTTCTCACAAAACAAAGAGCTGCCCTACCATGTCCCAATAGTGCCCAGTGCCCCTCCCGTAGAAGTCGCCGGCTGCAGGAGACTAACGTGCCATGGCTTTCCTAAAGGACGGAGCTCTTCCATCGAGTCAAGTGGCCACACCCACCTTTGTGGGGAAGACAACCGAGACTTTACCCACAGATGAGTGTAAGAAGGCCCATTCTGTGCATTGTGAACCCCATCTTTCTACCTGAACTAACCCCAGCTTCCAGGTGTCCACTGAGCCTTGCTTACTTAAGAAGAAAGCTGCCACTCCCAAGACCGGGTCCCAGCCTAGACACATCCCAGCCAGAATGGGGTACTGGCTTCAAGACAGACAGACATGGGTAGCAAGTGCCAGCGCCCCTCCCCCACAGGCTCTGCCCTTGGGGCGCTGGAGATCTCAGGCATAAGCAGCCAGTCTTTGCTCCTTGGATCTTCCCTAAGGGGGAGCAGAGCAGTGACATGCCTAGGAGCAAAACTCTTCTCAGTTCAACAATCACGGGTGTATTTCAACTTCATCAGGACTGAAGGAAACTGAATACAGCTGCTACCGGTGATTATTTGCTTATAAAGGCTTCCTGCCACCCCCACACCCCCACTGTACTTTTGGGGTCTCTTTCCAAATAAACTATGTGGACCCAAACCTTTGTCATGGAGTCTACCCGGGAAGAAATATAAATTGTATGAACAAGGACTGTTTCAACATGCTATGAAAATCTGGTTTGGGGCCCACTGCAGTTGGTCTGTGTAATGGCTCGTGATGGCCTTCCAAACAGGTGGATTCCAACAAAGCTGCAGACTCCCCAAGCTCCCAAGGGAACTGCTGGAGACACCTGCACTTGAGCCTCAAGTCCAGCCTGTGGCGATTATCCTTCAGGAGGTTATTTAAACCTCAGTGACAGCCAGCCCCTACTGTGAGCATAGAGAATGACAGTGCCTAATCCATGGTAGGAGCCCGGTAAATGATAGGGCATTTAAAAAGCACCTAGCATATAACACAGAGTATAGAATTAACTATGAAACCGAAAGAAAGCCAGCAAGACTTACATAGATACTGAGGAATGTATTTCTAAGGCTTCAGAATTCTCAACATTTTAATTTTGATTTTCACTGTTTACTTTCTATCAGCCTTTAAGTAGTAACCAGTCCTAATCTAAATGCTTGAATGCATTCACTCCTCCTTGCTGTAGAGCATCACCTCTCAAGTTATGGGCAATGCTCAGCATCTCAGCTGACCTTGGTAACTGGCAAAGCAGAAAGCCATTCTCCACTGCATCCCTGCCTGGCCGCTGATGATCTAGGAGTCGTGGGCAGAGCGAATAAGCACGGGGCCCACAGAAGATAGATGAGTTTTGGTGAGGTGCTGTACACCAGTTCACACTGAAGAAGAGATGAATGGTGCCTGGAAGGAGCTGATTTACTGTCTGAGGATAAAGTCTCCTATAGATCTTCATTAAGAATGCTAACGTCCCAAGGTTGATTTGCAAGAGTGGCTGCTGCACGGGACAAAAGGAAAAAAAATTAAAGTTTGAAAATGTCAAGGTCTTATGGGGCCAGAGTAGGGATGGTTTATCAAAGCCCCTCTTCAGTCCCAGTGGCTCTTGGGAGTCTAGGTAGCTGAAAATGAGGAGATATATGTAGTGCACCATACTCCAACAAATTTACTCTTCTCTCTCTCTCTCTCTCTCTCTCTCTCTCTCTCTCTCTCTCTCTCTCTCTCTCTCTCTCTCTCTCTCTCTCTCTCTCACACACACACACACACACACACACACACACACAAAGCACTATGTAAAACTAGTGTGTGAGCACTTATGACAAAGAACACATGGCGATATTTGCGTGCCATTTATAGTTGCTTTGAGATGCCATCAGAACATCAACAGAAACACAACCCTTATATTATTATGCTGCTATTGTGAGTTCACAGAACTACATTTTAGTTTTGATAATCCCAAGAGTTGTTAGAGTTCTTTACAGAGGATATAAGATGTTTGTTTTGACGAATAAGGAATGAATATAAAACCAGAAACAATAAAACTAGCATCTTAGATATGTGGAGTACACTGGGGTGACAGGAAGAGCCTGTTAGGACTTGGTCTTAAAATGTGCTTTAGAAGGCCTTTTCCATTCACGAATTGATACCTGCCTCTCCTTATCCTACGCAGGTCAATATTCAATTGGAATAACGTTTATAAAAAATGGCAAAATTCATAAGGAGGAAAAAAAGAAGACACATTTTATCTGTGTTGACCCAGCGCTGGTTGAGGTTTTCCTGGGTGGACTCTGGCTTCCTCCTTCAGCAAATCTGGCCTGCGGCATAGCTGCCTTCCTCTGCGCTGCACAGGCCAGGCCTCCCTCTCATCTCCACCCCAGCCAACTCTCTGTGTGCTGATAGCTAAGGCCAGTGCGACTCAGGGGCTGCAGAGGGCTCATTCAGGAAAACACTTGCTGTGAGAGCGTAAGGGCCTGGTTTTAGATCTGTAGCACCCATGTAAAATGTGGGCAGGGCATGTCCGAAACCTCAGCACCTGGATCATGGGGCCAGAATGATCCCTGGAATTCAGTGGCCAGACAGTCTAGTGAGCGAGTAGATCTGGGTTCAGTCAGTGAGACTCTTTCTCAAAAACAAAGGTAAAGATAATTAAGGAAAGCACCTGACATTTACCTATGTCCACCAGCCCTCACATACATGGGTGTACACACACTTCACGTTCGCACACGCGCACACGCGCACACACACACACACACACACACACACACATACACACACACACATGAGTGGGGCATATCTACATGTCCATGTGTACACACATACACTACACACACACACACACACACACACACACACACACACACACACACACACACAGAATCAAAAGAAAAGCAATAAAGTTAGGTCTAAACTGTGCTTTTAGTCAGAAGCCAACTGGTGAGTGTCTCTGTCTCTCCATTGGACTGCGGGCTTCTCAGTATAGCGGAAATGTGAGTAATACAGGGCTTAGCACAGCATAGGTATCAAAAATGCTAAATGAGTAAGTGAGAGAGCAGCTGACGATGTCTGATAGCGGAGACAACAGAGGCAGGTGCCAAAGACGCGCAACAAGGATGCGATTATCCTTGACAGGATGGGTAGACTAGAACCTGTGACAAGCAAATGCACCAACGCTGGATTACTCTACTATGGCTTCCTATATTGCTGGCGTAGTCTTTTGGTTCGCTTTTTGCTTTTTTTTTTTTTTTTTTTCAGAAAAGGGAGGAAGATTAAAGTTTAGAAAAGCCACGACTATCTGGTACTCTCCCCTAACAGTTGGCACTAATGGCAGGAGCATCATTTAACAAGATTTTTTTTCCCTCCCCATCTACACTGACATGTTTCTTAAAGTCTTAAAATCATAATGAACATCAAAATTAAATAAAACCTTAGTTTAAAAGGCAGCTATGGATAATTTTTGGTGACTGGCCCTTTAATGTGATAAAGTTTAGACTGTGTCTCTTTAAACCATGTAACTGGAGCTGGGAAGGGGCACACACACCAATACATTGAGCAGCCGCCGCTGGCCTTCCCCAGGCATGGCAAGGTGCTCTCGGAGGCCACATCCTCTCAGATTCAGTCCCATCAAAAGTTTGCCCATGAATCTCAGCTGTCACAACTTAAAACAGGCTTTAGTTTCAGACCATGTGGCTCAGCAAAAGCCCAGCTCTTTGGTGTCCGTCCTACTCTAGGAACCAGACCCCTCCACATTTCTGGTCCCTTTTTAACTGTTGATTAGCAGGTGAGTTTTTGTTTTCCTTTTTACTGTTTTTGGGGGTGGGGGTTCTGGGGTTTTCTTCGTCTGTATGTTGGTCTGGTTTGTTTTTTGTTTCGTTTTCTTTCTGGTGTTGGCCTTTGGTAATTTGGGACTTTATTGTTTTGTTTTCTCCAGTGCTGAGAACTGAACTGGGGAACATGCAGACCACTGAGCTACCACCCCAGTCAGCTCCTGTCTGCTCTCCCATATCACTGCATGGTATCATAGGCAGCAAGAAAGCTGCTTTTGTTTTTCCCAGGTTTCCAAAGCGAACCTCAGATTCCTGGCTAGCCACTGGTTTTGAGCCACTGAGGGGCAGGTTCTGGCCTCCTTTTCTTGCCCCTTACCTCAACCCCAACAGGAGCATCAGAGTCTTCTAAAAGCTATAGCACACCTTTCACCTATTCATAATTGAATGTGGAATTCCCCCAACCCATTTCATCAAAAGTCCATTTCATTTCAAGACCACGTGGAAAGCAAAAGAAACCATCAGCTTTGCGAAACATCAGCATGCGCAAGGCTTTGAGGGCAGGTCGTGTGTGGGGAAAGGCCTCCACAACAGCTTTGCGTACTACCCTGGCCTGCTAAGAGTACGTGTGTTTCACAACCACCACCGAGGAAGGCTGGGAACAGACCCATGGCCTCTCCATCTGCAAAATGCCCTCACCTCCTAAGTCAACCCTTCCTTTATCTCTCACACGTGGGGGGTGGGGGTGGGGCGATGAGAGCAGAGGAACAATATAATAACAGGGCTCCAAGCTGAGCACAAACCCAATGCTCTCCTGAGCTCTGGCCTGACCGCTGTTCTCTATTCACTCCTCTGTAGCACAGAATACACTTACTGAGGATGAGCAGAGGACCGGTTGCTCTGTCATGAACCTCATATGTCTACTTCACCAATTCCCCAAGGCATCACCTTACACCGACCTCAAGAGAAAAGAAACCCCTGTGGAGGCTGAAAACGAAAACAAATAAACAAAAACCTGCCCCTGAACTGAACAGTCAGAAGGTGACATGGCTGAGTTGTCTGGCTGTGCCTCTGACATCCTCTCTGTTACATCTTCGGAGGCCAGCCCGGAAAGGTAAGAGGAAAGACATGAAGGGCAGTTAGAAGGAGTGAGTGCTGAAGGACTGCCTGGGAATGGATAAAATTGATCCTTGCTCTTTCTCCTTGTAGACAGATTTCAGGTCTCTATAAAGGGAGAAGGAAGGCCCTCTACTACTTTTCTATGTAGGATCAATACAAACATGGAGTCCCCCTTCCCTCTGTAAAACTTGCTGCTGGACCACCTTTGCCACAAAACCTAAGAGACAATCCGGGCATAGGGTCAGCGACTTGCCCCACCACACACGGTGGGTAACTAGTCCGGGAGGCCAGCACAGCTCTCTAGCAGTGGTCCCTCCCAGCTGACCTTCATGTTTTTTGCCAGAGCCAGTTTCTTTTCTAAATGAGCAGCAAGCTCTAGGCCAGCATCAAACCTCAGGGGCTCCAGCCCAAGTAATTTAGTTGTGCAACCTTGAACGGGATTTACAGCAGTCGCTCGGGCTACAGGTCCCTCACCTGTCATTTGGAGGTAACAGTACCTACCCTCTCTGCTGTATGGGATTGTCAGAGAGACTGTCAAATGAGAAAATGGATGGAGGTGAGGAGCCCCTTCTCAAACTGAAAACACTGTACAAATATAAAGGATTATTATTTCTGGATTCAGTAAAAATATTCTCAATAGAATGAACCCCGTGTAGATGGATGGTCAAGTTATAACAACCAAGAAAAATGTTCTGGTTCTTGAAACAACTTGCAAAGCTGCTCTCTCCCAGGAACGGACCCTGGCGGTGTAATGACTTAAATCAGCGTTCTCTGCTATCTTCTGGACATGAGTTGTTACTGCCTGAGGATAGGGAGGGAAGTGGCTACTTTCAAAGGCACACAGCCGTTGACTGCAAAAGGCTGACCTTCCCTGTTCCAGAACATGGACCATGGAGCAAGGTAGGAAAACAGGCTACTGGTATTACAAGACTTACCAGGGACACAGGAAAGTCTTCTCCTACCAGGAGATTGGCATAGATGTGAGCACATCCTATTGGGACTCTAGGTGAGAGAAATGTAGGAGATGGGGGAAATAGAAGGATCCAGAGGGTCCTAGAAACCTACAAGAAGAACATCATGACAGGTGGATCTGGGCCCAGGGGTGTCTGCTCAAACTACTGCACCAACCAAGGACGATACAAGCGTAAACATCGAACCACTACTCAGATCTAGCCAATGGACAGGACATTCTCCACAGTTATGTGGAGAGGGGGGACTGACTCTGACATGAACTCTGGTGCCCCATATTTGACCACTTCCCCTTGGTGGGGAGACCTGGTGGCACTCAGAGAAAGAATAATCAGGCTACCAAGATGAGACTTGATAGCCTATGACCATATAGTGGAAGAGGTGGTCCTTCTTGGTCATAGACCTAGGGGAGGGGAATAGGGTGAAAGCGGGAGGGACGAATGGAAGGATACAAGTAATGGGATGACAATTGAGTTGTAATCTGAATAAATTAATTAAATAAAAAAAATAAGAATTACCAGGGACAGGTGCCCTTATCTCTGCAGTTCTCAGAAGACTGTACATGTTCAAGACAGCTTCTTGTTAAATATTTCAAGTCCATTAATGGAACCAGATCAACCCTTTTATGCACCAACAGGCTGGCTTTATTCAGAAACCAATCATAAATAAACTTCTAAATACAGCCTGTTCAAAATACATATTTCAAAAACTATAACCAACGATTTTTGCCATCTGTCACCAACATGTACCCAGCTCATTTTAAAGCTACCTTCTCTGGAGATTGGCCACATTTTCATGGCCACTTGCATTTGGACTAGGGGTTCATACAGTATTATTCCTAGTAATGTCTAAAGGTTCCTGTCTCTTTGGGAAGCAGAAATTCACCGCTAAGCACACTGCTTCCATGCACAAGATTATTTATGGCACAGATAATTGAATTCTGGTCACATGACTAAGGAAGACTAGGTTGAGAGTATAAAGAACCCAACCATAATTTCTAGAGATATCCATAAGTCACTGTTTTCTTCCCCTAGAGGTTGAAGCCCTCAGAGCTCTGTGGGTTCTTCCCTGGCATTTACGCCAAGTTTGGAAACATGACAGAAATTCCTTTGTGTGTTCAGTGGCGATGCTTGTATGGCAGACACATTGAAATTGCTCTTCTGTATTGGTCCCTGAGAACACCTATGGGGCTCAGGGGTAGTCTGGTGGCCTCTTTCCATAGGCCAAATGGCCCTGTCTCTCTTGCAACCCCTCACTTCCTAGAGCAAATCAGAATTATGGGTACAAGCTTATTCCAGTACGTTCTTTCCCAATAACAAAACCAGACACGTGCCAGAAAGCACACCGTAAGTGCCGCAGGCATGGGAGCCATAGGAGGCAGGCTCTTGACCCTTCTCCAGTCTACCAGCAGCACTCAGCCATGCCGTAAAGAAGACAGACCAAAGAGCGCGTGCTAACCACGGACTCTCCCCAGTTCTCCACTCAGCGCCCTAGCGGACTTGGGACTTTACTGACTCAAGTGGCTTGCATTGCAGGTGGCATTTATATTTCTCTGTGCTTCTTGCCAAGCCTGAGAAGTCACTAAGCTGCTTGGTTATTTTCAAAACATTTTCTGCTTAGTCTCAAAATACAAATGCAAGGAATGATGCCCAGCTAGAAGGTACATAGGAAATGTACGTTTTGCCCAAGGAAATGCTTTCTTAAATAGACCACTTTCCATTTGCTTGGCTTCTTAATTCAAGTAGATGAGTAAATAGCACCATCCTATCAGGATACTTTTTAGTCTGAATAATCTTAGCATTTTAAAGTTTCTCCACAGTTCCTTTAAAAGAACAGTTTCCGAGAACATAATAAATAGATTTGATGAAAGAACATGAATAAGAGAAACTGAAAGAGTAAGCAAATATTCCACGGCTACACCACCAACATGGTATGGATTCTAAGGCCTGCTGTGTGTGGACTATGAACACATGCATGTGTTTGCATGTACAGGCCCACATAAACAAGTGTACATGTGTGCCCTCTGTAAACCAAAGGCAAACACACACTAGTTACATGGACACTGTCTTCTCTAAGCTTCCTGTCCTTTTCTATTGAGAAAACAATCTCTCTCTCTCTCTCTCTCTCTCTCTCTCTCTCTCTCTCTCTCTCTCTCTCTCTCACACACACACACACACACACACACACACACAAGCCAGGAGACCTGTTATTGCATAACAAAACAACTTTATTTCTTTAAAAGCTTATCAAGGCCTGACATCTTTTGCCAGTGCTCTGACCATGATACCAGAACAGCCTTGTGACAAGTGCCCACCCGCCGCGAGACTAATTTCTGTTCCTTTCAGACCATCTTCTCATGTTCCCACTACAACCAAGAAGAACAGTTTTGCCAGAGAGAAAAATGTGGTGCATGCATCCTATAGTTATCAGAAGGATCAGTGGAGGAGGCCTGAACCCCCCAGGCAGAAGCGCAGTAATCCTAAACATCTAGAAACCCCATGTTGTCTGGAATACAGGGAAATGACAAATACCAAAGCTTCTGGGTACCTGCCTAGGCCTTTACCAGCAATGTGGGGCTTTTGGCCCAATCTAACAACATCAGCCTTGGCTATAACCTACCTGCCCAGGAGCACTACAGCTGCCAGAAGTACCCCACCTACATTCACAGGTGACTCCTCCCTCCCCACCGGGCACATAAGTAAGTTATGGCTGATAAGTCATGAACTTATCAAGTAATGCACCTACACTTAACCAGCCTTCAGGGAGACAAGTGTGAGGCTCACTCAACTTCTTTAGGGTCAGGGGTGCCTTTGAAAACCCAATGAGAACTACGGTTGATAATGCCAGCAACGTGTGAGTGAGGGGTCTCCAAGGTAGCTCTACAGGAGCAGACAACAACGAGGCCAGCCGACTGTCTACAGGTTCTCGACACAGTGTGGACTGACTATCTATGCTCGCTGTTCCCATGCCTTCCGAGAGAAAGAGCAGACACCCAAGGCCTAGACAGTGGGAAAGTCTGCAATCATGGTCTCATAGCAAATGGAACGGAGAAATTCTGAGCCAAAATAAACCCTTTCTCCCCTTCGCTGGCTTTTTGTTCGTGTATTTTACCACAGCAACAGCATCCGAAATGGAGCTAACCTGAAATGCAAGGCACGGGAACGCGGAGCCCAAGCAGAAGGCACGCCAGAGGAAACCATGGAATCTTTCTGACGCTCAGTTGAGGAGCCCACCGGAAACACAAGGAAGTGCTGGCTGCTGCGATACAGGCTGAAGGATAAATGGATTCTCCAGAGAGAGATGAGGGTGGTATCAGGAGGAGCACCCCTGAAGGTAGGCTGGAGGGGGGTGTGAGTCCCAGACACAAACTGCATGTTTAACTAAAGCCCTGAATGCTGGGAACTAAGGGGACACTGAATATTTAGAGTCCTCCAGTTTGTGTTTATTGCCCAACTAAGGAAATCAAGCTGAAGATCTTCCATGGTTTTTTGTTTGTTTGTTTGTTTCTGTTGTTTGTTTGTTTGTTTTTAAAGTTTGCAGTAGCTGGGGTGGAGATTTTGAGTGTTCTCTAAAAGCTTTTAAGATCTCCTGGAATTATTAATTTAGTGGGGGAGGAACCAACTAAAGTTTACAAATAAAGATCCCATTAACCAGAGCCAGGCATAAGTTTAACTAGTTATTTGTGCATTTAGGCTTCCCACAAATAAAGGCCTGATACGGGGTGGTAAACCCCACTCAGCTTTCTGGTTTATGGAGCTGTGTTTTCGCTCCACCAGAACTGCGATAAGATAGGCTGTGTTCTAAACAAACTGGGGACTTTCCATGAGCAGAGGAAGCCAGTTCTTGTTGTGAAAAAGAAAATACTGATAAGTTGGTGAATGGAAAATATCCAACAGTGATTCATAATTAAGCTTTAAAAAAACACACACACACACAACCCTATACTTGAAGCTGATAGCTCCAAGATGCGGCCAGGCATACGTTTTCAAACCTTCATCCCTAGAAGATACAGAACCTCTGTCCAGAGCGTGGAGGGATGCAGGGTATCCCAAACATAGTGCCATTTGTGAGAAGCAGAAGAGGAGAATTGTTTACTGAACATCTTCGAGAGTCAAGGTCCTCAGAACATGCTGCTGCCCATAATCTCCATTAAGTCTCTTGTTTGAGGAAATAAATCTATTTTAAATAAAGGCTCACTCGGCTGTGTATTTAATATGAAGTTCATGTTTAAATAACACTCTTGCTTTTATTTCTCCATCACAGAAAAAAAAAAAGGTGCTTTTACCGCAGAATTTCCCGTTATCAGAACTATTGCCTTTTCTATTTGATTTCTCAATTCACACCTAGAGTATATGTGCACACACAGGGGTGGTCCACTTGGGCAAACCATAATGGATGCCATTGAAGTCAGTTCCTGAGGAAAACAGCAGAAACATAAGTCAGCCTCAGGTCTGCAGAGAGCACTGGCTGATCGGGACCTCACCCCTGGCCTTCACACTGTCCCTTTCCTTCGTCTGTATGGATCAGTTTCACAAGCTTGTGTGACTGTTAATGCTCCGATATTTATTACAAATATATTTGTTGAATCTGCTCTGAAATGTGCACGTGAAGCAACAGAGATCTTTTTATAAAGCCCTGACAGCATTCCTCAGTACCGTGCTCAAAGCCCAGGCTTCTCACCCTGCGGTGATCCCCAACCAATCTAGCAAGCATATGGGAGCCGTCAAGCAGGACAGATGCTCAGGATGTTCTGAAGGGCACAGTAATGTACATGTGCAGAGAGAATCTGATAGGGAGTTTAAATAGTCTCCAAGGTTTGAAGGAGGCATACCCAGACATCTACTGGACAAAGGATAAACCCTGACTCTTTCAAAAGTTTGCTGATAAAGGAAATGAAACTCAAAGAAAACTAAATAGATCGTAACATCTAAGTACTACAAATGTTTTATTGGGAAATCACAATATTTGGGACTCAAAAAAAAAAAACCCCAGCAGGATTAATAGTTGAAAAGTTGTTCATTGTACTAAGATCCTTTTCAACCTACTTCAAATTAATACATGAGGGATTGATTTTTAAGCTCATGTAAGTTCCTAGAGACAATGCAGACTGACTTAATTATAATCAATAACATCTACAGACATAGATGCACCAGCAGAAATACTGCTGCCCAGAAGTAGAGCATAAAAATCACTCCCTGCTCCCCTGTACATAACAGTGATATGACCTTAATAAATATTTCATCTCTTTCAGTGTACAGCCAATCATGAAGATAGCAATTTTTAATAGCTACAAAATATCATAATGACTGTACAAAGAAAATGCCTCCTTTGGAGGAAAGCAAACTTCTTCAGAAACCTGACATCTAACCTTCTTTCTAAAGTACACGCTGGCTCAACATGATAAGCAAGTGAGCATACCTATGCCACCCTCAGGGATGAGCCACCACCCATGTCAGGGCAGCCTAAAGTGAGCGTTCAGCGAGTATTCCTGGATCTCTTGTCTTCAGGGACCAGCCACCACCGTGTGTCAGGGCAGCCTACGGAGGGACGTTCAGGTTTCTTTCACCAGGTATAATTAAGAGGCAAGAGCCCATATCCTAACGCAGTCACGTCATTCCTTCGGTGAGCGCATTGCCATTCACTTACCCACATTAAAGTCCATCTGCTAGTTTTCTTCTCAGTTGCCCAGTGTGGGTGGGTCTTCCGGTGAGGGGGAAACGAGTATGGAACGCAGACGGGGCAGGATTCAGAACTCAGCTCTGAGATGTACAATTATTGACTTTGGCAAGGTACTTGGGACAAAGACCCAGGAAATGAGGCATCTGGGGTGAGTTTATATACCGTCATGAAGACTAAGTATAGTTCTGGTGCACCCAGCACAGCGCCTCACTGATCAGTACACCCTAGATGGAAACACCAGTGCTTCCTGTGCAGACACGCCCCTCCACTTTTGTTTTTGTTTGTTTTTTTTCCTTGTCTGTAATTAGGCATAAAGTAAATTTCAAGACTGCTCTTTACTTGATCATTACTGTTATCCTAAGTAGATTGCTTGGTACAGTGGGCAGTTGCACACAGGTTTACCCCATTGCATAATTTAAAAGCATTGACTAAGCTTGGGTCTCATAACCATGTTTGCCCTCTCCTCTCTGCTTTGACTATCCAATCATTCTGAGGTCCTGGAGTTTGAGCTTTATTAACATTCAGGTCGTGATAACCCAAATTTATAGCCCTGCGAAGAAATGATCAAGATCAAATTTGAGGAGTATATCCTCTCAATTTACCTATACTTGGTGGCTTCCTGAATTCGTCAAGGACGTTAAAGAACAGCTAACTCAAAAGTAAGTGGCAGAAAGGTGTAAACAGAAATATTGCATACAAGTAGAAGTCCTCTAGTCAAACAGGTATGGCTTGCTGCTAGTGCCGCCCTGGCTGTGATTAAGAGTTCTTCAAATTCCATAGCTGTCGAGTTTAATTAGCTAAGTGTACACTTGTTTCATGAGAATTCTAACTACATACATGCCTATAAGTACAGTTCTAATCAGCTTAAAACGGCCACTTTTGTAAAGCATCTTGGGAGAATTCCTCCGTGTTTGAGCTAAATGCTCAGCTAAATACAAAAGAGAATTCCTTCCAACAGAGGTTATAAAATCAGATATTTAAGAGTTACAGTATATAGAGAGATTTATTTTAGGATTAAATAGTTAAAGAAGAATGTAGCTTATCCATGGTTTAAAAAAATATGTTTAAGGAAATTCAAATGTAACATAGCAAAATAGAAAACATTAAATGCTCTTTTCCTCTCTAACTTCCCTGCTAAAACTGTAAATAAAGGTTTCCAAGAAATACATTTACATAAATTTGTTCATTTGGGGGAATATAATGTAGCCAATATCACGCAAAGTAATTTAGTTAAAATATGACAAGCTGGTCACTTCTCTCCTTTCTTCCCCCAGTAACGATTCTGCCCCCAGCCTGAGGAAATCTGGAGGGCTTGGATAGTTCTGGAGGCTGCAAGGTCTTCAGGCCCCGTGGCTGACTTTCACACTCAGTTAGTCACAATGGCAGACAGACACTGCTCAACTGCAGCGCAGCAGCTATTTGCAGCACTGTCACTGCCTCCACCTGAGAGACTGGATGGCTAGGTAGTCACTGCCTGGCTTTCCCTGCAGAACCTGCAAATGAATTCTAGCCAGAGTGGTCAAAGATAAAGTGGCGTCTACTGTGTAGTTTCTGGGAAAGTTCTTACTTCATGAGAAATGGAGCAAATGAAGCTAGGCCAGCCATCTCCCCCGTCATCCTCCTATGGCAACCATACAATGACACAAGTGTTTGGGTGATTTTAATCAAGAAGAAATGACTCTTAGGACATAAAAATTATAAAAGTGTCTGGATTCCTGATGGAACTGAGAAAATAAACCAACAATGACTAACCTTCAGATTCACTGTTATAAAAGAAAAATAAATCATCATTTAAACTACTGATAAACTAAGGTTTTTTTTCTGTTTCTTGTAGCCAGCTGTATTCTCAAGACACAGCTGCAATCACTTAGAACTTTAAAACACTGTATGAGTCTCATAAAATTCCTATTTCTAGTTTCTTCAGGGGCAGGGAAACTAGGATCAGTGTGTCTAGATTTTTCCCACAACACTAATGCAGAGCACAGAGACTGCTGTGGAATAAACACAGGGTCAAGGGCTCCCCATGCCCATGTCCTTACCGAGGACCAGCACGGTCCCCAACACCTGCAAAGTGGCTCACAAAGCCCTGTAACCCTAGCTTCAGGAAATGAGATGCTCTCTTTTGGTGCTCTCAAGAACCAGCCCTTCATGTGGTGTTCATCCACGCATGCAGACAGACACTCATATACATAAAATAAAAATAAATTCCTAGAAATGTATACTGGCTGCCACAGGAAAACGAGGCACTGCTATCTCCAACAAAATATTTTTGGTTTTTCTCAACAGAATCTAGATGCCCATCACAGACAGTCACGTCTGCATGCACAGGTGTGCTTTCTTTCCCTGGCTATGGCCTTTTCCACTGGCACACTGATTCCGGGTTTGCTTCCACATCTTACCTACAAGAGAAGGAAGATGCCACATTGTCAAAGAAAGATGCAGCCATAGTTAGAGGCCAAGGATAATACCAGAGAGATAATAATGATAGCAACCACTATTCACTGTGCCTGGAAATCTAGGCAATGTGCTAAATAAATGCTTTACAAATACGATGCCAGCAAATAGTCTCTTGAAACCCAACTGGTAGGTCTTGATTTTCAAAATAAGTCTCAGCTCAGGGTATAGCTCAGCGGAGAATGCTTGTTTGGCATTTGAAAGGCCCTGAGTTCCATCCTCCAACAATAAACAAATAAATAAATCTTGGGGAAAGGAATATGACCAAGCCTACATGGCAATAGTTAGGTGACTTGACTCTATGAACAGAGCACACAGGAACCTTAATCTCAGGTAACCAAAAGTACCTGATTTTCTGAGCAACTTTTCACAAGACATCTCAGATCCTATGTCTTGTTCCTATATAACTGCATCCTAACATAAATATTAGGTCAAATATTTTATTTTTAATGCCTACTAGTGTATGTCTGGATTCCGGTACAGGATTTTCTTTTCTGTTATTTATTTATTTATTTATTTATTTATTTATTTAAGGGCACTTCCTTCTTAAGTGTAACTGGCCCGATACAGTAAATTCTTGAGATTCAAAAGAGACTCATTTGCAAAGCTCCACACATTAGCAGCTGGTATTATTCAATCTGAGACTTAAATTTATAATGCACTCTTGATAATGTACTCACAATGCATTTTTCACTTCTCTGTCTTTTGAATGACACGAGATAAAAGATCTTTAGGGTATAAATATTTTATATAAACTTTCACTCTGTCTTTTCTTCAGCCATTTACCATTTGCAAATACTAGCCATCACACAAAAACTAGTAAAGGCTGAGAGAGTCGTGGGTTGGGTCAGGGGAGGGGCGCGGTCGGGAACTACTGCTTCATTCTGCTGTGGCAGCCGGCGCTACAGATACCTAACAGAGCCCCATTGGCCAACCAGGTGACCCACCCTATTTTTTTTATATACTTTTAACTTATGTGCATTGGTGTGAGGATGCCAGATCTTAGAGTTACAGACAACTGAGAACTACCATGTGGGTGCTGGGAATTGAACCCGGGTCCTTTGGAAGAGCAGGCATTGCACTTAACCACTGAGCCATTGACCCACCCTAAATGGAGTCTCATTGGAAGTACTGTTTTTCCTTGAGGTGGGTACTGCACAGGAAGTGAACAATTGCCCACCATCACCTTTTGGATACTCTAGGCTTGTACAGGACGTTGGCAGTGCCTTTGGGACCTGTGCTGGGTTACCTCACGGAACAGTAGGGATTCAGCCCTCCTACCTGGGGGTTATAGGAGATCTCAGAGAACCTAAATCAACTCTTCTCATTAGAAAAACATAAGGAGTTTAACCACCCAAACAAAACTCCCCTCACAGATTCCTCCAGGTCTCACTCCACAAAATGTAGTCTAGGCTCCCTGAAGTCCTCCGCTTACTCCAGAAGCAAGTCACAGGCCCCAGGCACAAGTGTATCAGAGGCTACATAGAACAAGGCTTCTAGAGACTTCCTTGTTCTAGCAACTTTTCTCCCAACTGGGCTTTCCCTGGGAGAAAACAAAACAAACAAACAAACCCTGGAAGCCCCAAACTCACAGCGGAGCAGGGCCTCCATGCCTCTGTAACACACACAGCTTTCCGTGGACCTGAAGATCCTCCTGTTTCCTGTCTCCAGATGATTGGAAATGCTGGATAAGACTGTTCACAAGGGCTTTCACAAACGCAGATCTCCTCAACTATAAATTCGCAAAACTGCTTACATTTGCCACTTTAATGATTTGCTTGTTACATGAGCTCATTTTAGAGTGAAATCTCCTGTAATTTGTTACTAATATCCTTGCATGCAGAGACATAGTTTAATTTTTCCCCATCATATCATTAAGAACACAAAATACTATCAAAGTGCCCCAGTTCAGTGAGCACTCAAACTATTTAGGAATGTTAGTATATGGTATTTGTGCACAAAAACACATAAATGCACATGCATGTCTGATAGACATATATGTGTATATATGTGAGTATATATGTATATATACATATGCAGGGGAGGGCGGAGAGACGTATGCTTTCAGCTACCAGCTAACACACCTCTTTTGTTTCTACTTTCTAGACTGAGGTAACTGTCTTCTCTGACTATTTGCTTCTGTGGAATGAAAATTCAGAGTTCCATCCTGAACAGAAGATTGTTTAGACTTTAATCTGTGCATAGTTTTAGTGCTTGCACTTGATCAAATTTAATCAGAGAAGTAGAGACTGGCTCTACATATATATACACATATACATATGTACATACACACATACATATATAGTAGTGCTTAGATATATTTATGAATGCAAAAACAAAATTATGATTCACAAAGTGTATTTGCAAAGGGCTATGAGGAAAATGTGCATTTTACTTTCTCAGCCCTCAACTCCGATGGAAATAGATCATGATAGTTTGTAAAAGCATTTGAAAACTCTGAGGAATGTGAGCTTGTGCAGCTGCCAGGAAACAAGGGGTTGAAAAGGAAGATGGCGAAGAACCTCGTCCACCTGGACAGCTATAGGTGTGGGCCACTGAGGCAGCCCCAAAGCTGAGAAACACCAGAAATGTGTGCCAAGGACACTGCAATATAAGTCTCTAAGAAGGGAGTCTTTGCTCCCACCTACAAACTCGGTTTTCCCTGCCAAGCACTCGGTGCCGCACACCTGGGGAGCTTGGCTCTCAGTATGAGGTCTTGTCCACTGTGAGGCAGGGGAGTCTATGGGTCGGGTAAATAGGCACACCCTTGGTGAAACATTGAGAGACAAAGCTTAGACATCCTACCTTAAAGTTCAGTTGCACTGCAGCATGACTCTGGAAATGTAGCTCGGGTCAGAATCCCTGCAAATCTTCCTTACAGAGTGCTGGGATCTCCCTAGCTTCTGTTGCCCTTCCGTACTGGGGAAGGGGCTGAAGACTTGTATCTCCAGAAGATGTCCAATGCCCAGAGCTCTTGCCTTGGCACTGTAAGAACTGCTACCTGAGGTCACCTCAGAGAAGAGACAAGAGGGAACCAGGGGCATGGTTTGGCCAAAAGCATAAGTCCTGTCCTGGGCAGAGAGATTCTAGACCTCCTCTTGTCCCGGCTTGGGACACCTCCCATTACAGGACAGCTCACGCCGAGCTAATGAAGGTATCCGAGGACCATCCTCGTCTACGTAGATCCTCGCCGCCATGTTCTTCCACAGCATTTTAGAATTTCATCTACCTTGCCTAATTTTATTTCCATAACAAACTGATCAGAACAAAGATCAACATTTCCACCTCAGAGGTTAGAAAACTGAGGTGCTGGTATGTTAAAAACATAACCAAGGGCACATAGTTGGGTAGACAGCATAGACTGCTAGCAAGCTAGAGAGAAATGCTGTGGAATCAGCCTGCAGCTGGCAGACACCTGATTCAAAGGCAAGTCAGGAAAGCATGCCACCCACCTCTACCGTCAACCTCTGCTTCTCTCCCTTCTTCTCCCACTTGCTGAGACCACTACTCTACACCGCACTTTGATTTGCCTTCCACCGCGAGCTAATTAGGAAGTTAACTCTCACAGGTAAGAACACTTAGAGTGTTTCTTCCTTATAAGCATCATTCTAGGTTAGGTTGCCTTTAGTGCCAATCTTGGCAACTCTGTAGCCATTTTCTTGACTAATGCATACAGAGCCCTATGAAATGATTCCTCTGAGAAGAAGATGGAAAAAAACAAGACAGTAATCAATGGATTCAATTAGTTACAGTATAATTCTAGCAAGTTGAGAGAGATCAGACACAAGTCAACTACTTCAGGGTTCAGGCTAGGAAGTTCAGGCAGGCAGAGACTGATGCTCTCTGGGCGACACCTGGGCGAAGACACCTGGGCGAACCACAGCACCAGCCCAGCAGCCCACCGGCAGAATTTAAACAGTGTTGCAATGTCCAGGCAACAAGGCAACTGCACTTCTTCACAAACAGAAAGTCTTGTACAGATCAATTTCTCTAATGAACCCCTCACTACATATCAACCAAAGATTAACTCTATGATTACTGGAAGCCCTGAAACCTGGATGCACACTTCTTTTTTCTACAACTTTTCAAACCTAGTAGAGTCTTTGCTAGACAGAAACCAGAGTGCAGATATGTGCACTTGTGAAAAGCTGATTAGTTCAGCTAGATGAAATATAAAGTCAGAGTATTTCTTTCAAAATAAATTAATCCAAAGCAGTTAAAATGGTAAATACAAAAGCAAATACACGGGGCTTCAGGTTGTTTATTGCTTTGAGTAATTTCAGAACTGCTTCTTGCAAATAAGTGATTAGCTAATCAGGGTAGTAAGATTCCAATCATTAAAATTAATGCTTGAAACACAAAAACATCTATTTCTCACGTCTGAGTAGACCAGTATATTGAGTAGAACTCTCTGAAGTGCAAATATTTTATAAGAAACAGGAGTTTTTATTAAAAAGAAAAATATTTTTCTAGCTTAAAAATAATGTGGTTGGGCTTAAGGGTGATGCCCAGGGTCAGAATGGATGCCCAGAATTCAATGGTGGGTCCTAACACTCCCACCACACCATAATACTAATTAATACTAATACTAATACTAACAACAACAATAATAATGTGGTTAATTAATAAAGCTGATAAGTGATTAACAGAGAATACACTCTTAATCTTACTATTCTGAAAGATGAGAACGCTTTCCTGCCATGAGCCTGTAGTCTCATCTCTTAAGAAAGATCAGCTCTGGTGGATGGTGATCTCCCTGCCTCGGCTGGGCTAATCTGTCACAGACACATCTTATAACTTTCCTTGTGTTTCTTTGTAAGAAACACAAAGCTGTTAGTGGTTTATCCCTCTGGAACCTAGGGATTCATATAAATAACTTCTAACATGGTATCTCAGAACAGCTTACAGAGCGCTGTGGCGTAATGCAATTCAGAGTTGTGCTTGATTTAAAATGTTTAAAGTCCAACCACAGTGTTAGCCTGCCCAGAGAAATCTCTTGCAGAGTCTTGCACTCTGCTGGGTTAAGAGACCGTGGCTGTTATTCCTATGGCTCCTGCACCAAGCTTCCTTTTTGTGGTCAGCAGAGAGGCAATGTGGTTGGTCTGAAGGAGCCCAAAGTCTTTTTTTTTTTTCTTTCTGTGTTAAAACAAGGGAAAGTGGGCCGCTGACAGAGTGAAAGAAAAACCACAGCCAGCTCACTCTGCTGTAGCTTTCCCCTTAAATGTGGCCTGGAGCTATTCTGCTTTCCAAAAAAAGGTTTAATCTAAACCATACACAGGGCTGCAGGCTGCCACGTTTCCAAACTCAGCATTCCTCTCAAACTGTGCACTTCGGGACCAGAGTACGTTCTCCCCAGCGCTACTCAGACATGCTTTAATAAATAAAATATCACTGCCCATCCATTACTTAATTTGATAATAATAATACCCTTTCCCCTTCCTCTATTGACATTATTCTAAGTGCTTATTCAAGCGTGTTGAACTGCTGTAAACATCACCTGTAAAATCCAGTTGTGTTCTCCTTTGGGGGAGCAGAAGAAAAGGGAAGAAAACGCACCACAGTGAGGGAACTTAAGGACGTTAGCAAGTGGCCCAGAGCCCAAGAAAACCACCATGATGTGGACGCAACTAGATGAGTCCCAAACAGCTTATTGTATTTATGTTTTTAAAAAGGAGGAAAATAAAAGACCCGTTTGCCTATTCCTTTTGACATCATCAGAATCTATGTTGTCATTCCAGATACCACCAGGAGAGATACCAGTCACTGGCGCTGAAAGCACCAGCCGCACGCCCAACACAAGTCACACGGCAGGATCAGCGTGGCTGCTCACGACGCTGACCAGAGTGAACAGAATGAATACTCCACAGTTGGGGAGCTTTAATTTTTTTCTGCCTCCGTGTATTCACTTGTATGTTCATTAAGGACGCCAGCCCCAGCAGGCAGCCTAGCACCAGGTTTTCTGTGTGAGCTGCCATGCTCTATTGTACATGACACTTGTCAATTACAGAGGAAAGCCTTTTGAAGCAAACTGAAGTTAAGCTGGTACTTTCTTCAACATCTGATTTACCGCTGCTGTTATCGTCCAAAGGGAAGTTTGTTTTAGAACAATGATAGCAGTAGTAATCCTCCCATTTTGGTACTGAGGGATTTAAACACATTCAGGGCACTGGGGACCAGTCAAAAGGCTCCTTTCAGCAGAACTATGTATTTTCAGTGGCCAGAGGAAGGTCTCACGGATGGGATAACTGCCAAGAGTGGACAATGTTTTAGTCTAACGGTTAAGAGAATATCATTTTAAACTACCTGGTATAATACAAACGTGCCACAATAGATCAATGCGATGAATCCTCCGTCGTCTGTAAAGTGCTCTCCCAAATAATGGAATCCATTAATAATGATTATAGCCCCAGTGCTTTTGCCACGGATGTAATGCCCAGTGCTACATCTCAACAGTCTCTGATAAATACATACAAGTCCTGCAAAAGGAACAAGACCATAGCAGCACAGGAGCCAGGCACAGATTCCACCAAGAGAACAAATTAAAAAGCCATTATGTGCGTTAGTCCCTACTCAAACCTGATGTTTTTTCCCCCCTGGTTAAATGCATTTTAGTTGTCTGTGAAATGGGGCTTGGACCAGGGAAACTCTCGGAATCTTTCTAGCTCTGATTCCTCCAGGATTTACATTATTTTTTTTCTTGCAAATGTTATGATTCCTAATAGAGTCACTTTAATTTTAATTAACTTATCTATCTATCTATCTATCTATCTATCTATCTATCTATCTATTTATTGTGTATATGTTCTGTGTGTCTGCGTGTGCACATAGGCAGGCCATAGCATATGTGTGGCAGTCAGAGGACAAACTTATGGAATCTGTTCTTCCCTTCCCTTCCAGCATGTAGGACCTGGGAATTAACTGGGGTTGTTAGGCTTGGCAGCAAGTGCCTTTATCTGCTGAGCCATCTTGCCAGCCCTATAGTCACATTTGTCCTTTGACCAGCACGCAATAATAAAGGGTGTCAGCATGGTCTGTGGGACTGATACTCCGAAACTTTGATGAAGATTGATCTGGAAGAAGAAAACTTAAGAGAAATAGTTTTGTCATTATATTAGACTTATATTTTAGACAGTTTTGTTTCCAGAAACATGAAAAGCAATACATTTGGGACATTTGATGGCAAGCAAGAAACTACCAGAACATGAGGTCCTGGAGACACGGGCGAGCAACTCAGCAAAATATTTATGCTCTTTAAAAGAAAAATCTCACTGGGCATAGTGGTTACACACTCATAGCCACAGCTACTTGGGAGACTGAGTCAGGAGGATTTCTTGAGTCCAGGGATCCTGGCATCCATGCTAAGTTTGGTATCAATACGCTAACATCCCAAGGGTGGTGGCCTGCCCAGTTTGCCTAAGTCATGGTGAGCTGGCCCAGGGCAGGAAAGAAAAGCCTCGAAGCTCGGGAACACAGTTTAATTGTATCCAAGCTGGATGACGATGAATATTCATTGCATATCCTGTGGCCTAATGTTGAAAAGTCCCTTGCGTGACACATCCTTCATTCCTCACGACATTTTATTATTATTCCCATTTTATAGGTAAGGAAACCAAGGTTTACGTCCAGTACCCTCTCAGCATTTTCAGAACTGAGAGATAGGGAATCTGTAGAGAAAATCTAAGCCAGTCCAACCCAAAAGCACGAACAATGCACGCAACTACATGGGACAACTGGTCTGCTATCTTCAAAAGCCCTGACTCTTATATGCTTTAATCATGATAGGTCTCAAGCTGAAGGTAACTTAGATTAATTCTGCAGTACAGATCTTTAGCCTCCTCTCTTCAAATGTATGTATTTAAATTCTCAAGTTAAAATATTCACAAGTTGAACCTGAGTTCAATAGATTGGGTTGAGCTAAAAGAAAGACCTGAGTATCAAAGTGACTCCCAATCCTTTTCCTCCCTAATGCTGTGACCCACAACACAGCTCCTCATGTTATGGTGACCCCAACCATAAAATTACTTTTATTGCTACTTCATAACTGTAATTTGTTACTGTTATGAACTGTAATGTAAATATCTGTATTTTCCAATGGTCTCAGGCAACCCCGGTGAAAAGGTCATTCAACCCCTCAAAGGAGCCATAACTCCCAGGTTGAGAACCACTGCTTTAGAGGAAATCTTCCAAAAATGCTCTTGGATATAGAAAGAAACTGTAGCTAGCAGGCTTCTGGATAAACTTCCATCAGAGGGTCTCTTTCATCTCAGGGCAGTAGGAGGCAGGCTGTACAGAGGCATCAATAGTTCGCCACTGACAGGAAGTTGCAGACCTACATGGGGGCACGTGTAGGCAGACAAGGGCTCTAACAGCACGGAAAAGAATAAACTAAGCACTAAGCCTCCAACCACCACGTGCCTAAAAAGCTCAGAATGATCTGGGAGCTATTTTTACCGTATCAAAACCTCAAGTAGGACCTCCACACTGACCCATCAAACAACCACACAAGCTGAGCTGTCAACCAACTATCCTTCCATACTCCTCACAATGGCTCTGTGTATTCGGCTACACATATTTATTTACTTCAAAACAGAGAAAAGAAATTAATCACCCATTGTTGCTTATCTGGGCCACAAAACATGGAACAAAACAAAACAACAACAATATCAACAACAAAAAATAACTGAGATTCTTGAGGATAACAGGATTGGAAAGAGAGAAAGAGACAGCCAGAGGTATCACTAGTAACCTGAATGTCACACTTTGAGCCCTAGTAACAAAAGATCGTGTTATTAAAAAAATAAAGCACAACAAGAAATCATAAGCACTTGAGGATGGTATAGGTAAGATAAAGCGGGTGGCTATACACCGTGAGTAATAGGGAACAGTGGGGGTATGGCAAACTCCAAATTTGAATCAAACATTTGAAAATGCTATTATAGCAGCATTTGGCCCACAGAATGCCAGTTACCAGCCCTTTAGATATGATATTCATTTCACTGATCATGCAAATTGTCTTTGGAGACTGCCAAGAGCCACCTAACCTCGTGCACTCCACTCTCAAGGGCGGGGTCAACACAAGGAAGCAACTTCCCTGGTTCCTGCTGAGGATCATTCACTAAGCCCAGGGCTTACTGAGGAAGCTAGGCTAAGTGAAGAAAGCAAGGCTGGGAAAAAGATGGATGGCGCACGATCCCAGCCCTCTCTCCTTGGAGTTGTAGGCACAGAGTAGGGCATCCAGCAGGGCACTCCAGTGCTTCCGGCCCTCAGAGCTGCAGGGGCAACAGCTCTGCAAAGTCAGTGTGGGGCACAGAGTGGCCACTCTTTACACGGCTAACCTCTGTATGCTGACACTTTTATGATGGGGCTTCTGGACCCCACTTCTTATATCTTCAAAGAAATGCATTTCACAAAAAAGAAAGAAAGAAAGAAAGAAAGAAAGAAAGAAAGAAAAGAAAAGAGACCTCTGACCATGACACTCGGAGGAAGTCTTAGCTTGAGAAAATTTTAAAGACCCAGCTATAAATCTTCCAAAATGAGAATTTATAATAGACATACAGAGAGATAGATCTTTAATTATGCAGCACTGTGGGCTTTGTATAATGAAGCCCACATACTTGCAGCTTATGCCACTATGTGTAGGGGGCCTCAGAAGGGATCTTATTTGGCTCTGTGTGTATGTGTGTGTGTGTGTGTGTGTGTGTGTGTGTGTGTGTGTGTGTGTGTCCGAGAATCAATGAGTTGAACTTTTACACAAGGGAAGGAAGTGCAGAGAACTCTTGCTTTGGAGAAGCAGGGATTTACCTCCTGGGGCTCCGGGCAGTGAATGATGGCTCCTGACTCCTCCAGTTTGTATAAAAGGTTGAAGTTCAGTCTGGCGCAGGGCAGCATTCCACAGGGCCCGCTGCCTCTATGGGCAGGCGATTAATCTCATGATCGATAGACCATATGATTAGGCACTAATAGCGCATAGGAGGAGAGAATAAACAACCATAAATTTGCTTTGTACCCAGCAATCCAACTGTAAGCGGGGGCCATTTAATGGCCTCACTGGGTCATGTTACCTAAGGGCCCATATGGAATAAAAAATGGAAGACAAAAACATTTTAAAAGACCTTCAATTACCATAGGTTTGGGGGGTGGGGGGGGGCAGGCTCTATTAGTGTAGTATTCTTTGGCATGAGATGCCCCAAGGCTTCCACATTTGGAAAAAAGAGGGCAGATGCAGAAAGAGTTAACAGAAAAGTCTGTTTGCTGAAACAATGCCTTTACAAACAGCATCCTCAGCAGAGCGTAAGTGGTACTGGGTGGTCCAGCTCAATCCCGGCAGCCACTGGAACCTGCGCCCATCATGGGCTGAGTGTGCACTCCACAGCAAGCGGAGCAGTGGCCGGACTGTGCGATTTCCCCTCTTTGCATGCAGATCACTGCTCTGTAACTCCAGAGCTGTTTCTCAGCATGTCATGAACTTCCAGTGTTGGGAATAGTTATGCGACATAAAAGCTGTGATCCAGGAGGTCATAAATCTCACTCTTTCTTCTCTCCTTTTCCCTGGCTTCATCCCTTTCTGAGACTCTGACCTCCTCCATCAGGCCCCTGAAAGGAAGGCAATCAATCACCCCCTAGACTAAAATGAAAACCTGAGCCCTCTCGGCACACTGGATGGTTTTCCCTGAGTGTGATAAAATCGAGAGAGAGAGAGAGAGAGAGAGAGAGAGAGAGAGAGAGAGAGAGAGGGAGGGAAAGGGGGGAGAGGGGGAGAGAGGGAGGGAGGGAGGGAGGGAGGGAGCACTCTCTAAAATGGCTCCTTCTATGGTTCCTCTTTCTACTTCCATCCAGAGTCTGGAAGCAAAAAGCCCTCAAGCCTTGAGCTCCTGTTATCAATGACCATGAAACAGGAAAGGAAGACACTTTGTTAAGCCAAAAGGAATGTGCTAGAGAAAGTACCAGATAAAGAGGAATTTAAAGCAGTCTTGCACTGTTCTCAGCTTCAGATCGAAGCACACCAAGCTCTGTTCTTTGAAAACTATCTGGAAAACAACCCCCTCTGCTCCCCCCCACGCAGCCCTGCACCCTACCCCCAGCATCCCTCAGGCCCCATGGCTGCCCCTCCCTCCTCAGGCTTGCCAGCACAGCCTCTGTTACTTCCCAGGGCTTGAGGGAACCACCGTTTCCAGGGCTTCCCTGCAGGCTAATTGTTCAACACTGAACACTGCCCAAGACTCTGGAGCCAGGTGCCCGGGCGGGGGGGGGGGGGGGGGGGAAGGGGGGGCTGGTAGGGGCGGCAATGACTTGGGGTGGTTTCTCTTGGAAACCCATTCCTCGTTCACCATGAACAGCTTTAAGAAGCCCTAGTACAAGGAGCAGGCACTACAGCTGAGCAAGTGAGAATTCTAAAGTTTGCAGGCAAAAAATGCCTCTATTTACATTCATTCAAAACACTTCCACTCATCAGAAGTTCCAAGTTAAAAGACCTTCAGCCAGGTATGTTGGCTCACCAAAGGATGCTACCAGAGGTCAAACATGAAGCGCATTCCCAGGCCCAGGGCGCTGCCCTGCTAGCTTTTCTTGAAGCACCAGGACCAGTGGAAATGGGGCCATTGCACTAGCTCCCAGTTGCCAAGGACAGGACAGAACTCAGGACAGAAAGGCACTTACGAGGGATGCAGGGCCCAGAGGGCAGAGGTCGGTCGAGCCGTAAGGAGCAAGGCCTCTAGGTCAAGGCTCCACATTACCTCAGCCTGACCCTAGCATCCATATGACTAAAGGGCTTTCCAGCCACTAATATAAATTTCTTTCCATCTCGGAAACACTACTCAGGACACAGGGAGAAGGCACTCGAATCCCTTTATACCCTGGATTAATTTCTCTCCAGAAAAAAAAAAAAAGGAGAAATTTTCCTTTGAAGATGTATGTAGGAGCCTGGATCTAAGCTGCTGGCCCCTGTGACAACATCACTGCAGTAGGGACATACCTACTGCACCCTCTACGTCAGGCACACGTAAAATCATTTCTAATTGCCAAACCACCCTAACGGTATATTCCCACCCCACTTTACATATGAGGAGACTCAAGTGGAGAAGCTAAGGTACCTGCCAGAGTCACACTGCCAACTTCAACTTTAGCTCCCAACTTTAACTTTTTTTTTTCCAATTAAAATATAGTGTTTGGAATGTACTTGCTGTATAAGACTACCCCTCTTCCAATGCACACCCTGCCCCAGGAGACTCAGGCTGGAAAAGTTAAAGTGTGTGTGTGGGGGGGGGGCTTCGTCTTATACACCAGAAAATATGATACTCATGCCTGAGAGGATGAACTCCGTAGCATCGGTGTTTAAATCATTGGTCAGCTCCCTAGGACAATGTTGGACTTCTGCCTACTTGTCAATATTAATTGCAAAATACACAGACACAACCGTATGTTCTGCCGTTTCACCAATTTCAGTCCTTGAACCAAGGTAGTTTCTTGATCCAACTGAAGTTTCTGAAGACAAAAGTCAGTGTGGCTAGGACCATGAAAACTCACATGGTATCATTAAGAGCACCACTAGTTATAAAAAAAAAAAAACAAATGAAAATTACATGTGTTCCAACAGCAGTTCAAACAACACAGAAAGCTCAAGGTCCATTTCCACAGGTGGTGGGAAATGAGCCGGAGTGCAGAAAAGAAGCCAAAATCAATCATTTTCCCAGTAACAGCCAGAAAGAATTCTGACCGTGTATGTAAGCGTGCAGACACAGACACACACAAAATATCTCGGCACAAGAACCTTATCCATCACAACATCCCTAAACGTTATCAGGCCACAGATTATCTTCTTTGGTGACTGAAATGAATCTTGAGACTTTTTAGGATCCATGGAGGTATTCCCTTTGACTCCTGCCAGGTACAAATATTTGGGGAATATCTGGTTTGTGGTAGATTTATGGTACGCCTCAGGCAAGACTGGCATACATCTTCAGAACTGTATTCACTTGAAAAGAACTTTCCTAATATGCACCGAGTCATAGCTCTGTCAGGGTCTGCAGAAGCTGAAATCCAATTTGGGCAAGCCATGGGATGTCAGTCCATCTGGATCCCAGCAGAACCACAGTCCAGCTTCCACTTCCAGGAAATATCCTGGGGGATATTTCCCCATTCCTGGGGGAAAAAAATCAAGTAAAACCCATACAAGTATGGGGGGGACCTTTAGAGAACACAGGGTCCACTTCTCAGCATGAAACCTTTAAACAAGTGTTTTTCCTGAACCCACAGAAGCTGCCCCTCCCTGCAAAGACTTCATCACATGAAGAAAAGTGCTGGGGGGCATTTACAACAGGGAATACAGAGTCAAAAATAAGCCCTGGGATGCTACGTGAGAAGTCTCAACCAAAACTGCAAAGTTGGACCTTCAAGGTCTCTGCTGGGCTCGGTTTTGTGGAATGAAAGAAACTCGACAACAAAAATTGATCGTTGGTGGCTGAGTCCAAAGTCCAGGTGTGGTTGGCTTAAAAAAAAAAAAAGGCTCCTAACAGTGTCCGTGTGGGAATAAGTACAACCTGTGGATACTACGAAAGGACCTTCACAGTGGTGCTTGAGTGACCCTGGAGGCAACATGGGGGCTGGGAGGCTGTTCCCCGAAACCATCACCCAGTGAGACGGTTTTGAGACTTCCTACCTCCAGAAGTACGAGAACAAATTTCCACTGTGTTAATTTCTTAAAACAGGAAATTAGAATCTAGGGCTCACAATGACACAGGGGTGGGGAGAGAGGGGGGCAGGGGAAGGGCTGCATTAAATCAGTAGACTGACCACTTCCCCAACCCGGTTCAGGAACAAGGGTTTGAGAGAGAAGGAAAGCAATGTGATAGCTTCCATTCATTCAGAGCTCAGCTTCCTACATAACAGCTACACACAAGAAGCCACAGGTGAGTCAGATGGATTATCCAATCAAGGCTGAGCGGTCTCCTTTTGTGAGGGGAATTTATCCTGGAAGCTGATGTTCAGAGTCCCTCCAGGCTCAGCTTCCCCGTGACTATGTGCCTGGAAGACATGGATTTGTGTCTTCATTCCTCACCTCTGAGCCTTCAGCACCCACAGCAATGTCTGGCACATAAGGCACTCGATGCAGTATTCTTAGTGAACCAGGCAGTGTCTGCAGCAGGTTCAACTGGCAAAATCTACTTCTGAGTGGCCATTGAGTCACCCAGTGGGCAACATATCTTCCAAGAGGCTGGATGGCTGGCCAGGCCCCACAGAACCCTTCCACTCACATGTGCGCTGACGGTTCAGGTCACTCAGAGAAGTGTAATAAAAATGGCAGAGGGAAAATTCAGAGAGGGGAAAGTGAGACCGCGCCCTCATCGGGCACAGTGTCGGCTCCTACGGGCCTGAGGGCAGCATCCATTTTCCTGTGAGTCCTTCTCCCTGACTTAGTGCTGAAATGGCACAAAACAGACAGGGATCTGCCTGTCTCGGATTCACTACTAGTGCCACAAGCACTCTGAAAATAAAATATCTGCAGACAGATCTTGGTTGAATGAAACTTCCCGGGAATTTGGAAGATAAAGACTGAAAAAAAGAAGAGCGCTTCAGTGCTTAGCTGGGGGATGGTGAAGTCACTGCAGTGTCTAACCTGAGACAGGCCGGCACACTTCCCGGGGAGCCCTGCCACTCAGCCCTATCGTTCCAGTTCCCGATGAAGATGATCCTGGGTGTGAATTAGACGCTACCTCATCCCTCAAAAGAAGACTCCTGAGAATCCCACTCCCCCACCGCACCCCTGCATCCTAGGCTAAAAGGCAGAGCCTACAAAGTGGAGGACAGTGTAAGTCAGGGTTCCATTACCATCAGCCTAGTTGTTACCATGGAGAATGCAAGGCTTGGGCTAAGGATGAGCAGCTGTCACACAAGTCCATGTGGGTAGAACCTAAATCTGGGTTCGTGTGACTAATGACCCATATCCTAGTAGACAAATGTCCAAGCACCTCTCTCCCACAGATGCACACATCTGAGCTCTGTCCATCACTAAACACTATCCTGAGGTCAGATCATGGCTACATCTCTGTGTGCACAGCCATCTGGGAATAAATGTTAAGTTTTTCAGAATTATCTATCACAAAAACATCAAGACTTCTAAGTTAGTGGTTCTTGTTCTTTAACACACACTTATGCTAAAGGACTTACTTTACTCAGACCTTCCTCAGTTCTTCACTTTCAAGTCTGGGCTGGGACCAGGGATTCACATTTTTAAGGAGTATGCATGGGATGCCGATGTGCAGTAAGGCTGGCCCCACACTATAAGAACCATTGGCCTACAGATCTGCTGGACAGTCTCCAAATCTGGAAGAACCCACTCGGCAAATAGCAGATCTCCAGACAATATTTGTTGAGTGAATTGGGCTACTTCATATTAGGGGAAAAAAAACCCCGACTTTACTTGAATTGTGTGTAAACTCAGTGTGAATGGGTTCTATCTGTAGTGTGGCAGCATATCCCCTGAAATAAGGGGGTGTTGTCCCAAATAGGCATGCTAGCATCCCCTCTGGTTGGTCAGAGGCATGCTGGTATGGATGCTGTAATCTCAACTTCTGCCAGCCACGGTGACAGGAAAGAGTGTGACTTTCTGGCCGCTGCCTCCAGCCTGTACACAGCTCTTCAACAGGCAGTCGTCCTGGACAACAAGGCCCTAGCCTCGTGAGGCTTAGTTCTCCCACATCTACAGTGGGTTTTTGGGAACACCAGAAATAATACGTGTGGGCGAGTCAGCTGGATGTAAAGCCACGATACAAATTAGCAACTGGTAGCTATTACTACTTTGATAACAGATACGTGTCTGTCAGATCCCAGTCTTGGGTAGGGCAGTCACTGGAGGACACTTAGCCAACGCTGACCGGGAATGCCAACGACTCTCCAGGGCATGTTTGGTTCTGAGTCACAATCAGTAGGGAATATGTTTCTCAACATCTCCTCCTCCCTAGGTTTCTTGCCACCACAAAGGTCTTGATCTAAAAATATGGCTGAGAAATGGCTCTAAGAAGCGTTCTAGGAGAACATGGGGACAAGAAGCAACAAGAGTCACATAAAGAGGCGAAGCCAGGTGTTTCTCCTGGCTGAGGAGGAACAAAGAAGGTTCAGTCAAGAGCCCTACTTGTTCCTGAGCCAGTCGCCCACGAGTGGATCAGCAGCTGTGGCAAGGAGGCACCAACCCAGCATCTCTCGGTGGGTCCTAGCTCAGGCACAGGCATGTCTATGGGCCACACGCCTGTCTGTCGGTCTGCCGTCTGTCTGTCTTATGTTCCCCTACCTCATCCCCTGAAAACTGCAGGCAGGCTTCTTACAGAACGTCCTTCTTCCAAACCCTTTAGCACAAGCACCACCGTGCGCACTGTCGTACTGTTGAGAAAACTCACATTGGGGGGGCACTCGAAAGCAGAAAATAACCTTTGTAATTCATATGCCTATGTTCATTCATAACGCACAAGACTTAGAAAGGTGCCCATGTGGACTCCTGGGAACAGCAAAATCCTAAAACCATAGTTTACTATTTTCAAAGGAGATTCAATATGGGCAGAAATCAAGAATACTGTTCTTCAGTCTAAGTTTATATCCTGAAATATGCTTCTTGTAAGAAATAATTTTAAAATGTGGAATCTAAAATTAAGCAAAAAATAACATACAGTATGTTCAGCTCTGAAATTTGCCGGGACTCAGCCAAGTTTACCATAAACAGAAGGCAGAAATGTCTATTTTTAACTTTTCAGCCCTTGGGTGATTAAAATTTTGAGCCATAATAAACAACTTTTTTTCTTCTTTGCAGCATAATTTCTCATCTGAAATTGCAGTCACTTTAGTTGTTCAGGAGATGTGGATTGAGCACTTCATGTTTTTAAATCCTTTCTCAACAGGAGCTTTCTTGCAAAGACTAAACCCATGCATTTACATGCCAAAAGCACAAACAAGACGGAAAAGAACAGAACAGACCTTGCCAGGGTTCCAAACTGAACTAACTGCCTTCCTTCCTGGCTATAACCGCTTAGCAGTTAGACCTTCGGTCAGCTGCCAGTGAGGAGCAGAGTCCAGGGAGGTTTTCACCATTTTGCATCTACAGGTGAATTGGCCACAAAGACCTTAGCATCCCCCCGCAGATTATTTGGCATGCTTGCGCACCTATTTTGCCAGCAGAAAGTGTATCACTCCTTCAGGAAAGACAGTTGCATATGCAATAAGCCCATGGCCTTTGACAGGCCAGATAATTACATCAATTCGCTACTATCTCTTGTGCACGATCACTGTGCTAATGAAACTATTTCGGTGTGAAAACGAAACAGGCCAAGACAAGCAGATCAGGAAGCAAGTGATTCAGGGTCGCAGAGAACGTCAGTGTGCTGAGTCACAGGGAACTTAACCTCAGCCTCAGCCTCCAGAAAGGATGTTGAGCCCTTCCCTCCCTTGCTGCAGGGGTGGCTTCGGCTGCCTTTGACTCTTCTAAGTAGAAACTACTCAGAAACGACCAGGTCCGACAGTTGTGTTGTCCTAGCAAGTGTTGTTTGCAAAGGAGCTACCGGAAATAAGCCAAAGACAGGGCACAGGTGAACACTTCAAACGTGTTTTTTTTTCCCCCTAAGGGAAACAAACAGAAGACATCGCCATTTCTCATTTGGAGGACGGGGTGAAGAAGAACAGCCTGTTGTTCTGAAATATAGGAGGGTGAACAGATGTGCTGGGAAAATAAGTCACAGACAGAGTATATATTGTCAGCTCAGGTGCTTTGGGTGCAGCCCACTCTCCAAGTGGGAACTCAAGGCTCCAAAGACAGCTCCACCTAAAGTGTCAGGGACTGTGGGTCTCCCCTGACACTGGGACTTTAAGCTTAGTGCTCAAGTCATTCTAAGGAACCTGCAACTTTACAGCAATTCTTCAACTGACTCTCATATAATATAGTTTTCCTCCAGAAGTATCCGGGTTTTCATTCTCCTGGCATTCTTCTTAGCATTTATACCCAAAACTGGGCATTAAAAAAAAAAATTTTCCAGCTGTGGTCAGGCCACATCCCAACACAGCATTAGCTTTTGACATGGCAATGTCACAACGCTGGCCCCTATTAATCTTGTGGTCAGTGCACATGTGTTATTTTCACATGAACTGCTGTCGCGTTGGAGCCCTCCTGCTCTGCTTTCCGCGATGAAGCTTCTAGCTCTACACACACCTTGCTCGTCTGTGTTGAGCAGAAGATGGGGGTTTCCCCCTTTCCATTTTCACCTCCCCAGTTTTGTCCCAAACTGTGCTAGAATGCCCAGAGGCAAGGCCTTGGAGGCCCCCCTCCCCCCCCACCCCCCCACCCCCCCACCCCCCCACCCCCCCACCCCCCCACCCCCCCCACCCCCCCACCCCCCGCCAGGCTGCCCGCCAGGGAAGGACAACACTCTGAACGTGCTCACTCTCTCGTTAATCCCCATCCCAGACTACTCTAGCCTGCTCCTCTGCTGGAAAGACATAAAGCCACTGGGAACACAATTCCACACATAAGAAACCACATCATGTCACCTTGGCCTTAGAACAATTCAGGTCCAGGGGGGATTTTTTTTTTTTTGGTTGTTGTTGTTGTTAACTTATTCTAGAATATTAAATTCTCCCAAACGCCTCACCCTAAATAAAACCCAGCCAGCTATTTAGTTATATCCCAGAGGCCAGTTGACAATTTAGGGTGGTTTTTTTTTTTTCCTGTAGGCATTAGTAAAGAATGTTGATTGCATTTCCTTAGCTATCAGTCTGTAACAAGCTGTACAGCCTTCAGGGCAGGGCTACAGAGAAGTCTACAGGAGGGAGTTTTTTTTTTTTTTTTCTTAAATGTACAATGGCCAATTTTCAGTACTTATCTCAGCCTTGCAGCCCCACTGCCGGGCTGTCTTGGGTCATGTAAGGATTTGGAGTGGTCTCGAGGCGTTTACCTCCTCACATATTCCTGTCTCCAATGAACGGCCACCGCTCGAGCGCCCTGGAGCCCAGTGGCCGGTTTTCAACAGGTCATGGATCTGCAGAAACAGCGATTCTACCCAGTTTTCAGAAACATCCTGTTAATCCGACCCATTAGCAGGTAATTTTTTTTCCCTGTAAAATTTCCTAACTACAGAAAGCAATTTTCTACCTCCATGGAAGACGGCAGGAGTTAGAAATATGCTTATCAACACCGGAAACAAGAATGAGCTCCTTAATGCGCAGGCGCAGACCCAGTCGTTTCCAGAAGAACGGGAATACATCTGTTCATGGGGAATTTGGATGAGGCTGCGCCTGAAGGCCGGAGGAAAGGCAGGCTCTCTTCCCAATGACTGTATGCCTTCATTAATAGGAATCATCTCCTCAGACTGAGACAGGAAAGAATATTGTGAAATCTCACAGCGAGGGAAGGCTGACGTCATCACCACACACCAGCTTTCGGAGCAGTTGCCCCGACTTCTCTCCTTCTTCCTCACAGGTCAGTAAGAGCCCAGAGACCACTTAGGAGATGCAAGAGCCCTGCACACCTCCACTCTGCAACATCGCCCTGTGAGGAGAGCCACTGCGGGCTCCCCTTCCGTGCACCGCCTTTCTTGACCAGTCTCTGGCCTCCAACTGCAGGAGCTCCATGGGTGACTTCTGGCCTGGGCTCTGAATAATCTCCCCTTCGTTTCATCACCTGAGTAACCAAGTGCCTTAGAAAACTGCTTCAGCTTTACAGACTAGGCAGCTGACTCTCAAGAGAGTTCAAAACGACCAGCTGTTCTTTAAGGAGTGAGGCAGCCATGACTCAGCCACAACCCTGTCAGAACACAGATATGACTCGCCACCTCCCCCGGACACACACTCAGGATAAGGCTAAGGACATTCTATTTTGAAAACAATTTCTTTTTAAAAAAAAAAAAATGTCAGACATGTCAGAAGGTGGTGGCGCATGCCTTTAATCCCAGCACTCAGGAGGCAGAGGCAGGTGGATCTCTGTAAGTTCGAGGCCAGCCTGGTCTACAAAGTGAGTCCAGGACAGCCAAGGCTACACAGAGAAACTCTGTCTGTGATTAACCAAAACAAACAAACAACAACAACAACAACAACAAACAAGTAAAAGTGTGCTGTCTGCGCGCGCGCGCGCGCGTGTGTGTGTGTGTGTGTGTGTGTGTGTGTGTGCAGAAGTTGCTATAATCACTTTTTGTTCCATCTAATTTAGTCTCCTTCAACGTGGATTTTAAAAGCTAAGCATAGAAAGGAGCTACTAATAAGAAGAGGGTATCTAATTTTTATAAGCTAATCAATGAATGGAAAGCACCTACCTTAACTGGAAAAAACAAAAACAAAAAAAATTCCCAGCTTCCATATTTCTTCCTCCAAACAAGAAAATGGATGAGTCAAGCCAGAGAGATCACTGTTAGGCCTCAGGCCTAGAGATGCCCTGACTGCACAGCTGCCATCCCTGGGGGAGCTCTAACAGTCCTGACTAATGTCCTCCTACACACTGACTCTAAACGGGCAACTGAGGCTGAGAGCCGGGGTCAAGCAGGAGTGTAAGGGTGGAAAGTGACATAAGAACAGGTCACTTACAGTTTATTCAGGCATGAAAAGACCCAAGAGGGAGTCTACAGAGTACACCGGGCACACACAGTACACCAGTGTAAAAGACATGTGGAACTTTTGAATAGTTATACGATTACCTGCACTAGTTTTCTCTCTGCCTGCTCCAAACTTGGCAGGCCCCAAATTCCAAGTCTGATTCCTTGATATTGAAGTACAATTCACTTAATATTCCTAAAACTTTTTCCTTGCCTTTAAAATTAGCCCAACAGTACCTACTTGCAGAGCTGCTACCAACATTAAACAAGACAACAGGGTATACAAGATGCTTATGGCAGCGGACAGTAAATGTTTCATCATTTGCCACCCTGAAACCCCCAATAACTTGTACATGGTTGAGGCATCTCTTTTTTCAGAACACTATACAACTCAGTCCTCCAGCCTTCTCCCTTACAGTTACAGTGAGCTGCGGGATACAATGTTTACACTCACAACACATCTCTCACTTAGTTACAAGTCAGCTCGCTTAAAACTACTCTTAGGCCTATGGATGAAGTTCAGTGATGCAAACACCTGGGCTAGTTTGATCAAGGCTCTCCTCAATCTCAGAACTACAAGTAAAACAGTGTGCCCCCCCCCCCCACACAAAACACACACAAACAAAAGAAAACAGACTATTTTTTAAGCTACATGGAGTTCCTTTGTAGGCCCTACTTCTGATGTTGAGGTGCAACTACGTCAAGCTGGGAAAACTGTGCCAGGCGTCCTCCCTTTACAGTTCCATGCCGTTCCCAAGATTCTTGGAGAAGAGAATTTTCTCTCTGTGTATAGAGGATGAAAATGCCCTTCACGGGTGTCAAATAAATGTGCTAAAAAAAAATCTAATAGGAAACTCGCTGGAATTTGAACCCACGTCCCTCAAAAGGCCAGAGAGACCACAGTTCTCTCTGAGGAGATGAAGATCCAGGAAGCACTCTGCAAAGTGCTAATGTGCCAGGGTCTGAACCATTAAGTATAATCTATATTCTTGTATTCAGACAGCATCACAGTATGGAACCCGCCATCCATCAGGAGCAGAGCATAGTGACTTGATGTTGTCGGTGCTCACGCTGGAAGGTTCCACAGCACCTCCCCTCCCCCCAGTCCTTAGAGCCTGCTTGAGCTTTTTATTAGCCCTGTGTTGATTGCCTTCCCAGGACATCTACTAGTTTGCGTATAATTTGTCTAATTAAATTTAAAGAAGAGATGTTTCGGGAACACCGTTTTGTTGCTCCCCCCTCCCCGCCCCCCTCCCCCATAATCCACGCTGTGGACTTTAATGAGGGCCTGAACCTCGTCTTAACTCAGCCTTACTTTCAGCACAGATGAACTGCGCCTTGTTAAGGCCGCCTTCAGTTGTCAGGAAAAACAGCTTTTATTAAGGTCATGGAATATGGAGAGTTTGATTAAAGCTAATCAAGAAAGAAAGCCAGGCCCCCAGCACAGTGAATCAAGCCTCCTCCTCAGTATGGTACATGTTTAACATAACTTAGCCTAGCCTATCTGTTAAGAGCAGACATAAGTAAGGTCAGGTTTCCAGAAAGAATGCAGAGACAAAGGCAGGCATATAGCGGCCTGTGTTCTCTCCTCAGTCTAAGCTGAATGGCTCTCTCAACAAGCAGCAAGTATCCTAAGCCACCTGGGCTAGAGTTGCAGGGGGTGGGGGTGGGGATGTGGGGGTAGGAGGGGGGGGGGCGGGAGAGGGAGGGTGTGCTGGCTGTGAAGTTTTACATTTTTTCTTTCAATTTTTAAATCAGAGGAATATAATTAATTATTAAAAACCTGTGGCCCATGGATGCAGCCAGCTAAGAACAGCACAGGGATAGCATTTGATACTAACCTGCCACTTAGTGCTTGCCATCAGCAAGTGTAATGCTGAGCCAGTCAACACAAACAAAATCTTGGGGAAATTCCCTCCAGTAGATTTATAATATTGTTTCTCTCTTACCAAAACGGGCCCTTGACGAGTCATAGTCCTGGCTCCAAAGTGACCTGGGGCCTGACCTTTCACAGGGTTCCTGCTCCAGGCTTGTTAGGTCTTAGCTCTCTCAAGAACCAAAAGGAGGCAGTGAGGCCATGACTGCTTCTCACAGTCTCCACAAGGTTATCTTCCTAATGGAGGTGCCCTGTTCACAAGAACGACCACACAGCTCAGCACTAAGTTATCAATCCTAATTCACAACATCATCAAGGAAACTAAATAGACATAAAACCTTGAGGAAGTTTGAAAATGGAAAGTGACTCTCTTGGTGTTTTAGTTTTTCTGGTCCATATGGTGCTATCTGACTTCTTTACTGCCTGCTCCCTTCTAGGTGAGCTGTGGAACATGACATTGGACATGCATATTCTCTCTCCTCTCCTCCCCTCTCCTCTCTCTTCTCTTCTTCTCTTCTCTTTTCTTCTCTCTCTCTCTCTCTCTCTCTCTCTCTCTCTCTCTCTCTCTCTCACAGACACACACACACACACACATATCCACACTCATACACACTTCCTCACACACACAGCTACACACACCCACACACCCCTTTTAAATTTTTTCTTATAGCCAATTCTATGACACTGGTTTTAGCTAGTTTTATATCAGTATGTGTGTATCAATTTACTATACTAACAACCAACAGGAGTTATGAGCTTGAAAAGGTCATAATTAAGACACTGAAAGTTCTATTCACATCGTACATTGTTCATCCAGGCAAACAGCCGCCAGGGCGACACACTCATGGCTTCACAGGCCCCCGAAGTAGCAGGGACATGAGAAAACAGCAGGCCCAGGCTTTCTCACAGGCCTGACTCACCACTTTTTCCTGATTTACTGGAGGTAATGGAATACAGAGGCTTAGTAGGAACAGAGGAGAGCTGTGCATAATGGGATTTAAATAATCTGATTTTCCTAAGAAAAGAAATTGAGAAGCAAAGAGATAAAGGACTTTCTACACACACACACACACACACACACACACACACACACACACTTTAACAGCACCTTGTAGTCCCCAAGGCACTTCTGTGTAATTTAGATCTCATATAATCACTGCAAAAGCCCGCAAAGACGAAAGGAAGTTTCCCCGTTTATTTTAAATAGAGAAGCCATGCAGCAAACTAAGTGTCAGTAAGATAGGTCGGAGGGTAACGGCCCCGGGCACCACGCCTGCAGCCTCTCGTTCTGTGTCCACACCCGCATGGGTTTTTTTGTTGTTTCTCTTGTCAATCTCATGCTATCTGTCCTCATTACTGCCTGTTCTAGGCGAGCTTTGGAACATGTTATTGAACACACACACAGTATACACAAACTCCCAGAGAGACATATATACATATAAAAAGACAGACAGACAGACAGACAGACAGAGACAGAAACAGAGACACACAGAGAGAACATAAATAAATAAATATTTTTTAAAAGAAACAAAATGACTCTGGCACCTCAGATGGCTGCAAACATCTCTACAACTCCATCTCCAGGTCTTGTGAACGCTAACTTAATGCTCTTGTCAGTGTATGATGCTATCTGTTTATAACCATTGTTTCCAGGGAGCAAATATGTATTGAGTAGCTGTTATATGCCAAGGCATTCTTCTTGATACTAGGAAAACATCGCTGAGCAATGCCAGTGAGACCCCTTCCTCAGAAAATGTGCTAGTGTGCATACGTGTGTACTTAAGAGTACACGGCAAGTTCCACATCCACGTCTTTCCACACTCTTCTCTACAATGGCCAGTTTGAGGCTCATTAAAAATGAAGATTACATATACATATTTATTAACTTCTAAAAACTGCACCTACTAGGTCAACACACAACAAATAAACACCAGCCACTCCCACTTCCGGTCCCATCCTTCCTGCACCAGCCTCTTAAAACAATCTAGGCAAACACCCTCAGGTAGCACATGAGTGCCTTGCTGAGAAGAAGAGATGGCTGCACACAGTTCAGAAGAGGGCTGGTAATGGCCACGTCAGCTCACACAGAGTCCTAAAGTGTGCACATGGGCATCTTGCTTGGGAAAAGCTTCTTCTTTTTTTTTTTCTTTCCTTTCTTCTTAACCTACACAAAGCACAGTCCTAAAAGCCTGAGAGAGAGGGCAACGCCTGCCCCATCTCTACTTCTGTTGCTGAATGAAAGATACTCAGGAAATCAGTGGTGAGGAGTTGCTTGCCAAGACTATAAACTCGGAAACAAAAAGACCCACTATTGTGTAGGAGAACCAGCCATCTACCCCCAACCCACGGGGCTCTGGACTTCAGTTTAAGCCTTTGCTAGTCTCTGTGATTCGTTTCAAATTTTTAACACCTGTGTCTAAAGTGTTACTTTTCTCTTCCAACTGCTCCTGGGAACAGAACCTACCCTAGTGTCTTTGCTCCCCACCCTGTCTTTTTAGGCAGCCACACAGTCAGTGGATTCACTAGCTGCCTCCTCTTCCACAAGCACGTTACTGTTGCCAGGCACAGGAAGGACCCCAGCTGCTGTCCAGGATCCTGGTTTGGTCCACTCCACCCTGAGACAGACATTCTCCTTTATTTCCAACCTTACTGCCATGGGGACAATAGTAGGCATGATGTTGGAAACGGGGAATTAATGATGTAAAATTAAGCCCAATCCTGCTCAGGTGGATGTCTGCAGCATGATCTGTTTATGGGATGGAATAAAGAAGTGAGTTGTTAGCAGTGGGAGCAGGGACCTTGTTTGACATCCAGTGCTAAACTTCTCAGAGGACTTTTCTGATTTATTGTTTGTTTGTTTGTCTAAAATCATATAACCAATCCTGGACATGTCTTGGCTGCTACTCTGGAAAGACAAATCAGATTTACTTTATTACTATCAAGGAGCTGGTCTAAATTTATCTGATTTTTGACGGTATATAAGATGGTGACCCACCGACACAAAATTAAGTTTTTCTGTTACTTAAGTGAGTGCTAGTAAAGCCAAAAAGAGGATAGAGTCACCCAATATCAGCCGAGAAGTTAGTTTCTGGGCACACTGCAAATCTACATCTGCTTGGCAACTATTCAGGAAAGAGATTCAGTTACTCCTTTTAACAGTTGCAGTGCGTTCCCAAGATCCAGAGGATGAAAACAGCTTGCTCTGTATCAGAAAAGAACCCAACCAGATCTGGAAAAAAAACCCACAAACTATTATGTGCTGTCAAATTAAAACCTATCATCATAAATGGAACCAAAATCATCAATGGCATGGTTATCACACAGGCCTAGTCATGTGATCTGAGAGTCTGAGTGGGAATATTTTTTTTCTTTTCTTTTTGCAGCATAAACACTTAAGCATTTAGTGATAAAATATTAAAAGCCTGAGGCTCCAGAGCCACTGACTACAACTTGCTGATATAGCATCATAGGCCAAGGAAAGGTGTCAAGTATGTTAAAATATGGCTCCAGCGTAGACATTAGGGGTTCTGTTCCTTCCCGAATATGCTTGCCTTGCTCCTGCTGCCCACAGTTAAATGTGTACAACGATAAAACACACCAGCTTGAAGCCTGCAGAAGAAGCACAGCACATCCCTGTCAATGAACAAAGCAATTGTCGCATTTGCTCATCACAAACAATGTATCTAGACACTGTTTTTAATTATAGCATTAATTGATCTTTTGTCACCACTAATTAGAGCGATAGCATCACACTGGGTTACTTTACTAGCAGGAGTCATCATTTAGTTGCTGGAAGATTCTTGAGCGAGGAAGAGAGTGAAGTGAGCAGAAAAGAAGAAAGGCACCTGGTTTTTGTTTTATATATACATGCAAACATATACTGTGTGTGTGTGTGTGTGTGTGTGTGTGTGTGTGTGTGTGTGTAGCTATGTGTATCTAGGTTCCCACCAAGGCCAAGAATGGGTGTTGGGTTCCGTAGAGCTAGAGTTACAGGTGGATCTGACCCACCCCACGTGGGGAATGAGATCTGAACTTAGGTCATCTGGAAGAGCAATCAGCATTGCTAATCACTGAGCCATCTTTCCAGCCTCTATTTTTATATTTTAATTAATCTTATTTGTAAAATCTTCATTTGGCCTCTTTGCAGTTAGAATTCAAAAATGGTATTTAAAAAAGAGAGAGAGAGAGAGAGAATGTTTCCCTACTGTAGGGAAATTATGGGTACGAAAGAATAATTTGATGACCAGAAAACGTACCTTTCATGGCTTGAGATTTAGGGGGCGGGTGAAATCTCATGAACCTGCCACGGTTGTAGTCTGTGAGAAATGTAAGGGACTTTAATGGGTATTTTAGCAGAGCCACTTAAAATTAAGTGATGAATTGGAATGAGAAAAGTTATTCCAATAAAAGCAAACAAATTAACTAACCTGACCTTGGTCCACATAAAAGATTCATTTTCTTAATGGAAACAAACTCTCTAAGACTAGCTCGAGTTTAACCACTGAAGTGTACGTGGAACTTAAATTAAGCTACAGAAGCCTGCCCCCAGAAATTCAGGTGCACATGCGCCTGAGGTAAGAGGAGGTCGTTGTACAGCTGCAGGATACGGCACTGGCATGGTCTAGTATGACCCACTTCTGCACTGATTGCCACACGAGTCAGAAACCTGTTAAGACCCAATTAACAAAGACGCTCCGCATCACTGATGCATGCTTTGTCCAGAGCTTAATTCTACTGTTTCCCCAAGTAAATTCTGTCTTCCTATTCATTAACTTTCTCATCCCTTGGGTACAAGTAGCAACTTCTGCTATTTTCTTTTAAAAGGTTACAGAAGATTTTAAAAGTTGCAGCGAAATGGGTATGTCATTTGGTCCATCACTCAAAAAGAGAGAGAGATAACATCTGTCTTCACTGTTCATTTGCTACTTCTGACAGTGTCAGAACATGAGTCTTTCCCATCTCACCAGCAGCCTGAAATCAAACATCAGCATTAGCCAAATGGGAGAGGAGGTGGTCACTTCTCATCTTCCTGCCCCCACAATCAACCTGTGTTAGTGCAAAGTGGAAGTAATTTCTGAGTTAGTCATTCTGGGATCAAAGAAAGGCTCTGTAGAAGTCTAGACCAGTGGAACAGGGATGTCCCATTTGAAGTAAAGATACTGACTTTGTCCATTTAAAAGAAATTCTTTTAAGCCAAGGAAGTATTTCATGACAATACAAGAACCTCCCCCCCCTCATTAAGTTAGGATTCTAAAAGACAGGTTACCAAGGCGCTCACATAGGAAGATAGCAGAGGTCTCCTAAAGCCTTTGGTTTTATCCATGATTTTTAACATATCCCTAACAAGAGATATAGCAGAGAGCTGTCGACTTCAGGTTGGAAACCATGACTGCTGTCTGGGCACATGTCATGAGTATGAAAACGTCCTATAGCGTCAAGTTTTATGAATCATAAATCAAGTTTGGTTATTCTGTAAAATAATAGCTGGTGCACATACAACAAAGCAATCCCGGGACAACTGGATATTTTATGCAGTTTATCAGTTAAATTTTTAAAAAAAGTAAGCCCCACGAGTTGTTGGAAAAGGCAAGAGCACAGTGCACTCGCTGTTCCAGGCATGTGACCTTAAGCACCTGAGAATTCTCATCCTGGGAGAATATAACACTGCATAGACCGACCTCGATGCAGTGTCAAGTTCAAATATTCTCTCTTTGTATGTTTAAAAAACATTAACTCCCATCTTGTGAAGGCCAGTGCCCATTTGTCACAGCATGTGAGAGAATGGTATTTGTGAACACTTATTCATTTCACACATAATAAAGGTCATCTTCTTTGACTAGGCATTTCCCTTTGCCTGTGCGTCACATCTCACACTGGTCCACTGATCCTCTTTACCAGAACTTTCTTAGTTTATTAATTGCTCAATATGACAGTATTTTTAAACCCTTCACCCCAAATGGAGGCAAAGGAAAGGTTGAAACAGTAAATAACATGCAGTTTCCTGTAAATCATTTCATTCAACTGCCTTCAAAGTGTAGGACTTGACAGGCGTGAGGCTCAGTGCGAGCGGGTCAAGCCATGTCAGGACTCCTGCCCTTGAGAAGCGGCCATGCCCACGGAAGCTAAGGCCTTCAGTAGCAGGCCAATGCTGGCTGTACGGAGGGTAGCTCTCAATAGCCCCCTTTTGTAAAAAGTCCCTGCAGACCAAAGGGAGAGGTTTTGTTGAACAAAACTTGTACTTATTATTTAACCCCCCAAAAAACAGCAAAAGAAAATTATCTCTTTTACATCTACAATTTTAGCTTCTATTGTTAAAAATATTCTTTCTTTAAAGGGCTTACTTCCTTTTTGAGAATACAGAGCCTCTTTCCATTCTAATGGCATAAATATTCTTCCTTCAGGGCCAGTGATATCAAAAGAATATAGAAAATATTACAAACATTAATTTCAGTCAGGCGTCTTACAGTGCCATTTGCCATGTCTTATGGACATCATAACAGGGTCAGGAGATGGACAAGCCACATGAATTAATGGCTGTTTGGAAGACCTCCCCCAGAGAGCTTAACTATTGGATCCAGAGGGTACAGTTAGTGCTTCTGAGATGTTTAGGAGAGAACGTGACAGTAGTTACTGAGCTTCTTTTCATAAAATTGCACATGTAGGCTAAATACTGATGCAAAATCAGAAACCGGTACCTAGATCACAGGCTAACCTACTCTGTCTGCCCTGTCCCCTGCCTTTATTGATGGCGTCCACGAAGGACAGCAGATGATTGGCTGCCGAGCAGTACAATGGGATGGGGTGGGAGGAGATACTGAGTTGTCTAACGCTTGTGTTTTCTGAATCCATTCCTCAAAAAAGAACTCTGTATGCTAAGCGGCGACTTGTAGTCAAGAAAGTGTGTTTGACTACATTGGTGCCATCCCCCCTCCCCCCCTTTTTAAAATGTACTTTTAAGAAAAAACAACTACATAAAAGGGGGAAACTAACCACATGGGAAAAGAGAAATCTATCCAAGCCCGGATCCTCCTGAGGCCAAATCTGGACCAAGAGATAATGGAGGCAAAGTTCATTTCAACAACAGGCAGCATTTCAGAACTATGTGCAGCGCAAGACTAAGGGAGCCTCTCTGTGAGAGAGAGCGAGAGAGAGAGAGAGAGAGAGAGAGAGAGAGAGAGAGAGAGAGAGAGAGAGAGCGGCCTCCCTCAGCCTGGGAGCTGCCCTGTGGACCTAGAAGCTGGGCCTACGCTTTGATTTCAGTCTTGTCTCTGGCTAGAAACATGATCCCAGGCAGGTCTCTTCTGCTCGCATAAACCAGCTCTCTCCTTATGACCTGGAGGTTATGAAACAAGTCAGGCAGCAACAAAGTGCCTGGCAGACATTAGGTGCTCCACACGATGATGCCACCTTCATTCCTGTTCCCCTGCCTCATTCAGATTCCTCTAGGCCAGGAGGGCGTTACTCAAGAGGCTCTCCTAGAGGAGGGTGGTTAAGTCTGGGTTTGGGTCAGCAAGACAGTGAAGAAGCAGTATCTCCTCAGGAGTGTGTGTACACAACAGAAAGTGGTCTGTTTTCACCCATCTCCCATCCTGTCAACCACTTGAAAATCAGAATGAATACTCATGCCCTGCCCCCACCCTCGGGTAGTATCTGTTGCTAACTCAGTTCACTGTGTTTCAAAGAATTTCTCCATAAGCGCTTAAATGTTCCCACATGACACCGTGTTCTTCAGGTGACCTGAGTTCATACCATTCCCTGAACACGAGTCCCTATAAAATGTCCCAGGGTCTCTTTGTGTGCTCTGTGTAGAATTTGTTAGGCTGCCAAACTGTTCGGTCTTCTGCAGATAGCTTTGTTGTTCCAAACATGGTTATCAAATTCTTTTATCAGCATATTCTAATCAAAGCCTTTCAAAACAGTCTAAGGGTTAGGAAATACCGCGAGGTCTACATGGGAAGGGAGGAGGGCAAACTATAACTACCAACTAGGACAAAGGCGAAGGGCTGCTGTGACTTTCCTTCAGAGTGGTACACAGCGGCAGCCACTGTCATCTTGGGCCGAAAAGAATGCCAGCTCAAATGTCACATTCGAATAAATTACCGGCCATTCATAAACAAGAAAAATGGAGCTTTCCAAGCCTTATCTCTAACTCGTGGGTTTATACAGATTCCGTAGTTGGAATTGTTTTTAAAAAAGAAGTTCTCTTCAGTCAAGTGATCGTTACCTCTCAACTACAAATATGAAAGTCTTAAATGAAGAGGAAAAGGCGCAGGCTCTGAGCATCCAGCCATGGCTCATTGTGCAGACACTCAGTGTGCACCACTGTCTCAGCTTCAAGAAGTTGCTGCTGGTCCCTCCTGTCAGCCCAGAAGCCCTGCTGCACACGGTTCCTTTGAGTGTCCCTTCCTCATGTGTGAGGGTGGAGGAAGGCCAGGAACGCAGTGGACCCTGCTACTAACAGGGAAAGTGGCCCCTCAGTGCTTTTGCCATCTGAGAAGCAAGCTGATTGCTTAAATAGAGCAACAATTACTAAAAAGAGAACTCACATCCGGCCCCAATTTTATCACTAGACATGATCACCGTTTCTTTCATTATTATTTTCTTTCAACCATGACAATAAACATGTTTCGGGAAAATAAGTCATCAGTGGAAAGCTATTCAAAGACTCCTACACTGATGATGCTGCAATTATGGAACTGGGGACGCCTTGTTGGTAGTCTGTTCAGAGTCTCTCGCCATTCAAATACTTGGGATACCTGTTCCTCTGCCTGTCAAAATAGAGAATTCTTAGGAAGGATCCACAGCACAGACCTTCCTGTCTACGCAAACACAAGCTAGATGCTCTTCCTCTGTGGGGCCCGAGCTCATACACAATGCTCCACTGTTCTCCAATGTGCCTCTGTGCAGCAGATCCTGAACAGGCCCTGAGCGCTAGACCCACCTAGTCACCTTACAGTTTCCAAGGCCTACTTAAATGTTTGGCCTACAAAAAGTTCTCACATTTGCCCTTATAAACAGTGGCCAAAGGATACTGACAGCCGAGGATCTAAACAACTCAGAAAAGAACTAACTCCTTCTTAATAGTTAGTATCAACAGTAATGACCAAAAAAACAAAACAAAACAAACAAACAAAAACCTTAGTGGCCCATTATTTAATTGTCTTTCAAAACCCAACTGTTCTTCCTGTGGTGCTAAAAGAACTCTCCCTCCAATAGAACACTTAGGTCAGGTTGAGGAAAAAGAGAGCAGTTTTGCCTATATTAAATAATCTTATTTTTTTAAGCTGATAAAACAAAAAGGTTTTACACATGCAAATCCACCCTTGTACCCAACTGCAATTCTCTCATGTTCATGATCTATATTCCTGCTCTCCCGATGGGCCATCGGCTCAACACCAATGTCAGGAACAGCTTGCATATTGTTTGTTTAAAACAAAGATGAGAGATTAAATATCATATGCAATGTGAAGAGAGAGGTTAAGGCTAATACCACTGGTTCTGGCGTATCTGATAAATTAAGCCCATATAGTGTCACTCAAGTAGATGCACATACATAAAGACTTAATTTCATTTTTCATAGTTACAGGAGGAAGCAGGCCTTCATGTGGAATATGTAGCCACTCCGTGGCGGCATCATTACCCTCCAAATTACACAGACTTATGTCACTTCTCTGTTTTAAAATCATGCCGAAAGGAGCAAACTTGAGATTCTTTCACCTATATTTGAGTACTCTGCAAATCTTACATAACCCCCAAGCCCTACTATTTCAATATGTACGATATAAACCAAAGACATCATAGTGAAAATGTTTCCCTACCCTCCACGCTATTATATAAAGCGACCCACATAGAAGTTGCGATCCATAGAGTAGACTGCAGAGCAAGCCCCACAGTGGTGGCTTCTTTCCTGGCTCTGGCCTTATAACCATATGTGGTCTCCATTAGAAAAATTACTTAAGAAAAAACAATAAACGTTTAGGAGCCAGAATCAAAGGACTGAACAAAACACAAAGATAATTCCATAAGGGGATTGTGTGGATAGGATGCCATATAAGAGGATTATCATCAGTAGAAAAATGCTGAGTAGGATAGAGTCTCACAGAGATATCTCAAGCAACAGAAGGCAGAATTAGAATGCGCCATGTCTCAAACATACACTTATATGAAAACTGAACAGTGAGAAGTTGGGGGCGGGGCTCATCTGGAGCAAACACAGCCCAAACCTAGAAAGAAATCTGTTAGGGCCACCAGTCCTACCAACTGGCTGGGCTGAAACTTTATTAAGCTGGAATTTGGCCCCTCACAGTTGCACCACAATGAGAAAATATTTAAAGAAAGATGTTTTGCAATTCCTATGTTTGGAATGAGTAATGAAATCCATAGTGCCACCAACGTTGTCTTGATGTCAGTTCATGACATCCCTTAGTAAGTCAGGACAAAGAAGCAGATAGATTGCTCTAATAAGGTCATCAACAACCTTGTGCAAACTCTGGGAGATATGCGAGTTGGTTAAAAACTTCAAAATATAACAACTCCACTGCCAAAAAGCACAACTAATCTAATAACTACAAACTACTTTTTTCAGTTCACAATACTAGATTTCCATTTTGTCTTATATGTGTTTACAGGTATTGGATTAGCAAGCTCCATGTAAACATCCAAAGAAAAGGAGACTGTAATACAGATTATTTCCATGGGCAACATGAACAAGCAGAAGCACATCATGAGTAAAGTGCATTCACAGTTACAAAACACACATCTTACCTAGGACATGGAAGCGAAAATTTGGAATACATGAACCTTAAGGTCCCTCATAATTATAACATTCTATGACTCTGAGCCTATGATTACTTATTTTTTCCCTTGAACTTTGTGTGTGTGTGATAGGAGGTGGACCCACTCTCCCTTTAGAGTATCTTCCTATCTTCATAGTATCTTACTGAAATGACACACTCAGGAAAATAGAATTCTATCATTTTAAGATTGAAAGAGAATGAGAAGGAAGCCAGAATCCGAACTTGTGCCGTGTCGCCTCTGAAACCCAGACTCATCCCTCTGCGCCTTCCAAGGTCTAGCTGGCAAGCACTTCACTGTACCACAACACTACCTGTTGGGTTCATGTTTCCAAGATAGTTAGATTAATAAGCCCTTCTTTGGGATTACGGGACAACAGTGTAACACAATCACACTACCGAGTGTAACTTGAAATGACAGTACCTGCTGTGCACATGTTAGAATCCACTATGCACGTGACAGGACCTACTGTGTAAGTTTCCTTCCGGAAGCAATTTAAGAAGAACAAGATAGGCCCTAAAATCTATTCACAGGGTAAAAATTCCTGCTCCCATGAACTGAAATCTGTTTGTGTTGAGTGTAGGGTCATTAATTTCTGTGATGAAGTAAAAACAGAATCCAGATGAGTAGGAAAGTGCATTCACTTTCGGTGAAAATTAATTCTGGTGGTGGGGGGGAGGTAGAAGTACATTTCCTTGCGTGCCTGCAGGCCTGAGTGTGTGTGTGTGTGTGTGTGTGTGTGTGTGTGAGAGAGAGAGAGAGAGAGAGAGAGAGAGAGAGAGAGAGAGAGAGAGAGAGAGAGAGAGGCAGAGGGAGAGGGAGAGGGAGAGGGAGAGGGAGAGGGAGAGGGAGAGGGAGAGGGAGAGGGAGAGGGAGAGGGAGAGGGAGAGGGAGAGGGAGAGGGAGAGGGAGTAACATTTCTGGCTTTTCTTATATAACTTATTCCATTACAGTTTTACTTGTTTTTGGGGAGAGAGTTTTAGGTAACCCGGAATACTTTTTATATCCTGAGCACGACTGGTAATTTCTGAACCAGCATAGAAAGAAAATAACATATGCTTTCTTGGCTAAGAGGGGTCTTTTCTTAAAAGCAATAAAGTAGCTTCATAGACAATTACTTGAAAACAGTCATTCAGAACACCCTGGGAAGGGCAGAGTTAAAGGCAGTCATCTGGCCAACCTTAACTCACACTGGAGTGCTATTGCATCATTGGCAGATCACAAGTCACAAGCTGTCCTCAGTCCACTCCATTGAGTAACAGACAATGCAATGCTTTAAATTTGATTTCCTAATGTCCTAGAGGTCAATTTAAGACTTTACAATTTGCTAATATAGTTATCATAAATTTATTTTAGAATTTAAAGCTGCCCCTGGTATTGTGTCTAGCAGATATCACTAACAAAATATAGTACCCAGCCCTAATTAGATACCGTCCAGTGCAAAGCACAGCTACGCTCACTTCAAATTTAATATGGGTAGTTGCAAATTTAAAAGCTTCCATGCTCCAAACATTCTTAAGCTCCTACTTTCACTGTTTCCATTTTTTTTTTAAGTTTTAGAACAGCATACGTGTTTTAAAGAGTGGTTTTCAGAGAAGCTACCTTCAGTTTAAGATGGATTGGACTACAAGCTGTTAACTTCCAGGAGCCAGATTAGGGAGGCCTCTCTCCTGTGTCTTTCAGAGGGTTTCCAAGAATGGCATTGGGACGGGCTGAAAAGGGGGTGCCTTGCTTTCCTAGAGCCTTCACTGCAGACATGCTGCTGCCTGTCACTGGAAACTGTCACACTGTCATGGCAGACATGAAATCAGTGGACATACGAACAACAAACCGGCCAGGGTTTGCCTGGAATGCTCAACCCTGTGTAGCAACAGACATGATTTTGATTCTAACAATATTTCCAAACAATTCTTAAATCTGGCAGACAGAAAGAATACTAATCACCTAGATAAATGTGTTTCTTCTACGTTCTGGAGGGGTGCCATGAGAATATATCCAGTTTAGTGAGCTTGCATGGGTGCAGGGCTGTCCCACTTGGCGTTACTTATTGAATTTCATATTATTTTATTAGGATGTTGGTACAGACACTATGCAAAACTCCACAATTAAGTCAGTTCCATCTTGTCAGCTCATATGATTATAAATATTGCAGAGTCTAACTAAAACCACCGGGAAACACACCACAAAACTTAAACTAAGGAAATGTGTCTTGGCCCACAGTAAAACAAGGACAGAAGATCCCTGCTACTGCTTGAGGAGCCAAACACGCTGTTCCTAGAGATTAGGCTCCTCTGAGAAGCATGTACCCCCCCTTTACTCACAGGAACTAAGCAGCAAACCTGCTCAGTGTGCAAGCTTTTTCCTCAAAATGTTGTTCTTAAACTCATATCCAAGTTTACATGGCACAGGTAATGTGGACAGATGTGTAGCTGTTCCATCCAAAGGTGTTACAGATAAGTGTCCACTCATCAGGTATAACTTTTAACATGATTACTAAGTTTTTGCTGAAAGTTTACATGCTCTCAATTTATATACTCTCTCTCTCTCTCTCTCTCTCTCTCTCTCTCTCTCTCTCTCTCTCTCTCTCTCTTTCTCTCTCTCTCTCAAATGGTAGGTATTTGCCTACTATGTATATATATTTGTTTCTTTTTCATTCTCAACAATCAAGCAAATATTATCATGAATCCATTCTTGACCATAACCTAAAGAATCATTTTTGTCAAAACATACATTTTCTGCTTCTTTAGTATGTCTATTTAAAAAGCTTCAGTAAGAAATGCCATGTTATTTTAGCCATACAGATAATGTTATGATGGCCCAAATGATAATGAAGTGCCAACTCATACCAGCTTCTCTGAACTTTTCTCTCACTAAATACCTGCAGCTTCAAATTTACATTTCAGACTTTCTGAAAGTTTTACTTTTTGTGCTGAGTAACTCAAGTAATTCATGTAATAAAGCTGCTTATTACATGGACCTGGTACCAAGGGAGGAAATGTTTGGTCCAGGGACAGACATCCAAGCACATGGTAAGATGGCTTCAGGAACTAGGAGGCAGAATGTCTAAGTGCCATTTGGGAGGAGAATAAATACGTACATAAAAATGTAAGATTTTTTAAAAAATACTAAATATATTCTTTGTTTCAACTGGAAGTCGAAATAATCTGCATTTTTCCCCTTGCATCACAGAAAGACAGAAGACTAATGGTACCTTTGATGCTCTCTACACTGTGTTTAACAATCCTAAGTGATTTGCCTCTTCCATGGACATCAGAACCTGTTGCATTCTCTACTTCCCTCTGAGATGCACAGTGTCATATGTTGGTTCAACAGCAAATGGTCCAGTCATATGGACCTGGATTCAGATGCTCCATTTGCCACACAGACCACTCACTGGTGTGACCTCTCTTCTTTGACATAACAGTCTTCCCTAGGAGATGCGTACTCGCTCCTGCTCTTCACTGGGCAGTCATAGCCTCCCTGCCCGCCCCCCATAATCATATAGAGTGCCATGTGTCTTTTCTTTAGAAACAGTGACAGGGTATTTGCCTACTATGTATAAGGCCCAAGCTTCTATCCTTAGCGTTCCAAAAAAAAGTAAAAATAAAATCTTAAGAAGATAACATAGGGTTGAAGAGAAGGCTTATTGGTTGAGAGCACTTGCTGTTCTTGCTGAGGAACCAGATTCAGTTCCCAGAACTCACATGGGGGTTCGCAAGGATCAATAATTCCAATTCCCAGAAATCTAACCTTTCCTCTGACATTCCTAGGCACCAGGAAGGCTTGAGATACACAGGTAGGAAGGAGGCAAAACACGCTGATTGATAACAGGAGCACTGAGGGTAGGAGCCCTACCCTCATGTCATGTGTGTCACCACTAGGCCCAAAGATTCACATACAGCAGGCAATCAATACATGTATTTAGCATCTTTAATACTTAAGTGACAAACTAAAGCCTATCAGGACAACAAATTAATCATTAATAAGAAGCTATTACCAGTGAAATATAAAACAAGCCCTTAAAACATTCATTATGCTCACCAAAAATGTTAATTAAAAATAAAACACAAAATGTGAAAAAGCACAAAGTCTATTGATCTATTAATATAAAAACTCTGCCTGCTCATGAATACATGTTTTTTCCCTCTTGACCTCTCAATAGACTTGACAGCAAAGCATCAGGATAGGGAAAAATCTTAAACTTCCAGAAGGAAAAGATGGCAATATGAGGCCAAAGCAAATCTCATGTCATAGCCCAGCGATTTGTCACAAACACCCACCTCTCCAGGGCTGGTGCCTCCTCTCTGTGGAGGCATCGGTACCTATAACCTCCATTACCATTAACTTCCCTGATGGATATAGTTGAGCTGGAGAGACTAAAGAAGAGAGATTAAGCTAATTCCACTATAGAATCACAGAGAATATAGATCATGAGACTAACTAAGGTGGCCCGTTCTGGACAACAGACTAGCTTTGACACCCCATTGTACTCTCAAAAGCAAATTTATAAGAATTTCTTGTCACAAAAACAAAAACAAAAAAATGCTTTTAAAAATGGAATGTTTGAACAAAACATACTCTTACATGCAGGGAATAAGAAATTTACAAGCCAATGCAAGGTCATTACTTAATTTTTTAATTAGGTTTCACCTAACAAGAAAAACTAAGCCTTCCCTTACCCATTTAACGGAATGCTCATTCAGAAACTACCCCACAGCTTGGAAAGCTTTGGAACAGATGTCGACCAATGAGAACTCAAGACCCAAGAACGTATGAAACCCACTTGAATACTCTGAAGCCATCTGACAAACGAACAGCCTCAATGGCCAGAGTCAGCACCGGCCATTTATTTTCAGTGTCTGACAGCTACATGGCAATTCACTTTGCTGACGAAACAGTCTTTATGTGGGTGGGATGCACACAGATACCAACTTAATGAATGTCGTCTACACAAGATAGTAGACCAAACGGAAGATGTGTGCCATCCAAAACCACTTTGCACCTATCAGAAGATGCCTTGACAACAGACAGTGTTTATCAAGCTCATGAATCCTCCTTCCCTCTAGGCAAGGTTCCAGAGCCAACCCTTTCTCCATTAAGGTCATCTCTTCACTGTGTGATATCCATGCTGCCTGCACGTTGGCAGTTACAAAAGTCCTTACTTTTGCGATAGCTGATAGCAGCTCAACAGCGGCAGAGATGAACCGCGGGGTTATTTGTACTCTGTTAATTAACTACAGGTCTCACTTTCACTGTCAGCCGGGGTTTCCTCAATCCATACAATAATTCTTCTGATAATGAAAAATTCCCCCCACTCCAAGACTATTTTGGAATCTCTGACTTAGATCTTGTTTTTATTTAATTAAACTTTATTAATAGCTGAAGAGGCCCTAGGATGAGAAGGAATTAACCTCTGATTGGAACTCCTAAGAGAGTAAAGGGGAAGTCTTGGGGACAAGACAAGATGTCACAAACCTTCATTCCTCAGGCCACCGCTGTATAGGAGGCAGAATTTGTCTGCACACGAGGAAGGGATTGGCCCAAAGAGCTCTGGCCCATACTCCAGCCTTAGAACTTCTGAACTTCTGCACTCAGAGTGGATCAAAGAATACAACGCTTAAACATACACTGGAGCAAAGCTCCGTGTCTGCCAAGCGGGTAATATGTCGGAGGCACCACATGTGGACCTTCTACTTTTTTGGGAACGGTCAAGTGGGCAGACCCTTTCAACTTCGCTCTTCTTGAAGTTGGTGATCTATTTGCAGGTAGCCTTGCTCAGTGGTTCGCACTGGGTTAAAGAAAAGAATGGCTTCTTGCTGAATGGACAAGGACAGAAATCAACCACCGCAATATAATTCACACACATGTGCTATGCGCAGACCATTTCCGCACGATGCTCTGCCCTTTCTTCTGCTCCCCAGCCCTGGTCACCAGTACCCACTGCAGCTCCCCCTGGCCATCTGTCTCCCAACAGTCCTCTCATCCACAACTCAGCTTCAGCTGCAACCAACAAGCCTTCGACGACGCCTGCCTCACTGTCCCACCCTTGCATGTCCCTGGCCAGCCCTTGAGGGACTGCTTTACTCCCTCCTCTTCATAGAGTCCTCAACTTGAATCAATACTGTTCACTTCTCCTGGGCCTCACGGGCCCTTCACAGCCTACACAGAACAGAGCACTTAACTGTTCTTCCTGTTCCCCAGCAGAGCTATAAGCATCTGGAAGAGAAGAATAGCCTCTTGTCTCTCGGCTTCTCTCCCAGCAGTGTGTAACATGGCCCCTTACTTCAGCTGGGTGACCATCATATATATATTTATTGATGGTTTGGAGTGCTTAGTTTCAAAAGCCAATGCACTGAGCTTTTTCTTTGGGTGTAATGACCAATTTCAACCCACAAAGCTGCCTGAATCCCAGTCTTTTTCAGCCTCCTGAAGGCATGGTCGGAGCAGTGACAAGAAGACAGACATTTGGGACACTATGCCCAGCCTGGTCAAAGGTAGGCTATTAACGGAGAAATCCAGGACTTCGATGAATAACCTACATGAAGCACCCTTCTAATAAACAACAGATTTGGCAATGTAACAGTTTAGCCTCGCTCGCATGAGGCAGAAACATGATGTGTCTTCTTGTGAGGGCTTGTGTCTTCGTTTTGTTTTGGTGTCTGGGGCCTGGCACACATTAAACTCGCCTTCAGCTTTAGCCACCAAGCCCTTAGACATCCCCACTTCATCATGAATCCTCCTTATATAAAATCTGTTCTTATTTGACACTTAGACATTCACCAGGAGAGTGTACACTTCACAAAGTCAGGACTGCAGTGCATATCTAAGATGGTGCCCATAGCCACACCTAAAATAACCGTTCACTTTGCAGCTGACACTCAATATGAACTTGCAAGCTACTTCATTTATTTCAAAGGTAACAGTTTATCATGAGATAAACAAGCAACACACACACACACACAGAGACACACACACTCACACACGCATGCACACATATTCATGTAATGGCAATGAATGAAAAGGGGGCCATAAATATGAAAAGAAGCAAGGAGGGAGAGTTTGGAGGAAGGAAAAGGAAAATATGATATAATTATATTATAATGTCAAAAATAAAAAAGTTATAACACATAAAGTCAAACTACAAAAGATATTTAAATCAAGACTAACAAACAAGTATAAAACTATGTATTCTACATAGTATAAATAAGCCATGTACTCAAAACAAATAAGATGCTTGCAAGAGAAACCCAAATTTACAGGGACAAGCTTGTTCTTAACCTTATCACATTTTAGATCCAATAAACCATTGGGAATGTTGTAACTTCAATTGTCAATGCAACGTAGATTCCTGTCTGAATACAAAAATCCATTTTTAAACTGACTATCTCAAATATTCCAGATGTGGTATCTGAGAAGAAGTGTCTTCTCGTCTCCTGCAGGTACTGTCAGATCACATACATGAACATGACACAGTGAGTGTGAAAGTGAGCGGTAAAGGCCAGTGCACACTGAGCTGCTCTCTACTTCCGTGCTCATCACACTTACTGCAAAGCCCGGCAACTCTGGAAATGTACCTCAGAAAGCAAGCACAGCTGTCTCATGAGTTAGTATAGAAACTTAGCCCATTGTATGCAAATGTTTCTAATTTTAAATGAGTCCTTTTCCCTCTGCCTTTAGGACAATCTTGTGTAGCCCAGGATGGTCTCAAACTTAACATGTATCCAAGAATTACCTGAAGTTTCTTATTTTCCTGCCTCCACCTTCTGAATGCTGGAAATGCAGGTGTGCATCAGCATTCTCTGTTTTAAATAAGTCATGAAAAAGATATTTATTTTACTAAATGACTGTCTTGGAAACTGTCTACAGGTGAGAACAAAACTTTCAGTCCTGGAAGATGTAGCTTGGTGGTAGATCCCAGGGGTGTGTGTGTGTGTGTGTGTGTGTGTGTGTGCACGCGCGCGTGTGCATGTGCGTGTGCGTGTGCGTGTGTGTGTGTGTGTGTGTGTGTGTGTGTGGCCTTGGAGTTAAGTTTTCTGACTTTGTCTTCTGGGAAAGATGCAAGCTCTCACATATACATGTAAGCTAAGTAACAACAACCTTCACCACATCCTTAATCTTCAACAACAGCAAAAATACAACTGCAAAGCATCTCAATGGCTAAAAGAGACAGAAAAAAATGTAAGTCAATTAGCTATTGATAACTGTATGTGAACTTTACAAACTCCTACATCTGTACACAACACACACACACACACACACACACACAGACACACACACACACACACACACACGCACACAGATGCATGCTCCAGACCTTCACTTGCCTGTTGACACAGCCTCATCCACACAGCCTTCACCTACTCATGCCCACAGTCACACGTTCAGATAGTCACTCACACTCACCCTCCATCATGAAATTTAGCATAGCTACTCCATATACATGACACTGAGCCATGTTTTTAAATCTTGTCAGCACTGATTGAGGAACCACATCTGTGGTTTTCATTTTACAAGAAGTGGAGTAGAAAAAATAGAAAATATATTTGTAAATAAATTGAGAAACTTTTATTAAATGACAATGCTCAACACACTAAAGACATACCCAAGCTGCCAATTTTTAGAGCATGGTTTTTAAAAAAAAAAACTTTCTATTTTTGGACAAATGGGATTAAGCTTCTTAAACAATTCCTTGTTGTTTTGACTTCAACAATTTATGCAAATGAGATGTTAATTAGTGTAATTGTAACTTAAATTATGCTTGTGTAAACCTCTCCATTGGAAGGAAAGTGTGGGAATCTACACAACTGGTATTTAAAGTAGCTGCACTAACTCACTTCTGAAAGCCCAGCATTGCAAGATCACTTTCATGTCTTTACAATTTGTTTTTATGAGGTGATAACATTTTTACAAATACCATCATTTTTGGTTTTTTATATTGTAAGTGACAGTCTGACATTTTACAACTGGCTTATTGAAAACAAGAATTGAGCACTCTAGCAGTAACGGACATTAACTGCTGAATAGAGATTCAGATGCTAATGAGGTGAGAGGGGCTCCAGAAAGTTTTGATAAATGCTACACACACTCTAACTAGCTGTGAATGTGGGTTGACAAAGAGCATCTACACCAGGGTTCAATAAAATGTAACCCTTTAAATTAATCATACTGGCAGTATTTAACAGAACGCACAACAATCTCCTTTTCTGCTGGCTACAGAGCTGGAGAATGCGAGGTCTTCACAAGTGAATGTTCCCACATTCCCACTCCACATCGCGACTTTCATTTGAGCGCCTACAGCTGTTTCAGAAGTACTTACTGTAAATAGCAAAGGGTAAGAAGGTTTCAGGGCTGATCCTTTCACAACATGGAATGTAATCTTTTTCTTCTTTTTTATGCCTAAATTCAAATAAAAACTCCTGAGCCAGAAGAAACATCAACACGTGAATGTTGGAGACAGACCTGGTGCACAGTAGGGCCTCAGTGATGAGTTATTGTCATAGGAAAGTTCTGGAAACTTATAAAAAGAAAAATATCTGCTTGCACAAGATTTTTTTTTTAATGAGGAAGTAAGACAAGTGTTAGTCTTCAAGTCGGCAAAGTTAAAGATCTCTGATCTTCAGGGGCTGGGGGAGCCACCTTAAAGGTTGTGTCCAGGATCCTTCTTGTAGCAAAGGAAAATGCTTAGTACCTGTGTCCTATGAAGAGAAACGACGCTGCGTGTTCTCACACATGTTGAAGGAACACTCCACTCATTGCATTTTCAACTTCACACTGACCAAACTCTATAAAGGGCCCAAACCCTACAGATTTCAACCAACTACAGACCAAGGAATTCTCTTCTGCTTAGCAAGGATGTAGCGCTTAACGTGTAATTTCGTCTTGAGGTGACAATCCCTAATACCCTTTGTAGGCTGTGCCAGTTTTGATCTTGGTAGCAATTGGGAATCTGTGCAGTCAACAGTGCTGCGAGTTTGCTGGCGGTCAGAGCCTGAGTGGCATTCTTGTCATTTCGCTACAATAAGCAACTTGTTGGACTAACATAACGCTCTGAAATTAGTAATTTATGCCAAAAACACAGACTCATTTACACACCATGTAAATTTCATTGTTATAACCCCCATAATTATTCCCCCAATTCTACATGAAGATTATAGTTATAGCTTCTACAATGCCTTAAGAGAGGGGAAGGGAGTAATTATGACTCAAGTAACTTTAGGTTCGAAGACAACTGAACTTTTAAAAGGATTAAAGTTATCTACTGATACATGTAATATACATTTTATTAATATATTTGCCTAAGGATACTGCATATTTTTTTTAAAAATTACTTAATGCCCAAGTGAACTGTACATTTTGAAGTCGACAAACGGATCAGTTCTTAACATACTGCATTAAAAAAGAGTCACCTTTACCCTGACTTTTTAAGGTTAAAAATTCCCACTTTTAAAAGAGTGAACTGGTAGTGAAATGTGTGCTATGGTTTAGAAATGGCCATTTAGCCAAATTGCATACCTGTGCTGTGTCAGCGCAGGCAGCAGCATCTCACTGCACTGGCCTAATGGACGGCAATTGAATTTAATTAACGAAACTCCTTTGACTTAGCTCATACTGTGCTGGATGTAATGGAATCCTCTCCACTGGTTGGTCTTTTTTCCTTTTTTTTTTCCTCCTTTTCTTTCAACTGAAGAATGCCCTTAACTGCCATCCGCTTTGAGAATATTAAAGGCTATACATATATAACACAGCCATCTTCTTTCCCATGACTTAAATTTAGTTACTAAATCATATAAAATAATTTAAAAGATACTTTGATAGTGATACACAGTATAGATTCAATTACCACAATGTCTCCATTAAAGGCACTTTTATAGCATGAATAAAATGCAAATCCCTTCTGAGGATCAATACCAGAATATAATTCTAGCCTGCCTCCTAGAAAAGGAAGTTATCCAGCTTAAATCATCTTCTTGTGAAAATGGTAAAAAGGTACTCCTTTGGATCCCAATATATTAACATGGTACTTTCAAGAGTATGATGCCACTTTAAGACTAAGTCCCAGTAATATTGGATGTACCTATGCACAGAAACCCATTTGCAATTAATTTAATACTTACTTAAATGTATGACATCAAATACAGAAAGACATTTCAATTAAGCAAATAATCTCTTCTAAATAAAATCAAGAACAAGCATTTAAAAAAATGTTCCTGATGAATTCTGAGTCAGTGTTAGCACCCTGCCTGCCTTTTGCCTGGCTGGCCACCCTGACACAAGTTCCTATGTTTGATTAGCACGCTATCTCTGAATCTTTAACCTTGAGCCATAACCTTGTGTGCGTGTGTGTGTGTGTGTGTGTGTGTGTGTGTGTGTGTGTGAACAATGACAGTTGGGACCTACCATTTGCCATCTGTAGAGATGGAGCGGGTGAGGAATTTCTTAAGCATTAATCACCCAATATGGACAGACTTAAAGGAAGCATTAAAGCATAATAAACCTCCCGGCTGTGTGATCGCTTTCTATGTCTAACAGTCACCTGCCTGCAGTCAGTTTGTAAGGTGGGGAATATCTACTCAGGTCTTAACAAAAATTCCACTAAACTGGGTTTGGGGGCAGTGTGGTGGGAGAGGTAGAAGATCCATCTAAGCCAGACATTTTAACTTGTGAAAAGCCAGACATTTTAACTGTACGTCAAAGCAAGTCTTGAGAGACCGGGGCCTACGGGATGGCTCAGTGTGTAAAGCGCTCGCCTCCAGGCCTGATGACTTGAGTTGATGATGCCCACAATCCACATGGTGAAAGAAGTAAAGTGACTCCCTCATACTGTCCTGACTACCTCGTGTGGTATGTGCCCACATGCATGTACCTAAAATAACTACATAACTTTACATTGTAAAACATTTTTTTTCCAAAAACTTGAGTGACTGGTGCATTCAACAGGATGTGTAGCATGCCTCTCTGTGATGCCTGCCTAAGATGGTTACTGTGAGAAATGAACCTTACTGTAGGGTGAATGTCAGGTGACTATACCCTTAAAAACAAGTACAAACTAGAGCCATTCCTTGTAATGTATTTTGATTGACAATGCAGTTTTGCCCCTAGTTACTCAAACTAGACATTACCATCCTCAGAAATGAGAGAGGGGGGTGTCAATAAAGCAGGTAAGGCAGTGGTCTTTTTCTAATTAAAAATATTATCAGAAAAAAAGGATATTTAAATAGTAGCTAGCTTGTTTTGTTCATGGCTTAAGTAAGTAAGTAAGTAAATAAATAAATAAATAAATAAATAAATAAAAAGTAATTGCTATGTCAAGAAAAAAAGAGCCAGAGGCACTCACCCTCAGAGGTAGGCACCCAGCAGCACACTGGAAGGGCTGCACAGCATGTGTGCATAAGAGGGGAGCCAACATAAACAGACAATGACTAGTAGACATAAAAATGGCACTGTCTTCATGAGGTACAGCTGTCCCCGTAGAAAACACAAAGGAATGTATCAGGTGTAACACTGGCTAAGATGTGTAACTAGGGCCAGACCACCACACCAAATTTACCTACAGTTCTGTACCAGAAACCAAGTTAAAATATAATCTGAAAATACAAGTGACAGAAATTGCACCTCGGAGCTTCTAGGCCTGGATGAAAAATAATTCAGTGCAATCATACATGATGAAGATAAAAGAGAGGCATACCATTTTCATAGATAGGATCTGATAGCTTATGTTTTCCCAATGTCAGTTTCCCTCACATGTAGTGCTAAACTACTTCTAAGCAAAGTCCTGACAGGATCGTTCATGAAACTTGACCAGATGTTCCTAACATAGAGCCACAAGGAGCTGAGGACAGTGTGGGGCATTAGTGAAAGACAGAAGCAATGTGGGCTTGCTTTATCAGCAGGCAAGACTTGCTTGCAAGTGCTCAGTAACTGAGTCACTGTGACAGTAACACAAAATAGACCACGACAGGACAGATAACTTGGGAGTATGTCACATGCACATGAAAGTACCTAAATGGCAAAAGTGGCTTCAAAGGGCATTTGAGCAACCGAAACACTATTTTATAATTAGTGCATTAGAAACCGATTATTCATTAGAAAAAAAATGAGAACAGACTCGACCTCACAATGTCCACAAAATCAACTCCAATCCAGTACAATTTTGAATGTGATGAAAACATTCAAGATATATTAAAAATACCATATATTTCAGAACTTGGGCTCAAAAATCATGTTAAATAAGACACAAAAGATTCAAAAGCTTTGGCAGGTTAAAATTGAGGTGTTTTAGCTCTGCAGAGGTAATTTGAGGAAAACTGAAGGCAAGACATACACCATGGAGAGACCTCTGCAAGCACACAGCTGCTGGAGGGCTAGAACTCAGGGCTGGCAGGCTTCTGTGTGCCACAGAGAGACGGACCCAAAGCAGAGGAACATGATCAAAACGTAAGAACACTTATTTCACAGCCAAAAAAAAGGAGAACATGCTCCCACAAATACAAAAAGAGGGCAATCTTATCATTAATCAATTAGAAATGCAGGCTAGCGCTGGGAGCAGTGTTGCATAGCCTCCAGGTAGGCAGAAAAGAAAAATCCAGTGCCTGATGTTTATAAGAGAAAATGCAAAGATCAGCACATCCTTTGCTGCCTGATACTGAAGAAGAGTATGAATGTGTACAATTAGTTATCATGATAAGATACCACTAATTTTTAAAAACCTTAATGTGACATGCCTTCTGGCTGGGCAGTTCTACTTCTAGGCACACTAGGCATGGGTCCTAAGGAACTGGAAAGGATTCCATTGTATAATTCCATATGCAATGGAATATTACACAACAAGAAACAACAACGTTCTAGGACATATGCAACAGCACTAGAAAAACAATTTTTAGCGGGGGCAGGGGCGGGGGTTGGGGCTGGGGCGGGGGAGGGGCTGGGGTGGGGGAGGGGCAGGGGTGGGGGTTGGGGCTGGGGGTGGGGGAGGGGAGGCAGTTTGGTGTACATGTTTGTGTGTATCATTTATCTAATTTATAAAACTTAAAACAAGGTAAACCTAAAGAATAGATTTTGCATATAAATATGTAATGAGACATCTATCTTAATTTCAATTAAGCAATAATCTCTTCTAAATAAAATCAGGAACAAGCATCTTAAAAAAATGTTCCAGAGGGATTCTGAGTTTATATAATAAACAAAATTAAGAATAATGGGTGGACTTTTCAGAGTGCTGAGGCAGGAGAACGGGTAGGTGTGTGCAAGGCACAGTTTCTGATTCACATCTCAGGATGGGAGAGGTCCACAGCCCCTCAGTCCACTGTAACCCACATGCCCCAAATAAATAAGAACTAAAATTAATAATGTTTTTTTTTTTTTTGGTTTTTTTTTCAAGACAAGGTCTCTCTGTGTAGCTTTGACTGTCCTGGACTCACTTTGTAGACCAGGCTGGCCTCGAACTCACAGCGATCCGCCTGCCTCTGCCTCCCGAGTGCTGGGATTAAAGGCGTGTACCACCACGCCTGGCTTAATAATGTTTATTAAAATGAAAATATTTTTCATAATGCTCTACCTAGAATTTCCCAGAAACAGGGTTTTAAAATAAAAACATTGAGACTCCAATTTCTATTTTGAATGTTTTAAATGTTTTTTTTTTGCTATAAACAAGGATTTATTTAATGAATTGCTATTTACTTTTCTATTTCTTTTTTTTGTCACAGTATTTATTTTATTTTTTAAATTAATTTATTCATATTACATCTCAGTTGTTAGCCCATCCCATGTATCCTCCCATTCCTCCTGCAAGAAATGGGAGATGTTTTAAATGTTTAATGACTTAAATGTTTAAATGACTATCTTTTTTTTTTTCTTTCAAAGGAATATAGTAAGAGTCAAGTTAGAAAAAAAGAAATTCTTCACTCTTTTTTACCTGTCTGACCTGAAGTAATTATATGTCAAATCCAATCAGAGTTCCCCATGGCAACAAGGGGGCAGTGATGGAAATGGTAGGCAAGCCCAGCCAGGTCAGACACAAACACCACAGTCTACCCCATCTTTAGGTAGTTGTCCTCATGTTCAGTGCAAAGCAAACCTGTATCCCAGGAGAGGATTTTGAAAGGGTGAACAAGGCTTGCTGAAAAAGTTGGGCAGCCTGTAAATATTTGTTAAATGTGTGTTATTTATATATACACATGAAACACGCTATACATGTTATATCTTCTTACATGCGTGGGGGCTGTATGATGAAATCAACAGTTTTGTGATCCCGTGGCAGTGTTCAGTGTCTAGTAATAAGCAGTGGGTGCCCTGTGTCCACACTCCCAGCTGTCCTGGAGACTGCAACAGTGAGACCCCTTGAGCCCAGGATTCTCAGGGCAGCACAGTAAGGACAGATATATAATCTCAAAGAAAAGGAAAATCTAGTATTAGAACATCTTCAACATCTTCAAAAAGAACATAAACACCTTCAAAAAAATTTTTTAATTAAAGGGACATGAATAGCATGTGGTGGCCAAAGATGAATCTTGCTATTGAGGTGACCCTCAAACCATTACAAACCCAGTCAGACCTTAAGCACACTAGGTCCTGTATGGGTATAGGGGTAAATTTCCTTGAAAACATCTACCAACAATCATTTATGGAGAAAAAGAAATGGAGTAGTCTATAGATGCACACTTGGCGAGGGTGGAGGTTATCCTAGAGTCCCAGACTGGAGAATGAAGGAACGCACTCCGTGGGCCAGTACTGACTCACTGCCTGCCCCCCAGGAGCCAAACCCCTCTAACCACACCCTGCACCCCTGAGATGGTGCACCAGCGACTGCCGACAACGGGGCTGGCACTGCATGGAAGGCCAAGCCTTAACCTCCAGGATCTGTACCCCTCTAACCACACCCTGCACCCCTGAGATGGTGCACCAGCGACTGCCGACAACGGGGCTGGCACTGCATGGAAGGCCAAGCCTTAACCTCCAGGATCTGTACCCCTCTAACCACACCCTGCACCCCTGAGATGGCCCACCAGCAACTGCCGACAGCAGGGCCGGCACTGCATGGAAGGCCAAGCCTTAACCTCCAGGATCTGTACCCCTCTAACCACACCCTGCACCCCTGAGATGGCCCACCAGCAACTGCCGACAGCAGGGCCGGCACTGCATGGAAGGCCAAGCCTTTGTCAGCTGCACCAAGTTTTCTCCCAGGTGCTACATTTTCACTATGTATCTTGCCACAAATAAATAAATGCACTTGAGGGGGTAAAAGCAAGTTAGAGCGTGCTTCCTAATTCAAATTATAAGTGTAAAACATAATTTTTTGATATAATTATAAGAACTAAAATTAAAGGCATTCTTATTTTCAGTGACTGATTAGGATTTTCCCCCCTGATATTTCAAGATAGTTTAAAATTGCTGTATGGAAACCTGGACTTAAACAACTATTTGTTCTTCTCAATTACTACTTATTACTGTTTTTTTTAAACAGTACTTAAAAATCTAACCCAGGCCCCCATGTGTGGTAAGCAAGCACCATACCAGCATCAGTGAGCTGCGTGCCCCCAATCCTTATTACTACTTTTAGGGTTCTGATTATAAACTTCTCACTTTCGTTTTGCTCCACACAATTTCTCCTTTTGGTCATTAGTCATTAGTTGAACAGAGATGCTAGGGCATACACACTAAATGCCACCCATGTCCTGTGCGGTCCTCCATGGGCCATCCAAAACAACACAAGCCTGCCCCCGCACGGAGGACGCCCGGGGAGTGTTCTGTCATCACAGTAGCTGGTAGATAGTGAGGAACTAGCACAGTGCTTATGACTGCTATGGCTACACTGGAAAGCGTCCTTGGCTCAAGTTGGGCTGGAAAGAAAGCTTCCTTAAGGAAATTAGAATAGAGCTGAGTCTTAACAACATTGGCCAAGTAAAGGTGGTCTAGCACTTTCCAAGTACAAGGAGCAGTAGCATGATAATGAAAAACAAACAAAAACAAACAAACAAACAAAAAACCATGCACCCATATGTTCCAATAGAAATTCCATGGGTAGAAGCCGACAGCAGCCCGGAAGGAGATCAGGGAGGCCCTGTGTGCTCCGTACACAGAATCTATTGCTGCTTTCCCACATGCCCTCTCTGATTTCCAGGAGAGGTGGGTTCAATAGTTAACTCTGAAAGGTCATTTTACCCACCTTTCTCAGATGAACTGGTTAAATCCCAGTTAGCAGTATTTGAACAATGTATCTGTTATCCCGCTCGCACAAGGACTTTCATAGTAACAGTGTCCGTAAAGGGGGCTTGTCTTGTGGCCAAGCCAGTTCCTCAGCACTGGGTTCCTTAAGTCCTAAAGTTGGGCTTTCCAACCCCAACTCCTCCCTTCCAAAGTTCAAAGAATCAAAGATCCTTTGGTTACTGAAATATCATCCTGGTGGGAATATGCAGATGGGGATTAACTCCAATTTCTAAGACAAGCTCTGCTTTTTCCAGATGTTGGGCAGAGCTTTCAAAAGAGAATGATACTCTGAAACAATTTCCTTTTAAAGACTCCAAAACCAGAAATGGGTGTTAATGGCCTTATTACACACTCAATTCCAACCTGAATATACAGATTTAAAAATACATGCTATCAGAGCATTAGGGAAGATGGTTTATCATTGCTCGGTGTTTATTGGTACTACACTATGTAGGAGACAGAACCGAGTAACAGTGCAATGTTCTTCAGCACTAAGAGAAAACAAGGGGGGGGGGCGAGAGACAAAGGGAAAGATTCTAAAGGTTTGGGGGCAAAAACGGATTTTCAAATTCTACAACTTTCACTATTTGGAAATAAGATCCCCCTTAAATAAAGAAAATACAAAATATTGCTAAAAAACCACCAGGCGCACCCCGGCATTTGTGTATACAGGTTATCTAATCCGAAGGCGACGTGGTTTTCTTTTCCCTGGAGGGTCTGGACTGCTAACATCCCGTAGACTGTATCAAGTTTGCTGACTGTTAAACAAAGAGCTGCGTCTTGAGTTTCATGACGTCCCACATGTTCCTGAGACTAATCCCCACCCACTTTTATTTACAGTGCTCAGGACGAGTTTCTATGACAATCCTGTGCCATTTTGTAAATGTTACACACACAGCATTTTTTCTGGGTTTTGAACCTTAATGTAGAACAAATTAGTTGTTCTATGATTTATACGGAGAGACGCACACATAGCACTGGTGGCAGAAACAGATTTCACTTTCAGGTTAAACAACAAGCAACTATAAAATGGAAAAACAAAACATAACAAAACAAAAACACCAGCCCCCGGCATGTGTTATTGGGACGTCCAGATTCCTGCTGCTCTTTTTTTACTTCCTATATGAGACCTGGAACCGTTCTCCTATTTTTTGTCACTATGTACACACACTTTCCCACAGATCCTCCAGCCACCCTGCAACCACACTGACACCCAGCCACAGTGGCCGTCCGTGATCTTTCTCCGAATGCAATGCTACGGGCACCTGCCATCTTTTGGTGAAAGGGAAAGGCAGCGCAGTCCCAAACGCCTGGCAACTTCAACCCGCTTCAGTGCAGAAGTCTTGCCATGGCTGACTTTCAGAAAGGGCGCAAAATTAGGACCCTAGGCGGCTGAGCCACTGAAATCTGGCTGTTTGAGGAACTGCCACCGACTGTCAAACGAATCCCCTGTCTCTCGCTCTCCAAGGCTTCTCTTCCTTCCTGTTTTCCACTCTAGCTCTCCCGAGGTTCTGTTTTCCTGTACCTCTATTTGTCTCATACTTTGTCAGTACAAGGAAGATGTTTTTTAAAAAGAAAGGAAGGAAGGAAGAGAGAGAGAGAGAGAGAGAGAGAGAGAGAGAGAGAGAGAGAGAGAGAAAGGCTGACTCTATGTCTCAGTGGCTTTTCTAGAGAAAACACATCATAGCAGTCAGCCTCTAAATAACAGAAAACCTGCGCACCACTTTCCATGCCTGGCCGTTCTGAACATTTACACGGACATTTTTGATACAACAGATTCTTGAACACATAATGGAAATATAGTCAAATGTTACAATCCTCAATGTGTTATACCAATTATCGTATTTATAAAAGCAATTCAGGGGCCAGTGAGACAGCTCAGCTGGTACTGGTGCTTGCTGTGCAAACCCAGTGAGCTGAGTTTCTTCCCTGGAACCCACATAAAGGTGGGAAGAGGAGAGTTGTTTTATTTTCTACACATGCACACACACACACACACACACACACACACACACACACACACACACACACACACACATTTTTGTTAATAATTAATAAAAATTTGTAGAACTGATTCTACCAATGTTTAAAGGTTCCGCACAGCCTACTGATTAGGAGGATCTTAACGTAAAAGTATCAAAGCCTTTGAAATATTAGTATCAAAAGAAATTACACCTAAGGTAAGTACATAAGCCATTGCATAGTATGTTCCTATATCTTGGGAACCTAGGACCATGCAGATGCCGTAAGAACCGAAAATACGCTTGAAGATCCAACTGCCAGTGCTATGGTAGACTCTGTCGGGAGAGGCAGCCAAACTGACCTCACTGGGCAGAATCAGCCAGAGCATCCCCACCATGCAGCTGCTGCCTGATTTGCAAGGCAGCATCCATCACTGCACTGATGCCTATAAAATAAAGTTCTGAGCCTCTGGGATTTCTTCAGTGTACAAGAGCAAATATAATACCATCATAGACAACATTCTGGGTGGTTCCTTACTGTTTCTTAAGCTTCTTTTTAAAAAATGGATCTCAACATTATCTCGAGAGTTCTGGAGAACAGCTTTTTTGTTTTTGTTTTAACCACCATAAATTTAGAAGCTCGTAGAGATAAAAAGAAGCTACTGAAGAGCAATCTACTAACCGTAGCATGTGGGCCACGTTCCTCAACCGGCTCTCCTATCACACACAGGCAATTTACAAAAACTCGTCAACCCAAATGTGGAGAGATGGTAAGATAATACATGAGAAAAGACTGCATAAATATTGCATTTTAGGAACAAAACTGTGGGATCTGAGAAACTTGGCTTAAATGCTGGCTTCATTATTTCCTAATTGTCTGGCTTGAGTGCGTTGCACACCTACTCTCTGAGCAAAGGCCGTCTGTTTGTCAGTCACTCACACAGTCTTCCGGGCACATCTAGTCTCCAGCTACAACAAGAACAATTTCCCCAAGCTAGGAGAAGTTAGAAAGGAGACAAAGGCAAACAAGCCCACGTGAAATCAAAGAGACCCATACCCACAGTGCATTAAAAACTTCACAAAGCTGTGGCACTCAAACACACAGCCTCTCTGGCTGCCCCAAGTTTGAGTCTGTAAAGAAATGTTCTACGGCAAAACAAGATGATGAACCGACGCCTGCGTGCTCACTTCTCAGCTAAGTGACTCCGTAGGGAAGAACGGAGGTGAATCCGTGCTGCGGTCTGACGCCGCTCCCCACCCTCATGCCCACCTCACAGCCCAGCTGTCTGAGGACCCAGCATCATCTACTTGGTTCCCTCCACCCAGGCAACACCCAGGTTAAACTGAAAACGAAGCTAAGGCTAGGCAAAGCCAGTCTCTACACAGCAAAACTCAAAACGAATCCCTTTGAAGAATCACAAAGCTTTTTGTTTGAAACCTCTGACCTTTGTTCAGAAATCAGTCACTGCAGTTTAAAAATGTAGGTGGTAAAAGTACAAAGGATTGCATTTATCCATTCTGCGTGTCTTTTGTCTTTTCTGTGGTGGGGGACACATACTTTAGAACAATTACTTCTTTAACTGTAACATTTCAGCCCCAAAATTCTCACAAAAACATGTGATATACATATGTATCCATATATATATGGATATATATACATATATATAAGCTTTATATATAATATATAATCTGGGCTTGGTAAGGTGTTATACTTTTAAAAGTATTATCTTTACTATATTTTATTGAAACTCTAAAACATAGAATCTTAAAAACATTAAAAAATAATCATTAAACAAACTGAAAACAATTGTTTTCAATTTATTATTACTGGCTGTGGGGGTTGCGTGTGAGTATGACGTGGGAGAGCACATTGCTGTGACACAGGTGTGGAGGTCCAGGGGCAAGTTTGTGGAATCAGTTATCTTTCTATGTCCATGTGTGCTCGTGGGATCACATGCAGGTCACCAGACTCTGAGCCGTAAGCACCTTTACCCGCTGGGCCAACTCACCAGCCCAGAGCACTCTACTTCTTGATTGAGAAAGGTGATGGGAGCGGTTTTCCAAAAGCACATTAAGATACATTTTAATAAAAGCCCTTGTCACCTCCTGAGAGGCCATAACAGCGCTGCACCGACTGACTTTCCATGCAGATAAACATAGCAGGGCTACCTGTTGCAGAGCAACATCACCCAGACTCCATTGTCTAGAAATTACTGGAAGCTACATTAGAAAAGAAAAACCTTTGCCCCATTTGTAAGAAGGGAAGGGAGGCCAACTAAGTGAGCCCAGCGGCAACTCTAGAAACTCACTAACTTTATAGGATACACACACCCTGCGAAAGTCCTGTCACGGTCTCACAAAGACACAAGCATTTTCTTTTTTCAGGCAAACAAACTGCGGCCAAATTCTTAACGAGAATAATTTTCGTCCTAAAAATTTGGTCAAGCACTTTAGTTTCCAATAACCTAATATTTCCAAAGACACTCTTAAGTACACCAGGTTCTTCAGACAAAATTTTAAAACGCTCTATTGGTAATGAAACCCACTGACATGTGGCGGGCGTGATGGCTAAGCCTTCAGTCCCAGCTCCTGGAGGCAAAAGCAGGCGCATCTGGGCTCCAAGCTGGCTCAGTGTTCAGGGCCCATCCCAGGAAACCCAGGGCTGTATAGAGAATCCTCGTCCCTGTCCCCCTGCCCAAAAACAAACAAACAAAAAAAAGCAAATAAAAACATCAACATAAAATATACCTGTGATTTTTCATGTTAATGAGCTATTTTAACAGAATCCACACTATGGTGTAATAGTGAGCCGCGGCATATACCATGCCTATAGAACACCTCTTTACAGTAAACTTTCAGGGGTCCCTATCTCACACCCATTTAGAAAGCTGCAAAATGGCACAGAGAATGGCTCCAGGTCACTTCAACCCTTCCGTCCTGTCTATGGCCCTCTTAACCTGCAGTCAACACTTTCATAAGAGTTGAAGAGACTTTGTCACCCTGAGGCCTTTTATGTCAGCTCCTTTGGAATTCAATTCTAGGTTTGAAAGGGACAATAAGGAATCATGCATGTACAAAAACAATTTTATGCAAGAGCTTACATTTAGAGAACTAATCCCTTCAAGATTAACATACACGTAACTGTAAATGCCCCCCCCCAGCAGGAAAAGAGAAGCTACACATCAACACAGAAGAAATAGCCTCAAATTTCTAATATTGAGAAATCTGTCTCTGATTTTGAAAAGACAGCGAATATCAACACTGAAATTCTACTAGCCCTGTCACTCACAGGCAAATACCTTTCGGAACCAGAACCAGCTATGTGACTTACTGTAGATACCTTCTCCCAGAGCATGATGGTGACACACTACCCAGTCCTGGGCTAGCAAGACTGCAGAACAGAATAAAAGGAATAAAATCACCCAGACCACAGCATCAAGGACAGCAGCCTATCAGTTTCACAGACTTTTTTTCTTTTTAAATGTCCGCATTCCTCTTTCTCTTTCTTGATTTTTTGAGAGAAGGCCCTAGTTCCTCAGCCAAAGCTAGCAATCCTCTTGCCTCAGCCTGCCGAATGCTGAGACTACAGGACTGAGTTGCCATACTCAACTTAATAATCACTTTTTTAATGTATAAAGTATTTCAAGCTAGGCATGATGACATGACACACACCTTTAATCCCAGCACTGGGGATGGGGTAGGTGAGTTGGGGGGTGTCAGAGATAGGCAGAGCTCTGTGACGTCAGCCTTGGCTATGTAAAAAAGTTCCAAGCTAGTCAAGGCTATACAGTGAGACTCTGTCTCATGGGGAAAAAGTGATATTTCTGTTTTATTTAATAAAAGTTCAACTCAGCAGCTAATTTAAATACACCTTAGTAGAATGAAGGCACACTAATAAATTGGAGTAGTGGAGTTTTTCACTCTGTTTACATTGATAAAGTTCACATCGTGTGGATTTTAGGTTTTTGTACTGCAATCATTAAGAACTAATCTTGGACAGGCATGATGGTACGTGCCTTTAATCCTCTGGTCTACAAGAGTGAGTTCCAGGACAGCCACAGCCACACAAATAAACTCTGTCTCAAAAAGTGCCCCTTGCCCCTGAAAAATAAACAAACTAATCTAAGTCTCAAAATTTAAAATAAGGGCATTAAAATTAATCATCTATTTTCATATTTTATATTTTAATTTTAAAAATTAAAGTAATAAAATTCCTTTTTTGAACGTGATTTTTGTGTTTTTTAAAAAATATTATAACATAAAACCAAAGGCAAACTTCAAAGCAAAGCAACTTTTAAATTTTAAAACTAAATCATTATAGGTTAAAAATATTATTCCCTGTACATATATAAGTATGTCAAAATTGCATATAAACATGTTAAATATTAAATTTTATGTAATATTTGGTTTAATATTCAGTGTTATCCCAAAGTATATAGAGCTCATTAATCTAACTGTATCTTTAAAGAATTATGTTAAATGTGTTTCAAATATGTTTATCCACCTCACCATTCTAAAAACAAGAATAAATAATTCATTCCAGATTTTTTATCCCAACGCTGACAAGAGGCTCATGTCTGTCCCAGCCAACCTAGCCTCTTCTATTGCTAAGACAGACTGTCCAGGAAAATATCTCCACGGAAAGGTTTTGATTTTGACAATTTAGTTTCCCTTTGTTTCTAGGGAAGTGTGTGGCACCACTTAAATGGAATTTGAGTTACTGAGATGCATGTTATAAAGATGGATATAAAGTGGATTTAAATTTGAAAAAATGATTTAGAATTGGAAGAGTTGCCTGGATGTGAGCTGCTCTTCTGAGTTTTGTCACTTAAAATCCTAACATGAAGAAAGAGTTAAAGAGCGGGGGAAAGATAGAGCAGTCTGAGGTAGGCTGCCAGCCTCGCAATGCAGGGATGCCCAGCATTGGGACAATAAAATGAAGTTAAAAGAGTGAGCTAATCTTAAGGTGAACTCTGTTTCCTGTCAGCCACAGCTTGGATATGCTAAGTTGTCCGCTTCCTTCTGGCTCCGTATCTGTACTCTCAGTTGACGTGGGTTACAAGTACCTATCACCAGGTTAAGTGTCTAACTAGCATAAAAAGATGTAAAAGTCAACTTAAACTTCTCTAAGGTGTTAAAGTAATTCACTTGAGTTCACAGTCACCGTGACCATCCTACTCCTTGCCGAGAAGAAGACCTCGAAGGGCCAAGGTACATAAAGACGAAGGCTTGTTTCTCGCTGTTTCGTGTTACGTAGCTTGTTTTGCAAACAGGTCTCTGCTATAGAGTTGCTGCCTTCGCCATTTGCTGGACTTACCATTCTTTGCCTCCAAAGCCATGTTTATTTAACCAGAGCAAGTGACAGGAGGACTAATTCCATTAGCTAAAACACTGGGTTGACCATCACACACACACACACACACACACACACACACACACACACACACACACACACACAAATGGATATGTTTTCCAACATCAGGGATGTGGAACAAAAAGGGAAAAGTCACTTCTATTTAAGGAGCAGTGAGAAAATTCTGTCTAGCTCAGAGACATCGGAGTCTGGATCTATAATGTGTGGGCTCCCATTACATCAGTGAGAGAGCCGGGGGATGGGCCGGGAGGGGGGAGCCTGACCGTGGCCAGCAGCACTGTGAGCCACATGATGCCAATCAAAAGTGTGTCCACAGCACCCTTGCCACACTGTGTCTGTCCTAGAGTCCCTAACTGGATGCCTAAACTGCAGAAGAAGTCTTTCAAACATTTCTTTCTAAGGTTTTTAGCTGACCCTTTCTGAAGCTCCAAGTAGCAACTTTGTTTCCCACTAATTATACAAAAGAAAGAAGTGAGTTACACATTATCAACTTCTTCACTTGCAGTCCTCCTGCCTGAGATCTTTTACGGTTGCCGCTTAGGCTCAGACTTCCTCAGAGTATATCCACTTGCAGTTATGGCCATGGTTTTACATTTCCCTTAACAATGCATGCCTGTTTGTTCAAACCCTTCCTACTACACCTGGCTTCCTTCTCCTCTCCCCGAATTCCATAATAGTTTACAATTTATAATATTTTTAGAGCTACCTCTCACCTCTAAATAACTGCACAGAAATTACTGAATGACTAGTACAAACTAAATTTTGGCACACTTGCTAAACTAAATCTGCATATTTTTTTCTCTTCTCTTCTAGTCCTCTGTATTGTTTCAATAGTGTATCCAGGCAATTTGGAGCAATTGCTTCTGTGAGAGATTTTAAAAGCTGACAGGCTGTTCTGCACCCTCTCGAAGCTGCTCCAGGCCCTAACCCAGTCCTACTGTGTACAGCACTGACCACAACAAAAGCTGTGGTTTCTCCCACACTAGCCTTAAATAGGTTTAAATTAATGCTATTCATCACAGGGTGGGAAGGAAGACGGACAAACCATGCCAACAGCACTGGGAAATTTGCTAGCCAACACAGTCAAACCTCTTAGCCATAAACAAGCTGACCTCGGTTCAAAGGCTTCCTCCCAACCAACTTTTGCTCTGTGCTCCTGAGAGATCGCTGCCTTTGAACTTCTATCCTTTTTTTTTTTTCTATGTTCTAGAAAGGGCACTGTGACTGTCCTCAGGTTACTGCAGAACACACTTAAAGCTCTAAAAGTCATATTTAATCTCAAGTTTGTCAGTTGCTAGTACTATCTTTATAATATTAAGAGAAAACTGTATAGTGTATTAATAAAACACAAATTCTACCATGAATTTGGCTGAAGGTCAGGATTGGAATCTGGGACACAGAACAAGTGTCTCTTAATTTTAGGTATCACCATATATTAGTCATATCCCTTTATTTTTCCAAACATACTTTTATCACCATAAATCACAGGAACTATCTGCACATGTTTCTGCTAGGGAGTTAAGCTTCCAAAGAAGTTTAATTATATATGTACAGCCCTAGTCTTGAATATAAACACATATATACAATATATACATATATATATATATATACATACATATATATATATATATATACATACACTTGCCAGAGAGCATGCTGAATATATGTTTAAAATGCAAAGCTCCCTATAACAAATATGCTAAGTCACCTAAAAATTAGTATGTTGTAAAAATTAATCTGACAGAGAATTACAAAATATAACAAAATGACTCATTTTCTTAATGTTTAAAATTACTGTATATGCCCTGTAACCTTATGTCTAATTATTCCACACTTAAGACAGTATCTTTTGATACTGCTGAAATCATTGCTCCTGCTTAAGCAGCACTCTGGGTGCAGCCTGGTGTGTGCACAAACGCACACAAAGCACACACTCACAGGCACTCCCCATCTTACACCTGCTCTGCAGCAGCAGGAAGTGAATTCTCAGTCTGTCAGCATGACCATCTGGTCCATTGCACATCATGGCTTTCTCTAGTACTACATGAAGGAATGGCAGTCGTCACGAAGCCAAAATAAAACTAACGTGCACCTGAAAGGGAATAGCTCCTCTTTTGGCTGAAATGGAAACACGTGACTCATCACAGGCAAACGAGCCGAGTTCCTGAAAGCGTAACCAAAGGAACAATCTGGTATAGACTGCACAGTGATGAGTAATACTGCCCTGCAGGTTACAGGATGGGTACCAAGCTGCTGGGACACTCAAGCAGCTCTTCCTGCGAGGGCGGAAACAGGCCAACCAGTAGCCACTGTGCGAAAAGCTTCCTCCGCAGAAGTGCACACTTCGCACCATGCACTGCCACTAGGATGGCATCAGTCCCTTTGCCATTGGCTAATTAGTAGTTGCAGCAACTTGCTGACAATTTTGGTCACTTAATCTTTTCCAAGTGGATTTTTAAGACAGCTAAAAATACTTGCAATCTTAGAAAACTCCTCACCTTTAAAAAGTGACAATGGCTCAGTGTGCTTCAGCTTTGGGCCCATTGCCACCTGCAAATTAGCAAGAACCTCTGTTGAATTAAACATAATTCCATTTGTTTAGGTGTAGATTTTAAGTGTCACCACACGTACAGACTACCTCAGACCGGCTGCCCCAGCCCCGCACCAGGCAGCACCAGACATAAACAATGGCTATCAGTTTCTGTCCTAAATAAAGTGGTCCACCCCTGTCCCCCCCCCAAAAAGGAGTCCTTTTAAAAGTCCAAACTCTAAGCAAAATTTAACTAATTTCACAGAATCCCTAGAATCTGATTACATTCCCAGAGTTACACAGGAGCAGTTTCGAAAAAGAAAGAGAGGAAAAGAGTGAGGGGAAAAAAAGAGAGAAAGAACTCTCCAGAAAGTTCTCGGTTGAGTGCCTACTAATGAACAAAGGTTAACTTTATCTAAAAGGTCAAATGCCTGGTGGCTAAGGTTGTGACCTTAACAACTTAAGTTGTGACCTTGCCACGTGCCGGGTATACTGTAGCTTCTGATACAGATCATCTGGTAAAGGCTGGCCATAAATTAGCTTTACTATTACACGCCCACAAAGAAAACCATTTGCCATGATGCCATGATTCCACTAAGTCCGTCATACGATACGTGGGAAAGACAACGCGAATGGAGACCAAATTAAAGACATAAAATGGTTTTGTTATTTTATGGACTGAACAAGATGAGTGAACGTGTCAGGCCCATGGAATCATTTGACTTTACTCTACTTCTTACTGTTCATCTGCCACAAAGTTCACACAGTTCTAATGCCCCCAGATTTAGGGATGCAGTCCAAGTATTGGCCTTTATCATCTCTAAGCCTTACGGGGGGGGGGCAATGGGGGCAGGGAGAATCATGTCTGCTTTTAACAAATATTTGATTACGCATTTGCTTCCAGTATTCACATTTTAATGTTTTGCCTAAAAAAAATAAGCAGCCAGTGCATGAAGTAATAATTAATGTGCATATTTTAAAGTGTGTGGTGGGGGAGAGGGGACGGCTCAGCGTGGGGCTACGGTGAGGAGAGCAAGCTTTCTGGAAGGGAAAAAGTACATTTTCAAAGAAATGAAAATAAAAATGTTCTACAGGTGCAAAAGGCCACAATGGTGGGGAAGCATGCTTCAGAATCTCTGCTTCTTGCCAATACTGGCAAGTTCTCAAAAACTTTTAAGGAGGTAAAAACATTGTTCAATGTTTACAAATCTTCAGTATTATAACAGATGCTTGTCAGATCAGCTGTGCATAGGTTGACCAATCTACCTCATACTGGCACTGGCAGCTTTTCTGCCACAAATCTTCCACAAAATAAGAGGTCTCAAAATATCTTAAGTCAAACCTGAGATATTTTCTGATATGGGGCCTTTACTATTATTTTCCTTTTGCAAGCTCTCTGCTGCTGGCACACAGGCAGGCATCACTGACGTGCTCTAGAAACCAATGGCCAGGCATTTGGCTGGTGTTCAGGCCTGAGGAGGGATTCTGGGATACGTGAGGAACACCAAACCGAAGGTAGTCTGATCCATGTGGCTGTCAATAAATCTTTCATAAGCTGTAAGAATGCGAACCTTCCTCAGCAGCCTCCCAAACGTCATCACAGCAGCCTCCTTCCTTCAGGCAACGTACCAACCAAGGAACTGTGTTAGCTTAAGGTCAGGAAGCAAGTGCGCAGTAACAACCCACCAACAGTGAAGAGAGGTGAACCACGGAATGTGATGAGCCAGACAGCCAAATCTTTAAAGGCAGTTTCCCTGAGATTCTCAGTGAACATTCACTATCATTAATAAAATTTCCTAAATATCTAAAGATAAACACTCAATGTAGAGAGTATGCTAAGAAAGCACTGGGAATGCCTGTAACTGTTTTGCACCCTCAGGCACTTAACACAAACAAATAATGAAGGGGAAAAAAACCTTCAGTGTTGCTTTTACTATAGACAAGAAAAATGAGCAGCAAGGTTAAGGAGGGTGAAGCAAAGGCCACTTGTTCCTGTTTAGAACTTCTGCTGGCTAAAGCAACAGGCATGCTTTATAATCGAGTATACATTTTTGAAAAGCCCAAATATTTGAAACGTTTTCAGAGCACATCCTCTGAAACACAAATATCTGCTGCCAATACAACACAAATGATGATGTGACACCCTTGCAAAGTCGGTTTCTCCGGTTTCTTAAGTAAGGACAGATGGGTAACAAAAGTTCTTTCTAGATCATATATTAAAAAAAAAAAAGAGTAGAATGTTAGCCGATTTATTTGAAAGTTAAAATGTTTCAGGTTTTAAAAAATATTTTGGCAAAATAGTGCTGACTTTGCAAGTTGTATCTTTTCATTGTGGGGAAAACCAAAAAAAAAAAATGTGTGTGTGTGAGAGAGACAGAGACAGACAGAGACAGGCACAATAAGAGAGAGACAAAGAGCACTTCTAAACAAGCCACTGGTAGATTCCACAACAACTTTCCTTCTCCCATCTGGTTTAAGTCATGCCATGAAGGCAATCTAGTAAGACTGATATGTACGTATAAAAAGTCAACAAGTTACACAAGACCTGAGCTTTCACTTAACACAATGAGCCTTTGTCTAAACCGAGACAAAAAGAACAAAGTAAAAGCTGCATTATTTCCACCCAGCCCTCAACAGTTGACTCCTGAATGCTCTTCGAAATTCTGAAGCATGCTCCGGAAAGACATGTCTCGAAATCAATAGTGAATCTCACACAAATCAAAATAGGTCGATGGATCAATTACCAATAGCGATTCCTCAATGCATTCCAGACAGGCTATGCGAGTTGGTCACATTTACTATTAACCCCTCTGTCACCTGCTTTAGAATGTAGCTGATTGGTTTCCCTCGGCCACTTGAAACTGACACTGAGAGTTCCCACACACAAAGCTGCTAAGCTTGTATATTAATGTGATTAATCATTTTTCTTTCATAAGTGACCGGCATTTTGATAGTAACCTTACCTCCAACTTCTTAATTGGCAGGGGCTGCAGGAGGCCTCAGAAGGTCAAAAAACAGTCCCAACAGAAAAGGCAGCTAGCAGCAAACTAAATGTCTTTTTTAACAAGATCGCAATCCAGTTCCAAAAATCTACTCTTTATTACGAGGGCCATCGTGTGGCTTCTCTTACCCCTGAGTCAAAAATAACGTGGCTGCCACGTTTCACCCACTGAACTAGCAAGACCTGTGGCAGCATTACTTACCATATGTGACCTGAGTGCGAACTCTCTGAGAGCTCCGTGGGTTGTTTTTTGTTTTGTTTTGTTTTTTAAATTTTTTTTTAAATGCCTGAATGAGGGTAGCACCTCAGGCAAGGGCAGCAGGTTGTTCAAGCTGTTCTGACTCTGGTTTACCTCTGAAACCTCACTGGCCCGATGCCCCTAGGTTTGTGCTACGGGTGGGGGGGGGCGGTTCAGGGAACGGTTCAGTATTCACAGAGCCATAAGAAGAGACATACACAAGACAGCAGAAGGAGTTTTCCCCTTCGTACTTACCTGCTGCGTGCACAAAGTATGCCAAATATAAATCGAGTTCCTTAACAGAAACCCCTATGTGATGGGGCTGGACACAGAGCCCTGGATTTGAGCACTGCGGGGACTTTACAAGGCGCTCGCCATCAGTACTTTCCAGCGGAATACCTTTGAACAAGATCACCATGACCAGGTCCAGCCTCCATACTTTATCTGCCTGGCGGAGGCAGTCAATTCTCCGCATCTTGCCCTTCTGGTCTGGGTTGGAAAGAACACAGCATGGAGGTTTTTTCCCTGTAACTGTAAGAACAAAATCCTCTCGGTACTCGGGTCGGATGTCCTTCCGTAACTTGGCCAGAAGTCGGGAAGCCCACTTCTGCTTGACTTCCGGCTTCTCACTCAGCAGTTCATCCTTCACGGCCCTCTCCTCTTCTTTCGACATGCGCTTCTCGTGCTTTTTGAAGTATTTTCGCTTTCGGGCCTGCAGGTTGAACCATGTGTAGGCAAAGGCGCGGACGTGGGGCAGAAGTGCTTCGATGAAAGGATGGAACTCATCCTAGGAAAAGGAATTTAAAGAACAAAAATCGGAATACGGCCAATAGACCCAACACAAAAGAAGACATCTTCGCCTCTGGGAGTTGCCCTAAAGAAAGGCCTCACTTCGCACGAAACATGGTCCTAGTCTTGTATTACCTAAAGAATCATAAGAAAATCCTTAAGCACAACCAAGCACAAGGGGAATACACTCTTGGTACCATTGCTTATGATCTGAAAGGAAAAAATTCCTAAGAATTTTTAAACATTTGGACATATTCTGTCATGCGGCCTACTTCCCAAATCCTGGACACACCAAGCCCAGTTTATCTAAATGATTATAGCAGCATATACCCTTAACCCTATTCCAAGGAGGCCATATCTAATTTTGTCCCAGCCTTGACCTCACCATTTGTAGTACAGCCAGGGCCTGGCCGCCAGATTGGCAAATCCAAAACACTGAGGTGCCAGTCAATGTTTATGGAAGTCTAGGAGCAAGACCCATGGCTACCGTCAATGAAAACAAAGGCTTCCCCTCTGAAGAGTCCGTGTAGACTCTGACCGGCCTCCCATGCATTTTTGGTAATATCTTAATTACTCTTCTAATATTATAGCTACAGATAATTTACCAAAAAAAAAAAAATTAGGGACAAAAACAAAACAAAACAAAACAAAACAAAACACCTGACAGGTCTTTACAGAAAAGAAGACAAGGTTTGGTATTTATTCAGCTAAAATAAAAGATCTATGGCCAAGAGATCATTACTGAACCATGAGAAGAGAACAAACAAAAAAAAAGGGGGGGGGGTACAGCAAACAAAGCAAAGCTCCATGCCGAGAGAAAACAGGGTGCCTCAGTGTGACAGCACCCCTGCAACTGAACACATTTAGTGTGATGGTAGGACTGTGGGCCACCCTCAAAAGCAAGCAGCCCTACAAAATGCACTGCCTCATTTAAAAAAAAATATTATTTCAGCCTTTTCCAGCCAGCAAAAAGGAGACTTGGGGAAAACCTTCACAGATCGCTTTAAAAGTCAGACAATTTGAAAAGAATTTTGAACTTAAAGCATTTGAATTTTGCTACCTGGTTTAGTTTTTTTTAAAAATGCAACTCTTATGTTGATGTTAGTTAGAAATTTAAGTACAAAAATTTAAAAAAGAGTTAAGCAGTGATGTTCACAAATGCTCAGAAAGAGCAGCTAACGCTTAGTGAAAGTAGACAACACCACTTCTATATAACGGCCTACTGCCACAAATGCCCCTCAAGATGACTTACTTACTTTCAAATAAATGAAAATAAGAAAACTAGAGGAACATTTGGTGACTTCTTAGGAAGAGTTACAGTGGAAAAATATAAAATATATTCTTTTTTATGCTTGTTATAGCAATCTAAATATATGCATTCTTGGGGTACAAGAAACTGTGATACCAAAAACAGTGTTACTACCTAAAAATTATTAAAATTTTAAACATTCAAATGTAAACTGAAGGTAATATACTTTAATAGTCAAATCTGTTAATTTTTTACATATTAATCAATCATCTAAATACTATACATAGCAGGGCATATTTTTTAACATAATGCATATTTAATTATTATAATAATTGGCCTTCTCCATCTTCCTACACAAATTTTAGGCTCCATGGCTCAAGTTCAGTTTTGAAACTTATTCTTTTTAAAAAAAGGAATTAAAAAAAAAGGAAGAAAGAAAAGAAAAAAGAAAAAGAAAGAAAGAAAATAAAAGAAGTGGTGAGCTTTGGTTAACATGTGTGCATTTTTCAAGTGGGGAAAAAAGTAATACAAAACTTTTATTATTCTTTACCATAAACCATTAGCATTTTAAAACTGTGTGGTGTTTGAGAAGCCTTACTCCTTTGGAAAAAAAACACAAGGGGCAGGTCTCAGTTTATCCGCTAAGGTACATTCTAAACCTCAAAGCATTTAAACATTGCTGAGTTCTGAGCTCATCCTTGAAATGTTCTGAAATACATAAATTTTATGTATTTCATATTGACTGACATCCAGATGTACACAGGATGCACTAGAGCGCAGGACTCTGTGGTGCTATGGAGACAGTCCCTGCCGTCGACCTTAAACTGCACAGTGAGCCTTCTCCAAAGGAGGCTTTCATTTTAAAGACTCAGCTCCATTTCATAATGCAAACAGCTCCGAATATACCATATCTGTGCTAAGGCATTACCATACTAATGATAACAAAAAACATTAAATAAGCATTCTAATGTGGTTATGTTATATATCCAAAAATACTCCCCCAAATACTTCCTAAAAACTGCAAACTGCATCAGCTCACGCTCGGAAATATTGCATTCACCTGCCAACCAACTGCTCATAATATCTGTTCTTTTTTTTTAATTATTGAAAATAAGGCCAATCAGTCATTGTGGACAATCTATGTCCCCAGTTTTGCCACATGAATTTACAAAATATTATTTTCCAAAGGTTTCTAGAATGTGAATAAAAATACACAATATTTTGTATAACTTTACGCACATGACACTTATACTTAGTCAACTTAGTCAACTTATTGATAGAAATATTCCCCCAAAGCATCCAAAGTTTAAAAAGAGAAAAAAAAATACAGAAAATGTCCAAAGAAAGCATAAATGATTCAAGGACTTGGGGGATAAAGTATGTCCTCATAAGTCATGTTGCTGAATAAAAATCACTATAAACTGTGTAATGATTCAAAAAATATTCGAGAGAAAACAAGTAATATTCTACAACATAGTTGGTGAGACTGGTACAGCCCACCAATAAAAATAAACCTGTGGACCTGCTTCAAAGCCACATTACTTTGAATCAGCAACTAAAATGTGGCCAAGTTTAAGAGCCACAGAATAGTGGTGGTGCTGGAAACTACTTCTCCCCCCCCCCCAAAAAAAGGTTTGCTCATAAGTATCTGCTGAACTGTCAATATTTAGGCAAGTTCATGAGTTGACTATGATATGCTCATCCTCAATCAAAAGAAGAGGCCCGGCATTCTCAAGATAAAGCTCCTTCAAAGTGCACACCAGCAAGCTGAGTTCGCTCTTTCAGTTAGAGTATATTTATCACCATGCTTACTGGATCTTTTTTTTTTTTAATGAGCAATAAACGACCCAAATTTTTATTTCTGAAACTGGCTCTAACATATTATAAATATTCCAGAAAATTAAATAAATTGTAAATCAACTTTTAAAGACACTCTCATAAAACAAACGAGCCCTTATTCCCTGTTTATTGTACGTTTTCTTCACCAACTGCTACAGCAAATAAGCGTTTCTCCTAGTGACGTGAAGGCCTAGTGAATGTATCAATCAATGCTGCCAGGTCTGTAGGAGGGGTAAAGGAAAGGAAAAAAAAACTTTCTTAACTTGATAATAACTCTAAAGGAGCCAACTTTCTTAAATACCTGACTGTGCCTGGGGCCTGCATGGATGCACAGGTATGCTCCTGAAACACACAACCCAGACCAGAACTTTATCCTTCCAAAGCTCACTCTAGAAGACACCGTTGTGTCCACAAGGGTCTTTCTCGATGGTGCAGCACGCTGGTATTATCTACAAGTTCTATGTGTTGCGAACTTTTGCCAGGCAGGATTTCAGCCTTCCTTCGAATCTCAGCACTTTCACTGAAGACTATAATTCATTCAAAGTATCTTACACTTTGCATCTTATCCATATGCAATTGTGAACCTTGCCAGAAGTGGGTATAGAAGTTTCATTCCACACTTCCACAAGTTACTAAAATAGTAACTTTGGAAGTTGCGGGGGGAAGCCGGGGGGGGGGGGGGAGGACTTTTACAATAACTAAAACAACTGCTATCCATTATTAATGTGAGGCCTAAATCCCAAACAGACCATCTTCACATAAAAGATGCATTTAAGAGTCTTCGGAGATCAAATAGCCAGTGTTATTACTGTTAGATACTGCAGTAAGAAGGGGAGTCATGTGGGAAATAAACCCAGAGTCTAGAGGGGAGAGGAAAAGCTTCTGATACTTTCAGACTTCCGAAGTATTCCCGGTAAACCGTTAGCTCCTGCTGACTGCAGAAGGCACAGTGGGAGCAGGGTTTTGAGGGAGTCGCGAATAAACCTTGTGCTTGAAGCATATAACTTCATGGAGGTGATTACTGGTCAGGGTGCAATGTTTTAAAGCCATATAAAGACTCATGCTTGCAGAGAAAAATTAGCGCAAATCACTCTGACTTTGTGCCTTTTAAGTCAGAAAAATAAAATAAAATAAAATAAAATAAAATAAAATAAAATAAATGATACATTCAAACGGGACCAGATCCGGAGCCACAAAATAGCGGTGTTTTCTTGCCCGGTGGTGCAGACCAGACCGGGAGGGATGGGTTTGGGAGGCTCGGGCAGGAGGGGCGGAGGGGCTCCAGGCCCCACGCTGCGAGTGGGGCTGCAGGGAAAGTTGCCGGGTCCTGCTTGCTGAGCCACCCGACTATGCACTGGAGGCGATTGCGGCGACAGAGCAGCTGACTCCAGCCCTGGCCGCTGCTCGACCTCCGGGCCGGAGCCTCCACTCCGCCCGCAGCGGCCCGGCCCGTGGCCGCGGCCTCGGCAGCTCTCTGGCCTGCGCGGCGTGGGCACGCCCGACCCCGAAACTTTCGCTTGGGGCCGCCGACAGGAGGCGAGGACGCAAGGTCCTGGGCCGGCACCGGGCGTGAGTACACACACACACACACACACACACACACACACACACACACACACACACATACACACACACACAAACACACACACACACAGTCCACGGGTGAGGGCTCGCGCCGGCCGCCGGCCGCCCGCCGCGTCCGAGGGGCGCTGCCCGGCCCGGACTGCAAGCCGGGCTGGCACAAAACAAAAGTAAGAGTTGGGGCGTCGGCAGGGGGTGGGGGTTGGGGGCGCGGCAGCTCGGAGGACAGCGGGCAGACCCGGCGCGCCCCGGTGCAGCCGGCATGCGGGGGCTTGCGTGGGGCTCGAGCCGCCCCTCCCCGGAGCGGAGGGACCGCGCGGGCACCGCGCTCGGCGCCGCAGGACGAGTCCAGATTGCAGCGTCGTCAGGGTCTGCAGCCGCGGACACACGTGCGGGGCGCTCCGCAAGCCCCGGGGCCGCTCCGCAGTCCGGGCGCCCGATATTAATTAACGCATTAATAAGAGGGCGCCATTAGCCATGTGCCCAGCACAAATGGCCGAGCAAGAGGAATGCACCCGCATGGAAACAAAGTTACTTTCTTAAAGCTGCAGCCTGCAACAACCCCCTCCGCCGCCCGCCAGCCAGCCCGCCCGCACACGCGCGCGCGCGCACACACACACACACACACACACATACACACACACACACACACACACACAGAAACACGCGCAGACACGGCTCCCGCCGAGGCACACGGCCGCCCCGCGCCCCCGCAGCGGCTTACCTGGGTGAGACAGAGCGGAGAATACATAACTGCCGGGCGGCGGGGGGTGCGTGCACGCCTGTGTGCGGGCTGGAGGTGTGCGTGAGTGTGGGTGCGAGAGGGGGAGAGAGGGAAAGAGAGAGAGAGAGAGAGAGAAAGAGGAGGAGAGAGCTAGGAGAAGGGGGGGGGAAGAGAGGAAAAAAAAAATCAAGCCTGCTTCTTGCGTTCACATTTCCAACTCGGCTCAAACTGCAGCAGCCAGCGCTCTTTGCCGCTCCACGCGCTGAACTTTAACCCCGCCTAGAGTTTTTTTTTTCTTTTTTTCCCTACACTCCACTATACTGTCTACTGTACGCGGGCGTTAAAGGCATAGCGCACCCTTTCCCGCTCCCGCGCCGGCCCGGCCCGGGTGCCCGCGAGCTGCCCGCGCGCCCGCCTGCGCCGCGTTCTGCACCGCACCGCACGGCCGCCGCCCGCTCGCGCCGCCGCGGCTGGGGCTGGGGCGGGCGGGGTGGGGGGGGAGCGGCAGAGGAGAAGAGGGGGGTGGCTGGGGGTGTGTGTGTGAGCCGGGTTGGGGGAGGGGCGGCTGCGGCGCTGACACCGGTCCCCAGCCTGCGCGGCCGCTTCGCCCGGCCGGCCGCTCGCTCCGCGCTCAATGCCTTCCCGCGGCCCCCGCTCCGCTCCCCCCCTCCCACCCCCCAACGCCGCCCCGCTCGGCGCGGTCCCGGGAAACGCGGCGCGGAGCGGTTTTCAGCGCGTCCTCCGGGCGGCTATAGGCTGCCACAGGATGTGCTTAAGCAAACAAAACTACTTTTCCTCCTCCCCATCCCCCCCCCCCCAATCCCCACACCCGCGCCGCAGCTCTCCGCGGACATCGGTAGAGGATTGGGGCAACTTTGGCCGGGGCGTCCTGCACCCCTATGTGTTCCTTTAGGAGTCCCTGAGAAGAGCCAGCGGTACATTTGCATGTATGCAAATTTATTGTAAAAAAAAAATCAGACCGTCTAGGTTACTTTTCCCCCCTTCCTCTGAAATGCGGTAAAGTTCAAAAGCACTGTAATCTCTCCTGCGAAGCTTTCTGTGGGAATAGTGTCGTCGGCAGAGGTAATTATGCACAAAAGCCTACTAACTTTGTGCAGCTTCAGCCCTATAGGCAGTCAGAACCCGGATACTGGGGAGTAGTAAGATCACCCCCAAAGATTCCCCAGATTGCGGGGGAAGGGGGGTCTGGAGAAAGGAAGGCAGAGAGCCATAAGCCACCGCTCTTCTCTCCCAGAACTCAGGAGCCGGTGGGTTTCAACACAAACGCCCAAAAAAGTTCTGTCATGTCAGAAACACCAGTGATTTAGCTGGGACATCTTTCCGTACGTTGAGAAAGAAAACTGTGAAAGGTTGTTCCCTTAGGAAAGGGATATATTCCTATCCCCAGAAGGAAGCCCAGACCTAGACAGGAGCTAACATCTGTGTCCTGGTTCCCCAGACACCCTGTAGAAGGGTGCGCTTTGTGAATCCCCACTTTTTCCCTCCCCCAGGTAATAGTTCTCAAAATGGAAAAGAGCTTCCTGCAATTATTTTATGTTTGCTAAGGTATTGTTTTGGCGGGGGTGGGGGGCGGGGAGGGTTAGGGTTTGGCACGTTGCCAACAAGCCTGCTTTTCCAGGCTTTTCTCTTTTCTTTTCCTTCCTTCTTTCTTTCTTTCTTCTTTTTAAACATACCATTTTTCTCTCTAGACTCTCTTTTCTCCTGGAAAGGGGGGAGAAAAGTATACCTGTCTCCTCCAAACTCTCATTTCCCCCTCCTCTCCTTCCTGAAGTTTTGTCCCCTTCTCTATTTACCAACCCTTCACAAAAAAACAAAAACAAAAACCAGATTCTGACACTGACTCGCGGACACTGACCCTGCTTTCTGGTGGAGGTGACAGGGCTAGTCTGCAGGCATGCCCACCGAACAGAAGAGACTGACTGGTGGTATATGGACACTTTTCATTCAGATTTTTTTTTTTTTTGGAAGGGCAAAACTGCTACTAGAGAAGAAAGCCAAATAAAACATTCTGAAACAGGCGGCATCTCTAAAGTTTTGCTGTTCTCTTGTCCGTGTAGGGCTAATGCTCAAGGGGCCAGTCTTTCCCACCCACCCTGGCTCTCCAAGTTCTTGGAAACCTGTCCCATCCCTTACTAAGGATTGAAGGAAAGTAATAGCTTCAGTCTCTACTTAGGGCGTCCATTTCCCCCAAACTAAGCAACCTTGGTTCCTCTTGGCTTTCAGTAAGGAAGAAATGTCCTCCAAGCTAAGAGGAGTTAGAGAAACATTCCTGGCCAAGAAACCCTTTGCTGGGATCTATAACTTCAAGACTCTCCAAGTTTCCTCGACAGAAGTTTCTGGCTGAGGGACCCAACAAGTAACTGAGGCACAGTGACAAGTTACTGTCCTGCGTGTATGTTCAGGGAAGCCTCTTCCAAAATGTGTGTGTGTGTGTGTGTGTGTGTGTGTGTGTGTGTGTGTTGTGTAGAAAGATACTTCAGCCTCTTTTCAAAACAGCAAAGATCCTTACTTTTTATTCTCAAGGGGATTTTTTTAAAAAATAACTGGCTGTCGATGTGCCCTCTTTTTTTTTTAAATAGGGGAAAGTAATTGAATGCTGATATTTCCACTTTTGAAACGTCTTTTGTTGCAGCAGTGGATGTGCCCGCGATTTCCAGCATTCTGCGGTTAGCAATATTATCTTAAGTAACTTTTGGCGCCCTCCGTAAGACTTTTGGATATGGGACAATTGTTTGCGCCCTCTAGGCAAGGGCTGGATCCAAGTTCAGCACCAAAGCCCTCCACATCCGCCTTGCTTTCTCTCCTATCTGTGCCAGCTCCCGCTCCCTCCCCCGCTCCGGAGGACGGTGGAAGGAGGGGGGGGGATGCTACAAAGCCCAGTTCCAACTACAGCCTTTACAAACTAGACTGAGAAAAATACCGTAGAAGAGTTACAGTTACAGAATGGCTTCTGGTAACTTTCTCTCCAACAGGCATAAATTTAAACACACAAAGAAACAGATGTTCCTCAGAGGACAGACCAGACCCGGGGTAAAAAGCCATTCCTAACTTTCTCCCTTCTAGGTTGCAAAAGTAAATCCTTGTCTAGAGTTCACAAAGATAGTAAGGGAGAGGAAGGGAGGGTAGGGAAAGAGGGGGGGAGGGGCACAGAGAAGGGAGAAGAGAGACTGTATAGGAAACACAGGTGATATGTGAAAACTAGTTTATTGCAATCATATAAATGACCCATTGTTAGGAAGGGTAAACCCCTTATTGGAAACACTACTCCAGTCATTTATTCTGTAAGTGGCAGGAGGCTGCCTTGAAAACCGGATTGTCTTTGCAAAAAGGAGGTCTCTGCCATGCTCTCTGCTATCCATAGTCCCCCTGGCACAGAGCCCAGCCTTGCATTTGCTGTTTTATTTGCAGAAACGTTACCTTGCCAGATTTAGTGAAATCCTCTTAGATGTATAAATTACGTCAATAAAGTTTCACTTCTACATACATCTGAAATATCTTTCATTTCTAGTCTACTTAGTTGGGAAATCATATTAATATGATTTAGATTTTAAAGCCCAAAGTAGTGAAAATGGGACTGGGACTTCTAAGTGACAATACCATTTGCTCTATAGTTCGTACCAAGGCTGAATCTATAAACTAGCATCTCCCAGTATTTTTCTTCACTAGTTTTCTTACTTGTATATAATCCCAAATTGAATCATGCTGCTGAATCGGGCATACAAGTGAATTGTCACATTAGCTTTCCAATCAAGGCCCCTGTGGAAGGCCCAAAGCCTCAGGAAATAGTTGGATGAGAGTTAAATCCACCAAAAAAAAGTAAAGACTCTATATTATTTTCCATTCGATCCCTACAGAATCAGGAGCTGGTTGATATATTTGAACCAGAGGCTGCAAGTTACATTTCCAGGACAGACTAAGGCAGCTGGTTTCTACCATCCAGATGCCACGGACTGGAACAAGAGGCCAGACTCCAGCTAAGGGGAGTCAGGTAGCTTCCACACCTGCACACTTCAGTAGGGTTGTGGTAACAAGAAGTGTGAACTTGGAGGCTTTTAAGATGCTCTTCCCTACTGACCATAAACTGAAACAGTAGAATTCAAGGAAATCCATTTTCTCCCCTCCCCCTCTCCAAATCTACAGAACAGCTGTCCAACTATCTATGAAACATTCTTTCTTTGGTATGCCAAAATTCTAAAAGAACCAGTGAGAAGTTTTGAAATGCCCCGTGCAGTCCCTAAATTGAGGCATATTCTCAAAGAAGTAACCAGCTTCCCTGAGTATTAAAAACAATAGATAATGCAAGGTTAAATATTACTTCAGCAGAATTTTCCAAAAGAGCAAAGTAAAAAGCACACAGGATTCATGCAAAAATCCCCACAGCTTTCCCCCTCCTTTAAACTAAAAAAGAAAGAAAAGAAAACAGAGAGAGAGAGAGAGAGAGAGAGAGAGAGAGAGAGAGAGAGAGAGAGAGAGATATTCCTATTGTGATTGCTAAATCCGGAAGAGCTGGCATCTTTGACAGCTTAAACTACACATCATCCCCTTTAGAACTGCAGAGAACTTCAGATCTCCTTTGCTCCGCCCCCTATGGCTATTACGAACCATTGTATACCCAAGCTTTCTCATGATTGGATAGAGCTTCTGTCAATCTCTCATGTTGCCCCATTGATTAGAGGATCGAATCGTCAATTATTCTCCGGTCCAGACATTTCTTCTCGGGTTAGGTTGACTGCAGGGGCCAGACGTCTTTAACTGAGCAGAGCACGTACAAGATCCCTCCCTCCCCCTCCCCCCTTTTCTGGAACCGAGCAAGCGCTAGGAGGAAAAAAATCTGTTAAGCTCAGCAATTTTTTCAAATCCTGGGGGAAAAAAAAAAAAAAGGAAAAGAAAGAAAAAGAAGCCTGGTCTCTGCTGCACATAAAAAAAACGCCATCCACAAAGCTGTATCTTTAAAAGAAAACCATCACAATAGACATTTACTCAGCAATCACTAAGTGCATATTCGAGCTAGAAAAAAAATTTAAAGTCTTAGCCATTAAGCATAACCATTCTACCGTTGTTTATATAACGCACATCGTATAAATGTAAAATAGAAAGTTTAAGATGTACCACGTACCATTGCAATGTAAAAAGAGTACGTGAGAAACTTTAAAATGCTCAGACGAATTGCTTCATAGCTTGTCTCCTGATTTTTGCATTAAAAAAAAAAAGCTAAATAAACTTGGAACCGTTGAAAACCCGGAAGAGCTTTTTTAAAAGCTGCTGGCCAATTGCAGGGTTCTTGGATATTTTTTTAAACTCCAAATCAAAAGGCTTCTATCATGGCAGATTCTCTCTCTCTCTCTCTCTCTCTCTCTCTCTCTCTCTCTCTCTCTCTCTCTCTCTCTCTCTCTCTCTCTCTCTCTCTCTTTCTCTCCCTCTCTCGCGATCTCTCTCTTTCTCTCCTCTTTGAAAGCGATCCAATCTAACCGAGGCTGGCTGCTTCTCAGATTCTCCCTGGATTTGCCTGGTGTGCTTGAAAGAGACTTTGCAGAAGTTGCGATCCTTGCGGCAGCCCCTCTCTCCTCTCCCTACCCCCCTCGGTTTATTTCCGCAATCGCTGCAATTTGCATAGTAACCACGCACTTGGCGGAGGGGCGGGAAGGGGGCAGGGACCGACCCGGGGCTCCCCTCCTCCCTCTGCGCACAGTCTCCTCCTCCCCCTACGGCTCGTAGCCAATGGCAGCCCCGGGCTTCGGCGCAGGCTCGGGTCGGGGCTCCCCACTGCAGAGCCGCCCCTCCGTGGGTAGGCCCAGCCCTTGGGACCTGGGTTTTGGCGCAGGGGAGGGGGAGAAGTTTCCCCAGCTTGCGGAGCTCCAGCAGGCGCTTAAGAGATGGGAAGATTATAGTACCTTTGCGTGCAGTCGTGCCGGTTTTGCATGTTTTAATCATGCCTGCACACCTGCTTTCTCGGCTCTTTTTTTTTCCTATCCCAGAGCCTCTTGTGAGTTATTAGACTAGTTCATGACGGTTGGTGAGGGATTTAGCCTTTATTTACACTGATGTAGACCCCCGGCACCTTTAAATCAAGACCGGGCAACACGTCAGGGAGAACTTCAGTGAGATGAGGCTTTGGTTCTGGGTTCAGATGAGAGCAGGGGATTGACCACTGAATGGCTAGGTGGGCTCCGGCAAGAATGCAGCTCCTTTAAAGAACCGATAGTTTAACAGCGTTCTAATTCGATCGCCAAGCTCCTAGTTTATCAACATTCAGGCAGAGCTTGGATTGTACAAAGTCGAAACAGTACCGCCCCTCTTCTTTCCTCCCAAGAACGGACAGTGTAAGACTGGGGGAGGGGCGTGCTAGTAACTGGTACGTGAAACCCTCCTACCTCCCAGTGACTGTCTTATTTCACTAACTCAGACTCTTTACGACCATGTCCTTTGAATATTTCACGTCAAACTTGTTTTATGTGTTTGGTGCAGAGCACCGACCAATGGCATTTTAAGGAAGTATCTCTTTAAATGGAAAATAGACAAACTTTTTGTTATTGTGTTACTGTTTAATGTGTTTGCTTTGTGTCCTTTAAGTAACTTAGGATATTTTGTGGAGTAAATTAATTACTGGGAATTGTATACTTAGCTCACCTGATTTAAGAAAAAAGAAAGAAATTATGCAGCCAAGAGTACTACTAACCTTCCTGGTGTTCTGGCTCCCATAACTGTCCTTGGTGAAAGGAATCTATGCAATTAAGAAGACCCTTGACAGTTAAAGAAAAGGCTAGAGGAGTGTCACATTTTATTTTGAATTATAATTTTGGCTGTCCTTGGTGTTAGACAGGCTTTTCTGTTCTGGTTTGCCTTTCACGCACTAGGATAAGCTTTTACTCTACATGGCCTATGGCATTTAATCCAGGCCTTGTCTACCCATCCACTTCCACTCGGTGTATTGCTCTCACCCAGAAATAAGCTAAATAGAATGGCTTAGGCAAGAAGGTTATTGGTGACGACAAATGGTATTTTAAGTAATTTTAAAAAAGTTCTAGGCCTAGTTAGGCTGGAACCAGGCTCTGTGGAGAGCAGCAAGTTATATTAATAACACCTATACAATAGCACAGTGACCTGCTGTGGGAATGAAAGGCCATTTTGTCAAGGGTTAAGAACTTCAGGTAAGGGGGCTGGAGAAATGTCTCAGCAGGTAAGAGCACTGGCTGCTCTTCTAGAGGACCCAGGTTCAATTCCCAGCAACCACATGGCAGCTCACAGCCATCTGTAACTCCAGCTCCAGGGGATCCAACACCCTCACACAGGCATACATGTAGGGGGAAGATGCTGGTAGACATTAAATAAATAAATCTGAAGAGTTTCAGATAAGAGGTGGCCTGGGGGATGCCCTCTGTCCCCTTGTCCCTCAGCCACCTGAGGCAGTCAGGAGAGCTGGCCTGCCCCTTAACTAGGCAGCTTATCAGAGCTGGCCTTGGTAAAGGGGTCACATGTGAGCCAGCCTCCCTAGGGCAAGAGCACAGGAGAGTCTGCCCACCACTAGTCTGGCATGAGGTGGTGTTGGTGCAGGACACGGGGTAGTGGTGGTGGTGGCGGTGGTGGTGATGGTGGTGGAGGTAGTGGTGGTGGTGGAGGTGGTAGAGGTGGTTGTGGTTGTGGTGGTTGTGATGATTATGGTGGTGATGGTAGTTGTGGTGGTGGTGGTGGAGGTGGTGGTGATGGTGATGGAGGTGGTAGAGGTGGTTGTGGTTGTGATGGTTGTGGTGGAGGTGGTGGTGGTGATGGTGGTGGTGGTGGTGGAGGTGGTTGTGGTTGTGGTGGATGTGTTGGTGGTGATGGTGGTGGTGGTTGTGGTGGTAATGGTTGTGGTGGAGGTGGTGGTGATGGTGGTGGTGGTGGTGGTGGAGGTGGTTGTGGTTGTGGTGGATGTGTTGGTGGTGATGGTGGTGGTGGTTGTGGTAATGGTGGTGGTGATGGTGGTGGTGGTGGTGGTGGTGGTGGAGGTGGTAGTGGTGATGTGCCCTCTCCTTACTCTGCTCTATATCTGCAGTATACAGGAGAGCTGGCACTGGGGGAATGAAAGCAGGAGAGCTAGTCCTTCCCCTCATCTCTCAATGGCTGTAGCAATGGAGAGAGTGGGCCTGATGCCTCACCTGGGCAACACAATGGAGCTGGCCTTGATGGCAAAGGCACTAGTGAGCCAACCACAAGGTTGTGAGAGCAGAAGAGCTAGCCTAATTGTAGGACTTGGGAGAGTCAGCCCCACTCCTTCATTGGGCAGCACAGTGCAGCTGGCTCTGGAGGCACAGGTCTGATGAGCCTGCCTCTGGAGCAGGGGAGCAGGAGAGCTGCTCTGCCTCCTGCCTGTGGTGGCGTGGAGTGGCCTACCCAGGGCACTGCTGGAGAGCTGGACCTGTTGAGCCAGCAGGCTGACCAGCTCGGCTACCACCCAGGCCCAGATCCAGGGCTCTGAATTGGCCCATCCCAACATCTATATAATCTGTGAGTGGTTGGGACACCGTCCTGCCTGCTGTCCCAAAGCTGCAGGATCTCAGTGACACAGGACCACAACAGGAGGTCCACAACCATAACCTGGAGGAGTGCTGATAAAAATTCAATATTGATGGTGTCATGGAAGCCTGAGGCCTCAAGCCAGACCACTGACTCTTTGCAATGAACATTTATTTGCAAGTGAAGGTGTGTAGATGGAGGAATATACTGTGGGACACACTGTGATACACTGCAGCTTCCGCTATGTTTTCTGTACTTTGCTTTCGTCATTTGGTGTGTGTGTGTGTGTGTGTGTGTGTGTGTGTGTGTGTGATTTTGGGAAGGAGGTTGCAAGGGAAGGAGGGTGCAAGGGGGACAAGGGGATGAGTGGGACTGGGGTGCATGATGTGAAATTCACAAAGAACTAATTAAAACTTTTTTTTTGAAAAAAATGAACTTCAGATAAGTCCAAGAGATTCCCATTACACTTGCTATAGTCTGAATAATCCATACTGCTAAGTGAGTTTGGATTTGTAAATTGGTATCTGTGAGTTTTGTTTTGTTTTGGGGTTTTTTTGTGCACTGTCTAGAGTTCAGTATCCTGATTTAATGTGGTTGGTTGATGCCATCACAAAAGTGATCTTTTATATGACTATCTAGTCAACAACATATCATGCATTTCAGAGTCTAACTTGGGTTTTAATGTTGCTCATACCATGTGACTTTATACAAATTATTTAGCCTCTGCAAGCATTAGCTTCCTCATTTGGAAGATGAGAAACGTTCAAGTAATATGCATAAATTAGCCTCGTCATATTGAGCCCTGTTCTAAGCACATTGACGTGCTAAGAGCTGGGGATAGAGAAGAATATGATGTTATCTCTGCCTTTAAGAAGCTTTTAGTTCAAAGGTTGATGTGTGTGTGTGTGTGTACACACACACACACACACACACACACACATATATATATATATATGTATATATATATATATATATTTACATGTGACAGTAGTGACCAAGTCTACATGGCTGTGCCAATAGAGTCATGAGGGCTACTAAGGAACAAATGACATTTGTGATGAACCAAAAGTATACATGTGCCAGACAGGGGATGTCATCAAAGCTATTTGGCAAAAGAAATAAATAAAATAAAATTGGCCAATTAGAAAGCTCGCCCTAGTAATGAGGGCAAAGACCCAAGCTCAGTTCCAAACCATGACAGATTTCAGTGGATGGTGAGGTTAGGTTTGGAAATGGAGTGTTCAGCTACATTCCCTTAGTGAGTGGTGCTATTTTGGAAAGTTCTGGAATGAGATTAGGCCAGATTTAGGGAAGCAAAGTACTGAAGGGCTGTCCTTGTGGCTTTGTCTCTGTGTCCTGGGAACCCTGTTCTTCTTGCTCCCCACCCCCACCCATGCCCATCTCTCCCCAACCCCTACCCTACTGCCCCCTATCCCAGGCCCTGGGATAGACCAGGCTAGGAGCCAAAATAACTCACTTTTTAAGGTTGTTCTCTATAGTATTTTTGGTCACAGCCAAAGCTGACACAATGGCACAGAGATAAGAAAGCAAGAGAGAGGCTCCATTGAAAGTAGTTTCCAAGGAGTTTGATCAACAGGGACAATTCAGAAATAAAACTTTTCCAGACATTCCTTGGTGTACGTGCCCGCCTATAAAAGTAAAAGAGGCTCTCTCTCTCTGCTCACAAATTGTCACTTCCATTATGTCCTTCGACCTAGTAAGTGATTAAACAATATTGAAATGACACCAGTAATGGTAATGCTCATATATTGAGTGTTTGTACCAGACTGGCTTGTCCTAAGTCTTGACTTGGCATTCAAGTAACTTCCATTTCACCACACGGAAAAGCAGGTGCTCACCAACTCTGGCTTGATGACCTCATTGCGAGCCCGAGGTTCTGCATAGTTTGGCTTTATGCCTCGAAAATAGCCAGCTCTTCCAGGAATTCTGCTTTGTTGACCCACATAAAACTCTAATCTTCCTGCAAGATATTGACATAAAAACTAGAACACCACAGCCTGACAGGATTAGAGACGCAACTCAAAACTGCAGTATGTTTTGATAATCAATTTGTTCTAAGTTGTGGACAAAACGGAAAGTTGGGAGAAAAGTGTGTATTTCCATTTTGTAAATTCCCCTGTGTAGGCAGGTCCTAGATCAACCAGCTAGGGTTTTTAAAGTGCTCCGCCTGCATGTACTTCTGCAGGCCAGAAGAGGGCATCAGGCCACACTACAGATAGTTCTGAGCCACCATGTGGTTGCTGGGAATTGAACTCATGACCTCTGGAAGAGCAGCCAGCACTCTTAAACACTGAGACATGGTTTTTAAACGAGTTTTTAAAGCAAGCCAATTAACATGGGCATTTGAAAGGTTAACGTAGTCTTATAAATGATAACTTTATAAGCAAAATTAAATCTAGCAATTCATAAGGCACCTAAGTAGGTAAGTGTGTGCATCTGTTGTCTCCATCCCCAATGCCTAGTCTATCTTCTTGTCTTTGATATACAGATGAACAGTTTAGAGTGTATACTTACAATGCCTCAGTTCAGGGAAGCATGTGACGTGTGGTTAAGGTCTCAGTGACACATGAGTGGCACACACTTCCTATGTCACTTGCTTAAAGAAAAATTTTCCTTGACTGCAGCCCTTCTCTTCCCAAAGGCTAACTCTGAGGATGAGGGCTGGGATGACAATGCCCAGGAGGCAAGAGAGCAGCAAGACCGGAGAATGTGGATCCGGAAATGGAGGTGGGACTGAGCCGCATCTGCAGTGACAGCTGTATTTCAGCCTCTGCGCATTGAGATCGCTCGCGCACCAATAGCCAAGAGTATCAAAATCTGAGGACTTCCTTCAGCTGTTACTCCTGGAAACCCCGCAGGCTTTCCCTATGTTTGTATTTAACTCCGAATTTTATCATATGCTTTCTTTTTCCGACTTTCCTTTCGCTCATCCTAACCACAAATAATGCCTTGTTTTTCTTTTTCTTTTTCAAACATCACTTTCTGACATATCATATGTGTTTATCCCTCTTTTTTTGTGAGTGTGTATGTGTGTGTGTGTCTATGCACATGCATACGTACATGTGTGATTCCTTCTGTTCAGAGGTCTCTGATATTTTCTCCATATTCCATTCATTTTCAACAGCTAACTTAATGCCACATCCCACTCTTTTCAGGCAGATTTGTTCAAACTCCTCTTTGCTCTCTGACATATCACACTTATCTAAAGCTTTTATGTGTTAAATACCAGTTTACGTGCTCATGGAGACAATTAGTTTTATTCATTCTTAGGCGCGCCTATGCAAAGTGCTCAGAGTAGGCCTTCAATAGATGGCTGAAATGTGTGGATAAAGGCACAAAACGTCTACGGTTTCCCAGCCTCAATGCCCCAATAGTAAACAAAGTCAGGGGCATGCTGCTGCTAGAGAGGACATCATTACAAGGAAGAATTATGATCATGAAGAGAAACTCTGGATCTGCCTTCCGCAGGGGACCATACTGATCACCTTTGACCTCCTTGCTGGATGGGTGCTATTTCCACTGCAGAGAGAAAGATACTAGGGCTTACCAAGCTGTGGTAAGATGCTCTGGCTCCTTTACACTTAGTCAATACTTGAACAGACTATCTACTTCATCTACAATTTGTCTTCAAAGCTCCATTGTGACGTCTCCTTTAGGAAGGAATGCGGACTTCAAATTTCTTAATTTTTATGGTTACAGCCTATAATCATGTTCAAAAGGCAGCACCTGAATCCATCCTTCTAATCTTGGACCCAACACGACAATTGCCAGAGCCTAGATAGAATGTATCTGAGTGAATTGCTGGGGTCACCAGGGAAGAGGAAACCGAAAGGGAACTCATGAGGGCCCAGCCTCCATATTCTACAGCTGATAAAACTGAAGCTGGCAGAGCTGGCCACACAGCTGCATAAGCATTGAGCCCTAGCTCAGAGTCATGCAAAAGCTACTCTGCACGAGTAGGGAGGGAACACATGGCTGGGCCTGCTACTGAAGTCTGAAAGAAGCCTGGGAAAAGAGACCATCTTAATGAACCTGATGTAAGAAAGGAATCATTGAAATACTGAAACGAAGTCCAGGCTAGTACTTAGAGTTGTACCTGCATCTGTGGACAGTAGAGGGTAATTTTCAGGACACTACTGGAGGGTGAAGGCCACAGCCAGAGACAAGAATGCTGTGTTTAGGGTTGTAGACTGTGCTCTCTACCACTGGTGACTTTGGATGGGTCAATTTCTCTGGCAAGCCCCTCTTACTTCCTACTCTGTAAAACATAAGTATCAGGAGCCTTACTTTCTTCATAATATTTGATGAGGATTCAGTGAAACCATGAATGAAAAACTAGAAAACAAAACAATGCCTGATATTCTGCTCTGTGAGGGCCTGGGCTGCCAATAGCTGTTGGTGTCGAGAGGCCCCAGGACAAAGAATGATGTTATTTAGTCATGTCCATCTCTCCTATATGTTCTAGATTTTGGAATAGAGGTGTGTATTACACACACACACACACACACACACACACACACACACACATACACACACACACGATGAAAATAAAGTAAAACTGAAAACAGTATCTAAAGTCTATGCCATGACATCCCTTTATTGAGGTTGACTTAAAAATTTGACCTTAAGGCCTGGGAACTGGCTCTGCTTTCACGAAAACCTGAGTTTGAATCTCTAGCACTCATTTTTAAAAAAGCTGTTTGTGATCCCAGTGCTGGGGTGTTAGGGGGTAGCAGGTAGATCCTCAGAGCTCCCTGGCCAGGCAGCCTAGCTGATATCTTTTTCTCCCTTCCACATTTGCACACAGACACATGAACCTTAGCACACATATGTACACACTCACACACACACAGACATTTATTTTTACCTTGAGTTTCTTAATAATCAAAGAGGAAAGGGTGAGAACGTATGAAATATACAACACCCATAAAATATTATCCGTCTGAAATGGTTTTCCAAAAGCCACACAAATTTTTCTGATGTTGGAAAAGTTTGACGCATACTTCCCACCACATCATCCCCACCATTGCTGCTCTAGGCACTGTAAGCACTGTGGTCACAGAGATGTCAGCCTTTACTGTGATACACTGGGTGTGGGAAAAGGGATAAAGAAGTGAGGTGGATGGGAACCTTGTCTAAGGATTCTTCTGCCATTGGTCAAATGCCTGCTCTAACTCCATCAGTGCTTCCCTCCCCTTGCAGTGAGGCAGCTCTTACCTAGGTTAACATGGATATCTGTAAGAGCAGACAGGCCAAGAACAACAACAAAACAACAACAACAACAACAACAACCAATAACAACAACAAAAAACAGAGAGCACAGCTGGAGTTTGACACCTCTGACCCGTGGCTTTGCACATTCATACTGACAGTAAGAACACACTACAACTCATCAAAAAGTAGAAAGGGAGGAGATGTGAACTGGGACCAGGTTGGCATGGGTGCTGCCTTCAGGCTCTCTTATCCAACCAGGGTTCGGGAGCTCTGCAGCCTCTCTTGACTTTCCTTTCTCACAAGATTCACAGAATGTAGTCAGCAAGGAAAACTCTAACAATGGGCATTGGTGAGTTGAAGTTGTTCAATTTTTTAAATTTTTGAATCAAATAGAGTCAGTCTCAAAGCCCAGTAAATAGGCTAAGATTCCCATAAACCATTATAGGAAAAGGGCAAGACAAGATCTGGCCCTGCTATGGGGACAACTCAGGGGAAAAAGCAATCACACACACACACACACACACACACACACACACACACACACACACACTGCAGACCCCCTTTCTCTTCTCCTCTTCTCAGTGCCTGGCAATGCCATCCTATTCTCTGTCTCCATGAACCATGCTATAAATGGAGTTATATAGTGCTTGCCTCTTGGTGACTAGCTCATTTCACTTAGCATAGTGTCTTGAACTTTCTCTTGTGTCAAAATGTCCTTTCTTGTTAAGACTAAATAATTTAAACAGTCTCCCTGTATATGTGTGGAGGTGTTGGATAATTCATTTGTTGCTGGACATTTGGTTCCTTGGATTGTTTCTAAACCATTGGCTTTTGTGTCTAGCCCTACTATGAATATGAGTGCATGTCAACGTGTGATCAAATGCTTTAATGCTTTCTGATACATACCCAGAGTTGTAATGGCCTGGTCATGCGGTAAATATATTTTCAATGTTTAGAGAGGAAAATACAGAGCTTAATTTTTCTTTGATGACTTTTGTCTTTTATGGAGTTAATTTCATAAGTATTAATGCATCTTGGATTTTAGTTCTATGTGTTCTGACTGTGTAAGCTTTGAAATTATTTGATTTATTGTATCCTCATCTGAAAAAGAAACCTTTTTACTTTCAGTGCTAGGGATTAAAGCCAGGGTCTCATGCATGGCAGGCCAGCGCTCTACTACCAATCTCAGCATTAGCTGCGAACAATATCGTTGGATTATTTGGTGTCTGAGCTCTTTTGAAATTCTAAGCATCCATTCTTCTGCACAGTAAAAACACATACATTCATATCAGAAATAACTTTCTCAGTACAGGAAAGCGAGCTGAGGAATGCTGGGATGTTGGTTGGCAGAAGACAGCAGAGGGCTTGCTAGGAGGATAGCAGCTGGAACGCACAGGCCGGGATGGGATTTTTATCACAGCAGTAGGGGAGAGTCACTATAAGATGTAAAGAAGATGGTTTAAGTAAGACAAGGCTTCTCTTTTTCCTAGAAAAACCACCGGGGTAGCTGTATGCAGAGTGACTTTAGTGCCCTATAACAAAGCACCTGTCATTTTCCTACTTCCTTATATTATTTTAACCTTTTACATTTTTATTAATAATTTTAAAAATCAGACAAGATTTCGTACATCCCAGGCTAGCCTTGAGTTTCCTAGGAAGTCAAGGAGAGTCTTGAAAATTTTTTATTTTCCTGCACCAACCTTTACAATGCCGGGATTTGGGCTCGTGCTCAGCTGGCGCTCAGTTGCTGGGGCTCTGGGACTCAAACCTAAGGCTCTGCAGGCTGGAGGAGCACTCTAGCAGCGGAGCCACGTTCTTGGCCCACTGTTTGTTTAAAAGTAGGAAACTAGTCAAAATGACCCACAGGCTAATTTGGAGCAAAAGATACTTAGTAAACAGCTTGGTTAAAAAAAATACTATGCTGTATATCTCTGAACAGTGGTGGGGAAGAGTTGCCATTTGTCTTGATATGAACATTATTCTGCTAAACCGTTGGCCTGACTGCTAGTGCAGTAATGCCTTTAGCATATTTCTATGATTTGTAAGGCTCTATATGTCCTTTAAGTCATTAGTTTGTCAACTAACCTTTCACTATCATCAACACTTTAGAATAATTTAGAATAAACAACTTTGATGGGAGATTACTATCCATTTATTGCACTATAAATTAAATATTGTTCTGGAATGTAACTCAATGGTAGATGGCTTGCCCAGCATGAACAAAGCCCTGGGTTCTAACTCTAGTCTGTCTGTCTGCCCACCTTTGTCTCTCTGTCCCCCCAACTCTTCCTCTCTCTCCCCCACACACATACACAAACACACAAAAATTAAATATCATGTATTGTAATATTTTATACTTATGAAATAGCCAGAAAAGTATATGTTTCAGTAAATGAACTTTTTTTCTTAATAGAGGTAGTTTTATTCTGACTTTCTAACCTCTTCTTTATAAGTAGTCTCCTGTTGAAGGCCAGGGTGGTGCAGGCCTGTAATCCTAGTTCTTAGGAAAGAGGCTCAGGGAGGAAGATTTGAGGCCAGTGAGGGGGGGGGGAGAGAGAGAGAGAGAGAGAGAGAGAGAGAGAGAGAGAGAGAGAGAGAGAGAGAGAGAGAGATCCAGCCAGCCAGAATTGAGTAAATAGTCCCTATCTCAAAACTAATGAGTAGATAGCATAGTATATAAAAATCACAGAACTAGATAGTGATGCTGTCTGTCCCTTTTATGTGCCACATCTCTCTTTACTCTGAAAGCTGTAAATACGCTACATCCACACAGTTTTGTAAGTAGGAAAATAGTGAGTGATTTTAGTAGGCCACTGCTTTAAATAAAGGGCCAAGAAACAGCTTGGGTTTTCTCTGAAATTGAGTTACTCGGAGGAAATACTCCACACATTTTAGTACCCAGAAGCCCTTGCTACATGGCGGGTATTAGGAGTCACATCTAACCGGTGAAATGAGGCTGGAAAGAACAGCATTTACCTTCAGAACATTTTGTTATTTGGCACAGCATTTGCTTTGTGTTTACCGAGGGAAGAAAACCAAAGGAGAAAGAGGAAAGGCCAGTTACAAAGAGGCCTTGATGTGACCAGGATACTCACAAAGGCTGCTATGCTGCAAGCAAGCTTGGACTAAGACTTGAAAAGTTAGTTTTTCATGTACTTGGTATGTGTACTGTGTAGTGAAGAAAAAAAAAAAAAAGAAGTAGTTTTTTCAAAGAAGCCAAAAAGTGGAGTGTGCTTCTGGTTTTAACACTATTCCAATACATCTGCTAGTCCTCCTAAGAGATGTAACATTGACAATTCATCAAAGATATTTTAATTTGTCAAGAGTCAGCCACTGTAAACAATTAAAGAATTATTTCTTTTATGTGTGTGGGTGTTTTGCCTGAATTTGTGTCTGTACACCATGTGAGTGTCTGGTGTCTAGGGAGGCCACAAAAGAGTTTTGGACCCCATGGGACTGGAGTTAGAGATGGTTGTGAGCCACCATATGGATGCTAGGAATTGAACCCAGATCCTCTGGAAGACCAGCCAATCCTCTGAGCTGCTGGGCCATCTCTCCTGCCCTCAAAACAACATTTTCTCAGCTGTCCCACAGTGGAATCATTTCCTGACTACTACCAAAATTTACACTCACTATTCAATTTTTTTTACAACAGTCAACTATCAAATATAATTCAAGTTTGGAAATATTTACTGAATGTCCCTGATAGGCCAGATGTTACATTAGGGTCTGGGATACAAACAGGATGAAGGCATGACCTGGTCTTTACGTAGTAGGCATTTTGAGGTGCTGTTGGGTTATCTTATTAGCCATAAGTCTACTAGGATATTAACACCCTCTATATCAGGAGCACATATGACATTGCTCTAAATAGAGAGTTGCGTCCCTCCCCCACACTTTTTTTCAATGCTAGTACTTTATTAGTGATACTCTTTGAAACTTTCATTGAACACCACAGAAAAACGTATTGTAAATGTTGAAGAGTATGGTAAAATTACTAGTGTCCTAAAATATTTTGCTTCTCGATGTAAGAATGTGGGAAGATATATGCATATTATAATTACAGATAATCAGAGCATATTATAATATCAAGTGTTTTTTAGAATACTGTCTGGCTTTTATTTTTTTGAGTTTTTGTAGCTTGTCCAGGATAGTTTTTTTTTTTCCTGCAGATAACAATTACAGAGATACCTACTGCCTTCTAAGCTCAGTTGATTTAATTGGAGAAGTATCGAAGAGCTTATGAAATTCACCCTCCTCTTTCTTATATTTCTCTCTCAAAGCCAAATAGGACCCATAGTTTTACAGCTGCCTGCATCATTTTTTATGTTGTTACTGAGGTCATTTCCATACCCTCAAAGCTTTTCTTTAAGAAGTGTCCCACCCTACCCACACTGCTGCAAGTCGTCCCAGGATGTATGGTAAGTCCATAGCCACCGCCCCGCCCCTTCTTTCTCACAGCTGGGGTTGGATCCTGTGTTGAAAGTTAAACAGCACTTCAGTGATGGTTAGACCAGTCCCAGTAAGATACACTTGAAGGGTTGTTTGTTTTTTAAGCCATAGTATTTTTATATTACAAAAACAAAACAAAACAAAAACAGAGAAACACTATAATTGTTGGGCCAGTGTTCATTAACTTCATGAAACTTTATACTCATTTCCCCTAACCCAAAGCTTTCAATGAATGGCACACTGTGACTCTTGCTAGACTTGTCCCACAGTAAGAAAGTTTGCTTGCTCCCCCCACCCCCACCCCGCTCTCTCTCTGTGTGTGTGTTTCCTCCTTAAACACCTTTTTTGATATATTTGTTTTATTATTAATTCATTCATATTACATCTCAATTGTTATCCCATCCCTTGTATCCTCCTATTCTTCCCTCCCTCCCGCTTACCCCCTACTCCCCTCCCCTATGACTCTGACTGGGGGAGACCTTCTCCCCCTGTATATGCTCATAGGGTATCAAGTCTCTTCTTGGTACCTCCTTAAAACCCTTTTAAAGAATAGTTTTCCTGACTGGCTAAGAAGCTTCATAGTAGTAAATAATTTCTATACAGAAGGAAGGCTTTTTACCTTGTAAAAAGTCCTGGGTCTGACTTCAGCGCAGCATTTAAAGGCAGAAAGCCAGTCTAGTGCCTGCACTTTCCACTTCATGTGTTTTTATTTGGATTTGTGTACATGGAACACAGAGGTGGCAGTTAGAGTTCTGTACAGTCTGGGGCTTTGGACTCTGGGGCTCTCAGAGAAGAGGTAGTGTCGGTGCAGCTGCGGTGGAGCAAGCAGTACGGTAGATGGTTACGTGGGCCTAGATGTTAACTTTGTATGTATCTGCCCTGTGGCTGAATTAAAATGCCCATCTTTCACCAGACCATGGAAGCAAGGAAACTGTGCACTGCCCATCCTTCTATCACAGGTTGTGACCCAAACACAGAACTGTCTGTTTTAAGTTGGAGTAAGTAAAATTAATTGTTGTTACTTCTATTATTATTAATAGACTCATGTATACTATTTCCACCACACTGTGAAAAAGATCCACTTTGGTTATATTGAAGAGCTTGCCCTGCCTGGCATACATTCCCTGTGGGCTTGACCTGAGTACCCAGTTGGACTGTTACACTTGACTTTTCACTTTCCCTTAAACAAGGGCACTAGCTGTAGACAGCCCAACGGACTCTGTCTAGTAAGTGAGAACCATCAGCTTGGTCTTCTTTCTCCTCTCATTCTGGGAGGAAACCAGCGTTCTGACTCCACATGCATGTAGACACAGGCCTGGTGATCCAGTCTTGGAGTGCTGGCTCAGGCAGCCCTCCTTCATGGAAAGCCACTCATTTGTAATCTGCTTGGCACTTAAACCCTTTAAAACTACAAACAAACTTCAGAGAAGTTATATCAGTGTAAACAAGGACATGCTCCTGAAATTGTTATTATACAACCCATGGCATTCCTTAAACATCTACACAGCCACACTACAATTATCCGCCCAGTTTGACAAGTGAGATTGGCTCTGTAAGTAGCTTCAGGAAAGGTGAAGGGCAACTCTTCAAGACGGGAAAAGGTTTTTTCACGCCTGAAAAACCCACTCAGCTTTTGTCCTGAATCTAAAATGGGGTGTCAAAGCTGTCCCCAACTTGTTGGGATCCCACTTTAAAAAATGTAAATTATCAGTCTGAAGTGATCATATGCTTGGCTGTGGAGACCATCGGGGACAGTAAGTGAAAGGAAGCAATGTGCTTAAGAATTCGCAGCCCTCAGGACACAGGCTAGTAATTAGTTAATTAGCCCTCTCACTCCTACACCACTGGCTGAGTCTGCAGTGAGTGTTGTCCCCAGATCTGGGCAGGAGTTTGTGCCCTGCAGTTCGTGGTTGTTAAGCAGACATCAGATGAAACCTATTCTGGACACATTTTTATTTTAAAAAGCTAGACAGAAGGCCCAGTCCTAAAGGGGAAAATGGCAACCTCTTGTCAGAAGGAAAGAGAATGGGGACAAATGATCCACACGGGGCGGGGCGGGGCGGGCAGAAGCCCATTTCCCTCAGTGGTGGAGCTGCCAAGAAGGCAGGAGTGAGAGGGACAGAAACCCACTCAGCAAGGTTTTCTGGTCTGCCAAAGTTTGGCCTTCTCAAGGCTCAGAAGCGCTGGTGGCCATTTTCCTTTTCCTTTTCTTTCTTTCTTTAAGGGAGTATAACGGGAAATTAAAACAGAAAAGCTAAATCTCCCTTCCAGCACCAACAACTCTGCTCCTCCCCCAAAAAGAAAAAAAAAAAAAGTAAAGTGCAGGTACTAAACCCAATCAATCCATGTGCATCCTGCGAAGCTCCCGCAGTCAACTCAATTCCCTTTGGCGAGCCATGCTGAAGGAGACGCGATCTGGAAAAATCAATCGGAGCTCACGCCCCGTGCTGCCTGCCGCAGCAGTGGCCGGGAGTCAGGGCTGCAGGGCTCTCTGCCGCTCTGCCGCAGTGAAAGTCCGCTGCAATGTCCAGCCCGGATGAATAATGGAAGTACGGTGTGGAAACAATCCAGCTGATTTATCACGCAAAATAATTCACTGCTTCAGTCCCGATCTTCCGTTGTGCCACTTTAAATCACAAATGCGCGCGCACAGATCCATAGGCTCTCACACATGCACAGTACACGTGTGTGTGTATGTATGTGTGTGTGTGTGTGTGTGTGTGTGTGTGTGTGTGTGTGTGTGTGTGTTTGTGTGCTCGCGCTTGCGCGCCAGGACCAAGTGGAAGGATTCAGCGTTGCGTATATGAAGAGGAAAAGCCAAAAGAGCTTGTAACTCTGGTTCAGTCCTTCCATCTTTTGCAGTGTGGGCAAAGTGACTTGTAATGCAAATTGGCACAAAATAAAGTCTGGACAAAGCTATAGTGTGAGGGAATGCTGGCGTTAAGGAACAGTCTCTAAAAACTGGGGTCTTTCTGTAGGCAAAGTTTTCCTTTTATAAAGCAGAAAGAGAAAGAGTATCACTAACTGAGGTCAGACCTGAAATGGCGCTCTTCAATTGCAGGCCAGTGTAGGAGAATGCAATGGAAAAGTTTCTGGGTGAACATCTGGTGAAGACATTCTAAGAACACCTCTGAAATGAAGAAAGCAGTAAGAGCCTTCTTTTATAGATCATCTGGACCAAAAAAAAAAAAAAAAATGGGGTTGTTAAAACTTTGTTTTCAAAGTGTGTTTTAGTCTGGGGGGCAGAGGAGGGCAGGAGCTTTGTGGGGCAAATCCTGGGTTCCTTGTTAATCTGGGCTCAAGCAAGTCTCTGCCTTTAATGGCTCCCTTTCCTCTTCTGTAAGGGTGCAGAAGGCAAATGGTCTTCCTTGGCATAGCAGCTTGAGGACTACATCTGGGTGGTGAGGTTTCCTAAGGGGAGAGGGGACATTCTTCAGGTGGTCTCTGTGCAGAAGCATGGTAATGAAAGTGTCAGTCTGGAGGGCTTCAGTTCTCCCCAGAAGAGCTAGCTCTAAGTGTGTTTACATGTAATGAATGCTCCCTGAGAATGAGAGTATCATATGGCTCTGTTTGGGGGGGGGGAGGGGAGAAAGACTTACCTAGATTAGCTAAAAGGATTTGTGAAGTGGAAGATTTTCAATGTTTTTTTTCTTATTAATAATCTGTATACAAAACCACAGCATCACTTGGATAATCCAGAGCAAGTAACATTTTAGTGGGTAGTAGCCGAGTGCCAGGTTGGCTGTCTAGATTGGCTAAATTAATGGGATTAATTACTCCCTGACTACTGTTTCAGAAAACAACTCCAGGCAAAGCAGAGTTGCAAGCAAGGACCGCTGCTGGCTATTTTTCATCAGTGTAGTGAAGGCTACAGCCAAACCACTTGCTAGTGTTGACATGTGTTAGCTGAGTAATCACAGGCAAATTACTTCGTTCAGTTTTGCCTCAGTTTCCTGCATTTGTGTAGCAGGGTTTATCTACAACCGACTCATAGAATCAGTGGGGGTATATCAGCAACTAATTGGTAGAGTTCCATAGTCAAATGAGTTCTGTCATGGACATGCTTAGCCCATGAGGCAGGTGTAAGAAGTGAGTGAATGTTAGAGGTTACTATCACACTCCTGGTATACACAGAACAAGCAAGAGTCAAGACAGTTAAGCCTTGAAGGACTCTTGGGTTTCAAATGAAGTCTCTAAGCAGTTTATTCTTTATAATGTCAGCATGAAGCAAGGAGCTCAGCAGTCTTTATTATGTTTAAGAATAGGCCAGAGCATCCCTCAAAATACCACATGAGCTGGAGTTTCCCACTCCACCAAACCCAAGGTAAAGGTTCAATATTGACTCTATGTGCCCAGTACATGCTTAACAATTCACATCTCACTACCCAGGTGGGAGAGATGTTTCTGAGGCTCCAATCCCTGCCTTTTCCTGTCATGATGCTTTCTTTCCTGTGCAACTTGTTACCTTAGGCCCAATCTCTGTCACTGAATTATGAAGCCAAAAACAACCCCAAATCCCTGGTGTCATTATTAGTTTAAAGGAAAAGAGGAAAGCCTGTTTTTTCTCTCTTCTTTTAAGGATCCCCAGAGTGCATCCTTGAAGGAGGCTTTAGGAGGGGTCAAAGGAATGCAATGCTTCTGGGACCAATTGTGCCAGTGCTTGCATTTGGAGTTGCATGCAAGCTTCCTTTAAGCTTTACAGAGGAAGCAAGGGTTAGGTGTTTCCAGAACAAGGTAGGCATTGGCAGGCTTAGGTCACTCTTGTTGGGAAGTAATGCCCTACTTTTTTTTTTTCCTTCTATCTGTGCACTTTGCAACCCCAGGTGCACTTTTACCTGGGACCGTGGTGTGACTGCCTGGAATTCCCCATTGGAATGGGTGCCTGGGGCCTGCAGAAGGTAAATGGTCATGGGGCATAGTAGGTTCAGGACTCCAACTAAGTGGTGAGGTTTACTGGAGAGAGAGAGAGAGAGAGAGAGAGAGAGAGAGAGAGAGAGAGAGAGAGAGAGAGAGAGAGAGGCATTCTTCAGGTAGGGTCCAAGGTTAGGTGGTCCCCTTCAGCCAGAAAGGGTCTGGCTAACTGCTTGGGGAGAAAAATTAAGTCTTTGCAACTCTTTAGTAGTGTGAGCCCACTGTTCCACTTGGCCAGTCTCATTAACAGAATTTCCAAAACAAATGAATAAAAACACAGAGCAGGGTATGTTTGCTTGCCTTGCTTCTGGCTTTTTGGCCCGGCATACTGTTCTAGCAGCCACTGTCACAGGCGCACAACTTTTCACTTGAAGAGGCTGTGGGTTTTAGAAAGGAAATCCAGTACACTTATACTTTAAGTTTACATTTTTCTTTTTGTAAATCTAGCGTGATAAACCTATTTTCCCCATTCTGAAAGACCTGATATCATCGGAGGGATGCTGAGAGTGTATGGTCTTGCTCAGCCTCTGTCTCCCAGCATCCTTGTGGGGTTTTTGTGAAGCTGCGGCGGTGGATTTTCTCGGGTTTCTGAGTTCCAGTGAGAATCTGAGCAAAAATTCAGCTCTCCCTCTCACTCCCATCCCTATGTATCTGGACCATGAGGATCTCCCACTTCAGACCCAGAGAAGAGCCAGGAGTCTGGAGGAACTGAGGCCAGGAGCTGGAAGCACAGACACAGCGCAGCTGCCAAGGTAAAGACCGGGCTCACTCCCCTGCTTCGGGAGGTGGCAGCAAGGCACCGCCCCCTGGCCCAGGAGCGGGTCTTGCGCTCATCCCAGGGAAGGGGAGAGAGTCACCGCTAAACTGCCTCCCCATCCTGTGGAAGCACAAGCCCACTGAGTGCCACTTGCGAGTTGTCTGGAAAGGAAGGTCAAGCTGTTGGAAGGCTCTCCCTGGCGCGACTTCTGCCACTTCTTTCCCTGTTAGAGACTTTTGAGAATGAGTCCCAACATTTCTGTTTCCCCCAATTCCCCCAAACCCCATCTACTTGTCCAGTGTTGCCCCTTAGTCCATGGACTCACCACCTCAGCACCCTGACCCGGTGGCGGGTAGCTTAGGATGATGGAGCAAGTTTATCAACATCCTCAGGGGGAACACGTTAAACTAAGCCGCTTTCACTGGAGAGTAGTCCTCATCCATTTCAAACAAACAAAAAAAACCCAAAAAACAAAAACAAAAACAACAAAAAAACTTCCGTGAGTTCATGCTTGCTTTTTCTTGAATCCTTAGGAAAACTCAGCTCTTCCTGGCCCTTCTGAGGGAGGACTTAATACTGCAGTGTATCACCTTTTAAAATCGTTTTCCAGAGGCAAGATTTCATAGAAACATCTTTCTCACTAAGGATGGAAGGGCATGTCTGCTTATAGAGAGGGCTGCCTGCAGAAACGGGGGGGGGGGGGGGGAGTCCTAGGTGCTGTGGGCCATGGACCTTGTCAGCCTCTGGATTGCAGGCTTATTGCAGCTCTGTGACACCCATTCTCCTTTCCTATCCATGATTGATGACTGATTGATTAATTGATTGATTGCAACCCTTTCTTCCAATACCCAGAGTGAAGTCCCCACCTCCTTGTTTTTGGCCTTTAGTCAGGCTTTTTCCACACAAGTTTTAGGCGGACGAATCCTTCCTTGTTGTCCAGCTGGCAGAATGTGAACCCGGAACAGAATGGTGGTGCCAGGGCAGGGCAGTCCCCCACCTTCACTCATTTACACACATGGCGGCTTTTCATGGAGCTCAAGGCAGGAAAGCTTGTGAAAGTCTTAAACACTCTGCCCTCAAGAGTCCAAGACTACATGGCATATTATGCCTCCACCTCACCCCTCTTGGCAAACACAAATGCACCCCAACGTTCCTGGTCCTCCAGTGGCCCCATGCACTATTACACAGCACCCTCCTAAGTTGTCTCTTTGAAGGAGGGCACCAGCTTTGATTTAATTTCACACTTCCTGGCTCCTGCTAACTCTTATTTATGTAGTGTGGGCTGTAAGTTTGTCTTTCAACCCTTGACATAGGTTTCCACTCTGGAATACCGAGTAAAGACTCCATTTATGCCCTCAGGGAGAAAACTACTTTTCGTCTGGTTTACTGAAGGAAGGTGCTGAGGGCAAAGTGGGCAGGTTTGTGGAAGTGCCAGTCCTTCCTCCCATCAGCTTTGGTAACATTAGAAGCACTTTCTCAAATGTCCGTCCTTCTCTGCTTAAGTGCCAGGGAAGGGTACCAGGACACACTGCCTTTGGGGCTCTGTCTCTCTCAGCCACTGGCTCTGGGAGTACCGCTCACACCTCCTTGCTTGGAAGAGGCCAAATCCAGCTCCTGCCTCTCAGAGAACATGAAGACCACACTACTGTTGGAGCTCCTCCCTGAAGCAAGAGAAAACACTGTGTGCTTTTTGCTTTGTCTTAAGACTCGACTCGGAGTCTAGGCCTGTCAATATTCCTGCAAAGTTACTGCACGGGAGTAGTTCGTTCTGGAACTTCAAGACCAAAGTGTTAAAAATATGTCTCAACTCCGTTTCCGTAACTGTATTTCCCATTTCGCTTATTTCCTTCTGAGGGACCCCCACCTCCTGAAGCGTAAGAGATTAAAAGCTGTCGCTAAATTTAAGAGGCGGTGTTTCAAACAAACGTCACCACTGTACAATGCCCCCATCGCTGTTGCCATTGTTTATTTAAATTTACCCCAACAGTTCTTTTAAGGACTTGGAAAAGTGTAACAAGTTCCAATTGGTGGGGTGGGGGGAGCCCCCGAGTCAGTCAGGTATATTTTACTTTTTCAGATCAGGAGAAAAGACTGAAAATAAGCTTTATGCAGTGTGTTTTTAAAACACTTTTCCGTAACTGTAGGCTTTCCACCACTAGACCTCTAAGAGTCATGGAGTTCCGCTTTCACTTTTCCCTCTCACACCCTCGCTAACCGGTTCAACAGTTCTCCTGCCCTGCGGGAGGCCGCAGATTGCGGGAGGAGGACCCGTACGTTTCCTCCCGACCATAGCGCTCAACTTTAGAAGATCCCAGGAGAGAGGGGGAAAAAATGTCTTTTTCTCGAGTAGCGGACGGAGCAAATCACTCCTTAGCTGCGGTGGGAAGGACTTTGGGCCGATCCTCAAGCCGCGCACAGGGACCGTGTCTGCTGGGCGGGCGGCCTCTGTAGAGCGACCCAGGCGGCTGGTGCAGCGCCGCCTAACCTCCTGGCCCCGCTGGACATCCCGCCGACTCGGCTACTCCGCGCCCAGCCTCCGTGGGATCCCACTCCCGCCTTCCCGCTTCTGAGGGCTCCTAGCCTGCGGTGCTAGCTGCCCCGCTTCCCCCCATCGGGTACTGGCTTGCGCGCGCGCGCCAGCGCGACCTGAATTTCGAATTTTGGACTCAACTTTGCAGGGAAATCGTTCGGGGGACGGGGTGTGGGGGGGTGGGGGTGGGTATGCGGGGGAGAAGGATGAAAAGGTGGTGAAGAGACCTCACAGGCCACTGGCTGCCAAGTCCCGAGGAGGCGGTCGGGTCCGCGGGTTCCCAAGCAGGCCCTGCAGGTGCACCCCGCAGACTTCCCTTCCAAGTTTCCTTTGAGATTTGGCCTTTTTAGACCTTTGTAAAGTTGTCTCGCCCCGCCTCGCACTGAAGGGGTCACACTGTGGGTCACACTGCCTCCAGCCCCTCTATTCCCGCTGCTGACGTTGGGGAAGAGCTTTTTGAAGGTGAAAGCGGCCTGGGCCTCCGGAGTGTTGGGATTCAGGCACCCTCCAGGAACGCCCTGCTGCTGGGCGGCGAGCTCTCAGAAGTTGGTGACTAGGCTGTACCTCTCCGGAAGCACAGCTTAACCGCTCCGCCCGCGGAGAAAGAGGGAGAGACGTCGGGGGAGGAAAGGACTATTTTACTTTTTTTTTTTTAAGAGAAGGCAGCTGGTGACCCCGGTCCTCACCCTACAAGTTCGCCTAAGCGAAGCAGAGCGCCACCTACAGTCGAGTTCTAACTAGCACTTTAGTGAGAAAGCTGGCCAAGTTAAGGTGATCCTGTCCTAGCAAGGCTAGACAGATCCTGGGCAGAGCCATCTACCTCATCTCCGCAACCAACCCAGACCGACAAGTCGGTTGGCAGCAGCAGACCAGAGGACACCAAAAATGTGTGTCGGGGTCGTGCAGAGGCTGAGAAACAGAGCATCAGCAGAAGCTCCGATTGGACCGGTTCACACTCTGAAGGTTTGGCGGGCTTTGGATCCCAGTATCTCCTCTGGGTTTCAGCCAAGGAGAGCAGCAGATGGTTTCACTAGGTATCTGTGTGACCTTGGACAAGTCACTCAACCATTCACTTTCCCCTTTCTTCTTCCTTCAGAGCTATAGCTGTGTGACTAGGACCTTTTTAGTTAATTTAATTTAATAAGACTTTTTAAAAATGATGAGACAAAGTAGGCGAAAAACTGTGCTAGCAGCTCCCACTTATTTCTAAGATGCGGGAAAAACCCTTCAGAGTAATAAAACTTTTAAGACATTGATATACATGCTCTCTGCTCCATGAAAGATCAGGTCCTTAGAAGGACCTGGAGAGAAAACCAGCCAAGTGGCCCCAGCTGATCTGACTGCGGGCCATTAGCTAGTCTCCCTTGTAGGCAAAGGGAACATATTAGTGGATGGCTATGTCTGCTTACTTATAATTTTGCTTTATAAATTGGTAGCTACCGTGTGAGCGCCATAGCTGTGTGTGCTATACATACCCTCATCATAAAGATGAGGGCACACAGATCCCGAGATGAGAGCTATAGCCCCAACTTCAGCAGCCCCAAGTCTGTTTCAGAATCTGCCTTTGATGTACAGTTCTAAGCACTGGGAGAGTAGGTTAGGAATTTTACATAGGGGGTGGTATCACATGTCGTTTTCATAGCGCCTCTAGAAAGAAGAACTGAAAGTCCCCACACAAGGGAATGGAGGGTCAGGGAGGTCAAGGGAGTCACTTTTGTGGCAGGTCCTAGGTGACAGAACATCACTAAGGGAGGACCCGGCAAGAATTCAAGGCAGGAACCTGGAGTCAGGGACCAAGGCAGAAGCCTGGGGGGGGGGGGTTGCTTACTGGCTTGCTCTTGGCTTCTCCTGCCTGCTTTTCAAGGGAGTCACTTTAAGAGGTGGCAGAGGAGGGTGCCAGAGAGCTCTCTTCTGACTACACACAAAGTGACTTTTACTGGCACTGGCATTGGGACACCTGTAAAAGTTATGAAGACAAGGCAGGTGGGAGAGGTGGTGGCCACTTAGGGGTTTGCCTCGATGAAGGGGAGGCAGAGGCTGGCTTCTGCAGTCTGAGTAGTGAGGACTATGCAGTGTTTCCTCAGGAAGAAAGGGGAGGGCGTGGGGAGGGTACAGTAGGTGAAGCCAGAGGTAGATGGACATACAGTTCTATTAATATAATTAGCCTATGCCTACCTAATGGCCACACAGCCAGCTCTCATCAGACAGCCCAATGGAAAGTTTAGTTTAATATAGCAATTGCTGCCTGGCATCTGAACCTCAGAGAATGGGCTTTGTTGCTCTTGTTATAAGAATGATATACATTAAGGTGCCCCCACCTCAGCCCTAGGGTTTCATCCATGCTGGGAAAGTGCTTTACCATTGAGCTATATGCTCAAGCCCAATGCTACATATTTTTTTCTTGTACATCAAACATGTCACCGCTTTGTATCCTTGTAATAGTAGTGACATTTCGTAATGAAAGGTTTGGATTACACCGAGAAGCAAATTATACTACTTTCAGCATTTGGGGGTTGCCAATGTGGAACACTGTGCCATGAGTTCTCTTCTTATTCATCAAAGCGTAAAACCCAAACCACCATCCCTACCCAGAGCACCTCCTTTTACAACACAGAATAACCAAACTTTTTACAAAGACTCAAAAGTGGAGCTGAGAAAATGGCCCAGTCTACAGAGTTCTCGGTACACAAATGCTTGAGTCAGTCTCCATAACCATGTCAAAGGCTGGGGAGAGAAGATGGCTATGGCTTGCTGGCTGGTAATCTGGCCAAACTGGCAAGCTCTAGGCTTAGTAGGAGAACCTGTCTCAAATACTAAGGTGGGGAGTTATGGAGTAAGACACTTAACATTGACCTCTGCCCCCTAGCCCCACCCCCACCCCGGTGCATGCACACACAGATACACACAGTCAGTCTGAAAGTCAAGCAACAGGAAGGGTTTTAAGTTGGAGCGTTGTCTGTAAAGGCAGGCATCCCACCGACATCCTCCTGCGAGCGCCAGCTATGGTCCTTCTACTTGCCAATACATTACTGAGAGTCCAGACCTTGGCACGTTGTCTCCAGTCTCCACCCACCCAGTGACAGTGTTTCTAATAACCTAATAGATTTTCATTTTGAAACACATGGCACAAGAAGTCCATTAGCAGAAGAGCCCTACTGGGTACCTAATACTTTAAAGTTACCAAATTAAGGTCAGGCAGCCAGGTTGTCAGTTTGTTTATTTGCTTACTTTTTGGTGACTGGTTGGTAATTAAGAGGGCTTTGTAAGAAACAGCAGCTGATATGCTTGCAGAGTGGGTTTTATCTGTTCCATATTATTCTAGGGTTTAGCAGAGCTAAGGGGGGAATACAAGAAGGTTTCTGCCTGGAGTTTCAAATCTAAGTTTTGGGGTAGAATGTCCTCTTGTCTCAATCAAATTCTAGGGTCTAGACCTTCATTTTTCTAATAATAAAATAATGCAATGAAGCTCATAGAGAATATCTCTCAACCCAGATATTCCTCCCTGACATTTTGGTCTTTATCCTAGAGTTTTAGTGTTACTGGTTTCATCTGCTTTCAGTATAGCTCCATAAACACATGACTTGAGAAAGCATCATAGGAAAGCTGGGAGCTATAGTGTGTGACCTCATTTTATGCACCACCACATACAGCCAGATTTACAAGGGAGGGGAACACTATTCAGTGGGGCACCTACTCTGTTGTCTAATTTGTTAGCAGGTTTCTATGTAACCTCACTGCTTCTCTTTAGCTCCGTTCTCAAATGGTCTTTAGGAAAGAAAAGGCGAAACAACGGGGCAATCTTTGAGGCACTCTGAAATGTGTCCATGTTCTTGGCGTCACCTGTGCTGAACAAGCCCTCAATCAGTGGCAGATGAGCTCTGAGAAAGTGGGCAGTCACTAAAACAAAATGGCTTTTTACAATGGACAGGTGTGAGACTCTGAACTCCAGACTCCCCTCACGAGGATGGAGACACCTGCAAGGTCACTGCTGAGAGAGAGAGCCCAATTAACCATGTCACGTGATGCTGGTTACTGGCGTTAGAAGGATGCCTTCATGGGAAAGCTGCTCAAAAAGTCAATTGCTATATGCTTGTAGTAAAAACCTCAGTGTCTTCACATCACTTAAATGTGGCGTAAGTATTGGTATGGATCGACTCCACGTATTTGACACAGCAGAGCTAATGACACAAGAACAAGACGGGCCTTACTCAAGAGTCTGAGGAGCCTAGACATCTGCACCCAAGAGGTCTAGAGGTCTTGGGGGGCATTTTGAAATCAATTAAAAGGGACATGGCAGTTGTAATAACACTAGCAGCACTGAAGGTCAAGGCCGTTGCTTGACAGAATCCGTAAGAGGCATACACAGAATTCAGACAGACTAGGCTAGCTGCAAACCACACATCCCCCCACCCCACTGCCACCATTTTATCTATTGGTTTTCAGGCCCCTTATCCTACTTGGTCTGGGCTTGATTCTCTCTGTGCAACTGTCTTCCAATGGAGGCTTGCTTCTTTTTCTTGGCACCTCAAACTTCATTTGCACTGCAAGTCTTAACCAGGTAGAGCCCTTCTGAGATGACAGCCAGTTCCTTGGGCCCGTCCTTATTTGTACACACCAGGGGCACACCTATTTGGACACCTTATTCATTTCATCCATATTTTTGAGTTTCCCTCCACTTGTGGTTTTTATTCTTTACTATGGAGTTGGGGCCTGGTTTGGCGCTTCACATGAGCTTGCTTCTTCAAAATCAACGCTGAAAGCCTGTGAGGCATTCTATCTGGCCAGCCTTGCCCCTTTCCTCCAGGTGAAGCTCGTGCAGAAAATGAGAAAGATGAGTCCAGGTTTCTGCCCCTAGTCCCTTTGCACTCAGTCTCTTCCTTAAAGGTAACTGGTGAGAGACTGGGACGCAGCAAGAGCATCCAAACAAAAGCCCCAAGGGGTGACTTCATCAACCCCATAAATTCAACGTCTTGACACGACCAAGTTGACCCCTTGGAATGAACTAGAACCTTGGACTGGCAGCCAGACCGGGATAGTGGAAGCATGCCCACCCGGGGCCTAGGGTGAAGCTGAGGAAACAGCTATGGTGCCAAGAGTAGGGGGTAGGGTGGGAGGAGAAAGATGTTTCTCCAGGAACTCTAGAGCTGTGCTTCCCAAGACTGGCAACAGCCCACTGTGTAGAGGAAGCGCCCTGGCTCCAGCTGGTTCGTCAGTGGCAGCATGGGGCCAGCCTAGGCTAGGTGCCCACTTGGAGTCTGCTCTCCATTTTGGGATGATTTGGCCAGTGAGCTATTCTGGAGTACCAACCCACAAAGGCACTTCCAGCCTGGAGCGCTCGGCCTCATTCCGCGTCCCTTGGCCTCTCCCCATGTTCTTTCCCTGGCAGACTCAGGGGATCTGTGCAGCAGCGCCCACAGGGACCCCCCCAAGCACTAGCTTTCGCGCTCCAGCCTGTCTCTTCCGCAGGGGCATCTTCCCGGGGCTTTGGAACTCTGCTCCGGTGTGGGGGGACTCGGGAGCTGTCGCCGTGTCCCAGACTTGCTAGGCAGCGGGGTGGCGAACTCAGCGTGCGTGCTGTGGAAAGGCTCATTGGAGAGCTGCAGAGCCTCCGTTTCCGGTGATCCAATCTGGTGACAACTTTCATCCCAGAGTCTCGGCTGTGACCCGGCGGCCTCGAGCGGACACCAGAGGGCGCCGCTTTAATGCGCTTCAGCCAGGGATCCAGGAAGGGGGCGCAGACGTCTAAGCAGGCTGGGGAACCAGTTCTCTGTAAGCCTGATGGAGCTATCCGACCTGAGAATCTGAGGGGGACCTATCTGGGAGCCTCTTGTTTCCTTTTCTCCTTGTGCGCAAAGCGGGGTGAAGGGCGCCCGGAGGCCAGTTCCGCCCCGCCCCGTCCCTCCCCTCCCCCCGCCCCCGCCCCGTTCCGTTCCCACTTTGCAAGATCGACTACAGGAGCTCATGCCGGATCTTTTCACTATCTGATGGTTCCTTGCCGAGCTGTCAGGGTGAGGAAAGAGTCAGGGGTCCTGACTGGAGCCTTGCCCCCTCTAAGTGCCAAGGAACGTGCCTGCAGGCGTTGAATCGAGAGCGACTAATTAATTTCCCAGCACTTGTGTAGAATACTTTAGAATGGAAAAATGAAGGTTTTCGATGAAAATCAAGCCTGATGGTCTGCACCTGCCACTAACGCACGGTGCACCGTAACTTCCCTCATTAGAGAGACGGCTTGGGTTGAGAACAAGTCATATAGCGAAAATCACTTCAACACGTGCCTGTTCATATGCATAGACTCCTGTGTACCAGATGGCAAAATATAATGACATCTTAAACAGCTAATTGCATAAACCTTGTAATGCAGATAATTGCTGTACCAAAGTAGGAGTTAATAATTTCCCACTGTATTGCCTGGCTTCAGAGTCATCCTCAAGGAAAGTTGTGACAATTCTAACACCAAAGTTCACCAAGCAGTAATTAAAACTTGCACTTATATCATTTGACTTTCAAACCCTTAATTATGATTTGGAAGAACTGCTCTCTGGAAACCCAGAAGTTATAGACGGTTGTAACATTTGATGCCTGTGATTCATCAAGTTTTCCTTTGCAGGCCTCATGTGGCCTAATATTATAGAAGTCGTTGGGGATATATTATATTCTCCAAAATTATTCCCATGGCGGAAGGCCTGCTGTGTGGAGCACTAGTGGTTAATTCCCATCTCTAGTGGATCTGTGGATTATTGTCAATTTGCATTTGTTCAAAGAGCCCTGGCTGTGATAAGTAAGGCTAAGCCTTAGCATGTGACTGACATTAAAAAAAAAAACAACACTTTGCAGGTATCTCATTTAATCTTCAATACAGCTACCACAAATGCACCATGACTACTGTCCTTCTCTGGTCAGGGAGGCCAGGTGAGGACTGGTAACTTATTTCCTCAAAGTTAGCTGGAAGTCGCTGATCCAAAGTCATCATAACCCCAGGACCCACACTGTTTTCCACTATATTTAATGGTCCCATTCGTTATGATAATAGCTGAGTCATTTAATATTTCGATTTCATTTTCTAACACATGTTTAGAAATAAAACCAAAATGTGACAATTGAATTATTAAAGTCAGTTGGCAGGTAAATATCTTTGCTAAATTTAATTTCTCAGCTATCTCCGTGATACCTCTCAGTGGAAGATATCTACGGTTTGTACAGGGCAGTTGTCCGTTAGTAAATAAGCCAAGAGGAGCTACCCATAGCGCTAGGTGTTGATTTCCTCAATGCCTAGTTTATCAGACTGCCATGCTACCTACTGTGCTAGTGAGGCTCCTTAATGCCTCGTTTAGAAGGCAGGCACACCTCAGTGCTTCTTTTTCTCCATTTGACAAAGGTTAAAATTAACTGAAGGCGTTTTATAAAGCATATACAACAACACACCTAGGATACAATGCTCCGCACAAAACACAGAGTGTCATCTTTTCTCTCTCCATGTTGATAGTGTAGATTTCTCTTTTTATCATTCTGAGCAGATATGAGGAGAGATGCCAGCTGTCTCCCCAGCACAGGCAGGAGCCCCCCTTGGAGACTCCCTTCTGTGAGTTATGTGCCCATCTCCTCCACAGTTGCTGCTGTGTTAAGTCCTTAGTTTAGAGGGAGGGATTTCATCTTCGAGGTCAGGACCCCTGCGTGCTCACTGTCTTTCCAGGATGACTTTGCAGAATGGCCTTGGATAAAGACAGTCAATGCCATGAGTTTTGTTTCTTTACCCCAAACACAAAGGCCCTGCCTTGCTACCCATGCTCCTCCTAGTCCCACCCCTCTGGGGTGTCAGGCAGCTGTTTCTTGTCTAACTTCTTTTACACATGGGATTGAGATGACTCGGTTGCATTTTCCCTAATAAAAGTAAAATCTAAGATGTTTGGCCTAACCAGAAGAACATCTACAGGGAAAAGACTTAATTTAGCAAGCATATTCTTCGATAGATGTTATTTTACAGGTAGTGCTCAGGATATAAAGGGATATAGGATGTAATTCTAGACATCACCAGTTCCTGGTACAGCTGTGACAGCCGGAGGAGTACAGCTGTGCGGTGGCACAATGGCTGCCGGGGTAGAGACGGTAGCACATTATAAAAGAGGCATTATTCCTATGATAGAGCAGTTTCCTAGCAGAGGTGACACCTGGACTGCATTTTGAAGCACAAGTCGGAGCTGCTACACTGTATATCCATAGGATACAGGAGATAAGAACACATGTCTGTCTGGGAGTGAGGAGGAAGTCAGGTGGCCATCAATATAAGATGGCAACCGAGAGAATATGGACAGAGGACATAGGCACAGGGCAGCTTTCACGAGGCTTTGCTGAGAGGGTTGAGCTATACTCTGACTTGAACAGGGCATTAAAGCTAAAAATTGACTGCCTTAGACTCTTCGTTATTATAGTAATTACGGGGCCACCTGAAATGCATAAATTGTCCAATTTTTTATGTTGTTTGCTTTTTACTCGAGGGAATATAGCCCCCCACAACTAAATATATCCCCCCACAACTAAATATAGCCCCCACAACTAAATATAGCCCCCCACAACTAAATATAGCCCCCACAACTAAATATAGCCCCCACAACTAAATATAGCCCCCACAACTAAATATAGACCCCCACAACTAAATATAGCCCCCCATAACTAAATATAGCCCCCCACAACTAAATATAGCCCCCCACAACTAAATATAGCCCCCCACAACTAAATATAGCCCCCCACAACTAAATATAGCCCCCCATAACTAAATATAGCCCCCCACAACTAAATATAGCCCCCCATAACTAAATATAGCCCCCCATAACTAAATATAGCCCCCCACAACTAAATATAGCCCCCCAGAACTAAATATAGCCCCCACAACTAAATATAGCCCCCCACAACTAAATATAGCCCCCCACAACTAAATATAGCCCCCCACAACTAAATATAGCCCCCCATAACTAAATATAGCCCCCATAACTAAATATAGCCCCCATAACTAAATATAGCCCCCCACAACTAAATATAGCCCCCCATAACTAAATATAGCCCCCATAACTAAATATAGCCCCCATAACTAAATATAGCCCCCCACAACTAAATATAGCCCCCCACAACTAAATATAGCCCCCCACAACTAAATATAGCCCCCCACAACTAAATATAGCCCCCCACAACTAAATATAGCCCCCACAACTAAATATAGCCCCCCACAACTAAATATAGCCCCCCACAACTAAATATAGCCCCCATAACTAAATATAGCCCCTCACAACTAAATATAGCCCCCCACAACTAAATATAGCCCCCACAACTAAATATAGCCCCCATAACTAAATATAGCCCCCCACAACTAAATATAGCCCCCCATAACTAAATATAGCCCCCCATAACTAAATATAGCCCCCATAACTAAATATAGCCCCCCACAACTAAATATAGCCCCCCACAACTAAATATAGCCCCCCATAACTAAATATAGCCCCCATAACTAAATATAGCCCCCCACAACTAAATATAGCCCCCCACAACTAAATATAGCCCCCCACAACTAAATATAGCCCCCTACAACTAAATATAGCCCCCCATAACTAAATATAGCCCCCCATAACTAAAGAGAAGTCTTGTTTTGGCCACTGGAAGGTTGAAAGTCACTGCTCACCTCTGGTAAACTTCAAGAAACCACAGGTTTTTTTTTCTTTCTTTTTTTAAAAAAGATTTATTTATTTATTATTATGTCTACAGTGCTCTGCCTGCGTGTACATCTGCAGGCAGAGGAGGGCATCAGATCATATTACAGATGGTTGTGAGCCACCATGTGGTTGCTGAGAATTGAACTCATGACCTCTGGAAGAACAGGCAGTGCTCTTACTGCCTAGCCATCTCTCCAGCCCCTGAAACCACATTTTCTATGAGGTTATTCTATAATTGATTAGTTCTGGAGCCCTACAGTCTCCAAGCTGGTGGCTCATCTTTGACATCAAGAGAAAAACAGGCAAACAAACAAACAACAACAACAAAAACAAAGCTACAACCATTGAACAAGCCAGGGCAGACCACTCTGATTTAAAATTCTATGCTTTAAACATTTTGAAATGATAACTCTTATTCATGTTGGTTTGAGATTAAGTGCTCAAAAATTTGAGTCTAGTCTTAGGGGGTCAACAGCATTGCTTTCACACACCAGTGGTAGAAACGTACATTAGAAATGCTCTCCGGAGAACAACTTGGCAATATATGGTATGTTTCTATCTTCTGTCCAGCAATTCCACTTCAAGGTGTGCTTAGCTTTTGGTCTTGGGGATCAAGTGTTAAGCCTTGTACAGGTACTGACTACACAACTCTGCCCATGAAATTCTGAATCTAGGCATTTGTCTTGAGGAAATAGTCAGACCATCCAAGTGCAGCAGCCCTCCCTCTGGTGGTTTCCTCTTTGCACATTTAGTGAAAAGAAGATACAAAAAGTGAGAGGTGTACTAATATGTCTGGGGTCTTCCCTTCCTACCTTCCCATCAACAGAGCACTGTAACAGCTATTTCCATAGCATTTAAGAAGTTTTATTTGGTATTTTCTAAACTTTTAAGCATATGAATGTGATACTTTCATTGCCACAACAAAAAAAAAAGTAAGAGAAAAATGGAATTATTATCTATATTAAAAACAGAAAATATGAGATAATCTTGTAGACTCATCTTATAATGGATGACAACATAGTCTGGGCTGAATCCCACTGAGGACAAGGAAAACTGCTATAAGATTAAAATGTCTACATAAGACGGGAAAAGGAGCAAGGTTGTGAGAAATTATCTGGCCAGAGTGTCAGAGGCGAGTATTCAGGCTTCCCTTTTTATTAGGAGTGTTTGATATCTACAAAGTGTGTCTGAGGGGTTGGTAGGAAGATGGAAATTAGAAGTTGGAAACTTCCCCAGAATGTATAAACCCGGAGCACACAGGTAAACCAGAAAGAGAAGCCACAAGGGCTAAAGTCAGCTTTGAATTATCTTCAAATTGGATTGAAATGCTTATGGCTTGAGGGCAGAGATAAATGTGAATACTCCCTGAGGAAGAAAACATCATCTATGATTTCAAATCTATCCTCAACAAACACTCAAATGCAGTGACTATTATTTAATAACAAAAAGAAAAATAGCTAGACATACAAGGAGACAAGATTACCAGAATAATGTATCAAACCCACAGGCAATGGAAACAGACCAACCTAGGCTCTGGATATAGGAATAATATGACACAACCATCAAACCTAATACTCCTCACATATACAGAAGAGATACATTCAAGTCACAGAAATATAGGGAAGTTGAAAGGAAAAACAAAGAGTACGCACACACTCTCAAAACACTATTATAGCTACACACATTATTTAAGATGAAGAAACACTTCTTCTTGAAGAAATATTTGACTCACAGGAAATTATATGTATCTAATAACATGATAACACCATATCAGGAAAATACACAAAGCAAGGACTCAAGAATCTGAAAAAGGAAATAGGCATATTCATAAACACAATGAGAAATTTCAATAATCATGTTAGTATCTAGTAGAATCTTAAAAAAACCTCAAACCACTAAGAATATAGAGAACTTGAGAAATATCATGATAAAATTTGGTTTAATAAATATATAGAACGAGTCACCTTGTAATGTTAAAATATGATTTTTTTCTCAAGCATATAGAAAAATAACAAAGTTTCTAAAGCCATTGAGAAAATTCCCTTCTAGGTATTGAAGCTGAAAGTTAATACCAGTAAGATACCAGAAAGTCCCTTCTCCTTTGATTTTTTGTTTGTTTGTTCTCTTGCTTTCTTGTTTGTTTGAGACATGCAATCACTATGTAGTCCTGGCTGGTCTGGAACCAGCTATGTAAACTCACGGAGATCTGCTTGCCTTGTTCTGGGAATACAGGTATAAGCCACCATACCCAGCCCAGACATTTGGAAATTAATAAATACAGTTCTATGGTCCCAGGCTTTTGGAAATAAATACAATTCTATGATCCCATAGTTCAAAGGAGGAAAAGCCATGGGAACAGGGAATAATTTAAATGGAAAGCAGTGAACAGCTATAAAATAGTTACATCTGGTCTTAGAATTTGTAGCACCTTGTGTATACACTAAAAGAATGCGTACAATCCACATCATAGAAAAGAGTGAGAGGCGAAAAACTACTACTCAGTTCAGAAATTTGGAGAAAGGGCCACAAAATAAAATAAAATAAATAGGAAAGCAAGAGACAGAAAAATAATAACAGAAGCTAATTTAAGCAAAACAGGGCTAATAAACAAACTAATAAAATCAATCGTACTTCATGAGAAGAAAGAATATAGCAATAAAGAGAAACAATACAGAAGACACTGTAGTTAATATCACAAATATCAAGAGGACATTATTATGAAGACTGCATATATTGCCACTTTAATAAGTAAGCATACATGCTAAAATGTGTGAATAAATACCTTCACACCACAAGTGTCAAGTGACGGCAAGAGAAAGGGGAAATATGAATAGATTGATAATTATTAGAGAAGATGGATCTACAATGAAACTTCAAATAAGGAAAAATGTGACTAAATGGCTTTTCCATGAAATTTCACCTGCCATTTAAGAGAATAGTTAGGGCCATCTTTCTGAGGATTCTGCCAGGGGACAAGGAATATGAAGACCCTTATGCTATTTGAAGCATATGGCCAAATTCTGCCATGTTATGGTACATCAAAGGTGTAACCTCAATACCAAAACTTCTCTAAAAATTATGCATCAGTCTCTCCTAGGGAGACAGGTATAAAAGTGCTAAATAAAATAAGCCTACATGAAACAGTAGCAAAGAAGCTTTAACAATAATAGAAAAAATGTTGATATATCACTACCAGTGTGGGTTTATTCCAGGGATTCAAGGTTGGGTTTGGCATTGAAAACTCCCCAAATGTATTTCATTAATTGAGTACAGAAGACAGAATATAATCACTTAACTCTATACAAGAAAACACCAAACAAAATTTAATACCCATATATGTTATTAAAAATCCTAGCAAACTTGTTATGCAAAGGAAGTAAGCTATTGGAAAAAAACCCATAGCAAACACCATACATAATAATAAAATATAGCAAGCTGTGAGATTGAGGAGAGCACAAGGCTAGCCACTATTGCTGCTTCTGCTCACTTTGTGTTGATGCTAATGTACCCAACTTCACCAATATGCTGATGCTAGCTAGTGTGCTGATCCTAACTAGTGTCCTTGTCCTGGCTTAGTGTGCTGATCCTAACTAGTGTACTGATTCTGGCTATAGAAGCAGTAGATTTTTAGCAATAAAATGTGTGCATTTTATAAAGGAAGATCATATCCCATTGTTTTTTGTCATTATGTTACCAAGTGTGTAGAAAATCCAGAATACATGAGAATTTCTTGATTAATAGGTAAGTTATGAATGAGATCACTAGAGACATGCTCTACATTAAAATAAAACCCATTGCATTTCTATTCCTCAGTCTCAGTTAACAGCAAACTCAAATTTTAAATAAATGCCTTTACAAGATAAAAACGATTAACCACTGAAGAATGATGTCAGAGTAAATGTATGGAAGACTAATGCCTAAATAAGAGACACGAGTCATGTCTATGCTCATGCAGAAGTATAGTACACAGTTGGCATTTCTCTCTGACTATTCTGTTGACTTATGTAGATTTGTCTTCCAGATGAAAACTGAAAGAGTGCTTTGAGAATGGAGCTTGAAAAGATTGTTCTAGATTCATATGTTAAGACTAATGGCACTACACATCCAGGACACACTACAAGGAAGAACAAGAGGATGCAGCCCACAAGACTTAGAGTGCATTACTTGGTGAACTAGTGTCGCCTAAATGAGAAAAAAATGTGTAGGGACTTGACTAAAGCAAAGATGATGCTTCCAGGCAGTACTTTCCAGAATGGCCAGATGACTATCACTGAGAAAGAAATGAAATTGACATTACTTGTCTTCTCAGACTCAAGTAAGCAAATCTCTTTACTCCTTGCTCAAGCAGGTCTGGAAGTGAAGGTTGCAGCTGTCTGGATTCTAGAAGGGGGCAAGTTAGTGGCTCCACAAAACTTCCCTTTGGACAAATAGGCAAAGGGACACACAGATCTAAAAATAAAGATCATACAGTGAATTACACAAGACTAACAACCTCTTTGTCTCTGAAGGTGCCATTAGGAAAACGGAACAGAAGCTGCCAATAGGAGATATTTATGAAAGATATAACAGACAAAATCACATGGCTAGAATGATTTCAAAGAATGATAAAAAGTGATAAATCTGTTGGACAGACATCTCATGAAGGAGACTATTTGTACCATTAAAAAAATATAAACTAAACATTACTCATTAGGAGTGAAAATTTAAACCACAATAAAGTGACACGAGTGCAAGGTGGTTAAATGAACAGACTGACAAGAGCAGCCATTAGTGAGAGTGCGTTCCCTCACATTCCCACCCTGTGCTCACAGTGGTCACGAGGTTGATGCCGTTACCATGGGAGGCGGTTTGGCACTATCAATTAATGCTGAAAGTAAGAGCATCTTATATGCCAGAAGTTCCTCTCTGGGTCTATACACCTGTCAGGAGAACAACAGGCTCTCAGAACTGTGTCACAGCAGCATTAAGGCGCATGTAGTGGCTCAGCCCCGTAATCCAGCGCTTGGAGACTGAGGCAGCAGGGTCACATCTTTATGGTTACCCTGGGCTACAAAATGAGTCAATGCCAAAAAACAAAACAAAGCAAAACAAAAACAAAAAACAAACAAACAAAAAAACCCCAAAATCTAACACTAACAAAAAAGAACATAACAGAAGTTGTCGTGAGCAACACAAATAACCATCACTAGGTAAAATGCATAAAAATAACGGTTAGGTATTCATGCTTTAAAATACTATACAAGAGTGAAAAAAAGAATGAGAAACAGCTATGCGCAAAATAATAGACCCATCTTAAAAATATAAATAAATTAAATGTGAAAGAATATGTAGCATATGATATAATTTATAAAGTACCCACAAAGAGGTAGAAAAAAGCAAGCTGGGAATACACTGCCGTACTTAGCAATATTTAGGTGGTAAGCTATTTTTAAAAAATATTTATTTATTTATTTATGTGTATATAAGCTTTCTATTTGCATGTACATCTTCATGACAGAAGAGGGCATCAGGCAGAAGAGGGTATCGGATCCTATTACAGATGGTTGTGAGCCAACATGCGGTTGCTGGGAGTTGAACTCAGGACTTTAGGAAGAGCAGCCAGTGCTCTTAACCGCCATCTCTCCAGCCCTAGGAGCTAAGTTATAAAGGAGATCTGATGTTTGTGAAATGTAACACTGCACTGGGAAAGCAACAACAGACATCCTAAGGCTGCCTGGTCACTAGCTGGTCCTTGACTGGGTGATAGCATGCATGTCTACTTGAACGAATTGTTGAAGGCAGCCACATATCTTTTCTTACATGATTTTCCTGTGGTAGTCTTTAGTTTCAAATGTTTTGTGTACACAGGCTGGAGAATGATGGTTCACATTTAGACTATTCCCCAAATTCAGAAACATTAAAATTGATGATGGATCCCCATGATTTCCAATCACCACAACCTCCGTCTGTGACCAGAAGTCATCAGTAAAGGGCGATACACTCATCCGTCCCTGCCAGCCATCCTTCATTAACTTGACTGACTTGTCATGGAAATTCCAATTAATTTTCCATTTGCCATCTGATCAACTTTCCATTCCTCTTCTACATTCCCTGACTGGTTAGAGAAATAAAAATAACCAGACCATTTGGTACAGCCAACCTGTATATATCCCACAAAGCTCACTCTACCATGACATCAACAGGGAAAGCACACGTAAAACCAACCCAAACAAAGAATTCTAAAGTCAGAGCCTATTCTTGGAATGCAGCATATAGACGGCAACTGTGATTAATAGTTCTCAGGATCACAGTTTCCTTATTTTATTAAAGGATACCTTGTCACTGTGCTAGTTACTTGGGGCAAAGAGGACACATCACAAATGTGACCTTGTCACTAGAAAGCTTGCATCCAATTTTCGGGACCCCTTCAGGTGTGTGTGTGTGTGTGTGTGTGTGTGTGTGTGTGTGTGTGTGTGTGTGTGTGTAAGCCAGTTTTCCCTAGTTTCACTTTCTGTTCTCTTTCCTCTCTACAACTGTTCAGAATTTATCACTGCTCTCCCTTTGAACTCATCAAGATTGCTTCTAGAATTATGGACGTATTCCTTATTCTCCATTTGCTTCTATGAAGTTGGGGTGTGGAAAATGTATGCCATCACTAGTGAAAAACAAGCTATCTGGGATGGGAAAAATTGTAGAATCCTCAAGGAAGGAGGGATAATGGGAGTCTAAGTTGATGGGGAAGGCTTGGAGGACATGGTCCTTAGTTGAACATTTAACTATATTCACGTTTCAAATCCAATCCCTAACATGACCTCAGAGCTCTTTGTGGCTATAGTAGGTGATGACCTCTCCTTTGACTCCTTATCTGACCGTTTCACTTTTGCCCTATGTTTTAAACTCTGTAGCCCACCTATAAGAAGCCGGCCTTCGCACAGAAAGCACTTATCACACCATGTTTGCTTTCTTTGCTCCAGTTCTGAAATCCTAGCACATATGCGGGGCGCTTTGCATTTTACAGAACACTTACTACTTAATCAATGTTGTTGATTATAAGGTAATGAATTATACTGGTAAGCGTGTTTCTAAAAGGATACACCAGAAGTGGCTGTGTTGACACAAGTAGCACCTCAGACACACCAAAGCCAGAGTAGGCCGACTTCTACTGTGTAGCATCTAAGGTCAATTCTAGTGACAAAACCCTCATTCCAATGCTTGGCTGGCTCTTGTGCTTACAAAATCTCTCTTGCTATGCTGTCTGTACTTGATTTTCTACAGTTTAACATTCTACCAACATTTGCAAAAGGAATAGATGTCTCATTGAATAAAATCTACAGCTGCCACAGAGCAAGGTAGAACAGCTAAGACTACAGGTTATTGGGTTAAGATTTGCAATAATCTTGGCAACCTAGAGCATTGGTCCCAAGCCACATATCACATTCTGTGGGCACGCCTGTGGAGGGAGTCCTATTTAGGTTAGAAGTGCCACAAGTATAAACATCTAGTATTTTGTCATTAGGCTAGAGAAGTATTTCAAGGCATTAGTTGATTACTGCAGGAAGCTATAGGTGTCAGCAAGAAACATCTCCCAGACCTCAAGAATTGGATTACTAAATAAGCAGAGTGGATGGGATTAGATCTATTCGAAAGTATCTTCACGGGGTGATGCTGGGAATTCTAATAGAATAAGTAGTATGCTCAGAGGGGTTACATTTAGAAGGAGGAGGCATTAGTCTGAAGGACAGTGGACAGTCCCCACGAAGCAGACTAATAAAAGCCAGAGGGTACCAGTTTTTAGGGTGACTGAAGATTGTGCAGTCTGGAGGCAAATTTATGGGTGGAAATGGGTCACCTTTGGAGCAAAACTTGAGGAGCAGAGGTTCTAAGATTTTTTGGAAAAGTTATTAATGCTTTGTCTTCAGCTCTGATCACAAGGAGCAAACCCAGGACCCCAGGCACGCGAAGCAAGCACTGAGCTGCACTCCTGTTCCTGGCAGGCTTTTAATCTGTAAAAGGCTAATCATGAGGCCTACTTATGTGGCGTGTAATGTGCTTGGCCTGCGTCAACGCATGACGCTTATTAATTACTTTTGCGATGTCTTCATTGCAGATTGCTGGACCCTTTGAGCTTCCAGACCAGTCTGCAGTGAGGTTCTGCAGATAATTTTATTACTGGATTCAGTTTTTGACTGAGCTGAGGATGATTTACTACTATTTGAACCTGAAAGATAGCCACGGTTATTTTTAAACTAAAAAAAGTTATTAAATTTATTTATCTACTGTGTATGAATGTTTTGCTTGCGTGCACGTCTAGGTACCATGATTGTGCCTGGTGCCTGCAGAGGCCAGAAGAGGGCGATGGATCCACTAGCACTAGAGTGACAGAAGGTTGTGACTGACCATGTGGGTGCTGAGAATTGAACTTAGCACCTCTGGAAGAACAGCCAGTAGTATTCTTAACCACTGAGCCATCTCTCCAGCCCCAACAGTAATTTTTAAAGCAAAATTCATTACACACAGTTGCCCCGTTATACACTTTGTGACATGGGAAAGGTGGAATACATCTGTGTTCTCAGTGCCTAAGAAAGGCTACTAGTCACAAATGCTGAAGGGAACTTATGTCCTCAGTGTGATTTGTTCACCTCTGTGTAAGGGCCTCACCTTCATGTGGGCCTCCCCTCTCTCCGAATGCACACTCTGCAGCCCCATGCCACAAGGGCTGTGCATAGAAAGGAAGTTCTTGCAACCTATGTTTATGTAAGTTTGAGAACAGGCTAAGAACTTTGCTAGCCATATAATCTTGTGGCTCTATGAAAGTCTTACAAAATAAAATTGATCTAGAATTTAGTTTAAAAAACTCTATTATTAAAAAGTGTATTCTGAGTCAACATATTTACCCAAACAAAAGTGTTTATAAAAATCTGAGTACATGAGCCATGATTTTTATAGACTCTAATTAAATGACTCTGGAACAAGGACAAAGAGACTGCACTGGTCTAACCCCAGAACTTTCCCACTACTCTACTAAACTTTCTGCTCAAATACCAACACTATTACTACTATAATTAAACTGTCTAACCAGGTGCTAGACACCATTTCAAAGGCTGTTGGATACAATGGCTATAAAGACCAAGTAGCTTCCTTCTCCCCGGACCTCATTCCTGAGGAAGTAACATATTCATGAAATAAGACAATCCGTAAGAATCTAAGGCTGTGTCAACTGCTGAGGGAGCCGGAGCCAATAATTAACCAGGGTTAGGAAGGCGCTTGGGAAGTGGTTGCACGTTGATGCGCTACTGAGAGCTGAATGTTAAGAGTGAAACTATGTGTCCCAGGGCCGGGCCTGTGCCCAGTAGTTAGCTGCCCAGTTAGCTGCCCAGTGTCAAGGCCATAAGAGGAGACAGGTGGGAGATGGGTTAGGGCAGTGCACCTGGACTAGGTTTAAATGAGGAAGACAGGGAAATTGAATGAGACAGGTTACCTACCCAGATCGTGCACAGCTTTGAAAGCCAGGGTAGGGAGGCAATGGTGTTTGTTTGTTTGTTTGTTTGTTTTTAATGAGTGGGAATCCACTAACGGGTTTTAAAGGCGAAGAGGCCATCATTTGAATTACACCTTGCTAAGGTCTCTCTTGCTGTTCGATAGATTCTAGGTGTGTGATATGTGGGAGTTCAACCCACCACCTCTGGCGCTAGAGACAACTTGCCTTCCATCCCAGTTTTGTTAACGCTGTCTAGCACTCCCCAGTTTGCAAAGCTTGTTTGTTCCTTTGCTGGCCACACCATGGCTGCTTTCTTGTACTGGCTCTTCTCAAAAAACCAAACAGAATTTCTCTTCCTATGATCTGATCTACACTTTATTGCCAAGGAAACTGAAGTTTGTAAAGGGCGTGATTTTTGTTAGGCTCCATGTTCTCCAAAGGCAGGCAGTCAAGAACCAGAAACTATGGACGTTAGCTTTTTAAAGAAGAGTTCTATACTCCACTGAACCTGCTGCCCTCAGAGAGGTAGCGGCTGGGGTCACTGGGCTCGCCCCCCCAGGCCTATGATGCCAGCTCGGCTTCAGCTGTTTTGTCTGCCTGATGTTTGTGTGCAGCTAAATTCCAAACTGTTTCTCTTAGGCACCCTAGGCGTGTCCTTTAATACTTTGTCCCAAGGCATTTTCTTCTCTCACTGTTAAACTTGTTCTCAGAAAGCCAAACAGGTAGCCTAATCAGCAAGCCCCTTCTCGTGGGAGCTTAGCCCACTGCAGCCATGCATCATAGGCATTTTTGCATATTTTATATATTAATTGGTTATGTTTTTACCACATTATGTTTAAAAATATGCATGCATTGTGAAATGGGTATATCAAGCTAAGTTGACGTTGGTACTATCTTACACTGTGAGCCATACCCAGATGACTGTAACTAACCTGAGTCATTGCGATGTGTAATATATCTTTGGAATTTATTCCTTCTAAGTGAAATTTTATACCCTTTGACAGACGTTTCCCAAGTGCCCGACACCAGTTCCTGGAAGTTACCATTCTTGTCTTTGTTTGAGTTTGACTTTTAACATTTTCACATATGAGAGAGATCATAGTGTGTTTTTGTTCTGTGTCTGGCAGAGCTCACTTAATGTAACACCCTCTGGGTTTATGATGTTTGCACACATACACACACAGACATTCTTTACCTATTCATAAGTTAGGGGCACTTAGATTGAGTCTGTATTTGGGCATTGTAAGCAATCCTGTAATGAACAGGTGGGTGTGGGGAGCCACTGACTCATTTCCTTTGGCTACAAAGGCAGGAGTGTGATTACTGAATTACACGGTAGCTCTGCAGGGAGAGAATGAGGTCCTGAATAAAAAAATGTTGATTGTTGGCATGAGCACAGCTACGTCTGTGGTAATAGCAAAGCCACGTGAGGCTCAAAGGGACGGCAAAGCTTTCCTCTTGTTCTAGTGTGAATGCTGACAATGTGTGCTGAAAATCATGCCCCCCATAGCTATCAGACCCCAGGGTGTGTTTGGTCTGAAGATTGATCCCTGAAGATTACAGGGGCTTCTATTGAGGTTAGCTGAGGCTGCCTCCGTGTTCAGCTGTGTGCAATGACTCCGCCTCCCTGTCCAATCAAATAGAATAAAATTCTGAGCTTCCTGGGCTCAGTGGGTTCTCTATCCGAGAGCCCAGAGCACCGAATCTCATCTTCATGTGTGTCTTCACATGTGTCTGTGTGTATGTAATTTCTTCATTTCTCACCACCCCAGTCAGGACACTCCCCAGAGCCGTGGGGAGTATGGCATAGCTCCACTTTTAGTTTTCTTAGGAAAACCCGTACTGCTTCCTATAGGGGTTGCACTAACTTACACTCCCACCAGCAATCTGGTTCCGGTTTTTCCCACATCTTTGTCAATGCTTGTTACCCTTCAACATGTATCTTTCTTTATAGTTTTGTTCAACTTAGAAACATAGGCAAAAAGTACCTTTGTGCTATACCACTGTTGCCGAGGGGCACAAGGGGGTCTTGCCTACCCTATACTTTCCTCTTTGTTACATTATCTCTTAGATGGCTAGTAAGCCTCTTAAAATTATATGTGAAACTGTGAGCTTCAATATATTTTTCTGTGACAGGCACTCACAGCCTTATTTGGATTTTCAGAGCACTCATGATCCAAACAAAGTATTATTCCCAGATACAAGACGAACCTCTCAACTCTTGGCTGCCGTTGACTCTCCCATTATGATTGTAACCTAGAACGTGAGCTAAAACAAACCCCTTCTCCCAGAGTTGTCATAACAACTAGAAAGGAAACTATGAAAGTCTGTGAAGACACACTGAGATGCAGGCTGGCTGTGGCCAAGATGAGCCCTCACCAGATCTGACCATGCTGCATGCAAAGTACCAGCCTCCAAAGCTGAGCAAATATACATTCCTACTTTCAAAGTTACCTTGCAAAAATTTGTGAAAGACACCTAAGCATACAAAGGCAGTGTCGTATGTTCTAGAACAAAGGCGCTCAGCCAAAGGTGAGGACAGCTGGCCTTGGCCTTATAAGGCCTGGGTATCGCTGTGTCTGGTATGTATGCTGGTCACCAAGATATAGAATTTTTTTTAAAAGAGTGACCTGGAGCATACATCAAGCTCCTGACTGCTTGTCCTAATCCATTTGAGCTCCATCCCAGGCATCAATTGAAACAGAAATGTAGTTTACTGTCTAAGCCTATATATCCTAGAGCCAGGAAGCCTCCACACTCACACAAGCAACCTTAATTAAAACTCAGAGGGCCAAAATATATGGGAAAGTAGGAGGAGGTCTGGTTGGGGGTTGGAAGGGGTCAGAAACAGAGGGAGGGGTAATGAAGTAAGGTAATGGAGTAATAATAAGGTGTAAATAAAATAAGACAATATGATCACAATACATTGTATATATGTAAGAGATTGTGAAGAGAAGTGTGTTATGTTCAACCAATACGATTGAATATTATAATCAAAATTATTAGCCGAAAAGGAATACTATTTCAATAAACAGTTATCAAATGAATCAAGGAGCAGAGCAACTAGTGGGCGGGGCTTAGGCAGCAGGGCCAGCGCGGAAGGAGGTTCCTAAATGCGGAGATGTACCCCTCAAAGGTCCTGGGCCAGAAGTGCAAACTGAACATTAGCTGGAACCCGTAAGGCCAATATACCACGAGTGTAGAGAGGACAGGAGAAAGGTGGCTGGAGATGAGATGGAGGGAGAGGTGGGCTGCTGTGAGGAAGTTGGATCCGAACAGGAGCTGTGAGCACCGGGGAGGGACAATTCAGAAGTCAGGTGGCGCTCAGCCCAGGAGTCAGTCATCCCTCACTCTGCTGAGAAGCAGACAGTGAACTTTCTCTTTGGGGCCAACAGTGACCCAGCTTAAGAAGGTGGTAGGTTGGAAGAAGGTTTGCTTTATCTTTATTTTATTTTTTACGATGGTCATTTAACATGCCCGAAGCTTGGCAGATGTGGGTCCTTTGCGAGCAGCTGCACATGAACGCACAAGCAGTCCAAGTGAAGATGGTAGAGTTTCCTCTTTCTACTGTTTTCAAACAGCACAGTATGTGAGCGCTAGCCTAGACCATCGCTGCTCACTAAGAGTTAACTGACGCTGGGGCATTGATGGAGGAAAGAAAATCCAAGGGAAGATGGAAGATATCAGAGAAGCCAGGACCCACTAAAGACTGCCCACCTGCCGGAAGCGGCTTTTCCTCTTACAGGAAAGAGCAACTATCCCTTAGGCCGAGTATGAGTGGTGCTTTCCTTCATCCATTGGGCTCAGAAGGGAAAGGTTTGCGTATTTTATAAAAACAGATCTTTGTCAAATGGTTTCAACTTGAGGCTTCTTAAAAAAACCACAGACACTCAGACTTTGCCTGCCTTGTGGTAGGAGTCACGAAGCTGTGTGGCACCATATTACACAAGGTGCTCTGGGCTTGCTTCTGTCGAACAAATTAAACGCCTGCACTTCACACACTTTACAAGGCCAAATTAAACACTTGTCAAAGGGGAGATGCCTTTGCTGTGCAGGGCCTGCAGCCTCCTCCTCCACGCTGGCTGGCTTTCTCACAAATCTCAGGGTATCTCGGGTGAATTACAGGAAGATGGCACTTTATGTCCTAAGTGGCCATCCTCAAGATTTAGGTCTCCCCACAGGGATGACTTTTGTTCCATCTATTCAGGAATTCTGGTTAGCGAGTGGAAGACCTTCAGCCCCGCAGATGGTTCAGTCTTGCAAATAAGCATTGCTATGGGTGTCAATAATCTTTTATCACAAGCAATTTATAGTAAAATAAAGGTGAACACTGTTCCAGCAGCCCTCCTCCGACTGTTAGAAACACAACGATGGTAATTTACTGTGTGACTCCATTCGTTGACCTGGTCCTTGTTAATTCTTTGGTTGTTGTAAACCAGAGTTTCCTAGCTCCCTATTTAGATTGGCATCGAGATAGACGTTGACAAGAGCCTACTAGGTTCTCTGGTTTTACCAGCTGGTTACAGATCTTGGTAGATTTTAATAATAATGATGATTATGATGATGATGATGATGATAGTAGTAGTAGTAGTAGTAGTGTGTGTGTGTGTGTGTGTGTGTGTACAGAGAACAACTTTTGGGAACTGGTTCTTTCCTTTCACCTTGTTAAGGCAACATCTCTCCTTTGTTTCTGCCATCTTGAATTCTATATCCTAGCATGCTAGCTGGCCCAGAACCTTCCAGGCATATCTTGTCTCTGCTCCCCATATCACAGTAGGAGTGTAGGAATTATTGGTGGGTACCACCACAGTCAACTTTTCACGTGGGTTCTGGGGTTCAAACATTGTCAGGCTTGTGAGGCAAGCTCTTTCCCCTAGTGAACTATCTCCCACCCTCTTTGGGCAATTTTTGATGAATAGTCACCTGCCCTGAGTTATATCCTTACATCCCCAGGACCATTCTAGAATCCATTCTCGAATCTTACACTACAAAGGCCAAAAGACAATGGATGCCTCAAGTAATTTTGGCCCCTCACCACCACTTTTAAGACTGCTTCAGTCTTTGCTCTGGTGTCCTGTCAAGGATGATACATGAACCTTTTTAGTAGATGAACCTTTATGTAGAGATGTGATTATTATATATAATCTCCCTTTTATTATCATTTGGGAAGAGAAGCCTCAAGTTACAAGCATCAGCTTTGTACCTTCATTCTAGTTAAGTAGTTAGGTAGGGCATAATAACACAGGGGTGAATAACAGCATTTGAATCCAAGGTTTACAGAGACTAGAGATTCCACACACGGTATAACCTTTACAAGCACTTGGGATATGGCAGCGTCAAACAGCTCCTCTGCAGAAAGCAAGTCCATGCCCATCAGGGGAGGAAACAACCAAAGTTGGGTGGGAAGTGATGCCCATGCCAAGTAGTCATAGCAGTGGCCTTCATAGGGTTTCCCAGGCCACTACCAGTGCGGGCACATTCCATGTGTTCAGTCTCTTCCCCACAAGTGACTCTTTCACAGAGGTACCACAGTGAGACCCATCTAAAGTTGAGCAGTCAATAATCACTTATTTTCAGTATTTTGACCAGCATGAGTTTCTGCATCAAATAACACCCAGAGTGAGAGCACTACTGGTCCGTGGGTATAAACACGCACCTTTAGAAGGCAGTTTCTTTGTTATCCATGTAACAAAACCAATGATAGTAGCTTCCACTCTCGGGCCGATGACCTCGTCAGCCTCTTCGGCCATGGGTTTGGCAAAGGCACTGCAGGTACTCTGACTCAAACACAGAGATCTAAAATCCTGTCTGCACATCACAGAGATCATGCAATGCTTGTCCTTTTTGAGTCTGGGTTACTATGCACTCAGTGCAACATTTCCTAGTTTTATCTACCTCATTTTGCTTTTCTTTAAAGCTGAATAAAATTCCATTGTGTGAATGTACCACATTTATGTTATCTATTAATCAGTTGGTGGACGTCTAGCTGGTTCTATTTCCTAGCTGTTGTGAGTAGAGCAACAGTAAACATAGATGTGCAAGCATCTCTGTCGCAGACTATGCCGTCCTTTGGGTATATGCTCAGCGGGGGTCTTGTTGAGTCACAAACTATGTGGCTTTTTGGAGAAAACTCTACACTGATTTCCATTCTGGCTGCAGCAATTTATACTCCCGTCAACAGTGACTAAGGACTCCCTCTTTCCCACACCCTCGCCAGCATTTGTTGTCATTTTAACTGGGTTAGGATAGAATCTCAAAATAGTTTTAATTTGCATTTCCCTGATGTCTAATGATGTTAAGCATGTTGAACATTTTTTTTAAAATCAGTTTATCTACCATTTGTACTTCTCCTTGGAGAACTCTCTGCTAAGTATATGCCTAACACACAGATAAATACAAACCATTAAAAACCTTCATAGGTTATGCCTTCAAGTGGAAGAAGAGTTCAGGTTATAAATCAGTAAGTGAATTATACAGAACGGTGGAAGGTAATTGATATGTGAAAATAGGAATGGGCAAATAAGAGAAAAGATGCTTGTATTCTTATTTTTTTTTTTTACAGAGACAGGGATTCTACAATGGAGATAAAATCATTCTACATTGCCCAGGCTGACCCTGAGCATTCTGGGCGAATGTTTTTCATGCCTCAGTTTAACACTTCTGTTATACTTTTATCACAACACTTCCTCCACAGGATCATGTACTTGGATACCTAGTCGCAGATGCTAGGGATGTTCTTGGAGGTTGTGGAGCACTTGAGATGTGTGGCCAACCTAGCAGAAGTGGGTTTGTTAGGAGTGAGTCGTGTCTGAGATAGCCCATCCCTGGTTCTGGTCTAGCCTTCTCTGCTTCTGCTTCCACACAGTGTGAGGGGCTACTGTCAGATGCTCTTGCTGGTGAGGATGCCTCAGCTGCTGTACCACCACTCCCTCATCGTGGACTGTACCTCCTGGAACTGTGAGCCAAGACAAACCCTTTGTGCTGGTTGGGTAGTTTTTGTTTGTTTGTTTGTTTTGTTTTTGTTTTTTGTTTTTTGTTTTGGCAAGTTGATGTAAGTTAGAGTCATCTGGAAAATGAGAACATCATTTGAGGAGCTGCCTCCGTGCGATCGGTCTGTAAGGCAGTCTGCGGGTTATTTTCTGGATTACTTATTGATATGGGAAGAGCCAGCCCTCTGAGGGCATTGTCACCTGGCAGGGGGTCCCGGGTTCTATAAGAAAGCAAGCTGAACAAGGGACGAGGAACGAGTCAGTAAGCACTTAAGTTCCTGTTCCTGTTCCCAGGTTCACACCTAGAGTCCCTCCCCTGGGTCCCCTCTGCAATGCACTCTAAAGCATGAGCTGAAACAACCCCCTTCCTTCCTGAGGTGGGTTTGGTCATGACAATAGAAAGTGAATGCAGGCACCTTTGCTCCTGTACATTGCTTCTGTGAGGTGCTTTGTCCCAGCAATGAGAAAAGTACCTGAAGTGCCAGATAGGTCTTTACTAACAGGAGGGCATTTATGTTAATTCTTGATTCTCCTTAGACAGCAGCACAGACTCATTTCCTTGGTGCTGTTTTCCAGGCTATGTCTCTTAGTAGGTCTTAGGATGCCTGATACGGCCAGTTCCTGCGACAGGCTCGCCCAACTCCAGTGCCTTTTTTGTATTTTTTGTGATGCTCTTCTCCTTCCATGCTCAGATGATCACTCACTAATGATTGCCATATTTACCATACTGTAGCCCAATGAAGGCAAACATAATGGCCGTTTTGATTACTTGTCTATATTAAAAACTAACTCAGGGAAAAGGCTCTCCATGTATTTGCTGAATGAATAACAGAACTTGTACAGTGTGATTAAAAATATATTTCCAGGATATGCTAACAGATTCAATCGAGATGTTAAATGCATAAGATTTTTTTTAAAATGTCAAACTCAGTATACATGTTGGCATTATTTCTATGGATAAAAGATTCTTCTTTTTTTCATGTACATATTTTAATTGGAAATGTTCCTACTAGAACAACAAAACTACATTTTGGAGACAACGGGCTTATTTAGTTTACATGACATCATCTTATAAAAGGGGGGCCTGGAAACCATTCCGATGATGAAGATTTCAGAACATCAGTGGAGAGAGCAACTTCAGATGCTGCTGTCTGCAGTACTGTTCTAGTCTCCATGATTTCCAATAATGCCACCACCCCTAGGGAGAGGTAACCCATGTTGTCTAGAACGACCTGCGGTGTCTCCATGTTCCGGGAGAAGAGCTTTAACTCCACTGTTGAAGCTAACTGCTTCCCACCTTTTCTCTAAGAGCCGGTTCCCTAACAGGACAGTGGCTGTTGCTTACGATATGCTTCTTTGAGATTTTTCTGGAAACATAATGTTACCTTTTCTTACTGTTTCAGAAGCATTACTGTGCTGTTTGTTTGTTTGTCTTTGGACAACTACAAGCTAGAATTGTTTGGGATGAAGGAATGTCAGCTGAGGATTTGATTCCACCAGGCTAGCCTGTACACAAGTCTGAGGGGCATTTTTTTGATTAATGTTTGATGGGCAGTGCCATCCCTGCACAGAAGGCCCTAAGTTGAGTAAGAAAGCTAGCTGAGCAAGCCATGGGGAGTGAGCCAGTGAGCAAGATTCTTTAATGGCCTCCACTTCCGCACCTGCCTCCAGTTTTCAGCCTTAAATACCTGCCCTTGATTTCCCTTCATAATAGACTGTTACAGAGACATATATGCCAAATAAACCCTTTCCTCTCCAAGTTGCTTTCGTATGTCTTCATCGCAGTAACAGAAGGCAGATCTAGAATGATTCCTATCACCCAATCAAACAGCAGAAAAACCTTTCTAAATTAGAGTTGCACCATACACCTCTGCAGAGGAATGCTGAAAGGGCTGTTTAGCCAATCAGCTGGGCAGAAGGACAGGAAGTGAAAGGCGGGACTTCCTGGAGGGGAGGCGAAACTTTGATGGTTGGGGAAGGGAGAATGGAGGAGGTTTTTGACGGTTGGAGGAGGACAGTGGGGACTGGACGAGGACCGCCCCAGGGGTCATAGTGGTAAGTGCTTGGACTATATGCATGTTATAAGGTTTAGAGTAGTTTGTTTCGCTTACAAGTAGATTAGAATCAGTTCAGACTCTGCCCTGTGAAGTGCTGGCAGCTTTAAAGTACATTTCAGTCTCCCTGTGTCAGTTATTTGCTTTGTAGGCCGAATGGATACAAAATACTGTAACACACCTCCTAAAAGACACTGTTACCCTAGTGTGATTCTGTATTTGTTGACATTTTATGAGCCCAAATATCATTATGGTGATAGTGTGATTCTGGGAAAATTTTTAGCTCTGCCACTTACTCTTTGCCCTCACGGTGTCTTTGGTTCTTCCTTTGTGACCTTTGAGGACAATAACAATCTCATAGGCCATGAGGATGACGGTGCCAAGAGGGCATACTGTCATGGTTATGGTTGCTATTATTATCTGACAAGCCTTCAGCTGCACTTATCGGCTAAGACTCTCTTGGTTCCTTTTTAGAGGTGAAAAGTGATTAATTTCTAATTTGAAGGTGCTTCCTTTAACACAAGTTACACACCTGGCAGGACCGTTTCAGGACCCTTTGTGGGCTTCAGCCTGTGCGGCGGCAGTTCACAGGTGATGCCTCTTCGATCCCAGGTGTAAGTACGCGCCTTTTCAACGTTTGGCATCAGTTGGTGGCTGAGAAGGCCAGCTTCAAATTCTGCCACTTGATAGTTAGTTGAAGGATTGTTGGAGAGAAATTAAACTCTTTGCAGAGCATTTAGAAAGGCCCCATAGTTGCTTTCTGCTGGGTCTTCTATGAAAACTGAATGAGACAATACCATGTAAGGAGTTCTACAGATATTCTCTCTGATTTTCTTGCCCCTTTCTTGCAACCAGATCTACACTTTCAAGGGAACTTTCTGGAGAAACAATAACATCATGGCATGCGATTGAGTTTTTCATGGACAGTCCAAGTCAGGAACTCAGAACTCATTTTGTGGGCAGAAACTGGTGTAAGGAGCATTGTTTTCACTCAGTATCCTACAATCTGGGGAAGCCCTTAATTTAAAAAAACCATTCTTTTTAGAGTTTTAACAGAGGTACCCTGGGTAGGTGGATAACTGCTCCCAGAGGTTATTAAATGGAAATCTCAGTACCAGATGTGGGGCCACCTCCCCATGACTTATTGTTCATGGACACCCCAGAGGCCCCCCAAAATGCAGGGTATATCCGTTGCTCTTGGTTTGCCACAAGAACTAGACAGTGATAGCAAACTGCTGAAGACAACACACACTTTGTTTGTCGGACACAGAGAAATCAAGTGAGAATTGAGTTGGCTTTCACAGAGCGAGGAGGCTGCTGAGGGGAAAACCCACCAACAGTCCTTACTTATTTGTGAACCATCAGAGCTACAATATCAGTCTGCCGGGCAAGATAAGCTCATTAGGACAACAGTGGCATGACTATGGTAAGAGTAACAACTACTTTCTGATTGGATTTGAGGCCTGCTCCACTGGAGATATTTCACACCTGTAAACCTGCTTAAAAACCCATGGCTGAGGGGCCTCACAGGTCTCAGGGCAGGATCAGCTATATTCCTTTGATGAATGTATATGGCACCAAACTGCATTCTAAATATTTATATCCATACTCTTAGACTAGTGCTGCTCACAGCTTTGGCCAGAGAAGCTTCTTTTTACACTGACTAACAGTTAATGCAGAGACTCGTAACTGTCAAAATGCCAAGAGTAAGTGACTGTGGAGTGCTCAGCCTTAACCAGGGCATCTATATCCCCCTGCACCCCCAAGGTTCAGGATACAGTGAGGGAGAAGTAGTGGAGAGAACGTGAATGCTGGAGCATGGGGACAAGTTCTGAGAAACACTCCCTGGACAGGACAGGACAGGACAGGACAGGACAGGACAGGACAGGACAGGGCCATTGCACTAATGTGCTCACTGCTGCAACTATCTGCACTCAGCCTGTACAAGAAGGTTATCAACATTGTGAGCTGGGAGGGGGTCACGAGGCCCATCACTCCTGAGGGGCTCTTGGAAGCTGGTGCTTGCTGGAGAATAGACTTAACTTCCCTCTCTCTCTCTCTCTCTCTCTCTCTCTCTCTCTCTCTCGTTCTTTCTCTCTTCCTGCCTCCCTTCCTTTCTTTCTTTGTTCCTTTCTTTTAAGTCATATGTGATTCAATAGGTAAGGTAACCCTCGCCCCTTGCTTTTCCAAGTAACCCAATCAAATTCAGTAGGTGACAAAACAAACACACAAATAAACAGGTCATGAAAATTGGAGGGGTGGTGTTAGAAGGACAGGGGTTTAACAGGAGTGGGAAGAGAATGGAGTAGCAGCGATCAAGATGTATTATATGTCTGTGAACATTTCAAAGTGGAAAAAGTTTTCAGAGAAATGAAAGAAAACTATACTTTTCATTATAATAATGTATCAGTTTACACGAAAGCAACTGGACAACAGGGGAATTTGCAAAATAATACCTTGTTCTTGTTAGGAATTAATTAGAATGCTTGATGGCGTTGCCATTGTAGGCACCAGAGATCTCTTAGTGTGCTTGAGGAGATTGCTTAATAATTCTAACTAGAAATTTCCTGTGTGTGTGTGTGTGTGTGTGTGTGTGTGTGTGTGTGTGTGTGTGTGTGTTTGATCCTGACAAAATGAGCATAAGCCCAAAGCACCTCCTTCATGCACGGCCGCGTTAGACTCCCTGCCCCCTCCGCTGAATGTCTTGCTAACCTTAGTTGATGATTTTTTACCAACTGTTCATTTGCTGAATACACTCTTCAGTATGTCACAGCTAAACTCTTAAAATTCTGCTTCACTTCAAAAGAACTGGCTTTGCTTTCCAAATCCTCCTTTCTTACGCTTGGGGTTTTCAATAACAAATGTTTACTGAGGCCCCACTGTGTAAGTGGCAAGTTCCCAGGATGGCTTTTCCAATGCCCTTACTCTTCCAGATGTTGGTAAATTGAAAATCCATGAATCTCGAGTTAAAGGAGAATTAAAATTATGTGTGAACATGAACCAAGTGCTTAGCGGGCACCATGCTGTTCACTACTGGCGGCAACAGAATTGAAGGATTTGTTTTCATCTTATTGACTTAAAATGTGAAATCTAGATGTGAGGGGCCTTGCTTACCTGTCCCTGGGGAATCTGCAAGCCAAAGCCACTCATTTAAATTCGCCCAACATCCTTTGCTTGGAAAATGTTCAAGTCACTCATTTATTCTAGCCTGTGCTTTTGATAACATTTCATGGCCTATGAAACAAAAGTTGGCATCCAAAGCTTTCCACAGCATGAATTCTGTTTACCTTTGTGTCTGTGTTTCCTTTCATCCCTCCCCTGGCTCCCACTGGTCCAACAAGATAACTTCTTGCTGTTCTTCTCTCATGAAGTACCTGTTTTGACCAAGCACTCCTTCTTTAATTAAAAACATTTAACTCCCACATTTTCTTTTCTTGGAGGAAGAGAAGCATAGTGAACTTCAGAGATGTCACACAGCAAGTTCAAACTCAAAAGCAAGTGCTAGTTCAAACTCAAACTGGTACATGTGTGAGTGTTACCAGACCCAGGTCTCCAGTTCTAAAACACAGTTGGTAGAGTTGGTCCTCTCATGGCAGGATGCTTCCCTCTTCCCTCTGTACCCTCCATATGGCTATGGCATAGTTATGCTCTCCTCGAAGATGTCCAAGGCACAGTTCTAGGGCCTGTGGTGGGTTATATTGCATGGCAAAAGGGGACAGTCAAGAAGGATGATTCTCTATTATTTAAGTGGACCTAGTGAAATCACAAGAATACTTGAGAAAAAGAAGGAGGTAGGAAAGGAGAGATGGACCAGGGGATGGTGAAACAGGTTGTTGCCTTCGAAGATGGAAAAGGGATCAAGAGGCAGAGGGCACTCCTCCAGTGGCCCCTGAAAAAGCATGGACACAGATTTCCTTCAAGAAACCTTGGGAAGGAGAGCCAGCACACTGGTATATACTCTGTGATGCCTATGCTAGACTTCTAAGCTATAGACCTATAAGACAGATTTGTATTAGTAATGAGCTGTCAAGTTTTTTATGGTTTATTTTAACAACCGTAGGCAACCAATAGGTTTGAGGATATGGCTCAGTGATGGAGCCTGTGTCTTGACTGTTTGAGGCAAACAAACAAACAAGATTTTGTTCCTCAAGTAGCACACCCCACCTGCACAACTTCTCCGTACATCTAGTTGTGTGCCACGGCCACTCCCTTTTGCCATTCCTCCTTCAACGGTGAAGGTCTGAAGTTCACACTTATGGCCTGTCTAAGCCAATCTCTTTACCACAGAGAGACTGACCCAGGATATAAAGAAAGCATAGGCCCAAGCCCAACCCTCCTGACCTCAAGGACAAATCCCTCAGGAACACCAGCATTTCCCAGGGATGGTTTACTAGAAACATAATTGTTAAAGGTCTGTATCAAAAATTTCAGAACCAGAAAACATGTTGGGGTACATTTTGTGAGGGACTTGTTGGAAGTTCTATTGAGTAGGTCTATAGAAATGCCATGATTGGCTGTAATTAGTCCATTGAAAACTGTCTCCATTCATCCAATCAGTTGTATATCCCAGGTAGTACACCAAGCCCTGGGAATTAAAAATGAGTACAACATAGTCCACACACATAAGGAAACACAATTTAGTAGGTCAAAGGTAGGGAAGAAGCAGATACAGAAAACGGAAATTGCAGAGTCACAAGGGATATAGTCAAGTGCAAAAAAGAAGCTACCAGCAACCCACTGCGAGGGGATTCGACCAGGTCCTCGGATTCTGAAAAGAGGCAACATCTTGGCTGAGTGTGGAAGCAGGGATCAGAGTTGACTTACGGCTAAGCAGGAAATATTTTGGCAGTGATTAACAGTGGGTTTAGACTGGTTAAACCAAAGAAATAAACCAGAGTCCAAAAGCCCACCTCCAAATGGTGTCTGGTAATTCATTCAATTCATGAGGTAGCTGACTTCATTTGTGAATGGGGGCCCAGCCTGAGACAGCAGGTGTGCAGCTCGGAGGGGTAGAACAATATTCTAGACACAGGTATGGATCTTGCCTCTGACTCTTTCAGGCCGAGCTGGCTTGAGCACACACTGTGTGCCTCATTGTCTCCTCTTTGAATGCATTCCTTGCAAGGCTGCTAAGAAGGCTCAGCTGACGCACAGGAGAGCAGGTGGCATGGCTGCGTTAGATGGTAGCTGTTAGGACTGCTGTGGAGGGTGATGTACTGTGGCCTCCTTCTGATGTGTTCTGCCTTCCTGTAAGTACTGCTCAGTCCTGTGAACTCTGTAGATAATTCTAATCTTGGTCTGGGGCTTCTCACGGGTCAATGGCTGGTTCACAGGAGGTGTCAGAATAGGAGGTGTCAGAGATGTCTGGCTTCATCGGGAAGCCTGGAACCTATCTGTCTCCTTTCCCACATGCTGGCTAGAGCCATCTTTCTGAACTAACTGAAAACGGACCATGCTGGCAATCTGGGGGAGATATTTTCTTAGCCATCCTTGGCTCCCCGTCTACTGTGACCTACTCCTCTCCCCTGCACCCCTGCACTCAGCGCTTTTGCTGATCGCTGCTTCCTATAACAGCATGGTTACGTTGCCCTGAGTGCTCTCTTCTAACCATGCAGGTCTGAACAACCTTGACGCATCCAAAGCCCGGCTCAAATGGTACTCTGGAAATCCTTCCCCAGCTCCCCTCCATGAGACATCTGCATCTTCTGGACTACTTTGTCAGGCACGCGATGCACATCATACTAAATCATTATTCAGCTCCTGCCCCGCCCACCGGCATGCCCACGGACAGCAGTCTTATATAACATTCATCTTAATAATATTTTCAGTGCACAATAGGAACACAGTAACATTTGTTGAGTGACTAATGAGTGAAACGAAGAAAAGGCAGACTTTTCTTAGATACAGTATGGTAGTACGGGAGTCCTGTAAGTAATTACATGATCACATTTTTGTAACGGATTGGTACTAGCCAGGGAATGACAGTATGTCCAAGAGGTAATGAATTAAAACACAACTGTAGCATATCCCCTTGCCGAAATGGGATCAGCCTTCAAGCTGCTTGAAAAATAGGCCTCAGTAAAAGTGTAAGAAAATATGTGCAATTAGATGCAATCAATAAAGTTGTCCTTGACTAATGTCTATATTTAAGGGAGTTTAATTAAATTATGAAGAAGGCCTCACTGCTTTAATTGTCAGTCTGGTTTATCCTGTGGGCCCATGAGCCCTATGTAGGGCTTGATTTCTACAGTTCTGGGTGTTGTGACCCAGATAAGCTCCAGAGGGGGGGCTCTGGCTGCATAGTCTGAGAAGGCAATGGAGCTGACACACTGTGTGGGACATGCTGACAGCAACAAAATCCTTGAAAATTCTGTTTCCCCCTCATTCCTTCATTCATACAGAAAATTCTCATTCACCATGTAGTACATGTTAGGGTCTCTGCTAAATGCTGGTAGTATACTGGAGTAGAAAAGATAGACATCAAACAGACACACATTTAAATTTATAATTACAAATTATAATTATGGTAGTGCTCCAGCATCTCAAAGGCCTCATTGTCATAATTCTGCTTACGTTAATTTAATATGCTCAGAATAAGTATAAAGTAAGGAATGTGTACATAAAAATAGTACGTCACTCTGTTAGATGTTTTGATAGGTCTTAGGGATACAAAACTATAGTAGTAGAAGAAATAGCCAAATAAACAGTAAGGATTATAGTGCACTATGGGAAATCTACTGCTGGAAGTAGGCGCATTGGCTCCTGAAGGGGCAAAGGGGCCTTTGGCCTTTCCTATTTCCTTTTGTCCTATCTCTTCCTTCACTTACTTCTCTCCCAGTCAGACAGAGTGGACGTCGGACAAAAGAAACTGAGTATCATCACTAACTCTCTTTTGTTTAGGGAAGTTAGCTTTGGCCAGATCACTGCGTATTTGCCTCATGACTTCACAGAATCACCATTCTGGGAGGATGGAGGGATGGAAAAACAGTTGTGATGGTAAATATGTGTACAAAAGCTTAAAAAAATACAGTTTGATCAAAGGTACCTTGAATTCATGAATAAAGCCATTTGCAGAGGCTATAGTTATTAAATGAAAAATCTCAGTTCTGGGTAGTGCTCTACTTCCTGATGAGTTGTTGCTTCCCAAAACAATACAGGCCGTCACCGTGACTGTGGGTTGTCCACTAGAACACTATAATTAGACTTGGTGCTGGAGACACCACATACTTTGGCTATAGCACACAGAGAAATCAGTCTGAAACTAAGCTCCATGTTTCCTCCCTTAGTTTCATGGTGCTGTGCAGGTTGTTAGTGGGGAATTGTCAGTAACAATCAGACTCAGCCGTAGACTCTGCTTGCTGTCCTACAATCAGCTTGGCAGGATGTGCCAAGTGATGCAGTAGTGGCTGTAACCACTCTGACTGTCATGGCTGTAAGCAACTCTGTCTGACTAGAGCTGAGGCCTGTCATAGAGAAAAAGGACTTAGGATTGGGTGTTATAATCCTGCTCAAAGGCTTTTGCTGGGGAGGTTGTAAGCCCTAATGAGGAGGACGTTGCTGTTGTTTTTCTAAATGGGCCTGATGCACCTATCAGATTGCTTCTTAAATACTTATATATTTATGCCACAGATCAGTGCTGCTCTTAACTTTGGTCATAGAAGCTTCCTTTTTTTGAATGGTGGCTCTTGCAGAGACTCACGGTGAGTCTAAGCGCCGAGAAGAGGTGACTGCTGAGTGCTCTGCTTTAAATGAAATGTAAATACCACCACTTCCAAAGGGTCAGGGACCATCAACATGGAAAAACCGCAAAAAACCAAAACCAAACCAAACCAACCAACTAAACAAACAAACAAAAACCAAAAAAAGTAAGCACTGGGAAAAAAAGGGATGGAGTGTTATGGGACTCAGTCTACTAAGCAGGGCCTGGTCTTATACTATTGAATTCTTAGCAGCTGTGATGACCTGCACAGGAGTGGCTCTACCAACATTCTGGAAGGTGGAAGGGCTTACAGGGGTCCTACCATTTACAAGCTCTTCCTGCTGTCCCCAGAGGACCTACTGGCAGCTGAAAGTTAGTGGGGGAAGGAGCCACATTTTCTCCATGGTGTAGCCCCTGGAGAAGTGCCAGGGCTTGTGACTAGCCCCCAGAGGATGAACTCAGACTGGGCACACATTTTACTGCTCAAGCACAACAGACATTTTAAAAATAAAAATGTCCTTAGGTGGAGGAGGCATTCCTCTCTTCCCTGGACTTCCAAACATTTTAGACAGGCTGGCACTGCCAGGCTTGGCCCCAGAAGGCATTAGAAACCCAAACTTCAGGCCTAGGCTATGGCCGTCACTTTTCTGACAAAGGTGCTCGCAGGGAAAAAGTACCATGGGATATGGCGGAACTGGGATTGGAATCTCAGGTCTCCTGGTTCCCCACCCCCCACCCCCACCTCTTCCTGTATCTCAGAAAATTGCTTTGTGAATGAATGCAGCAAGCTCCATCTACAGGAGTTTTCTGCAAGACAGTAATACCCTTTCCTGCCAATAAACGCAGGTGTGGGGCTCAGGAGGAGGCCGGGGCTGAGTTAAGCTTTGCACACACACAGTTGGTTGGTTGTGTAGCCTATGATAACTGGCAAACTTCTATGGGATGGGCACATGCCTTGGCTCCCTCTAGGGACATGAGAGATGGGAGGCGTCCGTGGAGCAAGCGGGAAGAGTGTGGACTGTGCTTATCTTAGCTCCTCTCAGCCACCTTCTGCTCTCCCTGGGCTGGTGGGGGAGGGCAGGCAAGCTGTGGCCTCTTTGCTTGGCAGTTCTGATCCACAGGTGCTGTGTGCTCCCCCCACAGCAGGGGAATGTGATGGGAATCCAGGTAGGAAAGAGAAAACAAATCCCAGACCCACATCCAAGCTTATACAGAAACACGGTTGGGCCCTAAGAACCCAAGGAATGCAGGCACATCACTCCGGGGAAAAGGTGAGCTGAGAAATTTCATTTCCTCAGTGTTCCCTACCCCTAGGCCTCTAAGGTCCCACTCCCACAGCATTCTCCCCACGGTCTCACTCACAGCCTTTGTCTGGGGGAGGGGGCCCTGGGTAGGGCACTCCACTCTGTTCAGAGGACTTGTGAGTTCTCTTCCTATCATCTGGGCTAATGCCCAGCTGAGGAGGAGAAAGCCTACTGTGTGTGTTCAGCATCCCTACCCAGTGCAGGCGGCTGGTTTTTAAAAGCTCCTGTTCTGGTCCCCTGGTATGATACTGGGGATCAGTACCCTGTCCTGGTGACCTACTGTTTTCTGGGGGAAGTGGTCCAAAAGCACTGAGTTTAGATTAGCAAAGGGCTTTGTGACTCTCCAGAGTAAAGCTCTCTTGTAACACACTGTGGAATTCTGCAAGGGAAGAAACAGTGAGTTATATGCCTGGGTCTTAAAGGGCCCAGAGGTGTGCCTCCCACAAGGACTGGCTATTGCAAAGATTTCTGAAATTTTACAGGATGGTCGCTAATTACACATTCAGCATCAAACTAATAAAAAACAGGTCGGCCGTCCTCTTCCCTCACAAGGAGCTTAACATTTATTGCTGAGAAATCGCAAATAATATTTTCTCTACAATCAGAAATGCTCAAGATTTTGACATTGTGGTATGACACTGCCACCTACACATGTGTTGGGGTTTCATTCATAGGTGTCCTGGACTCATGCAGGCAGCCAGGTCATAGGTTGGTTCACCTGCTTACAAAACACTGCCTGTCTAGTGACTAGAGCAGCATGAGCCATGTTTGTGAAGAGATTTTCCTGATGTTGTCTGTCTGCCTAGGAGTCTCTTTGACTCATAAACAGTGACTCCACATCCCAAGGTGCCCGTTTCCCAATAGAATTGTGTTGGATCAAGTCACACACGGCCTGTCTCCTCTACCTGGAAATACACCCCTGCAGCAGGTGCCGGATTCTTGTGGCCGTTGGGCTCAGTTTGGCTCTGTTTACTGTAAGTGGTCACTTAGCCATTGGGTCTACTCATGGTGATCATGTTCATGTTGTCAACGTCCCTTGGATCTCTTTTGGAGATCATTTACAAAACATGGTCCACCTGGTGTCCGCTCCCAGGTTCTGAATAAAGACGGCCAGAAGATGACGGCATCAGGAGCATGCTATGGGTTGACAGGTCCTCTGTTATGACGGGGAGCATTTGCGGTGCTATAAATAACTCTGTCAATATTGTGGTAATGGCACTTTAAAGAGGCTGTTTCGCAAGTGCTGCCGTAAGAGAGACCACAGCTGCACTCATTAATTCTGAAGTGTGCCTTCCTCTATGCACAACTTGCAGGTGTCACAATAGGACAGCGTAAGACTAGATAATATTTAGATTAAGACAGAGGCTAGAGCAACATTGTTAGTTTCTCCATTGTGTTTGGCATAAGGAAAACAAATTATAATCACTTAATTGGAAATGAGAAAAAGAGAGGAAAACATAACTTTGTCACAGACTTCCCGTGCTCACAAATGGCTCCTCCCCCACTCAAGAGCAGGCATCATAATTGACAGCAGTAGATTTCTTGATAATTAATTGCAGTAAATTATCACTTGGCACAAAAAAAGGCATAATTGCAATTAATTTGCAACCTTCCCAGCCTAACACTGAATTAGAAATGGGAACTGCCACGGTTTGAGTGAGGAAGTAGAGGGCAGAAACAGCATAACTTTTGACACATAGAGTTGGAGCAAGCTTCCCCCCCCCCCCCACCCCTTTCTACTCGCTTTGTAGACCAGGCTGGCCTCGAACCAACAGAGATCTGCCTGCCTCTGCCTCCCTGAGTGCTGGGATCACTGGTGTGCGCCACCGTGCCTGGGTGAGTTGAGGCAAGCTTTACTTGTAATTTTTCTGGTGGCCGAGTGCATCTTCTTTAGACTGTTTGGCTTAGGGGTGTTTGATTTAGGTTGCAACTGTTGCATTTGCATTATGATAGTTGCCAAGAAGGGTGCCCCGCTGAGCTCCACCATTGCCTGCCATCCTGCTAGGCTTCAGCTGTCATTAGCCAGTGCCTCTTCCTGCCTGCTGTCTAAGTCCCTGGGCACTGGAAGGCTAAATTGTGATAACGAGCATTGTTTCAGGGAGGAATATTATATTCTTAGTTTAGGTTTTTATTTTTTAGAATTATTTTATGTGCACTAGTGATTTGGCCCCATGTCTATACTGTGCCACGTGCATCATGGTGTTCACAGAGGTCAGAAGAGGGTGCTGGGTCTGCTGGAACTGGAGTTGTGGACACTCGTGAGCTGCCATGTGGGTGCTGGGAACGGAACCCTGGGTCCTCTGCGAGAGCCCGAGGGGCTGACAATCGCTGAGCCATCGCCCCAGCCCTTCACATTTTTATTTTTACAGCCCTATTGAAATGTTATTCGCATATTCAAGTTGCATGCGTTTGAAGTGTGCAAGTTGATGCTCTGATGTGCGCGTACACTGTGAAGTGTTCCTCATATTCCAGGAATTAGCACACTTACTCAGTATGTGTAGTTGCTGTTTGTGTGCACTGAGACTCCTGGCAAACTGTCAGCGCGCACAGTGTTTTTAACCCCCGTTTACTGCTCTTGTAGAGCTTCAGGTTTGCACCCTTTGCTCAATAACTCCACACTTTCCTCATCTATATTTATGCTAAATGAGGTATTCAGAAGCCCCCCTCAAGATGTCCGCCTTTCCTGGTGATTCCCATTTCCAGGGTGAAAGGGCTTGTTGCTAAGATCTTTGCTACTGTACAATTTTATAGTGGTTGGCATCAATGTCAGTCCTGGTGCTCAATAAATCATCTAAAATAGAAATTTTCACTGGATTTGAGGAACCTCTTTGTATTTTGTCATAGAGCCCAGGAAAACAAAGCAGGAATAGAATTAAAGTTAAACGGGTTCATTAAGCCGAATGGTGACTTAAAGGCTATGGTGACTATGTTGTGTTGCAGGGCTGACCAAAGGCCCCAAGGCCTGTGACTCCTTTTTCTCAGCCGTAATTCTCTGCTCGGGAGAGAGGTCTGTGCAATGAGAGCAAGGAACTGGGTCCCCAAGTCTTCTGCAGGGTTCGGTTATTTAAGGAAGAGATAAGGATCCTGTTCCAGGAAAGCCCCACATAATGAAAACAAGCCCTATGAGGTCATTTTTGACACTCTTTGAATTCCTCTTAGCCCTGTTGTTATAATACACACTCAAATAAGATGACTTTACAGCTGAGCCCTTCACCGCTGCTGCCCTGCCGGGGAACTCTGGCTTGCCCTATGTGTAACACCTTCTCTAGGGGTTAATAAATCATTTGGTCACCAGGCGAGGCTCCTTCCTCACAAACCAGTGCTCTCAGTAACCCCTGCGGCCAGCATCCCCCAAACAGCTCCCTGTAGTTGCGCTGAATTAGTCATGATGGTTTTACCGTGCACGCTAATATCCACGCGTGTCAGAGTTCAAAGCACCCCTCATATCTCAGGAGACTTCAAACCGAACTCAGAGCCGTAGCCCTGCTTGCCATGCGTCTGAGTTTCTTTTTATTGCACCCCCACCACGTAAGCGGGGAAGGAGATTCCTCCAATGGGCTCTGTGCAAAGTGCCCACGGATCTGAGACGTCAGCCCCGTCGCTGCAAACAGAGCTCCGGTTTCACAGTCTAAAACCCAAATGTGATTTCCATCGGGGAAGAGACGGAGGTGGGAAACCGCTGACAGACTGACAGACTCTCTAAAAGAAGATGTAGGCTCACTCTGTGTATGTCCAGGGAAAGCAGGGCGGCGGTTTGTAATGGACACTGAGTGAGGTGGCCCTTGGTGCCAGGAGGAATCACTGTGGCATTTACAGCTGTCACTGGAAGCAGGGGAGGTGTGAGTGTCTAAGGTGTGGGGCTGGAGGCCATCCAACCCTAGGCGGAGGCCTTTTAACTCACGCTCAGTTTTCAGACAGGGTCACTCATGGGTCACGGCCAGGCTAGCCATCATTCATTCCATCTTCCAGTCATTCACGCACAGGACAAACACTTCGGGGGGCCAGCACCCCAGGCCATTGCTATTCTCAGTTGTTCTGGAATTGTTCAGACACCATTCCTGCCCTGGGCTGGGCGCAGGCAGGTAGACCTGCAGGCCTCAGTACTTTGGCACTTTTTATTTCCTGTGCTCACTATTATCCAACAGAAAGAAATATGTTAGCTAATACGAAGAATTTAAGATGATAGGCTTCCTCAGTTTTCTACAGGGTTTCTCTGAGACAAAGCACGGTCATTCCCTGGGGTGCCCCCTAACTACCCTCAAACGCTGACTCCCTGGTGGTCTTTCCCCTAAGCCCCTTGACCTCCTAACTTGATTTCACTTCTTTAAACACTGTAGTTTTTATTCAAAAATATTTATTTTAAATTATGTACTTGAACCAATTCTCTCTCTCTCTCTCTCTCTCTCTCTCTCTCTCTCTCTCTCTCTCTCTCTCTCGTGTGTGTGTGTGTTTGTGTGTGTGTGTGTGTGTGTCTGCGCACGTGTGCATGCGCGCGCGCTTGCGTGTCTGTGGTGTTCCTCAGAACAGAATTGTGCAACAGCCAGTTGTTACCCTTCAGAGCTCCTGATGCAAGTTCAAGGCTCACTGCAGAGGGATGTTCTCCTCTGTCAGTGTTTCACACTGCAGCCAAGGGACACATCGGCTGAGCTTGTGTAGGCTCCATTTGCTCTCCTCTCTTCTTCGTCCCCTCCTTTTATCCTAAGTAACCCGTTTCCAGACCTTCTAGGAGGCAACCGGGATGAGTTGAGGTGGGAGAGCGGGAGAGCTAGAGTCGTGTGTTTCTGCTGAAGGAAGAAAGATTCGTCGATTCACCGCAGTTCCCAGTGCCTGCTTCACCACTGTTTCTAGCCCAGCCCTTACACAGCTCCCTGCCTTACCTCCCTCTCGCTATGGATGCCTTCTGATTTCTCTCAGCATCCTGAGAACATTGGCTATAAGCTCCCAAGTCTTTCCTCTGCCTCTCACAGTGGCTACTATGCAGCTTTCTCCAGCCCGGAAGTGCTCTCTGCTTAGGACCTGATTTTAATGTATGTGGCACCCGTGCCTGTTCACAGGACTCTGTAATTCCTCTGAGATCTTTCCCAGAGACTGATGGTGTCGGTTACTGCTGCTGCTCTTAACTGCGAGGGATGGGCAGAAGGCTCAGCTCTCCAGTAACCTCTCTGCCTTACAGTAGCAGGGCTCTTGCTTTGGCCTGGAGATGCCTCTAACTACACTCGGCCCCACGAGAACCTGAGCATTGACGTTTCAGGAGGATTTCCAGTAGTTTTCACATTGGGGCAAGCATGCATGCACTGAGGAGAAGAAGGAAAATTATGGCCAGTGAATCATAACTGTGACAGGCCCGAGGTTGTGACTGTACTCTGTGTGACTCTGCAGACTACTCCTGTCACTGCTGACAAAACCCAACATTCCACAGTGCTATAATGCTCTATCAAGGGGCACATGACATTGACCTTAAATGGTGTATCTACTCTTTTAAAAGGGAGACAAGATAGAGAGACAGCCTTCACATCTGGAAGAATAAAAAGCACCATGCTCTCCCAAGAGGAGGAGCTCTTAACTTAGTTGATAGGTCTTGGGCCAACTTTGGAGTTGGGCTCTACTTTACTTGTTTGCTTGGTTTGTTTTCCTCAAGACAGTGTTTCTCTGTGTACAGCCTTGGCTGTCCTAGATTCACTTTGTGGACAGGGTTGGCCTCGAACTGACAGAGATCTGCCTGCCTCTGCCTTCTCTAGTGCTGGGATTATAGGCGTGTTCTGCTGTGCCTGGCTGGGCTCTTTGCATGCATTTCCTCTGCCCTCTCATGTACCACACTCCCTTGAGCCCTACCTGAACTCTGAGACAGCTAGCTCATTCTAATTCCAGCTAGGAAACCACCCAGGAAACAAGGCAGGACTTGAAAGCCTCATGGAGTATGCTTGTTTGTCTTTATTTCTTCCTCTAAAACTCTTTAGCCAGGTTGACAAGTTAGACAACAGACTTGTGACCTGTGGCGGCATTTATGTCCCTTCGCTGCTGTCAAAACAGCGAAGCAAAGGCAGCCAATATGGTCATGCAATGAAAACGAACTTTTCTTAAGCTTTCATCCTCTAAACTGAGACCTGAGTCAAGTAAGGTGCTCAGAAGGACAAATAGCCTTTCCCATAGCAAGATGGCTCTGCTGTTGGAAGACCACAAAACTGAACCAAAATCCTTGCTTTTCATTCGGAGTCCATGCGCCTTGTAGGGACTGAGAACAGCCCTGTAGTACTTATTAGCTGGCATAGAACATAGCAAGCCCGGGGGAAAGGGTGAACACCTACCCTGGACAACAGGGACAGAGAGTGGGTGGGTCGCCGCAGGGTCTCAGCAGGGCCTTTGCAGGCGGAGTGGCTGCTTTTTTCTTTTTTTGCTGACTCTGCATTTCAGGCGCCACAGTCACCACTTGCTCTTTGGAAAAGGGACTGCAGGAAAACGTGCCTTGCTTAGAAATGACATGCTCACCCAGCCTTGCTGAGGCAAGGATGGCCACCAAGGGACAGGTATGTCCTAGGAGTCCTTGCCCAAAGCCTGTGACCTGGATCAAGCATCAGTATGGCCACCACCACGTGTGAGGGCTTATTCCATGCTGTGCTCCTGGGCAGGACTGTCTCACTGTGCCACTGCTAAGAGATGGGAGTCTGAGTGACAGCTGACAGATTTATGAAGAGGACAAAAGGGAGTGCAAGGAGCAGCTGGAGCTGATGGGATGTATGCAGAGCCAGTCAAGAGGCACTGTTCTAAGCTGAACCAGCCGAGTACTTGCCAAGGCACCCTGGGTGTATCTGCCCTTACCCCATGGCTTCAACGTGTGCTACTCCGGGGGGCTCTGGGCGACTGCGCACAAGCATAAAGAGCCGAGAAGAGAGTGCAGCCGCAGCCACAGCTGCTTTGCCTTCCTGTTTCATAGCGAAAGCATCAAAATTGACCCACTCTAGAGCATGTGCTCTCCAGCTCTGATGTTAGAAGCTAGACAGAGGGACGGGGAAAAAAGAATGGGTGCTGGGAAAGGAACAGCACAGGAAAAAGAAATTCCTGCAACAAATAAATCCCCATCCAATCTATCTTAATCTCTGAAACTTTAAAGATTTAAAATCTGCCTTAAGGGAAAAAAAAAACCTGCAGTCCTCAGCAAATAGAGACTACTTTAAATTATTTAGGTTTGTTATACCCACAAATCACCCATCCAGAACACGTTAAATAAAAAGCCAATAACTCTCTTTGCAAGAAATGTCCTTCCAGGAGCCATGTATATGGCATTAACCTGAACTGGGAGAAAATAGCACTAGTGATTCCCAAATTATAACCATTTTATGAAATGGATAAATGAGTTTGGCTAAACACAGCCGGCTTATTTTTTCCGCATTGAAATGCAAGGACCTCTCTCTCTCTCTCTCTCTCTCTCTCTCTCTCTCTCTCTCTCTCTCTCTCTCTCTCTCTCTCTCTCCCCTTCTCTCATCAGTAACTATTGGGAACAAGACCACCTAGGGCCCTAACTACATAAAGTAACATTTTTTGAGCATTTCACAAAAAATTAGTACAATTCTCAAGCGTTTTGCTTTGTATAGTACCTAGAAGGGAGGCAGAGGGGAGGGGGATGAGGGAGAGAACAGTACAAGCTCAGCGAGAGCTTAGCGGGCCTTAGCGGGCCTTAGCGGGCCAGCCCCTGCCTGTCATCTTGCTGCCTTCAGTATTCCTGCCAGGCTCTCATCCTCCTGTGGCAGATGGATGCAGCTCCCGGGGAACAAGTGGCACAGAGCAAACCTCAATGGCTGTGAGTTAACACAAATATTCTGTCCTTTGTTTTTGCCAGTGAGTCCTAGTCTACCCTCGGAAGGAGTGGGTGCATAGGGCAGCAGCTATCCAGGGCTAAACACAGGGTCGTCTCTTAGGGATGGCAGAGGATGCTGACTGCAGGGGTGAGATGTTTGTGAGGCATTGGGATCCCCTTCTTCCTCTTTCTGGAGTGACACTGAATGGCAAGATTAAATTCAGTTTGTTCAGGGACTATTGAGGAATTGGTTACTCTGTCTTGGCAGAGTATGGCCATCCACTCTGCCTGCTTCCAAGCTTGCCTACTTTTAGGCAGGATTCTGTCTGTAGCAGAAATGAGTGCTTTTTGCCCAGTGGCTGGTTTGCCAATTTGAAGCCATCTCCAAAAAGAGGTACTTTGATGGTCATCATCTTCTCTGAGGTAGCCTGGGTGTTGCCAGGAATTTCTTATTTTCAAAGGATTCTTAAAATCATAAAAAACATCTTTTGAGGCCATATTCTGTAGGTCTCTGAAGTTTTCAAAGACCTTGTCTAACTATTTTACCTTATCTATCTATAGAATCCTGTCTTCATGTTAAACTGGGTGTATATTCCTGTGATGCCAGCTATGTCAGGGCAGAAGGAGGAAGACAACGATGCTCCAGTGTTATAGAGAGTTTTGGGTGACTGTCTAGGCAGTGAACTGACTCGGTCATTTTTCTCAGTGCTAACTTGCACTTCCTGTTTACTCATATAATTAATTTTACTCCTTTTCAAGTCTCTGATGGGGTTGAGGACCAGATAGTTTAGTTTTACAATTAAGCTTACTTGTTTAGGCGTTAAGGTGTTTTTAGGTCTAGACATGAGTTTTTAGGTTGGTAGAGAGATAAGGTATGATAGATACTGATTTACACTCAGAGTTGTAGACTCACCAAGATAGGAAAGATGTTTTACCAGTGTTGCCAAATACAAATAAGCAAAACACTATGAGTGTAACATTTACATAATTCCTAATTGTTTTGTGGTCCTTCTTGCTGTATGCAGTTTATTGTATATATGTGTAATAATATACATATATATGTAAAATTAAAAAAAATTAAAAATAAATAAATTCAATGTGCTCACTTGGATTGTAAAAGCCATTCCGTTGAAGTATTGGAGACAAAATCAGACAAGGAGGTAAGGGCTGAGGGCTGAGTATAGTATGGTGGTGAGAATCCAGTTGTTATCTTAGTTGGGGATCACCCCAGAGAATATGTTCATTGTGCTTGGGCTTTTATCTCCTACACAAAGCGTCAAGAGCACTGTTTGCTCTGTAGGATGCTGGTGAGCATTCAAGTCCAGGATCATTTGTTGGTTCCTGCTATGTTATCTGGTGCTATAGTATAGTCTTCCTGTCTGTAAAGAGTTGATTAAAGGAGAGAGGCACACACAGCGCATGGGGCACAGTGAAATAGTAAAGTGCTGGGGAAGGGAAAGTGGAGGATGACAGATGGATAGCTAGGAGGAGCTCCCATCCAGCCTGGGTGAGAGGTGGGTCATAGAAAACTTCTTCCAGGATAGAAAGATGAAGTGGTGCTCATGATCTGTATTTGCAGGACATTTAGTCAAAGGTAAATGCAAGACCAAGAACACAAAGGCCTTTGGGTATCATTCTAAGAACCCGAGTATTGTTCCTGGTGATGGGAAACCAACCATGGGTTTGATACAGTGGTGAGTCTTGTTGACATATTTCAAAGTGTCATCCACAGAGTAGGCCCAAGGCCCATTTGAGCTGAAACATTTTTCTAGGATATTATTCACATTTATCAGGATCATACATATGGAGAGATTCTCTCTGTGTTTTCCTTTATGTGTATGCGTGTGAGTACATGTGTGCTATTGTGCATGTGTGGAGGTCAGTGCCGGGCTAGCTGGTCCACAAGCTCTCAGGGGTTTTCCTTCTCTGCCTCCTGCTACACATGAGCTGCCTGGTTATGTGTGGATCTGGGGGCATTTGTATTTAGTCTCTCACATTTGTGTGGCAAGAACTTTATCCACTCTGCCATCTTCCCAGCCCCTCACACACACACGAAATTCTTGATAAGGCTGACTTAATGACATAAAAGAACTGTGGTTTAGGAGCTGCGAGACACGGTCTAATCTGCACTCTGCCTACACACTGTGTGGTCCTGGGAAATTCACTTCATATCTTTGATATTTGATTTCATAACCTCTAAACGGATTAAGGCTATCTACTCCATCTGATCATAGAGCACTGTGTCAGTATCAGGTGTTCCTCTGGTGTTTTTGAAGAGGATGCTGGGAACCTGAGGTCCAGGCAGGGGCATGAGAACAGTATGGCAAGGAGGTAAGGACATCTCTTACTCTTTCTCACTCTGTGCCTCCCAGGCATGTGCGTCTCCAGCCAGCCCAACGGAGTGTCTGAAGCTGGAAACAGCTCTGCTGATTTATAGGCAGGAGGCAGATTTGCTTTAATATCGCAACACAGAAAGTCAGTTCTCCTAAATAATCGGCTCGCAGATTTATAGCTGTGCTGCGTGCTCGGCTCGGTGCTGTCTCTGACCATGGCTGGTGTTTCACTCCGGAATGGCTGAAGTCAGCAACTTCCCCGACAAGGCACCGGGAAATAGATCCCAGGGCAGTCGGCAGCCCACTGGGTCAGCCCTTTTCTGCTGGCTTCTCTCCCTCCCACCACTCTGTTACATACTGTCAAGTCCTTGGGGACCTTCTCAGAGAGCTGGGGGCTACTTGGTTCCTATGATGCTAGAAAGGCCTGGCGAGAGAAAGGGCTAGGGCTTACAGGTCACTAACCGGGGACACCAGGGAGCTCTGAAACGCCTTTAGCCTATGTCAGTTACTGTTATGGTTTGGGGGTTGCAAATCAGGAAAGGGGGATGATAAGGTTCCTGGTTCCTAATAAAAACAATAGTGCATTTGCTCTGCAAATATTTAGATGACCGTATAATCCTGTAACCGTCCTGTGTGATTTACCACGTTTCAGCATGCTATTTTTCTTAACAACTCTCTAAGACTATTACTATCTCTGTGATACAAAAGAGGAAGGGGGTGTAAAAGCGACTCCTTGAAGGTCACGAAGCCAATGGGAGGGGAAGACCTTGAACCCGCGCTTCACTGTAAATGACACGCAGCGTCTACACTCTGTGTGTCTTGCTTCGCCGCTGCTATAGCCCTGTAAGACAGATGCGGCTCTGACCAGCCCCACTGCGTGGGGGAGAAAAGCCAAAGAGAGTGGGTGACAAGTGGCACAGCTAAGATTTACGTTCCACCTGACATGGGAGTCGCATCTTGTCTATTTCTCTTGCTGTGGTTCAGTCAGGCTACCACGAGAGGCCTCATTCCGGTTTGGCGGAGCAAAGAATGGTTTTGGAAACTAGAGGGTATAATGGGTGGCCCAGCTTCCTGAATACCTCTTTCTTTGTAATGGTGATGGTTGGCTTCCTTGCCATGTGCTGTGTCGAGTCCATCCCAGCTCAATAGCTCCATCTTCTAGCAGGAGTCCACCCTGCCCTGGACTCTATCATCCTGCCCTTCTCTTCTTTGTTTCTTACTTCTGACCTCCCCTCCATTTCCTGTTATCTTGGTCCTGGCTTTCTTTCCCTCTCCAGGCTGTGGAGCCTGCATGGGTGGATGAGCCACCTACTGTCATTCCTTCAGCCACTTGTTTTACACTCAAGCACAAGAACTGGTCCCTGTCACAATGAACTTATTGTTTAGTAGGTGGGGACAACACGAGGTAACAGTTAATAATTTTAGTACAAGTCAAGGGGTTTGGTGATTAAGCATACAGAACTATAGCAACCTAGGGTAGAAACACTATAGTCGTGTGTGTGTGTGTGTGTGTGTGTGTGTGTGTGTGTGTGTGCTCTGCATGCAGTATATTGGTGATAAGAAAGTCATTGCGAGATGGAAAAAAGCTCATCTTGATTCAAGCCAATTTTTTAATGTCAAGAGGCAGGTGAAAGGATTAGTGTTTTGTTCAGAAGGAAGAGCAGTTTGAAGGGACTCAAGTGCAGGACTGCACGGTCAATTGGGGTAGCTCTTAGGAAGTTGTTAAAGCTAGGGTACATGGACCTTAAAGGAGACATAGGAGGGTAAAGTTGCCAGGATTTGAGGATTCATGAGATGGGGCAGGCTTTATGCATGGACTTAAGTAATTAGAATTTTATTTTATTTTATTTTATTTTATTTTTGCACCTGAAGGGTATGAGTGGACTTTGAAAAGTGACACATGAAAATGAAAGACTTTTACAGCTCCCCACACATTCTGGCAGCTCTGGCTCTGTGGTCCATGGTCCGTACCATCACAACCCAAGGAAGCCAGTGACTCTGTGGTCCATGGTCCGTACCATCACAACCTAAGGAAGCCAGTGACTCTGTGGCCCATGGTCTAAACCATCATAGACCAAGGAACCCAGTGATGCTGGTGCAGAGAGGGTGCAGAGGAGGACTGAGGCTCTTCATGCATGTGTCAGAGTGCCATGGCTCCAGCATGGAGGTCAGAGGACAATCTGTGGAAGCTGATTTTCTCCTTCCATCATGTGGACCTTAAAGATTGAATTTACACTGCCAGGATTGGCAACACATGCCTTCATCTGCCGAACTGCTTTTTACTGAAGTAGAAAAATCGCTGGAGGTCCATGCATAGACATGATTTGATTGGCACTTAAATGTGTGGCTTCCTAGTCTGTTTCCTGTTGTGGTTATAGAATATCTGAGTGAGTAATAGGCTGTGAAGACACATTTATTTATCTGTGAATTCTGGAAGTCCTTAAGCCTAGGACACAGTCACAGCTCCAACAAGGACCTTCAAGTGGTGTCAGCCCATGGGAGAAGAGAAAGGAGACCGAGAGTCAAAAAGCATAGAGAGACTAAGCTGGGACTGACTGAAGCGCACCGCCATGATCAGAGCTTACTCCCTTGATAGCTCCATCAACCGTCTTGGAGCAGAGCCCCCTTCTTGGCCATCACCTTCCCAGCTGCTGCACTGGGGATGATGTTTTTTGCAAAAGATTGCCGGGGGATGCATTCAAATCATAGAAGTATTAAGAGCAAAGTAGGGGGCGCGAGCAGTGAGGAGATTTTCACCTAATCGAAATGAAGGACGTTGGCAGCTGGCATGAGAGGAAGCAGAGGAGGCGGGGGCTGGCTTCCGGCTACCTCACAGATGCAGCATGTTCAGCTGGGCTGTGCAGACTGTGTAAAACATGGTCTCGATGTGAGTCCCAGCTCCATGGTCTGTTCCTGTAGCACAGTGGAGTTGTTACTGCAGGAGATGAGCAAAGGCCTGGAGGAGTTTAAGCCTCCTTCCCCATGTGTAATCATAGATTGATTATTGCATAAACGGAGCACGGTGAAAATCTGGTATAGGAATCTAGGGGCTCATGAGACGACTCCCCGGTAGCAGTGTCAACAGACTTACAGCTCCCACCAGAGTCCAAGACTTGGGAATTTCATAAGTGAAAGATTACTTCCTGTAAGATATGAGTTAACTTAGTCACTCTGTCCCCTTCTATGGCTCAGCATTTCTAGGCACCTGTATACTCCATCTGCAGCCCCATTATGTCTTCCAGAAGGTGTTCTCTTCTTTGGCCCATTGCTAAGTGAAAGGATTTACTACAGCCTCTCATGTCGGGCCTAAATCAGGCTCTGTGAAGCTGACACATTGCTAAGAAGAAACTCTGGCACAAGATCTTAGGAACGAAAGGGTCTTTCCACATTTAATAACGGCTAGGTTATCCCCAAGTGATTTCCAGGGGAGTAGACCAAAAATTGCCCATCACTCCAAATGAAGTATGCCACAATTTCCTCTCTTTTCCAGTTGCTTTTTAATTTGCACACCACCTGCTCCTAGCTTCACCAGGGCAGACTCTGCCAGCATCACAATTCAGGATCTTGTCTTTCTGTGATGCACAACTCATCATGTTGTGGCGGGGCCCATCCCTACTCAGTGGTTAAAAGAAGTGTTTGCCAGTGTAGCAGACTTTATGTCCTGAAAGACATACACTGTCCTGCCTTTCTCATATTCAGATGAGTCTTTGGACTTGTTGGCAAAAGGTACCATACCATCCCCGTGGGCATCTGTGTATACTTGGCATCAGGCTAGATCCTAAGTGGGTCCAGGAGATGAAAAGAACAGAGAAGTTTTGATATCTTGCCTACTATTATACTTACTAAGCTAGAGACCTCAAGTGAGCTAATAATGTTGCTTATAGGCCTTTGAATTTGACAGTAGTAGGATGGGTCTGGTATCTGCCTTCAGTGGCTGTCACAGGAGTCAGAGGACATAGGGGAATACAGACACTGGCTTAACATGTGGTGATCACAGAATGTATGTTAGTTCTCCCTAATGCCTCAGGTCTCTGACTCTGTGGGTCTCACCATCAGCGACATGAGTAGGCTGAACACGAGTAGAGGTCAAATGCTTTGATGTCAGGGAACGTAGTTTGAACTCCTCCCACCCCTGCCTCCGACTGTGATCCTGGGAAAGTGAATCACCTCATCGCTCGCTCGTTGCTCCCATTTGGAAAAGAGATGACAGTCACACTGACTTTCAAAGGCTGTCATGTGGGCCAGCTGACTAGTCCACTCCTGGGAGCGCTTAGAACTGCTCAGGGCACAGAGTGAGCACTCTGTAGCTATGGGGAACCTCTGCTGTACAAGGTCCATTTGCTACTAAGATGATTACTAATAGTTCATAGTCAATAAGCTCTGTTACAACTTTAGGAAGTCCATTTGGATAGATGGTTTCATTAATCTGATAATCCTGAGATCATGTGTGACTTTTGTACTTGAGAAACCGAGATACAAAGAAGGAGGGAAATGCGAGGATAACACACTAAGTTAGAGCCAAAGTTAAGTCAGAACATGTTTCCCTGGCCCCCTAATCTATGAAGCTGACTCCCATCACTGTGGAGGATATGGGCCAAGTCCCTAAGCAGTGAGGAGCCTGCTGAACCCCTGATATCACCCCCACATGGAATGACAGCATCACTGTGCACTTTGAATGCCTTTTCCGCGTGTGATATAGCCCACATCCTTCTAGGCATAATTAGGTTCTACCACCTTTATTTCATAGACAAGGATGCTGAGGTCCAAGAGGTGATAGTCGTCAGCCCAAGGGTAAGCCACTGATGATTAGGAGCATTTCTCAGCGTAGCTTGCTCCCTTCGTTGGTGCCCCAGCCCAGTGGCTTTGTGGGCCACAGGAGCCCTTCCCACTGCCTGCTTTTTCAGAACATTGGACTGAGTCAGAAGACCTTGGGCCCAGTGGTAGCCCTTTTTCCGCATGAACTGTACAACTCTGATCTTGTCACTCTGAGCCTGCATCTTTCCATCCTCTGAGCAGTAATTGCCCTTACCACATCTGATCTCAAGTTGGGGGGCGGGGGCAGGGAGAGAGAGATGAGTGTAACAACCAGAGGGAAAAAGACTGCAGGCAAGGTCACGAAGAGCATGCCAAGTTATTAACACTTCAGAAACAAGAATTCCCACAACATGTAAGTTCTTTTAAAGTACGCCATTCAGTAGCTTTTAGTACTTATATTGTTGTTCAATGTATGCACTTCCATTATATTTTCCTCAGGTCTTAAAGAAGTCATATAACTGTGGCAATTGCTTTCAGACTTTTTCCATTTCAAATCGGTATTATGACATTCTTTCACTTGCTATAATGCCTTCTTTGTTTATTTGTTTTGTTTTGGAGATTAGGGTTTCTCTGTGTAACCTTGGCTTGTCCTTGACTTGCTTTGTAGACCAGGCTGGCCTTGCACTCACAGAGATCCACCTGCATTTGCCTCCTGGAGTGCTAGGATTACAGGCATGTGCCACCATGCTCAACTTCATTTGCTTTCGTGCCTTAAATTTTTATCTACTTTGTTAAGGTCTAAATACTTTATTGTTCTGAAGACTGAATAATATCCCACCACATCACCATGCCACCTGTACTTTCTCTGTTGACATGCTCATGGATGTTTGCTTTGTTTCTCTGTTTTGGTTACTACTGATCTGTGCATGCACTTTTATATGAATATTGCTTTAGGTTCCCTCAAATACACACACACACACACACACACACACACACACACACACACACACATACGGCTAGATTTGCTGGCCATGTGGTAGCTCAGTGTTAACTTATGAGAAACAAAACAGTTTTCTAAAGTAGTTGAGCCAATGTACACCCACTAATAACGTATCAGCTCCAATTTCATTGCCTTCTAGACAGTGTGTGGTAGTCTGTAAGGTCACATTTTTTTTAAGGTCAGATCCTTATTCTGAAAACCTTCCCACCACTAAACACCCACCTAAGACTGCCCACTGAGAGAAATAAGATAGGGTTTTCCAAGTTTCTAGATTCAAGAGAAAGAAGACATCTAGCTATCTTGTATTTCTAAAGCAGATTTCATGGAAAAAAACATAATTAGTGGCTTATACTTTCACATTTGCCACGATTCTTCACAATTAGGGTCTTCTTAGTTACCATTTATTCTTAAGATCTTTGCTTTACACTTGTCACCTAGAAATGGTTTTTGGGTGTTCATCTAGGAGTGGACTGAGTGACTTGGTGCCAGGTCTGCAACCATCATGCTGGTTCTGCAGTCAGGCATCCCTGGGTGCTTCACCCTGTGGGTGGCAGTGACCTCATCAGTCTGATGGTGCTGACCACTGCCATTGATTGCATAGTGCTGCTGCCTCCAGCTGAGATCCCACCATGTGGCTGTGTGATGCCAACCCAGGGCTGCTGCCCTGCCCGTGGGCATGATGGCCGCAGCCTGGAATACTGGGTGATGAGAGCGCACACCCACACTGCTGGTTTAGGTGTTTACTATGATACAGGCTTGTGGTTAATTTAAGATATATCCTTTTTAATTACAAAAAAGAAGCTTATTTGTAGAGCAATACCATGTTGAGGGCAACAGAAGTGGCCTGCAGACCTTGCTCACTTCAGCTCCTGATGTCATGGAGATTGAGCTGAGTGGTCGACTTATGTTAGTGTGTTTGTGTGAATACCTAGCAGTGTGTTCTCACAACAGAGCTACATAACAACTCAGTTCCCAGAATGAATTTCTGCTGTCAAGGGGCACAGACATTGTACATGGACATGGTTTACAAGAAACTTTGATATACCTACTACTAAAATAATCGCCATGCAGATGAGGAGACGGAAATAGAGGCCATGAATTGCCTACAAGGGCAGAGCAAGGGCCTTCTGAAGAGGGGCAATCTAAAGCTACAGTTCTGGTGCTTAATCACTTTTTTGTTGTCATAATATTTTTTTAAAAAAATCATCTGAAATATCAATTCAGTCTGGATTGATGCAGTTTTAGATTACAGACATCTGTGGGCAGAGCCTTGACTTGTTATGGTGCCTTTTATAGAGTACATGGTCCTATGACATCAGTGTTGGAGAAACACTGTGAACAGCAGCAACAAGCAGAAATCGCCAGACTCCAGCTTCACTTTTCCCAAGGCCTCCTTGGTTCTGTCATTCAGATGTTTCTCTTGTTCGTTCACATTCTAATGACAACTGAACCCAAGAAATGCTTTTGTTGCAGAGTGGTAATCTATACTGGGATAAAGAGGTGACTAGGTAAACTTTCTTCTGGAACTTCCAGGAGTAATTGTTCATTCTTTCTATATATCCAGGGTGATTTAAATTGCAAGTAAAATCTGAATTGTGGGGTTTTTTAGGATTTATGTTGCTGTGGTAAGCTCTGTGACCGAAGCAACTTGGGGGAGAAAGGGTTTTTTCATTTATGCTTCTGAATCACAATCTGTCATCAAAGCAAAGTCAGGGCAGGAACTCAAGACAGGAGGCGGGAGCTGGAGCAGAGGCCATGGGGAGTGCTGCTTGCTGGCTTGTTCCTCATGGCTTCCTCAGTCTGCTTTCTTATAGCAGAACCACTAGCCTAGGGGTGGAGTCACTCACAATGGACCGGGCTTTCTCAAATCAGTCACCCATTAAGACAATACACTATAGACTTGCCTACACACAATCTCATGGAGACATTTTTTTCAACTGAGAATCTTTCTTGCCACATGACTATAGCTTGTGTCAAGTTGACATAAAACTAGCCAACACATAGGGTGGCCCTTTTCTAATCATATATTTCTATGACAAAACTTCCTCTTCCCTTTAGAAGCAGAGAAGGACATGCCGATATTTGAATGTCCCCTCCAAAGCTTCCATGTGAAACCTGAGCTATGTGTGACGGATGAGGATACAGAACTCTGAGAAGGAAAAAGCAGGTCACGAGGCCCTCATGGCTGGGATTAGAGGAAGCTTTAAAAAAATAGTTTCCATCACATGAAGACATCTATGAACTAGGAAGTGACTTGATCTGCCAACCATATTGGCTTTGGCTTTCTCAGCCTCTAAGACCAGTGAGAAAGGAGCTTCCGTTTTATGTACACCGCCTGGACTGTAGGATTTGCTATAGGAGCTCCAATGAGATAAGGCAGTAAGGGATCCTCATTCTTTTTACTCTTCTTCCCAAATTGTGTCTTAGAGAGTTCAGATAAGGAAAGAAGACATCACGAGACTTAGCTCCTTTCTCTCCCCCAAATGTCATGGTTCCCTCAAAATAGGATGCTATATTCCACTGTCCCCTTGAGGAAATGGGCCACCATCCTCCCCAGCCCAATTCAGCTCCTTTTCCATACTCCCTTTTCAAGCCATACCCAAACTTGGTGCCGTCCATCTCACCAACTCTGTCCCCATCCCTCTCACCCCAGCCCACGGTTTCTCATACACCAGCTCTCCATGTGACTTAGCTGCTGTCTACCTTCTGCACTCTGCCCTCCTGCGCCAACTGCCTGAGCAGCCAGATGATATTCTGAAATACAAATCAGATCAGGGACCTCCCTGTGCAAAAACACGCGATGAGTTATCACTGAATTGAATGACATTTAGATTTCAGTCAGGCCAGACCCTTTGCCGTCTTGTTCCTTTCGATACCTCCCGCTTCTCCCCCCCCCCCCCCCCCCCCCCCCCCCGTGCTGCTGTTAGCCTCTCGGAATGCGGTGTGGTTCATCATCTGGGCCTCTTCGGGAATGTCACATTCTGAGTTTTGCCCACCATGAGCTTGCCTAGCCCTTCTTTCCTGTCACAATCCGTCTCTTGATCCTATTTGGTTTTCATTTGTAGCAGTTATCACTAATGTGTCACTTATTTGATGGCCCATGACTGTCTCTGTGATAAAAAATCTGCTCTATGAATTTTATTTCTAGGCCTGATGCCCAGGGAAGCATGCTAAGCCATAGGTCCTAACTATATCTCTTTAAATAAAACATGGGGCACATGTGGTTCCAGTCTTGTCCTCCTGCCTACTTTATGTTTCAGAGCCTGAGTTTAGAGGTGGTGACAAGTCACCTATGTCCTGCTAAGCTCATTTGCCAGTGAGGAACTACATCATCACTAAGCCCTTATCTTGAATGTGACCTCTGTCTGTGCCTTTTCTGGACACAGTGCCCAGTGCACGTGGTTTTTCATGGGATACCTTCTCTGTCTCCGCACCCTTTCCATTTCTTCTTTCACAGAACTTGTGTTTACTTTGTTGTTTATTTCTCATTAACTTCTGCTGTACTGTTGCAAAGGCATTGTATACCAATAGCTTTGGGAGACCTAGAGAGAAGATGCAGTGATTTTACTCAAGTAGCCTTTGGTGTGCGTAGGAAACTGAGGAAAAGCAAGATGGACATAGCACTGCTGAGTTGTAGCAGAGCACTAGTCAGGGACATTTGTTACTGCTCGTGGGTGCTAGGCTAAACTCACTTACTACTCGAAGAAGGCATAGATAAGGTTCTGCCAAGGACTCGCTGTATTATGTCACCTTGTCTATATTGTACTGAAATAAGGATGAAAGAAACCTGCATTTGAAGCATCACCGCACAGTGCTGTGACTATGTTATATTTGTGTTAACTTACAATGCTTGGTGTTAAAAACAAAATGCTTACTATTTTCCACTCAAAATCACTTGATGCCATTCAGGTAGTGATGTTGACAAAGAGGTTGGCATCAGAGTCTTGTCAGTTTGAGCCAGAGTGGCTCTGAGGGCACAGCCGTGCAAACATTTCTTTTTGTCCCTTCAAACACTGTTGCCCCGGGGTTTGCTCTGATGCTGGGGACGCTGGACTGGATATGTTGCTTGGCAGAGCCAAGTGTGCATGTCTTTCTATAAGCACATACCAAACTAGATAGAGCCAATAGATAACAAAACAGAGACCAGATATGGTGGCTCACAGAGTAAGTACGTGGTTGGTGACACAATACTTTCCCAAAGGATGGATGCAGAAGTCCGCTACTTCAGTGTGGTAGCACACCAGGTGTGCCAGGTGACTCTGGTCAGCTCTGGGTTTCCGCAAGCAAACATGGACTCTCTAGTTACCAGGACTAGCCTGCAGCAAAGGGGGCTGACAAGAATCTGTGTTCTCACCAAGCTTATGTTCCAGGTGGTAGTGGTAATGATGGAGTGTGCGTCCCACAGAGAATGGCTCTAGCCAGTTAGGAAAGTAGCCATGGTACAGTTTTCAAGGGGCACTCAGGGAAAGTGGAGCCTAACCAAGGAGGAGGGGAGCAGCCAATCCTACTGAGGAGAGGGCATGCTAGGCCATAGGATAAGTGGTCCAGGGGGAGGAGGGGCTAGAGTGGGAGGCGAGTCCAGGGGCAGGGGGTGTGCACCAGAACTTGCACCAATCTGACGGGAAATTCTGAGGCTTTATTTTGACCCCTGGTCAGTGGGGCACCACTAGAGCATTTTCCTCAGAAGCATCATGTGACATGTTTAAAGAGACTAGACTTAGTGTCAAGTAGAAGAGGTGGTCTTGAGAGGAATAGACCTTCATCATAGTCCCCCAGGTGGTACTTGCTGCTGGGTTGGCCTCAGATGGGAGCAGTGGAGTAGGCAAGAGGCACACAGTTATAGCAGAAGTGGAAGGCCCAGCCAGCACGATGTGTTCTAAATGATCATTGCTTAGTGGAACAATGGTAACACTCGTAAACATAGTGTCTCTTTTTATGACTTAACATTACATTTATTTAGTGTGTGTGTGTATGTGTGTGTGTGTGTGTGTGTGTATGTGTATGTGCACTTGGTGGCTTTGAACATAGTGTAGTAGTGTGTGTCTGTGTGTGTGACTCAGAAGACAACAGTCATTTCCTGCTTGTAAGCTCACATGAGGGGACAGATCTGCTTTCAATTAGCTTTGCCCAAACAACTGTGGGAGTGGGTTCTCTCCTTATACCACATTGTTTCTGGAGATGGAACCTAGGCTGTCAGGCTTGGTGTCAAGAGTCTTTACTGGCTGAGCCATTTCACTAGCCCACTTTAATGCCTTTTTTTTTTTTTAAATAAAATAACAGTTTAGTGACTAGCCTCTCAGGATCCTCACTTGTTTTGTATGAAGGACCGGCAGCCCTGATCCCAACACCAAGACCACACAATGGAGTTGAGTTAGCTGAGCTAGGATACATCATACACTAGATCTCAATCCGATTTTCTGTTTTTCTTCCCTATATATCTCGGGATCTGATTTCTTGTTGAATTGTTACCATCTTGAATGACATCACTCATATCCATCTAAAATGCCATGCAACCAGGTGAGGGTCCCCAGCACCGGGGAGAGATTTCCTGCCTCCCACAAGACCCCCTCTAGCTTTGCCTTCTGCGGGTCTCCCCAGCTCTAATACCATGATATGGCCGAATTCAGCCATTTCTTGCACTCTCATTACTGTCTGACCAAGATTTATGAGTTGATAATTGTCTGTAGTAATGCCGCAGAGTATCATATGTGTTGGGGGAACTAACCTTCCTGGTGACATTTAGAATTAAAGGGAAAAGTGAAAAGTGTAATTTCTGCAGTACCGAACAAGGTAACATGATCCAGCCTGGCTAAGAATCCAGGCCTTTGGATTTCCCTACGGAGGAGACGTGAAGCTGGGCATAGAGGACAAGTCCTCTCGAAGGTTCATTTCACAAATTAATCTTTGAAGGCACCACCACATCCCCCTGTTGCCTCTAGGTGCATTCTGAGTGACGTTTTCCAAACAGAAGTATGACAACAGCTCACACCTCTGAGGCCTTTATTGAGTTATTTTTACATGCCATTTAAAAAACACTTTTCCTCCCTTGGAGTAAATCTAATTGAAATCAGACCTCTCCCCTCATCCAAGTTTGCAAGCCAGAGATCACTGTGCGTGAAAGAATGACATCATGGAAAGGCTCCCAGCTCAGTGGTGAGGCCTGGCCACTCATTTTCCTGGAGCCCAGAGCACAAAACTAAGGACAAAATAGGCAGAGACAATGAAGAAAAAAAAAGCATTGCCTAAATCTTACCATGAAGCTTCTAGCCTGCCCAAGACATCTGTGGGGCATTTCTAGTTCCCTGTTGTGGATGGCTAACACTGTGTCACTGAGTCATTGGGCCACTTCCTAAAGGGACGTGGCTCCTGGCATGGGTCCTATGAAATGAATCATAAAAATAATAGTAAATTTGAAAGTCTAGTAAATATGAAAGTGTGAGAATGCCTTCCCTCCATGCAGGCTGCCTTGGCTTACAGATCAATGCAGTTTTATTGTACCAGGCACTGTACTCGGTCCTCTAAAACAGTCTGTAAAATTCCAAGGAGTTCACAGAGCAGAATGTCTCTGCCCCGAGAAAGGCCAGAGCTGAGCTCTACTTGGAGAGTTGGCTTGGGTTTGGGGTTAGGTGCTGATGAGGCTGGCTTTGTAGCAAGGGAAACCAAAGCCATTGCCTATAGAGGCAGAAATTCAGGATCAATGACAGTCCTGTAAGCCCAGTCCTGTAACGAGCTGGGTGTTACAATAAGGGTATAGAAACTGGGACCTCATGATGGCATGGCTATATTCCTATTTTCCATTGATATATTCAGAATGCCCTGGTCACGAGGAGAGGTTTCACTATTGTTTATAATCCTGATTTACAGGCAGCCTAACGTCTCTGAAAGTATTGATTTGCACCACCTATTTGAACACTGCCTTGGAAACTGGCTTGTTTTACACATTTACATGTTACAGCTTTCTCATGTATTGTTGGCCTTCTTCCTACAACTTTAAAATGGCCCAATGCACACATTTATCTGTACTGCACAGCAGTAATAATTATTGGTTCCTCTTGAGTTATCACCATGTTACAATTCTAAAGTGAAGCTGACCTTAGAAAAAGCAGTGTAAGAGTCTGGATCTTAAATGGCCCCAGTGGTCCATACAGTAAAGGCTTGTTCCCCCGGAGGCACTGCTGAGAGGTGGTGTAACCTTTAAGAGGTGGGGCTTAGGGAAAGGTTACTAGTGATGCGCCTTTGAAGAATTTCATCTCCTCCTGTATCTTTACATCTTGGCTACAAGGTGGGCAGCTCCCACTGTGCTGTGCTGCCTTGCCACAGACCCAAGCAATGGGACCAATTACACACAGAAACCTCTGAAGCTGTGATCTAAAATACTCCTCTTTTGTGTCTGAATTGTTTACCTCCAGCGTTTTGTTACAGTGGTGGAACACTGACAGACGCAGCACGTTGGGTCTCTAAACTATTTTAGTGTAGCAAGGTCTACGTTAGCGGTTGTCATTATTTATTTGTAAGTGTAAGTGGCATAGTTCTCCCAGGAATGCATGACGTAGTTCAAACTGTCTTCGCTTGTTCCTGACCCCAAGACTTGGCTTCCCCTCAATTCGCTGTGCCTCATCTTTGTGGAGTCTGCTTTTTGCCCTTTTGGTTTAGTGTCAAGACTCTATTTCTTAAACAGTCTGGCTTTCAGCTCGCTGAAAACGTTCGCTCAGCCCTCTCTTACCACTCCAGATGGCTTCAAGCGAGCTCTCAGCTCACATCTGGCTTCTTGAACCACCACCTGGAGGTCCTACTGTGGTTTGTTTGGTACACTTGTGACCCCGTGTCCCAGAAATCCCCACCAGTCATGCGCTGGAGTAGCTGCAATGATCTGCGCATAGCTGCTAAAAGCGGCAGGGATTTTGTGAGGCTGTAGCTTAAAATCTGAGTTGTGTCACTTGCAATTAAATAAAGTGCCTCAAAACCAGGGTTGGTATCAGCTCAAAGCTCATTGCTTCCAAATGTGGTTGACAGTAGTATCTCCACCTGTGGATAAGGATGACTGTAGAGTGATGTCATGGGGCAACCACTTCCCAGTCTATTCTGTGATGTCATGCAGCCACTTGACAGCAAACAAGCAAGTGGCATTTGTAGCACAGAGCATGGTGGAGCTACAAACTCAGGCTTCGTGGCTTAGGATGGTTAAGTGCTTAGCAGCACACTACCAAGGGCAGCGATGGCACCGTGGCAACTAAGGCTGCTCAAACTTCTGACAGGCACACCGCTTATGGTTGCTACCTCAGCTTGCTTCCTTGTGGGGCCATTACCAGTTGCAGGTGGAGGCTCACTATCTATTCATTTTTGGTGCAGGCTATTCCTTTCTCAAAGTTGCCTCAGCCTTAGCCTGTTGGGTGGATGAGGGTAAGGATGCAGGCTTACAATAGTGATGGATCTTTGGTAACGTCTTTGACCTCACAATGTGGCAGGTGAAAAAAGTCTGCCAGCTAGGTGCTAGTTTTCAGTAGGGCGTGAGTTCCTGGGGCTCAGAGAGGTATGGCTTGTACGTGTCTCATCCTTGGTAGAACCTGCCGGTGATAATAACCTTTTCAAAATGGAGTGGGTCTCTCTGTGTGAGTGTGAGTGTACACACCCATGCACATGCCAGTGCCAGCACAGGTATGCCTAGTGATGACTATTGACTGGTGTCATGGGGAAACTGCTAAGGAACCTAGAAAATAATAAATGGCCCCTGGGCTTGGCACGTTCATAAAGTTCATATGATGATAACTAGTTAAGGCTTTCCAAAGGCTCCGAGGAAACAGCCAGTGTGACCCCTGACACTCACCAGCTTCACATGTTCTATAATTAAACTGCCTTCAAGTGACTTATAACCCAGGGTTTTCCCTCTTCCTAATAGACTGTCTTGGCACCTTTTGGGACTTGGCTGTTAACCCGGCTGACTGTATTTCAGGAACACTCTTGGGTTCTGGAGAATAAAGAGCCATTGCTGTGCTTACAAAAGAAAGCTTTCTTCCAAGAGCACACCAGGGCTACCACCATCCCCGGTGACTAAGCCGCATGGCCCAGCACGTCTCTGTCAGGAGTGTCACAGCCTCGGTTTTGAAGCCTTTGAGCACATCACAATACATTCAGAGATGAAACTGCTCTTCAGTTGAAAAGTCACTGGAGAACTGGGAGCTGTAAGGCCATGGATATGAATTTGTTTTTGTAAAAAACCTGCCTCCAGCATGCCGGTGGTTTCATTTCTATAATAGCTATTTTAATTGGGTAGCTACGGATTGTGGACACATGTCTTGTGTCTGTGGGTTTCCTCACTAAACCAGAGCTAGCACTAAATGGTCTTAGTGAAAACTGAGGCTAGCTCACTGTTCCTTCTCTTCAACACATTGCTAACAGTGACAAACAATTCCTAGCATATCTGTAAACAGGACACTCTATGAAATGTTCTGTGTAAGATCATCATCCGGAGCTGTCCGAGGTGGTTGCTACCAGGGAGGATAACTGAGCCTGAGTGACAGCTCCATGCCTCCTAAGTGGGTTTTAACACAGAGGAGGGCAGGGGTGAGGGAGGAAGAGTGTGGTTCTTGAGGCGAACACGAGAACCCGACCCAGGAAGCTTAGGGTCGCCGTGCGCGCATGCATGTGTACGTACATGTGCATGCTTTAACCATTAGCGTTATGACGGGGTGAGGTGGGAGGCATTTCATCAGGGAAATGACAGATTATCAGATCAAACCTACCACCTTAGGGTGGTTGGACTGTATGGATTTCCTTGTGCCATCAGTGGCTTGGCAGAGTTTGCTGTGGGGCCAAGTGGGCAAGTTAGATGTGGTTGCTACTCATTTCCAGAAATGAAAGAGCGTCTGGTGTGTTTTCAGAATTGCATCTGTGTTTTTTTTTTCTTTTTTTCTTTTTTTACTGGGAAAGGATGGCTTGGGAAGATAAGCTCAATGTCTGGGCAGGCGGTTAGAAGTCCTAGTCAAGGGTGTTCTGTGGTGCTGGAATCTAAATATATCAGCCCTTAGACCAGCACTTGGGACACACTGTCTGGTGTGACCTGGGCACTGACAGGAATATGGCCACATTATAAATGTGGATTCATCTGCTCTTTGGCAACTGAGAATGTTTACTGAATGCCCGTTGTGTGCCTGGAACTTTACCAGTCTTGGAGATGCAACCCACAGGGCAGACAAAGGGTGATGCCATAGAAATAATAAAAACGCGTTTAGCCAAGAGGCCAAGAAGTAATAGAAGCAGCAGGGAATACACAGTTCTAAGCCACACTAGCCCATGAGCTCCATGAGGACAGAGTTTGTGATTGCTGCTTGTCTTTCCTGATGCAATGCTAGCAGATAGAGCAGTGTGTGTCACATAGTGCATAATTATTGTTAGATAAACATAACAGTCACTGTTCCAAACACACACACACACACACACACACACACACACACACACACTCACACACACACACGCATGTAACAAGTCACCTCATTTTATAAGTGCCCTGTAGAGTACACAGACTGTTAATACCTCTGTCCCCAAAGAGGTAACCTGCAAAGCTAATGTCTAAGGTCCCTACTTGGAGTCACTTCCCAGTGCAAAAGAGACAGTGTATTAAGGATAAGCTCCTGGCGTTTTTTAGGGCACGGCAGGGAAGGCTGCCACACTCAGTGACGTAGGAATACAGTGTCACTGTTTGGATTTGAGCTGCAGGGATGGGGCAGAACCCTGTATTAGTTCTTCTCTCAAAAGATGATCACCTTGGCAGTTGATAGCTTTCTATCAGGCACATACACCCCTCCATAGCATACACTTCATTAGACATTCACCCTGTGTGGTAAAGCTCATGCTAGCAGCCGTGAGGAAGTGGAAACACAAGCCTGAGTCTGTGCTTTCAGAATCTGTGAGGTTCCACATGCTGGAGGCTGGAACCGTATGGAGAGCTGGGGCCTGTGGCCAGCCATTGCAGACCTGAGGAGAGAATGCCTTTGACTTCTTCATAATAGAAAAGGGCCTGGCACCAACCACAAATATCCCTGAGGGCCACAAGATGCAAGAACCTCCACTGTGGGGCTTGAGGACCCCCCTGTCATCCTGGGAACTCTGCCTTTGCTTGGTAGGCTTTTGGCTACCCAGGAGACTCAGGTTGGATGAGGTGTCTGGAAACCCTCAGAGAGCAGCAGCTGGAGAGGCAACAGTATGGGAGTACGTGGTTGTGAACGCCAGGTACGCAATGACATAGTGATGGGCCTTACTCTAGTCACCCACTGATTTCCCTCACGAACATGGCCACTGGCAAAGGTTGGCCTCTATTGAGTCCTCCGGGACCACCTCTGCGGCAAGTTCAACTGTAGTTCGCCCTGAGTGTGGAGGCTGCCTTCCCCGATGCTGTGCTCCCTTGAACAAAAGAGCTGTACGCACGCTCCTTCGCAATCATGAAAAGCCGCAGCTCCGCACTATGCTGGGCTGGGACCCACTGAGGTGTCTCCTTGCTGCCTTGTGAACCCTGGGAAGAAGCCCCAGCTGCGGGGAAGAACAGGCTGTCAGAGTAGCTTGCTTTGGTTCACAGTGCCAACCCACCAGTCGTCAGGCCTCTGATTGATGGAGGTCTATGCTATGGGTCTATGTGAACTTGGGATGTTTTTCAAGGGGAAAAATATGGTCATGAGGCAAGGGCTGGCCAGGTTTGAGATAAGTGTGAAAAACACATTACAAAAGGAAACAAACCCAAAGTTTCCTGACGAGGGAAACAGCCCGATTTAAGGCTGTCTCTGTGTGCATGTGTCCCTGCAGGGCTGAAGGCTGGTTATGTGACAGTGTGTGAGCATGGGGGTGGGTCTGTACAAGTGTTGGAGACCAAAGAGAAGAGACGGAACACGGACGTGGCTCAGGAAGGCAGGATATTAATCATGCTAAAAGCAATCTGGCCCCATGGGATTTAGAAGGATCCAACTAAAATCGATGGGAAATTTTATGAGACAATTTTCTTCTTGCCGGCTATGGGGACTGTTTGAACTCTCACAGAGCTTTGGGGTGGGGCTGGCTCAGAGTCTTTCCAGCTCTCACACCTGCGTGTGAGGCTACATCTTTTTCATGTTGGTAGCTTGGAGGTGAGTCATTTTGGAGGACTGCGGCCCTGACCTCGTGACTTCCTGGCTCCTTAGCTCAGAACTCAGGCCTTTTGCTCACAATCAGGAGGTGTGTGGGGCAGGAGGAAGAAGGCTGGAGGGCCGTGGCCAGTGTGCTTTGTCTGTGGTGTTCAGATCGGTGGACAGGGCAGCAGACGCACACAGGCCTGCAGGCCTCAAGTGGTGCCTGTGGCTCCTTATTTCTTCTGAACCTATCTAGACGCCTGATAAGGTGTTTTTGTTTTCCTAGCTCTCCTATTCTCCCCGCCCAGGCAGCCTTCAGTTCAGACTACTACCTGCCACTGCCTGCTGCTTCTGGACGCAGCTATCTTTGATGGGCTCTCTCTTTAAACTGATGCTCCACCATCAGTCAGAGTGCCAGGGAGCAATTTTCATACTGTGTTGGGTCTTGTCGCTTAAACAGGATTAATTATGAACTACTTCAAATTTCCATTCGGAAAAGCACAGAAAACACTGGTTACGGCTCCTGTGGCCTCCACTGAGCTTTGGGTCACAGTGACTGTTAAGCCAGCCCCTTTCTCAATCCTGGAGGTGAGTACCAGGTAAAGCCAGTATAAAGTAACTCTGAAGGTGCCTTTACTGTACACACAAATGTGTGTGTGTGTGTGTGTGTGTGTGTGTATGTTTGTATGCATGTGTATTTGTGTGTGTGTGCACGTGTGTGTGTGTGTGTGTGTGTGTGTGTGTGTGTGTGTGTATGTATGTGTGTGTGCTTCTGTGATTGCTGACATTATCTGCACATGGCCTTTGGGGGACCATTTGTCAAGTGTCAGTAATTCCACTTGTTAGTGCTGAAAAGAGCTCAGTGTATACCTGCAGCATGTAGAAAGATGCTCTAATACAGCACAAGTGATGACCACTCGGTTGTCTCTTAGTAGCCCCCAAAACCATGCTTTAATAATATAAAATACCACATAGTAGTTAAACAAGATCTACATGCACTATAGACATAATGTTATATAAAAAAGAAGCAGGCTGCAAAACTGCTCATTTTTCATGGCCAAGTTAAAGACACAATCCTTCTCTTTAATGAAGCATTCTGTGAAAAATCCCATTCAGATGAAATCAATTGCCTTCTCTCTCCTATAGAGCGTTATAACTTTGTAACTTATATCCAGTAATACTCATATTGGATAGCAGAGTACTGCAGAGTTTTTGACAGCCTTTTGCTGTATCATAGTGCCTGCTCCCCGAAATCTGATTTTATGCTCACATAGCCATTATGCTTTCTGAGGATGTGGCTTGACTGTAAAGCACTTGCCTGACATGTGTGAGGTCTTTGGTTCAACCTCAGAACCATAAAGTGAGTGAGCGAGTGAGTGAGTGAGTGAGTGAGTGAAGAAATAAATAGTGTCTTTGCCAGGTATGATGGCCCATTCTTCTAATTTCTGTACTGGGAAGGCAGAGGCAGAAGGATTGGTGCAAGTTTAAGGCAAGCCTTGTACACACTCACAGTGAGCGCTAGTAGAGCTAAGGCTACATAACAAGATCCATTCCCCAAACAAACAAGCCAATTTTAAAAAGGCCTTTATAACTCACTTGTTCAGGGATGGTTTCCTACCCCCCACCCGCCAACACACAGGCTGTGAGCCTGACTGCAAGAGCTGCATCTCTGGCATTGCTGTACCTCAGCTCTTGGTGACAATAGATAATTACTTGTGTATGGTGGAAAAAAAAAAAAAAGCACACGCATGTATCTTTAAACAACTCTACCTATCATTTCCAGAGAGCTTTGTTATCCCTCCATTTCTAATGAGGAATTGACATCAATGCCTTCCACCAGGGACTTTTCTCTCGTCATTGAGAGCAGTGAGAGACAGCAACCCAAAGTCTGTTACCCTAAGCTGCCTTACACTCAGCAGCAGGAAAGTGAGCTGACTGAGTGACATCACTATGTCCATTTAGAGGAGAGAAGATGGGCACTTTTCCAGGAGCCAGAGAGCCAGAGGTGAAGAACCTGAGAGGTCCAGTGAGGAGGCTGACACCTGGAGAGGGAGAGGAGGTTCATCTCAACTTTGCATAACTGCAGAACATATTTGCATGTGTGTTAGGTGCTAGGCAACACCAAGACAGAGGCAGAGGTGAGCCAGAGTGAAAAGTTGGAAAGGCGACTACTGAAAATACTACGGCAGAATGGCGTGCAATAGATGCCAGTTCTTTTCCTTGTATCAGGAAGGGCAGAGCCGGGACCAAATTCAGGCTTCCAGAACCCATTCAGCCCCACCTCTACCTGGCAAAGCCATCAGGAGTTCACGCCTGCATCCTCTTACTGCACAGAAGAATACTGGGGTTTTTCTGACAGCCCTTCACTGTGTCACAACAGCTCCGTCTGATTTTATGCTCGCATGGCCATTACTCTCTATTAGCATACTAATAAATGTTTATGGGATTATGCTGTATAAACGATAACTTTTACATATTATTAATTAACCTCATACATTACACGGGGAGCTGTTGAGCATTTACTGACTTGTAAAACCATATAGTGCCATGCAGGGAGACATGTCGGCAAAATGACTCTTTGCTCTAACTGGAGGAAGGGATGTATTTCCCATTTGCGGGACCCTTCACTCAAGCCTCAAAGGTGCTGACTTTAAAAGCAATTTGGTCCTTCCTCTCCTCAGCTCTGACCTTGGGGTCAATATTTAAATCTCCCAAAGGCTATTCCTTTGCTTCCAGGCTGAGAATAGCAGCAGCAGTAGGTATCTATGGGGTCCCTGGCCCATGACAAGCACTCAGCAGACACAGGGTGAGTGAAGTTGAGCTGATGCTGCAGGTTGATGACTGGAGACGACAGGGAGTCAAAGTTCCATCTTCTTGGAGGAAATCCACAATGGCAGGGACTTCTAAGAGTGGGCAGCACATGTTCCCAGCAGAATGTTCTAGAGGGATAGGAGAAGAGGCTGCAAGGCAGGAAGTGTGCATACAAAGGGTACCATGTTTTTAGGACCATAACACGCACTTCTCCCCCGTCCCAAAAGTGGTGGTGGGCGATTTGGGTGCGCCTTATGGTCCAATTGCTGTTTTTCTTGTCTTACTGCTCTAAAAACTGGGTGCATCTTATGGTCAGGTGCATCTTACAGTCCAAAAAGTACGGTAGCCTTCTATTGTCCTTAGGAAGACTCCAAGGCTCTGAGACATTAGGGCCAGAAGGAAAGCACAGCAAGGAGCATTTAGCTTTAGCGTGAAGTTGCTGGCTAGCTTTGCAATGTAGGCTAAACACACACACACACACACACACACACACACACACACACACACACACACACGGGTTCTCTCTCCTCATGCCTCTGTAGCTACGTGAACTTGGGTGATGATAGGAAGAGAGATTGGAGAACAGTTTCTGCAACAGGCGAGGTTGGTCGTTGGAAAACACTGGTTGGCACTTCCATCCAGGCCCCTGTGCATGGTGCCTGTAGTTGAACAGCCCTACGGCTAGAGCTATGAAAAGATGTAAAGATGCCATAGACAAGCCCAGATCTACGACATGGGGGACGGGTCCAGGCTCTGTCTCTAAAGTATTATGCAATTTTAGCAGAGCGTCTCTGTCCTCTGCATCCCGACAGATTGATCTTGTATCCATAAAATGAAGCTGTCATATATACTAGGCCACTGTCTCTGAGCTAGATGAGAGCCCAATGAGATAAGAATTAAATAAAACTAAGATGATGGATGTAATTAAAGTTCTTTGTGAACAAAAAGGGATGGCCTATCTATAGACACACTCAGAACATTCTGCCTTGTTTCAAATGAGCTATGTTTTCACTTTGTACTGTACAAGGATATAAGATCTTTAAGTATAAAGCAATATTTTAGAACTTTTTATTTATCAATGCATTGACTCAATATACATTTATGAAAGACTAATCACAGAGCAGGTGTAAGTGGCCTGTCCCTAAGGGGCTTGTTCCCTAGTAGATGAGAGAGTGCTAGATGTATCCATAACAAAAATAAAGAAAACCAAGACTAAAGTTTAGTGTCCAAGATGGTTCCCTGTGCATAACCTCTGTCCTGACTGCAACAGGACACTCTTCACCTTCCCGGTACTCTCCTGTGTCAAAGAAACAAAGCTGTTGATTATCATCTCTTGTGGTGTCCACACCATTGCTGGTTCTGTGTGTTTACCTGTTTATGGACACACATTTGGAAGGGGCACATATTGATGGCTGAGTCCAGGGTTCTACTGCTGACAGGGCTCGATAGAAAAGATGAATGAAATGATTTAAATCCTACAGACATGGGGAAGCCCCTGGGGACAAGAAGGTACTTTCCGAAGAGAAAGAGGACACCGCTCACAGTAGAATTGCTATTGATTGCTGTCAGATTCTTTTATCTGCTTCCCACCCACTGAGCCTCTTCTCACAGCTAGAAGCTCTCCCTCGATGCCTGCCTCATAACATCTCAAGTGCGTCTCCAATGGATCCCGTGGGATCCATTTGATCCCTGCACAGCATTAGAAAAATATTTGCAGGGACACCTGAAGCCTTGATGAGAAATTTCATGATTACGATATAAGTAGAAGGAAAGGCTACCTGTCCCCAGTGCTCAGCACACAGCGGTGGCACCAACAGCAAGGCCAGGCATTTTTGCCAAGCCCCTTAGCAACTACAGGTTTTGAGTGTAGCTATGTAAGTGAAGCCTGTGATTTATGCATCTAGTGTGTGTTCCCTTTGCTTTTTATCATATGACCTTCATTCAGGGTTTAGACAACTGTACCCCCTTGATTCCTAGTTCTGTTCTTGTGTATATGTCTCTGTGTGTGTGCGCGCGCACATGTGCAGGTGCACATATGCTTGAGAGTACCTGTTCATGTGTGTGCATTGTATATGAAAACCTTGAAACCCTGGTTGTCATTTCCTCAGGCATTGTTTGTCTTTTAAAAATCAATTAATCAATTAATTATTTTGAGACAGGATCTCTCACTGGCCTGGTGGCTTGCCAAATAGGTTAGGCCCAGACCCAGGGATTCGCTTGCCTCTGACTCCACAGTGTTGGGATAACAAGCATGCAGTATTACGTGGGCTCTCATGATCAAACTCAAGTCCTAAGCTCTGTTCTTCCAAATGGCGCAGGTATAGAATAGTTGAAATTAGCTTAAATCAAACTGTGAATCCCATTCTGATCATAACAATAGTCACATATTCCAGTTCAGGCCAGTGATTTCAGTGAGAGAGGGAATGGGGCAGAGCGGGCATTTTCTAGGCCTCTGGAAGAATGACACGGTGTTACGTGATGTAATGTCCACCTGCAGCTGCCAGGGGAGCGAGAGTAGAGTGAGAACCTGGGAGTGGAGCCTCGTGGGAAGAACAGAGCCAACAGAGCATCTCACTGATAGCCATCAAACCCAGGTCAAGCTGTATCTAAAGCTTTATCTGTCCGTGTACTTTCCAAGATGCCCCTTGCTTGTCTCTGATGGAAATAGTTTTAGACTGGTTCTCTGCCATTCGCCTCTAAGACATTCCTTATATGACTTAGTGGGAATGGCAGGTAAAGGCTTTAAAACGCCTCTGACTGAACGACAATACATTATCACTACTCAAAACAAGCAGGTAAGCTTTGTGACTTAATTCACAAGTAAGACCTACAAGTCTCAGAGAAAACAGATGCCTCACCTCAAGGCGCACAGTAAGAGGAATAGGATAGTGTGATAACACAGGCTTTTGAACACACTGATGGCTAAAGACGCGGCTTGTCCAAACCAGATACGTACGGGCAGGAAATGCAAAGGAAGTCACCAGTAGTGCAACCTCTGCGTGTGTTATCTGACGGGGCACAAGTATGTGCTTATATCCAAAGTTGGCAGACCCTCAACCATGTGCTACAGCCATTGTTCTGGTCCATTGGGCCTTTGTGACTTCTCACTAAGGTTATTTTAGTGTTTATTTAGGAGGTCATTCTGCCCCAATGTCATTTGCTAGCTCTCTATCTTCCATGGTGCAAAAGAGTAAGTTTTATAAACACCCTGGATTATGGCATCACTTGCAGCTTTTAAGACAAATCACACTCACTCTGTATCCAATGATGTGACTTCTGAACATACCTCTGTAGCCTCATCATCTCTATCCCGTAAGTCGCAATCAATGATCTGCTGTTCTGATTCATCCATCTACTTTTGTGCATGCCTTTATAGCAAGGTGGGTTCTGCTTTCCTGTAAATCACCACCTCTGGGAAACCTTCTGGGATCCATCATTTTGTTTGGATAACTGCCCCTACCCCCGCAATGTCTTGTGTTGCACTCTGGTCGTAGCTCCTGTTGCATTTTTCATCCTCTAGCCTAACTGTGCATTATATGCCAGTGTCTCCTCTGAAGGTGGGAAACAATTATGCCCAGGAATTATACATCAAAGAAGACAGCAGACTGTCTGATACTTGACAGTCAGTAAACGTGTTTTATGTGGATGAAGAAGAAAGAATGATGGGAGGAGCATAAACAAGGAGAGAGCTTTACTTTTTCTTTCTTTCTTTTTAAAAAATATTATATTACTTTTTCTTTCTTTCTTTTTTAAAAATATTATATGAAGTTTATTAAATGAGCATGGGGAAAGAAAGAAAGGGGAAGGGGATGAAGGGGTACCTGAGAGAGAGAGAGAGAGAGAGAGAGAGAGAGAGAGAGAGAGAGAGAGATCGCTTTAGTTTTTCTTGTTTGTTACTTTAAACTATTTTACTGATTATGTAATAGTTCTTTTATCAAAGTCAGAAACCACAAAGAGACACCCAGCCTTAATAGTTGTATCAATTACTTTGTTTTGCTCTGGTTGCATGAGTATGTTTCAAAGAAAGATTTAGGCATGAGGTGGCCAAGTGTTTAAAGTGACGGACTGCTAAAAGGAAGATTTAATAGCCCTCCAAAATTAAATTAAGTTCATTTTCTGTGAGCTCAGGGACTCTTAGGAAGTGTTGTCTGATGCATGGCTGGTGTTGGGGAGGGGTGGCAAAGGCTTTATGGATGATGAGAGCGGGAGTAGATATTTGGAAGCTGAGAATTAGGGCCTCTTGGTCCTACTGATGCTGAAGCCGTGGGAAGGAGGAAGCTGGTTTACATTAAGGATCTAAGAAGATTGAACTCCAGTTTCCTACACCAGAAAACCTTTTCCTCCCAAACGTGGCGAGGTTTGAAGTCTCCTGACATCTGACAATGAGTGAGGAGTCTTGTTTCCAAGGAACCCTATGTTAAATTTGCCTCTGAACCCCCAACGGGGATCCTTCTGCAGGGCCTGGTTATTCTCTTTCCAATTATGGTGCTCATGTGTTGTTTCTGATGAGTAATGGCATGTGTATGCTGAGCATAAATTTTCTATGCTGTGGTCATAATGTTGTGAAACCGAGCCTTAATTACCGTTTCTTACACATCAACAGAAAACATAGCTACCATCTCCTCCCACAGGAGGAACTTTATAGTACCCAGCCTGAGCTTTTGGCAAATGTATTGGTTGGTTGGGATATCCTGGTGGAACACCCATCCATCCATCCATTCATCTATCCATCCACCCACCTATCCACCTATCCACCGTTCAAGCTATAATCAGTTTTCTGGAATTCCCTGTTTTTCATGTAGTTCTCAGAGGTAATGAGGATTGACCACTAGGCCAGGATGAGAGAGCAGGGAAGGAGAGTCTGTTGGAGAAGTAGAAGGTGAAGGGAAGAAGGGAATGGGAGTCAGCTAGATTGGAAGATGAAAGACGGGAGGGCTACGCCGGCGTGTGGAGTGATGAAGGCCAGTGCCCAGGCACCCACGCCGATGCAGTGTACAGCTGTGAGGAGGCATGCTGAGCTCCAGGAACAGCAGGTGCTATGAGTACCTTTTCTTGTGACACGGCGCCAACAGGGACCTTCTGAAGTGAGCTTTGTTGCACAACTGCTGCAGAGGAAGTCTGGCAACACAGACATTATCAGGCATTGGGTAGGGTGGACACTTAATAAATAGCTGACGAAGATGGCAGACACTGGAGACCACAATGACTGTACGTTCCAGGAGCTTTACAGTCCAGTCCAGTGTGACGGTTCTGCTGCAGGGAGAACCCGCTGAGATATAAGAATTCAGGAGTGGAGTCCCCAAGCAGAAAAGCAAAGGAACATAACCGGCTTTGGGGACTGAAAATGCCTGTAGTCTTTCCACTGGGTCATAGCACAGGAGGGGATTTCCGTCTCATGACTGGCTCCAGAGATTAGGCTCTTCCCTGGCGGTGTTGGAAACAGAGCTTCGTCATGACGTCCATGGCTACTGGGAGCCTGTTCTGAAATAAAGACCCCCCAGAATAAGAATGGGCCCAAAATGGCCGGCGAGGAGCCATTTGCACTGCAGTGCTTCAGGCCAACTTCGGCCAAGTTTCTAGATTCATCTAAAGTTTTTCTCCCTTGGCCAGCCTTTGATGAATACCACAGCCTGCCCACATGGCAGCTCTCCTCTGAGACAGAAGCCACTGTAAGCAGAATATATTCCATGGTTTATTGTATCCGCCCCTGCGAAAGCTAGTCTGTTGCCTGGCAGCTGATACTTCACCAGGTCTTATCGTCTGTTTGTAGCTGTCTACTTCCCTGACCACAGACATCCGAGAATATGAACTCATTCTTCCCCAGTATGCAGCACGTGCGGACACACGTAAAGCTCCATCACATCTATTTTCTCATTATATGTAAGGAAATTTGCAATAATTTCTAAACTAGAAAATTTGACGGGTACTTAAGTTAGTTTGATAGGATGTCGCTATTAATCACTTGTGGCAGAATACAAAAATATTATGCAACAACAACAGCAACAACAAAATGACTCTTAGCAGGAAGCACAATCAGTTTCCCTTGAGTCGGTGCTACTGTGTGATTTTTGATCATGTGTTGTGATTTCTTTTTTTTTTTTTTTTGGTCATTCGAATAGGAGGGTTGATATTGCATGTGTTATGCACCCAGGTTTGGAGATCCCAGAAAAAGGAATGCTTGGTTGCGACCATGCTGATTGTAAGCCCATGCAATTGTGAACCTGAAGAATGGTTGTTATTATAGGTAACAGAGGTTCGTGATAACTTGTTAGGCAACAAATACTAATGAGTATACAGGAATGTGCCATGCCTTGGTTATCACGTAAGCCCACGGGATCCTACTTTACAAACAGGAAACAAGGAGTCAGGAAGGCGATGAAGGATTGTGCTTCAAGTCTTTAAGAGCTGTCACAGTAAGTGTCTTTCAGCTAATGTCACATCAGAAGGCACAAGTCTTAGCAGGCACTGGGGTGTCGGATAGAGGACAAAGAAGTGTGTGTGTCAGGACAAGTTCAGACCATGAGTTCCCTATGGTGGGCTCTGGGCTCCCTGTATTCAGGATGAAATGACTTGCCATGGACATTTGCAAAGAGGGAAAGATAACAGCAATGGCCATGGACTCCCTTAGGCACTGCTTATGTGCCAGAAGCCGTTTTGGGTCTCTCATCCTCAGAAAAGTCTTGAGTGGTTGTGGAAGAAGTTAAATAGATCACACAGCACACAAGTGATGTGTCCAGCTACAAAAAGAAATTAACAGTGAAACAAATGGCTCGTCCATTATAGTGTCTCGTGTGCCACACCATTTTCTACCTCTTACAAGACTGAATAGCCATGTTATTGTTTCTGCAGGGGAAACTGGGTGGGAGCCTTGCAACAGTCACCCGTGGCCACACATGGTGACTTGCTCCACTCCAGCATGGGACAGTGGCTTCTTCGGCTTCATAAGATAGATCATGAGGATTCCCATGCAACCTGCTTTGTTAGGCTGTTACTTAGCTGCTTGCACTCTGCAGTTTTTGTAGAAGGTGATGAAAAAAGCCTTGTGCAGTGGTCTCCAGAGACCCTTGTGGGATATTGTCACCCAGGGTAATAAACTCAGGACGATCCCTCCAGTTTTTCAAATATTGTATGCATAGTCTCCATCGCACTGGTTGGGTGGGATTCCCAGGGCAGTGTGTGGGACTCCCAGTTGGTTAACTGAGGAGGCCAAGACTAAGAAGTTAATGGCTGTGCTTGGTGTTACAAAGTTAGTTGGTGTTGAAATGAGACTGAGCAATCTATTTTGCTCCCACTCCCACGTTCTTGAACTAGTCATAGAAATCAACTGCATGGAAACAAGAGCACTTCCTACAGTTGAGGCACAAGGCATGGAGAAGAGGTAGCCAGGTCTCCTGTTCACAGTAGCATGTGTACACGGTGATTATGGGTGCTAAGCTGAATCCTTAGAGTTGTCCATCTAATTCTCATGACAACCTAGTGAGGGGGCGTGCACTTAGCACTCTCATATTCTGCACGAGAAGGTGGAGGGATTCAATAGTTATATAGAGCTGGAGTTGGAATACAGTCAGGCTCTTAGCACCACAGTGTGCAGCCTCTGTGCTCTGGGCAGCACCACCTCTGTACTGGGGAGAGAAACAAGACAATAAATAATGAGGGAAGCTCTTACTGTCTTATGTACTTAACGCGGGTTGACCTTGAGCATGTTAATTACTTTTTCTGCATCAGTTTTTTTATCTGTTAAATGGAAGTTTTGATGCCACCTGCCTTGTAGTTAAAGGGATGTTGTTGTAAGAGTTAATTGGCAGCATGTGTGCAGGTGTGTTGCTTCAAACAAGCTCTCCTCCTACATTTAGTGTGATTTGAGTGTTTGTTATTATCCTATTATAAGGGGCCAGCGTGGGCAAATCTGCAGGTGTGTCCCACATACAAGTGCTAAGGGATGCTGAGGATGGCTTCAAGCGAGGAAGCAGGAAGATGTAAACTGAGACTCAGAGGACAGTGCCAGAGAACGGAGCGGGAGAGAACTTCAGCATATGTGCAGTTGCATGAATTTTTATCTCCCGGAGGAAACCTCAGCTCACAGGCACAGGCAGGCTCTTCATGGCCAGCTACTTGGAGCAAGGCTTTAAGGCTGTAACTATAAGACAGGCCTCCTCTCTTCTCTGTCTGCTCTCTCCATGCCCTGCTTCTCCGAAGTGCCTGCTTGACATCGCTCTAAGTTAGCTACGCCAGAGACGATACTTCCGCAACCCACCGGTGCTCTGCTCATGTGGCACTCGCTCCAGCCACAGTGGCGGAGGCTGGCTTTTCCTTGCCATCCTTCTGGGAGTGACAGAACTGAGCAACACACTTCACAGTGGTGACAAAGCCTCTACAGAATCAAGGGACACATCAACCAATAGACTGCCTCCAGATACAACCATTGACTTGGAGCATGTCCGGGGGTGGGGGGCGGCGGGGCTCACGAAACATCAACCCACACAGAAAGGCAGTTCTGTTAGTATCCTTGACATGGAAATGCCAGAAGCCTGTGTTGGAAATATCTTAACTCCAGTCGCTTTGTCAGGGTAGAGACGGCATCTCGGCAATGCTCTGTGAGAATGCAAAGCCTGCAGAGGGTTGGTTATTGATGACTGCCAGTGCCTGTCTGGATCATATGCTGGAAAACTGAGAGAAGCTCTCTCGGGTCTGTAGCAGGAGTGAGTGCTGTGATTGGAGCTTAGAGAGAGATGGGCTGCTGCCCCCCCCACCCCCCACCCGACTTCCTCTCTCTGGAGAGCTAGAGTCTGTCATGGTGCTACGAGGGGGAGGACTTGGTTCCCATAGAGAGAAGCAAGACCATCCTGGTGTGCTTTGTTCTTTCAAGCATTCATGTGTCCATTTATCTGCCATCTGTTTGTCCCTCAACTTTCTGTCTCACACCATCCATAACCCTTTTACTGGGTTGTGTTCATTGTAATGGGACGTGATAACTAGACCCCTTGACCCCGTGGATTTGAGTGGAGGCTTCCTGAGGGACACAGCGGGGTGATACTGAAGTAAAGGGGGGTGCTGAAAAAAAAGGTTTTCCCAGAGACAGGGACTAAGGGGTGCAGTTCAGAGAGACCTAGGCAGGCTGCTCTCACTGCTGCTTCTTCTGTGCCTGCAGATGAGTGCCCAGGTGGCCAGCTGGCCACTGGCACTGGCTGTCTCTTTGTGTGGTAACCAGTGAAGCTGCACATGTGCCTCCCCCCACCGGCCTGCAGTGTCTTGACTGGCGCTTTCCAAGCAGGAGGTTCTGTTGTCGCAGTGTCGCCTGCCAATTGGAGGCCACTTGGCCTGCTAAGATGCCCTGAGCCTATACTTCACCATGGGGAAGGTCAAGTCAGGTTAGACCCGCCTCTGTGTGTGTGTGTGTGTGTGTGTGTGTGTGTGTGTGTGTGTGTGTGTGTGTGTTGGGAGAAAGCCCTTCCTGCTCTGCACAGGAACTGTTCCTAGTGTGAGAAACAGAGCGTCTTTGTGTGCTTTTGAGAGTGCTCACTGTAGGGAAAGCCAGCCACAAGCTACAAAGTCATCCAAGTTCAACCCCCGAGACACAGTGTGCTGCGGTCAGAAATCACAAGAGAGGGAGGAGGGCCCAGAAAACAAAACGAAACAAAACAAAACACGGAGAGAGAGGACTTGCAGTGTATGGGAGGGCAATAGGCTATTTCATGTCAGATTCTAAAGATCTTGCCAGAGCCTTCTTGTGTTTGCATATAGAATTGGTAAGGTCCACGTTTCACTCCTAAATTTTCTTTGCAATTTCTTGTTGCTTTCCACCTAGTATATATGTCAGGAAGAGGGGTGGGGTGAGGGGGTGGGGTGGGGCAGGGGTGGGGGGATGGGGCAGGGGGGGCTGGGCCAGGGGTGGGGGGGTGGGGCGGGGCAGGGTTTTATCAGCGCAGCTCACTCCCTCTCAGGCTCATCTGCTTCTGAGAACTGCTTGCTCTTCTCTGACCACAGAAGAGTACCTGACATTCAGGCTGGTGTCTCCAATGTAACTGAATCGCTAGGATGTGCTAAAACATTGCAGGGCTTTAAGCTGAGGGTAATTTAATGATTTGGCCTTCAGGATTGTTAATTAGCACTGTCTGTTTAACATGTAACAATAACACCACCTACTGTAAAGCGAATGTTCTACACTCGGAGCACTCATTTCTTCAGGGCTTCCTGCAGAGACGGCTCATTAACTCCTTTAGTGACAAAGGCTTTTTTTTTTTTTTTGCCTTTTTTGAAGGGTTTTGCGGGCTGCGAATCCTCACTCTCTCTAATCTCGCACTCTTTTTCTGTGTGAAGCCACGATACAGCCGGAAGGCAGGGACTTCCAGAGAACTGATGCTCTGGCTGTTGTTGCAGTGACTCGAATTACCCTTTTCTGCTATGGTTGCTTGACACGGTCACTCAAGAGAGCAGAGAGGCTTGGGAGAGCATGTGGAGACACTGGAATCCTGTACAGTGCTGGTAAGAACGCACACAGTATGAGGGTACCTCAGAAATTAAAAGTACCACATTTTTCGGACCATAAGACGCACTGCCCCCCAAACGTGTGGGGGGAGTTAGGGTGTGCCTTATGGTCTGATTGCTGTTTTTACTGCTCAAAAAAATGGGTACATCTTATGGTCAGGTGCATCTTGTAGTGCAAAAAAATATGGTAGGACTCCCACGGTATCCAACACTTTTGGCAACTTATCCATAAGGCCTGAAATCAGGATTTCAGAGAGATACTGCCTCTCCTAGTTCACTAGAGCTATATTCAAAGTATGAAAGATGCAGAAACATTGTGTCTCCTGAACTATCAATGGAAAAGGAGAGGTGGCATATGCATGCAATGGAATCCTGTCTGCCCTTTAAAAGGAAGGCAGCTATGCACTGACGAGGGTGAGTCCTGAAAACATTATGTTAAGAAAATAAGTCTGTGGTAGAATGAGAAATACTGCATGGCTCCACTCTTAAGTATCGAAATGTCAAACTCTTACAACCAAACGGGACTGGCAGTTGCCACAAACAGTTGTGGAATCAATTAAGTGGCGAGTGCTGGTTCAATAGTACCAATATGCAGCTGATCACTATGAACGGGTTCCAGAGGTCTGCTACCCAACAGTGTACCTGCGCTCCTCTGTGTTTTACAAGCCAAATGTGCTTAGGGCAGGGCCCATGTCGAATGCTCTTCGTCAGTTGAAAAAAGCTCATGGAGAGTGGGAGGGAATAGCGGAGAGGTAGAGCACTAGCTCAGCCTGTAGGAGGCACTGGGGTCTGTCCACATTACCTTACACAGACACACACACAGATGAACATACAACATACATGTACAAGCACACAGAATGAGCACATGAGTACATTCATGTAAAACAGACACACATACACAGACATAGACACACACACACAGAGACAGACACACACACACATACACACACACACAGAGTCGTGGGATCTGACCACTGGAAGACAGGGTGCTGCCTCCACTCTTCTTGCCCCATTAGAGGAAGTTGTCCGCAGCTGGCTGGTCAGTGAGCTTTTGTGTGTGTGTGTGTGTGTGTGTGTGTGTGTGTGTGTGTGTGTGTGTGTGTGTAAGGTGAATTGTGAATTTAGAGGAAGCCTGTATGTGCTGCATGATACTCTTTCTGGGGAGGATACAGCTGGTGGTGGGAAAAGGGGTGCTCACTCTATTTTTCCATTTGTTACAACAGGCAAGAACTTTTCCAATCGCCTGCCCTTTCTCTTTACTAACAAGTATATATTTCCAAAGTTACTTCTGTTCCTCAATGAGAAAAATAGCAGCTATATTTAAATATTTGGATATTGTACTGTGTTCAGCCAAACCATTTATAGCCGAGCTCTAGGCCGCGGTATGGCCATGAGGGTTCTACTGTGGACATCTCAGCTTTCCCACCTTCCTCTCTGGCCTTGGTCCTGTCTCACTCTTACCATTTCATCTGGCCTCTAGTCTAGAGCATTACTGGCTGGCAGTGGCCCTCCTCTGTGGTTTTGGAATACTTCTCAGTGTGGAGCCTGTTGACTGTGTGATGGATCTGAGACTGATGTCCAGTGCCAGCTTCTTGGCCCATTTTTTCCCCTAACCTCTCCAGCCCTGCCATCTCCCTGACCTCACAGAGCTGCGTCTGTCCGGTGCTGTGTGATGGCCAGGCTTACATCCGGATGCCTCATGTTGTCTGAGTGTCTTGCTTGTGCACTTTTGCTGCAGCATGCCTCTTGTTTTCTCATTATTACTCTCACTTGCTTCCCCCCCCCCCCCAGCACTGCCCTCCAGAGCTTCCTGCCTTTAAGCCCCTCCCCCAGGAACATGTCCCTCCCATGACAACTGCAGCTCACCCCCTGTTTCCCTTTGGTCTTTCCTACTTTGCCTCCTGTTCCCACATGTGCGTCAGCACCTGCCTCCTCCAGGCCATCTTGGACTTCTGTCCTTGTCATTATTTTTCCCCCAGGTGTTGCACTCCCTCTATGCTTTGCTGCAATGGCCATTTCTCAACAGTCAACAAAAGGCCGTTTCCTCAGCAGTGCCTTCCATAGTCAACACAGCACAAGCAGAATTAGAGAAACTTGCTTTCTCAGGGCGTCTTCCACCAGCCACCAGCAAAGTGCTGCTTATCCTGTTAACTGCCGTTGATCTAGTCTGATGTTCATCTCAGATCACAGCAGTGTCCAGAGTGTACAAAGAATTAAAGCTTATTTAGTGCGCAAGTGGACAGGTGGATTGGGAGCTTGAGGGAGGGACTAGGCATTGTTCATCCCCAGATGCTAGGGAGCCACTGTCCTCGTGTTAAAGGTCTTGCCGTGCACTTCCTTTCCTCTTCCAAACCATGCAGTTATCCATTTCGATCTCTGGTTTTCTTATCTGAGAGGAGTCTTGCCATTTTGTCCACACTGACGCTTCCTCTAGACAGCTGTCCACATCTGCATCAACCGTCTCTCCGAACGCCGACTGTCACCAGTTTCACGTGTCGCCTTACTAAGATTTACTAATATTGAAAAGTTGTGAGTTGCCTTTAGGTTAACTTTTTTTTTCAGAATAAGCTATTTGCGTTAGTAAACTAAACTGAACTCAATCTTTTGTCAGAGACATACTTGGATCTCTATTAACATGCATGAGAACTGTACTGTAATTATGATTGTAAAAATCATAAAACAAGGATAGTGGCAGTTTTGCTCCAGTGTTACTCCCTGCAGGATCGTGGACAAGGGTGGGCTTATGTACGTACATTCTGATGGGATAAATCATCCTTTGTTCTGCCTTTAGGAAATAGGTGAACACAACTAAGCTAAGAGTGATTCTTGTATCACTTTTTTTTTTTTAGTTTGTTTTTTGAAGTTTTTTAAAAGTGGAATAAAACCCCACATCTTTTCTCTGAAAAATATTTAATTAACCACAAGGCTGGTACCATCATAAGAATGGACACAGGGTCACAGGGTCTTCCCTCAATCATTTAGTGAATAAAAATTTGTTCAGTGCTAAATAATAATAATAATAATAATAATAATAATAATAATAATAATAATAATAATAATAAAATTAGCCTCTGACATAGTGTTTGGGTTTTCCAAATCCCTAGCTTAGGCTGACAGACATGGTACTTCTCCTGTGAAAACACTTTTAACTAGGTGGCATCTGGTGCCTCTCAGTACAAATACGCTCCCGTGTGGGAGAGTGGCCCTTCTGCGGCGACTGTATGGGCGCTGCCTGTCAGATCAATTATGTAGGAGGCTCGTCTTCTCTAAGGTTCTCTCACAGCTTTTCCTCTCCTGAGAATTCACCTTGTACTCAGCCTTCTGTCTCTGGGAGTCAGTTCTGCAGACAGTTGCCTGCCCCGGCTGTTTCCCTCCGGAAGGCGCCGCACAAAGGAACACCTCCCCGCCTGGGTGGGTCTTCTCTGGTTTCTAGACATCTAAACACGGTGGTAGTGGGCAGGCCTTCTTCCTACTTCCACAGACACAGCGGCAGGACACCTAGCTCCTTAGCTGAGTTGACATATGTACAATAGAGCCTGTTGCGGGTCGATGTATTTCTAGTCTGCCTCATTTTCCTGAGGCAACTGCCTCTTTGGCCACAGGGAACAGGGCAATGATCATAAAGAATGAAAGGCAGGACATTTTCTGTAGGCGGAGCTTCCTGTAAACTATGACCAGGGAGCTGCATAGCTTCCGGCAAGCCATTTTTGGTAAACCATCATAAAACCCTCTCTCGGGCGCTATGAATATGAGGCATGGCATTGTACTGAGGTCAAGTTCTCATGGTCTGAGCAGCGGAGCCAGAGGATAAGGAGAGCAGCTGCCAGGGGCGCCATCTGGGGTACCCAGGAAGCATAGCTCTCGTTCATTTGCAAAAGTGCAAGGTGATAAGAGGCCAGTCTGCTCTGCAAACATGTTCAGGATGCGGCATCTCCATCTCTTGCAGTGTTGCAGCCCAGCTCCTCCCTGGCCGGTCCTAGCAATTGTACTTTTCTGGTCCCACGAAACAGCAGTCACAACTATATTTTAATAACACGCTCATGGAAAGTGCTTAAAGTCCACTTAAATCTGTCTGTCAGAGCTCTGACAATTCCTGGCTGTGGTGGCCACCTCTTTGCCACCCACACACCAGCTCCGTGCCTTATTGTTTGCTGCGTTTGCAGGCTGCTGCCCAGAACGCATTTCAACCAAACCTCTGGGCTTTTAAAGCTTCACCGTTGTAGTGTCAGCTGTGAACGACTCTCTCTGGTGAGACCTCTTGTTTGCCCCGCTTTATTTTCCCCATTGTGATTCTCTCCATTGCAACTTTTAAAATTTTATTCATAAGTTCGGATCTTCAGTTGCTATTTTCTGCAGCTGCTCCAAGTGTGGGAGTCCCATGTAACATGGCCTCTTGCTCAGCGTTATGTCCCTCTGGCTTAGCAGGCACAGACTAAGGATTGGAAGGGTTGGGAACAGTTCCCGAGGGGTGTGTGTGTGTGTGTGTGTGTGTGTGTGTGTGTGTGTGTGTGTGTGTGTGTGACACACTCTATGGCCTCGTTTTCTTTAATAGGCGAGTGTAGTTGTAGTTGATTCCAGCTTACAGTCTGGAATCTAATGATAACAACGTTCAAGGTCCCGCTTTACCCTGCAAGCTGAGTAAACCCCGGACATGCCCGACCGCTATGCCCCCCCTGACCCATCTCTTCAATGGATATAATGACAGATGGGTCAACTCCTCAGCTTGCTGAGAAAACCAAATGACACAATGTTTGATTGGCACAAGCACACAGCAATTGCTGAAGAAAAGCAACCTGGCCAGCTAAGGCAGGAAGAGTGGGTCCACAGCAAAGCCTCCAGAGTGGGCGAGAACACGTGCTCACAAATCCTACTTCCAAGAGAAACATCTTCAAATCTCTTCTGGCCCCAGTTAAGAGTCCTCCGAGAAGTGCCCTTCCTTGAGATGTAGAGACAATTGTATAACCCTTGTTAGCAGCAGACCTGAGGAAAAGCCCAGAAAGGCACAGTGGCTGGGTTCAGTATGCTCAGCTGTCTCGCTTGGCCCCTGGCTTCCAGGATGGATGGTGGGGTTCAATGAGTTGGGAGGGAGAGGCCAAGGACACAACTTGGAAATCGGTAGAAATTCACTTCTGGGCGTTTGTTAAGTGTCACTGTCTTTCTTAACTTCCTTTTACTTTCCTGTTTAGGCCTCCAGGCTGAGGCCACTCTGTGGTCCCTTGCTGATGGGTCGGGGTGCTTTATTTCCCATCTAATTAAAAGCATTTTCATCTAGTAAATCTTTCCTTTACTCTTATTAAAACACTTGATGCTGGTTATTGAGGTCTGCTCCAAGCTAGGTAAGGATCAATAAGGCGATCCGCTTAATCATTCCAGCAATCAACAAGCTATTTTCTTGGTTTGTACTCCGGCCACGGCCCACGGAAACCTATGGCTTATCAGGTCCCCAGAGCTCGCAGAGCTGAGTGGGCTCCTCCTCTTCAGTTCTCTTCTTCCTGTTCACCTCAGAGAACCCCGAGTCCCCGGAAAAGCCCCACAGTTGCTTGGCCCGAGGGCTGTGCTTGGCAAGATGGTGACCAACCATAGGTTTCTGGAAAGTTCTTTTTGTAAGGAGAGGGTACATTGTTCATGGCTCTGGGCAGGCAGTACTTGATTATAAATGTTCTTGTCTCAGCCATCAAGTCTCTGCAGACTCTGTGCACCTGCTTGGGCTAGAATTACCCTGACCTTATAGGTTCAAGGTTCTCCAACCTCAGTATTCAAATTTTAACTAGCGGGGTTTGTTCAAAACAAATTACATATATTATGACGAATTAGAAGAGAAGAGAAAAAGGGTTCCCAGTACAATGAAATGAAAAATGTGTAAGGAAACAGTAGTACTATTTGTTCTGATTTGGTCATTCCATATTATTTATGCATTGATTTATCTCACTGTAACCCATAAACAGGCACTACTGTTATAGGCCAAAAACATATATGTTGTCTAAAACTCAAGAGCAAAAAGATATTCCAATTCTGTCTTTGCAAGGAAGCCTTCTGCGGCACTCAGAGGGGTCGGGGGTTCTTGTGCCGGTTTGAACACAGGCACACACTTCTGTTATTCAAATCTGAACATGGCCTGCAATTTCTGGGTGTCTTTAACCTATTCTGGGCTCAGTTTCCTTTTCCATCCAGGAAGCATTTTAATCCTCCAAATTCCTCCTGCCTCAAACACTTCATATTCAGATGACTTTAAGTCTATGGTTCCCGTTCTTTCACAAAGCCGCTGTAGGTAACATTGAAAGCCCCCATTGTTATCACGAAACACATGCCCTAATATTAGAAGTGACTTTATCCGATTAGAAAACCATGTCTAACTGTAATAAAAAGATGAAATAAGAGAAAATAATCTATGATAAAATCTTAACTATTCATTTCACTGGGGTGAGGCATAGAAGACCCAGTGGAGGACTGAGATACGTGTGAACTTAGTTCGATCACTTTGAACCACATCACAGCTGCACATGTGGACTGACACAGGTGCTTACATTTGGTGCCTCATACAGTGTGGGAAGCATTGCCACTGTCAAAATAGTTGTGCTGTACACAAGTTTTGCTGTTGTTTGTATAACTGGTGTCATGTTATTTGTTACAATTTCAAAATAGCAGCATGTGGCCTTCCCAAAACCGATGCAGTAGTCACATTGCTCGAATGTTCAGGGCATGTAAAACAAGGTAGTATTTAAGTACAGGCAACAACAACAGGCATTTCACCTGGGTGATTATCCGCTGGACATTCAAAAGCCCTCTGAGAAACAGGACAGCATGCTTTCTGTGGTTCAGTACTGTCCCTGTCACTGAGAATCTGGTGAGTCCATAGCCTCTACCAACTGTGTCCCTGTCACTGAGAATCTGGTGAGTCCATAGCCTCTACCATCTGTGTACCGCCAGGGCATGTCCAAAGTGCTGTTTACAGGATGATGCAATTTCTGGCCAGAGCCAGTGCTTCTGCAATTTAAAATGCTAAAATGCCAAGTGTAGTCCTTGTTCAAAGGCACCTGTCTTGTATCTCAAAGCTCCCCATATTCACAAGGGCCCCACCCTTCCAAGATCTAGTGTTACTGTCTTGAAATTCTTAATTATTTCTGCATTTACCCCAGCTGCTGTAAGTTCTGTTGTCAGTATGTTGTTAGGATTGTGTTGGGAAGCACATGCTGTGGTCTTTGTTGTTAGGGTTGTGTTGGGATACAGATGCTGTGGTCTTAAGCATCTAAGAGGTGCTTTTTGCCTAAATGGCTAAGGAGTTTTGTATACCAATGCTTTCTTTCATTAGCTGGTTTATTACCAACTATATTGTTTATGGATTGAACAACTTATGTATTTGCTAGTTTCTATTATACTCTGGACTCAGGCGGTCTGAAGAGCTCATCAACTTTTGCATTCTCTCAATTTATCATGTGTTATTAATGTTATTTTGCCACTAATAACATTTTTGCTTTTATACAGATTAACTGAGTTTAAAAAGACACACTGTGTTTGGCAGTACCAATACGCTATGATACTCCAATAGCAAACTGGCAATTTTCCTGTTTTGTTACTCTGGACTGTAACATCTCTGAAAGGAAGTCTTCTCCTTCCCCCTCAGCTGTTGACCCGGAATGTGAAACTCCTGAAGAGGCGCCCGTTTCCCACCCAAGGGTTCTGTCAACAGTGGATCAGAACAACTGGAAAAAAAACTGTATCTGGATTGAATGTGTACAGACATTTTCCTGATTTTTATTCCTCACATAATATAATCTACCAACTACTTTTACACCATTTGCCATTGACTTTGTTTTAGTCATTTTAAGTAATTTAGAGATTGCTAAGGAACACAAGGGTATGTGAGTAAGGTTATATACAAATATATGTCACTTTATAGAAGAAACTTAAGTATCTGTAGATTTTGGTATCTTGGTGGTGTGATTCTGGACCTACTGCCTCCACACATGAAGGCCAACTATTGGATTTTCTATGAAAACAAGGAAACACGTAATTGAATTTAGAAAGCAAATCTTTTGGTCTTTTTTTTTTTTTTTTTTTTTTTTTTTTTTTTTTTAGCTTTAGTCATGAAGGAGCTGTACCAAATTAAGAGAAAGATGTAAAATTAAGTTAATCACAAAATCATAGGAGTTTGGGGGCTCAGACTGATTTTTAAAATTATCCATGGCTTAAATCTGCTTCATCAGGATTATTGGATATTAAGAGGGACAATTTTGAATAATCTTTCTGATGTATATAAGAGAAATATGTATGTCCTAAGCTAAGAGCATTAAAAAAAGCATTTTGACAACAGGTATATATTAACTGCAAGTACTTTTTACCTGACCATTAAAGGAGGGCAGACAGTGTGTCTTCTAGCACTTTAGTATAATTGTATGTTATAGACATGCTTCTGAAAAGATGACATTTACTGTTCACAGTTTTCACTAATTCAGTACAATCATAAGCAACAGCCAAACTAAACCCCAGAGGAACTAAGTTTTGAAAGTCCTATAAATGGAATCTGCTGGGATACAGTTAACTGGTGCAGATGCTATAGTGCTTGGAAGGGAGAGGAAAGCAGAATTGAATCAATTAACTTATGGCAGAGCAATAGTGCGATTGGGGCCTGGGGTCATGACAAGGTTGGAGTTAAGGCTGTCTTCAGGGGCGAGGAAGGGCCACTGTACTGTGAGTCTGCTGTTCGTCACTTTGTGGTAACTTTATACAATGGAATTGTGAAGACTCAAATTCTTCTATGAACTTCTAGTCATGTATGGTTTATACCCAAGAATTTGACAATAAATGCTTTCTTTGAATAACATCAAAGAGACGACAGATTTTATTTGGCTAACTCTTACATGCAAACTGTTCTGTGTGCACATGCACAGCCTGTGTGGGTATGTGTGTGTGCATGTGTGCTATGGTTGTTGTTGTTGTTGTTGTTGTGTGTGTGTGTGTGTGTGTGTGTGTGTGTGTGTGTATGATATGAGCATGAAAACACTGCATGGGGTAAAGGGGGAGACTGCTGCATGGTTTGGAGGGTTGGAAGCACCATAGCACCATGCACGTAGAACGTGACTTTCCTGCCCATGGTAGAAGGAACCCTGCTTCCAGGGCTGAAGCTCACAGCCAGTGCAAGCAACACAGCTGTCTGGGCAATAGGAGGTCTGTGGGCCAAGTGGAGAATAAGAATTGCCACAAAACCATGATGATGTTTTCAGAGTGAGTTGGTTAAGAGTCTATCTTCTCTAGAAATAAATTGTTACTTAGCATTTAGGATCTAAAGTTTAAAGACTGACCTCGGTCTACGAATGTGTCAGCAAAGAGCAAGGCCTTAAAAGTCAGGGCTTAATTTGGCAAAATCCAACACCCATTCACGTTTAAAGTTTTGGAGAGATCGGGGATACAAGGCAAACACCTTGACATAATGAAGGCTATATATAGCAAGCCCATAGCCAACATCAAATTAAATGGAGAGATACTCAAGGAAATTCCTCTAAAATTGGGGAACAGAAAAAGGTTGCCCACTCTCTCCATATCTCTTCAATATAGTTCTTGAAGTTCTAGCCAGAGCAATAAGGCTACAAAAGGAGATCAGGGGATCCAAATGGGAAAGGAGGAAGTCAAATTATTCCTACTTGCAGATGATATGATAGTGTATATAAGTGACCCCCAAATTCCACCAGAGAACCCCTAAGCTGATAAACACCTTTAGCAAATTGTCTGGATAGAAAATTAACTCAAAAAAGTCAGTAGCCTTCCTATATACAAATGACAATCATGCAGAGGAAGAAATTAGGAAAACTGTACCATTCACGTTAGCCACAAGCAATATAAACTATCTAGGAGTTACTCTAACCAAGCAAGTGAAGGAAGTGTATGAAAAAACTTTAAATCGCTGAAGAAAGAGATTGAAGATGACATGAGAAGATGGAAGGATCTCCCTTGTTTGTGGATCGGGAGAATTAACATAGTAAAAATGGCCATCTTACCAAAAGCAATTTACAGATTCAATGCAATCCCTGTCAAAATACCTACACAACTTTTTAAAGACATTGAAAGATCAACTCTCAAATTCATATGGAAAAACCAAAAAACCCAGAATAGCTAAAACAATCCTGTACAATAAAAGATCCTCGGGAGGAATCTCCATACCTGATCTCAAGCTGTACTGTAGAGCAACAGTGATTAAAACAGCATAGTACTGGCACAGCAACAGGCTGGTTGATCAATGGAATTGAATTGAAGACCCAGATATGAATCCACACACATATGGTCACTTGATTTTTGACAAAGAAGCCAAATCTATTCAATGGAAAAAGGATAGCATCTTCAACAAATGGTGCTGGTCTAACTAGATGTCTACATGTAGAAAAATGCAATTAGACCATATTTGTCACCATGCACACAACTCAAGTGCAAGTGGATTAAAGACCTCAACATAAAACCAGAGAAACTAAATTGGCTAGAAGAAAAAGTGGGGAAGAGCCTGGAACACATTGCCACAGCAGACAACTTCCTGAACAGAACACCAACAGGCCAGGCCTTAAGGTCAACAACTAACAAAAGGGACCTCATGAGGCTGAGAAGCTTCTGTAAAGCAGGAGATACTGTCAACAGAACAAAGCAACAGCCTACAGGCTGGGAAAAGATCTTCACCAACCCTACATCTGACAAAGGTCTAATATCCAAAATATATAAAGAACTCAAGAAATTAAACACCACCAAACCAAATAACCCAATTGAGAAATGGGCCTCAGAACTAAACAGAGAATTCACAACAGAGGAATATTGAATGGCTGAGAAACACTTAAAGAAATGCTCAGCATTTTTAGTCATCAGAGAAATGCAAATCAAAACATCTCTGAGATTTCATCTTACACCGATCAGAATAGCTAAGATCAAAACTTCAAGTGACACCACATGCTGTAGAGGATGTGGAAAGAGAGGAACACTCCTTCATTGTGGTGGGAATGCAAACTAGTACAACCACTTTGGAAAGCTATCTGGCGCTTTCTCAGAAAAATGGGAATAGGACTTCCTCCAGACCTAGCTATTCCACTCCTTGGAATGTACCCAGAAAATGCTTCACCACACAACAGAGACATATGCTCAACCATGTTCATATCAGCCTTATTCATAATAGCCAGAACATGGAAACACCCTAAATGTCCCTCAGTTGAAAAATGGATAAAGAAATTGTGGTACATTTACACTATGGAATACTACTCAGCTATTAAAAACAAGGAAATCCCAAAATTTGTGGACAAATGGATGGAACTAGAAATGATTATACTGAGTGAGTTAATCCAGAAGCAGAAAGACTCACATGTTATATACCCACTTATAATTTGGCACTAGCCCAAGAGGCATGTCCCATGAAAGTCTTCACTTATCAGGAGATTGGGATAGATATGAGGACATCACACTGGAACTCTTGGTAAGAGAAATACAGGAGATGGGGAAATATAAGGATGCAGATGATCTTAGAAATTTACAAGAATTTTACAAGAATTTTACATCATAGCAGGTGGATCAGGGCCCATGGGTGTCTGTTCAAACTATTGCACTAACCAAGGACAATACAAGTAGTAAACACTGAACCCCTACTCTGATCTAGCCAATGGACAGGACATCCTCCACAGTTATGTGGAGAGCAGGGACTAACTCTGACATGAACTCTGATGCCCCATATTTGATGACCTCCCCTTGGTGGGGAGCCCTGGTGGCACTCAAAGAAGGAATAGGCAGGATACCAAGATAAGACTTGATAGCCTGTGACCATAAAGTGGGGGAGGAGATCCCCCTTGTCATGGACCTAGAGGAGGGGAATAGGGTGGGTGTGGGAGGGAGGGAGGAACAGGAGGATACAAGTGATGGGATAACAATTGGGTTGTAATCTAAATAAATTAATTAAAGAAAAAATAGACTGGCTCAATAAATATGTCTTCAAAAAAATTCCAGTAATACTCATATATTTAGGTCAGTACTATTTGCTGACTTGTATATAATAAATATTCCAAAATTAAATAAAAAAACTCAAGTCAGGTCTTAGAAGCAAGAGATGGGCATTCCTCTGCAGAAAGCTTTAGGCAGCATCTGTGAGGGCCCCATGGAAACCAGGGCATCCGTGCCGCAGTTGCAGGAGTCTCCTGCATCAGACTCACCGTGGAGGTTGGATGGAACGGCCAGTCCCTAGGTTCACTTCCTAGGTCCCACTTGATTCAGGGCTGTGTAATTTTTAACAACCTTCCTTGGCGATTCTCAGCTCTTTAGAGATAAAGTAATTTAAAGTTTATCACCTATCTTCTCACTGGGACGGGAGCCACGTCTTGTTGTACAGTGCATCAGATAGCAACCAATTTGTACCTCACTGATTGTTAAAAGTCACTCGTTTAAATAGTTTTTTTTTTTTTAAATCAATGGATGTAGGACTGAATAAGAAAAGCCATACACTTTTCTGCCACTTACAGGTCTGTGTACCTCGGTAGTCATGGCCTCAGATTCTAGTTTGCATTTCAGAACAGGACAAGATATTTTCAATAAAATCTATCAAATACTGAAAAAATAAACCCAGCTTTAAAAAACTGTAAGTAAAGCCTTATTGGACATAGGTGTCTGGAGGAGGTGAGCTGCTTCCGACCAGTACACTGCTTCAGGCTCTCAGCATGGAGCGTGGATTACTGGGCGTGCATTGAGTCTCCTTAGAGTTCTTAATTAAGTCTCTTTCTGTCCTTGCTCCGGATCTCACAGTGAGGCAGGCATTTCAAGCGAACATGCATGAACCTGTGCTTCAAAGCTGGGGGAAAGAGTTCAAAGACAGACACATCATACTGCGGCGGTTTGAACATCTTTCAGCTCCCTCCCCGTGTGGGGAGGAAGGACTCACTGGACTTGCAACCTAACCCGACGCCCGGCGTTCCCAGACAGAGGTTTTCTTCATAAAACCCACTCAGGCCCATCTTCTCAAGTTCTTCATACACCTTTCACCAGAAAAAAGAAATCATTCTCTGTGTCTAACAAAGGGGCCCTGGATGCTTTGGATGGTTTCCTTTGTGAGCTTTTGGCACTGTCATTACCCTGGCTCGCGTTACCTTCTCACCTCTTCTTCTTTCATCTCCTGAAAATGCATTTATCCCCTTATTAGCCTGGAACCGTTACTGTTGGCCGTGGGCAGGCCTGGGTAGGGACACTGCTACCTCTGGGATATTCCTGGAGATTGGAGAGTCGTGGTTGCTCAAAAAAAAAAAAAAAAAAAACAAAAACAACAACAACAACAAAAAACCAACCAACCAACCAAACAAACAAAAAAACCTAAACCAAGCCAAGCCAAACCAAGCCAAACCAAACCAAACCACCTCTGACCCCTAAATCCCATTTTCCTGAGGATGAGACGGAGGCAGGATCTGGGAAAGGGTTGTTATCAGTTCAGAATTCTTTCTTGAGTAGGTGGAACACTGCCAGCAAGTGCTGGGGGAAGTCATAGCCACGTGTTTTCTGGGGAGGTATGATCTCAGGGGACAGTACCACCAAGGGGTCCCTGGGCCTATGGGACACCAGGAGGAGTCAGGGTATGAGCCTCTGAGTCTGCATCATCCATGGATGTTGTTGAAATTCTGTTTTAATTCATCAGGAGGAACCACAGCTCCGTTCCTGTTCCTGAATATCTTAGAAATTCTCTCTGGTCATCTTGGGTTTGAAACATCTCCCAGGTTTCCGACTGAGGTCTGAATAATATTTGCACATCTATGAATCTAGGTGAGAAAAATTCCTTCTGTGCCTTTATGCTAACTAGTCTACCACTAAAAACGTATCATTTAGATAGCTTTTTTTTGTTTTTTGTTTTTTTTTTTTTGTTGTTGTTGTTGTTGTTACAGACTGTGGTCAGAGGTAAGTCACTGCAGGAACACAAAACCCATGGTCCTGTTGTCATAGCACAATGCAGTGTTGACGGAGTCCTGACACACTACACTGCTGACTGTTGGAAATTGGGGCCATTCTTGGCCTGCCTAATGGACCTCACTCTCCTTGAGGTATGAATGAGGAAGCACTTAGATTCCCCCTAACGCAGCATTTACATTTTCTTGACAATTATATTTGGTAATTCTATTTTTTGATAATTTACATATACATTTTGAAAGTGCAGCAAGTACCTCTGGTAGTTCAATGTCTGTTCTTTTATGAATTGAAAAAAAAAATTTCAATAAGAGGCCCACGGGTGTCAGACTTAAAACAGGTCCATGGTACCCCAGAAATCAGATTCGTACCTGCATCAGGTGGTTGTATCTGTTAATGAATTATGATGGGAAATGAAAATAAGTCTGGACTTGAAATCAAAAGTTGTATGTTTTGAGTTTCAGTTTGCCCACACAGCAGTTACAGGGGAAGCTTAATGCTCTCCTGAGCCCCAGTTTCTTCACTGTCCTAGAGGAATAATCTCTGCCTCATGAGGTAATTGGTGGGGTTCATCAGCTGGTCCTCTCCCCCGGTTATCAAAAGTCACTTGTTTATCATGCACAGACTTGCATTTTCTGCTAAAAATAAAGTGCTTATGGTGTCTCTAAGCCCTGTCCTGCCTATGGGCTTAATCCAGTTTTTTTTTTTTTAATTTTTGATTTTTGTTTTTGATGTGGTGTAGAGGGATTGACCCATCGTCCTCACTGTCCCTCAATTACATCCTGTCAGTCACAGGCAAGCGCCATCGTGTCCCTGTCTAGCCTCCTCTCCCTCCTCCAGCCCCTTTCCCATGTCCTGTCAGGTGCTTGCAACGCTGGTTCATCTTTGCCATCAGAAAATGCCCGCTCTCCCCCGTCCTCTTTCTGTAGCTTCCCAAACTCAGCAGAATCCCAGTCACCACACCCCGGGGGGTGCGCTCTGTCCCCACACCATTAACACTCAGTCCCTGCCCTGTTTCCCATCCTCTTCCCCTCATTCTCCTTCCATGGAGTTATGGCCGTTTTAAAGCTTGGGATACATAGTTGCTGTTCAGAGAGAAAAGTATTTGGAACTTGAAAGAGCGTCTTGCTACTATTGCACTGATTTGGTGTTAATCAATATATTGCTTTTGTTTTAAAGTTCCAGGTGCCATAAAAAATTCCAGCATTTCCCCTCCCTTTATATATTTTTGAGAATTTAATAGGTAGATGTAATGTGTTTCTGATATAATCTACACTCCATCCCCTTTCCCACAATTCTTCCCCTCTGCCCAGCCATCTTCCTGTCACATTCCTGTACTCTGCGGCTTTTCCTTCCTCCCCCTCCTCCTCCTCTCCCTCCTCCTCCTTTTTCAAAGCCAGAAGCCACTCAGTGCCCTCTGCCCTCGCACGGGTTTAGGACCATCTACTGGAAACGTCAGAGTTTTCATGCCAATCTAGACAGCATTTGCAAAAAGTTTGGACATGACGTTAATTAAAAAAAAAAAGTTGGCAAAAGATATACAGGCACGTTCTAGAGGCCAAGAGGAGGAAACTTGCCTGGCGTGGGCATGCTCCATGAGATCTGTCAAAATATTTTCTCTTCCTGGAAAAAAAAACCCTTGTAATAAAGCCTCCCCTTACTGCTTGGCAGTTCTATGCTGTTCTCCAGAAAAGACTAAGACTGCCAGGCCAGTGAAGAATCAGACAGGGACAATCTCTTCCCCAGCCTGCTCCTGACCTGCCTAGAGAAGTGGCTGACAGGAAGTGAGGGGGTGTGGCTGAGAGGCGATGGACCAGCCTCGCTCTGGTGGGAAGAACAGGAGAAGGGAGGGTCTGGTGAGCCTCTCTTCTTGTGAGGCACAAGGATTTTCCTGAAGAAGGAACCAGAGCTTCGAAAGCTGTATAATTTGCTCAAATTTCATCTGAAGGACAGGAATTATACAATGTGTCCATTATATATCCAATATGACTGACCAATATGACCTCACAGCTCCTGTATTTTTGTTTGCTTGTTTTGGTTTTGTTTCTTATGACACAAAACTGTATTGCCCTACATCCACTTTCCCATGTTCCCATTTATCCTTTGGGTCCTCATTGGGTGAAATGAATGGGGTTTCCTCACCAGAAGCCTGGGAAACCTGCTTATTCAATATTAGCTTACATCTTTAGATGAACATTCAAAATCCTCTTCAGATCAACACAATAAAAATGTATTTATAATGCATTACTATCTTAATTTGTTTATGGCTTATCTTTGACATAGCCCCTTCCCTGCAATTTACAAACGAGGACACCGAGGCACAGAATGGTTAAGTGACTGACCCGAGGGGGAGATTTGTTCAATCCTAAAGATGGGCCTGAAGTTTTTCTACTTTGTATTCTGACTGGGAAGGCAGGAACATATGCTGAAGGGTAGGATCTCGCAGAGTTTCCTGTCAGGTTGTCCGCCTGCTAATTTAATCCTGTCATTTCTAGTTACGTCCCTTTGGAGAAGACGCCACCATTTTTTTTTCCTCTTTGTATATTTTTTACACTAAAAATATCCCTCTTGCTTGGTACTTCACTCTTAACAGGCGCCATCTTGGCCCAGTCCCATGAGTGTGTGCTGCATCCCCTCCCGTCTGCCAGAGGTGCTGTAACTTATTGCTGGATTTATTCAGAACCTTCCATTCCAGGATAGAGCAGGGAAGGGGGGCTGTGGTCTTTGTGGACCTGAAGCGCTCCTGAACCCTTCCTCCAGATGGTCATGCCCCAGTCAGAGTGAAGGATGCTCTGGAGGTAGGGGTTATTGTAGTTTCTTAAATGCTGTCCTTCAAAACCCTCTTGGCATAAATGTTTCATGCCTTTGCCTCTGTGAGGCCAGGGCTGGAACATTCAGCTGTGAGGGTGTTTATATTTGTGGAACTCTCTTGAACATTTGCTGCGGGTTTCCAACAGCTGCTAGGCTGAGGCTCTGGGGAGAGGAAGATCATGAATATTCAGGTGAAGCCACCAGAATGAACAGCCGTTAATAGAATAAATGCCTAAACAGTTGTGTAAGGCTTATTAAGACCTATTGGGGCTGAGATAATAAATTCCCACTCTGACATGTTGCAACTACTGTCGCTTAAACACTTTGGACCACCTCTTCCAGACCGAAGGGAAAAAATGATGTGAGTTCTCTTTGCGAACACAAAGAAGCACCTGGAAGCCTTGGCACAGTTGAAGAGAGTTGGCAGAGATCTTTCCGTGTACCAGTGCGGCCTCAGGAAAGCGATGTGTTGCTCGTTGTTTCTGTTTTCAAGGTTGTCTCAATCCACTCCAGGCTGGAGTGGCCATTGCTCTTGAACTACAGAAAATGTGTCTTGAGCCTCCCGGATACTGCCTCAGCATTAGTTCTCAGCCAACAAGATTGTGGGACCTGGACATAAATGTGTTTTACCCACAAGCCCATGGCCCAGGTCTGCTCTCCCTCCCGAAGAGTCAGTCCTTCCGGTGTGTTACCATATCAGAGAGGCCAACACACTCCCTGGTTTTCCCTGCTCATAGAGACCCACAGTAGGGAACTGATGCAAAGATTGCAAATGGATGGGAGATCTTTCCTCCCAGCGCCCATCGCAGAATGTGTTGGAGGTGTGTAGACTGTGAAGGGGGCATGTGGGCCACGGTGAAAAGGAGCTTTTTTCTTCTTCCGATGATGGTGACAGCTGTCACCTTGAGTCAGGATCACCTAAACTTCTTAGCTCTGACACCTCTGGTCACAAGGTTCCCCAAAGCTACTACAGAGGACTCTACTCAGGTTCACACCTAGAGCCAAACTCTATCATATTTGATCAGAAACCTGCTGTCAACTCAGATAAAGGGTACTTGACTTCAAATGAAGGCGACTAACTTAATGAAAGACACTTAGCCATGGCATCGGGAGTGCCTCCCCCAGAGGCAGGGACAGCTCCTCCGTGCTAGCCACGCCACCCAATCTCCCCTACTCTGAAGGTACAGCAGGGTACCAACGGATACTAGAAGCCATCCCCAGGGCTTTAGAAGGCACACACAGACAATGAGCCAACGCAGAGGCCTGAGGGTGGTTTGAGAGGAGTAGGAGATTTTAGAGCGATTCAGAAAATTCTACCTCAGTTTCCAGGTACTCAGCCTAGGTCAGAAGACGTAAGGGCAAACTGCTTCACTCTCTCGAACACATTGTCTTACCTGTGACTGAGTAGCATTCTACCTGTGTGAAATACTTTTTTTTTCCTATCAAAGGTGGTTCGCTCACCAAGGACCAATATTCCATAAATCTCTCTGACATTGTAAAACTTTTACACAAATCGTTTAATCTCCCTGAACTGGTAAAGCGTCTGTTTATGTAAAAGCCCTGCTGTATGACTGAGCTTCATGACCTGGGGTGGCCCGTCCTTCTCCTGTTTCCTTCATTTTCTTCATGTCAATTACAAATTAAATCACCGAGTCAGACCTCGAGGTTCTGCTCTCACCAACAGGAGGAGACACAGGCATTACCAGCTTTGGTATAAGAACTAAGTGAGCGTCCGGCTCCATGTGCCTGCCAGTCTTGTTTAGGCTCCATGTGCCTGCCAGCCTTGTTTATGTTGAGGCCCACCCTTCTTGCAAAAAGAAATTGCCTTTTGGTTTGCTTTTGTTTTTGTTCGAGTGTTTCTTTGTGTGGTGTTGAGAATATTCATTTTTCAACACAGCCACTCACAAGCTTATTTTCAGAATTAAAAGCACATAGACCTCTTGGTCAAGGAAGTAACTCATAGTCTGTACTCAATTAGTCAATGCATCCATTAATTAATTACTTCTCTTTCCTTTTGCCAATGACGCAACAAGGTTATTTTCTATTGTGTTATTTTATTTTATTTTATTTTTAGCACTGGGACTGAAGCTAGGGCCTCACACATGATGCTATACAAGAATTCTAACACTGAGTCATATTCCTACTCCTCTCTTAATATTTTATTTTGAGACAGGGCCTCCCTAAATTACATACACCATATGTAGCCCAGGCTGGCCTTGAACTTGTGACCCTTGAGCCTTAGCTTATTGAGTAGCTGGGATGACAAGGCCCAGAAGGAGGAAGGGTTAGGGTTTAAACACTCTCTTGTCATGTAGAAATTAGCATTTTTTCTTATGCAGTTTCTAAATATGTCCATGCCTTTAAGGCATTAGGTAAGTCAGCAATTTTCCTAAAATCTAGGCAGATTCAAGAAGAGAAATCTTTTATTCACTCGGTTTCTTCAGCCCTCCATACTCTCCTCATAGGAGTGACCTGGCTTTCAATATAAGACCAATTCTGTCTCAGAGTTTGTTTGTTTATTTTTCTTTCTTTCTTTCCTCCTCTTCCTCCTTTTTCAGTGTGTGTGTGCGTGTGTGTGTGTGTGTGTGCATGCACATGGGTGTGTATGTGTGTGTGTGTGTGTGTGTGTGTGGTGTGTGTGTTTCTGATATAGTGAGCAGTCCAGAGGAATGAATAGCTGGACTAAATTTGTTAGCAAAGTATGCTTAACAGGAAGGGCGCTTATTTCCAGGAATGGTAAAGGTAAGAGGAACAAGCAGAAGGCAAGCAGCAAAGTTCCTCAAGAAGCCGGAAGAGGAGGCCCGGACTGCGTATCGCACCATATTTTGAATAAAGATGTGTGCTTTTCTTCATTTTGTAGCTTAGTCAGGAGGGGTCTGATGGCCATTGTTTTTCAAGAGATGGGTCAGAAAACAGCCCTGAAAATCTATCCGAATGGGAAAACTCTTTCAGAAGTAGGCAAGGAAGACATTTGTGTAGCCCTAGTAAAGCTGAGGTAGACGTTTATCCGTAATGATGGCTGCTGGGTAAGGTCCGGATGGCGCTGGACGGCTGGCATGCCGTCAGGAGGTGCAGGCTAAGTATGCTTCCTTGGCCAACAGCAAAACCTGACTGATTTTAGACTAAACTTTATATCCTGTCACCCCCACAGCCCATGAGCTAATAGTTATTTTTGACACTTCCTTGTTTCCTTAGTGGGCACTTCTGGTACTGAATGTCACTTCCTGGGTTCTGGTTTGGAGACTTCTGCATGATGTCAGTCTCTGGGAGACGCTAGGCAATTCCCCACACAGTAGAAAACCCTTCCGAGTACAAGGTAATAGACTGAGTGTTTAAAAATTCCTGTCCCCACAGTCCAGACACTTTTGTTACATACACATGCTCTAGCCATTTCCTTCTGTCTCCCTCTGACTTTGAATAAACACCAAACATCACATGCTTCTTATTTTGGAAGAAAACTTCTGTGGAAGCCCACACATGGCCGGATCCTTTATCTAAGGAGTTTTGAGAATGGGTGATTTTATTTTCATCCAGTCTGTGGGAAACTAAATACAAAGTAGAGATTGTGTCATAGCTAATAAATGCAGGAAGAAGTCTCAAACATGGCTAAACCTAAGCTACCATTCCAAAGGGGGGGGTGTCATTTGGGGTCTACCCTAATGTTGCGGGGAGCAGGGGAGAGTGAGGGGTTGTATTTGGAAAAGGTAGAAAGGGTCGGTCACATCTGCTTTTCTATTATCTCACTGTTCCTCAGCAACCCTCTTAGTCGGGTGGGTGCTGTAGGGTGCATTACCACCCCACGGTCACTCTGGTAGGATCTATCCAGCAAGTCTAGGACTCCGTTTTGGCTCTAAGGCTGATTGTTTGATCCCAGCTCACCCTATACCAGTTTCCAAGAGACCTGCGAGCTTGTGTATTCCCTCAGAGCACCAGGCACACCCAGTTTCCCGTCAACCTTCTCAAGTTTCCTTAGGGAGAGTAAAGGAAATGGGAACATAGGTCTCCCCGTGCAGAGTGCAGAGCTTCAGCCAAGTAGTCCAAGCCACTTGCTTAATATCTTACACACATACACACACACACACACACACACACACACACACACACACACACACACACACACAGCCTTTTGTAGTTGTGGTTAAAGGTAATTTAAAATATGTTCCAGATGTGGCTAGCGGGTGGGTTAGCAGGTCTCCAGGCATGGGGAAGCCCGGCCATGTGTGTGCTCAGCACCCCAGGCTGACTCAGGAAGTCGGTCTATAGGCTCAAAAGTAACCAGTTTCCTCTCCCCTCCGGCTGGAGGAAGCGGGGTGGGGTGAGGCAGGGAGCTGCAGCTGGCTGAACTGGCTGCCTGGGAGGTGGAGCCCCACCCCTCCTAATTCTTCTGTGTAAGCTACAGCTGGTGCTTTTGGAGTTGGGTAAACGTGAGCCTTCTGAAACAGTGAAGCGGAGTCTTCTAAGTAGCTTAATTCCTCTAAATCTCAATATTCTTGTATTCTAATATTAATTCCTCTAAATCTCAATATTCTTATATTCTAAAATAAAGGAGAAACTACAGAATGAACGTGGAGCAAGAAACACTAGTATTCTGTTATTATTTCTGGAGAAGAATAACAAAATCAACGCTTTTTAGATTTTTTTTTTCCTCTAACGGTTCCCAAGTCAAAAAAGAAAACGGATCCCAAAGAATATTGTCAGCTACCCTCAGTGGTGTTGACAATGGTGAATGCCATCGCCCTCCATGAAGAGGAGGTGCCACGGGGCTGCTGCTGAGGGGTACAGAGGTTTCAGGGCGAGGAGAGCAACAGCAGCAGCTGTGGGAAAAGTGAACTCGGAGTAGCAGAGATATTTACAAGGATGACCCAGGTGAGGCTGTCCTTTGCTATGTAACATTTTACGCCTTCCCTTGACCTCCACCTGGACACCTCTGCACTTTGGGGCCGTGTTTGTTTGTTTGTTTGTTTGTTTTTGTTTTATTCCTGTTGACGACAAGCCCTCCAATGCAACGGTGGCTCCAAGCATCTCAGTCACTTTTAAGTTTCGTTCAAGAGTCTCTATGCTGTGCAGGGCTATTCTGGAGGCTCAGATGACATGTGGGCAGATCCACCTGTTGCTATGCGGGCACCTGACTGAACTAAAAAGGACCTTTGACCGGCAGGGACCTCTAGAAAGGAGATGACATCTATGATGAAGGTAATAAAGTCTAAGCTGGGGCTTCCAAGTCTGGAATCTTTGAAGTTTTTTCCATGAAAGGGGCAATATATTGTAGGCTCTTTCTTCCTTGACACATGTAGGGCCCCTCAGAGACTAAGCTTGTCCTGCAATGTCCAGCAGACAGACAAAAGTCGGCTACCTCTCAGTATCTGTACAGAGAGAAGGTACTGGGCTCTGCCACTCTCCTTGGGATTGTTGTCACACTGTTCAGCCGCCCAGCGTGGAATGGGTCTGACGCTGCCCCTGACCTCTGAAGTCCACTCCAGGGAAGGGTGAGGAGGCTATCTTGAAGGTTAATATGGGGTAGACACACATGCACACGAGATAATAATGGGATCTCTAGACTCACCCTTGGCCCTGACTTTGGTTACCTCTTGGGAATCTCTCTAAGCTTTGGTTTTTCCTAAATGAGAGCCAGCAGTACTGACTGCTGGGCTGTTTAGCAGAGAGGTATTGTCCAAAGTGTTTCATTAATGACACTGTGCTGGCAATGCCAGCTCTCCTGACACCACTTCTCACTGCTTACAAATTTTAGTATTGATCTTGGGTAGATTAAAGGGAAAAAATGGAGTGTTTATATTAAACACCATATAGGACATAGAGACTTTTAGTGGTCTGTAACACTCATTTCCAGTAAGGGGCTTTCTGAAATGAAACACTCTTCTGAAGCATTTATTTGAACTTAATTTTACTACCTGCCTCATGTAGACTGGGCTTTCTTCTATAGGAGTAAATGACTCACCCCGCAAGCTTTTCCAACAACAGTGAAAAGTTATAGCTATTTGATTTCCCCAATAAAGAGTTACTACCAGTAATAATCCCAGAGAATATTAGGCAAGGCGCTGTGATCTCCATTCTCAGGCCCAAACTCAACAACACTAAATATTTTATAATACTTCCCAGATAAACTCAGCAGAGGTGGCGCACAGCTCTGGGATGTTGCTGTGGCTGCCTCATGGAGCCAGTTCGCTTGCCGCTAGCTTGGCTATCTCGCCACAGGCAGATCTGAACCAGCTTGTGGGCAGAAGAGTCTGCAAGCCTCCAAGCTCAAAACAACTCCCAACCCTAATCTCTTTCTGGAATCTTCTTTTCTAGTTATTGTATCTAATAGTGCCATTAATGTCTACCCAGTCTCTCAGACTCAGTGTTTTTAGTGTGACAACCAATGCCATCCATCACCTTCCCAAAGCCAGTCCAGACAGAACTGTGTCGACCCAGGCAAAGTGTCTGTTAGTGTCTGCCGCTTGTCACAGCCTTTCCCTGAGCTACTGCCCAACTCAGAGTCTCCTCATGTGCACATGACTCCTGGTGGTTCTGCTTAGCTCATCTGGTTCCAGATCTTCTACCTGTCCCCAGAGTCCCTTTGTGTCACCATGCCTTCCCAGGTGTTAGGAAGATTCTGTAAAGAACAGATATGCATGTCCTGTGGCCCTGCTAATAAGTTTCCATGGCTCCTCGATGCCTGTGACACAATATTGAGACTCCCTGAGCATTCTGGGCCCTCTTGTGCCCCACCCCTCTCTGTTTCCTAGATACACTTTGGTTTTCACCCTCCCCTCCTTTGCCATATGGTTTCTCCACGTGTCAAATTTCCAATCATCCATCCAGAAGTCCCCTAAGTAGTGCCTATCCTTTGAGGGGTGCCAAAGTCTTTTAAGGTTGTGCATACATAGACATCTGCATATTGTTCTAGTCTGGACTGTCATTTCTGGAACATGAGACATTTGGGTCACAGGGGGCAGTACAGCTGATACTTTCTCGTAAATCTAAGTCTGAAAAGACTGTTATCCCTTTATGCAGAATCTCACTCTGTCTCCATACATCACTCAGCAGTTTATATTTGTTGGTGCGCTTTTCAACTCAATGTTTGTCTACTTATTCTATGGCAAAGCTCTCTTTGAGAATGGACTATGCATGTTTGTTTGCATCTATCATTAGGGCATGGAAAATGTCTCTGGTGCATCATATTTACTAAAAAAATATCCCACTCAGTTCTCTATCACCTTCTACTCAGTTCTCTCATCTCCTGCTCAGTTCTGCACCAACTGTGAGTGTTCTTGTATTTCCCTACTCCATTTTTTCCTCAGGTCAGCTAGTAGTTACCCAATTAATAAAATCTGAATTTTATTTTAACAGTTATTCTTTTCTTTCTTTTGAGGGAGGGAAATGCCATCGCCAGCTTGTTGGTCTTTGAGTTTGTCCATGAAAGGAAAGTCATGGAAAAGCAATGTAATTAGATGGCCTTTGCCTGCATATGGCAGGTTTCCACATGGGAGGCCCCCAACACACTTCCCAATAAAATCCCTTTCATGATAAAGCAGAAGAGCAAAGTGGAAGTTAACAGCAGAAAGATAGTTATCAAATTTGTCACATGAGTCTGTTTATATTACTACTGTCAAGGGTAATCATGTTAGTTTAAGAAAGATCTTGTGCTTGGAGTTGAAAGATTCACATGTGAAAATGTTTTCAGGCATGCGTTCTGGCTGTGGAATGAACATATATAAATCTATATTTGTGTTCACATTGTGGATGACTGATAATTTTAACAAGGACACAATATGCCTTATGTACAAAATAATTGGTCAGATGTAATATTTAATAACATATATTTATTGTTTTGCATTTTGATTTTTTGTTTTGAATGAGTGAGTTTATTAAGTATGTGCATTTTTATTTTTACTTATTCATCCTCCCTCACTTGACAAGTACCAGAATGGCAATTGTGTGCTTAGAGTCATGTAAGCAAAGCAGCCATCAGTTAGAGCTCTGTGTGCCTACACTGATGACAGAGGCTTCATTGGGAAGTTAATGCTCAGAGAAAAGAGTCCCATCTTTGATGGTGTGTGTGTGTGTGTGTGTGTTTGTGTGTGCATGTGTATGTATATGTGTATGTGCATATGTATGCATATATGTGCATGTGTGTGCATATGTATGCATTATATAGTCAAATAATCATACTTAAACTTAGGTTATAAAAAGAAATAGAATTTAAAATTCTAGCTTTTCAGAATTGAGTGTTTAAAATTTTATTTTGGTTGAGCTGCAGAGCTTATTACTTGAATCATCTGTTACAAATCCTGAGTGAGGCCACATGAAAATATGTACGGACAGCTTGGATGTGTGGGAAATCCAGCATGTGTCTCTGCCCTTCTCCCCCCCCCCCCCCCAACCAAAGAGTGTGGCCAGGGTTTTGAGTTGCATCAAATAAATACCACTGGCTTAACCATTATGGTACTTCCTTTAAAGCTTCATGTTTTGTTAGCTAGACACATGTGCTTAAAATACCAGCAAGTAATCAGAATAGAACAAGCATCATGGCTTATACGTAAGATCCTCCAGGCACCCAAGAACTTTCAGTGCCCAGGCAAGGAGGAAAGAGCTGACACATAGTAGGACGTCTAAAACCCACAGGGCCTTTCAAGATGGCACCTGGGGACTTTGCTCCAGATCACGGAGCTTTAAGGTGATCACAGAACCACCCGTCAAGTATCTGGGGTCTCCGGTGGTGAAGGAACAGCCTACACACCATGTGCTGTAAGACAGCAGGGCTGTTGTTCGAGGCCAACCCTCTGGGCAGCCCTTTTGAATTATGTCTCCCCGTGCCCACTCTTGCTCTGTCCCGTTGCTCCAGGTAACCTGTATCTTAGGTTTGAAATCTCTTGCCTTACCCACTTTCATTCTCTGCATGACAGAGGTTGCAGTTTGGTTTGTATGAGGTTTAGATTCAGTTACTCAGCAAGGAGAATTTTCATCTCTTTTGGATTTTCTGCCAGGGTTTATCACAAACTTCCTTTGTTTTGAGTAGCTGTTCTGACCCTCTGAAGACAAATTGAACTTGACTGGCGTATTTAAGCAGGTGAGGTGCTCTGCTGAGACCATGGAAAAGCTCCCCGTTGATGCAGTTCACTTAAGATGATCAGTAATTAGACTAGGAGGAAACACTATGATGTGAACATTCAACATTGCATGATTAGGCCCAAGAAAGGGCTAATGAGAAGAAATTTAGCAGATGTATTTGCCATGTAATCACTTTATGAGTGAATAAACTAAAATTTCTTCAATATGTCCCAGAAGGGTAAAGCCACAATGGCAGCTTCTAATTCTAGGGATAGTAGACTGAGTGAGTGGTCCATTCTGTTCTTATGACATGCAGAGGGCTCTGTCCTCCCAGTGCATAGATAGGCATGCCTAAGTCTCCTTCTCCCCTGGATTACGATTGTCAAAACAAGGTGTGTGGTCCACGTAGGAGCCGCACTGTCAAAGCCACTGGAGACAATGGGTATTACTACTGCAGGTCTCTGGTCTTCACAGAAGACTAGCTGAATCAGAGACAGTCTCAGGGGAAGTGCAGAAATGTAGATAGCTCCCACTTTTCTGATTGCTTACTGGGAATGGCAGGAGGGCTCAGTCATAGTCTGGGTTTCTCCAAGGCGGTGAAGGACTCACCATCACTGGTCTAGAAGAGGCTGAGGAGGCAGGTTGAACCCCACTACCTAGGCATGCACCTGCGACTCCCACTCTATCTCTTAAGTAGCGAGCGAATAGCATGGTCCGTGGCACACTATGAATTCAAAGAAATCGCTGAAAAGGACAAGTGAATTCATTCAGACTCAAGGCTGTCTGTTGTGGTGTGAAGATTTTATTCCACTGTTTATACTGAACACGGGGGGGACCTTTGGGAAGTTATTTTATGGTGGAGAAAACTGAAAAAATAGCTAACATTTGTGGGTCCCTTATTTGTCAGGTGTTGGCTTAGAGATTGAGAGGTGTGTTCTTTCTTTCATTCAGTCTCCAAAGCAGAAAGCAGTTCCATGAGTGCCTTTCTGTTTCACATGAGAAGAATAGCTCAGATTTCCCTTGTGCCAGAACCACAGTGCTGAGCACAGAGCTGAATACTTGATTGACCCAAGTCAGCCTCTTGCCAAAGTCTGTTCCCTAAATCATCAGGGTGGGGTGTGTGGGTGTGGGCCCAGGAGACTATGACAAAGAAGGTCCCAGCAGGCGAGGGCCACACTAGGCAGTTTGTGAGAACATCCTTTAGAGAGTTGAATATGTTCTAAGATTCCCGATCTTTTGACTTGAGAAGGGAGTGGAGGACCAGCCTCTGAAAACCCAGTATGAGTGAGGTGAATTTGATGATCCAATCCCTTAAGGAGAATTACGAGAAAGGTAGGACAAACTAGTGCAAGTCATCAGCTGCCACGGTTGTTCACAAACAGACCAAATCATCAGTGGGAAATCTCCTTTCCTTGGTATTTACCTAGTAAATCACTTCAAAATGTATTTTTGTAGCAGGAAAAGACATTGGTGGATAGGCCTCTCATTGTATTATTATAGGAAGAAGTCCTTTTTGAAGCTTAAAATTAATAGACGGTACCACAAAGGAGAATATATCTAGGTGAGATTACATTAAAGATGAAAAGCTTCACGTAAAAAATATTCTACACAAAAACTAGAGAGGGAACAGAAACCTAAAGAAACATATGCTACAACTATTTTAAAATGCAATAGCCTTAATACACGAGCATCTGATAGGATGAACGGTGCTCTTCCATTGCGTATGAGTGCAGCAGGGAATCATGGGTAAGGTCAAGCATGGTGTGTCTCTATGATAAGACCTTGGCTAGTTGGCAAAAGGATTCTTAGAAAGGTCATTCAGAGGATGGAGGTCCTGCCGTACGATGCTGAATCTACAGAGCGAGCTGTAAAATCGTGGTAACCAAAATAAGGAGAAGCACCGCCCACTCCGGGCTTGTACACCCTGAATACTTCATCTCCTTAGACCCCCCACACAACCAAGTGGGCCACTTTCTTCTGCTGTTTTCATTTTATATTTGAGGCATGCGAGATGCAGAGAAGTTGGCTAACTTGCCTGATCCTATACAACAAAATCATAGGAGCTGGGATTCAAATTCAGGACTTTATGTCTGCGAAGCTGTAACTCTAGTTTCTCTGTACCGTTTCGACCCTACTGCTCTCTAGGACTCTTGCCTTTTGATCTTTGTGTCTGCTTTTATACCTCTCAAGTAATTAATGCTTGATAAACTCTGAGAGGGTCCAGCAATTGACTGACTAGGAGACCAGCTTTAAAAAGGCAGACGGGAATGTCCTGGAGAGCGTGTGGCTCCTTTCGTTCTCAATTTCTTCCCAGGTAAAGAGTGTGTGTGGCAGGGAATCATAAAGATGCATGCTGGGAGGGCTTCAAGTAGTGCCTAGTGTGGAAGGGATTCAGGACACAGTATGTGATGCTGAATTGAATAGCACCAGCCCTCTCTGTATGATATGGCCAGATAGAACTTTAATGCTTAACACCATCTTTTGCAAAACAAAACCCAAACCAAAAATGAATGAACGAACAAACAAACAAATCCTTGTTAATAGTCCTTGAGATATGAGGGTATGAATATTTAAGTCTGACTTTCAACAAGCACTCTCTACTCAGTCATCTCCCTCCCCTCCCCGCCTTGCCCCCCTCCCCTGTCAAGAGGGATAGTTCCAAACATTGCATTTTGAGCACTTAAGATGCTTTTTTTCCAGAGACTAAGAACCTGTAAGAGGTGAGGCTGAGCCATCGAGGAGAATAAAGCACCATATGTAAGTCTGAGGGAGGTGCATCTAAATGCCCTGCTATCAGGCCTGTGTCCCCTGTTTGGTCTTAGTACAATGTCAATTTGCTACAGGATTCCTTGCTTTGTTTCTTCCACAGCCCAACAAGACCTTCCAAGAGGCTGCTTCCCCTGCACAAGCTTTGCGCTGCAATGTAAGGAGAAATGGCCACTTTCATGATCAGGTGGGCAGAGATCAAGTCAGAAACAGTTCTTTTCTGGGGGATGTTTTAAGACAGGGTTTCTCTGTATAGCCTTGCCTGTCCTAGACTCTCTTTGTAGACCAGGCTGGCCTCGCACTCACATCAATCCGCCTGCCTCTGCCTCCTGAGTGCTGGGATTAAAGGTGTGAGCCACCATGCAGAAATCAATGTGCATATTGCAAGGATATTGCTTTGTGCCTGTTGCCCCTTGAACCCACGATTTCTTAGAGGATATGGGACCCAAATCAATGCCCGGCTCAGAAATAGTTCTTATAAAAGGAGCCAGGAGACCAGGGTGGGCAGAGAACACGGCCCCTCCAGGAAACCTCAGGAACAATTAGAAACCTCATAACAATTAGAAGGGGGGACAGGGGGCTGTACTGATTACAAAGAGGTGGGGAACCCCATCCGTGTTTGGCTCGCCTTGGTTCCTCTGCTGTTGGAGCAAATAAGAACTCATCAGGAATCTTCTGAACAACCCGAGAGAACAGGCCTGAGTCTATCTGTGTGCGCTTGATGCTGGCTGCAGTTGGGACAATCTCCCATCCTATGACTAAAGTTTAACATTCGGGTCAGACTCTAATCGTGGAGTTTATAGAGACCCTTGTGCCTGGAGAAGCAGGGAAGCTTGGATTAGGAGGTTAGACTCCTGGGAGAGCTACCCCAGCAGTGAGCTGGCCTGCTGTCACCGAGCAGATCAGAGCAGGTAGCACTAGCACGCAGTATCAAGGGAGCCTGCTTTCAGTCCTGCACTTACTGTTTTGAATCTCGCTGGAGAATGTGTGGACATCATCAGACTGGTCAGGAAAGGATGGTGCTGTTGTTGTCACAGAGGAAATGACCAATGAATTAATTTTGGACTGGAGCTGTTTGCTCCAGGATCCGGCACAGGTGGCCTGAGCATAAGAGAAAAAGGGAGGATTGCTCATGTTTAGATAGAATGGGATTTAGCCCCATGTGGGTCAGCAGCGTGCCTGTTGCCTAGGAAAGGGCACCTTGGATGCCTCTCAGTTGGAAGATATTATCTCCAGATGGAGTCCTCTGCCTGCTGGCAAAGTCAACAGCATTATTTGGTAATATTTTGATGTGCTCTTTATATGGGAAAGGGGGCTTTATTGGCATATCTTTCACGTCATGCACAAACAGCTCTAGCTTTTCTTTCTAAAAGGGATGGCAGCGATGAAGATGGCAAAGCTTGGAAAGGCACTAGGGCAAAAGAATTGGCCGGCTACGGGCTCAGGCCCAACACCATGTGTCCTGGCCTGAGAGGCCAGACCTAGCCATGATTTGCATTCAGGCTGCGTCTCTGGCTCCTGAGGCTGGACTCGCCTGTCACTCTGACGGATCTGGCAAGAGCTCCAGACTCAGGACTTCATGAAGGAATGGGGAAACACTTCTCAGGGCTGGGCTGGGGGCAGGGAGGGCTTGGGAGAATTACCCAAGGGTTTCACGTCAAGCCTTTGCCTGTTCTTTGTCTCCATTTGGGAAACAACAACTTAAAACCAAACAAAGAAGTTTGCATTATTATAATAACCCCAGGGGAAAAAAAAACCCTCTACGTTGCTTGTGGAAATGTGTGTAGCATTGTTTGAAAATCTCTCTCTCTCTCTCCCCCCACTCTCTCTCTCTCCCTCTCTCTCTCTGTCTCTCTCTCTCTGTCTCTCTCTCTCTCCCTCCCTCTCTCTCCCTCTCTCTCTCCCTCTCTCTCTCTCTCCCTCTCTCTTTCCCTCTCTCCCTCTCTCCCTCTCTCTCTCTGTCTCTCTCTCTCCCTCTCTCTCTCTGTCTCTCTCTCTCTCTCCCTCTCTCCACTTCAGTCAGCACAAATTTGGAGGCAGAACCCAGCCTAGTAACAGCGTATCTCATGCCGCTATCAATTTTCCGCCAGAAGAACATTTTGGGACACAAAGTCCTTTGTCTATTTCCAGAAGCTCAATTCAATGACATTACATGAATGACTACAACACTATAGCATGTTCTGCACCGTTTCAAATTGTAACCTACAAAAAGGAAAGAACTTGGAACTCCGCCAGAGCGTAATGATTTCAGTTCTTAAGAAAATCCAGCAGCCATTACGCTACTCTCAATATTTTCTTGCCCTGGAAATTTAAGAATAGGCTCTAATCAACTAGCACACCCCGCCCCCCCTCCTTCATTTTCCCATGGTTCCTGTTACGAACCAGCCTCCCATGTCTGTTTTAGCTTAAAAAAAAAATAAATAAGTTTACAATACGTTTTTAAAAAAAAAAATTGGCCTGAATCAGACAATTGTATATTTTAGAAAATGAAGGCAAAATGTAAAACAGGCTAATCATGATTCCAAATTCAATCTTCAGGTCTCTAATTGATCCCATCCCAAAGGTAACATTCTATGCTAATTGACATGCTGAGATGGTTACAATTATGTAAAGTAAAACGAGGCCTGTTGGAAACTGTGTATCTTCATGAAGTGGGGGGAGACGGCCAGCTTTTCTAATAGTTGATTGCAATAGGATGCAACCACTTTGCTTATATTTCCTCTTTTGGTTTGGCCCTTGTACACGTGTAATGAGCCCCCATTCCCCAACCCGTCAATAAAGTATAGATTTCAAGGGGGAATGTGACGTCATTATATTTTCCTTGGGATTGGGTGAAGCATGGTAGAAAGAGTTAGAATTTTCAGGGTTCACTTTGTAAGTAAGTTAAAAAGAGGAGAAAACGAAACCTAACATCCCACATTTATTGGCAGAATGATTTTCCTGTGCGATTGTGACCACACACACACACACACACACACACACACACACACACACACACACACACGAAGCGTGCTCAGCTTCGATAGGAAACAGATGGTGGTGCAGTGGCTGCTGCCCCAGGTGGACCCACAGCGTTTGCAGATTCTGTATAGCCGGAGCAACAGCTCCTCAGAACCAGCCAGAAGGCGCCCTCATCCTCGCTCAGACCTCTCCAATCCTTTTTCCTCTGTGGTGAGCACCCTGGATGGGAGGCCTGGACTCCCCAGGGTGAGACTGGATGTTGAAGAGGCAGGGAAACAGGAGGCCTGTTTATGCAATCAAGAGAGGGAGCAGCCTCCTTGGATGGTAGGGAACACCTGTGCCTCTTGGCATCTTGCCTCCCTGGACAGACAACCCAAGCTAGCCACGTGCACGGTGATTAGTAGTAGCCTCCCCCTCCCACTCAGCAGCACGGGCAATAGTGGTGTCATTAATACCACATCTCTGCCTCACTCCCTCTTTTGGCTCCCAACAATGTCAGTCCCTCACTGTCCCCATCGGCCCTGATTTATTGCAAGCATCAACAAGCCTCTCCTGGATGGTTGCTATGGATTTTCTCACCGCATCCAATCTTGCCATCTCTAATTCATGAAGTAGCTGAAGCCATAGAAACTCAACAACTGACTTCCTTGCCTAGCCATTGCCAGCGTTCCAAGCAGCTCAGAATGGAACACAACTGCTCTTTCATCTCTCTCTCTCTCTCTCTCTCTCTCTCTCTCTCTCTCTCTCTGTGTGTGTGTGTGTGTGTGATTAGTTGTCTAATGCCTGCTTGGCTGCCTGATTTTTTTCTTCATGTATCCATAGCAGGAAACCCACAGCAGGGAACACTCTGCCAGGCACTGTGTGAGGCCTTGGTAAGGATTTGTGACTTGAATGACTATGGTAGGCTGCCACCTACAGGGTGTGAGATAGGTCCTTCAATGCAATACTGCCTAACTAGTACTAAGTACTTCCTCTAAGCCCTAAGTGCTTCCTCTAAGACAAACAAAACAATGGCAGGGCCACTCTCAGAGTCACAGTCAATCTGGCCATGACTAGTTCCCCACGAGGGACCCCAGAGGACAATGGCTGGTAAGCGGTGAACACTATAGTTTACTCATGTTGTTCTGAACACTCTCAAGACCTTGGATTGCATGGCTTTTTAGACTATCCAACCAACTAACTTTATAGATGGAGAAACCAAATCTTAGAGAAAGTCACTCATTTCCTAAGTGACCACAGTTACAAGATACAAGGAGAGCCACAGAGCACCGCAGAAAGAGAACCAAGTCTGACCACGCTCTCACATATACATATTGTCTAGTGCCTAGGTCAGCCGAGTGTAGCTGTGTTGGGCGCCACATTGGGTGGGAGACCCAGGTTAGTGTCGGACGATAAAAGGGACTCTCTCCATAGAACCTCTTCCATTCCACTTCATTCTTATACTGATCCCTATTCATCTCCTATGCTGATTCTTTTTATCCCGAGCCTTGTACTCAGGGCTCTCCTGGGGAGACAGACTTCAGGGAAACCAGTACAGCAATACTGTGTTATTTAAAGATACTATGCTATCTAACAAATGTGTGTACAAATTTAAGTTTTAACATAAAATAGTTTAATCGAAAAGTGAAAAAAATTTGTAGTCAAGAAATGAATGGCACAGCATTCTAGGTCCCTAGCAGTCAATGGCATGGATTTGAAGACTTTTCTTCTCCCTTATGAACGGGACCTATTGTTGTTAAGGCTGTGGTGAGGATTAAACAGAATTAGGGCATGGTGCCCGGCACAGAGGAGCCCCTCAGAGAATGTAAGGCCCTTTCCTTTACTTGTTGCCATCTGTGGTCCTGGACTCACCATCCTGATGATAGCTCATTAAATGACACAAAACTGCCCTTCCCAGATGATTGGCTGTAACTTTGGAAAGAGTAAAGAATAGGAAAGTTCTTCCCAAACATGGCCTCAACTATATTATAGTCGGAGATACTGAATGTATTCATTACACATTGCGATCCCTTAAGGGACTCACAGTCACCCACTAACACACCCAGAATTACTTAGGGGATTTACAGCCACCCAACGATACACCTAGAATCACTTTGGGGATTTGCCAGTCACCCACTGGCCCACTCAGAGTCACTTAGGGGATTGACAGTCACGCACCGATACACGCAGCGTCACTTAGGGGAACTTTGATTCTTCTGCAAGCAAGACAGAAGGATCTCTACTAAAATCCACAATGGGTCCACAATAGAAAGGCTTATAGGGTAGAGGAAGAATTTTTTTATATAGAGAGAGCAGAGGACAATTTTGTTTTCTTAGTATGCAGTCGTATGCCGTGAGGTGGTCCTGAAGAGGAGGGCAAATGATCCATGTGAAGAGGAGTTTGTTGGTGGGGAAGAAGAAAGCAGGGGGCTTGGTGAGCATGGTGGCCTCTAAGCCTATGATTCCAGGAAACTGAGTCAGGCAAATCCAAAGTTTGAGTCCAGTCTTGGGTATTCAGTGAGACCCTACTCCAAAAATAACCAGTAGGTGCTGGAGAGGTAAAATGTTTGTCTTCCAAGCACAAGGGCCTGAGTTTGATTCCCAAAATACACATTAAACCAAACCCAACCCAAAAGCAATAAAACGTTGGACATGGTGTTTATTATCCCAGCCCTGGGGAGTCAGACACAGGGGAATTCCCCAGTCTCCCCAGCAAGCCTGCCTAGCCCAATCTTCCCTGGCAGTTTCCTCCAAGATTGAAACACGCAGCTTGGAAGCTTCTTAAGCCAGGTGGTAAACAACTCAAAATAGCTTGAGGAAGTTCCTGAAAGCCTCTAGACTTGGTAGGCTCCTCCCACCCAAGAGCAAACAACAAAGACTACTAAGTGTCTGGTCCCAGACAAGTCAAGCTGCAAGGAAGGGAAAACAGCTGCCTGGAGGAAGTGCAGGCCGGTAGAGCAGCCAGGGTCTGGGTTAGACCAGCAAAGTCACCTAAAGGACACTCTCCACCACGTGGAGCTGCTGTTTTCTGCCTTTGGTGAGCCATCATGCACGCTGGGGTGAGATTTAGTGGTATAGCTGTCTTTGAGTAATTTCTGCATCTCTGCGTAACCCCTAAGAGTCCTGTACTTACAGTAATATTTATTTATTTTTAAATTAAAAAGTTATTTACCCCCAGTAAAACTCATTAGTTCATCATGTTAGACTCATATACTTTGGCCTGTTGTGAGTTCCCTGGTGTGGAGTGAGTAGATATGTGTGTGTGTGTGTGTGTGTGTGTGTGTGTGTGTGTGTGTGTGTGTGTGTGTCTAGTGTCTCCCCAGGAAACATTTTGTCACACAACACCTACTTGGAGAGTTCAAAGCCAGTGACAGGCCCTGCCTTACAAAAAAAGATAGACGATGCCTGAGAAATGCTAACCAAAGTTGTTCTTTGGCCTCTATGTACACATGCATGTTCATTTACTTACACACCCATGGGCATGTGCCCCCCCTGTGTGCACGTGTGTGACCCCCTCCACCCAGGAACAAAATGAGAACAAAAATAAAATAAAATAAATGGAAGGATGGGCTTCCTGTAACAAATCTGGTTTATCTGGTAACAGGGTTAGTACAATGCCAGAAGCTGGTAGACCACGCTAACTGGAACTTTTACAACCTTAGTTGTAAAACAATGGGCTTTCACAACCTTAGTTATTTCTATCCCCAAATGTCGTAAGTATCACTTTTTAATTCCAGCATACTGATAGGAAAGAGGAAGAAAGAGTTGTTAAATGGTATTAAAATAGAAAAGCCATCGGTGAGCATCTATACAGCCCCGACTCAGGCTTTGTACATCAGTCACTTGCATTTATATTTTAAACTGACTGCATGCCAACTTTTGCCTCTATCTTGTGGCTTAGCTAGCAAAACTGAGGCCTGTGTGTAAGGGAACACCTCCTACTCACGCAGCCTAGACCTACTAGCGCGCCGCCTTTGTGGTGGCTCGTCTCCTGTGATTCCCCGAGGCACATCCTGGGCCTGCATTTTACATCCTAAGACTTTCAAGTTTACTGTTTAGTGCATATGTCGGATGGGTATTAAAATGACAATGTAGTCACATCAGTCCTCTGTACTCAGCAAGATAACAGTGGGAGGAAATTGAAAAAGGGAACTGAAACCTTGTGGTGGTTATCAGGAAAACTTCTCAGAGGTAATGACACCTAAGTGGGGCCTGGGGTTTAAGGCAGAGAGTATTTCAGGGGAGCCTTGGAGCTTAGGAGTGCCAGGCACTGATCCCGACATTCCACTTATAGCAGCTGTAAAACGAAATCCATTCTCTTGCTTTTCCCCAGCAGGGGGAGAATTAACAGGCAAAAGAGGAACTGGGACTGCTCAGTTTCATAAGGAGTGCTATAGCTTGGGTTTGAAATGCCTCTTAGGGGCCTGCGCTTTAACAGTTGGTGCCCAGTTGGTGGCGCTGTTCTGAGTAGTCGCGGAACCCTCGGTGCACGGTTGGTCTGTACAGTCTGTTAGGTGTAGGCTGTGAGGCAGATAGCATGGCCCTGCTTTCATTCTCCCTCTACTCGATCTGCCACAATGTGTGAGAAGTCGGCCCGGCCCGGAGCAGCTTCTGCTGCGCTGGGACCGAACTACGAGCTAAAAATCCACCTCTCTTCTCTTAAGTAGCTCTGTCATGGGACATGGCCTTACTACAGACACCACTATGCTAGCAGATAGTTTAACCCCCAAAGCGACAAGGGATAACGCTCTTCTAAAAAATAATAGGCCAACACAGTGGTAATGCGCGAGCTAGAGCAAACTGCTGTATTTGAAGAGCTTGAAAGATTTCAAAGGCAAGGAAAGAAACTCGCATAAACTGCTTGGAACATTTTACTCGTTTTAGAAATCCAGGCATAAACCAGCACGGCCTTGTTGGTAGAAATGCATTGCTACTCGTATATTCTATCCAGAGCCACACTGAATTGTTGTGGTCTTAATGTAAAACCAAATGTTACAGAAATCTGTGTATACATGCAAGGTGTACAGAGATGGGGTATATGTAGACCCAGAAGGACTGTCTTGTGGACTCTCATGGAAAGATGTAGAAATATTTGTCTCAGATAGGTAGGCATAAGGCATCTATCTTCTTTGATTCCTTACAAGCCCTTCTTCTTCTTCTTCTTCTTTCCTAGACTGAATAAGAATCATTTTAACTCGGTGTCATTTACTCTTACATGAGATATCCTTCTTAGATAAATCTCTAGCCACAGAAATGGAAAACAGTTCTAGTAAGAGGAATGGAAATTAATTAGGAGGAGGAAAGTTTTAAAACCGTGAAAACTTCTGTGACTTCACTATGAAATCTCTGAAGGCTCGCCTGTTTGGACAGCACCCCCTCTGCCGCCCCAGCTGGTGGTGATCTTGGGGAAGGTTGAGCAACTTATAGGAGGCAGAGCCTCCCTGGAGGAAGTGGGTCACTGGGGACAGCATTAAGCTGTGAAGATGAAACCTAAATTGCAGTGTAGATTCCAGCACCATAGGATGCCCACGGAAGAAAGCTGAGCGCGTGCAGTGGTGGAAACAGTCTGCGACAGGCTGTGTATGCTGCGGGCAGCAGAAGGGGGGGGGCATGACCAACTATGCTCTTCAGAACCAAGATGACTCCATTATGAGTCCCAGAAGCCAAACACAGAGCTGCAGGACTTGGTGTTTACTAAGTTTTGGTGCTACTTTGGTCTGATCTTTCCTTGCTATGCCCCCATTTCCCTTTTTCCACATAGGAATGCATATTCTGTGCCAGTGAATACAGGAAGTATGAAATTCGGTTGTTTTTTTTAAATTTTATTTTATTTTACAAGGGTCACAGTTAAGAGATTGCCTTGCGTGAAAAGACTTTGGACTTTTGGGCAGTGTTAAGATTGTTAAATACCACGAGAGCCTTTGGAGTTAGACTGAATGCGTTTTTCATCAAAAGATGGCTGTGGTCCAATGAGAAATGTCTCTAGAGGCTCATATGTTTGGACACTTGGTTCTGGTCCCCAGCTGGTGTAGTTATTTGGGAAGGTTGTGGAATCTTTAGGAGGTAACGTCTTGCTGGAGGAAGTGAGTCATGCAGGGCAGGCTCAGAGGCCTTATATTCTGGCCCTACTTCCTGTCTACTGTCCACTTCCTTAGACTTACTGTATTGTGATGGGCCAGACTTCGTGTCCTGCCTGCTGCCAAGTCTTGCCTGTCATGATGGACTGCAACCTTCAGTAACTGTAAGCCAAACAAATGCCCCTCAAAGTTGGTTTTGCTCTTTTAGTTCAATCACAGCAACAGAAGAGAAAACAAGACACTTTTTGAACTTGTTTTTTCATCTGTAAACTGGGCTTGATTTCCCATCTTATAGAATGGCTGTGGCATTAATTAACAGATCACATGACTCTATCATTAGGCTGTCCTGCTTGTTCTTCATGTTTTAAGAAGATGACCCTCCCACCCCTGTCCCCCAAGAAGCCCTGGTGCTCAAGATTTCAGCAGCAAACTTTGGGAGAGGAACCAGTAGGTTTTGATCGTTTAGTGTTCCAGGCAGTGTGACAGCGCTATAGACTTTCAGTACTCGCTTTAGAATTAGAGGAGAATCAACAATGGTTTGGGATGTCCGAGGATTATGATTGGAAAACAAGTGCACTGGTTGGAGAGAAAGAGAAAAACTGCTAGTGAGAGAAATGGAGGGATCCCTGCCCATAGAGGAAAGCTTTTGCTTTAGAACATGGTTTCATGGGAGTGTTTGGTCTCCAAGAGTCTCTGTGATCAATGGAAGGAAAACTCTGGGTGAGAGAAGAGAGAGCCAAAGAGATTCTAAAATAGTGCGAAGTTGGGAGCTTGAAGATGACCCATCCACCCAACCCCCATCCTTCCATGCGCCACCTATTTCTAGCTCTTTCTTGTACTGGTTGGTATCTGGAGGCCACTTACCAGGTGAGATGGTTTTTGCCTCTTCGTTTTATTAGTTTCCCAATAATTACTGGCATTGCTAACAGTACCACCCTGGACACATGGGCATGTTTTTCCCCTTCCAAGTGTGTAATGGTAGATATGGACTTAGGACTTTAGGGCATATTTAGAATCTCTTCCTGATTAAGAAGTTGTCAAATGGGACAAACTGTATTTCAAATCCTCTTAGATGTAATGTTTTTGACTCAACTATTGAGATTGCTATAGAGTTTTATGAGACTGTCTCCAGTCACTTATTCATTATTCGCCTTTATTTCATATAAAATTATTTGGCTGGATGGCCTTTGTTTCATTAGAGTATGAGGAAGGCTCCCACCTCTGGCTTAGGCAACTTATGATAAACACATCCTTGGGTTACACCTTTATGAGTCTAATGCTGGAATTTCACTCTAAGGCACAAATTATCCTAAAAATATGTAGAAGCCAGCTTTCCAGACCCCAAGCTGAACATATAAATCCATAGTGCAGGAGTCCGAGGTTACAGACTATAGCAGAGGCAAGCCTTAACAAGGCCTGGTGGAGAGAAGCTTCTGGAAGCTATAATGATTAGCTTGCCTCCCGGTCCCCATCCTTTTCCCCCAGGTGTAGCCACTTAGCCTACACCTGTGGGCCCAGCCCTGCTCCACTCTGGGTTCAGTCCCCTCCCTACTTAAGAGGACTTTAAAGAACTCTAGGCCATTAGTTCAGTCAACTAAGGACTATCACCCAGTGAGTCAGATTTGCGACCTGATTTCCTCGAATTCCTTGGATTCTCCGATCTCCGTGCTGTGTCTGAAGTCCAGTTTCATGAGTCTTTCTCATCTTTACCCTAGACCACCTGCACATCTGGAATATTGGCAATGCCATTAAGAGACTTTAGCAGCACCAGGATTCCACACAGAACTTTATAGCCTCCAACTGCTGCTGCTTCTGTATCTCAGTCTCCTCCTTTCAAGCATCCTTTTCTTTTGTCCCTATTACAGTTCACCTGGTCTCTGGCCTCTAGTCCACTTTTTAATTTTCCATTTGGAGCCATCTGTGACTCAGAACTGTGCTAAGTCTATGGATGTAAATTGTCTCCTGATAACTCCTAGCTGAGCAGAGAAGGAAGACATGGAAACAAAGTGATCCCACCCACTAGGGGAACCACATGTGAGGTGATGGGAAGAGAAAGTGGGGCAGTTACTCCTGGAGGCTCCGTGATGACTCTGCCCACAGAGGAGAAAAGCTGGGCCCTAAAGGACAGGTAGGAGTCTTTTGCGTAGACGTGGTGGAGGACTGTTCCAGCAAAGAAGCAATAGGAGGCGTATGTGTTTGGAGGTATTTCGAGCAATCATGGGAGGCTGAAGCGAGGGTTGGGCATGAGGTCAAGCCAATGAACCAGTGGAGGCCAGTGATGGCCTTGAACATAATAAATCCCCATAAACATGTTAAAAGTAGAGAAGGGTGCTGCTAACCATGCCAAACCTAGTGTTACTTTTCATATAATATTGTAAGTGTGAATAACATACACTAAAAGAAACTAACATTTATTTCCCAAAATGAAATTCTAAGATGTTCCTGAGTGTTTCTAATAGCTGTGAGCAGAGGTTAAAAACTGATGGCATAAGTAGGTTAACCATGGCCTTGGGAGCATCAATGAGTCTTGTGATAGGAATGTTCTGGAACCCATTTGACCAGCATTACTTTCTCTGATAGCATCTCAAGGTACTAAAGTGTTGAGCGAAATGTGCTGGGGTGCGAATACAAATGCTCCCCCAGTCCTACACTGTTCAGAACATTTGCAAAAAGCTATTCCTAGGATGAAAGAGGATGCTCTTGGCAGGTGCTAATAAGCATGGTGAAGCTGCCTGCCTATCTGCCCTGATTTGTCTTGAGGTTCCATTGCTGATCTCTGTGACATCACAAGGCTACAGGTGTCATGGCGCTATAAGGTGCCATTGAAGACCTCTATGACACCACAAGGCTACAGGTGTCATGACATTCTTAATGTGCCGTTGCTGACCTCTGTGACCTCAAAAGGCTACAGGTGTCATGACACTGTAAGGTGCCATTGCAGACCTCTGTGACATCACAAGGCTACAGGTGTGGAGTGTTCACAGAGTGTTGGCGTAGTGTCAAAGCAAAATGAGTGAACTTCTGTGAGGAAGACACCAAGAGCAAGGAGAGCAGAGGCTGGAAGATACACTAGAGTGGATGAGACACTAGAAATGGGATTCGGAGCCTATTGCCAAATTCTGAGCTTTAAGTGTTTGGGTAAAGTGACAAAGCACTCAGTTTCCCATGCCTGAAAAGGCAAGATTATACTTGACTATGTTCACAGCCTGAGTATCCCTGTGTGAGGTAGGATTTCAATAAACTTTAAATTTGTTTTTTTTTTTTTCTTTCTCTTGGGCTTAGTTGTCTTATATTACTAGGGTTGCTGGTTCCTATTGAGATTAAAAGTAATATTCCTTTGAAAATAGCAGGTTCTTTGGAGATGTTGGATTATGGCAGGTTTACATTTTGTTCTTTTTATTTTGTCTTTTTATTATATTAAATCCATTACTTTTTATAATAAGGAAACAGACAAATGTACACTGGTTCTCTCTTTAAACACTTATTATAGGTACAAAGAATGGAAGATTCCTTCATTTGGTAGGAGCCGTGTAGGGAAAAGTTGAGGTCCCAGACCTGTTTCCAAACACTGAGGCCAGCATGGCTTAAGATGGCCAGAAGATTCTTTGTAAATATGTGTTAAATGAGTAAATGCCAGTGTGGTTGATGATACTAGCTATCATTGGCCCTCTTAAAGTCATCCATTTCCTGTTATCTGGTTCCTTCTATGGACTGTTGGTGAGGGATGAGTGAAGCAGTCGTGGGTGAGCACTATGTGGCCACACCTACTGTATAAGTTGGGAGGTCAGTTTAATCTCTAGGCTAAATCCAGAGACCTGGACTCAACCACAGGCCGACCTATCAAGTCTTGGAAGTCTTCAGCCAGTCAAGGCCATGCCTGCTTTGCAATGGACGGTACGTGTGTTGCTTTCCATGAATGGTGGAGTGGTTCAAAACATGAAGCTGGCTGTAGCACATCTCCATCTCACAGAACACGTTTAAAAAGTAACTTTTTTAAAACAAGTCCTCATACACTGGCACCCTTCCTGCCGGCCCTTGTGATTTTGCACTGAGGGTGCATTTTAATTGCTGCAATGTGCTACACAGCCCAACCAAATGGAAGAGTAACAAGCCTCACTTACCATTTGGAGACGTGATGGAAATGCCAGAAGTTAAAACTCCAAGGACTAGACACGTAACAGAGGCGCCCTACTCTCTCCAAAGAAGCTCATTAGTTTTTGCTTTCTCACATTCTGTTTGCCGTGGCCTGCTGCCAGAAATGGTGACGGCAAAAGATAATAATTGAGAGTTGAAAATATGTGAAGAGTGGCTGGCCTGTGGGGGACCTCAGGCAGCTGGGGGAGTAGTGCAGGTAGACAGCGGCTGGGAGGGAGGAGACAGACAGAAAGACAGAGAAAAATGCACAGAAAGTAAGCACATGGACACATGGGGAGACGGAGAGACAGTGACGGAGACACAGACGACAGAGCCAGAGGACAAGGACACAGAGACTGTACAGAGGAAGATAGACCATATCTGAGCCAGAGTCTGCAGCAGCTGAGGCTCATTTAAAGGTCGAGGACACATTGAAGAAAAGACCAGGACTATGGTCATCCACATCATCTTAAGCAGTTTGTATTCTTCCCACAACAGTAATGAGACAGAAACTGGATTTCATAGTAGGCCAAGAGGGCCACGTACAAGGACGATGGTCCACACATGGCTGTAGCTGGTCAGGCCACAGGTTAAGTCACACAGTGCCCCTTCCACTCCCACCTACTCACAGGTGAGCCTGGACTTCACCTTACCTTATCATGGATTCTTTGAATACATAGACCAAGATCATGCATCTTCCCAGACTGAACCAAGTTTGCTAAAGAAGCACAGATAGGTGGATTTCTGGTGACCAAATTTCTTTCCTTCCTTCCTTCCTTCCTTCCTTCCTTCCTTCCTTCCTTCCTTCCTATGGCTTCCAGATGCCCTACAGTTCCCTCCACTCTCAGCAGATGCTTGCGGAGAGTGCTCATAGAAGGGTATCAATAGATGCTGTCAATCCTGGAAGAGCTCCCCCCACCCCCCAGCATGGCACCAGCAACCAAGTGAGCCACAACTTGGGACAAGGGATGCAGGAGCCCTGTACACACAAGGCTTTGACAAATGCCACTGTGTTCAGGCAGGCTTGGGTCTGAAAGGAAATGTCAGGGAACAAAAAAGGAAAAGGAGAAGAAAGGAAGAAGCAGCTAGCATTTACTTTTGTGCCAGGCGCTGCCACATATGTTATTCATTGAATCCACACAGTAACCCAGCAGGTGGCTATTTTTATCTTTGCTCCCCACCCCCCCCCCCTTCGATAAGGAAAAGAAAGTTCCGAGAGGTTAAGAAACCAGTACAAAGTCTCTCAGCCAGCCAGTGACAGAGTTGCTTGCCTAGGACTGTTGCTCTGTTGCCCCAGATTCCTCTCAAGGCCTCATGAAATTCATCATCCTCCCTGGAGACAAAGGGCTGCTGCTAAGTTGTCATTGAGACAGGCTGGGAACACAGCCGGGCTCTGGCTGCTACCCCCTCCCCCAGAAATGTATGTTTCCACAATGAGGTTTTCTCTGCAAGTTAGTGATTTTATGGCTCTCAGCAAAAATCTGTGACACCAGATGTTAAATGCAGCAGGAGAAAGCTATTTTCATCATCGGTGAAATCTTGCACAGTGCACCAGAGTCTGGTCACATATCTGACTTCAGGCAACATGTGATCTGATTTCTGTTCACAGAGAGAGAGGCCAGTCAGGGCTGTTTGGGCCTCTGGGTGTTGGGGAGGGGACAGCTTAGCCTAAGACTTCTGTGACTTGCTGGTAAACAACACCTGGCTTGTCTGGAGTCCAGGCCCCTGGGCCACAAATCTAGTTATTTGCAGGGGGCCTGGTAACAATAATGCTGATGGGGTTTGCTGTGGCCACCATTCCCTCAAGTCTTTTCTTACTTCTTTCTTCTTTAGTCATGTCTGCCATCATGTTAATGGGCCAACCCTCACAGAAACTGTGGCTCTGAAACACATGAAACTAATCCCCCGTATTTCCTCTCTTTCTCTTTTCTTCTATCTCCCTCCTTTCTCGCCTTCCTTTTCTTTCTTTCTTCCGAGCAAACAACAGGCAAATACTGACAACATACAATACATGCTAACGCAGTGACAGCTGTGCCCACTTTATGTCACTAGCAAAATACCTGAGACGGTCAACTTAAAAAGAAGAAAGGCTTATTTGAGTTTACACTCCTGGAGACTTAGCGTGCGCACTTAGACCTGATGTTTTAGGGTGAGGAAGGACACCATGGTAGAAGTGTGTGGGAGGCAAGCTGTTTACCTTATGGCATCAGGGAGTAAGACAGAGGAAGAACGGGGACTAGCTTCCTCTCAAGAATCCTTCCGCACGTACCACCCACCTCTACATTCACCATTTAAAGCCCCTTCTAGGATTTTGGGGGACATTTGAGATTCTAACTGTAGAAACTACCCAGTGTTACCTCCACAGGGGTGTCCTGCTGTAAATAGGGGTGCCGAATCACAGCGTTGTTGGAAGTTTACACCAGGAAATGTTTATAGTGATACCAGGATATTGATTGGAAACACTTCAGTGCTCAAGAACCGGAAGCCAGGGTCAGAATGACACTGGTGCCCTGCGTGTTTGTGCCATTTGCTCACCGATGAACTGTTGTCACAGACTCTTGCCTAGGCCTCAGTTGTCCCTTCCCCCCCTTGTTTGAGCCTCTCTATTACTCAACACAGATGCTGAATTCCTACCACAAAGTCTGGGCCTCTGGACCTCAGTTTCCTGCCCGCCTAACCTTGCCTGAGTAGGGGCCTCATTGTCTGAGATCCTCAGCACGGGCAGCTTCTGAGGCTCAGCAGAGCCCTTGCTGAGGTAAGTGGGCCTTAGGTTTGCTTCCCGTTGTGTGTGTGTGTGTGTGTGTGTGTGTGTGTGTGTGTGTGTGTGTAAGGAACAAGACAGCAAGATCTTCCAGGGAAGCAGTGATCACTCAGGCTAGGCCGTGCAAGGCAGTGCACTTTGCTGAGTCCAACGGCCTGGTTGTCAGTTCTATAAATTTAGAAACATGATATTTGTTCTTAAAGTCAGAGTATAGCAGGGTTTGAGGACAGATTCCCTCTAGCCTGGTGTGTGAGCTGGGCCAATGTATTCATTTCCAATGAGAAAGAGCTGTGGAGGGGACAGAACTGCTTGGGTCAGCACATGGTCTGTCTGTAGGAAAATGCCGGGTGAGGGGATGGGGTGCGATGCTTGCTGAAAAGTAGATCTGAGAATGGGGGGAGCTGGGACTTGGTGAGTGCACATGGCCCTGCACCTTTCCCCAGCAGCAGCTTCAGCCGCCAGCCAGTCCACTCACTTTCCTTAGAGCGGGACCAGTTCTTCCCCGTAAGGCTTTCTTCCTAATATTACAGCAAAAACCATTGTTTCCTCTTTGGTAAATAGCACCATACATGGACAGCAATGCAGTTAACTTCTTTCAATATGTTTTTGCCTTCCTGTGATTATTTTTCATAACTTAATTTGATAAATATTTACTGGGCACTTACTATATGCTAGGCTTACCTAAGATTTTCCAAGTTATATTAAAATCAGTCTCTTCAATTAAATTTAAATTGGACAGTATAGATTGTGCTAGGACAATATAGGGGTGCAAGAGTGAACTATATATGCCCTATAAGGGAGATCATACCAGCAATCACCAAATTATTAGGAAGAGTTAAATTATAAGTTATAATTAGGAAGAGTTATATACACACAAAAAATGCATAAAACATTATTACTTCTACACTTGACTGTCTAAAAGGACTTTCTGAAGGGAGTGACATCTAGTTTTGGGCCTGAATAATTGCTAGTAGGTAGAACCAAAGTGAGCATGCATGTGTATGTATGTGCATGTATACATATGAGCTTATATACATAGGCATGCTTATATGTATTTCTGTATAGTGTGTGTGTGTGTTTGTGTGTGTTTGTGTGTGTGTGTGTGTGTGTGTGTGTGTGTGTGTGTATGTGATGCTCATGGCACAATGAACAACACACTAGGAGAAATAGCTGCAATGAACTGGTGAAGTGGACAGGGATCCAAGGCTGTAATGTCTTCTCCAATGTTAAAACTTTGCCCCGGCAGCAAGGGAAGAAGGCTATGTAGAAATTGTAAGCAGGCTGTGAAATAATCCTATTTACGGTTTAGGAAGATAATTCTGTGTATGGAGAGATTTAGGAAATTAATGGCATCCTTACTTGTACTTTCACAGATATTTAAACATTTTTGCTATATCTGATTAAATCGTTCCCATCTGTATAAATTTTGTGTTTTTATTTCAGCACTGGACCTTGAACTCAGGTCCTTGTGCACAGTAGACAAGCGCCCCACTAGTGAGCTATACTCTCAGGCCTTTGATCTTACTTTTAGACATTCCCACTAACTTGTCAAGGCTGACCTCAAGCTGCCTGTGTAGCCCAAGCTGGCTTTGAACTTGAAACCCTCTTTTATGTTGTACATTGCTTCGCAGTTCCTGTACCAGTAAGGTTGGGGAGCGCTTTGTCCACTCTGAGTGGAGGAGTACCAGTTTCTTTCTCTTCTTGTGGGCTGCCTGAAATTCCTCTTAGTGCCACGGAGCGGGAATACGACATTGGAATCGTGCCTATATTCAAAAGGTTGTTTATATTAGTGTTACAACTTTTGGGAAAGGGGCAAGTGGCCTTAACGATGACTTTAAAAGGATCGCTAACTCTGCTTTCACTTATTTAGAATACTAACTGATTTCTGTTATAGAGGAGTCCGATGTGAGAGTGAGGAAGGCAGCTCTAAATGAGGGTCACTGATTGCTTCATGAATGGGTCAGGCTCTGGGGAGGGACACAGATAATCCTGTTAGAGAAGTCAGCATGTCCTAATTGACTTACAATCTGTGAGATCACAGCCACTCCTTCACTCACGTCAGCTGACCAAGAGGAGAACTAAAGTAGCCAGCTCCCCTGGGAATCAGGTTTCCCTTCCCTGGCAGTATGAGGGACCCTCCCCCAGCCTGCCATGTGCCACCACGTGCCATGCCTGGAGATCTCACAATAAGGAGTTTCCTGGTATTTAGAGAGTCACTCTTGACTTTTAACACATGGAGGGATGTGCTGCCTCAATTCCCTTTCTCTTAGCACTTTGTTAGCTGTTAAAAATGTGTGGAAAGCAAGGGAAAGAAGCTTCTAGCAGCAATTTTGAAGGCTGAGGAGCCTGTCCCTGTGAACCCTTCACCCCCCCAGCCCCCACCGTGGCTGTGTGGGTATAAATCTTGACGTTATTTCCTTCTACACGTTGTCCTCACGAAGGCTTTGCTTCTCTCTCCCTCCATCCCTTCCTCTCCTAGTCCTTCCTCTCTCTTCTCTCTCCTCCTTTCAAATCTTGGGACTTAACCCTGTTCCACGGGCATTTACAGGGTAGTACACCTGGGGGTTGCCACTGTGGGCCTGTAGGACTGAGGGAGCTGTAGACGGCTTGTCCAGCGATGATGGGAGCAACCATTCCAGAAGGCAGAAGGGTTTGGGGCTCCTCCGAGGATAGGAGAAGTCACTAATTAGTAAGCGCTGACTTTTGACCATACATTATTTCCTTTGATCTTTATGGAAACCATATGAAGTCAAGATTTTAATATTTATTGTATTTAGGAGGAAGTGAGAGCCAAGGGGAGTAAATAGCATATCCAGTGTTATAAAGCTGGACCCATCTATTTAATGGAGTTCTGAAATCCAGAGACAGTATGGCCAGGTTTTGTTGACACTAAGGAGCCATCGGCAAGGCCACAAAGCAACACAGCATCCTACGCTGAAGAGTGGGGCCCAGTTTTACTATTTCAAACAGGGTCCTTAGAATAGGGCAAGGCTTTTAATAAGAGAGATGGGGGGGGGGATTTTTACATTGAAATTAGATGACAACATCAAATGTAAAGTTTTGTTATCCAAATGAGTTATGAATTTCAGAAAAGTGTCTCAAGGAACAAACAGGCATTATTAGTATTATTTGACCTTGGGCTCAAGCTCCAGCTCCCTCCTGCCACTAATTGGCTTAGTTGTGGGGTTTGTTTTCTCTGCCTTTAAAATGGGAACAGTGAGTCCCCCCTACCCCTGGGGACTGAAAACAGTGTTTATAACATGTCTGGCAATGCTCAGCCTGCTTTGCGTCAGCATCTCTTAGGAGAAACATACATGTTGGGGTCTGAGCTCCTCTCTGTACTTGGGGTATGGCAGGGAAGTGAGAGGCAGCCAGAGTCCGTGACGGGAACCACTAAAGTACTCTGGTCCGCTGCAGACAACTTTTGAGTGTTCAGTTAAGGTCAAAGTTACCCACCCTCCACAAGTCCGTAGAGCATATCCCAGTGAAACCCTGCCTGGGTGTGCCGGGTGTCTCCTCCGAGCTCTCAGGCTGAGGGATTCAGTGTGGTACCAGAAACCACATGCAAGTCATGTAAGACCAATTTCCTTATCCGAAACTGAAATTTAGCGGAGGAAAAATTCTTTATCATGGTGGCTGCAAAAGCAGATGGTGTCCCTCTCAGGGAAACCCAGCTACTTCTGGTCACCCCAAGCACAGGCCCCACCTGCCTGCTCAGTAGTCAAGCTGTCTGCTTTCATTTGCCAGTGCTGCCCCCTGCCTCTTGGACTCCTCCACTTTAGCCAGGTTAAACCCTCTGCTTTTTGAGGGCCATGGCTCTTCCTGCAGACAGGACATCCTTCCCTGTCACCCAACTTACTAGGCACGGTCCCTGCCCTGACACTTTCTGCTCCCTTACAGTTTTGTTTTGTACACAGTGCTGGCTTACTGTTTGCTACCTTCTAGCTTGTTCTAGACCTTGATCTTGACCATGGCTGTCCAAATTCCTGGTGCGAAATCCTAACCTCTGTATCTCAGAGCATAAGTTTATTTGCAGTTTGTCTTTGCAGAGGGAAAAGATAAAAAGGATAAAAGTTTGTCCTGGATGTGGCAGTGCATAGCTGTAATCCCACTCCCCTTCTCTCTCTGAAACACAACCTCCACACAGCCAAGGCTGGCTTGAGCTTGTAATGCCCCTGCCTCAGCTTGCCAAGTGCTGGGATTCCCAGGTGTGCATCACCATGCCTGGCCGAGACAATCACTTCCGTTGTCTATGCCGGGTCTGTGTCTGGTTTATGGTACTTTGTTCCCGCAGCCCTAGCAAATGAATACACATTCTGTAATTTGCTTCTGCAAGATTACATTTCTTCTGTGACCCCTCCCCCCACACCCCCCTCTGCTGGTCCAGGCTCCACTCACAGAAAGCTGGCTTTGCTGTCCCCGGATGGGAACAATGGCTGGCTTATATACGCAGTTCAATAAAAATGCGTTGAGTGAATTTATCACAAGACAGAGAGTTAATAAATGCGCTCCCAGGAGGCCATAGCAGGGACTGGACAGAACAAGTAAGTCCCTTTTGTTATCGGCTTGGTTGTGTCTGCAAGGGTGGGTGGCCTCTGGCAGGCTTCTGTCTATCCTCTGACCAGGCTTGGGAAACCCGAGCCGTTCTTTGGAAGACCTTTGAGGAGAGGAGGGCACAGCCTCATCAGCCTCAGAGAGCAGGTCCAGATGGAGCGTTTAGCACAGGGCTCAGGATCCAGTTACACGTCACTGTGCTGTAGCAGGCACTAATAAGGCCCCGCTGCCTAATGGGCTGTCCTGTGGCGAGGCTGTGTGTAAGGAGCCGGGGAACTTTGCAGGGGTAGGTAGCGCCGGGAGTGGAGGGGAACCAGGAGGAAATGCTGTGCTCTCCAGCCCATTTTCAAAGGAGAGCAACGTTTTCCTCTTTGCTAATTGAAATGCAAGACCATCTTCTGGGGACACAAAGCCTTTTCTTTCTTTGGCACCCTCTCCCATTCTGGTCCAGGCAAAGAACTGCAGGCATCAGTGAAGCATAAACAGCCTTTTCTGAGCGCCTACTGTGTGTCAGGTGCTGCTGCACGTCCTAGAGTGGGACGGAAATAAAGCAAACGCAATGGCAAAGCGCCCTTGAAAGGTGTGGCTCAGAATGCGCCCTTGAGTCACACACTCGCGTTCTTTCATTTTTTGGCCCCCAACTGAGAGTGACTGGCGGCCTAGAAGGCAGGGCACACTGTGGTTAGGTGGCAGCGAGGGCCGTTCTGCATGAATGGCATTGGAGTGGGCGGCTCCGTGGGGGTGGGAGTGGCCAAGGGAGCAGGCGTGGAGAGGAGAGAGGATAAAAACATCCACGTTGCAGTTAAAGCCAGTGCTGCCCTTGGCAAAGAGGGTCGCTGTGGGAAGGAGTGTATGGAGGTTGGAGACCCTTGTATTCAAAGTCCGGGCCCGTGGGTAGACGGCTGACTCAGAACCAAGCACAGTTCTGTTTCAGCTGGCAAGCAGGAAAGGCAGCTCTGCTTCTGAAACAGGCGTAGGAGCCGATAGTTTGTCCCTTACTTCTACGAGGTAAACTATTACCTCTGGTTCATTCCTGAAGACATGGAGGCCCAGAGAGGGGGCGCAACTGATCCTAGTTAGCACAGTCAGTATGGGTCAGCACGAGACCCCCACTTTGGCCTGTCTAATGCCAAAGCTGGCTAGCACTAATGCCTGTGAACGGTGCTGTCTACCTGGCCTTTTTGGTCAATGCTTCCTCCTTTGTCTCTTTGGGTTCTCCCAGTGTGCAAATGGATCATTTCAGTGTCCCGTGAAGATCCTTCTGGCAACGTGGGACCATCTTCTTCTTTGCGGTTCTGTACAAACCAGTGTTGCTGTCACTAGTACGAGTGAAATGTCTGTATGGGGTGGTTGCCTAAGGCTGCTGTCATGAGTGCCACAAACTGGGGGGCCTGGGAACAAGAGGCATTTTCTGTCTCACAGTTTTGGAGACTGTAAGTCCACAGTCAAGGTCTCATTGAAGCCAGACTCCTTCTGCGTCCCATAGGGGACACCCCTTCCTTGACATATTGCTGTGACACCTCCTGGAAATCCTCTGTGCTGTTGGCCCTGTCTCACTGTCCCCTTAATGTGGTTTCTCTCTGCATGTCTCTGTCCTTGGCATTGCCCAGTAAAGACACCAGTCATATTGAATCAGGGCTCACTCTAATAACTTGGTGACATCTGCAACAACTATTTCTAAATGAAACCCCCTTGCAGGGTTATGACTTCAATGTGTTTTCTCAGAGACATGGTTGACTTAAAGGACTGTAACCAAGGCCCCAAAGTTCCAGAGACGCCACATTAGACGCAATATTGAGTTTTTAAATGTTCAGCACCTGTCTGTCTATCTGTCTGTCTGTCTTCTTTCACTCATTGTGTGACATGCAATATATATATATATATATATTATATATATATATAATATGTGTGTGTGTGTGTGTGTGTGTGCAAATTCATGTGCCTGAGTCTGAGCACACATGCTTGATGTGTGTCTTGCACAATACTTGACAACCTCAAGTGTCAGTCCTCACTTTCCACACTGAGGCAAGTCTCTGCTATCACCAGCTTTATACCCCAGGTTAGCTGGCCCAGGAGCCTGGGGATTCTTCTGTGTCTTCCCTGTCCCAATGGAAGCACTGAGATTACAGACGCAGGCAGGATATGACTCCGGATTTTACATGGGTCATGGGGATTTGAACTCAGGACATCACATCACGAGTTAGGAGAGATGCATTAAACACTGTGCCACATCCTCAGCTCTTAACTTACAGCTCTGAGCAGGGATTCTCTGCTTTCCTCTGCCTTGCCCACACTTTCCTACGGATCTACTTTTGTCTTTCTGATTCACAGTTGGGATTAATTAGCCTTTTCTTTTCTCTTTTTGGTCCTGCAGAACTGTCTTTCCCTACCTATTCCAAGCTGGCAGTGCGCCCTCAAGAAATAGGGCTATCTGCATCCAGGGCATGGGCGACTTACAGTTCACTAGACTTCTAGTATTTGGTCTTATTTGCCTAACCAGGTTAAAAGCTACAGCCTCGCAGAACTGCAAACTGCTGCCTGGCTTGTAGTGACTCAGAAAACTTTGCTGGCTGGCTGATATGTATCCGCTTCAGATGCTGCCCGAAGTGCAGGGTGCCATGGGATAATGGGGCCACACAGCCTGGTGACATGGAGACCCAGGAGGAGATCTGCTCAGACTGGTGCTTATAAAAAGCCATGCCCTGAAGACAGGCTCCATATTCAGTAGTTTTTCTACTTTTGTAAGCCTCGATTCTTCTGGGTAATTACCTTAACTTTCCACCTGACTTCTCCTGTGCTGACCCAGCCAAAATTGCAAGGGGTTTGACTAATCTAAGAACTGGTTGACCAAGAGCTCAACTGATTACAGAGCAGAGGGGGCTCAGGAGAGAATTCTAAAGGCCCCATTGTTCCAGGTATCCTCAGGGAGGCCCCACCCCTCGGGGATCACATTGCCTCCTCCAGTTCTGGGGGAGCGGAAAAGCGTCTCTGCCCTGCCCTGCCCTGCCCGAAGGCTGGCAGGACCTAGGAGCACTGTCAGCCCATCCTTGCCAGCTGCTTCCCTTGTTCACAGCAACCCTTTGTGGGGCCTTGGCGTTTCTTCCTTCCTAAGTTCTGCCCCCTGAGAGTTCCCAGGGACAGCAGTGAGGCAGGAGCAAGCATAGCAGATGCTTAGCCCTGTGCTTTGTTAGTGACAGTCCCAACATTAATGTCACCCAAGGAAGTTGGCAAGAAATCAAAACTTAGAGTCCAAGGATTTTATGTTGGATGACATCTCAGGGATAATTTTGTCCAAATCAATCTTATTTTGCTGGAGGGAAACAGAGGCATGAAACAATGAGGCTGCCTTTCTGATGTGGACAAAGAGGCGAACGTAAGATGCCAAGCATCACCTGCTGTCCCAGGATGGTTCACAGGTCAACACTATAGGATCATGGGCAAAGACCCTATTCAAGCATAGGAGTGTGGGCTGAGATTCCCTTGGTGTTTAGGAATAAACTACAGAAGCTAGTGTCTGACCCCACTCCTCAGCCTCATCTTAGCTAGCCCTCTCCTCCATTTTAGTAAGACTCTAGCAATCTTGGTGTGTGTGTGTGTGTGTGTGTGTGTGTGTGTGTGTGTGTGTGTCTGTAATTACAAATCTCTTCCCACCCCTGGTCCTCACTGCATGGTTTTCCTACATTGTAGGTAATCTTTGACCCATACTTCACCTGGGTAATGCCAACTAACCCTTTTTGTCTTATCCATCTCTATGAGGTGGCATTCTTTGACATCTGCCATCAACATAACACTTCTAATTACCTGCACAGAGCTATGCCTTTTCTTTTAAGGAGCTGTCTATTGGAATTGCGGTGCGTCCTTTCCTTGGCTAAACTGAAAAGCTTGTGAGAGTAGGCCTGTCGGGGATGGGATAGTTGCTGTATATCTGGACTAGACACATGGATAGAGTAAACGACTTTATATCTGTTATAGCTTTGTTAGTCTTATCTTATAGAGAACCCACTGAGATTATCTTACTGAGAATCAGTGCTCAAGCTGGTCTGGGATGCACATATTGTTATACTTAAGTGTGCATACAGAAAAGAAAGGCTCAGAGAGGAAAGCAGCTCCTGGTTAAGACAGTCTATACCATAAGTGGCCATGGCTGGGGTAGAATGCAGTTTTGGCAGGTCCAAAGCTGAATTTTTATTACTATTATGAATTTTTCTTATGATGAATCTGTTGTATCTGAGACAAGTTCCCTGACATGAGCACTGTCAGGGTATATTCTTTACAAAATGTGTCATGTTTTTCCTTTCTGAGAACGCAACCGAATTTGGTGGAGCCAGGTATTGTCAAAGAGTTTGTTAATCCCCAAAGCAGAGTCTTATATTCTGGCTTCACTCTTGGGTCACACTACTGGTCACTATATATTCTCTGGGGTCACAAAGGCGCTCCAGACTCCTGGGTCCTGTGAGGCAAAGGAGAAGCCATCACTGTATACCCTTGCCATGGGTTCTGCTTTTTAAAAAATTTTTTTACCCTAAGTAACAGAGAACAAAGCTCAGTTCTCCAGGGTGCTCTGTTGCCAGGAGTCCCAGTGAACTCCCATTTTTAATCGCCTGCGCATAGTTAAGTGGACAGAGTTAAAGCACTCTAACTACTGAGGTGGTGGGTACTGTGACACCTGTAAGGCCTTCGGTGCAGTTCAGGAAGTAATGCTTCCTTTCCAGTTTACATCAGCATTTAACTGAATTATCCCTTCCAGTTTAGCTTTCACATACTCCATCAAAGAAGAGATTGCTCATTTCCTTGGGAAACTGTATACATCCCCCGTAATACAACTTTTCCCCTTTTGTAAGTAATCTGAGATTTTTGTAACCTTCTCTCCCTACTGTACTCTGCTGGTTAATGTATTAATTTGAAATAAGGTTCTTGACAGAGAAGCCAAGAGAGTCTCTCATCTGAGGGATTAGCATTTCCCTCTCAGGAACGTGACAGCTCAAAGGGCCCTTTCACATCACCAGCATTTAGTCTCTTGTTTTCCAGTGGGGGAAACTGAGGCCCAAACAGGAATAGTTGGTTGCGTCTGTGCTCTTCCCACACTCCTCAATGTAAAGGTCCAGGAAGCCTGAGCAGTGAAGTAGGCAAGTAGGCCCCGCCCTCAAGGAACTTATATCCAGAAGAGCAAACAGAATTATCGCAATAGAATGTACTCAGTGCTTTTAAAAAAAACTTTGTAAAACAAGTACAGTTGTTTGGTTTTTTTAAAAGATGGTTCTACAAGTAGCAATGCAAAGAATGAGTTAAGGTATGAAGAAGATAGGTTGTACCTTCCCCAGGCAAAGAGTGCTGAGAGAACGTTCTAGGTGGAGGGAATGAGGCTCCAGTTGTAGCGGTGATGGGGTGCCTGAACACTCAGGGAGGAAACGTGCAGAGGAAGCAGCTAAGCAGGAGGGTGGGGTACACTCATGAAGCTGGGGGTGCTTCTTAAGATTAGCCGGTGTGCATGTGTGTGTGCACATGTGTGTGCGTGTGTGTGTGCATGTGTGTGTATGTGTGTATTTGTATGTGTGTGTATGTATGTGCATTTATGTGTTTGTGTATGTGTGTATGTGTGTGTGCATATGTATGTATGTCTATGTGTGTGTATGTGTCTCTGTGTGTATATGTGTGTGTGTCTGTGTATGTGTGCTGTTTTGTTATTGTTGTTGTTGTTGGTGGTGGTGGAGAAATGTCTCAGGGTGACAAGTACTGGATGAGCTTCCAGAAGACAGGGAGATTTAGTGTCAGCACACACATTGTGAATGCAACCCAGAATTTTCAACCGGGGGGGTGGGGGTGGGGTTGAGACCCCTTTGGGAGTTGTGCATCAGAAATTCTGCATACCACATACTTACATTACAATTCATAACAGTGGCAAAATTACAGTTGTAAAGTAGCAACAAAATAATTATATGGGAGGGGACAGTCACCACAGCGTGAGGAACTGTATTAAAAGGTCACAGCATTAGGAAGGTTGAGAACCACTGGTGCAGCCACTTACAGCTCCTGTCACAGAATATTTGACAGCCTTTCCTGGCTTCGTCAGGTACTGTACATGTGCATGGACAGACACTCAGGCAAAACATCCATACGCATGAAAAATTTAAAATATATAAAATGTAAAAGAAAATATATATGTAGGGTCATAAGGATCCTGTCAGCGCTATTCAACTATTCCTCACCTTTGTCTTACATTATGCTTTTCTAGAAGGATAATCCATTTGCCTCTGGACAGTGCTCTTTTTCCTCATGATGGCATCTGGACAGTAAGAAGATGTGAGGAAGGCCTTGCTGCCTGCCACTCTTTAGTGGACGTACCTACTGAACAAGGACTTCCTAGACACCTTTTCGGTCTACATCCCCCTTGGATGCCAAGCCATGAATGGTCATAAACGAAGGCAAGAAAGCACAGCAAATGGGAGAGATAGATGAAGAGAGAGTCATACGCACAGAGCCAAGCACAGCAGATGTGTAAAGGCAGGCATGTGCCTGCAACGGCCACCATAGTCACACACAGCCGAGGAGAAAAGGCAGGCATGTGCCGGCAATGGCCACACACAGCCAATGTGTAAAGGCAGCCATGTGCCTGCAATGGCCACCACAGCCATGCACAGCCGATGAGAAAAGGCAGCCACATGCCTGCAACAGCCACCACAGAAGGCAGAAGCATGGGCTGATGTTAGTCTCTAGGTTAAGTCATTTGCCAGGATTCACCAGGAGACTGACAGGATTGCCTAGATTTTCAACCAGACGACGCATGAGAACAGTGCTAACACCCACTAAGCTGACTTGTAGGCATCAGGGACTTAGAACACTCAAACTCCTTTTGGATTTTTCTCCCTTGTTAATTTTCCAGTTTCACAGCTTTAGGATACGCTGCAAACTAGACTGTGTTTGAGTTACCTGTGCCACTGTTGAATTTTATTTAGCCATGAAAATACTTATTGGGGACCAATTCTCATGTAACTCTTGTTCTTTTAATGTACGTTGGAAACTGCTGCTTTTGATATCAAACATGAAAGCAGGTTTAACAAATGAATGTATTCCCCCCCTAGGAAGGACAGGAGTGCAGCTTCTTAGAGTCAATACTGTGAGATTTAGTCTACCAATAGAGTTGTGAACAAATGTTGATGGTCAAGATCAGGAAACTATAAAACCATTAAAGGACACTTTGTATACCTGGCATGTCATACAGGTGGTAAGTCGTACTTTGCATTCACTTAGTGAGTTTCAGAACCCCATAGCCTGGACTGGGTCGCTTACCAACATCGTCACAGTAAAGCAATGGAACAAAAGCACAGACATAAAAACTGGTCCCAAACTGGAATTCATCTTTGTCCCAGTGATGGGAAGCAGAGCAAGTAGGAGTCCGTAAACCTCTCATGGAGTGCCATCGGCGCCTGGTCCTTCATGTTCTCTAAACCTCTCATGGAGTGCCATCGGCGCCCGGTCCTTCATGTTCTCTTCAATGAGGGCTCAATTTCCGAAGCACCCGGGTGTCACTGCAGCAACTCACAGAGAGGCTGCTCACAGAACACTTGGTCAGTGCACGGCTTGGACTACCCTTCCATTTCTGAGAAGAGGACGCTGGCCCTCTTTCTTCCAGTTTGCTTTGTTCTATGCCCAAATCCCATGGGCTTAAAAGGTCACCCTACAGAAACCTACGGGCAAGAGTTACAGCTGTTACTGTGTGGACAAGTAGGGTGAGATCAAGGTAAGTCACATGGCTGCTTGTCCCTGGTTTTTGGCTTTCGTTGGGTTGTGGCCCACACGTACATAGACAATAACCTTAAGCACCAGGGAGACTGGGGTTTTCCCAAGGAACAAAGAATGCAAAAGTCCCTGGAGCCTTCCTGGAGACGGTGAGATATAGGAGACCCTGCTCTTTTTCTGAGGCAGGAGACTTGACAGGACCCTCGTAGGGCTCTGTGAGAAGGACACATTCAACTCTTTCTAGACACACAGTCTCTCACTACCTTCCCCCACTCACTCTGTTTTTGGTACTTCCTGAATAGTACCTAGTCTTGAGTAGTCAGGGGTACTTTAATGCACCCGGCCACTTCTTGTCCCCTCTCTTCCCTGGACTCACATGTCTGGTCACTTACATCTCTTAGCCTCTTACCCAAGAACCAAACACTTCAGAGTCTACTTATCTGACTACTCCATCTAGAACTCAGAACTTCCCCTTATCTGGTTTTTTTCTTTATCTTCACCCACATTGCTCCTTAGCAAGCAGAGGAATGCCCAGCAGAGAGAAGGTTCTCAGTAGATACAGTGAATTAACTCAAATATTTAAGCAGCCTCTATTTTAATGGGCTTTTTCTGCAGCTACTCAACATTCTGAAATGCCTGGGCCTAGGAGGACTTTCTGCTCAAATACAGCCGCTCTCTTCAGCCAGCCAGTTTGAGGTTAGGCGGAAGATCGGCTCTCCTAAACGTAGTGAAAGCTATGAAAGGCTATATGCTTTGAATGTATTTACAACCTACCTTAACTCCTCTTCATATCTCTGTAATGCCATCTGATACATGCAAGCAAACCCAGTTCTGTTTGGTATTCAGTGTTGACTTAAATCAAACCATTTTCACTTATCTTGTAATCCAGTTGCCCTCTGAAGGAAGAACATTTGAGTCTGTAATCTTCTGCCATGTGGCCTGGGTGTTTTTGCTGAGTTATTGTATCTCTCAGTGTTCTCAGTAGGAAAGGAAGAGTAGACACCTCTGCCTCCCAGGGTCACAATGGGACCCAGCTAGGTTAAGACATATACTTTGAATCAGTTTAGAGTAAGCGTTAATGGTTTCCTGCTAATTCATGTGGTGACAATATTGCTGTCTCTGCATTGAGCTTGGCGGAAAAGATAGAGCTTTCTCTATATTGACTGCCCATGACTACTCTAGAGCCAGGGCTGGACTGGATAATGACAAGCTAGGTTTGTATGTGTAATTCAGTGAGGAGAGGACACAAGCATGCCTAGTGAGGCCAATTTCCTAAAAACACTGTGCTCTGGCCAGCCCAGCTGGGCCCCAGGCATCACCCTGGCCACTGGCATTCTCTGGTAGCTACTGCCCAGCCTGTTGGCTGGAGAAGAGACCACACTCCGTGCTCTTGCCAAGCTGTGGGTGAAAGGCAGGCTGCTGCCTTTCCAGACCAGTGACACAGGAGCCCACGGCTTGACAGAGAGAATTTTCTTGCGTCTGAAATAGTCACTGGAAGTCATCTTCAAACTGGTGTTCTGAAAGAGGGCCAAATCCTCAGGCCTGAGTTCCCAGACTAGGGAGCTGGCATTCCCTAAAGTGAACCTTTCTAAGAAAAGGAAAAAAATCTTAATACAACTTGCCAGGGAACTAACACCCATGCGCACGCGCGCGCGCACACACACACACACACACACACACACACACACACTCACACACACACACACATACACACACTATCTCTGTTTCTCTCCTTCCCTCCCTCCTTTCTTTCTTACTTTTTTCTTTGTACACATGCAATGTGTGTGTATGTGTGTGTGTGTGTGTGTGTGTGTGTGTGTGTGTGTGTGTGTGTATGTGTGTGTATTTGGACATATGCACAAAGCCTCAGAATCTCTTGCAAAAACAGGATTAAAAGAAAGAAAAAGTAAACCTGTCCCTCTCCAGGGAGATGTTAGAGGAACAGTGGAGCCCGAGGGAAGTTTGAGTGCCAAGAAAGCATGTTGTGAGTCAGTCAGAGAGCAGCCAGGGTGGGTACCGGAGGGCAGCTGTGAGCTGCTGCCGCCTCTTGTCTATTCAATTTCACTCTGGAAGAGCTGAAATGATCTTTCTCTTATTGCCTCTTAAAGAGGAAAGTTTGTTTAAAAAAATTACAAAGGAAGCAAAAACATACTGATGTCACTGAGAGGGGAGACACAGGTCACAACCCACAGTGAGTGTCAAGGTTCCCCCACCTCACAACCACAGCTCAACTCTAAAAGGCAGCCCAGACAATAATCAGATGCCAAGCCATGTGAAGTGCCCAGAGGCGACTCCAAAACACCCAGCCCACCAGCGGGTGAAGGCTGCCAAGGAGCCAGATGCTGAAGCTTTAAAAATATCTTCCGCTGCTTGGCATCTGTAATAGCGGCTGCTGTCTCTTCTCCAGGAAGGAGTGGCCAGGCTGGGGCAGCCTGGCAGGCAGTGGCGGCAACAGCAGCAGCATGCTTTGCTAGGTGGAACCCAGTATCCCAGAGTGCCTCGGGCCAGGCTGCCCATTTGGCCTTGTTAAATCGCCCCCCAGCATATGGTGAGAGACATCTGCCCAGGATCTGGACCTCACAGACGGCATGAAGAGGCTGGGACCAGCTTTCTGAGTGTCCAGGATGAACTTCCACTGAGAGCCAGGAGGCATTTCCAGGACTTGGGTTTTCTTTGAGCAGAGCCAAACTCTGAAGAAGAAGGAAACCTTTGGGTCATGCAGCAACCAATCTAGTTTCCCTGAGACACCCGCTGATTTAACCGTGAAACGGAGTAAAATCTTTGCCTCATGGTTCGCTGTGGGGATGGGGTAACCCAGTCAAGTGGCTGCATCTGCCCTTTGTGCTCAAGTTGAGGGAGCCCCAGTTTTCCCATTATAGAATTTCAGAAGACTTCAACAACAGGTTGCAGTTTCAGGAATCCTCAGAGATCTAGCTAACACTTTTCCTGATTCCTGTTAACTGCCTGGCACTGGGGGAATTCATCTGCCTAGGAATTGTGTCTCTTTGATGCAGAGATGGAGACTTCTTTTAAAACCATATGACTAAACTGTGAAGTTTGTCTTCATGGTAAATTTCTTCTTAGGGACTAGTAGGGAGCTAATAAGCTATTTATGGTGGAATCCAGAAGCTCCTTAGACAACTGCCCTTTGTCATTCAGCACCAGGCTCTCCTTCTACCCAGAACACCAAGTTCACATGCCAAAACTGTGGTTTCCTTTCTCTTTCTTTTTGGCCATTGGATAGCACTTCGTGGGTTTATTTTGTGCTTCCCCTAGCACCCCTCCCCCTTTAGAATGTCCACCAATCAAATCTTTTGGTGAGGCAACAGCTCAGAACTGAAGGCGGGGAAAAAACCCATTCCCAAAGTGATTTAAAGAAGAGAGACTCATGGGTAGGCTTTCAGGATCGTCCCTGTACACTGCAAGAGGTGGGACAACCCTACTTTACCCTTGCATACCCCACAGCATAGCCTTGTGGTGTGCAGCATCTTTCCCAGGTTGCATCTGGAGAGTTTCTTTTACAGTGACATGAACGGTCTGCAAGCCAGTAGATGTTTGTGGTTATGTTTCCAACCTTCCAACCCTCACCTGTCCCCAACCCCAGTGATCCAGAGCTCACTTAGAGCTGCATCACTTCTGTGTTTTACTGTAGAGGTGGAGCAAATTGCTGAATTACAGCAAGCCATTTCTTCCATCTTCTGGCTGCCAGTTTTGGTTTAGGAATAGGCCATAGGATCTGCACAAATCCAAATGGAATGAATCTTGGATGCTTTGCTGGGAGTTCTGAGATGCTTCTTAGATAAGGATGATGATGTTACGCCAGAGGAGTTCATGGAAAACAGGTGAAGAACATAGGCCATTGTGAGTTCTGGATCAGCCTTGACCAAAGACAATTCTATGGTTGAACTTTTCAATGACAAGAGTCTATACATCTTAGGGATAGTTTTCATCATTTTATTTAAACAAAAAGGTAATATATTTACTTTCTTGCTGTAAGGCCTGGCATTGGGACCAGTGGCTGTCATAGCCACCTGGGCTGTTCTTTTCATGTTGGCTTTGGGGTTCTTGGAGGAGCCATTGCGGGCAACCTCAGTTCAGTGAAATTCGTTACATACAAGCAGCAGTTTCTGCTCCATCACATGGTGGCCCAGAACCGTCTGGAAGCCATTTGGGAGGGATGTGTTTTCTTATCTTACTGCTGTTATCAACGACATTGGGCACCTGTGTCAACTCTTTGCGTCTCCCACATTGTCTGTTGTCAATCACACCAGGTTCCTGTTGGCTTAGTTAGTTGTGGCACAGTCATCCGACAGTGCTAGAGACACATCCTTATGCTCCAGCGTCTTTGGATCGCTACAAGATGGAGAGCGTCCTTGATGGCAAGCAAGAGGTGGCTTGCTTCCTAGGCAAAGCTGGCAAAAGCTCCAACACAGTATTCTATAGTTTCTCTGTAAGTCGATTTGCCCTATGCTTTCAATATTCAGCAACCGAAAGTGCCCATATACACTCAGAGAAGGTGGGAGAAGTTGTATTTTCAGACATGTGGCCTGGCTTTATATATTTTATATTTAGACTGTTAATTAAGACGTAAAGTTGTTTGTTTTTTTTGTTTTCCCACATATGACAAGGCTATCAGAGCTTGGATAGGACTAAAATTTTATTAAAAATAATTTCCATCAAATTTTTAGTATATGATAAGACCATCAGGCAACGTTAAGGCCACAGTCCGCACACCTTTTCAGTGACTAAAGAGTAACAACTTGTACTTGTATCCATGCTTTACCTCTTTTACCAAGCCATTGGCTGGAAAAAAAATTGTAGATCTACAGTATGGTCTTTCTAAAACACAGACCTTGAAGCTGAAGGTGTACGAGTGAGCCACAGGCCCCTAAAAATAACCAAGCAAATATCCCATTGGTTGCTTGGCTGACCTGCTATGCCGCAACGGCCCATTCCAGGCACTTGTGCGCTCATGGCAGGCTGGTAAACACAGACCCTTACTGTAGACAGCGTGGTCTAAGCTTCGGGTTGCTTGTGTGTCAGATCATGATTGTCTGTCTGTCTGTCTGTCTGTGTACCGCCAGGAAGCATAGAGCAAGCAATAATAGTTGTCATTGGTTCATGGACGGAATGGAAATATCGTGCTCTCCTGCTTTCAGAGTTCTAGCCTGGAGTAACTGAAGAGTATTTTGAGATTGAAAATCAAGCTATGGACAAAAAAAAAAAAAAAAAAAAAAAAAAAAAAAAAAAAAATCAAACAAACCAAAGGTCCACAGACACTGCTGCCTCTATTCCTTGGCAATCAGAGTTTGTGTGAGGCCAGGCATTGAAAATATTGAAACAAAAACAACCGCTAAGGAATATCATCTATAGCTCAACAGGAAATGTTGTTGCTATTTAGAATAAATTAATTTCTGTTAGTCTTTGAGCATGAAAATGTATTATTACTTTGAAGAGATCAACTGACATTCGTTTTATCTGTAAAACTTCAATATGTACATTCATTCCATACTAGTGTAAAAAAAATAGTGGACCAGATGCTACTTAAAGTGTTGTTCTGGCTCCAACAAGATGAAGTCCATGCTTCCCTTTGGGCTGACTTTAGCCCAGAGTGGTAACTGTGACAAAGAGTAGGAATGTGATAAGTGACGTTGTTCAGGGCTTTGCAGATCACAGAGTCACTCAAGGAGGAAGACTGGTCCAGTCTTGTGCTAGAAATGTAAGTTTTCTGCTTTCTCTCTATGCTCCGCTATGCATTTTCTCTCAGGACTCCAGGGACGAATGGTAGTGCCCTGTTGCACCGTTTTGAATCCCTACTTCACATGGCGGCTTCTGCTCCTGGACCGTGTACTTCTCAAGAGAACATGGAAAGAACGGGAAGGTTGTCGTTTGAAAGGGAGCCACTTGTGTCAACCTTAAATCAAAGAAGTGAACAAACTAGGTGAAGGGCCTGCTGACTTGTACATATACCTTACAGTAAAGATCACTGAGGATTCTCCCAGAGCCACGGCCTTGCAGAGTGTCCACAACCTTATATAAAGACCACTTTGACAGGAACATTTGCTTAATAACTTTGTATCCAACCCAGATTGAGGCCACTTTGGCTAATCGGTTGCCAAGGATGACTATTTCACAGTACTTGCTAGAGTTCTCCATTTTGCCTTTAAAAACTTCCCTTTGTTCCCAATGTTGTTTTTCTCATGGCTTCCAGTGGCTACAATCTCAGTCAGTCCACCCCTGTTACAATATCTTCTTTTCCCTACTAAATACTGTGATTCTTTAGAGAACTTATCTGTTTCCTTGTATTTTAGATTGACAAACCAGATGATGTTGTGCTCATTTTTGTATTTTCAGTTCTTAGACTGGTGCAGGATATTTGCTTAATAAGTGTTTTGTTGGAAGCCAATAGAAAAATTTAAGTGGTTGATTTTTCCCCATTAGCTCTGCACATAGCTTCCCCATCAGTAATATTTATTAAATAACATCATATGGTGTTATTATTGAGGAATGTTTATTAAGCAAAAATTTTGTTCAGAAAATTTGGCAAGGCACCACTGTCCTTGACATCATCCTCTTCACTCAGTCCTTCCAACACTCAAGTCCATGAACGCACTGATTTTTCTTGGGTTTATTTTAAGAGCATCTAACTCATAGTAGCATACCCCCAAGCCTTCCTACTTGGGAGGTTTCCTCCTGCATGCTCACTGTGACCTGTATGATACTCCCACCATCTCTCCCCTTTAAATCCTTGTTGGAGAGAATGAAGTTAGAAATGCAAGTTTCCTAATGTCCTTTACTTTTGCCTGAACATCATGGTTAGTTATGAACATCCTTTATTTTTCCTTCCAGTTCTGGAGATTGAACCTAGGCCCTTGCATATGCTAGGCAAATGTTTTTACCAGTGACCTCTATCTCCAGCCTTGTTTAATTTGTTGAATTATTTTTGTCTATTAGAGCTTCGAAGTATATAACAAATGATGGGAAAGCATTAAGGCAGAGAACAGTGTTTACGTCCCCAGTGGCTCCTACCTCTGACCTAATCGACTCATATGCTTGTCTCTTTTCAGGATAAGAACAGACTCCTAGAGTCTTTGGTCAGATTCACCCAACCAAAGGAAACAAAAGCAGGGAGTATCTGCTTTTCATTTGCCTCAGACGTGTTAGGGATCTTAGTTTCCTACGCCAGGTACTCAGAACTCATTCCCTAGCCTCTGTTCTATGACCTAACACGCACACTTGGCAAGATGTGCAGAGGTCCTGTTACAGGGCTGCCTCATCCAAAAGCCCATTTAATTAATAGCCATCCCCATTGCAATTGTGGGTTTGCTGACAAACGATACATAAAAATCTTTAGAAAATGAAAACAACTAAAAGGAACTCAAGTTGAGGAAGAAAGTTGCATGTAGCTGGCTTGTGGTTGCTTGGGCAGTCTCTCCCCATGGAGAACTCCCAGAAGGCAGGTTCCGTGTCCTGTCACGATCCACATCCTTAGTATTCTCCATAATGCTTGTTCAGAAAGGGAGCCAGCAGGTTGAGAGACATAACCACATGCCTGTGCTGGTGATGACAAAAGCCATAGCACATTGTCTTGGTTTGGGCATGAAGGGGTATCCCACCAAAGGCTCCTGTGTTTTCAAGGGTTGTGTCTCCAGTTGCTGGTGACTGAACTGAGAGGCAGCTGTATATCATGAAGGTATAATGCTCAGCAATGGCTCAACCCACAGGGAAATTTCTAGTTCGAGAGACTATTAGGAGGTGGGGCTTAGTTGGAAGATGTAGGTTGCTAAGGACATGCCTTTGAAGTGTATCTTGTCCCTAGCCCCTCCCTGTCTTTCTCTGCTTCCTGCCACAGTGAGATGGGTAGCCTTTTTCTTCACCCGTACTGCCAACATGCCATAATGTCTCTGTCCTGCCTCAGGCCTAGGATAAATAGAACCCAAATCAATCTTTCTTCCCTTGTGTTGTTTTTTAGTGTGTTCTGTTATGCATGACAAAAGCTAACATACATAACTAGTGCTCATGATCAAATAGCCTCAGATCCCTTACAAAACTGTCTCAGACCACACAACATCACTGTGAGAAACAAGACCCTCTCCTGTGCTCTGGTAGAGGCCACAGAGTTACTGGGGGCAGGGGGGTCCCACAGGTAAGAGGAGGGAGAGCCACTGCTAAGAGTCACGTCTGTTGACTTTCATGTCTAACCTGCTGAAGCACTGCCGTGTATACACTCTGATGTTGCGTCACTGCTAGAAGGCTAATGTTGTATTTCAGGCCCTGGGATAGAGAGGGGCATAGAAGTGGGAGATGTGGGGAAAGAAGGAAGGAGGGAAGGAAGGAAGGAAGGAAGGAAGGAAGGAAGGCCATTAGGACTAGGTGTGCACAGAGGCAAAACTGATGAATACAAGGAGAATTTGTGGCCAGAGGGGTGAGCCCGATGTCCAGTTCCCACTGCTATGTCGGTCCCTTCACCCCAGCGTAGCAGTGTTTCCCCAGTAGGTTTCCTAAGAGGTCATGACCGTGGCCAGTATCAGCCCGCTGCAAGGCAGGCCAGAGCTGTAACAGCAGTGCTAATGGGAACTTGGCCCTGCCCCAAGCCAGCATGGAAAGTGGCTGCTGGCTCCTGTAAAAATCCTTGGTCTGGGCCATTTTTTCTCCCACAAAGCAAAATTCACCACCCCAAAGAAACGCCATCGCCTGTTCCTGGTGCCAAGCTCTAGGAAAATCAAGTTGTGCGACTCTCTCCCTTGCCTGGGTGAAATGACAGATAGCAAAAGAGCCTTCAGTTTCCTCTACCCCAAAAAAGTCTGCCAGAGATATAAATATTTAAAAACAGGAGCTCGGCGGAGGGAGTTAGCTTTCACCGTTCTGCCTTGGCAAGCGTTCATCCACCCACTGGATATCATTTGACTCCGTGTAATGGAATGGCAGGTCTGGGTCGCACATCCTAACTTCTGACACCCGAGTGGGGGAAAAATGACTGTGAACACTTTTTGTCGCCTGAAACAGACCTGGACCCTAGTTGTGAATGCCAGACTGAGCACAGCTATGAGAGCCTGTGCGTTTTTTCTTTTTCTTTTCCCTTGCTGTTTCTTTATTTTTATCTCCTGCTAAGTAGTCCTCTCTGATTTCTGCCCAGTAGGATGACACCTTCCTTTGCCTTGTCACCGGGTCTCTAAATTTATTTTTATTTCTTATTCCCTTTTTACTCTTCTTAGCTCAAACTGGACAAGCCAAGGACAGGTTTGTAAGTTTAAAAAAATGTGGAGAATCCTCATTTCTTTGTTTCCTTTGTGCGGCCATGCTCCAAACAGTAGTTCCAGGGGACAGTTTGATGCCGTGAATTCTTTTTTTCCTATGGAGGTGTAAACACTAACCCCATGGTAGGTGTGGATATCACAGGTGACCTTCACAGGGGAGGCCTTCGTCACGGATAACCCTCACAATCTAGGACTCCATAATTTTAGGTGGATTAGAGGGAACTAATGAGGCTTTTGAAACAGGCTTTGGACTAAAACGCTCAGTGCAAATCTACTGAAAACCCAGATAATTTGAAAGCACAATTACCCCAGTCCACCTCCCTTTTCTCTGTCTCTTAATTTATCTCTGCATGTTCCCCTCCCCCTCCCTCCCTCCTTCTCTCTCTCTCTCTCTCTCTCTCTCTCTCTCTCTCTCTCTCTCCCTTCTCTAAATTGCTTGATCCTCAGAGTCCCTTTTAACATGGTTTAGGACTCACAAGAGTTAATAGGCGAAGGAGGGAGGGACCCACTTGTTTTAAGCCGGGAGCCTGTCACCTTTTCTTGGCAATTACACTGCTAATGGCTGGGTCCCAAGCAAAGTGGCAAAGAATATCTCTTCTCACGTTCCCAACTCACAGTGCATTCCCAAATACCAGATGGTGTTTTTGGAATCCATTTCACTATGTTTGATATGACAATACTTTTGTATAATGTTAAATTATATATAACTATTGCAAATAGCTGAGATCAGAACAACCAAGAAGTAGAAAATTAGCCCCAAGAAGGAAAGATAGAAACTAAAGACTGTAGGCTTTCATTTGCCCCCACTGTGCCCCGGCCCGTTGGATTTTCTTTTAGTCTGATGAGGATTGGCAGGAGGGGTTGGGGTGTGCAGGGAACCAGGGTAGAGCAGCCTGGAGGAACATAGGGGTGGGAATGGGAGGAGCAAAGCGTAGAGCTGCTGCTGTGGTTTTGCAGGGAAATGACATGTACTGGGAATCTTCTCACTGCTAGGTTTCAATGTATAGCAGGGAAAAAAGTTGCCAGACATTTTGAGAGCAGCGTTAACTCCTTTCAATGGCCAAATTCTCAAAGCAAGCCAAAGAAGATTCCTAAAGCTCATGAAGAGCCCTCTCTTCTGGAATCCGTGTGTGTGTGTGTGTGTGTGTGTGTGTGTGTGTGTGTGTGTGTGTGTGTGTTTTATTTTTTATTTTTTTTAACTCCTTGTTGAGGGACAAGTAAGTGAACTGGTGAAGCTGGAAACCTCACTCACTCAGAGAGACATGCTGCTGCTGGTGATGGATAACGAACAACAATAAAACAAATACTGATTTCAAACAGCACAAAGAAATCCAGCAGAAATAGGCCAGAGGCTTCTGCCTGTTTGGGGGCACAGGATACAATAATTTCATTTTTAAAGAGTGGAAGGAACTGGACGATTGTAATAAAAACATCTCAAAGAATCCACCCTCGCAACAGAGGAATAACACCCATCCTGTGATATAGCCCTACCCTAGCTGGCCAAGGTGGCATAAACACAGCTCCTTAATTTTAATTTTCTGGCTATTTGACAATGGGCAACCTCTGGTCTTCTTTCCCCAACCTTCCAACAGGCCTTATCTCCACACTGCAGGACTTAACTGACTTCAGCCCACAGCGAATGCATTACAGCCAAGTGATAAATTGCTTAAAATTATTCTTAAAAACCGAAAGTGCTGGAAATCTCAGAAGCTGCGTTCTGAATGGAAGGTGGGCAGGACAATTTCCAAGCTGCATATATTAGAGATTCTTTCAGCACATTGATTCATTCTTCATTAGTCACATTACCAGCTTCTAAAACCCATCTTCAGGACCGAGGGCTCACCCTATCTACGACACTTGGCTTGACATGGCAGGCCAGCTGTTTTCCCCCCCTTCCCTCTCCTATCATTTTTACTTGTCCCACGTAACCCTTCCCCCACCTTCTCCTAGCATATAGCCGCTCTCTGCTCCCCAGAAAGGTCCCCCAGCTCCAGTGACTACTACATAATTAACAATAACTTGTAGCGATGCAATTTAAGAGTCCTTTTAATGAGCGCTGATAGCAGAACGTATAGCCCATCTTTCTTTGTCATCTGAGAAAAGCGGCCCCATGTAGAGCTGCTGGTAGCCGAGTGACGCTTTGTTGTCGGCACCAGACACAGTACCAGCTGCACTGGCAGGTAGCCGAAGTGCAAGGAGATAGCTGCCAAACTATGCTATACAGAGGGACCCGTGCCAAAGAGAAAGGGACCTTTGCACGCCTTGACCCTTAGCCCCAGAGCCAGCATGCATCTCATAGACTTCCAGACAATTGCATCTTTCATTCCTCCACAAACTATGACGAGAGACTGTTTGTGGTGGGGTTAGTTAGCTTTTACTTTCCCAGCAACTGAGTCATTATATTTTCCCTCCAGTTTTAAACAGTAACATCCCCCTGCCTCCTAATCTGGAGGTAGGGATAGGTAAGTAATTAAACAAGGGAGAATGAGGTAAGCAAAACAGCAACCCGACAGCCAAGTGGTGTGGGTCAGGGATTCAGGAAAAGTGAAAGGGGTTTAGATAATGACCGTGTGGCATTTGGAAAGTCAAAAGGAGATCGAACTCTCAGCTGATGGGACGGGCCTCCCCAAAGAGGACCAACGGAACATTCTGAAGGGGATTGCCAGCACACAACGCACGTCAACCCGCCAGCGAGGCTTTTGTTCACTCAACTTGGATTAATGAGAAACCAAGAGCAAGTATTTGAATATATCCTAGCAAGTTCACTTTTGTTCTTTGAACAACACAAGCAGTCTTTGGAAAACAGATTTTATTTTGTGTTTTAAAGCCATTCTACACCAGGGACTGTGAAAAGAGGCCCAAAGGCTCAGACAAGGACCACCTTGGAGTCACAGTAGCCTTTCTAATCAGTGGACAAGGAACAGGATGTCTTTATTTCATACCTAACTCAGCTGCACACCACGGGGCACCTAGGAAACATGCCCACAGTGGCTGTAACATGAAGAACCCAACTGTAGGGTCCTGTATCTTTACTTTTTTTTTCTAGAAAAAAACAAAATATCTGTGGTGTATGTGGAAGTGAACTCTGCCCACTTCCCCAAGAGCAGAGGCACTTTAGGGATTTAAAAAGAAAAAAAAAATCTATGTCCCTATGTCAAAGGTACAGCTTTTGAAAGTAGCAGAAGGAAAAGCTACCTGCAGGGCAGCCTGGAGGACCACACCTAGCTGCAGGCTCCCACATGGGGCTCTCTGTTCTTTATTTTCACCTTGTCTGAAACTAATGGAATTTGCAGTTGATTAACCTCAGATCTGGAGAAGTGATCCAGCCAGACTGCAGCTGGCAGAGTCCAGGCTCCTTGTCCTGAACTGAGTCACATAGCAACAAGTGTTCCTCCTCTGAGGCACAGGTCCAGAGAAATGGGTCAGAGAGAGAGAGAGAGAGAGAGGAGAGAGAGAGAGAGAGAGAGAGAGAGAGAGAGAGAGAGAGAGAGAGAGAGAGAGAGAGAGAACATGCCCCGAGTGTGGAGCAGCTGGCAGAAATGCAAGCAGGCTGGGTGAGCTTCTGAGTCTAAGAATAAAATGCTGGTGTTTTTGATGACACACTATATCAGGAACCCCAAAGCCTCTAAGCGAACCAGAAGTCCTTTATATGTGGAATCTGTGCTCGGGGGAGCTGATGCTTTTTTACAGATTGTGTGACCCTGCAAGCGAATGAAGTTCTCGGTGCCTCACACTCCTCATCTCCTGGCTGGGAATGATCATAAAACTTGAAGGAGTGTGAAGACGTCTCAGAGGGTTAGGATTTGTGAAGTAGTTAAGTGCAATGCTTCGTCTACTCTGAATTTATGCATTTTTCCCCTTAAACGGACACAGATTTATTTTCAGGAAATTGTGCACCTATGTATCAATCTTACTGAAACCACTTTAGGAGAAATCAGTTCTTTCTTCAGCAGCTTGTCAACATAGCAGAGGGCAGTAGTACAGGTGCCTTGAACTCTGCTTGGTTACTTAGCAGAAGAAGCAAGGCTACGGATTGTTTGTCATTGTTCTGTGTGTGATGGTAAAGGTTGCTGTTTGATTTTCTGAGGGGAATCTACCACATATGGTATATTTAGTGCATGAAATGTGGCAGTTGGATTCCTGTGTGTTTTTTAAAATTGTCATGTAAACAAATAATTCCAAACATATTTTCTTCTTTGTAGATTTGTTTCTATTTTGCAAATTGTTTCAGGCATCAATAAACAGGATTGTACAAGTGTGCACACAACTGCAGAGCCCACTTAGCGCAGCGAGCACTTTTCACACATTCATCTACTCAACACTGCTACTTTCAAGTCGTGTCAACATCACTCCATTTCTACCTCATGACTAATACAGTGTTATTCAAACCCACTGCATGTCTTACACCCTGGGATCTCCACTAACCTTTCTGATGTGTACCACCTGGTGCCTATCTAAAGTCAAAATAGAAAAGAGGGCTTCTTCCTTAATGAAACTTCTTCACTGGCACTCTTGGAGCAGAGTCCTTGGCCAGAGTTTATAGGGGAGATCAGTAAAGTGAAAGCCCTTTACAAGAAAGGGCAAGACAGGCAGTGAAATGCACACAGCACACTGATAAGGAGACTTTTGGTGAGAGAGAGGCACACTAGCATCCAAGGGGACCATGTTTCTATTGTTTGCTCTTTTACATCAAGGAAGGTGAAAAGACTCTTTCACTTGTAAAATAGCACTCTGCCAATTTCAAAATATCTTTCCCAACCTGGGTCACTAAAATGACGGATGAACAGCGAGACACTGGCTAAAGCCTGTTACTTGCTGTGTTATGTAACAGAGAGAGAGACTGAATCTACTCTCTGCGAGGTCTCTAAACATGCGACCACTCTAACCACGGCTGATATGAAGACAATGCCCGTACTCACTTTTGTTGAGCTAAAAAGAGGCACATGATAAAAACATATGCTCTAAATGTGACCCATGCAGTTTGGCTTAAAGACAAAATAAGATAAAAGTCGGCGCCGCACACAGAACTCAAGGGAAGCACACTGCAGCTGCGCGCTGCCTCTCCCTCCCTGTAAGCTGCCCTGTGGAACCCCGCACCACCTCCCACTCTAAGATCTTACGTCCTGCCACCAGCCTGAGAAAACTGGAGCACAGCGAGCCTGCAGCATCCCTTCAAGTCACTGGGGAGGCAGGGGAGCACTGTTTTTAAAATCTCGGTGACAGTGCTAAGGGAGTGTAGTGATGTCAAGGTGACCTTATGCAACATGCTTAAAGGAGTTGCTTTCTTTTCATAGAACTTGACATGGTCTCTGAATCTGTCAGGAAAAAAAAAAAAAAGAACAAAATTGTTGAGCCTCAGAGTAATGAGCCAGACTTTGTTCCTCCTGAGTCTCTTTTGGATAGAGCTAGGCATACTAGCAAAGGAAGAGTCACAACCCAAGGAAACGACTCCCCGAACCGCACGGCTTCATAAGCTAGAGTAAGGCCTGGGAAGCCGAGAGTTGAAACCGATTCGCACTTTCCTCTCTGCTCCAAGCTCTTGGTCTGTGGTTGTGGCAGCGGACTCGCCCTGTAGGGACTGTGCTTCCTTTGCCCAAAAGCAAAGCTTCAAAGACTCTATGTTCGAAAGAAGCACACGTGTTCGGGAACCATGGCCTCTGCCCGCAGGCAGGCTTCCCTGGGATAGTACATCTCTAGTGTTAGCATGGATTCCTGTTTCCTGCTGTTTCCTACAGTCTTGAAGATCCAACATGGTGTGAAAAAGACCAACACACTCCATAGGGACCTAGAAGCCTCTGCTTCTTCTTCTTCTTCTTCTTTCTTTCCTTTCAGAGAACTTCATACAGTTATACAAAACGTGAAGCAAGTGAAAACCTCCTTATGATGGGGAAAAAAGATTCAGACAAATACAAGGACAAAGATGTACTGATCTCATGATAATGACGATGACAGCTAGCATCATATCTGTAATGGGCCTGTACACCACCAAGCACTTCACACCATCAGGAATGTAAGGAACCTCCTCATAGCCCCACAGGTAATGTTTCGCGACACCAGGGCTGTCTGTCTACAGAAAAAATTATCTTTTTGAATATTTAATCATAAATTTTTTTTTTTACAAAAAACAATGAGATAGAGTTCTCTCTACATAGTCCAAGCCGTCCACAGACTATCTGCACTCCCCCAAGTGCTGGTATCACTGGCCTATGTCTGGAAAATGCAGCATGCTCTAATCATCGCTGAAACTGCCCAGAGACAGCACTGTTTCTGTGGACTATGATGGTTTAGTTAAAAATAAGAAGAGAATGAGGTAGCCAGTCAAGAGCCACAAGAAAGCCTTGTCTTAACTCTCCTGGATGGATGAGGCCCGCCTCCATGTGGTTGGTTCTTAACCTGTGGGTCGTAATCTCCTTGGAGTCACATGTCACGTGTTTTTATTATAATCCACAATCCATAGCAGTAGCAAAATTACAGTTATTAAGAAGTCACAAAACAATTTTATGGTTGAGGAGGTCACCACAACATGAGGAGCCATATTACAGGGCTATAGCATTAGGAAGACTGAGACCCACCACCCTATGGTCTCAGGAATAATGCTGTCATTACCCAAGCCCCTGTGAAGGGATAACAGGTGCTTGCCACACATAAGCATCCAGGAAAATTTCACTCAATGAGTTAATAAATGAAACAAATCTTTTCTGAAAGCACATTTACCCTTTGACAGATTTTGAGGGGTAGATTTAAAACTGTGGTCCATTTTCCAAGGTATGGAGCTAGTTCCCTTCTTTCTAGTCTGCATGCTTTCACAGCATTCATTCAAACTTATAGATGCAACAGGCTGTATAAAGCGTGACTGGATTCACGGGCAGTAGGGCTTGGTGACACAGGGTGACATAGGGAGGGGAACGCAAAAGGGCCTCCATGAAGAGATGGAGCTAATGCTGGGAATTCCGCAGAAGAGGCCAAGTCCTGTCTTAAGCACAGGAAGGATGCTCAGCGTCACTGTCACTGACCTTTAAGGAAATGCAAATCACACAAGTGGTGAGATAGTCCACCAAACCCATTAGGTTAGCTATAAACAAACAAAGGGACAACCAATCGAGAGTAAGATATGTTGGGCCAACAATGGAGAGTTTGGAATCCTTTCATTGTACTGGTGGGGGTGTTAAATGGTGTTTCTGCTGTGGGGAAAAGTGTGGTAGTTTCCCAAGGAACTAAATACAAAATTGCCACAGACTTCCAGTAATTCTAATTATACTTATATATAACCAAAGGAATTAGAACACATTTTTGCACACCATGTTTTTACACACCGTGTTCACAGCAGCATTCACTACAGCTAAAAGGGCAAATAATCCACCTGGCTGCCAGCAGAGGATGGAGGTGAGAGAACCTACGGGTGTTGCTGATGCTGCAGGGGAATGACGGTTTTAGCCAGTGCTACAGCATGATGCTAAGTGAGTTGAAAAGCAAGGTGCGGGCAGACATGTATGACTGCACATACAAGGGTCACGAAGCACATCAGACATACAGAAGGCTGAGTGGGGGCCGTTGGGTCCTGTGGGCATGGTATGGCACTGTCTTTTTAATAGATGTAGAGTTTTAGGTGGAGAAAGTTTTGGTGGTGATGGTTGTACAATAAATAATGTGAATGCATTTAATAAAACTGCATTATATACTCATCAAAGGGTAAAACAGTATTTTTATTTTTCTATCATCTATCTATCAATCAATCAATCTATCAGCTATCTGTCTATTATCTATCACCTATCTATCTATCATCAATCTATGTATTTATCTATCTATCTCCTATAAATCTCTATATCTCTATATCTTAACACCTGCAAATACACACACCAGCCCCTTCCTCCTCCAAAACAAAACAAAACAAAACAAACAAACAAAACCAAACCCTTTCTACCTTAAAGGCAATGAGCAGCAGGCTAAAAGTGTGAAAATGACTGTAGGCGTGGGACTAATTTAATCTCTTGGGACACCAACAGATTCTCAGTGTCCACCTTCACAGTAGAAGTGTGTTGGGTGAGGGTGCTGACGGCCTGCTGGCACTCTCCCAGAGATAGGGAAGTGCGTGGCAGCTGCCCAGCCCCTAGGGCATGGTGTTCCTGAGCTTGTCAGTGAGTCAACCATCTGGCACTCAGGGCTCAGGGGTCCCAATCTCTGCCTTGAATACTTTTTGAATTTGAGTGAATCTGGGTATGGTGGTCCTAAAATCTTTCCCATAAAGCTGGTTCTTCTTCAGCATCGCTTCTGGGTTTTTACAGTGAATTCAGGTCTGAACGAAGATATGTCTTTTGCCATACGTGACTTAAAGGACAGTCCTTCTAGGCAATACCTTATTTCTGTTAACAATAGGAACATCAATAAAGACCACTAAGTCAGATGCCTACTGCTTGTTGAGGATGGACGGTTCTTTTTATGTAAGTGACACTTGTAGAGATTGCTTCAGGACCTAGGAAAGCCTGCAGATATGAAAAGCCAAAGAGCAGAAGTAAATTTCAGTTGTGTTGGAACTGCTCATCTTTCTTTAAACTTGGGGCATGAGTCTTGTTTCCCACATGGCCTCAGCATCTGCCTGTCCGCAGCCCAGAACCTGATCGGCTTCTAGATCTTGTCAGATGACGCCATGGATGTACCAAAAATCTCTCTATTAATCTACTAATCTTTCTGATTTCCATAGCAGAACCTTCATATAAAGCAGCCATCTTTTCTGAGAAGTTATGTCTGGGGACCTGTCAGACCTGTGAGGTTAAACACGTTGGCACCAGCAAGAGCCTAGCTTGGTGGGCTCAATGCCTTGGGGCTTCCAGAAGGGGAAGTTGTTAGTCTTCATCAGAAAGCCGGCAGGGAAAGGGTGCTCCTACCCTCCCCATTATCTCCTAACTTGCTTTCCCCTCCTCTCCTCTTTGAACCCTTCCTGTGGGAGCTCTCTGACACTCCAAGTGCCTGCCACCCTGTTGCTGCCCTTGTCAGGTGACTCTCTCCTCCTAGATTCAGCTCAGCCAGACTTTTATCACATGGCTTTCTGTTGCTGTCTTATCAGGCAACTCCGCTCCTGTTCCACCTCCCAGGCCTTTAATAATCTGTCTCCCCCTCCTCCCTCCCCACTTCCACCCTCATTCACACAGCCTCTCACTCCTCCTCCATCACAGTCTGCTGTTTCCTATTAGGGGAGTGTGCATTTTAAACGTCTTAGCAGAGGCCACAGAACCCCTGCTGCACACCCCCCCACCCCATCCCCGGTACCCCCACCACTTCCCAGTGAGTCAGACACTAGAGCAGGAGCATCAGTTTACAGTTGCTGGCCAGATACCAGATGTTCTGGGTGGAAGCAAATTGTCGTAAAAAATGTTTGTCATTTCAGATAAAGATCAATGCTAAAAGTGGTAAGGATGGAAAGGGGAAAGAAGGAGCTACAGTTTTCCTTGTTGTTATCATAATTAATAACAGTCTTGGGCAGCCCTCCGCCCTTGCTCCTTATCTGCTTAGAAATGCTTATAAACTGTTCCCCCTTGAAGCATCCCCAGAGGTCCCGGAAGTCTTTATCACACCATACTGACATGGCTGGGAGGGCACTTAAGTGGATAACAGAAAGAGGTGACAGGTAACACAGGAAGAATATTCCTTATCTGAATGCTTGGAAAGAAAAGTGCTTCAGACTGGAATGTTTTGGATTTTGTAATTCGTGCACTTACGTGAACAGTTTCTTGGGGATGAGGTGCTAGACTAAACAGACAATTTATTTATGTTCATTAAACATGTGGCTTATGTAACGGTCTTAATCCTTTCAGGAATGGAGCGATACTTTATGATACAGAATTATGTTGGCTCTCAAAGAGTTTTGGAGTTTGGAGAACTTGGGGTTTTTGTCTCCTCAGAGTAAGGATGTGCTACCTGAATCTCTGGAGAAAGTTCTTCAGCATAAAGCTACCATGGACTGTAGACTATTAGGACAGGGAGCCAGGGTGATGCCGGCCTCGTTCAGTTCAGCCTTTTTCCTTGGGGATGGTGTGACTGAGAGTGGAGCTCCTCAGCTGGCTGGAGGTGCCACAACATGACTAGCTAGTCTTGCTTGCCTACCGTGAAACCCATACTGGGGCATCACATACTTTATACACACAGCTTGTCAAAGACACAGTAAAACTCAGGACATCAACCTGGCTGCTCCAGCACATGTAGCAACCCTCTTTCTCCTGGTCATTAGGATCAGTGCTTTCAAAGCATGCTTTCAGAACTCTTCACTTAAAAAAAACTTTATTATAATTTATTCAGATTACATCCTGAACATTATTCCTTCCCTTTGCTTAGTCAGTATTACAAAGACCAGAGGTCTGTCTCTATTGATGTTTTTGTAACCAAAGATGCTTCAAAATATTTGATATTGCTTTGTGTGTTTTTTTTTTCTGTTTTCTTTTTCTTGTTTTGGCAGGATCTGGCTAGGTTAGGATGCCTAGGCTGGTCTTGAACTCATGATCCTCATGCCTCAAACCTCGCAAGTGCTGGGATTGTAGACATCATCAGTCCATGGAGCTAGTACTCTTCTTTGGGTGACTTTAAGGGCATGGAAAGAATTTCTGCACAGGTTATAATGATGTTTGCCAGAGAAGGAAAATACTTGTGTTGGGCTTGGGATAGTTGGCACCTTGGCTCCAAGGGGAGAAAAACAATCCTTCTTGGTGCAGAAACAAAGAGTGCTTTACAAAGCTGGTGTGGAAGTTAAGGAAGAGGTATCCGAAGGGAGGACTAGGAGAAAATCCAGGTTGAGAAATGCTGGCAGCTCCCTGTGCCACTTGGCGGGGGCTGGGATAAACAAATGTCCTGCAATATTTTTAAGGTGTCTGAGAACCAAGAGGATGCATTGCCTGTGTGCCACTGAGAAGAGAACTGGGTGAAACCAGAGCCTTAGAACTCTAGTTCCTGATCGCTTCTTCCTCTTTGCTTTAGTCTTCCCTGGTGAGCGTTCAGTAGATGGTTAGGTGATGCACTGTAAACATTCAGAGCTCCTGCTACCCTGAGAGTCTTTTAGGGCCCAGCAGCCATTCAGTGCCTAGCAAAATGCTTTGTTCATAAAAGGAGAGACACACTGAGCCAATAGGCAGCATCTCAGCCACGTGACAGCCTTTACAGAAAAGCATTAGCCTGCACGTCTATTAGCATGTGTGGACTGCGGCCCAGCTCATTTATTAGGAAAAGATGTGAGTATGGCAAAACCTTGGTTTCTGTTTTATTTATTTATTTATCTTTTATTACCACAGATTCAACAGAAGGACCGTAGGCAAGCCAAAGGTCAGAACTTGTCCTCAATGCCAGAGGGAGATGTGCTACCACTTCAATTCCTCTGCATCCGGATCTGCAGGAATGGCCTCCCAGGTTCCTCCACTTATGGCAGCGAGAGGGTCAGACGGTAATGATGTGTCAGTGCCCAGTTGGCTCAGTGTGTGAAGAGAGGGGAGGACCAGCCCTGCAGATAGGAGGGAGGATGGTCCCCTACTGTGCTCTAGTACATGCGGTGGAACAGATAGGAACAGAGAGCAGAGCGAGCAACGATCCAAGTAGAGAAGACACTGCAAATATTGCCAAGGCTTCTCTAGATGGTGTGAATTTTATCCCAACTTTTGAAAGCATTATTTAATTCAGAAATACATATTCAAAAGCAAGTAGACAAAACATATCGGTTGTTCTAAACTATGCTAAGTAGAAATGTGCATTTTCTTGGTTTATAGTTATTTTAACAAGGTAACTAGAAAAAAGCATAAGACTGGCAATTTATATCAGTTTTTCTCAAAAGCTCTCACTTGGTCTATGAGGAATCAGGGAAGAGCACCTCCAAACAACTTTACTTGTTCCTATCCCTGTCCGAACCCTAAAAGCATGTCTTCTGGGAGGCCTTGACTCTCAGCTATGCTAAGTCTGTGCTTTACAATCGTTGTAGGGGTCTGTTTCCTCTGTAGGCTCAAATGAAAGGTCATGGGATTTGGGGATGCCTTGAAATTACATTATGATATAGGTAAATTTATCCACTCTGAGTCTCAGGGGACTTGGGAGTCCGGAACGTGGGGACAGCACTATGCAACTTGGAGAGGTATAGAGTAATGTATTTGGAAATGGCAGGTGATACAAGGTCCAGAATTATTATGCTCTAAAGATGTTAATTTTTCCTACATTTAAATTTTAGATGTCACATATTCTTAAACTAATGCTTGGAACAATGCCCCCGGGCTTGGTAAACCCTTAGTGTTGATGATAACATAGTGCCTAGATGCCAGGAAAGTATATGTTTAACAAAGACCTGTTGTCTCCAGAGTAGAGTACCAGGAGGCCTCTGGAGTAAGTCCCTGACAACTAGAAAGAAAACCACACTGACTAGCTTTTACTCCCTAATAGCAATTGCTATTCAAGTGCCCAAAGGGTGGACCCAGGGAGCAATGTGACACAGGGAAGGCAAATAATCTAAAATTAATGTTACTGTTTTCCAGAATTAGGTCTTTCAAGCTCACGATATGCGTTTCTCCATAAGGAAATTTTCATTTTCGAAGTTGAACTTTCAAAGTAAATCTGTCTCTGGAGAGGAGGCCTGGGTGGAAAAGGAAGCTCTTTGATAAATAAAAATTTGCCTCTCATTATTATTATTATTTTCACAGCCTTTCCCTAGAGAACAGATAATTGACTGGTTGCCTTAAAGTCTCTGAGTCCTCCAAGCCGATGGGTCCAGTGTAAAACATCACTGTTATGAATGAAATGCCAGTTACGAAGGGTGGGCATTCGCTCTTACATATGGTGTCTTCCGTCTGCTCTGTCTGCACAGCTCTGGCCAAATCCTCCGGCTCCTGTGGGACTGGGAGGAAGGCTGCAGATGCTCTTCTTCATCTCGATACCATGTGACTTCTGGCTGCACCTCTGAGGTGTTCGTGCTTCTTGTTGAATTCGTATCTGGGCTTTCGAGTTCCATCCCAGAACTACCTACCACCTTGCCATGCATTCCCGCAGCCCTCAGATCGGCGCTTTGATTCACCCCGTAGGTTTGCGTGGATTGACTTGAGCAGCTCAGGCAAAGCTCTACCACAGCACCCACCACTGTACGGCGGCAGCGATCCATTCCCTCGTCAGTGCCTGCTGCTTGCAGGTATGGATTTAATGAACACTTCTGAGCTTCATTCAGGACAGATAGTTCCTAAGCTCTACCACGTGCCAGATAATTTTCTGGATATGGGCAACAGGAAGAAGAGCTATACCCTTGCCTTCCTAGTGCTACAGTATTACTACATACAGACTCGCAGTCATTGGTGAAAAATAGGAAGGGGAAAAATAGACTGATAAGGAAGAAAGGAGACAGGCTTGAGTGTGCATGGTGGCTAACGAACAGTTGTCAATGAAGACCCCTGTCAATGACTGATCAGAGTCCTGGACACCCTAAAGAAATGCATATATGAAGAGGAAAATATTCTATGAGGAGGAGTGAGCAAGTGCGGAGGCTGAGAGGGAAGGCACCCTCAACCCAATCGCAGAGCAAGGAGACTGTGCTCCCCAGAGGAGTGAATACATCAGCGGTCAGGCCTGAAGTCACAGACAGTGGGTAGCCTGCCAACCTAACCTCGGCACCCCAGTCCCGGCTCTTTCTCACCCATCTTCTGCACACTTGCCACAGGCACAGAGGCTGCTTAAAAGTGTGAATTCCTTCTCACTGTTTTCATGTTCAAAACGTTGAAAGTATTTCATTACTTATGGTAGTATTCCCACATTCCTTCACTAAATTCCGTCCCCTGGGAACCACACTCAACAATGAGTGGCTCTTCTGGAGGACCAATGAAATGGAAGACCAAGAAACTGACTTGTCTGCCTGCGTCATTGGAGATTCTGTGAGTTGTTTTCTTCTATCTGCAGCCTCTACCCTCTGTACCCCCAGTGCAAATTTTCATGCAACTCAATCAGCCTTCAGATTCTAACAATCCCATTTCCTGACACAGCTATTTTAACCCTCTCTGCACCTTTATTCTTCCACATAGACGTAAGCCCAAATTAAGTCAAACCAAAACTCTAGCTAAGCCCCCAGCCCTAACCTAGTCCACTATTACCACAATTGGAACACACTAGTACTCTCTTCGACTTAATCCTAGTCTTAATCCTGAACCCTAGCCAAAAAACCAACCTTAAACCTAACCGCAGCTTGTTTTCCACATGAGCCAGCCCAGGCCCTATCAGCTGTGAGGCTGCGGTGTGAAAGCTGTCTTTCCAGCCAGGTGGGTGGCTGTGACATCACACAGCTCCTCAGAAAACCAGTGTCCATTTTTTAAACTTTCAGTGACCATCTTATGAGTCAAACACCAAAGGAAGAAATGGCCCCTGGAAGGCAGCGGAATCTGTTCGGCAGGAAGCTGGGTTCCCTCTAAGCCTGGGTCTGACGAGTTCCTATGAATGTCCACAGCTCCGTGGACAGAGGATTTTCCCCAGCTAGAAGCCTAGCACATTTTCCTTGGTGATATTAGTGTCCTGGAAACTCAGAGCAGCGATACTCTTCTTTTAATGAAGAAAATAACATCTGCCACTCTTTACATTTATACGGAAATTTGAAGTTAAAAAAAAAAAAGTTTGCTCTCTACCGTGTACATTCCTAAGCTCTAACAAAGCAATGTCGTACTGAACCTACAGCTTAACTTGGGGTGGAACTTGCTTTTCCAATATTTAGAGCATAGCATGTTCAGTCCCGACACTACTGACTTTTATGTCATTTATTTAGGGTATGCACACTTGCTGCAGGGGAGACCTGTAGGTGTTTATGATTTTGCTCTGGATACTGTTGGGGATAGGGTCTGCTTCCTACAGGACTTTTAACTGTTTCCTGAGTAGCTCACCCTCGCCTCAGCAGTCCACACTGCAGTAGTTTCTACTTGGTTCATTTTGGTTTTCCTAGAACTTAACCGTCTCATCTGAAGAGAACAACCCTGCAGACTTCCTTCAGGAGTTATACAGAGTACTCTGGTTTATGTATTCAGGCTTGGTCAGCACTTCTAGGGCAGCTTTCAACGATAATGGCAATATGGGCAAGTGCCCATCATTGCTAATTTTGTGATGGTGACCACTCTCTGCTATTGGTTCCTAGTTTTATTGCATGTGGCCAGGCAAGATAGCCTTTATTTTAAGAATTTACTGTGTTTGTACATGCTTACATGTATACGTACTGTACAACATAACACATTTTCTGTAAAACTTTTTTGAGTATTCTAGAAGATGATTTATTCTGTTTATAGAGGTCAACGTTATCTAGCTATTTTAACATTACTAATTATATTTATTCAAATGGCTCATGTCATTATTGTTGTACAAAACTGCACAGGTGTAAATTGAGTTTCTGTCAATTCCTTCTTTTTTTTGCTAGTTTTTGTGTTATATCATTTGATATTAGGTTAATTGATGTATGAAGGGCTTAATTACTCCTGTGCCTTTGTCTTCTCTAATTGGTCATTATGAATAAGTGACAGATAATTTTATACATTTGTCTAATTTCCTTATTTAGTCGCTTCTGACTTAACAGCTTGCTAATATCAGAGATTGAGATTATTTTTCTTTTCATTTCATTCTATTTAACAACTCTGTCTTCCTTTTATTTTTTTTCCCAGAGCTGAGGACCAAATCCAAGGCCTTGGGCTTGCTAAGCAAGCGCTCTACAACTGAGCTAAATCTCCAGCCCCCTTCCTCTTATTTTTAATGTAAAGACTTTTAAGTATGTCAGATGTCACAAATATCAGGACTTAGTATATTAAATTAATCTGAAAATCATGTTTAGATCACTTTATTGTTGTACAGATGATTAACTTCTGTTAGTCTGTTCTTTCTCCCCTGAACCACAGGAAGCGTGGCTCGGGCTAGGAATGCCTCACGTGTGCTCTTTCTCTTTCCAGCCTCTTCTTTAATGTCTTTTGTTTTGGCTTCCATTCCAATTGTTCAGATTATAGAAACAACTTTGTGGTCCTTGAGTTGGATCTTAGTTTCTGGGATGGTCCTTCCCTGTGATGTGATGTTTTCTTTACTTTGTGTAACTCATCTGTTTGAGAAAGATTTATTGGAAACCTGATTCCTGATTCACTACGCCCAGGCCCCCGTGCCATGTCTGCCCACAGCAACATCCAACTGCTAGTGCAGTCTTAGGTGTCTGAGTCACTACTTCACCTTGTTAAGCTCATTTAAAAATTTCCCACCCAGGTCTGTCTTTCCCTTCTAGCTTTTTATTCTCTTTTAGAATATAGAAAAATGCAAATATTATTTTAATGTTTTTTTTTCTATACTCCATGCTTTTCCAATCTTTCCTTCCTCTGAATTTTTCCTTTATCCCCACTCAGCGGCATTTAGCACTTTCACTGTGTGTGACTTCCACCTGCTCATTTTCAAGTGCGTGGAGAGCTGTTTGGAGCCATCATTTGCCGTCCCTGTGTTTTGGTGTGTTGGTGGCTCTGGTAGTCCAGTCACTCTCCTGTCGGGTCCTGGTGAAGTCCTTTCCCCTGATCTGGGTGAATGACGCCTGGGCCTCACATCCATGCAATCCATCTTTCTGCTACTCTGCAGGCCTGTGATGAGAGTTTTTCTTAACTCAGTGCCTGACCATCTAATACTCAGAGCAGATGGGACGCACAAAACTGTACTTCTAGTCTTGCAAACATACCTGGGCTTTACTCACCTCTTTCCTGTCCTTTAGGATTTACTAGCACAATGTGTTTTCCTAGACAGTGGCAATCACACTAGCGTCACCCTTCCCAACACAGCTGATTTGTGGTAAGTTCGTTATCTGAGTAAGTACAGGAATAGTAGAAAGGAGGAGGAATGGGGGGTCTCTAAGTGACATAGAAAGACAGTATGTGGTGACACAGGGCTCACTGCCATGGCAGGTGGGTATTTGATTTTGTTGTGGGAGCATAATATTCATGAGTTGTCTATTACATATTTTTATCCTGTATTATAGACATGGGCATAGTGGACTTTCCTACCAGAGTGGTTGGTGAGTTAATCTACACAACTTTAAAAAAAAAAAAAGAATTCCCACCCTCTATGCCTTAAGGGAAGGTTGATAATGGTTTCTTTAAGGATTTTTAGTGAGAGGCAGGAAGTCAGAAATGTGCAGTCCTTTTAATGGACTCAGCCCCTGAGGAGCCAACTATTACCCCGTGTAGAAAGGCTGTAGTGCCATGACCTCAAATATTGAATTTCACTGAGCTCTGGGGGTCTTACTCTCCCATGGAAAAATATTAACGGCTCAATTAATAACTAATTCAAATCTTAAATAGCAGGCATTGCTATCATAAAGTGCACATTAATTTTGGGTGTATAGCTAAGGTTTAGAGAAGTGTTCAAATCACAGATCTGGCACTTAACTGTTTTAAAAGTACTTTTATTTGCTTATGTTTGTTTCCATTACATGTTCTTATTTATTTTGTGCTTGTGCCCATTCATATGTGTATGTCGGTGTGGTATGAGTGTACACATGTGGAGGTCAGAGTTCAACTCAACAGAGTCAATTCTTTCCTATAACCATGTGACTTGAACTTAGATCATCAGGCTTGTCGGCCAGCGCCTTTACTTCTGTGCCAATCTCAACAGTCTACTTACTAGCTTTCTGAACCAAACCTTAAGCAGTTCTTCAGCCTCTGACCTGCAGAGTAGGCTATCATGGCATGGAACCAGGGCAATGAAGCAATTGGTAGAGCATGGCCCATGTATATGCTTGACTGCATGTTCTCTGCAATGATTATTTTTACTGTTATTTTAAACACTCTCACCATTTCCTAATATAGTTTTCTCAGGTAGGAAGATGTTTCTGTTACTAGGTTTGTTAAGTGCAGTGGTAATCAATAACTTGAGAGGAATTTGTATGCAGCCATGGCTCCATCTGCCATGGGAACAAGAGGCATCTGGTGGCCTATGAGGATTGCTGAGTGAAAAATGCTAATTGGCATTGGACACCTGACAATTCCCAGAACAGTGAGCGTACCTGCACACCAGCATGTGCTTCCAGTGAGAGTACCTGCACACCAGCATGTGCTTCCAGTGAGAGTACCTGCACACCAGCATGTGCTTCCAGTGAGAGTACCTGCACACCAGCATGTGCTTCCAGTGAGAGTACCTGCACACCAGCATGTGCTTCCAGTGAGAGTACCTGCACACCAGCATGTGCTTCCAGTGAGAGTACCTGCACACCAGCATGTGCTTCCAGTGAGAGTACCTGCACACCAGCATGTGCTTCCAGTGAGAGTACCTGCACACCAGCATGTGCTTCCAGTGAGAGTACCTGCACACCAGCATGTGCTTCCAGTGAGAGTACCTGCACACCAGCATGTGCTTACAGTGAGAGTACCTGCACATCAGCAGTGTGTGTAGGCTACAAAGGCATTCTCCCAACCCTTTTCCTGAGTCATCACTTGAGAATCAGGTTTTGTGTCTAGAGCAGAAAGTGTACTTCCTTGGATGAACATTTACCACAAACAGTGATTTCCATATTGTGGGATGAGGCTCTTGTTAACAGGACTTTCTTTAATAAGTTCTGAGTTTATGAGAGGTGCCTTAGCTACAGGAACAGGTGTTGCCTAAGTTGAGTTTATGGGGCAAATTAATTGAATACACTGGGACAGCAATGGCTTTGCCTTCATATACAAATACATTACTTTGAAGGAATCAGTTTGTTACATATTCTTGAACCACTTTGCTACATTCCCAGGCCCTCAATTATTGATACCCTAAAATGTAATCGTTAATACAATAATGGTGCTTGACAACACCAGTGAAAATAATTACAAATTTAATGATGGCTGGGCCTTGCTAAGTGAGAAACACATGCCAGGCATGTTGTTAACGACTTACACATGTAACTTGTTATCCATGCGGCAGGTACTACAGCTGAACTAACTTCACGTATGAGCAATCTATCTGAGATAGTGATTCCAGAGTGATGTCAGGAGCGGAGTCCACCACAGGCTCTCAACCTGCCCCTGTTAGCCTCTTTCTTGCCCCTGTGTACACTCCTGTGCGTTCTTTCCGTTGCCAACCCGTCAGCATTACTGTTGGCTCGGAGAACGGATCGACTTCTCATCCCTCGTACTGGGCTGTCGGGGAGAGCCGTAAAGGGTCATAAAGTGCCCTTAAAGGCTGTGAAGATTTTGTTCTAACACCATCAATTTGGAGTCTGTGTTTCTATGGTTGGCAATTGTGGCTTCCTACATTTGTGAAATTTCCTAGTTTTCAGGAAGGCTTTCCTGCTACATAACAAGCCCAATCGTTCACAATGTGCTTGCAGTTTATATGGAGAGAGACTGGTACCATCATCTCAAAGGGGATGCAACAAACAACCAGATGGTTCAAGGGGGATTTTTAAAGTCCACACGGGTCATTGGAGGAAGATTTGGGACTATTAGTACTTTAATTTATTAAATATATTTTATTTTATTCATATTACATCTCAATTGATTATTAGTATTTTAATAGAAATAATCTAACACTTCTCTATGGATGTTTATTGTATTCCCAATGCCTTGCTAAGGACATCAGATCATGAACTTGCTGAACCCTCAACAGCCATATGTGGGCCATCCTACAGTTAAGGTGTGCTGTGGTACAGCCAGATCTCAAATGCAGGATCTTAACTCACGTCTCTAACTCACATATTTTTAGGGAGAAGTGAACCCTAAGTGTACATATAAGGAAAATTGCCCACTTTCAAATACATTTCTTCCATGTGGGACAACGGTGGGTAGCAGCAGCGTGCGTTCCACCACCCCCTGGCCCACTGGGTCAGGAGACTTCTCTCCACTACCTACTGTCATGTCGGATACTTTCCTGGAGGCAATAAAACGGGTATGAGCAGCATCTTGTCTCTCGTGGACCTTACCGTATGATGGAGGAAATAAAGCATTAAACAGTCACACATTTCTGAATGTAAACCGTGCTCTATTTGTTTATGTTTCAAGGTCTGGAATGCCCTGAGATCCCATAACACAGACATAGAACTCTGTGACTCAGTCTGCGTCGGGTTTGTGTGTGTGTGTGTGTGGGGGGGGTGTCCTGCGAGAGCGTGTTTGTACTGAGAGTGGTAGTTAGAACGTTAACTACAGAGAGAATGGTTTTCTGGGGACAGGAGAGGAATGTGACCAGCATCTGAGGCCCTGAGAAGCTGAAGAACTGACAGCAGTTCAGTTTCGGGGATGAATCCTTTCAGGGAGAAGAATGGCCTGAGACAGACTTGGAGAGGCAAACGCACGCAGGCGGCCTGAAGGGTTTTGCTCTTTCTCTGAAAGTCAGGGCAGTCTGTTGAGATGACAGATGACCTGTGTCTGAAAAGATCCTTTAGCCTTCAACGTGAAGAATAAGTGCAGGAGGCAAAGACAGATGCGCTGGGACCAGCTAGGAAGCTATTGTGGCAGTGTGGGCCTGTCAAGATGGCAGCTTAGACTGGGAGACGGTGGAGGATGGAGATTGTCAGGATTCCATGGGAAATAAATGTAATGGGGTCTGATGTGAATTAGCCAGACAGAATGGAGAAGAGGAAGGGGGCCAGGGCACCTCTCGGGTCTCTGGCTCGTGCGCTGTGCACTGTTCTATTACAGCCCACAACAGTGGCTGTGGCATCCCCACTTTGAAGATGTAGAAGCATTCGGAATGTTTCTAGGCACTGGTCATCCCATGTCATGCACCCTTCCCAGGGCCAGCGTTCAGTCCAGCAGCCTGAGTCGGAAACCTGTGGTTTTGACAGCCATGTCACTGAGGAATGCCTCATTCTAGAAAGGGAAGCCTTACACACAGCAAGTTGGTGAGGGGTGCCATGAGGGAAATGGGCCTAGTGTGGCTTTTTCCAAGTTAGGCTCTCAGATGCTCATGGACACTGGCGGCTGGTCCTTTGTCCATCCTTAGGAGGTCAGTGAGGACACATATTTTTAGTGATTATAATTTTGTTAAAGTTCAATGTGTGTGTGTGTGTGTGTGTGTGTGTGTGTGTGTGTGTGTGTGTGTGTGTGTGTGAGATGGAAGCTGGAGGCTGGTATTATGTGTTTTCCTTAGTTGCTGCCCATCTTAGTTTCTGAGACCCTGTCTCTCATGGAACCTGGAGCTCGCTCGCTGATTTGGTCTGACTGACTGACCATCTGGCCAAAGGTCTTCTCTTGCCCTTGTCTCCCCTGTGCCAGGACTGCAGGTGCCTGCATCTACACCCAGAGTTTTATGTCCCTTCTGGGGATCTAAGCTCGCTCCTGAGGCAAGTCAATTTAATATCCAAGCCATCTCCCCAAACCTAAACAGCACTTTTATAAGTAAATAACGCATGTTTGTTTCCCAAGAAAGATGAAAGCACAAACAAAAGCAGAAAGAAATTAGAAAATAGAGAAGAAGGCCTTTTGCTAACCTGCCATCCAGAAGAGGAGGAAGAACTTGCTTGATTTTCTTGAAACAGTGCCCTGTTGCCAGCCTGATGGCTATTTTACAGAAGGGACACTGTTACCTGGGCTTGGGATGTGTTTGAGTTTAGGGTCTCTAGGGCTCCTATATTCACTGTAAAGTGGGGGTGGAATCTACCTACATTTATTAATATGGTCGCAGGCCACTGTCTTTTGAGCTTGCATGGGAGTGTGACAGTGCTGGTCATATTAGAACCATTGCAAAGAAGGGCTGATGGACACAGCTTTGGACTCTCTCACACCTTCTATTGGCTTCTTCATCTTAACAAGGACTCAGTTTCCTCACTGGTACAGTGGAAATGGAAACGGTGCTCTCCCAGAGATGCTATGAGCAGTAGGTTCACCTTGTGCAAAGTGCTTGCAAAAACTCTACACCCAGGAAGCTGTCAAATGGTAGCCAGAGGTCTCATCAGTAGTGGTAAGACAGAATGAGCTCTCTCAGGGGAGACACAGAAGCCCCTTGACCCCCAATGCCCTCACTTTTTCATTATCTCTTACTGAGCTTTGGCTCTTTTAGGGTCATGCCACAAGCTATGCAACGGAGACACGGAGTTCTAGGCCTGGCCTCTGTCATTAAAGGAACAACATAGTCACAGAGAACAAATCAAAACACTCCAACACGGTTTTGCCACTGATGGGATTCTCTGAGCAAGATTACCTGAGGCTTGTAGGGGAAGTAGTAATTCATTATGATTCTGAGACCAGAGAAAGCCCCACAAAGGAGCCCTTTCTGCTGGCCATTGAACAGGGGAGGAGTGTTTGCTGGGTGGAGAAAATGGGCACGTCCTCTAGTGGGAGAAGGGCTTAAGGAAAACCCCCTCAACCGCGATTTTTTGATATCACATTCCAGTGGAGGATGCCCAGGGCTCTTTTTGAAAAGCAAGGCCATACTGGTGTGACTTGGGTTGCGATTGGCCATCTGCAATACCCAGACTTCCTTTCGGCCTCCCATGCACCTCTGCCACTACCTGGCACCGGCACGGGCTGCTTCGTGCCCTCCCTGCCTGAGGGCTCCCTTTCCTATTTGATATACTCACCAGTTTTCTGACTCCCTTCTCTCTACTACAGCCTGCCTGAGGAGAGGAGCCTGCAGTGTATTTTGCAGGGAGGTGACCTTCCCCCCACCCCCACCCCTTTCAGGGCATTTGCCTTTAAGTCCCTTGCTGTTTTGTCTAGGGAACTCTTTGATGCTGGAATCTCATTCTGTCTTCTGATCTGTGGTGTGCACCCAGAGCACCAAATCCCAGGTCGTACACACATTCTCTGTGGTTACTATAGGCCTATGTTCACTGTTGTTTAGTTGCAAAAAGATACTGCTTTTCGGCTCTCACAGACCCACTGCTCTTCCACGGAATTCGTCAGCCTATGTGCTCGATTAGAAAATAGTTGCGTTTGTGACTTTGTGTGTTTAGCTTTATTTCATGACTTCTCTAATTGAGAAGTTATAGCAACCCCCTTCTATAATTATTTCAATTGTTTTCACATTTCCTGTCTTAAGAGCTCTACCAACAATAGTGTGTAGATTTTGACCCAAGTGTTGGGCAACGTGCCTTCCAATGATTCCCTACTGTTTATGAGGAAGGGGCACTGCCTGTAACACCTCTTAACAGGTCGCTCCCCACACGGTTTCAGGACAAGAAGTCTGATTACTATTTTCGTAGAATAAGAAAGCCAGAACAATGCTTATTTTAATTGCTTCTTAAATAAATGGATGAAATCAATTATTTTTTAGTTGACAGTGTTTATCTTTTCAGCATCTGAAGGGGGTTTATTAAATCCAGCTGCTAAGCCATTTCATTAGCATGAGTAAAAGTTCACATCTGCAGAGAAGGTGCTTGAGGAATATTGGGGGTGAGCAGCAGAGGGGGCTGTCCTGGGAACGTAAGTGTAAGGGTCCCCTAGATAGTATAGGTGTGTCTGCACACCAGTCCAGGAGGGATATGTGGTCTAACGTGGCTCAGCCACTTGTATGCAGTGCCTGACTTGGCTTATGTGTCCTGGCTCTCTTCATGCACCATGGCTGAGCAGGCCATCTTGCCTGACGTCATTCATCTCTGTGTTTGACATGGTCCTTATTCCCTGTTATTTTCCTTTTAAAATGGTCAGCTTGGCAACAGCATGTGCATATCAAGGAACATGCACATACACAGGTACATACACACACATGCATGTATACACACACACACACACACACACACACACACACACACACACACACACATCACTATCTTGGATTACAAGGAATAAAAATTCCATCCAACACATGACATCAAAAAAAAAAAAAAAAAAAAAGAGCTCTGGCTGAGCTGTATTGTTTACAGTCAGCAGTTGTCTGGAAAATAGGTGTTTATTCGTAGTAAGCGTACTCAGATCATTGACATTAGACATATATAGCCCTGCCTCATGTCTTCTCTTATTAAAACTTCTGTATTGGGGCAAACCTTTAATTAGAAAATGTGTCGGCAATAAAAACTATCCAACACTAATCTTTAACACCAATATTCTATGTTATCATTTGTACTTATGAGGAGAGGTGGGGGGAGGAATGAAAAAAATGAGAAAGGAGAATAAATTTTCCTGTGGACAAATGGCCTTATGAAAAATGATATGGTCCATTTTAAAACTGTAGGTGAAATTCCTACTAAATAGATATCAAGTAACAGGAAAAATATTCCTACCATTCTTCATAAACTTAAACAGACTATATTTTACTTCCTCCAAGCATACATTTTTGGTGAAAAATGAATTTTTTTAAATGCCTGGATTTACGCACCAGGACTGGCAGGCCTCGCTGTTTCTTTAGCTTCTTTAACAGCACTGAGGCTTCCTCTTGCACAAGAGGAAGATGGATGACTCTTTCAGATCAGGAGTTGATGTCATGAGACTGCTGGCCTGTTCTTCCCTTTGACACATTACACACTTTGCACCTCTATAGAAATCAGACTCGTGCCTCTACAAATGGGTGAGCTGGACCATCCAAAGTTCTGAGCGGGATTACGTTCTAATTATTAGTTCACCCAAAACAAGCAGGTGGAAGTGAAATGGGTCGACTATAAAAAAATAAGCAGCTTGTCTTTTGCTTGCAAACTGTCTCGGGTGATGGGTAGCTTTTGTTACTCTTGCTTCCTTTAGGTATGAAGTATGTTTGCGATAACGTTTAATGAAACCCGCTCAAGGCCTCTAGCGTGTTATCTGCCAGGCAGACATCAGTGCGTGTTAGGTATAAGGGTGAAATATTCGGCCAGGTACTGAGGGACCCCTTTCTGTCTGAGAACAGAAGCAGCAGTTGGCATCCGGGCCTTGTCAGGGGTGCACACAGGAAGGGAAGAGGGACTGTACGAACAGGACAAGCCCTTAAGTGACAACTCTGTGTTCACCAGGTGACCAACCATCATCCCTTCTTACTCCCTTCATCCTCTGTGGTCCTGTAGGCAGGAGAAACTTACACACTCACCAGGAGCCCTCTGAAGTGAGAGCAGCAAACTGTTGACCGTGAGACAGTGGGCAGGATGAGGTCAGAAGAGGGACCTCTCAGCCTGGCTGCTAAAACACAGCCATGCAAGTACACACGGCACAGTGGAAAGCTGTAAGGCCAGTTTACTTGTGTCACGTCACCAATTTTGGGCGATTAGATGACATGTGACAAACCGTTATGCTCTCGTCCTGATCTGCTGTTTCACTCCCTGCTTTGCATCTATTTTATAATATAAACTCATCTGGAGCACTCAGACTTGCTGTGTCACAAGAAGAAAGAACCGATTCTTGTCTAGCGGCTAAAGGATCCCAAAGTGGCCTTGGGAATTCTGTTAGGCTTAACTCAGTTGCTCGCTTTGAGCTACTTCTCTGTTTGATAGGAGTGCTTGCACTTCTGAGCCATACTCAGAGAGGACAGAGGAAGGGCTCTAATTCTAATTCCAACTTCCAAACCAGCACCTCTCGCCTTTTATCCTGTGTTGTCCCAATAGTTTCACGACTCCACAGAACGACCCTGGGATGGCCATCTTTACGTGAACTTTCATGCTACATTATCAGCCCTCATTTGGTTCTGGACTATCCCACGTAAAAGTTCCCTCTTACAACTCCCAGCTGCAGGCTCTTTTCTCATCGTACCCGCAAGTGCATGCAGGCACACTCACGGATACACGTGCATGCTTGTGGGCACCCGCAGGCTGCCACACACGCCCCCTGTATGGATGCACGCACCCAGAAAGAACAATGCGTTGTAAAAACTGTCCTGGTGAGTTTGCAATCTTGACTTGAGTTTCTGAGTGCTGATAAGTAAAGGAAGTGCAACCAGACGGCTTAACCCTCCAATTTCCTGTCTTCTAATCAGCCCCCCGATTCTCTTGGTTTTAAATTAGAAACACTCCTGACAATATTCAGGACAGGTGAAGGAAGCTCAACTAGAAAATAAGGAAGGACAAAGCATTTATTTCACTGTCTAAAGTTCACAGAAGAAATACGACCGTAACAACAGGAAATCAAGATTTTTTCGAAAGATAGCAGAAGAACACTGGCTAGCTTAAGCAGCCAATCACGTTTCTGAACGAAGCACGTTTGGGCCTTAATTAGATTTAAGGAGAGAGAGAGAGAGAGAGAAAAAAAGGAACTAGTCTAATGTGTCTGCTTTACTCTAAGAATAGTGAATTGTATTTGAAAAGCGGTTGTACGAAGTTGACCTCAAAGAAAACGATAAGGATAAATTCTTAATGTATGTGGAAGAAAAAAAGTCAACCCTACCTCACTCAGATTTCTTTCAGAACCTATTACTTACTGCCAGTTCTGAGAGAGGAAAAAAAAAATGTCTGAGGGCATAGAAACATCTGAGGTTGGTGGATAATTTAGGCATATGGCATGTGGCTACACGTATTTACAATGATGAGTTCTGCTTAAAGTTGTTCATTTAATAACTAGCTCAGATCAAGCCACTCACTGCAGAAAAATATTTTATGACAGCATGCAAATGCATTAAATTCAAGGTGTGTAAATAGGCTTGCCGTGGACTTTTCTAAAAGTAGACCAGGCACGGAGACAGTGTTCTGCTTTATTCTTCAGTTCTCCTCCTTTGGAGTCTTTTCATTATTATTATCTTAGCAATTTCCAAGTCATTTCAATCTTTATCTCGAAAGGGCTGGTGCCAATTTCTAGGAAAAATCTTCATTAAGTAATATCCTCAAAGGCATGTAAAAATGGTCTTTAAGAAAAGCTGATAATTAATATTTAAAGATTGAAATGGGAACTGCAGCTCACGACATGAATTCAAGTAAAGAGCAGCAAGAGGTTTCCTTGAACACAAAGCTGCCAGTCATTGTGGATGTAGACGGCAGGTGATGGCTTTTAATTGGTAAACAGAATAAAACAGTATTTTCCAGAAACAAGCTTTTACACATGTATTTAGAAAACAGGTATTTATATCATGAGGTGTCCCAGATCCTTCTTGCCCCAGCATGGTCCTGGTACAGCAAGGTTGAGTTGTAAACAAACGGATTAAACAGTCATTACTGATTGAAAATTAATGTGTTAATTTCTAGAAAAAAAAAGATTGTCAAAAACAAATGGTCAGGAGTTTGGCCTGGGTAACCACAGCTAGTTGCAGAGTCACCCCGCAGTTTTTAGCTTTAGTCAGCATAAAGGTTATATTTGAATGGTAAGGGAAAGGCAAGGGTATTTTGGAATTCACAGACAAATTCTCCCGTAACAAACCCTTGTCACTAAATTAGTGTGACCAGAAGGAGGATTATTCTGCCTCTGTTTTGAAGCTGTGGGGGGAGAATGGAGGTGCGCTGGCGGATCAAAATCTCTCCTGGAGCATCTCTGTGCACTGGGGGCTCTTTCTGATCCATTTGGAGGGAAGAAAAATTTTGCAAGTACTTTCTTTAGTCTTCTGTCGGAAAGTTTCAACTAGAGCTGTCACAACACAGTGAGATGAGGTTGATACGCAATATCTATTTCTTGATTTACATGATTAAAAGCATTAGAGAAGTGGCTCAGATATCAAAAGATCCCCATAAGCGGGAGTGCCAAAGGTAATTACTGTTAGAATGTGCATGCTTGAACCCGGTTGCCTGTCAACCTTCCGGTTGTTTACAACCTGGTGATTTTGAATAAAAGTTTTCATTAGACTTTGGGGCTATCCCATGTACTCCTTTTTTTTTTTTTTGCACTGTTTTCATATAAAAACACATGTTTAATTTCTTATATCCAATGTACTTCAGGGAAGCATTAACTTTGAAACTAATGAAGAGGTAGCCAGAGATGCTCCTCCTTAGTATTTTACATCATAAAACAACTGTTTCTTAAATGGAAGTAGTCTATTACAGACTAAGCTGAGACTTACACTCAAAAGAGGTGATTACTTCATCCCAATGATTTCCAGTTAGTTATCAGAAAAGGCACTAGGCTCCACTGTACGCCAGAGTGGTTATGGGGGAAAGGGGGGAGCAGAAAGAGAGAGGGTACGTTATTCCTTATCTTTTATTGACCGGGTTTCTTTCATCCTAATGTGTCTTTATTACTTAGGAAAAAAAATTAAAAAGCGATCCAGAGCTCCACCCATTCACACCTAAGTCCTGGACTAGGTGATGACCCCCTCTCCTGCACATGCCCCGAAACTAAAGCAAACAAACTCATTCACCATACAAATTGTTTACGATTCATTAAAAAGCAAAATTGCATATCCCGGAGCTGGCTGGCAGCTGAGGCCGAGCCTCCACGGGCGGAGGGGGGCATTCACTGAGTTGCCTTTGTATCCTGGGAGGACCAGCCGGAGGTTCCCACTATGAGCCTGGAGTCTGAGCAGCCAGATGACACAGGAGGTAATTTTAAAGCTTTATTTGTCTTTAATGTGAAATTCAGATCTTGAACTGTCCTTGGCTTGAAGAACCGTATCAGAAGTTTGTTTTTTTTTTTTTTTTTCTTCCCAGTTTGGAAAAATTGTTTGGGTTAGTAAGGTGATGCTACTGAGGGAGAAGAGTGAGGACTGTTGAAGGAAAGAGATCTAGGGGGAAATTTGTGAAATTTGTATTCTTTTCATTAGTTGTTTCCCCCTTCATCAAAGCTTTTCCTTAGTTTACCAACAATAATGGACCATTTACATCAGAGTCATTTGTAACTGCTAGGTCTAAAATTCTATGGTAGATAACCACCCTTCGGGGAACTAAAATTTTGCTTTATTCCCTATGGTAATTCCTATAACTTCTCTAAAAAGCCTGTAGATTTCTCACCCCATATTCAAAGCAAAAAAATCAAAAGCGGTGAAGTCAAGAGAAACTTGTTTGCAGTGTGCAGCCTAAACAGCACCGTGCGAGCTTTCAGCATTGTTTACCTTAGTCAAATGCATTGCTGAGTGTTCCCACCACTTTTATACATTACATCCCCTCTGGTAAAACATCTGTAAAATTATTTTTAAATGAAGAGCAACTTGCAAGTAAACTTTATAGAGAAGAAATTACAGTTTTCTAAATTAGAAAGAAGAAGAAGAAGAAGAAGAAGAAGAAGAAGAAGAAGAAGAAGAAGAAGAAGAAGAAGAAAAAGCATTTGGTGATCTCTCCAAGAAATAAAAGATGACACAGTTTGCCGTAAAAAGTAACAGTCTATAAAATCTAGGACCTCCTGAAATACAGTGAGGAATAAGAGCTTTTTACTGAGAACAGGGCATTAGTGCAGCTTTAAAAAAAAAAAACATTTACAACTTAGCCTAGAAAATAATTGCCAAACAAATCAGTAAATTCATTTGTAGTGCATAACAAGTTGTGTGAATTGAAGCAATATGACCGTCTCACACAAGCACACCTTGTGCTTGCTGGCAGAAAGTCTAATGGGAAAATAAATGCCTCGAATAAAAAAGTTCAGGGTCATAACAGATAGATGATTGCAAGTCTCATTAGCCAAAAGCCGTCTGTAATACCGTCCTGCAACTACTGGAAAAGTTTCTGACGTCCAGCTAAGAAATTACAAGAGACAACATACATGTGCACACGTACCCACAACTACTTTTACTCAAGTCCTTGGAGCGGACATACTGAATCCCAGGCAGCAGCTGGACGGAATCCTGCAGTAGTTCACTTTTAATAATCTCAGGCTTCCGAGTTCCTACGTCTTGCCAAAATGATAGCACCATTTGTCCAGGAAGGGAAGAGCGCTTTTCCCCCTGTAGAGCGTACAGTGAATCGTGCCCTGTTTTGTAATTCCATTCGCCAGGCTTCCCCCTCAGCATCACACACCCTCTCCTTTCTTAAACTGATATCTATGTGAAACGGGCTGAAGTTCACGGTCCAGTTAGGAACGGATAATACATTCATTGTCCTGGCAGCAAACTTTTTTTTTCCTCCCTCTCTCTCACTCCCTGGAAGAATTCACGCTTGCAGCTAGAATAATAATTACGGAAAACTAGGAATGCGGTGCTAACGAATTAATCCTTAACGGACACCACTCTAACGAGGCCAGCGATGACTCTGGGGCTCTCTTCCTCACAGGACAAGCGACAATGAGCTATTGTACATCCCCCCACACACACACAACTTCACTCTAGCTCTTACAGATCCCAGAAGTCAAAGGTTGTCTGGCCTGGTTGACCATGACATGTGCGTTAACTCGTTCTGCAGCTACAAGTTAGAAGTTCCTTAAACTTTCTTGTGCCCAGAGTAACCGAAAGAAAGGCTGTGTGGATCTGTTCCACTTAAGAGTTGGCGGTTCTAAGAGACGGAGGAGGATCTGCTCCGGCATAAACAACATGAGAAAGTTAGATGGGAAAGCTGTGGTCCCCTGAGGAAGAAGAGGAACCGGAGCCTTGGAGTACCCTCACAGGTGGCTTGAGGCGTCCCAGTAACTGGAGCATGAGGGGATTCTCACAGGGCTAGCTTTTCTCCAGTGCTCCATATGCACCCCTGGAAAATTTCACAGCCAAGGAGAACCATGCACCCCCATAGTCCTCAAAAAAACACAAGTGAGGAGGGCGTGAAGCTAGAGAGAGGACACAAAACCCAAGGGGCAGCACACACCGCTCCTTTCCTGTCTGCAGACACCCACGGCTAAAACAACAGAATTCCGCTGTAAAACTTTCGAAAGTCTTAAAAAACATTTCCAATATTACAAAAAGCACCGCATACTGTCCCGTGGAAGAGGAGGGCGAGCATCCCTGGGAACTCAGGTTGCAGAGTGGCAGAGAGAGGGAGGGTGGCAAGAGGAGGCAGTGTGAGGCAGCCTCACTGAGGAGTGTGAAAAAAATCAAATGTGAGTTTGATGAATGTGAGGTCTGGGACATTTTGTCAAAGAGGGAGGGAAAGTAGAAAAGGGGGGGGGGAGGAAAAAAAAAGGCAGTCCCGCTGCCAACTCACCATCCACCAAGTTCTGGCCGAGATGTCGTAGCAAAGCTGCCATTTGATGGAGCCGTCGGAAGCTTTCCCTGCCATTACGCTGTCAGCAACCTTCATCTGATGCTAACTCACGGGAGATAAGACACCTAATTGAGAAAACATTTGCAGTGGCATGTGGGGCAACATGTAGTCCGGTCCATACCATATGGAATCATGGGTAAAAAAAAAAATCTCCTTGACAATGAACCAATCTCTCCCAGACCCAGTGGCAAGGTGAAGTGGAGATGAAAAGTCTGCTAGCACTGTCTCCCCTTCTCCCTTTAAAACAAGAGCCCACTGCTGCACATCAAAGGGAGGTGGTTAAAATTAGGGCTTCATCACTCAGATGATTTTGGTCTGCAAGGTTTTTCCTTTCCTTCCAACAACCAACCCCCCTACCCCCCCCCTTTTTTTTTAAGGAGAATAAAGAGATTTAATAGGACAAAGGCAGGTAGTGGACTGCGGAGGGAGATCGCCACAGGCTATTAGCCTAAAATTTCTCCCTGACAGATGGAACTGCTTAGAGACTATCATGCAATGTTTGGGGCGTTTTTTCCCTCCCCCCAACTCAGACTTTAAGTCTGATTCAGTATCTGTTTTTCACAGCCACTCTCCTCAAGAACGTGAGCTGTGCATTGTAGAAAGTGTTTGGTTCGGTTTTCCTGCGTTATATCCTTTAGAGCAAAGCAAAAAGTCTAAAACTAAACCTGGGAATAACTGAACAGGTTTTCCAAGGAGAAAAAAAATTCCAGGGGCAAAATATTTCTGTTTTTATACCTTATTTGTGTGAGTTTTTTTTTTTTTTGGTTGTTGTTGTTGTTTTTAAATTTTTGATTAATTCATTAGTTAATTTGGTTATGAAAGAACCTAAATACAAGATGCCAGCATTAGACTCCCTGGCTTTCTGGTTCAGCTGGCGCTGTGTTTAGTTGTGTTTTCTTGGGAGTAAATTACTGCATTGCTGGTGTGGTACCCATTCTAGCCAGTACTAAGCTATGTATCTATATTTTTTGATGATGTTAAAATGAATCATGGACACCTTCATTCTTTATAAATAAAGAAAGCAGTCACTGTTGATTCCTTTTCACACAATTCAGGCTACATTTGACATGGAAATCTCCTTAACCAGCAAAATGTTAACTCTGATTTCCTTACTGTAGCTTAGCCATCTTCTTCATAGGGACTTTAAGTTACGGTTCCTCCCACCACCCGCCAAAACAAAACAAAACAAAAAACACAATAACATGGGCCTGCCTAAATGAAAATGAAAAATGAAAAATTTAAAATGATAAACACTCTAGACAGCTGCTGATTTCCAGCCACTCATTGAGGACTCACAGGGAAGAGGAAATGAACAGAATCTCTTGTACTTTTGGGTCACTTGCCTCTGGTAGCTGTCACTCCTGCGGGCTGAGCTGTGCTGGAGTTGCAGGTAGCACCTGTGCAGGGAGAAGCACTCTGCAAACTCACCCTGGGTTTTGTTTTGAAGATGAGCCATCTGGGGCCCCCAAGCCCCACCAGTGACGTTCTGTAGCTCTGTGCCCAGAGGCCTTCCATGCGGGCACCTCAAGGTGCGGAAGGACTGATCACGAGGTTTTTCACAGCGTTCAAACTCTAGTCATTGGAGAGTTGTGGTTTTAACAGTCCCAACTATATAGTGAATTTTTCCTGGGCATATTTTCAACCTAATTATGTTTTGATAGCTTTATGTTCAAAAGGAGGCTACATTTGGTGGCATTTTGCTTTTTTATTTACGGACTGCTCCTTAATAGAAATAGGGGTTGTTGTTGTTGTTATTATTATTATTATTATTATTTTAACTATTTAACATTATAGTAATACAGCAGATAGTTCTTTTTGGCCAAAATAATTTCAGTAAAGTAATTTTTAGTTTTTCTGAACCAGAGGTGTTTTCTCATTTCAAGCGTGTCTCACAGTCTGCGTTTAGGGATGAACAGCACATATAATAAATTGGGCAATCTTTTTTCTTTTTGTCCCCTATTGTAATCTTCTACTAGCATAAGGCTAGGAGGATTGTTCCTCGCCTTTGAGGGAATTATTTGTGACTGCATGTCCTTGGTCTCAGGGATCCTTGAAGAACCTGCAAATGTTAGGTTGGTGCCAGTGTCCCCCGAGGGACACAGGCTCCTTCCAAAAGTGCACCCCAACTGTCCCGACCGGAACCCTCAAAGCCTTGTGAAATCGCAGCATCATAATAATGAGCATCTGAAGAAGGACAAGAAAAGAGTTTGTAAATTCGATGTGCAATGTAAACCAGCAGTTTGAGCCCCTGCCCCACCTGGAGGCATAGGAGATGGAGGCAGCGTCCTGACCTCCTGTTTTCACCCGTTGGCTTCCGTTAGGCTCCCTCTGCCATTTTTTAAACTCTGCTTCCTCTTCTGCACATGGGTGCAAGGACACGTGTACGGGTGAGTCCCCAGCATTCCCATGTTGAAGCGTGTCTGTCAGAAACCTCTGAGGTTAGAGGTGTCCGTGCTCTGAGGCACAGCCATTTCCAGGACTCGGAACATCCTATGGTTAGCCATTGTTTATGAATGAATGGGCACTGCTTAAACCGGCATCCAGAGCTTGCTTTGTGAATGACGGAATACCTGTGAGTCCTTCGTAGCAGATAGTCTTGAACAAAGAAATGTTAGGTTTTTTTTTTAATAACAGCTTTAAATCCAGAAAGATTAGACACATTTAACATCATCGTTGTTGACTAAGAGGCAGATGGAAGCTGCCCTTCCTCATATAGCCGTCTTTTCACAGTGTGGCCCATTGTTAATAGCCTTAAAACAAGATTAAATAAAACATGTTAAATATTGCAATTATTGTGGGAAATAAAATTATTTGGTGAGCATAATGGAGAACAATTCAAGCATTTAACATCATCCAGGAAATGCTACTCCAAACAATTGCATTGCTTTATGCATTTTCCCCTCTTTGATTGCTGACAGATGCCTTTTTGGAAACAAACATCTAAATGGTTTGCCTTCAGTCAGGGAAAAAAAAAACACCAGAAAGCAGCTACATGGTTTGAATTTAACTCTTGTCATCTGAACACTTCTCCATGCACGTGAGTGGAGCTGAGTCTAAGGCAGAGTTCCCATTGGGAAACAAGCCCGTAGAGTCTGGGATTTTTTTCTTTCCTTGAGTATGTATTATAAGAAGTGGGATCCCCTAGATGTGCAGTCAGGAGACAGAAGAAGGCCCAGGTGACAAGGGGAAACACCAGGAAGGAAATGGACGGTCATCACAAGAACCCTTGGGCCAGGTGCCAGTGGCGTCCTAGCCTTGCTCTGGCCATCACAGACCAAGTGCCCGACTGAGACCCTTTGTGTTCTGGGAAAAACAACAACAACAAGAAGAACAACTCCAGGACACAGGACTTGTGGCTGGGTCTTTCCTGCAGTGCACTTTGGTACAGGCTTCCAAGACTGCTGTCGACAGGTGTACAACACCTGTTCTGATTCTGTCCTGCCAAAGGGCAGCGTGTAATGGAATAGTAGCAGTTGTCAGAGGCCTCAGTGGTGGAATGGTTGAGAGTATCATTTTTGAAGTCTCATACCCTGCTCCGGGGGTTACCGACTGTGAGGCCTCTCCTAGTTTAATTGGCCTCTCTGATTTTCTGTGGCCTATACTAGTCAGGAAAGCAAAGGAAATACCATTTTTTTGTAGGCATGTATATGTATAGTTGTGAGCAAGAATATGCATCAAGTGCCTATTCCCTAATAGGTAACAAGCACTACGCTGTTACCACGGCTGATCCTTTCTTGAGAAATGCCCTGTTTTTCCATCCTCTGGTCCTGTGCCATGAGGCGGATTTTTCTCCCTTCTGTTCTCCCTTAGGAAGCTGAGCCTTGCTCCAACACAGATCAGATACCAGTGCCCACCCGCCAAATCATGTCTTTCTGTCTGCCGTCCATGTCCACCTTGAGATTCCGAGGAAGGACTGTGTCTTCCCGTGTTACCAAGGCTTTGGGATGGCTAGGAGGTGCCCCAGTGGTTGGGTTCAAGAAACAAAAAGGACACAGAAGCCTGGAGAGCCAGCTGCAGCCTCACGGTCCTGCAGATTCCTTGTCACATTTGGTTCACGCCATTTTCCCCTTTTCGTATGCAGCCTGGGTCAGAGTCCCACTGTGCAGGGACTTGCCATTGCTGTCGTTATCTGGATCATCCATCTGTGTCTACTTCACATAGACTGGCTGTATTGCTGCCTGTCTTCACATAGACTGGCTGTATTGCTTCCTGTCTTCACATAGACTAGCTGTATTGCCGCCTGTCTTCACATAGACTGGCTGTATTGCCGCCTGTCTTCACATAGTCTGGCTGTATTGCCGCCTGTCTTCAGATAGACTGGCTGTATTGCCGCCTGTCTTCACATAGACTGGCTGTATTGCCGCCTGTCTTCACATAGACTGGCTGTATTGCCGCCTGTCTTCAGATAGACTGGCTGTATTGCCGCCTGTCTTCAGATAGACTGGCTGTATTGCCGCCTGTCTTCAGATAGACTGGCTGTATTGCCGCCTGTCTTCAGATAGACTGGCTGTATTGCCGCCTGTCTTCAGATAGACTGGCTGTATTGCCGCCTGTCTTCAGATAGACTGGCTGTATTGCCGCCTGTCTTCACATAGACTGGCTGTATTGCCGCCTGTCTTCACATAGACTGGCTGTATTGCCGCCTGTCTTCAGATAGACTGGCTGTATTGCCGCCTGTCTTCACATAGACTGGCTGTATTGCCACCTGTCTTCACATAGACTGGCTGTATTGCCGCCTGTCTTCAGATAGACTGGCTGTATTGCCGCCGGTCTTCACATAGACTGGCTGTATTGCCGCCTGTCTTCACATAGACTTGCTGTATTGCCCCCTGTCTTCAGATAGACTGGCTGTATTGCCGCCTGTCTTCACATAGACTGGCTGTATTGCCGCCTGTCTTCAGATAGACTGGCTGTATTGCCGCCTGTCTTCAGATAGACTGGCTGTATTGCCGCCTGTCTTCACATAGACTGGCTGTATTGCCGCCTGTCTTCACATAGACTGGCTGTATTGCTGCCTGTCTTCACATACACTGGCTGTATTGCCGCCTGTCTTCAGATAGACTGGCTGTATTGCCGCCTGTCTTCACATAGACTGGCTGTATTGCCGCCTGTCTTCAGATAGATTGTTTGTATTGCCGCCTGTCTTCACATAGACTGGCTGTATTGCCACCTGTCTTCACATAGACTGGCTGTATTGCCGCCTGTCTTCACATAGACTGGCTGTATTGCCGCCTGTCTTCACATAGACTGGCTGTATTGCCGCCTGTCTTCACATAGACTGGCTGGCTGTATTGCCGCCTGTCTTCAGATAGACTGGCTGTATTGCCGCCTGTCTTCAGATAGACTGGCTGTATTGCCGCCTGTCTTCACATAGACTGGCTGTATTGCCGCCTGTCTTCAGATAGATTGTTTGTATTGCCGCCTGTCTTCAGATAGACTGGCTGTATTGCCGCCTGTCTTCACATAGACCGGCTGTATTGCTGCCTGTCTTCAGATAGACTGGCTGTATTGCTGCCTGTCTTCAGATAGATAGACTGGCTGTATTGCTGCCTGTCTTCAGATAGATAGACTGGCTGTATTGCTGCCTGTCTTCAGATAGATAGACTGGCTGTATTGCTGCCTGTCTTCACATAGACTGGCTGTATTGCTGCCTGTCTTCAGATAGATAGACTGGCTGTATTGCTGCCTGTTTTCAGATAGACTGGCTGTATTGCTGCCTGTCTTCAGATAGACTGGCTGTATTGCCGCCTGTCTTCACATAGACTGGCTGTATTGCCGCCTGTCTTCACATAGACTGGCTGTATTGCCGCCTGTCTTCACATAGACTGGCTGTATTGCTGCCTGTCTTCACATAGACTGGCTGTATTGCTGCCTGTCTTCAGATAGATAGACTGGCTGTATTGCCGCCTGTCTTCAGATAGACTGGCTGTATTGCTGCCTGTCTTCACATAGACTGGCTGTATTGCCGCCTGTCTTCACATAGACTGGCTGTATTGCCGCCTGTCTTCAGATAGATTGTTTGTATTGCCGCCTGTCTTCAGATAGACTGGCTGTATTGCCGCCTGTCTTCACATAGACCGGCTGTATTGCTGCCTGTCTTCAGATAGACTGGCTGTATTGCTGCCTGTCTTCAGATAGATAGACTGGCTGTATTGCTGCCTGTCTTCAGATAGATAGACTGGCTGTATTGCTGCCTGTCTTCACATAGACTGGCTGTATTGCTGCCTGTCTTCAGATAGATAGACTGGCTGTATTGCTGCCTGTTTTCAGATAGACTGGCTGTATTGCTGCCTGTCTTCAGATAGACTGGCTGTATTGCCGCCTGTCTTCACATAGACTGGCTGTATTGCCGCCTGTCTTCACATAGACTGGCTGTATTGCCGCCTGTCTTCACATAGACTGGCTGTATTGCTGCCTGTCTTCACATAGACTGGCTGTATTGCTGCCTGTCTTCAGATAGATAGACTGGCTGTATTGCCGCCTGTCTTCAGATAGACTGGCTGTATTGCTGCCTGTCTTCACATAGACTGGCTGTATTGCCGCCTGTCTTCACATAGACTGGCTGTATTGCTGCCTGTCTTCACATAGACTGGCTGTATTGCTGCCTGTCTTCAGATAGATAGACTGGCTGTATTGCCGCCTGTCTTCACATAGACTGGCTGTATTGCCGCCTGTCTTCACATAGACTGGCTGTATTGCTGCCTGTCTTCAGATAGACTGGCTGTATTGCTGCCTATCTTCACATAGACTGGCTGTATTGCTGCCTGTCTTCACATACACTGGCTGTATTGCCGCCTGTCTTCACATAGAGTGGCTGTATTGCTGCCTGTCTTCAGATAGATTGTTTGTATTGCCGCCTGTCTTCACATAGACTGGTTGTATTGCCACCTGTCTTCACATAGACTGGCTGTATTGCTGCCTGTCTTCACATAGACTGGCTGTATTGCCGCCTGTCTTCAGATAGACTGGCTGTATTGCCGCCTGTCTTCAGATAGACTGGCTGTATTGCCGCCTGTCTTCACATAGACTGGCTGTATTGCCGCCTGTCTTCAGATAGACTGGCTGTATTGCCGCCTGTCTTCACATAGACTGGCTGTATTGCCACCTGTCTTTGATGAACATATGTCTTTTATCCATTCAACCATCCATTAAATAGCATTTCTGTCGTGCCAGCAATTAAAAGCATTTCCTTCTCCTTTTAAGCTTTGTTTCCAGGACCCTTGGAAACGTGAAACTCTACAAGAGCACGTGATTTGGACGCAGCATGCAATAACAGCTAACGTTTATCCAGTGTTTCCTCTCAGCCAGGCGATGTTCCAAGAGCCTTAAGTATTTTTTTCCCAGGTAGGTCCCTATGAGGTAGACTTATTATTAAATCTCAATTTATAATCAGAAACAGATGCTTGGAAGAAAAGTGTCCTACTTAGGGTTTCCGGGTTGGAAACAGGAGGAGGATGCAGGCCAGGAGCAAGTCCAGCCGTGTTAGCCCGGTGTTACCTGTGAGGCCACTGGTAGGATGCAGCACCTGCTTGTGCCAGGCGCATCCCAAGAGGGTTCTAGGTGAAGCATGTGAAACATGCACAGCAGTCCTATGAGGTTGTTGTTATTTTCAGCTTTCAGGTCTGACTCCAAAAGGTTAAGAGTCTTAACAAAAGATTCACATTAACGAAGTTCAAAGACTGTCCTGGTGTGTCCTGCACACCTGTGGTCCTTGGCTATTTAGGCAAAAGGCTCATCTGAACTGCAAACAAGATTTTGTTTTAAAAGTAATCAAATGGGAAAGATTCACCCTACATCTGCTTGACTGAAAATCATCCCACCCATGCTTTTCCTGTTTTAAGAAAGTGGTTATATTGTATTTCTTTTCTAGATTTAGATATTGGAGTAAAAAGAAGAAGAAGAAGAAGAAGAAGAAGAAAGAAGAAGAAGAAGAAGAAGAAGAAAAAGGAAAAAAAAAACCAAACCAACTAACCAAACAAAAAAACCCACTGGCTTGAATCACTACCATCCCAGAAGCCCTGAAATTTGAAAGGTACCCTGGCTGCTGAGGGCAGATGGGCATCTAAGATTAAAAAAGAAAAGAGATTCCTATATTGAAGAGAGGTTATCCACCACTAACACAGAGGTCTCTCCTCCAACTGTGATCAGGTGGAAAAATCCCAAATGGAGTTTTGGCACACTGCAGTACAGGGCTCCGAGTGAGTGTGCGCTCATTCGTCCACTGTCCACTTTGATTTAGGCAGGAAGCCCAGTTCCCCCATAGCCAGAAAAGCTCCCTTTATGAAGGGGGATTATTTCTTTCTCCCCTCCCTCCCCCTCCCCCTTTCCTCCTCCCTCCCTCCCTCCCTCCCTCCCTCCCTCCCTCCCTCTCTTCTTTTCTTTTGACAAAAGTGGCAAAGCCATCTGTACACATAATTTCTAGGTCTAAGTGTCCAGACTTAAATAAACTACTGTCCCAGGCCACCTTGCAGTGTGGCAGAAGCAAATTCACAAACCAAAAAGGGTTGTACTGAAGAAAATACAGGGGATCCTAACAGCCCCATTCCATTCCCATGATGCACTCTGGGGCTGGTCATATTTTTTGTCTCTGTGTATGCATACAAACACTCAGATTTTGCCCTTATGAAAAATACTGATGCTTTTTTCCTGCAGGAACTTAACCACCATGTCCTAAAGAATGAATTTCCTCCTTAGGGGGATCTCTTATACCTCATTTCTATTTAGAAGTTCCTTGTCTGTTAATCTCTCTGCATTTTCTGTCAGCCAGCTGCCACCCAAGATTGGGTTAAACCCTATGCCCCTTGTTTAAAAAAAAAGGGGGGCGGTCGGAAGAAAAAAGAAAAAGAAAAAAAGATAAAGCACGCAACACAAGCTTCTAATAAGTGTATTCACAACTTCTATGCAACGCGCTTAAGAAAACTAAAAGGTTAATATATTCTAACTAGATGTTAGGTATAGAATGTCAGATCTGTCAAATTTCATTATAACTTGCTGCTCATTGGAAAAGATTTGATTCCTTTTGCCACGTCCTACTACGTTCAAGCCGCAGACTGCCAGCATCAGCCCACTGAAGACCACAGGCTGGCAGTGAGCGGGCTCGAGTGGGAAAGCAGCCGCAAGGACCATCTGTTTCCGATTTCTAGCTGAGCCAAGATGTGCAGTGAAGTGCATTCCATTCACCAGACCAGCTTCTCCCCTGCTCAAGTTATTAGTGTTACAAGTGAGATGATCTTTTCCAAACAGCAGGGGAGCCATAATCCTTATGGAACAGGATTTTAAAACACACACATACACTCACAACACACACACACACACACACACACACACACACACACACACACACACACCCCACCAGTTAGACATCTTTTGTTAAAATTGGGAGAAAGGCAGCTTACAAATATAATTACAGCCTTCATACGGCTTATAAAGCATGCTTTATTAAAGCAATGATAACCTCGGAAGCAGTAGTCCATACATTGGCCTCACTGAATCTCACTGAATGATCCAGTATCTTCAGAATGGCTTTTATGGACATGTTAAGAAGGAGGCATTTAAACCATCTTTCCAAAGCTTGCTGGGTCTAGGAGTCATTAACGGGACCCTAGCTTACCAGGACAGGTGGAGTTACCTTGCAAATATCACAGGATTGAGCTCACTGTGATGTTTTGGAGAGGGAAGCTGTTTTTCTTGTATTTTGGTCTCCTCTGAAGGCTGGCAGTTTTAAAAAATAGTTTGGAGGGAATGTGAAAAGGGTGGTTGTATGACAAAGCAACGGAAATGCCATTCCGACAAGTTGATATCTTAAGTAATGAATGTCATAAAAGTGTATTTGATAACAGCTGACCGAATCCAGGCCAAGGGCTCAGGATTCTAAGGGGAAAAGATACCTGGCTTGGCCTTCAGGTGCCAGCTAGCTCTCCCTGAGGAAGCAGGCCCAGGAATAGGCATGTACTTTGTAGTTTAACAAAACCACGGAATGTAGTCATTCCTCTCGTACATACATGTGATTCTGTGCTGTCACGTGTCCTCTGTAGCTTCATCTGTAAAATAGGGATGGTATTGGCCAACTTACGGAGAGCGCTGTAGGGATTAACTGAATTATTACCTGTGCAAAGAACAAGACGACTGGGCATGCCCATTTAGTGCCCATTTGATGTGGCTGGTTTCTGTTTCCTTCACAGAGTCCCAGAGCCCCTATGCATCTCCCTTTGTCAACAAGAAGCTGCTGATGACTTCTCTGGGTGTGGATGGTCCTCTGGTATGCCCTCTACCCACATACCTCCCCAGGATCATGGTAGCTGATACCTTGCAGTTGAACCCTCCTTCTCCAGGAGGGTGGAGTTGTTTGTGCTGGCAACAGTCTTCTCTGGGGCAGGCTCTGGGTTACACACCAGGACAAGGTCTGTAGGGCCATATGTATCCACAAGTAATCAGGACCCTGACAGATGCTTTGGTTCCTGGTCAGTGATGTTTATAAAAAAATGATTTTGTAAAAATTACATATTTTATTGAAACCAGAAGTCACGTAAATCTACTTAAAGTAAGGAGATGTGGCTAGACAAGGCAGAACCTCTTAGTCTGTATGTTAGGGAAAACAAAAACCAGCATTGATGTCCACTAGGTCGTGGACCAAGTTATTGATGGGGGTGGAGCTCCAGCCCTGGAAGCGAACAAAGGGGGGAGGGGGAGGCTGACCTCTGGAAGCACCTGTGGAAGTTGACTTTGGCAGCTTTTAGGATTAACAGCTGCAGAGAAGTAAAGGAAGGGTGATTCGGCAAACAGCACTGGGGGCATGGGGGAGGGGGTGAAGTCAGGTGGCCACAATAAAGCAAATCCTGCAAAGAACCTGGAAGCTGGGTGGCCCTTCCCTTATGAGTTGAGAGTGTGCCGCTCTAGGACAGGGGTTCTTAACCTGTGTGTTGCACACCCTTTGGCAACTCTTTCCCTCCCGCAAACAGTTACATTTTGACTCATAGCAGTAGCAGAATCAGTTACGAAGTAGCGAGGAGGAAAATAATCTTACGGTTGGGGGTCACCACAACTTGAGGAACTGTGTTAGAAGGCAGCAGCAATAGGAAGGCTGAGAACCACTGCTCCAGGGAGAGGGAAAGCCTTCAGGGTAAACTACAAGCAAAGAAACAAGAAGCAGGCAGGGCCGGGGAGGGAGCATCTGGAAGAGTGTCTGCATGGTGCACACAGGATGCCCAGTAAGGGAGATGATTCCTGCAATGGAGGACCCCACTCTGTTCATTAACCAAGGTCAGGAGGAGGCCTCCACCCCTTCCTCCCCCTTTGTAACATAATCAACCCAGTGGGTTCAGGAGGATCATCTCTTTCACAAACCACAGGGGGCAAGAAAAGATAAGATAAGGCAAGGAGAGCAGCGTTGGGCATTTCTTGGCTTCCTAGGTGTCCAAAACAAGTACCTTTTGTAGTAAATATAAAAAAAATATCTGGAACTGCAGGGTGCAATGGTATATGATTATAGTCTCAGCCCTCAGGAAGGCAAAGGCAGGCAGATCTCTGTGAGTTCGAGGCCAGCCTGGTCTACTAAGGAAGTCCAGGACAGCCAAGGCTACACACAGAACTCCCCCCCACTCCGCCTCTCTCTGAGGGAGTAGGCTCTTGGAATCTGCCTAAATCTCTGTCACTGTAGACAGCACAGGGATTCCAGGTACCAGGCACCATTCTGGGCTTTGATGTGGGTCCTGGGGAACTGAACTCAGATCTTTGTGCTTGTATGAAGATTAATTTGCTCATGGAGCCATCTTCCCAGCCTCTGAATTATCATTTTAGACATAGGACTGTAGTGAGAATTTCAGAACTTTGGTCTCTTTTTAAAAATGCAGAAATATTGTAAGAACACTCGCAGGTGTGGGGCTTATGAGGCTATGAGGCTATGAGGCTGACTATGACTTTGCCTCATGCTCTTGCGGCAGCATGGTTTCGCCAGCTGCATATAGTTTCTGTGATTGTGTGATACTTGGAATCCTGGGGACTTTCTCAGAGGGTGTATAAATGCTAGTGCCCAAGAGGTGGCAGGCAGCGGGGGTTGTTGGTTATTCAGGGTGGGGGAGGGGGGCATTGCCTGCAGCTTGTAAGTGATTGTGCACAAAGAAGAAACAACAACAAGGAGAAATGAGATTTCCTGACAATGAAAATCAAACTTGCCTCAAGGAGCTCAGTGCCCTTGATGATTAGGATGCAGTCTAAGCATAAGTCATTACCTTTACTCAGGGATTTCTTTCCTTTCCTCTCTGTCTTTCTTTCTTTCTTTCTTTCTTTCTTTCTTTCTATCTTTTATCTAGTGTTCCGGGGTTGAACAGGTGGAGGAAAGAAGACCCCCTAATGTAGCAAATGCCAGTACATAGGACTATGTTTACAAATGGTTATATAAAGAACCAAACTGTTATAGAGGTATATACAATGGTTTTTAATACAGTAATTGTATATAAGTGCATATACATAAAGTGTGTTTTCAAATGATGGTGAAAGAATATAACAGAGTACTTACTAGCTGTCAGCCTCCAGCCCTCAGGGGGATAATAGTAAATACTTTTATCTTAATTTCTAGAATTTTAAAGCATTTGTGTAATTGCATGTAAATAAAGTATGACAGAGGTTTGACTGGATGTGTGAAAATGCTTAGAAATCTTTGACTGCATATTTTCTCCTCAGGGACATCACTGGAAAGGTGGTTCCACTACTGTATACACATGTCCTTTTCAACATTATTCAGAGCAGTGAGAAACTAGAAAAAAAGTATTCCATGTAGTATAACTACATCAAAGCATATTGTGAATCCATGAAAGAAAATGTTGTTTACAAATGGAAAGTGCTTATGCCGTAACACTGTGAAAAAGGCAGGATGCAAACTGAATACACAGACTGAACACAGTTCAGCAAAAAACCCAACAATCTATTCATTAAAAGACAGAAAACACTCGCATGTTAATGGTTGTGTACATAACTGATGGGATTATAATTTTACTCTTCTGCTCTTTTAATGAAAAGCTGTTGTTTTTCTAATGGAAACAAATAGACGTTGAAAACGATGGAAGCTGGGGATGTGTGCTCACTGGTGATTCGTCGTTAGCATTCCTCCACAACCATCATCACCTGGTCCTCTTGTCTCCATCACTTGGGCGTTTCCCACATTAGGCTTAGAAGGCTAAGGGAAGGGGAAGAGTCAGGGTCCTGCACACCTCTCCTGGGTAGTCCACATGAAGCCTCTCTGTCCGTGAAGCAATCCCTGATTAGACCAGGGCTTCCTGGGGCTCTAGAGCTGAAGTAGACCGGCATCTGGAAACCTAAGAATCTCAACTCAACATAAGCAGCGCTATGATTTCCACATTGGTTTTTACAGGTACCTGATAAATGAGGGCTAATCTCACTGTTTCAGAGGCACTGGGTTAGATGGCCAAGATGCAGCTTCTTATCCTAGGAGCCATGACCCCTCGTGAAGCTGTATAACTTAGTGTAGGGTGACAATAGGTGGCAACAGTGAAAGGTTTCCGCGTCTTTGGTTGTGAGCCTACCATTTAAATACCGAGCCTTCTCTCCAGCCTCAGTGGAAGGTTTCTAAATATGCAATATCTGAACCAAATTCTCAGTTACATGCATAGCGAGTCCATGGTGGTTTTGGTCATGCTCACCGGTGTGGCATCATGTGACTTCATCTCAGCCTTGGTTCTGAGAGCACAGGCACACCTGCCCTGCTTCATGCTGGCATGCTGTGCTAAGGCTGTGAGTACTTTTTGAAATGCCTGGACCAAATTTGAGACTAGGACTAGGCATAGGGCATCTTCCTCCGAATGACTGATGAGTGTAATCCAAGAGACTTCTAGAACGATATAATCTATTGCGGTTGCCCTTGGTTGCCCCTCAGAGATTGAAGCTAAGCCCCTATTGCTATACCCCTGTACTGTGCACTTAGGACACAATACAAAGTATCTGACCTGAAAAGCCTCTTCCCTGGGCTCTAGCTCACAGGGTACCAGAAAAATGCTATACAAGATGTCAAGAGAGGGAGGGAATTGGTAGTCCTACCCAGCTGTGACACCTATCAACCATGGCAAGACCCAGCATGGTAAGATACCTATCAAGGTATGGTAAAGTGGCACTCACGTGTTGGTAATAACGTGTTGGCTGCCTAATTGCACTTAAGCCCATTTAACAGCAGGAAAACTAGAAAGCTAGCCAACCCTCCCTGGCTGGTGAGGTCATAGATCTTAGAAGAGACTCTACTCTCATGCTCTAAATCTTATCCTTGTCCCCACAGATAAGTGTAACTGTCAGCCTTTATCAGAAAGCTTCTCTTTACAGCAAATGGACAAAAAACCCAACCAACCAACCAACAAACAAACCACACACAGCTGGACACAATGCAGACACCAGCAGATCCTGGGGATCCTGACCCCAGTACATACCTCTACATCCCAACCCCTGTGTCCATGGCTCTGCAAACATCACAGGAGAGGGGATGGGAAGACTGTAAGAACCAAACACCAGCAGGGCTGCGGTGAAATAGTCTTTCTTAGAAATGTCTGCATTAACAAGATCTGAACAATGGCAATATCAGTAGACATGTTGACATGGAAGGGACAAATAATCTCACAGGATCACATCCCTGGATAAGGAGCTGTAGGCAACGGCTGAGCCCTGGGAATGGGAGAATTATTCTCCCTCAGGGATGAGCTCCCTCATTAGTTATCCAGTGCAAATAGTATCTCTGAAACTGTATGTACACAAGCCACAGAATGGACTCAGCAGGTTGTATTTATGTTTTTGTACACACGCGCACACACATATACATGCTGTGTATACATATATGCCTGTAACGTGTAACAATAATAATGGGATAAGAACAGGCAATCAATCTGAGAGTTGTGGTGTCTTGGGAGTGGCTAAGGGGAGAAAAGGGAAGGAGAAAGTATTGTCATTATATTTTAAATAAAATGTATAAAATTACAAAGAAAAACATTCAATAATTATTTTTTGTGATTAGGGTAGAATTTTTCATAATTTCTGAAGTAGATCTAAACATACTCCTGAGTTCTGTACTATGTTTTTCTCAGAATTGGTGATCATAAGAAAATACGTATTGAAAATCTGGGCAAAAGTCAAAATGGCCTGGGTCGTGCAGTATCAAATAATCAGGGTTCAGTTCCTTCTGTGAACATTAACAAGCACATCTATGCTATTAGTAAGGAATTTAATACAGTCTTTAACAAATGGTAAAGTTGTAGGTGTACCAAATAATTGCCTTATATGAGTTTTTGTAAGTTGTTATCAGAGAATGTATACCTATTTTATACACCTACACAATGGTCATGTAAGGTTTTTTCAGGGGCAGAGTGGTCACGAGTGGAAGGGTTAGGAAGCCTTGCTCTTGACTGTATATCTAGATGGTTAGTACTTTTGCACGACATCCACTATTTGCTTCTCATATAACAAATTTTAAATTTGACTTAAGTCAGAGTAAATAATATGTAAGATAAAATTTATATTAACTTTTAAGTGCATGGGAGATTGTGAAGTACCCATTCATGGTTATGTTGCATAATGTAAATTTTGGTCCTTGTGTTTCTGTTTCCACTTGTCTCAAGATATTTTCAAGTTATCTTTTAATTTATTCTTTGGCCCATTGACTCTACAAGAGTAAATTATTTGTTGTTTTTTTTTTTTTTTACTTGTCTGAGAATTTCTATGATTTTCACTTTCATTTTGTTAGGATTGGAAATGATGTTTGATGTGACTTAATCCTTATTTAATTTCTTACCTCACTGTACCCGAACATTCTATTTAAGTGTAGAATGTCGTGCTACCCTTGGGAATAATGAGCTCTGAGGCAGCTGGGGAGAATGTTCCTTACATGTGGGTTCAGTTCATGTGTTCTATTTCTTCCTTTCAAGCCTATTGGTTGCTTACTAATTTCTGTCTGTCATTTACAGTGAGATACTGTAATCTCTACTCTTATTGTGTCACTGTGCATTTCTCCAGTTCTGTCCATGTTTGCTTCATATGTTTGGATGCTCTGAGTACAAATTCTGGCGAATTCACTGTTTTTATCATTACATATATCTATCTTTCTTTGTCTTTCATGTCAATTTTAAAACTTAAAGTATATTTTCTGGTGTGTGTAGAGAAGTCTCTGTTTGTTCTCTTTTCGTTATTGTTTGTAAGAACTATCACTTTCTCCATCTTACTTTGAGCCTTTGCATGCCTTTAAATCTAAGGTGTGTCTCCTGTAGAAGGAAAGTAGTCAGATCAAGTTTTTTCAAAACTCATACAGATGCTCTATGTATTACGACCAGGGAATTTAATCAATGTATTAAAAATTATTTATCAAAGTGAAGAACATATGACTACCCTTTAGTCATCGTTTTCTGTCTGTCTTGCAGGTTTGGGGCCTTTCTTTTCCTCTCTGTGTTTTGGTGTCTTATTTTGAAGTGCAGAATTTGAACCTTCTTATTTTCCTCTGTGCATAATCTACAGGTATTGTCTTTGTGTTTACAACAGGGTTGCATAGCATGACTTATAACAGTGACTTCAAGCTGACTGAAGGTTATTTTCAACAGTAAACACAAGACTTAACGGTTTATTTTATCCCTGCATTATTTTGGGGATGTGCAGATTTTGTGTGTCATCAGTAAATGTCCTGATCCTGGGCTATACCATACCTCAGCCTTACATGTTGTTATTAACGTCACAAATAATATTTTTAGAGCTGTACTTTTCACTTATATCTAGTACCATAAGTGAAATTAATTTATACACTGTCATTATGGAATTTTACTAGTCTGTAGTTGACTATGCATTTATATTTACCATTGAGCTTTCTATTTTCATATCCTTTTGTGAGACTCTTTATCTCCTTTCAATTCAATTTAGAATATTTTCTTTAGCTTCTCTTATTTTAATATATGCAGTGGTAATGAACTCCCCCAGTTCTTTTTATCTGGGAAGGTGTTTCTGCTTTATTTTTGGAGAAGTTATGGCCAGATATAGTATTCTTGATTGACATTATTTTCTTTAGCACTTGAGTATATCATTGTGCATCCCTCTGCCCAGCGAGATTGCAACGAGAAGTTGCTTGACAATTGTCACCAAGTCTTCCTTACATGTGACACGTCGTATCTCAGCACTTCCATATTCCCTACCTTTGCTTTTCAACAATTTGATTATAATTTTTTAGTATGTGTGTCTTTGGATTAATCTCAGCTAAGGTCCTTTGGACATCTGGATGTCTATTTCCTTCCATAGGTTTGGCTACTATTTGTTTACATAATCTTTTATTATCTGCCTCCTTTCTTCTCGTCTCTATGTCTCTGTCTGTCTGTCTGTCTGTCTGTCTGTCTGTCTGTCTGTCTCTCTCCCCCCATCTTTATATTTTTACCACTAGGAATTTAACCAAGAGCTAACTAGCACTCTAACAAATACTCATACAGTTCTTTTTCAATCACTCTACTTTGTGGTGTCCTCTAGTTTCTGTAGGATTTCCCCTCTACTTATGCTTCTGATTGGATAATGTCAATGACCCATCTTTGTGTCTGTTGATTCTCCTCTGTGAACAAAGCTACTAAACATATTCTCCCTTGTGAATTTTATATTCTATTCTGTTCTTCAGCTTTAAAATTACTGTTGGTTATCTAAAAATCTTTCAAGAGAGCTGATGCTATTCTATTCATTCTATTCATTACTTTTTGTGTGAACTGATTGAATATCTATAATATAGCTATTTTGAATTCCTTCTTTTTTCCCCAGACATGGTTTCTCTGTGTAGCCCTGGCTGTCCTGGACTCACTTCGTAGACCAGGCTGGCCTCAAACTCACAGAGATCCACCTGCCTCTGCCTCTCTGGGGCATTACAGGTGTGCACCATCGTGCCCAGCCTATTTTGAATTCTTAATTTGGTAATTCATTTAGCTCCATTATTTGCAGTCCAGGTTTTGGAGATTTGTTTTGTTCCTCTGATTGGGCCATGTTTCCTGTTTTTGTGTGTGTGCCTTGTACCTTTGTATTCAGAGTTGTACATTCAAAAAACACCTGTTTCTGTATCTTTATACTTAAGCTTTGTACAAGGAAAGACCTTTACAGACATCTGGGGTGAAGATTCTGGAACTGTTTCAAGTTTTCCTAGGGGCACATTTTTTTAAAAAATGCTTTATGTTTAACCCTGTCAGAGTTTTGCTGGTTTATTCCTCAGTTTGTAGTCTCTTCCTCCCTCTGGTGTTTATCTGTAGCATTACAGGTCCCACAGTGCTAAACTATGTGCCTTTTCCCATGGCCCCAGGCCAACAAGGTACTGTTTCTCCATCAGTAACCTGTCTGTGTCCAGTAATCCAGAAAGTAGTCTCTCTAAAGCTCCCTGAAGAGTTACGGTGTTTCTGACACATGTCCCGTTCATCCCTTCCGCTACCTAAGCCACAAGCTGGGCTCTCACTCCCTGTGTGTCAGGCTGTGCCAGTGTCTGCTCGTGGCAGGCATTACAAGTTCTCTGGCACTGACACAAGCTGTTGAGCTCACTTTTGTTCTCTTCAGCCCCTAGGCATGAACACTGTGAAGTATGTGTGACAGAAATTAGTTCCTCGAGAGAAAAGGCTTTGAATGTAAATTTTACTTTTCTTTTAGACTCTCAAGGAAGAAGCTGAAAATTGGTCTTTTTGCCTTCAGAGATGTGGAGGCGTGGCTCTAGAGGAGGCGACATTTGAAACTGAATTTCTTCTTTTACTCATCTTCTCTCTCCATCTATGCCATATTTTATTCTCTCTCTCTCTCTTTCTCTCTCTCCCTCCCTCCCTCCCTCCTCCCAGCCCCCTCCTCCCCTCCTTCTCCCTCCTCCCTCCCTTCCTCCTCTCCCTCCCTTCCTCCCTCCCTCCTATTTCTTTCCAGATTCACTAGTATTGTTCCAGCTGGCCTTGCGTCTGTGACCTTCCCACCTCAGCCTCCCAAGCAGCTGAGATTAAGGATGTGTATCTCTGCACCTGCTTCCCATTTTCAATGTGACTGTTTTTTTTTTTGGGGAGGGGGCTTTGAACTTGAAGGTACTAAGATTTTCCCAGTTGATTTCAGGGCTTCTCATGAAGGCATTTTCCACTTACATGTGCCATATTTTAGTCAATCTTTCTATGGGGGAAAATGAGATTTTGTGCTTTTGATTCTGCCATCTTGCCAATGACACTTATCTCTTAAATAATGATAAATTTATCCATGCTCATACACAAAACACAAACGTACGCTCCTCATATGTTGCTTGCTACCTTCTTGTTATCTTCTTTACTCAGGTGTCATAACAAAGTACTTTATTCATCATTGCCCGTATAGGGACTCTGTGCTACTGTGAGCAGATATAATATTACATTTATTCAAGACCTACTATTGGAGAAGCATGTATTTCAGACATAGGAACAAAATATTGAAGAACACATGGGCGCTGTTGCCAATCAAGTTCTAGTGTTGAGAGGTGGCATGAGCAACTGCCCTAGTTAGCTTTAGCTGTCAATTTGACAAAGCCTAGAATCACCTGAGAAGGATTCCCAAATGGGGCATTGCAGAGCTCAGATGCGCATCTGTGGGGGTTGTCTTGATTGTCAGTTGATGTAGGAGGACCCATCCCACTGTGGATGGCATCATTCCTTAGGCCAGTGGTTCTCCGTCTTCTTAGTGCTGTGACCATTTATTAAATACAGTTCCTCATGTTGTGGTGACCCCCAGCCATAAAATTATATATATATATATATATATATATATATATATATATATATATATATATATATATATATATTTTTACTACTCCATAGCTGCAATTTTGTTGCTGGTATGAACTGTAATATAAAGTAAATATCTCCATTTTCTGATGGTCTTTAGGTGATCCTATGAAAGAGTCACTTGACCCTGAGTGGGTCGTGACCCACAGGGTAAGAACCAGCACCCTAGCCAGATAGGCCGACCCTGGCTGCATAAGAAAGCTAGCTAAACTCAGGCCTGACAGAAGTCCACTAAGGTAGGGTTCCCACGAGTCTTGCTTTTAAGTTCATGCTTGCACTCTGCCCTCTTTCCTTGTTCATGATCTGTGACTTGGATGCATAAATAGAAACAGCAGCAACACCAATGCTTTCTCTCTTATGTTGGTTTTGGTCCCAGGGCTTTGTCACAGCAACAGGATGGAAGTAGAAATGCAACTAAACATCTCTTCTCATGAACTCCTTGCAGACATTTTTAAAATGTCTCTTACTGAATGTATTTACAAATACACACATTAAATATTTATGATTTGTATAATTGCAACCTCAAAGATGGTCTCTGCTTCAGAACATGGGGAACATTAGGGCAGCACAAACCCTCAGCAGATTAGTTAACATGCCAAGGCTTTCTTCTTCAGAAGGCTTGAATATGGTAGATGTCTAATCAATGAAGAATTATTTTCTATGATGGAGAATCCTTCCATAGCTTTTTCTTTCTAATGTGATATGAAGCATCTATCAGTTTATGTCATGTATGTATTTGCAGTTATAAATGATAGATGAAAACCACTTTGCAACAGTCAAAATTTTATGTTAATATCAAATTTGGGCTTAGATATAAATAATTTATATATGAACAGTGACGCCAATCTTTTTTTCTTTACCATATGGATCAATGCTAATAAGTGATAATTTATACAATGAAAACAAATTGGTTTGTAGGTGTTTTGGTGGAAATACCATTACTTTATTGGTCATATCACATAATTCTGTTACAGCATTTCAATATTGTATATAACATGCACAAATGTTTATAAATATAATTTTAATTTCATAATTTCTATTTATTATTTTAATTGTTTATGACTGTGAAGAAAGAGTTTTCTTTAAAATTATTAGGAACTTAAGTTCTATAATGACTCGGAATCACTGTGTAATACCATATTACTACTGAATAAATGAAAGTCATGGGGTAATAATTTTGATAACTATTATAGAAATCTTCAGCTGTTCAAAATGCAGAGAAAAAGGGACCATATGCACTACCCAATGGAAACATCTACAATGTTACCCCTACACCTAAGACTCAAGGAACATCACAGAAAAAGGGAACAGAAAGATTAGAAGAGCTCGGGGGTCCAGAATGCCTGCTGTGAGACGGTGTCTTTTACATACAAGGAATGCTGCACCTACAAAAATCTCAAAAGTGTTGTTCTGTAAACAAGACCTGCACCAGGACAGCAGCAGCTGGCACACCAGTGTGCGTGGGGAAGTCTCACAAGGCCTTGTCCGCCAAGGAAGAACCAAAGGCAACCAATGGCTGCCGAGAGAGGAAGACTCAGGCTCTTTTAGGGAAAAGCCATCTCAGATAGTTTATCCAATCCCAAGTAGCCAGCCTTTAAAAAACACATATCTGAGCAACACTAAATGGACTCAGTAGGCTGTATTTATATACAAACACATGTATACACACACACACACACACACACACACACACACACACACTCACACATACACACACACACGTAACCACAATTAAGGAACATAACCTCATGGATTGAGAGGTGGTGAAAAGGAGGTATGGGAAAGATGGAAGATAGTTTCCAGCTGCCCAGTTCGTGCACGTTTCCCGGGAACTTACCTGGCTGGGGTGATGGGGAAATAAAGAAGTGACAGGCACACACAGAGACACAGAAACTCTGGGGTTGGGTAGACTGGGTTCTTTGATGGAAAAGCCACAGTACCCTGGAAACTCAGCTTGTTTATTATATACAGCTGAACAGAGAGGTGGTGTTATTGCATACAGATAAACAAAGAGGCAAGATTATTATATACCTTGGATAAGGAGGCAGATTCAGGCTTATCTAACCTCTGCAGGAGAAGCTCCTTTACACATCCAGGAGCAGAAAGCTATGGTCAACATCCACACCCAGACAGGAGGAAGGCACAGCCGTCCTTCTGAGCTTCACCCGTGAAGTGTGTATGTGTTGGGGTTTTACCATTTTCTCGTGAGTGTGAGGCTATAGTCCTCAACGGGAATGTGGTCATGTCAATAGCACGTATCCACTAAGGTGTTCCTTTACTCAGGACATCTTCCACTCCCCACACTCAAGTATGCAATTCTAAATAAAAAACAAACCCCCTAAAATTTAAAAATATTTGCTCAAATATAGGAAAGAAAAGGAAACTTGCAATGTTAGGTTATAATATTTTCATAAATTATGTCTTTAGTACACATAGGAATATCAACCACCAATTGTAGAACACATATTTACAATTATAATGAAATTCTATTATCTTACAATTAATGAGAAAAGAAAGAGCCATAAAATTAGAAAAATATGGGTTTATGGGAGGACTTGGAGGGGGAAAAGGGAATTGGGAAATGCTTTAATTATATAGCCTCAAAAATAAGAGAAATAATTAAAAATAAAGAAAAACTTCTGTTATCTTACTTTATCCATATAAAAACTTCTGTTATCTTCTTATTTACTCTATCCATATAAAGACAACTTTACATACAATTTTATTTTAAATATTTGTTTCCATCAAAGTCTACTTGTCAATATATGAATTTAGAATAAATAACATGTACTTTTTACTTTGATGTGAACCTTCAGTCATCACTCACATGCTGTGTGAGACTCTGTTACTTTCTTTCCTGAACTCACAACATGTTCAGAGTAGGTGAAATGCTTATGCTGTGTAGGTCAACACTTACTACTCTGTGGCAGTTGAAAATCCTGCTGGTCTCCCCTGTGTAGCAATTTGAGGAACGTGCTAGATCAGTCTCATCCCAAGAGGGGAGGAGATGTGGCTGAAGGTCTTGCTGTGGGGATTTTGCTTCCATTGTGTCTGGATCTTTGGTTGCTAAGTGGCTGTGGTCTTCTAAGTGGCACCACACACACTGCAGAATGGCCCATTATGCCTGTCTGTGCATAGCTTTATCACTGCTTAAAACACTGGGTTTGGGGGAATTTGATATCCATACTTGGACCCATTCACACTTTCTAAGCAAATTCTAATATTCCCATTGTTGAAAGAATCCCTCTTCACTCTTCAATGAAAATCAGCTCAAAATTGACCAAAGACTTAAGGACAAGGCCTGAAACTATGAGATGACTAGAAGAAAACACGTGGGGGGCTTCAGGACATTGGATGGGCAATATTTCTTGCAAATGACCCCAAACACCCAAGCAAACAAACAGGCAAAAGGGTTACACATAAATAAAAAGCTTTTGCTAAGCAAACAACAATTTATTGACACAAACTACAAATGAAAGAAAAATAGTTTGCACACTGTGAATCTGGCAAGGAGTGGACACGCAGAACTTACAAAGAGCTCTCAAAACTCAAGAGCAAAAACTGAATACAAAAAAGATTGGGAAAGTAGAAGATGTACAATAGACAAGGGAGACACACAAATAGTCAACAAACACAGGAAATAATGCGCAAAATCACCAGCCATCAGGAAAATACAAATTAAAACGGCCGTGAGATCTTAGTCTAGTAAAAATGATTATCAAAGGGACCGAAGAGAGCGAGTGCTAGCAAAGATGTGGAAAGAGTGAATTGTTACCCACTGCTGCTAGGATGTGCATCAGCATAGCGGTCAGATTTTACCATTAATTGACAAATAATAATTACAATCTTTATCTGTGATTTTAGTTGTTCTATATTTTAAGGTTAGAAATATTTTATTAGCATGTATTAATTGTAGGAAACAAAATGTTTTTTATAGTTCTAATGGTACCTTATGATTTTTATCTCATTATCTGTAAGAGGTTCACTTTTTCTTCACAATGATTCATAAAATGGGAAGAAATTACTTCAAATTTCTTCCTCAAAAGCTACCTTTCTCTTAAACATAAAAGTCTGATAGTGATTCTGTATTATAACTTGTAAAAATATTTTTTGTTTTCTGTATTCCTATTTTGTAATCATCTCTAACATTAAAGCTTTTGAAAGCATAATTACATAGTAATGAAAAATGTGTTTTTTAAAATAAAACCTGGATTTCCATTAAAAAAAAACCAGAGATTTTGAAAGTTTTCCTCTGACATTATGTTTTATGGACCTCCCCTCAACCATAGCCACCAAAGGCTTTATAAAGCACTCAGGCTTGTTATACAACAAGAAATTTTGATTTGATTGGTCTGCCTTAAAGTTCGAAACTTTTGTTCTGGGAATGGGTCTAACTCTTACAGTAGCCAATAACTTGATACCTGCAGTTTATTTTTATTTTTTACTTCTGGTTTTCTGAGACAGGGTTTCTCTGTACAGCAAGAGCCCTGGCTGTCCCAGAATTGCTTTGTTGACCAGGCTGGCCTTGAACTCACAGAGACCCACCTGCCTCTGCCTCCAGAGTGCTGGGATTAACGGTGTGTGCCCACCATGCCTAGCTATGTTTGCACTTTAGAATACATGTTTTTGGCAGCATATTTTAGTTTTCAGAGACCCACCGCCCAAGGCAATATCCTGCCTGCTCTTTGCAGGCAGCATCAAGATTCATTGCGTAGCCTCCTATGCAGAGGGCTCTGGAGCAGAGGCAAGTGGCATTGGCCTAGAGTATGATCTTTCAAGCATAATGATTTGGCTGTAAGACGCTGTAGACATAGTGGGATCCTTTGTTTGTTTTTTGAGATAAGATTTCTCTGTGTAACAGAGCCCTGACTGTCCTGGACTCTCTTTATAGACCACACTGGCCTCAAGCTCACAGAGATCCGTATGCCTGTCTCTGCCTCCTGAGTGCTGGGATTATAAGCGTGTGCCACCACACCTGGCTATTGGGATCCCTTTTCAATGTGATGCCCTTCTCTTTGCACTGTTGGACTGTGGTGACATGGACAATGTTTTCAAATACTAGGTCCATGATATGGTTGTCTAGAGAGTTGACAAAAGAAAAACACATACAAAGAAAAACCTTCAGCCACAGTTGTGCTTCATCTCAGTCTAGTGCACGAGACCCTCCTGAGATGGAAGGTATCTATAGCCTTTAAAATGTCAGCCACTTTAAAGAGTAGTTAGATTCGGGAATGGTTTGTTTAAAGGGAAGGGACAGCACTTGATTTCCAGTTGCTGCTGTCCATTCACTCAGTTCTATTTGCTCCTCAGGGTCTGACGCCTTTCTCATCAACGTCTCATGCCTTACGTTCTATCCTTCTACCACATAAGAACATCTTTATCATTCAGAGAGTGAATTTCTTGGTTGCAAAGCCTCCCTTGCCACTTCAGCTTTCAATCCGTGCCTCCTCCTCCTCTTCCCTCATTGAGTGTGTCAGTCCCTGTCTCCTCCTCCTCTTCTCTCCATTGGGGCGGGGGGAGAGAATGTGTGTGTGTGTGTGTGTGTGTGTGTGTGTGTGTGTGTGTGTGTGTGTGTGTCCTCTTTTCTGTAAGAGTATTATCTGCCTATAGCAGGGTTTTGGGAAATGCATAGCACTACTGCTATTTGTACTTTTACTGAGAAGAATATCTTCTACAAAATTATAGAAGAAAAGGTCCCTAATCTAAAGAAAAAGATGCCTATAAATGTGCAAGAAGCCTACAGAGCTCCAAATAGATTAGTCAAAAAATGAAAATCTTCCAGCCACATAATAATTAATACACTAAATGTACAGGGCAAAGAAAAAGCATTAAAAGCCACAAAGGATAAGGGCCAAGTAATATATAAAGGCAGACCTATTAGAATTGCACCCAATTTCTCAACAAAGTCTTTAAAAGCCAGAAGGGCCTGGACAGACATCTTGCAGACACTAAGATATCATAGAAGTCAGCTCAGAATACTATACTCAGCAAAACTTTCAATTGCCTTAGATGGAGAAAACAAGATATTCAATGACAAAACCAAATTTAAACAATATCTTTCCACTAACCCAGCCCTACAGAGGATATTAGAAAAATTCAACACAACAAGGGTAACTATACCCAAGAAAGCAAAGGAAATAAATAATTTTACACCAGCAAAAACAAAAGAAGGGAAACACACACACACACACACACACACACACACACACACACACACACACGACAATCACCAATATCAAAACTACAGGAACCAACAATCATTGGTCCTTAATATCTGTCAACACCAATGGACTCAATCCCCCAATAAAAAGACACAGGTTAACAAAGAGGATATGAAAACAGAATCCATCATTCTGCTGCACAAAAGGAACACATCTCAGTAACAAAGGTAGACATTACCTCAGAATAAAAGGCTAGAAAAAAGTTTTCCAAGAAAAAAGACCCAAGAAACAAGCAGGAATAGCTATTCTAATATCTAATAAAACAGAATTTCAAGAAAAACTAATGAGGAAGGCATTTCATACTCATCAGAGGAAAAAATCCACCAAAATGATGTCTCAAATCTGAACATCTATGCCCCAAATGCAACAGCACCCACATGCATAAAAACATTACTAAAGCTTAAAGCACATATTGAAACTCACACTTTAATAGTGGGAGACTTCAACACCCCACTCTCACTAGCTGACAGGTCAGTGAGACAGAAACTAAATAGAGAAATAATGAAATTAACTGACTTTATGAATCAAATGGACTTAACAGATACCTACAGAACATTTCACCCAAACGCAAAAGAGTACCATATAGCACCATATAGAACCTTCTCCAAAACTGACCATATACCCAGTCATAAAGCCTCAACAGATACACAGAGCTTTAATAACCCCTTCTATCTTATCAGACCATGTATTAAAGCTGGAACTCAACAACAGAAACAACAGAAAGTCCACACACTTATGGAAACAGAGCAAGTCTCTATTTACTAACCACTGGGTCAGGGAAAAAAGAAAGAAAGAAATTAAAGACTTTCTAGAATTCAATAAAAATGAAGGTACAACAACACAGCCAAACTTATGGGACATAATGAAATCAGTGTTAAGGGAAAAGTTCACAGCACTAAGTGCCTTTATAAAGAAATTGAAGAGATAACATACTAGCAACTTAAAAGCACATCTGAAAGCTCCAGAACAAAAAGAAGTGAACACAACAAAAAAGAGTAGATGGCAGGAAATAATCAAACTCAGAACTGAAATCAGTAACTTAGAAACAAAGAGAATAATACAAAGAATCAACAAAACTAAAAACTGGTTCTTTGAGAAAATCAACAATATAGACAAACCTTTACCCAAACTAGCTAAAGGCAGAAAGACAGTGTCCAAATTAACAAAATAAGAAATGAAAAGGTGGACATGACAACAGACACTGAGGATATCTGAAGAATCATTATGTCTTACTTCAAAAGCCTAAATTCCATGAAACTGGAAAATCTAAAGGAAATGGACAATTTCTTGGTAGGTTTCAATTCCCAAAGTTAAATCAAGATCAAGTTAGCAATCTAAACAACAAACCAGATAATCCAATTAAAAATGGGGTACAGAAAACTCTCAGCAGAGGAATCTTGAATGGCTGAGAAGCACTTAAAGAAATGCTCAGCGTGCTTATTTAACAAAGAAATGCAAATCAAAACAACTCTGAGATTCCATCTTATATCTGGCAGAATGACGAAGATAAAAACTCGAGTGAGAGCACATGGCAGTGAGGACATGGAGAAAGGAGAACACTTCCTAATTGCTAGTGGGAGTGCAAACTTGAACGATCACTCTGGAAATTAATCTGGTGGTAGCTCAGAAAATTGGGAACAACTCTACCTCAACACCCAGTTATGCCACTCCTGGGCATATACCTGAATGATGCTCCACCATACAACATGGACTCTTGTTCAACTATGTGGATCCTCTAGAAAGGTGAGAGGGAGCTGTCTCTGACATGGACTCCATTGTCTGATCTTTGATTACTACCCTTTGGCAGGGTGTCCTAGCTAGGCCACAAGGGAAGGAGATGACCTCAGTCTTGATGACACTTGATGTGCTTCTGTGGGTTGGTGGGAGGGGACTCCCTCTGTCTGAGGAGTAGGGGAGGGGGAGTAGGAGGAAGAGGGAAGGACACAGAGGAGAAGAGGGAGGGCCTATGATTGGGATGTAAAGGCAATAAATTAAAAAAAAATTAGAAAAAAGATTCTCTGTGGAGGGGATGCAGACAGGAAGTAACCAAAGCTTATTCTTGCTTTATTTTCTGTTTTCCATTTGGGACATCTTCAGAGTACAGGTGAAGGCCAGACTCTCAGTGAGGGATCTCCCTAGAGGTTGATTTTCTTCTTTATTGTTTTCTCCCACTATTCCACCATGTGTGGTGAGGTGTTAGATGGGACAAAATATTTCTTATGCTGATGAATACCCTCTTGGTATGGGGAACAGCAAGACCCAAAAGAGTTCATAACTCAAAGAATAGAACTGTTTCATAGTCTTTCTTTGACATAATCTAAGTATTTCTCAATGTTCTCCTACTTGAAAAATAAATCTTAACTATAGCCCAAGGTTCATCTTCGTCACTTTCTTAATGTTCAGCTATCCATCTGTTGTTGATTCACTTGTTGAATGCATTGTGTTTTAAGGTCCTTGTGGGCCCAAGACCCTGAAAATTATGTGTGCCAGCTGAGTGTATGCCGTTTTTAGAGCCAAGTAACAGAACAGAAGTCCCTCACAAAGTTTCCCCCGTGTTATCTTAGACTCATTTCCATTTCTTAGTGGGACATGTTAAACAGTGCAGGTTAAACACATTTTGAAAAATGATTATTTTACCTATAAAAAACAAAAGCCAGCCCTCTCTTGAAATCTCTGTAAATCTTTATCATTGCAAAGTAAACAAGCCCATATTCCTGCTGACACAGATATAAATATAATGCAAACGCACACACGGAGTGTGTGTGGCTGATGCATATTCAGGCCTAGTAACATGTCCATTTCGATGGTAAATATTTAAATTCTCTTGAAAGATACCAAATTGCTAATTCATGGTGATAGTATTCAAATTCTGCTATAAAACCAAGTATAACTGGTTCATAATTTCTAGCACTGATATTGGGGCATCAAGTCAGAATCTGTATAATTACTGTGTAATTATGTGGCTTTTGGGTAGCGATGCACACTGATCATGGTTGAAGGAGCACTTGATTCATTTGGTATACTTATAAATTATTCACCTGTTCTGCTGGAGTTTTTAAATTTGCATTCATATATTTTAATATTATTTCATTGTATGAGCATTTGCCCTTGGCTGGAAAATAATAGAGTGTAATGAAAACAAAACCAAGTCTCTGGCCTTTGCTTTACAATGTTTCTGAGATGTGAATCTCATTTTAAAATCCCCACTTCTAAAATTTAGATCTCTTGGTCACCTATTCATTTCCTTTGGAATTTAGAGGCTGATTGTTTATTTTGTTGCTGCTGTTCTGAGGCCATGGCTTAGGCACATAGAGCTCTATGAAGGCTGTAAAAGAAATGTGTGCAGAGATCTATTGAAATATATGCAAAGCAAATGGTACCCAGCTTGCGATTTGGTCACCTGCACGGAGTGCCTTGGCAATCCCGTGTGCTCATTACCCTCTCTATCTTTAGTGAACTGTTATTCTTCTATGGCTTGCTGCCCTGCTGGGAATGTCAGCCAAATGCTGTTCCAGCCGCAGCTAGGACATAAGGAGGCAGCCCCTCTAGTAAACTTTTAAAATCCTCTTTGAGAGTCTGGATTGTGAGTCGGACAGAAGATTGATGAAAGGCAAGATGGTTCATGATAAGGCAGTGCTGTACATGCTTGCCCAACTGAATTATCCCAAAAGCCTATAGTTTCAGTCATTTCTAAAGTTGTGATCTTAGTTTTTGCTTTAGAGTCTATTTTAAAATAGTTTTAAACACATTAACTTTTGAAGGAGATGAAACATTAGTTTGGTATGGTGTTTGCAATTCAAGTTCCCAGGATTTTGAACTTGAGGTAACATGAATTCATTTTTTAAAGATCTCAAACACACCCAAGAAAGCCTTAGGCTCACACATTATTTTACAGATAAAGAAACAAAGTCCAGAAAGGTTTGCTGACTTGTCCAAGGTCATACTGTTATTCAGTGACCCAGAGGGAGTTAAGCCAATTTTGTCGAATTAGATTTATAGATTGTAAAGATCTAAGAAGACTCGAATGAATGAGAACTTGGTCCATTTCCCCAATTTAGAGACGTAGCATTAGCATCTTTATCCATGACCAACGAGACAACTTCCAAAGAGCAGTGTCACTAGAGACAGAGACGGCGTATTTGTATGGCTTATAGAACCAGATGGTTGTTAATTATGGGCCATACTACTTAAATTTGCCTTGACAATATTCCTTCCCAAACTGAATCTACATTATGGTAACTCTAGATCTAGTGAGACTGATCCCACCTCCAGGGATAGACACTTAAAAACTGGATTTGACCAATCTAAGCACTGCATCTCCCTGGCCACACTCAGTGGGGTGATCAGAGGAAGAAATCTGTACTGTGAAGGATTTAACTCTGAAATTTGACTAGAACCTCTTGGAAAAGAAATTCTCCTCCCATTGTTTTATAAAGCAGTGTCCCACTAGAAGAGATGGTACATTCCAATGAGATGGCTAAAGGGATCTGTACTGAGAGAGTGTGCATGAAGGGACAATATGAAATAGTTCCATGTCTTGGAGAGTTTATGAGGCAGGAGGAGCTGTCACTCTCTGGGCATCACAAGTAGTCAGACTAAGAGTCATGCAGAAAGGCCACCTTTGCTAGAGTAGGCAGCTAGCTCAAAGTAACCTTGTGAGGGAACCAGATCAATGGATGATTTGGCCTCATTTTTCTTTCCTTCTCCCCCTACTCTGGGTTGTTTTGGGCAAATACAGACAAGAGCTAGAAGACACAGATAAGTCTTTATGTAGACTGTTAAAGACAGCCTCCTAGGGACCAGAGCAGGATGAATTGGCTATGAAATGGGCAAAAGGACATAGCATGATTAGCAGCTTCACTTGAGATGCTGTTTTACTAGGACACAGTTTTGTAGCCACCTAAGCTTTGAGTAGGGAATATATGACTGAGAAAACAACTTCCAGAGAGTAGAATTACTAGATGGGGGTGGATGATCCCCATCATATTTAGTGAGTAGCAAGGTCTTCCTGACCGAAAGATCCTGAGCTGGGCCCTGTCCATGGGCCAGTGAAAACATTTAAGACAGTTAAAGTTGGGATCAAGTCATTTGCAAATGAAACACAGAGATTTCACAGCCACTAGATGTATTATTCATTAAAAAACAAAGCCAGGGAGCCATATCACCCAGCATGGGGAGGCATTGTTCAAGTGCTTGGCCATTATGGGATTGAGTTCCATGGCTGCCAGCTTCAATGAGACAATCTAAGGAATGAGGAATTTGTATTCGCCAGCAAGCTCACCTCTCTGTCTCATGGAAAAGGTGGACAGACTGATATAAAGTTCTTACTTAAAAGGAGGTAAAGTCTATCTGCAACAGTGTTTCCAAATTCCTCCAAAATATTAATCTTGGGACTTGAGAAAAAGGATTGCAATTTCTTGGAATTCTCAGAATCTTAGATAACTTCTAATATTACTCCTGTTCTTATCACTGTGGCTGTTAAAAGGTATTAGTAAAATACAAATCCTAATTTTTAAAAGTGTTCAAAAGCACAAAGTCTCTACTAAGCATTAAAATACTCAGAACCACCCACAGTGACCAGGCAATTGGAACGACACAACATTAATATCTTCTTACAAGGGCAGAGGCACCACACAAAATTATGTGTCACAGGAAATTGTTCTTTTTCCAATTCTTTTTTCTTTTTAATATATCTATTTTAGGATTTGTATAAAGTTTATACACTATGAATATTAAGTTACTCACACTTATTTTATATATACAAATGGCTTACTGTTAGTAGCATAAATGGTCACAGAGAAGCTTCTAAAATAAACTTAGCCATAAGCAAGACTGCTACACTGACTATTCGTTGGCATTGTGTTTTCCTTTTCTTTTCTTTTTTCATGATTTCCAGGAACGTAGTTGTTTTTTCTGCATTTCCATTCAGCCTACCACCAGGAGATTCCTTTGAGTAATAAAACCTCTCCATTGATTGTTGAACTTTAATTCTTATAGAAGACTTAACAATGGCTCTTTCTCACTTTTTTTTTTTCTCATTTATTTACTGGCTTCTTTGGGATGTAGAGTTTAGAAAAACAGGAATTTTATCAGAAAGTACCAAAAAGGAATGCAGGCATGGGAACAGTAGTCCATGCAGTCTATACACCATGCCTACTGGCTGCTTCTTGATTTTCTCACAGCACCTAGCTAACTGCAGTTGAATCTCATGTTCTTTCTTTCTTTTCTTTCTTTTTTTTTTTCTTGTTTTTTTTTTTTTGTTTTTTTGTTTTTCGAGTCAGGATTTCTCTGTGTAGCCCTGGCTGTCCTGGTCTTGCTTTGTAGACCAGGCTGGCCTTGAACTCACAGCGATCTATCTGCCTGCCTCTGCCTCCCAAATCCTGGGATTAAAGGAATATGTTCTTTCTTTATACAGTCTTTCCTAAGCAAGCAAGGTCTATTTCCAGCCATGTTTTTCAGCCCCCTCATCATATTTCCTCCCAAGTATGAGGAAGATCATGTTATTTTTATTGCTAAAGGAGAATCAGAAGATTTAGGGTTCTATGCATGCGAACCACCCTTCCTTCCAGAATCCCACTCTTTCTCTACTCCTTCATTTTATTTCAGGAGCCCTCAGGAGATAGTGGAGTATTTTGTGTTGGTCGCCAAAGACTTGTTTTTCCCTATAGGCATTTGATTCTAGGTATTACAAGAGGAATTTAAGAGAGCTTTTTTCCAACCTCATACCGTGGGCAATCATTGGACTTTTTATTTGCCATGGGTAATTCATTAATGCCATTTATTCTGTTATATAAGAGAATCATGGTGCAGGAGATGTGGATGTTAGGGGGATGCTTAGGGTGTTAGGGGGATGCTTAGGGTGTTAGGGGGATGCTTAGGGTGTTAGGGGGATGCTTAGGGTGTTAGGAGGATGCTTAGGGTGTTAGGAGGATGCTTAGGGTGTTAGGGGGATGCTTAGGGTGTTAGGGGGATGCTTAGGGTGTTAGGGGGATGCTTAGGGTGTTAGGGGGATGCTTAGGGTGCTAGGAGGATGCTTAGGGTGTTAGGGGGATGCTTAGGGTGTTAGGGGGATGCTTAGGGTGTTAGGGGGATGCTTAGGGTGCTAGGAGGATGCTTAGGGTGTTAGGAGGATGCTTAGGGTGTTAGGGGGATGCTTAGGGTGTTAGGGGGATGCTTAGGGTGTTAGGGGGATGCTTAGGGTGCTAGGAGGATGCTTAGGGTGTTAGGGGGATGCTTAAGGTGCTAGGAGGATGCTTAAGGTGCTAGGAGGATGCTTAGGGTGTTAGGGGGATGCTTAAGGTGCTAGGAGGATGCTTAAGGTGCTAGGAGGATGCTTAAGGTGTTAGGGGGATGCTTAAGGTGTTAGGGGGATGCTTAGGGTGTTAGGAGGATGCTTAGGGTGCTAGGAGGATGCTTAGGGTGTTAGGGGGATGCTTAAGGTGCTAGGAGGATGCTTAAGGTGCTAGGAGGATGCTTAGGGTGTTAGGGGGATGCTTAAGGTGCTAGGAGGATGCTTAAGGTGCTAGGAGGATGCTTAAGGTGTTAGGGGGATGCTTAAGGTGTTAGGGGGATGCTTAGGGTGTTAGGAGGATGCTTAGGGTGCTAGGAGGATGCTTAGGGTGTTAGGGGGATGCTTAAGGTGCTAGGAGGATGCTTAAGGTGCTAGGAGGATGCTTAGGGTGTTAGGGGGATGCTTAGGGTGTTAGGGGATGCTTAGGGTGTTAGGGGATGCTTAGGGTGCTAGGAGGATGCTTAGGGTGCTAGGAGGATGCTTAGGGTGTTAGGGGGATGCTTAAGGTGCTAGGGGGATGCTTAGGGTGCTAGGGGGATGCTTAGGGTGTTAGGGGGATGCTTAGGGTGTTAGGGGGATGCTTAGGGTGCTAGGAGGATGCTTAGGGTGTTAGGGGGATGCTTAGGGTGTTAGGAGGATGCTTAGGGTGTTAGGGGGATGCTTAGGGTGCTAGGAGGATGCTTAGGGTGTTAGGGGGATGCTTAGGGTGTTAGGGGGATGCTTAGAGTGTTAGGGGGATGCTTAGGGTGTTAGGGGGATGCTTAGGGTGCTAGGAGGATGCTTAGGGTGTTAGGAGGACGCTTAGGGTGCTAGGAGGATGCTTAGGGTGTTAGGAGGATGCTTAAGGTGCTAGGGGGATGCTTAGGGTGCTAGGGGGATGCTTAGGGTGTTAGGGGGATGCTTAGGGTGTTAGGGGGATGCTTAGGGTGCTAGGAGGATGCTTAGGGTGTTAGGGGGATGCTTAGGGTGTTAGGAGGATGCTTAGGGTGTTAGGGGGATGCTTAGGGTGTTAGGGGGATGCTTAGGGTGCTAGGAGGATGCTTAGGGTGTTAGGGGGATGCTTAGAGTGTTAGGGGGATGCTTAGGGTGTTAGGAGGATGCTTAGGGTGTTAGGGCGATGCTTAGGGTGTTAGGGGGATGCTTAAGGTGCTAGGAGGATGCTTAGGGTGTTAGGGGGATGCTTAGGGTGTTAGGGGGATGCTTAGGGTGTTAGGGGGATGCTTAGGGTGCTAGGAGGATGCTTAGGGTGTTAGGAGGATGCTTAGGGTGCTAGGGGGATGCTTAGGGTGTTAGGGGGATGCTTAGGGTGTTAGGGGGATGCTTAGGGTGTTAGGGGGATGCTTAGGGTGTTAGGGGGATGCTTAGGGTGTTAGGGGGATGCTTAGGGTGTGCCACATAAGGAGGCCTAGACAGCTTGTGCGATGTTTGCCTGTGAGTGCCTCTCATGCTTTTTCCTAGCTCCTGTTTGCTAGAGAAGAAGTTACATGTTTCCATTTTAAAGTCTTGTTTCCTTTAAAACAGCCCAGTTTTCTATCACTGCACAACAAACCACCAAGGCAGTTAATGATTTCACAAGCAGCTGTTTACTTACTCATGGCTCTGAAGGTTATTAGCACTTTGGATTGGGCCATTCATAGTGCAGCGGACTAATTCAGACACTTCCCTTAATCCACAGGTTTGAGTAGGGCATTTCAGGGCACCTCGTGTGTCTGTTTAGGATTTGTCTTTATGGCTGAAACCATTGAGATAACTGATATCTGTCCCCATGTTGTTTCTTTTTTTTTTTTTTTTTACATATTTATTATTTATTTATGTTATGTGTCTGGGTGTTTTGTTTATATGTATCTAGGTACATTAGAAAAGGGACTCAGATCTAATGGGACTACAATTATAGGTGTTTGTGAGCTGCCTTGCGAGTGCTGGGAATCGAACCCAGGACCTCTGGAAGAGCAGCCACTGCTCTTAACCACTGAGCCATCTCTCCAGGCCCCCCCCATGTTGTTTCTTTCTCAGACTCTTGTCTTGTTTTTTCTTTCTTTCTTTCTTTTTTCTTTCACATAATAAGACTGATTTAAGAGGCAAACAAACAAACAAAAACCACACACACACAGCAGCAAAACAAACAAAACAAAACAAAAGAAACCGAGATGGTCAGAGCTAATCAGAAGGCCCTCGGCATGGAAGAGTGCTAGAGAACGCGTTCTTTGTCTTCGTGGTAGAAATCTCAAAGAGCCTACAGCCATTCTTCGCCATCTCATCAGACCACACTCAGTTAAATCCTGTGTCACACTTCCCTATGGCAATGGACTTGAAGTCCATCTGCTTAGCACAAGATGGAAGTGAAGTTCCGTCCAGTAGATTCTTGGAGACCATTTTTTTTTTGGCACATATCTACCAAATAAACTGGTTAGTCCTGTTTCACACAGTCATGCAATGTAGTATGGCAATATCAGCAAAATACAACTGCAAGACATTGTATCAGAGAAAGGAGGAGAGCATGGGCCAAATAGCAGTACATGATCCGTAAAGTCCTTCAGTGCTCTGAGGCACCTCCTCTAGTGCCATGTCATTTTCTTTGGCCAGGGTTCAGTTTGGTTACTAAATATGGTTTCCTTAATTTTGGCTTTTCTTGTTCTTCACTCTGCTGTTTTTTGTTTGTTTGTTTGTAAAGCCCACCGAGTCCTGCACTTTTGGATGAAATGGTTCCTTTAAGCTGCTACGTGCACCACCAACTTCCTTACCAGTCACAAAAGTGTGGGCATGGGAGAGCCCATTTTAATAGCATTCTTTCCTTTTAGTTCATGGTGATACTGTTCTTTTTAATACAAGTTTCTTAAAACTTTGTGGATTTTCTCCTTGCTTTACTGGGGCTCAGTACATACCTACAACCCATAAAGATGAATTTGTTTTGAGAAAAACTTCTCTCTGTCTTATATAGAAAACCAGAATGTTATTGGAAATGGCCCTAAGGTTTTGAAACCCATTTTTGATAATTGAGAAAATCTATCACTTATATGGTTTATTATTATTATATTATTTATGGATTATATGTGGGTTTTAATGCCCTCGAATCTTCTAAATAAAGCCAACTTGATCAAGGAGAAGGGTATTTTGAGATATGTGTGAACTCAGTTTGAAAGCATATTATTAGGAATTTTGCATATATGTCCATCAGAGATACTAACCTGTAAAATTCTGTCTTTGCTGTAGCCTTACCTCATTTTGGTTTCATAAAGGAGATTTGTAAGCATTTTTTTTCTATTTTTATTTTTGGGAATAATTTAAGAAGTATTCATTGTAAACCTACAAAAGTTTGGTAGAATTTTTCTGTGAATCCATCTAGACCTAGGCTTTTGTTAGTCAGAAGGCCTTTAACTTTTTCTTTTTCTTATTTGCTATGGGTCTATTTAAGTTGATGATCTCTTTTTGCTTTAGTTTTGATGGCTTGGATGAATCTAGACATTTGTCCATTTAAAATATTTTCTAACCTAACCTAACCTAATGGGGTATAAGCTTTAAACTGTAATACTCTACATTTTTTTTTTTTGGCATATGCTGTGATGTTTCACTGTTCATTTCCAATTCTATTAGTTTGGATCTTCTCTTCCTTTTAGCTAGTTGGGCTAAGGGTCTGCCAGTCTTGTTTATATCATCAGAGGGCCAGGTTGGTTGATTCTTTATATTCTTTTCATTGTTTCTATTTAATTAATTTCTGCTTAGATTTTATTATTTATTCACATCTACTGGATTTGGGTTGGGTTTACTCCTGAGTCTCCAAATTCTTGAGTTGCAGCATTAAGTCATTTACTTGTGCTCTTTGTGATTTTTAATGTAGGCACATTCCTTTAGAGTTATATATTTCCCTCAGAGAACTGATTCAGTGTGTTCCATAGATTTTGCTGTGTTGTGCTTTTAATTCCTTTATGTTGTAGGAATGTTTTTTTCTTTTTTCTTTTACCTAGTCATCACTCAGTGTCCATGAGTTGTGTAATTACTAGAGATTTGTTTATTAATGATTTTAGGCTTTATTACATTGTAGTCAGACAAGTTACATTTGATTATTTCATTTTTCATGATTTGTTAAGATTTGGTTTCTATTTCAATATTTAGTATAATTTGGAGAAGATAAGGTGGGCTTCTGAGTAGGCTATATAGTCTTTGGTGTTTGGGTGAAACATTCTGTGATATGTGAGTCCTTTTGATGCATGATATTATTTAAGTCCAGTGTTTATATTTTGCCTACATAACCTATCCACTGGAGAAAGTATGCTATTCAAATCACCTGCTGTTGCTAAATTGGAGTTAATCTGGGTCATAAAGTCTAGTAGTACACTTTTATGAAATTGGGTGTGCCAAAGTTTGGTGCACATATGTTTATAATTTTCATGTCTTTTCAGAAAATTGTTCCTGCCCTTCTTTATTATCCCTTTCAGTTTGTTTTAGTATAAAATGCATTTGTCAGTTATTAGGAAAGTGATGCATATTTACTTATCGCTCCAATTCACCTGGATTATTTTTTCTATCCTTCAAGGTGGTATTTGTTTTGGAAGTGTGACACTTTTCTTATAAACAAGCAAAAAATGGATTTTGTTTCTTTAAAAAAAATGGGAGAGATATTTTGTATGCATTTTTTCTTGAATGTGTTTCTATGCACCATGTACAAGCTCTGAGCTCACAGAGACTGTAAGAGGGCACCAGATCTCCAGGAACTGGAGTTGTAGATGGCCATGAGCTTGAATGTGGGTGCCAGAACCTCGGGAAGATCAGCCTGCACTCCTGACTTCTGAGAAATACCTCTAGCCCTGGATTTTTTTCTTAATCTGTGTATGTAACCTGTGTCTTTCGGTTTGGGATGTTAATAGTTCAAATTATTATTGAAAGGTGGCATGTGTGGGTTGCTGTCCTTTTCTTGTTTGGCTGTCTGTTCTCTTGGTCCTGTTTTGTGTTCTAGGTACTATAGCTTCATTTTCTTCTTTCTACAGTCTCTCGGCTACGTGGGTTTCTCTCCTGCTCATGAGGTAGTGTTCCTGCTGGGCTCTGGAGGGCTGGTGTGGTGGTGGTGGCGGAGATGGATTCTTTTAACTTGTTTCTATCATGGGTTTCTCCCCTTCCTCCAACTCTGGCAGATTGTTTGGCTGTGTGTAGTATTCTAGGTTGCCATCCATGGTCTTGGGGTACATGAACTTGGGGTACATTACTCCAGGCTCTTCTGGCCTCTACAATTCCCACCGAGCACTCAGATGTTGTTGTGATGGGTTTTTCTTTCTATGTAACTTGTTCTTTCTTGCAGCACTTCTTCCTCCTTGCCCTATGTATTTAGTACTTAAACTATGCTATGCAACGGGGGAGTTTCTTTTCTGTTCCTGTGTGTGTGATAGTTTGTGTTATTTTTGTATCTGTATTGGTGTGTCTTTCCTTAACTTGGGGGAGTTTTTTTCCTGTGTTCCTGTTGGAGATCTGGTCTGTACTATTGGCCTAGTATCCTTCTCTTTCGTCTGCTCCTTCAACTCAAAGGTTTATGCTGTCCCAAATTTTTGCACATTTCCTTCTGCTTGAGTAGTTCAAGTATTCTGTATTGTCTTCCAGTCCTGGTGTCTTCTCCCTGCTCCATCCTGCCAGCCAGGCTTCCTTCATCCAAGCTTTCTAATTGGGTTACCGAATCATGCAATTCCATCCGACTTCAGCTCGAGTTCTCTTCAAAGTTTCTGCCTTGCTACCGACCTCACTTTTCAAAGCCTGAATTGCCTTTGTCACTTCTCTCAGTCATTCGTTTGTCTTCCTTGCACATCACTGAGGCACTTACTAGCTTTGGGTTCTCTGAAGTATTTATTTGTGTCCTCTTTAAATTTCTCAAGTTCTTTAAGTGTAAAAATTGCTCTTTGTAAAGTTCTGTGTCCTGGGCTCATCCAGGTAATTCTCATTAAAGAGCACTTCTCGTGTTTCTTTCTTTCTTTTCTTTTTCTTTTTCTTTCTTGAAGGAGGTGTTATAATATCTTAGAATTTCATATTGTGTTTTTGCAATGTGACCTGGGCATGCAGATGCCCTTTATTGGCTGGGTGTCTGATGTTAGGGTCCAGTCTTCCTCAGGCTGGACCTGGGAAGGAGTTGCATGTCTGGAGCCAGGCCCGAGAGGGCAGGGATGGAGATGATGGTGGCTGGGTCCTGGGGAGCTCGCAGGCTAAGCCAGTGTGTGAGCGACATGACTGGAGTTAGGCCTGAGAGAGGAGCTTGGTGCTGGGAGAACTCACCAAGGATAAGAACCCACCGTGGCTACAGGATCTGTGCTCCTGGAGCTAGGCCTGGGTGTGAAGATTGGGGCTTGGGTGTGGCTCTTCAGTTGTTGTCTTAAAATACCAGATACCTTATTAAAGAATATTAGAACATGCAGTTAACTTTGCGTTTATTCTAGGACTGCCTCTTAATCTAGAAGCTTCTGTTGGCCAGAGAACCTGGGAAGAGTATCTTTTTCCAAGAAAGAAACTCCCAAGATGTACATGTATGTTTATGTGTACACACAAATAACACACTCACACAAGCATTTGCCATGGTAACATGATCTGCACATATATTTTAAAAAGGCTTTAGCTCCTTGATTCATGTATCTCTTAATGCACATTTTGCAGACAAAGATACCAGTTAAGACTTTGGACATTTATAAGGCAAATCTATAAGATTTTAAACTATGAGGTGTATGTGCTTTCTTTGAAATTACCACAAGCGACAGCTCTGCAATGATTTGACCATTCACATAACAGATTTCTCCCCCTTATCTGGCGTATAAAAATAAATTTCTCCTTGATTTTGTATCTTTTACCAGCAATGACCTAGTTACATATCTAGCCTAATTTGTTACCCAGTGTGAAAAGCAGGGTGAAATATTTTAGGTTGGATGCTATGGCAGCTTCTGTGTTTCCAGCTGAATTGTCTGTATAAGCCAAAGACCAGGCAAGGAGGCAGAGCTCATGGAGTACTTGTGTCCGCTGTAGGACTAAACCTTACATAATTGTGGAAGTGCTGGTGAAGGGGAGAGTCAAAAAGAAGTCAAAGTAGGGTGGTGTATGCCATCAACCCAGTTGTTAAGGGACTTGGAACAGATGACTGAGGTGGAGGAACACCACCGGATCCAGGCATGCCTACCGCCTGAAGTAAACAGAATGGCACAGCTTTGTAGTGATGCTAATAGGAAAGCATCTTCAGTGTAGGACTGCCAGCCCGTATGGGCCTGCCATCGAGTCTCTGCCAGCGAGCCTAGAGCAGCTCACTGTTTAGTAGAGCTGGTGCTACAGATGAAAAACTGGGTGTGGGCTAACAGTAAGGATCAGTTCGAAGGCAGGGAGACCTGTGTCTGCCTTGCAAAAGGGACCTCCAGAGGCTAACGGCCCCTGCTCCAGTGTTGCTCAGACCGTATATACAAGTTCTTCTCTGCAGAACCTCACTGGGAATCATTCGCAAAGTGGGATTCTGTGAAACAAAACTCCCAGTTGAACAAGTTGACAGCAAAATGGTCGAGCATAATTCATTAGCTTCCTGTGCCACTCATCGTTAGATGTAAACCCAAATGGGAAAGTGGGATGCTCTTCCTCCTGTCAATTACTCCCAATTTCAAGTCTTTCTCTCCTTTTCATTATCTAGGCATGGATTTAATGTGCCTCATCTTTCTCAGTGGAGAAAAATTAAAACCCCTTAGAACAGCCCTGCTTAAACCGCCCATCAATTTTAGTAGCAATAAATGTGGATTTGTATATATTATGTGCTACCTTCTGGTAACCACTGAGTTCTGAGTTCCCGAGTAGGAATGTCATAAAGAGCATCACACGATATCTTAGTTGAAAACTAAACCATTGCACAGAGGTGTTCTTTCCTGTCTCCTCTGGGAGAAACCTATACTTGCTTTGTTGTAACAGTGCCTCATTTAATCTAAAAGGTAACCCAAGGATTTGGTGCTTTTCCCATCATCTTCCTTGTAGTGAAAGTTCCAGTCTGCACTGAAGAACCTTTTTGACTGGAGATTTCAGGGGAAAACAGGGCTTGGACAACACCAGGGAGCACAGGGTTGTTAGAGACAGGAAAATGGCAGACTATGAAGCATCGTTATCCCTCCACAAGATTATTGCTCTTCCATTTACAAATGAGGAGAGGCAGGATATTAAAAATTAAACAAACCACGCAACCAGGTGATGGTGAGCCCGGGCAGGTGCCCAGACGTTTTTGCTTTTAGTGGACTTTTAACTAATCATTTAACTTGGATGGCTGGGTCATTATTTCTCCCCCTGGCAGGTCTGAGGTGTATGTGGCATAGCACGAGGGATTTGCCCATGAGCCTTAAACTCAGGGCTGCAAAGAATAAGGCTGCCAATTTGGAAGTGCTCATCCTCCTTGCTAAAGCTCTTTGTGGTCACCTCTGAATAGGAAACCATGTGGTGGCTGCTCTGAGCACTGTGCTGGACACTGTCATTGGTCCTTGGGACCCTCTCTGTCTGACTCTTCTGTGAACGTGTTAGATGGTGTCTTCATTGCATTATTTCCATTTTATTTTTGTGCCTATGTCAGGGTGCTTTTCTTTTCTTTTCTTTACCTAAGTTCTGAGGTAACTTTGATGCTAGCATCAGTTCAGCAGTTACCAAAGACAGATGCTCTACGGAATGCATGTTTGAAATAATACCCCCTCCCCTAACTAAGTTCAGGACTTTTCACCTTTCATTGTTCAACTACTTTTCTGTCTATAGCTCAGATTATGAATTCCTTTTTGGAAGGGATTATATCTATCATCCTTGACGTTCTAGGATAAAGGCAGTGCCTGGCTCCAGACGTGTGTTCATAAATACTTGTCATTGTAAATAGACATGGAGAGCATGTTCAACCAGTGTGTCCAGTCCGTGTAATAAGCATAGCCATACACAGTGGTAGGACCTCCTCATTTTATAGATGTGGACACTGAGACTAGTGCTGGCACAAATGAGTCAGAATCACACAGCCCTGCATTAATTACCAGGATGGAAGATAGCTTTTTAGGTGGATCCTGAACACCTCAGAGTATTTGTTTAGCAAAGACTTTTTTCTGCTAAACAAGTCTTTATTTGAATAAGTTGCTATCAAGTCTGCCATGCCAAATTGTTCCAATTCCTTTGACTGTTGCTGTTAGTAAGGGACAGGGAGGCAGATGGAAGGGCCTGGGACAAACAGACTCTCATCACTCAGTTGTTCCCGCCTCCAGATGCTGGGGCTTCCAGTCTTTGGATAGGTTCCCTGAAATACAGTTTGGAAAATACTTTGCTGCACTGGCCCTCCTTGCTCTTTATTAGCTCTGAAAGGTGAAAGGAAACACATAGACACACACACAGATACACATGCAGAGGTGCACACACACACAGGAACACACATGCATGGGTGCACACACACAGGCATACACAGGTGCACAGATACACACACAGGTGCACACACACTTGTACATGCACATACATAGGCACACACACACACACACACACACACACACACAAAAGCACGTGTGCATACTCACACACACAAGAGCACACACCGCATAAACACACACACACAAACACTCACGCATGCACTCATGTGCATGTGCACTCACACATGAACAGCCTCATACTCTCTTCTGAGCAGGAAGTTTTACCCACTTGGTAACCCCAGTAGGCATCAGAGGAGTCAGTGTCATTTCCAGCTAGCAATACAAAGTGACCATTCTTGCACTTTCGACTGAAGACAGAGCAGAGGGCTGGGTCTTACAGGACACATCTGCAGGGCTGTATCTCACAGGAAGTGGTTCAGCTCTTCAGAGATACGTTTCACTGGGGAACAAAGAGGGGTTTTGTTCCCTGCTTTAAGAATGGTGCATTGAACCTGGACAGGGCTTCTCAGTTCCTGCAACTGAAAACAGGGCAAAACCAACCCAACCTGCTCCTTCCTCTCCTTCACACAGGCAGAGTGGCTTCCGGATTCCCTCCTCTTTCCTTCTTATACCATTTCTGTTATTTCACTAAGTTCCTTAGAATCGAGCTTGAATATTTGTACTTGTGTTTATTTGACACATTTTCATCCTTTGGAGAATCTGCATAATTCAGCTTGTTGAGAATAAGATGTCCTAAGTCGCAAAGGCCATTGGTAAAGATTTGATTGAGCCTGATTTGCTTCTTCCAGAGGACCATAGCAGGAGAAACACAGCTTTTCTTGTCTCGGGGGGAGAATGCTGCGAGGCAGGACAAACTTTGGCTTGATGTCCAGGCCTTTGGCTATAGATTTGGTTTTGACCTTGAACGATTTGCTAAGATCCCTGCACCTCCTAATTTGCAAAGTGGGAGTATTTCCATTTTCTATTTGGCAGACCAAAAGCAGAGTGATCGAGTGTTTTGCCTGATGGCCCATGACAAGCGAATGCTAAGGATGCCTGCACAAGTTTCCTAATGTGGGCCAGAGAAGCCGGAGTGCTGGTGCAGCAAGCACATGACTCTGAGCCCTGAGTCTCTGTCCCGGCTTCAGGGGCCGGAGCACGTTTGACTTTGCGGAAGCTATACATTTCCTGTGAGATAATGAGGTGAGGTCTGGAGGCAGGCAGGATTTATATGGCAGGTAAATGCAGTTTGGTATCAAACGTATGATTGCATTATTCACCGTGGCATAGCAAAGCTCACCTCTGCCCCCTGACTTCGGCTGGATCAGCAGATGTGGGCTCCGATTATGAAGCACTGTCAGATATTTCTTTATAGTCTAATTTTCCTACTCTCCATTGCCTGCCATGTCCTTGCCTCTGGGAAAATGACAAAGTAAACAGACTTTTTCAAACCAGCTTTGCTCCTCCTAATTTTAGGGAGTGATCTAGGAGTGTAGCTTGGCCCTGGTGGAGAGTTATCATTCTGGGCACAATGCATGTGGGAACATGTTTCCTGAACCTATCAAGAGGCAAAGTCTTAGGTCTCAGGTTAGAAGCTGAAATCCTACAATGTGCTTCATGTAGGCAGCAATAGCAGCAGAAGGGTAGCGTGTGTCCTGGTGATCCTGTAGGAGGTACTCGTGGGCATAACAAGAGAAGAAGAAGCAGGGACAAGGAGGTAGAGCTAAGAATGTGGTAAATCTTACTTTCCTATTCCATACAGGACAGTTGCACACACTTTGATGCACAATTATAAACTTCACTTTACAAGCTTCTTAGGTGCACATTTGCTTTGTTGTTCACAGGCAGGGCATTGAAATTTAGAAGTCTGGCATCATTTGTTTCACAAATCTAGGTGAAAGAGTCTGGCCCTGAAATGTGGCATCAGATCCAGGGCCTGTGTCTTTGCTTAGCACCATGCTGCTTCTCAGCTCCACTGAGCATGGCACTGACAAAGGCGTCAGGATGACAGTCTGTTGGGCGCATCAAGAGGTCCCTGAATGAAGGAAAAGACAGAATTACCACACCACGTTGCAGATGACGTGGGAGGTGAAATCTCTCCACTGCTTGAGAAGAACTACTTTCCTAGATCTAGACTTCGCAAAGAGTGTCCTATGAGTAGCTGTCCATCCACCAAGTGCTCCTACTTTATACGGAGGAAAAGCCCTCAGTCGTAACCTAAACCAAGTGTTGTACCTAAGCATCTTCTTTCCACTGTGAGATTTTCTTCAGTGAGACATTTTTGGGTGGAGGAAGCAACTCCTGGGCTTGTATTATGGTATACACTTCTTACCAAGTGTTTTGAACAAAATAGAAACAAACATTTGGCACATTGGCTACTTTGCAAAACGCTCCTCCAGATCTGGACCCCCCACACCTAAGGACCCTCTTCCTCTATGGTGGACAGACTCATGCTGAGAAGAGTTCAATTTATTTATGAATTGAGCCAGGGGCTGGAGATGTATGTTGAGTATGCAGCTTTGAAACAAACAATTTTAAGAAAGACAAGCATACATTTTCCTTGGGAAGTTTTTATACGGCTTCTCATGCAAGCGCCCTTCCTGAATAAACTTGACAGACCATGGCATAGTTCATTGTTTTCCTCCATGATCTTCCCTTATTTCTAATGTAAAAATAATACAAGATATTTAAGAAAGGTAAACCTCCCAGAAATGAGTGTGTGTGGGGGGGAGGTGCAGCATGCTGACAGGAACAAGAAACTGGGTGATCACATTTTTAGCCACACAGGAAGCACAGGAAATCAGACAGAGCTATAAACTACCAAAGCTGCCTCAATGATGAACTGCCTCCAAATGACCGAACCTCAGTAAGGGCTGCTAGGATTTTGGCTGGCTTGCTCTTATGCAGAGCTTATGAGTAACCTCATGCCGTGAGTGAATGGGCACAACAGTCATACCGTGACCAGAAGACAGCATTTTACAGAGCTCCTTTCTATCACCCAGCTCTTCTATTCTTTCCAAGTCCTCTTCTACTGTGCTCTCTGAGCCTTGTTGCTGGTGGAGTTAAAAAAAAATACAGATTTCCTATTTACAGATGAACATTCAATATTGTGTTCACAGTATTTTCATCAGCTGTGTATCTCTTAATTTTAAGAATTATGGTGTGATGTTCTGGGAGCTAACATTGTGTTACTATTTGCTGTAGCAGAAAACTCAAGTATATTTGCATACAATTTGCATACAATTTTGCTTTAAGAACCTCCCCCTGAAAGTATACCAAGTATAGGTCTGAAAAATAACAACATCTTAATAAAGGGCAGTGGCAACATATTATTGACAGAGAACAGAATTGGAAACAATTGCAGTAACATAGTTCATTTTTTAAAAAGGGAAGAATTCTCTTTAATATTTTTTATTAATTTATTCAGATTACATCTCAATTGTTATCCCTTCAGTTGTATCCACCCATTCCTCCCTCCCTCCCTCTTTCACCCTATTTCCCTCCCCAAGGTCTGTGACAGAGGGGACATTCTCTTCCACCATATGGTCACAGCCTATCAGGTCTCTTCTTGGTAGCCTGCTTATCCTTTCTCTGAGTGCCACCAGGCCTCCCCACCAAGGGGAAGTGGCCAAATATGGGGCACAAGAGTTCATGTCAGGGTCAGTCCCTGCTCTCCACACAACTGTGGAGAACGTCCTGTCCATTGGCTAGATCTTAGTAGGGGTTCAGTGCTTACTGCATGTATTGTCCTTGATTGGTGCTGTAGTTTACGTAGATGCCCCTGGGTCCATATCTGCCAGGAAGAATTTTCTAAGAAGAAAGGAGGGTATCTAAAGTCTGAGGGGGATGCCTATAAAAGTAATGAGTCATAATGACTACAGGGTGTGGTGATTGTGTAGAGAGTGATGTAGACTAGGCAGTTAGAATAGCCACAGGGACCAATCCTTGTTTGATTCTGAGACTCTGTAGTTCCTTAAAGAAACCTTTCTCATACAAGTTCTTTGTGGATCACCAAGAAGTGCATTGAGTGCATGCTGTGTGAAGCCCGTGCGAACTCTTGCTGGTGCAGAAGCAGCCTGTCTACCCTGTGACAGTCTCTGCAGACATTTCTGACAGCTACACGAGATGTATTCTCTGGCCCTGGGATAGTTCTGTTCCACATGCAGTCTTACGTCTATTTTCTCTATGGTCCAGCACAGGATGGGAGGAATGCTGGATCTTGCTAGTTCTTCCACAAAGCCTTTGGTAAAGTCTCCTGACTTTGTGGACCCAGCCCTCTCTGTGCTTTGGCTTCAAGATTTCTTCAAAACTTTAATTCTTATGACTCTGATATATCTAAGCAATTACTCTCCCAAAGGATTTCCAAGGCTAGGCTCACATTTGCATAAGCCTCTGTCATTTCCTAAGAGCTCATGCCATTTACCAGACATATACAGCAGCAATTCAAAACACAGGCATGCCTTGACCTTCTGAATGCCCAGTCTATAAAGGGCCAGTAGACAATATCCTTGAATGTCTGTCTGCCCTGTGTTGGGCAAAGATATGGCAAACTCCCCATCTGGGGGCCTTGCAAAAAGACAGAGTTTCAACACTTCTTTTCTTTTCCTCCCTTTTGTAAGGTTGGTAGCTGAGGAATTCATGAAGAAGACTGGGAGGGAGAGGGAAACAATTTGCTGATGAGGGACCTGCCTCTACAGTGCTATTATGGGATAGAACTGAAGTTTAGGGGATCATGTCTTGAATATAAATTCTGCCCCACATTCTAAAAAGTGTCCCCTATAACTGTGCTTCACTGGGAAAATTGTTCCATCTCTATAGGCTTCAGTTAGTCTATCTAAAGATGGAAGGAAAATGTGTCTTGAGAGGTCATGGAAAAGTACTAAGTGAGATGAGTACATCAGTAGCTTATGTGCCTGGAACTCTTGTACTTATTTTGAAGTAGTAATTTATTTCATCACAACAAAGTTAGAGACATGCTCTTACTCCTCACCAGTATAGACGGGGAAGCTGGAGCACAGAAAAAAGAATGTGTCCTTGAGAGCTAGAAAGGACACGCAGTCAGGACTCATGCCTGTAACTGGCCTTTGTTACTCTGTTCTGAGTACAAAGCAGTCTACCTTCTTAAACATTCATTTCTTCATCCCAAGGCTGACTTCCCATGCCACAAGGTGTTCAGAAGACTTCTCGAGAAAATGGAAGACCTTTCTCAATGTCTGAGAATCCCAGCACCTTGCCTTAGTGTGTCTCAGGAAATGTCTTGGCTTTTCTGGACTTTTGTGGGTTTTACAAAGAATCTTGCTTAGTGCAACAAAGTTGCCATAAGAAAACTCACTGGCTATTCCGGAGAATACATTCTTCACAAGCACTGGCGCAGGCAGGACTGAGCACCCAGCCACTCTCTTCCTTTTCATTGAGAGCCAGTGTGTTTAGCATCTCCTTTTGCCTTCCTAAAACGGGTGGCATTAGATGCAGAGGGGAAGCAGAAAACAGTCTTTGGTATTCTTTTCTCAAAGCAGAAAACAGTACAATTAGTGGGAAATTTACTCATAATCTTGATCTTCAAAATCTTCTGCCCTTTCATCCCATTAGGAGTGCCTTTTCTTTTTAAAGGACATGGAGTGGATGGGGTAGGCAAAAAAACCCTATAAAATAACCATGCTACAAAATTCTCTTTAATGATTGAAGCTAATACGAAATGGATCTGGTATTTCATCCAGCCTCTCAAATAATGGCTCCGTTGTTTTGATCTCCAAGTGTAAAGGAAGCTTTATATACAGGGATGGGCGTCCTTGTCTCGAGCACCTGAGAGACTGCATTATATATTTGAAACCATTTTAACAATGTCCCTTCCAAGAGTGTGAGGCCATTGCAGCTTTGATGTGGTTAGGCAATTTAGTACAATCATGTAATAGATTAAATTAGATTTCAGCTTCCTCAAAAGATTTGAAAAGGAACGTTAAATGAGTGAACCCATACCCTCGCAGCATTTGGAGAGCTTTCTGTTTTCCTATTTTACTTTTAGTAAAGGGCTACAGAGAAGGCGGCATTTCCTTTTCCCGTAACCTGAGCAGAGGCAAAGGAGACATTGCTGGCTTTGCTTCTGATGTGGCCACAAATGAGGAAAGAACCAAGTCTGAGTACGAAAAGAGAGAGCCAGCTCTACTACAGACTGGAAGAAGCTGCTTCCCTTCCATTAAATAAATGTCTTATGCTTGTTGGTGGAGGTGGTCTTTGAATGATGTTTGTCAGGGATTTGGGAATAGATAGATGTGAGTTCTAATCCTAATTTATAGTTTCTTTGCTGTTAATCCCTGGAAATGAATTTGAACCCAGCAACATGGCTGCTCCGATCACGTCAAAAACCTAGCTCTGTGTGATCTGGCTGGAATGCTTAGTACAAACCTTTAATCCCAAACAATGAAGGTAAAGATTGTAGAATGAAGCAGACAAACTAACAAATCAGAGATAGATTTGGCAGAAGAGGATATACCCAACTCTCACAAAAATAGGGAGGAAAGGGAAGCTATGTGTGAGAGAGAGAGCAATAGAAGAGAGGAGAGAGAAAGAGAGAGAGACAGAGAGAGACAGAGAGAGAGATAGAGAGACAGAGAGAGGCAGAAGAGAGAGAGAGAGAGAGAGAGAGAGAGAGAGAGAGAGAGAGAGAGAAGAGAGAGACAGAGACAGACAGAGAGACAGACAGAGAGACAGAGAGAGAGAGTCAGAGACAGAGACAGACAGACAGACAGAGACAGACAGGCAGACACACACACACACACACACACACACACACACACACACACACACAGAGAGAGAGAGAGAGAGAGAGAGAGAGAGAGAGAGAGAGAGAGAGAGAGAGAGAGAAGATGCAGTGTTACTATGAAAGTTTTACAGAGACAGGTTGAAGATACAATAAACTAGACATAGGTAAAGACAGAACAAGATAGAGAGTAAGAATGAGCCAGAAGATTAGAACAAATTGCTAGAGTCAGTTTGAGGCCAAGCAGAGCAATACAGTCAGTAGCTGAAAGAAGTCAGTTTGAATCAGTTACCTGGGAGAGGAGTTTGAGCCAGAGCAGCTGAGTTGGACTAGCCAGCCAGCGTTCAGAAAGAGTTAGACTGTATGAGCTTATTCAGCAGTAAGTCTCAGAGGCTGGAAACAGTCTAGGCATTGATTAGATTGTGTGGAGGCTAGATTCCCCAGGGCGAGGCCTGGATTAGCAGACACAGGCAGTAAGCCTCTGAGAGGATACCTAAATCAGGGAGGGAAGAATGGGAGGATACAAGGGATGGGATAACCATTGAGATGTAACAAGAACCAATTAATAAAATAATATATATCTTGGGAAAAAATTACTTCAGCAAATTCCCTCGAGCCTGTTGCCTTCTCCATAAAACTAAAATCACAGTTCTAAAGTTGAACAATTACTGCAGGATTAAGTGAGTAGATGTTAATAAAATGCCTTTGAGAGTTGACACTTAATAAAAACTCACTTTCTGGCATGCAAGATACGTCAATTAGCATATAAGTGATAAATATGTATTTTTAGACACATCCATTGTACTGATTGCTGGGCACTGAATAAGACAGAAAAAAGGACTTACCTAACCAAGCTGAAAATATTTCTAGACGGGCTCCTGACACTCGCTTCTGTCAAACAATAAGCTTAGCAAATTGTCTTCTGTTCTCCTGGCTGTCCACAGAAAAAAGTCAGAAGTGCAAATGTTGTTTCCTTGGACACCCCTTATAATTTATTTACCGTAAAGTCCTGTGGCTCTTCTCCCACTTTCTCTTCTACTAGATTTAGTGTCCCTGGTTTTGTGTTGATGCCTTGGATCCACTTGGACTTAGGTTTTGTGCAGGGTGATAAATATGGATCTGTTTGCATTCTTCTACATGCAGACATGCAGTGTCATTTGTTGAAGATGCTTTCTTTTTCTGTTTATGGTTTTGGCTTCTTTGTCAAAAATCAAGTATCCTTAGGTGTTTGAGTTTATTTCTGGGTCTTTGATTTGATTCTGTTGATTGACCTGTCTGTGTTTATGCCAATACCGTGCACTTTTTGTTACTCTTAGTACAACTTGAAGTCAGGGATGGAGATAACCTCCAGAAGGTCTTTTACTGTATAGGATTGACTTAGCTATCCTGGGTTTTTTAATTTTTCCATATGAAGTTGAAAATTGCTCTTTAAAGGTCTATAAGAAGTTGTGTTGGAAGTTTGATATAATTGCATTGAAATTGTAGATAGCTTTTGGTAAGAAGGCCCTTTTTACTATGTTAACCCTACCGATCCATGGGCATGGGAAGTCTTTCCATCTTCTGATCTCTTCTTCAATTTCTTCAAAGACTTACAGTTCTTGTCACACAGGTCTTTCACTTGCTTGGTTAGAATTGCACTAAGGTATCCTGTATTATTACTGGCTATTGTGAGGGGTATCGTTTCTGTAATTTTCTTTCTCATTCTGTTTATCATTTGTATAAAGGAGGGCTGCTGATTTAATCCCATTTGATTCATGACATCAGTTAGTTTCATTATTTCTATTTTTAGTTTCTGTCTCACTGACATATCCATTGGTGAGAGTGGGATGTTGAAATCTTCCACTATTAATGGATGGAGTTCAATGTGTGATTTATGCGTTTGTAATGTTTCTTTTATGAATGTGGGTGGCCTTGTACTTGAGGCATAAGTGTTCAGAATTGAGGCCTCAACTTGGTGGATTTTCCCTTTGATGTGTATGTAGTGTCCTTCCCCATCTCTTTGTTTACTTTTGCTTGAACATCAATTTCATCAGATATTAGAATAGCTACTCCTGCTTGTTTCTTCAGTCTGTTTGCTTGGAAAAACATTTTTCCAGCTCTTTACTCTGAGGTAATGTCTATCTTTAATGCTGAGGTGTGTTTCTTGTATGCAGAAGAATGACGGATCCTGTTTTTATGTCAACTTTGTTAACCTGTGTCTTTTTTGTTGGAGAACTGAGTCCTTTTATGATGAGATATAATAGTGACCAATGATTGTGGTTCCTGTAATTTTCATATTGTTGATGGTAGAATGCATGTGTGTGCTTTCCTTCTCTTGTTTCTGCCGATGTGAAATTATTTATTTCTTGTGTTTTCTTGGATGTAGTTGTGTTGGAATGTTCCTTCTAGTACCCTCAGCAGGGCTAGGTTAGTAGAAAGGTATTGTTTAAATTTCATGGAATATCTTGTTTTTTTTATATATAGTGATTCAAAATTTTGCTAGTTATATAAGTCAGGGCTAGCATCTGCTTTCTTGTAGTGTCTGCAAGATACCTGTCCAGTCATTCCTGGCTTTCAATGCCTGGTATGCTTGTTCATATGCCTGGTATAATTCTAATAGATCTGCCTTTATATGTTATTTGCCTCTTATCCCTTGTTTTTAATATTTTTCTTTGTTCCATACATTTAATGTTTTAATTATTATGTGGTGGGAAGACCTTATTTTGGGTCCAATCTTCTTGCATGCTTATGGACATCTCTTTCTTTAGATTCGGTAAATTTTCTTGTATGGTTTTGTTGAAGATAATTGGAGCTGAGAATCTTCTCCTTCTATGATTCCTGTTATTTTTAGGTTAGTTCTTTTCATAGTGTCCCAAATTTCCTGGATGTTTTGAAATAGAAACTTTTATGATTTAACATTTTTTCTTTTTTTGATGGATGTATTGATTTCTTCTATTATATCTTCTATGTCTGAGGATCTTTCTTCCTTATCTTGCAGTCTGTTAATGATGCTTGCATCTGTAGTGCCTGTTCTCTTTCCTAGGTTTTCTATCCCCAGGATTGCCTCAGTCTGTGTTTTCATCATTGCTTCTATTTCCCCTTTCAGGTCTTGAACACTTTTATTCATTTCATTCTGCTGTTTGCTTCAGTTTTCCTGTATTTCTTTAAGGGTCTTATTCATTTTCTTCACCTGTTTGATTGTATTTTCCTTTATTTCTTTGAAGGATTTATTTAGTCATTTCCTGTTTAAAGGATTCTATCATCCACATAAGATTAGATTTAAGGTTACTTTCCTGCACTTCAGTTGTGTTAGGATATCCAGGGCTTGCTGTGGTAGGGTAGTTTGTTTCTGGTGGTGCTGTATTGCCCCAGCTTTGTGGAGTGTGTTCTTATGCTGTCCTCTAGGCATCTGGTTGTCCCTGGTATTGGCAGGCTTGGAGATCCCTGGTAGTCCCTTATGGCTCTGGTAGTCACTTATGGCTGCCAGCTCTGAGGTTGCAGGTAGAACTGGGGCCCGGGAGCTGGCACTCAGAGGGCTCGGGGCAGACCTCACGACCTCTGCTGTGGAAGTCTCCAATGGCTGCTGTCTCTAGGCCAGCAGGCTGATCTGGTACCCAGGGACTTCCCCGTGGAAGACAGGGAACAGGGCTCACTGATATTGGCAGTCACCAATGGCTGCCACATCTGGAACCGCAGGCAGACATGTGACCTGGGAACTGGCATGTGGAAGTCACACAACAGACCTCACGACTATTAGTCGTCCCCAGTGGCTGCTGCCTCTGGAATCTTGCTGGTACTCTCCAATGGCAGTTGTCTCTGGAATTGGATCTGCAGGCAGAGCTGGCACCTGGGGACTCAAGACGCTTGTTTACTAAGGCTTGCTAATTCTAACTTCTGGATGATCTAGGAGTGGTCTAAGTTGATTAGTTTCTCCTTTGGCTTGCCTTTTCCCATTTCTTTGTGTGTCATGTGATTATAAATTGTGTCATGGACATTGTCAGTATATTGTGTAGACTCAAGATTCTATATATTCTTATGAAACATGTTATTGTTTGATCTGAAAGTATTTTGACTTTATTTGAAGCTCTGCAAGTGTTTGTTCAGTTCTCTTGTTTTTACCAATTGATGATTTGCCTCCTGTGTGCATGATACAAATGTTAGGCTAGGATTTGGATACAGTGTATGTAGAATCTGTGGGATCCTACACTTGGCACTTAGTATTTCCTTTTGAGACCTGTCCACACTGTAGAAATGGTTACAGTCAGCTGTATTTCTCTAGTGTTTCTTCAGGACATAATGATTGTGGGCTCCTAGAGGAGTATTGGTTATTTAGTTGTATCAGCTATGACCTATTCTAGGAGTTGAATCTGTTAAAACAATAACTGTGATGTTTATTGTATTCTTCCCCCCATTTTCCAGAATCTCTTCTGTTTTTCAGCCTCTAGTAATCACTTAGGTGTTTTGTTAAGCATTGTCTAGTGAATATAATTGGCTGAGGTGGCTGGTTCAGTTACAGCTTATGTAACTGCACCCAACTGGTCCCACTCTGTCAAACTCGAATGGCTCACATTCACAGGCAATATCAATAAAATGTTGAAATACATTTTAAAAGATGTAATTGTGTATATAGTCATTTTATCAAGGAAGTACAAGTGATTCATGCCTAAACTATAATGCCTACATGTCACAGTCTAGTGAAGACCCCTAGAATCAGAATACACACCTATGCATTATTAAGTCCCACCTGAGTAATAGAACAACCAATCATAAATTAAACTAATGGCAAATTATTAATACCAATAAATGGTAATTATAATGTAAGACAACAGAGTAAAGCCATGATCAACTTAAGGCAATGGGAGTAATTCAATGCAACAGAGTGTCCTTTGTAAGCCTCCAAGTTCAAATATTCCAATTATCTTTCTGAAGCATGGTAGACATTATGTGACATAAGGACATCATAGAAATGGAATTCAGGTCCTGCACAGATGCTAGAAGGTATTAATTTATCATATTTTGCTTAAGAGTAAAAGCCTTTAATATCTTATATGGTAGATATCTACTAGTAAGTTTGGGATATATACAACTTTTATCATTATTTTTGGGAAGAGGGAGTGTAGGGGAGTTACTGCTAGTTGAGGTTAGCCTGAAGTACATAGTGAGATGTTACCTCGAAAATTAAACAGCAACAAAGGCAAAAGCGAAGTCCTCAAGAAATGACAAGCACTGTGCAATTTTTTAAAATCAGAAATAGCCATTTTTCTCCTTGCCTTGTTGCGGGGGATTCTCGGCAATCAGACTCTTTGCTTCATACAGCTTCCTTGCTCTTTGTTGAGGTGGTTGGATTGGGGGATTGAGCAGGGGCTGCCTCCAAGGCCTGAGAACTGAAGTGGGTATGACCTGGCAAAAAACCTGACTTATGTTTAATTCTTGTTGTGTGCTTTGAGTAGCTGTTTCTTTGACTTTGAAAAGGACAGAATTGTTATTAGTCTTGGGGGGTTAGGGGAATGAGCAAAACAGGACAAGCACTAACAAAAAGGAGAAAGCTCAGATGGGCTATGAAATCAGTTGTGCCTTTGAGTTCAGCATCACATCACCAAGCAACTATGTGAAATCAGCAAAATACTCCAGTTTGCTTAGCGCACTCTTCATTTGGGACATGAAGCTGCTCCTAAGTCTACGTGTAGCAGGAGTTTCCAAGACTGAGTGAAATAATGTATGGGCAAGAGGCTCACTTTAGGAATACGTACGCATTTGACATAGTGTGTAGTAGGTCATAGGTGCTGAGTAAGCATTTGCTACTTATCCCAACTGATCAGGTTGACCTGAGGCATAACATTTGTAGCACAAGGCGATTCTTTCCTCTCATATGTCACTGACTGATGACCTAGGAGGAAGGAGCATGCTTGGGAGGCACTGGTAGGACTCTCTCGTTAGACATTAAAAAAGTTGCCTAGAATTCAAAGTTCAGGCAGGAAGTAGCTGGCCATTGACACCAGAAAGAAGATATATCTAGATCTTGGCCAGCTCCAGGTAACATTGGGATGAAGGTTAATCATTATTGCATTAGTATATTTTATATCTCTCAAAGAAGGTTGAAAAATTATGACTTTGCTTATGTTTTTAGGATGGGCACAAAGAAAACTTGTGGGCACTAATAATGTGCACACATTGTACATGTTTGTCTGTAGATACGAATTTGTTTCTATTTGTCTCATAGTCCTATGAATTATGCAAAGAGCTAAAGCCAAATGACTTGTAATTTGACAGTTTTGAGAACCAAGGTGTCTTGTTTTGAACCTTGGTCCTCATTATGGACTGTAAAATCTTAATAAGGTGCCCTATGCCTTCATTTCCTTACCTGCAAACTTTGGTGATGGTTTTTTATATTTTACAGAGTTACTTGTTTACTTATGATGTATTTATTATTACTGTATCCAAACAAGTTTATATTCTGGAAGCTTGGAATACAAGGTGGACATTGTTGTAAGGTTGAAAGGAATTAATGAATATGAAATACTTATATAAGTACCTGTCATAAAAAGCAATCAATGAGAGGTTTTGACCTTAAAAATGATCAATGGTGGCTTAACTTTCTGTGGCTTAACTTAGCCTGGATTTCAGCATGTGAAAATGGAGCTATTATAATGCAGAAAATACTATTTTTTCCTCCAGTCTTGGCTTTCGAGACTATGGATTTGCCAGACTCTAGTGAGCTGATTTCCAGTTAACAAAAGATCAATTTGACTCAGTAAATTCAATCTTTCCTGGCTCGTATTTTTCTTACTTATAAATGGTGAATATGTGTCAGAGAATGTGATTTCCAGGGTGATGGGATTTGTAAGGGAATGGGACAAATACTGATTGAATATCATCCCTATTGTATCATCTATAGCAAATTTTAATGACTTGTAATGATTTCCCTGAGGTATTCCTAAAAATGAAATGATAAGTCTTAAGACTTGCCAGTGGGAGGGCCTTTTAGCAACAGAGTTATCTTTTGGCTGGAGATTATCTAGATTAGTGAATATTCCTGGAAAACCATCAAGCATGCTGCAACAGCTAAACAGAAGCATCCCCAGCCTTGCACATGGTCACCATTTCTCACTGAAGAATCTGGTGAACAGAGCAGGAATGTGCTGTAAAGGCAGAAATGGCACAAACTAGGTGACCGCCTTCAGCAAGCTGATTTACCTTCCTGCTTTTTAAGGCATCCCCATAGAGCAGGAATGAAATCAACATGTTGGGTTTCTGGTTCAATACAAACACTAAAGTTTCTTTAAAAATTAATATCCAAATGAAAAAAGAAACATTTGCTAGATCACTTCTGGACTGGGGATTTATAGGTTTATTCCAGAATCCAGCTATGATCTTCCATGGGTTTCTGGAATCCTCTGTAATCATTCCATAACTTGATTTGAAGACATTCTACTGAAATGGTCTTAAATTATTTAGTCTTATAGCCCAAAGGACTATAGTTGGTTTGGTTGAGAGAGCCTGGTATTATAGGATGTTTCTGACTCAAAGCTGAAAATGTTGGTACCCTAATCCTTCTGAATAAATTCCTTGTAGAAAATTGTGATAAGTAAAAGAGGCAATTGGATAACAGTATTGGGTCTGGGAGAACTGTAGAGACCCATGGCCAACAGCAGTTCTTCAGAGAGCAGTTTGTTACGTCAGATGTGTGATTCATAGCTGCACTTGAATTTGGTGTCTGGGAAGGTGAGCTGCAACAAATGAGCACAGTGATGCTTATTTAAGAAACATCCTATTAACAGCTAAGTAATACTCCATTGTGTAAATGTACCACAGTTTCATTATCCATTCTTTGGTTGTGGGACATCTAGGTTGTTTGCAGTTTCTGACTATTATAAATAAAGCTGCCCTGAACATAGCTGATAGTTCTTGTGGTAGGATGGAATGCCCTTTGGATATATGTCCTGGAGTGGTATACCTAGGTCTTGAGGTAGATCCATTTCCAAACTTTTGAGAAACCACTATATGGATTTCCAAAGTGGCTGTATAATCTTGCACACCCACCAGCAGTGGAGGCGTGTTCCCCTTGCTCTACATCCTTGGCAACAGGGGCTACCATTTTGTTGTTGTTGTTGTTGTTTTGATCTTAGCCATTCTGACAGCTGTAAGATGGAATCTCAAAGTTGTTTTGATTTGCATTTCCTGATGGCTAAGGACAGTGAACATTTCTGTAAGTTTTTCTCAGCCATTTGAAGTTCCTCTGTTGAGAATCATCTGTGTAGGTCTGTGCCCCATTTTTCAAATTGGATTGTTTGATTTGTTGATGTTTAGTCCTTGAGTTCTTTGTATATTTTGTATATGATCCATCTGTCAGCTGTGGAGTTACTGATGGGAGGAGATGCAGAGTCCCACAGCCAAATATTAGGCAGAGCTCAGAAGTTCTGCGGAGGAGGGGGAGGAAGGATTGGAGAAGCCAGAGTTATCATCAGGTAAATTACAAGAAATAGGCCACAGAATCAACTGATGGGGACGCAAATGGGCACACAGTCATCAGGGACCCCGTATGAGTCTGACTTAGGACCTGTGGATATATGTTATGGTTGTATAGCTCAGTGTTTTTGTGAGATTCCTGATGGAATAGGACCTGCCTCTGACTCTTTTTCCTGCCTTTTGGACCCTTTTCCTCCTACTGGGATGTCTCATCAAGTCTTGATGTGAGACTATGTGCCTGGTATTACTGTAGCTTGTTATGCCATATTTGGTTGATGTCCCTTGGAAGGCCTGCTGTTTCCTGGAGTGGGGGTGGATCTATAGAAAAAGGAGATTCAAGGGAGAATTTGGGGGAGAGGAAACTGCAGTTGGGATGCAATGTGTGAGAGAAAAACAAATAATAAGAAAAAAAATTTAAAATATCAACATATTAAAAAGAAAGAAAGAAAGAAAGAAAGAAAGAAAGAAAGAAGGAAGGAAAGAAACCTCCCAGCAACTGTTCTCCCAGGCTCTCTAAAAGCCAATTTGGAATCTTTGAGTCCTCCGGTGCCCTTTTTAACAAATTCATTTCCTATGATGGATGAACACATTTATAGATAAAAACTTTGCTGTCATCTTCCCACTATGGTTTTATACAAACAACAACTATGAAGATTGACTGAGGAGGGCAGAGTTGTGGTAGACACCACAAGGAATGCCTTAGGCAAGAAAGCCTGGGGTATGCTGGATAGCAAAATCCTTCCATTCTTGCAGGAAAAGAGTATCCACAGCCTGTGTAGGACAGCTTTGGATGATTTAATGCAGATTGGCCACTGAAGTCAGAGTGAATGGAATGAGAGCCTTGCAGGGTACAGTAGTACCTTCTGGTTCTAGGTAGGCACCAGAGTGGCCAGTGTTTGAGTACACATGGCGCACAACTCCAACGTGCTCCTTTCTTTGAGATAAAAGACTCCTAAGTTAGTAGTTGCTTTCTTCTTTCTTTGATTCTTAAGCTCAGAAAGATTTAGGAGCTGCTGAGAGAGAGAGAGAGAGAGAGAGAGAGAGAGAGAGAGAGAGAGAGAGAGAGAGAGAGGGAGAGTGCATTGATAGTTTTCCAAGTGTGGATTCTAGAATAGTCAGAGGGAAAAGTGAAAGAAAGGCTGCATTCAAATATCGAGTCCTGGACTTCATTGTCACTTTACTGAAACTGTACTTTTAACAAATGATCAGGTTATTATTACAGCAAAAGAGTGCGAGAATGTCTCTGTTCTATGAATGGAAGAGAGTGATTGTGTTGAATTGACAGTAAATATGATAGAAATCTGACAACTAGATATGGAAATGTAGCCAGCTTAACTGGAAACCTGCTTGACAGTTTACAATTTGTATATATACATACAAATATATCTATATCTATATATGTGTGTGTGCATATATATCCATTTTCCTTGATAACCAAGTTATTAAACAGGCATGAGAATATGAGAACACTCATTATGATAACCTTATTACACTTTTTGTATTCCTAGAGTTAAAAGAAGAGGAATTAAAATAGAAAGATGTCTATGACTGACATAAAATACTTATGCTTCTTCAGGTTATACAAATTTCCTGTGACTAGATACTGCCCCATGTGCACACTGCAATTAAGCCCTAAATCCTCACTCCATCATGTCTGTTTCTGAAGAGGTGGCTATATTTCTAGAATTTATTTCCCTCATTCCTTTTAGCTCAAATGTTATATAAAGCTACGGCTCTACTTACAATGTTGTTTTTTCGTAAGTAGGCAAGTGTTTGAAGGCAATTTAAATAATAAAAATGTATTCCTCATATTTGCTTACAATCTGAGTAGAAGTCCAGTGAGCTGATGATGTATTAGCATTATTTAGAATTTATAATTTTATAATTTAAAATGCTTTCAGTCACCTGCCCTCAAAGTGTGTCTGTACACATTATCACCAACAGAATTTTAAGAGCCTATTCAATAAAACTAGTAAAATGAAAAAATGATTTCACATTTACTATGACTTTTTACCCTCTACATCTCTGGATAAATGATGCCAACTTTTGGTACATTCAGTACTCAAGGAAAAGTAGATGGCTCTTTCCTAGATGGCTGCTCTATTTATAATGAAGGACACTAAGTAGGCTGGAGTTTTCCTCATGGCTCCTTAATCTGTGCACAATGATTGTGATGCTCTGACCAGTGCTGACTGGTCCCGTGACCTATTCTGTACTGCATGCTCCTGTGTCATTGCTCAGTTGTGTGCTAAGCCACTAAGCTTAGCATCCTAAGTTTTCTTACAAACCTTGGCTTGTTTACATTTTCATCTCCCTGTGTATTAGTTTCCACAACGCAATGTTGGCCATCACCATGGCCCATGTTCAGCACTACACATTCATTTGAAGACTAGCATTTTTAGTTTCTCTCCATTTCCCCATATTCCTAATTTATGGTGGAGAATACAGAAAAGACTTTGATGAGGACGAGGATGACCTCACATTGATTTCTAGGAATGATTCTCTACTTCCATAACTGAGAATAATTATCTGTAACACAATGTTAACTTTCAAAATGGAGCTGTTTAGCCAGGTGCTGCGGCACACACCTCTAATTCCAGTGCTCAGGGAGGCAGAGAAAGGCAGATCTCTGTGAGCTTGAGGACAATCTGGTCTACAAAAAGAGTCCAGGATAGCCACAACAACACAGAGAAACCCTTTCTCAAAAAACAAAACAAAATGAAACAAACAAGCAAACCCTCTGCCCCCAAATGGAGCTGTTTGAATTATTAAATTAGGTATTTACTCCATACATCCTGTGTTCTGTACCATGGAAGTGAGTTTACACTATACAACTACTTCCAGTGTCCAAAGACACAGAATTACATGACAAATAAAAAGCAGACGTTGGAACTGGAGGAACTGCTCAGTGGGTGACATGCTTGCCATATGCTTGCAGGCATGAAGGTCTGAATGCAAATTCCCAGAACCCATGTAAAACCAGCTCAGTAGTATGTGTGATTCTAGCACTCTTGTGAGATGGTGGGGGGTGACAGGAGAATCCTGGAAGCTCATGAGTCAGCTAGCCAGAAATGTACAACAGCAAAGAGACTCTGTCTCAAACAAGGTGGGCAGATGGCGAGGATTGACATCTGAGGTTGCCCTCTGCCCTCCATAGGCGTGCTGTGGCATGTGTTCCTGCACAGATGTACTCACATCCTCTCTCTCTCTCTCTCTCTCTCTCTCTCTCTCTCTCTCTCTCTCTCTCTCTCTCTCTCTCCCCTCTCCCTCTTTCTCCCTCTCCCCCTCTCTCTCCCCTCTGTCACTCTCTCTCAGTATATATATATATATATATACTCTTTAATCTTTAGCTTTCATATATTATGAAGCTTGAAATAACAGAGCTGTTTATACACAACTCCTAGTGAACTGCAGAGGTTAAAGTGTAGCTTTCTATAATTTTCCGGTCATTTTTCATGTTACTTGTCAAAGGTGGGTTGTAAGCTCACAGTGAGTCATACAAGCCTAGTTCAGCATGAGTAAATGTCCTTACCCATTTCCAATGACACATGTGTCACAGTATATCAAAGGGGGCCCAAATATAGAGCTTCTCTTTTCAAAGCAGGAACTGAGCTTCTCTGATAACTTTATACTTTAATATCTAGTGTTTGATTACTCTACCCGTTCTATTTCTCAATATATTTAGATAAGGAAAATTAATGTGTACCATGACAGAAAATGCTGCTGAAGAATGGGAAGAACTGAAAAATGGCAAACTAATAAATATTTAGTAGATAAAACAATCTGAGGTTAAGAAAGACAGTGTAACTACTGGAATTTTACAAGTGAGGGTGATTTTATTCAAAGTTGTGTTGGGGATGGGAAAGACTGAGAACAACTCTAACCAGGCCTTTGAGTTATCATTTATTTTGAGGTGATTTTGGACTCAGAAAAGTCCTCTGTTTACAGACTGTAATAAAAGGCTCTTCCATCGTTGGTCCAAAGGATGTGTGTTCTCTCTGAAGCTGCCAGAAACTAGGTCTGGAAAAGACTGGTGAGCCTTGGGGCAACCACGTGTCCTCAACTAGAGATGCATTCCTGGAGATTTGTGGCCTTCCCATCTGGGCTGCAGGTGATGGATTAGATCAGGGATGAGGAAAAGTCCTGGATCTGAGCCCCAGGGCTCAGCAGGGGATCTAGCTGGAATAGAATGAAGACCTGCAGGCAGGCAAGACCAGGCAGGGGGATTCTTTGCAGCACACATGGGTCAGGTGCAAGGTGGGTTACACTCTGTCACACAAAGAAGGGGCACTTGTGCTTTTGAAAGAAGACGTAGAGTGAAGTTTTTACGCAGAAGCTATGTAGCAGAAGCTGTGCACAAGCACACAGACAAAAGTAAAGGTGAGGGAAGAGGAAGTTCATAAAGAAGAATAGATACATCCCATTCCATTAGCTGAAAGATGCTCACAGGGAAAATCAGCTCTTGATTCTGTTATTATGACAAGTGATATTGAATTGAAGGCTGCATATTTTATACCAGGAGTCAGAAAGAGCTGGTTTAAAGAAGGCCACCTTTAAAAGGTTGGGGTGAAATTTTAGATTGATTTACTCTTAATTTTAAATATATTTAAATATGTGCTATATTGCTTTGGTTAAAATCAAACTTTCATTTGTGTGCCATTTAAAAAGGTAAACGTACTTGAGAATCCTGTACACAATTCTTGGTGGCCAGTAGTATTCATTAATAATCTTATTCTTTGGAGCATAGATTGGACATTACACAGGAAGCTTTAGTGGGGGACAATAGTAGAATATCATTAATTTATCCTTTTACCTTATAATATTAATAACCGTGTGTGTTATGCTGGTCCTATTCTAGCTGGGAATAGACATATGACTTAACAAATCTGTCACTTCTGGAACAGACTTTAGCCTGGAATGGGATCTTGGAAACCACACTGGAGACAAAAGCCAGCAACAGAATTAGAAGAAAAATGGGCTTGAGGCTGAGAGCTGGGGAGTAATTCTCCAGCATCTCCCGCAGACAGCTTTGAAGTTTCCATTTGGGATCCAGGCAACTCCAGCTGGAAGACAGAAGAGCAGGGGAACCCGAGATCCTGGAAGCATGCAACGCTGGCTGCCCTCTACGGAAACTCATCACATTTCCCAGTACTGCAACTTCTAGGTGACATGTAAGCTACTCATAGGTGGGCAGCTGAGATGCTGGTGATTACCTGCTGCTCTTGGTAGCTTGCATTTGGAGGTGTCTGATGTTCTGAGCAACTGCCAGTTGCTTTGGGAAAATGTACAAGATCCATCCAGATGAACAACTTACCCAGTAGACAGGAGTGATAGCTGCATGAAATGAGACCCACTGCAGTATGGCCATTTGTATTTCATGCCTACCTCTCTGTTTTGTAATCTTCTTGTGGGTACATTGACTCTGAAGTATGAATTATGAAGGGAGGTCCCACACTTTTTCCTTTCTTGTTACTCTGCATTTTTTGCTGGTTTTCTTTGTTTTTTATTTTTGTTTTGTTTTGTTTTTCGAGACAGGGTTTCTCTGTGTAGCCTTGGCTATCTTGGAGTCCCTTTGTAGACCAGGCTGTCCTCGAACTCACAGTGATCCTAAAAGCTTCCTCCTTGATAACTAATTTTCAGGGTATCAGAGGTGCCATGGAAGCTCCTAAAAAAAGGAAGCAACCAACAGTCCTACCTACCTATGCTCCGTTTTCCCTATAGCAATGACCAGCCTGACATAATAACTGTGAGGGTGCAGTAGTGGCCTGTATAACTTTGTGGTAATTAACATCTCTCTAATTGGACTTAAGACTCACTCATCAAGAGAAAAATCATGCCAGGTACTGGAAGCCTAGCTGACTACTTAGGGTAGTGAAGTTAGAGACCTTGGAGAAAGACCTACAACTGCTGTTTTACTAAACCAGCACAATCTCAGCTACATTCTAAATATTTGTCCTTATACCCACAGATAAGTGTAGTCCTCACAGTCACCGAAGAAACTTAATTATTGAAAACAGCACAACTAATCAAATTACAGACTTGTGGATCCCAGTCCCAGCGGACACATCTATACAGCTGCATCTGAGGCTCAGGGATTGTTACAGAAGAGAGGGATGAAAGGTTGCAAAAGCCAGAGGATCTTGGACTTTGCTGTGAGATTGTGTCTTCTTGTAATGTCAGAAGGTATCATAATGTCTCGCCAATGTGATTACCAAAACATGAGGTGAACAAAGACAATGATAGGCATGCCAGTGTGGGAAAGTCTATTAAGCCTCAACACTATGGAAAGAATTATGGGCAGCTGAGGAATACTGGGAGTAGGAGACAGTTTTCTCCAAGGAAAGAAACACCAGTTAGTTATCCAACATCAAAAGGTCAGCCCTGAAAACATATATACAAGTAACATTATATAGATTGTAGATGTTGCCTACACACCCACACACCACCAGCACCACCACCACCACCATCATCACCACCACCAACGACAACTATTATTGAAAAAGAAGCCATGAACTTGAAAGAGTAAGGAAGGGTAGACAGGTTTGGAAGGAGGAAAAGAAGGGAGAATTGATAAAATTATATTATTGTCCTCTTTATATAAGAGCTACTGAGAAATTGAGTAAACAGGTGAAGTCAGAGCTCTGACATTCCCCAGGTACAAAGATCACTTCATTTTCAGATTTCTCTAAGCCTTCACTGCACTCCAAGACTGGGCAGCTTTTTCTGACTTGGTTTTACCAAGTGGAAATGACACTACCCATACCCTGCCACATCAAAGGAGCCGTGGGAGCAAGGAAGAGTGTTATAGTGGCTTCTCACTTCAGGAAGCAAGTATAATGATGCTATTCATGGCATTAACTGCAAAAAAAAAAACCCTATCATTAAGTCTTTGAATGTCTTATAATCATGGGTAAGAGAAGTCATACATTGGAGCTCTAGGTATGCCAGGCCCTTTGCAACCACTGTCTCTTTTAATCTTCTCAATGTGCTACAAGAACATTAACCTCAACCTTTATATTGTGCCTAGAGATCATTGCAAGGAGATAAAACAATGTGCTTGATAAGTGCTGGTTCTGGACTTGAAACTAGGCCGAGCCTGCCCCCAAACAAGTGTTCTTTCCACGATGCTAAGGGGCCTCCCTTATACCACAAGAGAACTTTGTAGCACACAAGAGCATTTCTATGGCTTATTAAAACCATCTCTCTTGGCCATGGTAACGATTATGTGAGTATAGTGATAGGAGCTTTGTTTGCGATGTTGCAGATGAGTAACCGAGTTTTGTCACCATGGGCTAGCTGGCCTGTGCACACGGCATAGCTGTAAAGTGACCGCAGAACTGGGTCATTAAGTTGGGCTCTTTTGTTCTGTCCATAGCACATTATGAAGAGATCAGTAGTTGGTATAAGGAGAGAAAAGAAGATGATTCTGTAGAAACATCAAACTTCTTCAGAAGGACTCCAAAGAAGGACCAAATAACTTGTCCCAACTTTCCCAGAATGTCTTGCGTGGTACTCAGAGCCCTACTCTTAGGATTCTCCTTAGGCCCTTGTAAGTGGGACCATTGTTTCCCACAACTTGTAAGCTTTTCAGGATCTCATAGAATTCAATAATTTCCTTTCATAGTGTCACTGTACTGTAATACCACTAGACTTCTTAGGAATAGTGGAGTCACCATTGATTTAAAGTTACCCATAGAATTGCAGTGAATAATTCCAATATCTCAGAGTTGAATTTACCCGCAGCTCAGCTTTGTACTGTGCTTTGTTTCAGTTCCCTTTGTTGTTATTATTTTAGATTCAAGGATGCTTTTTCCTCCAGTGGAGGTAGCAGCTGGTGGGTCTCAGTTTAGGTTCATAGACTTACACAGCGAACTCTCTAAAACATTAGATCTTCCATCTCAATACTCTTATATGATAGGTTTAAGGAGAGCTCAAGGCATTTTCCCACTAATGACGTCTCAAGAGGCATGTGTGTCTGTTTCTACTTGTTTGACTATAGGTTCAACAGTCCCTGGTCAATCCAGTGTTCCCTAAGCTCAGAGCCCAAGACAATTCACTGGAGTGTAGGAGGAAAACAGAAATTGTAGATCAATTGCTAAAGGATTACATTTTGTATTTTAAAATAATATGCATAACAAGTGCACGGGATGAATACGTAGCCCAGTGGTAGAGCACCTGCCTAATGTTTACAAAGCTGTGGATATGATTCTAAACTGGAAAGAAAGATCTATGTCTTTGATTAAATCTACAGTACAGAAGTATAGATACACAATTTGTGTGTGCATTGGGGTTGTTTATCAAGAGGAACTTGATAGAATTAAACAATCAACACTTCATCCCACAGGGCAGGAGTACCTCAGATTCGCCCGTGTCTGAGCTTGTGGAGAGGTGGTCTTACCTTTAGGCTGGTGGTTTTCAAAGCATGATCCTATGTACTTGGTCAGCATTGGCAACTTATGAGAATTCAGACTGTCAAGCTCCAGCCTGGAGTACTGAAGCCAAGCTTGTGGGCTTGGACCGGCAATCTATGCTTTCGTAATCCATCTTGGAGATTCTGGTGCATGACACAGGTTAGAAATTTCTGAGGAGTCTTTAAGGAGACTTACAGCTCAGGATATGACAGTGGCTTGGTCTTCTAGCATTCCAGGTTCTGACTTTCTAACAGCAGCTGTGATGCTCTGGAAGCTGGGGTTCCCTGAACACTTCTGGGGACTTTCTTCTGTCATAATGTGTGGCTAGTTTCTTTGGACTGCAATTGCTTTTAGTTTGTTACGTGTGCTCTCACTTCAACAATAGGGTTTTGTTCAGTTAAATTTAAAGTTTAGGTGACTGACAAATCATAGTTTAGTATAGTCATTTGATACAGTATTTTGGATATACTTACCTTAAAACCACTCTGAAATCCCTATTTTCACTTTTCTATTTGCCTTTGCCTTTCCTAGCCATGCACTGACATTATTTAAGATCAATATCCCCCTTTTCTTTAGGTCTTCAAAGACCCTCAGGCTAACATCAGCATCTATGTTGTGTTCTGAGAATTCAGATGCTATTGGAATTTTTAAAAAATAATTTGGCAGCTTTTACTGCTAAACCAAAACATTCTAAGGACGGAAGTAGATTTGTCATAGGATCCTGCTCCCTGGAAAAGTAATGTGTAGCCATTCGATGTTTAACCAGGTAAATAAACACATGGCCATTTGTGAAACCCAGGATCTCCAGATCAAGAAACAGGACTGGTGGCATCTCTGACACTGACTTGTGTGGCTGCCATGATGACTAGTGGGTGAGATCCTGCTTGGCACATTCAGTGACACGCTAGGGCCGAGGTGCTATGCCTGGGAGCTGATGATGAGGCAGGAGCGGCTCACCCACCTGTGCGTTCTGGACAGAATCTCAGACAAATATGCTTTTGATAGGCAACAAAAGGGAATCCTGATAACAGTGTTGAGTGTGAAGAGCCCATAGGGACAACGGGGAAGAACGGGGCTTTATATGTCACAGAGGACTAGTAAAAGACTTAACATTTGATGGTGAGTTCTGAATTTGTGGCTCACAGTTGATTCGTTCCTTTCATCTCCCCCCCCCATTTCTAATTCTTTTCCATTCCCATCATCCCTTTGCTTTAACTAGCAATGGACCCACCTCGCTGCTCTGTCCCAGGCAATCTGTAATTGCTTTGCATATGTTCTTTTTAATTTCAACCAGTTAGGAAGTTTGCGTGCCCTTGCATAGCTCCCAGGATAAGCCTGACCAAGGAAGTGAGGGGATGAAGAAAGAATGAACAGGCACAGGCATACATACGCACAGAAAAGTGGGCGTTGGGTGTATCGGCCTTTCTGATAGAGAAAATGCAGCACTCTGGAAGTTCAGCATGTTTATTATGTACAGTTGTACAGGGAAGCAGATTTTTGCATACATCTAAGCAAGGAGGCAGAGTTTATGATAGACAGCTAGACCAAAGAGACAGGGTTAGCTAATTTTCATAGGAGCTGTCTCTTTTGGGGTGCAGTCTTTGGGCAATGAACACTGGGGGAGAAAGCTATGGTGGACTTTTTTTTAATATTTTATTTAATTTAATTTTTTTTTACACAGAATCAGCATCCACACTTGGACCAGAAGATGGCTCTGACATTCTTCTGACCCTTACTCTGGTTGGGATGAACCTTGGCCATTCCCGTGGGGCTGAGGCTGGCATCCTTGACATGCCTATGCCCGATGCCAAACGCATACATTCGCTCAGGACTTCAGTTGCTCAGAGTTTCCTTCGTTCCTCACGGGAGTTTCTCTTGTTTTGTAGATGGGTGGGGCTTGGATTTGAACTTAATGTTGTTTGACCTCAGAACCTATGCCTTTCCCGTCAAAGCACAGTAATCTTGAATATGGTCTCATGCTGCCAGAGGTGGTCTTTGTTTGCTCCTCAGGTGGTCTCCCATCCGGAAGGGTGGCCTCTCTCCTGTGGGCCTGAGCCTTGGGTTGGATACTGCAGCAAAGGGTGGCTTCTACCCTTCTGGAGTCAGGTGCCACCTGAGGCGCTAGGAAGAGTCTATGGATCCCACAACTCTGTGCCAAAGCAGTCACATTTCTGCTTCTGCCTAAAAGCTCAGTTCAGAGTCTAGCTTACTGGAATTATGCCGGTTTTTCTGACTTTAGCACAGTTCCCATGAGACCTTCTTAGAAGCCTCTCTGATGCCCTGTACTCGCTTCCCTTCTGTTCCTTAGCATGGCAGACTGGACTGCACCTGCTACCAGTTGTCCACCAGTTCTCTTTGCTGTAGGAACTTGATTTGATTCAACTCCTTGTCTCTTTTCCAAGCCAACTCACCAGAAGCAGCCACACCTCAAACCTAGGAATAAGCCATGGCTGTTGGTGTCTTCTGCATCCCTCCTTTTCCTTATGGGTGGAGGGATGGACACATAGCACAGTTATGGTCAGCAGGCTAGTGGGCTAGGAAAAGTCTCTGAGAGCACTGGGGAAAATTACATTTGTCAATAAAGACATGCAGCTTATGGTACTGTTTCCTCTGCTTCTTCTTTGTCTTTTGAACTTTAAAACAGCCATGTTGTCTTCAGAAGACTGAAATGCCAATGGACAGAAACTGGATAGAAGCTCAGTTTTGACAACCTCATTGAGACACTGAACAAGCCATTCTTTAACGACCCCTACTTTGAACCTGTACCAGAGGGTAAAATCTCACTCTACAGGCAAGTCTTGTTTTTAACTAGGGTTTGCATTTGTATTACTTACAACTGCTAAGAATAGTGACTGTCTACTTTCTTTTTTGTTTGCACACCAGTCTTTGAGCTTTTGGAAAATGAGATTTTTTTCTTATATCAGTTTATGCATCATAGTGACACACTGTAATGAACACATAGTTAATACTTATCAAAATGTATATTGATTATAAGCAAGAATATGGAAATTCAATAATTTCTTCTATGAGAAAGGTGGAATCAAAGCATTAAGAGGTTTCCCACCTTCCCACAGGTCCTTCCCTGACTACAGGATGGCATAAGGACATTGCAGAGATCATTATGTGGATGCTCAGAGTATCTACCTGTAACAATACCCAGCTACCTATCACTTTAATCCATAAGTATCCAGGCATCAACAATTGCCTTTTAGTCATGTGGGATCTCAGTTGTGTAATCTGTCTTCACTGTGTTTCTTCTACCTGTGTGAGGTCGTTGATAAGGACAACAGGGACTGTCCATGCACAGAACTCCGAGTTGGTCAGGTAAATCTGGATGTCTTCTGCTGCTCATTGGGAAGACGTGTACAGCTGTCCGCTGGGTTAGTTCATGTCCTGCCACCGGTGTGAAATACCTGAGACTGCGTTACTCCTGAGAAGATTTCTTAGCCCAAGCTTCTGAGGCTGAAATTCTAAAAGTATGCTACTGGCTCTGAAGAGACATGACAAATGGCGTCATGGTAAATACATTTTCAAAATGGAGAGATCACATGAGAGCCAGAAAGGTTATGAGAACCAAAGTCCAACAGGAAGTACCTTAACCTCATCTGCTGGAGGGTACCATCTCTAATGACCTAATGGTCTTGAACTGGACCCTTCCTTTTAATGGTTCTCCACCATTTAGCATACAAAACCTTTGTGACATACTAAATCAATATCTGCCATTTACTTACATTTAATGCAGGCAATAATATCTAATTTATAATATTATTATACATGATGATTGTCATAGTTAGGGTTTCTATTGTTGTGAAGAAACACCATGACCAAAATTCAAATTGGGGTACAAAGGGTATATTGGACGTATATTTCCAGAGCACTGTTTATCATTGAAGGGAGTCAGGGCAGGAACTTGGATAGTGTAGGATCCTGGAGGCAGGAGCTGATGCAGAGGCCGTGCAGACATGCTGCGTACAGGCTTGCTTCCCTTGGCTTGCTCAGCCTGCTTTCTTATAAAATGCAGGACCATGAGCCTAGGGATGGAACCACCCATAGTGGACTGGGTCTCTCCCATCAATCATTAATTTTAAAAAAAGTTCTATAACTGCATTTTCTGGAGGCATTTTATAAATTGAGGTTCCCTCCTTTGAGGTAACTTTAGTTTGTGTGTCAAGTTGACACTAAGACTTGCCAGCACAGGGATATTGAATGTTTTGTTTTTGTTTTTGTTTTTTTTCAGACTAGGTACTCATAAATGAAAGCCATTCTTTAATTCATTTGTAAAACAGAATCCTAACAGCCGAACGCTTAATCCTTTTCAGCCTTTCTGTCATTACTCACGGTCCTCTAAGACCAGTGCCTGTCTCCTCTCCATTTCACACTTTCATCATCTGTTCTCAAATCAGCTTCTTTCATACAATCACATACACAGCGTGTGCTCTTCTACATCCTCTCTGCTCTTTGTCTTCTGTTTTATTAATGCTGTCCCTTTCCCCTGTTCTGTGCCGGGGCTTTTCACCTCTGGCACTTAGATATGATCAGATGCAAAGTTGTGACTGCCTTGAGCTAGCTTCCAGCTCCATCCAGCATCCAACTTGCCCCAGGAATGTCTGAGGGCAACACATTTGGCTGTGGCAGCAACTTGTAGGGCATCGCTGAACTGCATCTGAATTCTGCAGTCAGCGCTCTTTGAAGACCCATAGGGCATTTGGTTGAAAACATTTTTTTTGTCAACAAGGAGCTCAATTACCTATGTTCATTTCCCCAAATCTCTCTTTCAATCTGTTAAAAACATTTAGAGTCCTAGGGTTCCATTTAGAATGGAAAACTATAGCCACTTGGGAACCGTGATAGCAGAAACATTTGCTGGTTCCCCAGTGCCTGTGGAATGAATGCCAAAGCTCTTTGCAGGCAATCAGGGCTCCAAGTCCAGCCCATACCGAGCCTTTAATCAGAGCTTCTTAATCTGGGGTTGGGTGAATCCCTTGAAGTTCCAGGCAAAATTATTTGTATGTACTTTTTGTTTTTCTAGCTAGAAATTGCAAGGCTTTCATCAGTTTCTCAAAGGGTACCAAGAATAAAAATGATTAAGAACCCATTAATCCTTACCCTTGTGTCAAGTAAGGGGAAAATCTAATGCTTATTCTCACAGCATTTTTGCCTTGTGTTTTCCTGAAACCCTGGTCCTGCTGAGGCCCATCCCTACCCACGTCTTAGTCTACATCTTCCACTTTTTCTCAATGCCCATTTCCTGGCTTTTTGTTCCCTATCTTGATCATTGAAGCTGACCATCCATTCACATTAAATAATAATTAGATATCCTTTTGGTACTAACAATGTCTTGGTAGCGTCTCAGTCTGGCTTCTCTGCCGAAGCAGACTCTGGGATTGTTGTTCAAGTGTAAATGGCAGTTCTGGAGGTGATCCTAGAAAACATTAGAAGGAGAGTAACGATATTCATCATGGGTAGTTGGATAGAAATAATTATCAACAGTTGATAATGTGGCGAGCAGGATCCTAGTCACGCAGTGCAGTGTCAGCATCAGAGCTTCCCAGTGCCGGTCACAGGCCATTTCTTCACCAGTAATCCTTGCTTAGGGAAGCAGCAGTAATGGCCTAGCACATCACCTGCGCAGCACACAGGCAACATTCTCTGGCCGTTCTGAGATACCTGAGACAAGTCTGGTTGGTAGCAGTTGGAGGCTGTGCTGGGTTATATACAAAGATGGAGGATGGGAACCCACCACTGTCTGCCACATGGCTTTCCTGCTGCTTTTGGTGTTCCAGATTCTGTATTGCTCTCTTCCTGGTCTGTCTCTGGCCCCAGCTTTCTGCATCTTGCCTGGATTCTTAGTTCGTTTCCTTTGCCGATATGCACTTGTGTGTTCCTGCTGTAGACCTAGTCACAATGCAAGGGCAAGCTCATATGCTCTCGGCTCCAGAAAGCCCGCTCACAGCTACTTGCGCTAGACTGAAGCCTGGACCCTTGTGTGGTTGCTTCACAGTCCACATTTGCTTCCACCAGGTCACCGCTGGAAGCACCGCTGGAAAGCGGAATCCTAAGATTAAGTATTGTTTTTGATCCGTGTCTGAGTCCCAGAAAGAGATCAAATATTTGGCATACAGTGGGTATTTGAAAGGGATTTCTTAAGATGAAGGTCCCAGGCCTCAAGAGCATAGTTCTTTATTAGATGGTATGATGCTATTGGAAACTGGCTGTCTCATTTGCTCTCTGAAATCTGATTCTGTAGGTGGTTCAGCTAAAGGACAACGCTTTTGCTTGTAACGATCTGCTGTGACTGCTCACATTCTTCTTCTCTGGAAGTCATTGTGCTAAGGATGCCTTAGTCTCACCTCGCAGAGTGGGATGCTAAGTAATGAACCAAGCACTTACTGAGAATGAACTCTAAAAATAGCCATCTCATGGTACTTGGTAGGAACTGACTCATTCTGCTACATTTAAGTCATGTAAACTGGAATAAGCAAAATTTCTAACATATAGCTCTTTGTCACTGTGAGTGACACTCAACTCTCATGTACATGTTCTCTCACAGGGAAGAGTGGCAATAATTTCAGAAGTGGGCAATGCATCCATCAGGTTTCCTTCTAACCTCTGCTTCTCCTCCACGTCTTTCCTTTTCCAGTGGACTTGTGGAATAGGTTACATAGAACACATACTTCTGTGGGTTGCCCCACCTGCTTGGCTTTTAGATAAAACTGTTCACTTATTTTCTTTTATCTAGAGAAGGAAATGTATGTATTTTGGAGAGACACCATGAAAGTAAGTTGGCCAAAATCATCATCATTATCATCATCATCGTCATCATCATCATCACCATTATCATCATCATCACTATTGCCATCATCATCATCACCATCACCATCACCACCACCATCATTATCATCATCATCTCACCACCACCACCACCACCATCATCATCATCACTATCATCATTATCATCATTATCATCACCACCACCACCATCATCATCATCATCACTATCATCATTATCATCATTATCATCACCACCACCACCATCATGACCACCACCACCACAACCATCATCATCATTATTGTCATCTGGTGGAAATAGTGCATATAAATGGGCCCCATCTGCTTTCTGAGTACTAGTACATTCAGGAAAACACTGTATGGATTTTAAACTCTTGATTCATCTTTTGTCATCCTATCACCCTTTTCAGACACCTCCCTTAATTTAGCTTATTTTCCATTGTTTGTTTGTTTGCTTTTTGTGCCTCCTAGATTTTGATGTTACATTATCAGAGTGAAGCTGTAAGAGTTCAAGGTATGTCCACTACCAAACTTGTAGTGGTTGTCCCTGGAGAGGTAGCAGAAGTTCTTGTCCTGGGGAGTTGGGATCAGTTGCCCACAGATGCCAGTGTGATTAAGCAGAGCAGTTGTCAGGGTCAGTACAACCAATTTCCTGCATTACAAAAGGATACCTGTGGCATATGGGACACACGAATCCCAGGACGGTTAGGGATTTTGGTAACAGTAAATTGTAAATTTACTTAAAATATTGTTTAGGGTTTTTTTGTACTTTTTTGCTTGTGTTTTAGAATTCAATTGTATAAGTGTGGATTTTGTAGATAAAAATCGTGTATCCAAAAGGTTGGATACACTGGGAAGTCAAATTGAGAGTGAAGATAGAGATACTAAAATAAAATTTAAGCCATCATATATAATGAATCAGATAAGGAAAGTGGATATGTGAGCAGTAAAAAGACAGAAAGTAGTTAAAGGATGCAGTCATGGGCATATGGGGTGGAGAGGGATCTCCTGTGGTAGTCCTTTAGTTGATTCGTGGCTTATGACTAAAGGCAGGTGCACCGCTTTCAAGAGTCCCCAGTAGTCTAGATGAGAGAGTCAGACAAAAGGTCCTTGTTAATAGGCTCAGGGAGTCACTCTGTAACACTGTCCAGCCCCGGGGAACTTTTCCATAGCACGATTGTACTGTCTATAGAGACTGTAAATATTTTATGTAGTCATGCCTTTTATGAATCTCTTCTAACATCTATTTCCTATGCATCTAGATTTTACCTAAAATGAAAAACAAAACAACCCAGCCCTTAGCCCCGCCATGCCTATATGTCTTTGTGTTTCATAAGCTTATGGGATTGCTATGAGATGTCAAATGTGAAACAGGTGCTCGGGCACGGGAAGCAAAGGGGAACAGCCGAAAATTGATTCCAGTACCGTGCAAGAGACACCCTCCTCACCATTCTTCCCTTGGTACTGCCTCTGCAGCCACTGTGCTTTTGTTGTGGCTTCATTCCTTCCACACATGTGCCACATGTTAGAATCCGTGGCAGAGCAAAGGTTTCCGTGCGGGTCAGTGCATAGTCCCCTCTCGCCTCTCAAATCAGTAACCGCATATCTTTAGAGTGAGTGCATGGGTTTACTCTGAGTGGACCGCAATCCTATGCTACTTTTAAGCCTTCAAGTCTTCACCCCAAAAACTGATGATTAAAAATGCAAGCAATTGGTACACACATTCTCTACTAATGTGTTGAACTATTCACAAAAATCAACTCTAATGTGGTATTTAATAAAAGGCAGAAACTGAGATGTGATTACTGCTAGCATTGCACTGAGACCCAAGACCCTTACCACAATAAAAGCCTTTTGACTTTATAAGGGAAGTGAAATAAATGGGAAAATCTGTCCACAGGAGGTACAAAATGGAGGGGGAGTCTCAAGTTCAGCGTTGGCCTTGGGGTTGTAATCCCCATGAGATACCTGAGAACAATTATTGAGCAGACTTAACATATGTTTTCTGAACACAGGTGATGAAGCTCTCTGGGGACAACAGACAGAGCTTAGACATAGACCCGACATCTAAGAGGCCCAGGTCTCAGAAGAGAGGGATTCCAGGGTACTGCCTACCAGTACGGCATGAGGTAAATGTTTCAAGGCTCAACCCCATGTGTTGCAACGAGGCACTTGTCATTTTCGTGGAATCATTTGTGTGAATGAATCAACGATCCCAAGGAGCTTGCTTATTCCTAGTCGGCAGTCTTGATTTATATCCGATCTGTGGTAAAAGAGTAAGAAATTATGGGTTGTGGCCCATGAGATGATATCCTCCACTCCAGTTATTCCTTTTTTTCTTTTATTTTTACTTTTCATGTATTTATTTATTCATTATTCATGTATTCATGTTCAGTTACTTCCGAGATTGGGCAATACAGTGATGCACAGCCTGACCCTTGAGAGCACACAGGGCTCCAGACACAGTCTCAGGGCCTTGCATTTAGGTGTAAGGAGCATCAACCTCTCAGGCTTGTCCCTTCTTGCCACTGGTGAGTAATAGGCACAGATCTGCCACCAATTGGCAGTTTAAGGAGCCAAGAAGGTGATATTTTTATCCTCATTCTCTATTACATTTAAGACTCTAAGTTTGGTGAGACCATTGAGGTAGATTTGGTATGAAGATTTTAAGTTGGAAATAGTGCAGAAGGGGCAAAATGGAGAGGAATGCCTAAAGTTCAGCGTTGGCCCTGGGCTTGTGAGCCCATGAAACTCCTGAGCAGCCATTTGGGTATAAGGGCCTAGAGCTTGAAAGTTGCTCATCTAAGCTGGGTGGTGGTGGAGCACGTCTTTAATCCCAGAACGTGGGAGGCAGAGGCAAGTAGATCTCTGTGAGTTCAAGGGCATCCTGGTCTACAGAATGGGTTCCAGGACATCCAAAGTTATACAGAGAAACCCTGTCTTGAAAAACCAAGGAAAGATAGCTGATCTAAAGAAAATTCACATATCACATCATTATAAAAATATATTCTTAATAATGACAGGTAAGTGACTGAGTTGCACACTACTGGCGTCTCTCTGACCTCTCTGTCTCTGTCTTCCCCATGCTTCTGTCCTTTCATGACCTGAGACCTGTGTTATTCAGAAGAGATCTGCAACAAATATCTTCATGCATCTTAAGGTTTGTCTACCCAAGAGCAGAGCTCAGACTTCTTTAAGATCAGGCCAGTCTGGCAGTTTGGAAGAGTGTTTTTAGAGAATGTCAACTTTCTGATCGCTATTCTCAGAGACACAGACACAGAAAAAATAATGGTGGAACTTCTAACAGAAGTTAGTAGAGCTGGTCCATGGGGCCTCACAGAGACTAGAACCACCAACCAAAGAACATGCACTGACTGCACCAAGGTCTTCTACTCACATGTAGCTGATAGGCACATTGGTCTTCATGAGGGTGCCCTGGCAATTGGAGCAAGGCCTGTTTCTGACATGGACTCTGTTGCCTGCTTTTAGATCACTTTCCCCTAGCCGGGCTGCCTTGCTGTGCCTCAGTGGAAGAGGAAGTGCTTAGTAAGATGAAAAAGCTCAAAACCAATAAGATGAGGTAAAAAGCCCCTTTCCCAAAAGGCATTTATTTTATATTGGTCAACTCCTCCTGAGCATATAGTTGATGTACTCAGTGACACTCCACCGGAGAAAACCAAATTTTCTTTTACCAGCAAGTATCAGTTACAAGTAGCTTCTTGGTTAGGGGTGAGACTGGATGCCCACTTCCCCCCTTTCAGCACTCAGTTTGGAGTGACTTGAACGTGTACAGGTCTGATGTACATTGCTACAGTGTCTGTGAGTTCGTGTGTACACCTGTCCTGTTGCATACCAGCCCTTTTGTGTCTGGAAGAGACTGGTATTTTGCAGTCACCCGTCACTTCTGGCTCTTACACTCTCTGCTTCTGGTGGAGGAGGTGTTGGATGGAGACATCCCATTTAGGAATGCTCCAGAGCCTCCTGTTATTTGCATAATTTGGGTCTCTCTTTTAATTCCCATCCACTGTAAGAAGAGTCTTCTCTGATGAAGGCTGAGGCACTGATCTATAGGTATAGCATTAGGAGCCACTGCTATGTTCATTAAGTACAATAATTCTAGGTTTTCTTCTAGGTCAATGGCCTAGCTAGTCTCAGATTCTTGCACATTGTAGCAAGGTCAAGTGTGGGTTTCCTCTTATGGAGTGGGGCTGGGAAAGTTTCGAGGAAGTGGATAAAGAGAATTGATGTTGACCATACCAGGCACTTTACAAATCAATTAAGCCAAAGACTAAGATTTCATAAACATGGTGAGAAACAAAAGCCCTATTATTAACATGTCACACCTGTCCCTTGACAAGTTTAGCAACTATGTGTGTAATCTTAACCTTCCTCTCTCAGAAGTTGATTAAAGTATCCTCTGTGGTTAGGCATTTTCTACTCTGTGCAAGAGCTTCTGGGAAATACTCTTTTCCATCCCATTGCATATTATTTCATATTGTGTGATTTTTTTGCCACATTGTAATAACCATGTGCTATTATGTCACAAAGAGAGACTTTACCCAACTTGTGGTTATAATTTCCTTGGTATGGATGAGAAACTTAGAACTGAGACAGTAGGAAACTCAGGGTTGCCCCGACAGTATCCACTGTGGCAAGATGGCACCCATCCAGCTGTCTTAACGCCCCCCAGGTTGGTCTGTCTGCATGTGCGCATAGCTTCCCTGGTTATGTTAGTTGAAAACGTGAGGTTTCTGAGGTTGGCCAGCATGAGCTTCCACCAACCTCATTATCAGTTCTGTATCTAGGGTAGTTAATCAGCTTCGTTTCAATTTCATCTATAAAATAATACGGCTAATAATGTTAAGGAAACTCAATGAGCTAAAAATATTAGCTATTGCTAACCATTGTTTCCTCCCCCAGGTTTCCTCTCATTTCTATCTGCCTTACTTCGGCCTCGGATTGTGGTGCTGAAGACACTGCACTATCTCAGGCTAGACTGTACAATCTGGAGCCAGCCTGGCCGATACCACAAGAAGTCTCAGGATCATCCCCTTTGTTATTTGAAACTTCTGCTCATGATGGTCCGTGGTTGTTCTTAGGTGATTAGAAGATATGGTTTAAATAGTTACCCATCCTTGCCTAGTGGTCAGTATTCAGATCATGCCAACTTTTTTTGATCAATAATCAGAGAACAGAAATAATTAGCAGAATATGAACTAGAAAATTCAAGGACTGAGAAACTGCATGCATAGGTAGACAAGGTACAGATAACACATGAAAATAGAGCTTAGGCCTATAAGGCAAATGGAAAGTAGAAGCCAAGCTCCATGCAGCTCTGCAGAAATTGGCTCAGGACTTGATCACTAACTGCTGCTTTCCTCATTCGTTGACCCCAATCCCCAACCCAAGGAAAATAAGTGAAAGTAAAATATGCTTCCCAAACCAGTGACATAAGATGCCTCCTTATAGAGCCCGCTTTAGGCTTCTCTACCTGACAAGCTATGCACACCTGAAACCTTGCCTATTTTCACTGAAAATATGTCTGTTTCTCTGTCCACCTTCATGTCTCTGCCAAGTGCAAGTGTTAGCAGACTGACTCTTGCTACAACAATATAATAAATAAATAAATAATCAGTCATCAATCAATATAAGTAAATCCAATCTGGACAGTCTTCACTTACTTCTGCAGTTTTTCTGCAGGTTATATTAACATTTGGGCTACGCTGCCCATCATTTTGGGACACAACTTTTGAGCAAGTGCTGGACATACAGAAGCTTTTATGTCTGGCTTCTTCTAATTTGTCTGCTAAACACCTACAATGGTGCATATGTGTGGCTCTGAAATCTACCCAGTGGTGTCGGTTTTTTAAATATATTTCTCAGGTTGGTTCCCAGGTTTTGCTTTCATCATGAAATCATGACATCTCTTCTCAGTTAGTCCCTACTCTCTCCTCTGCTCCCGTCCCCTCCTGTGATCCCTCCCCTCCTCTGCTCCCTCCCCTCCTCCTCCTCCCTCTTCCCTCTTCTCCTATCCCCTTGCAGTGCCCTGCTACCTTGTAAGGACCTACAGGCTTGCTTTGTGAGCCAGTGTCCTAGACTCATGGTTTGTGCTTCTTATATGATCTGAATCCATACAAACAAACTTAGTTCTAGGTGATCAATAAAACTATGCAAGCTTCGTTCACTATATAGATGGTTTAAGATCTTGGTTTATGTTTAAAAATGTGGTTTCTTTTAGTTGTATGCCTGCTAACTGTGCTGTATTTAGAGGCAGGTAACTATCAGGTTAGAGCTTTGAGATCTACCAAGTCCCAAAGCTTCTTTTTTTTTTTTTTTCCCAGACATGGTTTCTCTGTGGAGACTTGGCTGTCCTGGACTCACTCTGTAGACTAGGCTAAGCTTGAACTCACAGCAATCTGCCTGCCTCTGCCACCCAAGTGCCGGGATTAACTGCGTGTGCCACCATGCCTGGCATCATATTTTTTAAAACCAGATATCAACAGACAATGGGTTAAGTATTGGAATTTTCAATGTCTGGGGAAAAACCCTCTACATTCTATCTGTATTTTCACTGTTCTTCCAATATCTTATTTGCATTTTCTTAATATGCTTAATTCTCTAAGTAGTACAATTTTATTATGGAGATTTGGATTGTCATCAAACATTTGACATGATTGTAGGACAGAAAATATATTCACTTGAAAGATGATTAAATTAAATTAAAAGGAATTGAGCATCTTAGGTTCAGTGGATGCAATTAGTTTCTGGTGACGGGGGTCAAAACCAGGGCCTTTGTGCCTTCTAAGCAACTGTGAAATGTTTTCTTTGATTGTTACAAACATTTTGTAGGAATCATTATTTTAAATATTCTATAAGATAATATGAAAACCTCAAAAACTGTTCTGCTTCTATTATCTGAATATTCTGGAAAGATTAAAGAAACCAATGGCATTCTTAATTTAATTTCAAGATAATTTTCAAATATCCTAATAACTCTCAAATTCTATTAGCCAAAGATATTTCTGTTAGAATTTGTGGTCAAATGATGTATTTCCTTATAGATAATCATTTAGCTCAACGTGAACTGGTAAGTGGAAAATTCATAGATTAATTGATTTTATTTCTAATACTTGACCCTGTCAAATGTGTATGAAAACATAACTTATCCATGTCAGCAACACACATAACACTATTATTATGTTATATTTACCTTCCTGCAACATTTATGCTAAGCAACCTTTTCATGATTCTCAGTCAGAAGATTTTATGTGGAACACACTTTAGCAAAACAAAATAAAACTCAAAACCAGCACCTAAGTGCTAGGACATACATTTTTGGTTGCTGTTTCCAACTCCATAATCTGGTAATACTTAATTACACAGGCCCTAACTCTAGAGCAGTTACACATAATTTTTAAATTATGTTTTTATTTATTCTTTAAGAATTTAATATATTTTTCCCCTTCTCCCAAGTCCCCTTAGACACCTCCAGCTCTCTAACCAAAGTTTATAATCTTTCCTAAAAATAAAACATAACAAACTCATGGAGACTAGGTTGTGTTGGCTGACACCTTGAGCATGGGAGCCTTCCCTGGAGTCAGGTTAATATACCCAGTGTCACTACATGGCAGAAAGCTTATTTTCCCTCTTTGAGTAGCAGCACTTGCAAATAGAGTTTTAGCTAGAAGTAGGACATCATGCTGATCTCTGTTCTGCCATCATTTTGTCTGGCTTGAGCTCCGGCAGGGCTTGTGCATGCTACCATAGTCTCTATGAGTTCATGTGCTCATCTGCCATGTTGTGTCTGGAAGACGCTCTTTCCTTCTTGAACACATCCTGTATGTCTGGCTCTTCCATTCCTCTGTCACACAGACCCCCGAGCCTTGAGGGTGGGAGTGTGATATAGACTTCCCATTTAGGGCTGAACATTCCAAAGTCCCTCATTCTCTGCATGTTGACCAATTATGTTAATTACTGTCCACCGCAAGAAGCAGTCTCTGTGGTGAGAGCTGAGAAATGCACTGATCCTTGGTTTCTGCAATGTCATCAGGCATTGGTTCACTGTTACATTCACCTAGCAAAAACAAGAGTTGTAGGTTTTTCTGTAGGACTCATGACCTTTCTAGCCTCATGTTCATATGTCAAATATGCAAAGAACTCAAAAAAACTGAATTTCAGGGAAAAGAGCCCAATTAAAAACTGAGATAGAACTAAATAGACAATCCTCAAAAGATGATACTCTAGTGGATGTAAAACACTTAAAAATCCTTACCAATCAGGAAAATACAAATTAAAACTACTTTGATATTTCATCTTACTCTAGCCAGAACAGTCAAGATTAATAAAGCAAATGAAAATACAAACTGACAATTTGTGTAAAGAGGACCATTTATTCATTGCTGGTGTGAACACAAACTGGTACAGACCTATGGAAATCAGTGTGGTGGTTCCTTAAAAAACTGAAAATGGATCTATCACAAGATAAGGCTACATGACTCCTGAGAACATATTCAAAGCACTCTACATCTTAACTACAGAGACACTTGCTTATCTGTGTTCATTGCTATTCTGCTTACAGTAGCCCAAAATTGGAAACAACCTAGATATCCACCAATTGATGAATGGATAGTAAAAATGTGGTATGTGTGCACAACTGAATAGTATTCAGCTGGTAAAAAGGCAGAATTATAAAATTATAAATGGGAGAGATCCAAGATGGCGGTGAGCAGTGTGGACTGTGTTTAGAAGCTCCAGTAAACAATTCAGGGAATTGCACAGATTTCTGAACCAGGAACACCAATGTGACACAGGCTGGGTGGAGCGCTCAGTTTCACCTGAGGTGCTAGCTCAGCTCAGTGTGCAGTTCTGCTGCTCTGACGCAGGCTGAGGTCAGCACGCAGATTCGGCCCAGAGTCCCTAGCTGGACTTGCCAGGAAGGTTGGGCCCAGAGATACTAGCTGAGCTTTGCGCACAGGCTCGGCAGCCCTGAGACTCTGGCTGGACTCTCCACTCAGTTTAGGCCCGGAGTCCTGGGCTGAATTCAGCGCACAGTGTGGATCCAGATTCCCTGGCTGAGCTCGATGCACAATTCCACCCTGGACACTCAGGTGGAGCTTGGCGTGCAGAGTCCCTAACTCTGCTTGGCAGACAGGTTGGGCCTAAAGACTCTAGCTGAACCTTTGGCATAGTCCCGGCTCTAAGACTCTGGTTGGACACAGTGTGCAGTTGGAATCCAGAATTTCTGGCTGAGCTTGGCACACAGTTCGGTCCCTGAGTCTCTAGCTGACCACAGCATGTGCATTGGGCCAAAAACCCCTAGCTGAGCTTGGTGCACATTCCCAGCCCAAAAATTCTGGCTGGACTCTGCATGCATTCTGGGGCCAGAGTCCCTAGGGGAGCTCAGTGCGCGGATTGGGCCCAGAGTCCTTAGCTGAGCTCAGCAGACGGTTTGGGCCCTGAGAATCTAGCTAAGCTCGGCACGTGGTTCGGGCCCAGTGTACCTTGGTGGACTTGGCAGGGGACCCAGAAGGCTGTGGATACTTTGGCCTGACCCAACGCTCATCAGAGACCCAGAAGGATTGCAGGACCCACAGTACAGGGGAGCTGAGGATCACTGGCTGTGAGAGTCCAACATGACAGGGCTAGCCTCCTGCCATCCACATCAGTGAAGCATCAGAGCTTCCAGCCTAGGGAAATGGTGAGAAAACAAATGAATCTATCATCAGACCCCCTCCACCCAACTCTGGAAGCTACCCAACAAAAACAGAGACAGCAAGACATCTAAAGGACAGCGGGAAAAGCATACGCAATAAACCCCAAAACAACATGGCATCTCCAGTTTTCAGCTATCCCAAAGAAAACAACCCAGAGACCTCAAACACAACAGAAATACAAGAAAATGACCTCAAATCCTTAGTAATGAGGATGATAATGGAGGAAACAAATAAAATTTGTAATCAAATGCAGGAAGACACAGCCAAACAGGTGAGAGACATAAAAGAAGCACATAGAGTGGAACTGGAAAAATTTCAGGAAAATGCAAACAACTAGATGCAAGAAAGAAATAAAAAAACAGTTCAAGCTCTGAAGACCTATAAAGAGGCAATGGAAGTAACTCAGGAATATACAAACAATCAGATGAAAGAAATAAAAAAATCGGTTCAAGATCTGAAGATGAAAATGAATTCAATGATAAACACACAGTCAGAAGAAAAACGAGAATGTGAGACCTCAGAGAAGAAGGCGAGCAACACAGAGGTGAGCTTTTCCAACAGAATCCAAGAGATGGAAGAACGAATCTCAGGTCTAGAAGATAAAATCACAGATCTTGAAGCAACCATTAAAGAAAATGCCAAATCTGGAAAACTCCTGACACAAAACATACAAGAAATAAAGGACACCATGAAAAGAAGAAATCTGAGGATAATAGGCATTGAAGAAAGAGAAGATATCAGACTCCAAGTCCCAGAAACTATTCTCAACAAAATCATAGAAGAAAATTTCCCCAATCTAAAGAAAGAGATGCCTATAAACATACAAGGGGCATACAGAACACCAAATAGAATTGACCAGAAAAGAAAAACTGCCTGTCACATAATAATCAAAACACAAAACATACAGAATAAAGAAAAGATATTAAAAGCAGCAAGGGAAAAGGGCCAAATAACATTTAATGGCAAACCTATCAGAATTACACCCGACTTCTCAGCAGAGACCATCAAAGCCAGAATGGCCTGGACAGAGAACCTGCAAACCCTAAGAGACCACAGATGCCAGGCCAGACTACTTTACCCAGCAAAACTATCAATAACCATTGATGGAGAAAAAAAAATTCCATGACAAAAACAAATTCAAACAGTACCTATCCACAAATCCAGCTTTACAGAAGGTACTAGAAGGAAAACTCCATCCCAAAGGGTCAAGCTACAACCAAAACTACTCAGGAAATAGATAACTATACCATGGAGAAAACACAACTACACAAATGCTCGACTGGAACCAATATCAAAATTAAGACTCTTAACAGTCACTGGTCATTAATATCTCTCAACATTAATGGTCTCAATTCTCCAATAAAAAGACACAGACTAACTGAATGGGTGCATAAACAAGATCCAACCTTCTTCTGCATTCAAAAAACACATCTCACCCATAACAATAGGCATTACCTCAGGGTAAAAGGTTGGGAAAAAATATTCCAAGCAAATGGTCACAAAAAGCAAGCAGGCGTAGCCATTTTAATATCGAACAAAATAGACTTTCAACCAAAATTAATCAAAAGGGATGAGGACAGACAATTCATACTCACCAAAGGTAAAGTCAACCAAGATGACATCACTATTCTGAACATCTATGCTCCCAATACAAGGGCACTCACATTTGTAAAAGATCTGCTAAAAAAGCTTAAACCACACATTGATCACCACACAATAATAGTGGGAAACTTCAACACCCCACTCTCACTGATGGATAAGTCATTGAAACAGAAACTAAGCCGATAAATAACATCATTAACCAACGCCATGGGTCAAATGGATCTAACAGATATCTATAAAACCTTTCACCCAAACAAGAAAGAATATACCTTCTTCTCTGCACCCCATGGAACCTTCTCCAAAATTGATCACATCATAGGTCACAAAGCAGGCCTCAACAGATACAAGAGGATTGAAATAATACCTTGTATCCTATCAGATCACCATGGGCTTAGGCTGCAATTAAACAACAACAGAAATAACAAAAAGCCTACATGTACGTGGAAACTAAACAACTCTCTGCTAAATGACACCTGAGTCAGGGAAGAAATAAAGAAATCAAGGAGTTTCTGAAATTCAATGAAAATGAAGGAACAACATACCCAAATTTGTGGGATACATTGAAAGCAGTGCTAAGATGAAAATTCATAGCACTAAGTGCCTGTAAGCAGAAATTGGAAATATCACACATAAGCATTTTAACAACACAAGTGGAAGCCCTAGAAAAAAAGAAGCAGAAACACCCAAAAGGAGTAGACATCTGGAAATAAGCAAACTCAGCACTGAAATTAACAAATTAGAAACTAAGAACACAGTCCAAAGAATCAACAAAACCAAGAGCTGGTTCTTTGAGAAAATGAACAAGATAGACAGACTGTTAGCCAAACTAACTAAAAGGCAGAGAGACAGTATTGAAATCAACAAAATCAGAAATGAAAAGGGAGACATAACAACAGACACTGAAGAAATACAAAGAATTATAAGATCCTACTTTGAAGGCATATATGCCACAAAATTTGAAAATCTAAGGGAAATGGACGATTTTCATGATGAATTTCACTTGCCAAAGTTGAGTGAAGAACAGATAAACAAGCTAAATAGTCCCATTTCCCCTACAGAAATAGAAGCAATCATTGATAGTCTCCCAACCAAAAAAAAAAAAAAAGCCCAGGGCCAGATGATTTCAGTGCAGAATTCTACCCAGAAGGTGCTCCAGCACACAGTAAGAAAATTTGCTCAACCATGTTCATATCAGCCTTATTCATAATAGCCAGAACATGGAAACAGCCTAAGTGTCCCTCAGTAGAAGAATGGATATAGAAACTGTGGTACATATACACTATGGAATACTAATCAGCTATCAAAAACAAGGAATTCCCGAAATTTGTGTACAAATGGATTGAGCTAGAAACGATCATACTGAGTGAGTTAACCCAGAAGCAGAAAGACTCAAATGGTATATACTCACTTATATCTGCATACTAGCCCAAGGGGCATGTCCCATGAAAGCCTTCACTTACCAGAAACTGGGACAGAGGGGAGGATATCCTATTGGGACTCTAGATGAGAGAAGCATGGGGGAATAGCAAAGTATGAGGTTCCAGAGGGTCCTAGAAACCTACAAGAAGAACATTATGATAACCAGATTTGGGCCCAGGGGTCCCACTCAAACTAAGGCACCAGCCAAGGACAATACAGGTGGTAAACTTTCAACCCCTAACCAGATCTAGCCAATGGTCAGAACATTCTCCACAGCAGAGTGGAGAGTGGGATATGACTTTCTTACGTACTCTGGTGCCTCACATTTGACCATGTCCCCTGGAGGGGGAGACCTGGTGGCACTCAGAGGAAGGATAGCAGGTTACCAAGAAGAGACTTGATACCCTATGAGCATATACAGGGGGAGGTAATCCCCCTCAGGAACAGTCATAGGGGAGGGGAATAAGGGGAAAATGGGAGGGAGGGAAGAATGGGAGGATACAAGGGATGGGATAACCATTGAGATGTAACAAGAATAAATTAATAAAAAAAGAGATATAATATAAATAAAACAGATATATATATATATATATATATATATATATATATATATATATATATATCAATAAAAAATAAAAGTTGGAAAAAAAAAAAGAACCATTCCATGTGACATAACCCAGACCCAGAAGTACAAATATTGGATGTTGTCTCGCATTTGTAGATGTTAGCCTTCATACTTTAGATATGTATACTTCATCCAGAATACTCACAGAAGTTAGGTAGTTAGTAAGGGAATGGTTGGAAGAGTTGTTCTTCCAAAGAAGGCAATTAAAATATAGTGCTGCAAATGGATAAAGGGAAAATTTGATAGGAGAATTAAGTGGGGGTGGGGATAGGACAGAGCAGTGGAGGAAATATGGAGTGGGATAACTAACATTAAGGACTTCATAAATAGCCATGTGAAGTCCATCACTATAAAAGTTCCCTAAAATATGCACACACATATAAAAAGAGTTAAAATGAAATCACCATACAATAGAAGGGAGCAGTACCTCAACTGGACTTCTTATGTCACCTAGCAAAACTTCCATCACAAGGACTGGATTAATCAATCTGAGCAGTTGTCCAATGGGGTCTCTAAAATCCTCCAAAACATCACAGACTACTGCCAGTGTTGCTGCTTACCTTCCGCAGCATGAAGATAATACTTTATTGATGAAGACAGTACATACTTTTTATGTCATTGAACATAGAGAAAACTAGCTGGCACTCAACTGTAGGTTTTGCCTCTTTCTGGATCGCTTAGCGACTGAAGATGCTGAATATTCTACTGGTGAGAATCAATCTCACTGAGCTTAGAACCCTGGGACCTACACTAATGACTCACTTGCAAGATATGCCCACTGTTACAATAGTGGCATAGCTCTTATGGGAGCATCCAACCATTTGGATTTAAGGCCTGCTCCATGAGATAGAAACCATACCTGACACTGTCAATAATTACTCCATTTTTTTTTACATGAACAATTATAGCAGTGTTGCCAAACCCCACACAAACATAAAGGAAGGACTATTAGGCATTTACCACTAACCAGTAAAAAGTATTATTATTATTTTTTTTTTTTTAATTTAAAAAAATTGTATTTATTTAGAAGTTTTCAATATGTCAAGAAAAAAGCCACTTTTTTTTTGCAATTACAGAGTGATATTAAATTAACAGAATAGCAATTATCTTTGTGTAAGCTGTATCACAGCCAACTGAAGATGGAAAACAAAACAAAACAAAAAACAAGAAAAAAAGAAAACAAACAAACAAACAAAAAACCCCTATGATCCCCATATGTAACTAATTTGTATTATGCACCAACAAGAACCTGATTTAAATTTTCATGCCAATTAAAAACCCTCAGACTGTACCAGGCAAGATCAGTAGCCATTGAAAATACTACGAGGACAGTGCCAGCTAAAGACACATCTGATAGTGTGTTAAATATACAAAAAAAGACACTGTACAGTTTAAAGCAAATCTTACACGGCTTTACATTTCATTATTATTATTTTTTAAAGGAGTGAGTTCTGTTCAGGGTGGTTAAATGCTTTATAGACAAGAAAAAAACTGTGCTTGAGCCAACTTATTCATCATCATCATCTTCCTCATCTTCATCTTCCTCGTTCTCCTCTTCCTCATTATTCTCATCATTTTCTGCTTCCTTCTTTTTCTTGCTCTCTCCATTCTTGACCACCCCCTTTTTCACTGCAATGGGCTTTCCTTTATCTCTGTATGCAGCAATATCCTTTTTGTACTACTTTTCCAGTGTGGCAGCCTTCTTATAAGGATGCTTGTAATCCATAGCAGTTTGTTTCACATCTCTTCTAGTTTCTTTGCAACATCACTAATGGATTATCCAGGGTATTCACCCTTGGTTTCAGGGTGGTACTCAGAACAGAAAAAGAAAAAGGCCAAAGGAGGCCTTTTGGGTACATTGTGGTCTTAACTTAAGAAGAAATACATTTGCTCTCAACTGTAAATACAAATATTAAGATATTTGAAATATCCCTTTTGATTTAGTGGTATCAGTCATTTAGAAGTAGTGAACTCTATTATTTTCAAATAGTAAAACTTTGCTCTTTCTGTATTATTTTCAAGATCTTAGATTATCCCCAGAATTTATCTGTGAATGAATTGATTCATTGTTTGGGTCTATTAGAAAGAGTGAGAAACTTTAAATTCTGAGGTTTAGTGGGAAATCTGATATCACTGACACTTCCTAAGGATCAAATTTGTATCCTGTCCTTGTTTCCTTAGCTATGAGGTGATCAATTTGTTCTTTGTCTGTGTCCATAATGTTTTATTTCAATAGACCCAAAGCAATGGTGCCCGTGCACCATAGACTAGATCTCCCCAAGCTAAAAACGCAATTAAGGTTTACCCTTCTTTGTCTTGTGTTTGTTACACATTGGGAAGCTACCGTCACTGAAGTGTACTTTGGGGAAGTAATATGCCTCTTAAGTGCTAGTTTTGAATACATTTTAAAGATTTGTTTGCACAAAATAAATTCGAGTATTTAAATCATTTCTAAATGTTCCACATACTTTCAAAAGAAAGATGTACACACTATAATTTGTATGTGTGTTCATATGTATTACATATCTAAATATATATCATCAGTTTTAATTTTTATACTCAGTAGAAAGTACTGAACACTAGCTATACATTATGTATGAGAAAATTTTTAAAAATAATTATCATAAATGTGTTGCACTTAAAGAGTACGTGTATACGCATATTAGGAATTTACTTTGTTTGCACTAATTCTCACTATCCTCCCTTGCTGGAACAATGACTTTAAAGAATGTATTCCCTCCCCTCTTTTTTTTTTTTTTTTTTTTTTCCATTTTTTTTATTATTAATTTATTCTTGTTACATCTCAATGGTTATCCCGTCCCTTGTATCCTCCCATTCTTCCCTCCCTCCCATTTTCCCCTTATTCCCCTCCCCTATGACAGTTCCTGAGGGGGATTACCTCCCCCTCTATATGATCATAGGGTGTCAAGTCTCTTCTTGGTAACCTGCTGTCCTTCCTCTGAGTGCCATCAGGTCTCCCCATCCAGGGGACATGGTCAGAGGTGTGGCACCAGAGTGTGTGAGAACGTAATATCCCACTCTCCACTTTACTGTGGAGAGTGTTCTGTCCATTGTCTAGATCTGGGTAGGGGTTTAAGGTTTACCGCCTGTATTGTCCTTGTCTGGTGCCTAGTTTGAGTGGGACCCCTGTGCCCAAATCTGCCTATCATAATGTTCTACTTGTAGGCTCCTAGGACCCTCTGGGTCCTTCTACTTTGCCTTTCTCTCATGAATCTCACATCTAGAGTCCCACTAGAATGTCCTCTCCTCTGTCTCTGTTTCCTGGTAAGTGAAGGCTTTCGTGGGACATGCCCGTTGGGCTAATATGCAGATATAAGTGAGTATATACCATTTGAGTCTTTCTGCTTCTGAGTTAACTCACTCATTATGATCATTTCTAGCTCAATCCATTTATCCACAAATTTTGGGAATTCCTTGTTTTTAATAGCTGAATAGTATTCCATAGTGTATATGTACCACAGTTTCTTTATCCATTCTTCTACTGAGGGACACTTAGGCTGTTTCCATGTTCTGGCTATTATGAATAGGGCTGCTATGAACATGGTTGAGCAAATTTTCTTGCTGTGTGCTGGAGCATCTTCTGGGTATATTCCAAGGAGTGGAATAGCTGGGTCCTGAGGAAGCCCTATTCCCATTTTTCTGAGATAGCACCAGATAGATTTCCAAAGTGGTTGTACTAGTTTGCATTCCCACCAGCAATGAAGGAGTGTTCCTCTCTCCCCACATCCTCGCCAGCATGTGGTGTCGCTTGAATTTTTGATCTTAGCCATTCTGATGGGTGTAAGATGGAATCTCAGCGTTGTTTTGATTTGCATTTCCCTGATGATTAAGGAGGTTGAGCATTTCTTTAAGTGTTTCTCAGCCATTTGATATTCCTCTGTTGAGAATTCTCTGTTTAGTTCCATGCCCCATTTCTCGATTGGGTTATTTGGTTTGGTGGTATTTAATTTCTTGAGTTCTTTATATATTTTGGATATTAGACCTTTGTCAGATGTGGGGTTAGTGAAGATCTTTTCCCAGTCTGTAGACTGTCGCTTTGTACTCTTTACGGTGTCATCTGCCTTACAGAAGCTTTTCAGCCTCATGAGGTCCCATTTATTAATTGTTGACATTAATGCCTGGGCTGTTGGTGTTCTGTTCAGGAAGTTGTCTCCTGTGCCAATATGTTCCAGGCTCTTCCCCACTTTTTCTTCTAAGTGATTTAGTGTCTCTGGTTTTATGTTGAGGTCTTTAATCCACTTAGATTTGAGTTTTGTACAAGGTGACAGATAGGGGTCCAGGTGCATTTTTTTACACATAGACATCCAGTTAGACCAGCACCATTTGTTGAAGATGCTATCCCTTTTCCATCGAATGGATTTGGCTACTTTGTCAAAAATCAAATGACCATATGTGTGTGGATTCATATCTGGGTCTTCGATTCGATTCCACTGATCAACCAGCCTGTTGCTGTGCCAGTACCATGCAGTTTTAATTACTATTGCTCTATAGTACAATTTGAGATCAGGTATGGAGATTCCTCCAGAGAACCTTTTATTGTACAGGATTGTTTTAGCTATTCTGGGTTTTTTGTTTTTCCATATGAAGTTCAGAATTGAACTTTCAATGTCTTTAAAAAATTGTGTAGGTATTTTGATAGGGATTGCATTGAATCTGTAGATTGCTTTTGGTAGGATGGCCATTTTTATTATGTTAATTCTCCCTATCCATGAGCAAGGTAGATCCTTCCATCTTCTCATGTCATCTTCAATCTCTTTCTTTAGGGATTTGAAATTTTTTTCAAACAGGTCCTTCACTTGTTTAGTAAGAGTAACTCCTAAGTACTTTATATTACTTGTGGCTAATGAGAAGGGTGTAGTTTTCCTAATTTCTTCCTCTGCAAGCTTGTCATTTGTGTATAGGAAGGCTACAGACTTTTTTGAGTTAATTTTGTATCCAGCCAATTTGCTGAAGGTGTTTATCAGCTGTAGGAGTTCTCTGGTGGAATTTTGAGGGTCACTTATGTAGACTATCATATCATCTGCAAATAGGGATAATTTGACTTCCTCCTTTCCCATTTGAATACCCTTGATCTCCTTATGTTGTCTTATTGCTCTGGCTAGAACTTCGAGTACTATATTGAAGAGATATGGAGAGAGTGGGCAGCCTTGCCTTGTTCCTGATTTTAGAGGAATTTCCTTGAGTATCTCACCATTTACTTTGATTTTGGCTATTGGCTTCCTATATATAGCCTTTATTATGTTGAGGAAAGTGCCTTGTATTCCCGATCTCTCTAAAACTTTAAACATGAATGGGTGTTGGATTTTATCAAATGCTTTCTCTGCATCCAAAGAGATGATCATGTGGTTTTTTGTTTTCAGTTTGTTTATGTGGTGGATTACATTGATGGATTTCCGTATATTAAACCATCCCTGCATGCCTGGAATGAAGCCTACTTGGTCATGATGAATGATATCTCTGATGTGCTCTTGTATTCGTTTTGCAAGTATTTTATTTAGTATTTTTGCATCGATGTTCATCAGAGAAATTGGTCTGAAATTCTCTTTCTTTGTTGAGTCTTTGTGAGGTTTAGGTATCAATGAGACTATGGCCTCATAGAATGAGTTTGGTAATGTTCCATCCCTTTCTATCTTTTGGAGTAGTTTGAAGAGTATCGGTATTAACTCGCCCTTGAAGGTCTGGTAGAATTCAGCACTGAAGCCATCTGGCCCTGGGCTTTTTTTGGTTGGGAGACTATCAATGATTACTTCAATTTCTGTAGGGGAAATGGGACTATTTAGCTTGTTTATCTGTTCTTCATTCAACTTTGGCAAGTGAAATTGATCAAGAAAATCGTCCATTTCCCTTAGATTTTCAAATTTTGTGGCATATATGCCTTCAAAGTAGGATCTTATGATTCTTTGTATTTCTTCAGTGTCTGTTGTTATGTCTCCCTTTTCATTCCTGATTTTGTTGATTTCAATACTGTCTCTCTGCCTTTTAGTTAGTTTGGCTAAAGGTCTGTCTATCTTGTTGACTTTCTCAAAGAACCAGCTCTTGGTTTTGTTGATTCTTTGGACTGTTTTTTTAGTTTCTAATTTGTTAATTTCACCCCTGAGTTTGATTATTTCCAGGCGTCTACTCCTTTTGTGTGTTTCTGCTTCTTTTTTTTCTAGGGCTTCCAGTTGTGTCATTAAGGTGTTTATGTGCGATGCTTCCAATTTCTTTTTAAAGGCACTTAGTGCTATGAATTTTCCTCTTAGCACTGCTTTCAGTGTATCCCACAGATTTGGGTATGTTGTTCCTTCATTTTCATTGAATTTCAGAAACTCCTTGATTTCTTTCTTTATTTCTTCCCTGACCCAGGTGTCATTTAGCAGAGAGTTGTTTAGTTTCCACATACGTGTAGGCTTTTTGTTATTTCTGTTGTTGTTGAATTGCAACCTAAGCCCATGATGATCTGATAGGATACAAGGTATGATTTCAATCCTCTTGTATCTGTTGAGGCTTTCTTTGTGAACTACGATGTGATCAATTTTGGAGAAGGTTCCATGGGGTGCAGAGAAGAAGGTGTATTCTTTCTTGTTTGGGTGCAAGGTTCTATAGATATCTGTTAGGTCCATTTGACCCATGGCATTGGTTAGTGATGTTATTTCTTGGCTTAGTTTCTGTTTTGATGACTTGTCCTTCAGTGAGAGTGGGGTGTTGAAATCTCCCACTATTATTGTGTGGGGCTTGATGTGTGGTGTAAGCCTTTTTAACAGATCTTTTACAAATGTGGGTGCCCTTGTATTGGGAGCATAGATGTTCAGAATTGTGATGTCATCTTGGTTTACTTTACCTTTGATGAGTAAGAAGTGTCCATTCTCATCCCTTTTGATTAATCTTGGTTGAAAATCTATTTTGTTCGATATTAAAATGGCTACGCCTGCTTGCTTCTTGTGTCCATTTGCTTGGAATATTTTTTTCCAACCTTTTATCCTGAGGTGATGCCTATCATTATGGGTGAGATGTGTTTCTTGGATGCATAAGAATGTTGGATCCTGTTTATGCACCCATTCAGTTAGTCTGTGTCTTTTTATTGGAGAATTGAGACCATTGATGTTGAGAGATATTAACGACCAGTTACTATTAAGAGTCTTAATTTTGATGTTGTTTTCAGTTGAGCGTTTGTGTAGTTGTCTTTTTGCCATGGTATAGTTATCTATTTCCTGAGTAGTTTTGGTTGTAGCTTGACCCTTTGGGATGGAGTTTTCCTTCTAGTACCTTCTGTAAAGCTGGATTTGTGGATAGGTACTGTTTGAATTTGGTTTTGTCATGGAATATTTTGTTTTCTCCATCAATGGTTATTGATAGTTTTGCTGGGTAAAGTAGTCTGGCCTGGCATCTGTGGTCTCTTAGGGTTTGCAGGATCTCTGTCCAGGCCCTTCTGGCTTTGATGGTCTCTGCTGAGAAGTCGGGTGTAATTCTGATAGGTTTGCCATTAAATGTTATTTGGCCCTTTTCCCTTGCAGCTTTTAATATTTTTTCTTTGTTCTGTATGTTTTGTGTTTTGATTATTATGTGACGGGCAGTTTTTCTTTTCTGGTCAATTCTATTAGGTGTTCTGTATGCCTCTTGTATGTTTATAGGCACCTCTTTCTTTAGATTGGGGAAATTTTCTTCTATGATTTTGCTGAGAAGAGTTTCTGGGCCTTGGAGTCTGATATCTTCTCTTTCTTCAATGCCTATTATCCTCAGATTTCTTCTTTTCATGGTGTCCTTAATTTCTTGGATGTTTTGTGTCAGGAGTTTTCCAGATTTGGCATTTTCTTTATTGGTTGCTTCAAGATCTGTGATTGTATCTTCTAGACTTGAGATTCGCTCTTCCATCTCTTGGATTCTATTAGAAAAGCTCAGCACTGAGTCATTCACCTTCTTCTCTGAGGCCTCACGTTCTCGTTTTTCTTCTGTCTGTGTGTTTATCATTGAATCCATTTTCATCTTCATATCTTGAACAGATTTTTTAATTTCTTTCATCTGGTTGCTTATGTTTTCCTGAAAAATTTCCAGTTCTACTCTATGTGCTTCTTTTATGTCTCGCACCTGCTTCGCTGCTTCTTCGTGCATCTGATTTCTAATTCTATTTGTTTCCTCCGATACCATCCTCATTACCAAGGCTTTGAGGTCATTTTCTTGTGTTTCCATTGTATGTGAGTTCTCCGTGTTGTTTTCTTTGGGATAGCTGGGAGCTGGAGACTCCATGTTGTTTTGGGGTTTTTTGCGAATGCTTTTACGCTGTCCCTTAGACATCTTGCCGTCTCTGTTTTTGTTGGGTAACTTCCAGAGTTGAATGGATGGAATCTGATGATAGATTCACTTGTTTTCTCACGATTTCCGTAGGCTGGAAGCCCTGATACTTCACTGGTGTGGATGGCAGGAGGTTAGCCCTGTAGTTTTGGGCTCTCACCACCAGTGATCCTCAGCTCCCCTTTGCTGTGGATCCTGCAATCTTTCTGGGTCTCTGAGTGATCGTTGGGTCAGGCCAAGGTAATCACAACCTTTTGGGTCCCTTGCCAAGTCCCACCAGAGATACTGGGCCCGAGCCACGTGGCGAGCTCAGCTAGTTTCTCAGGGCCTGAACCGTCTGTCACAGCAGGAGAACTGCGATTGCACTGAGCAATCACCCCGGGTGGAAGTGAGTGCTCCACCCACCCCGTGTCACCGCAGGAAAACCAAGGCTGCTTGAGCAAGCACCCAGGGTATAACTGAGTGCCCCGCCCAGCCCGCGTCACAGCAGGAAAACTGTGGCAGTGCTGCGCACTCACCTAGGGTAGAAGTGAGCGCTTCTCCAGGTTTGTGTCACAGCAGGGAAACTGGGACCTTGATGAGCAAGCACCCAGGGTAGAAGGGAGCGCTCCACCCAGCTTGCGTGGTAGTAGAAAAACCAATGCTGAGCTGGGCAAGCACCCAAAGTATTACTGAGCGCTCCACCCTGCACGTGTCACAGCAGGATAATTAGGTCTGCGCTGAGCCGGAGCGCAGGATGGAAGCCGGCTCACCGCCCAGCTTGCGTCACAGCAGAAAAACCCAGGCTGCCTGAGCAAGCACCCAGGGTATAACTGAGTGCCCCGCCCCGCTCGTGTCCCAGCAGGAAAGCTGAGCTTGCGCTGAGCCGGAGCCCAGGGTGGAAGCCGGCTCACCTCCCAGCTTGCGTCACAGCCGAAAAACCAAGGCTGCTTGAGCAAGCTTCCCGGGTATAACTGAGCGCTCTGTCCCGCTCGCGTCACAGCAGGAAAACCACGTCTGCGCGGAGCCGGAGCTCAGGGTGGAAGCCGGCTCTCTGCCCCGCCTGCGTCACAGCAGGGGAGCTGCGCCTCGGGCAGCCGAGCCAGCCTCTCCACAGCCCAGCTCACTGAGCCCACCCAGGATTCTGGGGTCGAACCGTCCGCTGAGTCCAGCCTGGGTCTCAAGGCACCACGCGACCCAAATCCTGTCCAGAGTCCCCTCTCCCGCAGCAACTCCCACTGTCCACCGCACTAATCGCCTCCACTGGAAGGCTCTGAGCTGCAAACCTCAGCCACCGCCTCTGGCGCTGCCGGAGCCGCTGTGGGCACTGTTGTTCTCACCGCCGCCGCTCTGATCCGAAAAAGTCCTCGCTCCTCCTGTGTGCAGGGGCCGGCAGGTCCTCCGCACCCTGGTCCCTCCGGACCGTGGAGCACTTCTGCTGCCGTGGTGTGGGGACCTTGGTGTTCCTGGCTCAGAAATCTGTGCAATTCCCTGAATTGTTCGCTGGAGCTTTCAAACACGGTCCACACTGCTCGCCGCCATCTTGGATCCCCCAAAAGTATTATTATTTTAACAGACTTAATTCACTTTATTTTTCTTGTATAAAAACATCTATGTGGTAACTACAGCTTTAGCCTGGATCCTCTGAACAGACACTCTGGGTGTGGGTTTCCACAAAATTATCAGTGAATTTCTGATAAGGAGATTTGGGGAACACAGTCTCTTTCTAGAAGCTGGGTGTCAAGCAGTTGTAGGTCTTGGAGATGGCATCAATAGTGGCCTTGGCAAAGTTGCCCAGGATGGCAGTGCAGTTCCCGGCTGATGTGTAACAGTCATCAAATTGGCTATCATCAGTAGCTTCTTGGGCATAGGAGCAGAGACAATACTATTGCCTCCGGGGGCAGGGATGAGATGCACCAAAACAGAGCCACAGCGGCCTGTACCTTGCATAGAACAGTGTGTGGCTTGCCAATCTTGTTCTCCCAGTAGCCTCTCTGCACAGGGACAATGGAAACTCCACAGGAAAAAGGTGGACATTTTAATGTCTAGACTATGACTTTGCTTCATGGTGATATGTTAAAATTAAGGTGAGATTATCCCACATTAGCAAGTGGGGTCCTTGGCATCCAAATTAGAAAAACTAATTTCTCTTCAAAAAGTATAACAGGATAATATAAGGCCCTATAAGAGAAACTAGTGGGCTTCAACATATACATGTAAGATATTTTCTGATCTGGACCCAGTAGCATCAGCTATAGATAGAGTGTTACCTGGCATTCTCCAGAATTAGCTCCTGTGTCAAGTAAGCTCATATTTTTGCCTGCCACACTAGTCTTAAAAATTTACTTTGTAACTTACTTACAGATATGTTTTCATTACATTCATTTCATTAGACTGAACTCATAGACTGTGATAAGCAGTATGTACTTTGGGTCAAGGATCTTGCAACTTATGGCTGGCTATGTGGCTGGAAATGAGATTCTGGTCAGGGTTTCCTCTGGGCTGATAACCATATTGCATTATGGCCCCACTACTGCCTGGTAAAGCACATTCTTTATTTTGTATTTAGTGAAGTATCCTTTGGGCCTTAGGCAAATTATTTGATTATATTGATTTTTACATTTTTGAGAACAGGAAATATACAGGTCAGAACAACGGTCAGCCAAGTCTTTTCATGAGGAACCTGAGAGTAAAGGTAAGAGGCTTTTCAGCCTGTGTGATGTCTGCAGCAAGTAAAGAAACCATAGATAGGAGTAGGCAAACTGTCCTGGCGGTGCTCCAACACGTTACTCATAGAAATAGGTGGTGGCTCACTTGACCTGTTGGCCATGCTGCTGACGCTGTGTCCTTTTCTGGAACAATGAGGCTTCATACTTTAATGCACCGGGGAAATGAAGAAGACCTTGTAGTGAGTCTGTACCATGAACACCTTGCACGACTTTTGTATTTGCATTATGCATTGCTCACCAACTAATGCCTACACTGGTGCAAATAGGAAGTCAGAATTTCAGACACTTAATATCTACTGCCTGAAGTCGTCCAACGCCCACCCCACCACCTTATGACAATCACAGACTATTCTATTACTTGCTGCCTCTGGGCTTTCCCCTGCCTCTGTGCCATATTCATTCCTCACTATGGCAATGCTGGTGTAGAACTAGCAAGAGAAGCTAAGATTTATTGATAGGGAGACATATGTGTTAAGACACACACACATTCCTACATGGTAATCTCCTGAATCATAAAGTATCACCCCCTTTTCACAGATGTGGAGTGCCAAGGTAAAAAAAAAAAAAAATATATATATATATATATATATATATATATGTATGTATGTATATATAAATTGGCAAGTAAGTCAAGGATATGACCATTTTCTACAGCTCCAGTTCCCTAATTGGGACTTTATTTCCTTGACAAAGTTTATTTAAGTAACACAGGAGAACATTTTCCTCTCCTTGGACTGATCTTGGGATAGTTGCCTGGTCAGTTCGAACCAGCAGAAGTAATTGAGAGCAGATTAACAGTTTTGGAGGGACTATCAAGTTTATTGTGACTGAATCCTGTTGAAGCAATATGGATTGGTGTCAAAGAAATAACCCCAAACTCTTGTCCTTTGTCAATAACTCAGCTTCCATGCTGAGATCCACCTGGATTCCACTTTAAAGAGTCCCCCCAGGTGAAAAAAAAAGGCTTCTCTGAACATCTAACTTGGATTCCCCAAATTTCTAGGTGGAAGAAGCCACTGTTACTGGCTGACTGCTTTCCAATCACCAATGCAGAGGATCAATGTCAGAAATATCTTCACCGGGAGCTTAAGCTTTTGTCTTCTGTGGCACCACGTCAGAGTTTCCTACTCTCACATGAGAGCAACATCTGAAAAGATAGAAATACACCCATTTTCCCCATCGGTGGTCTGGGCTTCACGGGACTTTCGTCTGTGATTCCTGGAAAGCATCCCAGGCTGATGAAACAGGAAAGGAGTGTGAAGACGCCAAGCAGCACACAGCAGAGTCTTCACACCACTTCAGAAGAGGTGTGAAGTTAAATATGCCCTGGGGTTTGTGCAATGGGGAAGGTGCTGCCTGTGCTCCTAACACTGCCCAACTCTTACCAGGCTCTGACACCACTAAGGGATAGAGACAAAGAAACAGGGGGTGGTTGGAGCGCGCATCATGGCAGAGAAATGTATGATCCTGGTCTAGTTCTGTGCCGTAGATGCAGATGTCCAGGGACAGCAAGTTTCCAGCTCCTCTAACATATAAAGAGAACTAGAGGAGCAGACACAAACCGCTGGTGCCCATGGCTGCTTGCTGCCTCTGAAGGCACGGCCTTCACACACCCAGTTCTCCAGGGAGCTGTCTGGTAGCATCTAGAAGACACTGAGTTCGGAGCTCTTGCCACCTTCAACTTAGAGCCCTCAGAACACTTCTGTCTTATAGCCGGACCAGTGGGTTTTCACCACCTGCATTTCTGCTAGCTACAGAAGCACCAGAATAGTCATATAGGAGTTGGGTGATAGGTCTGTTTTTGACGTGAGGCACATGGACATGGGGAAATGAAGTGCCCCAGCCAAGGTAACAAGAGACTTGGAGGTGTTCCAACTGTGAAACACCGGGCAGAAGGCAGGATGTTGGTGGCTGGAGGAGACAGCGGAGGTAGACTTCTTGGCTTGAAAACACCTTATTGCAGTGGTCTTTTCTGCAGGCAGAAGATCATTTTCAATTGCTATGTGCAACATTAAGGGCCATTGATATTTTGCTTACTTTGACATAATTATTTCTGGTTAAAGATAACCCAGATACACAGACAGTACCCACAGTGAAAGTAGGAGGCTCTTCACTGCTGAGTGATGGTGTTAAGCTTTGTCCACGCGGGAGGTATCATTAATATTTGTGGTACAAAAAAATTACTTCATTTTAAAGACATTTTCAAGAGGATTCTATAAATGCTGAGGAACTTTGCATACACGAGATGTCCAGGGATTCTAGAAGAGCTGCAGTAGGATGGAAGAGCAGGTGGCAAGCCTTGCTCCAACACCGCTGGTTGGAAGTGCCATAGATGAAGTATATCTCCAGTGGCCAGCATCCGTTAGGACACTGTGCACCACCCAGCTCATTCTTTACTAAGTGTTTGACAAGTGAAGGCAAGGACGTCTGAAGGGGTTGGAGACAGAATTAAGGATATGTTTTGCTTCCTCCTAATCACCTTTGCCAAACTGTGCTCTTGTTCCCTTGGATTAGCAGCTAAACAAGTTCCTGGCATGTGCTGCTGTTTCCCTTCCATTCTGCCAGGGGACACAAATAAGGAGACTCTTGAATTCCTTTTTGAAATCTTATCTCTACCTGTACATTTATCCTCCCATCTGTTTATCATTGATCTATCTATCTGTCTATCTACAGATATATCTGTTTATCTCTTTACCTGAACTGTTTATATACTCTATCTTCCTTACCTAGCTATAATCTATATAGTTGATATGTATATGTGTATGTGTGGGGGCTTCAGGGAGGGAGAGAAGAAGAAGAAGAAGAAGAAGAAGAAGAAGAGGAGGAGGAGGAGGAGGAGGAGGAGGAGGAGGAGGACATAGAAAAATTGCTAGTCAGCTCTAGAGAAATTTTGTCAGAAATTTATAGTGAAATAAAGAATGCATAGACATTGTTTTTGTGCCTGATATTTAAACAGCTTTGTCTGGTCACATCAACAGTGCTCTAATTCCTGAGTTGTCATATGCTATGTAAGCCCCATTAGAAGCTGTAACACCCCCTTTGTACTTTCTCACAGCTAAGTAATTATGCCTTGGTTGATGGTAAAATAAGCACACCTGATTGATTGTGTAATTCTAAATTAATTACATTACTTCACATTTGTATGTTATTGAGGAAGGTGCTTATTGACACTCTAATTGATGTATCACAACTTTATGATACATGTAATGTATGTTGAAGTTTTCAGTGCTTTAGATACAACTTCTTCCAAGGTTCAGTTCACCCATTCAACAAATATTTATAGAAGTGTTAATATGCAGAAGGTGTCTGGGGTGTTGGTGTGGGAATGTAGGCATTGTGTATTGTTTGGTGCTACAGCTGAAGATGGGATAAAGGGCTCACAGAGAAACATGAAAGAAAATGGTAGAAAAACTCTCCATTTCTGTGGCAATCTACATGTGACTCAGTGCAACTAAGAAAAGACGTTTGGAGGGAATTTTATGGGCTCACATCAGAAAGCTGGATCTTGGACTTTTAAGGCCTATGAGTGAGAGAGTTGCTTACCTTCTCAACCACCAGAAAAGTTGGTAGGTACTAGGTGCTATGAGGGCAGTGAAGGAGGGTGGAGAGCCCAGCATGACGCACTGCAAGGGGGCACTGATCTGGCTTGGAGGTGAGCAAGTCATTTGCTGAGTGTTGTAGTAGTAGGATTAGAAAAATGGGAAGGATGGGGGATCGTGTTTCAGGTTGAGAAAGAAGCAATCACAGGCAGGCTTTGGGTGAGAGGGACTTCCTAGTGGGACAGGATGTGGTAGAAAAGGAAATCTTTCTGTGGAGTTTTTCAAACAGCTTAATCAAGTGTAGTTGAGGGGACTCATATATCACGCGTCTCAGTAACCTTCCCACCCTAAAATTATATGATTTACAGCATTTAATTGCTTGCTGACGTTGGTTTCAGTCCAACAAGAGGTGCTCTGTGAGATAAAAGAACAGTGTGAGACGAGGTGCTTCAGTGGGGAGAACACAGCAAGCTGAGTAACCATACGTGACAGCATGTGATTAAGTTCTTCAAAGAGGGGTTCACATGACCAGAGAATTGGAGGCCAGGGAGAAGGAGAGTGTGATGGGGCTTCGTCTTGTCATATCTCCTGACCAGACAGCTGGAAGTCCCCCCTCCATGAGAGCGGTCTGACTGAAAAGGAACGTTCTTGGCAACCAGTGGGTAATCCATATATCCGCTGTCATTGTGCGGCTGTCAGGAAGGAGCAAGGACACAGGAGATATTGTGCCTGCTTTGTCCCAGGCACTTCATATATATTGCCATCTGCAAATGGACTTATGAAATAGTATTATCATTTCTGTTTTATAGGGAAAAAAAAACCCTGAATATTCAGTGATTTAAAGAACATAGCTGTGGTCACACAGGTAGTCAAGGGCTGACGTGGGGTTAGGACCTGACTCTAAGCTCCTACCATAGTCTAAGGCTACTGAAAAAAGTGCATAGCGCTCTCTCTCGCTCTCTCTCTCTCTCTCTCTCTCTCTCTCTCTCTCTCTCTCTCTCTCGTGTGTATGTGTGTGTGTGTGTGTATGTGTGTGTGTGTGTGTGTGTGTGTGTGTGTGTGTATTCTCTATACTGGGTTATTTTTACTTAGTAGGTATCTTTTCCTAATAAAAGCAGGAGATGAAAGATGAGGTGAGGAAGAGAGAAAAGTAGGTTTGAAAAATAATATGATGCATACCAAGCAATATGTGTGTTAATTACCTAGTTAATTTAGTTAAAGCTCACCATAAACTGAATACTGTAATGATTCCATTTTACAGGTTAAGAAACTGAATTAAATATTGAATCATAAAATTCACCGTTAACTAGGGGAGCAGAGCTAGATTAGATTACAAGCAAGTGTATAGCATTGTCCCAAGTTCTTTCTAGCCCATCAGCTTCTGTGACCCTCTAACTCCGCACTGAGTCCTGCATTGTGTCATACTGCTTAATGCCTACCAAATATTTTGTGTTCTGTCTTCTCGGTTAACAAACACCACGTGGCCATATTTATGCTAGAGCAGTGGTTCTCCACCTTCCTAATGCTGCTACCCTTTAAAACAGTTCCTCATGTTATGGTGACCACAAGCATATGATTATTTTCATTGTTTCTTCATAACTTTAATTTTGCTATTGTTATGAATCATTATGTAAATATCTGAGTTTTCTGATGGTCTTAGGTGACCCCTGTGAAAGGATCCTTTGACCTGTAAAGATGTTGGGACATACCGTTGGGAACTGCTGTGTTAGATATTGTAATTATCACAGAGATTAAAAAGCTATTTTTTCTCAGCTTTTTCTCTTACTGTCAGTATCAAACTTTGTAACACTTAATTGTTGTCATAATGTCTGTTGGATTTTGCTCAGTGGGTCATAGAAATTAAAGGCATCTAAAAGATCACCCAGTGAAACCAGTGCTGCCAGTTCTCAGTCAAGGTTCAAAACCCAAACGAGTTACCAGCAGGATGAAAACAGCAACAAATTGAAGAATCCACCACCCTGACTAAAAGGAGAAAGTTCAGGGGTATAATAATGAGGAAATATACACTCATATATGAATATAACAGCTCTTCTATTTTATAATCATTTATCTCTATATTCACTTCCCAGTGGAAATAAAAGGAGCTTTTTAATACATTATATACAAAGTGTGTAAATAATATATTAAACATGAATAAGCACAACTATACATGTATGCACATGTGTACAGAACACATGCACTCATGTTCCTGAACTTATATGAAAAAATAGCTGAGCAAGAAGAGGAGAGGTACATACCAAGTTCACATATAGGAAGACTCATTCTAAAATGAGTGGGATTTTTTCTTCATTAGTGCTTAAACTACATATAATCCTAATACAACACCAGGTGATATTAAAAAACAGTTCTTATGGGAAAATAACCAAGAATAACCAGATTCATAGAAAAAGAAAGTACTATTTTAAGAAATATTAAAAATATATCCTGCATCGTTAATAGACAGAAAAATACTGGCTGAAAAGTAAAACCAAAGAAAGAGTATAGAAAGCCCACCCGTGAAACTTACACATTCATGGTAATTGATATGTCATATACACTGGTCCGTTCACACCACTGCACATGTGTGTGAACTGGGAGATCTGGCGACAGACATTTATTATAGCAATTGCCAAGTATCCATTTGGAAAATAATTTTGGATTCCCGTTAGTACTGTACATCAAAATAAAACTGAAATGGATCGAACAGTAAAAGTGACATCACAGGGCCATCAGGGTGACTTGACTGGGAAAGACCCCTGCAGACAAGCCCGAATGAACTGAGTCCATGCCGAAGGAAACGCTTGGTGAGAGGTGAGAACTGTCTCTTGTGATTTGTTCTCTGACCTCCTCAAGTGCACAGTGGCATGCATGATCTCCCAAACAAAAACTAATGTAACTGCATGACAAAATCATTAAGTAACTGCCTCTTAGCAATGAGAACGTTTTCAACTGTTACAAAAAGTACCAAGCCAGAAGAGACAATTTGATAAATCTTTATATATATGAAGTATGCCCATATAAAAATACCATGAACAGAGTAAAAAGATAAATGATCTTAAAAAAATAAGAACAAGTTATCACAAAGAAACAGGGCTTTCAAACTAACCTCAAAAAGATCACCCACACACCAGAGAAATTGGCAAAGCCCATACATTTACTGTTATGAGAAAGGAAAAATCTCAACCCAAGACTCACAAATGTGAACGTTTCTTCACTGCACACCAGGAGAACTAACAATTGCAGTTATTTTCATATATCATTTTTTTTACCAGTCAAATTGTCAAACAATTAAATGAAATGTTGCCAAGACTGCAAAAAACACAGTCATGCAGGTGGATTGAGGTAAATTAATATAATTCAAATAGATAACAGTGGACTAATTGTAAATGTATCTTTGCTTTAATCTTATAGCTTCAGTTCTAGAAATTATGCTCTCTCTGTGTTTACCTGCCAGAAAACTGGCATTTGCAACACTATTCGTTTCGGGAAACTGGCTGGAAATACCTGATGATTCATCAGCCAGCGCCTGGTCATATGGAACCATGCTGCTGAAGATCCTTAGGACGTGCTGCGAAAAGATCTCGAAGTTTCGTTCTGAAGTGAAAACTCAAGGTAGATGTAAATATTGTGTGTGTGTGTGTTTGTGTGTGCACTCATGTGCATGTGCGTGTATGTTTGTGTTTGTGTGTGTGTGTGTGTGTGTGTGTGTGTGTGTGTGTGTGTGTGTGTGAAAGGAGGAAAAACTGAATGAGGGACACTCAAGTGTGTGAAAGGAGGAAAAACTGAATGAGGGACACTCAAGTGTGTGAAAGGAGGAAAAACTGAATGAGGGACACTCAAGTTTGCTTCTACAGTCATTATGTATCTGGGAAGGGGTACTTTGGAAGAATATGAGTGGATACTTTTATTGTTTTGTTTTTCCTTTAAAGAGAGGTGTCCTGAATGGCCAGATGATTTGAACAGAAGAGTGATTTTTTGTATTCAATTAGCTTTTCAAAGTTAAACTGTAGTTAACCCATGACTTATTTTAATTATCTAAAAGTTTATTAGTGAGGAACCCCTCAACTCTGATTTATTTTCAGTGTGAGGGCTGGTGGATGGTTTCAGAGGTCCATTAATTCTTCCTGTTTTGTGATGACCTTTGTGACCTGACTATGGGATTCTGTTGCTACAATGACAGGAAATCAACTTTAAAAAATCAGAGCTGGTACATATAGGCCGTCTGTAAAAGCCAAGACTCACGGTCATTATCTTGGCAAATGTTAGCTATTAGTTTTTGTATTTTGTAAGGGAGAAAATTGAGCTGACAGGTAGAAACAGTCAATGAGGCTGAAGATCTAATTTCATCTGTGCTTATCAATGACCAGGCGGGGGATGGCACTCCACATCGTAAAGAGGGTGATGGGCAACAAAATGTGGCTGCTTGTCTTTTGGGGGTGTCAGCAGCTCTTCACCTCTTTAGAGAAGGCTGCTCGGTTGCCCAAATGTAGCTGTATGTCACACCTAGGCAGAGCAGTAGGATGGAAAGAGAAGGGAGCCTAGAGGCTGGGATCTAGTTTAGATGCAGAGCATATCATAGCTTAGGAGTGGGCAGGCATTCTCTCTGCTGCTGATCCTGCAATGCAGCTCTGGGGTGGGTATCCTCTACTCACCCACAGGTGGTCTGAAAGCTCCGAGGACCTGCCAGCATAATGTAAGCACACAGTACTGTAGATGTGCAGTAGGGTCCGTGGCAATCCCCTGATAACACGGAGCTGCTGGTCTGTTCTTCGCCTCCGTACAAGTGGTAGTGGATTTATGACTGGCAAGGACAGTGTTAAATTTACAAAGCAGCCCAAGGAGAGACTCACTTGTCATAAGGGAGCCCAGGACTGATGGTAGGCACTTAACAGCATGTTCCAATTACAGCATTTAAATCTAATTGCATAGTCTGTTAATCTCTGTCAGTGCGGCATCATTTAATATCATCACGGCAACCTCTAATATCACGAGCAATGTGAGCCGAGCTGAGACTGCTGAAAAAGTTCAGGCCCAGGTCTTCATATCCCCTTTAATTCTCCCTGTCAATTACGCCGCAGTCGAGAGTTCAAATAAAGGTCTTCAGATCCGGATCTGAGCTACCTTTGAAGGGAGGCCTCCTGTAAACACACAGATTGTATCAGAGCGTCCAATATCTTGCTCTGGGTATTTGTGACAGGTTAGGTTGACTCGTCCCCTGGGTCTAACATACTACAGGCTTATTTCAAGCAGATATTGCAAATACAATCTGTTCCATAGTTTATAGCCCTGGAAATAATGTGGTATTATTTGCACATGTGTTTTTTTTTCTCCCTTTATAATCCTCTGGCTCATGAAAGGCTGATGAGGAAAAGATTGGGGCATTACAGAGCCCCCATTTCTTGTACATAGTTGGAAAGGAAATGTCATTTTATTTTTCTGAAATTCTGGTGATCAAACCCGCAGCCTTGTAAACACTGGGCAAGTGCTCTATCACTAAGCTAATATTGAGAGTTGATCCCAAGTGGAAGATATGGTCGCAGACTAAAGCATCACTCTGAGAGAAGAAGGTGTCTACTGGTGCTCAGGGACTGTGAACGGCAGGGGCACGAGACAATGTGAAGGAGGTGCAAGTGTGTGACACGCACACTGTGCTGTGTGCAAAGGTCATGAAGAAAGCCGTGAGTTTTATACAGATGTTATCTGCTGCAAAAGCACCCTTTCAAATAATAGAAAATGAAATTTATACTCTCTAAAGGCTATTTAACTCCTAGGTAGAAGTTCACGACTGACTGCTTCTTCAGGACTTGTTTAATTACGTTCTGCCTCTGAGACCAGGGGCAATTTATTTACTCTTTCTGGTGAAGTTTTAAGTGTAAACAGTTGAGCTAGAGCGATGGCCAAACTTTATAACAGTACTTGGCACCCTTCTTGCTGTATGGCTGCTCCTCACAGCATCGGAGGCACTGACATTTGGCAGAAACCCTGGAATTGTGAACCCAAATCAGTCTCTGCAGTTCACAAGGCTATTAACCCAGGTGTTTTGCTATAGTTATGGAAAGCTGACTACTGTGGGTTGCTTACTTAAAATAAGTGAGGTTTGTAATTTCCCCTGATGTGGAGGGTCCCAGATGGAGGGGTGAGATAGGGACAGGTTATCTCACAGTATAAAGAGCTTAGGGCAGGCCTCCCTGTGGGGTGGGGTGGGGTGCAGGCAGAGGGGATAAGGAGTGTCTAGCAACCCACCACAGAGGCAAATCTCACCTCTTGCTCCTTCTTTATTCCCCAGGGCGAGCTACACCTTGGTTTTGATCAGTGGCACACTGTGGGCCACAGAGCCAGTCATGAGGTCCACTGGAATTCTTGAAAACCTTTCCTACCCATCTCAAAACCATTAAAACGCAACCTCGGCTACTACTTGCGTCATTATGAGGATCTGTATACCATGAGCTGTAGAATAACTGAAAAGACGTTGCATTTATGTAGATATTTAAAGCAACACACACGCAGTCTGAACTGCAGTTTTCGTTCCTTGTGGATGTGGTTTATGCTTTGGCGCATTTGGATCTTGAAGCTGGACCTCCGCTGCTGACGGGGCTGCGTAGAGCGGCGCTGCTGGGTGGGGACAAACGATCGGCTTGGCTCAGTAAGAGCAATATAAGAAAGTGCTTGAAGGGACAATTTCTTCCCCACTGATTTCTTTTCGAGAAAAGGTCCCGGAACTTGTGTGTTATCTGGTTTTCTTACGAGTGAGAAGAAAAAAAGATTATTTGCTCCCATGTTACTTCTTTGTGATTGCGCTTCTTTACTTTTTTTTTTTTTTTTTTTTTTTGGTTTTCTGAGACATGGTTTCTCTGTGGAGCAGCCCTGGCTGTCGTGGACTCACTTTGTAGATCAGGCTGGCCTAGAACTCAGAGATCCGCCTGCCTCTGCCTCCTGCCTCCTGAGTGCTGGGATTAAAGGCGTGCACCACCACGCCCAGCTGCTCTTTACTCTTAAAAGAGACATAGCCACGGTGTTGTCAACTTGCCATCTAAACACTTGTGTTTACACTCAGAGATTAGCATTGCGGTCAGCACCCATCAAAAGGTGTGTTCTTGCAGCAGATAATGGTGGTTACCTCAGAGAATCATCACTGTTCAAAGTGCTGGAATTCAGTTACTCTGAGTGTTCAGCCCTAGGCGCGTTGACACCGATATTCTACCCCGCCAAGCCTCAAGCGGTATGACCGAAATGGGGCCAACGAAATGAAAGAGCCGGAGGGATGTGCTAACTGCTGTCCTGTGGACATGCTCTGGCCATTACACACGTGAAACCACAGGATCTCTGGCTGCCTGCACCAGGCCTGTACATATTCCAGCAGGAATAAGGAAGTGGCTACTGAGCTGGGACTTACTGGCCGATGATGGATGATGGCTATTGTAGGGAGGGAGAGACTTTTTTTTTTTTTGGTGGTGTGACAAGTGTCAGAATGCACATTACCACCCCGCCCCCCTGCCCTCCCTATGGATGAACCCATACTTATGCAGAGATAGACAGTAGTAATTTAACTTGGTAAATTTCTGTGTAATAGCATGTAGATTTCAGAGGGAGATGTGTCTGAGGACTTTAGTGGAGTTGGAGGGAAAGAGTGGGATTTGCGTATGATAAAAATGCACTGAATATACATTTGAAAAATTTACAAAATAAATTAATCTTTCTTTTTTTTTTTTTTTTAAATGAGATAACATTGTGTCAGGGTTCGTATTGCTGCAGATTTTGGACTTGACTTCTGAAATCATTGCATAGTCCAGACAGGACTCAAAGATGTTTGGGAACAGGTATGTTAGATGGTTTAAAGAGGTCAATCAGTAGTGGTGTGGCCTTCTCTGGGATCCCAGTGGGGACTGGGGAACAGTTAGAAGCAGGGAGCAGAGATGAAATCATCCTTGCTGCTGTTCCACGGAGGCTGAAGACCTTCTTGGAAGTCAGAATGAACTACGTCAAAACTTCAGGAAACTAAGACATTTCTTAGGTCAAGGGAGCACCTCACTGGCTACATTGCTAACCTAACTGGACTAAGGGAACCATGTGGGACGTGATAGCATATCTTATCATTTTGAAGAGCATGGATCACTGATTTGATGATGACTCTTGCCACTCCTTGCCAGTGATGAGTAACAAACAGGCTTGCAGCAGAAAGATCTAAAAAAGTTCCCTTTAGGCAGTGGAATATATTTGAAACAATACTTAGTAATTTAACCCAAATGAAAGTTAATTACAGGAAGATAGAGGTCACTCCACAGGTGAGGACAAATTTAGGTAAGCAGGTCTGAGGTGAGGAAAGATAGACAGTACTGGCAATGTAGCCAGACTTTTCTTTTCGTTAGTTAAATCAGCTTGTCCTTGAATTTTACTTTGGAACCTACTGTGTGATGCTGAGAAAAGGAATCAATCATTAATAACATCAGTGTCTCCACTCTATAATGTCTGACAATTATTGTGGCATACTCTTATAAATGGTTATCACAGAAATATACTAGAGGGAAATTAGTTGTGTGGGGTCAACTCTTCCCTGGGAAGGGTATATATGCTACTGTTTTGTATTCTTACATCAAAGGAACACCTGCTGTTAGTGAACAGCCTTAACTCATGGAGGTTTGCACAGCATCGCTCCAAAGCCACCCCTGACAACCCTCCTCTGTCGTGTGATGGGGAAGAGTAAAGCGCTTTGGAGAACGAGTTTTATGGACAGTGTAAATTATTTAGCCTTCTTTTCCTTCTCAAGGAGATCCTGCAGGAAGGAAAAATCAGGTACGCTTCTTCCTATGGATGTCAAGTAGGTTTAAGACATATCTTTCAAAGCTTGGCATTACACAGAGTGTGTAAAACTGTGAAAAGGACCATTCTGCCTGTTGTGCTGATTTCTCAAAGGAATGGAGGGAAAGCTTGGGAGAGGAGGTAAGATGGGAGGCCACTAGAGACTAATGATAGTACTAGAGACTACAGAATGGAGTCAGATTGAAGATGCTCCATAGTGTTTGGTGGGGGGTGGGGTGGGGCTCCTGCAAAGGGCGAAATTCACGCTTCGAAAGCAGTTATTTCCAACTACTCTAAATACAATGACAAGCAATAGGAATGAGACAGAAAAGCTTTACAGATTGACCTCACATTCTCCCTGGACACAGACTGCTCCCTACTTATTCTGTTCCTGTGTCACATGAAACATGGAGGAGAGAGAAGAAGCACATGGCTGTAAGATGCATGTGCAAAGCTGAGCACAGCCACCCCCCTCTTGTCTCAGTGGTCCTCATAACTACCCAGCGGTGGATGCAGGCATGGGAGGGTGGAACCCCAGCAACGGGTTGAGATGTTTTACCTGTAATGAATTCGAGACAAGAGTAGATGGACTCATCCACATATTCCTAAGTGTGGCTCGTGCTGCTGAATGGTAACCTGGTTATTTTAAGATCTCAGAGAGGAATAGAGAGATGGCTCAGTGGTTAAGAGTACTGACTGCTCTTCCAAAGGACCCGGGGTCAGTTCCCAGCATCCACATGGCAGCTCACAACTGTCTGTAACTCCAAGATCTGACGCCCTCACACAGACATACATGCAGGCAAAACACTAGTGCATGTACAATAAAAATTTAAAAATTAAAAAAAAAAATCTCAGAGAATTGGCTCTAGCCTGTCCCAGTCCACTCCTCCACTGGCACATTGCTGCAATCAGGAAAAATCAAACTGTCTCTGGCTGGACCTGTAGCTCAGTGTGTGTGTGTGTGTGTGTGTGTGTGTGTGTGCGCGCGCGCGCGCGCGCGAAGCTCTGTCTCTGATCCCTAGTACATAAAACAAAAAATGGCCTCCCTCTCAGTGCCCCCTGAGCTGCTGCATCTAGTTGTAGATATTTGGGAAGCACTCAAAGAAAGTCCTCACGATGTTATGATCACCTTGTTCGTCCTTGGATATATGAACGGCCATGTAGAAATTGTCAGATTGACAGGGGACAATCTGTCTGCACAAGTGAGCACCTCACTGTGGTTAGCAAAGGCAAGAAGATAAGAGTGAGGTGGAGCTAAGAAGGAATGGTGAGTACAAAAGCTTAGAGTGGGGCAGCCAGCCAGTGGGCTGTGCGTAGATAAAGTGGAAATATTGAATAACGGCTTTCTATTTCTTTGGTGTAAATGTTCCCACCAAGGCTCATCATAAGATGTTACCAAATGTAGATTTGAGGGAGAAAACGGTCGGTCGCTGTCAGCTCCAGTTCGCCAAATCCAGTTTCCTCCAGCTCTGAGAGTATCAGAAGAAGCTTCTTCAGAGAAGGAAGCCTCAACCAAAGTCTCAGGGGATGGATAAAAATTAGCTAGGCCGAGAAGGGCGAGGAGGAGGTCTCAGGATGGGGGGAGTGAAAAAAGGCCCCATTTGCTGGACTGAAGGCAGAGAAAGGGGCAGCGGGCCAAGACGTGCTGGCAGGCTGCGCCGTCTGGAAAAGGAAAGAAAACAGATTCTCCCCGTGCGTGTCCCGAAGGAACATCTTGATTTTAGTTCAGTGAAGCTAATATCTGAGTTCTGAGCTCCAGGCAGCTGGACAGCAAGTTTGTGTTGGGTTGAGTTGTTATTTGTAAGGGTGGTTTCTATGATTTGGTCCAACATTGGTGGCCAACTGGTAAGAGTCATTATAGGAAGAAGGGCAGCTTCCCTGGGGGTCCTTGGTTGAGAAGAACCCTGACTGAGGGCCGCACTTCCTCACTTAGAGTCATGGCTGGCCTCTGCCCAGCTTCATCCCTGTAGGAAAGTCACTAGTCAACTCCGTTTTTTTAAAGCGTGGAGATTTTTACCTACTTCCATGGTTGTCTTGGGTACCCAGCCTGCTACACTTTCTCTGTAGGCAACTGACGTTCCTCTCACCGCCGTGCACCCTGAGCTGGTTCCCCAGCTGTCGAGTGTAGCTGAATGTGTCAAAGATAAACGGACGGGCACAATTCCTGTTGTGGTTTTTATGGGCAGAAAGAAATCTCAGGTGCTGAAATCTAGTCCTCAGTGGACAGCAGAGGTACAGAACAGTTTTCATCTCTAAGTTCTCACGTGGCATAGAAGGAGGCACTGTGCTTAATCCAGCCGAGTAAAGAGTTAAGAGTTTTCGGTCTCTTTCCTCCGCTCAACCTGACACTATTTTTTTTTTTGTGCACTCTGGCTGTTATTCTCCATGATTTGGAGTCAGCCTGTCTGTCCTCCTCCCAAGCAGAAGCAGCTGAACAGCTGTGAAAACAATGGCCCAGCAGAGGAGAGCTGTGATTAGTGCGGGGCTGGGGGCAGTCTGGGAGCCACCAGGCCCATTTCCCACGTCAGCTAGCAGCCCTGGAATCTGGGGGATCACATGGCCAGCTCGGCAGTGGCAGGCCTGCTCCCAGCTCTCACCCTGCTCTCAGGCAGCCTGCAGAAACAGGGTTTTGTTTTCTTTCTCTTTTTCCCTCCAAGTCCTGGGGACTGCCACATAAACACAGTGTTGCTAGGCAGCCTTAAAGCCCTGTCATCCTGCATCCCTGGAAATGCAGGCCAGGCAAATTAGCCCCAGCGCACTTACTGTGGGTTTCCCCCACAGAGCAGGTCCTTCTGGCTGCAGGTTTTCCTGCCAGAAGCTGAGCATCTGTCCTGTATATTTGATATGCTAGATTTGGATAATGTATAGGCAGGTTTACAGATTCCCCTCCCATTATATACCCTTCACTCTGGGGCCTGTGACTACTAAACACCTAACTTAATTATACCATTTATAAATCAAACCTTTGAAGAATGAAGATGTGGTGACTGCTCCACTCCATGAACTTCCTAAGTGCCCTCCCTCTTGCCTCACCATTCCGTCTCTTTGTGACTGTAGAGCACACCTGGATGTCAATCTAAGTTTATTTTTGCATCCTAAACTCTTTCCATGTCCTCATGGAATACCCTAAAATTCATGCCCCTTTTCAAACATCATTGTTACACACACACACACACACACACACACACACACACCCCACTGAGTCCATTTAGTGTTGTTCACATGTATATGTGGATGGTTAGCCACTTGTGGTTGGGTACTTTATCAGGGCGCTCATACCTGGAGAAAACGGATGCTCCCTCCCCCAGCAGCTGCTCATTGCCTATAGATCTTCATCTAGAGGTGGGGTCCTGTGAAATTTCCCATATCCATGATAGCACGTTAACTGATGTGGTTGTTTTGCAGGTCTTGTGTGGGCAAGCATACTGCCAGTATTTCACCAGGGCGGCTTTCCTGCCACGTCTAGAAGATACTTTGTCACAGCGGGCATCCTAGTCCTCTGGCTCTTAAAATCTTTGTTCCTCTTTTCTACTTTGGAGTCTCCTATTATACACTGAGGCACTCATGTCTAGTATTCTCAAAGTAAAATCCAGCCAGGAGTGGTGGTGCTCACCTTCAGTCCTCCAGCCAGGAGTGGTGGTGCTCACCTTCAGTCCTCCAGCCAGGAGTGGTGGTGCTCACCTTCAGTCCTCCAGCCAGGAGTGGTGGTGCTCACCTTCAGTCCTCCAGCCAGGAGTGGTGGTGCTCACCTTCAGTCCTCCAGCCAGGAGTGGTGGTGCTCACCTTCAGTCCTCCAGCCAGGAGTGGTGGTGCTCACCTTCAATCCTCCAGCCAGGAGTGGTGGTGCTCACCTTCAATCCTCCAGCCAGGAGTGGTGGTGCTCACCTTCAGTCCTCCAGCCAGGAGTGGTGGTGCTCACCTTCAGTTCTCCAGCCAGGAGTGGTGGTGCTCACCTTCAGTCCTCCAGCCAGGAGTGGTGGTGCTCACCTTCAGTCCTCCAGCCAGGAGTGGTGGTGCTCACCTCTAATCCCAGGTCTCGGAGGCAGAGGCATTCACCTCACTATTCTGCAAAGCCAGTCCAGGACAGCCAAGGCTACACAGAGAAACCCTGTCTCGAAAAACAAACAAAAAATTCAATTAAAAGCCTTAAAATTAAATAAAAACACATGTGAGTTCTGAGCATTTGGTACAGTTGAGAACTATGAGATCATAGTTAGAAAGTGACTTTATTTTTTTAACATATTTCTTTAACATATATTAATTATACACAATGCTGAGCTTTTCATACAAGTACATAATGTATTTCAATAATATTCATCCCAGGCGCCTTCTGCCCTCTGCTGTCCCCCTCTCATCCTTGTTAATCTTCTTCCTCTTCCTGAGTATTCCTCCTGCTTTTTTCACATCCTTTGTTGTTGGTCGTTACCCACCGACTTTCTTCAGCGTTGCTTCCAGGAGCATGGGGAGCTCACCAGTGTCACTTCAGGGAATGCGTCCCTCTGCCATCAACAATGAGCTATGTCTACATCCTGAAAGGGTGGTGAGGCCTGGTGAACCATCCTCCCTTTATTAAGCAGGGTATTGAGCAGCCCAGTTCCGTGCAGATCTTGTGCTGGTGATCATAACTGTTGTGAGTCCCAGAGAGTGGCTGCCATGTCGTGACTTGAGGTTAGTGTCCCGCACGGCCTCGCTGCCCACCTTCCTCCTGCTTTGGTGTTCTTTCTGACTTATTCTGTGAGTCTCAGAGGAGATAAGGCTATGTTCCGCTTACTCAGTATAAGACCAGGCATTCAAGACTATTCTCAGTACTCTGCTCAGTCATGAGTCTGCACAGTCACTGCTGACCACTGCAAAAAGAAGCCTCTCTGGCCTTGCTGGCAGCAGCACTAATCTACGGTCATGAACTTTGCTATTTAGAACTTGATGGGCATATTGTGTCCATTTAGCAGAACAGCACCAGCTTTCCAGTGTTTTATTTTTAATTGAAAAGCATCAATAGGGGTGAGAGGGGAACAGCAATTGGGTGAATATGATTGACTGGGACTGGAATATATATATATATACATATACATATATATACACATATATATGTATACACACACACACACACACACACACACACACACATATATATATATATATATGGAGCACATTATTGTGGTTTGAGTAACATATAAATTATGGAACGAGTTAGTCAAGATAATGAGCATACACATAATAACATTCATTTTCTCTGTTTTTTTTTTGAGATAATGTCTGTGTAGGCCAAAATTAGGTGACCCAAGTGCAGAAAGTGTGTCATCAGGAGTGCGACCTATAACTCTGGGTGCAGCTCACCTGTACACAACAGGGGTCACATCCCTCACTGCCTAGAGGATCAAGGGGTGGTCACCATGTAGCCTGCTTTTTGTTCACAGAGTTGAAAATGCTCACTTCAAGACTGTTACACATATTATGTAAAGCTGAGAGGGGACACCTGCTTCATGAGAAGTCAGCTCCACTCGTCGCCACCTTCCTTCCCCTATAGATTCTTCATAGCTGGAAATGTTGCGTCACTGACCTATGGAACAATATGATTACAATTCTGCATTTTAGGCTACCTTAGCAACCACCTTGTACTGCTGAATAGTCCACATCATGAGTCAGAAATATGAGCTCAATCAAAGCCTTGCTGATTAAATTCTGTATAATATTTTATTAATTACAGGCTGGATATGGCCTCAAATAGCCACTGTGTGCAATTTCCTAGGGCTGGAATTCATGAGCAGGCATTGGCAATCTTTTGCTCAGGGCCACTTGGAAAAAAAAAAAAACCACAATCAAGGGAAACCGAATCCCTTGAGTTCTGTAGCACAATGAAGTGCCCTGGAAATACAGCGGCTTCAAAAGAACTTTTTTTTGTTACTTCTTTATTAAGGGTCAGTTGGGTGTTTCTGATGATCTAAGTAAGGACTGGGTGAAGCCATTTGGGCTTACTCCTTCATGCAGGACCAGATGGAGAGAAACGACTAAGTCTACCTGGTACTGAGTGGCGTCTAGTTGCTGGCTGGTTATTGACTGCAGCTGTAGCAACGGCTGGATCTTCACAGTCAGCAGGCAAAGGATCACACGGGGTACAGGGAGCATTCTGTGACCAGCAGAGAATGTGTTCGGATACTCGAAGCCCAGGCTCAGAGTTTTGCTTCCTGCTACATCCTTCATCCGGAGCACTGCATGTCTGACGCGCGTGTGAAGGACAGAGAAGTACACTCTACCCCTAGTTAGAGACGTGCAAAGGGATGCAGACATCTATGTTATATACTCCACAAACATAGGCATTGGTTTTTCTTCCTTTAAGGATGGAAAACTGAAGTTCAAGGATGCAATGAAGCCAGCCACAGGTTCCTTGCCTTAATAAGTAACTGAAGCATGGTGTGATTTAGATGTGACAACTCCAAAGCATGTGCTGTATGCAATACCTGGTTGGTAGACCCAGGCCCTGGGAGTATGGGATGTAGAACTTGAGGGCAGAAGGGACATCAGAGCTGTTCTGCTCCATAAGCTGGCAGACATCAATGCCACAGACCACTGAGATTTTTAAATACACTTTGGCACCAATGCAGACTTCCCAGCTGATGTGATTTTTTTTTTTTTGCCAAATCAGGGGCAAAATATCCTCCAAAATAAAACAGAAAACTGCCACCAATGAAACAATTCTGCTCATTCCCATAATTTTAGAACAAGAAAATTTGAAACACACATAAAAGCATAACTTGGTAAGGAGAGGTAAACCCTTAAATTGAATTAACCCAAAACTGAAAATCCTGCTACTCTGTCTTTAACTTCCTCTATTTTGCTAACAGTCTTCTTTTTAAAAATGCATCCACTTTACACGCCAATTGTAGCCCCGTCCCTCGTCTCCCCTTCCCGCACCCCTAGTCCACAGGAACGGGGAGCCCTCCTCCCCTATCATCTGACATCAGCCTGTCACGTCTCATCAGGACTGCCTGCATCCTCTTCCTCTGCGGTCCGGCAAGGCTGCCCCACAGGGGGAAGTGATCAAAGAGTGGGCACCAGAGTCCACGTCAGAGGCGGCCCCTACTCCCCGTATCATGGGACCCACATGGAGACTGAGCTGCCTATCGATTTCATCAGAACAGAGGGTGTAGGTCCTCAGGATACATAGTCCTTGTTTGGTGCATCAGTCTCTGCAGCCCCCTCCCCCTCCCTCCATTCCAGATTTGTTGGCTCCGTGGATCTCCTTGTGGAGCTCCTGTCCCCTCCAGGTCCTTCTATCCCCAACTCTTCCATAAGACTCCCTGTGCTCCACCCTAAGGTTTGGCTGTGAGTCTCAGCATCTTCTTCGATTCCCGCCGGGTGGAGTCTGTCAGAGGACATCTATGGTAGCTCCTGTCCTGTTCCTTCTCTTCAGCTGCTTCTGCTTCTAGTCTATTTGCCCTTCTGAACGAGAATTAAGCATTGACCCTAGGGTCCTCCTTGTTATTTAGCTTAGTTAGTTAGATATGTGTATTGTAGTGTGGTTATCCTGTATTATGTGGCTAATATTTGCTTTTAAGTGAGTATATACCATGCGTGTCTTTCTGGGTCTGTGTTACCTCACTCAGAATAGAACACCAACCTGGATATCCCTGCACTTGTTCCACGTGAGTCTTCCATCAGCGTTCCTAACACATGGTCTTTCACTCATTGCCTCCCATTTCTCTGGAAACGGAGCTCATTGTTATTGGAAATAATTCATTCCTTTTTGTTGTTGTTGTTGGACAGCAGTATGAGAGTATGCTTTATTATCTAAAACTCGAGTCCTCTTAGTGACTGTCCACTCGCTGAAGCCTCTCCTGAGGCACTCAGCTAGAAAAGGTGAGCACACTACAGAGTTTAGAAAGAGCCACCTAAACCTTCCTGAACTCTCATCAACATTAATTGCTCTTATCTCTGTCCTCATAGCGTTGGCTCTGAGCATTACCTGCCCTGATTGTTGACCTGTGTGTCAATGTAGAGCTCAGGTGTGCCTAGTCTGGCTGGTCCTCTGCAACAAAGCAGGATGCCTATTACCTCCTTCTAAGTATGATTCTCCTATCAATGAGATCAGTTTTTTTTAAAAAGATATGTTTATCAAGTTGTTGACTCATGTCTCTGGCTTAAGTTTCAATTCCTGTATAGATAAAAGGAGGACACCCTAGAACTGTTTCAGCAATCCAATGGGCACTTAGGAAAGTCCAGTATAGCTTCAGTGGCATTTAAGTAATAGCCGCAATAGACCAGGTCTACCACAGACACTGTGAATATAAAGGAGAAAAGATACTGTGTTCAGATAGAATAAAAAGAGTTGTTTCAGTTTCTCTGTATTTGCTGATATTTCCTTTGTGTCCTAGCATGTGATCTATTTTAGATAAGCTTCCATAGGCTGTTTAGAAGAACATGTATCCTGGAGTTGTTGGGGGAAATATTCTATTAGGTCTCTGATGTTATTTAACTTTGAAGATTCTCTGTTTTTATTTTTGTCTAGATAAACAGTGCAAATGGAGGTGGAGTATTAAAGTTACCTACTACTATTGTACTGTAGTTAGTGCATAGCTTAATTCCCCTTAGGGTGCATTTAGTGAAACTGAGGGCACCTGAGATTGATGAATGTGTTTAGAATTGTAACACCCTATGGATGGATTGCTCCCTTGATCAGAACGAAGTGGTTGTCTTTATGTCTTCTGATTTGTATTGGTTTGAATTTGCTTAAAGACTATTTTGTCATGTATTAGAAAAGTGACGCCGACTTGTTCTTTTAGCTTGGAATATCTTTCCCCATACTTTTACTTAATGTGGTGTGTCAATCCTGAAAGGTGAGGGACGTTCCTCATAAGAAAGATAGACTATAATAGCTGTGCATTTTGATTAGGAAACTGAGGCTATTAATATTCAGAGTTAGTATTAAAAGATGTATTATTAATTTCTGTTATTTCCTTTCTTTCTTTTTCTTTTTGGTGTTTGTATTTTTCACTTAACACATGTCTTAGCCTCATTTACTTTTCTCCTATAACTCAAGTATGCTTATCCACCTGGCAACAAAAAAGGTAACTTTTAAATTAATATAGAAACACAAAACCATACATATCCAAGGACTCCTGAGCAAAAAGAACCATGTCGGTGGCATCAATGTACCTGGTTTAGAGTTGTGCTACAGAGTGAGAGTAATAGTCATGGCACAGCACTGGCACAGAACCAGACATACAGATCAGTGGGATAGAAAGTCAGAGTCATATTTAATCCACAAAATTATGGGCACCTGATTTTTGAGAAAGAATGCTAAAAATACACATTGATTAAAAGACAGCATCTTCAACAGATGGACCAGAAAAACTGGGTATCTATAAATGGAAGAATGAGACTACACTTGTCTTTCCCAGCCTGAACAAAAATCAACATCCATATGAGACCTAAATCTTTTTTTAATTTAAATTTATTTTTTAATGTATTCACTTTACATATTTACTGTAGCCCCATCCTGACTCCTCCTGGTTCTTCCCTCCCACCCTCTTTCCCCCTATGCCCTCCCCTAGTCCTAAGCCCTTCTCTCCTACCAACTGACCCCACCCTATCAAGTCTCATCAGGACTGTCTGCATCCTCTTCCTCTATGGCCTGCTAAAGCATCTTGCCAGGAGGAAGTGATCAAAGATTAGGCAACAGCATCCATGGCAGAAATAGCCCTTGCTCCCCTTACTAGGGGACCCCTATGGAGACTGGGCTGTCTATCAGCTATGTCTGAGCAGGGGGCCTAAGTCCTCTCTATGCATTGTCTTTGTTTGGTGCATCAGTCTCCTCTGGCCCATCCTGGGACCACATTTGTTGGCTCTATTGGTCTTCTTCTGGAGCATCTGTCCCCTCTAGATCCTTCTATCCCTCTACTCTTTGATAAAATTCTCTGTGCTCTGCCCAAGGTTTGGATGTGAGTCCCAGCATCTGCTTCAGTCCTTGCTGGGTGGAGTCTTTCAGGGCCCTCTAGGGTAGGCTGCAGTCTTTCAGGGGCCTCTAGGGTAGGCTGCAGTCTTTCAGGGCCCTCTAGGGTAGGCTTCAGTCTTTCAGGGCCCTCTAGGGTAGGCTGCAGTCTTTCAGGGCCCTCTAGGGTAGGCTGCAGTCTTTCAGGGCCCTCTAGGGTAGGCTGCAGTCTTTCAGGGGCCCTCTAGGGTAGGCTTCAGTCTTTCAGGGCCCTCTAGGGTAGGCTGCAGTCTTTCAGGGCCCTCTAGGGTAGGCTGCAGTCTTTCAGGGCCCTCTAGGGTAGGCTGCAGTCTTTCAGGGCCCTCTAGGGTAGGCTGCAGTCTTTCAGGGCCCTCTAGGGTAGGCTGCAGTCTTTCAGGGCCCTCTAGGGTAGACTACAATCTTTCAGGGGCCTCTAGGGTAGGCTGCAGTCTTTCAGGGCCCTCTAGGGTAGGCTGCAGTCTTTCAGGGCCCTCTAGGGTAGGCTTCAGTCTTTCAGGGCCCTCTAGGGTAGGCTGCAGTCTTTCAGGGCCCTCTAGGGTAGGCTGCAGTCTTTCAGGGGCCCTCTAGGGTAGGCTTCAGTCTTTCAGGGCCCTCTAGGGTAGGCTGCAGTCTTTCAGGGCCCTCTAGGGTAGGCTGCAGTCTTTCAGGGCCCTCTAGGGTAGGCTGCAGTCTTTCAGGGCCCTCTAGGGTAGGCTGCAGTCTTTCAGGGGCCCTCTAGGGTAGGCTTCAGTCTTTCAGGGGCCCTCTAGGGTAGGCTTCAGTCTTTCAGGGCCCTCTAGGGTAGGCTGCAGTCTTTCAGGGCCCTCTAGGGTAGGCTGCAGTCTTTCAGGGCCCTCTAGGGTAGGCTGCAGTCTTTCAGGGCCCTCTAGGGTAGGCTGCAGTCTTTCAGGGCCCTCTAGGGTAGGCTGCAGTCTTTCAGGGGCCCTCTAGGGTAGGCTTCAGTCTTTCAGGGCCCTCTAGGGTAGGCTTCAGTCTTTCAGGGCCCTCTAGGGTAGGCTTCAGTCTTTCAGGGCCCTCTAGGGTAGGCTTCAGTCTTTCAGGGCCCTCTAGGGTAGGCTTCAGTCTTTCAGGGGCCTCTAGGGTAGGCTGCAGTCTTTCAGGGCCCTCTAGGGTAGGCTGCAGTCTTTCAGGGCCCTCTAGGGTAGGCTGCAGTCTTTCAGGGCCCTCTAGGGTAGGCTGCAGTCTTTCAGGGCCCTCTAGGGTAGGCTGCAGTCTTTCAGGGGCCCTCTAGGGTAGGCTGCAGTCCTGTTCCCTCTCTTCAGCTGCTTCTAGTGTCTACCATATTGTCCTTCTGAGTGAGAATTGAGCATTCTCCCCAGAGTCCTCCTTGTTATTTAGCTTCTATAGATCTGTTGTTCATAGTATGATTTTCCTATATTATTTGGCTAATGTCTGCCTATAAGTGAGTATATACCTTCTGGGTCCTTCTGGGTCTGGGTTACCTCACTCAGGATGATCTTTTCCAGCTCCATCCATTTGCCTGAGAAAAATTCACAATATCATTGTTTATAATAGCTGAATCTTTTTCCATTGTGCAGATGTATGACAGTTTCTTTATCCATTCTTTGGTTAAGGGACATCTAGATTGTTTCATGTTTCTGACTATTATGAGTAAAGCTGCTATGAACATAGTTGAGCACATGTCCTTGTTGTATGGCGGGTCAATTTTTTGGGTATATATCTAAAAGTGATATAGCTGGGTCTTGAGGTGAGCTAGTCCCAATTTTCTGAGAAAGCATCAGATTGATTTCCAAAGTGTTTGTATGTGTTTTTATTCCCACCAGCAATGGAGGACTGTTCCCCTTTCTCCACATTCTTGCCAGCATGTGCTAACACTTGAGTTTTTATCTTAGCCATTCTGATGGATGTAAGATTGAATCTCAGAGTCCTTTTGATTTGCATTTCTCTGATGACTTATGGCATTGAACACTTTTTAAAAGGTGATTCTCAGCCATTTGGTATTCTCATTGATGTTGAGAATTCTCTGCTTTGTTCCATTCCACATTTTAAAATTGGATTATTTAGTTTGCTGGTGTTTAATTTATTGAGTTCTTTACATGTATTGGATATTAGTCCTTGGTCAGATGTAGGGTTGGTGAAGATCTTTCCCCAGTCTCTAGGCTGTTGTTTTGTCCTGTTGGCAGTGTCCTTTGCCTTATAGAAGTTTTTCAGTTTCATGAGGTCCCATTTATTAAATGTTGATCTTAGAGCTTGAGCTGTTGGTGTTCTGTTCAGGAAGTTGTCTCTTGTGCCAATGAGTTCAAAGCTCTTTCTCACTTTGTCTCCTAATAGATTTAATGTTTCTGGTTTCATGTTACTACCCTTGATCCACTTGGACTTGAGTTTTATGCAGGGTGATAAATATTGACCTATTTGCATTTTATACATGTAGACATCCAGTTAAACCAGCACCGTTTCTTGAAGATGCTATCTTTGTTCCATTGTATGGTTTTGCCTTCTTTGTAAAAAATCAAGTGTTCTTAGGTGTGTAGGTTTATTTCTAGGTCTTCAATTCAATTCCATTGATCCACCAGTCTGCTTCTATGCCAGTGCCATGCAGCTTTTATTACTGTTGCTCAATAGTACAGCTTGAGATCATGGATGGAGGTTCCTCCAGAAGATCTTTTATTGTACGTTATTCTGTTTTTTTTTTTTTAATATAAAGTTGAGAATTGTTCTTTCAAGATCTGTAAAGAATGATATTGGCATTATCATGGAGATTGTATTGAGTCTGTAGATTTCTTTTGGTCAGAAGGCCATTTTTACTAGGTTAATCCTACCCTTCCATAAGCATAGGTGATTTTTTCCATCTTTGGATATCTTTTCCAGTTGCTTTTTTCAGAGACTTGAAGTTTTTTTCATACAGGTCTTTCACTTGCTTGATTAGAGCTACACCAAGATACTTTGTTATTTGTGGCTGTTGTGAAGGGTGATGTTTTCCTAATTTCTTTCTCAGCTGGTTTGTCCTTTGTGTACATGATGGCTACTGAAATTTTTTAGTTAATTTTATATGCAGTCACTTTGTTGACAGTGTTTATCTTCTGTAGCAGTTCCCTGGTAGAATTTTTGGGGTCTCCTATGTATACTATCATATCATCCACAAATAATGATATGTTGACTTCTTCCTTTCCAATTTGTACTCCCTTGATCTCCTTTAGTTATCTTATTCCTCTAGCCAGGACTTCAAGTACTATATTAAAGAGATATAGAAAGAGTGGGCAGTCTTGTCTTGTCTCTGATTTTAGTGGAATTGCTTTGAGTTTCTGTTCATTTAGTTGATGTAGATATAGTCTTGCTGTATGTTGCCTTTTACTATGTTTAGGTTTGTATTCCTGAACTTTCCATGACTTTTAATATAAATAGGTGTTGGATTTTGTTAATTTTTTTTGCATCTAAGGAGATGATCATGTTTTTTTTCATTTTTGATTTGTTTATATTGTGGATTACATTGATGGGTTTCTATATATTGAACCACACCTTAATGCCTGAGATGAAGGCTATGTGGTTATGGTGGATGCTTTTTTTTGATGTGTTCTTGGATTTGGTTTGTAAGTATTTTATTGAGTATTTTTGCATCAATGTTCCTAAGGGAAATTGGTCTGTAATTGTCCTTCTTTGTTTGGTCCATGACTTAGGTATCAACTTAACTTTGTTCTCATAAAATGAATTTGGTAATGTTTCTTCTGATTATATTTTATGGAATAGTTTGAAGAGTATTGGTATTAGCTCTTCTTTGAAAGCCTGGTAGAATTTGACACTAAAAACATCTAGCCTTGGTATTTTTTTGGTTGGGAGACTTTTGAGGACTGTTTCTATTATTTTAGGGAATAAAGGACTATTTAAATTGTTTACCTGATCTTAATTCAACTTTGGTAAGTGGAATCTATCAAGAAAGTTGTCTATTTCCTTTAGATTTTCAAATTTTATGGTATATAGGCATTTGAAGTAAGATCTAATGATTCTTTGGATTTCTCAGTGTCTGTTGTCATGTCCCCCCTTTCACTTCTGATTTTGTTGATTTGGATAGTTAGTGTCTCTCTGCCTTTAGTTAGTTTGGCTAAGGGTTTGTCTATCTTATTAATTTTCTCAAAGAACCAGCTCTTGGTTTTGTTGATTCTTTTAATTGCTCTCTTTGTTTCTAAGTTATTGTTTTCGTCCATGAATTTGATTATTTCCAACTGTCTACTCCTCTTGGGCATGTCTTCTTTTCTTTTCCTGGGATTTTCAGATATTCTGTTAAGTTGCTCGTATGAGATGTCTCCAATTTCTTTATGAAGGTATTTAGTACTATGAACTTTCCTCTTAGCACTGCTGTTAATGTATCCCATAAGTTTGGATATGTTGTGTCTTCATTTTCACTGGACTCTAGGAAGTCTATAATTTCTTTCCTTATTTCTTACTTGACTCAGTTGTCTTTGAGTAGAGAGTTTTTTCAATTTCAATCCATGTATGGGCTTTTTGTTATCTCTGTTGTTGTTAAGGTCTAGCTTTTGTCCATGGTGGTCTGATAAGATTCATGGAGTTATTTAATTCTTATTGTGTCTGGTGAGGCTTGATTTTGGAGTGACTATAGGTTCAATATTGGAGAAGGTCCCTTGATATGCTAAGAAGGTATATTTTTAAGTATTTGTGTAAAAAGTTCTATAGATGTCTACTATGTCCACTTGATTCATGATATCTGTTGGTGACATATTTCACTGTTTAGTTTGTTTTGTTTACCTGTTCTTTCTTGAGAGTGAGGAAGTGAAGTATCCCACTATTAATGTGTGTGGATTGATGTGCGATTTAAGTTTTATTAATGTTTCATTTACAAACGTGGGTGTCCCTGTATTTGGGGCATAGATGTTCAGAACTGAGATGTCATCTTGGTGTAATTTTCCCTTGATGCATATGGTTCTGTCATGGAATACTTTGTTTTCTCCATCAATCGTAATTGAAAGTCTGGTTTGGCATTTACAGCCTTTTAGGGTTTGTAAGATATCTGCCCAGGCCATTCTGGCTTTTATAGTCTCTGCTGAGAAGTCAGGTGTGATTCTGAGAGGTTTTCCATTATATGTTATTTGACCATTTCCCTTTGTAGCTTTTAATATTCATCTTTGTTCTGTACACTTGGTGTTTGATTATTATGTGGTGGGAGAATTTTTTTTTTCTGGTCTAATCTACTTGGTGTTCTATAGGCCTCTTGTGTGCTTATAGGCATCTCTTTCTTTAGATTGGGGAAATTTTCTTCTATGATTTTATTGAAAATATTTTCTTGTCCTTGGGGCTGAGAATATTCTCTTTTCTACTTCTGCTATTTTTATGTTTAGTCTTTTTAGTCTTTTCATGGTGTCCTTGATTTCTTGGATGTTTTGTGTCAGGGATTTTTTATATTTAACTTTTTAAAAATGGATGCATTGATTTCTTAAATTGTATCCTCTACATCCAAAATTCTTTTCTCCATCTCTTATATTCTGTTGGCAATGCTTACCTCTGGAGTTCCTGTCTTTTTTCCTAATTTCTCCATCTCCAGGATTTCCTCAGTTTCTGTTTTCATTATTGTTTCTATTTTCATTTTCAGATCTTGAGTCATTCTATTGATTTTCTTCATGTGTTTGTTTGCATTTCCTGTATTTCTTTGAGTTATTCATTCATTTTCTCTTTTAAAGTCTCAATCTGTTTGACTGTATCTTTTACTGTACTCCTTAAGGGTTTCCTCTTTAAAGGCCATTGTCATCGTCATTAGCATAGCTTTAATGTTATTTTCTTGTGTTTCAGTTGTGTTAGGGTATACAGGGCTTCTGGAATTCTACGGGGCATGGGAAGAGCCCTGGACAGGAAGCTGGATGTTCTGGCAGGAGCCATCTTCTGATTGATGGGTATGGTCTCTGACTGCCAGGTGGTTCTCAAGGAATTGCAGAGGTCTCCTCAGATGTATGATCCTCACGACTGACTGGGTTCCTCAGGAGCTTGGGGGACCTCCTCTTTGCTAGGGGAAGTCCCAGCGTCAGTCACCCTACTATTGGCTTTCCTGTTGTTATGAGGTTAATGAGCTCCAGTTCCTCAGACATTGTACTCAGACACTGTGTTTGCTGGGAGCAGCCATTTTGGAGAACTTGTGAGCTCAGAGATCTTGCCTGTCTGTCTCCTTAGGGAGACAGGTTGTGCTTTGGAGTGGTGACTGGGGCTGTGTCCATGGGTCCTGAAAATCAGGAGGTTGGAGCTGTACATCCCAGTACCTGGAAGGTAGCCAACCACAGGATACTGTGAGTGGCCAGAGGCTGAGACCGAGCTCCAGTGGTTACCCAGGGACTTTTCCTGGGATTAGACAGGTGACCTGAGGTTGGACTCACTCATTTCCCTCAAGGTAGTCTCTGCTCTCATCTGGGAACAGAGATGCTTGGATTTTGGAGTCCACAATATGGCCTATTGGTTGCTCTGCATTTGCTGTTGTCGTAGATGTTCAGATACCATGTGTGACTGGTGCCTCCATCTTGGATCCTCTGAGGCCTAAATCTTGGAATGGTAGGAAGAAAAAGTTATAGTGTTACAAGATATAGGAATAGGTGTGGATATTCTTGTTGCTTGGAAAATAAGGTAAACAACTGAAAAATTGGAACTTATGAGACTTCTAAAATATTGTATATAAGAAAAAGGTCAATGAAGTAAAGAAGCAGCCTATAGAGTGGAAGGGAACCTTTGCTAATCCTAAGACAAAGGATTGACATCTAGAATAAAAGAACAACAACAACAACAACAAAGCAAATAAACAAAAAACCATCCAACCAATCAACCATCCAAACACACAGCAAGAAAGCAAATGACCCACTCAAAAATGGAATATGGAATTGAACAGAAAGTTCTCAAAAGAAAAAGTACACAGGCCCAAGAAACACTTAAGAAAGCATCCAACAACCACAGCCACCAACAAAACACAACTTAAACCTACTTTGAGATGCTTTGACAGATAATTATTGTCAATCAACAAATGACAGCAAATTGAATGTTACCTAACATTTTTGTATGATCCTTTGGGTTTGAGAGACTCCCTAAATCCAACCAACCAAAAGAATAAGAATACTGTCAGTTAGCCCCTGATGTCTGTGTCAGAGTACCTCTCTCTTTTCTGTAACTGGCCTGCCTGGCACATCCACTAGTGTGTTTGAACATGTGTTGTCCTGTGACTTTCTTTGTTCACAATCTTGAAAGATGGGAATGAAGGGAAAATTAAATCTGTTCTCCTGTCACTCATGTGCAGCTCTTTTATTCCTCCGAGGTAAAGGCTGGTCTGGTCCTTTTGTAAAAATCAAGAGTGGGGCAGGGCTAAGAGAAGGTAATATAGGCTGGAATTTAGAAATTAGAAACTGTCAAGAGAGTAATAAAAACTACTACTACAAATTATATATATGTGTGTGTATATGTGTATGTGTGTGTGTGTTTCTTATGTCCAATCCCAGCCCCTGTTACCTTCTCTCAACCTTCTCAAGTTCCTTGCATTTTGGTGGTAATGAACACCAAATAAACATTAGTGCCTCCTGGGTTTGGTCTGTAAGGCTGTGACACTTGCCCTGAGGTGTGTACGATGAAGGTTATGTATGATTTGCCAGCTGGGATCGCTTTTCTAACTTTAAAGAGGTAAACTATAGGCAATCTGAATTACAGCTTGGGCTCTTAAGCTTTCAGAGCTGAACCATCAATTTCAACTTTTCTCTTAAGAGCACAATTGTGCCCTTCTCAGTGCTGTGAGAGGATCACTTGAGATAATAAGCATAAAACCCTTAGCTTAACTATGTGCATATGTGCTGGCTATTCCAAGTGAGGCAAGCAACTTGGGTACCAAATACTCCAGTCAAACCAGGAGGCCCCTAATTTCCTTTTCCGGTTTCTCAGCAGTCAGAAAGAGTGCATCCCTAACTTTCTTTTCCTGTTTCTCAGTGGTCAGAAAGAGTGCATCCCTAACTTCCTTTTCCTGTTTCTCAGCATCCAGAACACATCATTCGCTTGTCAGAATTTTGAGAAAACGGCCTTGCAGAAATTCTTGGCTAGGCCAAGAGCTTCTGTGTTTAAGTGTACTGATGCTCATCAGAGCATGCTTTGAGGAAATCAGGCTTGCAATTCTGTCCTGAAACATCATTGAAAAACTCAAAAATAAAAACCCCACCTTTAAAAAATAGTAAGAATAACTGAAAAAAAGAAAGACAGAAAGGCAAACCACAAAACAAGAACAGCGAGAAAAGCATGGCTGGACATTGACACTTGGCTCCCACTGCTTCGCTGGCTTCCTCCGCAACATCTGAGAGTGTGCTGATGTTATCTTCTTGCATACCCTCACAATGGCCATCAGCTTCAGTAAATGCTGATGTCATATTTCAGTAGGATCTACTGTGCCAGTTTTGGTAACTGGCCCAATATATCGCTTACAGCATTTTTTATATCTTCACTACTAGTTCTGATGTAAGGTCATATAATACTTTGCTCTGAAATCAGCCATTTATTTCCCTGTGATTTCCTAGTTAATTTCAGAAAAGAATGGCACTAGAGACCAATTTTGGGTACAAACTATGCGACAGAATCATCTTTGCTTCTGGGACTTAAATGCACATGTATTAAAATCCCGACTCCATACCATTAACTCAACCCTATAGGATATGATTTTGTCCATATGTAACTAGACAATTTTTCTTCCACAATGAAAGCCCTAACTCCCAACAACATTGGAACACTGGCTTCATCATCTTAAAATGTCCTTAAATAGGTTTTAGGATTGCTTCATCCAAGAAAAAAAGTAAACAAAAAAAGAGGTCAGCAGGTATTGTTTCTTTCTGTCTACTCTGCCTAAAACTGAGAAAATACCTAGTTCTATATTTTATACATCTGTATCTTGTGCTATCTGTCTATATGTCTATGTGGTAAAATTCAATATTGATTTTTTTCTCCCTTTACTGAGGTTATGTAAGTCACTTTGAACATATTTGGGTGATGATTAAATTCAATTTAAACTTTTATTTTCTGGGTTGCAGTTCCTTTTAAAATTAATTCAAATATCAGCATAGTTTCACAATACATTTTCTGTCCATTTCTCTTTCTTTCCTCACCTCTGTTGCATCACCAGCTTAAGTTTTCTTGGCTTTTCCTTTCTTCTTCTTAGGACATGAGGATAAAGTTAACAGGCACTTGTAGTGTTTCTATTCCTTATCCTATATAAAGGTTGCTAATTGTATTTTCCACTTGGCATATTGCTTGTGCCACTTAACACAGTATCTCTGTAAAACATTGCATTGGTATTAAAAGGCCATTACTACTTTTTATAGGAGTATATTACTCTAAAATGCATATTTGCTATGGCTTTACTCAATGAACTTCCTTGCACTGGACAGGTAGGTACTTTTTGATGTTTTATAAGAAAAAAAAAACATTGCCATTCTAAAAATCTTAATGTAAATAGTCTTGCATCAACAGAGGTATATACTCAGAGTAAACTCTCAGGAGTGTTGTTTCTGGATTGAAATATAGATAAACATTATTTTAAATATTTTGTCACAGTATCCATCACAGAGCTACTGTCGTTTTGTTTTGCCACTAGAAACAGAGTGCCGGGAAAAGCTAACATTTTGGCTTTATTCTTATGTGGTGATGAATGAGAAAAAGTTCAAGAGCCATGGCACAATGCTATGCATAGAAGCAAATAGGAGAAGGGCTGCCCAGCAGAAAATTAACTAATGACAAGCTTTTCACCCACGTCAACATCACCCAAACACAGGCGTGCAGTCTTCATGTTCCTTTATCTGGTTAAGCATCTCTTAGTAGGCTTTGTAATAAGATGGTCAGTGCTAGTGCATAGTCAGTCAGTAAGCAATAGATAACCATTTTGTAAGTGAGTGAAAAGCATGGCATTGCCATGGGGTAAACAAGCTTGCTGGAAAGTTGTTCTAAAGGACCAAATCTCACCCTCCTTCTTCCCTTTCCTCTTGGACAGACAATTCCCTGTGCAGCTGCTCCTGAGTACCGAACAGTTTGAAGTTTCCAAAAGAAGAAAACACGTAAACAGCCATTGCAGGAGGAGATGGGCGACACAGAGGCCCATTGTCTAACAGGGACACTGAGATCTCTGTGGCCAGCAGGGAGTGTCCTTAAGTCTGCCTGCCTGGTGTCTTCACCCTGAGCACAGCCTCTCCTCTCTGGAATGTAATACTCTACCACACCCTCAGAGTGGCATTGTGCGGTAACGGGGTCAGGGGTAAGGAGGCACAGATGGGGAAATGATCTCACACAGGCAACCCAATAAGTCAGGGGCAGCCTGAGAGGGATGGTCAGGACCCCGGCACTGAATGAGCGCTTTGTGTAGCTCCAAGTGGTGGTGGCTGAGAGGCACCTTCCTCTTACCATTCACCTGGTGGGCGAACAAAGCAGCCATTGAGACTCTGGCCACAGCAAATGCTGCACAGGTGATTGACCTGCTTTGTTGCCCACAGTAGCTTGGGCATTTTTGTCTGGTATTTCTTATGAGTTACCACTAGGGCTCATTTTTGTCACAGGATTGTGGCTTAAGGGTAAAGAGAGCAGACCCAACCCACGAAGAGAAGACCCAACCCAACGGATTACTCTGAGGACCTTTCCCAGAGTCATGAGTGAACAGGCACAGATAGTTTAGGTTTCTACTAACTTGGCAAGGTCAGTACCAGCAGGCCCTTTGTCCATCCCTTTGGACTGATGAAATTTCTTTTCTCAGATCTTTGGGGATATTTTAGTTGGTGTAGTGTTTAAGTCACAAGCATGAGGACCTGAATTGGGATTCCAGACATCCTGCAAACAGCCAGGCATCCTGGGACATACCTGTAAGCCCAGGGCAGGGCAAATGAAGACAGGAAGAACCTTGGTGCCCATCAGCCAGGGAATCTAGTCAATTGTTGAGCTGCAGTTTCAGTGAGAGACCCTGCAGAAGATAAGGTAGAAGACACCTGGTGCTGATCTCTCATCTTTACATGCACATGCACCCCAGCAGCAACCCGTGTGCACTTATACAACCATGTTCATGTAACACACACACAGACACACACACACAGACACACACACATACACACACACATATACATACACAGACACACACAGGCACAACACACATACACACACACATACACATGCACACATACACACACATACACACACACAGACACAACACACATACACACACACATACACACACAAACACACACAGACACACACAGACACAACACACATACACACACATACACACACGTACACACACACATATACACACACACACACATAGACACATAGACACACATACACAAACACACACATATACACACAGACACAGACACACACAGACACAACACACATGCACGCACGCACACACACACACACACACACACACACACACACACACACACACACAGTTTATTTTCTCATTCAATGATCTTAGGAAGCCCATAGGACAGGATTTCCATATGAATAATGGCATCATGATGAGTTGAAGAAGGTTCAGAGTGGTGGAGCCTCTTCATTCCCAGCTCAAAGCAACTGTTGCCCTGGCTGCTACAATCCACAGTATCATGAAGACTAGCGTGACAATGAAGGCAAAAATAATAGAACATTATTTGGGGGCGCTTGTCAAGACAAATGGTGTTTCCTTTTACTTTACCACTTCAGTGAAGCAGATACTCCTCTTCTGAGTTAAGGCCTGAGTTAAAGCCACTTTTCTAAGAATTAGATAGTAGTTTTTATGTTGTCAGGGCTGAAAATAGTGATCAGACTCACCTGGAGAAAAAAACAAAAACAAAAACACATGATTCTACTTAGGTGTGTAGCCTTGGGGAGAGGAGAGTCATCTATTTCAAAGAAACACACAGGGTCCATGGGAAGGGAAGAGTTTCATTTTCCACTGGATAAGGCAGGGCTACAGGTGTTCTCCATGTGTCAATACCTGGCAGAGATCCACGCCTCCAGTCTATGAAGCATCAAATATTGGAAGCTTGAGAGTATCATGGATTCCTTGTTCAAATTGAGACATGTGGACCAGCCATGTGTTCTGTCCTCTGTCCATGTTGAATTGATGCTGCCATAAGAGTATGCTGAGCCTCTTGCTGTACCATCTACTGATGATAAAGGACAAGTTTGCCGACTAGCATCAGACCCAGAACAGACATATGTAAGGATAGTGATGTATTATGGTTAAATCTCTTGAGTTTGGATACTGCATGATCTGCTAAAATTGTTTTCAAAGTCCTAAGGATAAAGCAAATATTCTTTAAGAGGAACTACAATTGAATACTTCCTGTGCATAGCTAATGGGGGAATGAGGTGCTAAAGCCAAGTTTAATTGATTGAAAGAAAATGACGCAAGCACACATTCACTCATTCAACAATATTTATTGAGTTGTGTCTATGAATCAGTGTGATCTAGGAGAATTTCATTGAATTCTCTTCTCTGGAAGTCTTAAAATTGGGTTAAATTGTGTCTTTCATACATGAACTTTGTGATCATTCTCTTCTTTGTCATGTGTCCTCATCATGGAAATATTACTGTGTTTTTTTTGTATAAATCCTACTCTTTCTATAAAATATGCCTTAAGCACTTTTCTGTTTTGTAAGCACTTTACTCTACCCAATCCATAAGTCAAGATGAAGATAGGTATGATTTCAGCACAAGTCATGTCTGCTTGAAAGCCTAGGCATGTTTTATATATTAAAAATTTCTGATGAAAATTTGATGCAATTTAGTTTGGAGGAAACATTGAGAATCCTTAAGTGAGAGAAATCTTGATGTTTCTTCTTGGAGGCTCCAGGGAGACTCCCAGGGGAACAACAGGTGCTCTGGCTGCCATTTTGATTTTCTTTCAGCTGCCTTATATATTTTTGAAGGGTAAATCTTAAAGAGCAGAATTGCCATATATAATTTTTCTTGCAAAGTTAGAAATGAAGTGATTAAATTTCCTATATCTCAAATCTGAGAGATTTACCAGAATGGAATAGAGACAATCTACTTAATTTTTAATTTTACCATTTTTAAAATATTTGCCACATTGAAGCCTCTGCTTTATTGGATGTAAGGATTGTTGGCACAGGGAGAGGTTGAAAAATCCATGGAGACATAGAAATAAAAGTCAAGGTGGCTTCCATGTGGTTGGGACACACAGCAGGACTTCCCTGTGATATTTGTACATTACAGTGGAAAAGTGATCCAGGGCCAAGTTTTTTCAGTCTTTAATTTTAATAATGTATGTGAATTTAAGAAGAGACTGTGAGAGGTTCTAATCCTGGGTACTCTGTTGACTGGTTGAGTGTCTCAAAAGTTATTACTTATTGATAATAATATGTGATATCTCCTGGCAAGCAATTATGTATAGATTAATATATCAAGAGCAAGAAACCTAAATTTGTGCAAAACAGCAATTAGACAGTACAGAACAGGAAATTACACTTTATTGCTCACAACTTTAATACTTTAAAATTTTAATCTTCTTCATTTTTTTTGAAACAGTCTCACTATGTATCTTTGCCTGGCCTTGAACTCATTAAAAGACTAGGCTTGCCTCAAACTCATAGAGATCCTCCTGCCTTTGACAACTCCCATCTGGGATTTAAGACATGTACTACCACATTTGAGTTCTTCTTTATTTTTGATGGAATAATTTTGCTTGGTTTCTAATTGAACCTGGGTCTCCCAAATTGCAAGTGCATTCTCTATCCAGATAAAAGCCATTATTGACCACAGAGCCTGGACCAGGGTTAAGTTGGTTGTCATGGACGTGAGTGTCATGATGCCATTTCCAGGATCCTTCAGGAGTGGACCTGTTCAGGAATAGGCTTTCACCCAGGAAATCCTGGCATTTCTTGGAAGAGAAATCTTGAAGATGGCTGAAGTGCCACTCTACTTTTGAAAATGCAAGCTAATGTGATCCAGAAGCTAACATATAGGGAGGAAGTGATGGAGTCAAAGCAGGTAGGGTAGGAGGGAAAGATTCTGGACAGCCTACACACAATTCCAAAGCAGGTTGAATTTATCTTGAAGACAAATTGGGTTCTGAAGCTGGCAGATTCCTGATTGGAGAGAGTAAGCATATTCTCTGAGACTGATAATTGACTGAATATATTTTTTATATTTCTTTTTTCCCTTTTTTAATTAATTGATTCCTATTACATCTTGATTGTTAGCCCTTCCCTTGTTTCCTCCTATTCCTCCCTCCCTCCCACTTCCCCCCTTCTCCCCTCCCCTATGTCTGTGATTGAAGGAGACCTCCTCCCCCTATATATGCTCTTAGAATATTGAGTCTCTTCTTGGTAACTTGCTATCCTTCCTCTGAGTTCTGCCAGGCCTCCCCATCCAGGGGACATGGTCAGAAAAGGGGCACCAGAGTTCATGTGAGAGTCAGATCTCACTCTCTACTCAACGGTGGAGAATATCCTGTTCGTCGGCTAGGTCTTGGTAGGGGTTGGAAGTTTACTGCCTATATTCTCCTTGGCTGGTGCCTTAGTTTGAGGAGCACCCCAGGACCCAGATCTGCCTGTCATACAGTTCTTCTTGTAGGTTTCCAGGACCCTGTGGATCCTACTATTTCCCCATTCTTCCATGCTACTCTCGCCTAAAGTCTCAATAGGATGTCCTCTTCTCTGACCCACTTTCTTGGTAAGTAAAGTTTTTCATGGGACGTATCCCTTGGACTAGTGTTTTGATAGAAGTGAGTATATACCGTTTGTCTCTTTTTGCTTCTGGGTGAACTCACTCATTATGATAATTTCTAGATCAATCCATTTGTCCACAAATTTCGGGAATTCCTTGTTTTTAATAGCTGAGTAGTATTCCACAGTGTAAATGTACCACAGTTTCTCAGTCCATTCTTCTACTGAGGGACACTTAGGCTGTTTCCATGTTCTGGTTATTATGTATAAAGCAGCTATGAACATGGTTGAGCATATGTCCCTGGATTTGCTTCTTACCACAGGTTATGATTGGACCAGAAGCAGCCGGACTTCTGATGGGCTGATTGATTGGGAACAGACTAGAACTTAGCTTTTAGCTTGAGATCCTATCACTCTTTTCTGGTTACCAAAGGGATCTGTTGATGCATCTTTGATTTTACGAGTCTTCTTGATAATCAAAGCTTTTGTTCCAAGAACCACTTCCAGCTGCATTGGAGGTTTCCAGATGATGTAGCTACTCTCAGAGAGTAGTATAGAAGCAAATGATGAGTGAAAGGCAGTTCCCTCCACTGGCTTCCCGACTTCCATATTTCTCCCTCAGGTCTGTTCCATTTTATCCCTAATTTATTTTAGGGATACCTGCTTCCTTGAAATTTCTCTTTGCTTTCACCTGTACATTGATTAGCTTTCTACTACACGTAGCACACATACTCACCTTCCTACACCAACCCTCAACTGCTTGATCTTCTCTCATCAGAAGCAGCGATCCATCACAGAAAAAGGAACGATCCTTTAAGACAGTAAGTTACATAGTTTGAAAAATACAAGTAGAATTGCTGCTGTTTCTAGGACCACTAACTTCATGTGATGGATACCAACTGGCCAATGTGCTGTTACACAGAGAAAACCCATGTTTCTATGCAGTTGTTTTCTACACTCACACATAGAAATTCTACACATGCAGCAGTAGAAGATACTTTAATTATAATTAAACACAGGAACAAACCATAAAGGGGAATTGCTGTAACAAATTGATAATTGTTGTTATATTGTTAGGCATTTAAAACACCATTAGGATCATCAAAGGATGTTTTCTCATGGTGCATGAAGATGAAGGATGGGCTGATGCACACGACACAGGGTAGCGGGATGGACCGTCCTGGGTGAGCATTGTAACGTAATGAGGAACATCCTGGTAACTGAGAGCTGTGTAGTTCTTAGCCATGTACATGTTTCCACTAGTGATGGGCATTTTAAGATACTAAATTAAAATAGGGACGTGATATAATATTGTCTTTAAAAACAATTGGATTCTTTGACAGTTTTTGATATCTAAACTCAGGATCATCATTAGTATGCAAATGACTGGAGCCAGAACATTCCAGGTAAATGTGTTTTTCTTTTACTATGTACTTTGTACCAGAAACACTTAAAATTTTGTTTCTTTTCATATCAAAAATTGTTGAGGAGGAATTTAAGGTAGACTTTAATATTGTTCAACAAAACTATAAAATGTTTTCGTTCTCCATATTAGAGCTATGCCAAATGGTAATTAGAGAGTGACAGCTGTGAGCGTTCATCATCTGATGTGTAGGTTCAGTGTTTAGCTATCCTGGCACTAGCCAGGTCACATTTGCAAGGGAGTTTGCAGACCTCTCCACAGAGCGCCACTTTCCTCTTCTACCAAAAGCCTTCCTTCCCCTGAACCAAACACTTTCTGGCCAAGCCATAATCAATCCTACAGAAAACCTGTCTCTGTCTCATTTTTATTCACACAAAGAGTGGTTAAAGTAGGAAAATGCCATTCTCTTTTACCACAAATGGTGACTGCCACCTATTAAAATGCTAATTAAAAAATTAAAAAAAAAAATAAACCAAATAGAGGAGCCGAAGACAGCCAGGAAACAAGAGAACTGGGGGTCTACCGAGTGATTAATCATCTGATTAACCAGGTAAGGCTGCAGCACATTACTAATTAGCTCTCTTACAAAGCCCCCACCGAGCAGCTCTTCACTGATTAAAGAGGTGCCCAGCCATTCAAAACCTGATGCTCAAGTTTCTTTCATAAAACAAAATGTGACTCTCATGCACAGCTCATCTTTTTAATCCGGTTGTGATTTCTCCAGCCTCTGACACTCAGATCTACACACATAAATCAAAGAGTAAAAAAAAAAAAAAAAACTGTCTCGATGAATGTTCTGAGTATGCAGGCTGTATTTGAGGACTCTTTATTCTAATTGAAAGAGGAGGTTGCCTCTGTTCTGGGCTTGAATCCACTACCCACTGATGGTCAGAGCTGCAGTTTGTCATGGCCCATTGAGTTGTCTGGAGGCATTAGTAAAAGACTCTGGCTTCATGGGGGTAGAAGTCATCTTTCAATCCGGTGTCCTCCTTGGTAGGAACTTAAAATATAAGGGTTCCTGACTTCAGCAGCAAAGATTTGACCTTCATTTGAGGTTTTCCTTTAAAATATGCTTTAGGCTTTCTCTTTTCAGTTAATTTTTGATCCTTAGTCGTTTAACAACCCATCCCACAATGGAAATATTCATCTTTTCAGTGGTGGAAACAGTGAAGGTCTTGGTTGCCTGTGACGTGAGTGAGGTGTACTAGCTCTCCTTCATTTAGGCCTTCTGGTCCCTCAGACTGTAGTCTTTCATCCACAAAGAAAAAGAAAAGTGATAAAAAATTAGTCTTGAAACCCCCACTCCAGTCCCTTGTGTCTGTCATCCCAAACTGTGGGTATCAAGAGAGTCAGGATTCGTCCACTATGCAGTGCACCACTAAGCTCAGTAGCTCATTGTGGGTTCCTCTGATGCTGTTGCAGGAGCTAAGACGTTTACGGAACTGTTGCTTCAGTCACATGAAGTACAGAGCTCTGGTCAAAATAAAATTCTTAACCTATGGTACTCCAGGTTAATTAAATTGTAACTAGCAATATCTCTCTAGCTTGGCCACCATATCCTGAAGGGGTCTGACAAGGTAGAGCTCATGTAGCATTGAACAAGAATGAGAAGGGTGTGCCTAGGGAACTGAAAAGCAGTGAGGCTATGTGTTACAAACACACATGTGGCACCTGCCTTTAAGCACATGAAAGGTGGTCTAAAATTCAGTGCAATGTACAGTAAAGAGCTAGTGTAGGCCACGAGTGATCACAGTCTTCGACATGTCTCTCACTATGACTGGAGAGAGGGCTCAGTGGTTAAGAGTGCCGCCTGCTCTTCCAAAGGTCCTGAGTTCAATTCCCAGCAACCACATGGTGGCTCATAACGATCTGTAATGTGATATAGCACCCTCTTCTGGCTTGCAGGAGTACATGCAAGCAGAGCACTCTATACATAATAATAAATAAATAAATCTTTAAGAAGAGAGAGAGAGAGAGAGAGAGAGAGAGAGAGAGAGAGAGAGAGAGAGAGATAGATAGATTGGGTTTTAAAGAAGAGACAGACAGATTGGGTTTTAAACAAGAGACATACCTGGGGCTTCATTCCTGACTCCTGGAGCACACTTAGAATGTCACCTCATTTGCCCCAATCTTACCAGCTCATACAGAAAGAAAAAAACGCACTGAGAAGCAATACTCATACAAGCCTTAGCCCAGAATTCCTGTGAGATATCACCCTCATTGGTGTCAAGAGAGGTGTCCCAAGAGACAGGCCTTCATGGGGATGGCTGGGCTTCTGAATCCATGTTTATCTTTTATGCTGTCCCAGCTTTAATGGCTATCATATGCTTTTAGTCAAATCTTATGGTCACTCCAGGTTTCCTCAGCTATAAAGTGAGAGTTGTTGCTAATTTCCCGAAGGCTTTTTAAATATAAAATCATATTATTAAATATTAGCCATGTCCAATCCTATCAACATCTGTGAGTGCTAGGTTCCCCTACAGTCACCATATGAGTCTATTTTTGAACTTTGGACTACTGTCACCTTTTAAGACACAAATGACATCTCAATATTTTTTGTTTATTATGAGTGATGTTTCCTTATTTCTTGTTCTAAGAAAACCACACTTATATGTCCACATAAACTAGATACTTGTATTTTCGCACTGTTAGTGATATTTTCTCTCCTTGACCACAGAGCATCCTTGATGTGTTAAGAAAAAAAACCCTATTATATAATATACATTGAAAATGTGGTTCCATTTTGTGTGTGATTATTTTTAACCATTTATAAATGTTTTGTTTGTACAGGATCCATCACCAATTTGACTAAAGGTCAGAGTTTTGCATACTGCTTGGAAAATCCTTCCATTCACATAGTTTATTGAAATAATAGTCTAGCCCACTATCATTATCAGCTGCATGTTCATATGCTGCTGTCATGTAAAAGCCTTCCATACATTAATCCCAGAAAAGCTACAACAATTGTAGAAATATGAAGCATTTTAGTAAGGTAAAAGTAAGGGAACAGTAGAATGCATATTATTTTAACAAACATGGAAGATGGGAATCCAGCTGAGGGAAGTAGCCATATTTGCTTGAACATTTAGAGGAATAGATCATGGTAGCTAGAGAAGAAAATAAAACACTGAGATGGACTTTTGACTGAGATTCCAAAGTACATTATTACTTACCTTTTCTGTTCCTCTTCTGTAGAAGATGTGTATGCACACCACACACACACACACTCACACTCACACACACACTCTCTCTCACACACAGACACACTGCAGATGACACACACACTCAACACACATTCTCTCTCTCTCTCTCTCTCTCTCTCTCTCTCTCTCTCTCTCTCTCTCACACACACACACACACACACACACACACACACACACACACACTGCACACCACATAAACACACACACTCACCCATGGCTGAGTGACTTCGACTTTTCCTGGAATGTGCACTGTAGTTTGCAAGGTGGAGTCATTTGAAAGTGACAGGTAAGAGGTGGATTGTAGGAAGATCTTCCTTTACTTACTCTCAGTCTGTAAAGTCATAGTATAAATAACAGATAATCAAACTCTGTTTTTTCTTAATTAAAATTTTATTTCAAATTAATTTATGATTTTAAAAATTGACTTTTTTCCAAAAATATGTATGGACTAAGCCACATTTTAGAGTGTCAAAGATTCAAGGCACAGTACAAAATACTCACTTAAATGTGTTAAAATAGAAATTCTTTCAACATCAAATGGTACCTCTACTATGGAAGACAACTAGGCAGCTTCCTGTAAACAAAACACTTTATTAGTTTCTGATCCATCACTGTCTGTGTTCGCTGATTCTCAAATGAGCTAAAAATTAGTAAGCCCCCACAAAAGCTCGTGCAAATGTTCACATCACTTTTATTCACAATCCCCCAAACTTGTAGCAACTAAGAAGTTAATGACAAAGTGAATGCAAACATAAACAGTAAAGTAGTGACACACATACTTCAGCTGTAACCACCAGCTCTCAATTTGACTTAAGACTCATTCAATATTAGGGAAACAATGACAGTTTCCAAAAACCTAGCCAACTACCTGGGGCTAGTGAAGTCATGGGTCTTGGAGGAGAACAAAAAAATCACTAATTTATCTTGATAATTCAGACTGTTCCATGTTTCATTTTATACATTGTATATTTTTCACATGAATGATTTTTAATTGATTAAATTATTTTAATATCTTTGTTAAATTTCTTGTTGTTTTGGAATGATTTGTCTGTATTTTAATTGCTGGTTTCTCTAAGATGGCTGTTGTCAATTTAAAAATGTTTATTTCATCTGTAGCCTGCCTAAAAGAAGGGCAAGCCTGGATGCAGGCAGAGTCGACCACCAAACTCTGCCAAGACAGAGTAAGCAAGTCCTCAGTAGTTCCTGCCTCACAAATATGTCTGTCAGATATACTGGGCCAGAAGGCTGAAGAAGATGCTCCAATGTTATAGAGAGTTTTGGGTGACTGCTCAGGTAGAAACTGTCTCTGTCATCTTCTCATTCGGAAAGCTACTAACCTGTACTCCTGGTGTACTCAGGTAATCAAGTTTATTCCTTCTCAAGTCTCTGATGGAGTTGAAGACCAGGTAGCTTAGTTTTACAATGAAGCTTAGTTGTTTAGGGGCTAAAAGGTTTTTAGGTCTAGATAGATGTTTTAAGTTGATAATGAGTTTTTTTTTTCAATTTTAAAAAGTATTTTATTAATTTATTCATATTATATCTCAATGGTTATCCCATCCCTTGTATCCTCCCATTCCTCCCTTCCTCCCACTTTCCCCTTACTCCCCTCCCCTGTGACTGTGACTGAGGGGGATTTTCTCCCCCTTTATATGTTTATAGGGTATCAAGTCTCTTCTTGGTAGCCTGCTATCCTTCTTCTGAGTGCCACCAGGCCTCCACATCCAGGGGATGTGGTCAAATATGAGGCACCAGAGTTCATGTGAAAGTCAGTACCTATTCTCCACTCAGCTGTGGAGACTGTCCTATCCACGGGCTAGATCTGTGTAGGGATTCGAAGTTTACTGCACATATTGTCCTTGGCTGGTGCCATAGTTTGAGCAGGATCCCCGGGCCCAGATCTGCCTGTCATAATGTTCTTCTTGTGGGTTTCTAGGACCCTCTAGGTGCTTCTATTTACCCTTTCACCCATGCTTCTCTCACCTAAAGGCCCAATAGGTTGATAATGACAATATATGAAAGAGATAAATTTATAGGCAGAAATTTAGACACACCAAGATAGGAAAGATGTCTTCTTCAAGACTGTTAAATACAAATAGCCAAAACACTAAGAATGTAACATTTATATAATTCCTGATTGTGTCATGGTCCTTCATGCTATAGGTAACCTATTGAATATATGTGTAATAATGTAGATGAATATGTAAAAATAAAATAATAATAATAACTCATATATGAATTTATATTATATTCCCCTTCCTCCCTCCAATTCTTCCTATGTACCCACCTCTTGAATCCTCATAAATTCATGGCCTTTCTTTTATTTTATTTATTTATTTATTTTGGTTTTTCAAGACAGGGTTTCTCTGCGTAACAGCTCTGGCTGTCCTGGAACTTGCTCTGTAGACCAGCCTGCCCTAGAACTCACAGCCTTTTTTTCTTTAATTAATGTTTATGCACATATATGTGTTATAGGTGAATAAACACAACATTCTGAATCCAATTAGTCTTGCTCACATGTGTATGATTTCAGAGCTCGCCACTTGGTATTGGATGGCCGCTTTGGGGGCTTGTTTCTAAAGAAGGTTGGCTCTTCTTCTCTTGGCACTAAATACCTCAGCTCTTCATCCAGGGATGAAGCCGTGTGAGATTTTCCCATGCACAGTGACATGCCAAATGCTTATAATTCTTCATCAGATCTTGAATATTTCAACTTCCTTCAGAACACTTACTGCAACATCTTCTTCCTCTGCTGTCTTTTCATTTGTAATGTCTGAGAATTTAAAAAAGAAGCTTTCGCTGAAGCACTTTTTGTTTTTGTGTATCTAAAGGGTCCTACAACAGTTTTGTCCTGCCTGTGGTTCCAGGCAAGTGTCTTGATGCAGAACTTAGGTTTATGATTGCTGCAGCTATTACAATTCCAGAATGTTCTGTAAAGTTAGCGCAACCGTGGTAGATGCCATCCTGGGCTACAGACATTTGGCTGCTAAGCCTGTTGTGATGCTGGGCTGAAGTCCAAGCTCCTTGCTCAGAGTTTTCCTGTTACTGTGAATTACTCTCATTCTGACTCCATTGTACTCATCATGTGGCGTAGGTCAGAACTTGCATCCATCTCTTAGTGGCTACAGTCTCATGCATGGTGCTGGGGAAGGTCTAGAGACTCCATCTGTGGGTCTTTTCTATAGGCAGGGGCTATGGAGGTCTGCCTGGTGCTGGATTGCTCTTGGTGCACCAGCATGGGGCTCTAAGGAAGTTCTCTAAGCTCATTTTTCCCCTCTATGGACAGAATATCTCTCCACTCTTAATGCCATTTGTCCAGTGGTTTGGTGATGTTGGGAATGTATGTAAGAAGTTTTTTTTATCTTCTTCATTGCATTATTTTTTATTATTACGCAATGGCTAGACATTATGATCTCTCCCCTGGTTTTCTTTACTTAAATGAAGCTGTTTTCATAGGCAAAAAGTTGTCCAAATTGCTGTTTCTTTTGGCAACTATGAAAGAGTCCCATTGCATCAATTGGGCCTTCCCTAGGGGTTGAGGTTAAGCGAGAAACAAGGCATGGCTACTTTCTGCTCCTCTGGGAACTGTGATCACCAGCCTAGAGTTTAAACAAAGTCTAAGCTGAATCTGACAATTTTTTCCCTTTCACTTACAGCAAAGGTTACTACCAAACCCCACTCACTGTACCAGAGTGGGTTGTTAGTGAAAACCTTGCCACTCACTTAGCACAGTACCTACACTTGTGAGTTCATCGACCAGGAGAATCTGACATTTTTAGTGGGGGATTGTGAGTGTGAAAATGGCTTTAGTGTAGTCAGATATATATTCAAATTGTCAATGTGGGCTTAGAAGAATGGCTTTGGGTGTAATTCTGAGACATATTTGCTTAAGTGATAGAAAAAGAGGTAAGCAATTTTTTTGGGCTCTATTATTTAAAGAGGTAAGTAATAATATAAAGGGTTTGTGGGAATCTCCAGCATGCGGCACATAGCTGGCATTCACAAGATAATGGGTATTTCCTGTTGCTCTTATGTGCCATCGCATCTGGGCAAACCAAAGGGCAGCCCAGCTCAGAAAAGTGATGGCTGATTCTTTCTGAATGTGTAATGTGCATGACTGCCCTGGACCTTGCCTAATGTGGGCAGTTTCCTCCCAGATCTCCCCAGACCCTGCATGTTATTTGTAGACTACTAGAACAGTCTGAAGAGCCAAAACCATCCACCATTCTCCTGATCTACATCTTCTCTTCTTTTTGTCCCAAATCCTGATTTGGTAAGAAACTTCCTATGTGAAATGCTACTTTGAAAAATGTTTAAAGAATTACATGCATGCACATTATATGCATGTTCCTCTTTCTTTGTCTCTGTCTCTGTCTCTCCCTCCCTCTCTCTCTCCTTCTCTCTCTCCTTATCTCTCTCTTGCTGAAACCCTTCTTCTTTTTAACAAGTTCCCATTGGATTTAAGTATGGATGCTTGCATGAACATGGGCGTGGGAGCATTATTCAGTGGAGCAATGTAAACTAAGCGGCGGATATGCACCATTGTAGATAATGACTAATCATTTCCCAATAACCATTAGCTTCAAATGCATGTTAGGGAGTGGTAGTGTCTCCCAAGCTCTACTCCCTGCCATCATTTTACCAGTTTCCTGAGGTCCCGTTGGCTAATACAATGGCAGGCTGATATAGAGTCAGCTTGCAGCTTTTATGCACTTCTCTGCTTCTGGAGCAGGCACTAGAGGCCATGAGTGAATACACTATTTAGCATTTACACAGAAGTGATACAATAACTTATATTTGTACTTATATCTGCAGTGGTAGCATTGAGTAGTGATTAGGTCCACTCACTACTGCAAGATGACTGTCCATCTCAGAGCTGAGCACCACCTTGAAGAGGGTCAGGATCTGCTGACAAGCTTCTCTTCTCTGTACCCTGGCTTTCTTGTCTGTAAAATAGGTTTAATAATAACACTTGTGTTGCATGGCTGATATGAGAGTTGAACAAATTACTGTGTTAAAAGCACTTCTGCTAGGCACTGTTCCTCAGAGTCAGTCCTCTTCATGGTCAGTATGCACTCTTAACTGCTGAGCCATCTTTCCATCCCTTACTTTATGTTTCTTTAAGTTCAGCTTCATCTATATTTCACAGGTGTTATCATACAATACCTACTTTCCTGTGCTGACTGCTGTCTCTTAGCATTCTTTTCTCAGAGTTCATTTACATAGTTGCACCTGGCAATACTATTTTCTTTTTAAAAGCCACAAATACCATTTTTAAGCTATATATTTCTGTACTCATTTATCCATCCAAGGACACTTAAGTGTTTTCTATATTTTGTGACTGCGAATACAACAGCAATGATTATAGGGGGCACAGATATTTCTTAAGGAACCAGTTTTGTTTCCTTTGCGTATAAACCTGGGACCAGTTTTGCTGGTTTGAATGGTAGCTTCCATGTTAATATATTAGGGAAATTTTATATTGTTTACTCACAATGGCTACACCATTTTATATTCCCAATGAAAGTATACAAGAGTTGCCTTCTCACCACACCTAGCCAACACACATTCATAATAGCTATCCCAACAGGTATGCCAGGAGGTTCTCCATGGCTTTGACTTGTACTTTCCCCATGTTTTCACTGGTGTTGAGCACAGTTTAAATTTTTATATGAACTTATTCTTTAGAATCATGTCTGTTAACTAACATCCTGTGAACATTCTGAAATTGGGTTATTTGAGTTGAGTTCTATCTTTATCAGATATATGGCTTACAGATATTTTTATCTTACTGAGTAGGTTGTGTTTTCCTTTTGTTGGTTTACATGTCATTCAAAAGCAAGTGAGTATCCCACTGAATATGTAGCCCCACATTTTTAGTATGACTATAATAAAAATCCTGACATTTGTAGGAAATCTGAAAAGACACTAAACAACAGGCTTAACCTAGAAATGAACACAGTCAGCAGCACCACACGTCCTCGTTCTCAAGTATATTATCAAGCTATAGAAATAAAAACAGTATAGTGCTGACCAGAAGCAGACAACAATCAGTGCATCAGAAAGCAGCTACGCATGGAAAGTTCACTAAACTTCACATCAGAACTGAGTGTGCATAGTGCAAGCATCATGTTGCTTGAGTAGATGGTACTAGGAAAACTGGACGTTCAGATGTTGAAGAATGAAATTTTACCTTTGTCACATATCATGCCTAAACAGATGCTTAAGAGAATATTTAAAAACTTATTTACAAGACCTAGGATTGCACAAACCAGGGGCGGGGGGAAGAAAGAATAAACACTTTGACAATGGTCAGACAGTGATAGCATTCTTATTTTTATTTGAAAAGAAGAGTCCAGGCAACCAAGATGATTCTGGTGCGGAGAAGTCTGTCTTAATACTAGCTTTCTGCATGCCTAGAATGGATGAGTGGGATTGCAATAAAACATGCTTGACATTTGTTTTAACATGAGCTAAGGCATTGTGAGTCACAGCATCCATTTGTGAAGACTATGGCAGTATGATGCGAAAAGGTAGACAAATGTGACTCTAGAGACCATCTAGGGTGTGCGGTAAGCAGGCCCTCGGGTATCACTGCCGTGGAATGGCATCTGAGAAAGACTTCCTCAGCAACTCTGAAAGCTAGCCCTTTCACATGAGTAACCGTGCCTGTGTTGCGGTCAATGGCTACAATCACTAGGAATTTAAAAAATTAAGACCTGTCTGTTTTCCCTCCCTCCCTCCTTCCCCACCCCGTCTTCCCTTTCTTCTCCCCTTTCCTTCTTTTCAAAACATGAAGAAAGCCAAGCTTGGACAGGTCCCGGTGGTGATGCGTAGAGTGTTTCTTTTCTTCTGGTAATCGTCTAAACTTTCAGATGGAACTCAAGGCAAGTGCTCAAACAGTGGGATGCGTGCAAGTGGCCGACCGCACTGTCCTTAAGGCCTTCTCTTTGTTTGACCTCTCTGTTCTCCTCATGAAGTGGTTAGAGGAGACTGCTCCTTTTGGCTTTAGAAAATAAGGTTGGAATTTGGAAGGCTGGATGGTCGATTTACTCGCCGTCTGATTTGGGGAAAGTCACTTAACCTTTTGGTAGTTCTGCTTTTGACCTCAAGAGCTACTGTGATGTTCAAGTGCAATAATGTACGTTAAAGTACTTTGGGGATTACAGGAAATATTTGAATGCTCAGCTTTATTTTAAAGTGTATTTGTATAAGATAGAATAGTGTTATCTGCTCCCTAAGTTTCTGCTTTTGTCTGAAAGGAAAGCAATATTCTGCCATGTTGCTTCTGTTCCTCTGAATTCTCACTGCGTTTAGAACAGAGGAATATTTTCCTTTTTAATTTACATTTATTTTTTTTTGAATGTCATATGTGAGTACTGTGTTTAGATAACCCCCCTTCCTCTAACTCTTCCTATGTTCTCTCTCCTTTCTCAAATTATTGACCTCTTTTTAAATTCTCATTATAGTACATTTTAATAATTGTAAATATCCATTTTATTATATGCATGTTTAGGGTTGACCATTTAGGATTGAATAACCTATCAAGGCTCTTGTTTCTGGAGAAGACTGATTCTCCCTTCCTCAGTAGTCTGTAGCTGCTCATCCTCCATGGAGGAGCATTTTCTAATGGTATGTCTACAGCCCTAGTGAGAAGGAGTTTGGGGCCCTCTAGACAAATGCTTCCTTCTTTACTTGATGCTTTGAATTCTTTCCTGTTAGATAGCCATAGCTTCCTCTCGGGGCCTGCACCTATGAGTGGAGGATGTTCTGCCTCATTGTCTTGATATGACTGCCCACATTACACACCGGACCATATTGCAAGCAGTAAGAAAGGGGGAAGAAATAACTCTCTCCCAGCCACAGCCGTGAGCTTTAATTCAGCTTATTAGAGAAAACATAACTTTGACAATCAGCTACTTGGTGATTTTTCTTTTTATGAAAAGCTTTCTTGGTTAGGATTTCAAAGGTGAGGGGGAGGTGAACATTAAAATTTAAGACACCAATCTTGCTTCAACTTACCACTGTCATCACCCTTAAAGTTTCATGAGAAGCTGTGTGCTGTGAACGGCCAAGGCTCAGCTTCTAGGTTTTGAATGACCTAGATTGAATCCTAGCTTCATTGCTCTGTGACGTGGAAATGTGTCTTAACCTTTGTGGCCTGAGTTTCTTCACTGTGGAGAGGGAGCAGAATTGCATCTTCCAAGAATGTTATTATGCAGGCTCTGGAGAATTGCGTGGTGAAAGCACTTGCTGTTCTGGGTGCTCACAGGAAGTGAGCAATAAGTACTCCTTGAACCTTTTAACTTAGTTCTTTGCATTAAAAATTATCAGGGACACCAATATCCATGAAGTGCATTTTTGCCCAATAAACCCAAATCCAATTAAAGGCATATTCCTTAAAAAAAACAAAACAGGTCCCCGAGTTATATGTGCAACATATAAACACACATATATTCATGTATGTATATATATATATACTCTTGCTATATCCCAAACTCACCATGCTAGTAAGCATGAGCTTGAACTCCCAGTCATGCTGTTTCTACTTGCTGAACGCTGGAATAGTAGTCATGCGTGACCATGAATAGCCAAGCTATACGTGGATTTAAATATTATATTTTCTTTACAAATGTTGAGCAATTTCCTGCTGCTTTTCACTCCATCTATTTGCATTTTCCAAGCAAGAGAACACTTCTGTTTTACTTTCATCCACCTTCTCCAAATTTCCAGGAAGTCCTCCAGCATCTCCTTTTATATGGTATCCTGGGTTGTACAATATTTAACACGTTTTGACAACTGCAAACTTGTGTGTTTGCCTCATGATCATAGAAAAACACAATGCTTGTTTGCTCTTATCATATGAAAGAAACTGTTCAGAGTGTGGGAATGAGCCTGGGTTAATTTTTGGAGTAGAAAATGAAGCTTCATATTTTCTCCAGCAATAACTAGAGCATGGCCATGCTTCTGTTAGATTATATTAGGCCACAGTCCCTTCATGAACTACTACTATGTAAGGTCTTAATCTAATTTCCTTTGCTCTGACTAGTTTGGGAAACACTTATCCAGCCCTAAATCTATGATCTAAGACCTTTAATTATTAAAACACATATTCCTTGTGGATGAACAAACTCCATTTAGTCAGATTAATTTTTATACAATAGAGAATGCTGCACAGCAGGAAATGGCAAAAACTGAGACCATAAGGACAGTATCGACACATCCAGGCCACACGGCTGAAGAGTTGTGTTATTTACAGAAACATGAACATTTATGGTTTGGTTTAATGGAAAAATTCATGCATATAAAAAGAGGAGAGCAGTAACAAGTGGATCCAGGAACAGTAAGAGGAATTCGATTGTACTATGGATGCAAGTGTGACATCCTAAAGGGGTTTCCATGCATGACAAACTATGATACTCAGCAAGACGAACACTGTGCTGCCCATCTCTCATCAAAATCAACTTTGTGCTTAGCTTTTCCACAGTGCCCTGAACGCGTAGGCTGTGGCATTTCGTACCGATTCACCTGTCTGTGGAAGCCAAGGCTCTGTGTTGATTGGAGCTCTGGTGTGACAATTGTAACTTAGAGCCGTGTGACCACTTTAACTGCTATAAGATCAAAGCTTTCTGTGAGTTTAAAGATTTTCTGTGCAGCTGGGAGATAATTTTAGACTCAGAGAAAACGGGAGAATGGAGATGAGATGGAAACTATCTGGGATACATCTTCTTCCTCAAAAGTGTCAGGGACTGGACAAAACACTGAAAAAAATATAGTCAAAGATCAGTGTCGTTCCTGCCTTCATGGAGTCAGGAAATCAAAGCTGAGGATGAGTGACAGGAGGGTGCACAGCAACGGCGTCAGATGTGAGTGACAGGAGGGTGCACAGCAATGGCGTCAGATGTGAATGTTCAGGAAACGGAGGAAGTGGCATCCAGCTGGAGGTGGAAATGGACAGCTAACTGCAAAGTCAAACCCCATGTCAAGGTGAAGGGTCCTGTCCAGAACACACACCACCTCTAGGAGAGCAAAAGGTGAAGGCTTTGGGGACCTGTGGGGTCACGTGTTAAAATGGGGCTAAGAAAAGGAGGCTGCCCAAGATGAGTGTCTGGCTAGGAGACAGGACATACAGAGTCTTGCTTGCAACTAAGAGCATGGTCTTTCTACCGAAAGCAAAAGGAGTCACTGGGGAGTTTTTGCTAAGATAGGAGGTGTGAGAAAGTGGTTTCTTTAGGGCAAACATCCTAACTATCGTGTGAAGCATGGTTAGAGAAAGGCAGGAGGCATTGACACCACATGGGAATTTATTACAGTGAAGTTGGCAAAATGTGTTGATGATTCACAAAGAGTCATCCACTAAAGACAGAGGAAAGCAGGTGGAGTCCAGATATAGTTTAGATATTAGTATATGTGCCCCATGATATATTGAATATATGCCCCATGATTCATTGAATGCAGAAATTAAGAAAGAGGTAGGATTTTCAGTTTCAAACAAATGGGCAATGTGTATATATTTAAGGTAAAATGAAAGGAGCTCATTTTTGGGAAAAAATACAATTGGTTTGGTTAAGTTTTATGTAAACATTGCAGTGGTAACACTGAGCCAAGGAAAGAGGTTTCCTTTTGATGGCAGCGATGAGAAATGCTAGAAATATCACCAAGGAGTCAAGTACGATGACAAAAGAGGATCCAGGAAAGGGGGGGGTGAAGTGACCAAACGTCTCAGAGATGAAGAGGGTGAGGTTCCACGCACAGTTTCGGGTGCCGAGAAGCAGGAGGGAGGGAAACAGTAACAAGACAGTCTGTGGGAAACATCACTCCTCTTACAGAGCACTTACTTTGGAAGATGCTCTACATACCTGCCTGCTTTGCACACTGACACTACCTTATGGGCTTGACTTTCTCAAGCTCTCGTTTTCCAGGTGGAACTGAGCTTCGGAGAGGCCCAGTCACCGAGATCACTTGGCTTGGGTGCGGCAGGTTTGAAAATGACCTTGGATGACTCAATCCTACCTAATGGAAATCAATCACAAAACATTAGGAAGCACCAAGTATAAAAGATAAAGGAAGAGCATGTGCATCATTGAGCGGTTGGTCTTGTGAATGGCTTCATTTCTGTCCCTGCTGACTTGTAAGAGTAGGTTCTAGCAGTAAGAGGCTGGTGGGAAGAATTTGGAAGAAGTCTGCGTTTCTGTGTCGTGTACCGAGTAATGGCTGCATCCCTCGGGCTGACCTGACCTCTCCTCATGCAAGGCTCCAGTCTTTATCAAACCCTGGGAGAAGCACTAACTGCTTTTAGCTGTTGCTGGCCTCTTGAGAATTCATCATCCCCCATTAATCGCCTTAAACTAGTGGCTCTCAACCTGTGGCCACAGCCCTCTCAGCAAACCTCTATCTTCCAAAATATTTATAGTGCAATCCATAGCAGTAGCAAAATTACAGTTAGGAAGTAGCAACACAAGTGAATTTATGGTTGGGGGAGGGTCAGCACAACACGAGTAACTATGAAAGGGTTGCAGCATTAGGAAGGTTAAGAACCATTACTAAGTGAACCCATACAGATCTAAATAGAGGCTTATTAATAATCTCCCTATTTGAAGCATGGGGCCATGAATTATGTATCCTGCAGGACACAGACAGCAGCCAGGAGATGATGGTGACACACAGCAAGGCTTGTGTACTCTATCAGTGTAATTAATGATGATGAGTGTTTTAGCCCTTCCTCACAATTGAGTGAAAATAATAATAATAACAAATGTATGGCCCTATTATTTACATTTCAGACCAGCAGCTTGAGGCTTGTTTAAACCGCTGTGCCAAGGCCTGCCATGAGACAGGGCTGAGCTCCAAACCTGGGCCTCCTGAGTCAGCACCACTATTTTCCCCACCTCTCTCCTTATTCCCATTAGTCAGTGAGGAGACAGGAAGCCTCACCTACAAGGCTCCCTCAACGGAATACATACAGTACCCCACAACTAGATCCATACGCAGCAGAACTCCCCTCTATCTCTTGGGGCCTGCCTCTCTCTGTGGAGTGAGGAAGACTAACAACGTTGGCCAGCTTCCCCAACAGAACCTCCTAAGAGAGCCACAGAGGCTGACGATCACTGGGCCAAGTAAAAACAACAACAACAACCAGGCCACCACCCAAATGTCCTATAATCCTATTTATGATTTTATGGGATTTATCCTTTGGGTCTGGAGTCCTTCTCCCCCACAGTAGGCATTTCCTATGGGACTTTTCTGGTTTCTCATGATTAATAGTCATGCAGTTTGAATAGAAGCTGCTGTGGACCTAGCCTATGCCAGGTGTCTTACATGCACCACCGCAGCAACATCTGTGCAAGCCAGACAAGTAAAATATCTTTGCTCATGGCCATGGTGCTGATGAGTGAGAGGGCAGGATAAAACCCTGGCGTCCTTTAGGATGTCAGATTCCTGATTCTACCACTCCACGTTAGGAACTGGTTCCTGAAATTATTGGCTTTTCTCCTATTTTTCCTTATCTCTGCCTTCTGGAAACACAAAGAGGGAGGACTCCTGCTCCCTGAGTAAGTGTGCCCATGTGTAGAAGCTGTTTATAAGACAATTTCCCCACTAACAGCAGACTCTGAGAAGCCGTACTCTGATCTAGTGCTGAGTATCATAAGAACCACTCCCAAGAGTGAGTTGGACCATGACCATCAATACATGTTGGTCACTTTTAAATGCTTACATGTTTGCCTAAATGGTGACAATAGCATACCCACTCAGGATGTGTATCCTCCTTGTTAGCTGTCCTGATTGACAAGTCTCCAATATCCCTGTGTTGTGGTAATTACTGAGCCAGCAACAGCAATGGAGCTGAATAGGTGGAGCCAAGTGAACGTACTTCCACAAGTCTGCTAGAGCTCAGGGCTTTATAGCTACCCAGACTTAACCTCTTGTGTTGTAACCTACTTCAGACCCACAGCTGGCTTAAATGCTATGAGCACACCACACCTCCCTACATCCTTGGCACTTCCTGCAGTGCTTGCTAACAGCTCTTCATTGAGCAATGCCTGTAGCTGTCCTCATAGTAAGTTAAAAGTCCTCTCTTTTCTAGAAGCATCCCTTGAACTCTTCCTTTAAATATGTGTCTAGAAACAGTCATTCCCTTTTCTCCGGTGGTTTGAAAGGACCTCTTACTTTGGACACAGGATTATCATGGAATGTGTGACTTGTGTATTCCTAAGCCTTGGTAAACCTTCTTCAAGGGCAGTAACTTTTTTTTTTTTGAAGGGGGCACTTGGTAAAATTAATGCCAGTGTGCAGGATTAAATTCTTGTTCTCTGATTGGGGGAATTCTACAATTTGATCACTCTCTGATCCTTGCAAGTATCCCAGACTGTGGCCACACAATGGCAATTTATATCTCTGCTTTCAGATAGGACGAGGCTTTGGCTGGATGCCTAACAATAGGGTGGACATAAATTAGCAGTAGAGCAATTTACAGTCTGTCGTGCCTTATTGCTTAATGAATTTGTCAAAAATCATATTACCCTGAGAATTATGGCAGGCAGCATCCATGGGACTTCTATCTTTAAGAGAGAGATTGCTTTACTTCACTTAAGCAAAATTGTCTGGCCCTTTTCCTTTTTCTGATGCGGACAGCAAAATCTGTGAGCATGTCTGTCTGTTTATGTATCAAATCTCTGTTGAGCTCCCTTTGCATTAGGACTACCAGGGATGACCTTGGCCAGTTTGCTAATCCCCAACCCCAGTCTCTACCTGCTGTTGGAGCCAAATAGGATTTGGGAGGCTACATCAAGCTCTGGATTCTATGTTAATACGACATCACGTGTTTCCAGTTTAGGCTCACCCTAGACTTCGTTACTCATTGTAAAATAAAAATAAGGCCTTGTTCTTCCCAGGGACAACTGCTTTAGCTCTGCCACACTTTCTTCCCAGCATTTCTTCCTTCTATTTCCTTTTCCTTCTCCCTCCATTTGCTGCCCTAACCTCTCCCAGTCTTTGTTTTCTTCTGCTTCTAAGGCTGAATGTCCCCTTTAAAAGATGTTATTTTACAAGGTAAAAATGTCAGGCTAGCTTTTCTCTTGGTTGTTATTTTCTTCTTCATTTTGCAAAATGGAATTAATAAGAGCTAACTCATAACAAGTGTGCGAAGTAGCATGGCTAGCTTTCACTCATATCTCCGTCTATCCCAGCGTTAATGCAGAACTCAGACATCTGCAAACATCCACAGAGTAGTTCACAGGCACCAGGCCTAATGCTGGCCTTTTAGGATCCATTGCTGAACTCTAGACTCTGCTGTTGGAGATTTCAGATTCTACTGGGATGAGGAAAATAAAAGACAACTGGAAATAAATAGGCAATTGTGGTGATTGAGAGAGACACTGTCTGACTAGGAGACAGTTTCACAGCACTTAAAAATGTGTGGAGTGCCACTGGGGCTATGCTCTTGGGTAGACAGCTGCTTTGGATTTGATGGAGAAGTAATGATGGGCTGTGGGTGGAGTGACAGACCAACACTAGCAGGGCATTAGCAGCTCTGGTTGCTATTGTCTCTGTCACCATCTTCTTTCAATTTCTTCTTCCATGTCCCCTCCTATTTGTTTTTTCCTTGAAATCTATATTTTATACCTTATTTGTCTTACAGTTTGTTGTGGGGACTTGTAGCTATGCGTTATCTGTCAGCCACTTAAAACACAGTAGGTTCGCTTGTTTGTTGCTTTCAGTTGCACTGGAGATCAAAGCCAGGGCTGGCATATGTGAGACAAGCACACTACCACTGAGCTATTATCCTAAACCCCAGTTGGATTTTTTTTAACCCCATGATTTACTTAAGAGAAAAATTTCCCAGTGGCTCCCTGAACATATGGAAGAGCTGTGGCTACTTTGAAAACTGATGGGGGGCTGTCTCAGTAAGATGGCACATGTCACAAGGCAGTCCCCTGGCCCATCTTCTGATCTGCCTGGTTGGCCAAGTGGAAGCAGGCCAGCTACTTCACAGTTAGCTGTGATTTTTGTTCCCCAACTCCCTAACAGTTCATTTCAATCTCTTTGTTCCAAGCAACTGAAGAGCTAATGGCTGGCGAATTTATGATGACCTGTTGTTTGGCTTGAGGGATAAACCAATTCTTTTACTTTCTGTGTTCCGACTCTCCCCTTTGTCTGCAATTTTATTTTATAATTCTTTTTGTACACATCCAACACATGCTGAGGTTATTGAAAAGCACAAATTACACAGAATTCAATTTGCATATCTATGGAGCGTCCATTCCCAGCGTCCTCAGTAGGCAAAGTGCCCACTGACTCTCACCTTCTTTCCTTTGCCGCTCCTTGGCAAGCAAAGCAGCAGGCTGCCCCTCGCTGGTCCTGGCAGACCTCGCAAATGGCCTTTAGGAGTGGTTTCAACAATTTTGCATCACATGACAGCAGGTTGAGCTTTGCAAAGTTCCAGTAAAGTCACTTAGGAGCCTGGATGGGCAAGGTCAAGCAAGAAAGGTTAAACAGCAGCATCTCGGGGCCAATTCAGCAAGGCTACTGCTGCGAATGTGCAGACAGAGCTTACAGCATTAGGTGTGAACCCCTTTTGCCAAGTATTTGCTTTTTTAAAAATTAAACTTCTTGAGATTATTCTATACTCACATGCCATTGTAAGAAACACTACAGAGAGCCAGGTATTGTGGGATGAATATATAATCCCTATTACTTTGAGGGTAGGGAGCTGTGGCAGGAATATTGTTGGTTGGTTCAAGGTCAGCCTGGGCTATGTAGTCACTTTAAAGCCAACTTGAACTTTATGAACAAGACTACCTAAAAATAATAGGAATTAAACAATACAGGATCTAGGAGAAATGCTTAGAACCAGTGTTCTTTTTTAAACTTTTTATTTAATTAATTTATTCAGATTACATCTCAAATGTTACCCCTTCCCTTGTATCTTCCTGTTCCTCCCTCCCTCCCACTTTCACCCTATTCCCCTCCCCTATGTCTGTGACTGAGGGGGACCTCTTCTCCCTCTATATGATCATAGGCTATCAAGTCTCATCTTGGTAGCCTGCTATCCTTCCTCTGAGTGCCACCAGGCCTCCCCATCAAGGGAATGTGGTCAAATATGGTGCACCAGAGTTCATGTCTGAGTCAGTCCCCGCTCTCCACTCAACTGTGAAGAATTTCCTGTCCATTGGCTAGATCTGGGGAGGGGTTCAATGTTTACTGCATGTATTATCCTTGGTTGGTGCAGTAGTTTGAGCAGAACTCCTGGGCCCAGATCCACCCATCATAATGTTCTTCTTGTAGGTTTCTAGGACCCTCTGGATCCTTCTATTTCTGCATTTTCCAATATTTTTCTCACCTAGAGTCCCAATAGGATGTCCTCTCATCTATCTCAGTTTCCTGGTAAGTGAGGTCTTTCAGGGACATGCCCCTTGGGCTAGTGTCCAATTATAAGTGAACATATACCACGTGAGTCTTTCTGCTTCTGGGTTAACTTACTCATTATGATCATTGCTAGTTCCACCTATTTGTCTACAAATTTCAGGATTTCCCTGTTTTTAATAGCTGAGTAGTATTCCATAGTGTAAATGTACCACAGTTTCTTTATCAATTCTTCTACTGAGGGACACTTAGGCTGTTTCCAGGTTCTAGCTATTATGAATAAGGTTACTATGAACATGGTTGAGCATATGTCCTTGTTGTGTGCTGGAGCTTCTTCTTGGTAGAGAACCAGTGTTCTAAGTATGTTAATATAAGATGGTCCCAGGGGATTCTGGATGCACGTCTGGTTGAATATCACTAGGATAGTTGAAAAAAAAAACAGAGGTAAAATTCTGATAGAAATGTTCAAGTAGTTAAAGAAAGAAAGATTCAGTTCAGAGATAACTCAGTTTCCCCAGATACTCATGTACTGAAATCATTGAGGAATGAGTTGGAGAGCGTTTAGATCTACTGAGTACCTCCTTAGTGGCCACAGCATCACAAATACATAGCTGTTCCCTTTTAAGGGGTAGGTAATAGAAAATCAAGGAACTTTATATCTATTGGCAGAACTTACAGAGCCAGATTTTGTACATGCTTCCTGCCTCCAAATCTCTGGGTTTTTTCCCCTAATTGTTTTTTCACTATAGCTCTTTATTGGGTAGTTTACTATGAATCAACATAGTGTCTTGAGCTTGGATCTTCATGGCCAACTTCAGAAAACAGCAATAAAATGAACTTTAAGGTACCCATGAGAAAGATTGAGAAAAAGTGTCCTCAGGGAACAAAACTCTAAACACCATCAATACTAGTGAGAGGATGGTAAAGTGAATACTCTTCTGGCTAAATCCCTCCTCGTTCATGTTCTCATTAATTTTTATACCATGTATTTGGTCATATTCTTCCCCTTCCCCCAACTCCTCCCAGGCTTCTCTCCCATTTGACTACTTCATATTTCATATTCCTTCTCTCTCTTAAAAAAACAAAGCAAAACAAAAAAATCAAAACCACAGGGGAGAAAATCATGTGCTGTCCTATTTTGTTTGTGTCAACTATTCCTAAGTGGTCTACCCTGAATTGTTTTTAATAAATCCAGTGCCACTCCATTGAAGAAAACTGATTTTCCTTCTACTAGAAACTTTTCAATTGCAAATAGCTTCTTTGCCAAAGGTGAGGCTTTGTACCCACTTTCCATCTTCTGCGCTGGAATTTTATCTGGTTTGAAATTGTGCAGGTCCTGTGCATGCTGTCACAGTCTCTGTGAGTTCATATGTGTATCAGCCCTATTATTTCTGGAAGATGATGTTTCCTTGGAGTCATCAACCATTTCTGGCTCTTAAAATCTTTCTGCTTCATTGTCTGCATAGATCCATAATCCTTGAGGGGCAGAGTATAATACAGGCATCCCATTTAGGTTTGAGTAGTCCAAAGTGTCTCACTCTCTACACAGTGTCGAACTGCAGGTGCTTGTGTTAATTACCATCTATTGAAAGAATAAACTTTCCTCATGAGTACTGAGTAATGCATTGATCTATGGGTTTAGCAATATATTGTTAGAATTTTTTTAAAATACTATGTTCACTTTACAAAATAGTTGTAGTAGGTTTTACCCTAATGCCCATGACTTAGATAGTCTCACATGATTAGCATCAGTTAGAGTATCAGGTATGGGTTCCATCTTATGAAGCAAACCTTAAAGCCAATCAAAGGGTGCTTTATTACTTCCATAAAATTTGTGGGAATATCATGTAGGCAGGTAGCTCATAGTGTTTGTAGATAGGTGAGATTGATCTTTTTATCCTCCAGTGGGTATGCTATATTCCAGCAATCTGTATGCTGACTATCAGGGATAGACCTTTAGCTGAGCGCCAGCACCATTTTTCCATATTTGACAACATAAGTGGTCGTTGTCTTCAGCAATAGGGTCTTTCCATCAGGTTTCAGAAGATAACAAATAGCATTGGCTATAGCCAGTAATGCTTGGGAGGGGTGACATCTATCAAGCCTCTTTTGACTAGTGGTTTAAAAAGATGTAACGTATCCCTGGTTCTTGGGTGTTCTGTTAGGTAGCACGTGATGTCTAGTTGAGATATTGTGTCCTCATTTTACGGTGACTCCATTCCAATTTCTTTCATCCATGTATTCATTTTAGGGAAGTTCGCTAGTAGTGGGTTTCCATATGGCTTTTCAGAAGGATATTTAGTGTTGTTTTCCCTCCCCACATTACTCACTTCACCCTCTCCTCTCAGCCCCTCTACCATTCTCCCTATCCCTGTATACACTACATTCTATTTACCCTTCCTTGGAAGAGCCTATCCTTTTCCCTGGCTCCTTTTGGCTACCTAACCTCTGGAATAATATGTATAAAACACATTTTTATTTAAAACTTAAAGCATAACATTCACAAAAAAGGGAAAACATACAGTATTTGTCTCTCTGGGTCTGTGTTTCTCCACTCAAGATGGTTGTTTTTAGATCCACCCATTTACCTGCAAGTTTTATTTTTATTACCAGCTAAACAGTATTCCACTGTCTAAATGTACCACATTTTCAATATCCATTCATCAGTTAAAGGATATCTATGGTAAAGTCTGGTAAGTGCTTGGAAGGGAAACATCCTCTCCTCACCATTTAAACACAGTATCAATATATAATCCTATCTGGCTTCGATAGAGTTCTCCTCCGGCTTCCTGAGCCTTAACACTGTAGGCCTACTCCGTTATGCCTGACTTTCAAAATGTAGACTCCTGAGACCCACGATAGATCTACCAAACTAAGATCTTCAAGTTGGCACCTAAGTACCTAAGTGCTTTTAGTCTACAGTGAGGTTTGAGATCACTAGCTACTGAGCTTTAATTAAACTTGTATTAATATCTGTTGACAGGATAATGTGTCTAAAAGACAAAGCGATCTTAATATGAAGTTAATTAGTGTGATCGAGGAGCAAACCCACACACTATTGAAGTCACTCTTGAGCAGTTTACTTTAAAGTTGTATAACTACTGAAGTGCACACAGATGCAGTAAGTGGCACCCGGCATAGCTAAAGGAACTGTGATTGAACATCTTGGAACAGAGAAGTATCAGCTGAGTGAGTTGCTGAGATGGAACCCTGGACTTCCTTCTCAACTTCCCCTGTAGTGCTGAGATGGGACCCTGGACTTCCTTCTCAACTTCCCCTGCAGGACCTGGCAATCCCGCTTCAAGGCTCAGGGTAGAGCAAGTCAACTGCTGTTGAGAATTTCTGAGATGCCCATGGAGGGATATCTCCAGCAGGAAGAAGACTGTTCCCATGTTTCCCTGTTAGAAGGTGCTACATGAAGTTTTTCACGTACCTTCTATTGTTGTTAACTATGCCTCCCATTTCCTTTTCTCTGCCACTTGCCATTCTCCTCCCTGCTTGACATTTTCTACCTCTGGTCTTCTGTCTCTCTAAGTTAATTTCACTCATGTTCTACTGATCTACCTCTCTTAATGCCCATCCCCCCCTTTTTTTTTCCTTTCTAGCTTCCTGGCTTCCATGGGTGTTCCAAGCTTAAGCACACAAAAATATTTAAAGCTAGAATCTACACATGAGAGAGGTTGTGTGGTATGGTCTTTCTGGGGCTGAGTTAACTTATTCAGTATACTTTTTTTTGTAGCTACATTCATTTTTGTTTATTTTATTATTTTATTATTATTCATATACAAATGAAACTTCACTGAGTGAGCTTAAGGAAATGAGAATTCTCTGAAATATGCTTTCATCTTTTTTTTTAAATGAAGGAAGTAACTTTTTCTTGCCTGGCATTGTGAACTCCCAATAGAGAAAGGGCACAGAGTAATGGTTTATTACATTTACCTGGTACAAGCAACAGTTGGGAATGCATGTGAATAAGGTGGAGCACCCGCAGCCAGCAAGCATGCTTTTTGCTTTTTTATAAAGTCTGTTGACTTTCTTTGAGGTCTAAAAGTAAAATAAAACACCCTTTAAATTTTAAGTGGATATAGTCATTATTTGTAGATCAGTTTTCAAGCTTTAACTTGTAGCTGCAGAGCCATTTTAAGGTCTGTTCTTTCAATTATTCATTTCTACTAAATGCTAATAAAAGGAATGTAAATACATAATGAGTATGGCCAAATTACAGGTCCAGTGGCTTGTACCAATTAGGTTCTAAAATATTAAAGATGGGCATATTAAGCAGGCTTTTCAAAGGTTGCAAGAGGTTTCAACTTCCTCAATTCCTTATTTCTATCATAGTCTCGTTTCCTGTCAGGTACCAATTTGAACCTTTCTGTGTGTTTCAGAACACTGAGGAGAGCTAGTTCACAAGCATGGAATCACAAATGTTCCACAGGAAATGAGGAACAGTTCTTAACCTGCGATGAAAACCAGATGTGCTATGCGAACACCACCCTGTCATTCCACGTAAGCTGTGACAGTCAGTGACAATGCTGGGCAATCCGGGCCATTCTTTAGGTGACTATTTCCATTTACATAGGTGGCTGGCCTTCAAGTCTTTGTCTCCATCTATGACTATACCCTCCAATCCATACCCCCCTGCTCATTTCCTGATAGGATTGTCCACCATGGTATCACAGGAAGCTCGATGAACAAGCTCTCCATCAGTCTTTATTCATTCCTATAACCTGTTCTATTTCCAATATGGAAATAAATGGCATAATTTAAGCCACCACTCTTGGATTTGTGCTTGTCAGTGCATCTTTAGTGGGTTTGGGACATGGGTTGAGGTGCGAGAAAACCTGAAGAGCTTAAGCAAATGACCCAACCATTCTAGGTGCTATTTACCCCAGCTCTTACATGTGGTCCTGAGCTCAAAGATTTGGTATGATAATTAAATGTTTGTAAGTGCTTAGAAAAGTACCCAGTGCATAGGAAAAAACAGTAGAAATGTTTGCTAAATAAATGAATTGCACATAACATTCCAAAAAAGCTATTAAATTTACCCCCCCCATCGCTATGGGCATCCCTTTAATGTCTATTCAATCTCCAGAGTAATGTAGATACTTTCATTTTCATAGTGAGGGCCTGGCTCAAGTCTTGTTCCTTCCTATCTGTAGTCCCTATGGCACCCAGAATGACATTTACTGAATTCAGATTGGATATATTAGTTCCTGATCACAGGCATTCACCGTGTTGGTTTTCCACGGTCTGGCTCCTGTCTGCATCTCTAGCCAATTTGCATCCTTCTCATCTCTCTATGTTCTAAGAAATTCAAATGAATTCTGAGCTCTTAGGCCTGTCTGTATTTGCTCTCTCCTTGCTAAAGAAATGCCATCTTGTGCCCATTTTCTTTCAGACTTGGTGTAAGCATTATGCTGTCATGCTGTAATTCTTTGATTCTTCTTCTATCAAGGAGAAGAAAAAGTAAGGAGGATGGGTAGAATGACTGGATATGACAGGAGATTCACAAGATGGCCAACAAAACCAACTAACCAGAGCTCAGACAGGCTTGTAGAGACTGAAGCACCAACCAAGGAGCATGCATAGACTGGACCTAGGCCTTGTAAACAGATGTAGCAGATAGGCAGCTCAGGCTTCCTGTGGGTCCTCTAGTAAGGGGGTGGGGGATGTCTCTGACATGAACTCAGTTCCTTGCTCTTTGGTCACTTCTACCTGGTAGGGCTACCTCACCAGGCCATGGAGAAAGAGGACATGTTCAGTCTTGATGTGACTTTATGAGCTGGGGATGGTTGGGGGACTTCGGAAAGAGGGAGAGAGGATGGGACTAGGAGGAGAGGAGGGAGGTGGCTAAGATTGGGATGTAAAGTGAATACATACATACTACATGCATACGTTCATACATACATTTTAAAACACCAACCAACCAACCAAAAGAATTACCTACCTTGTGCTCCCCTTACATAGATGCTTTATGAGCAACATTGTTTTATTACTATGCATGTTGTTGATGTGTCTGTCTGTCTTTTCACTCTCTGATGATATGTTCAAATGTGTAGACATAAGCAATTCAATTTTTATTCAAGAAAAAGTCTCATGTAGCCAAAACTAACCAGGAATCCCTGAGCCTCCTTCTTCAGCTTCATAGTCTTGGGATTCTAGGAGTGTGCACATATGAAATTAAAAAATTTTTGTTATCTTCCTCTGCCTTTTACATCATCAGGTATAGGCTATATGCTCAACCAGTGGTCACCAAATGAATGAAGAAATGATAAGATGAAGGTATTTTATTCATCATCTAATCCAACAAAATGATACAGATAGGGATACAGAGACTCAGATGTTCATTAACTTGTTTAGGTCACTCAGCCAAATAAAGTTAAAAGTGTAAGCCAACAGTAACTTTCCAGTGTCTCCAAAGCCCTTGGTAATCAACTGTAAAGCTGTAGATTTCTGATCCAGGAAGCTAAGAGCTCTTTGGTTCCATTCTCTCAGGCCATCCCTATCCACAATTCCTTTCTCTATACTCTAGATTCAGGTTCTGTGGTCGGGAATGTTTCATGTACTATCAAACCCATTCTGGCTGTCTACTCTTCAGGCATTAATGGGTCAAGGATGGACAGAGACAGTGGCCTACTTATTGAAATGTACAAATGAGAACTCTTAAAAAGAAATTATTTTATTCTTAAGAATTTTTCCCCTTCCCCACATTGGCACAGGAGACAACTTCCTGAACAGAACTCCAATAGCCTAGGCCTGAGTGTCAACAATTAATACATGGTTCCTCATGAGGCTGAGAAGCTTCTGTAAGGCAAGAGACACTGTCAACAGAACAAAGTGACAGCCTACAGACTGGGAAAAGATCTTCACCAACCCTACATCTGACAAATGTCTAATATCCAAAATATATAAAGAACTCAAGAAATTAAACACCACCAAACCAAATAACCCAATCGAGAAATGGGGCTCAGAATTAAACAGAGAATTCTCAACAGAGGAATATAGAATATCTGAGAAACACATAAAGAAATGCTCAACATCCTTAGTCATCAGAGAAATGCAAATCAAAATGACTCTGAGATTCCATCTTACACCCATCAGAATGGCCAAGATCAAAAATTCAAGTGACAGCACATGCTGGTGAGATTGTGGAGAAAGGGGAACAATCCATTGTTAGTGGGAATGCAAACTTTTACTAACACTTTGGAAATCAATCTGGTGCTTTCTCAGAAAACTGGCAATAGGGCTATCTCAAGACCCAGCTAGTCTACTCTGTGGAATATACCCAGAAGATGCTCCACCATATAATAAGGACATATGCTCAACCATGTTCATAGCACTTTTATTTGTAATAGCCAAAACCTGGCTGGAAACAACCTAAATGTCCCTCAGTTGAAGAATGGATAAAGAAACATTTACACTATGGAATACTACTCAGCTATTAAAAACAAGGAAATCCTGAAATTTGTGGACAAATGGATGGGACTAGAAATGATCATACTGAGTGAGTTAACCCAGAATCAGAAAGATGTACATGGTATATACTCACTTATAATTGGACACTAGCCTAAAAGGCATATCCCATGAAAGTCTTCACTTACTAGGAGACTTACCGCCTATTGGGACTCTAGGTGAGAGAAATATGGGATAATTGGGAAATAGAAGGATCCAGAGGGTCCTAGAAACCTACAAGAAGAACATAATGATGGGCGGATCTGGACCCAGGAGCGCCTGCTCAGGCTACTGCACCAAGGACAATACATGCAGTAAACCTAGAACCCCTATCCAGATCTAGTCAATGGTTAGCACATTCTCCACAGTTGTGTGGAGAGCAGGGACTGACTCATACATGAACTCTGGTGCTCCATATTTGACCACTTCTCCATGGTGAGGAGGCCTGGTGGCACTCAGAGAAAGGATAAACAGGCTACCAAGATGAGACTTGACATATGGCGGGTTAAGAATTTCCCTTAGGTCACAGACTTAGGGGAGGGGAATAGGGTGAAAGCAGGACAGAGAGAGGGAGGAACGGGAGGATACAAGTGAGGGGAAAACAATTGAGATGTAATCTGAATAAATAATTAATTAAAAATATTTTTAAAAAAAAGAATCTCTTGCCCCTTCCTCCATCTCTCAGTGGGGGAGGATGAGCTACTTGAGATGGGGGTGAGAAGCAAAACCACAGAGATGCTCTGAGTCCTGCATTCCCACTGAAAAGTCACCAGGAAGGGTAAGGTCATTTCTGCACTCTGCCAAGTTCTGCCTTTAGAGCTGCAGCATGGAATGAGGTAATGTACTTTATGAGCTGTGAAGAGCTACAGAAATGTGAGGTGTTTTGGAACTGGTGATTTATAGAACACGAAGACCTCTAGAAATGAGGTGGCCCGCCTACTTCCTCACTTCAATGAGGGGGACAGTGACTCCTCCAAGGTCACTGCTGCTGATGGTAAAACTGTACCCTGCTTTCTCCCTGGCCTGTGGCCTACCTGACCCCGAAGGCTTTCTGTAACATCTCCCAGACCTAGGGGTCACCTAACGGGCTAGGACCTTTTCCTGGTAGATGCCTTCTCATAACCATCCTTGTTTACCCAAGACAAAGGAGCCTCTTGATCTCACCCAAAACACATGTCTCGGGCAAACTCTGCCCCCCAGTTCTGAGAAGGCAGAAAACTTGTATGCAGTAGTTAACTTATGGTTCCTTGAGATGAATTCAGCAAGACAGACTTTGAGTTTCATGTAGAGAGTCTATCTTTATAAGGGATAAGCAACCACTAAGAGATGTGAAGCCAGAAACTGGGGGCCTGTTTCATCATTAACTGTCTTCCGGGAGCAGGTACCCCTGGGCTGCCAAGATCCAAGCTTCCACCTGGTGCTGGTTTTCCTGACCAATGCCAGAGCTTCTATCCTATTGTACTTTGTATCCCTACCCCACAACCTAAGGAAGGATCCGTCCAGACACATACTATATTAACTGAGATTGTAACCACCAAAGAAGCATCTGTGTATGAATGCACTTGTGTGGGTGTGGAGGCAGTGACAAAAATAGATTTGTCATTTAACAGTTCTAATTTTGTCCTGTTCCTGCCCCATTCTACCCATTCAGCTTCTTTCACAGGCTCCTTATCCCTTCTATTCTGTAAAGCCAACCAAAACGTACATGGCGTATATATTTTGTTTTCCAGTTTCTCAGCTCAATATTAGGTAGGCAGAATAGAAATGAAGCCTGTTTGTTGCTCAGCTTAGTGGAAAGAGAGATGCAGGCAAAGCCATCTCTCCCTTTCCCTTATTTAGACCTCAGCTGGCTTAACTTGTCATTCTGTTGCCATCAGTATGAATTCCAGCTTAGAAGGATGCTTTTCCCACCTCTTTACTTATTTCCATGTCTACACACATACCGATATGTTCCTAACATATCCACCTGGATCCCTTTGTAGGACTTCTTCCAGGAAATAGGGTGGCACACTCTGACTAGGTCATTAGATTGAATGAAGGTTACTTCAAAAAGTGTGAATAGGCTGTTTGAAGTGCACACAAAGGCAGGGCAGTGCCCAGAGGGGGGCAGGACTAGGAACAGCTGGCTGTGCTTACTGTTGTGTGACCTGGATGAAAGGAATGAGCAGATTATACAATCTGGTGAGTAGAAAATAGCATGGAAGGTTTCTAGTAGGACTTCTGACCTCCTGTCAAGGACACAGCAACTTAAGGTGATGGCAAACAAAGGGGCTGATCACAGCTTTTCTTCTCTATGACTTCTTAATGGCCCCTCCATTACTTCACTACATTGGAAGTCAAGAAGACCTCAGTTGCTCCAACAGAGCTGGTTAGCATGGCTTATAGGGGGCAAAATATGAGAAAAACACTTTGATCTATTAGGGGTGCAAGCTTTTAGTCCTGCAAAAATACACTCAAGATCCTCTTCTCTGGCCACACCCTGTGCTCAAAGGCATCTTCCCTGCCCTGACCCCATTGGTGAGAATGTTCTAGTAACAGAGACCATACATAATACATAACCTTAATTCAGTCATCTTCTGTCTGACATTAAGGAAGAAACAGACCAAAACTGGGGATCTCTTCATGTCCAGAGTTGACAAGGCATGTTAAGTTCCTGGTCATCATTACTACATTCACTTTGGGTGTGTGTACTAAGTCACACCACCAGGAAGTATATTCAAGAGAACAAATCACCTCTTTGGACACATCTTCCAATCTATCTGTTTGACTGGCATTTTGAATAGTCTGTTGGACTATTCAATTTTGACTTACTATTTTCTCTTGTAGGAAGCCTTTTGAGAATGAGCTCTGATGGGGTGCCAATCTCTGGTATGTCTCACTTAGAGTAGCCTTGCCTTTGATGTGGTACCAGTCACATCAATTTAATAATTATGGTTGTTTCTCCGTGGGATTCTTAGGACTTTGACATCAGAGAACAATTTGTTATCACTTACCTGTCTGTAAAAGTCATAGTGGCTTGCATGAACCAATGCTCAGCGGACATTGCTTAACTAAACTAAAAAACTGGAAAATGAAGATTTGGTCTGTAGCTAAAAATGACCAAGTACAGGGGAGCAAGGAAGATAAAAGACATAACGATCCCTATTGCTCAGTGTTTCAAGAACATTCAATACTCCAGATACGGCGGTTTCTGTCTTGGGTATGCTAAAGCGATGCCGTGAAATCTCATTGTTATCAACCACATGGATACCACCTCATTGCAGTTAATGGAAATAAATGTACCATTTAGTACTTTAAATCATGAAGCAACGTAACTGCCTTCTATTTGCACTGACCTTCTGATGCCCTCATTATTTCCTCACTTCGGATGTCTGCACCTGATCTTGTTGATTCAGCACAGGAGCTCGCACACAGAAGGCAGAGGTGAGGTACAGAGAGGTGAGGAAGTCAGGCAAAAGGGAAGCCGGCGTCTTGTGAACAGAGAGAGAGACCACTGCAGATCCTTCATTCTTTGCTCTGGCTACTCTATCATCCTCTTAGGGCGTTGTGCTGCAAGGGCTTTAAATCTCTTGGACAGATCATGAGCACCCTGAGAACCGGCATCAAATTCAATTCATCTCTGAAACCTCAGTGCCTGGCATGCAGTATGTGATGCAGGAGGTATTTAGGAGTTATGTGCTCTTCAATGACAAATGAATGACAACGCTGGTGAAGGAGGGGCTTGTCTCTTTGTAATTCCTACCAGTGATTGAAGGAGTGAAGATGGAGTAAGGAGTCAACGAAGACCATGATTTTATGTTTTTGTTTGGGGGGGGGAGAGGAGGGGGAATCTCCAGAGAAAGCAAGAACCTTTCTGTTGTTAGCTAGTGCATTCCCTTGCTTCCTGATATCCTTTGATCCCTTACTGATTGACTAAGCTCACTTGTTAGACATGTCTCCATCAGCACCACATCTGTTTGGCTCCCTGTCAAAGTGTCACAATCACTTACAACACAGCTGTAGCTCAGTGTTATTTTAAAATAAACTTAGAGTCTCTTTCTCTGGGAGTTTACTGATCTTCTCCTAGTTAATCACTCCCTCCTTCCTGGCCTTCATTTCCAAGTCTTGTACTTACCATTTATTAGACAAGGATTTGAAGGGCCTTGTTCAAAACCATAAAAAAAAAAATCACACAACATTATAAGATACTGTCTTCTCTTCTTGTCATCCTAAAGTAAGTCCAAAATCACCTTGCTGTGGTTTGCGTGTGAAGTGGCCTGCACTGGTGTAGATGTTTGAACACTTGCTCCCAAGATGGTAGTACTGTTTGCAAAGGTGGTGGGACTCTTTGGAGTGGCCCCCTGCCAGTGGAAGTGGGTCACTGCTGGTAGACCCTGAGGCTTTCTATTTGATCTCTGCTTCCGGAGTATGGCTATAATGTGATTAGCCAGCCTTCTCCTCTACTGGCTTTAACATCTTCCTCTGCATGATAGAGTTCATCCCTCTGGGAGTTTTTGTGAACCAAACCAAACACTGGACAAAGCTCGTTTTGTCAAGGAACTTTATCACAGCAATAAAAACAATGAGAAATTTAGAAGGACAACCTCATTTAATGAGTCAACAGCTCCCCCTTTATTTTTTCATTGGGGACTTTAGTAGTTATAGTGACACACACCTGTAATGAGACAAGAGGCTAACTGGGGTGGGATAATCCAAGTTCCAGGATGGACGGAATTATGTAGTGAGAATTCATCTAAAATAGACAAACAACAACAGCAAAACCAAAGCAAGTAAAAACCCCAAACAGAGAACTCTTTGTTCAACGATGTCTTATCAATAAGCTCAGTATGCATACGTAAGACAAATAAAGTTTTGTTGCTCTGGTTAAAGTAGTAGTTGAGGTATTCTGAGGACAACCCGAGCACAATGGCTGCTGTAGAGCTGGCAAGTGCACAGACTGAAAGTTGTTGATGTAACAAGTTGCTTGAGTCTTTTCTCACGGTTTCCAGCCAACTGCTTCCTTGAGCTCCAAACTGACTGTAGGAGTTTGAGCACTCCAGCAAGGAGGAATTACAAGATGGGGAAGAAATGCTAACTTGGAGTCAGAAGTTGCTTTACAGGTTCAAGGTTGAGGTCTCTCATTTACTAAGGACATAGTGGTAAATTTTCCCGTAATTCAGTCTTGGTCTTTTCAAGAAGTAAAGACAGCTTGATACCATTAGTGGTGAGCAAGCTATTTTTGTCTAATGCTAATTTGGGAGATAAAATGTTTAAGTGCTACTTATTTAAAAAATTCCAAAGTGAAAATAACTACTGGCCTCTATGGGAAAATTATATTCTTATATCTTATATTACGTTCTTTATTAAGTAGGAGACTGAATGATAAGCTCAAAAGGTTTCTAGTGCACTAAAATAAAATCTTGGCATATGTGAGAAATGGCAAGCCAGAGACATGCCTTAATATTCTATACTGAAGTTGTAAAACAATTCAGCATTCACATTTGTTCACATGCATTATCTTTATTCATCAAGGAAAACGCCTTCACTGTAGCTATAAATGAAAGAAGACTAAGGGAAGAAAAGTCAATTTCCCAAGGTCATCCAGCAAGTGTGCCACAGGCTTGGATAGACAAGTATTTTATTCCACTTTATTCCAGCTAATGAACTTTTACAAACTGAATGAACAAAAGGAGACATTACGGGTGTCAGCAACCAAACCTCTAAGTCACAGTGTCGCCTCCTTAAGACTACGTCGCTCTTGCGGAGAGCAGTGTGTGTGCTTGTGATTGTCATGTCTATTCTTTGTAGTGACACAGGGAGCTGGTCCCCTCCTCTGTAGCTATGCTGCCTTAAACACATGGCTTTCCCAGCTTTCATGGATGCCTGTTACATGGCCCCTCACAACCACACAACGTGTTCTTGCAAGATGACATGGAGAAGCTCTAAAAATAGTCTACCTGAATTTTATTTATCAGATGTTAGTCACATGGCCATCTCTGGATTAGGAATTATGCTTTTATTCCCAACAAAAGAATGTGATAACCTACAGAATTGGGGTTAAGAGCTCTTGGTGGACTTGGACAAAACCTTACCTATCTCCCTGCGCTGTATGTTGTTTGTTTTTTCCAGACAGATAATATGCTTTGAACTTCACCACCACTGTTATATAGCTCTGCTGGTGTTGATGCGTCTTCTTCATGTTGGTGGCACATAGTGTAGGACCTCACTTCCTCCTGCCTTTCTGATGGTGTTTCCTTCTTTAATGGAATAAACACAAGTGGGTTTACCATGATGTCAAACATTACTTTGCTTCTCTGGACACAACTAATTGGTTGCAAGAATAAGCATCATTCCAAATTCACTGAACAGACTCCTCTCCAGAGGCCTTCTCTGGGATTTCTCAAACTGTAGTGTTGGAAATAAACTTTGTTCCCTGGAGACAGAGCCTGTAACACAAGGCTTGGGCATAGCTGATGGACAAGTTTTTACTTTGCGGCAAAAAGACTCTGGAATTTGAGAGTAAAATATAAGTGGGTCTGGCGGGTCTAGGTTTACTACATGCATTGTAGGCCTACTGTTGAGATCCAGCCAATGGACGGCTTATTCTCCACAGTTGCGGAATGATGCATTCGTTCACACACTCAGGAGTCTCATTAAACTGAAAGCTATAATATATATGCAGAGGACCCATGTTGGCTCTGTGCTTGCTGCTTCATTTCCTGTGAGTTCATGTGAGCTTTGTTCAGTTGATTTAGAGGAAGACGGTGTTGACAGAAAGACAGAATCGAGGGACATTTGAGGGGTGGGATGGAAACCCAGTGCACTGAGCTTCCTAAAACATATTCAGATGAAGTCTCCAGATAATTAGGAAGACGGAGACCCAGTGGGTGATCTCTTGTCATCAAAGGAAGTACCCACTGCTAAAACTGGGTGACATTCTATAGGGTTGTTGGGCAAATGGGTCCCAAGGAAATCACCAAAGGACCCATCTGATTGCAAAGATATTGGGTTACTCCCTACAAACAGACATTAAGGCCCCATTGCTGAAAACAATACCCACACAACTCTTTAAATATGGAGAGGTTGATTTGGTGCATACATAGAACCATCCTTTAGTGTCTTTTGTAGAGGATGATACTTTACAGGCTACCAAAAGAGAAACAGGGCACTTGTGGTGTAAAAGTTGTGGGAATAACAAAAAAGTGTGTGTGTGTGTGTGTCTGTGTGTGTGTGTGTGTGTGTGATATTTGACTTAAGGCCCATGCCAGGAGATGGAACCTATATCCAACAAAGCTTAGGTGACCAAGAACCAGAGACCAAACATCTTAGAGACTTAGGGTAAAACCAAATACTATTGGTATTTTTTTTAAAGTAACAATCAAATGATTCCTAATGATATTTTTCTATACTCAAAGATCAATGCCTTATTTAGACATTGTAAGAGAAGCATCCTCCTGCAGCAGATAGGAACAAATAAAGAGTCCTCCAGAGAGAGAGAGAGAGAGAGAGAGAGAGAGAGAGAGAGAGAGAGAGAGAGAGACAGAGACAGAGAGAGAGAGACAGAGAGAGAGAAAGAGAAGAAGAGAAGAGAAGAGAAGAGAATATTGGATGGGCAGTGATGTGAAGACGATCTGGGAGGAGTTGGGGAAGGAAAAAAAAAAACCAAAAAAGCCTACCTGGTCATGGTGAATGATGTCTTTGATATGCTGTTGTATTTGCTTTGTGAGTATTTTGTTGTTTATGTCATTGTAGAGATTGAAAATTTTGAAATGTGTTTTTGTCAGATGCCTTTTTGCTGAAAGAAGCAACAGTTACGTTTAATCATTTTTCTATAAATAAATAATACTCCTGAACCAATGAAATTTTAAAAAAAAGAACTAGAAAGCTGTTCCATTGGGTGGATCACTAGTTTTTTAAAAAAATCTAGCCTACATTGTTGAATAATTTTTCCCAATAAAATATGCCTCTGATTTAAAAAAAAAAAACCAAAAAAGGGAAAAATCCAAAATGCATTGTATGAATAAATGATAGATAAGACAAGCATTGACAACATAATGAGGCAAATTTTTATGAATATTTCCCAGATTTCAACTATTCAAGGATCAACTATAACCACCCATTCCTGAAGTTTGATGGCCCAGCACTGTCTTACTCTGTTTTACTTACTATACTAGAGTCCTTAGGTTGTGTAGCTTTGAAACAGCAAAAATTATTTCTTTTTGGACTGGAAGTTCTCAAATCCAAGATCAATATGCTAGAAAACCTGGTGCCTGGTGGGGGCATGCTCCCCTTTTTAAAGATTGCCTGTGTTACAGGGGTAAGGCATCATCTTCCTTGGGCTGCGTGAGAGTTCTGCCTAGAAACACCCTGATAACCTGTGAAATCCTGTTACACAGTGCTCACATGTGAGCTGAGGCTAGAAAAAAACACTTATTTCTTAAGCCGCTGAGTGATGCGTTTCTGATAGGGCTAAATGACTCCATTACGCATAAGCTTAGAAGCTTCCATCTTTAGGACTTTGGTTTCCTCCTTTGTGAAACTAGCAAGCACTGAGCATTATCTTGCATTAGTTTATGAAAAAACATCCAGCAGGGAGAGAGGAATGTACCAAATGTTAGCTTCTCCCTCAGTCTTTCTTGCTTTACTCTGCATCTGGGGCTCTGAGCAGGCAGAGGGGTAGAGATGGAGTTCAGACTTCCAGAAGCTAGAGCTCCCTCGCTCTTCATAGCTCCCCTTAGCCTCCTGGCAACCGGGCACCTCTGGTCTTCTGTGTGCATCGCTGGGTCCTGACGTTATCCCTCAGCTGTCTTTACCTACTCTCTCCTTTCCTCTTACCAGCCCTAGCTGCTGTTTGGGGTTGCTGTTCTGATGCTATTGATTTTGCTGTATAAAAGATTGCTCAATTCATTTTCTCCACTGCAGCCCCACACCAGACCCCGGGATAGGCCTGCGGATGACGGAGGTGATTATATAGGCTGCCTCCCTGCAAAGGCTACGACCTCGGTCCCTCTGGTTAGACAGTGAAGGTGAAAGTGATTCATCATTGCTCGGGAGGTAAATAGGAGGCAGTGGACCCTGTCTCACTTATCTCCTTACCCTAGCACAAGACCCGATACCAAGCTGGGGCAGACAGCATTTGCTGAAATTAAATGCGCATCTTCCGTTAACTTCCCAGAAATCTAACCTCACCTGGTGAGTTATCTTTGGCTTCGGATCGCCTATAGCACTGGATTGTCACCCCTGCTGCACACTAGAATTGCCCGGAGCTCTCAGAAACAGATTTATGGGCAGGACCTTCCCCCAGATCGGTTACACTTAGAGCTCTGACTGATACAAACCGTACATTGCTTCATGCCTCACAGGTCACTGCGGCGGTGCCGGCGGCTTGGAGAACAGTTTTAGTTTCTCTCAGGCAGCTTGTCAACCCCTCAGTGTGTTAGCTCCCACCGTCTTCCGGCCTCGGCTCTTTCCACTTTGTTCCATCCTCCAGCAACCACCACAGTCTTGCCTTATCCCTGAGTGTGGCCCTTCTAAAGATCATGCTGCCTGCCCCTCGGTGAGAACGGACCATATATTTTTTTCCCCTCTTGGTAAGACCCTAGTCACTTTGCATGGTGCACACACAAAACAAAACTTCCTCTAAGATTTTTTTTCCCCTCTGTATTTTGAAATGGGCGTTGCTTCAGATTCCCGGCCCTGCGCTCTGTGCTTCCTCATACTGCTGATTTCTGATCTATAGACCTAGATTTCTTTCCCCGTGTTCAGAGCAGCCTGTCCTGTCTGGTACCCTGCGTAGGGTTTTTACAAGGTCCTGCATCCAGCAATGTCTCTTAGACACAGCCAACTTGCTTCTATTTTGGTAGCAAACTGTGATGTCCAGGAGCTGATCACAATTTGATTCTTATCTGGATTACGCTTTGACAATGATGGGGACTCGCATCATCTCTATGAAAGTGATTTAGATAACATTTTTACTTGGTATCAATGACCAGTATTTGCTAACTATTTATTATATGGTGTATTACAGAGCTCCATTACATTGTCTCACATACCCTTGTGCTTGTGGATCATTTGGGGTAGTGACAGTAAAAAATTAATTAAAGGTGAATTAAGTGACATGAGGCAGGGCAGGGATTTCAACTGAGGGTGACAGTGTCCCAAGTCCACATCTCATGCCTGGGTGATACTTTAATGTTTTTCCTGTCTGCATTTGGTTTTTCAGTCTGCTATTAAATCTTGGTGTTGTATCATAATTTATTAGTTGATGCGTCCTTGTGTACCCCCATTAAATTATGACCTTCTCAAGGACAAAGAACAAAATGTTTAAGTCTATAGTCTTAGCACTTAGCAAATTGCCTGGCACATAACAGAGGCTCAATAAATGCTTGTGGGCTGAATAAGTAAGTGGTAACAATAGCCCTGAGAAAGGCTGTGGAGAAAGAGTGACAGGAAAATCTAGACCAGAGTCCGACCCAAACGTCCACTCCTCTGTAGCTTCCATTACCGCTGTCTTCACTAGACAGGGAGGCAGATGGGTGGAGGAGAGTGGGCAGCCAGCCGGTGAACGGCTTTCCCTTGTTCTCTTGAATTCCATCGTCTGTCCTGTCCTATCACCCAGCAGCAAGAGAACGTTTGTTCCCTGAAGGGCCGGCACTGTGCCAACAGCAGGTGGTGGCTTGTCCACTGGGAGCGAGGGAGGCAGCAGCCAGGAGCACTGATGTGTGGCTTGGACAAGATGCTGCAAGTCTGCTTGTGGCCCAGTGGGCACAGCAGCTGGGCCAGGGCTGCAAGTCCATTCTGTAACCATTAAAAAAAACCAGTCACTGCCTCTTTCATAATAACAAATTAAAATATCACTCAAAGTCGTGCTGGTTTCAGAAAAGTGAAAGGAACAAAAGACAAAGCTCGCCAACTCGAGACCCCACGCAGCAGCACGGAGCTCGCGTCCTAAGTCGGCTTGTCTACGAAACAGTTCTCAGGTAGTCGCAGAAAAGCTTTTTTCAAGATGCAGTTCTCTCCTTGCAGAAAAGGAAACAAAGCAGTACACTGAAAAATCACCCCCGTCCACACATTTTGGAACAAGCTGATGAGGAGGGCAGAGGTGGTGTACTGCCTTGGCGTGTTAGATCACTGGACGGTTAGTGTGGGGGCTGAGCCAATTCCGTATATCAGGCGTTCGTGACTGTCAGGAAAAGTCAGGTCTGATGGTCCTGGGACCCTTTATGTCAAAGCATCACCAAAAGCAGAACGAGTGTGTGTGTGTGTGTGTGTGTGTGTGTGTGTGTGCATGTTTGCCCGATATTTAGACATGGCTACAGGGATTATAACAGAGCAGGAACCGACTTCAAATGGAAACTGAATTACCAGAAGCCTCACACACCACAGCCCCTCCCCCCACAGGGAATGGCTACGTGCTGTGTCATGTTCAGACCCCAGCAGACTCACTTCATTTACCGTGATTCCAAATGTGCTAAACGCTAGGTGCAGAGCTCTTTGTTCTCATGAGTCCGTACCCACCCAGAGCAATACAAGAAAGCTTACTTTATATAAAGTTCTTATTTTTTGCAGATAATAACCTCTGTATTTCATTCTAAAAGATAGGAATCTATCTTTTAGTGTAACTCGAGGCTATCGGATCTTTTCAAGTAGGTTTGATATCAAATCGTTAGTATCAACTGTTTATTTTAATGTCTCTATGAAAACATAACTGCCCTAATCAGTGGAAAACTGGCATCTTCCTGCTGTTTTCACTCGGGGTCTGTGAGCCCAGCTGAGCTCTCCGATGAGCAGTGTGCATAGAGCAAGAAGGTAGCACTGTGGTCATCAAGCGCCACACGTGGCAGCCTCACACTGCTCTTTAGAGAGGAGCCTGTGAGGACAGAACACACACTCGTGTGCTCAGCCAGCTGTGCGGTAGCTGGAGCCTGGACTCGGCAGCGAGAGGGGGCAGGCCTGGGATGGGAGCCGCGGGTTCATAATGTGCGTAGTAGGTAGATAAAGGAAAACTTCCTGGTGGCATGAAGGCTCTCGTCCTTCCGTACTTGAAATTATTCCAAATATATGAGGCTATTTTTGAGGAGTCCTTGACGCAGCCACCTAAGTTCCTTAATGCAGTAGACAGAAAAATTATGCTTCCTCCACCTTGTAATTTTCCAGGCGTACAGGCAGAGTCTCTGGCATATAGTGGGAACTCAAGGTGCTAGGGAGAGCAATTGAATAAAGGGCAGGGCCTGCATTTATGTTATTCCAACACTATGGAAATCTTCCTTTAAATTCCCCCTCCAAACAACTTGGTGAATTCCTACTTTTCCTTCTAGCTCATTTCATTCTTATCTTCTTAAAATGTGTGTCAGTAATAGTCATCAGAGGTATGTCTGTCCTCTACACTGTGGTGGCTGTTCCGACTGCAATCCTTAAGGTGCACGCAGAACACTTATTATTATGGTTGCAGATATAACCAGCTGTTTAGCTTTTTAAAAATCTTTCTCCAAAATTTAAGCCCCTAAGGAGACACCATGCCTGTGTGAACAGACATCTGTCACCTAAAACAGAGTGGGCACATGCAGTGGAGTAGACGTGCAGTGTCTCTAGCCAACCCCATTTCTTCTTCTTCTTTATTTTTTTTTTTAATTTTGAATGTGCTCCCTTTACATCCTGATTGTAGCCCCTCATCCCCTACCTTCTCTCCCTCATCCCCCTCCCCTAGTCCTCAGAAAGGGAACGACCTCCTCCCCTATCATCTGACCTTAGCCTGTCCTGTCTCATCTGGACTGCTTGTATCCTCCTCTTCCTCTGTGGCCTGGCAAGGCTGCCCTGCCAGGAGGAAGTGATAGAAAGCATTTCAGAGGTAGCCTATACTCCCCCACAGGACCCACAGAAACACTGTTCTACCTATGGACTACATCTGGGCAGAGGGTCTAGGTCCTCACCATGTATGGCCTTTGGTTGGGGCATCGGTCTCTGCAGCCCCACCCTCCCCTACCTGCACATGGATTTGTTGGCTCCATTGGTCTCCTTGTGGAGTTCATGTCCCCTCCAGGTCCTTCTATCCCCCCAATTCTTCAATAAAACACTCTGTGCTCCACCCTGAAGCTTGCCTGTGAGTCTCAGCATCTGCATAGATCCCTCTCTGGGTGGAGTCTTTCAGAGGAGCTCTATGGTAGTTCCTGTCCTGTTCCTTCTCTTCAACCACTTCTGGTGTCTAGTCTATCTGTCCTTCTGAATGAGAATTGAGCATTCTCCCTAGGGTCCTCCTTGTTATCTATCTTCTTTAGGTCTGTGTATTGTAGGGTGGTTCTTCTGCATTAAGTGCCCAATATCCGCTTATAAGTGAGTATATACCATGCGTGTCTTTCTGGATCTGTGTAACCTCACTCAGAATAATCATTTCTAGTTCCATCCATTTGCCTGCAGATTTCAAGATTTCCTTGTTTTTAGTTGGGCTGAGACAGGCCACATTTCCTAGATGCATCTGCTTCTCAGTACGGATGTTTGTTGGATTCCTAGCCGGGTTGAATGTGAGTAGAAGTGATCTGTGTTATTTTCTCAGCCTATCCTTTCTCATCTTCCATGCTCTTCCACATACTTTCTTCTTTTTACAGGCTTATGGAAAACAAACACAGGGATTATGAAAACCACATGCTGAAAGTGGTATAGATGTGAGATACAGGAGACCTGGACCCTAGAATAAATACACCACTGATAAAACTGTATTTTGGAGAATAATATGCTTGCATAGTTTATGTCTTAAAGAGGTGTCATCATCATTATTATTACACATGCATTTCATATATTTTTGAATTTTCTTGTTGTAATGGCTAGTGTTATCTCCATTCATGCAATACTAATTTTTTAAAAAAATAGATGGAATTAAAACAACATGCCAAAACTCACAAAACAACACATATTTGGGGACAAACCTATGAAGAGATCAGAAGTGAGGTACTGTACATGCTTGTTTGGTCACCGGAAGAAGTTTGGTGTTATGACTGAGCCACAGTACCACATCTCTCATTCATAACTGTCGGAGTATACAGGTTTGATAGTAGTGAGAATTCACCAGGTGTCAGGGGCCTATATTTTGTCATTAGAGATATGGTGAGGTCCTCCATATTAGAATCCTATTCAAGGTGCTAAGAGGCAAAGGATCCCTTGAGTAAGATCATAGAAAAGTAGTTCATCACTGACAAAGAGGCCAGTGTTAACTCCCAACAAAACAGCACCTTCCAGGTGGCAAAGTCTGCAGCGAAAGTGGGGCTATGGACAGTTGAGAGTCAAGAAGAAAGCCTTCATGCTGGGTATGGCGGTGCACTGCTTCAATCGCAACATTCGGTAGGCAGGAACAAGCAGATATATCTGTGAATTCACGCTCATCCTGGTCTATACAGAGAGTTCCAGGCTCGCTAGAGCTATGTGGTAGACTACAGCAATAGGTAGAAAGGTTAGTAAAATTGTGAAAGTTTTATGTGTGTTTGCATGCATGTATCTGGGTACATGTGTGTTCATGTGTGTGTTGTGTTTATAAAAATATAACATATATATTCTATGACATACATATTAATAAACTTGCTATAATTTTTCAGTCTTTAACCATGTGCCCACAAATATATGTGACTGATTTCTTATACCAGTGATAGCAGGGCCTGATGAGTTCATTCTAGAAGCACCTCTATGGGATTTTTCTGTTGCGTCTTCCTAAGGAAAGTGTAGTCTGCTTCACAATCACTCCTAGGGAAGGAGCGGGACAGGAGCTGGCAGGCACAGCAGCAAGAAGGGAGCAGCAAGTGAGAAACCACTGTGGTGAAGGCTCGCAGGGCGCCCTCGTGCTGTCACCTGTGAAAACCCTTCGGTTGCCCTCTAAATGTAAGAGCGTATGATGCTCATGTGGGTGTCCTGCCCTAGAGAAAGCAGCAAATAGCAAGTGACAGGAGGGATAAAGGAAGCAGTCTCCACATTGTCTTCTCCCTTATAGTCTGGTGAGCTCTCACTGCAAAGTGATACTCTGCACATCAGGCTCCTTAACCCACTGGTCGCAGCCGTACTGAGTTGCTTCTTCCTTTCCTTTTAATAATTTGTTTAATTTTATTTTATAGGTGAAAGGTTGTCAGACCCCATGGAACTGGAGTTACAGACAGCTGTGAGCTGGCATGTGGGTGCTGGGAATTGAACCCAGGTCCTCTGGAAGAGCAGCCAGTGCTCTTAACCAGTGAGCCATCTCTCCAGCTCCAAATTTCTTCTTTCAAAATGTGCGTAGGAGCCATTTGCCAGTGGAATGGAGTACAAATATGATGGCTTTCTTTTACCTGTGAGGCGATGCATTCACAATTGCAGGAATATTCAGGGGGCGTATTTCAAAAATTAAACGTAGCCATTTAGCAAAGCAGTTGGTACCCCAGTCTTCACCTTCCAACTGGCCGGATGGAGGTGGCAGCTGTCTCACCTATATAAAACAGACTTGAAATTTCACGGGAGAGGAAAAGAGACTCAAGACAGCATTTCGAGCCCGGCAGACAGCTCTGAAAGTGTGGATAAGAGGACGTAGGTGGAGAAGGGGCTCAGATCTTGGTTGTATTTTTAAGAACGACGATGGCATCAGAGTCCCAGTCTTGATCCACACAGCTGAAATACCTACCTATAGAGATTGCCTTCCATAAATAACAAGAATTCTAATTAGAGGGAAATCTCCCCATACCTCAGTCATCCTAGAACCAAGAGGTGGGTGGAAATAGATGTACGTATGGGCACGATGGTAACAGGAAGACGCTGACAGGATAAAAGGAGTCACCGTGCACTAGGAACCACCGGTGAGCCAGGCACGGCCAGGGAGAGATAATGGGCTTTGCGGTTAGATAGAAAAGCACTGTCTGCCACTTTGTGGGAACCGGAATAAACACTAACATGGTTTTTTGTTGTTAAACAAATAACACCCACTTCTCTATGTGGCCAAACAACTTCCTGGTTGACAAGCACAATACAGGGTAATGATAAAAATAACATGTTGTTGGATCCAGCTGATCTACTCTAGACTTAAGTTTGGTCAGTGTTCTCAACTGTTGGGAAATGAGGCCCCAGAGAACAGATGATGTTGTCTGAAGGCTCTTTCTCTAAAGCTATTAGAAAAGAAGCCATAGCTCTCTGCCACGTGTGCTTGCTAGTTGTGCCCCTTTGCAGCATGAAGCACACGGCTCTAACCAGGAGCCAGCTTTTTTGTTAGCTCAAACAACCTGCTTTTTTTGTGTTTCATAAATCACTGAGTCTCAAGGAGTTTGTTATAGATGAGGTTAGGACACATGGACTCTGGCATCACTATGAATTTAAATATAGGATTTACTACCTATTAGTCAGGGAAGATTGAACTAGCAAATTAGATTTTCTAGACCTCAGCTTCATTATCTGGTGAGGTTAGAAGAAGGAAATTGTATTAAGCGTGTTCTGTTGTCAACTTGACACAAACTAAAGTCACCTGGAAAGAAAGATCCTCAGTAAAGAAATGGCTTCCACCAGATTGGCCTGCAGGCACATCAGTGCAGAATTTTCTTGATTGACGATTTGTGTGGGAAGGCTCATTTCACTGTGGGAAATGTCGTTGCTGAGAACTCACTAGGTTCTGAATTGCATAAGAAAGCAAATTGAACACCTCATGGAAAGCCAGCCACTAAGCAGTCTTCCCACACAGTCTCTGCATCCTCAGGTCCTGCCATGGTATCCCTCTGTGATGGATGGCACAGTCCCTTTCTTTCTCCGTGCTAACTTTGGCCAGTGTTTTATCACAGAAGCCAGGGAGCTTCACGTCAGAGGCTGCTGAGCTCTTGTGATATATCATTCCATGTTGACTTTGGGAAGGGTTATGGTAGAATTTTTGGAGTTTGGACTAGAAAAATACATTGAGTGTTCATATCTTAATGAGCTATTATGAAAGCATGCAGGCTAGATTTTATGCCGACTTGACACAAGTTAAGGTCATCCAGGAAGAAAAAATCTTCAGCCCTGGTTGTAGCGGAGGTCCCAGAATACAAGTGGTAATGAAGCGGTGCTGAGTCTTGGCACCATAAAGTAGAGGCAGAGATGAAGAGAGGATGTTGGTGATGGTGGAGCTTCACTGGCAGTGGAGACCACAGGGTACCGAGGACCCCAGGACTGTAGAATGACAACCACGGACTGTGGTATGTGTGGCATGGAGCTGAACTGAGCCTAGGAGGCAAGTTGTATGTGCTGTGGATGGCGGAACATAAGAAGTTGAGGTTCACAAGCTCCTTGGAACCCAGGGGGTTATGGGTGTATTCTGATGCCAGTACTTCTGGATGTTGGTTTTACATGGATTTTTACTGCAATTGAGCCTTGGTTCTTCCTTCTTGGAATAAGACAGAACATAATTTATTTTGGACTTTGCAGGAACCCACAATTAAGATACTCTTGATATTTTAAAGAGGCATTGAACTTTTAATGTGCTGAAATTTCTAAAAGATTGCGGTACTTCTAAAATTATGACTGTGTTTTACATTATTATAGTAACATCAGCTCTTGACTGATAAGTAGGACAGGACAGGTTATGATTTAGTAGTGACTAATGCCAGTGTTGTACCTACTCAGTACTCTCACTATGCTCTTACTGGGTTCTTCTCCATTCTCCCAAAGGCCCCTAGTTACAGACTGAAGGAATTCTGTACTCAAACTCTCTACCCAATCAGATCCAGCATATAAAATATTTATATGAAACAAAGAGAAATTATTCACAATGATAAAACACTTTCATCTATTAAGAATGTGCTTTAGACCAGGCAAGGTGACACACGCCTTTGAACAAAGCATTTGGGAGGTTGGGAAAGGCAAAGGTAAGCCTGTGGTTTTTGAGGTCATCCAACTTTCTATAGAATGGTAAAGGCCAGCCAGTGCTGTTCAGTGAGGCCTCTCTTTAAAAAAAGAAGGGTGGGGAGGAAAAAGAGTATGTTCTAGTTTGCTGTTCTTATTACTGTGATAAAACCCTGATCAATAGCAAGTTAAGAAGTGAAGTATTTATTTCATCTTAAGTTTAAATTCTGTCACTGAGAGAAGTCAAGGAAGGAACGTGAGGTAGGCCCACAGAGACGGGAACCAAAGCAGAGGTCATGGAAGAACGGTGCACACTGGCTTGCTCTTCATGGCTTTCTCAGCCTGCTGTTTGCCTCCTTAGAGCATAATAATTTTTCATCGATTCTTTGGGAATTTCACATTATGCCCCCAATCACACTCATTTCATAGTCCTTCCACACGAGCCTGTTTTTTTATACAGCCTATGGCCACCTTGCCAGGGTTGGTGCAACCCACATCATTCATTAGTCAAGAAAACTCCCAACAGACAAGTCCATAGGCCAAGTGGATGGAGGAAATTCCTCAGCTGAGGTTCCCTCTTCCCAGGTGAGTCTAGCTCAGGTCATGTCAACAACAGCAACAACAGCAGCAGCAGCAACAACAGCAGCAGCAGCAACAGCAGTAACAACAGCAACAACAACAACAACAACAGCAACAACAACAACAACAACATTCATCAGAACAATTAACCCTTGTCAGCTTGATGTGTTATTCTGAATCTTATATTTGAAGATGCAGATCTCCGGTCAGCGCCACGCCTTCCTGTCTGCTCTTCCAGAGTAGAGCCAGAACTGTGAACATGGCATTAAAAACTTCATTACTTATTATTCCAGCCCCTTCTGAGCCCACTTCCTTAACCATCACACACACACACACACACACACACACACACACACACGATATCATACAAACACATCAAACAATGTATTTTTTTTATTTCAACTTCTTTATTTCCCAAAATATGGAGTGAGAGCTACAGTACAGAGAAGGGACAGGATGGAGCCAGGGCCTGGTTACACTTTAGTGGTCAGGTCACTGGGGAGAGACTATCTCAGTGTTTACTTCTGGGAAAGCATGTGACTGTAGAACCTTGTCACATGTTCAGCCTTGAACAGCAGCTAACCTCTTTGGCAGATGTTTGCAGTAGAAGGAATTGAAGGAGACAGGTTTCCAATGGGAGGGGGAGGTTATTTTAAATAATAAAATAATAAATTAGCAATGGTTAAATTTCCACTTGATTAAATATAAAGAGGCAAAAAGCCATGAAGTTAAAAATGGAAAAATGACTTGAAAATTAATCATTTTTGGGAGAATTAGTCCAAAAAAAAAAGGAAAAATTAACATTTGACATAATAAAGAAGTATTGAAAAATATTGATTGGATAGAGTAGTTTTTTTTAATAAAATTTATAAATGCATAGTAGATTCAGGGGGATCAGACTCTGGTGTGATAATGGCCTCCAAGCAACATCTATGGGGACAGAGGGAAAAGTTATTCTTGTCTGATATGAATGTGAACAAAATGAATAAATGAATGATTTAGTACATGGTATTCAAGGGAAACAGTGGAATGTTAGTATAAAAATAGTTTTAGCAAGTTAGAAGTAAAAATGAGAAAATGCTGTTAAGTAAAACTTAGACAAATGATTCAATTGACTTAATTCTGTTAAAGATGTATTTTCTTTTAGGGGAAAGTCAATAGTATTAGCATAATTCTGAGACATTGTTAATATTTATGAACCTTAAATTAAGACAATTTGGGGGTCAAGATATTTTGTTTGAAATTAGCGATAGGTGATCTGGGAATCATACCACCCATTTACTATCAATAGTGTTACACATTTTCTTATTAGAAAAACAAGTTTTGGCTAAAACATTTGGCTAAAGATAACAGCAATAATTTCCATTTCTTTTGGGAAAACAGCTAGATTCTAAGACTATCCTGCATTATAGTGGGCTACTGACAGTGTCTATAGGATCCCTGTCCTACTTGGAAACATCCAGAAAAGTTTACCCTCTTCAAGGCAGTAAATGGTGAAAACCCCAAAACTGTCCCAACTCAGCACCTTGGAGTGTCCCAGGAGGTCTCCAACTCGCTCACCATCTTTATTATCGAAAGATTTCTCTGCTTTCTGGCTGGGAACGCAAATGGATCCAAAGGATGGTGGGTCCTGTTGCCTGCACGTAGGACCCAACTGACCAGAGGCAGGAGGCACACACAGGGCATCCCCTCAATGGCCCCACAGACCCTGCCTGCTGAGCTCCTTCCTGCACCATTATCTTCTAAAAGCACTTGGATCTCTTTGTGAGTGTTTCATTGCTGCATGGGTCACAATGAAGGGAACAGATGTGGTGTGCCAACCTCCAGGGGGTTGTGGTCCCAGGCAGCAGGGCAGACAGTGTGAGCACAGATGAGCGCTCAGGCATAACCTGCAAGCCAGGACACAGGTACAGCCCTGGAATGAAGGGGCAGCCTTCCCTTACGTGTAGTGACGGGGCTCTTACACTGGGCTCCCTCAGGACTCCTTAACAGCCAGCCTCTTTGTGCATTCTGACAGGATCTGATGGACAAGAGTGCTTTGAAAATAACTTGTATGAGGACTTGTTTGCTGTCTGTGATCCTGGTGCATGGAGGTGGGGAAAATAAAAGAACAGGGCACCAGAGTTTAGAGTTTGTGTTTACATTATAGCACTCTGGGGACTCCTGTTGTGTGTAAGTACCAACACACAGTGTGCAATGCTGTATTTAGCATAACACTTAGCATGTGATAGTTGGTAGAGGAAAGTTTACTAAATGAACGACTAAATTAAAGGCAGAACACCTACCCAAATCATAGATTAGGCAGACAAAACTCACTTCCATTTTTCTGTGTTTTCTCCTCTAATGTCTCCTTTCCTCTTTCTCCTTTTTACTCCCCCTATTCCTCCTTACATTTATTATTTTTGATTTTGAACTTATTTTGGTATGTGGTATAAAGTGAACATTAATGTATTTCCCAAAAGTAAAATATTAGTTAATTAGTTATTAAATGGTACTTTTTGCATAACATTTTAATATTGGTAAATATAAGACCTTGTAATCAAGAGGTTTAAAAAGAATGAGTACTTTGGCCTATATGGTGATATATGATGCATTTATGTTACTACACACACACATACACACACCACACACACCACATACACACACACACACACACACACACACACACACACACCCCACACACGTACAGTATATCTTGCTATACATAAGAGTAGAGATGGTTTGAATTTTATTTTGACTGATATTTTGAAATTCTAAACTCAGACCATGACACTATTTAGAAGCATGGTGGTCAAATAAATGTTGAATTATAAAAGATATCATTATGCTGGGTGCTGAGCCAGTGTAGCAGGTTTCCATAAAAAAGGGGAAAATATGAGCCTAAGGACAAGGCTCAGTTATTAAGAGCACTTGATGGTGGTTTAGAGGCTCCTGTTTGGCTTCAGCGCTCACATGGAGGCTCACAGTGCCTGCACCCCCAGTTCTAAGGATTGCCCTCTGGTCTTTGAAGGTATCAGGCATGAACAGGCTAGACAGCCAAAGATGCAGGAAAACACACACAGACTTTTTTAAATCTGAAAAAAAAAGAAGATAATATTTAGCCACATCTATGTGCAGGTGGAAAATGACTTGAATATAGAGGAGAATACAGCTTTCTACAAGTCAAAGGAAAGGACCAAGAAGAAACCAAGTCTGCTGGTTTCTTTAGTGTAAAAGTTACAGTCTCCAGAAAGACGAGAAAATAGATCCCTGTGTTGAAACTACCCAATATTAAGTACTTTGCCACCCTAAACATAGAAAAATATTCAACATTTCTAAAAATAGCATCTTTTCATGTTACAATTTGTCGGATATTTATTATTGCGAACTATTTGACTATGCATCCAATCAAATTATTTTATTGCTTCAAATATATAAGATGGGTACCAATTTTAAGACAATATACAGAAAAGATACCAAATGTCTGGGTGTGATGTTTGGAATGATTGGATTTTTTCTTTGTATCGTTTGATATCTTCAGGGTTTCTATAGCAAATGCGAGCCATCCTTCAAAGCAGGGGAAGGAGAGACTTAGGCAGGTCTCACCACATTTCCAAATGGTGGCCTATGGCTTGAGAAATGACAGGTTTGTGCATGGCTGCGTTTCGCTCCTTATAAAGTTCTTAGTTAATGTAATTGTGTCCTGTTCTGTAAAAATTCTTGTTTCTGGAAATGCTGGCACGTTTGGCTTTTGCTGGGCACAGTCACAATGGGAGGCATTGTTCACGGACGGAGGCAGAGCTCGGACTTGGACTCCTGTCACTGGCAGTGTAATTTGGAGCTGCTATCCTTCAGCCGCTTCTAACTTCTACCACTTGCTGCATTTCATTAGGGCTGGGTTAGAAATGCAAGGCATATAATTAGATCTGAAAATACGCTATTGATCTAGTTTTCCATTATGATATTATTGCAGGAGGAAAGAAGTCATTGGGTACAGTTGTTACGATTGCAACCACAGAAAGGATGCCTCCCATGAGACGTGGCTCTCAGCGCCCTGTGCAGTGTCAAACAGAGGAGGGCTTAATTTGTTTCTGCTAGAGCTGCATATGCCATGTATTCATAACTGCTTGTAGGGTAATAATTACAGTGGGATCTTTAGTAGATGAGACGGTTTTAAGAAGTCCTTTAAAGTACTAATCAACCAATCAATAAATAACCTATTTTTAGCTCAACGCTGTGCACAAATCCATGTTCAAACTTGCAAGAGTCAGCTTTTCCTAGTTGCAAGGAAGCTGGGAGGGCAAAAAGCATAGATTTCTTGAGGCAGACGGAGGTGTGATCAAGTCAGTGACGTTCCTGTATGGGAGAAGTCGGGTCACTGATACATATCTACCACAAATGGAGCCTTCGTAGACACTTTAGCCACTTTCCATAAACATGTGACATTAATGGCCCAAATTCAGATAACCAGCAACACAAAGGATTTTTTTCCCTTCACCTACGACCATAAATAAAGGGTTTCTGTTGTTGTTGTTGTTTTGAGCAAAAGGTTTATTGCTTCTGACTCTTAGTTTTCTTGTCTGACAGGCAACATTAATAGTGTTTTTAAAGAGGACAATTTTAATGATTACATGAATTAATATTTATATAACACTGAAGCAATTGCTTAGAACATAGCAGGCATACAGTAAATGTCACCATTCTATGCATATTTATCCATATTAACTCTTGGACTGGGAAGGGCTGAAGGAATACTGCACATTTCCCTCATTCTTGCTTTACAAGTAAGGACGGTAAACCAAGAGTACTCATATTCAAATATAGTCCAGTGGAATAATCTGGAAATGAGCTTGTAAAGACAAATTTACAAGTATTTTCCTTGTTTGGTTTTAATTACATACAAGTAGACTTGAGTATTTATTACACATATAGCATGCTGCAGAACATGTGGTAGAAACATATCACATATTATTTAATTTTTTAAAGCTATGTTTAGAGTAAAATCATTTCAGCAGTGATCTTAAGGATGAGCGCAGTTTCTAAAAGTCATATTGAAGATACCCACAGAGTCCTCCAGAAAGCAGTACTGGCTTGTATTTGACCTTCCTCATTATTTTGGGTAAAACAATAAAAAATGCAACCTCTAGACAGTGAGTGGATATTGAGCCAGGCAGATCTGGATTTAAAGCTCAGCCCAGCAGATTTCCAGATTAGGCAATCTGGACTCTTGAGTACCAGATTTATCAACTATTAAGTGCGATTACTCTTTTTTATTTAAGTGGTAGTGATTAAATGGTGGTGATTAATATCCAATATTTGTTTGTCTCAGAAAAATTCAGTTTGTAAAGAGATTGAATAGCCTTAGTTTGAGATCACCAGACTGGTTGAGAGAAACTACCTTTATCAAGATTTCCAGGGTCTCTAGGAAAGAGTTCCATAAATGGGATGGACAGGGGATGATTTGGCTTACCGGTGACTATGGTGACTAGTACTTGATTCCACTATGGTGTGGCGCCCGCGCCACTGCAGTAACGAGTCGAGGGCGAGGGACTGCGGATTTAATTCATACACACACACACACACACACACACACACACACACACACACACACACACACACACACACAAACACAGCGGGTCCTTAGTGCTAAGAGAGCAGCAGCCACAGCAGCAGCCCCGGCAGCGGTTTATTCTTCTCCCCCAGAGTTCCAAAGAGCCTTCTTATAGGCAGCCAAACAGCAATCCTCCTCCCCGGTGAAATCCCTCAAGAGGTGATTGCACACAGGAGGAAGGGAGGGGCACGTTCTCAGAGCAGTAAACACAACTAGCTAACCAAGATAAACACAGGCATGGAAGCCGCTAGAAACGACATGAAACAGCAAGACAGGCCGGCAGCCCAGTCGGGCCTGGTTCCTACACTATGGCTGGACCCAGAGGCTCCCACAGGCTCCGGGACTTTCCTCTTGGGGCTTCTTTGCTGGTTCGCTACTGGTTCTCTCTATCTCTAGGCAAGGGCAGCCACATGGACACTCCCTCAGCAGCTTTGTCAGCATCGTTATTCTCTTCCAGCCAACACAGGAAATTTCCCGGGATGATTTTTAAGAGTTAATTGAAAGAAGACCTCACCTCTGGATATACAGCTGAGGTGATGGAATATACTGATTGATCAGAATATTTATCCTGGATTTGGGAGCAGAGTCCACTTGACCAGCATTCATGGATGGGAGAGTTAGGAAATTTAGGTTAGCAGACGCCTTTGGTATTCTGTTTCTGTTCCTTAGGATTACAAACAACACTTGCCTGTATCTTTTTGCAGCAGCACTTATTAAGGGTGCCTACACATGCTTGGCTTGTATTTACGCAGAGCCAGGTAACCTACCTTTCCTAAAGAGAACCCTTATGAGGGATGGCAGGCACAAGTTTTAAATAGCCCTGCTCCCTTATCTTGATGAATACTCTTCCCTGAAGTGTAATCTAAAATATCACTGAAATACCCTTGCAGAGGTGTGCTAAGGTCATCTACCTGTGACTATGATATTGTTTCACTACTGGTTGAACTTAGCCATAGGTTGGCCTTGAAGTATGTCTTCATAAATCATTTTTTTCCTGAGTCCTTAGAAGAGGTTCTGCCTTTGAGCACCCAAGCTATGTAGATTACTATGACTATCAAGTAGTAGTTGCATACTTTAATTAGTGAACTATTCCTACACTAGTGTCATATAAGAGACTCCAGTATTTCAAGTGCTTAAGCACAACAGACATTTTTATCTTTGCTAACCACTAACAGTTTTGGTTCAGATATGGGTTATGTATAGAAGTTATCCAGTGCAACCTTTTCTCAAAAGATCATGCATACTCATTTAAAGCCTTTGTTCGGAGTGAGTGCATCACATGACCAAGTCAAGCATCAGTGAGATAAAGAGCATCTTCCTTCTGTTCTAAATATGGCAAATGACCTGGACACATGCTTCTATGAGAGAGGGACAGGAAAGTAGGAACTATAACCCAAACAGCCACATTTCCATTCGGAATCAAAGAGACTACTGTGCAGGCAGACTCGATGGGCATTCATTCCAATTCACAATAAGCAATGCACAGTAGGTTGAACAACGGCTCAAGCATGTGACCATGTTATGCTTTTTTTTTTTTTTAGATCTCATGAAGATAGGAAGAGATCCTGGACCATGCAGGTGGGCACAGTCTAACAGCAAGGACTTTTATAAGGCAGAGGTGAGGAGTCAGAAAGGAGAGGTTTTAAAATGGAAACATGGGCTGTGAGCCAAGGACTGTTAGCATTTCAAGGAGTTAATGGAGGCCAGGAATGAATTATATTTCAGAGCCTGCAGAAGGGATGGTCCAATCAAGAGCCTTATTTTTGTTCAGAAGAATCACCTCAGGTCTCTGGTTCCAGAACCACAAAGGAGTGAAGGAATGCTGTTCTAGCCACTTAGGTTTTAGCAACCAGTTAACCATAGCAGTAAGAGTGCGATACTTCATATGACTCACAGGTCATTTCTTTGGTACTTTGACCTACACTATAAAATAGGAATTATTTTTCTGATTTTGAAAGGTGAGTGACCTGATGCTCTGTGTTGCGAAATAACTGGAGCAAAGCCGTACAACGGGTAATATCAGAATGAGCATTCATACCCAGATCATATTTCAATACCAATTTAGTGTGATATTACCATGTTAGATTTGTTTTATGACAGTGAATAAATTTGGTGATAAATGTGGAGTATTTTAGACCTTTCCACTGGTCAGCAGGAGGAGAGGAGCACAAATTTAGAATCACCAAGAATACCCGGGTTTTCATGTAGAGATGGCAGGTTTTACCTTAAGGTGTGGGTTACCTAGAGTGATAAAAAGGAATTGTGTGTCTTAAAATTTTATGTTGTGGTTGTAATTTCAACTGTATCTGTATTTGGAAAAAGGATTGTTATAGAGATTTTAAAAAATGGTTAAGTGAGGTCCTAAGTGTGAGACTTTAGCCAAAAATGAGTAGAGTCCTTATACAAGTAGCAAGAGCTACTAGGAGTATGGATAAACACGGGAGACCATCCACAAGAGCCTTGAGAGGAACCCAACCTGCCTTTGCCATAATATTGGATCTCCAGAATTGTAAGAAATTTCCCTTGTTTAAGGCATGGTGCTTTGCTAAGGCAGGCTCTGTTGACCAAAGCAGAATCGTGACTCTAATCCTAATGTAGCTTAAAATAATACATATTTGCTTGGCCGTGGGTCTCTGCATCTGTCTCCATCAGCTACTGGATGGAGCCTCTCTGAAGACAGTTACGCTAGACTCCTGTCTGCAAGTATAGCAGAGTATCTATGGCTATGGGTCTCTCTCTCACGGAGTACATCACAAGCTGGGCTGGCCGCTGGTTTGCCGTTCTTTCAATTTCTGTTCCATCCTGCAAAAAAGGCACATTTCAAGTCACATTGTGACACATTTGAGACACATTGTGTGGGTTGGTAACCCCTTCCTTCCACTGGGAGTCCCACCTGGTGACAGGAGGTTATGCTCCTTAACACCCATTGATTGGAGTATCAGCTAGAGTCACCCCATAGACTCCAAGGAGCCTACCCTGTCGCAGAGTCGCCTTCCATTTCTGTTCTCTCTCCTGGTTCTTCTCCCCACCCACCCCCCCTCCTCTCTCAGCCTGCCCAATCTCTACTCCAGTTAGTCTCACCACCCCATCTCCCACCCAGTCCCCTCCCTCCATCTGCTTTGGATGTCTATTCTATATCCTGTTCTGAATGAGATTCAAATATCTTCCCTTGGGCTCCCCTTGGCTTCCAGCTCTGCAAGTGGTGTGGAAGAGAGGGAGGAAGGGTAGAGGAAGCCGGAGGGGTCAAGGACACTACAAGACCTACAGAGTAAACTAAACTGGCCCTATGGGGCCTCACAGAGACTGAAGAACCAACCATGTTAAACCAGCATTTAGTATAAAGGAAATTAAAAAGAAAAAAAACATTGAGGATTGTTCTATAGCCTGTTCTCCCATTTAGCTGTACATTTCCCAGATATTTTCTTTCTTGTCTTTTCTCTATGCTAAAGGTGGCCTTGTTACTGAGCCACAGCAACTTAAATTAAACAACTAATTTAACCATTCTCTCTATAAGAAACATAGATATGTACCACATTAAAGAGCATGGATTGTTGTAAGTTTGAGAATAGATATGTATATTTTCTCCATTTATTTAATCATTTTGTATCCTGATCCCAGCCCCCTCCCTCCTGGCCTTCTAGTGCCACCTCCACCCTCTTTTCCCATTCCTCCCTCTCTTCCTCCCAGAGAAGGGGTGGCCCTCAATTGGTTCCACTCCACCCTGGTATCTCAAGTCACTGCAGGACTAAGACATCCTCTCCCAATAGGGAGTGAGAAGGCAGCCCAGCTAGAGGAAAGTGACATCCAGAGATCTTCAGAAGAAAGAAATAGTGTGGGGAGTAATCTAGTCAGCAACTTTCTGAATTACCAAAAATATAGTAAAGGCATTGAAAATAGATATGTGTGTAATTTTTATTGTCTGAGGTTTTTTTCTGTACCATGCAAAGTACATGATTCTTTTACTGAGATTTTTAGGAAATGTCACAAAGTATTAGCCAATCTTCTAGTTGGTCTCCTAAAAAATTGCTGTGATATAGTGTGTCCGGCTTTATCTTGAAGTCTTTAATGCATTTGGACTTCAGTTTTGTGCAGGGTGACAGATATGGATCTATTTTCATTTTGCTACATGTAGCCATGTAGAACACCAGTACCATTTGTTGAAGATGCTATCTTTCCCCCATTGTATGGGTTTGGCTTCTTTGTCAAAAATCAAGTGTTCATGGGTATGTGGGTTTATTTCTGGGTTTTCAATTTGATTTCATTGATCAACCAGCCTATTTGTATGCCAGTACCATGCTGTTTTTATTACAGTTGTTCTATGGTATAGCTTGAGATCCGGGATGGAGATTTTTCCAGAAGATCTTTTATTGTACATGATTGTTTTAGCTATTCTAGGTTATTTTGTTTCTCCATATCAAGTTGAGAATTGATCTTTTAAGGTCAGTAAAGAATTCTTTGATTATTTTGATGGGATTTGCAGTGAATCTATAGATTGCTTTTGGTAAGATGGCCAGTTTTACTGTGTTGGGGAAAAAAAGCAAACAGTATGCTGCCTGCCAGAAACCCATTTTACTAGTAAATAGATTCACCCAGAATGAAAGATTAAACATTAATATATCCATTACTTGTGAATGTGTCATTTATGTCACTTTCATATATGTATATGTTTTAGCAAGTTAATGCTACAGTAGTAGGTTTTCATATGTAAATGACCCTTAATTTAGCTGTCCTTCCCTATATTCTCTTCCTGATCTCCCTCTCCCCACTTGATCCTCCTGTTCCAGCCTTCTCTCATTCACCCATCACTATTTTATTTCTCCCCCCACCTTTTTTTAGAAAGTTCTATCTGCACCCTCTAGTCCTTTACGCTATACACACCCTTTGTGGTTTTGCAGATTTTGGGTTGCTTATAATTTACCTAAATGAAAATTTCAAATAATTGGGGAGACAGAGCCCCAACTGGCCATCTCTTGCCACCAAATGAAGCTTCCGGTACTGGTAACTGAGTTGTTAGCCAAAGGGACCCTATAGGAATCCCCAAACAACCTGGGCTGTTTCCAAGACAATAGGCTGTTCTCTACACACTGACAACAAGGCCACATTGCTGTAAAGAACACCTACACAACTCATTGAACATTGAGAAGTCCAACTGGTGTCTACATAGAGCCTTCAGACACATGTCCTATTGCTCTATTGTCTTTGGCATACTATCAGAAGAATAACATAAATACAAAACTAGCCACGTATTCTTTTATAATGATGTCCTGCCTACAAGATATGCTAAGGCAATGGTGGCTCAAACCTTTTGGTAATAACCAATCATTATCTTATTTGACTTAAGGGCCATTCCATAAGATGGGATCCATATCAAACACTGCTCATGTATCCAAAAACCAAAGACTAGATAGCTCAGGATCTATGGTAAAGACAAATGTTACTTGTCTAAGCAAAACAACAATAATAACAAATAGAAAACAACAACAACAGTAAATTACACAGTGATAGAATGACTCCTATTGACGTTCTGCTGTACTCCCAGATCAGGGTCTTGCTCAGTCATCATTAGAGCCGTATCTTCCTACAGCAGATGGGAACAAATAGAGACCCATCACCAAGCCTCATGCAGAAAATGAGAGACTTTGGGATGCTTAACCCTAAAGGGGATGACTCCATCAAATCTCCCCACTCAGGGCTCAGCGAACTCTTCCAAAGAAGAGGCAGAAAGAGTGTCAGAGCCAGGTGGAATCGAGGACTCTCGATGGAGATTCTTAAAGCACCTGTATGTTTTGTTGTACTAACCCAGATTCACTAACACAGAAACAGCATTCTTCCCCCAGCACAACACAGTTAAGTCCCTCCCTGTTCAGCTGTCAGCAGGTGCAGAGCTCTCACGTTTTGTAAGGCAAGTCCTGAGAGGGAGGTTGTCTGTGCCTGGAGGGACTTGAGACTGTCCATGGAGTAAGCCGTGGCGCAGTCCAGCTTATCCTTGGAGTCACTGGGCAGGTGGTATATTTGGACAAGGGTTACTCCAGCTACACCTCCTACAATGCACAGGGAGACTGTGAGGCCCAGTCCAATGAGCGGAGGGATGACAACCTCCCTCTTCGTTTGGTCCCCTCCCAGGTGTAAAGCAAGTTCTTTGGGCTCATAGAGATCAACCTGGGGGACTAGCATTTCAGGAGTGCAGAAAGCTTGAAAAGAAGGGTTAATGCAGGAGCTGGTAAGGTTATTGCACCAGAGAAGGGGGCGGGGCTGTAATGTTACTGCACAGGAGAGGGGTGGAGGGATGCTTGCTGCCAGTGACATTACAGGAACATGTAAAATGGGACCTCGAGGAGGGACCTGTAGGGCAAAGAGGGAAGGGTATGTTAAAAAGATTAATGTTTTGGCTAGATCTGGCTAGGGGTTTGAAGTTTATGGCCTATATTGTCCTTGGCTGGTGCCTTAGTTTGAGTGGGACCCCTGGGCCCAAATCTGCCTACCATAATGTTCTTCTTGTAGGTTTCTAGGACCCTCTGGATCCTTCTATTTTGTTATTCTCCCATGCTTCTCTCATCTAGAGTCCCAGTAGGATGTCCTCCCCTATGTCCCAGTTTCCTGGTAAGTGAAGGCTTCCATGGGACATGCCCCTTGGGCTAGTATGCAGATATAAGTGAGTATATACCATTTGAGTCTTTCTGCTTCTGGGTTAACTCACTCATTATGATCATTTTTAGTTCAATCCATTTGTCCACAAATTTTGGGAATTCCTTGTTTTTAATAACTGAGTAGTTCTCCACAGTTGGGTGGAGAGTGGGGACTGACTTTCACACGAACTCTGGTGCCCCATATTTGACCACGTCCCCTGGATGGGGAGACCTGGTGGCACTCAGAGGAAGGACAGCAGGTTACCAAGACAATACTTGATACCCTATGAGCACATACAGGGGGAGGAAGTCCCCCTCAGTCACTGTCATAGGGGAGGGGAGTAAGGGGAAAATGGGAGGGAGGGAGGAATGGGAGGATACAAGGGAGGGGATAACCATTGAGATGTAATATGAATAAGTTAATAAAATAAAAAATTTTTAAAAACTCAAAAAAATAAATAAAATAAATCAGAAAAAAAAAAAGATAAACGTTTATTGGATAGGAATTGGAAGAGACGACTCCTCCTTGCAACCAAAAGGGGTTTTGTTTGTGTCTTTCAACAGGACGTGTCCAAACCTCTTTGGGTGCTCAGCAGAAAGGTCCAACATCAACACACCAAGAAGATGGTTCATCTTCCGTTGAGTTGTCAAGAACTGAGGAGGCAAAGGGACAACAAGACCCATATAAAATTAGAGTATGTATCAACAGTGACAAAGACATATTTTTGTGGCCAAATTTGGGAATGCAGGTGAAATTAGTTTGCCAGAGGGCAATAGATTTGAAACCTCAGGGGTTAGTGTTCATGGTTTGTAAAGCTGAGGTAGTTATAAGGGATGCACAAGAGAAGCAAATTCTTACTGTTCTCTGAAGTTGAGTAATAGGGATGTGGGGGAAAGATGCATGAAGCCCGAGTGGTGTGTGTGTGTGTGTGTGTGTGTGTGTGTGTGTGTGTGTGTGTGTGTGTGTGAATGGAATTGAATGCCCCTGTAGATGTGATCTGATAAGTTCTCTCAGATATCAGACCTGGCAGGGGACTATGAGACCAGTCATGTTGGGTGTAGATGGGAGTGACCCTCCCTTGACATAGCATGGAAATGTGGAGAAGCAATGGAGAGAGAGAGGGGGCGTGGATTTTCGTCTAACTGGAGAAAAGATCTAGCCAGCCAAGGGAGCAGGTTGACAGGGTAAGTGTTGTCTAAGAAGAGATTAAGAATTAAAAAATAACCAACTTCTTTTAAGGCTAAATAAATGGTGTACATTTCTTTGTATTGGGAGGATAATGGGACAGTTCCTTGAATCAAATAATGGTGGGTCCATCCCTGGGGTGGAGAGCAGTATATTACTGTAACAGAGCCTTGTGCTATGAAGGGTTTCTGGTCAGGTGGACAGGGAGCAGATGGGGCTGCGGGCTTATGTGGCACTTTCTCCGAGGGGTGGTATGACAACAGCGGGTATATAAACTGCTGCCGAGGCTTAGAAAAAGATGGTTTCATATGTGATTTTAATTTCCTGTCCCAGGGCTGTGAGGTCTGGAACAGGGAGGTCTTTAGGACCACCACTGTCAGATTTACCCGACTAGAGCAATGCAGCAACTTCAGCCCCTCCTGTTTTAGTGGGTCCCATGCATTGGGGGACTGCAGCTATGATAGGAAATGCAGAAAGGGAGTATTCCTTTCTTGGCTGTCTAAGTGCCTGGGTTAGGGTTAGGGTTACGGTTCGAGTCCATGAGTCAGGGCTATAAAAAGTCTTCCATGGCCGTACATGGCGCTCTCCCAAGGACTTCCTCCCAAAATGAGGAGGCTTGGTTTCCTTTGGATAGTTTAATTCCACTATGTTTTTTAGAGGGCCCATATTTCCCTAATCTGGGGTTTCCTTCTCTCCCATGAGAAAAAAGGATTTGAGACTCTGAAGTCAGAGAGGGAACTTTCCAGAGGAAGGGTGGGGGAAGATTTCTCAAAGTCCGCAGACATAAGCCTGACCACAAATTTCAGGAAAACCAGTGACTGCCTTCAGTAGCTTTTAAGTGGTCATTGTGTAACAGTTTTTCCCCTCTTTTTAAAAAGGAGATTAAGAAAGATAGTTTATTTGTTGTTGTTTTTGTTTTTTGTTTTTTGTTTTGTCTCCCAACACTTAAGGTTCTAGGCAGAAGTTTTGGACCTTTCTACCAATTCTAGGAAGTCTCTCTGGTCATCTCAACTTGTCTGAATCCAATGAGAGGGCACAAACCTAAAACAAAGGAGGAAAAGATAGCTTTCCTGTTCTTAACGTGGTGAGGCTTAGGGCCTTTGGCCTAACGCCAGAAGGTTGGGGGCACTCACCTGTCCCTTGCTTGTGCTGGAGATCCTGGTGATCCACATTGGGTGCCAGCTGCTGCCTGTGTCTGCTTCCCCTTGGGGTATCCAGGCTGATTGCACACTGAGCTGCACTGGAGGGAGGGAAGCTTACTCTGGCATGAGGGTGCAGTGCAGGATCTGAGTTAGCGGTGAGTAAGCAAGAAACAGACTTCGTGGGAGACAGCTCCTTCAGTGAGTGAGAACAACAAAGGCTATTTAAATGCTTTGGTGGGTGAGTAGGAACTTTTGGGGTGAGTGGTACATCATTGGCCAGGGCCAGGATGCTGAGGATGCCTCATTTACATAAGGAGGAATTCCAGGTACTGTTAGGCTTTACCTTATAAAGAGAAAGGACGAAAGGACATCTAACCAGTCTGCAAGGCTACCTGACCACCTCAGGAGGCCAAGAGTGGGATCACAGGGCTATATGTATCTTGACAAGCAATCCTGGGCTGGGGAGGGAGTGGTTCTGCTCCTGCCAACCTTAGGATGAGATTTCCAGGGTTTGGATGCCTCTCAACCCCACTCATGCTCTACACCAGCTCCCCTGGTCCCTCGGCTCCCCAGCACCACAGAGACACCAAGAAAACACGGCCTCCTAAATCAATATGATGAAACCTCATGCGAACTCACAGAGACTGTGGCAACATTCAAAGAGCCTGCAAGGGCCTGTCGTCGGTCCTCTGAGTATGTGGCTTCTAGTTTTGTATTTTTATGTGATTCCTGAGTGTGCGAAAGAGTAGCTTTCTGATTCTTGTGCCTTTTCTTAGGCTCTTTTCCTTCTGTTTGCTTGTCTTACTCAACTCTGAAGTGATACTTTTGTTTTTATCTTATTTCATTATTATATTGTAGAAGCTTTTCCCCCTGCCAAGGAAAGACAGAAAGGGAGTGGATCCAGGTAGGAGAGAAGGTGAGGAGGGACTTGGAGGAGTAGAGAGAGAGGAAATCATAAATCAGGGTATATTATGTGGGAAAATAATATATTTTCAGTGAAATGAAATGTAAAGAAAACACAAGTAAGACTAGCAAACTCAGAACACAGAACTGATGAGCAAGTATATGGCTGAGAGATGGGAAAGAGACACAGGACAGTTCGTGCGCTGTGAAGGAAGGATGGAGAGAAGACCGAAGGGTGTGTGGCACAGCCTGATATGAGAGGCCTGAGGCTGTGGTAATGTCCTGGCTGTGCTGCTGGGCAGGGCCAAGCCCAGCCTGTGGCTCTACTGCAGCAAGGGTTTGTGTTAATGTCCCTGGTCCATGTTACCACCAAAGGCCACGGGTGGTCTGGGCTGCCACCTGAGGCCATGTTGGTGTCCAAGAGCTTCCCTGAGCTGGCTCTGGCCCTCATCAGTCACCACAGTGTGCTGCCAGTGGTGATGTGGGCACAGGAGAAGCAGACCCACCCCTTGCCTGGGCAAAACAGTACAGCAGGCTCTGGTGGCCAATAGCTTGGGTGTGGGAAAGCTATCAGGATGTAACCTAGGACCAGTTCTGGGGCTTTGAGTTGGCCCACCCCAGCATCTACCCATTTATAAACTGCTGGAGCATGTGACTGGGACTGGTCTTGCAGAACCAAAGCCACAGGATCTCCATGACTCAGAGCAACAACAGTGCATCTGAGAGGCTAGAGTCCAGTACTGATGATGTAGGAGAAGCCAGAGGCCTTGAACAAGACCAATGATTCACTGCAATAAACATCTGTAAGTAAAGCTTTTTGGGCAAAAGGGTAAACTGTGTGACACACTGTGATGCACTGCAGCTTCCATGGCAGGATGTTTCTAAAAATTTTTTAATTTTAATTTTCTTTTGCAGAGAGGTTACAAGGGTGGAGGGTGGATATGGAAGGACTGGGAAATGAATGGGAATGAGGTAGATGAGGTGAAATTCATGAAAATAAAAAATATTTTTATTCACAATGAAAAAAATTATGAATATATTTCATTTCTGTGTTTTATAGGAAAAATATTTATTTTGAAGACTATCTTAAGGATTGACTTTTTAATGGGCATGTAAAAATGTAAAATTTTATATATTGTCTAAACATATGTACAAAGCGTATGCTTGTTTAAATCAACTTATTTATCTTCTCAAAGATATATGCACTGTAGAAGGGACAAAATGCTTTTCTTCTAGCTATTTGGAACACACAGCGCATTATTGTTACCTCTGCAACACTGAAATTCAGTAGTGCTCTACACCTTAATCTTAACATTATTGCTACCTCTGCAACACTAAAATTCAGTAGTGCCCTACACCTTAATCTTAGCTAATACTTTTTCATTCAGCTTGGCCCCGTCCCTTTTCGTTGCTAATTCTCCACAAGCTGTGGAGACTCTTTGGGCACAACACAATGAGGGTGTAACCACAGAATTATATCACTGAATTCCATGGCATCCACAGCTTCAGGTTCCACATGGAAATGATATTACGGAGTATTTGTCTTCCTGTGTCTAGAGTATTTCACCTAACATAATGATGTCCGGTGCACATTGTTGTATAGGGCAGGATTTCATTATAGCTTCGTGACTGGATATTATTTCATTGTATATCCACTAGCTGGTTGTTTTATTGCTGGTGTATAATGAATAGCAGGGTGATAAACATGATCAAGCAGATGTTTGTTTGACAGACTGAATTCATTTCCTTTGGTTTGCACACTGTAATAGGATTGCTGGATCCTATAGTAGCTGTATTCCTAAGCCTTTGAAGAGCTTCCCCATATTTTTTTACAGCACCTGTAGTAATTCCCATGGCCAGCAACAATGTGAAAGGACTCTAGTTTCATTGCATACCTTTGTTTTTCTGATGACAGCTTCCTTACTGGAGTGAGGAGATATCTAGTGTGGCACTCATCTGCACTGACAATTTAATGGTTTCCGTGTCAGTTTCTTTTCTGTTGCTGTGATAAAACACCTGACAGAGGCATCTTACGAAAGCATTTACTTTAGCGTATGCTTCCAGAAGGATGTACACCATGGTGGGGAAAGCATAGCGTGGCTGCAGGAACAGGAAGCTGGCTGATCACAGTCTTATCCACACACAGGAAGAAGGGAAGGAAGAAAAAGTGGTATGAGCTCACAGAAGCTGAAAGCCCAACTCCTGTGAAGTGTTTCCTGTGAAGTGTTCCCTCCAATAAACTTCCATCCCTTCATGGTTCCATAAGTTCCTAAAACAGTGTTACCAACTGGGGACCAAGTGTTCAGATACATGAAGCTGCAGGAGGGCAGTTCTCTCTCAATCGCCACAGTGATGTCTATTAGCTATCTATCTATCAACTGATATTTGTGATGTGGTATTGTTTTTTGTTTTTTTATTTCATAACTGTAAGATAAATTATACTGGTAAATTGTCATGTGCTGTTTGCACTTGTTGACGTGTCTCTGCTGGATCCCTCGTGTAAGACTCAAGCATCTTTATCTTGGGTCTTCTCAGATTCCTTGTCTTGGGGAAGACTGGCCCTCTGGCTTTGTAACAAGCAGGAAGGTGAACAGCAAAAAGATGTATTAAAAACTGTTATTGAGAAAAACTAGACAGTAATCCAAACAAAATTACCATGGTTTAGCCATGATATAAACATACCCATGGTGGGAACAAGATTCCAGAAGCTCTTGTGGTAGAAAGCTCTTCTCCACCTGGAAACCTTCCGACTCAAAGTTCGATCACAACTGTGTGAGCAGGCCTCCTCCAGTCACTGCTGCGTGTGCCGTGTGGTCATGCAGGGAGCTTTGCTGCTTATCTGCTGCTTGCTATTTGTTCTTTAACTTGAAAGCATTACCTAAGTGGGGGGACTTTATTCTCCTGGGAACTCAAATCTGAAGCTAAGCTAGGTGCCTCAGTGAGATTTCTCTGGCTATTATTGTTTTAAATACCCAATTTGCAGAAGTTATCTATCAGCTACTGTTATTTGTTCTTTTGCCTTTTGCTTACTAAATGCTTAATAAGCTCACTTATTTGAAACCCTATCTTTGACAGAAGACTAATATATTCCTTTAAAATTACTGTGTGTACATGTCTACACATGTGTGTATAAATGTATGTATGTATGTACATATGTGTACATGGGTATATGCCTTTAAATGTGTAAAGCCTTTTACTTAGAAGTACAAATGTCCTATTTTCCTTTTATTGCTCTGTTTTTTGATGGTCACATTTAAAAACTAATAACATAGACCAGTGTTTTTATCTTGTTGCCCCTGTAGTGTCTTCTAGTATTTTCACACTTATAGTCTCATCTTTTAAGTTGTTATTCCACTTTGAGATAGTTTACACAACACTTCAGAGATAATGGGTTAGTTTCACTTTTCTTTATTTATATAGTAAACACTTTCCAACATTTATTGGAAAGGATATATTTTATATATTTTGTGTCTTGCAAACGTTTTGAAAACTTGTCAGTAGACATGAGTTGACTTTTAGAGGCTGTATTTGGTTTCATTGGCTTTTGTGAGTACATTTATGACAACACCATGCCAGTGTGACTTGAAGAGCCACATATAGCGGCAGCAGCAGCAGCAGCAGCAGTAGTAGTAGTAATAGTTATGTGTGTGTGTGTGTGTATGTATGTGTATGTATGTATGTATGTATGTATGTATGTGTATGTATATATGTATGTATGTATGTATAACAGACTCTTAATATCTTATAGTTACTCTTTTTTCAAGATAATCTTTGCTTTATTTTCTGTGGTTATATATAAATTTGAGGATTTGTACATATGCTAAGATGATCAGTTTTTTGTTCTTCACTCTGCTGATATGGTATGTTATGTTTATTGATTTATATGTAAATAAACATATTTGTGTGCCTAAAATGAGTGCCACTGATTCATGATGAATCATACTGATTCATATTAATATGCTTTTGAATTTGCTAGTATTTTATTGAAAACTTTTATATTTCTATTCATCAAATATTGGCCTGTAGACTTTTGTTATGTCATTGGTTTTATGTACATCAAGGTAGTGTTGAGTATATAAATGAATTGGGATGAATTCTTTATTTTTTATTAAAAAATTGTCAAGGAAGTCATCCCCTCTGTACCACTTTCCTGGTAAGTGAAGACTTTCATGGGACATTCATTCCCCTTGGGCAAGAGAAGCAAGGGATAATGGGGAAATGGAAGGATCCAGAGGGTCTTAGAAATCTACAAGAAGAACATTATGATGGGCAGATCTGGGCCCAGGGGTCCTGTTCAAACTATGGCACCAACCAAGGACAATATGTGCAGTAAACTTAGAACCCCTATCCAGATCTAGCCAATGGACAAGACATTCTTCACAGTTGAGTGGAGAGTAGGGTATTACTTTCCCATGAACTCTGGTGCCCCATATTTGACCATGTCCCCTGGATGGGGAGGCCTGGCGGCACTCAGAGGAAGGATAGCAGGCTACCAAGAAGAGACTTGATACTCTATGAGCATATACGGGAAAGGAGGTCCCCCTCAGTCACAGCCATAGGGGAGGAGAGTAAGGGGAAAATGGAAGGGAGGGAAGAATGGGAGGATACAAGGGATAGGATAACAATCGAGATGTAATATAAATAATTTTATAAAATATAAATTAAAAAATTCTCAAGGAGAAATGGAATTTAGGTCTTTTTTAAATACATAGCAGAACCCAACAGTGAAGCCGTGAAAGAGTTCCTGACACCTTTTTTCCTACAGACTTTGGTATTAACAATTTGATACCATCCACTGTTATTTCACCTACAGGTCTTCAATATTTTTATGACTTGATTAAGTTGTATGTGTCTACAATATTTCCGTTTCTTTTAGATTTTAAAATTTGTTAGCTTGTTGATGATAATAACAATTTCTGATAATCTTTCATATATCTGCTACCAGTTGTAATGTCTCCCTTTATCTTTTATTTCATTATTTTTTTTATTTGGGTTTTCTTTCTTTTATTCTTAGAGACTCCAGCTAATAGTTTGCCAACTTTGTCTTTTCAAAGACTGAAAGTAATGTGATGCAATGGGATGTTCCATATTAATAAAACCCAGAAAAAAGCAACAATAGCCACACCTCCTTTTCTTGGCCTTTCTACTGGGTTTTAGTCTTTATTTCATTTATTTTGTGTTTTATCATTTTCTATTTAAAAATATCTACAAAATGATGTGTAAACTCAATACAGAGTCTCCATGTACACTGCATCCTATGGTCAGCATCTGCCATTAGTAAGCTGCATTTGTTCCAAATGATGACCCATATGGACTTGTGCTTCTCATTTCACTCCATATTTCTTTTTACAGCTCATTAATCTTTTTCTATGTTTAGTTTTCACATTTGTTAATCTCCTCTTGACTATGACACAGTTTTATTTACTTTGGACAAATGACATTTTTGAAGAGTCTGGCTAGATGTTTTCCAAAAGGCCATCAACATTTTCTCATGTTCTGTGTGTTGCGCAATACTGAAGATGTAATGTCATTACTTGGTCTATCTAGAGTTCTCACTATTAGCAGGACTTTACTGATGATAGTGGGTAAGCCCATCCATCTGCTGTGGTAGTATTTTCTAGATTACTTCCGTCTTCTCCTTAAGCTGCTCCAGGGGATCAAGTACAGTCCACACTCAAGATGGGAAACTATCACCACTTCTCTGGGAAACAACAACTACATAAATTAGTTGAAACTTTCTGTATGGTACGTTTGATTCTTGTTTGTTTATGTATTTACTTATTTGTTTAATAGCTATTTATGTTGTCATGTATTCATGGCTTTTCACTTTATTCTTCATATGAAGGTACTTTTTTCTTTTTTCTTCAATGATGGTTGATTATATAGTTTTCCCCAGGGTACTCTATCAACTTACGTTAAAACAGTATGAATGGGACTCAAAAATTTCATAATTTGTTTAGTCACAATATTTATGTATGGTAGCTTCAGAATTTTAAAATCTTACTTCTTGCAGATGAGAGAATAGTGCTTGCATCCTTAGTCTTAAGCATCCTAGTCATTTCCTAGTGTGTACAGTCACTTGTGTGAACACTCTTATGCTAACTCATTTTCAGCAAGTGTTGTACATTTGTAATACAGATAGGTGCTTTTAGGCAATTTGTATTCTGTCCTAGGGTTAATGTATATACTGATTTTGACAAATGCACTGTGGCATGGGTCCACTACTATAATAGGTACAGAGCAATCTCTATGTTTCATTTAGACAACTCTTTCCCTCCACAAACCCTGATGTCCAGGGAAACCTTTACTTTCATGTCCTTTTGCTTTTCTGAAATATGTTATAAATTAAGTGATTTAACATGAGTCCAGTAGGTTGGGCTCTTTTACTTACAGTGTGAATGTGGGAATCATTGGTGCCATATGGATTTAAAATCTATTTCTTTTTGTCATTCATTAGTATTTCATTGTAAGACATGTCAATGTATTTTATTTTAATTTGGATAAATATTGAAAACCATCTTGGTTTTTTCTAGTTTGAGTATTAATTCATGAAGTAGGAGCAAACATTTCTGCTCATATGTTTCAGTGGATACTGTATCTACTTTTTAAATTAAAGTTGACTTATAGTTTTTAATTCAATCATCTCTTTTGTACAAAATGTATATTAACTTCATAATATGGTAAGAATAGCTTCATATTTTCTATACGTAAAATATTTGTCCAAGAATGGACTATTTATTTCCTAAAATTTTAACATAATTCATTTGAAAAATGGTTGTGCTTATAATTTAAAGATAAAAAAATTTTGGTTTATTTAAAAGATGGGCCCAACAAAATTTTATATCTTTCATGTACAAATTCATCATTTTACCTTCTCTATGCTATGGGAGTAACCAAAACTTTTTGATTAGATTCAAGGCCTTCTCCATTACCTAGGCCCTCACATGTAACGCTGCTGAAGTGTCCAGGAGCCTCATAAATCATGAGCCCCAGGGGGAAAGCCACTACTATCATCCTGCTAAAGGAGCATAGCAACAAAATGACATGTTTTTATATGCAAGGATAAGAGCATAACTCAACCCATCCTCGCCAGACAAGTTCGCTCTTTCATTAGATTAAAAGGAGGGAATTAAAATACTAGTCCACACTATACAGAGAGTGAGAGACTTTGGAGTACCAGGGCACACATGCTGTGTCTTTATGAAACCCTTTCCCTCAAGGCTCGGGCGAATATATGGAAAAGGAGATGTAGCTGGCTTTGAGTTGCCATGTTACTGTAAGTGACGTCTCATTTATACTCCTAGAGATAACTGTAATAAGCAGACTAGATTAATAATCCACCCTTGGGAGGAATAATTTTTGTGGTGTGTGAGTGGTGCCCTACCTGTGGTAAATACCTCTCCCATATTTCCTGGAAAGAGTCGTACAACATCCATATGCACCCATCTGTCTTCCTCTCTATGCATCCATCCATCTGCTTTGATGAAGGAAGACTCATGGTACTTCTTTTTCAAGCCCCTACAAATTCTGGCTAGACTCCTAAATATTTAAACCTTTTTACCATGTATTAGTTTTAGAAATTAAATGTAGTATTAATTCCATGATCTTGTCAACTTAAAAATAACTTCTCACATGTGGCAAAAGAGTAAATGTAGTTTTTGTTATAAGGGAGGAAATCAAGCAATCTATTAGATTTCTTGCTGCCAAATGACTGCTTTAATGAAATATGAAAAACATATTGGAAAGGAGTTTTTTAGGAAACAAAGTTACTTCACAGGCAGTTTCTGGGTACCATGGTTCCCAGAGAAGCCCTGGCTTCCCAAGAAACAGAAGAAATGTGGAAACTGTAAGATTGTAGCTGTTTATTTCATTTATTTACTCTTGGTTGTCTTTCCTAATCATAGAAAAACCACTGTTTGATTAATGAACGATTTCTGGCTCCGTTTCAGGATCTGGCTACAGTACATTTGCTATTTGATATCTGAGATATGTACAACATGTTCACAGTGAATTCTCCAACTGCAAACAGTAGAGTTCAAATAAAGTCAATTAATTCACAGAGTGAATGGATTGAAGCCCAGAATCGCGTGTCTGGTGGAGGCCTTTTTTTTTATTTACTTGCCAAAAGATATCTGTTTATAAATGCAGTAAACATAGCTGGCTGATACTGATGGCAATTAAAACCTGATGTGATCGCCACTCCCCGCCCCCACGCCTCCATGCTTTTGGAGACTTAAAATATAGCTTTATTTTATATACATTTTAAACACCCTTTCTGTTAGTTGCACCTATGACTCCAAGATGCTCCTCCTGCTATGCCATTTGCCTCAACTTACCTTCCTCCTTCTTTCCCTAATGCACACTCTTTCCTTTCTGCACTTCCCACTTCCTTTATTTTGCCCACATTTCTCTCAGGTTTTCTAAATGTCTGTGCTTTATTTCATCTCACTCATTTTCTAATTTCTTCTTTTCTTCCTTCATTTCTCCCCTTCTTATTTGTCTTCAGCTCTTCTCATTTGGAGTTTCTGAAGTGTCTCCTTTGTTAGTACAAGATACTAAAGCATCTCTGACCATGTTAGGGATCACACTCTCTCCTAGAATGTCGTCCTCCCAACCCCCTGCATGGTGTGTCTGGCAGTGGCTCTCAGCAGTGAGAGCTGATCCTGGCTTTCACCAAACTTTCCTAAATACCTTGCTCCAGCACCTGCACCTAGTTTCAAGCTTTTTGTTTTGCTTTCTTTCTCTTTCTTTCTTTCTTCCTTTCCTTTCTGTGTCTCTGTCTCTCTCTCTCTCTATCTCTCTCTACTTTGTTCCCTGTCTCTCTGTCTCTGTCTCTCTGTCTCTGTCTCTCTCTGTCTCTCTGTGTCTGTGTCTGTCTGTCTGTCTGTCTGTCTCTCTCTCTCTGTCTGTCTCTCTCTCTCTGTCTGTCTCTCTCTCTCCCCTTTCTAGAAATACTATTTTCTTAGGGCTTTTGTCTAGTTACTTTTTTCTAAACCACTGGCCTTTTGCTTTCAATGTTCCTTGCCAACTTCTCATGTACCTTTATTTGTTTTGGGGCTTTTGGGGATAAGGTCTTGCCACATAGTTCAGGCCACTCTTTACCTTGTTTCTGCCTCCACCTCCTGTGTGCTGACATTACAGTGTGCCATCTACTGCACCCTTAAACATTAGGAATGATTCTCTCCTTTGCGTCTTTTCTCACACTGTTTCTTTTACTGACATCATCTATTCTTTCTGTTTCTCAAGTCCTCTGAATTGTAGCTGTGTGTGCTTAATGCCTACCTCATGACTTGCATCCTTTCTGTATTACTGGTTAATAGATATAAGTTCTCCGAATGTAAAATTAGTGCCTTCCCCAATGCTGTTGTGATCTTTCACAGCATTTGTGAAACTTCCATCAACACCAGTGCTCATTTTGCTAAGGAAACTTAACCTGGGGGCTTTCTCAAGCGTTCCACGTCTCTCAATTAATCATCACACCCCCTACTGGTAGATTTACTGACATCCCATTTTATGGTCTAGGTGACCAAGGGTAATGATAACCAACTGGAAAGGTAAAAACATCTGATTTAGGAAAAAAGGAGCAACTAGAGAAGACAGTTGTTAGATTTATTGGAGAATGGGGTTTAGGTAGTATTCAGCAAGAATTGTTACGTCAAGTAAGCCCCAGGAAGCTGGCTTGGTGAATAAAACTTTGCTCATGCTCTGATGTGTTTATTCAAGGCTAACATGGATGCCACCAGTTTGCAGATTCATGGGTCATCTACTACAATGGCCACAAAAGTAGCCCCTGGCTCCTTCAGCTTCTAGCCTTAGAATTAGCACTTTGGCAACATTTATAAGAAAGAAAATGTCCCAAGTCTTGGGACGTATTTAGATGATAAGCTGTTAGAAGGTTGAATGTCCATTATTAGTATGTTGGCCAAAATCACAATGCTGGAAGCAGTCCAGGGAGGGGAGATAAGACCTAAGATTTAAATGTAGTGGCATGGTCTCTTCCAGGCTGGGAGAGAGAACAATATTTAAGCAACAGGTATGGAATCTTAAGAACACAAATGTTAGATGGCTTCTCTGAAGTGACTTTGGGTAACATTCTTGCAGAGTCCTTAATTCATCAGTTTCACCAAACTGTCTCCACTAATCCCACACTGGGTTCGTGTTGTCCCTCTTTATTGGTATGGCACTCCCCAGCTTTTGCCCTTGCACTCTGATCTTGAGATCTGCGTTTCTTTCTCTTTTTTTTAAAAATTAATTTATTCTTGTTACATCTCAATGGTTATCCCATCCCTTGTATCCTCCCCTTCTTCCCTCCCTCCCATTTTCCCCTTACTCCCCTCCCCTATGACTGTTCCTGAGGGGGATTACCTCCCCCTGTATATGCTCATAGGGTATCAAATCTCTTCTTGGTAACCTGCTGCCCTTCCTCTGAGTGCCACCAGGTCTCCCCCTCCAGGGGACATGGTCAAAGGTGAGGCACCAGAGTATGTGAGAAAGTCATACCCCACTCTCCACTCAACTGTGGAGAGTGTTCTGACCATTGGCTAGATCTGGGTAGGGGTTTAAAGTTTTACGGCCTGTATTGTCCTTGACTGGTGCCTTAGTTTGAGCGGGACCCCTGGGCCCAAATCTGCCTATCATAATGTTCTACTTGTAGGTTTCTAGGACCCTCTGGATCCTTCTACTTTGCCATTCTCTCTAGATGAGAGAAGCATGGGAGATCTGCGTTTCTGGTCTGGCATCTTCCTTAGATTTCTGGGTTTCAGCTCCATGTTGTTTCGGCCCATGTTACTGTCTTCTAGGAGATGATGTTCTCTTTTGTTAATATTTATGGGTTTTTTTTGTTAAAGAAATAGATTCCTATCTTATTTACTCATATTAGGCTTCAAATGTATTATTTTATTATATGTATCTGTAAGATTCATGTTTCAGACAAAGACACCCGAGATTAGGGAAATTAAACAATTTCCCCTAATTAGTACACCTTCTACACACACAAAAGACCTTGAATTTAAACCAAACTTGTCTGACCTCTGAGTGTGCTCTCATACTGTGTTCTAGTTTCTCTATTTCACTGGACACTTTTTTCCAGGTTTTGGCCCTTTAGGCACTGCCTGAAACTTGCTGCTGTGAGCCCTTTACATGTAACATAGCATTGCATTTGAGTTGTGGCATGTATTTTATTTTTCACTTTATAGAGTAACTAATAGACTGCCTGCTAAGAATTTGATGTTTAAGTGTAAATTGTCCTCATAAAAGTTTTATTCATTCTTAGATTGTTATTAATTACTAAGCTATTTAGAAAAAAATTTATCAGATACTGTCATAGATACTCATTTTTAACAATACCCAAAATATTTAGTTTTTCTATCTGCTGCCTACAAAATCCCAGAGAAATGCTGTCTGTGCCTAAGGTCATAGAGCCGAGAACAACAGTATCTCAGGTTTCCATATAATGCAAATTAAAGCACAAAGCCCTGACAATCAGAAAACACTGAGATAGTCACAGAGGAAAGCCCAGGAATGGCTTAGTGAGCACAGTGGGGATGATGACCACCGCGTATGGGTGTGTGCTACACAGCCCCCCATTAGGTGCAGTATAAGGGAAGAATCAAAATGTGAAATTGAAGTAGAGACTGAAAGACAAGGCTTTGCCAGGCCAACTCACCCTAAAGCTTACAGGAAAACCTTTCTCTATCCCAAAAGAAAACACCTTGGCATATCATATTAGGACCATTAAAAATTAAGGAGCATGAGAAAATCTTGAGGTTAGCCAAAGAAAGGAGTCCTATTACACATGAGGGACAGAAAGGAATTACAGCAGACTCTAGAGAAGTTTTGTTGTTGTATAAGCACTGAGCAAAGGCCTGTGTTGAAGACTTGATTCCAGTGTAATGTTACTAATGGAACCTTTAAGGAATGTCTAACATATTACATAAGACTTAAACCTTTATCAGAAAATTAGCTTTATAGAATAACTTTGCCTAAACCTAGCTAATATAAGTTTCTTGAGCACATTTAAGTCAGGCTTGGTTAATCTATGATGTTTGGCAGGTTACGTGTATCTAATGAATCATTGATTTATGATATTTTCAAATTTCAATGGTTTACTGAGAATAACTCCATCATTACTTGAGGACAATCTGCATGTTTCACAATGTATTTTACATACTAGACAATAAGTACTGCTGAACAGTAATCTGTTAGAAAACGGAAAAATAAGTTCTGATTTTTATAGAGGAAATTTCTGGCCTTCCATGCAAAAGGATAGATCTCTCAAGGAGCATATTTTCTCAATGATTTGCAAATAAAGAGGTGAGAGCTTAGTAAGGTAGAAGTAGCAAGAATTCATTGCCCAATCTGCTGATTGGAATAGAGCTAAGAACAAACAAGCTCAAAAAAATGTCATGGAATAGCTCTGAATCTTTGGCTAACTGGTATGTTTAGTCACACAGCAACATTTCATAAGGTGGAAAGGGAGGTTACACCATACAGAGCTATGTTTCATGATAATCGGCCGGAGTTTAAAGGCCTTGCTGAGCACACTGAAAAGTTGGAGAGACAATACCTTTGGAAGATTAAGACAGTAAAAACAAGCCAAGCAGGTGGCACATTCATTTAGTCCCAGCAAGCAGGGAGGCAGAGGCAAGTGGATCCCTGTGAATTCAAGGCCAGCCTGGTCTACAAAGTGAGTCCAGGGAAGCCAAGGCCACACAGAAAAACCTTGAAGACAGAGGGAGAGAGAGAGAGAGAGAGAGAGAGAGAGAGAGAGAGAGAGAGAGAGAGAGAGAGAGAGAGAAGAGAGAAGAGAGAAGAGAGAAGAGAGAAGAGAGAAGAGAGAAGAGAGAAGAGAGAAGAGAGAAGAGAGAAGAGAGAAGAGAGAAGAGAGAGAAACAGCAACACTGGGGAATGCATAATTTCTAATATTAACAAATAAAATTTGAAAACATCAAAGTGATTATCAACAATTTCAATGTTGATCAAACTTATAAAAGATAATAACAAAAAATCCTTTAATCAATACATGACTTAATTAAAATATTCTAAGTATGTGCAGAAAGAATGAGTTTTGACTCTCAAGAAAATTAATGAAGAGAAACAGAGCATAAAGTGTCAGACAAGAGCTACAGATAGTATTAATAAGTTACAGTGGTTAAATAACATATTCAAGGCCTTAAAGAAAGACATAAGTACAATGAGGTATGATACTATACATAAAAATAGGAACTTAAAATATTTAAGATGAAAAGCATATCTGAAATTCAAGCAAAGAAGAAGAAGGTAGACTTCAACTGTCTGTCAAGATAAAATTACAGAGAACAAGTTTACCTACTCAAAATAACTATGAAACAAGCAAACAACCAAGCTGACAGCTGAAATCAACAACAACAAAAACAAAAAAGTACACAATTATATATTTTTTTGTCAAAAAAGGAAAGAAACAAAGTGAGATCACAATTGTCCTGTACTAGGATCTTGAGGCAATTTTCAGGGTGCTGTAAATCTACACATAGCCTGCTAGATCCTGTCTGTTGAGGGGATGTGGCTATGAATGTGTGTATACCATGTGTATGTACATCTTATAGGTCAGAGTATTAGAGAGGGGAGAGATGAAGAAAGAGTGAATTCCAGAGATGTGTTGGTGACTCCCCTTGAGTATCCAACAGGAGTCAGCTGGTGCTTGCAGGGAAAGAGCCGTTTGACAGGGCAGAATGACAGTGCCCTGCATCCACACGAGGGTGGAAGACGACTTCCTCACTATTCACTCTGCAAACCATCACCATTCTTTGCAATTTTGATAGAACAGCCACAGGACTGACTTGAGCTGTGGGGATAAACAGAACCACGTTGGGTGCCCAACAAACCTAAAGACAAAAATTGAAAAGAGTAAATTGTTTTGTTAATTTAATTCAAGCAAATGGCTCATATTTTCTGAACTCTCAGACATCCATCACAAAAACATAAAACACAGAGTTTAATGTAAGATTAAAAAAGAAACAGGAATTCAGCAAACATGGAAAAATCATGTATGCAACAAATGGGCAAATGTTGATCTACTGATATTAGATCAGTGAAAATAAAGATGCAAAATTAGTATATAAACATACTCCACCATAACTATTTTATAGATTATTAAGATAAGAATGGAGACATGAAAAATATTCTAAAGGCCCTGGTCAAATTTCTAAAAATGAAACTTACCACTTGCTGATGAGATCTGTGGCCTGCTCCAAGGGAGGTTACTTACAGCTGGTACTCTAAACCTGGTTAAGTCCTTGTGGCTAGGGAGGCGCTTAGGGAGAGTCTAGTACTGTTGCTGTTTTGCTAAATGCACATGGTATCAAATTGCTTTCTGAGTTCTTGCCTTTAAACCTTCGGTTTAATGCTCCTTCTAGCCTTCTTCAGTGATTTTTGTTTGTTTCTTTGTTTGTTTTTGCAGTGTGCAGTAGTTAGTACAGAAAAGTCTCCTGCATTCTTTTTATTTGCTGATGGTATTATTTTTTCTTGTGTTTTCTTTTTTTTTTGGGGGGGGTGGGGAGGTTGGTTAACCTCTCCAGGTTGACATTTTCTTTTTAAAGTCTTCTGTAGAAGTGGATTTGTAGAAAGATACTACTTAAATTTGGTTTTATCATGGGATGTCTTTCTTTTTCCATATATCGTGATTGAAAGTTGCCTGGGTTATTACCTGTGGTCTCTTACGTCTTGGAGACATCCATCAAGGCCTTTCCGGCTCTTAAATCCTCCACTGAGAAGTCAGATGCTATTCTAATATTTCTGTCTTTGTGTGTTACTTGGCCTTTTCCCTTTCAGATTTAACATTCTTTGTTTGTTTTGTATGTTTAACATTTTGACTATTTGTATCCTGTATCTTGTTCATTCACCTTGGTATTCTCTATGCATTTTGTACCTTGAAAGGCACCATTTTCTTTGGATCAGGCATATTTTCTTCTATGGTTTTTTTTTTTTTGAAAATATTTTCTGCCTTTTACCTGGATTTTTCTTCCTGTTTTAATTATTTGTAGATTTGGTGTTTCCACCATGTCCCAGAATTCATGGATGTTTTGTGCCTGAACAATTTTTAGATTTAACATTTTCTTTGACTGATGTGTCCATTTTTTCTATCTTACCTTCAGTGTTGGAAATTCTTCCACATCACGTATTCTATTGTTGAGGCCTGCCTCTGCATTTCCTGTTGGATGGAGTTCCTACATTTTTCATTTCCAGATATCCCTAAGGTTTGATTCTCGCTATTGATCCCATTTCTGCCGTCCACATCTTGAACTGTTTACTTCATCTCATCCCATTGTTCACATTTTCTTTCATTAATGGACTTATTGGTATCTTTTTAAAGATCTTTGAGCATATTCAGATTGACTACTTTGAAATCCTTGTCTTCTGCTTCTCCTGTATTGCATTTTCCAGAGCCTACTCCAGTAGGACTGCTGGGCTCTAGCAGCATGGTTCTGTCCTAGCTGTCACTGGTTGTGTTGTCACACGGGCAGCTAAGGCATTTGTGTTTCTGATGATTACCATTCTAGGTGTTGCTATCCGGTCCTGTCTTTGTCTTATGGGTTTTCTGTTGTGGTTAATCTGTAAGTAGGGACTGACAAATTTCTATTATTAGGCTAATTATTATGGCAGTGTTTTCTAATCCACTAACTATCAATAAGAACACAGACACTTGATGTGTTTTAAATTGAGCCTTTACCTGGGGCAAGGCAGATGCTACCTCCTGAGCTATCCTTCAATACCTCTCAATCTCCATCCCATTCCATGTGCTTCCAATAATCTCTGTTTGGACTACCTCCCATCCATATTGCAAAAATACTTGCTATTGTCCTTTACTTTGGCTGTCTCTTTCCATACAGAGCTTCAGTGTGCTTCCTGTGGGCCACACGGCTCTATTCTATCCCATGGTGATTCTCTTTCTTCATATTCCTCTGTCACCTCTCCTTCCCTTTCCCAAGATTCTCTCTGTCTCCCAAAGCCCAGCAACTTTACCCATGCCTCTCCCACTTGCCCGCCCAGGTGTGTGGGCTTTTCATTCGTCAAATAGGAATAACATTTTAGGCAAGGTTACATAGCAGTCTTGGGACAAAGAGCCAGCAAGCAATAACGAGCATCAAAATACACCAGACCAACCTCCAACGGTTCTCATTTGCTTCTCTGCATCTTAGGACTGTGGTGGCCATGGGTTGCCTAGCGGGCAGTGCTTCTGAGAGTGTGTGTGATCACTAGGGGGTTCCAGGTATTTGCTTTTAGGTATTGAGAGCTAGCGGGAAGGAATGGGGATAGGCTGGCAGGTCAGGGGCCAAAAAGACCCAGAGGAAGAAGGAAGGCTGCCTCTGCCAAGGAGAGTCTATGGAGTCTACAGGGAATGGGAGAAGAAGAAAAGAAGGCCCCTGCGTGTGTTCTGTATAGAGTTGGGGATGAGGCTGGGCAATTGGAATTGGGGCATGAGAGAAGGAGCATGAGGATCACCTCCCTTCAAACCCTTCTCTGAGATGCTGAGCAGACACGAAGCCTGCATTTCCTTCCAGGTGTTGTCCAAGGACCCCGAAGGACGGTGCCGTTCACTCCCGAGCAGGCAGAGAATATGAACTCCCTCAATGGAAGAACAATAACCTGAAGCGTTTATGTGATTTGTTCAAGTTGTCAGAACTAGGTGAAGATCAGTCCAAATGCATGCTTTTAATCACGGCTTTTTGTGGTTTCCTGGCTGCAGGCCATGTACAATTAGCTGATATTACCTAAGTGTGTGTGTGTGTGTGTGTGTGTGTGTGTGTGTGTGTGTGTGTGTCAAAGAGACAGAGAGACAGAGACAGACAGAGAGATATAGACAGACAGACAGACACGGGGAGAGAGAGAGAGAGAGAGAGAGAGAGAGAGAGAGAGAGAGAGAGAGAGAGAGAGAGAGAGTCCTCTTTGCTGTGTGAACACCTTGCAGTACAACAAATATTTTTATTTCTTTCACTTTTTTGCTGCCAAGTATTACCATCTGAAAAGAAGTCCCTGTGTCTGTTGGGCAGCATCCTTTATCCTTCCAAGGGGGAGTCAGTGACTGTGTTGTACACCATGATTGGCTAGGCCCTCTGAGTTTTGTGTGTGGCTGAAGTCGCACGTGTACATGTGTTAGACGTTGTTAAAGTCCTTCCCTGCCAACATTTCTCTACAGATCCATCAGTGTCTGCACACTCCTTCCCAGAACCTTTTATAATGGAACCAAAGTCACCACAGTGGCCATAGCGTTGTTCAGCTTATAAAAAGTATGTCTGCCTAACACCTCAGCAAACTGCGATGTGTCAGGTTTTTATTACTGAGGTGCTAGCAATAACCGTGTCTGAAGGAACAAAGAAACACATTCTTCGTGTCTTCTTAGATCAGGAAGTTCTGCTGTTAATCAACACTCCAGCAGGATTTCGCATCTACTTTTCATTCCTACACTGCATCCTTGGTAAAACCCATGTACCGCTAATTTGATCACAAATGTTACCGTTTGAACAGATTTCTTTGGGGCTTCAGGCATTTGAGTTATTTAAATTGACTTAAGACGTGTAAGCCAGGCCCTCTCTAACATTCCAGAGCCTTCAAGAGTCCATGGCTTCTGGCAGTCGGCCACCCAGACCTCCACTTGGCCTAAATTAAGTCAGTTCTAACACATCAGTTCTTCCAAATTGGGCGCAAGCTGTGTAATTGCAATAAAACCCATTTGAACATGCGGCCAGAGTATCTGTGGTTATAATTTATTTTAAAATACATGGCCCACACTCACTCTTTTGTGAAATACTCTGGTTTTCTTGTTGCTTTGTTTACATTTACTTGTTTGTTTATTTATCTTGAAAGCTTTTCTTTTATAGGTTTTACAGTCATGTATCTTTCTGTTCTTGAGGACTTTTGAATTATGTGTGTGTTTACCTGCTTGAATGTACTGTGTGCATGGGCTTACGTGTACAGGGAGGTCCGGGTTAATACTAGGTGTCAGTCATTCTCAAGTGCTCCCCACCTGACTTTTTGAAATAAAGTTCGTCATTCAACCTAGAGTTTATTGATTGGCTTTACTGGGTGGCCGAGTGGCTTCAGGGATCTACTCATGTCTGCTCCTTTGTCCCAGTGCTGTGATTACAGATGTGTGCTGCAATGCTTAGCTTTTTATGTAGCTGTTGTATACCTCAACTCAGTTCTTTATGCTTGTACAGGAAGCTGTTCCCTGACTGAGCTATCTCTATAGTCTCTGTTAATGCAATTTTGGAAAAGAGGAAATTGAAGCTCAGCAAGGTTAAATAGTATGCATAGCTATACAAAAAACAAAAACAAAAACAAATGTTTTTTCTCCCCCTTGCCCCCACCAAACAATAAAATCCTTCAACACCATGAAGGTACGACTGTGGTGACATACTGTAACACTTTTGTTGTGTTGCCCTCAGTGGTGGCAAGTCTGAGTTTGTTGGTTCACTTGTTTCACTCCCCATATTAAGCAAATGCTCTGGATAAGAGCTACATATTTTCAAAGTAAGAGACAGCTATGCTAGTTAGCCAAGACTTGAGGTTTTGAAAGAAGCAACAATGAAAGGGCATCTCAAACAGATTTTGTTCCTCCTCAGTTGTCTTAAATATCATTTCTAAATTATTCAGTGGTTGGTTGTTAGTGCAACAAAGCATAGCCTTTCTAAGGTAATTATGCCCTTAGGACGATGGGCTCCGCTGTGGTCACGAATGAGTCACCCTTGCTGCGCTCTCTGGCTGGGAGGCGCCATCCACACGCACAAGTTCTCCTTCAGTTTCACCTAACTGTGTCCATAAGAGCCCCGTTTTCTAAAGGGAGCTGTAAGTTCACCCTAATTTTGGCTGTTATTGCTATTTACTTTTGTTTTTCTTATGTTACCAGTCCTAAGCTTGGATCATTTGTCTAGGCATCCCACCATCCACCCATGCATCTGTCATTTGCTCTATAATGTTCTGGTCAAGGTCAGGGACCTTCAGGGTACATAGCTCCAACTCTCCAGGTCTTATTCAAAGATGCATGTAAGTAAACTTAATAGGTAAACACAACTGTGTATCTCTTGACTTCAGCTCAACATATCTGAAAAAATGCTTTTGTGTGTCAGCAGTAGTTGTTTCTGATGGCTGTTAGTCTAGTAAATGATAAGGAATGACAGGAAGTAATAGGGGAGAAAGAAATAAACAGATATCTTCCTCCTACCTGGGAGTAAGGATAAGATCCCAAGGGTACCACTCTCTAAGCCAGGATAGCTTCCTGGGCTGAGGATGAGGATAGCCAGAGCAAGGTATTGCTCCAGAGAAGGAATGCTCGCTCATATTTGCAGTGCCTATGGAGGAGACAGAAAATGTTTCTGAAAGATGATCCTCAAATGGAATTACATAAATGAGCAGAACTCTCTAGGTGGGAAATTATTCTAGTCCTAAAGAAATGGGGAGTTACACATGTGAGGGTGTGAGCCAAAGAGAAAATCTCTCTCTCTCTCTCTCTCTCTCTCTCTCTCTCTCTCTCTCTCTCTCTCTCAGTGTGTGTGTGTGCACACATGCACCACTGTGCATCTATAAGAAAATAGAAAACCACCTGGTCAGAAAGTATAACTTTAAAAGACAAAGCGTGGTAGTGGCAAGAATGGACAGACAGGACTAAGTAGTAAAATAAGGACGTTGTTTAGGGCTCACGATTGCTCTAGGGAATGTGGATTTCACATCTATTGACCATCACTCTGTGATCAGCCAGAGGACAGTTTTAATCCTACCTAGTCAATGTTTGCCTCTTTACACATCACTCTAGATGATTTAGGACTCTACTGCATTGGAGTTACAACTTGGCCAGCCCCTTTCATCCTTCATGGAGGGTAGGCGGTCTGTAGGACAATGAATTTCAAGAGAATATCCCAGCATTTGAGGGATACACAGGGAGAGAGCAAGAGGCACAGGCTTTGAAGGGAGAGAATCTATTAAGAAGAAATAAAGGAGGCTCCAACCCATTATCATGAGGACGCTGAAGAACACCATGCCTTACTGAATCATATTTGTTCCTGTTTACTTTCCTCCTTGTGGCACTGAGCTGGGCTGGATTTGCCATTTAGACATAATTACTATTTTATTCATATTTTTTCCCACAGTTAAGTGGAGCATTTGAACACAGCTGAATTGCTGGGAGCCTTGGTGGAAGAAATCTATTAGTGATATGGCCTGAAACAATACACAAAAGGCCGCTGCGTGTGGTCGGATATCCATGCTTTTAACTTCCTTCTGTGGAACAATACATCTCCGAGTCAGCGAGAAGGCAGAGACTCCCATCTAACGAGAGCTGCATTTTTATCTTTTATTCATTGGCAGGAACATTAGCTGTAGGAGGTATTCAAATCACACTTTTATTTAAACAAACACAGCTGGATCACAGCCTCTTAATATAGCAATTCTCTAATGAAAAATAACAACATAGTATTTATCTCTTTTCTTTTGTGTGACTCTCAATTTGCTAAAATTAGGCAGACTTCAATCCCATACAAAATTGGCATGTTTTCATGACCAGAGCTCATCGCAACTAACTGCAAAATTATAACGGGGATGTAATTATAGGAGGGCATGTGAAATACACATCCTTTTGCTGCTGTAAGCTATATGGGGTTATACAATTATGTTATAATAACATCATTTATCTTAAAGGAGTCGGACAGCTGACTTCATTCATTTAACTTGAGTACTCCAATTATATGCTACGTCAGTTTAACATAAATGTCTTGCCCAAAGAACATGGTGTAGAATTATAACGGTAATAGTAGGGACAGTAATAGTGCACTTTGTATAAGAGTGTTGGAGAGCACAAGGCATTTCAGAACTCTGCAACATAGGTATCTGGGCCTGCAAGTCTTTGTACCAATTTTACTAACAAGAAACTTAAGGTTTGGGGAAGTGAAGGTGCTGCCAGGGCTGTACCCTTAGTAGGTACTGAGGGAAGAACCTCAGTCTCGGGTTTTCAGGTGATGCAGGGACTACACTACCGGCTTTGCCTGTGGGACAGCACGGCATATTTGGCCTGTATTGTTTAGGGCAAGTGGAGTGGCCGTGGTGGATGTTTGGGATAACAGGTACACATTCTGGGGCCTCCAGCAGATTGAATGAATTTCTGAGAGCTAAGTACCTTGTTAGCAAAAGTAGTGGAAAGTATGTATCAACCAGGGTTGTCTTAAGAATTATGCAACCCAGGGTTTGTAAACTGCCCATAGACAGGTGCCCACATTCTTTCTCAGTAAAATCAGCATGTGTCTGCTTTTGCATGTGATAGAATTACTGTGCATTTTTGCAATAATTTGTTCAACTCACCAAGTTAGTATGAAGACAATGGTTGTCTTAGCTTGCTATGAGAAGGCTGCTTGCCATTGCGTTTCCTCACAGACATCTTTTAGAGGCCTGCCATCACTTGTGACGCCATTTCAATTTATTACAGAATCCATTTGCTTAGTCCCCAAAGGTGGGAAGATGGGGTGAAATACTTGTATTTTATTTGAGCCAAAGTTTTAATGTGTTTAGCTTGAGTGGGAGACTCTGCCTGGACAGCAGAAAGAGCCAGATGCACATAACGTTCCTGGGAGAAAGGAAAAGTTGTATAGACAGTTATCCCATGCTCCACGTAGTTGGTGTACTGCTGAAAGGACACCGGCACAATGAGGCTCCCAAGGAGACAGTGCTGGTTACCGATGAGGAAATTGAGATTTGAACACTGCTTAAAGAGGCATAAAATTTAAATTTGGATGAGTTTTACCTAATGACTTGGGGAATTAGTTTTCAAGTTTCCTGAGTACAGAGATATTGTAAGTGGGGAAGGTGTATGGGCTCTGCCTTTATAAACCACAGTGATCATAAACTTTATAATAGTCATAGATTTCTATCAGCTCATATAACATCGTTTCTAGCTGAGCAAGCAAGCATATGTTTCAAAATTTAAAAATGTTTATTTATTGTTTTTATTTTTGGTATAGTATGGTGTCTTTATGTGAGTGTGTACAGGTACATATAATGGCTGTAGAAGCCAGAGGCATCGGATAACCTGGGACCAGGGTCACACTCAGTTTGTGAGCCAGGTGATATGGATACTGAGAAGCAAACCTGGGTTCTCTACAGGAATAGTTAGTATGTGCTCTTTATTAATGAACTTCTCCTCAGAATCCATTATAAAACTTAAGAAGCTGCTCAACGAAGATATTTGAAGTGTCTGATGTTATTTCACTTTGGGCCCTAGATAATTTGTAAATGTTTTAGTATAGATTTAAAGAAATGGAATAGTTAGGAAGAAACAGAGGAAGACTTGATGGTATTGTAACGGTATTCCCCCTCTTTGTGTTTGCTTAACCATCTATGTATTTATTTTTCTAACTCAGGAATTCAAATTCAAATTTCCATATTTATGCTACTTTCCAAGAGCTTGCAATGTGTTGGGGGGAAGGCCAAAGGGAGAAACCATTACAACACTGAGAATTTGCCGGGACGGGTCCTAACATAGGAGTTTTAAGTTTGTACAGAGATGGGAGTTCTCACCTTTGATTAAGTAAAAGATTTAAAGCTGGGGCATGGTGGCAAATCTTCAGTCCCAGTACTTGGTAAGCGGAGGCCAACCTACCAAAAAGTCAAGGTCATCCTCAGATGTGCAGTGAATTGGAGTCTAGCCTGGGCTATATCAAACATCATGTCATAAACCAAGAAACACCTACAGTATATGATGTATGAGGGCCTTCTGTAGTGGAGGCAGTGAATGCTTCTCATGAACGTCGCTATAGCTACACACATGAAAGACTTGGATATGTGTAACTAAACACTGACATTGGTGTTCTCCCCAGCTTTAATCCTTCAATCACTCTTACTGCAGATGGGTTGCTTCTGTCTCTTGGTCATGGTCAGAAATTATTGCTACTAACACCAGCAATGTTTTACTATCTTCTGTCTTCAAACATAAAGAAACAGTTCCTTCCATGAGTTTTAGCTGCCAACTTGGTGTAATCTAAAATCACCTGGGAAGGAGGTCTCAATGTCTAGCTTAGGTTACACTGTGGGGATATCCCTGAGGGATTATCTTGGCTATGTTATCTGAGGCAAAAAGACTCTCCCATTTTGGGATGGCATCATTGCCTGGATTGTAGACGAGCAGAGAAAATGAAGTGGGCACCAGAATGCAGGCATTGACCCTCTCTCTGCTCTTTGCTATGGCTGTAATGTGACCAGATGCTTCTTGTCCTTGCTGCCTTGACTCATCTGCAATATCATTATCTGCATGTATGTACCAAGTAAGCCCTTTCTCCTTTAAGTTCCTATTGTCAGAGTACTTTATCAGAGTACAGAGAGGAAAAGACTATAACACAGGCCCAACACTGGGATCTACGTAGAAGAATTACTTAGAAACTGACAGAATCCATCAGAGGCTTTAGGAATTAAAGAGTGGCAGTTCCCTGACAGAGGAGAAAAGCTAAGATGCTTTTTTCATAGGAGTGGTTCTCAAAGCATAGCCTCTGAGCTCCTGGGGTCATGTTCTCATTCAAGGAGTACATGATGATGAATCTTACTTCTTAATAACCCTACAAAACCTCATGAAAGTTTTTATTTTTCCTCTAGTATTTGCCAATGAAGAGAAAACAGTCAGGAAAATGAATTGAGTTATCTGAAAAGCAAGGAGTAGCAACAAACTTAAAATTATTCAATGTGTTCTTTAGCGTCTTGAATATACATCTAAAACAGGCATTTTCTTTTAAAATACTTTTTTAAAATGCACAAATACAACCTGTTCACTCTGTATAATGTTACTTGTATGTACATGTATTCAGGGATGACCATTTGGTTGGATAACCATTTGGTCCCAAGCTGGACTCCAGGTAAATTGCTACTTGCCATATTTTGTTTTAAGAATTATCTTCCTTCTTAGTAAAAAAATTAGACAACAAAAGAAAGAAAATTCATTTAAATAGGAAAGGAAAAAAGACCTGTTGGATGTCACCAGCATTTTGGGGTACGGCAGCAATCTGATCACCAGCACTCTATGTGTTACCATGTCTAACCAGAACTCTGTGTGACACCATAACACTACTGAGGGTGAGTTCAGCATGTATGGTCATACATACACATACACGCTTAGGATCATATCTAATCAGGGAGCTGAGAGACTTACATTCTGAAAAGAATAACATAGTGGTGAATGAACTGGAAGAAAATACAAGTCAGTAGGAAGATAATGTGTGTTCAAGGCTTGTAAAAATCAATAGTGTGGAATTTTCCATAGTAACCAAATCAAACTACAGATTCACTATAGTCTCTAGCAAATAACCAGTGATATTAGAGAAATGAGAAAAATGCTACAGTTCTATGGGATTAGAAAAAATATTGAATAGCTAAAATACTCAGGCCTTCTTGAGTTAAAAATATGTTATGAAGCTATAGTTACCTCTTGTTTTTACTAGCATAAAAACAGACATTTCAAACAACAGAATAGATTAGAGAGCTTAGAAAGAGAGCCATGTTTTTACAGTCTTTTTTCTTTTTAAGTCTCAAAGAATTAAAAGTGGCGTAAAAGGCAGAGTTTATACGGTGGTGTTGGAAAAACTGAATATTTACGTGCAGAAGAATGAAATCAGACATCCCTCCCACCTCCCCCTGCTGCCCCACTTTAAACACAACTTGCATTTAAAAATGTACAGTCACATCCTAAGTGGATTGGAAACTTGTTGTAAGACCCAGTCTGTAACACTGTCAGGAGGAAACATAGCAGAAGAAACACCCATGACCTTGATCTGGGCCATGGAAAGCCTAGGCAATCTAGGCCAAAGTAGGCAGATGGGATGGCACCAAACTACAAAGCTTTTTATAACAAATAGAATAATTAACAGAGCAAGGAGACAGCTTATGGGTTGGAAAAATACTTGTTAGCCACACCTCTGGAAAAGGAACTATATCTTGAAATATAAAAGACAGTCGAAAATTCAATTTCAAGAAAACAGCCCTATTAAAGGTTTAGAATGATCAAATGGCCAGAACGGAAATTCTTTTAAAAAGGTATCATATGGTCAAAAACTGTGCTGCGATCAGGCTGTGCATGGTCTAAGTCATTCAACACTAAGTAAAAGAGTTGCTTTTCAGGTTGTTCCTTGCACCAAGAAACTATATTTTACAAACATCTTTTGACTCCATTTTTGAGGCCAGAGGATGTTTGTGTCCTCAATCTTTGTTGTCATGATTTGCCAATCACCACGAGCCATGGAGGGATAAATTACTCACTCATTGGAGCAGACAGGACGTCTGTGTTGGCTAGTTCTGTGTCAACTTGATCCAAACTATATTCATCAGGGAGGAAAGAACCTCAATTGTGCAAATGTCTCTGTAAGATCAGGTAGTAGGCAAGTCTGTATAACACTTTATTAGATAGTTATTAACATGAGAGGCCCAGTCCATTGTGGTGATACCACCCTGGGCTGGTGGACTTGGGTTGACAAGAAAGAAGGTTGAATGAGGCACAGGGGAAACTCCGGAAAGCCAGTAAGCATCACTCCTCCAGAGTCTTTGCATCAGCTTTTGCCTCCAGGTTCCTGCCCAGTGTGAGTTCCTGCCTTGGCTTCCCTCAATGGACTGTGAGCCAGTACCTGTAAGCCAAATAAACCCTTCACCTTTCATCTTGCTTTGGGTCATGGCGTTTCATGACAGTGATAGTAACCCTAATTTAGCTACCACCCTATAAATAAGTCACTGTGAACTGGGATTATGAGGGCACATGTTTTTATTAACATCATGTGAGGGAAACCAGTCCTTAGAATTTATTGAACACATAAGGCCCAAAACACCTGGACCATAAAGCAACAGACATCTAATGCTTGGCCCCACCACTGACCTGTCATCTGATACCAAAGCCTTATAAGCAGAGAAGGCTTGACTGTCCCAGGGCCTCAGTTCAGCTGCATTCTCTGCTGTTGACATGGTCTACCCCATCACCTGATTGTTCCTTTGGACCAAGATCTGTCTTCCTGCTCCGATCTGGATCTGTCCTTTCACCTCACAGCTGGACTCAATTTTGATATCTGCTTTGGACACTGATGATCTTTTGCCTCAGGAGCAACTTCTTCTTTTAGATTGGTCTGGGTTTGTTAGTGTTTTATATGCATTTCTCCCAGTCTATTTTTGAAACATTTTGAACTCTGCCAAAGTCTCCTTAATTTATATTCATTTTGTAAAATACACACACACACACACACACACACACACACACACAGAAGAACTGTAGGTTGTGTGATATGAGAGCCGATATTAGTTAATAAGACTGATTAAAAGTAAAGACATGTATTCAACTCTGCCAGATTTAAGTATGTAAGATTATCTGACAAATTATTGTGATGAAAACAACTAGATTTTGTGAATTTATTTATTTGATAAATTGTGAAAAGAAACAGACATATATATCTCTGTTTTCACAGTTTGTGCATAACAATTTTTATGAAAAATGCTTAAACTCACTAGTATTAGTTAAGTGCAAATTAGAAACATGATATGGTGTTGCTTAACAGCTTTTCAGATGGCAATTTGCAAAGGTAAAAGATAACAAGTGTTGGCAACGATGCAGAGAAAGAGGAGTCATTGTGCACTGTGGGTGGTTATGAACATTAGTGTAGTCACTACAGAGGCAGTATGGAGATGTTTTAAAAATTAGCAAGAGCGCTGCCTTATGACCCAGCAGTCTTAATACTATACATATTTTTAAAAACTGAAATTAAGTTCTCGACGAGATCTTCCCTCTGTGTACATGGCAACATTACTGATAACCACTAAACTATTAAATCAATCTAAGACCCAAGCATGGAAGAACAGAATTTTTTTTTAATGTGGTAAAAAACACACAGCAGCACACAAACATGCATTTAAAAGAGGGTAACCACACTCAGCAAGTCACATATATGTGCCTGCGAAGAAAACCAAAATCCTGCACGATTGTCTTCACACGTTGAATTGTAAAATTTAAACTCAAAGAAGCAGAAAAGAGATGGTGGCAGCCAGGGCTGTGACCTGCAGGAGCGGGGAGATGCTGGTCAAAGGGGGTGGGGCTGAGTCAGAAAGAAAGAAAGAACCAACATCCATTGCGTAGCATGGCGGCTATGGTCGGTAATAACAATGCACACTGGGAAAAAAATGCTGAGGGTACATTTTAAATGTTCTCACTATAAAAAATAATTATGTGAGGTGATGGCTGTGTTAATTAATTTAATCATTTCACAATGCAGACCCACACCAAAACGTCACACTCCACCCCATACATATACACAATTACCTCTTAATTAACATTGTAATAAAAAGGAGAAATCAGCATTTTTCTTCAGTCTAAGCCCAGCTCCCCATAGTAGTTTTAGAGGAGGGCAGGCTGCTTAAAAGAGTGAAAGTCTCCCCGTGAGCACAACATGACTAGCATCTCTTTCCTGGAGCTCCTTACCTTTCCTCTTGTTCGGACCTTGTGGCCCCACAAGGCAATTGCTCCTGTGGCTGCCTGCTGGCGTGGTGGTTCCTTCTTTAGCCTTTACTCTTCCTTGATATGCATGTATATATGTGTGCATGTATACACGTATGTATGTGTGCATGTGTATGTGTGTATATATGTGTGTATGTATGTATGTATGTGTGTATGTATGTATGTGTATGTATGTGTATGTGTGTATGTGTGTGTATGTATGTGTGTGTATGTGTGTATATATGTGTGTATGTATGTATGTATGTGTATGTATGTGTATGTGTGTGTATGTGTGTATATATGTGTGTATATATGTGTGTATGTATGTGTGTATATGTATGTGTATGTGTGTGTATGTATGTGTATGTGTGTATGTATGTGTGTGTGTGCTTGTGTGTGTATTGGTTTTTTTCCTCAACATAACTTTTTTTTATTAATTATTTGGGAACTTCACCCTAATCACACTCACTGTCCATTCCTTCCTGGTCCCCTCCCCCACCCTTGCACCGCACCTTTAAAAAAAAAAATAACACAAAGTCCAATAGCATTTCCAGAAGCCATGTGCTGTTGCCAGGGACTATAACGGTTTGGTCTTTTCTCTAAATGCACATTTTTGGCTTTGAAATGATATGTTTCTGTATTGTTTCTTTGCATGTTGCTCTTACTAAACACCACAAAGTCAGTCATTGAACTTACAAACTAATTGCCAACAGAAATGAAGTTATTAAGGTCTAGCTGTTATTTTTCAGGAGGGAACTTTGCACACTGGAAGACCAGTACCTGTTTTTTGGTCGGGACCCCCTGGCAGGTGACAGGCAGCACATCCCTTGAAAACATATGCTTTGCGGTTTATGTGGCCCGATTGCATCAGCATTGTGTCATGGGAACACGGTGCACTGGGATGAGCACACAGAGTTTCTTCTCTGCTTCGTCCAAGATGCAGGCCATGCGGAGTTAAATGACCAAGCAGCTCAGGAACTGAAGAATTGCGTGTGCTGAGTGAGTCATAGGACAGTGAGCAGGCCTTTCGATAATCTGGTTTGAATATCCTCATTGGCAGAAAATAATAGCAGGACAATTGGTTCTTCACTGTGGCAAAAGTTCTTTAAGAACTTCAGGGTATTTGCTGCCAACTGTCACTGTTCAATGGCCTAGACATATCATTGATACATTTTTTTTCCTAACACAAGATGGGAAAATGCCCATGTGAGGTGCCGTCCTACACATCTTGGTTTATATTTCATAACTCATGATAGAATGTAAAATAATGATCTTATGTTAATATTTTTAAACAAGGAAAAATGAGACATGCTCTTACTTTAGTAAGTGTAGAGTTAGCACCTGAGTGAGAGTGGAAGATTTGCTTTGTTCTTTAAGTCCCCAGTGAGCATGCGCTCTTCCCTGATGGCATTATAGAAATAACTAGCCACACTTGACTCCTCTTGACTCCATGCCTAATGTATGAATATGGCACAAAGTGGGGCTTGAAGAATTATTTAGTATCATAATGAGAAATTTGTTATGTTTGATTATTCTTTTATATCTGTTTTATCAACAGTTACCAAGAAAAGAGCCAGGATTAACCCTTCAAGCCTTCCTTATGTAGTGGGCGTAACCCCAAGCCATCGGTGGGAGAAAATGAAAGTGTGGGGAAGGGTGGGAATCAAGGAAATGCAATGTGATACCTGTTAAAGCTATTTTTTTTAAACAAAACTGTGTTTGTTTTTCAGTTTCTCTCTTAACGCAGCTAACACAAATAATCGAGACTCCATTATATTATTTTAAAATTTTCACAGCATAAGAACTGAGCAGTTATTAATCTATTCTTAACCCTCTAAGCTAATTTGGTCTCCTCCCAGCTTACATTCCCAGAGATACTTGCACTTTGTAGCTTGCCCTGTTCCAGCTCTCTCTCCTGATGTAGCCTAGACTTCTCCTATGACTGAATCCTTTTCTTCTTCCTCTAATTTCTCTTCCCATGGCTCCCAGGAAGTCCAGTCCTATTCTCTCAGCAATTGGCTCAAAGCATCTTTATTGGCATACCAGAGGACAACTGGGAGCAGTGTTTGTACAGCTTTGAGACAGGAGATTCTCAGAACATGGATTACAACCAGGTATGGGGCTGGGGAAGCAGAAATCATGGTTTGAATTACACAATAACCTTACGCCTCTAGGTTAGCACTCTGGACAATTGTTCCTGGAAATCTGAACAACACAAAGCAGGCCATCAGATCCTTTTCTGAGTATGTCCACCAAACTCTGCAGAATGTAGAGAATTTGCCCCAACTCTATGGCTCCCCTCAGTGTTCTCACTGTATCTTCTGGCTGTATGAGTAGCATCTTGGGAAACTATACCACATATCACAATGGTGTGTGTTTGTCTGAGTGAAAAAGTAGCTGGGGAGCTAGGCCTGTATCTAGTTGTATGGTATCTTCATGGAAAAGAATCTACTTTTGTTGACAAACCTGTGTTCAGTCCATGTGGATAAGTGCTGCTTTTACAAAAGCAAATGAAGCAGGCAAGCTCCCCCCTTGGATTCTGACGTAGGTGAGATTGACCTTAGATGACCCATCTGTGGATCTCTGGGCTAGCCCATTCCGCTATGACCCTTTTACTTATGAGCCTCTTACATTTGACCTCATTTTATGAGCTCACTTCTCCACACCCCTAGGTAGGGTCTTCTTCTTCTTCTTCTTCTTCTTCTTCTTCTTCTTCTTCTTCTTCTTCTTCTTCTTCTTCTTCTTCTTCTCCTCTTTTTTTTTTGAGACAGGGTTTCTCTGTGTAGCCTTGGCTGCCCTGGTCTTGATTTGTACACCAGGCTGGCCTCAAACTCACAGCGATCCACCTGCCTCTGCCTCCCGAGTGCTGGGATTAAAGGTGTGCGCCACCACTGCCTGGCATATCCTTTTCAAATTTAAAATCAATATAGTAATATACTCTTCCAGATTGCTGATTATTCATGGCTCCCTGGAAGAGTTAGCTATAAGGGTGAGAGAAATGAGCTGATGTTATTGTGGAGGTCAGCAGTCGCGTTAACTAATCCAGCCAGTTGCCATTTGTAGTAACACAACATCAACACTCTGAATAGAAATGAGGCTCTACCTGCCCAAGATGCTTATTGTCATTGCCAATTCATTATCACTTCACTTCATATATCACGTGAAACCTTTCAGTAAACATCCAGAGTTCTAGAAGTAATCTTCCCTGCTGCCTTCCCACTGTGACAGCTTCTGTTCACTGGCTCGTTGGAGGATATGCCTATTGGAACAGTGCTGCCCATTCAAAAGCACTACTGCTCAATATGCCCAAGACCAGCAAGATGGAATGAGGAAGTGTAGTCCTTAAGGTGCATCTAACAGAACTTTAGTGCACATTCTGTATGATGGAGAAGCTAGGCTAGGCAGGGCAAACATGACTAACTATTGTCTCACAAATTACACAAAAGTCTGGTCCAGCTCTCCTCAGTAGGTGGCTCTACTTAGCCTTATGAAACATTTCCAGGCAGGGTATACAAGAAACCTAGATCTTAAGAGCACTCTAAATGAGATGAGAAGTAAAAATAAAATAATGTGATTCTCCATGTGTTTTCCAAACGTCTTTGGTGTTATTTATTATCCTCCACGTGTTTTCTTCTGTACTAAGCTCCCTTGCTGATCCCCAGAGAAAGTACTTCTGTTTTCCCCATGTCTCTTCTCAAGGACCTATGTCCCGTTATCATCCACTGCAAGATTAACACCCCCTCATGGGAAATTTGTATTTTTCTCATTTCTGCAGTTAGTTTTGTAACTCCAGGTTGCATACTCACATCTAAAGATTCATTGCTATTATCCACACATAAGAAAGAGTACACAGCATTTGTCTTTCTAAGCCTGGTTGCCTCACTCAGTATAATATTTTAGATTTCTATCCATTTACTCATAAATCTTAAGATTTCACTTTCTCTGCACCTGAATAGAATGCAATTTTGTATTATGTACCACATGGTATCCATTGGTTGGTTGCAGGGCATTTATTCAGTTGTTTCTCTTGCCTGGATGGAAAGCAGTGGACACGGCCGAGGAGTAGGACATCAAGTCCTTTGGCAAACGCCAAGCAGTGGCCTGATGGGATTCTGCAGTGGATATAACTTAACGTTTTTGATGATTCTCCACAATGATGACACCAGTTAGGATTCCTGTCCACAGTAAATGAGAGGCCGCTTTTCTCCACATTCTCACCAGCATTTGTTGTAAGCTACTTTCTTGATCTTGGACATTTTCATTAGACTGAATTTGCATTTTATTAATCACTAAAATAATGGACATTTAGCCATTTTTACTTCTTCTTTTGAGAAACCTCTGCTCTGATTTGTAACTGATTTTCTTAGTCATTTCTTCCCTCTCCCCCCAATTTGGTTTCCAGGTTTTTCTTTTCTTTCTTTCTTTCTTTTTTTTTTTTCCTACTTACGTCTGAGTGTTTTCTTCCATATTGTCTGGTTGTGGGTCTCCACATTTGTTTCCATCTGCTGCTGGAGGAAGTTTCTCTGATGATGCCTGAGCAAGGTACTGATCTATGAGTGTGGCAGAATGTCGTTTCAATGCTTCTTTTATTATTTGTTCATTTATTATTTATTTTTTTAAAACAGTAGCAATTTGTTTTATCCTTGTTCCATTCTTCTGCCAAGGGATATCTAGGTTGTTTTCCATTTATGGTTATTATGAATAGAGCAGCAATGAACATAGTTGAAAAAACTTCCTTGTGGTAAGATAAAGTGTCCTTTGGGTATATTCTCAGGAGTGACATACCTCAATCTTGAGGTAGACTGATTTTCACCTTCCTGAGGAAACGTGGCACTGATTTCTATAGTGGCTGGACAAGTTCGCATCCCCCGACCCCAGCAATGGATGAGTTTTCCCGTTATTCCATATCCATCTCCATAAGCATGAGCTGTCACTTGTTCTATTAATATTAGTTATTCTGACAGGTATAATATGAAATTTTAAAGTAATTTAGGTATACACTTCCCTGATGACCGAGGATGTGGAACATTTCTTTAAATGTTTCTCACCCATTTGAGTGTCCCCCTTTGAAAATTCTCTGTTTAGTTATGTATCCCCTTTTAACTGGGTTATTTGTTTTCTTAATATTTAGTTACTTTATTTTATTTTTTCTTATAATTTATTCAGATTGCATCCTGGTTGTTATCCCCTCACTTATATTTTCCTGTTCCCACCCTCTGTCCCTCTTTTGTCTTATTCCCCTCCTGTAGACCTCTGACAGAAGGGGACCTCCTCCCCCACCATATGACCACAGCCTATCAGGTCTCATCTGGATAGCCTGCCTCCCCTTTCTCTGTGTGCCCATCAGGACTCCCCTCCAAGGGGAAGTGATCAAATCAGGGGCACCAGAGTTCATGTCAGGGGTAGTCCTGTTCTCCTCACAACCATGGAGAATGATGTGGCCAATTTACACTAAATACTTATCTCTCAACTTGTACAAAACTCAACTCCAAGTGAATCAAGGATTTCAACATAAGACTTTATACCCTGAATCTTATATATTAAAGAGTTAGCTTGAACACATTGGTACAGGAAAGGATTTTCTAAACAGGACTCTGATAGTGCAGGTATTAAAACTAAAAATTAATAAATGGGACCTCATGAATCAGCAAAGCACATTCACATTCTATTAAATAGCATATAGAAATGGAAAAATCGTTACCACCTGTACATATGATAAAGAGTTAGTATCTACAATATTCAAAGACCCCCGCAAAAAAAAAAACCCCACAACTAAACATCAAAAAAAAAATCAGACAACTCAAAACAACAATGGGGCATAGAACTGAACAGACAGATATCAGGAAATGAAATACACAGAAGCAGTTTTAAATGTCAACACTGTCAGCCATTAGGGAAATACAAGTTAAAATTATTTTCAGATTTATTTTACAACAATCATTCTGCTAAGATTTTTTAAGAGACAAATGCTGGTGTGGATATGGGAAAAGAATAATATTTAGCCATTTATATTAGTGACTCTTTTTTTAGTCCTTTTTATATTCTGTATATCAGGCTTCCTCTTCATTTATATAAGTTTTTACTTTAATATATGATTTATGTTATATATTTGTATTTATATATGTATCATTTAAGTGATGCCAAATCACTTGAAGTGATAACACTAAGTTCCATAGACTATCTAACAAAAATCCCAGTGTCATGCATGAGATATTTCTCCTTTAGTTGTTGTTTTGGGGAATCCAAGAAACTCCTGAAACAATGTATGCTGGCCTGTTGTTCTTGGTTATCTTCCAGAAATTGAAGATAACTCACACTTTGGAAAGAGGACCTGGAGAGATTGAGCTGGAATGGGCCTAGAAGAATTCTCCCTGAAGACCAGCTTTCACAGCATTTAAAGGTGTTATCCAAGCGGCCAAGGGAGAAAGGCAATAAACAGTCCTAGTCAACCATAAAGTCTATAAACCACATCAGTGACCAGCCCAACAAGATATCCTCAATGGTGCAATAGGAGTGCTTATTCCTGGAGGCAAAAAACAGACATCTAATTGGACTTCATGGCTCTCTGGTTTGTTAAAGGTCATCCCACTGAGAGTTACCTCATTTGCATTTCTAAGTTTCATCATATAATTCTTTGACTTATCTGCTATCATCATCATCATCATCATTATTATCAGCTATATGGTGTTGTGAATTGACATTCCCAGGAAAAAAGCATACCTATGTTAAAATGATAGATAGAAGACTAGTGAACTAATTAGAAACTCTGTGATTGTAGAGATCAATAATATGGTATGTGTTGGACCAAAGTATCTTGGGCTATCATTAATAGCTATTCACTGCCCATCTCTGTGAAGTAACATCAATCCTTGTGACTAATAACTCTTTTTGAGTGTACAAACTGACTCTTAGTTTCTATCAATCCAAAGGCTAAGCATGTCTTCAGGTAGTATTGGAGGCCTAAATAAAGACTCCCTAATTTTATGGTAACCTGCCTACTTAATGTTTATACTGATGTATTTTGAAGGTACTTTGATTTGTGAATTTCATTGTTTTGCTACTATAAAAACTTTATGACATTATTACCCACTTAGAGTATGGCATTAGGGGCAGACTAAATCTGTGTATTTTCAAAGAAAGAAGGATACATATATATTTATATATTTGTATCTATTTTCTTTTTAATATTATTTATATTCATTAATCTGTCTATCATCTATCTCTATACTTATCTATCATCTGTCTGTCTGTCTGTCTATCTACCCATCTATCAACCATCTATCATCTATCCATTCATATATTTGCCTGTATTTTTTTGCCGTAATTTTTTAAGTTAATGTGGAACAAAGTTATATAGGATCATATACTACTATTGAGAAGATTAGAGTCAATTCACATTCTGTCAACGTGTGCATCACTACCCTCCTGTGCTTCAGATCCTTTGCTATACAAAAGGAATGGCAATACTATGCACCTTACAGCACTTTAAAAACCACTATACTATACAGGTATCAGGCATTTAGCATTTAGCCTCCATTAAGTGAAGGAGAGATAAACCTGCTTCCGATTTCATCCCAAGTGTGAGACAGAGAAGAGGGCAGAATGTTTACCACGTAGATGTGAGAAAGCAGGATGTTTTTCCACATAGAATTCTAACTACTTCATGGGGGAGTTTGGTGGAAAAACACCCTTGAACAAACAGGAGAGGAGGCTTTTTGTTGGGACATGGTTTTTTGCTATTCATCCCTGCACTTCAAGAGGCTCCTAAAGAGAACTGCTCTAGGGAAAGTTTAAGGCTTTGGACTCCAGCTGAGGCTTGAGATTCCAGCTGCTGCTCCTGGTTCCAGCAGCAACTGTGGCGGAATTGCTGGTCTGCTGAAATCCTGCTGACTATGCCAGGGACTGATATCCTTAAGGTTTCATTGTAGTGTTTTTTAATATCCTTTTCTGATTGTTTGTGTTAGTCAGGTTGTTAGGGAGGTAGGCTCCTTTAGTAAGTTCATAATAAAATATGATTGATAAGAAAATTGAGCCTACAATTAAGCAACGGGCAGTCATAAAACATTTTGGTGGCAGAGCGGCATTATACCCCATTGTAGTCAGGGCTAGAGAGTGGGCTTGAGGACATTAGCACCAGATCGATAGAGACCAATTATTTTCTGATATGAGATTAACTAAAGAGGTGGCAGTTTCAGAATGAAGGTGCAGCTAGTGAGAACATCCCAGTAGCCAAAAAGGCAAAACGGTCCCAGGATGTGGTGTGTAAATTATTGGAGGCAGTTAATAAGGGGAAAGTTTGACTCAAAGATTAACCCAACGTTAGTAGCTTGTGCTGGGCTGAGATCAAGCCAGAGAAAGTACAAACAGAAAGGGAAGGACAGAGATCTCAGGAAGGAGGGCGTTCTTCCCAGAGCTAAACTGACAAGGGCTCGTGGGGAGCGGAGTGCTGTGCACCCCTGGCTTGTGTTAGAGATCTCAAAAGCAGTACACTCAGGGCAGTAGTCCTTACTGTTGGCTTACCTTAGAATAGAAAACTCCTGCCCATCGGGTAGATCACAGCAATGGACAGGAACATTCTCCACAGCTATGTGGAGAGCGGGGACTGACTTTGACATGAACTCTGGTACTCCATATTTGACCACCTCCCTTTGGTGGAGAGGCCTGTTGGCACTCAAATAAAGAATAAGCAGTCTACCAAGATGAGACTTGATAGCCTATGGCCATATAGTGGGAGAGGAGGTCCCCCTCAATCACAGACCTAGGGGAGGGGAATAGGGTGAAAGCTGGAGGGAGGGAGGAATGGGAGGATACAAGTGATGAGATAACAATTTAGTTGTCATCTGAATAAATTAATAAAATTTTAAAAAACAAGAACAAAAAAGAATAGAAAACTCCAAGGCTTTGAGTTAGTAACTGTATCTCTCAGTGTCATGGAGCTCTGAATTTCATTTCTCTAAAGCAGAAATTGGGCAATCAGGGATGCTTGCAAAGGGAAAGTTGCCATTCTCTGACCAAGTCCATCTCTGACCTTTTGGGCTTATGTCTCAAGCATTCCCACAGCATTTCAGATCTCCAGGACAATGTCAAGTGAGGCTGAAGCCATTTCATCTTCATAAGTTCCTACTCCACGTATAAAACTCCACTCCCCACTCCCACAGACAATGGCAGGGAAGACCTCAGCAGCTCCTGGGGCTGCAGGCTCTTTAGCCCAGGCCTGAAGCAGGAGGATTTGAATCAGTAGAGGAGGCTAACAAGTATGCAATGTCCACTTCCACACTTGAGGAACGCAGCAGTACTGTAGCTGACAGAGACATGGTGTTGCCCTCCAGTGGAGTCTTATGGGCTGTGAGAGTTTGAGAAGTTAAATCCCACTCTCCAAAAGCTATGCAATCCCTTCACATAATGATCACTGTGTTCTCTACCTACCACGTCTGATTATGTTAGCTAACTAAACTCCTTATAACAGTTGTCTGTCTGTAAATTAGGATAAGCACTGTAACTAACACCGAGTACTGCAGCGCATACGAGGCACTTAGTTCCTGTGAGCATTCTTTATCAAGACCAAGTTCCACTGCTTGTTGGATTCAAACTTATTTTATTCCCACTAAGAGAGGAGAAACTGTCAGCCACACTGGAATCTGAAGCAGCGCATAGTAGAATTTAAAAATATTAAATACAATTAATTAATACTCAGGGAGTGTTACTAGTATAGCATTTCAATTATGGCATGATTTGTATAATTGCTGTGCTTATTTATAAGAATCCCCAAGAGACAACGGGCACAATCAGCCTGTCTTGTTTGGTGTATAGGCTGCTAGAATAAAGGAGCAGAGTGCATGGCTTGAGAACAGAAACAGCATTTATAAATCTGTCTGCTGGGTTTTTGGTCAAAGGCACTGGTGGATTTGGTGTCTGGTGAAGGCTTCTAATGTTTGCAGAGTGCTGTGTTCTTGCTCTATCATCTATCTGTCATCTATCTATCTATCTATCTATCTATCATCTACCTATATCATCTAGAGTGTTGGATGAAGATATTACCTCATTCCTGATGGGAGCTACTCCTCCTAATCTGAGTACTAGTGCTGAGATTGTAAATACACAAAACTGAGAAGGCAAGTCTCACACAAAGCTCAGGCCTATAACACAATGCAAAGGAATGAATGTCTTCCCTTTTCTTATAATGTATGTAACCATACCAGATCACTCCTATTTTTCATATCTCTCTTCAGATCCTTGTATAGTCTGGAATAATTCTGTCTAGAATCAGGACTAGAAGACTGTTTGGGGTTATATGGTTGTGACCACTGTATGCTGGACTGTTATACTTAGTGTGGCTCATGTGGTATAACTCATGAGTTGTGCTTCCTGAGGACTTAGAGGCAGCTGCTGCACATCTTTCATGAATGTGTGTGTTTCCCGTCACAGCATCTTGTACCTACATCTGCACTGCTTTCTCTCTGAAGCTCTGTTCTGAGAGGGAAGGAAGGGTTTTAACTTTTTTATATTAAAGTCTCATACTGCATATGTAACAAAGAATATGACAGGAAATTGTCATTGTGGTGTAAGTGTAGAGGTTGGTGGCGATGAGGAGGTAAAACATTCATATGGAGAATTATCAATAATATGGCTACAAGAAGGTGAAAAGATGTCTTCTCACCCAGAGGGATCTCCATCCCTTCAGACACCGAGCAGTGCTAATAAACAAATGTTAGTGAACAAACATAAAAGGTGCAAGGAGGAGGTGGGGTTGGTATGGAAAGGGAAGCAGATGAGACTTGTGAAAAGGTAGGATTCTGAACTAACTCCAAGTGTAATTGAACACCAGTCATATGTTACTTAACAAAGATACATCTGAAGAGCATCCTTTGGCTACTCCTGTAGCATTGTCTGTCCTGTGCCCAGGGTTTACATATGAGTTCAACTCCACAGGACAGCTGGGGCTGGTGCACTGACAAAAAACAGACAAGAGGTTGCCTGAAGACCAGGAAAAGAAATGTCCGCAGAACATGAAACCCCTGGGGTGTTTCAATGAGGATTTCCTACCTCAGCATGCGAGGAAAAAGATTTCTGTTATGACTCCATTGTTAGTATTTTATTATGACTCTCCCAGAAGATTATTACAGCATGTGGATTGTATTTTCTTCTCCCACTCAATAAGTTTTACCCCATAATGATAATATTAATAAGTCTCTTGAGGATTCAGATTAGCTTAGGTTTTTGCCTTTCTTTTTTATGCATTAAGTTTTATTAGATCATAATGAAAAACGGGAGTGAAAATGAAAACTGCTTACTGAGTTTCAGCTCAGACTGCGGCCTCTAAGAGGAGGTTCCAGGTTCATTGCTACTTCTAAACTTCCTCCTCCTTCCTTCATATTTATTCCTAATTCTATTCAAGTTCCAATACTTCTTTAAGGCCTAGACAAGGTCAACAGCACCATAATTCTAAATCACCTACTCTGCTTTTCTATTCTGCTACTTGCTGGTTTGGAAAGATGAGAAAGTGAGTGAGATGGGGGTGGGACAGAGGGGAAAAGGGAGGGGGCAAAGGAGAGGGGAAAAGGGAGGGGGCAAAGGAGAGGGGAAAAGGGAGGGGGCAAAGGAGAGGGGAAAAGGGAGGGGGCAAAGGAGAGGGGAAAAGGGAGGGGGCAAAGGAGAGGGGAAAAGGGAGGGGGCAAAGGAGAGGGGAAAAGGGAGGGGGCAAAGGAGAGGGGAAAAGGGAGGGGGCAAAGGAGGAGGGGAGGGAAGGAGACAAGGAGAGAGAAACAGACAGAGACAGACACACACAGAGAGACATGGAGTCAGCCACATACTATGAGACACAGAGAGGGGTTTTTGAAAAAGAAAAAGAAAGAAAACCCATTATCCATGGATGTGGGTGAGTTGGTCAGAATGGCATGGGAGCAGAAGAGCTGACCCTGCTTCCTGTGGATCACAGCGTTGGTGTCTGGGGAGGGCAGTCAACCTTCCTGAATGGTGTAGTTAAAAGAGTGTCAGGGGGCCTGACCTGCTCAGCTGTCACCCAGGCCCAGATTCAGAGCTTTGAGTTGGCCCATACCAAAATCTACATCCTCTGTAAATGGTTGGGGCAATGAATGGGCCAGTCCTGTTAACTCGAATCTGCAGGATTTCTTCAGCACAGGGCAACAATGTCACAGAAGCTGGAGACCTCAGCTCAATGACTCATTGCAACAAACATTTTAAAAATTAATTTATTTGGATTATATCTCAATTGTTATTCCTTTATTGTATCCTCCCATTCCTCCCTCCCTCCCTCTTTTACCCTATTCCCCTCCCCTAGGTCTGTGACAGAAGGGGACCTCCTTCCCCACCATATGGTTATAGCCTATCAAGTCTCATATTGGTAGCCTGCCTATTCTTTCTCTGAGTGCCACCAGGCCTCCCCAGCAAGGGGAAGTGGTCAATTTGGACTATAGGTGAGAGAAGTATGGGAGAACAGGGAAATAGAAGGATCCAGAGGGTCCTAGAAACCTACAAGAAGAACATCATGACAGATGGATCTGGACCCAGGGGGCGGGGCATCTGTTCAAACTACTGCACCAAGCAAGGACAGTACATGCAGTAAACATTGAACCCCTACTCAGATCTAGGCAATGGACAGGACATTCTCCACAGTTGTGTGGAGAGTGGAGACCCACTCTGATATGAACTCTGGTGCCCCATATTTGCAATAAACATTTACAAGTGACACACTACAGCCTCCATGACGAGATGTTTTCTAGGCGTCATTTTGTTTATTTTATGTTTGCTTGTTTTTTTAAAATTTGGTGGTGGAGGTTACAAGGATAGAGGGCAAATATGAGGGGACGGGGCAATGAGTAGGATTGGGAAGCATGATGTGAAACTCACAAGAAGCAAAAAAGAAAAAAGAACACCAAAGTTTCCAGGGAGTCTTTGAAATGTACAAAGTTATAAAGTTGTTGAGTTTATTCATGGTTGAGGAAGAAGACAGGCAGTCATCATAGTGATTCTAAAAGACAGTTCTGGAGCATACGTGATATGTCTTCTATTGAAAGTATTCTTTCTAAGGAAGTGTTTTTCAAGTGATTATTCTAAAACACCAATTAAGAACCTTATCAGGTATGGTAATGTCTCAGGTGCAATTTGGAAAGTGTAATGATTACACTGTGAGGCGGCTTCAGAGCCACCAAGCAATCACAAGCCGCCATAGTACTGAAGTGGAAATAGCAGCAATTGGCATTTGCAACTGTTGCCTACAAACCCTTGTTCAGGTTGACTCGGAAGTTCACTTTCTACCGTATAAATGAGAAGAGTGTTCCAGAGACTCGTCCTGCTCCAGCAGCACACGCCAGCGGTTACAGCATCAACTTACACTCTGTCTCCTCAGTGCTCACGTGTCCTACTCACTGAATGGCTGCTAGGCCTTTGAACAGGACGACAATTCTGGAGAGACTTTGCAAGTGTTTCCTATATGATTTTTTATTTTTTTGCCATTTTCATGATTATATTTAATAGTAATTAAGTACAATGGTAACTAAATGAATTAGAAGATCTGGCTACGAGACTCTGCTCTGAAGTGGCCACATGCCTGCGTATACAGAGGGCATTAGAGGATCAGGATGCCCAAAGAAGGCTTGAAGGAAAAGCAACCTTACCTTGCACTCAGAAGGGCAAGCATGCTCCCAGTGAAGGCGAATGGGCTCCTCACAGCTACAAGGCAATGTGCGAGTCATGACACACCTTCTCGTTTGTGAGCTTTTGGCTATCTTTCTTCTCCCCTCTTTCCTGTACTTCATTTCCATCTCTTTCTTTGTTTCAGCCTCTTTCCAGTTCCGTTTTAAATCCTTTCCATTTCTTTCTTTCTTTCTTTCTTTCTTTCTTTCTTTCTTTCTTTCTTTCTTTCTTTCTTTTTCCCTGTCCTAACTTTCCACTTTCCTTCTCATTGTCTTCTTCTGTGAACATTTAATGAATACTGGGCACTGTGCCAGGAATGGTGTGCATTCAGAGCCAAAAGGCCAGTTAGTTCTAAAGAGCAGGATATTTGTGGGATTGACATAGGGTGATTCTAATATAGATCGACAGGGCGGTTGAGATGCATCAGGTGTTAGCTAAGAAAGAAACTCTAGCCCAAATCAGCTGCCTGGTGGGGCTAGCCTGAGGCTAAGAAAGAGTTTCTGTTGACAGGACCATGAATTCCCTTTGAATGATAGACTTTAGTTTATATTACTGACAAATGGGACAAGAACAGTCTAGAAATGAGACCAGTAGTTGCATATTTGTTTTCCTTTGGAGAAGTGCAAATGGTTCAGTATAGCTGGCAGTGAAGGTGCATGAGGTACAAACTGGGCTGGCTGAAGGTCAGTGGGTAGCTGCTAAAGGAATGGTCACACAGATGTTGTTACATCCATGGCTGTGAGGATCAAGTAAAGGACCAGGATTGAATTCTGGGGATGAAAGTATTGCATTACATGATAGTTCAACTTTAATTAGATTTTTAAAAATAATTTTAAAATGAAGTTAAAATATAATTACATTATTTTCCCCAATTCTTTGCCTTCCATTCCTCTGAAATTTACCCTTTCTTGCTCACTTTAAAGTTTATGGCCGCTTTTTCTTTAATTGTATGTATGTGTGTGTGTGTGTGTGTGTGTGTGTGTGTGTGTGTATGTGTGTAAAACATACACATATATACACATACACACACATATACACACACACTCCTAAATATAGAAATACATCCTTCTGTATAATGTCTCTTGTATGTATCTGATTTCAGGGCTGAGTACAGGGGAAAAAATGATACAAAGAGCCTAAGAACTGGTTGTTTGAAAAGAAACAAGGTCCAAAGAACCTTGGCCCATCTAACCCAAGGAAACAAAGAGAAGCCTCAGAATTGACAGGTTCAGAAAGGAACAGGGAAATGTTACAACAGATACTAAAAGAATTCAGAATATTATAGGAGCATGTTTTAACATATGTATTACTTAATGTTAGAAAAATCTCAGAAGAAATGATTTTCTAGATTCATCCAAATCACCCAAATTAAGCCAAGAAGTTAACAACCTAAACAGACTCATAACAAATGAGGAAATTAAAACACTAATAAAACTCTTTTTACTAAGGAATGTTGAGGCCTAGATGGATTCCCAGCAGAATTATGCCAGATTTTTCAAGAACATCTACAGCCAATCTTTCTTAAATTATCAAAAATAAATAGAAACTGAAGGATCCCTCCCGAACTCCTTCTTTGATGCCAATATTAATTTAATACCAAAATCTGGTAAAGGAAGGAAGGAAGGAAAGAAGGAGGGAAGGAATAAAGAAAGAAAGCTCCAGGCTAATAGTCTCGATGAATGCAGATTTTAAAATCCTGAATAAAATTCTTACAAATCATAAAATACTCTGCATCCAAGAACAAATCAAAAAGGACATCCACCATAATCAATTTATATGGTACTCTACCATATAAACAAAGTGAAAAAAGAAAACCCACACATGATCATCTCACTAGATACCAAAAAAGGCTTTGACAAAAATCCAACACTTCTTCATGATAAAAGTCTCGGAGAAATCAAAGGTACGAGGGACATACCTAAACTTGATATGCACAGTATGCAGCTATCTATAGATTCAACGCAATTTCCATCAAAATTCCAACACAATTTATACAGACCTTGAACAAAATAATGAACTTTATATGAGAAAAACCGCCAGGATAGATAAAACAATATTAAACAATAAAAGAACTTCCAGTGCTATCACCATCCCTGATTTCAAGATCTACTACAGGGCTATAGTAATAAAAAAAAAACTTCATGGTATTGGCATAAAAACAGGTTGATCAATGGAATTGAATTGAAGGCCTAGACATAAATACATAGACCCATGAGCACCTGTTGGTTGATGAAGAGGCCTGAATTATACAATGAAATAAAGCATCTTTAACAAGTGCTGTTGATCTAACTGGATATCTGAATGTACAATAACACAAACAGATCCATACCTATCACTGCACAAAATTCAAGTCTATCAAAGACCTCAACATAAAATCAGATACACTGAACCTGACAGAAGAAAAAGTGGGAAATGCTCTTGATTGCATTGGCACAGGAGACAACTTCAAGAACAGAACACCAGTAGTGCAGATCAATAGTTAATAAAAGGGACCTCATGAAACTGAAAAGCTTCTGTAAGGCAATGGACACTGGGTATAGGACACTGGCTACCTTATGGAATGGGAAGATATTTTCACCAAATACACATCTTACAGAGGGATAATTTCCAAAGTATATAAAGAACTCAAGAACTAGACAATAACAAACTAAATAATCTAATTAAAAATGAGGTACAGATCTAAACAGAGAACTCTCAACCTGAGGAATTTCAAATGGCCGAGAAGCACTTAAAGAAATGTTCAGCATCTTTAGTCATCAGGGAAATGCAAAACAAAGATATTTTGAGATTCTGTCTTATACCTGTCAGAATGACCAAGATCAAGAACACAAGTGAGAGCTCATGCTGCTGACAATGTGGTAAAAAGGGAACAAGTCTTTGCTGGAGGAAGTGCAAATGTGTACAGCCACTTTGGGAATCAATATGGTTGTTTCTCAGAAAATTGAGAATCAAGCTACCTTAAGACCCAGATATACCACTTCTGGGCATATACCCAAAAGATGCTCCACCATACCACAAGAAGACTTGCTCAAATATGTTCATAGAAGCTTTATTACTAATAGCCAGAAACTGAAAGCAACCTAGATATCCCTCAACCAAAGAATGGGTAAAGAAAATGTGATACATTTACCCAGTGGAACATTACTCAGCTATTAAAAAATAAGATCATGAAATTTGCAGGCAAATGAATTGAAGTATAGAAATATATCCCGAGTGAGGTAACCCAGAAGGACAAACATGGAATTTGCTCACTTACAAGTGGATTTTAGTAATGGCTAATCATGGTACAATCCACAGACCGAGAAAGGCTAAGTAACAAGGAGGGCTCAAGAGGGAGTGCTTGGACCTCCTTGGGAAGAGAAAATAGAATAGATTTTGTGAGTGGACTAAGGGTGGGTTGGGATGGGAACAGGAGAATTCAGGTGTCGGGAGGATGTATGGAAAGATACTGGAGGAGAAAACTGGAGTTGGGGGACATCTCAAGGATGAGCTAGAAACTAAGTGCAATGGAAACTCCCATGGATATACAAGGATGATGCTAGCTAAGACGCCTAGTAATGGAGTGTACAAAGGAAGCCTGAACTGGTCATCTCACATAACCAGGCAAGATTTCCAGTGAAGGCACTGGAACACCAACTCAGCCACAAAACCTTCAACCTGCAACTTGTCCTGCCTGAAAGATGTAGTGGAGTAAAGGTGACAGAGAAACTGTACATTTGTCCAACAAATGACTGGTCCAGCTTGAGGTCCATGCCACGTGAGAGAGCCCATCCCTGACACTAACAAGAGGGCCGGGAACTGGACGCTGGACAGCTGAGAGATAGATAGAGCCAAACAGGACTGGAAAAAATAATAGATAGATAGATAGATAGATAGATAGATAGATAGATAGATAAGTAAAGTCATTGAAAGAATTTCATTCAGCTATAGTGACAGATTTGAGCCCCGTCCAGTCATCAGCAGGCAGGCTTCATCCAGAAGCTGATTGGAACAGACGCAGAGACCCAGAGCCAAAAGTTAGATGGAGCCTCAGGAAGAGGGGGTGGAAAGATTGTCAGAGCCGGAAGGGTCATGGACGCCACAAGAACACAGCCCACAGCGTTAACTAAGCAGAGCTCGTAGAGACTGAACTGGGTCTGATCTAGGCCCTCCGTGTACAGTTTGGTCTTCTCTTGGGACTCCTAATGAGGGCTGTCTCTGACTGTTTTTTATTGCTCCTGGGATCCTTTCCTCCTACTGGGTTACCTGGCCCAGCCCTGGAGAGGAGGCGCCTCATCGTACTACAACTTGATATGCCCTGTTTGGTTGATATCCATGCGATTCCTGCCCTTGTCTGAAGGGAAAGAGGGAAGGAATGGGATATGGGGTGTACGGTCGGCGGAAGGGAGCGAGGGACGTGGAAGGCAGGAAAAGAGGGGCAACTAGATGGAATGCGAACATGGGAGAGAAGATCAAATAAAAAAGAAGCAAATACAACCCAAATACAGACATACGCCAAGAACATTCTCACCATGACTACGTTGGCTCTACCTGGGAGACGGAGGGGCAGGTCATTACACACAGGTCAGTACATGCAATAGATTATAGGAATGGACTGAAAAAACGAAATCCCACGATCATCCAAATCACATGCATCACACACCAAAGTCACATGGCTGCAGCAAAAACCTTTGAGAAAATGCAATATGCTTTCCTGACAAAAATTCTAGAGGGAGTAGGACAAGAGGGTGCAAATCTCAACACAGTGAAAGCTCTGTACAAAGAACCCACAGTGAACAGCAAGGTGGAGAAAACCTTGCAGCAATCTTAGTGAAGTCGGGAGCAAGGTAGGGCTGTCCGCTGTTCCGGTCATTTCAGTGCTCTGCTCAGCGAATCAGCTGAGCGGTAAAGCAAGAGGAGGGAATCAATGGGACACAAATAGGAAGAGAAACGAAACTGATCCAGTTTTTAAGTCCCCTTTCTGTGTTCAAGTCCTCCTGAACATTCAGAGTGTCATTGCACATCTCGGCTCCACCTGACCTAGATTCCCTGCCGCTGCATGAACAGCAACTGCTGAGTAAGCATTTCCTGGCCGCCTATGAAAGGAACATGGATTATTCATGGGGCCTGTGTACTATCCCAGGTCCAGTCGGGATTGCCCTGGACTAGGCCCATTTGTAATGTAAAAAGTATGGCAAGGAAATCCATTTTCTGATTTCATCGCCGTGCGTCTGCCAGTGTTATGAATTTAGGCCGATAAAGCGAACGGTAAAGTGAAAGAGAGGCAGTGCGGTACAGCTTCTGACAACTTTACAGAAAGATTTTTTTTTCTTTTTGGACTCCGTTTTGCGAATACTGTTTTGGACTGAAATGATTTTAAGAGAACACAGACATTTTTTACATGTACAGAACAGTGAAAAGGGAGTTTTCAGCTGGATAAATCTGGACCTGGGTTCTGTGTGTGAATGTGGGCATGACGGCGTCTCCGAATTACCTTTTTTTTTTTTTTTTTTTTTTTTTTTTTTTTTTTAGAATTGACAACACTGGGAGGTGGGGTTCATGTTTACCTCTTCCTGTACATGTGACACTGTGACCTGGTAGTTGTTTCCACTAGAACAGAACCTACCTTCTTGCACTTGCCCTTGAGTTCTAGAATGCGATCCACTATGACCAACGGGATATCGTGTGTGTGTGTGTGAGGGGGGGGGGGTTGGGGCGGAGACTGTAAATGCTCAATTCTGATCTTAAAAGTCTTCACACAGTTGCCTTCCTTGCTACGCAGTGGGGACTGCCACCTTCTCAGCCCTCATCCCAATGAAGCTAATATACTCTCATGTGTGTAAGACTGCTTTCTCTTGCTGTGATAAAATATAATGAGCTAAAATATCTTGAGGAATGAACGACTTGTTTGACTTACACGTCTGATCACAGTTCATCCTGCAGGGAAGTCAAAGCAGGAACTGAGAGCCTATGAAGAACACTGCTGACTGGCTTGCTCCCCTTGGCTTGCTCAGCCTACTTTGTTAAGTCGTACAGGACCACTGACCCAGGAGTGGCACCACAGACACATCAGTCATAAATTATCATATCAGTTATCCACATCAGTCATCAATTATTAATTATCAATCACCAGGAATCAATCAAGAAAAATGCCCCAGAGTCTTGCCTACATGTCAGTCTGCTGGTGGCATTTTTCCCAATTGAGAAGAATGACTTGTGTCAAGTTGACAAAGAAAACAAACAAACAAGCAAAAACAACAACAACAACAAAAAAAAAAACAAACAAGAAACCTAACCTGCCCACTATGTCACAATAAGGAACAAAGCACAGCACAGCAGAATCCATAGTTTGGAGTATTTAGCTGCATTCTAGATGATTCATGGACTTTGAAGATTATTTACTAATTTGGCTTTAAGCCTCTGAGTTTTGTCATGCATTGGTAAATGATCCAAATACAATTGTGGGATGCCTTACATGTGGCTCCTAGTGGTGCTTTTCTGATGACAGGCCCTCTCTTTTGTGTGTGTGTGTGTGTGTGTGTGTGTGTGTGTGTGTGTGTGTGTGTGTGTGTGTTTCTCTTTCTTGTGGTCTGGTCTTGCTGCATTACAAGTTTATTTTTAAATATGATGGATTTTTTACTTCCGATATTAGATGATAAAAGACAATAATCTACATGTTGTTGGAACTTTGTCAAACACTGTGGAGAAAACAGCTGCTGCAGAGAGACTCACTGATAGGGCAAGAAGAAGGATTCCTCTGGCTAACATCTGGAAGGAGCTGAGGTCATCAGCCAGCACCCTCAGAGGAAGTGAAGCTCACCAACAACCAAGTGATTCCTCCACAGCAGATCTGTCCCCATTGAGTCTTGAGATTGCACTTTGAAACAAAACACCACAAAGCACCATAATGCTCTGAGGAAACAGACACTGAGTGCTGCCATTTCAAACTAATGCACTTAGAGATCCCTTGGGAGGACTAAACAATGCCTTGTGATAAGCCAAATGATGGCACACCAAAAATATCTACCTACCCCAAATCCAGGAACCTGAAAAATCACTTAAATTGTATGGCAAGAGAGACTTTGTAGAAGTGACTCATTAAAGACAATTACAGTTTTCTTTTCTAATCCAATAGGCTCTATGCAATTCTACAAATAGATAAAAATGCAGAATATTGTCTCTCCTGACATCCTCCCAACACTTGTTCCTTCCTGTGCCCCTCCCCACCCCCTCTGCCATCTAGTTTGCTCCCTCCCTCCATCCACCCCAAATGTCTATTTTATTTCCCTTTCTCAGTGATATTCAAGCATCCTCCTCTGGGCCCTCCTTGGCATCGTTGTGTCTTTGGATTGTAGCATGGTTATCATGTACTTTCTGGCTAATACCTACTTATAAGTGAGTACATACCATGTGTATCTTTCTGGGTCTAGGCTACCTCACTCAGGATGATCTTTTCTTGTTCCATCCATTGGCCTGCAAACTTCATGATGTCCTCTTTTTAATAACAGTAATATTACATTGTATAAATCTACCATATTTTCTTTATCCATTCTTCAGTTGAGGGACATCTAAGTGGTTTCCAGTTTCTGGCTATTACAAATAATATGCTATCAACATAGTTGAGCAAGTGGTCTGGCTATTTGTATTTGGCAGCCTTGGAGAAAACATCTTTCTTATCTTAGTGAGTCTAAAATTCTGAATGTAAATCAATACTTATCACATATCATCATTATCAACTTAAAACATCTAACTAGACCTAAAAACATCTTAACACCTAAACAACTAAGCTTCATTGTGAAACTAAACTATTTTGTTCTTCAATCCCACCAAAGACTTGAGAAGGAATGAAATTAATTACCTGAGTAAACCGGAAGTGCAGGTTAGCAGCTTCCAAATTGAAGAAAATGACAGAGACCCTTTCCTGCTTGAACAGTCACCTAAAACTATCTATAACTTTGGAGCATCTTCTTCAACCTTCTGTCCCAGTATATCGAACAGACATATTTGTGAGGCAGGAACTATAGAGGACTTTCTTACCCTGTCTTGGCAGAGTTTGGCCATCGACTCTGCCTGGATCCAAGCTTGCCCATTTTTAGGCAGAATTCTGGCTGTAGTAGGAAAGAGGACATTTTCCCCAGTGGCTTGTTTGCCACATTTGAAGCCATCTCCATAAGGAGGTTCTTTGATGGTCATCATTTTCTTTGAGGTTGGCTGGGTGTTGCAAGGAGTTAACCTGTCTCATTGTCAATGAATCTTTAAAATGATTTAAAAAAAATTTTAAATGCCATATTCTGTAGGTCTTATCTATTTTGCCTTATCTTTCTATAGAAACTTATCTATCTGTTACACCTAGTATGTATATTCTTGTGATAAAAATAGAGTAGTAATTGATATGACCATGGTTTCATCAGCTAACAACTTGTATAACTTACTTATCCTAATAGCCTGCAATAGCACTTTCAAATTATTGAAAGTAAATCTTGTATTATAATTGAGTTGTATTTATACAACACCAACACCACATATTAGAGTAGAAATATATATACTGTCTGAAGAATAAGCTTATATTTGAATTCTATACCAGTGTATCAAAAATTAAACTTATTTTGCACCTATATACAAAATTCCATACCAGTGAATTAGAAATAACCTTGTGAGTAACAATTAGGGCATTAAGTTGAGGAGTAGATTCACTAATCTTTTTTTTTTTTTTTTTTTTTACAAATCAATCAATATATTTGTTCACTGTTTGAGGACACATTTCTAAAGCATTTACTTAATACAAAGGGGCATGCTATCTATAAAGAGAGAGTAATGCAGCACGATTATTTTCATGGAAATAACTGACACTAATCTTTTTGTCCTATCAATTTTATATATTTCTATATTCCCCCTTCTTTCTTTTCAACCCCTATATCCAAACCTAAGAATTAAAGATAAAGGAAAAGAGATACATGACTGAGTCCAACCTTATTTTCTCTCTAAATAAGACCAATAATAATTTATAATTGACACTCAATGTAAATATACATCTATCACTCAAGAAAGCAACCAAAAACCTAGCCAACCCTCCTTAAGGGATATGGGGTGTCATTCTCTTCAGGTTTTTTCTGGCTGATTTGGGGTAAATAATACCTTTGTAGGGGCCCAAATAAAATTGGGGAAATGTTTAAGCAATCTAGGAATAGTATTTGTGGTCCAGTTTCTAAATGTTGAGAAATTCAAGACTTAATTAGAGTCTTGTGTAAGACAGTCTGAAATGCTGGACCAATTGAGATCAGAAACTTTCTTTGAAGCTGTCCTATACATTCAGGGATCACTTCTGTAGTTTGCTGACGAGTTTTTGAAGCACACCTTCCATAAGACAGTTACCTATGTACCCTAGAACGTTGCTAGCAGTCAATAAGCCGAGGGTGAGCAGTGGCTCAGAGTGGTCAGAAGCAACACACTGGTCAACAGAGTTGATATTTATCAAGGTATCGAGCTGGATTCATCCTCTGTAACAGTACAGTCAGGTGCTTTGTATTTGATTGTTAATCATGTTGCTCTATGAAGTCTACTTGTGGTCTTTCAAGAGCAGACATTCAGGTACCCCAAGTATTGCTGTATAATCTTGCCCCCCTAATTGATTGAACAAAAGTCCTTATGTTGCTCTGTATTGCTTAATAGCAATTATAACAAAGGACAAACTTAGTAATGCAAAGTCTGTTTGCCTCTTTGAGCTCACTGGAAATAGGCTCACACCAAGTACATCTGGCTGCATGGTGTAACATCTTTCATAGTGCCCGGAAGGCCAACCACATTAAAGGGTGGATAACTGATAATCCACAGCTAGGGGAGCCTTCAGAACACCTAATACTAGAGTCAGTCTTGCTGAGGGCAAAGAGAAAAGGAGAACCACACAGCATTCCACCTGCTTTTAATATCTCTCTAAACCTCAGGCTTTCTTATTTGATGTTTTTCATTAACACAGTGAACAACTGATGCAGGTAATGGTGAAAATGCCTGGGGTCATGTCGCATCTGTTTCCAAGAGGGTCTGTGACAGGGTGAGGAGGATAGCATCAATGATCTGGAAAGTAACGTCAGTTTTTCTGTGCTTAGCAGATGACTCAACTCTCTGGATTTCTATTGCATTCCACAGTACAGTAAGTTGTGTTAATACCCTGGTTTCCTAGCCATAAGTTTGTTAGACCAGTTCAAATGGAATACAGTTTTAAAATAACATATAAAGGAATGGAAAGACACAATATTTATATTGCCATAAGCAAAAACAGACTGCTATAACTCTGCACCTGAGTTTGAAGGGTGTTAGTGAGAACTTCAACATATAAACTAAGCCGGGCAGGTGAGGAAGAAACAAGTGAAATTCTGGTGGGCTGTTTGTCAAAAAAGGCTATGTCAGCTTTTCCAGTGCTGAATGTAACAGCTCATGAGGGCATTTGGAAGAAAGAAATATCAGAAAGAGGCTGGGGAAGGAATATATGACTTATTAATAATTGTCTGTCTTCCACATCTCTACAGAGAAAGAACGGACACGACCCACCACCACTAAGCCTGTTTGTAACACCTGCATGCTAGCCAGCTGGACAGGGAGGCAAGGATGAGCACTTTCCAGTTTCTGATTGATCAGCTTTTCCTTTAACATCTAGCCTAGGAGCAACTTTTCTTCACATACCCCAGCTTCTGATGAAGGCTTATAGCTTTCTGTTAGCTCTTTTTTCTGTTAACAGGTTGGACAGTGCATCAAAAAGTCTCTTCTCACTCCCTGTACATAAAAGGTGATCTTGCTTCCCCTTTAAATTTCTGCATGTTTTGCTTATTCTGCTTTTATTGCACTCAGTACTTGTCACATCAAACTTAACATTTAGCTTGATCACCAGGCAAACCTAGTACTTGAAGTATCTAATCAGTCCTTTTATGCTCCAGAGTGCCAACCTTACTCCCTATTTTTCAACATTGTTTTCCTATAGAATGTTTAACAATAAATGCCTATAGACCCACAATAAACAGGAAACTAAAAAAAATGGCAGAAACAATGTCTGCTTTGAAAGCAAAGTACATGGCCACTGTCATAGAGACATGCTGAGGTGGTGAGAACTCCCATCATCCTTCACTTCTAGGCTAATATAATCCCAGACTTTGTGTCCATTCTTCTCTGTTGAAGATTGTCATGCTGTGCTCCCTTGAGATGCCTTGTCTCACTGAACTCTTACTACAGATCTTCAAATGGATACTGGTGAGATTCCTACTTCACATAAAATGGAAGTTGAGCTTTGAGAGATTAGGGAATTGATTAGCTATGGTTATTGCCAGTCTTCAAAACCAGACTTGACCGCCTTCAAAGTCCCTTTTAATCAATTTGCCAGTTCACTGCAAGTGAATACTATTTTTTATTATTTAAATAATTTATTCAGATTACACCTAAATTGTTATCCCCCCACTTGTATCTTCCTGTTCTCCCTCCCTCCCTCTTTCACCCTATTCCCCTCTCCTAGGTCTGTGACAGAAGGGGACCTCCTCCCCACCCTATGATCACAGCCTATCAGGTCTCATTCGTGTAGCCTGTTTACTCTTCCTCTGAGTGCCACGAGGCCTCCCCACCAAGGGAAGTGGTCAAATATGGAGCATCAGAGTTCATGTCAGAGTCAGTCCCTGCTTGCCACATAACTGTGGAGAATGTGCTACCCATTGGCTAGATCTGAATAGGGGTTCTAGGTTTGCTGCATGCATTGTCTTTGGTTGGTACAGTATTCTGAGCAGAACCCAACCCCCTAGCTTTCATGGTCTTCTTGTAGGTCGATGGACACTAGTTTTATAAGCATGGGGAATATATCAAGATGATTGAACAGAGATCATCTTTTAAATTTAATTTAATTATAACTTATTCACGTTGCATCACAATTATAATCCACTCACTCCTATCTTCCTGTTCATACCCTCCCTCCCTCTCTAGCCCTATCCTCTTCCTCTAGACCTCTGACAGGGGGGTTCTTCCTTTCCTACCTTCTGGCCACAGCCTATCAGCTCACATCTGGACAGCCTGCATCTTCTTCCTCTGTGGTACCACAGGGTCTCTCAGCCAAGGGGCAGTGATCAAAATCGTGGGCACCAGAGTTCCTGTCAGAGGCAGTCCCCTGCTCTTCCCCGCCCTTCCCCACATGGAGAATGAGCTACCCATCAGCTACATCTGAACAGGGGATCTAAATTGTGGTTCATTCACACAATGAAATACTATTCAGCTATCAAAGAACAAGGAAATCTTGAAATTTGTTGGCAAATGAATGGGACTGGAAAAGATCATCATGAGTGAGGTAACCCAGGCCCAGAAAGACACACATTGTATATACTCACTTTTAAATGGATATTAGCCCAACATAGATGTCCGCTGAGAGACTCCACCCAGTGGGTAATCTGAACAGATGCTGGGACTCACAGCTGGACTATGGGCGAAGCATTGATGAGAGAGCTGGGGCGTGGAAGGACTGCACGAGATGTCAGGCGCTCCACAAGGGGACCATCAAGACTGGCGGGTCTGGACTGGGGCTTGCACAAGCTGATGCGCCAACACAGACCATGTTTTGAATCTAAGAGAACTAAATTTAATTTGACTTCTTTGGTTTCCTATCTCTGAGATCCTTGGCATTTGAGTTAATCTTCATAAACCTGCTTTTGCTTTAAAAACAGTGCGGGGGGAGGGGGGGGAACATGTGGGTATCTGAAAGTTCTTTCTTGAGAGTAGGCAAGGAGGTAATGTGTCTGAAAGGGTTTGGTCAGCGGCTGGTGAATCTATTCGGGAAGTAAAGTATTTTCTCCCTTTCTGTTTTGCAGTGTCTGCCCTTGTTTTTGTGAAATGTGGTGGCCATAAAGCTTACTTCCTGGTGAGGTTAGGAGCCCTCTTTTCACTCCTAAGTGGGTCCATCTAGGCGGACAGGGTATTGTATGACCATGCCCTGATGGCCATGGCAATCTGGCCAGTTCAGTGTGCTCTTTGTAATGGAAATGTGATGGTTTTTTTTTTTCCTGTTCAAACACTTTAACCTATTGGACTAGGAACAGATTGACTATTCTCATGATGGTGCATGAGGTTTCTCGTGTTCTAAGTTAACTGCTTTGGTGTCTTGTTATCCTTGCCAAGCCTTTTATTCTGTCTACTGTCAGGGCTGTGTTTGGAGTTTCCCTTTCTTGAACTATTTGTTCTGTGGCTCCTGTGTCTTTGGCATGGCATCCTTGTGCATTGGAACTTTGCGCTCTCCTTTGTTTCTATGGCTGAGATCCATTTTTAAGTGAAAAGAACCTGCCATTTTCTGAGATGATGTAGGCATAAGATTCGAGACTTTGTCACTTGTTAGAAGATTCACATTTTCTGTCACCATTCTCTTTCCCTCTCTCCCTCTCCTTCCCTCACCCCCTTCCTGCCTCATCCCCCTCCCTTGTTCTTTCTGTCTCTCTGTCTCTCTGTCTCTGTCTCTCTCTTTCTGTCTCTGTGTGTCTATCTGTCTGTCTCTGTCTGTCTCTGTCTGTCTCTTTCTCTCTGTCTCTGTCTCACTCTCTGACTGTCTCTCTCTGTCTCTCTCTCTGTCTCTATGTCTGTCTGTCTGTCTGTCTTCCTTTCCCTCTCATTGCAAACCCTCCTATAGCTAAGACTTGGCATCTGATCTAGTATTGTACCAATCAAAGAGTAGTGACATAAGAGAAACAAAACCACCATCATCTCTTATTTTATGACAGAAGAAAGGCAGCAGCAGCAGCAGCAGCCTTGTGGCCAGGGTCTGAATCCAAACTATGCCTGCCTCAAGTTATTTGATGTGTATCTTTAGACAAATGACTTGACTTCCCTTTACTTCTGCTCCTCCAGCTGTAAAATTGAGATGATAATGATTATCTCAGTGGGTAACTTGTGATATTGAAAAGAAATACACTGTTGTAGAGCCAATGCCTGGCGCAAAGTAGGTGTTCAGAAAATATTGAGTGTTCCATTAGTTACTGTTATAATTACTGACAACAATGATACTTATAGCACCTAAAAGCTGTAACCATATCCCTTTGATTCGATCTTTACATCTAAGTTGAGATGTTTTTATATTGAACACAGGTGTGAGTTTTCTGACACATTAGAAGCCACTATTATAGACTGCTTTAGTTTGGTTTATGTTGCTGTGAAAACATATTCTAGCTAGAAACACCAAGGCAGGAGCTCAAGCACGGAGGGGCACTGCACACTAGCTTGCCCAGGGGCAGTGCCTCCTCTATTAACAATACCATACAGACATGCCTACAACCCAATGTGATGAAAAAAAAATCTCCAGTCAAGGTTCCTTCTTCCACAGTGTCTTTAGTTTTGTGCCAAGTGGGAAACACAAACTAGCACATGGACTCAAATGTTTTTCTTTTTCTTTTTTATGTAGCAGAGCACCACCAAACTTTATGCAAATCTCTCAGCCTTTCCATATGTCTCAACTACACATTAAATAACCCCTAGACCATGCTGTCCTCAAATCAATTTCCTAATTTCTAACTGAGCAAGACCTTGGGACCAAGTATGTGTTAAAGAAACATTTTCTGGATGAATGAACAAGCACTTTGGTGACCCCAGGAGTCCTGAAGTGAGAGTGCAAGCTTGCCAGGAGAGTCACTGTTTTCTATTCAAGGGCTTCAGTGTTTCTCCAAGGTTGCCCCCATTGGCCCCATTTGAGAATGTCACAATCAGCAGATACACATTTGCACTGATGATCCCCACATCCTTGACAATTTCAAGAGCTTTGTAATCAATGTATTTCACTGCTGCAGTGTTCCTGGTTTCCACATTTGGCTCCGTAGATGGAGCTTATCCAGAGATGTGATTCCAATCAGTGCTTTTGTGCTTCCTTGAGACCAATATCCTGTAAGTCAGGTGGGTACAGAGCAGTTCTCCAGACAGAGACACTAGGTGCTTCTGTTCTGTGCGTTCCTTTTGGATGTGACCCACTGAGTGTTTCTGTTTGCTCCTCTGTGAATGCGTGACCATACTCAACATTTCCTCTGAACTGAATGTCTGCACATCCCTGCCTTGGTCTGAATGGTATTTCTGTTTCCTGTTGTTCCTCCCTGTTCAAATCACAAAGTCCTAATTCTATAGCAGGATAGTCAAGTTCTCTCATAAGTAGACAGCATCATTATTCCAGTTTTATATTCAACCGCACTTTTCCAGGCACTCCAAAATCACTATGATTAGTGACGCAGCCCCTTCCTTTCTTACCGCTACCCTAAACATACAGATGATAAAATGGGCCTAGCAGTGACTTTCACACCACACAATCTTTTACAAACAAAGCAAAAGAAAACAGAAGTAAAATGCACAACAAGGATCCCAAAGTTAAGTAATGCTGGGTCCTAAGGATGACTTGGGGCTGCCACATCATGCATGGGGTGTATGGAAGGCAGCTGGAAGATATTCCACTAGCTCTCTGTAAGTTTGTTGAGTCAAAGCGCTACTTTGTCACAGAACAAGCGTGAAGTTGGTATTAATCAGATACACCAGTAAATGAAAGCACCCAAACTAACGATGGAGATTTTAACCTGCACACAATCTCATAACTAATATCCACTTCCAATTCTTATGTGGAGGTTCAGAACACACATACCATGTTTAGAAGCACTACTGATGGGGGTTACACATGAACGAGCACATCATAATTTAAGTTTTTGTGAAAAATCATAATAAACTGCACACAAATCTATAAATGCAGAGAAATAACATCTCTGTTTGTATTTCACTAGAAACTAAGACTATAAAGATGGCCTGGATAATACATACACTAAGTGACATAAGAAGGCAAACCACTTTGGCTTTATGCACTGAAGTCTGAGGGCTATCTTCCTTTTCTTCCTCTTTCTCACCTTCTCTTGTACTATGGATCGAACCCAGGGGCCTTGCACGTGCTAGGCAGGTGCTCGACACTGAGCTTGACCCTTAGTCCATCTTGTCTGAATTATTGACCTGAAAATCTTATTTCTCCAGAATGCTGAGATGTCAGCTGCATATCATTAAGCATGGCTTTCATGTGGCTTCCTCCGCACTCTCTCTGTCTTCTCTTCCTGCCCCTCTCCTCCTCTACTTCCTACATTTCTGGCGTTGAACTCTCTATATTGCTGAGAACGACCTTGAACCTCTAATTTTACTGCCTTCCCCACCCCAACAAATCTTTGGGATTATAGGTTTGGAATACTACCAATTTGTGTGCTGGTGTGCTACCACTGAGCCTCAGCACTAGCCTTCACTCTTCCTCATTACGGCGTAGGTAAACCTAGAATGGTTTCAATGACACAGAAATACATGATACAAATGAACAAACACTCCATTAGCTACAACACCAACTGTGGGAACTGGTGTTTCTCTGACTCTTTGCCTGCTCTTGAGACTCTTTTCTTCCTATTAGGTTGTCTTGTGCAGCCTCCGTATGAGGGCTTTTGCCTTGTCTTATTGTTGTGTCTTGTTTGCCTGTTGTCTCATGGAGGTCTGCTGTTTTATGAGGAGGAAATGGAGGGGGTGGCTCTAGGGGAGAAAGGAGGGTAGGAAGATATGGAAGGAATGGAGGAAGCGGAAACTGTGGTCAGAATCTGTTTACAATAAAAATAATACAATTCAACACTAAATTAATTTTCTTAAAAAGAACTAATCCTCTGTGCTGGGAAAAATCACGAGATGAGATTTGGAGAAGGAAGCACAGATTAATAAGCCTAACAAGTAGAAGCTTTCATCATCCAGGACTTTCTGCACCCACTCAAGTGGAGGCTGCTGGAAGGAGGAGGTTGGGAGCTTGTGGCCACCACAGACGTGAAGGCTTAGTGAGTCACTCACTCTTCCAGTGAGGGACTGAAAGTGATTCACTCAGGATAAGACAGTAAATCACACACCCTGGTCTTCCTAGGAGTTCAAGCTCTCAAAATGGCCCAAGATAGAGTTCATTCATAATATCCCTAGGAGAAATTTTATTTCCCGTGTATCAGGAATGGAGTTCTTATCATTATACACAAAACTTATCAGTATAATAGTACTAATATTGCTTAATAACATGGAGTGAGATGAAACCATCTTTGTGATGGTGAGTCTTGATTTTCAACTTGAGGAGTGCGGGAATCAATGGAGACACACATTTCTGGATGGCTTTGTCAGTTCATTTTCAGGGGGCTTTACTCAGAGGAGAAGCCTGGTCCTAAGAAGGAGCACTGCTGTCCAATAGGTGGCCCCAACATAAAGATATTCAAAGAAAAGCAACATTGTTTGCCTGTCTGCGATTCTTCCTGAATGAATGTCTGTTGCCACTGCTACTGCTGCTTCCATCTTTCTCAGACATCAGATTCCAGCTTTCACCACGTTGCATACCAGACTCTGTAGGAATCTCCCAGGCCTCCAGACACTGCTGAGGCACTGATACAACGCATGGAACAGGCACCAAGTTCTCTGCCTTTCCACAGGCATTGTTGAACTACCCAGCTCCTATCATTTATGCAAATCATTTATAATATGTATTCATTCATTCTATCTGTTCTGTTCCTCTAGTGAACTTTGCTTAATAAAGTCATAATAAAAATATAACATCTAGCGATATGATATTTTAAAATCACAGTATTGTTTATTTAGTATAGTGACTAGTGAATTATTAATTCAATAACATTCATATATTAGTTAATAATAGTACTATATTAACACTTAACAGCCATCCTACATATGAAAATCTTGTATACTATTGACTAGCTCAAGGTTTCTATTCAAGAATTGGCATTCAAGGTTACTAAGTGAATAGATGCAGAAAAATGCATCCTTTTAGTGTTACATTCTCTTTTGATATTTTTAATTTGTTCATATCTACTGAAGTATGTGAAGCTCAGAAAGTAACATAACAATTGTATGAGTGTTCTCAGCAACAATGGACCAACTCTCTCACAAAACTGGTTCCGTTCATGAAATGAATCTACTCTCCCATGGATTTTTTCTCTTTTTCAATATTATATTTGATGCTGGAATGGTGGGATTAATTTTAGACCTTCAGTTTAAGCATCTACATTAATTAACTCATTAATTTATCCCCCAAATTTCTTTTGATTTGTTGGCCAGGGTTACCCAAATTTGTTGAGGTGACTTTTTACTCACTGTGTAAAGATTGTCCTTGTATTATTCAAATGCTGATTTCTATAACCAGAGAGTTGAATACAAGCCAGATTTTGATATTGTGATTTTTATTAAGCATCTCCTGCCTCAGATTTCTGTAAACACTGTTATCCATCACCTTCTGACTGACTGAATAAAGACCTGGATGGCTAGTAGCTGAAGCAAGAGAGGAAGTCAAGACTTTTGGCAGAGATAGGGACAGACTCCGGGAAAGAAGCAGAAGGTGAGATTCAGTTATGAGACAAAGAAGTTGGATGTGTGCAACTGAGGAGAGGCAAAGAGCCACGTGGCAGAACATAGACTAAACCTAGGTTTTAAGAGCTCATTGAGAAAAACAGCAAGCTAAAGCCTAAAGCTACTATAAATAATTATAAGTCTCCATGTCATTGTTCAGAACTGGGGTAAATATAGAAAGTCTGTACAGTTCCACATGATCCTCCCCAAACTTAGCCTATTGTTGTTGTCCTTGGTTGCGAGGCAGAAGGCATACCAGTATTGCTGATATGCACCATGCACTTCAGAAAGAGATGTTCCCCTTAGCAGGAACTGATGACTAGAATTTGTGATAATAGAAAGCACCATGCAAGATTCCAAGGAAGGGAGGCAACCAACAGTCCTACCCAGCTATGGTGCCTGTGAACCATGTTGAGAACCAGCATGAAATGGTAACCTGAGGGTGCAGTAGCAGCACACATACCTTGATGGTAGCCAACTCTCTAATTAGATTTTAATACCTACTTCACAAGAGGTAAACCATGCCTGTTATTGGAAACCTAGTAACTGCTCAGTGCTGGTGACATCATGGCTGTGAAGGAGAATTTGTAACCACTAATGTACTAAACCAGGCCAGTTCCTAACAACAATATATAAACATGTGTTCTTATACCCAGGAATAATCTCAATCTTCACCCCTCATCAAGGAAGCTTCTCTTTGCAATAGGTTGAGACTGCTATGTTTAAGCCCAACCAAACAATATGCAGAATTGTGAAAACCAGTTCCAATGGGTTTTCACAAAAATATCCCCAAGTCTTAAGACTGAGGGATCATTATAGCAGAGGGAACAGAATGACCGTAGGATCCAGAATATCAGGGAGTCTGCTGGGAGTGTGTCTCCTAAAAACATCATAAACATAAAGTCTTACCAACATGACTGTCCATTTGTGAGCTGGAAAGGATGGCACAAATGGACATGCCAAAGCAGACAGTAAAAAGCTCAAGAGGGCTCTCAACCCTATGCAAAAAACAAAAACAAAAAACAAAACACAACAACAACAACAACAACAACAACAACAACATCAAAACTGTATTCAAATAAGAAAAGCTGGGGGCAAAAGAGGTGGTCTTCCTGGTGCAGAGCATGCCAGCTTGTTGTCCAGTGCCAAACAGTCATCCATTGAAAACAAACATGCAAGTAATATTATAATGCACTGAAAAGACTATTTTCAGGAATGTATACTTATATCCACACACGTATCCACATGCAATACCAATTAATGAAAAATGAGGCAATGAATCTGAAGGAGAAAAGAGAGAAAGCTACATTGAAGGGTTAGAAAAGGTAAGGAAAAAATTTGTAATCTCAAAAATTAAAATGAGTTGATATATATATATATATATATATATATTTATATGCACTAATGAATAAAACAGATAAATAACTATCTACATGAAGCTCTTTCTAGCAGATGGAGACAGATAAGTGCTTCTTAAATAGTATAAAGTCTTGGATGTGTATACATGCTGTGCTGTGAACAATAAAAGATTAAGGTATTAGTGAGGTGAGATGTTCATACAGTTGGTGGACAGGATAAGCATAAAGTAAACTTCTCATGAATTCCTCAGTGAGAAGTGGGGACCAGAGGCAAGAGGGGATGAAGACATCATTTATGCCAAAACAGATACGGCAAAAATTATGTAGTTCTTGATGCATTATGTAAGTAGGTCTACCTGCATTTCGGGGAAGTTCAATCGTGACAGGGAAGGAAATAACACACTACATGTGAGTTCAAGTTATACAGCCTCATCAGCTGGAAGAATTAAGCTGTTAGAAACTGATGGGGAAAAGACTGTGGCCAGGGCTCCCTTCAGAGGCTTAACAGAAGTTCCATTTGAGTCATGTTAATTTTTAAAGCTATCAGATATCTAAGTGGAGCTATCTGAGTAAGCGATTGGACATATCAGTCAGTGGTGACGCTAGAGGTTTGGGCTATAGATGTCATGCAGATGACACTTGACGCCATCAAAACAGATGACTACCTAAAGGCAGTGAGTTCGATAAAAAAAAAAAAAAGGCAGGCTGTCTGTGGGCTGGCCATGGGATATTTCTCTACTAACTGAAAAAAAAAAAAAAGGAAGACAGAAAATTGAACAGTGTAGCCAGAGAGGACATTGTCTTGAACGTCAAGAAGTACTGGGAGTCCACACACCGTGTTTCCTGATAAGCAAGAGAGATGAAAACAGCACAGAGAGAGCAAGTGAGGACCACTGCCGACCCCGAGGTGTGGAGTGCGCAACATTACAGTACAGAGTCGGCACTTCTGTTTGATCAAGGTGTATTTTTCTAGGTGGGAGGTGGGAGCGGGGAGGAAAATGCAGACTGCTTCCTTCAGGAAAGGCCCTGGGTCCTCCTCTACCGGCAGCCATTTGTGGTCTAGAAGTTTGCATCCATCCCAAGCATCACAAGCTTCAAAGCTAATATTTCCCTGCACCTTGGTGTTTGAATGTTTGATCAGGAAACTGAACTGGTGAGCTTCTGCTTCAGGAGTTATGTTTCTGATGAGGGTAGCTTTATCCTATACTTACTGTTTTATTGAAAACTCTTTCTTGTCTTTTCTGTCTTATTTCTTATCATTCCTGGGGAAACAGTCAACTAACAGTGCTTATGGCACCAAGAATTAGGATCAATGTCCATACTTAGTATACCAGCTGCTGTTCAATATTCTATCCAATCCTTACATCCTGATCTCTTTCACCAGGGCGATATGAGAGATGGTGTCATGTGGCATGAGACTCTGCTACATGGAGGACTTTGTTTCATTAAGTTTCTCCCTGGTGGTTTTCCCAGGTTTGTTTGGTGGGATCTGTTCCAACTGAAGCCATGATGTTTCTCTGTAATAAACTCCGTGCCCACCCCCACAAATGATAATAGGAAACCTGTTTGTGACCACACCTCTTCCTGGGATAAACTTGTGATCACCCATCTGAATTTCTTGGAGGTTTCTGTTTCTACTTTTTTTGAAATCTTATCAGTCTTAGCCTGACTTTGGTATTTTTGGCATACCTCCAGTTCTCCATGATTTTCTACTGTTAGCAGGAATTTGATTTTTTTTGAACAGCTTTTCATTAACACAATCTCAAATTCAAAGTTGGCAAAAGATGTGATTTTTTTGAGAAAAAAATAGCTTTCCTAGTAAAAACGAAGTCTAGACTGGTTTTCTGACATATGTTACTGTATTTACAAAATAAACTGTTTTTGGAGATCAGTTTATAAATTCAACATAAGGTTTACTATTTCCTTTCAGTTCCTTTGAACTTTGAGTTTTCTTATATAGCTGACACAGGAAACCACATGAAATTTAATTGCTACATAGTTGTAGGGATAGACAGTGGGTCCTTTGTCTCTATATTGTATGGCTAATTGGAAATGTGACTTTGGGTTATAAAAACTAGGACTGAATTCTGATTCTGCAACTGACAAATTCTGTAATCTTGAAGGTCATATCTATTCCTGTAAATTTCTTTTTATCATCTGCCAAATAAGAATAAATATGAATGAGCCACAAGTTGATGCTTTTTAATTATTCAACAAAATGATTGGATGTCTGTTTGTATGCTGGGATCTACATCAAACACAGAAGACTTACCAGGCTAACTATGACCGGTTTCCTCAGAACATCACAAGTAAGTGTGTGAACCAATAAAAAGGATGTGATCATTTATGCAGTAAAAGATTATATTATAAATATAAAATTTTCTTATTCATAAAAAATTTTGGCTTCAGTCTATAAAACAATCCAAGATTCTTCATGCATATAAGGTTCTGTGAAATAAAATTAAGAATTAAAAACTGTGAGGTCTCATCAAGTGCCTCAGTTGCTTTGTGGGCATTAAAAACATAACAAATATAAACTGTCAGCTCCACTAGAAACTCTTTGAGTTAAGACGTCATAATGAAGCAAGGCTTTCTGTTTTCATGGGACTTGAGGCAAACCTCAAGGTCATCTTCAAATTATATGAGAAAGATTGTAATGTAATATTTAGTCTAGTGGGTTATATTTCCTTAACTTCTGAAAATAATAAGTGATTAGATACACTTTTACAATAAAGTGAAAAATATTCAGGAGACTGAGATCAAGAACTAAAGTTAAATCAAGATCAGATAAATAACTTCAATAGACCTATAACTCCCAAGGAAATATAAGAAGTCATTAAAAGTCTCTCAACCAAAAGAAACACACGCCAGATGGTTTCAGAGCAGAACTCTACCCAACTTTCAAAGAAGAGTCAATGCTAATACTTCTCAAATTATTTCATAAAATAGACACAAAAAGAATATTGCCAAACTCATTCTCTGAGGCCATAGTCACATTGATACCCAAACAACACAAAGATTCAACAAAGAAAGAGAATTACAGATCAATTTCTCTTACGAACATAGATGTAAAAATAATAAAAATAAAAATAATAAAGAACTGAATCTAAGAACATATCAAAACGATAATTAAGTGGGCTTCACTCCAGAGATTCAGGGATAGTTCAACGTGCAAAAACCAGTCAGTGTAATATACCATATAAACAAACTAAACAAACTGAAATAAAAGCATGATCATCTTACATTAGTGATGTCAACAAAAGCCTTTGATAAAATCCAACATCCCTTCATGATAAAAGTCTTGGAGAGATTAGGAATACAAAAGACTTATCTAAACATAATAAAAGCAATTTACACCAAGCTTATAGTCAACATCAAATTCAATAGAGAGAAAGTCAAAGCAATTCTACTAATATAAGGAACAAGACAAGGCTGTCCACTCTCTCCGTATCTATACAATATAGCTCTTGAAATTCAAGACAGAGAAATAAGACAACTGAAAAAGATCAAGGGGATACAAATTACAAAGAAAGAATTCAAAATATCTTTATTTGCAGATTATATGATAGCATACACAAGTGACCCCAAAGTTTCCACCAGGCAACACCTACAGCTGATAAATATACTCAGTGAAATATCTGGGTAAAAGTTTAACTCGAAAAGAAGAAAATGAAGAAGAAAGAAAAAGAAGAAGAAGAAGAAGAAGAAGAAGAAGAAGAAGAAGAAGAAGAAGAAGAAGAAGAAGAAGAAGAAGACACCAAGAGGACATGATCCACAGAATCAGCTAAGCAGGTATCAAGGGGCTCACAGAGGCTTAAGTGACAAAAACAGAGGCTGTTGAGTCTGCACTAGGTCCTCTGCATACATGCTGTAGTTGCTTAGCTTGGGTTGTTTGTGGGACTCCTAACACTTGGAGTGGGAGTACAGTGGTGCATGCCTCCCAGTACTAAGAGAGGCAGAGGCAGGTGTCTCGCTGTGAGTTCAAGGCCATCTTAGTCTACAAAGCAAGTTCAGGACAGTAAAGGCGACAGAGAGAAACCCTGTCTCCTAAAACTGAGAGAGAGAGAGGGGGGGGAGGGAGGGAGGGAGGGAGGGAGGGAGGGAGCCAGGAGAGGAGAGGAAAGGAGAGGAGAGAAGAGGAGAGGAGAGGAGAGGGGAGAAGAACATTGAAGAATAACCACTAAAGCAAACACAAACTGAGGTTAAACATGGAATGAAATATCTAGGAACTAAAGCAGAACCTCAGAGGTAAGCCTCACCAACAAAATATAAGAGACGGAAATGGAATCTCAGGCAGCAAAGATAGGACAGAAGAAATGGACAGCTCAGTGAAGGAAAGTATTACATTAAAAAAGCACATCCAGGCACAAAACATCCAGTAACACTATAAAAAGATCAAATCCACAAGAAATAGGGAAAGAAGGAGAAGAGACCCAGATCAAAGGCACAGAAAAATGTTTTCAAGAAAAATCATAGGAGAAAATTTGTCTAACCTAAAAAAGGAGGTGGCTATTAATATAAAAGAAGCATATAGGACAACAAATAGACTGGACCAGAAAAAATTCCTCATGGCATATAATAATCAAAACATTAAATATGTAGGTGCTCTGTCTGTCTGTCTGTCTGTCTGTCTGTCTGTCTCTCTGTATCTGTCTGTCTGTCTGTCTGTCTGTCTGTCTGTCTGTCTCTCTCTCTCTCTCTCTCTCTCTCTCTCTCTCTCTCTCTCTCACACACACACACACACACACACACACAGACCAGGATAGCTAAAACATTCTTGAATAATAACTGCTTGAGGTATCACCATCCCCGATTTCAAGTTATACTACAAGGGTATAATAATAATAATAATAATAATAATAATAATAATAATAATAATAATAATAATAATAATAATAATATAATAATAATAAAATAATAATAATAACAGTATGGTGTAGCATAAAAATAGAAACATTTATCAATGGAATCACATTTAAGGCCCACAAGTAAATCCACACACCTGTGAACACCTATTTTTTATAAATAGAAGTACACACTGAAGGGCAGTATCTCCAACAAGTGGTGCTCGTTAAAGAGATGAACATTTGTAGATGAAAGCAAAGAACTTCATACTTATCCCCTTGCACAAAGTTCAACTAGAACTGGTTATAAGACCTCAACATAAGGCCAGGCACGTTGAACATGATGGAAGAGGAAGTGGGGATAGTTTTGAACTCACTGACATAGGAAGTACTTTCTTAACATCAGTACTTCAGGGATATCATAAAACTACAAAGCCCATGCTCAGTGGCACACTTCCTCCTCCAGGGACACACCTTATAATCTTTATTTTTTTCAAACAGTTCCACTTCTCGGTAACTAAGTAACTTGGCCGCATGAACCTATGGGGGCCATTCTTGTTCAAACCACCACAGGCACTACGAACAGCCATTAGTAGTGGACATCACAGGCACCATGAACAGCCATTAGTAGTGGACACCACAGGCACCACGAACAGCCATTAGTAGTGGACACCACAGGCACCACGAACAGCCATTAGTAGTGGACATGAAACTGCAAAACTTCTGCATGGCAAAGGACACCATTGTTTGGGTAAAGAGACAGAATTCCAAATGGGAAAATATTTTTATTTTACCAAATACACATCTGTTAGAGGACCAATAACTAAAATATATAAAGAATTAAAAAAAACTGGACATCAAGAAAACAAATAACACAATTAAGAAATGGGCTACAAATCTAAGCAAAGAATTCTCAATAGAGGTAGCATAAAGGGCTGAGAATCACCTAAATGTTCAATACCCTAGTCATCAGGGAAATAAAAATCAAAACTACTTAAAGACTTCACCTTATACCAATCAGAGCATCCAATAGCAACAAAACACATGATAGCTCATGATGGTGAGGATGTGGGGTCAAGAGAATCTGCATCCATTGCTGGTGTGAGTTGGAAATGTGTATGGGCCCCATGGAAAGCAGTGTGGCAGCTTCTCAGGAGACTGAGAACAAATCAACTGCCACATACAATCTTACGATTCTTGAGTGTTTATGTAAAGGATTCTACATCCTACTACTGGGACACTTGCACAGACATATTTATGGCTGTTCTATTGATGATACCCAGAAACTTGAAACCAGCCTAAATCTCCACCAGCAGGGTAGTAGATTTAAAATGTGGGTACATTTAAATAATAAAGTATTATTCAAAAATAAGAAATGATGAAACTCATAGGTAACTTGATGGAGCTAGAAAAAAAATATTCTGATTCATTTAACCCAGACTCAAAATGGCAAATATGGTATGTTTTCACTTATATGTGGATACCGGACCTTAAGTCTCTGATAAGCAGGCTGTAATCCACATAACAACAGAGGTGAGTTATAGACTAAGTGACCCTGGGGAGTGGGCAAACCTAGGGAGGGGAAGAAGAATGGACAGTTGTGGGTGAACGAGGGAGCTGGAGCAGCAGGATGGAGCAGGGAGGGGATGGAGAGGGTGGTAAGAGAGGGAATGTGAGGAGGAACTGCTGGAACTGAGGGCCGTTAAGGGGTTGTGTGGAAACCTGACACCGCAGAAGCTCCCTAAAATACCTATGAAGCTGTAAGTGGAATAACCAAATAAAGGGGGAAATGGAGCCACAGCTGAACATCTCTTGTCACAAAATAAAGCCTCTGGTTATGGAAATGTGTTATATCTATTCAAGTTGTTGGCCACAAGGGTCCAATGGGAATCCACAAACAACCCTGGCTATTTTCAAAGCTATTTCTTCCTCTCCACAAACTGACCTTTGGTCCCTTTTGATGAAGACAAACCTGCACAACTCACTAAGTACAGAGAAGTTGAGACAGTGCCTGTTTAGAGCCTTCACCTCTATGGACAGGTGTTAGCGGTGCTGGAAGGTACCCTTCCTTCTCTCAAAGGAAACACCAACCCAGCTACAAACTCTTCAATCTACAAAGCGACCTACCTGCCTGCAAGATGTGCTGGTACAAAAGTGGCACAAAGCTTGTGAGAGCAACACACAGATTATCTAGTAAGATTTAAAGTCCACTTTATGAGAAGGAACACATACCTGATCCTGATTGGGTAGCCAAGAACCTGAGACTAAGCAGACCAGGGACCTACGGAAAAACTAAATACTGTTGTTCTGCTAAAAGGAAATAGCATCAAAATGACTCTCAACAACATTTACTTATCATCATAGGTCAATGTCTTGCTCACCCATTATCAGAGAAGCTTCCTTCTATAGTAGATGGGAATAAATGCAGATATTCATACCCAGACAAGGTGTAGAGAGCGAAAGACCCGGGAACACATGTCTCTAGTAGGATGTCTCCAGCAATTCCCTTCCTTACTGGCTCATGTGGCTTCCCTGTAGAAGAGGAGGTAAATAGGTTATGAGAGTCAGAAGGGATGGAGAAACACTAAGGAAATAAAACCTTCTAAAACATGGCAAGACAGATTCGCATGTGAAGTCACAGAGACTGTGGCTGCATGCCCAGGACGTACACAGATCTTGGCTTTATGGGGGTCCCATGATTGACATGGGAAGTGGACACAAGCCCACACTCCCAACTCAGCAGCTATCTACATTTGATAACCACTTGCAAATGCAGAATTAACTCTCTCCAATGAAGTCTACTTGGGTATATCAGCCATTCCTAAGGCCTGGTCCAGTGGGCATCAGAAGATGTCTAACACAGAATGAATTCAATGGTAATTTTGGAAGATTTATTGTCTCATGATGCTTTGGGTATTTTTTCTTAACCTGCATGTCTTTTACTTAGAGATAGTGGTTTCTAATTTTGTGTTTTTAAGAGAACTCTGTATATGCCAATATGTGTATCTCTGGGTCTATATTTGTTTTTTAATGCTTTTTATTGGGTTCTCCATTCTTTGTTGATTTGTTTGTTTTATCCTATTTAGATCTGCTTATTATTGTCTATTTTCTTCTCTCTCTCTCTCTCTCTCTCTCTCTCTCTCTCTCTCTCTCTCTCTCCTTTCTCTCTGTTTCTCTCTCTCTCTCTCTTTCTTTCTATGCCTGTATATTTTCTGTGTGAGAAAGAAAGAAAGGATGTGAATTGAGGCGAGTGAGAATATGGGAAGAATTTGGGAGTAGCTGGAGGAGGGGCAACCATAATCAGAATATACTATATGAAAAAAATCAATTTTCAATAAAAAGAGAAGCATCCAGAACACCAAATAGAAAGGACCAGAAAAGAAACTCCTCGTGGCATATGTTAACCAAAATACAAAGTGTACAACACAAAGAAAGAAGTCTTAAATCTGCAAGGGAAGAAAGACCAAGTCACATATGCTTGAAGGCCTATTAGGAAAACAGCTGACTTCAGTGAAGCCTCTAAAAGGCAGAAGAGCCTGGAAAAATGTTCTACAAGTTCTCAGAGACCATGGATGCCACCCCAGGCTACTATATCCAGCAAATCTTTCAATCATAATCTATGAAGAAAGCAAAACATTGCACGATAGTCCTAAATTTAGGACTCAAGCTCTAGGGAAGTGACTAGAAGGTAAATGTGAGCCTAAAGAGATTAACTATACCAAAGAGGGCAAAGGAAATGAACAATCCAAGAACAGTAAACCAATAAAGGGGGGAAATAACAACACCACTGCAACAATCTAACGGGAATAAATAGACATTGATAATTAATAACTCTCAATTTTAATTGTCTCAATACTCCCTTAAAAATCATAGAGTAAAAGACCGAATTAAAAAACAGGATCCACCTTTCTGCAGCATTTAAGAAATATGACTTCATCATCAATTATAAATAGACATCACCTCAGGGTAAAAAGATGGATAAGATGTATAAAGGATCCAAGTAAATGGATTCAAGAAGCAATAAGGTATATTTATGTTAATACGTGACAACTGCCTTAAAATCTAAACTAATCCAAAGACATAGGAGATATTTTTCCACTCATTAGTGGAAAAATTTACCAAGAGAATATATACACGTGTGTGTGTGTGTGTGTGTGTGTGTGTGTGTGTGTGTGTGTGTGTGTGTGTGTGTGTGTGTGTGTAATTTTAAACATTAATGCACCAAATGCAGAGGCACTGAAGCTCATAAAAATGCTAATGCAGTTAAAGCCATGTATTGATGCTCACACAATGATAGTGGGTGATTTTAATGCCCCAATCTAATACACAACTTGAAAACATTCCACCAAAATATACTTTCTTCTCAGAAGCTCCTGGAACTTTGTCCAAAAGTTTCCATGTATTAAGATTAAAAACCAGTCTCATGCATGTAAAAACCTTGAAATTACACACTAAGTTCCATGTGACCTCGGTGTTTTAAAACCGTAGGTCAACAACTAAAATAGCAGAAGGCATACAAGATTATATTCACCAATGATTCAAATTTCATCAAGACAAAAATCAATGAGGAAATTAAAAACATTTTAGGGTTGAATGAAAATGAGAACGCAACACATTCGAACCTATGGGACACAACAAAGCCAGCTCTAATGGGGCATTTATAGCACTGACTTCCTACATTAAAAACAAAATAAAACAACAACAAGCTGGAGAGGTTTCATATCGGCTACTTGACAGCACACCCCAAAACATAGATTTGTAGCAGCCAACCCTAAGCACTGTAGCTTTTGCCAGCCCCAAATGAACTGCTCCATCCCAGTCATTGGAGTGCACAGGTTCCCTAAATAAATTTAATGTGGAGCCAGGCATCCCTTATGACCCTTTGATACTTTGCTCTGGAATGCCTGGGAGATGCTAATGGCCTGCAGGTGAGACAAGAGTAGGATAGTGGGCTGTGAGGTACTAACTGTTGCCTTCACCTCTGTAAAACCTGCCTATGGCTATGGGAAAGAGATGAAATGCTCTTGTTATTACTATATAGCAGGAAAGGAAGAAATGACGGAGGGAAACACAACAATTTTCCTGCTAATCTGTGGTTTACATGAATAGCTGTAATGCACACATTTCGGATATCAGCCTTAAAATGTCACCTTAACACCCTTTCTGTAGGGCATGCTGTTTGGCTTTAAGACTGCTGCCCTTCTGCTAGGAGTAAGAATAAACTCATTTAATCTAAATTTGAGTTGAGTCTAAGTTTTTGGTTTCTCAGTGGATTCAAAACCACAACAAAAACTTTTAGAAAAACAACAAGATAAGATACCCCAAAAGAGTAGATCAAAAGAAATGATCAACTACAAAGTTGAAATTAATGAAATAAAAATATAAAATGATACAAAGTATCAATGAAACAAAGAATTGGTTCATTGAGAAAATCAAGAAGATTGACAAGTTCTTAGACAAATTAACCAAACGAAAGAGAAAAGATTAAAATGAATAAAATTAAAGGTGAAAAGGGAGACATTACAATAGAAGCCAAGGATATTTTAAAAATCATAAGGACATGCTTTCAAAGTATTTATTGCATTAAATAGGAGCACCTGAAAGCAATGGATAAATCTTTTAATATATATAGCCTATAGTAAATCCCAGGGTCAAATGAATTAAGTTCAGAATTCTGGCAGACATTCAATGAAGAATTAATGCTAACACTCCTCAGAATACTTTGCAAAGTATATTCCCTAATTCTTTTTATGAAACTACATTTACCCTGATACCAAACCACACAAACATTCAACACAAAAGGCCAATATACCTTATAAACTCAGTTTCAGAAATTCTCAACAAATTCTTCCAAACTGAGTTTAAGAATACATAAAAGCTCCAGTGATCTACAAAATATGGCATTTAAACATGTTTTTAAATTATTTTAAAGATTCATTGACAGTGACACAGGTTAACTCCTGGTAATACTCACCCTACCTCAAAGAAGATGATGAGCAACAAAGAATCTCCTTATGGGGATGGCTTCAAATGTGGCAAACAAGCCACTGGGAAAATGTCCTTGTTTCTACCACAGACAGAATTCTGTCTAAAAATGGGAAAGCTTGAATGCAGGCAGAGTTGATGGCCAAACTCTGCCAATAGTTTCTGCCTCACAATATTTCTGTCAGATATATTGGCCCAGAAGATGATGCTCCCACAATATAGACAGTTTTGGGTGAATGTTCAGGCAATAAACTGTCTCCATCATCTCATTTTGGAAGCTGCTAACCTGCACTCCTTGTATACTAAGGTAATTAAGTTTATTCCTTCTCAAGTCTCTCATGGGGTTGAAGACCAGATAGTTTAGTTTTACAATTACGCTTAGTTGTTTAGGGGTTAAGATTTTTTATTTTTAGGTCTAGGTAGATGTTTTAAGTTGATAATGATGAGATATGATAGATATTGATTTACAATCAGAATTTTAGGTGCACCAAGGTAGGAAAGATGTTTTCTTCAAGGTTGCCAAATACAAATTGCCAAGACACTAAGAATATAATATTTATATAAGTTCTGATTGTTTTGTGGCTCTTCTTGCTGTAGGTAGTTTATTGTATATATGTGTAATAATATAAATTTATATGCAAAAACAATGTATACAAAAAGAACTCAAAGAAAGAATATCCCCTATACTCATATTAGCTTCATCCCAGGGATGCACTGACCTTTCAACTTAAGTAAATAAATAAACAAAACCTGTAAGCTCTACCACCTCCTTCTAGATTTTGGCTGAACCTCTCTTGCTTGTGTCTACCCACAGAACTCTTTACACTCCTTAACATCACCCAACACATACACAAAAATCCCAGGCCCTCCTCCAATATCTAGCCTGGTGAATATCCGTGACCTCCTTATCCACATCTTTGTCAGAGTTTACTCTCTCTGGCTCTCTCTACCAGTGTGCCAGTCAATTCCTGCTTTCTCTACTGTTCACTTCAGAGGACCTCTTGACTTGGGCTACTTTCTCCTCTTCCTATTCATCAAACCACAAAATGTTTCCCATCACATCCAACCTTTCTACTCAGACCTATCTACATTCCCAGGGTGGAACATGAAATCCATCCTGCACACCAGCCCAGTCGCTTCTCTCCAAATGGCTTCATTAAACTCAAGCCATTCCCAATTTCTTTATTCAGCCTGCCTCCACATCTTATTTTTCTTTTACTATGTCTCATCCACAATACACTCACAACTAACAAAGGAAATCCACATGCTCAGATCTCATTGCAGGAATATCAACAATATGAAAGGTCAAGCCAGTATCTTCCCCTCAAAATCTACTAGTCCTATAGAAATGCTTGCCAGTGATAATTACCTAATGGAACCCCAGAACTCAGAAATGAAAACACCAAACTTAAATCTCCTCAAGGAATTCGAGGAGACTAAAAAAGAAGCAAAGAAAAAGCTTTAGGAAATCAAGGAGAAAGAGCTTAAAGGGAATAAGTGCTTGAGTGATGCCCAAGAAATGTCAAAGATGTGATAGAAATGATTTGAAGGCAATCCAAGATTTGAGAATGTAATTCAATTAGGAGATAGAAACATTGAAGAAAACCCAAGCTGAAATGAGATGGAACTGAAAAAAAAAATAGTCAAAGTAGAAAACTTAAAGGAAAATCTTATATGTAGAATAAATAGAGGATCTAGACCAAATAAACAAGGAACATGGAATTAAAAACAAACAAAACAAAACAAAACAGGGGCATCCTGAAAATAACACCAATTGCTCAGGCTCTAAGATTAACAAATAATAAGCGAGATTTAATAAAACTGAAAAGCTTCTGTAAAGCAAAGGAAAGTGTCGTTAAAACAAAATGACAGCCTACAGACTGGGAAAAGATCTTCACCAACCCTACATCTGAAAGAGGGCTAATATCCAATTTATGTAAAGAACCTAATAAATTAAACACCAACAAACAAAATAATCTGACTAAAATTGGGGTATAGAGATAAACAGAGAATCCTCAACGGAGGAATACTGAATGGTTAAGAAGCACTTAAAGAAATGCTCTAATGCAAGAAATTGAAGATTATCAGAAGATGGGAAAATCTCCCATGCTAATGGATCAGAAGGATCAACATAGTAGAAATGGCCATCTTACCAAAAGCCATCTACAGATTCAATGCAATTCTCATCAAAATTCCTTCTGAAAATTTTACAGATCTTGAAAGATAAATTCTTTACTTCATATGGAAAAACAAAGGTCCCAGAGTAGCTAAAACAATCCTGTACAATAACAAACCTTCTGGAAGAATCTCTGTCCTGGTTCTCAAGCTATACTACAGAACAACAGTAAGAAAAGCAGCATGGTCCTGGTACAGAAATAGGCTGGTTCATCAGTAAAATTGAGTTGAAGATCTCTTGATCTTCAATAAACCCACACACCTATGGACATTTGAATTTTGACAAAGAAGCCAAACCCATAAAATGGAAAAAAGATAACATCTTGAATAAATGGTGCTGGTCTAATTGGATGTTTACATATATAAAAATATAAATAGACCAGTATTTATCACCCTGCACAAAGCTAAAGTCCAAAAGGATTAAAGACCTCAACCTAAAACGAGACACACTAAATCTGTTAGAAGAAAAAGTGGGAAAGAACCTTCAACTCATTGGCACAGGAGACAACTTCCTGAACAAAACACCAACAGCTCAAACTCTAAGAACAACAATTAATAAATGGGATCTCATGAAACTAAAAAGATTCTGTAAGGCAAAAGACACTGTCAACAGAACAAAATGACAGCCTACAGACTGGAAAAAGATCTTCACCAACCCTACATCTGACAAAGTGCTAATATCCAAAATATATAAAGAACTCAAGAAATAAAACACCACCAAACCAAATAAACCAATTAAAAATGAGGTACAGATCTAAACAGAGAATTCTCTGCAAAGGAATATCAAATGGCTGAGAAATACTGAAAGAAATGCTCAACATCCCTAGTCATCAGAGAAATCAAGTCAAAACGACTCTGAGATTCCATCTTACACCTATCAGAATGGCTAAGATAAAAAACCCAAGTGACATCACATGTTGTTGAGGATGTGGAGAAAGGGGAACAATCTTCCATTGCTGGTAGGAGTGCAAACTTGTACAACCATTTTGGAAATAAATCTGGTGCTTTTTCAGAAAATCAGGAACAGCTCTACCTGAAGACTTGGCTATATCACTCCTGGTCATAATCCCAAAAGATGATCCACTATACAACAAAGACATTTTCTCAACTCTGTTCATAGTGGTGCTGTTTGTAATAGCCAGAAACTAGAAAAAAAAAACCCAGATGTCCCTTAACCAAAGAATGGATAAAGAATGGTACATCTACACAATAGACAAGGAAATCTTGAAATTAGCAGGCAAATGGGTGGAGCTGGAAAACATCATCCTGCGTGAAGTAACCCAGACCCAGAAGGACACACATGTTATATATTCACTTATAAGCAGATGTTAGCCATGTAATACAGCATAACCATATTATAATCCACAGACCTAAAGAAGTTAAGTAACAAATGTGTATGTTCCTGCATTTGGAGCATAGATATTCAGAACTGAGACATCATCTTGGCATATTTTTCCTTTGATGAAGATGTATTAAAACTTAACCACACATTGGACCTCACATATTAACAGTGGGAGAATTCAACACCCCACTCTCACCAATAAATAGATCATCAAGACAGAAACTAAATGGAGAAACAAGGAAATTAATAAACATCATGAAACAAATGGACCTAACTGATTATCTACAGAAAATTTCACTCAAACACAAATGATTACACCTTCTTTTTAGCACCTCACGGAATTTTCTCCAAAATTGACCACATGCTCGGCCACAAAGCAAATCTCAACAGATACAAGAAAATCAAAATAATCCCTTGCATCTTATCAGACCACCATGGATTAAAGATGGAACGCAACAAGCAAAGAAATAACTGAAAGCCTACAATGCCATGGAAACTGAACAACTCCTTACTCAATGACATCTGGGTAAGGGACAAAATAAAAAGAGAAATAAAAAACTTCCTAGATTTCAACGAAACAGAAGGCACAATATACTCAAACCTGTGGGACACAATGAAAGCAGTGCTAAGAGGAAAGCTCATAGCACTAAATGCCTTTATAAAGAAACTGGAGAGATCCCATACTAGCAACTTAACAGCACACCTGAAAGTTCTAGAACAAAAGGAAGCACCCTCATACTGTACTAGCAGTTTGGTAACCATCTTCTAATTTTTCCTAATAGGATATTGGGTCACAGAGAAGTTAGTGTAACTAAAACTATACAGACAATAAGGTTATTTAGGGGTTGAATTGAACACATTATTTTCCTTATTTTCTGTGTGATTTAACAATGTAAAAAGTAAAGGCCAGAGAAATAGATGGTTACAAGATGAATAGTTCGACAGGAATCCTTATGGTCAATTATAATCAGGCCCAGATGGTTAGCGCTCTGAGCTACTGGAGACCCCATTTAATGCCCCAGTTACTTACCACCATACAATTAGGATAGCCATCCACCAGCACTTAATAAAGAAAGCATAATTTGGTGGAAAGAACATGGGCTTTGAAATCTGTCCTGGAATCACTTTTCAGCTTTGCCACTTGCTTGCTGATCACGAGCTGCTGAACGAGGAAGATTTAACATCTCTGCATTTCCATTTATGTGTGTGCAAAATGTGAGCAATAACAGACACCTTATGAGGGCAGGTGAAATACTGAACAAGAGGGCCTGTGACTGTTCCTCATGAAGTTGGTACCTACCAGACAGTGAACAAATACTAGCTGAATAGGCACTTCAGTTTGCCGTGGATTGACTCGGGAACACCCCCATGGCCTCATGTTTTGGGTACTTGCTCTACAGCTGGTAGCAGGGACTGGGGGATGTCATGCTACCTTTGGGACATGAAGACCAGCTAGTACAGATAAATCAGTAGGGGTGGGCCTTTGAGAGACGTATCAATTCTGTTCTTCCAGTTCTGTGATTGCAGGTCACAACCATGTAGCAAGCTACCTCTGTCAACCTCTGTGGAGGAAGCCCCTCTGTCTTGGTAAGACTGGCTAAACCTTCTGATCAGGCAAACTGGTATTTTATATCTTCAGTTGTTTTTCTTAGGAAATTCTTCAGCAATAAGAAATGTAACTAGCAAAGGGTACATACTGGTATAAAAAGAAATCTTTCCCTCCCATGATCTGAATGTGTTGGAAACTAAATTCTCAGTAAACAGGTGTTGAATACCAGCCAGCCTTTGGGAGAGGCAGACCTCACTGCTTTAATTTGGTTACAGAAGGGTCTCATGGGACTGTTGCTATCCATCCTTTCTTTTCTGTTTCAGCACTTTGAGGATGGGGTACCATTACTCTCATCAGACACCTTGATGTTGGACTTCTCAGTCTCTAAAATTGTGGGAAAATTTTAAATATACCCAATTGTAGATGTTTGTCATAACAGCCCACAGTAGACTAATACTGTCTAATACCATCTGCCAGTTACTTGATAAGTCACAGACAAAGGACAGCAAGGTCACCAAGGTCAATACTAAGTCAGGTAAAGCCAGAGAAGATTCTGGAGGAGAAGAGTGAGATACTCATTATTTAGGAGGTCATGCTGAGCTTGCCTTGAAAAAGAAACAAAGAAACAAGATCCAACACACACCAATTGGACAGAGGCCTGCCAGAGAGGAGGTATAATCCCATGGAGAAGTATGTATAAGACCACTAGCCAATTACAGCAAGGTAGAGATAACACTGGGGAGCTTATGTCCTGTGCTTTGTGCATTGGCATTGACAGAACCATTAATGTATTTGAACCTTTCCTCATCTTGGAGGAGAAGACAAATTTTATCACTAAAGACTAAACAAAGATGAGATAGAAAACAGAGAGATGAAACGATAAGACTAAGGATATCTGGAAATGATTTGAAGCTTTCTGTGGCAAGAAATTTTGGGATTGTTATTCTATGAGCAGGGAAAATCTCAAAGGCTTATGACCAAAGCCTAGGAACCAAATAATAGCTATGAAGACAGTATGGCCATAGGTGGAAGTCTATTTGTCAGACAGGGTGGTGTTGTAGTCTCTACCCTTTCTGTGCCCACTGTCAAAGTAAGTTTTGGAGTGAAGAGAGTTTTGCCCTTTTTCCACTTTGGAGAAAGCCTTCTTAATCAGGGAAATGGAGTTATTATCACTCTGGCAGCCTTTTGTAGTGTGTATTTTAAATTGCTAATTCAATTTATTTCTGGATAAAATATCAGTATAAATCAAACCTGTTCACAAAACTGACAGCTCCATGGAAGAGATGTTGGGGAAAAATGATCATATGCATGACTAAGCTTTATTTTAATTTAAACAAGTGTTCTGATTAAATCACAAAGGCAATGATGGCATCATGGGGACACTATAGCTTACTGAGTTTGGCCAGATTCATCTCTACAGATAGTATATCCACAATGAAGTATTGAGCTTTGTGGAAACATTGAGCTCCTAGAGTAGGTTGGATCTGAATTTAAAGTTTGAAATTTGTGAATGTAAAGCTCAACAGGGTGAGGACGTCTTGGCCACCATTTTGAATTCCATCTAGGGACTTATCTGAGACAGGATTAGGACTATACATATACCTATATATCATCATCATTGATACTTTCAATTGGGAACTCAAGCTATCACATGTAACAACCAAAAACCATTGGGAGAGTGAGTTCATCTTAGGATATTTCAGCAGTAGAGAATGTGATATGTAACAATGAACACAAGTGATATGACTTCCAGGATGGGATGGCTTATGTACTTACTCCATGGATGAAGACACTCAACTGGCCTTTTCTTCTGAAGTGAAGCATACTTTGGTGAGTTGGACCAATGTCTGGGACCCTGAGACAACTACTCTTTAGGCTTACATCACTTGAACAGATTGATAAGGGCATTTTGCATATAGATTCTCAATAGTAGAAAGTATATTTTCATATGTGGTAGACCTCTGAGCCATATTATTCTTAATTAGTAGTTATTGAAGATAATGCATGCCTACCTCATGGACACACTATAAAATTATTATTTTTCTATCTACCTTGACAATATATTAAAAACAGGATATACTTTATGTGTAACTCTGTACATGTACATATGTGTCTCTGTAAGTGTGAATATGAGAGGACATCGTCTCCATTCTGACAAGAAGTATCACAGACCCTGGAACTGGAGTTACAGCCAGTTGTGAGCCACCCAACGTGGGCACTGGGAACTGAACTCAACCGTTCAGGAAGAGCAAATGGTAATCTTAGCCACTGATCTATCTCTATAGCCTCATGCGATATTGTTTTCATCATTTTATTTCTGTCACAAATTCTATTGATTGTTCTTAAAGCCAAGCTATTCCCACTTGAAGATGAGGAAACAGACGTAAAGGTTTTGGGTGCAAGTTCACAGTCACATGTTAACTTAGTTGAGTTTACATCCACAGAGATCTTCAAAGCTACTATATTTTGATAGGTGAATTCCATATGATTTGTTTGAGTAAATTAGTGGGCAAAAAACCAGTTATACTTGGTTTTAACTTTCCTTCAGTCTCAAGATGCTCTTTTAGCTCCCAGTATGAAGATATTAAAATCAAGAAATCTGGCTTTGGTTCAGTGACTAAAAGCATGCAGTCTGGAACGGGAAGACTCTTGTTCAACTATTCAGAAGTGCACATCAGTCTTCCAAGAGCAAGGACATCCTTTTGATTGATTGTGTATTCTCCTATCCACAGAAAGAAAAAGAAAAGAAGTAAAATATAACAAAAAGGCCAAGGTAAAGAGGCTACAGATTTAATGCTTATAATAGCAGCAACAAGCATTTGTTCTGTGCCAGCTACATAACAGGGAGTACACTGTGTGCTTTACATATATTATTTTGCAATGGCTCTCTAAGGGTTTACTGATGCCTTCAAGATTATATGTATACAGACTACTTAAAATTCTCAATTGCCTTCCCTACCCACTTAGAAAGCACCACATTTCTTTCTGTGGCTCACAGGGCCTTCTATGACCAGTTCAACAGTCATAAATTGACTGTAAGAAGCACAACGTAGGGAAGGCGAATCATACATGTCATCTCTGCACTACTGCAGATATGAAGATACCCTAAAGAATCACACCAGAATCTCACACTATGCCTTCTTTACCTTATGGAAAAGGCTGCCTTGGTTCAGGCTCTAAAAAGTCTAGGAAAAATAGAGCATTTCTGTAGATAGGTATTTCCTAAGATCTAAGGCATGAGAAGGATACATCACTGCCTTGAAATGCTGGAGATACAGAAAAATGTATTCTTCCTCAAGAGGGTTTTTGTTTTTGTTTTTATAGTTTTGTTTGTTTGTTTGTGATCAGTGCCTTAAAGAGGCCATTTGCTAATTGGCATTATGAACAAAGCTAGTTTGGAACCTAATTCAAGTTTTTGTTTTTGTTTTGCTTTTCAAGGCCTGGGGGAGAAGGGAGCATGAAAGATAGAAAGATAGGGTCTGAAAAGATTGCTTAGCAATTAAGAGCACTGGTTACTCCACTAGAGGGCCAGGGTTCAATTCCTAGGACCCACATGGTGGCTTACAACCCTATGAAACTCCAATTCTAGGGAATTTGTTGACCTCTCCTGGTCTCCACAGGCACCAAGCATGTAAGTTATACACAGACATATATGCAGTCAAAACATCTATACACATAAAACATCAAATTAATAAAAGAAGGATAGATAGAGTGGGCTGAACTCGTCATTCTGGAAGCATGCCTACCGAAAGCTCCTAGACAGGAAGAGTGCAGAGCTTCTGCAGGCTGCCAGGCATGAGACCTATGCTATGAGCAGGACACGTGCCTGGCCATTGTCAGTCCTGGGGACGGCCTTCCGCCAGCTGTCTAGCTCTCTGCTATGCCCACTCCTGACAGGTAGGAAACAAATCTGCTTTAACAGTCTGCTAAATATTTAGTTTTTATCTAGCTTAAAGGCACTTTTGGACCTGGGAGTGCTAGTGGCCAGTGACCCTTTCAAATCAGCATCATTTGTCATATCAAATTAGCCTTGTTATCAACTGCAAGTCAGTGACATTCATCTTTCTGGTGCTTTAAACAAGTCTGAAGTAAAGTTATCCTATGGCATGAAGCTTGCTGTGGTACACGAGTCACTTCCTCAGTGAGGCAGTTGTCAGAGAAACAGGGGACTTGCTGCAAGGTAAATGTTGTTGGGTCACTTGAAATGTATGCAGATTTGACATTTCCCTTCTGATTAGCATGTCTACACATTAAAGCTTTTGTGTGTCACATTTTGTAGTTCAGATGCCAGGGTAATGTCAGTGGACATGAAAGAAAAACTTTATTTTGCTAGGGATGAGGAAAATGGGAGGCCCAAGATGGGGATCTTATTTGCAGTGATTCATGGACTCTGTACAGGCTCTTGCAGAATAAGAAAAGGATGCTTCAAAGAAAGTAATATCAACTTCTATACTTTAAATACGTATCCCCTGATTTAATCTTTGTATAGATTATGATCCTCTATGAATGAATAGGGCAAGCAGAGGAGCAGGAATAAAGGCCCACAGGAAAGGGGTTGAGTTAGGATATCTGTCTATAATCCACAGTGCCCTGGAGCAAGTGGCCTCCATGGCATGAAATGTTCAACCAAACCCTGACAGTATCCTGACTCTGTCATTGACTTGTAAATAGAGAGTTATAAGTCCAGAGTATTTTCTTTTTTAATTTAAAAAATTTTAATTTGTTCATTTTACATCCTGATTTTTAGTCCCCTCCCACATCTCCTCCCAGTCCACCATCCTTCCTTCATCCTCCCTCTCCCGTACCCTAGTCTTCAGAAAGGGGCAGCCCTCATCCCCTAACATCTGACCTCAACCTATCAAGTCTCATCTGGGCTGCGTGCATCCTCTTCTTCTGTGACCGGGCCACACCTGCCAGGGAGAAGAGATCAATGAGTATGGACCAGAGTCCATGTCAGAAGTAGCCCTTACTCCCCATATGATGGCACCAACAAAGGGACTGTGCTGCCTATCGACTACATCTGAGCAGGAGGTCTAGATCTTCACCATGCATGGTCCTTGGTTGGTGCATCAGTCTCTGTAGCACCCCTCCCCAACCTTTATTTGTTGGTTCCATTGGTCTCCTTCATCCAATTCATTTTTCTCATGAACAAGACTAGTCAATCTCCTTTGGAACACTCCAGGGATCAAGAACTCACCAATGAACCATCTGTATTTAGTCATATGCCAAAAATACTTGTAGAATTAAATCCTGTGGTAGTAGGCTGAAGAGATGGTTCTTTACACCACACTAGATCAAGACACTATTTTTTCTCTCTGGGACTATATTAAGGATTATATATCGTATTCTAATTGGATATTTTAAAGCTCTACCAAGATATAATATATTCTGTACACGACAGTCCTCTAGATCTTCCTAAAACTATGTCGAGTCAATTCTTTGCTTAATCCCAGATGATGCCCTATTGCACTTGGAAGCCCAGCAAACTTCTTACTGTGCCCTGTAAATTGACATTTGAGTCTGTTGCATATGTCTCTGTGAGTCTGAGAACATCATTCTTCTACGTGTAATTTTTTCCTTAAATTACATGCCTTCCTTCATCTCTTAAAACTACACTTAATCATTTCCCACAGACTTGGCGCTATCTGGTACTGAAACCAGAGCAAGGCATTATTCTGGAAACATCTTTGAAGCTAGTTACACCCTCTCGTATAAGACTCAGCTCAGAAAATCCATCCTGAATTACCCCATCAGCACTAACTAATTTAAAGCAATGAATTGCTTTCACTGCACTGACTTATTCTACTTGCAGTGCACTCTAATCACTATTTGAAACATCACATCTGTTTGTGGGAATTTGTATTAGCTCTTCTTCATTAGAATGCAAGGACCACAGGAAGACTTCACGTACCACTGTGTGGTACAGACTTGTTGACCAGTGAGTCCTGGCTGAAAGGATAGCCACTGCTTTTCTCATCTCTTCTTCTTCAGGCTATATGATCTTGTTCTTTCAAGCACTTAGAGAACTGTGTGAGCAAAGTGTGATTTGGTTAAGTCTTCTATGCTCCCTGGTTACAATACAATTCATTTTAGGCAACTTTCTATAATTCCCAATAGCAAGAGCTAGTCTTTGCCTTCCTTGGAAAGCACTCTATGCATTTAGTGCAATATTGTGTACATAGCGAGTATTGAATGGATGTTGATGAATGGACAACATAATGGGTTGTGGGCTCCATAGATCAAGATTTTCTTGAAGGGCAGATAATTAGTTCTACTTCATATCTGACATTTTAATATAACTGGTTGTGGTCATTATCCTTTAGAATTGCATCCTAGTCAATTCTTTCAAAAAAGAGAAGAAAATAGGGCAAAATTACACTGTGAGCAATCCACAATTGGATTTGCATTTAAAAAGTGCTGACTGAGCACTCCTGCCTGATGACCAAATGAAATTAATCTCTCTTAACTCAAGGTCTCATCTGTTCTGAGAGTGAGTAGAGCTGGGTGTAAGGCATGCTCCTGATTTCCAAATGGTGGAGGCCATCCACTCTCATCTATATTCATGGGGCATCTCTAGTGTTCTTTCTTACTGAGATTACAGGAATAGCTAAAAGAGCATCTATTTTCAGTACCTCTGTCTCTAACGCATGTGGTATAGATCCCTGTACAGGCAGTGTACTACTTCCTGAATATTCCTCAACATGCACATGAATGGCAGAGTCATGTGTCTGTGATATTTGCCCACTCCCTCTACTACACATAATTGTTGACCTACTGCTAGACAGCTGAACTGCTGACCTAGAACAGTCAGTTTCTGGTTTTCCAAATAATAGACCAAAGAGTAGAGGAATAGCATTGGGCATGGAGAGGTAGATGGCATAATACAGATGTTCATGTGTTCCTGGTTCTCTGGTCTTTGAGAAGACCCAAGTCCTGATGTTTTTAATGCCCATTCATTGTTTTTGGCTTTCTATTGAAATGATATCTTAAGAGGAGTCCAGGTGGCTTTTGATCTGGTAATGGTTTGGGCAGGCAGCTCTATAAGTAGTTTCTTAAAACTGTCCCAAAGTCAGACCCCACTCTCCACTCAACTGTGGAGAATGTCCTGTCCATCGGCTAGATCTGGGTAGGGGTTGGAAGTTTACTGTATGTATTGTCTTTGGCTAGTGCCATAGGTTGAGCAGGACCCCTGGGCCCAGATCTGCCCATCATAATATTCCTCTTGTAGGTTTCTAGGATCCTCTGGAACCTCCTATTTCCCCATTCTCCCATGCTTATACAGGGGAAGGAGGTCCCCTCAGCCACAGTCATAGGGGAGGGGAGTAGGGGGAAAATGGGAGGGAGGGAGGAATGGGAGAATACAAGGGATGGGATAACAATTGAGATGTAATATCGATAAATTAATAAAATAAATTTTTTTAAAAACTGTCCCGAAAAGGTCAGAGAAAATTGGAATACATTTGTAGGCGTACAGTTTTTAACTATTTTATTTGGGTTCTTATATCCCCCACCCCAATCTCTTCCAACTCCCTAGTATTATGTAGGCAAGTAAGATGTTTAGAGGAGAAAGGGGACACAGACCTCTTTAAACTACTTCTTGCTGATCAAGTTCCTAGGGGCAAGTCCAGTCTTCTTTATCAGCATATCCAGCTAATCTGCAACCCAACTAACCAGCAACCCAGCAAATCCAGCAATCTAGACATAGCAAACCAGCAATGCAGCAAACACAGCAGCAGGAACCAACAACAGCAAGGACCACCAGAAGGAGGGCAACAGCACAGGGAGAAGCAGCTGCTCCTGCAGGGCCTCAGGCCCCCCCCCCCCCGCAGGGGCTCTGGCACTTAGAAGCATCCCCAGAATTCCAAATGTAAACTATCCTCAGATGGTAAAATTATGCTGCTGCCAGAGCACCAGAGACATTGTAGTCAGCTGCTGCAGACAATCTGAAGCAGCCTCATATCCTACACCTGGGATTAAAACAAAAACATTCACGTAAAATAGCTGACTTTTTAAAGAATCCAAAACTCTCACTAAAGGAATTGGCTAAACTAAGTCACAATTACTACTACAACTGCTGCTGTTGTTGTTGCTGCTGCTGGTGCTGCTGTTGCGGCTACTCATCATCATCATCATCATCATCATCATCATCAGCAGCAGCAGCATCATCATCAAAGAAATATAGATTCTCAGTGCCAGTGGATGATAGGAAGGTTTATATAGTATGACCCAAGCCAGGCAAGTGTAAAAAAGCATATCTGTCCTGGGAAATACAAGTTTAGTGTGATTGGAACCCAAAGTCGGATGTGACAAAGTAACGTTTTAGGCCTTAAAATGGGGGAGAAGGCAGAAAGTGGTGTCTTTCATAAGATATTGCAGAGTTTGACTGTTGACTCATAATTTTCATCTTCTCTTCTTAGACTTTACCCTTTCTCTGTTGACGTCCAAGCCATAGCCTCAGACAGTGTCAGATTATGTCAGTTTTTTCTTTTGGCGGGGGTGGTGGTGGTGGTGAGGCTGACCCAATACAAATATATGGAGATAACTACATAGAGTGTGGGGGGGGCGGGGGGATACAAGTCCCAAGCCAGTAACCCTGGAATCAAATTTTTTCTCTTCAGATTCTCATTGCATAACTATGAACAAAGAATTCAATTTCTCTGCTCTGTGGTTAATCACCCTGACTTGTAGTTCAGATCCAGCAAACATATTTGTGCATGCTTGTGTGCATGTGTTTATATTCCTGTGTGCACAGACACATGTGTGGAGGTCAGAGAACAATGCTGGTTGTTATTAGGAAGTGTCCATCTTCCTCCTATTTACTTAATGTTTTCAGGCAGGGTCTACCGCTGGCCTGGAGCTTGCTCTGTATGCTAGACTAGCTGCCTGGCCACAAAGCCCCGGGGTCCTGCTTCTCCCTGATTCTCAGTGGTGATATTGCTAGCACATGCTACCACGGGCAGGCTTATTACATGAATTCTGGCAATCGTTACTGATTGAACCATTTCCCAACTCCCAGGACATATGTATTTTTATGTCTTGCCACATAGTAGCCTCCAAGCTTACCTTTTCATGCGCAGCACCTCACTGAGACACAGCCAAGTTATGAGTAGATTTAGCTTCCTTGTTTAAATTAGAGAAACTGAGGTTCATGAAAATGAAGAGCTCTATTCAATTTTAAAAACCCAAAAGTAGGAGAGCTGGGATTTAAAAGCACATCTATAAGACTTTCTGTCCAGGCATCTTTTCTTCAAACATAGCTGCTTTAAAGGCACAAAAAGAATATTTTTGCAAAAACAGTGTTCTAACTAAAAATCTTACACTCATACTAGTTGTGGTCCTCCTTGTCTGTGCAACCAGCATCCACCAGACTCTCATTGTTTCTGAAGAATGTTGTCCTAAATGTTCTGGGACGTTGTGAGCTCTTTTCCTGATGTAGACACAAATGCTTCCACACACTTCAGAGCTCCACCTTGGCTGCCCTCCCCATCAGCACCTCCAAACACCTCACTAGCTACTGATCCAAGTGCATCTTTTTCGGTTCTTCTTTTGCTGTGAGGTCTTTCTAAATGTCTCAATGCAGATAAGTGGATGCATCTTAAAGTATAAAGAACTTTAATTGACTTTGGTTTGTTGCCTGCCAGTGTGCATTTCCTTTTAACAGTAGATTCTTTGAGGCTTCATCTAGACCTCAAAGCAATCTTTCTATATTAATGTAAATTGATGTTCTGTCCAGAAGACATTATGGAGAGCCTTTACCCGCCCGGCCTAGCATAAGCAAGGCTCTATAAATTAAAAACAAAATGAAATAAAAAACAAAAACCACAACCTTAAAAAATTAACTCTTGTTTGACTATCAAGTTTTTGTGGGTCACTTCTTAATAGATAATAAAATTGCCACCCTACAAAACTGTGCTTTGGCAAGCAATGATTGGTGAAATCTGGGTTGTGTGTGAGGTTGCTGTTATACCACCTGAGGAGTGATTTCTGTGATAATAGCTGTGCAGGTACACTGTTCAAACAACATGTTGGCAGCATTCTGTCTGGTAGATCCAAGCTTGGTTGCACATGAAGATTATATAGTTGGCGGGGAGTCTAAGAAAATTAAAACAAAACCATGAATGAAAATGTGGTGCTAAAAGGAGTCTGTGTGACTGAAGATCCCTCTAGCTTAAATTTTATTTCCATTATTTTCATCCTACAGAACACAGACTTGTAGAAACAAGCATAACCAGCCTTGGATGAAAAGGGCTTGTGGAGGTTGGGGGAGGGGCATGAAAGAGCAGCTGACAGTGGCTGCTTGCCTTGTCTGTAGCTCCGTCTCACCCCATCCCCCAGAATCTTAGCCTCTACGACTTTGAATCAGTCAGTTTACTTTTTCTTGTCTGTGGCTTTATTTTTTAAGTGTAATAATGACTGATGTGAGGATGGTGAATAATCATTTTGAAAATAAAATTAATAAGTAAGAACTAAAATATGGTCATTTAGCATCATGCAAATAGGGGTATGATTCTTTAAAATCTTATTAATTCTAAGAGTTACACATATGTTATCAGTCATTAATATTATTGTTACTCAATTAAACAAACTCTACACTTTTGAAGCCATCTCAGTAAGGAGGTTCTTTGATGCTCATCACCCTCTTTGATGTGACAAACAAGCCACTGGGCAAAATGTCTTTGTTTCTACCACAGACAGAATTCTGTCTAAAAATGGGCAAGGTTGGATGCAGGCAGAGTTGACAGCCAAACTCTGTCAAGAGGGTAAGCAAATTCTCAATAGTTCCTGCTTCACAAATACATCTGTAAGATGTATTGGGCCAGATGTCTGAAGATGATGCTCCAATGTTATAGAGTTTTGGGTGACTGCTCACATAGCAAATTGTCTGTCATCTTCTCATTTTGGAAGCTGCTAACCTGCACTCCCTGTATACTCAAGTAATTAATTTTATTGCTTCTCATGTCTCTGATGGGGTTGAAGAGCAGACATTTTAGTTTTACAATTAAGCTTAGTTGTTTAGGGGTTAAGAAGTTTTTAGGTCTCGGTAGATGTTTTAAGTTGATAATGATGATATGTGATAGATAGTGATTTACGTTCAGAATTTTAGACACACCAAGATAGGAAAGATGTTTTCTTCAAGGCGGCCAAATACAAATAGCCAAAACACTAAGAATGTATCATTTATATAATTCCTGATTGTTTCATGGTTTTTCTTGCTATTGTTAGTTTATTGTATATATGTGTAATAATATAAATGTATATGTAAAAAATAAAGTATTAAATTAAAAATTTTAAACAGCTCTACACTTAAGGAAGGATTTTTATATAAAAAACTGTCATAATAATGAAAGGAGGCTATTTTAGTAATCAAATATTTTGCTTTTAAAATCTATAAGCTTCTTATATATATGAGATTGTTCTTTAATAGATAAGGAATGCTAAAAGAACTGCTCTGGGGCATATGTTGCAGACATGTCCATTTTCTTCTCATCTATGGTTGCCTGATTCTCAGGAGGAACCATTGGTTTCTTTGGAGGCACTACGAAGGGGGTGGTGCTCCCAAATTCGGGGTGTGTATGGAGCAAGGGGACCTGAGTGAGAAGGACATAGGAAACTTATCAAATGCCATTAGTTGTTCAGATTGGTGACTGAGAAGAAACCCTTTAACTAACCATTCCTGAGACTAGAGTATTTCTGTCTACCACCTCCTAAAGAAACAAGAACTTCATAGTCATACAGAGGAGACTGGTGCTTTGTAGCAGGCTACTTTCAGGACCTACCTGTTTGGGGAGGAGTCTCTTCTGCTTTCTTGGATTAGACATTTCCGTTAAACTCAACGTTGCCTAATATTTCCATTGTCCTTGAATTTATTAGGTCTTGTTAGTTGCTAAAACTTCTCTGTGAGCAGTATGTGTGTGTGTGTGTGTGTGTGTGTGTGTGTGTGAGAGAGAGAGAGAGAGAGAGAGAGAGAGAGAGAGAGAGAGAGAGAGAGAGAGAGAGAGAGAGAGGGAGGGAGGGAGAGAGAGACATGCCAGCACATGTGCATGTACCCATGTGCACATATGAGGGCAAAGATCAAAGTCAAAGCCGAGTGTATTCCTCTACCACCTTCTGTCTTATTCTGAGGGATAGTATTTCTCGCTCAGCTTGGAGCTCTCCATTCCACTATACTGTCCCCACTCACCTAGCACTGTTTACGCTGTGCCTGGCTCTTACGTTGGTGCTGGTGGTTTGAAATCAGGTCCTATCCTTGAACAGCAAGGGCTTTACCCTCTGATCTTCACCATGGCCATTTACTTGGTACAGCAGCAACCTGGCAGGAGCAAGCATCCAGATGTAAACAGGTCACACTCACTAAAGTCTCAAGATGTGTATTTAGTGTTTCTCTCCAGCAAGATTCATGACCTGAGCTGACTGAGCCAGACACATCTGAAAATAGGGGTTAATCTACATCTAGCAATGGATGGCTCCACCCTGCTTCTCACTATGTGCACAGAACATGGAAATCCAGCCGGGGGGGGGGGCGCAATAGACCCTTCTTTCCTCTCAAGAACCTGGAAGGGAAATGGAGGAGAGCACATTCCATGACATATGAATATTAATAATTGATTTTATTTTACAATGGAAACAATGAGCTCATGCTACTGTAGTTTTCTTTGAAAAGGTCCAAAAAAATGATAAGGAGAAAAATGTTCATTAAGCCCATATTGCACATTGGCTGTCAGTGGTATTTCTGTTGGAAAAAAAAGTTCTGTTGTAGATTTGTCCCTTTTGGAGAGATACAGGAATTGCAAAGAGAGTGCCAGACAGTGCTAGCATATGCTTGTTTTTCTAACTCAGTGTGGGCAGCCTTTCTTAAACATTGTGTATAAATATATTTATTCTCCCACTGAGACCTTGCCTGCCAGGTTCAGGAACAACTGAGTAGCAGATGAGTTACAGACCCAGGAAAGAAGAGGACGGATGGCAGTGGAAATGCTGAGGGCTCCTTTATTCCGGCTGAGTACACTGCCCCAGTATAATAAATCAGTGTTGATGAATTAGTGATAAATTTATATCAATTTTTATATTCAAAATAAATGATATCCTTGCTGTTGATATATTTATAAAGCAAGGAAATGTTGACATCCGGTGGGTAAGATTAACACACACACACACACACACACACACACACACACACACACACACACACATGCGCTCTCTCTCTCTCTCTCTCTCTCTCTCTCTCTCTCTTTCTCACACACACACACACACATATACACACAAACACACATACACAGACACACACACAGATGCACACATAGAGACACACACAGACACACAGACACACACATAGAGACATACACAGAGACATACACAGAGACACACACAGACACACACAGACATACACAGACACACACAGACATACACAGACACACACACACACAGACACACACAGACACATACAGACACACACAGAGAGGCACACAGAGACACACACAGAGACATATACAGAGACACACACACACACACAGACACACACAGACATACACAGACACACACACACACAGACACACACACACACACACACACACACACACACACACACACACACACACACACACCCCCTTTGGTGCTCATTCCACATTTGCAAGCTGTCTGCATTTCTCGTATTGGCCTCAGTTTTGACAAATGCAAAAAAGTCACTAATATTTTGACACTCTCCCTGCCCAAGTCTGATACCAGCTGGCTACGACGCCACATATTCATTGTTCTGCTGGATTTTAAAGACTGGGCTCCAGCCAAAGGACTGGACCGGATCCATTCATTCATTTTCAAGATTGAAGCTGCAGCTTAACTGTAATGACCATTTCTCAACTCCGTCTGGAAGCCTCTTCCAAACTCAACAGATGCCTGGGAGGGAAATGTGCATTTGGATGGGAAACAGCTCTGCCTGAGAAAGGAACAAAAGGTGATGTTTGGAGCTGAAAACAATTAATATTATGTACACCAATTGTGCCTTTCAAGAAATTAAAATTCTTACAGTGTTTAGAACAGTTGACACCTGCTTATTTTAGCACTTTAAGTGAAAAAGAAAGTCTAAATTGCAGATGTATTTATTATAGAAAACACATCCTCTTTCACATTTGGCGTTTGAACAGGAAACACACACAAAACATCCAAAGGAAAAGCCTTTAAGATCATGGTGAGCCCTCTGTTCTATCTTTGCATATTTTTCCCATATCAAATTTTGTATTAATGGTGGGGAAAAAGCATGAAAGAGAAGGAACTCACTGTGCTTTGAGCTCTGCTGACCATATTGCTCTGGTGACCATAATCAGCACCTGTGCAAAGCACACTGCAGACCTGAAAACCAAAACCGTGCAGTGATCTACAGCAGTACCTTCGCTTTCTACATCCAGAAAATGTTCCCCTGCTGTGTGTTCCCGCTGCCCCATTTTCCCAGTAACTTAATAATTGGACATTAACCCTGATCACTTACAAATTTCCCATTTCAATCTATTCTCGGGTACATATGCTCAAGAATAGCACCCCACGGGGCTGGAGCAGAAAGGGACCAACGGCTCGATACCCAATCAGGTGTAGGGATTTTCTCAAGGCACGAGGGGATGCACATGTTTTTAAGAATCAAAGTGTCAGAGCTCCAAGGAGGTACTCTGATTAATATTTTGATAGAAGCATGATTTAGCGTCTCTACTAAAGTATACAAATAGTATGGGAAGGATTCACTTATCCTGTCTTGTGCAATGTTCGGACAACTTTTAAATCCATATCAATATAATTCACCTTTTTTTTTTTAATTTGGGGGGAACTGATCCAGGGATTAAAATTGAAAGTTGCATTGAGTAGATTTCATCTACGCTGGAAGGAAGGTATTTTGCCTACAAGTGATGGGCATCAGCCCTATTAGACCTGCCTTCTGATTTCAGTGTTCATATACACACCAGTGACTCTAGCCAATGACTCTGCTTTGTGCCCCAGTTTCCTTACCAACAAAATGGGAACACTAGAATCAAAGACCAAGAGCAAGGAATAAATTAGATAACGGCGCTCTAATCCTAGGACCTCTCTTAGGAAAAAAACCAAAAAAACAAAAAAACAAAAAACAAACAAACAAACAAAAAACAGTGGCCACACAGTGAGGTGTCTCTGGAACTCTTTCCTTATTCTTCTTGTAAAAAGCAGACTGTCATCCACAGCCTGTAGCCACACTCACCTCCCACGCTTGTGCAGCACTGATTAAAAAATGGATTGCTAGCAGTCATATGTGATTGCCTGCCACGTAAGTGTGACTCTCCTCGTTCTCTACCAAACGGCCCCATGCACTATTCATGAGTAGTACAATATTCCAAACTTAATTTCCACTGATTAATTCTCACTAATTATTCACAAGGCAAACCTTCACAGGAGAATTCCACTGAATGCTCTTCCATCCTGAGGCAGGGAACACAATGTCGAATCGTTTTCTGATTTCAAGTGGAAAACAAACTAATTATGTGGAAATATGATAATAGATTGTGCTGTAGGGACGAGTCCTCCACAGGCTTCCAAATGTTTGCTTATGATGGGCCCTTGATGTTATTTCTTCCAGGAGGAACTGCCCTTTCATAATGCATCAACATTATTGACTGGACTGTGATTCCTTACTCGGAGTTAAGGTGATTTGCATAATTGTATATTACTTCCGTCTGGTGGAAACAAACAAGATGTTCGGGCACTAATGATCAAGAAGGCAGCAGTGACTGCTGGGAGATTTTGCCTTAGAAAAATGCCCAAACAACGAAGAACAGCTTCTTTTATTGGCGTCTTTCACCATCTTCTTTTGGCCTAGCATTATTCTGCTTGGCCATAGTCACTGTTTTCGAATCTGTCTGTCTGTCTGTCTTTCTGTCTGTCTGTCTCAGCCCGGAAGGTGGCGAATCAGCATAAACAGAAAGCTATGGTGAGCTGTGGACTTTCACCCTTCTGTGCTTTGCCTCAGAGCACTTTTTCCCTCTCCCTGGATATAGTTATCTCTTTGGAAGAATATGTTTGGCCCTTTACAACTCAGTACAAATGTTTCTCTCCGTTTAGTGTTCCCCAATGTTTCAAAAGTTACTATTCAACATCCTGGAAATGAAAATGCAAAGACTATTAAATCATCGCAGTTAAGAGCTCACAGAAAGAACACACAGAAGACATGTGTGCCCATTTTGACCTTGCCGTTTCCAGTTTTATCTTAGAAACACTCAGGAGAGAGAAGTGGACACACTGGACAAAAAAAATAAACCCTTATTTCCTTCAGGTCTACAATACTTTTCCCGTCTGTTCTGCTTCACACCTGCCTAGCACTTAGTTGGTCTGTGTTACAGATAGACAAGGTTGCAGTTTTTCCCTGTAGCTCGTCCCCACAACCCAGTGGCTGGGAAGACAGAGGAACTGCCACATAAATGCCTGCTGAGTAGAAATGGGATTTCAGGAAAGTGGCTAGTGCAGAGAGGTGCCACACGTGGGGGATGCACACCGAAGTCCTGCCAAGTCTTAAGGATTTGCAATGGCTTCATGAAAGGCTGTGTAAAGGATTTGGAGACTGTGTCTGCTTAGTGGAAAAGTTATCTGTGATTGGTTAGTCATGTCTGAAATGAGCATATTAAAAGGAAATAGAAAATCAAATATTTTGTATTTGTATTCTTGTTATGGAGACTTAACCTCGGGCAGTTTTAAGACATTCATTGGCTACTCACATGTGTTTATTGGGTAGAGCTGATAAGTGTACTGGCTTTCCTCCAACTGAATAAAGCCCTGAATTTATATGGTCTACTCAGTTGACTATAATATCATGTTTTTAAGCACTGGATAGGAAATATTTTAATTTATTCATTATGGAAGTTATCTGACCTGCCATTCTTGGTATTATACTATTTAATTTATCAAAGTAACTTTGTATGTTCAAAATTTTTAATCCAATTTTATAGATGTATAAAAATGAACCCACAAAATTTGACTAGAATAAAGACTTGAATGGCAAATCCTAAATTCAAGTGGAATTGTTCCTGACTCCAAAATTTATGCTCTTTCATTATTATATAGAGACTTCTATAATTCGAATGTAAAGTGTGTTCATTCAGACTTCAGAGCAAAATGTTCTTCTGACTAACAAAGAGACAGACAAATGAGAGACATTCTGTGTGGGATTTGTGAAGGCTAGGGGAGCAGAAGCTTTGGCTGAGAGTCTGTGCGCAGGCAGGCTCTACAGGGAAAGCAGAGTCCGTGGAAGAGCGGTGAAAACTGAAGGGAACTTCTTTTGCCAAATTTGTTTTTTATGCCAGATATTCTGAAAGTCGGGAACCTTTAGGGATTGCCCTTATTTGGTCAATTTTTCACAAGAAGAAAATATGACCCCATGTAAGATTAGTAACTGCACCAAAACAAAGAAAGGGATTGCACATCCTACCTTATCACAATTATATTTCTAATTCTATTATATATATATAATGTTACTTCAAAGTAAACCAGATTTAAATTTTAAGTCTGTCTGCAATTCCTCACATGCTAAGCTTCTCTGGGGAGGTTTAAACTGAACTTGAGACTTTGAACAACTTCTATTTTTTTCAAGGATAACTTCTTACACATCTGCCTCAGTGCAGCTGGTCCTTTAGGGAAATGTGTTTACAAGAAAGCTTGGCAGGTTCCTTAGACATTAAGTATCTCTTACAAAATAATATTTTGATGGATTACATGTAAATGAATCAGAAACATGTGGCTTCCATTTCCTTCAGAATGCACACGGAGAACATTTTATGTTTGGCAAGATGAATTTTCCTGACTGCCACCTCTACACATCCTTCTCCTTCCATCCCCAGTTCAATCTTCTTAAGAAGAATTGATGGTCTGAGAATCCCACCCAGACCTGGGGCTTTCCATCTCTGTTTATAACGCAGTAATCATACATAGGTCACTTATTTATACTAGCAAAAGAAGCTACCCAGATCTAGCTGAGTGGAGAGTGGGGTCTGACTTTCACACAAACTCTGGTGCCCCATACTTGACCATATCCCCTGGATGAGGAGGCCTGGTGGCACTCAGAGGAAGGATAGCAGGCTGCCAAGAAGAGACTTGATAGCCTATGAGTATATACAGGGGGAGGAGGTCCCTTCAGTCACAGTCACAGGGGAGGGGAGTAAGGGGAAAATGGGAGGGAGAAAGGAATGGGAGGATACAAGGGATGGGATAACAATTTAGATGTAATATGAATAAATTAATAAAATATAAAAAAAGAAAAAGAAAAACAACTAAATGATAAAAAAAAGAAGCTTCTATGCAGCAAGGCATGCTGGGAGCCTCCTCATGACTATTCTAGAATGGGAACTTCTTATCATCACAGCTATTCTCAACAGGGAGGTGGTGGCACAGGCCTTTATTCCCAGCACCTGAGAGGCAGAGGCAGGCAGATCTCTGAGTTCCAGGACAGCTTGGTCTGCAGAGTAAGTCCAGGACAGCCAGGGCTACACAGAGAAACCCTATGTTGAAAACAAATAAACAAACAATAACAACAAGAAAACAGCAACAGCAAACATCTTGCTTTGTGTTTTTTTGAATGGTAAGTCATTGCAAGTAAGAGATTTCTTCCTCTTGGTACACCTAAGGTTAAGTGTTGCAAACTATGCCATGAACATATTTGTACTTTGAATTTTTTTTAAAGAAAAGTATTTCCCACTGGGATTTCTTCAAAATAGATAAAACACTATTATATAGTCAAGTTGTAGAGTGCACTGTATGCTTTCTGTGACCTTAGCACCTGCCGTGAGTATGCTGTCCGTGTAGAGCGTCACCCTAACAGAGCTGCAGAAGGGAGTGCTGCCCAGCAGAACACGGCAAATCAAGGAGGGCGCCATAGGCTTGGTGTCCTTACGACCGTTCACCAGAGATCAGCTGAAAATGGGTGACACCTGTGGTCATCACTTTACAGCCAAAGAGCATTTTAGAATTCAGGGGTCTAGAAGCCAAACAGAAAGGTACCTAAGACAGAAGGGGCGGTTCCACTTAGATTACAAAAGACGTGTATTTGATACAAAGCTTACAGGCTTCGTCTAAGCTCACAAACGCCAGGAGGTAACATGTGCTAGGATCGCCGCGGATGTGGATGGTGAAGGCTGCTTTGACGGAAGTCAGTGAGGGTGTGGTAGGCTGTGGGAGGGACTTGGGAATGGAACTAATCCACCTCAGAGGCATTTGTTTTCTATCTCTGGAGGGAGATACACATTCTCGTCTCAGAAAACGATATATCTTCAGATGTTAATGTTTCATCTTTTTAACCAGCCACATCTGGCCACATCTCTTTCACTTACACTTGGCAAGCGTTTCCTCTGCTTTGCACGCTAGTCTGCTTCTTCCCCTCTCTTGACTGACGAATAGCGTAGGGACTGCGCTAGAGCCGAGAGGCAGCCTGCCCTTCCTATGCTGCACATTTGAGGCCCCGCCACTTTTAATTATTAATTAACATTTATATTTGAGGTTATAAGTATATCATTTCCCCCTTCCCTCTCTTCCCTCCAAACCTCTCATATATCCCTCTTTGCTATTTTTCAAATTCATGGCTTTTTTTCATACTTGCATGTATATGTATATACACACACATATACATATGCAAACACATAAATATAAGCAGTTCAGTTTGTATATTGTTACTTGGCTGACAATTTGGTGTTGGATACAATTAATGTGCTCTTCCCTGGGGAAGAAATTTCTTCAGATCTCAGCATTCCTGACTTGCCTGTAGTTCTTTGTGTAGGGTGGAGGCATCTCGGACTTTCCCTACCACATTAGCTCGTCTGTTGGTGCTGTCCTTGTTCAGACAATAAGGTAGTCATGTTGGTGAGACTTTATGGTGTTAGCTTCTAGGAGATACAGTCTCACAGCAGCTGTGCTGATCCTCCTGCTTACCCCATCTGTCAGCCTTGTCCACAAGGACCCCAGCAACCTTTAATCTCTGTTTTCCCATTCGCCTATCCCCTCCTTTCTAACCCGAGGGTTATTTGAAAAAGAAGCCACATCTTAGTCCGTGTTTTGTTATTCATGCCCAGGAAAGTAGAGTTTGTATTGAGAGACCAGAGAGAGTAACAGAGTCAGACTCACATCTGCTGGGCAGGGCTGCAATACAACGTTGGCCATGCTAGAAGTAGGCAGAGAAACATATGAGGAAACTGCCCAATGTATCAAATGAAGTAATTAATATAAAGAACATAATCTTTATCTTTTTCTTAGATGTTTTAATTAGTCATAGGTCTTACCAGGTCAATCATCTATAGCTTGTAGAATTAATTTGGAAAAGTACTGCATAGCTCACTGCACTGATGGATGAAGGGGTAGAGTAATACAATGATACAGATACTAGGTTTTAGATTGCATTTAAATCTGGGATCCCTACATTTTCCCCAATATTGTATGGCTTATTAGGTCAGAAATTATTATGAATATTTTACATACCTATATTTCAGAAAGTGTTTTATTGTTTCTCAAATATTTTTAAAATATGCTCGTTAGTAGGTAATGAAAAAGGAGCCATTTGAAAAATATAAGTACAAATGCATATAAAATTTATTCGATGTGTTTAGGGATGCAAAGTCAGAGAATGGGAGAGGCGGGGCAAGAAACCCATAGTTTCTAATTGCTAGACTACTTTATTAGATGAACTACATTTCACCACACTTCAACATTAAAACTGTGATAATATCCATCTACCCAATGAAATGACATTAAAAAATACTTGGGAAACTATTTTGTATGCAAAATGGCCTGCGATGTTTGTTTGGGGAAGAATATATTAAAGGAAAAACTTTCTTGAGAAGTGTTTTTTACAATAAGAAATCAGAAAAAATTAGTCATATATATGCTGAATCACTTACATGTGGCCTGGATTCCATGTGATCTTCCTCTGAATAACGAATCACATGCAAACAGCGTTGTCAGCTGAATGTTCACTTTCCTCCAAGTTCATCTTCTGGTACTTAGTTCCCAGCATTAAGGTATCAGGAGGCGTGTTCTTTAGGGGGGGAGGTGTTCATGGTGAGATGAGGTCATGAAGATGGTATCTCCTCATGGTGGGAAGAAAAGGAGACACGCCGCTTTTTTTCTCTATTTTGTGATGGTCTAGGAGAAGGTGGCAATGTGCAAACCAGGAAGAGGAATCTTAGTGACAACTGGCTTTATTCACACCTTCATATTGAGTTTCCAGCTTCCGGACAAGTCAAGAAAGAAATGCCTGACATTGAAGCTGTCCAGCTCATAATGTTCCTTCATAGAATACAGAAATGCCTCCAGAATTTTGTCAGAGATTTCCAGGTAGAAAGTTTCATCAAGTAAATGAATCTATGAAAGTCTATAATGAAAAGAAAACCCTATAACCATTGCTATTAAGAACTTAATAAGCACGGATGGAGTGATGGCTCAGCATTTAAAAGCACTTCCTGCTTGGTCTGCACACCTTAGTTCAGTGGCCAGCACCACACTGCGTGGCTCATGACCCCCTACAACCCAATGTCCTTTTCTGATTTCTACTGGTCCCCACCCCTCTCTCTCCCTCTCTCTCCCCTTCTCTCTCCCTCTTACCCCTCTCTTCCCCTTTCTCTGTCTCTCTGTCTCTGTCTCTGTCTCTCTGTCTCTGTCTCTGTCTCTGTCTCTGTCTCTGTCTCTCTCTCTCTCTCTCTCTCTCTCTCTCTCTCTCTCTCTCTCTCTCACACACACACACACACACACATACACACACACACAGTTTTTAAAAAAAGAAAATAATAAATTAGATTTAATAGCATTTGGAGCTGAGGGAAAAATGGATAAATGAAGTAGAAGATAAGTTAATAGAAAGATAAGAAATTCAAAGAGGAAAAATGAGAATTGAACAATGTAATTGAACAATGTAGAATAAAGTAAAAAAAAGAATATGTATAATGGGTAAGTGTTCAAATATCCACAATTATAGGCAAAATGGACTGGACATTCTTCACAGTTGAGTGGAGAGTGGGGTCTGACTTTCACATGTACTCTGGTGCCTCACATTTGACCATGTCCCCTGGATGGGGGAGGCCTGGTGGCACTCAGAGGAAGGACAGCAGGCTACCAAGAAGAGACTTGATACCCTATGAGCATATACAGGGGGAGGAGGTCCCCCTCAGGAACAGTCATAGGGGAAGGGAGTAAGGGGAAAATGGGAGGGAGGGAGGAGTGGGAGGATAGAAGGGATGGGATAACCATTGAGATGTAATATGAATAAATTAATACAATACATTTAAAAAAGATATTAGAATGGAGATTTTTGAAGAACTACTGGCCAAGAACTTTTCAAAAACATTAAGAAAAAATGAAGACACAGAAACTGCAGTAATCTATAGGCCTCTAAAAACACCAGTGTTGAAAAATTTGGTTAATATATCATAGTTGCTTTGATAGCAAACAGCTGAAAATCCAACAATGAGGAAAAGTTTGAACAGAATCAGAAGGATAAAGTACATGTTACCTCAGCTGGTTTTGCTTCAATTGTTGTGTAATTGAAGTATACTATATCATATGTATTTAAAGTTTGAAATTAAATAATGCCCAACATATGCTTTCTAGTGAAATTATCACTGCAATAGAAATTACAAACGACTGTGCCACTCAAAAGGATGTCTTGTAAGCCTTTGTAGCCCAACCCCCACTTATGCTATCTTTATTAAAGATCAAAGAACCTCTCGACTCCCACCAGTGACAGATTCTGTTCTCAGTAAACAGTGTCAGCACAGAGACCTGAATTAGCCAAGGTACGGAGAATAAGAGACTGGAAATGCGCCTTCCTAGAGGGGAAATACATACTATACCTCTTACTCCACTAACTCTGAGATCATTGCCAAGAGTAGAAAGAAAACTTAAAGAGATGTTAGATAACCAAACAGAAACATTGATTTTTGCACACAATAGGGTTGGTGCACATGAACTCACAGTGAGTGTGACACAGTAGAGTTAGTGCACATGAATTCACAGTGAGTGTGACACAGTAGGGTTGGTGTACATGAAATCACAGTGAGTGTGACACAGTAGGGTTGGTGAACATGAACTCACAGTGAGTGTGACAGATTGCATATGTACGGCCTGTCAAGTCCAAGACAGACCAAATCCCAACATGGAGAGAGGAGGCAAACTTGAAGTTTCATCCCTTGCTATGGATCTTGCACACTTGATGGCTGCTGCGAAAGTAAGGGTACGTTTAACCTAAATGTGTAGCCCCTGTGAGTGGACCAGGCTGCAGTGGAAGGCCATATGAGTGGACCAGGCTCCACTGGAAGGCCATATGAGTGGGCCAGGCTCCAGTGGAAGGCCATATGAGTAGACCAGGCTGCAGTGGCAGGCCATATGAGTGGACCAGGCTGCAGTGGCAGGCCATATGAGTGGACCAGGCTCCAGTGAAAGGCCATATGAGTGGACCAGGCTGCAGTGGAAGGCAATATGAGTGGTCCAGGCTGCAGTGGAAGGCCATATGAGTGGGCCAGGCTCCAGTGGAAGGCCATATGAGTGGACCAGGCTGCAGTGGAAGGCCATATGAGTGGACCAGGCTGCAGTGGCAGGCCATATGAGTGGACCAGGTTGCAGTGGAAGGCCATATAAGTGGGCCAGGCTGCAGTGGAAGGCAATATGAGTGGGCCAGGCTGCAGTGGAAGACCATATGAGTGGGCCAGGCTCCAGTGGAAGGCCATATGAGTGGGCCAGGCTCCAGTGGAAGGCCATATGAGTGGACCAGGCTGCAGTGGAAGGCCATATGAGTGGACCAGGCTTCAGTGGAAAGCCATATGAGTGGACCAGGCTGCCGTGGAAGGCCATATGAGTGGGCCAGGCTGTAGTGGAAGGCCATATGAGTGGACCAGGCTCCAGTGGAAGGCCATATGAGTGGACCATGCTGCAGTGGAAGGCCATATGAGTGGGCCAGGCTCCAGTGGAAGACCATATGTGTGGGCCAGACTCCAGTGGAAGGCCATATGAGTGGGCCAGGCTCCAGTAGAAGTCCATATGAGTGGACCATGCTTCAGTGGAAGGCCATATGAGTGGACCAGGCTGCAGTGGCAGGCCATATGAGTGGACCAGGTTGCAGTGGAAGGCCATATAAGTGGGCCAGGCTGCAGTGGAAGGCAATATGAGTGGGCCAGTCTCCAGTGGAAGACCATATGAATGGGCCAGGCTCCAGTGGAAGGCCATATAAGTGGACCAGGCTCCAGTAGAAGGCCATATGTGTGGACCAGGCTTCAGTGGAAGGCCATATGAGTGGACCAGGCTGCAGTGGAAGGCCATATGAGTGGACCAGGCCCCAGTGGAAGGCTATGTGAGTGGACCAGGCCCCAGTGGAAGGCCATATGAGTAGACCAGGCTCCAGTGGAAGGCCATAAATCCAAGAGTGTTTAGGCAGCACAAATTGGCCTCAATAGGGAAAAGAAAAGGGCAAAGAATGGGTGAGATGGGAAAGGGATAGATCTAGGAAGAATTTGAGGAAGAAATGTGAATATGATACAAATTCACTGTATAAAATTATCAAAAGAACAAGCGAAAAAGATTATAAGGAAAACAGATTTATTATATAGTAGTTTGTGTGTTCTATATACTCAGGTGGCAGGGACAACCCTATAGTGCTTCACTTTTTATCCAATGGAGTTAGTTTTAGATCCAGTCATACTGTGGCCTGGTCATCAGTAGGGAATTGAACTGAAAGGGAATGTTTTAATTTCCATTCATTGCTCAAAAACATTTTTTCTCATCATAATGTTATGGTTTGTTTATACAGGTACTCGGGAATTTTTCAGCTTTTACTTATTAAAATACAGTTGTTATATTAGTCAGCAATAGTGTTGAACATAGTTTAAATTTTATATTGACAGATATAATAGAAGTGAGGTGCATAGTAATATCTATAACTCTTATGAGCTAGTTTTCACCTCATTCGTTTGTAAATATGTTTATATTATAATGATAAAAGTCATTTGATTTATGGATTGCCCAGGTTTTTATCATGATCTAGAAATGACTTTACTTTTCTTAAGGAGAAATTTGGAAGAACCAAATCATTTAAGTTGTGGTGAGACTTGAATGACTTTTTTCTTTGTGTTTGTGTTTGTGTGTTTGTTTGATTAGCTGGATGAGTACGGCTTTTTCCTGTCTCCTATGGTTTGACCTCTATAGGAAAAACAAAACAAAAACTACTACAACAATAACAACTACAAATCAAAAATACTTCTGGTCTCTGAGAGTAAAAGGAATTATTTGGCTAGGTATTTTGAAAAGTTTGCATCTTACATTTAGCTATATACACTATTTGGAGTGCATTTTTACATAGAGTAGGTTAGAGTCAATGCTCACATCTTTGTTGGTACCCAGTTAATCCAACACCACTTGCTGAAATGACTTTCCATTCCACACTTAACTCCCTTACATCTTTCTCAGAAATATCTCTATAGCTATTTTTTCTGAATAGAAATATTCCCTCTGAGGGGGAAGGAAAGAGACTTGTAGGACTCAAAGAAACTCAGGAAATTTATAAAGCTCAGAAGGTGCATGGTTCCTCTCCAAGAATATCAAAGTAGTAAAATGGTTCTGGGAAGAGCATAAGTGCCTGAAAGATGTGCAGAAATGCCTAGGATGTGCAGGGGTCTTGGGGACACAGCTTTCCTGAGTCCTTGTCTTGCCTGGAGTTAGCTTTTCAGTCCCATGGACCAGGCAGTCAGTACCCCAGTAAACTCAGTGGTTCATCAAGCTAGAGTGGAGCTGGTCCTTACAGTCGGCCATCTGTGCAGTATTTGGAGTGATTCTGCATTTGTTTACGCCTGCCCTGTAAAAACAGGCAATCAGAGAATTAGCTTCTGTTTGTGTTCCTTGTTACTTTGATTTATATGCCAGTCTTTCAGCTAATCTCAAATAATTTAGAATAGTGGCACTTTGCAATACATCTTGAAAGCTGATCATTTAAGAATCCCAACTTTATTGTTTGTTACAAAGATGATATGTCGACCTCCCAAATATTTTAGAGTCATCTTGTTAATTTCTATGAAGGAATCATTCTGGAACTGCAATTACAATTCCATTAAGTATGTTGGTTAATTTTTGGAGAACTAAGTGACACAGTCTAGAATACAGTGTATAAAAATAACTTCCAATGCTAAAGAAGGAATACCTGCTAATATAGAGTTATAATCACAGGGGAAATATTCACTTAAAGTATAGGTTAAAATACATTGTATACAATGATATTGAAATTATTTATTGTCAGTAGATCTACCAAAAGCATGTACCAAGCTGAATAATCCAGACAAGAAGAAAATGATCCTAGAGAGACATATAGAAATCACACACTATAAAATAAAAGCAAATGCATGTAATGGATTTTAGAATATTTGAAGCAATAATAGTTATTTACTTAACATATGTGCAGCATAGGAGTCTATAGCAAAACAAAGATAGGACGCAGATGAATTGAGTGTTCAAAGTTTTTTAATTGTCCATTATATAACAAAAGTATTAATTATAAGGATGCATTGTAATCTGTGGTAATAACATAAAAAATAAGCAAGTGCATATTCATCACATAAACTAAGAGGAAATTGATATAATAAATTATTATTCTGTAAATCAAAGATTTTTAAAAAGAATGAAATATATAAAATCAATAGAATAGAAAAATTAAAACCCAAACACCAGTAAGCTCAACATCAAATTAAATAAAAAGTATAAACATTTGAACAAAAATCCATTACTTATAAAACAAGCATTTGTTAATGTCAGTTTTAGAAGATATTTCTTAAATATGGAGACAGAATGTTTGAGGTTAAAGGTCTGAGAGACTGATTCTGCCAAAGCTTATCACAAATATTCTAGGACAGCTCTTGCAACATCAGACAAAGTAAATTACTGGGCAGGAAAGAAATATCATAGGTAAATCAACAAGCTAGATATTTCATTTCAAAATGTACATGCATCCAAAAACACAAGTACAAAAATATATGGGCTATAAACGAACAGAAACAGATTCACAATTACCAAAACATGTGTACAAAACACAAGGGGTACATTGAGTCAATAAAGAACACACATGTCTTAAGTGACTTCTACAATACAATACACATGATTTTTCAAGTGCATAAGAAAATTTACCAAAACAAATCCATATGCTATGCTGGAAAACAATTCTCAACAAATCCCAAATGCTTGGAATCATGTCAAGCCCACTTCTGATGATGGTAGAGTTGAGTTAGAATCTAATAGTAAGAAAACTACACAATTATGTTGAGGAGATGGGCAAGTCAAAGGAGTCACAGTCAAAACTGTGTTTTAAGTGACTGGTAAGAAAAATTGAGCCTATTGGAGCTTGTAGGATGCGGGCAGCATCAAGCATAGAGGAAAATGTAGATCCCATGGATTGTAGGTATTTATCGAAAGTAAAGGAGTCTGAATCCAATGACTATGTAACTCTTTAAGGAAGACTCAAAAATAATAAGATTTCAAGTCCCAGAAACCAGAGGGGGGCTGGAGAGATGGCTCAGAGGTTAAAAGCACTGACTATTCTTCCAAAGATCCTGAGTTCAATTCCCAGCAATCACACAGTGGCTCATAGCCAGCTCCAATGAGATCTGGTGCCCTCTTCTAGCATGCTGGCCGACTACTGTATAAATAATTAATAAATAAAACTTTTAAATAAAGGAAAAACAGAGGGCACAATAAAACTCAACACCCAAGATGCACCTATAAAACAAGGATCAAATAAATCAAAATATACTTATTTGATAAAAACTAATTAAATGGACCAACCTTTACCTTTTGATGAAAAAAGAAAATAAAAAAGGCACACACTGTAGAAGAATTTTATTTTATTTATTTTTTAATTCATTCACTCTACATCCCAGTTGTAGCCCCTTCCATTGTCTCCTCCCTGTCCCACACTCCCTACCTCATCTCTCTCCCCTCTCCCCTAGTCCTCAGAAATGGGGAGCCCTCCTCCACTACTATCTGACTCCAACCTTGCCCTGGCAAAGCTGCTCCACCAGGGGAAAGTGATCAAGGAATCAGCAACAAAGTCTATGTCAGAGACAGGCCACGCTTCCTATATTATGGAACACGCATGGAGACTGAGCTTATCTAGTAAAATGGCTACTCTGGCAAGTGATCACATCAAAAGACCTTCTAGGTCTGTATGATCCAGCTGGAATAACATTCCTTTAATTATTCTAGCTAGAATACACACACACACTTAGCACATATCTTTAATGCCAAACAATGAAGATAAAGTTAGTTTGTAGAAAGGAGCACCTGTATTTGAAAGAGACAACTAATCAAGGGGCAAAGTGACAAATCAAAGATTTGATAGAATGAGTCAGAGATAGGCTATGCCCAACTCTTACACGAATATACACGAAAGAGAAACTACTTAAGAGCAGTACAGTAGAATTTACAAAGAAAAGTAGGCTGCAGTAGACAGGGAGTAGAGAAGACAATATAGTAGAGGACAGTAGAGAGTTCAGTAGAGAAGACAGTCCAGTGGAGTTGAGCTCAGTCAGGAAAGTTCAGTCTGGCAGTGCAGTGCAGTGCAGTGGAATTCAGTTGAGCATTCAGTTGAGAGGGAGTGCAGTGGCAGCTCAGCTGTGGCACTTCAGATCAGTTCAGTCAGTTCCCTTGAGTAGAGCTGAGTTTGGTGCAGTGCAATTGAGTGAGTGCAGTGTGTAGAGTTGAGTTTGGTGCAGTGAAGTTGAGTGAGTGCAGTGCAGTAGAGTTGAGTTTGGTGCAGTGCAGTTGAGTGAGTGCAGTGTGTAGAGCTGAGTTTGGTGCAGTGCAGTTGAGTGAGTGCAGTGTGTAGAGCTGAGTTTGGTGCAGTGAAGTTGAGTGAGTGCAGTGCAGTAGAGTTGAGTTTGTTTTGAGTTCATGCAGAGGCAGTTCAAGCCACAGAATAAGAAGAAGCCAGAGTATCACAACAAATTACCTGAATTACTTTGAGGCTAAGCAGAGCAGTTCAGTCAGGAGCCAAGAGAAGCCAGATTAAATCAGTTAGGAGAGGATTTTGAGTCAGAAGAGGTGAATAGAACCAGCTAGCCAGAGTTCAGAAAGAACCAGGAAATGGGAGTTTATTCCACAGTAAGCCTTGAGACAACAGTTACATCAGAATAAAAGTTACCTTTACAACACATTATCGACAACAGTGAAAAGAAGAGATATTTGCCACACACAAATTCAGTAATCACGAGTAAATAGCATAAAGAAGATTAACTCCAAAAAACATAGCATTTAAATAAAGTGGAAGCGAAATCTTCCTCCTAGTGGGGCTCAGAGGCAAGGCAAATCTTTCCTCTATCTATAAGGAGCAACAAGTATGTGCAAATGGTAGCATCTTCAGCTTCATTCTCCCACGTGTCTGCCATCTGAGAGTGCGCCACACGGAGACCTCCTCCTACAGAGATGAGCTAAGCCCTTCTTCTGGGCCGTACACAGTAAACATGATAAGGTTCCAGGTTGTTGCTGAATAGGCCAGGTTCCACCAGAGCAAGCATAGATTATTGGATCCCAGCTTCTGTGTGTCTGTCGCTTCTTTATTCCTTTGCCATCCAAGTCAAGTTTACAGTACCAGGATGTGCTGATTATAGCTGACTGATCAAATATCCCACGTTATATACAAAGGCAGTTTGCTTATATTAAGCCAAAAAGCCCATGCCTTCTCCTTTGAAAAAGATGGAGGTCATCAGGACATAGGGAAGATAGAAGCATCTCACTGTGGTTACAAACCTTTCCTGAATTCCAGAGTAAAGAGGGTGGATAGAGCAGGAAGGAAGCGGCAAAGAGGCCACCATAGTAACACAATGAGGTGCTGTTTTACCAGATTGCAACATAAATCCCAGAGTTTGCAAATGTCCTGCCCCATATAGCCCTGTCATTCCATGTTCCTAATTTGTGGACTCTAACAATGTGCCCCTAGTGTGGCACATTGTCTTCAGCCAGGAGGCCTTTATGTCAACAATTAACTAAAGTTGACAGGTGGAATTTATCCCACCGTTGCATGTTTCTAGTGGGTGACAGGTTGTACAACTATGCTCTGACCCACAATAAATATAAGAGTCACAGAAAATGGTTGACAAGTTTGGGGATGAAAACAAGCAATCTTTGTGAAATCACATACAGTTATATATATATATATATATATATATATATATATATATATATATATATTTTAATGCTGTGTTTCAGTTGGGATAGTCTTTTAAATGAACTTGCAACTGTCACAGATTTGACAGCATGGCATGCTTGTTTCAAGACTCAGTACCACCTCGGCCTGACTGTATTACCAAACAGCCTGCTTCACCTGCCCAAGACTCGATTTCCTCACCACGAACTATCGTTCACAATTAGGGTAGGGGTTATCTATGTGGTGACAGGATGATCCTAACCGTTAAGTAATATGCCGCAGCACATGCCAGGCCAGCCTGGTAACGGGACACCTTAAGTATGATGTCTCTGCTTACCTCGATGACCAGTATTTTGCTAGCAGAGAACTGTTAGTTTTGGTCAGTTCGTTTCAGATGCAGCTAATGTAGGTACCAAAAATTTCCAGAACATAACAAAAGCCAAAAGAAATAAATATTGGCTAGTTACTACAGCTCTCAATAAAGGAGAATTCTCTGGAGATCAACTGATAACAAAAATAAGACGAGATCTGGATAATATGCCTGGTTTATCTGAATAACCGATGTTTAACAGCCACATATTTATTGTATCTCAGTGCCTTTGCACACGCCATGCTGTCCACCTATATTTGGTCAACTCTGCTTGTTCTATGACTGGACCTGAAGCTGTCGGGTGGTCTTATGCAAAGCGTCAGGGCTCATACACAAGGGAGGCGGCCCCAACTCTACTTAAATGAAAACGAGTCCTAGTAAGCTGTGAGATAAAAATGGCTCTTGTCAGGATTCTGTTATTCCCAGTCTCCTGCTTCTGTCACCATCTCTGCATTCAGTCCCAAGTTGCTCTACCACTAGCAGCAAGGCTCTGCACTACCGTCACAGCAGCGTGTTTGTAGCACCGCCCTTTCCAGTCTTTCTAAGAAATGCCAGTGCCAGTTAATGGTTTGTATGATTACTTAAAATCTCTGGAGTGACAAGATATATATTCTATTCCATCACATCATTATCACACAAAATCATATATAAACACTTCATTAAAATATGCATTTGCATAAATATATGCATATATATGTATAACATATACAGAGATAAAATATAGATGTATTTGTTTAATAAATTATCACATGACTTATTTGCACAGTAATAGCAAAGCATTTTGCTCAACATTATATTTTTAGACTCTATACCAGTTCTTGGCATATGGCAAGCATTTTGTTTTTAATGAATGCATAGCATTTACTTTCCATAACAAGCTTATTGTCTAGTTTCTGTGAATCTCACTTTATGCATGAGGAAAAGGGGTGGGTGGAAAGGTTAGTTAATGTATGCAAGGTTATGTTTCTAGCAATCATTTAAGTGAATCAGCATTACTCTTCCATGCTACCCTAGAAAGGGAGGCTCTTCCTTAGGGTTCCCTACACTCTGGCTGTCTATGCACCTGAAGGGACAAGGTTTGTCCCTTGTGTGTTCTGAATCTCTGGATTCTATCCTAGCTTGACCTACTTATCTGTCTGTATTTGTTAGGTAAATATATTAATTTTACCTGTGAATTTCCCATCTCTCCTTCTAGACTCATCCTGTGCACGATTCTTCCCACTGGGAACAGAACTATGACAGAGGTGGAGTCTCAGCTGGCATTACTCATAACAAAGGCCTTCTGCACTTTCCAGGCAGTGTAACTGGCAGGGGCATCAACTGGTAGGGATCGTAGAACATCTGAAACATGCTTCTTTTTTTTTTTTTAATCATACAGAATCCCAGAGTGGAGGAGAATCCTGGACATACCATGGTAAGAAGATGGGAGTGAATCTATTTTTTTTTTTCTGAGCCTCCATCACTTGTGGTGAACTGATTCAGGAAATGAGACAACCCACCAAAACCAAGGAATCACTAGCATCAAGTGGTTTGAATAAAGCAGAAGCTACACATTTATCTAAGGAAGAAAAACACACTAACAATGATGTCAGAACAAGGGGCAGGGCAAATGTATCTAGTACAGATCACGCTGAGCCCCAGCTTGGTGCAGCTAGACCTTTGGATCAGGAAGGAAGTTCTCAGCTGCCCTTCATAAAAATAGATTCATTTGGATGCTTTCAAATGAAAAAAAAAAACCTGTGAAGAATGGTCTAAGAATGCTGGAGCAGAGCAAAAGCTTGTTTTTTCCGAGGGCTGAGCCTGCCCACCACCCCCAAAAAAACCACAGTTGCCTGACTCTACATGTCACTTTGCCATTTTCTAGATCTATGGAGTTCCACAACCCACTTTCCCTTTCTTCACCTCTAAATAAGACGTTGAAAGGGTTAACTTGGACAGAGGGTCAAATTCCTAGGGAATGGAAGTCACTATGTTTTCAAACGTGATGGGGCCTATTCATAGCAGTTAAACCTTCTGTCATATAAGCAAACAAGCTACTAGAAAAGAGAAAATGGATGGCTGCAGTATTTCCCTTTACACTGAAGGCTGGATTCTTTAACAGGAGTATGAGGCAGAGAAGGAGGAAGAAGAGAAGGGAGCATCATGGTAGAAGAGGCCTCTGAGGTACTTGTACCTAATGTTTTATTTACCTTGACTGATAGGAAAGGAACTCCCTTAAAATAAAGAGAGAAACCTACAGTTTCCAGAGATAATTGAAAACCTTTTGGCTATCTACTAAAAAAAAAAAGTGTTAGTCTATACTGATTTATTCATTCTTTGAGGTTTTTTTTTTTTTAATACTGGGAAAAACTATTAGAAGTTGGTCTACTCAGAACTACAAACGAGAAAAGAAAACCTATGAAAACCAATAGCAGAACAGTCAGCATTCTGTGGCACTTACCCTTAAGAGTGTAGTCTAATCACTGTTGTTCACTCAGAATATATCAACAACTGACCTGTCTTTCTGCCTGAACACTAAACGGCAAAAGAGATGGGGTGTTTTGAAAAGCCAAGGAAGAAAGTTCCCCAAAGGTGAACCATAGTCCTCACTGCCATTAGTCCTGAGCTCTGGGTACTCACTCCCCAGCTCCTGCTGCAATCTTCTAATTGCTATTGATGATGTTTATTATTATTATTATTATTATTATTATTACTATTACTATTACTACTACTACTACTACTATTATTATTATTATTACTTTGGCTTTCTGAGACAGGGTTTCTCTGTGTAGCCTTTGATTTCCTGGACTTGCTCTATAGACCAGGCTGGCCTCGAACTTACAAAGATCCACCTGCTTCTGCTTCCCGGAGTGCTGGGATTGTAGGCATGCGTCACCCACCTGGCACTTCTCCAATCTTCTAATCCTGGAAAATCACGGGAAGAGGGAAGGCCAGAGGTTGACCTGAAGCTTTTGCTGGGATTCTTTATGGACGCTGAGTACAGTTTGTGCAATAGTTTGTATTGATAAGAATAAATGTGTGTGTGCTCACATAGAACTCAAAGTATATATGCCATTGTACCAAATGAGAGGCTCATGAATCCTCCAGAAGGTTAGAGCCACTTGAATGCTATCAGGACTCTTCTTTTCTTATGTTTGCTTATGTCTCTTCATCTGCCCACCATTCTACCACAGGGCTTTTGGTACTTATTCTGGGAAGCAGGAGAGTCTTGTGAAGTACTGAGTTCCCCAAACTCAGCGAGCCTGCCGGTGTCAACTATTACATTTGAACCTAGATTCTTCGCTGGCCCTGCTTTACCCTAGCCCTAGTCCTGTTGCATCATGTCGCTGTCAGAAGCAAACGAACTGCAGAAAGAGGGAGAGGCTGAGGATGTGGATTGGCTGACAGAATGCTTGCCTAGTGTGCACAGAGCCCTGGAGGGGATCCCCAGCACCTACGTACAGCTCTCACAGTGTGTTCTGGTAATCTTAGCACTCAGGAGATGGAAGATCAGAAGCTCAAGGTTATCTTGGGCTGTGTAGCAAGTCGAAGGGCAGACTGAGGTATTTGACCCACTCTTTAAACAAAAGAATTAATAAAAAAACTTACACCTTTCTTTCTTGATCCCAAGACAAATCTTCTTAGGAAAATTACAGCTTGAGTCAAATTTAATTATCATACACTTTGGACCAATGACTCATGAGCAAATATTGCCCGTGTTTTAGTCACAAGAAGTGGGGTATTCGTCAAGCACATGACAGTCAGCAGGAACAGAAAGACGCGGCTCTAGCAAAGACGGGTGTAGCTGAGAAGGTTCCTGTACTCTGGGTCCCCAATTCTGTTGGTGTTTTAGTGAGCTGAACTGTGCCCCATCAAAAGATGTGTCCACATCCTTCCAGAGGAATTTTTCTTAGTGGATGTGACAATGTTAAGGCTCCTCGAGTACATGCTTGCTTACTCAGGTTGCCCTTAACGCAGATGGTAATAACTCTTAGTGAACTCAGGTAAGAAAGAGGGGAAGAGGAAAGGGAGATATTGAAAGAGATAGGCGGGGCAGCAGGCGGAGGGGGAGAGGGAGGGGGGAGGGCAGGAGTCAGGAGTCTGGCTTCAAGTTTTGCAGCACTATGTCAGAGAATGCTTGAGGCTTCTAAAATGAAACGTTAAATGATGGATCCTCTCCTGGTACCCCAGGAAGAAGCCGTGACTTAGCAACCACTTAGTTTCAGAATCCTGACCTCCCAAACTGTGAGAGAACACATCTTTACTGTTTTAAGCTGCCATCAAGCCTGGAAAAACTCAAGGCAGCCCTAGGAATCTAATACAGTTGACACATAAGAAACGTGGAGCAAACCACAGGACCCAGCCATTAGGAAAGGGCCCGTGACCGGTGTCAGGGTTAAAAGCTTGGGCTGTGAGCCAGGCCGCTAGGGTTTGGATTCTGGTTCTGACACTGGTTCATGGATCTCATCTCAGTCATTTTGACCTCTCTGAACTCCACTTTCCCCGTTACTGACGTGATAACGATGGCAGTGGACTGATGAAGAATTTAGAACCAATGCCTGCGCGTGGTACGTACTTAAACCGAGCCCCACGCTCAGAATAGTGTAACAGTTCTTCTGGTGTGGTTGGGATCGTTTACTGGAAGACTACACGTGGATTCTGTCCAAGTCAAATGACTAATCCAAGTCAAATGACTACTGTGTGCCAGAAAGGGAGGTCAGAAATGCAGCTGAGTAAGGAAAATAAAGCCTTTGACCTTAAGGCATTTTTAGGTCTGATTGAATTTATGCCTCTCCCTTGTATGGGAGCCAGGCAGACAGTGAGGTCAAGACAAGCGTAAGAAAGAAACCAGAGGCCAGAGAGAAAAATTCCCAAAGTGACAGGGAGATCGGCCTTTCAACGAACAGGTGGGATTAAGTGAGGTCCTACGGTTGGGATAAACCTTACAAAAACCTTTACAAAAAGAAAAGCTATCCAGGGACTACTCTCTCAGCATGGTCCTAGAGGAAAGCACATGTTGAGCAGTATATAGAGGAGGCTGCCTTCCAACCAGAAAGAGGGGCCTTATGGGACACACCAGCCCTACTTGACCGCGCCATCTTGCACTACAGTAACTAAAACTGTAGACTTTTCTGTTGTCTGAGCGCTTCGGTGCCATTTGGCTAAGGAGACAGATAAGGAAACATGGATAAAGTAGGAGGCAGTACAGCCCAGTTCCCTTCTACCAGTATTGCCAGTAGCAGCTAACGTGTGTAGAGGGTACTTTCTGCGACACATGTTTTCTGTTCTGTACTCCAACTCTAGGAAGTTTGTTCAGACACACAGTGAAATTTGGGAAATCCCATAGCGTTAAATGAACTGCTCCCTAGAGAATGGCAAGCCGGAGAGGGATTAGGGTGAAAGTGTCTATTCACGAAGACACTTTGCTTTTTTGAAAATGCGTTTATTTTAGTGAGTCTTCCTTCATGTTTAAACTCCATTTTGGAAGCCTAATTTTTTTTTTTTAGTTATTTTTCCTCCACTACGGATGGAATTGACCCTGAGATAAAACGCAGTTCTTTCACTGCTGCAGGAGATGAGGTAAATGATTCTCTTCATCGGTCCATCAGTCAAATTGCCACTTGCACGTTTACACTCAGTGTTTACTGTGGATCCACCCCTCCTCGAAGCAGAAAGCATGGAACGCCCCACCCGCAGTCTGTCTAGTATTCCTTATAGTCTAGTCTGGGGTGGGCACATCATATAAGGTTCTGAGAGCTCCAAAATCAAGGACAGTTTCTAAAGTCCTATACCATTTCTCATCTCTCCCACAGCCACAGGGGACGATGCTTAGAAGAGTGACAAGAAATTAACTGGACAGAAATGTCATTAAGTGGGGTACGTGCGTACATGCATGCGTGCGTGCGTGTGTCCTACTAGTACAATTAGCACGGTGCATCTTTACCACTTCTCTAGACTTGCAGAAGTGACATCAACTTGAAATACCGTACAGTTTGCCTTGCCCAGCTCAGCCCAAGCTACAGAAACCACCTTTGTGTCCAGGCAGAGTAGATACCAGGAGTGACACCCAAGTGAGTCTTTTGAAAGTCGAGTCCGAGAGCCACCACCACAAGAAGTTCACCTCATGTCTCCAATGCCTCGTCTTTTGGCTAGGAGCAGATAATTTCCATTCTACAAGGTGATTTGGAAGTTTACTAAGCGCTGAAGTCCTTCAGGTTCCCAGGCAGGGAAGGTGCTAAATAAACAAAGTCAGACTGAGCCTTGGTCCTGCGTCAGAGCTTCAGCTGTGAGTACCCACACACGTTCACAGGGCTTTCTGCTCCCAAGGGCTTCCTGCACCTGCTTCCTCCTGCTTTGTAGCAAGCTCTCCCTCACCTGGCACATACGCCACACGGAGTCTCATCACACCTTGGTGAAGAAACACATGGACCCATATGTCAGCCAATGTGTTTATGTCTCTTTCTACGGAAAGGGGAAATATGTTTCACAATAAATGTTTGCATACTTGGGAGCAGATTTATTAATTTTTTAAAGGGAAGAATAGAAAAAGAAAAGAAATAGAAAATTTCACTGGAGCACTTGAAGCTTTATTGCTTTGAAATATATATATTTTTCTCCCTCTTCTTTGAAAATGGCCTGGGTGTCAGCTGGGAAGGATTTGTGCTGAGATCTGAGCCCTGGGGGTATGACAAGAGTGCAGTGTGTTAGCTCAAGTAGTTGGGGACAGGGTGGGGTGGGGGGGCAGGGTGGAGTTAGTGCTCAGAGCCACCTCAGGATGGCTAAGCAGTAAAGGAAGATTGAAGGGATCCAGGATATATGCATAAATGATTTAGGAGACTTCCAGGGGATTACCAAAGCATTCACAAAAACTTAACTGGCTGTTATGTATACAGTTCAGAGGGTAGCTTTTAGCAACAGTTAAAAGCCTATCTATTAAAATAATTATAATTGGATAATACCAGTAATGGCGTGTCCTGAGGGTTTGGCCCCCAGTTTGGCATTGGTGGGAATGGATGGAACTTCTGCAAAGTGGGGACCAACGGGAAGTACTTAGTGTCTGCCCTCAGAAGGGACTAGGGGTGCAAAGTTCTCTCTGGTGTCCTGCTTGGCAATGCAAGCTCTTTCATACCTCGTCCTCTGCTGGGGAGTTACCAGAGAAGAAGGGTCTCAATGTCCTCAGAGGTCACAGTGGGTCTGCCTTCTGCTGCTCAGATTTGCTGTCTGGGGTAGAGTCTCTGCCTTGGGCTTTGCTCTGAGATGAATACTGTTATATATTCAGCTCAGATGTTGGCCTTGGTCTGCAGTGAGCACTGCTGCCCTTCTTCATGGTGCAGGGGCCATTCTTCCCAGTGAGTTTTCTACACCCGTGGGCAATTCTCTTGTTTCTGCAGAGCCTGTGGTGGTATGTCCCTAATTGGCAAGATGGGGTATAGAGCTCATGCTGTACCTTGTGTGGAGCCATAACACAGGCTCCTGAGGCGAAGCCATGTCATATGCAAGGATTTATAGGCCCTTTGAGAAAAAGCACCTTGCCTGTTACAGAGGTCTGCTAGAAAAAGAAGGCTTGACTAAGAAGCAGCAAACAGCCTGCATCCTGAATTTCCCTTTTGTGAGGTGGATTACTTCAGAGCTACCCATTTATAGAGTTAGCTTTGGCCAGAAATTACCCCATAGTAATCTGACAATTGTATATTTAAGATGGAATAAAAGTGTAAGTATAGCAAAGGGTAGGAGACTGTAACAAAAGGCAAAGAAAGAAAAATCAGAAGAGCCTTGCAGAGCAGTGTGACTTCAAGAAAACTTCGTTGGAAGAGTCAGTCCCAAAGGCCGGGCTCTAATATTCCTTCTGAAACTGCATGCTCCTTGGCGTACTTGGTCTTATGTTTATACTTTGTTGCATCCACAGTGTGTGGCTTGGGTCCTGTCAGTCAACTACGCCTCTCAGGAAACAACAACACACTTTCGCATGTAAATCTGAGTGGCAGATTTCTTGTTCTTGTGTCTTTTCTAAGACATGCTACATGATCCCTCTGCAGGATCTTAACGTAACCTGTTTGCCCACCTAGAAAGCTCTTGTCCTCTTACCCTCCACCCATGTGAATCTTAGATGGCAGTCCTGGGGAAGCTATCTTTGAACCGCCAAGGACTTCAGGGTTCCTTGTTGCAGTTTTCAAACTCTTCATACTTTTATTCAGGAGGGAACTTATCCAAGTTTGTCATTATGTATCAGTAGAGTGCTGCTCTTTATATCTTCAGGAAGCTGTGCACTCTGTAAGTAGGATCTGCTTTGTGTGGAATCCCCATCACCTACCACTGTCCTAGCACATAGAATAGATTCATTGTGTGCTTCTAAATGAGTACAGGAATGACTAACATCTTTATAAGTTTTTAGCCTTTTTTTCTAAGTATCCAAGAAACTCTTACAGCATTTGACTTATAATTCCAATGTGCATTACCATAATCCCATGGATAGATGGAAGTGTAGAACCTTCCAGAGACTGATGCCAGGAAATTATAGCTTAAAAGAAATATAAATTTTCTTGGCCCCTTTCACTCAGTGTGAAATTTAATAATAAGGACACATTGATCTTTAGAACATTGTGCATATTTGGCATTGTTTTCTTTAAATTTATGAATAGGTATTTATTAAATATAATACTCCAATAGTAAAATTAGGAATGACATGAGTATAATGTGATTTGATATCTCCTGTGTGGCACTGAGCCTGGGCATCATTTGGCTGCCTGGTCTCTGTATGACATGCTGGTGTGGATGTTGTTATGTCATACATGAGGATTTTAGCATTTTGTGAAATTACATGTTTGTCTAAGGTCTCAACCATACCATGTGATAGATGTAAGTTTAGACTTATCAAATCTATCTTACTTCAATGGCTATGACCTTTACACAATTCTGTAATACCCTATTTTTTTACCCTAAATTTTTACCCTAAAATTTAAAGTTTTACTTTTTCTAGGAGGATGCCTAAAACATAGGGGTCTTTGTATCTAGACTAAACCTTGATTCAGATTCCCCTTAGCAGTAAAAAAAAACTTTCCTTATTAGCAGCAGACAGCAGCCATCCTTTATTTCTAAACACTGGGCTCTTTCATCTGGATATCATATGTACCTCTCAATCACAGTATGTCCAAGGGCAGAATGACACTGTGTTCTCACTTCATGGCCTTTCCTTGGACCCTTTTAACAATGGATGGCATCAGTGCCTCTGTGGGCCATGAGATACTTTCAGAGCTACTTTGTCCTCCAAATGATCCTCACTGTGCATTTCTGGACTCTGTGTATCCTTATGTATCTCTTCCGTACTTTAGTGTCTTGTCCAATATCTACAGGAACATGGAATATTCACTCAAGAGGTAATTTAGTAGGGACTGATTTTTAGTACCACACTTTGGAAATGGGTGTCCTTAGGTGTGTCTGTGTACCCTTTGAGGACTCTATGAAGTTCTTTTTTACTTCTTTTAAAAATTAATTCTTTCATTTTTTGAAATTATAGTGTGATTATATAATTTCTCCTCCCTCCACATTTTCTCATAAATCTCTTTGTTCTCTTTCAAATGCATGCCCTATTTTTCCATAAATTGTTACATGCATGTATGTATAAACACATATATTCCCAAAAACATGACTTGCTACATACAATATTTATGTAGGAAAAGGGCACATTCTTCAGGCTTTACGAATCTCCAAGGGCATGTCCTTGGGATGCTACAGCACAGAGATCAGCAGAATGGGCAGAGGCAGCCTCAACTGATTGCAGAGGTAGAATCCAATCTTAGCACAGAAGGGAGGACACTCAGACACTAGTCGTGAAAGAGTTTGAAAAGCATAAGATGGAAGGAACATGACAGATGATTGATATGGTTCTAATGCACGGACTGTCCTTTGATATGGTTCTGGATGCATGGACTGTCCTGAAGAGGGGGACACAGGAGCTGAATGTCACTGTGGCCTGCCACTGTTTTGTCTAAACTATTCTGTGCTTTTAATGACTGATTAAGTTGGATCTGAATGTCATAGAGTTGAGGGAGAGAGACTAGAAAACCAGTGGAAGAGCTGTCTTTGAAGTGCATGAGAGGCAGGGCATCCTCTGAGATGCTAATGGAGGCCATATTCCAACTGATGCTCCAGTTTTTGGGTGTTTGCTTGTTTGGTTGGTTTTTTGACAAATATGAGGCAAAATCTTCCAAAAGAAAAAGAAGAGGGGATGTTGGGAACAAAAAATTGATGAAATTGGAGGAATTTTTCAAAAATTAAAATTTGTTAAACATCCACTGTGTAGGTGTATATTGAGCATATAGTATCCTTGTTGTTATGAACTTGCCACATCTAATAAATTATAAGTTCCTCAAGGGTATGGACTGTGCTGTAACTACTCACATACCCCCAATAGCATATAGCCTAGTGCTATTTGTGCAGTAGGTAAACATTAAAGTTTTAGGTTAACTGAATTGAATCCACATGAACTATTTATTTTAAGCAAAGCCTGAGGCTCCTTCATCCATGAATTATTCTGGTGGGAGCTCTGTACAGCCAACTAGCAGAAGTCTGCTTCTTGGGAATATATCTTGAAGGGCTTAAGAGCCACACGTGCATTTCTAACAGAGATTCTGAACCTCAGTGTTGTTGATATTGGACTGGGAAATTCTTCAGAGAACCGTCTTGTACTTGTGTGTGCTGAACAGGATCCCCAGCTCCTGCTGACTTTGCCCATGTCACTCTCCGAGCCATCTCCAGTTGTGGCAAAAATATCTCCAGACACTAACAAATGTCTTCCAGGGCACAGAGATTCTCCAACCATGAGAGTCTCAGTTCTATAAATTTTATGATTAATTCATGTGAGAGTAATCCTGTGTAATGACCACTGACACTCAGGACATCTGAATCCTGATTGATGAGCAGAGGCTGTGGCTGTGCCTGCCATGTGCAGTGACTGGGGTTTGAACACTTCCCTCCCTCTTCTCCATGAGGAGCAGGGCATGACTTTCAAGTGATGGCTGTCCTCAGCCCTTTGCAGCTGTTAGCTCCTAAAGCCTAGATTCCTGATTTGTACCTTCCTTCCGCAGGGTTTTTAGTAGAGGCTGTTCTCTTAGAGACGCTGACAGTTGACTGAATAGATGCAGCCTCCCACAGCAAGCCAACATGTGAAGCCAGTTTAGCCAGAGAAGTCTGGGTAACTCCCTTGAAATATTTTGTTCTTTTGTTGTTGATAATAACATATAAATGGCGAAGCCTTGCGTTTATTTTGTATAGTGCTGTGGGAAAAATCACATCATTAACATTTCTTGCCCTTGTACTTGTTTTCAAGATGAGTCTTTGTTTGGAGGTCATGGATCAGTGAGAAGCCTAACAAAGATGTCTGTGTATCTCACATGGCTTTCCCGTGATGGGAACAGAAGGAAAGTATTGTAAAAGGCAGTACTTACTATTAACAGGAAGGCATGAATTTGATCCCGATCCCAAAGCACCTAGTGGGAAGAGGAAATCTGCCTACTCAGGCTATCTCCTCTGGCCTCCTTCCACATCCATGCCATGCTATGTGCATAAACACACACACACACACACACACACACACACACACACACACACACACGCACTCATGCACACACACTCATGCACACATACTCATGCACACACACACACTCATGCACATACACTAAATAGATACTCAAAAATATTGCTAACACTTCAAATATTAACGAGCATTATATTTCATATATAAAATAAATATATTTTAAATATGCATCTATAAAATAAAATAAAATATATAATACAATAAATGTTATAGTGATGTTCTAAAATATTGAGATTATACAAAATAGAATTTAACAATTTTTGAAATGTAATTCATATACCATAAGATCCCCTTTTAGAACTATCAAATTTAGTGGCTTTTAGTATATTAATTAAAATGCAGGACTTTTTCTAGGATATTAGACAATGTCTCCTTTGGAAGGTGTTTAATTTACTGGCATTCTGTTAATGTGCTCCTTATTTCAAAAATGTGCAAAGACATGTGTGAGGCTGCCCACAGCAAACCTGCAAGCTGCAGCAGTCACACTTCATGATGAAACTCATATGTTTTAGAAAGAAACTTAAAAGTGCTTGAATCCTTCTTTCTCTAACATGCAAATAAGAGCCATCGTGTGGTCTGAGGCCACACTTAGTTAAAGGATCACTGACCTTCCTAGTAGAGGAAAATAGACCCCAACAGTTGGAGCTGCAAGCCATCTGTCTTTAGCTATTTTACACTTTGTCAAAATTCATCAGTATGGCTGGGAAATAGCTGGGACCAACTAATATACTAAAATGTAAAGTGTGCATAAATGGCACACTCAAAATGTTTATTGTGGGATAAAATATTATTATACCCTTTGAAATTTTGGAAGAATAATAAGAGTTATGGAAGTTATTCATGTTGTAAAGATAATGCAGAATACTTGACAGGTTGTTGGAAGAAAGTGGATTTATGCTTAAATTTTTATAGGTATAGAATCCTAGTTTCTTACATTAAAACTATAATTGAATTTAGAGACCATTAACTCAACTCCGTTGTTTTATTGGTTAGGGAAATGACACCAGACAGTTTAAAAGGGTTGTCCAATATATAATGTACCAGAGGAAGAGAGCCCCTAGCACTTCTCCTATATCACAGGAATCAGTGTAGTACTGTTAATACTGCTGCCAATAGAAACAGCCCAGATTTCAAGAGCTTCACCTCTGTTAACTTAGATAACCCCACACAATTCTAGATGGTAAGTATTATTGCCTTTTTAAAGAACAGCCAAGACTCATGATGGTAAAGAACCTTGTAATATAATTTTTTATTTTAACTAATTAAAAAATCTGTGCATGTGATTTGCTATATGAAGAATCTCAGTTTCATGAGATCTCATTTATAAAGTGCTGATCTTAATGTTTGCATTATCAGGTTCTGCAAAGGGCGCTATCATTTAATTAAAGACACAGCCTACAGAATAGGAAAACTTTTGTCAAATATATATTTGACATGTTAGTATCTGGAATGCACAGAAAATTAAAACAACTAAATATATATATTTAAAACACCTTAATTAAAAATTGGGCATGGAACTTAACAGCAAGTTCTTGAAATATAAATAACTGAGAGGCACTAAAAATTCAGAGGTGTGACAAAATTAAAATTGGGAGGGATCCAAGATGGCAGCACTAATTGCACATTGTGTGTGATTAGCAGGAAAACTAGGACTGCTCAGTGACCTAAAGACCAAACTGAGACCTTCAAAACACCAGTGCTGCTAATTCCCAGGCCAGCAGCCTGCTGGCCTAGCCCACCCTGGGCAGAGAGAAGACAAGCAGAGCCCTGTCATATCAAGAAGGCCTGTAGAACACACTAGCAGCTTCAGGCTCTGGTCCCCCTCAGCCCGCCAGCTGCTTGCCAGCCTGACCCATCTGGGATACAGAGCAGACAGACAGAGCTGAGTCTGGCACAGACCAAGACTCACATTTGCTGCCATTTCAAAAAGGTCTGTGGGGGCAGCTAAGCAGCATCAAGCTTGACTCCCTCGCAGCCCTCAAGCTGCTTACTGACCTATACCATCTGTAACACAGCAGATAAACAGAGTCCTGCCATCTCAAAAAAGACTGTAGGGCACCTGAGCAACTTTGGGCTTGGAAATCTATCAGCCCACTCCTCTCCTGCCTGACCCAACTTGGATACAGTCAGGGAACCCAGCTGAACTGAGGTTCAGATCTAACACCCACTGTCCAACATCCTGAGGAGGCCTTTGGGGAGCCCTAGAAAACAACCTTTGGTTAGGAGTTCACTTTACTTGCTCCCAACCTGCCTGGCCAGTTTGGTACACAGATAGTGACCTCATTGGAGGACCCTCTAGGCCTGCTAACACCAGAGACAACCAAATGCCTACAGGACATCACAAGAAGACTAGCAACAAAACTGAGAGCCATATATCGACACTGGAAACCAGTGATGCTAACATAATAAGGCCTGGAGATATGAACACCCACAAAGCACAAAGAGAAGACTTTAAATCTGAGGTGACGAAAATGATAGAAGCTTTGAAATAGGAAAATAAATCACTCAAAGAACCACAGGAAAATACATTCAAACAGATGAAGGAATTGAATAAATCCTCTAAAGAATTACAGAAAAATACATCCAAAAAGATGAAGGAATTGGATAAATCCTACAAAGAATTACAGGATAACACATCCAAATAGATGAAGGAATTTAATAAATCTTATAAAGAAATGCAGGAAAATTCAATGAAATGGGAGAAAGAAATTAATAAGACTATTCAAGATCTCAAAGGGGAATTGGAAGCAACAAAGAAAACACAAGCTGAAGCAAACATAGAGTTGGAAAACATAAAGAAGAAAACAGCATGGAAGAGAGAATCTCAAGTGTGGAAGATACGATCAAAGTTATTGATCCATCAATCAAAGAAAACGTTAAAACTAAAAAGTTCCAGACACAAAATGCCCACGAAATCTGGGACAGTATAAAAAGACCAAATCTAAGAATGATAGGAATAGAAGAAGGAGAGGATTGCAAGCTCTATAGCTGAGAAAACATTTTCAACAAAATCATAGAAGAAAACTTCCCAAGCCTAAAGAAAGAAATTCTCATAATCATACAAGAAGCCTACAGAACTCCAAATAAATTTGACCAGAAAAGAAAATTCTCAGCACACATAATAAAACATTAAATGTACAGAACAAAGAAAGACTATTAAAAGCTTCAAGAGAAAAAGGTCATATCATATATAGAGGCAAACCCATCAGAATTACAGCTGACTTCTTAACAGAGACTATGAAAGCTAGAAGGTCCTGGACTGAAGTCATGCAAACATTTAGAGACCATAGATGACAACCCAGATTACTATACCCAAAAAACTATCAATCACTATAGATGGAGAAAACAAGATATTCCATGACAAAACAAAGTTTAATAAGTACTTAACTACAAATCCAGCCCTACAGAAGGTAAAAGAAGAAAAACTATAACTCAAGAAGACTAACTACACCCAGGAAACATGGGAAATAAATAACTCTACATCCACAAATCCAAAACACAGAAACACACACTCTACCACCACCAACATCAAAATAAAAGGAACTAACAATCACTGGTCATTAATATCTCTTAACATCAATGGCCTCAACTCCCCAGTAAAAAGACACAGGCTGGCAGAATGGAAGCGAAAACAGGATCCGTCATTCTGCTTAATACAAGATACACACCTAAGCAATAAAGATAGACATTACCTCAAGCAAATAGACCCAAGCAGCAAGCCAGAATAAGCCATTCTGGTATCTGATAAAGTGTATTTTCAACCAAAAATAATTAAAACAGATGGGGAAGGTCACTACATCCTCATCAAAGGAAAAATATGCCAAGACTTTTTCTTAATTCTGAGCATCTATGCCCCAAATGTAGGAGCGCCCACAGTTCTGAAAGAAACATTACAAAAGCTTAAGCCACACATCTAACTCCACACATTAATAGTGGGAGACATTAACACCCCACTCTCACCAACAGGCAGATCATCAAGACAGAAACTAAATAGAGAATCAAGGAAACTAATAGACATCACGAAACAAATAGACCTGATATCTACAGAACATTTTACTCAAACACAAAAGATTATACCTTCTTTTCAGCACCTCACAGAACTTTCTCTAAAATTGACCACATACTTGGTCACAAAGCAATCCTCAACAGACACAAGAAAGGTGAAATAATTCCTTTCATATTATCAGAACACCATGGATTAAAGATGGAAGTCAACAACAAAAGAAACAACTGAAAGCCTACAAATTCATGGAAACTGAACTACTCAATGACATCTGGATAAGGGACGAAATAAAAAGAAATTTAAAACATCCTAGAATTAAATGAAACTGAAGGCACAACATATCCAAACCTATGGGACACAATGAAAGCAGTGCTAAGTGAAGGCTCATAGCACTAAGTGCCTTTATAAAGAAACTGGAGAGAGTCTATAAGTAACTTAATAGCACACATAAAAGTTCTAGAACAAAAGGAAGCAAACATACCCAAGAGGAGTAGAGGGCTGGAAATCATCAAATTCAGGGCTGAAATCAACAAATTGGAAACAAAAAAATAAAATCAATTAAGAATCAATGAAACCAAGATCTGGTTCTTTGAGAAAATCAATAAGATTGACAAACCTTTAGCCAAACCAACTAAAAGGCATAAGGAAAGTATTCAAATCAACAAAATCAGAAATGAAAAGGGGGACATAACAACAGACATTGAGGAAATTCAAAGAATCATCAGGTCTTACTTCAAAAGCCTATCTGCCTCAAAATGAAATAGACAATTTTCTTGCTAGTTACCAACTACCAAAATTGAATCAAGATCAGGTAAACAAATTGAATAGTCCTATAACACCTAAGGAAATAGAGGCAGTCATCAAAAGTCTCCCAACAACAAGAACAATAAAAGCTCAGGACCAGATAGAATCAGTGCAGAATTCTACCAGATCTCCAGAGAAGAGCGAATACCAATTCTCTTCAAACTATTTCATAATATCAAAATAGAAGGAATATTACCAAACTCATTCTATGAGGCTACAGACACTTTGATCTCTAAACTACAAAAAGATTCAACAAAGAAAGTGAATTTCAGACCAATTTCTCTTAAGTACATTGATGCAAAAATACTCAATAAAATACTCACAAAGTGAATTCAAGAATGCATCAAAACTATCATCCACCATGACCAAGTAGGCTTCATCCCAGGCATACAGGGGTGGGTAACTATACAGAAATCCGTCAATGTAATTCATCATATAAACAAACTGAAAGAAAAAACTCACATGATCATCTCCTTAGATGCCCTGAAAAAGCATTCTACAAAATCCAACACCCATTAGTGTTAAAAAGTCCTGGAGAGAGCAGGAATACAAGACATATACCTAAACATAGTAAAGGCAATACACAGCAAGCTTATAGCCAACATAAAACTAAATGGAGAGAAACTTAAATTAATTCCACTGAAATTAGTGATAGGACAAGGCTGTCCACTCTCTCTATATCTCTTCAATATAGTACTTGAAGCAATAAGATAACTAAAGGAGATCAACAGGATACAAATCAGAAAAGAAGAAGTCAAAGTACCACTATTTGCAGATGATATGATAGTATATGTAAGTGACCCCAAAAATTCTATCAAGAAACACTCATACAGCTGATAAACACCTTCAGCAAAGTGGCTGGATAAAAAATCAACTCAAAAAAGTCAGTAGCCCTCCTGTATAAAGTGACAAGCAGGCCAAGAAAGAAGTTAGGGAAACAACACCCTTCACAATAGCCACAAATAATATGAAGTATCTTGGTGTAACTCTAACCAAGAAAGTAAAAGATTTGTAAGAAAAAAACTTGAAATATCTGAATTTGAAGATTTCAGAAGATGGAAAGATCTCCCATGCTTGTGGATTGGGAAAATCAACAAATTAATAATGGCCATCTTACCAAAAGCAATCTACAGATTCAATTCCCATTAAAATATCCATACAATTCTTTACCAACTTCAGAAGATCAATTCTTAACTTCATATGGAAAAACAAAAATACCCAGAATAGCTAAAATGATCCTGTACAATAAAAGATCTTCTGGAGGAATCTCCATCCTGGATCTCAGGCTATAATATAGAGCAACAGTAATAAAAACAGCATGGTACTGGTATAGAAATAGGCTGATTCATCAATAGAATCAAATTGCAGACCCAGAAATAAACCCACATACCTATGGACATTTGATTATTTGACAAAGGAGCCAAATATATACAATGGAAAAAAGATAGCATCTTCAACAAATAGTGCTGGTCTAACTGGATAGCTACATGTAAAAATGCAAATAGGTCCATATTCATCACCCTGTATGAAACTAAAGGCCAAATGGATTAAAGACATCAACATAAAACTAGATACACTAAATCTGTTAGAAGAAAAAGTGGGTAAGACCCTAGAACTCATTGGCACAGGAGACAACTTCCTGAACAGAACACCAACAGCTCAGGCTCTAAGGTCAACCATTAATAATTGGGACATTATGAAACTGAAAAGGTCCTGTAAGGCAAAAGACACTGTCAACAGAACAAAATGACAGCCTATAGACTGAGAAAAGATCTTCACCATCCCTACATCTGACAAAGGGCTAATATCCAAAATATATAAAGAACTCAAGAAATTAAACACCACCAAACCAAATAATCCAATTAAAAATGGAATACAGAATTAAAGAGAATTCCCTCAATAGCAGACTATCCAATGGCTGAGAAACACATAAAGAAATACTCAATATCCCTAGTTATCATGGAAATGCAATTCAAAATGACTCTGAGATTCCAGCTTACACCTATCCAAATAGCTCAAAAGCTCAGGTGACAGCACATGCTGGCAAAGATATGGAGAAAGGGGAACACTCCTCCATTGCTGGTGGGAGTGCAAACTTGTACAACCACTTTGGAAATCAATCTGGCCCTTTCTCAGGAAAATGAGAATAACTCTGTCTCAGGACCTAGCCATACCACTACTGGGAAGATACCCAAAATATGCTTCACCATACAACAAGGACAGTTGCTCAACTATGTTCATAGCAGCTTTATTTGTAATAGCCAGAATCTGAATACAACCTAGATGTCCCTCAACCAAGGAGTGGATAAAGAAACTGTGGTACATTTACACAATGGAATACTATTCAGCTATTAAAAACAAGGAAATATTGAAATTTGCAGGCAAATGGATGGGACTAGAAAGACAATCCTGAGTGAGGTGATCCAAACCCAGAAAGACAGGCATGGTATACACTCACTCATAAGCAGATATTAGCCACTTAATACAGGATAACTACACTACAACAGAGACCAAAACATCAACCAAGGACCATGTATGATGTGGACCTAGACCCTCTGCTCAGATGTAGTAGCACATCTCTTTATGGGTCTCATGTGTGGAGAGTAAGAACTACTTCGGACACGGACTTTGGCCACCAAATTTAGATCACTACCCCATGGCAGGAAGGCCTTTCCAGGCTACAAAGGAAGAGGTTACAGGTAGTACAGATGAGACTTGATAGGCTGAGGTCAGATGTTAGGGGAGGAGGGCTCCCCTTTCTGAGGACTAAGGGAGGGAGGGAGAGGGGATGGAGGAAGGGATTTGAATCGGGAGGGAACGAGGGAAGTAGAAACAATCAGGAAGTGAAGAATTTAAACTGCAGAACAAGCAAGTAACTTACATTGCTAATCCCACCATATGAGAGTAGCTCTGAGACTGGCTGAGACATGAAGGTCTAGGCATAGACAATGCTCCTTGTTGGCTACAGAACCCCTATGAGTTACTAGTAGATGCCATTCTTCATGTGTCATGAGTGAAGATTTACAGATGCCTTTTTTTCTGATCATACAAAGATTAGAAAACCAGCCTTAATTGTTCTGTGCATCATGAAAACCTTATATACTTATAATTTTAGGACAATACAATGCTTGTTAGAAATTATATGCTTTCAGAACAAAAGGGCTGGACACTGACATTGGATCAGACCTCAGAGGATTCACTCCTCTCAGCATGATGGACACTGACATCTTGAATCCTTCATATTCCAGCACCAAGTGCTTCAATTGCTGTTCAGCATCAGAACAAGACAGCTCCTAGGAGACTTTCAAAGAAAGCTTCCAATTGCAATTGGTCCAGCATTTCAGACTGTCCCACACAGGACTCTAATTAAGCCTGGAATTTCTCAACACTTAGAAACTGGACCACAAATGCTATTCCTAGCTTGTTTAACCATTTCCCCAATATTATTTGGACCCCTACAAAGGTATTATTAGTCCAAAATCAGCCAGAAGAAACTTTAAGAGAATGATGCCCCTTTTTCTTCAAGGGGGGTTGGTAGGTTTTCAGTTGCTTTCTTGGTCTATAGAGGATTATTATTAATAGGGGTTGGTAACACTTTAGTACTGGTCTTATTTAAAGAGAAGAGAAGGTTAGACTCATCGATGTTTCTTTTTTTTTTTTTCCTTTATCTTACATTCTTAGATTTGGAGATAGGGTTTGAAAAGAAAGAAGGGAGAATATATAAATATATAGGGAAGATAGAACAAAAAGTAGATTAGTAAGTCTACTCCTTAACTTAATGCCTTAATTGTCACTCACAAAGTTATTTTTAATTCACTGGTATAGAATTTTGTATATAGATGCAAAATAAGTGTAATTTTAGAAACAGTGGTATAGAATTCAAATGTAAGATTATTCTTCACACACACACTGTATGTGTATATATACATGTGTGTGTATATATATGAGTATAAATATACATATATATGTGTATATATTCTAATATGAGGTATTGTACCTGTATAACTCAGTTATGATACAAGGTTTACTTCCAATACTTTGAAAGTGCTATTGCAGGCTGTTTAGGATAAATAAATTATACAAGTTAATTGTTAACTGATCAAATCACGGTCATGTCAATTACTAGCCTACTTTTTTCACAAGAAAATACATCTTATGATTCTATAGAAAGATGAGGTAGGATAGTTAGATAAGGTCTTCAAAAACCTCATAGACATGCAGAATATGGCATTTAAAAATGCTTTTATTATCTTAAAGATTCACTGACAATGAGACAGATTAACTCCTGGCAATATCCAGCCTACCTCAAAGTGGATGATGAGCATCAAAGAACCTCCCTATGGAGATGGCTCCAAATGTGACAAATCAGCCACTGGGCAAAAAGCCTTCATTTCCACCACAGACAGAATTTTTCCTAAAAAAAGGGGAGGTTGGATGCAGGCAGAGTTGGCGACCAAACTCTGCCAAGACAGGGTAAGCAATTCCTCAATAGTTCCTGCCTCACAAATATGTCTGTCTGATATATTAGGTCAGAAGGCTGAAGAAGATGATCCACCATTATAGAGACTTTGTGGTGACTATTCAGGTAGAAAACTGTCTCTGTCATCTTCCCATTTAGAAAGCTACTAACCTGCACTCCTGGCATACTCAGATAATCAAGTTTATTCCTTCTCAAGTCTCTGATGGAGTTAAAGAACAGGTATCTTAGTTTTACAGTGGAGCTTAGTTGTTTATGGGTTAAGATGTTTTTAAGTCTAGATAAATGTTTTAGATTGACAATGAAAAGATGTGACAGAGACTGATTTACATTCAGAATTTTAGAAGCACCAAGATAGGAAAGATGTCTTCTTCAAGGCTGCCAATACAAATAGCCAAAACAATAAGAATGCAACATTTATATAATTCCTGATTGTGTCATGGTTCTTCTTGCTGAAGGTAGTTTATTGTATGTGTGTAATACTATAAATGTAAACATAAAAAATAAAAAATCTAATTAATAAAGAAAAGAAAAAATAGGAGATATTATTGGCAAAGAGAGAACATGGAACATCAGTTGTCTGGGTCTAGGTGACCGCACTTGGTACAATATTTTGTAGTTACCAGAAAGTGAATTCAGCTGGCTGTATTTATATGTATGTATGTGTATGTTCATATGTAACACTATGCACATATTATGTTTGCAACACATATATGTGTGTGTGCATGTGAAACAATATCTAAAGAAGAGGTCATGAATTTGAGAGTGACTTGGGCACATGGTAGAAAAGGGGTGGACATGGAAGCCACCTATGTAATTCTCAAAAAAGATGAAAATATTAACCTTTTTATATATAAATATGATTTAAATTTAAATTTTAAATTTTAAATAAAAATATAAATGAGTAGAAAAGAGTTCCATGGTCATGAATAAAAAGGCTCTACTATTGTACATCTATCCATTTTCCCCCAATTTAGGACTTCTGAAACTTTAATTAAAACTTTTGTAAAACTTGATACATTGATTCTAAACTTCTAAATTCATTTAATTTGGCAAAGTGATTCTAACATTCTAAGTTAATACTATTTTTAAAAATTAATGCATTCTTTGAAGTCATACAGAATATAGTGTGGTCACATTACCCTATCCCTTGAAATTCATTCTCCCATTATGTAGCCTTTTGATTTGTTCTTATTTTGTGACCCAAAAATTAAACCAGGATCACTATCATGAGAAATCATGCTATATCCATGCAGCCAGGGTAAATCACCTGTTGCTATCTCACTGAATACGATGACTCCTCTCCCACAGCAGCCATCAACTGTCTCCCTTACATAGAATGCTAGAAAGAGCAGAACCCATGAGCTCCTCCCTGAGGCATGACTGGTGATGGCAGCTGCTATGGTGTCATTATGGCAGTGGTCACATCACTCCCCATCATGTGCCTTCTCTCCCTCAGTTGTCCTTGTGCCATTGAGAAACTTATGCTTATGCCTCCCTGAGGACTGAGCATTCACTTATTCTCAAGAGTTTGACCAACTAAGAATCTTTGAATTAACTGCTATTTGCTGCAAAATGGCAAATAAATAAGGAATACATTATATTGGAAGGGAGAAATGTTGGGGGTCTGGGGGCAGTTGGAGAGAGGAGCGAGTGTGGATATGATCAAGAAACATTGTGTACATGTATGAAAAGTTCAAATAATAAATAAAAACACTAGTCAATGATTATCCTGAAAAATTTAGAAACAGGAAAAGCTATGCACAGCCAAAAGAGTTCAAGAGAGTAAATAAGCTAAAAGTGGGGATATGATCTATTGGATATCAAGAAAAGTATGTCAAGCACTGCACATGCAAATATAGTACGGGCTTGAAGTTGGACATGGCAATTTACTTAGGACAGAAATAAGTATAATACAACTGCCTGATGCTAGGGGAAAGAAAGCTATACAGACAGAGAAAATAAACAGTGTTTTTCTATATAAAAATTGATCTCAGTTAGAATAAAATCTCTCATTTAGAATAAACCATAAAATTTTATGACATCATAGCATAACTTATGGCTTTGAGCTAGAAATTATCTTATAAATACGGCATTGAGATACCATCAGGATAAATTTTTAGACACTCATAAAATATATTATTTTACACTTGTTAGAATGCCCAGATTTAACTCTATCAATATCAAATTTTGGATAGAAAACAGATGTCTTAGCTTTCTGCTGTTGTGGTAAGCAGCATCACTGCTAGAACCTTGGCAAAGAAGGACTTATTTCAGCCTGCAGCTCCGAGGTCATACTCTGTCGCTGAGTGAAGTCAGAGCTAAAACTCAAGGCAGGTACCTGGGGACAGGAAGTGAAGCAGAGGCCATGGATGAATGCTGCTTACTCTCTTGACATGCATGGTTTGCTTGGCTTGCTCTCTTCTGTAAGCTGGGGCCACCTGCCAGGCGTGGAACTTCCCACAGTAGGCTCTGTCTTCCAACAACAGTCATTGACCAAGACATGCTGAAATGCCACACAGGCATTTTCTCATGGTGCACGAAGGGAAGCAGGGCACAAGTCGCTGGCACCAGGGATGAGAGCCATAGCATGACGACATCAGTTTTCTCCTCTTTGCCATACTCCTCTCTAGACTGTGTATATGCCTCAGATTCTGATTTCAGGGCTCCCAGAGAAAAATCCACTCTCTGTAGATTGTGGTATTTGGAAAAAAATATTTATATCCCTATTATTTCATAAGAAAGTATCTAAGGTTAAGTAAATGAATAGCCTAGCTAAGGTATTATGCATTTGATAAAACCCCAATTCGTCCTCTAATTTAAGCTGCTTGAAAACCCTATGGTTTTTGTAATATACTAGTGAAAATCTCAAGTGGATGGCAATGTAACATAATAACTGAGAAATTCCTGACCAGTCCTCCATTCCACAGTATGCATTTACAGGAATATCTTCAGGAAGGATAACTACCATGCACTCTACCTCACTCTAAAGAAGCACAGACAAATTGTGCCAAATCTTCATTTAGAATATTTCAAAGCCACAGAAAAGAAAGTTTACCAAATGTGTATCAGCTAAAACACATACATAGAAAACAGCATATCCACTGAAATGCAGTGGAATCTAATACCCCTGCATTTTCCTCCATTTTCACATGTGCAGTGGTCCTGAGACTTGAGATCATTTTTCGCCGTCGACTTGTCATGTCCTGCTCAGTATTTGATTGTCACTTTTCATGATGCTGTCCCATTAGTTGGGTTTGAGAAATGTTTTGTTATTTCTAATTTTCTTAATGTTAAAGAATGCTGCCATAAGCACTCAATATGAAGGTCCCTTTCTGGGTCTCAGATTTTGGAGTTGGATGCATTCCAAACAGAATTACTGGAACGGAGGCTATATTCATTCTTGACACTCTTTCTACGAGATAAATCTTACAATTATGGTATTTGCTATATTTCAACAGAATATGACATGTGATTCTCTACCTCTTGCTGTATAAAATGAAACAAAAGGACAAAAACATCAAAGCACAAGTTAGAAATATTGACAAGAAATTGGATTGAGGACAGGCTCAGTTGGCCAGTGCACTCACAAGCAAGCCTGACGATCTCAGTCCGATCATCAGGTCCCACATAGCAAAGAAGACCTGACCCCTGTAAAGTGTCATGACTGTTTTCTGTGTGTCCCGGCACATGCTCCTCCTTGAAAAAAATAAATGTAATAAATTGAAAAGAAAGAATGAAGGAAGGAGTGAAGAAAAAAAGAAAGAAAGAAATAAAGCTTAGACAAGGGGTATTTTTTTTCTTGCCATTTGGGTAAGGAATGCTTTCTTAATGAAGATTTCTTTAAAAGAAAATCCATAGTTATAAAATGATAAATCGCATATTAAAAACTGTTCATTAAAATATTTTTAAAAGAAGCACCTTGATGTGAATATCCTAGGTACATTACCAAAAATGGAAAAATTTGCACAAATATTGGTTGAGGACATGCTCTCAAGAGGAACCTGCCATGAAACAAAGGTAGTGGGTAAGGAAATCAGGGGAGCTGAGCAGCTAAAGTCCTGCATGGCCCTAATTCCACGGAGAAGTCGGACAGATAGCATAGAGGTCTTGGCTAGGTAACCGTGCAGTCTCTCCTCCTGAGCCTCTGCACTAGGCAGGTATTGGTTAAAGCTGAGTCTACATACAGAAGACAGACTTTTGGTTATAACAGACCCATATGACAGGCAAAGAATTACCAACATTGTGTGAAGTACAGCAAATAAATAAAAAGAAATGCAAAACCCCAATGTCGGGAGGTATTCTCAGTCTCATTATTTTTTGAAGGGGATGCAAATTAAAAGCAACCGAGAAATCAGTTTGTATCCATGTGATTGACAAAATACTAGAAATTCACATTATTGTAGAGGCTGTGGGTTGTCAGGATTTCTTGTACCTTAATGGTGTATTTACAGATTGGTATAACCACTTTGTTAAGGAAATTTGGCATTTCCTATAAAGACAAACATTTTTTATAATTTTCAGCTCAGCAATCCTACACCTAGGCATACCCCAAAACAATTACACTCTTAAAATGTATAAAATATAATTATTGCTTTTTTATTGTAACATTGAACTAATCGTTATCAAAACAATGATTTAAAATTAATCATATTCCTCTTAATAAAATAAGAAGTGGATAAATTATGGCATGTTTTTACAAAAATATTACCTAGAAATGAAAATTAAGGAAAGACAATTTTATAAAATACTGTGGGTATTTGTTTGTAATATAATGTTGAACTAAGAGATCTTAATTTTAGAAAACTCTATACAGCTTGATAACATTAGTATAAAATCTGAAAATAAGCTAGAACAAATGACATTAAACTAACTATAAAATTAGGGCATGATAAGAATAAAATTCAATGTATAGTACTTCAGAGTTATGCAGAAAATCAGAGGTCAGGGAAAAGAAACGCATAGGTATAGATGGTAATAAAAATGCTTTATTGTAGGTCTAAACGGAAGTGGAAGTTTCTGGTTTCTTTAAAAACTCAGTTGTGTCATGGGATGTTTTTCTGGAAGCTGTGTTGTGAGAGGGCGTGTGATCTTTTCCTGAAAACAAACATGTGATGTTTAGAAGGAATTTAACTAGAACCCCACATTCAGTGAGACTACCCTTTTTGCATTGCTATGCCATGCAACACTTGACTGATATTTGCTAATCTTCACTTTGTAGAGAGAAATGCAACAGAGAACTTCCTGTGGTCTTCTGGCTGATTCTGGACACTTCCACTGACTCATGCCAGTTAGGTTTCTGCTGGATTGTGCCTCCACTACTGATCTGTGTCCCTGTTTGGTGTTTGCCGTTGATATGGACTGCTGGTATCCAGACAACACAGAGTGGAATTGACCCAAGGAACTACGTCTAAACAGGTCCACAGTGCCTTTTTCCTATTAACCTTTCTTAAATTAATTTTTAATCTTTTACATATACATTTATATTATTACCATATGTGCAATAAACTACCTATAGCAAGAAGAATTATGATACAATCAGGAATTATATAAATGATACATTCTTAGTGTTTTGACTATTTTTATTTGGCAGCCTTGAAGAAAACATCTTTCCTGTTTTGGTGTGTCTAAAATTCTGAATGTAAATCAATATTCATCACATCTTGTCATTATCAACTTAAAGCATCTATCTAGACCAGCCTACCTCAAAGAAGATGATGAGCATCAAAGAACTTCCTTATGGAGATGGCTTCAAATGCGGCAAACAAGCCACTGGGCAAAAAGTCTTCATTTCCACCACAGACTGAATTCTGCCTAAAGAAGGGCAAGCCTGGATGCAGAAGAGTCGACAGCCACATGCTGCCAAGACAGGGTAAGCAAGTCCTCAGTAGTTCCTGCCTCACAAAGATGTCTGTCAGATATATTGGGACAGAAGGCTGAAGAAGATGTTCCACCATTATAGAGACTTTGGGGTGACTATTCAGGTAGAAAACTGTCTCTGTCATCTTCTCATTTGGAAAGCTAAAAACCTGCCCTCCTGGCAGACTCAAGTAATGAAGTTTACTCTTTCTCAAGTTTCTGATGGAGTTAAAGAACAGGTAGCTTAGTTTTACAATGAAGCTCAGGTGTTTAGGGGTTAAGATTAACTTTCTCTTTCCCTTACCTCTGGTAGGTGCGTTAAAAGGAAAGTTAAAATAAAGTAGATTTTGAAAAATTTAGCCTAAACCGAATAGTAGATCCATGGCATGAATCATCGTATTACAGTTTAGATACATTCATAACGCGCAGTGTCAGGGATGTGAGTAAGCTACTGATAATAAGCCTAGGGCTATGACTCATGCGATTTCAAATACATCAGGTCTAATAAAATAAAGTAATAAATAATCTGACGGCCAAGTTCATGAATGCATGGGCCTCGTTATTATTTTTTACTTAATTAAATGAAGCAGTTATATTTGGAGCCATGAAGAACTTGTTTTCTCATCTTCTATTTACTTCTCATGGTAATTTAAGTTGACTGAGATTACTTACCTTCTCCATTTGAAATATGGATCACACATAGCTGTTTCTAAAGTCCCATGAGGTATTTTTGAGATTCAAAAGGAGATCATAAAAATGAATAGAGATGAGATATGATAGATATTGATTTTCACTCAGAAATTTAGACCCAACAAGATAGGAAAGATGTTTACTTCGTTTGCCAAACACAAACAGCCAAATCACTATGAATGTTATATTTATAGAATTTCTCGTGGTTCTTCCTGATGTATGTAGTTTATTTTATTCATGTGTAATAATATAAATGTATATATTTTTAAAAACACAATTTTGAAAATAAAAAAAATGAAGTCACAATGGAAAGGATCAATGGGTAGAGTGGGCTTAACAGTGAGGGTAATTGCTGCTCTTGCACAGGACTCACGTTCCCAGCATCCAGTATCCACATGGTGGTTGCAACTGTTCATAGCTCCAGTTTCATGGGATTTGATACCCTCTCTTGACTTCTGCAGGCACCAGGCACACATTAACGCAGAAACATACCTTTAGCTAACATTCTAATACAAATAAAAACATATGAACAAACAAATAAATAATAAAATAAACTTAAAATGTATATGCACATATGACATTATTGGTTGGATTGGTTAAGCATATTGTAAGAAACTATGGGGTTGTTGTTGCCGGAGAAGGCACCACAGGAAATAGAGTTGTACTGTCCTGAATCCAGTGCATTCTGTAGAGATGAAGAGCGGGATGCCAGGAGCTCCAAGAACATGTGTGTCAGTGGGTTTGGGAAGTGATGGTTTGGGAGCAATGGGGCAGAGGACTGCAACTCACATGGAATTTACATCACAGCAGAGTAGAGTCCAGAACTAAGATTCCTGTAACTCATTCGCTATGGTTATTATGGCTTCATAAGAAAGAGAACATCTAATTTATCCCAAACCAAAATTTTTCACTAGTCAGAAATTCCCTTGCTGGAGAATGTACAAATTACTGAAATGTATTAAGTTTTATTAATCTAAGGAGATAAATATTTCACTTACGATTAAATTTTGGAAGAAGGAAAACATTCTGTGAATACCAGTTCTCTCACTGAGAGGTCATTTCCCTTGCTACAGAAGAAATAACCTGATCAGCCCCACCCAACTTGTTACAACTTGCCTTTAATCCATCAGAAGCAGCTAAAGGCTTTTCTTCTCTTTAAATTTCTTACCAAACATATTCTTAAATTAGACATTGGCCTTACCTTCCATGTTTAGGTTGTCTGAGAAAAAAGACCGTCCACACTATTGGGTGAGCTTCCATTCATGTACTTAGAAAGAGCCTTCAACCAACCAGCAATCAGCACATACTGGCACTGTACACATGGGGTTCTTCAGCTTGCACTTGGGGCCCATCCGCTGATAATAGAGTCCAGTGTTCTGCATGCTTGCCAATGGTTGCTAAGGGAAAATGACACGCCTTCTTGTTCCTTATTAATAGACTAGAGAGAATTTGGGGATGTCATTTGAACTATGGTTACCACATTTTAAACTCTTCTCTATGAAGTTAGAATCAATTTTTTTTCTGTTTGTTCTTGATTCAGAGGGGCTATGGATGGCAAATAAATCAGACAGCTTTCGGAGGACACTGTACGTTGTGAGACTAGTCAGGTCTTCCAGAAATGCCGGAGCTTCGCTGAATAATCAGTGGCACTCAAACCATACTCAGAGTAAAGATGCCAATATGGTGCTCATAAGTGCTATCACCATGGTTGATATATTTGTGCATTCTCATCTGTGTTTAAAGAATTTGGGTGTGATACTTCATATATTTTCATAATTAAACATGGGGTCCTCCAAGCTATTTCTAAATACCTTCTTTTATCCCAAACTTTTTCTCTGAGTTCCAAACTTTTTTTTATCTAGATTTGCATTTCTGTTGGAATGTCCCCAAAGTATCTCTTACTCTTAAAAACAAAAAACAAAAAACAAAAAACAAAAAACCCAAATCAAACCAAAACAAAACCCAAAGCAAAACAAATCATAAACAAACAACAAAACCCATATTTCCTACGTTTCTTATAACATGTTCAAATCCCAATAGTTAAATAACAACCTCTCAATAAGAAGCCCAAGCCCACCTTGACCAGTTCCTTCCATGAACCAATTTCCAAGTCATGTAGATGCTACAGCTCTATTTAAACATATAGTTCCTTCATGCCTCTCCCTACCATCGTATATTTACCCTGCGCTTCTATTGCACCAAGACTCATCTACTAAAATACCCTTTTAAATAATTCCTTGCCTCAGTCCCACACTTCAAATTTTTATTTAGTAATCAAAAGAAACTGAAAATGTAAACAAGGTCTTCATCTGTTTAAAATACTTCCATAGTTTCCCTTTTTCTTTAGGAAAAGCAATCATGCTGTTTAGTCTGGTTGTGCAGACTAATGTGACCTGCCAGTTGTTACTTACGTTCCCCATCCATCGAGGCTCACGGGACCCCTGGTGGTTTTTCTCAGTACCTACGCTCCTTCCTGGGGTGACCCTGCAGGATGCTTTCCCGTGGAAAGACCTTACTTAGATCTTCTCCTGCGTCTGAAGAGGCCATCTTTCCCCACTTCCTCACATCTGCTTATTGCATTCTGTTGTAGTCTCAACCACACTGATCTAGTTCATGCACTTGCATATTTATGTTCCCTATTTATCATAAGCATTGAAAAAGCAGAGGTCATACATCCTGTTTCTAGAACCCTAAGCAGCTTGGCCTAGAATATGACAAGACTATGGTAAATAACTGCCTGACATAAGCATTTTTTTTAAAGACATCAAAGGAAAGTGCAGACTTTGTAACTCTGTGGATTAAATGCTTCCCAGAATTGTTGTGGAAAGGGCCACATTCTTTATGTGAAAACACCTTTCTCCAGAAGTACACTCTGGCTCTGGGGCCTCAGTGAGACCACATCAGGCAACTGCGCAACATTAACACTGCAGCAAGGCTCACTTATTTTACCTTCAATTTCACCGCTTGGTTGAGGTCCCGTTGCTAGGATGGGAAGAGGTGGAGATTCCGATTTAGTCCAGTCTGGATTGCCAAGCATATGTAGCTTGGTCAAAACAAGCAATAACTTGCAGCCTAAGTTACTTAATAAAGAAATCTTCCCCTCCAGGAAGCAGCCAAATATGCAAAGGAGGGGCTCAGCTAAAGCAAACACTCGGTTTGCATTGCCAAGTAGCACACTGATCTGCACATTCTGAACCACAGGCACTCAGGTGTTCACCTCGCCATTTGTTCTAAGGAGGAGGACGGCAGAGAGGTGGGTTGGACACACAGTATACACATTTGCATAGCTAAGCATATGTAGAAACAGGCGTCTTCAAAATGCAGGAAGGATATGCTTTCAAAATGTAGTTTAAAATGTTTACTACTTGCAGAATAGAAATGCTTCTACTCACTGAACCTACAAGAAGAGAAAAAAAAATTGTCAAAATCAAAGTAACCCAGAGCAAACAAAACAGAAATAACACTATCAATCACAAAACAGACATATGACAAATGTTACAATAAAAATTGCCATAATAATGTAAAGTAGAAGCATGTTGGTCAGGATTAGTTTTAAGTACTTTTGTATCTATGAGTCTGTTTAATTTTCATAACAATCTCCCGTGATAGGCATAATTATTACCCCATTTTAGGGAGAAGGTCAGTGAGGTTAAATAACTGTAACAGAGTCACGCGGCAGTGAGTTGTAACCTAGGATGCAGTGTCAGAAGGTTTTATTGAACAGCTTGTCCTCTTAGCCATCACAATGTATGCTTAAATGAGTGGTAACTATGGGGGTGGCATATTATAAAACACACGCATACCTGTGTGCCTAAATTCAAATCATAACAAGGATATTTATGTATATGCATAGATGGCATGTAAATACACACATTATATAGATGCATATGTTCATGTGCTATATATATATATATAGGTACATATAGAGGTAGAGAAAATGGAGGCATGCATATTTATATGCACAAATATGAAAACTTCAAATATGCAATAAAAATAAAATATAATTGCCCCCATGGTACTAATAATTCTTCCTACAAAGGTGCAGTTGGGCCCCCAAATTCTACAACATGAAAATGAGGAAAGAATTCCTTTTACGGTTATATTTAGAAAATGTTTTCCAAGAAATATTGTTTAATCACTTCAGGGAAGCAGACTTTCTAAATGCTGTGGCCAAGTAAAACTTTTGAGAATTGCTTTTGTGATGTTTACTCAGTGAGATCATATTTTCATTGCCCTGATGAAATACAGGTGCAAAATGTAAATACATCAGCCCCACAGCACTGTTTCCTGCCGAGCTCCTTCCTCAGCGTGGCAGAAATCCTTCCACCTCTCTGCTCCTGCCCCTGCCCTCCACACTCGTGATTCTCACACGCTTTCCTAAAGACAAAGCAGAAGGAAGGGACTGCTCCCTGGATAGTACTGACTAGGTGCCAGGAACGTATCGAGCATTATTTCAGCTAACTCACTCAACAACATGGCGTGGGCTCCGTTATTGTCCTTGGAGGGCACTTACTTACATCCCCTCATAATCACCCATTTACACTGTGGTGATGAAGGATGAAAGTAAGTTTTTGTTCAGATTTGAACTTGTGGAGATATACAAGCCGTAGTTATTGGACATTTCCCTTTTTTATAATATATTATGATACTTAGAAGCTCACATATGTCAAACATTTTGACGTTCTTGTTGTATACTGTGTATCCTGTAATAACCTCCTCTCATTTTCACTGGAGAACCAGAGCCCCAGGGAGCTAATGTACTTTGCCCAAGGCTACTCAGGGAGACTGGAAGTGGCCACTCGGAATTAGTCCTCTTGGAACAAAAAGAGAAACAATATTTTATTATCAGTACATTTTTGGTTCGGAAGCCAGTAGAGCAAAATGGATTTGAACCAAAGAGAAAGCTAAAGGTTGTTTGCCCATCTACACTGCCAGTGACAGTTCACAGACCATATGGAAGGGATGTTTCCTCCTAGTGGTGCTAGGAGGTGAAAGTGTCATCTTGTTTTCACAAGAAACACAGCAGCACCCTTGCCTGGAGCCCCTGCTCCCTCACTGAGGTCCAGAGCTGCCAACTGTTCCTAAGAAAGGTAAGGGGCTCTGCTGGGAATCAAGTCCACACATCCTTGCATGGAAGCTAAAATCTTTTTTTTTTTTTTTTTTTTTTTTTTTTTTGCTTCTTAATTCAATCACATACCCAACTGGCAATCTCGCATATCAAACCGGGAATCCTGGGAGGCTGTTGGAATATGCAGATCAACAGAAGCTAATTAGCATTAACTTGCAGCCATCCTGAACTGATTGGCAGCACAGCTGTGGGGACCCAACAAAACATGCTGAGTCGCATGTTTGTCAGGCCACCTGCCACTTGGCAGAATCCAAAATAGTGCAAGCACTAAGCCATAATAACTAGGTGACCCTAGTTTGGGAGGATTCGAGAGCAGACACATTTGGATTGCACAGTAATTAGCAGTGCCTTCACCTGACATGCAGTCAACAATGGCCTCCACAGCATACCTTCCTCATCGGACGTGTTGATGTCTTAATTCAGATTGACTGCTTCTTCCTGAGGCCATTGGTTTCCCATGAAGCTTGTAATCTTAACTCTTGATGCCTGCAGCCTGCCAGAGCTTCAGGCATGGAGACTCTCAGTGTATTTGAGGTGCCAGATTCTGTCTCCTGGAGCTCGCTTGGCTGACACTTTTGAAGTATATGAATAAATACAGAAGAGATTAGGGCAAGTAGAGAGAGGATGGGTGCCCAAGATGTTCTGAGACATCATGGGCATTTTGCTGAGTTTTGAAATGTTGTTAGAAATATGAAACTGCCCTCATGGGTAATTGCGGGCAGAATCATGTCACTTTTAGCCTGCATACAGCCACTGCTGGTACCCACTTCTCCCTTCACACATGGCCTGGAAAAAAATCCAAAATCATACTGTATTCAGAATGGGTGAAAAATCAACTCTGTGGTTAACTGTGTATGTGCTCTGCTCTGTTTACAGTGGAAGCTGTAGTCTTGGGAAGAGAGATGGCTTTTGAAACCACATTCTGGCTTGTGAGGAGAGAGGAGGACGGAATCAATATGCTGTTAACCAGATATATGTCTCCTGTAACTTCAATCGCTTTTAACTTTGGATTATTTTCTTGCAGTAAGTTTAAATGGAGAATATAGTGACAATGTCTTCTGAAAGGGGAAAATAAAGTTATATAGATAAATAGAAAAAATAGATAAATGGGATAATTTGAACTGAGAGATCTCTTAATGGCACTAAAAAGAAGGAGTCAAAAAGTAAGCAATTATTGTTTTTGAAGCATTCAAAGTATTTTAGCACCGTTCCAGCAGATATCAAGAGCCAGTCTTTTGATAGATGACAAAAACCAAGGACTCAGTCTTGTGCAGTGATGAACTCAGCGAGTGCTATGCAAGGTTAGAGCACATCCATCGCTCCTGCTTCTGTTTAGTTGGCCTCATCTATGACTGCAGGGCACCACTTGGGTAAAGAAGGGTGGCCAGCAGAGAGGGGGGCTGGGCATGTGGGCGGCTCCATTTCTCTCTCAGTTTCCAAAGTTCTTGTACTTCTTAAGAAAGCTCAGAAGTCGTTTTCACTGGGTCAGGGCATGTAACAAACACTGAACACAACTGTTTTTATTCCATCCATCCTTGAATCAGATACCGCTGACTTAATTCTGTAGACTAATTCATGACAGGCTAACTAAATGGTCAAAGAAACAGCCCGTGAGTTTTTGAGATACAAGTTTAAGTCTGTGGGACTCCAATCCATCTGGTCTTAACCAGGACGTCACAGAAGTAATAGTAAAGTGAGAATCTTAAAAACAGCTGCATGTTGAAGTTAAAACGTGAGAAGTAAACTAAAATGAGGAAGGGTTGAGATTTGTGGACTAAAAGCTTTTTAAATTTTGTGTACACAGGACTGTATGGCAGGGGAGTACAAACTAAGTTCTAAAGTGTAGTTAAAGTATGTACACGCTGTACAAGGAACGGGTGATAACTCTGGATTGCCTTCTCTAGGAATTCTGGGTTCCATTTTCACTACCATTCTCATACTCTGAACATTTCTACAAAAAAAAAATCAGCCCACAAATACAATCTTACTTTTTTTGATGGAGGTTCTCAGAAGAATTGTCCATTTAAGCCAGACTCTGCCACCTCAGACTATTTGCTAGCAGTGACAGAGGCAAGAACAGCAGGTTCTTTCTTATCAGAGGCCCACCACAGATCCACAGAGACAAGCCTGACACAGCTCTCATATTCTTTAGTTGAGAAGCGTTTGGCTTGTTTCAACCCTCAGTCAGAAACAATGCTGTGTTGAGTGCTTACATTCCAATTTGATCGTTATTTTCCTTTCTCTTGCATAAATATCAAAAGTAAATTTGCTTTTGTCACATAGAAATATATGGTTCTGAAAAGAAAATAGCAAGGAGTCTTGCAATGTGATTGCATCATTTTACACTCAAGTTTCCACTTTTCGCAAGTTTATACAGACTCCACTGTTATTGCTTCTCGGCCTTTCCACTAAGATCAAGGGTAGACGCGATTGTTTTCTGTCTCTGATGATAGTCTTCTTAGTGATTGTGCTTTTAATTTGCTTTTTTAAAAAAATTCCTATGGATGTTAAACTTGTGTTTGTAGCATGTTGTGTGAACATGCAAAAGGCCTCAGCTATCACCAAACATGTGCTGGATGCCTTTTCAATTAATCAGTAGAAACAATAGTTACTGGGTTTTAACATGGGATTTCCCCCCCCCCCCAAAAAAAAGGCAATGTATTCATGCAGCCCTTAATGACAGGAAATGTTTTTGGAAAATGTGTTTTTATGTGCTTTGACACTGTTTGAACTGGTGGACAATCACAGGAGGTATGGTAGCTATAGCATTACATAATGCACTCTTATGAGACCAGCAGCGTGTTTATATTCACCTGCTAATCAAGTTACTTTGTGGCTCATTGTGGGATTTATATATCATTTAAGTTAAATAAAAATTCAGATCTCATTGAAAGACAAACACATTAGGGGACTAGGACTACTAGGAGATCTTTCCCACAGGCTGATGACGATTTTCAAGTAAGTTCTACTTTATCAAATTTCAAATAAGTTCTAAAAGGTAGTGTTTCAAAATCCATGTGAAGATGGCTATCCTGTTGGCCGATGGTATCAATATCCTTCTGACTGGCATATTTTCTAAAAGCATCCTTTTAGAGATTCTGGAATATCCTTGTCCCTGAATAGCCCCACCGCAGTCCTGGGAATCATGACAGGTTCATGACAGTGTTCTTTTTCTCATCACTATCTACCTGGTGCACAGCTCTCTAACGTTATTTGAATCCTATTGTTAAAACTGCAATGTAAGACTCGGCTGATTCTCCGCTCTCTCGTCCAGGGTTGTCTATTAGGATGGCTGGGTGGCTCAGCTTATCTGTGATGATGTCTAGTTCCTTTTACACTGAAAAACAGCGCCTGGGGAGTGAAGCCATGACTAGGACGTTATTTATAACTTGTCTGCTATATTAGGTAAATCAGCATTGCGTTTTATTGGATTTTAAAGTTAAATGAATATGAAAATTGAGCGCCGAGTCCTTGCGCCTTCGATGGTTTTGTTTAGTCTGCTCTGAGAACATCGTGAAATTACAGCAGGGGGCATTTTGGAGCTGCCCAGACTCTAAAGCATGCATGAGGCAGGCCACGGAACCCGTCACACTTCCGCACTCGATCCTGAGCCTGCTATATGTTTGCACTCACATAGAAAGCATATTTTCCCACTTCTATCACTTCTATCTTGTTTTTTGTCTTCATAGTTTTATTGCGCATCCAAACATCTGTGAGCTTATGAAGTTTCACTGGAAAAATAGAATTGCCTAGTGAAAGGTCGTGGAAGTGCCTCATGGCGTGAGTGTTGCTGCTGACCAGACGTGTTGGGATGGTTTCAGGTCCCTTTCTGCTTCCAGCGCTGCCACCAGTGGCTGAAGCTTACTTTCCAGGAATACTTTATGCAGGCTCTTGTTTAGGATAAGCCTTTAACGTTGGCCTCAACTCTTTTATGTGGACAGAACCTTGGAGAAACACTTTCAAATCTAAGTATCAGGGATGATGCTCTTGTTTTTTACTGAAGCACTCAAGAAATACATGTGGGACCACTGCGTGTTCCGGTGCTTACACAGGACCTGGGGCTGGCAGGAAAAGACAAGCTGTGTCCTCCAGAAGCTTGAAATACAGTAGGGAGGCAGGACACTCAGACAGCTCCATGAGCCGCCTCGCAGAGAGCTCAACAAGAGAGGAATGAATAATGTGCTCTGGGAGTCAGGAGAAAAGAGGAGTGGAGTTGCCTGGGGCTGGGGAAGAGTGTTTGTTTTGCTGGTGAGATACTCTTTCTTCACTGGAAGCCCCGAGGACAATTTTTACACATACTCATTTGGCATAATAATATTTGTAAAATATTTTACTGTCCTCAGATCATAAGGGAAGGGATTCATATGGCAAGGCAGGACACGCGGCACCAGCCTAGCACTGGATTAGTACTTGCAAAGACTTTGCAGGCATTGCTGTGAGAGGATTCAGAAAGATTCTAATCACTTGTGACAGTAGATGCAAATGGAAACTTGCTGGACAAATGAGTCCAAGAGTATCTCCCCCTCTGCCAGTGTTAGAAAATCACTTTGCTTGCTTTCTCATTCTCTTGCCTTCTTCCTCTCTCCCTCCCTTTCTCCCTCCCTCCCTCCCCCCCATCTTCAAGCAATTTTATGCCTTTCCCCCCATCTGCTAGACCTTGTGCTGGGTGTGAGTGGCTAACACAGTCTAGCTTGAGAGACAGAAACAAACACGTCACCTCATCACTAAACACAGGCCCTAGCAGAACCACAGGATGCTGCTAGTGCACCAAGCAAGCCTAGGACTTCCTGCTTCACTGGAGGCCAGCAAGGCTTCCAAGGGGAGGGAAGAGTTAGTGGAAGAGGTTCCGGAAGAATGCAGTGTATATTGCCTGCTTTATGTGTCAGAGCTGACTGGTCACCACCAGCACCCTTCCTTGTCTATTGTTTTGCCTTCTACAGCTTCAGTTACTCTTGTTCAGGAGGACTGGGTACAGTACAACAAGCTACTTTAAGAGAGATTATATTCATATATTTTAAAATTAATATATTTTTATTTATTTTTAAATATATTTTATTAATTTATTCATATTACATCTCAACTGTTATCCCATCCCATGTATCTCCCCATTCCTCCCTCCCTCCCATTTTTCCCTTACTCCCCTCCCCTATGACTGTGACTGAGTGGGACCTCCTCCCCCTGTATATGCTCATAGAGTATCAAGTCTCTTCTTGGTAGCCTGCTATCCTTCAATTTAATATATTTTTAAATTAGGATACAGGTAAACAATTCCTCCCTATTATCAAACCTCCTATGTTGTCTTACTCCACTCCCTCATGCCTTCTTGACCCATTTGCCTCTTAAATTGATGGCTTCATTTTCTTTTATTGTAATTCACACACACACACACACACACACACACACACACACATAGACACACACACATACTCACACATACACATACACACCTACTTGCTGAGTCTGTTTTGTTGTTTATGTGTATATGACTACTTTGCATTGAATAACTAATTAGAAAGTCAACCCTGGAAAGGCACACTCTGCCTCTCACTTGTTGTACTCTGTCTAGGTGTGGGGCTCCATGAGATTTTACTCCCCTTCTGTATTAGCATGTCTAGTGATAGTGCCACTGTTCAGCACTAGTTTAGGTAGCCATTTTGAAGCAACACAGTCTCTTCTGGAGCTTGCAGTCTTTCTGTTCCCTCTTCCATAATGTTTCCTGAACCTAAAATTATATGCATTACATATTAAATTTATGTGTATGAAAAAGCCTTAGGTAAGCATATGGTTTTATATTTACCTAAATGTATACATAATATACATAAGTATATATAGGCAGACATGGATATTGTTGGATACTATGCTACTTGGAGTAATACTGAAGGAGCTGTGATAAATATATATATGTATGTATGTGTGTATGTATGTATGTATGTATGTTAGGGGCAGAAGATAAAGTTAAGGAGTTTAGAGGAGGTAATTTTTTTCTAAGGTACACATTTGAAACTTTTAGGCCCATGGACTTCTAGGTCTAAGGTTTGGTGGTTGGGGGGAGGGCAGTCCCAAGACCAGGGAATAGGGGAGGAATCCCACCCTCTGAAATACAAAATAGGTGGGAAACTTAGGCTGTTGATTGACAGACTTACCTGGAGTGTGACTTGTGTGTTTGAGTGGATCTCCTGAAACTGACAAGAGTATTTTTCAGTTTACAAAAGGAGTTGGAACTGGCCTGGGAGACAATTTAAAATATGGTTAATGTTAAAGCTCTGAACAGTCTTAACACAACAGTAGCATAGAAGAGAGAAGAGCTTCCATATACCTTAAATCATTTTCTTACTGCCAATCTTAAAACACCTTCTCAGACCCTCAAACGCTTCTTAGGTTACACTGTTCTGAGAAGGCAACTGAAGCCTTGGTTTTTGCTGTTAAACTGAGCTTAAAACCCATCAGTGACCTGAGAAAGACAAATTTCTGCAGGAAGCATAATCCAAGCGACCTGTGTATAGATAAATATGACAGAGGCTTGCTCACTCTCCAGACTGCCTTCCCACTAGGCTCCTGCCGTGCCATTGTGGGCAGAGGAGCTAGGGCAGCATCAGTTTTCATCTGCCAGGCCCAGCACACTTGAGACTGACTGACTGACCTTATTTTGTCTAGGCAAAACAGGGCCGTCAACTCTCCATGTTTGCCCACAGGCTAGGCATGGCCTTGGCAGAGGGAGAGTTGGAATTGGGGCAGTCTTACTAAGTATCACGATCCAGGTGAAGTCATCTGCCATTGTCCCTAATTCTTCTCGGAGGCCGTTGGGTAACCACTAGAAGCTGAGTCTCTGTCACAGCCATCTTTATAATAAGCATATAAATGTACTCATTCTACAGATTTTCTGACATGTTTGAGGACCATCATCTATTAAGTACAGCTGAGCTAAACACACTCTGATTTTAATTACCCATCCTAGGCTTAACCTTGAAAATGTGAAACAAGAAAACAAGGTAAAACTCAATCTGGTAATTAACTGCATCAGTTCTTAGCATGACTTCAAGTATATTTCTAAACCAGTATCAAAGCAAAGCTTTCTATCCTAGATAGACACAGACTGCTCACAGACAGACTGACAGCCATGCTGCGTCATTAAGATGGGGACTGGGTAAACAAGCCTAGCTGACTCCTTGGCAGGCTTCACTTTCCTGTTAGTTCAGAACAAGCCTAAGGCTCCATTCCTCAGAAGTGAGCTCAGTGGTTACCGGGAATACCCCAGAGAATCACCCACTCTCAAATTCATGAACTCTTTAGTTATTGATAATGAAAAAACATTCTCTGTGTGTCTCTGTCTCTGTCTCTCTCTGTCTCTGTGTCTGTCTGTCTGTCTGTCTGTCTGTCTGTCTGTCTGTCTGTCTCTCTCTCTCTGTCTCTCTCTCTCTCTCTCTCTGTTTTGTTCTTATTTCACATGTGCCAGGACTGACCACTTTGGAATTATATAACCTGCCAGGGAGCTCAAACCTGCCAATCAGAAAACAGAGTCTCCCTCTCTCCGCAGCCATTGATCTCCTGTAACTCTTCACCTAGGGGTGGAGCCTTGCAAAACTTCTCCCACCTACACTGGCATGCCAACTGCTATTGTCTTTATGCAGGTCATGTTATGGCAGCCATCTAGCATATTATCATTATTTCTGTTGTTATTTTGCTTTAAGCCATTACCTTTTAAAGAAATTTAAGATTGAGGCTATAATATATGTTTTGGATTTACCTTTCTTTTTTTTTAACCTTCATTTTTCTTATTTCTATTTTTTTCTTCAGTGTGATTTCCTTCAATATGCGCATTTCTATATTTGCTACTTATATTGGTGATGGCTTCTTAAATATTTAGATGTATATTAACTTTGCTTTGTTTTGGAGGATTTTCTGTGAGTAGAACTGTAAGTTAAATTTTCCTTGTTTTTATGTGGGTGTGGATATGTGTACACCTGTGTGTAGATGCATGTGTGTGTGCCTGTCTTGACATGTGTGTAAAGGCTAGAGTTCAAACTTGGATGCCATTCCTCAGGAGAGATCCGCCTTGTTTTGTGGTACAAGGTTGTACAATGGGACCTGAGGCTTCCTGGCTAACAAGGGTGGCTGTCCAGTGAGCTGCAGGTGCCCACCTGTCTCTGCCTCCCAGTGCTTGGTTATAAATGAAAGACGCCACCTCTGGAGTTTTACTGCAGATTTAACTTTGTTCCTCATATTTACAAATCAAGTACTTTACCAACTGAGCTATTGCCTAAGGGCCAATTAATACCTTTTAAATTTTTTTCCTGATTGCACATCAAATATCATGCTCCATGGCTTTATTTATTTCAGATGTAAATTTAATATTGATTATTACCTTAGTCAGTCATTATGTACATTTCCCCTCAAATTTATTTTAAGATTTTATCATCATTGGTATTGAGAAATGTAAGTAATAAGTGTTTTGTATGTGTTTTGTTTGTTTGTTTGTTTTTGGGTTTTTTAAAATTTGTTCTTCTTTAAGCTCCCAGAATTGTTGACCTGTGGGTTTTTTTTTTTTTATGGAAGCCCAGAAATATTTTGGTGATTATCTATTTAAATAGTTTTCTGCCTTTTCTTTCTTACACACCATTTGTATGTACTTTAGATGATTTGACATTTTTTCACAAGTTGTAGCACTTTTGATTGTTTTGGTTTTAGTTACTATAAATGAACCTCAGAAATCTCTCATTGTCATCACATCCCCACAGGTTCTTTATGTGGAACCTAGAACCAACCCTACCACCTATGTGTATCGCTACCAGCTTCATGTCCTCTATAAAACTGAAAGAGACGCAAGAGAACCAAGTCCAGTGTGTGCTACCCGTATAATTCTAGGTGTGGGGGTTACCTACTGCAGCATCATTGACCTAGTAAGGGCCACACACCTTAAAAACAACCTGATTTCCCTTCTCCTAGCAGCTACTAATTGTCAATAGCGATTCATCTTGGGGGTGAGGCTTTGTGACTGTCTCCTCATTCCATGCTGAGATTTCGTTTGGCTTCATTTTACAGGAGGTCATAGGCACGCTGTCACAACTACTGTAAATTCATATGTCCAACTTGCCTGCAGTGTTCCCAAAACACAATTTTGATGTAGTATTCTACAAAGTATGGCTCTTACATATTTCTGTCTCTTCTTCCAAGATGATCCCTCAGCCTAGAAAGAAGAGGATGTGATGCAGGTGCCCTCATTCCTCTAATCTCCTCTACGCTACTTTCTCCACAATATACTTTCTACTAATGTCATCTTTATTCATTTTTGCCTATTTATTTATTATTTCTCTTAACAACAGGTTTTATTTATTGCTTTATTTTTTGGCATATCCAGTACTTTTTAATTTTTTATGATTTATTTATTTTAATTTATGTGTATGCATTTAGGCATTAAACCATCTCTCTCCCCCTTTCACCCTAATACTTAATAACTTTTGATTGGATACTTGACATGTTGGATATTGAGTGTTAAAGAATGGTAGGAAATTCACTTTCAGATTATACCTTCTTATGGTTTAGAAATCTTGCTTGTTTTGCCTTTAAAACCATGTACTCACTGTGTTGTGCGGAGTGTACACAGAGTTAGAAGATACCCCGTGGGAGCCTCCTACTTTGATGACCTGGGATCAATCTCAGATGCAACTGCCTCTACCCGCTAAGCCATCCCGTTGGTCTTTCAGAGAGAAATTCAGAGATATAAATGTTTCAAACTTCCAACAGGCTATTTTCTTGCGCATTGATAATAATAAAACCCCCTGTGAAATCTAGTGAGCACCAGTAGCTAGTGACCTCAGAGCCTTTCCCTACTCATTCTGTGTTTAACTGCTCAACCTGTAGCTCCATCCTGAGATCTTGTCTTTAGCTTGGGGACCAATGTGTTCTACTTGGGTTTCTCTCTTCTAAAGCAGGGTCTGGAGTGTGTCAACTTACAGATATGGGTTAAAAATAGCTTAGCATATCTTGAGAAACAAAGCAGTTGCTTTCAGTTCCCAATATGTAAAAACATTTGCTTTATACATTTTTCCTGATGTTTAGTTGATAGCAGGACTTGCCTAGTGTCAATGATACCATTATGGCCAGAAGTAGATGGTTCACTCACTAACTAGCTCACATAAATGTTCATGCCTCAAATCTCTCCTGGTTAATGCTTTCTTTCACCCAATATCTTATTTGTGGAGTTCATCTATATTTTTCCATGCAGTGGAAGATTATTCTCTTGTCACTTTATAGTAGGAAATTGTATGAATAACCCATAGCTCTTTTGTCTGTGCTAGAAGGGTTTTTTGTTCTTCTTCTTTGAACTATGTATCCTGGGCTTCCCTTGAGGTAGGAAAGCTTCTTCAGTACAAGCTGGCTTTGGTCCAGTGATCTCGGCTTCTCATGTGCTAGTGTTACAGGCATGTACTGCTCTGCCTGGGTTTGTACTGCTCTTAATAAGCTGTCTATGGGCTTGAACTTAGAGTCAGGAAAGGAAACAAAGCAGCATTTAGTAAATGATATGTACATTGGTTTCCTTACAATATGGCCAACATTCATGTATTGCTAAGTACTAGACACTGCTCCAATAGCATTACATATATTAACTCAATAAATAATACCAACTACCCTATAAAGGAAAGGATGATATTATCATGATCTCAGTTTCAGGTTGGACATAAGACAATATCAAATTCCTGGGAATCATACTAGTCTCATATTAACTTGATATTAGGTAGAGTAATTTGGGAATAATAAATTTCTATTCAGAATATGCTTCCATAGATTTGACTGTAAGGCATTTTTAAAATTGTGATTGATGCAGGATGGCCCAGCCCATTGCCGGTGGTACCACCTCTAGGCAGATAGTCTTGGGGTGTGTAAGAAAGCAGGCTAGAACAAGCCAGACAGTAGCATCCCTCCACAACTTCTGCATCAGCTCTGCCTCATGTTTCTGGCTTGAGTTCCCTCTTTGACTTCTCTGGATGATGAACTTCAATCTATAGGATGAAATAAGCCCCATTCTCCCCAAGTTTCTTTCAATAGTGATGGTTCATTACAGCAATAGAAACTCTAACTAAGACCCCGGACCACAGGTGGATTGAAATTTCATGAACTTGAAGCATACCATATCACCTGTCAATGGGATTAGTTTCATTTAATTTTAACTATGGCTAGGATCTGTCTCCACTTTAGAGTTAAACATACAGAGAACAGGAAGTGTTTCCATTTCCTACTTTTACATATTCTTCTACACATGTCTTTTAAAGAGGATTTGTGTACACAAATGGTTTTGAAGAATGAAAACCAAGAGAGAGAACAGAGAGGAGAGAGAAAGAAAGAGAGAAATTGAGATTATATATCCTTTGCCTTTGTTTGAATGGAGAAATGCTTTTATAAGTGAAGGTTGTACTCAAAACCAGAAACTAGGAGCCTGATATTAATGCAGCTCACAATTCAAGTCTTATTTTCTAATGGCTTCATAATACTCTAAAAATTATGAACTGAGGGAGAGAGAGAGAGAGAGAGAGGAGAGAGAAGGAACCTTGTTTTCAGTAGATAAAAGAATAAATTTACTGAAACCAAGAGAGCACTACGATTCCAGAACTATCTAATTCTCAGATCAAAGAAAATGGTGGACAACAGAAAAATATGAAATAATGGCCGAACTTCTCATTAGAGTACTCCAACATCATGCAAGTCTAAGTCCATCTGGTAGCCCCATTCCAATGAAGGCAGTGAATTAAACTGTGAATCTGTAAGAATGAGTAAAGTCATATTCACAATGGATGTGTGAGAAGATATTGAGTAACGATATCAGATTCTTGGAGAAATGCTTAGCCAGTAGCTGAGAAAAGTTATGACTGGTTGCTTTTGGGAAACTTTCCATTTATTCTATGGTGCGAACATTTGCTCTACAGTGTTCTACTTCTAAAAACCTTGTCATGGAATGGACTAAAAAGAAGAGATTCATTGCTCAGCAGTGAGTGTGGAACTACGTAGTCTATAAAGGAAGCCAGGCTCTCCTGGGGCCCTAAAGCAACCTCACCTCTAGTATTCCAATAGTTGGAGCCGCATGAGGATGAGAATGACAATGTTCAAGTACATAAATCATGGATTTTCCAAGCTGTAAGACGGAGTTCACTCCTGCATTTCTTTCAGATTTAAAAACCAAATCCTTGCCTCTACTGAGTCCAGAGCCCATGTGGAAATTCTTAATCATTGTTTACTTATCATATTTAAAAATGGCCTTTCCTTCCATGCAAGGCCTTTGTCAGACCAAGCTGCTGGTGCAACAGTCCATCACAGGCATGCTGTGGTGCCTGCCAGGTGAGCAGATGGTAGACACTCCTTCATTGTAGAAATGGAGATGACTTCTCAGAGTCTTTAGTGTGCCCCATTCCAGTACAGCTACTACATAACTTTGCTAAAATCACAGAAGCAAAGCTCTTTAAGACATTTAACATGTTTGCATCCCTAAACCAAGATGGACTGAGTGCTAAGTCATCACAAACAGAGGCAAATTGAGCAAGAGAGGCTTCTTTTATGAATTTAAACAATGTGGAAGAAAGAAAGAGCAGTGACATGTGCAGCTTTGACACTGAGCTTGGCCGATGAGTCAAGCATTGTGATTTGTGCAGTTTCCCTTCAGATTTTCACAACTCCTTTCCTAGAAAACTCAACAACAACAACAACAAAAACAACAACAACAACAACAAAAGCCAACCAACCAAGTTACACATTTTGAGAATCCACTTGAGACTTGAGATTTGTTATATTTGTCATCCAGGCTCTGTAATGCACAGGACACTTGGGTGGCGCTAGTATAGGGCACCAGCCATGTTCATAGTCTTACTGTTGTCTCAAGATCCCTTGACCACACCTCATGGTGGAAGAACACAGAGTGTTTTAAGCCATTGTTCTGAAGGGACAGGGAACAAGTGAAAGCGCAGGAGTCAGAAAACGTAAACTCCAATCTCAGTCCTTATGATTTGCTCTCTGGCTTTAGATAATCCAATGCTGTCTCTGGTTCACAGTGATTTCTTTGTAAATTAAAGCCAAAATACTAGATGTTTTCTTGTCACGGGGAACTCAAATCATATGCTTGAGAGCCACAAATGACAGAAGAACAAGGGAGTCAGTCCTGATGATCCAATTTCTATATTCCACTAGGAAGTAAAGTGAGCAGATGGCTCAACATTAAAGTATGATTATGTGTGTGTTACATATATGTGATATATATGTGTATGTGTGTGTGTGTGTGTATATATATATATATATATATATATATATATATATATATAATGTATATACCTTATACCTACTAGATACCCAGCACTGTGCTATTGTTTAACATACTCAAACATAATACTAAAAATGAAGCATGCAGTTCCTTGAACAATAAGAGTTTATAGTCTAGAGAAATCAATAGACAGTGAGGTAAAAGCATTTAATTGGTTAATATAATACAATTGTTATAAGAAGTTCTAAGAGAAAGGGACATCATATTTTGAGAGCATATAGTAAAATTTGGCTCCAGAGGCCAAGTACATGCATAGTTGAATTTTGTTATAAATTCTTCTTCCCTTGAGGCATGATTTTCTCATGCACAATTGTTTTAGGAAAGCCTGAGAGTTCACCAGCTCTTCTTTGGAAAGCGTCCTTTCACTGCATAGCTCACATTAGAAAACCCTCAGGCATACTCTCCCTCTCCCTCATACTAAGGAAGTCTGAGTTCAGTCTGGCTTCCTTGTCCCCAGAAACAGAGTGTCACTTGACTGCTGGGTAACTGTTTATGCTCTTTGTTCTTAATTGATTTTACAAGGATGTTTATCTTTACAAATCATAAAAATTGAGAAACAGTTGTCCTCCGTAACAAAAGGTAAGCTTTCTCATGGCCGTTAAAGATAAGATAGCTTCCTTGTGGGTAACCGGCTAATAAAAACAATGGCCACCCTTCCCCCCCACCCCACCCCCAACCCACACCTCTTACCTGGAGAAGCGTCAGGGTCGTTTAATACTCGAAGACTTAGGTTTTCTAGCTCAGTGTCTTTCATGTGACACAATTCAGTGCACATGCAGGTGACAGTTGGCACTTCTTGTTAGGCTTCGGCATTGTTGTCAATGGCCTGGCAGAGTTTAAGGGAGAAGAAAATGCTGAATTAGAAGATTAAAAAGTGTCAGGTGCTAACCTTTGCTGGGAAGCTTGCCTTGAGTTCTTCCTGCTGGGCTAATAGCCCCCACTGCATCTGGTGCTGTGTTCTGACATGTTCCTCTGCCAGAGTGCTCAGGCTCTGGGCCAAGGGTCTCCATGAACATCACCGCAACACTTGTTAAACGCAGGTCACTTCCCTAGAGTGTGACTCAGGAGAGATGCAGTAGGTTTTGAAACTTTGCTCTCTGCCTTGTTCCCAAGAATGGTCCTTTGTTATTAGCATTCTTGGAGGGGGTGCATTTCAAAAACTGAAAATTATATTATTATTATTTTCGTCTTTATTGAAGTTAAAGTAGCAAATATGTATATATATATATTTGTGTATAAATGTGTGTGTAAATGTGTGTGTATATTTGTGTGTGTGTATTTCAGATACACGAAATGATGTTTTGCTACAAGTTTACAATGTAAAACAGTCTCCATGATCAAGCTAAGTGACCATGTGTTCCTCACAGGGGAACTTGTTATAATAGAACACTTGTGATCTATAGTCCTGGTAAATTTCAGGCATAGAATTCAATAGCATTAGTTGGGCATGGTGGTGCATGCCTGTAATCTCAGCACTGGAGAGGCAGAGGCAGGAGGATCTCTTTAAGTTTGAGGCCAGCCTGATCTACAAAGTTAGTCTAGGGAAGCCAAGGCTACATAGAGAAACCTTATCCCTAAAAAAACAAATGAACAGACAGACAAAAAGGATTTCAACAGCTTTAATTTTTTTCCATGGTGGACATTGTAGACTGGGCTCAGAGGATAGCAGTTGTAGTGCTCTTAGAGAGCACCCGAGTTCAGTTCCAACTACCTGTGCAGGGGGCCTCACAGCTGCCTGCAATCCCAGCTCCAGAGGAGTCAATATCTTCTTCTGGTCTCTGTGGGCGCGTGTGCGCGCACGCACGCACACACACAAACACACACACACACACACACACACACATACAAAGTAAACAAAATTTCAGAAGAACTATTTTCAAATTAGCAGCAAAGTATGAGGTCTCAGTACAATGCTCTTAACTGTACTCACTGTTTTGTGTATTTGCTATGACTTCACTCCAGAACTGAAAAGTTTATCCTTTTCAACAGCGTCTTTCCTTTTCCCCCCAACTCACTGGCTTCTGGTACCCATCCTCCTACCCTGTGTGTCCATAAACTCAACTTTCAGATTTATGTGTAAAGACAGAGTACAGTTCTTTAAGTATCTGGCTGATGTCATTGGCACCATGCTTTCCCAGCTCAGTCACATTCCCTCAGTGGTGAGGGTTTTCTTCCTTTATGAGGCTGAGTACTATTCCACAGTAGCCGCACCCCTCTCCTAACAGGCATTTTCCTTCTACCTCCCTCTCCTAACCCTCTCCTTGGGTTGCTTCAGCATCTTGCCTGAGGTGATTAGTAGGACTGAGGGCCACATTTGAAGAACAGGCTTAACATCTTTCTGTTATCACCTAGCTGCTGGTGGTGAGATAGTTAAGGGAGATTCTAAGGCGGACATCTTAAAATTAAGTTTCCCACACACCTCCTCCTCCACCCTATCCCAAATTAGAGCACATCCTTGTTGAAGTCTTGTTTTCAGCATGTTTGGTTTTCTTCTGCTCTAGCATGTACTTTGTGAAGCATAGCTGTGGCAAACTCACCTAGACTCCATTTAAAGTGACCGTTGGGCCGGGAGTTGTGGTGCATGCCTTTAATCTCAGCAGTTGGGATGCAGAGGTGGATCTCTGTGAGTTGGAGGCCAGCCAGGTGTACAGAGTGAGTCCAGGACACAGCCAGAAGGACTATAAAAGAAACCCCGTCTTCAATAAAATAAAATAAAATAAAGTGTCCATTAGGTGGTTATTGTGGCTGATCTGGGGGTGAGAGATGGGGAGAAAACAAGCAGGTCTGACAGACCTCCACCACCAGACAGAGGTTAACACTCTTCCTCTCTCCCTTCCTCACTCTCACGGCAAAGCACAGCCAGTCACATAAGTACACAAGGGCAAAAGCAAAATAAACATGCCTTTCTTAATTTGGAGAAATAGCCAGTGTTGACTTAGTTTGTTCATTACTGAATGTGAAGGGCCTGTTTTGTCATTGTCCCTGCACTGCCATGTAGTGACCTGGCTGTGCTATCTTCATGGCAGGCTGCGTACTGCTTACATTTTCTCATAATACCAAACTGTACACAACAGTTCTAAAAACTCAATAATTATTTTTGTAATTGTTGGATCAGTTTATAGCCGTGACGTTCTTGAAGCTTATGACAAGCAAAGAACTCAATATCAGATTAGAAGGAAATGCGCAGTTTTTTTTCCTGTAAGATGAGCCAATTAAAAAAAAAAGGGTATTATTGATGTAATGCAACATCCTTAAATGAAAAATGTGTCTATTGGGAGTACTTTCTGTTCTTTGAGACAAGGATTCCATAAATTCTATTTTTTTCTCTTTTGGCAATAGCCCCTTACTGCTTTGAAGTACCAGGGTTTTACAGAAATTACAAAAGAGAAGAAAAGTCAAGACCAAGTTATCGGCATCACCCATCTGCTGAAGCTGTGGTAACTTAGGTCTTTGTGCTGAGCTAGGAAACTTTGGCTCACAGTGGGAGACCTGTACCGGCTGCCAATGATCGCAGCTCAGTTCACAAAAGCTTAATAAAACCCTATTGGTGAAAGTGTGCATGATAGGATTACTGTCCCTCTAAGTGTCATAACTTGGGGGTTTCTGTCTCGTATCATTTAGGAAGAATTGGTTATATGATTTAGAAATCTTTTAACAAGCTTCATAAAGTCATCATATGTCTTATAATTGGAAAGGGGTTGAAAGACATCATAGTTAAAATCACACTAAAGGTAGAGCTTCCCTTGAATCATCCCCTTCTTGTTTTCTATTAGTTGAGAAGCAGCACATGGCTGCAAAAGGAACACAGGAGACTTGATGACAACAACGTTTGGTGTTTGTGCTATTCATATTGCCAAATATCACTGTTAACTTTTTAACCTATATATTTAACTGATGCATTATTGTAACTATTATACTGAATTGGGCCTAGATATGAGATATATAGCATTGGGAAAGTATGGTTTATTTTTCAAAGATTTTATGGTAATGTGTTTAAAGTATGAAAAACTTACAACAATACATAAAGATTGTTTTGATGGGGATTATTCAAAGAGCAGTGAACATCTTTGGAGTAATTTCTGAATCAGTTCTAGGAGGAGAAATGCTGTCATGAAACAGGCAATTTTTAAAGTTTGGGTTTTGTTCTGCTGTTCTCTATGTTTTATACTTTTTATTGATTCTTTGTGAGTTTTACATCATACATCCTGGTCCCACTCAACTCCCAGTCCCCTTGTATCCACCCTCTGTCCTTGCCCCCTCCTCCTAAATTACACACACACACACACACACACACACACACACACACACAAAACAAAACAAAACAAAACAAAAAATGAACAAAACAAAATAAAGCCTGGGAAACATCTCATCCTAGAGGCTGTGGTGTGCCACAGTGTGTCCCACAGTGTGTCCCACAGTGTGTCCCACAGTGTGTCCCTTTGCCCACACATCCTCACTTGCAGATATTAATTGCAATGAGCCATTGAGTGGAGGCCTCTGGGTCCAGTGACACCATCAATATTGGATCCTCACCGAGACCCCTCCTGGTTATCCTGTTGTCGCCCTGTGAAGGAGAGATAGTAAACCTGTTTTTGTTATAATCCCAAGTGTTGGATGGCGGACAGGCTTGTGAGAGAACAGGTGATGTTAATCCACTAGAAGACCAACCACCTCATGTGGGAGCTTGATTGTTGCCAGCTGAAAAGGTCCGTGAACAGACTCTGGGAGGAGACATATAAATGAGCCAGAAATAAGAGGCAGGGCCTTCGGAGACTTGGGGTAGTTTTAGCTATTCATTGCTCCACTTCAAGACGCTCCTAGAGGGAACTGCTCGAGGGAAGGCTTTGGGGCTTTGGCTCCTGCTGAGGTTCCGGGTTCTGATTACTCCAGGTTCCAGCAGAAGAAATCCTGCTGATTACGCCAGGAGAATCGTTCCTCAGAACTGATATCCGTATGATTTTGTTATTGTTTTCTTTAATCCTCTTTTATTATTGTTTAGGTTAGTCAGGCTATAAGTGACATATTTTCCATTAATAAATTTGTAACCAAATATATTTGTTAAGAAAATTGAGCCTACAGCCCTGTGTCATGGTCATGTAATCCAGCAGCTTTGAATCCTCAGGAAAGGCCCTTTCATGAGACCCAACTGTTCAAAGACGATGCATATTGATGTGGGGATGGGCCAACTCAAAATCCTAGGTCTGGTCTTGGGTGGTAGTTGACCTGGTCAGTCTGCACGCTCTTCCCGAGCAACTATACCACCAGGGCAAGCTCTCCAGCCCTGCTCCTGGCTAGGCCTCCCAATGCAGCAATCAGCAGGAGGCAGGGTTAGCTTTCCAGCTCTCATGCTCTCTGGCCAGCTCACCGGTACCCACATACCTCTACAGACAGCTACCAGTGGAAGAGCATGTCCCATTCCCCTGTGTGCTGCAGCTGGTGAGGGGCAGGAGCAGCTCACCTTCTCATGGTGCTTAGCCAGCCCTTTTGACTGCCTAATGTGCGGAGGGAGAAGTGGGGAGGTATTACCCTGCACCCACACTGCCTTACAGCAAATGAATGGCAGAGCCAGCTCTCCTACATTCACACCGTCAAGACTGGCTCACCTGTGCCCCCACCACCAGGGCCAGCTTCACTGTGCTTCCTTGGTGAGATGTAGGGCCCATTCTCCTGAATGCTGCTCTCAGGGATCAGTGAAGCCAGCAGCCAGTGAAGTGCAGCAGACAGTTAGGGGTGGGGCCACAGCCCTTGGACAACGATGTGGTAGTCCTGGGCAGCTGCCCAGACCAGGAAGTCCCCTCGCTCTGGAGTGGTAACATGAGCCATGGGCATCGGCACTGCTCCCACTGCTGCACGGCTGTGGACCCAGAGTTTGCCCTTAGTGGCAGCACAGACCGAGCCCTCACCACGGCCTCAGCTAGTAGGGCTGGCTCCACTCTCATACCTCCAGTCCCAGCTCTTTTCATAATGCTCAAACTGTTCTGCTTCTTTTTCACTCCCGTCTGTCCACCACATGCTTGCACATGGTAGTGGCTCCTGCTGCAGGCTGGCCTGGAGGCTGGGGGGCCTCTGAGTGACTTCCTCTGTGTGGTGTGGCAGCCAGCAGGCCTCTGTGTGTTGAAGGCTCACTGTGCCTCGCAGTGGAGGGCAGGTCTCTGAGCGTCTTTCCGCTCCAGTCCCATGTGTCAATACAGTGGGCAGGTCTCTGGATAGAAAATATTTTAATTGCGATTTTATCTCTAGATAAACATCTCCAGCTTATTTGATGGACACATTGCATGGTGGGCAATTTTAACAGCATGCACCAAAGCCATTGTGTTGGAAACATTGTCTTGTTTTATGACCATAGACTGCATGTATGCTGTGGGCTGTGGGTGAGGAAAGGGGATGTTACGTTGGAGTAATGTATGGACTTAGGTCATGAGACTGGACACAGAAGTAGAGTTAGAGTGCTCAGAGCAGACACACAAAAGAAGATAGAGGTGACAAGAGGGATCGGAAATTATTTGAAAAGATTAATGAAAAGAAGACCTGGAGGCTAATAATAGTCTTGAAATAAAAATGGACGCTAAACAATACCTGGCACACGTTCAAGTCTGTGCTTTATCCCTTACTTCTTACGGGCGGGCAGCGATGGCAGTCAGTGAACGTGCTGAGCTGCTCAGGAGCAAGCTTCACCCTGAGCCCTTGAGTCAAACGCTCCTTCCAGCTGCCTTCCCAGCTGGGCTCCTTAGCGAGCTGAAGTTTGACAAGTATCGTCAGAATCATGGGCAGAGTCGCCTGCATCAGCTTAGAAGACGCAGGGCTTCCTTCAGGAAAAGACAGCTCAGAGTGGGTGTAGACAGGGGATGACTCCAGTGCATCAGTGACTTTGATAGGCACGTGTAAGATTCATTTGGAAAGCCCATCGTCTCTGAGGCTCTGGAGCTTAGGATCAGCAGCCACCAGAAGAATCACGCAGTGACAATGCAGGGTAGGAGGCTGTGTGAGAATGGAAGCTCTCTAGAAACCAATCCTTTGACATGAACGTTAGACTCCTAGTCATTGAAATAGAGACAGTTCTCAAGCCAGTTCCCCTCAGTTGGGGTCTTTTAAGAACATCTCTCAGCTAAGTACAACCTCACACAAAGCCAGGCCCCATCAGTCTCCCCATGCTTTGCCTTTGTCTTCCTCTTCCTCTCAGGGTGAATGTGTCTGCTGCCTGAACCTGGAGCTGGTCTTGAGAGAGACTTTACTGAACAGAAGGCATCGAGCAGCAAGCAAAGGGTCTCCTGAGATCCAGGACCTCCACATCCCTCCTTCTGGAGCTCCCAGCAACACAGGAAGGTCAGGCTCAAAGATGAGGCGCTTCCCGCAGCATCCCTGCTGAGCTCCGCGCTGACAGCCCAGTAGAAGGCATGTGAGTGATCCATCTTGTACATTGAGCATCGTATGACTGCAGCTTAAGACAACACCAACAAACCAGAGCTGCCCATCTGTGGTGAGCTCAGTCAGGCCCTGAGATTTGCTAAAGCAGTCGCAATTTTAGACAATTAATCGTTAGAACAGGGTTGTTATACAGCAGTAAGTAGCTTGAAGTGTGTATCCACCCCCAGGATGTTTTTTATTTGGGGAGCAGTTGATTGGATTCAAAACATGTTCTTCAGAAAATAAAATGCTTACATACATGCCATTAAATGATAATATGGAGAGGATAAACAATTTAACTGAATCAGCACTATTCATTACTTATAATCTCAGGCATAAATGTGTGGGAATCCTTTCCGACTATGCCACTTAACCTAAATGGCTCACTTCCTCTCTCTACTCATCATTGCTTTAGCTTAGTGCAAATTAATTGAACTGTTTGGTTATGCTTTTTATCAAAGCAAGCTGGTGCTTTATGGTTTACGTCTATCCTAACTGTCCTGTTCCATTTGCCTCTAAGAACTCTGTGGCCCTCACTGAATGTCTGGCTCTGCAGCATTGGTTGATCCGTTTCTCCCATAGTTAGAATCCAGCCCCCTAGACTGCATTTCCCTGGGATGTATTACTCTCCTTCCGTCATGTTCTATTCTCCTGTGGTGACCGCTTTCACTCTTCATGGTTCATGACAAATACGGTCTGCAAGGTTATGCTTTTTCATTACCCCCACCGAGAGTAAGATGCTTTCCAATGTCTTGTCAGTTTTAGCCAGTTGGAGATATCTTACCAGGGACATGCTATGCAGAATAATGCACAATTGGTGTCTTCTTATCCACAAAACAGTGGCAAGCAAAACACAAAGACTTGGAGTGTTTTTAGTGTCCTACTCCATAGCTAAGAAAACAGATATCCAGGGTGTTGTATAACATACCCAAGAAGTGTGCAGTTAATTCGCAGAGCCATAATTCTAGGCCAGATTTATCCAACTCAAAGAGCTAAAACCCTAAGCACTCAGTGCTGTCATTTACAGAGAGTATGTTTTTGTATTGTTTGTACCATTTCAGTCATGAAAGAGTTGTCTCCCCATAGAGTCCTTGAGAGATGGAGTGCTCATTGTCCTGGCACTTAACAGGGTGCCAACTACTGCCTTGCTAAGTGATTTGCTGATCAAGTGCAATATAGTCTAATTCAAGATAGCGAGACATCTCATTTTAAAAACAGTATATATATTCCTGGAATCATTTGCGACGCCAAAGGGGAAACAGGATAAATTTATGTTGTAATGTTCTCTGCCTTAATGCTTATAATAAATCTGCAAAGGGAAGATAGATGTTGTCCCTGTGCCACCAGCACGGACAGAGTTAAATGGTTGTGTGGCAGCGAAGCTTTTTTCCCCCCAATCCCTGTGTAAGAATTTTTCTCACACAGTTTCAATTCCTTCCATGTTCATGGGAACCATTGCTGCCAACATGGACTCACATTGTGGCATCATATGTTGTTCAAGGAAGGAGAGACAGAAGTACTCACTGTTCAGGGTAGAGTCTAGTAAAAGACGGTTCATTCGCCTGCCACCCATGGCGTTAGCGTGCCGGATGTGCTCACTGTCTTTGCAAGCTGCGTGCTATTCCCAGGGAAGTGGAAATCAGTCTCTGCTTCCCACTTCTCCCCGCCCTTATTCTGTCCTCCCACATTCTCTTCATCCACCCCAGTGCACAAATGAGCAGTGGAAATGTGGCCAGTGCAGGGATTATGTGGTGAACTTCCCATTTTAGGAGGAGAAAATGCATTTGAGGTAGAAAATAGAAACACTGAACACAGTAAAACCTCAAGGCTCCCTATTCTCCTTTGCTCGCTATGTAGATTCTATTCACAATAAAAAAAACTGCTGAAAGATACAGATCTCCTCGAGAATCACACCCACCGGCAACATTTTGACAAGGTTTCAGTCCGAGAACCCACGGGGTATCCACACGAACAGATCCAGCTTGGAGAGTTTATTTTTGGTCACGGCAAAAGAATTCTGCTTCCCTTTCCAGCCAACCTATGTCCTAACCATTTATCCTGGTTCCTCTCTGGGAAGGTCTCATCTCTCACTGAGGTTCAAGAAAAGCTTAACATTTCAATAGTTTGTAGCACCTTTAGCCAGTCTTGCCTCAATCTTTAGTATGTTCCTCAGTGTCTAGGATTTATGTGCAAAGTATACTTACATCAACCTTTAAGATTAGGCTGAAGGACAGCTAGCTATAGGTTGGGCATTGTTTGGTTGTTCACTCCAGGTATCCTTGGTCACTGAGGGATTGGGCTGAGTGGTGATGGGCCTGGGAAGTGGCAGAACTTTTGGGAGACACGCAAAGCGAGAGATCTTTAAGTCATTATGTATTACCCTAGAAGGTAGGTTTTATGAGAACACAGCTCTTTCCGCACTCTGCTACTAGGCATGACTGTTGGCTCCTGACCATCCTGCAATGTTTCCATCTGGCGTTCACCACAACAACCACACAAGAAATCACCTGCTATATGCAAGTATATGAGTCTTCAGAACTATAAGATAAATAAATGTTTTGTATTTATTAAAGCTAACTGCCCCAGATAGTTTATTACAATACTGAAACGCTGACTAAAGAAAACACTATGACCTCTTGCAAACCTTTCCAACACCCCATGATAGTCCAGACTTTTCTATCTACTCAATTGCATCTTGCAGAAATAACTATCAGTTTAATTATAATTGTTAATCTATGCTGTTATTTAAGAGTAATTCTTTAGAGTATGAACCTGTTTATTTTGAGTTGCTGTGACCCATGTGTAAAAAATGTCATCAAGTGTTCTGTTCAACCAAGAGCAAAAAAACATATAGTTGTCTAACTCAACAGTTGTGAGGGTTATAATTTCAGATCCTCTAGATTGATACCCAAGCTCAAAAAATTAAAGCTGTGCATAACATTGGGAAAACCACATGTTCCCAAAGTTTCTATAACTAGATCCCTCCCAGCCATCTATCTCTGTATCTCTTACGGAGGGCACAAAGTTCTGGTGTAGATTCCAGACTGGCTAAACATAGTCAGCAGGTGCTGTCTAGGAGACTTTGTTCAGGATGGAAGGTTTGTCACAGGAAGCCCTCGCTTACACAGAATCACATAGATTTGGAGGAGGGACTTTACAAAGATTGACATGTAATTGGACAAGAATCCGCACAAAGAGGGAAGGAAGAGTTTTGTTTACTGGCCACACAGTTACAGTTTCGCATAATGAGTAGAACTGTGGAGAGATATGGTTGTTATGGTTACACAAAAATGTGCATGTGATAAGTGTTAAAATCATATATCTTATGGTATATACACGTCAAAAGTTCAAAAAACACTTGATGATAGTAAAGCAAGGAAAATGATACAAATAGAAAGTGGATAACGATGTCCAGAATTTTGTTAATTCCTTGGAGCAGGATACAAAGACCTCACCTGTCGCCCTGCTGGCTTCCATGGGCTTTTACAGATGCACAGTGTGGGTCCAGCCACTTTGCTCCTCAGAGGCAGTAACATTAAATTACTACATGTTACCTTGGCTTCATTTCTCCTCCCAGGCTTTTTGTATCACTTCTATTCTTTTAAAGTTTATTTTTTTATGCTCTTAACACCTTTTCAAGTAAACTCCTTTTCATATGTGACCCAAGAATCTTGAGGTACTGAGACTTTTACTTACTACAGTCTCCTGGGAAACAGCATGACAGAATTCTTGGGGGGAAGAAACAGGCAAAATAAGTCTGGCAACCCTTATAAAGTTGAGTCATCCTTTGTAGAATCCCTCAACACATCTACCTTTAGTTTTTCCTTGGAAGAGCTACAGCTTTGTTGAAATTAACTGTACAAATTATCCTTCAAGATTTCTTATCTTTCAAATGTTTTCATTTCTTCATATCTTCCCTAACATCCCGTTCTCTTGCAATTCTTTTCTGATATTTCCACCAGCTTAATAATACAAATGCATTAAGATAACAGCATTGCCTGCAGTCCTTGGTGTGCCCATCTCTCTCTGAGTCAGCCATCATTTCCATTGGAGAAAAATGAACATACCAAACATCTGTATGTTTGTAGAACCTAGGAAGTTTCTGAGATGAATAGGTCAATAATAGAATGCTTAATGAATGAATAGACGAATTGTTGAGTGTAGTCAATTTGGAATGGAGAACTTACTTGATTCTGTTCACTCCTTACCGATTTCCGTCCCCCGCCCCCCAAGCTTTATGGGCTACAGACATTCTTTTTGAAGTCTCATTTCCACAGTCAACATTTGCACCATGGATAATAAATTAGCATCACTTTGAAAACAAAAATGATTCCATTTTGCACTTGGAATGTGGTCTAAGAATTAGAAAGGGCAGTGGTGTTACACTCCCCGAGGCCTGGAAAGTCTGTTGGTGTTTTATTAGGTAACAATTTCTGTTTTTCCTGGATTTACAAGTTCCTACTTTGTCCCTAGGAGCTTGATCAAATGCCAAGAGGGAAAGGGGAAACAGAATGTGTCCTGCTACCAGAGGCCATGTGACACCCAACCTAAGAGGCATCAACTATTGAAATTAGAGGCACCTGTTGTTGAGATTCTGAGCATAGATTTCTCAAAGAGAAAATACAAGCAGAGCAGTTCAAGGTCAGTGTGCATGGCGTGGCCAAATGCAGTCTCACCAGAATCCCTCTCTAGTAGCCCTGCTTGTTACAAAGCTTTAAATAACAGAAATAGAAAAATCCCTTCTCATGATAATGGTGACCTTAGAAATATTCATTGTATAAAGGGGACTAGAATATGGGCTGCCATTTGGATAACAGTATTGGATTCAGGGGTACTGTAATCATTTTCAGGAACATTTAAGGGACATTTGAGCTGGTTGCTACCTTATCTCTAAAAGTGTCCCCTGTAAATTCTTAGCATTATACTTCAGGGTAGAAAAGCTTCACGTCCTGGGAAAAGATACAGTTTCACACAGAACCTACTCAGGAGCTGGGAGAATTGGATGTCCCGCCTCCCTCTATCTTTTATCCACAGAAACTCCTGTGGAAGCCTCTGGGCTTCTGGTCCTGGCCTGCTTGTCAAGGAGGCAGATGAGAGTCCCGGCTGGCTGCTCATTGCCTACACTTTTCAGTGCCACAGAGGAGACTAAGCTGCTGCGGAATCTAATTGACAGAAGGACAGAGTCAAGTGAATTCGAGTACAATAATATAATGATGTCTTCTGTTGGGTTTCAATTGTTGCAACTAACACCGTGACTAAAGAGCAAGTTGGGAAAAAAGGCTTTATTCAGCTTATACTTCCACATTACAGACCATCATTGAAACAAGTCAGGACAGGAACTCCAACAGGGCAGACACAGAGGCGGGAACTGATGCAAAGGACATGGAAGAGAGCTGCTTACTGACTTGGTGTTCAGGGCTTGCTCAGCCTGCTTTCATATAAGACCACAAGCCCGCAGATGGGAGCACCTATAATAAGCTGGTCCCTCTTCTAGTCAGTCACTAATTAAGAAAATGCCCAATAGCCGGATGCTATGGAGCCATTTTCTCATTTGAGGCTGCCTCTTCTCAGATGTCTCTAGCTTGTGTCAAGTTAACATAGAACTAACAGTACAAATGGATGACAAGATTGCCTACTGTCCCCATTCTTTCCTGACCTACCTTCTAGCAACCTCTAGGAATCCACTAAAGGTTTCTTGTGAGGCCATGGAAACTGAGAAGCTCATAAACAAATCCAAGATCTGGTTGTAGGGAGACCTGGCCTCTATGCCTTCCAGGTACTGTCTCTTGTGACCCTTCCTGCCTGTCCTCCCAGCTGGAGGTGGAGCACTACTCAATGAGCCTCTGGCTGAGGGTGAGAAGCTAGGTGAAGTGGAACAGGCCAAACCTCGTGTGCTCTCCCCCATGGTCTCCCTCATCCAGTGGGGCAGTAGGATAGAGAAGTTAAATAAATAAATGCCCGTGCTCTCTGTTTTCTAGATATTAGCTCAATTTATTTTAACTATAACTAGTAATCAGGAAATAAGGAAGTCTCTTGAAGAAATGGAAGTTGTGGGGAAAATATATTCTCTTTCTATTTGTTTTCTATCACAGGAAAATAGCAGATCGGCAATGGGTTGGACTCAAATGCACAAAGCCATCTGAATGAGCTGCGCTTGTACCACTGAGCGACCTCATCTCATCCTGACTAAATTCATTCAGAGCCAGCAGAGTGATGCTACTTTAATAGAGATTTGCTTTAAAATAACAACAAGATGAAGACAACAAGAAGAGGTTTGTTAGTGGCTCATGACAGGATCTGTTTTCATTTTCATTATTCTGCTGGCTAGTAAGTGATTCCATAGTTAACTTGACTTGATTAATAATCATTTGGAAACGTAGCTTTGAAGGCCTCTCCAGAGTGGTTAACTGAGAAAATAAAGTCAACTCTCGGTGTGGACGGCACCTTCCTATGCCCCGGGTTCACGGACTGAATCAAAGGTGGGGAAGGAGGAAGTCAGCTGAGCACCGAAATTCACGTCTCTGCTTCCAGTCTCTGGCCACGATGTGTCTAGTGATGCGCTTCTTCCATCACAGTCACAGCTTTGCTTGCCGCCATCCCTTCACCACCATCATGTGCTCCAACTTTAGGCCAGAAGAAGCCCTCTCTCGCCTTCAGTTGTTTCTTGTAGGATGTTTTGTCACACAGAAAATAAAAACAACCAACGGAGTCGTCTTATGAAAAAGCTTTGGCGAAGAGGTTCCAAGTGTGGCAGACCACTTGCTTGCCAGGGGAGTCTAGAGATAAGCCGTGCTGTGCTGTTGCTCCTATGGCTTGCAGTTCATGCACGCTGGGGTTTTAACTTAGGTCCTGGTACTTCCTATCAGTGTAGCATTAGCCATAGCCAATATATTAGGTATTTTCTGGTGCTGTAATAAAGCATCATGAGCAAAGGCAACTTAAGGAAGAAATATTTTATTTTGCCTTATGAGTCCAGAGGGAGAGTCTATAACTGTGAAGGAGATATGACAACATTCAATGAGAGCAGAAGGTTGAAGTAGCTCAACTGCACACAGAGAAGAGAGCGAGCTGAAAGTAGAGTGGGACTCACAGCTCACCCCAACTGACGCCTTCCGTTAGCATGGCTGTACCTCCTAAAGGTTCCAGAACCCTAGCAGTGGCAGCAGCAGCAGCGGCAGCAGCAGGCCCCCAAGTGTTCAGATACATGAGTCCATGGAGTCCATGTTTCATTTAAGCTACTACAACCATACCATTTAGCTAATCAGATTTAAATCTATTTCGGCTTAGTGTGAAAATTTGGGTAATATTATACCCACCTGAAACAGCTCTCTCAGGAAGATGCCAGAATGCATTAAAAATTTATTACTATGATGGGTGAAAACTTTCAGAAACACTTATCTCATTATTGTCATTTTAGCTTATTTTTTGCCATCAGTTTCCTTATTTTGAACAAACCTCTTGAATTCTTCAGAGTCCTCTGGCTATAGACAGGACATGTAATGGTTGTTATTTATTTGTTAGCTTCTCACTATACATTTTAAAGTTGCCATTCTTTTTGAAATGTTATTCTTCATTGGCTTGAATAATTTCAATCCACATATGAGGTAATACCTATAATAATATCTATTGACATGTGTTAGATGTCTGAGTTTATCTGGGCCAGGCCCTTATTTGTACTCAATATATTATGGAAAGCACCCTTAGTAAGATGTTCTTGTAGGCCAGTTGTCTGGTGTGGCATGTCTACAGCTAACATAAATGAGCATTTTATATGACATATGGCCACCATGATCCTACCTGGAAGGCTCAAGAACTTCATTAGGAGAAACTGTAAAGAAATGTTTCCTAAATATTAGCATATACCAAAGTCACCCAGAGGATCTGAAAGGCCAGGTGTGGGTGGTGGTGTGGGTGTGGGTGTGTGTACATATGCATGCACACACTCATGCATGTGCATTCTCCTGAGATATGCATGCATGTATATGTAAATTCATGTAGAGAACAGAGGTTGTGTCTTCCTCAATTGCTCTACACTATTTTTTGGAACAGAATCTCTCATTAAAACTTGAATTTCTCTATTTGGCTAGACTGGCTGGCCAGCACACCCTCTCCTACACTTGGCTTTTTATGGGCTCCCTGGGGATCAAACACAGGCCTTCATTCCTGCATGCCAAGTACTTTACTGACTGAGCCATCTCCCCCAACTCAGCAAGCTTAGTTTCCAGACCTATCTGCCTTCAGAATTTCTGATTCTTTAGATGTTGGATGGAGACCAACTATTTATTGTTTCTTTTCCACATTTTCTCAAACAATATTAATAATGCTATTTTTTGATAATCACTGCTTTGAAGTGTCTCAGGATATTTGTAGTCAAGGACAGCTTTTAAAATGTGAGGACCTGTGTGGTGTATCTGCAACGCTGTGGTGCCATGCTGGGTTTTGTATATATAAGAATAAGCAATTACTAAAATACTGATAAATAAAGCCAGGTGCCAACACTGCCAAAAATTAAATTGGCAAGACAATTAAGCTGTTCTATTTGGCTGGTGTCTCCTCTCAAGGAGAATCTATATATGAATTCAATCACGCTGAGTAGCTTCTTGGGAGATTACAGTGCTAAGCATGGGGGTGGCACGTAGTAATGAGCAGGGCTATGGTGGGGAAGGACGCTTGTGTCTCTATCTACTTGACTTGCTATAATGATTGTTCCTCGAAGATGAGTGTTCTGATTTATTAGCTAAGTTGGGTTCCTCTCATAGATACTGTCTGATAAAAGATTTCCTGTATGTGGCTTTGCTTCCTGGCACTGTATTTTCCTCTCATACATTGGAATGGAGGAGGTAAGATAGGAATGGCTTCTTTAGGACACTTTTTAATATAGACTTTTACCAAGAGAAAAGGAGGGCCTTTGTTGTATTCAAAGTTGTAGTAAGTATTTTAAACATTCAACATCAAAAAGTTACCTTGAATTTCATTACAAACCAGCTTAGTCCATTATAACATAGTATCTTGTTTCTTAGTGTACCATGAAGTAACATTTGTAAATTTATTTATTTATTTATTTGTGTGTGTGTGTGTGTGTGTGTGTGTGTGTGTGTGTCTATGTGTGTGTTTGATGTGTACAAGCTGTGGTGTTCATGCAGAGGTTAGAGGACAGCTTTGTGGAGTTGGTTCTTTCCTTCCACCTTAATTTGCATTGTGGAATTAACTCACATCACCAGGCATGTATTCCAGGTACCTTTACCCATGGGCCCCTCTTGATGGTCCCATTTTCTTTATTATTATAAGTACTTGGGGTTAAACCCAAAGTATCATGCTTACAAGTCCTGTACCACAACGCTACATTCCCTAGCTGAAGTAGGCTTTGAAAAGAGTGGTTTTGAGGCAGTGATTCTCAAATTTCCTAGCACTATAACCCTTTAATATAGTTCTTTATGTTTTTGTGACCCCTCAGCCATAAAATTATGTTCATTGCTACCTTATAACTGCAATTTTGCTACTACTATGAATCATAATATAAATATTTGTGTTTTCCAGTGTTTTTAGGTGATGCCATGAAAGTATTTTTTGATCCCCAAAGTGATCACATCCCACACATTGGAAACCATTGTTTTAAGGGCTTGAGAAATGACTTAAAAGTGCTTGCTCATTCTCAAGAGAACTAGAGTTGGGCTCCCAGACCCACACTGAGCAGCTCATAGTTGCCTATAACTTCAGCTTTGGGGAATACAGCACATTCTTCTGGCATCCATGGGCACCTTCACACACATGACATACATGCACACCTTCACACACATGACATACATGCACACATTCACACACATGACATACATGCACACCTTCACACACATGACATACATGCACACATTCACACACATGACATACATGCACACATTCACACACATGACATACATGCACACATTCACACACATGACAAACATGCACACATTCACACACATGACAGACATGCACACATTCACACACATGACAGACATGCACACCTTCACACACATGACATACATGCACACCTTCACACACATGACATACATGCATACCTTCACACACATGACATACATGCACACATTCACACACATGACATACATGCACACATTCACACATAAGTAAAAAGGAAAAATGTTTCTAAAAGTTAAAAAGTAAAAATTTAAAAATGAAGAATAACTTTGTTTGTGGCACAAATGAGCTAAGTAGAATTTAAGTCATGTACTAGAACACATAAATAAATTAATATTCAGTGGTATTATTTATCATAATTGATAAACAACATTAAAATGTCATTTATACCCAAGGACCGTGGTTTATGTCAGTGTTGTATATCTTGTGTATTTTGTTGAATATATACTACCATGTAGCTACTGTTAGTATATTATATAAAATAATTAATCTGCCCTAAAATGCCTATGGTCCAGGACTATTCATTCACTTTTATTGCTAACTCCTGGTCACCAGCGTCTTACTTTCACTATAGTTTTCTTTTTCTTTCCATAATGTCATATAATAGGAATTGTCACTATTAATTCTTATATATTGTATAATTTTTAAAATACTGTGACTTGTTGTCAGGAGGCATTTCAAACGTATTTTGTAGCACTTTAGACAAATAAAACCCCCTGAGAAGCAGATCCATAAAGAGGAGAGGTCGTTAGTAACTAGGTCATATCCTGAAGAAAATATACGTGGCGTCAAATTCTTGTACTCTGGTGAAAACAACTCCAGATGCTGCAGAACTCTAGCTTTACGTTAGCCCTTTCCTTATGTGGTCAGAAGAGGAGTATCCTAGAGATGGTGGATGCTTCAGTAATGGGTTATGATCATTCCAGAGTCCATCTGTGTTCCCTTCCTGCTTGGAGCACACATTACAATAGATGCTGTCTGTATTAGATTGAAATTTGAGCAAAGGAGTGAAACATTAAGGTGTGCGCAGTTACTTTCTTCATCCATTCCTAGAAATATATGATTGAAACAACTTAAGAGAAGACGGTTCATTCTAGGTCATGGTTTTAAGGCAGATGGAGTTCAGTATTTTGTGAAAGTACGGTGGCAGGACGTGAGGTAGCTGGCCACCTGGCATCTTCAGTCATGAACCAGGGAGTGTAAAATGCTGGTGCTCACCTGGATACTTCATTTCATCTTTATTTGGTCTGGGAACTCATTTCATGGGATAGAGTTTCCCACATCTGGTGGGGGTGGTCTCCTTTCCTCGGTTCAATGTCTGTAGAAATATCTTCGCAGACACACCTCTGTGATTTCAAACCAGTTAAGCTGGTAATAAATATTAACTACTACAAGTCTTGTCAACTCCATATGAAAATTCGCTGCTTCTGTTGAGAGCGTTTCATCCCTGGACCTCATAGTTTTAGGGCCATTTAATAAGGCAAAAGGCATTCATTCCAGTTTTAAAAAATTTCATAGTCTTGGGAACAAAAACTTTCTCAAAAGGAACTGTGTCTGAAGAGGCTGTTTGGCTGATTAAAACTGCAGTACTGTGGGGGAGTTGTAATGTTTCAGCTCCAGGATCTAGGTACCTTATCTTGGGCTAGCTCTAGCCCTCTAGAACAGCCATTGTTTGCCCATGTCTGTGTTTAACAGCATCTTGTGACAAATCAAACCCTTTTAGAATCTATTAACTTGGCAGGCCACAGCTTCCACCAACTCAAAAATCTAAGAATGTCATCACATAGCATCTTGGGCCTACTGAAAACCTCCCCTCATCTCACTGTAACTATCTCTAGAATGTGTCCACCAGTGTATTTTAACTTCCTTTCATTTATGGCTTTCTTTGTTCTATAAAATAATAAAGACTTCATAAAATTCCTTCCGTGTTAGAACATGGGATCTGAAGTAATCAAAATCTGTTTTCCAGGCCATGGAAATTCATAATGACTCCGGAATAAACTATTTCTCAATCCTTTTACAATGAGAACTTTGGTGTGTGTGTGAACAATTGTAGTGACACAACATGGGGCTCAGAGAATGTGCTACTTTTTACTGGAATAATTATCTGGAAGCTGGGTACCTGCAGGGACCCACTGAGTGCAGGCCATCTGGTGATGTTTCCCCAGGTGGGTTGTTAGCAGGTTCTTCCTGAGCCTCAGGAAGTCCCTGGCTTTTTCTCAATAGCCCATTTTGTTTATTCAGTTTATTAGCAAGAAATCTGTTGTGATGGATACCTTTCCAGTCTGCTTTCAATGTAGTTCGTTTAAAGAATCTAGTTTGTTTGCTTTAAAGACAGTGTGGTTTAGACATTTGGCTTGGCTTGTTTGTTCACTTACTTTGGCTCTCTAAAAGTGTTTTGGATTTTGCTTAGTTTTGGAAACTTTGAAGGTATTTTTCTCTTGATTTTCTTTAAACTATATATGATTTCTCCAAAATATTCTTAATATTATTACACTGTTAAGTATAAGTATTTTTTATTAAGGCTGGAATATACATATATATATATATATGTAATGAACATATCTACAATGTTCCCTTTTCACAATGAAGAAGATATTATGTAATACAAAATATAATCACAACTAGAAATAATGTTCAAAAGTCTTGGTTTATTTAAATGTATATTGTGTATGAACATATATTATATTTGATTATTATCTGTTTGCTTTTTCATAATATACTTAGTACCTCATTGACTCATGATTGAATGGTTATTTATACTAAAGTTGTTAATTTGCCTCAGCGTCACTTGGCTCGTAGTAAAACCAAAACCTTAAGCTACAAACAATGCTAAAAGAGAAAACATGTATTCAGTCAGTGTGACTACGTACGTAAAAGCAACAGAGGTGGCTAATGTTTCTGAGCCTTTCTTTGAGTCAAGTAATGTAAGTGGACTTTATACTTCCTCCTCCAAGTTCTAGTCTGATGAGTATTCTCCCTCACTCTGCCACACCTAGCACAGACGCCAGAGCCCTGAGTTAGTCTGGCCACCTGTGCCTGGGATGGCTAACTTCTAGGCTTCCACGGGGTCCCAAATCCATTGCTCTGGCTCAGGGCAGGGAGAAGAAAACCCTGATTTATTGTTGGGATTGCACACTGGTGTGGCCACTGTGAAAATCAGTGTAGATAATTCTAAAAAAAAATGAAAAAATAAATCTGCCATATGACGGTCCTCAACCATGCTTTGGCATAGTCCCAAGGATTCAACATCCTACTCTTAAAATACTTGCTCAGTCACATCCATTGTTACAAAAGTTGGGAAATGGAAACAACCTAAATTCCTTGTAAGCAATGAATGGCTACTGAAAAAATATGGTACATATATATGTGAATTACTGTTCAGTGGTAAAAAAAAAATGAAATTATGAACTTTTCAGGTAATAGAATATAAACAGAAAAAAATTGAATGAGATGACCCAGACACAGAAAGACGAATGTTACATGTTCTCTCTTACTGGGGATTCCTAGCTTCAGATGTTCAGATGTGTGTACATACCCTGCAGTAGCTGCAGAAACTATGAAAGTAAAATGGGGCCTTTGGTAGTATAGGGATTGGGGTGAAATAAAGAGGGGAACTGCAGGATATAATTAAGATCTGGGCTGTGAAACGGGAAAAGGAAGGCTCCTTAGAGAGGAGACCGGAGGTAAATACAGAAGAAAGTGGAAAGAATGTAAAGGGGAATTGTGGAGTATAACTTATCTGATAAGGGAAATGGGAAATGGAGCTTCCTGTGGAAAGGGAAGGAAGATTAATATAGGAGGAAAGTAGATAAAACAATAATGAGAATGGCTGAAAACAGTCACCAAGGAAGACTACCGTTAACTATCTACTTTAAACAGGCAATAATACATGTAATTACACACACACACACACACACACACACACACACACACACACACACACACAGAGAGAGAGAGAGAGAGAGAGAGAGAGAGAGAGAGAGAGAGAGAGAGAGAGAGAAAGAGAGAGAGAGAGAGAGAGAGAGGTTTTTTTAAATGAAAACTTCTTACCTGGGCTGATGGTGCTCCTCCCACGAGCCAATGATGACCCAAAAGTCTTCCCAGTACAAGATATGTGAAGCCCTCTTTTGAGTTGTTGACAAGAGCTGTCTAAGAGACTCTCAAAAGGTACAGCCTATTGCTGTTGCCCTTAGTTAACCTCCTTCCCAGAGATGGAGCAAGTCCCTAGTTTTGATGATACCACACTTTATAAACAAGGCCCAGAGGGCCCTGAATTTAATTGACCTGAATGTCCCTCCCTGAGGACTAGCGGTCATGGTGCCAGAAAGAGCTATGCAAAGCTCTAAGTGAGGGAGGCATACAACAGTCCTACCGAGCTGTGATGCCTATGAATTACATCAGCAACCCTAACATTGCAGTAATAGCACATGTACCTTGACAGTAACCAGCTGCTCCCTAATTGGACTTAAGATCAGCTCAGCAAAAGCCAGGCCTGGGCCCTAGAACTACTGAGTGGAAGTGAAACCAAGGATATTAGAGGAGAAACTACAACCTCTAATTTACTAAACCAAAATAATACCCAAGAACAATCTATAAGCATTTGCCATTATACTCACAAATAAGTTTAGTCTTCACATCTTGTCAAGAAGACTTCTCTTTTCAACAGATGCTTTATACCAATCAAGAAGTGGAGTTGTGGATGCCAGTCCCAATGGATTCATCTACAAAGCACTCCAACCCCTAAGACTCAGGAAACATTGTGGAAGAAGCGGGTAGAAAGACTCTAAGAACCAGAAGTCCAAAAAATGATGCTGTGAGATTATGTCTTCTAAAATTTCAGCAATTATATCTTTAAAGTAGCACCTACATGCCTACTTAAATGAGAGCTGAATAAAGATGTGTCAGACTGGATCAGGAAATGCCCATGAGGCCCCAACTCTACATAACAATCTGTAGGCAATGGAGGGAAGGTGGAGCTGGAGAGGTGGCCTTTCCCAGAGAAGAGCACACCAGTTGTTTGTCCAGCGCCAAACATTCAGTCCTAAACATACACGCATGCACGCACACGCGCGTGTGAAATATCAACTGATATTTTAACTGATGAACAAAGCAGCCATGAATTTGAAGGAGAGAGAGAAGCGTTATATAGTAATAAAAATATAGTAATAAAAAACATAATAAACCAAAATTTCACATCTCCTTTTAAAGGCTAGATCTACATGACCATAAAATTCTGATCAGGACAGTCTCATCTTGATACTCATCCAGTCTGGTTCTACAACATGATCCTTGTTGCTTGAGGGTTTACATTAACTTTAAGTGATGATTACCCTTATTCCACGGTAAGTTTTTCTTATTGTACAATTGCCTCCCTCAAGACACTGAACTGTTTATTCAAAAGGTTAATTCTAGGATAACTCATGTCTGTGCTTTTAGATATATTGTGTATGTGTGTGAGAATATATCTATATACATATTTTAAGGATATTTTGACCATGTTGTGTCTTTGAAGACAAACAAATAAACAGGGTTTCCAAGACTGTTATTTTAGTAAGGCTTATGTAAGAAAACATCCTAATTTTTTTTTATTGTCATGCTTAAAAACCTGCTTTGAGACTTATACAGACATCTTAGGTTTACAGATCATCTTAATATATTGCAGCATAAAGACATATTTTTAAAATAATCATCTTTGTTTAGTTAAAAATAATTGTGAATAAGTCATAAATTCCAGACTGTTCTGGATGCCTCATCCTTCTTTGAATGCTTCATAAACTACTAATAAAAAGCAAATGCTTTTCTAGCAATGATCATATCACGGTTCTTGCTATGATAACTTAAATTTTAATAAGTAATTAGGTTTGACTAAGAAAACAGAAATGATTAATTTAATTACCTCTGTTTATAGCTTTTTGATATGTAAGATACCATATTTTTGTGCTTTAGATATACCCTCCTCAACTTTCATTGAAAATTGCCTCATTAAAATTGTTTTCTAAAATTTTTAATAACAATGATAATATTAAGACTAAAGTATGTTGTAGATGTTAGTTTAAAAATAAATATGGTTGTAACTAAGTTAAATATAATATAAAGGCTGTAAAGCTATATGGTTAATTCAATATCCTGAGATAAAATTATGTTTGATTTTCTACAATATTTTCTTAAGCATTTATTTGTTCTTACATGTCCTTTTTCTAAAGGGCCATTTAAAACTTAAGATTGAATTTTAGGTTTTTGATTACACATTGGACAAAGCCTTGGATAGTCAGTCATCTTTAACCATAAAAATAATTTTGATTAGAGAATGATGCCTACATAGACTATTCCTTTAAATTAAATAATGATTATAAAACTTGCTTTAATGGACAAATATTTGAATTTGCTTATACAATTTTGTGTATTAGATAAACAAATAACATAATATTATACAATGCTTAATTACGATAATTGTAACTCAAACTTAGTTCCAGAATTTTCTTCAAAGGATAAAAAATATAAGCAATTTCATTAACTAAAGAAAAAAGGACATCATGTCAAAGACGGCATTCTGACATAAATGCCAAGGTTGTTGCAGGTGCTTCCAGCTCACTCCTGGGAGGCAGGGAGCTCTCTTGAGTCATCTGAGAACATGTTAAAGTGGACCCTGAATGTGGTAGATGGTGCTCATCTTCCGTGCCACTAACCGTCCCTTACCCAGAGCAACTAAGCTTTTTTCTCACTGATTATGTGTGTCTTACATACTTTTGTAATCAATTTTTGAAAAGCTGTTTATGACATAAACTATTCTGCCTGCCGTCTTTCAAACTGACATGCCAGCTGAGACATAAATTCCCTGCACGATGGGTTCTCTATTGAAAATTTGAGCCTAGAGAAACCTTTCTTTCCTTGTGTTTTCTTTTAATCAAGCACTTTGTTACAGCAGCAAGAGGTATAGTCAACACAGGAAAAAACCTTAAAAATCAGCCTTTACATTCTAAGGTTTAGAATAATGCTCCATAATGACTCATAATTTATTACTAATTTTATAAAATTATAAAAAAACCAGCCTCCCCAATACAAAATGTAGTGTACCTACAAGTTTCCATAAAATGTTGTGGGATTCACTGAATCCTGAAGACCACTGGCCTAATGAAAAAGAAATCTTCATAAAACACAAGAAATAAACTGAAACAGCAACCCAAATACCACCAGTCCAATCTAACTCACCTGAGACTGCTTGTCCGTCAGTCATCCAAGGGCTGCATCCCATCAGAGTGGATGGTGATTGGTGTCTTCATACAGTGAAGGTCCCAAAACCTTCATGCAAATTATAAAGCATATCCCTAGTGATTAATGAAATGGTCTAACGTCTCTGAGCTGGCATAAATCAGGATCTAGTGAGCAAGTCATTGCAATTGCTAACCATGCCAGAGACTGATTTATTAGTGTGAACACATCTTTAAATATTTGGTAGCCTATGCATCCTATCTATCTACCTATCATCTATCTATCTATCTATCTATCTATCTATCTATCATCTATCTATCTATCTATCTATCTATCATCTATCTATCTATCTATCTATCTATCTATCATCTATCTATCTCATCTCTCTCTATCCAATTACACATATGCACATATATACACATATTAAATATTGTATAACATGTAAATATATTAGTTCTGTCAATTACATTTTATTTCCCCTTGTTTCCTGTGGTTCTCAAACAGTTGAGATGTTTTACACATACATGTTAGACATTGCTTGATCCTACAATGTCTCAGCTATTTCTTCTGCCCGCCTCCTCTTCCGCAGGCTTTACACTCAACACATGTTCATTCAGAGTCTTAATGGTGACAGGTGTTGGTGCAGGAATCCTGGGGAAGAGCGATAAAGCAATCTGAGCTAGGTAAAACCCCTCTAGGCTTGAACTTGGATACATAAAACTTCTAACCCTCTGTGTAGAACCCACTGTTTTGTTGTTGTTGTTTGTTTGTTTTTTACCTTAGGAAAGTTACTTAGCATTTGCCTTTAAATATAAATGTTATCATTTCAAACAAAAAAAGTAGTGAAAATGACCATCTAATAGTGTAGTGATAAGAATTCGGTGCAGAGTCTGTGTTAACATATTCTACATTTGGGTTTGTGGCGTTTCCCGCACATGGGGGAATTTTTGCTTGTCTTGTCACCACAGTCTGGAGGAACCTCGATTTAGCTGTTGTAGGTTACTTTCATATCAGCTGCTGTTCCTGGGAAGATCTTCCCTCGGCTGTTTCAGACGTCTCTTCATCTCCTTTCAGGACACACACTGAAGGACATAGGAAAATGTATTTTGTACTATTACAAGCAAAAAAATCCTTTGCCAAGAATTTATCTCTGATGTGCTTGGCACAGCAAAGCAACAGAGAGAGAGAAATGAAGGATTGCAGCAATTATAAATGGGCGAACATTCCGCCGTACTCCAGAAGAATAGATTTCAGGCCAGGCTGCAGTGAAAGACGTGGGGGAGGGGGAAGTGCACAAGTGACTCCATTCAAACATGGAAACAAACCCTCCTCAGAATGGCTACAGAAAGAACCACCTGCCACCCAATTCTTCACATGAGAGTTTGGCAGAAATACAGTGGGCAATTTGGAACGACTTTTATTTTCAAAATTAAAGGGACCGAACAAGAGAACTATACAAATTAATGCTTGAAAATGAACTTTTATACTTCCAATTGCTATCTGAGCTGACAGATCAGAAGGCATAGGTCAGGGGCCGTCTTTTGAAAATATGTTTTCTTTTTGCTTTAGGATTTTGTTTGGCATCTTTAAATAGCTGCAGGATTTTGAAGCGGAGTGACCTCTTTTCACAGCTGTTCTCTTTCTTTCTCTCTCTCTCTCTCTCTCTCTCTCTCTCTCTGTCTCTCTCTCTCTCTCTCTCTCTCTCTCTCTCTCTCTCTCTTTCTCTGTCTGTCTGTCTCTCTCTCTCCCTCCCTCTCTCTCTCTCTCTCTCTCTCTGTGTCTCTCTCTCTCTCTCTCTCTCTTTTCTGTCTGTCTGTCTCTCTCTCTCCCTCTCTCTCTCTCTCTCTCTCTCTCTCTCTCTCTCTCTCTGTGTCTCTCTCTCTCCTTTCTACCTTTTTCCTCCATTTTTCTATTTTGTCTTTTCATTTGGATTGAAATATAGATTTTATGCAACAAAGTTACACAAATTTAACAGACCCATTAATCAACTATTCTGCATGAAAATGCTTGTGCAGCCACACCTTCATACAACTCAGAGTGCTGCAGCCGTTTACACTGTGCCGCCTCCCATTTCTACTCCAAGTCCACACCTGTTACCACCAAACAGAGAATGGCAACCAGTCTTCTGTTTTATTTTCTTTATATCTCAACTTTTATGGAACTAGAATTTTAAATAAATATATATTATGTATACTTTCTCTTGGATGATTTTTTTAAGTGTATCCATGTTGTTGCATGTGACTATAATGTATGGTTTGCTGAGTGATCTTACATTGAGTAAATTCTATAACACATTGTTTTGTTAAGTTGTTGGGTATATGGGGTAGCTTTCAGTTTCGTGCTCTTATGAATAAAATTGATATAAAATTACTTAAATATATTTTTGTGTATAATCGTAAATTATATTATATAATTTTATTATTATATATAGATATAGATACATATAGAGAGACAGAAATTTCTTAAATCCTGAAATTTTATATATTAACTTAATAACTACTACAGGTACATTGTAGATACCTATCTATAAAACTAACTGTTGTTAATTAATGAATATGGCTTTATTACTCCTCCAACATACGCATTTTATTAATATTTTTCCTTGTTTGGCTACACTGATTACAACCTCTTCTGACAAGACTGAAAGGACATCATGAGAACTGTCCCCTTCACTTTCTCAAAAAGAAGCATTTCACTTTTATTCATTAAAGGCGCCCTTTCCAATGCTACCTTTCATAACATTTACAAAGTTTCTAGAAGACTTAAATTTTCAGAGAATTTTAGTGTGGATTAGTGTTGAGTTTGGCTAAACACTATGTCTTTACCTATTAAGACTTTTAAAAATATACTTTTAAGATTAAAAAATCAAGCAAAATTGAAAATAGACTTTTTGATTTAATATACTCTGATTACAGTTTCCCTTCCCCTGACCCCTTTCAGACTTTGTAGCTCAAAAGTGTTTTTACTCTGTAATTGACTGAATTACTAAATCACAATATAATTCTACAACTGTGAGAATAATGATGAAGAACCAAATATTTGACTACTTACTAAGGGCCAAATCATCTTCTAAGTTTTGTCCAGCATCCTTTCATTAAGTGACGTTTGAGCTGGCTTGCCCCATATGCTAAAACCTAGCAGAAAAATTCTCCTGTATGTACCCACAGCCAGGCGTGCGGGAGAGTACTTCTAGAATCCCCCAGCATTGGGTGTGTGCACAGCCATGCACGGCTTCCTGTACACTTTGAGTCCTCTGAAGAGGACTGTAACAACTAAACATATTGGACACAGTATTTACACTGTCTGATTTAATGTCTGGTCATAGGAAAGGAAAATCTGTACATTGCAGAATACACGTGGTTTTATTTTCCACGAGTAACATAACTGGCTCTGATCATCAGCGCAGCCCTTTCCTTGCTCAGCTTACGAATCACAGGATTGTACAGCCCCTGGTGCCAGCGTGGGACCATAGAACTCCCATCCACAGAGAACTACAATCTGTGTGCCTTTTCTGCTGGGAGAGGCTGGAGTCTGTTCTCTTTTTTTTACGCACACTCATACGGTAAGCGGGTGTTTTATTAACTACCCCTCACCATCCCTTACAGTTGAGGTTTCCTGCCTGTGATCTCTGTACGTGGTTTGAGGTTCATCATCGGGGTGTTAGAGATCTTTCCACCTTCGTTCGTTGGTTTGTTCATTTGTTTGTGTGTTTGTTTGTTTAGTGGGATAGTGCATAACTTTAAACTTTCCTCTTCGGAGTGTCTCGCCAGGGGCTTCTGTAAGTTGTCCTCCAATTTTCACTTGTTTCTGGGAATTTAAAGATTTGCATGTTTTCTTCAATGAGCCACGCGCTGTTCTTTGAAATGTGTAGTTCACTCTCTAGGTGTTTACGTGTTTTTCTGAGGTTAGTCTTGTTATGGATTTCTAGTTTAAATCTGCTGTGGACTGATAGTACTTAGAAAAATACTTCATTTAAAAAATGTGCTAAGGATTGCATTGTTAAGGTCTTAAGTGTATTCATTTTAAGAGAATGCCCCATGTCCTTTTGAGAAAAACCTGTATTCCCTGTCCGTTTGGTGAAACATTATGTAGATGTGTTATACCCAGTTGATATATCACATAAAGTAGCTTGAAAGAGTCTGTGTAAATTTTGTTGTTTGTTTCCTGGTTCGGCTATTGTTAGTGTTAGACGCTTGTGGCATTCCTCTGTTGGGTGTGACTGGTTCCTTCTTGGCTATCTTCTGTTTACATTGCTCTCATTAAATGTATACTTTTCTTTACTCTGTTGAAACTATCTGCTTGCTGTACATATCATGTATCTTTAATAATTTTCTGCGGTGGTGGCTTAGTTTTTGTGAACTACCTTGACTTGTGCTTGCCTTGGAGTATTTCTCTATATATGTTAATAACTACCATTTTTCTGTGTATAGATATCTCAGTTGACAGCATACTTTAAAGTCTACAAGCATAGCATGCCCGGCTTTCCAGGCTTTTCAACCTCATTACAGCAGCCATACTGTTGTTTGCATGTCTTTGCCTCTCTATGCTAATGCTTTTTCCCTGTAGTGCTTGGTATTATTTATTTGTTATTGATTATTTATTTGATTTGTATTAACATTCAGATTATGAGGAGATATCAGAAGATAATGTCTATTTCTTTACCTAAGTTTGAGGAATTATTTTCCAAAATTTTACTCAACAGTAACCTTGGCCTACTGAACATATCCCACATTTCCTGGAAGTTCTGGCCATATTCATGAACGTTTTCCTTTATGTATGTCCGTGTGTAGACACCCATCCTTGTGACTTATTCTTCTTCTTAGTCTTGTGTGTTGAAGCTGATCTTGCCTACTGCTGTTTACTTATGGAGGTTTGGTTGCTTGATTCTTTTGTTCCCAGCATTTTTTTGTCTTTTCTATGTCCCAGCTTCCCTTCTGAAAATGTCTTTCACATATTTAAATTTTTCCTTTCTATGCAACTGATTCATCTACTTTGCTAACATTCTTGGCTATGTTTCGAGTTGATTTAATTACATTCTTGTCTAGACAATGAATTAAATTTCTTACCTGCATATTTGAATCCTCTATTTAGTAATTTGTCATTTTTAAAGTAAGACCATAAAATCTTTTCTGGCATTTCATCATCTTTATCTTCTAGTATTTGAAGCTTTATGGTTTGTGGGAGTGTTATAATGGAATGTGGTCTTTTTTAAAACATTTTTTCCATACAATGTAGTAGGAGGACAGTTTCTTCTCCATGAGCTCCTCCAGGATTCACCTCTCCTCCTATCCAAATCAACACCTTTCTTTTTCTCTCTCATTAGAAAAAAGAATTTCATTCTAAAAAATAATTATGAAGTAAAATATCATAAAATACAAACAAAAAATACAGACTAGGAGAAAACAAACAAACAAAGAAACAGAAGAAAAAGAAGCAAAGAAGAAAGCATATGAAACATATAGACACAGAGACACATGTGTTCTCACAAACAAACATCACACAAAAATCATAAAAATAGAAACATATATATATATATATATGTAAAAGACCTATATAAGGAACAAATCCTGACAAAGCATTGTAAAACAAACAAAACAAACCACAAGGTAACTCTAAAACACAATCGAACGCCCCCAAAAAACCCAACCCCCCTCAAAAAAGAACCTCCAAAAATTCCACGGTGTTCACTTTGTGTTGGCCAGCTCCTGATGGACATGGAAGCTGCCCTTAATGGGACCCGCCCTTAAGAGTGGTTTGTGTATCCAATAGGAGTTTAAGTGTTTCTCAGCTATTTGTCTTTGGATTCTTGAAAATTCTGTTTGATATTTACTGTATATTTTAATTGGTTTATTTGTTTTCTCAATGTACTTTTTAAAAAAGTTATTTCTATATTTTATATAGTATCCCTCTGTTGGATGTGTACTTGGTAAAACTTTTTGCCCCATCTTTAGTGTGTTGCTTTGTCCAAGTGGTTCTGTTCTTTGCCATACGGAAAGTTTCTGTACATTTCTACTCAGTTTCTTGAGAAGCCATATATTGCTATTCTTTGCTCCTGTGCTAATTGTGTCCTGTTCAAAAGCCTTTTCCTGTCCAACGAGTTGAAGATTATTCTCCACTTCCTATTCTGCCAGATTCAATGTTGTTAGCTTTATTTGTGGTATTTGATCTATTTGGAGTTTAATTTTGTATAGGGTGGTAGGTGTAGTCCAGGTCCATATAGTTTTAGTGGGATATTCTACCAGATTTTCAGAGAAGCGTTAATGTCAATCCTCCTCAAATTATTCCACAAATTAGAAAGAGAAGGAGCATTGTCCATTTACTTATAGAAGACCAAAAATACCTAGATACCTAAACCCCATAAAGAATCGATCAAAGAAAGAGAATTTTAGTTCAATTATACAAATATAGATGCAAAAATTCTCAATAAAATCCTTCAAAACTGAAGAATAAGAACACATTAAAAAGTTCATCCACCGTTTTCAAGTAGGCTTTATCCTAGAGAGGAATATTCTTTTAACATATGCAAATCAATACACATAGTCCACTATACAGACTGAAATTTTTAAAAAATTAGAATATCCATATGCTCTTCTCATTAGATGCAAAAATGGCCTTTGACAAAATCTATCACTCCTTTATGAAAAAGGTTCTACAGAAATTAAGCATACAAGAGACACACCTCAACATAAAAAAAAAAAGAGGACTTACAACAAATCCACAGCCAACATCAACATAAGTGGAGAAAAACTTATAGAATTTCCACTACCAGTAGGAACAAGACAAGGTTTTTACTCTCTCTATACCTATTGAGTGTAGTGCTGGATTGAAGTCTTAGCTAGAGCAATAAGACAACTAAAGGAGATCATGGGTATATAAATAGGAAAAAAAGAAGTTAAAGTATCTTTATTTTTTGATGATATGATTGCACATATAAATGGTCCTAAAAACTCCACAGAAAACTCCTATAGCTTACAAACTCTTTCATCAAAGTATCAGAATACAAAATTAATACACAAAAATTAGTAGTCTTCATACATACCAGTAAACAGACCAAGAAAGAAATCAGAAAAACAATAGGCCTTTGAGGCCTTTCACAATAGCCTCAAAAATAAAAAAGTCTTGGAGTAAAATTAATCAATCAAGAAGAGACTTATACAATAAAATCTTCAAGATGTTGAAAAAAAAAACCAGAAAGATCACAAAAGATATCAGAAGATGAAAAAATCTTCCATGTCCATGGATCTGAAAGATTAATATAGTAAAAATGGTCATCCTACCCAAGGAAATCTATATATTCAGTGCAATCAGTCAAAATTCTAACACAAATCTTCACAAATTGAAAAGATAATTTTTAGCTTCCTATGTAAACATTAAAAAGGATATCTAAAAAAGTGAGTCATGAAGGAACTGCTGGAGGTAGCACCATCTTCTACGTCAAGTTGTACTACAAGAGCTACAAAAATAAAAACAGCATGACAATTGCATAAAAACACTCATGCTGGTCAATGGAACCAAATCAAAGAGCTAGTCATGAACCCACACATGTATGGACACCTGATTTTTTATTAAACAAAGAAACAAACAAATCAGAAATACACACTGGAAAAAATGAAGAATCTTCAGCAAATGGTATTGATCAAACTAGATGGCTGCGTGTAGAAGAATGCAAATAGGTCTTATATTTTTATTTTTCAGTTTCTTTTTCATGTTTTTTAAATATTTCTTCGATTGTGTATTATCTAGTTTATAGCTTTTCATTTTTTGTTCATTTATTTTATCTTATGTGAGTCCCTCTATTGGATTATCTTCATTTGAATTTATTTTCAGGGGGTTTGGTGGCAGCTCTGCTAGTTTGTAGAAGTACTGCTGTAAGCTATAGGAAACTGTGCTGTGCTCCTCAACTGTTTTCACTGTGAGGTTTGGAAAAAGTGTTACTGGGAGAAATAAAAGGTATATGATTTTGTTATTGTTTTAGAGCTATGATATCCATATTTAGGTAATGAAATGAAGGGGTAGAGGAAAGAGTTGAAATAGAATAAGAATGAGAAAAAATATATATACATATATATTCTTTATTATTCTTATGTTAGAGGAACAAATATGTTAGAAGAATAACAGAAATATATAGCACATAATATATATATTATGAATAACATATTAATATTAAGAATAACATTAATAACGTTAAGAATATTAAGAATATTAAGAATAACATATATACAAAATGTTAGAAAAATAAAAGGCAGTATATAGGGCGTGGTGGCTCACGCCTTTAATCACAGCACTCGGCAGGCAGAGGCAGACAGATATCTGTGAGTTCAAGTCCAGTCTGGTCTACAAAGTGAGTTCTGGACAGCCAGGGCTACATAGAGAAACCCTGTCTTGAAACCCACCCCCCTAAAAGAGGCAGTAGATAAAGTGCTGCATATTAAATATGGCAAAATGAAGAATAGGCATGCCCTCCAACAAGAGACGAATATCAAATGAGCCCTTACAGTATTAAGTGTGACTACTCAGAAAACAAAGACTAAAACTTAAAAAATAAAAACCCAATATATATATGCAAATACAAATAAAATAGTAAAAGGTATAAAATACGAATTAATGTTGTATTCTCAGTCTGGTTGTGCCTTAATTCTGTTCCTGAGGTTCTCTTACAAGTCCTGTCACAAACACCTTGTGAGCCTTCTAATTTTCTTGCTGTGGCCCACGTGAGGATATCATGACATCTCACCCCTTAACCTGTTTCCATTGCTACCTCCATCCAGTCCGTGTGACTTGGGGTTTGTTTCTACAATCCAGACGCTGTACCACCTTCGCTGTTCTGCATCAATCTTTGTGGAGTTCCAGGGGATCTCAGAGCTATAGAGAGTGGGGCACAGGGCGTGAGTGGTGAGCGATGCAGATTCCACAACCATTTCGGAGGAAGTGCTCTCGGCTTTCTATATGGGCATGGATTGCCTACGCGTTCTTCTCTGCTCGCACCTTGAGGCCGACTGGGTTCAGCTCCTGCCCAACTCTGAGTTAAGTCTGGGCCCGCATGCCCAGTCAGATCATCTGTTTCCCTAGAGGTGCCTGAAGGGGGGGAGTGTGATGGCTGGAAATCTCTAATTTCAGAAATTCTAGACCCTTCTCAGGCTCACTAAGGTTTGCGGTGGCTTGGTTTCCCTCTTTAGCCTCTGCTTTGAATTTCCCTCTGCACTTTCTGTCTGTCTCTCCAAGGCTCTCAGCGAACCAGGTGCGTGAGTCACTCACGGCACTTACTGCAGCAGAGAAGTGCTCCAGAGATGTTGCTTGGTGTGGCCAGATGCCTCTGCAGCCTCTCTTTAGGAGAGACTATCTCTTGATAGGATTTACTTTTTGCATTTTACGGTTTATATCACCCTATAGGTGGTGTTTTACCTCGACGTTCTACTATTTAAACTTTTCATGTCAGAGTCACTACTTCTTGGCTTCACTGTAAAGTTCTACTTTCTTCACATATACCATTAGGTCATTAACCTTTACCGTAATATTGATCTATTGTAAGCCTTAGTGGCATCATTGTGCCCTTAATCAATGCATTATTTGTGAGTTATAACATGATATTTTTGTGATTGTATTGTTGTTTATCCAAGAATATTTGACAGTATCCTGTAGGATTTCATCTTTGACCCCAAGAAAATGTAGGAGAATGTTGTTTAATTTAAAGATATTTGAGGAATTTATAAATGGACCATCAATCAAGGAAGCCTGAATGTGGGACTATGGAAACCTAGGACTAAGCAGAAACTGTTTATATCCATTGGCTTCATCAAGGAGAAATGGATTCTGAAATATCCAGCTCCAACTGTGACTTATATTTGGCCTTTCACACCTACTTTCTCTGTAAGGAAATCTGAGTTTGGTCTTCGGTTTTATGGAACATACGCTTTATCCAGATTCTGGGATCCTAAGGCCTGTTTCTTGGTGCTCTTTCATCATCCAGTTCTTTTAAGGATGCTCCTCAGCCCAGCAGAGCCACGCCACGCCCATGTGTTCTTCAACTGACGACAGCCCCATTCGCCTCTATTATAATTACTATTTGATTTTCCTTTTAACAACACTAATGTCCATGTAGTTGTTCTAGTTCAAGTCTTTATTCTATATGGATTCATGTCCTCACTGCAGAAACCTTTCTGAGATCTAAGCATGAGAGAGGAAACTGAGAAAATTGACTCACGCACTATATTTTAAAAGAAAAGTTATATCGGTATACCAGGCACACACACACACACACACACAACAGACAATCACAGTGGTTAACTTTAGATTTATTGCTGCATAGGTTTACGCATTCTTCTTCATATATTTTCCATCTGTGAAATGGAGAGAGTGGATATTTTGCAGAATTGTTGTGGAAATAGCTAATGGCCTAGCAAAGTGCTGAAGCTACCGCTTGAACCTAATCAATCATGGTCACTCAGAGTCAAAGTGAGAGCACCAGAAGAGCTTGTTACCCAGCAGGTGTCAAAGTGAATCTTAGCATTGACTAATAATTCCTGGGCATTTGAAACTGGCTTAGGGAAAGTAAAAATGATGTGAAAATATTAATGTTACGTAAGATGCTAGTAGGGACAGGATGTGGATGATAATGCTGGGAAATTTTATATAACATTTCATATACCTCAATTTAATTACTTTCAATTTCATCTGAGTTCCTTTTAAGTACTTAATGTTATTGACTCATAAATAAAAATGCAAAGTTTCTTCCATGGAAAACCTCAGAGCTTAATAAGAAATGAGGCAAACGATATTTAGCAAGTAATACGGCTTTTGTCTAGACGTGCAGAATCTGACATGGAACTAACTGTTTTGGGATCTTTACTTCAGCACTCAGTGGTTTTAAAACTCTTGGATAACTTTGTAATTTACTGGGAGCTTTTGTGTAGATGATGTTAGATTGTGTTGAAGACAAAATATGCATGGTCTGACATATGAGAAGTTTATGTTTTGTTTCTGCATGCATGATCCAAATGATGCTATCCCTGGGGCTGTGTGAGTACACTGCACAAAGCCAAGCAAAGGCCAGGGGAAAGTGATGACTACATAAGGAGATGGCATCCAGAAAACACAGGTAAGAGGCAGGTGAGACAAAGGTCCATTTCACTGGTCCATATGCACGACTTGAGATTAAAGATTATATTTGTGTTCTCATGAGAAACAGAACAGGCACGTGGCAAGTCACAGAGGGCACTAAGTTCAGAGAAGTACTCACCTTCTTCGCTATACCGTTTCCCATGTGTAAAATCCACATGATAATAGCATGTGCCTCTAAGAGTTACTGCAGACATTCAATGACATAATGCCTTGCTGTGCTTAGCCCAAAGCCTGACTCGTGCCCTGTACTTGTGACCTCAGCTGTTTCTATTGTAAGTGCTGTGATAAAGATTCAGTGATGGAGGAAACTATAATCAAATGATCCTAGGAAGTCAGGTAAGATTAAACAGGCCTTGACGGCTTGGTGGTCCTGTGACTATTTGTTGGGCTAGGCACTTCAGTTACCAAAAAAGAAATACAAAACTTTGCAGTCCAATTCTGCATCATTAGGCTTAATTGCATCCGATCAACCAACCTCTTCTCCTGAATCGTGCCACCATTTTCACTTCAGAAAAAAAGGTAATAGATTTTCAAGAGGGGGACTTTTAATTATTATAAACTAACTGCTTGAAAATGTTAAATTTATTTTTGATGAGTTTCCATCTATAATATCCATTATAAACATTTTTGAGTTATGATCTTGTCTATCTAAAACTTATAATGTTCTTAGTTTCTTAGTTTTGGGGTTTTTAAAAAATAATTCAACTTAATCATTATTTTAAAAATTAGTCCTGTGTTTTGGCAGAAAATACAACCTTAGTTTGTATAATGGTTAGTTTTAATTTCTAACTCGACATAAACTAGAATTACCTAGAAAGAGGAATCTCAGTGAGGGGTTATTTGGATCGTGAATAATGAGCTGAACAGGCAGAGGCTTATGGTGTTGGAGACCTTGCAAATAAGGTCTGAGCACTTTGAAACTTCTTTCATTACACAGCCCTCCAAAACTCTGGCACTTGGGAATTCTTGTAATAATAGAATGTCTGTTGCATAGGTTCTCTGAAAGAATGACGTCATACATATAAAGTTTGCTTTTGACTCAGATCTTTGATGACAACTGATCATCCTTTTATTGTTACAATAAGCCCAAGTTAAGAAGCAGTCGATTCCACACAACCTGTAGAGTAAAACAAGCTGATTTCAATTTTTTGAGAGGAACCTTCTACTTTAAAATATGTCCTATTTATCCATGGGATTTAAATAAAAATATCAGCTTGTAAGATGTTGAGTATATAGTGCAAACAATAGATTCTTGGATCCCTCCTTGAGTTTACATTTCATCATTTTCAAGCTTGACAAAAAACCTGAAACAATTCTCATTGATATCAGCCATCAGAGCAGAGACAAGACTTTAATAAGCAAGATAGTGATAACAGTTAGGACAAATAAGTTATATAAATTGCTCTCCACAGGCCCTGCTTTGTACTAGCACTGCCCTGTAGTGGACAGATAAGAACTTTTTTTCACTTAGTGCTTATTAGCACTATCAATACATAGAATACAGAAATGGCCACTGAACATGTGACATTTTCTAGCAATAAAAAGGAGTCTTGAGGGTGAGCACAAAAGAGTAGGCCAAGGTAATTCAGGAAGCTCTGGAACTCTTACATGGTGAACTATGATGCATAGCACTCTGAACTTATCAAATGCCTAGTCCTGTGTGCCACACTGAATGTTTCTATTTGCATATTTATTAAAATATCAACTCTGATATAGAAAGAACCATACACTCAGTACAGATCATGACAAGTGAATATAAGAAAGACATCTTGCATAACACCTGCGCTAAGATAGGCAAGGAAGGTAGGAACTAATCGATGCCAAGAAGACATAAAGCCCTGTTCTCACTAGATATAGCAAATTAGTCTATAGCCATATAATCTGTAGACACTAACCCCTCCAGACATACTAACGTGAAGACAACGAGCTGTATCCAGTGTGCTTCTGCAGTGTGGATGTGAGCTTCTTCGTCTCCCAAGTTTCAGAATCCATAATCAGGAAATGGCTTTATACGCAGAGCAAGGTTAAACATGTGAGTGCACTTGGGTTTGCAGAGATAGCTTTCTTGCTGTATAAAAAGAGAGAAATTTAAACCAAAAGAAAAGGGGTTAGAGTAAAATTCATAATGTTGAGTTTTGTGTCCATATGAACTCCTGCTTCTTCCTTTTTCAAAAAATAGAGAGAGTCAGGATGTGTTGGTACATGTCTTTAATCTCAGCACTCAGGAGGCAGAAGCAGGTATGCCTCTGATTAGGAGGGTACAGAGTTAGTTTTGTGTGTGTGTGTGTGTGTGTGTGTGTGTGAGAGAGAGAGAGAGAGAGAGAGAGAGAGAGAGAGAGAGAGAGAGAGAGAGAGAGAGAGAGAGAGAAATAAGACATAAAGACAGTGTTTATCACAAGCAACTGTGCATATTTATATTAAGTTTCTTCCCGTGATTGAGGAAAGAGAACAGAGAAGAAACCCTGTCAGCTTAGTCCTTCGCCATCGCCACTCAGGTAGACTCTGCACTGTCTGAGTCACAGGAGAGTATGCTGAGCACATTTGAGACCAAGGTTCTAGGTGTGACTTCTTAAGAGGGGCCAGAATACGAGGGTCTGAGCAACATTTTTATTCCAACTCAATGTCTTCCGATCTAGAGACATTTCTCTGACTCCCTTGGCCCCCTTTGCCAGAGTTCCTATTATTAGGTCCAAACTAATCATTTCCCTAGGGAGAGCAATTGTTTGAAGTCTATCTGGCAGCTCTGGTCAGACACCAGCCCCGCTTTTGCCTCCACAACTCACGCTGGCTTTCCACATTGGCTCTTGGGCTGTACATACTGTGGAATGTTTTACAGTGACCTGACTCACTAGTATTGTGTGTCTTTCTGTCGTTTAACTTCATTAAACTCTAAAATACCATACCCTTCACCACTTCTATCTTATTAGATGTCGTCTCTGGACAATATTAAAGGTTAAGTCCTTTTTGCTGTACCGACTTCCTATCTCAAGAAAGATCTGAGCCCCACATTCTCTAAGGTTTGTGTCCCAGTCTCCCCACTCTGTTTCTAGACCCAGCACAGCTTACAGTGCCAAAGGTCTTGTCCAATGCTACAGGTGCTCTGTAAATGGCAGGATTTCCCAGCTGACAGCTTCACGTGACTCCATAAGAGGGAACGCGGTTCCAGGCGGCACTGAAGCTGCCTCATTCGGCTTCCTCAGCACCAACAGTTAGTCAGCTAACACTCATGTTCCTGCTAGGGTTGCACAGTGCACTGTAGCAGTGGCCTCCGCAGTGCCATAGCTTACCTCTGTTTCTTTTTCTTCTCAGTAATAGAAAAGTCTGGAGGTTAACTTTCAGCAGTGAGTGACACTTTTGGCAAGAGTCATCAAGGACATTAGACCTTTCTAGCGTCCTGTTTTGTGCTGATAGGAAAAAACCAACCCAATCCAACCCAACCCAAACCAAACCAAACCAACCAAACAAACAAAAAGAAAAACCAGAAAACACCTCTTTAAAAATCACACAATGCAAAGAACCAGGTACAGCCATTACTGAGGTCGTGTGTCAGCTGAGCCTGTTTATAAACCTTCACTTCTTTCTGCACTGCTCCACAGAGAAGTGGCAACTTCTACCTGTACTCCACTAGCCAGAAACGTGACAGTTTCTACCTTCAAAAAGTATTGGATGAGTGTTGTTTTAAGTCCTTGATGTCACCCCTAAAATTATAGTTGTAGCCATGAAGAAAATCATCATCACATGGAGAAACTTGAATTGTTAACACCTCTTACAGAAAGTTTATTCCCCAAAGGTTTTTCAGTTGGCTACTGTGAATCTCCTCATGTGTTCTCTTTACTGATTGACAGGACGGTTCCTACGCTCACAGCGTTTCACCTTGCCACTGACAGAAGACCTGACCAAAGGAACCTGAGGGAGGGAGGGTGTGAAGGTCATTATGGGGCCAAGGGGAAGGCTTATCGGATAAAGCTTAGAAGAGAGCTCTTAACACAGTGTCTTCAAAACCCCACGGTCAGTGGTCTTCTACTGCTAGGCTTGGCTTTTTAAATATTTTTTTACACATTTTTATTTAAAAATAAAATCATTCATATTACATCTCAATTGCTATCCCATCCCATGCATTCTCCCATTTCTCCCTCCCTCCGGCTTTCACCCCATTCCCCTTCCCTATGACTGTGACTGAGGGGGACCTCCTCCCCCTGAATATGATGCTAGGGTATCAAGTCACCAACCAAGGACAATACGTGCAGTCATCATCAAACTCCTACCAAGTTCTAGGCAAGGAACAGAACATTCTCCACAGGTAAGTGGAGACTGGGGACTGACTTTCACATGAACTCTGGTGCCCCATATTTGGCCATGTCCCCTTGATAGGGAGGCCCAATGGCGCTCGAAGGAAGGATAGTAGGCTTGCCTTTTAAAGTAATGGTTCTACAACCTCTCTAAACACCAGCATTAGCCGTAGATCAGATGTTAAAATATGTGAGCCAGAGGGAGCTATTTTCTATTGTAGCCATAGAAACACTCCAGCTGTAACTGAGTGGTGGTAATGAGGTTCAAAGGCAGCTAGTTTTGTTCTGCCTCTGTTGTGCCAATTACCCCTGCTTTACAGTGGCTGACAAATAGAGGACAGTGTAGACCATACTCACTCCTTCATCTACCTGTGACACCCAGCATAGAGATTATACTTCTTCAGGGTTGCGTGATGAAACTAACCATACATAAAATGCCCTTTCCACTTCAGTTCTACTGAAACATGTTCCCAGGACTGTTGACACCTGTCGTTCCTGTCCACATGCCTCCAAAGGAGGAAATCTCAGAAGGTGGGGTCAAAAATAATAACTGGGTTAAATTCCAGATGATGTTTAGGTATGATGAGACAAGCTGTCTAACAGCCAACTCTAGTTTCTAAAGTAAGCCATTTTGTATTTGGGGTTTCATAATTTCCAACCATAAGTTACTTGACTAATAATGTCAGCAAAGACATGGAAACAAGGCCTAAACTAAGCAAGAAATATGACTACATTTTTCATTGAACTAGAAGTATGCTTTGGTTTTCCAGAACTTTATCAAGCATCAATCCCTAATTTTGAAAAATATTGACACTGGAGTAACAGCACAAGAAATGTAGCAATGCAACAGAGCTGATTTTCACTCATATCTGTTACACTCAGAGGGAAAGTACACACAGCTGTGACGTATGACTATTACCTTAAAGGACATTCAGGCCTAAGAAACAATTGTACATTAAACTAATAATGTTTTATCATTGATTTGTTTAATTCATTTTTTTTTCCTGTCATGACTTGCCATTACCCCTCTTTTGGGAAGACTACAGTATCTGTATTTTAAAATTCATGATAATAGACAAAGCATTGAAAAGATGAAGCTGTGTTGACGAGAATAGGAACAGTGGCACAATTCTTCAAGGGTACCGCGCCGTTTTACAGCTCTGTGGGTGTCATGGCGTACTTCCTATCAACAGTGCTTCCTCACTTTGTCTACCGGACAAAGCTCATCTGCCAAGAACTCCTGGGTTTCTGTCTGGACCGTGCCCTATTTTCACAAAGCTTTGTGGCTGCTTATATCTCAGGGCTGGCAGCATGAACTACAATACGCGGTCAAGCCAGCTTTCCTATGGCTGCTGTCAAAAGCTGCCAAAGTGCAGTGGCTTGGAATTACACAGGTTTATTGGCTCAGCATTCTGTGGAGTAGGGAAGTGAAGCAGGCCTCCCAGGGTATAGTAAAGATGCCAGCGGGGCACACTCCATTTTAGAGGCTCTAGGGTCAGTTCATATTATCCTTTTTTTTTTTTAAGTAGTAGTTCTGCAACCTTATTCAACATTCAGCAGGTTAGTTCTCATCCACATTGAACGTCTATGGAATTTTGAATGTGGTAACAGGCACATAAGTTACCAATGTGTAGAGCTTGTTAGGTGAGTCCTCATCTTCATTATGTTTTCTGGACAAACATACTTGCATGCAATATACAAGATTCCTTATTCCTTTGGCCCAGACAGCTCTATTGAGCCTGGTGTCTATGTGCACATCTGGGGTCTGCATCTCCTTCATGGCAAGTTTCCAAATCTCTTTCAGTGCCTGGGGAGCACGCCTCTTAACGCCCACTCCATGGATGCGCCTGTGAACGCTGATGGTGTATTCTCGGGTCACCACCTCATTGATGGCGGAACGGCCCTTCTTCTCCTCACCACCCTTCTTTGTGGGAGCCATTCTGCTGGGAAAAAAGCATGTTATTCCCCCCCTTTTATTTTTAACACTGAGAGGTTTCCACATCGTTTGGCTGATGGCCGTGTCCTACCATTTCTGAAGCCAACTGTGCCTTGGCTCTGCTTTTCTGTGTCTTCCTCACTGGTCCCGACTCTGCTTCCTTCTTTCGTTTTCTACTGCCCTTTGCAAACTTCATTCTCTTCTTCTCATGTGATATCACATATTCCAAGGTTCTAGGGTGGGATTGTGAACACCTTTGGAGGCCGTTATTCTTCCTCCCACCATCTTCTCCACCTCACTGGGAACTCCTTCACGGGGGAGATGGTTCTAACTTACCTTTGTGTCTTCAGCACATAACCCAGTTCCTCAGTTAATGCTCAGTAAGGCACATCAGCACATAACTGGATCTGAAAGACCAAGGATTAAAATACATTCTTGGAACAAAAGCATGTGCTTCAATAGTTAACCTGGATTAAAACAAGTTCTGAGAGATGGATGATATATGGTAAAGTCAGTAAAGCAAATGTTAATTTTGTAGCTAATTATGTACTTAGTATGTAACTAATTATGAAATTAAATAATAGGTATTTAGGTCTTCAAATTAATTTTAATAGTAAGATGCTGGCAGAGGGGCTGGAGGTATGACTCGGTGGCCAGTTACACTTGCTATACTTGCAGAGGATCTGAGTTCAGTTTACGGTGTTGAAGCAGATATTAATCCAAGCCACGGCACACCAAGCCATCTCTATAGACGATGGTGGAAGGAGATAGCTGTAGTGGCAATCTGCTTGCCTGTTAGTGGTGAGGCTAAGATGAAGATCAGGACAATCTTTGCTGTCTCTGTTGTGCTCAAGCTCCTCTGGAGAGCATTGTGTGATATGCCTGACCCTCAGCTCAGGTGCAGAGGGAGAAGTGGCTGCAAGAAGCAAGTGAACGGCCAGCTTGCACACGCACGTGCAGCCACAGCAATCTTTGCCGTCGGTGAACACGGTCAGTGAAGCAGTAGGTGCCCTGTTGTCTCGAGTCCTTGGGGAGTCCAGTGCTGACTGTGCATGAAAGAAGACGGACATTATCCGGCTATGTATATGATGCTCAGATGGAAAGAGAATGAGGGCGAGCTTAGTTCGGTGGCAGACAGGTCCAATTATGAACATTAAACTATATGGTTTGTTAATGACATGACTATGAAAAGTAAATAAACTTCTTGGTAGGGAGCAAGCCAGCAATTGTTAGGACCTGGAGTAGAAATCATGTTATATGTGGATATAAGTTAGCTGACTACTGTATTTATTTTATTATAAGCATGCTATATTATTTTATAATAAAGGAAACTAGTAGATGTAAAAACTTTCTGTAATCTCTAGGCAGATTAGCCTTCCTCCACTGCCAAGTCCCTAAGCGCAAAGATACCTATTTTGGTTCAAAGCAATACAGATATTTTTAAAAGGATGCACCAAGTTACCATAGGGAGTCACAACACTGTGAGATGGTGGCAGCTGATCATGGATCCACATTGCAGGTCATTTTCCAGTCTGTCCAACTAGGAAAAAACTAAGATGGATACTGAGTCCGGAAGTGGCATCTTGGGAATTGCTTTTGCCTTGAAAAGACAACTGTGACAACAAGAGTCCCGAGACTGCCTAGAAAGAAGGGTGTAGAACAGTCCTCTGGATACGTAGAAGTGGTGGAGGGTGGAGCGTGAGCAGAAATAAAAGCTTTCATTTAGGTAACAACGTTGTCCAGTCGAAGACCATATAAGGATCTTGGCTGATCATGGGCCTCATAATAAATAGCAACATATTTTTAAAGTCCCAAGCTTCTACACTGCTGCAGATCCTTTGGATAGTGGTGTTTCTGCAGAGACAAAATCTAACAGGGCATTCAGTATTTACCCTCTATTTTCCCTGTAAATATATCTTACACTTATCTCAAGGAGCTTAACCTTCAGTGAGGAGGTGACATACGTGTTCTTGTGACCACAGAAATCATGTGCATTTCCCTTTACTATGCAATTTTATATTCTTGTCTCATCTTCTTATTTCTGACCACTGAGTTAGGTACCGACTCCTCATTTCCCTGACTGTTTCCAAGGTCTAGTAGAGTGGCACATGGTTCATACATGTTTATTAAAAGGAAGTAATTAATATCAAATGGTATCAAAAGAGTGAGTAAAATGGTGATCCAGTTGCATTAATTTTCCCACTCGTACTTCTTACAGGTGTCAGTTGTCAAAGCGTAGCCTCTGAGTACTCTATCTCTGTGTTCTTCCACTGAGGAAAGACCACGAGAAGTCACAGCTAGAGACCTTCCCAGCTCTGTAGGCTGTCCCTTTTCTTGAATGATGATGTCTTTCCTGTAGAGAAACTTTTTTCATTTCCCAAGGTTGCATTTATGAATTGCTGGTCTCAGTGTGTGTGCCATCAGGGTCCTGTTTAAGAAATAATTTCCTGCACCAGGAAGTTCTAGTATATTTCTTGGCTATCAGGCATCTGGCTTTATGTTGAGATTCTTGACCCATTTGGAGTTGAGTTTTGTGCATCATGATAAATATGGATCTATTTGCAGTCATCCTATTTGACTAGCCCCATTTGTTGAAGATGCTGTCTATTCTCTAGTGCGTAGATTTGACTTTTTCTCAAGAACAAAAAGAAAACAAAACCAAGAATCAATCAATCAAACAACAAACAAGCAATCAAACAATATTCAGGTATTATAAATGTACACAATTAGAGAGTTTGGTGCTGGAATTTAATTCCACTGTGCACTGACTTCGTAGATTGTTTTGGTAGGATGGCCATTTTCACAATATTAATCCTCCTGATCTGTGAGCATGGATGATCTTTCAATTTTCTGGTATGTTCCTTAATTATTTCTTCAACGTCATAAAGGTTTTATTGTACAAGCCTTTCACTTGCTTAGTCAGATTTATTCCAAAATTTTTTTTAAGTTATTGTGAAAAGTATTGAACAAAGGGCTGAATACAGCTTTAAATAATTGAACAACATCATTAATCATTAAGGGATTATAAACTAGAATTATTTAGAGATTACATTTTACCCCAATCAGAATAATCAAGATTGATAAAACAAATGCTGATTAAAAACAATAAAACAGAAAATTCTGGTGAGGAAGTGGTAAATGATAACATTTATTCATTGTTGGTCAGCATCCTTAGTCATCAGGGAAATGCAAATCAAAATGACTCTGAGATCCTATCTTACACCTGTCAGAATGGCTGAGTTAAAAAACTCAAGTGACAGCACATGCTGGCAAAGAGGTGGTGAAAGGGGAACATGTCTCCATTGCTGGTGTGAGTGCAAACTTGAACAACTACTTTGGAAATCAATCTGTCACTTTCTCAGAAAACTGGGAATAGCTTTACCTAAAGACCCAGCTATACCACTGCTGAGCATGAAGGGGAGATAAACCTGTTTCTGATTTGATCCCAGGTGTGGGATGGAGAAGAGGGCAGGATGTTTACCACTTAGATGTGAGAAAGCAGGATGCTTTTCCACTTAGAAGTTAAACTACTTTGTTAGGGAGTTTGGTGAAAAAACATCCTCGAACAGACTGAGAGGATATGTATACATACATACATACATACATACATACATACATACATACATACATACATATGCCCAAAACAGGAGAGGAGGTGTTTTGTGGGAACGTGGTTTTTGGCTGTTCATCCCTGCACTTCAAGGGGGCTCCTAAAGAGAACCGCTCCAGGGAAAGCTTCACGCTTTGGACTCCAGCTGAGGCTTGAGGTTCCAGCTGCTGCTCCTGGTTCCAGCAACAACTTTAGTGGAATTGCTGGTCTGCTGAAATCCTGCTGACTACACCAGGGACTGATATCCTTAAGGTTTCATTGTAGTGTTCTTTAATATCCTTTTCTGATTGTTTGGGTTAGTCCGGTTGTTAGGGAGGTAGGCTCGTTTAATAAGTTCATAATAAAACATGATTGATAAGAAAATTTGGCCTACATGGGCATATACATGAAAGATGTTCCCCATATAACAAGGACATTTGCTCAACTGTTTTGGTAGCAGCTTTATTCATAATAACCAAAATCTGTAAGCAACCTAGATGTCCCTCAATTCAAGAATGACTATAGAAATTGTGGTACATTTACACAATAGAGTACTACTTAGCCATGAAAAACAAGGAAATTATAAAATTTGCTGGCAAATAGATGAAGCTAGAAAATATCATCCAGGGTGAGGTATACCAAACCCAGAAATACACCCATGGTATATACTCATAGATAAGTGGATATTAGCTCAACATAAATGTCATTTGAGAGACTCCAGCTAGTGAGGAATTGGGACAGATGTTTGGACTTGCAACTGGACTCTGAGTAGAGCTCTGAGAGTCCTGTGGAAGAGTAGGGGATGGAAGGATCTGGAAGGCTGAGGAACACCACAAGGAGACCATCAAAGCTGGCAGATCTGGACTTAGGGTGTCTGCACAAACTGATGCACCAACTAGAGTCAGTGCATGCACAGCACCTAGGCCCCTGGCCCCTGTTGATGTGCAGCCAGTGGACAACTCCACATAGAGGTAGCGGGAGAAGAGTGGGGACGGCTTCTGGCATGAACTCTGGTGCCCACGATTTGATCACTGCCCCTTGGGGAGGTGAGCTTGCTCACCCACAGAGGAAGGGGATGCAGGCTGTCCTGAGTGAGACCTGATAAGTTGTGGTCAGATGGTGGGGGAGGAGGGCCCCCTGTCAGAGGTCTAGGGGATGGGAAGAGGGGGGAAGAGAGAGGGAGGGTAGATATAGGATGAGTGAGGGGTCACAATCAGGATGTAATGTGAATAAATTATAAAAAAGTAAAAGTGTGAAATGATATAGCCATAGATAGATATATACCCAAAGGACTCTACCGCTGATTGTAAAGATATTTGTTTATCATGCTCCTTGTTGTTCAACTAATAATTACCAGAAATTAAAAACAGCTTGGATATCCATCAAATGATAAATCATTAATGAAAATGTGGTATAATTACACAATGGAGTAGTATCAATCTATTAAGAAAAATAAAATTATACTAATTTCACATAAATGGATGGAGTAAAAAACAATCATTCTTTCTGGGTAACTTACACCCAGAAGGACAAACATTACAATTTTTCTATCTGTGCATATTAATTAGCTTTTAATGTTTATGTGTGTGCATTTTATTCAGAATACCTGCAATTTTAAATAGGCAGCAAGAGACTAGGTTGGGAAGGAAGGAAAAGTAGTATATGGTGTATAAAGATATAAAGGGGAAAACAGAAAAAGAAGATTAAATGTGGAGAAGCATAGGAGGGCAGGATAGAGAACGGAATATGGGACAAGACAATTAACACTAAACCCCTTTTGAAAAATCTGTATCAAAACTTACTACTATAGAAGCTGCCTAAAGTATATACATATATAAAATATTTAAATGTAGTCACCATATAATGCAACAAAATCATGTCCCTACTAGGCATTGTATGCTACAAAATAAAACTCACAGACATGGATTGCATCTTTTTCGTTGGCCAACGGGATACAATAGATAACTTCCATCTCAAACAAAACAGGTGACTTCGAATGCTACTGTTTACCTTCAACAGCAAGGCACCAAGACCCTATTGTGGAAGGCATCAGTTATGTCATCAGACGTGGAGAAGTTGAGCGTGTGCTCAAACAGAAGCTTCACCCCTTCTGATTAGCATTTGTAGTGCTGGAAGGTACTATACATGCTCCCAAAGGAGAAACGTTATCATCAATCTCACCTAGTCAAAACATCATGAGCTGCACTAGAAACTTGTCTGCAAGGTATACCCCAGTGGTACAATAGTGGCACAAGGTATACCCCAGTAGTACAATAATGGCACAAGTGTTGTGGAAGTAGGCACCATGGGATTTAAGGCATGTTCCGTGTCACAGGACTCATACTTGATACTGTGAATAAGGCCAAGTACCTGACACTAGCTAGTACATGCGCCTGAGGGGGAACCCCACAACTATATGCTAAGTGAACATAACAATAAAATGAGTCCACATAACATATTGGTATTCCCACAGACCAAGCATCACTCCATTCTCAAAGACTCTTATTTTCAGTCTGTGATAATTGACGCAGAGTTCCACAACTGAACAGTGTTCAGAGAGTGAGGAACCGTGGATCATTTATCTATCCCTCATCTCAAGGCTCAGGTAAGTCTATGTGCAAGAGGAGGTGGAAAGATGGTCAGAGCCAGTGGTGGTGGATGATTGCAAGGAAGCCGAATGTGCACAGAAACTATTTGCAATTGGTAGGATTTTGTTTGTTTGTTTTCAGACAAGATTTTTCTGTGTAGCTTTGGCTGTTCTGGAACTCACTGTGGAGATCAGGCTACCCTTAAATTCATAGAGTTCTGTCTGACTCTGACTTCCAAGTGCTGGGATTAAAGGCATGGGCCACCACTGTCTGGCACAGTTGGGAGCTCTTAGGGGAGGGAAAATCAATCTTCCTCAATGGAATTACGCTAGGCCCCATGCCCAGCAGTAGATGGTAAACACAGAACAATATTAATGATAGTTTTGTAAACTTTTTGTCTCATATTGCTTTGTTTTGGCATTTTTGTCACATTTATCTTTTGTTTGTATATTACGATTTCCAATTATGTATTTCCAAGTGTGTGTGTGTGTGTGTGTGTGTGTGTGTGTGTGTGTGTGTGTGTGTTTCTTGTGATTTTTCTCTTCATGCTTTTAAATTCCTTTTAAAAACTTGTTTGTTTTCTAAAGAGAAATTAAAAGGATGTGGAGTTGGGCGAGGGAGTGGCAGGTAGGATCTAGGAGAGAAGAAACCATGATCATTTATTATTTATGAAAAAATGTTCCTAATGAAAAATTTTTAAATAAACAGAGAAAGAACATGATATTTGGGAAGGGACTGCAGTATGGCAGATCTAGAAAGAGCTGGGGGAGTGGAAATAATATGATTAAAATATAGTATAAGGAAAACATTTATAAAGCTGCCATTTCCAGTAAGGAAAAACTCAGTGAACTAAGGCTGAAGGAAAGAAGTATAAGAAATCAGGTCTGAAAAGAAGGCAGCATTTCTGAGACCAACATTTGAAAATTTAAATCTTAGACTATTTTTCAGTATCCTACAGAAGCCTTTGTGTTTCCTCTCTTGGCAATGGACAACAGCCATGGGCAGCAGCAACACTAGTGTTCTCCTGACCTGCTTTGAGAGAACAGTTTCTGTGTTCATGTCTGAAGGTGACTGACAGCAGGCATGACCTCACTACTGACGGGTCCAATAGGATAATTCTATCCTATGCTTAACACATCAATCCCCAGCATCCTGTGTGATGCTCTCATGGTACCAGGGTTCATTCCTTATATCAACTTTAGTGCAAAGGTTACTTTGGGGCCAGTGCTTATCCAAGCAGTTTATCAACTCAGGGCTGCAAGGAATCCATTGCAAGTGGAAACAGGAGCTCAGGAACCTCTTTAAATTTACTATTGGACTTATTTACAACTTCTTTGTAATCTCTTCCTTGGAGCAGTAAATTCTGAGCTCACAGGGCTTTGCATTTAATTCCAGTATTTTGGATTGTGAGAGCTTTTAATACCTGCAGACTTGGCTATTGGGGGAGAGAGATGCATTCCCATTAATCAGAACTGGACTGAGTCATGTTACACAAGCCACAGATTTCTACTAGAAAATTAAAAAGCAATATCGTTTCAATTCTGCTAAATGTTTTCTTATGATTCCAGAGGAAAAATTGGGACACTCTATATTGTGTCTAGTGATGCTGCCAGAGAGAGGACAAATGAGCGTATGAATAGGAGCTGCTCAGAACAGGGTAGTCATAAATCACCGAAGGAGCCGGAACCCAGGCTTCTTTTTTGTGTGTGTGTTGCTTAAAATGTGAAACATTATTGGTGACTTCCAGAAAAACAATTCGATTTTTGTATAGTCACATTAGAAGATTGTGGGAAATAGGGTAGTATAATTTCCCTAGGTGAAACCAAAGGCAAGAAATAAAATTTTCTGGTGACTCTAGGATTATAATAAACTATATTGGAAAAAGTGGAGCGGAGTTTGTTAAAGAAGAGGAGTCGTTTCCAGAATCCTGAGTTTTCATCTTGAACCTTTATAAATCTGCAACATGGTGATGGGCTGGCTACAGGTAAAAAATGCCCTGCTGTAAATTGGACTGGGGCAGCAGCAGCTGAAACCGTGGACTGTTCTGCTGGGGTCCTGCAATTCTCCCAGAGTATTCCAGAAAGACTTCTTGAATGCTTGAAAAGGAACTGGTGTCTGGCATCCTGAGTCATAGCTGAACAATTATTTTTCCAAGATAATAAAGAGATTTAAGTAATTTTTTCTTTTTCTTAAATGTTATTGGAGTCTGACTGTAAAAAAGACTTACACAGAAGTTGTAGGCATTTTAATAAAACTGTCAATGCTGTTGAACAATTTTTAATTTTTATTGCAGATGGTGTTCCTATTGTGGAAGATGTCATTTTAATAAAATGATATATTTCCTTTTCCTTAAGAGTATAGTAATTTAGATGAACATTTTTATTGTCCAAAAACCTACAAGGAGGTGTGGATGGGAGTCACATTAATTTTTAAAACTGACATGTTCCCAGTAGAACAGATTCATATTTTAGTCCTTTTCCTTAATACCTATATGACTTTTAAAAATTCCTTAGCTTTTCTGGCCTCATTTTCTCATTACTTCGTGGGACTGAAAATAGTATGCACCTCATAGGTTTACATTTAAATGGATTAAGTTAACAATTATGAGGCATGGAACAATGATTCAGATGTAATATGAACTCAATACCAGTTTAGGTACCAAACTCCTACATCATCAGTTCCATGTGACTGCTGTGATGAATAACCACAGACTTAGCCAACTGAAACAACACACATTTCTTGTCTTGTTCTGCATGAGGTCACACAGTTGTCTTTGCCTCTCACTAGCCTATCGTTGGTCCTTGTGAGAGCCTATTTTTTCGATCTTTACCAAATTCTAACATTTACACACATTCTTTGGTTCCTATTTCCTTTTATTTTCACCATTATAGGTAGGCACTGAAGTCTTTCTCCCAACACATTACTGGGACTAATTCTTTTGTGACATATTCATTTATGATATATACTCTTCCTAATATCCTTTCATCTATGATGATCGCTGTGACATTAAACTTACTATAATAATACAGATTAAATCTTTCCCTCTTTGATTTCTTAATTATATAGTCAACATCAATAGTAACATGAAATAATATATGCAGAGATTCTGATGATTAGAACAAAGATGTGTTTGAGGTACCATAATTCTCTCTGTCCTACAAATGATCCTTTTGGGGTTTGATTCACTCAGAATTAAACAAAGCATGCTAGGAGGTTCTGGATTAACAATACTCTCTAGTAAATGCTCTGGTACAAATGAAAAGCTTATGGTTTTACAAGGGTGAGAACATCTCTTTCCATTCCAAAGTGTTAAGAAGGAGAGTATATGTTTTCAGTGATGAGAAACAAAATGGCTGGTCATTACTTATCAGTTTGTCTGTGACAGAAAACACAAGGCATTTACCAAAGTGATTTTATATTTTTTACAAGCATTCAGCTCCCTCACACCTCCATTGGACTTGCAGTCTTGCAGCCCTCTCAGCAGCACTGTGGTAGTGACAGTAGCCAATTACACATAGGAAGCAAGGCAGTTATAAGAAGACAATCTTTCATGCTGCAAATTCTCTTTGAACTAGTTGCTTATAGCGGGTCTATCAGAGAAATCTGCACCCTGGGATGGGTAGTAAACAAGATGGAAGTCTTTTTAAGCTAAGCTCTCACATTGTACCAAGTCCTATATTATTGTTATATAGTACTAAGAGTTGTGGTGTATTCTCGCAGCAATTGCCCTACTGTGAAGTATACTAGCAACTACTCAACACTGTTCTGAAGAAAACACTCCAGCCTTTCTTTGCCTTGCAACCTTATTGAAAGATGATAATAGTTTGTGCATGAGCTTGACCACAATATTTTATTCTTACCCCTTGGAAAAAATCAAATAAAACAAACAAAACAAAGCAAACAAACAAACAAAAAAACCACAAGACTTTAAATAATCTACTAGATTGAAATATTAGACTAGAGGAAACTCACCAAGGTTGCTGGCTATTGGTATTATCATGGTTCTAGCCAGAGCATTACCACAGCATCACAGGATTTAATGAGCTGGTTATCACCCCATCTAGTGTTCTTATGAGTCAGAAGAGAGGGTGCAGGTCCAGAGTCAGGTCAACAATTTTCTCAGTGTTGGGGAAGTGACACTCAGCAAGAGAATAGAACTAAGACTTGAAAGGAGCCACAGTGAACCTACCGCTCTGCGCAGTGATTGGGGTATTGGAGGTATCTTACTCTGCTCTGCTTTTTGAAAAGATGGGTTATGATCACTTATTATTTAATGTCCAACTCAAGGCCGCAGTCTGTGGAGCCTTTCTAAAGCATCCACTTCAAACTCATCTCTCCTACCCTTTCTCTTTCTGAAAAGAGAGATTGATTCTCTCTATGGCACTTCATAAAATCTGTCTGAAATGTTCATTTGTGTACATCTTCCTAGCCCTTGACAACAAGTGGGTATTTCCCCATGAGTCAAATTAGATTGACTGGTGGTAATATGGCACTGCAGTACTGAAATAAAGTATAAGGCCTTGTTCAGTGCAGTGGAGAAGATCACTACAAGCAGATAGTAATGTCTGACATGTAAAAGGATTTGAAAGTAATGAAATATGATTTCAGTGCTAGTCTGTTGTTTACTAGTATAAAGTCTTCTGCTTTAGAAGAGAGAAGCAATATATATTTTTCTCCTTCCAGTGTGATATTCAAATCAATCAATCAATAAATAAATAAATGCAGAAAGTATTTGTTGAGTTAGACTGAGAAAAACATTACATGATACTGAATTGGTGGCAACACTGAAAACATATCTCTTGCTCACAAACTTACTTAACTTTTTATAATGATTTTTAGTAACTCTATGTGATTCTGCAGTTAATTTATATGTAGTAGTGAGCTGGCTTTCTCTGTTCTAGTATTGCTAGAGTAAAGAGGCTTAAAATTAGTATGGTCTTTCTTCAAGAACACAACAGAAGTGCTAACCTGGAAAGGTACCACAGTGTGCCATCCAGAAGTTTCATCTGCCCATGGCTATCAAATCTGCTGACTAATGTACTGACAAAAAACTACATTACAGCAAAAAAGAAAGAAAACAAAGTGTTAAAAAAAAATTAAAGTGGTACGGATGAGAGAAAGCAAAAATACCAACTGATAGTGCTACATCAAATCTTCTAAACACATACACATGAACACACACACACACACACACACACACACACACACACACAGAGAGAGAGAGAGAGAGAGAGAGAGAGAGAGAGAGAGAGAGAGAGAGAGAGAAGGAAGATGCACTATCTGATATATCTTTTAAAATCAGGATAAAAAGACTTTTATAGTAGTCTCACATTTATATGCTTCCCTGAGAAAGTGTAAATTATTGGTGAGGGCGTTCTTCTCTAAATATTTGGCAAAAAGAGGGACAGACATAAAGGCCCAGGGCAGGAAGGCAATAGTTTATAATGACGTAAATCTATTCTGACTCTCCATTTAAAACTGGAAGAGGAAGCTGGACTGCATTATCTGGTGTTCAGGAATTTTAACTGGTGCCTTAGCACAGAGATGTAACGTTTACATCTGCCTTTGAATCTGAAAGCTCATGTCCATTTTCGTGATGCATCTCTGGTCCTCAAGAAATGTGGGAAGATGTCACTGTGGGTTTCCTATCCCATTTACAAGAGGCCTTCCAATGGACCCCCATAAATACCTCCTGGGGATCTGAAATGGTCAGGGTGCTCTGTTCTGCCCTGTTCCCATGTCTAATGGTTACTGAATTCTCAACCATTCACACACTGAGCCTGACACTTGCTTTGAGGTCCTCTCTGCCCTTACAGAGTTCACATGCATTTAGAAGATGTCTTACCTACCTTATCTCTAACATACAATGGTGAGAGTTCTGAAAATCATGAAATCGCATAGCATTTTTGCCTTTAAAAAGTATAATTTTTGGCCAGGAGTGGTGATGTACACCTGTGATCCAAGTGCTTAAGAGGCAGAGGCAGGCAGATCTCTGTGCGTTAGAGACCAGCCTGGTCTGCAAAGTAAATGCAGGAAAGGCCTGTCTTAGGAAAAAAAAGTATGATTTTGGTGGCTCTGCAGACTTTGGAGTTGGAATCTGCCAAATGAGAGACTACCTCACAGATAATCTAAGCTTTTAGTGACTTGGTATATGCTGAGGATTCAAGTCTGTGCCTATCAGAAGTCTCATTAAATCTGTGCAGGTAACTACTGCCATTTTCGTACACTGGGTCATCTTTGCCTTTGCTAAGACTCTCATTCAGGATCTGTTACCTGTGATGTGCTTTTCAGGTTTCCATCCCACAAGTCTGTTCTTAGGATGATTTTCCAGACAGCTTTCATCTTCCTAGAGTGTACCTCTGATGGTGCCATCTGTCATCTAATCAGCTTCTGTGCTCTCCAGTCTCATAGCCCCTGGCCTGCAGATCACAATAGCCACTGCCGTAGAGGAAATGACATGCTAGATTATACTTCCCTGCACCCATACAGACCCACCAGCTACCACTAGGAGAAATGTTAAGTATGCGGAAAATAAAAATCAGCATTCTATTCAATGTCTAGTCTCACTTTCTTGAAAAGGATATATGAACAAGGGTCCATGTGCGCTCACGCGCGCGCGCGCGCGCGCGCGCGCACACACACACGCACACACACACACCACACATACACACACACCACACATACACACACACCACACATACACACACACACCACACACACACACACACACACATACATACACCTCTTTATACTTTTACTGGAATTGTAATAGTAATCATAATACACACACAAATACGCTTATATAACCCTTTATATTTACTTTTACTGGAATTGTAATGGTAATCATAATCCATATATTGAACATGTTTAATGTCTTGGGTTCAGTTTTGTCATCACAATATGAGAGAAACAAGAATAACAACCATAAACTTCCAATTACAATATCTTTTGGGTTCATTTTTCTATGTATTGGCTCCATGAGGGCCCAGTGGTGAAACCAAGAGAACTTGGTTAAATCTAAGTTAAACACAAAGATATCTCCAAACATACTGAACCTAAATATCAAGAACATGTTATATTGGCCAAAGCCCTATGTTGGTAAACAATGTGGATTTCACTATGTGTTAAGATACTCTCAGAGGGCACTGTGGGCCTGTGGGATACTGGATGAAATGAAATCCCACCATGGATTAGGTGAGGCCTTTTCAGGAGGACTGGCTTCTGAGAATTGCACATCAGTATCAGGAAATGTCATAGTGACCCAAGATTGCCCATAATCATCTCCCAACAGAGCAGACTCTCCCATAGTGCTCGGCAGTTCTCCTTAACCCTGAGTTCTAAGGTCTTAATGTCTCAGGATCTGGAAGGAGCAAGTATTCATTTGGAAACATGTAGTATTTTGAGCAATAGTTACATGCTGAATTCAAAGCAGTAGCTAGCTGCAGATTCTTGGTTTGGGGGTTCATTGAGACAGCATCCTGATTATCATGAACAAGAAAGCTTAGTCTTTATTCAAAGGAGCTTCATGCACCACTCCATTCCTGGCAGGAATAGTACATGGTCTAGGACATAAAGTACACGTTTTTTTTTAAAGCTTGGAGCACAAAAGCTTAGCTAAAATAGACAGAAACCAAAGAAACAACACTAAGAGTATCAACAAAAAGAGTGTAAGTCTGTATGAAACAGCAGAGGGGTGGAGGGAGAGAGGGTGGAGTTGGGAGGAGAAGAAGAAGGGAGCTATGATTCGGGTGTAAAGGATTCAAACTGCAGAACAAGCAGGTAACTTATATTGCTACCCCCACTACATGGGAATAGCTCTGAGACTGGCTGAGACATGAGTGTCTAGGCATATACAATGCTTCCTGTTGGCCAAAGAACCCCTCTGAATTATTATTTGACGCCATTCTTCATATGGCATGAGTGAAGATTTACAGATGTCTTTTTTTCTGCACATACAAAGAGAAGATAACCAGCTTTAATTGTTCTGGGCATCCTGCACACCTTATACACTTATAATTTTAGCACTGTACAATGCTTGTTTTCAGAACAAAAGAACAGGAAACTGATGCTGGATCAGGCCTGACAGGATTCATTCCTCTCAGCATGCCGGACACTGACATCCTGCATCCTTCATGTTCCAGCACCAAGAGCGGCAGTTGCTGTGACTCCTCAGGCCAGCTCCCAGGCCAGCTTTGAAGAAAGCTTCCAGTCTCAATTGGTGCAGCATTTCAGATTGTTCTACACAGAATTCTAATTAAGCCTGGAATTTCTCAACATTTAGAAACTGGACTAAAAATGCTATTCCTAGATTGTATCACAATTTTCCCCAAAGCTATTATGCATCCAAAATCAGCAGGAAGAAACCTGAAGAGAATGATGCCCCATTGCCCTTAAATAGGGTTGAGTAGGATTCTGGTTGCTTTCTTAGGTGATGTTTATTTTCATTGGGAGTTGGTTATAAGTTATTATCGGTCATATTTAGAGAGAGAAAACAAGGTTGGACTCAGAGATGTCTCTCTTTTCATTTATCATTCATTCTTAGGTTTGGAGATAGGATTTGAAAAGAAAGAAAGGGGAATATAGAAATATATAGGGATGATAGGGAAAAAAGCAGATTAGTGAATATATTCCTCAGTTTAATGCCTTAATTTTTACTCACAAGGTTATTTTTAATTCATCTGTGAATTTTTAGCTTTACTTTACCAATTTCTGTTGGTCTTTATGTCACAACATGACTTTCTCTTAACAATGACTTTAGACAACTTCTATGCAGGAATTTATTCTCAGCAGACTGACATTGATAGTATAGTGAGAAACTGCTTCCCCGTGCTAGATTACTACAAAGTATTCACAGAGTTTTTATAGGTACAGAGGCATGGGCATTTGCGTAAGCAAGGGTTGCTATGGATACCTAACTCTGGAATGCTCCAGCAGGTGTCTACTTTTACAGCTGCTATAATTGCAGAAGAGGGAGAAATTCCAGAGAAAAAGGGAAGTTGTGAAACATCTGGTTAGTCAGGAAAAAGTTCCTGGAACTGCTGTTCGCAGGCAGCTGGCCTTTAATCTGATTTTACCAATAGTCTTACTGGAAAAGCTAGTTTATAGCCAGAAAGGAGTCGCTCTTACTATGAGCTCGGGGGTCTTAGAATGACCATCCCCCACAATAAACCGCAACAGGTGTCTAACTGCCGAACCACGACAGGGTCAGCTGGTTTCTGGTAAACGACAGACTGCTGGAGAAATAGGAACCTAGGCTCTGACAAGATGGCTGAACATTGGCGATATAGCCCGTCCCCTACAGTAGGCATTTGCAATTGTAGGTGTGATAGCTTTAAGCAAAAGGAACATGGAGAGCAGTGAACTCAGGAAGAGAGTCTGGAAAGCATTCAGAGAAGCAGCCTCGCTCAGGTGGGCTCTCTCTCCACAGCCTTCAGAGTCTCGACTTCCAGTGTGGGACTCCTCCTTGCCTTGCCTATTTTCTTCATGTTGAGCACATGGCTTGAATTCATCTAATAGTTTGTTTCAAGGAAAGCTATAGTTACCATTTAAATTTTCTTTGAAAAATGCGTATCTTGCTTCCTTATGAAAGAGCCTGAGAGTCGTGGGGGGAGGTTTGGGACCGAAGGTGAATTAACCCTGATTTTCACAGGGTTCAGACAGACCACATCCATTGGCAGTTCTATTAAATATGAAGATATCCCAGGTACAGAGGAGTACATACTGTGCACACACAAATTATGGTTCATTGGCTTGCCCAACATGGGATATGCTCAGTGGTTATTTTTCTGCATGATGTTTCTGGCATTGGAAAACAAAGAAAATGGAGGCCTTTGTTTAATAGCTCTTTCCCAAAGACAAAGTTTTATTTCTACCCCTGGAAGACATTAAAGTGCCCACATACCCAGATCTCACAGGGCACCATGGGCCTGTGGGATACTAGACGAAATGAAGTCCCATCATGGATTAGGTGAGGCCTATTCAGGAGGATGACTAGCTTCTAAGAATTGCACATCAGTATCAGCAAATGTCATAGTGACCCAAGATTGCTCACAATCATCTCCCAACAGAGCAGAATCTCCCATAGTGCTCCTCAGGTCTCCTTAACCCTGAGTTCTAAGGTCTTAATGTCTCAGGATCTGGAAGGAGCAAGTATCCATTAGGAAACATGTAGTATTTTGAGCAGTAGTTATGTGCTGAATTCAAAGCAAGCAAATGCCTACTGTTCCCAGTGGGTATGCACAGCATCCAGAGAGTCTGCAGGGGGTTTCCTGCGCCTCTAGCCATAATACACAGGCCTGTCTTATTTATTCTAAATAATTTGCTCCAAGTGAACCTCATAGTTCACATTACCCAAAGGTCCTCGTGTTCTACTTCCTTTTTCTCATGTTCTTCTCAAACCCACTGTTTAATCTCTGGCCAAAGGTTGACCACTGGGGAAATTTGAAAATGAAGTTAGTCTGTAATTTATAAGCAGAAAGAAAGGTCTCTGTTCTGTAATTCTAACAGAGTTGCCCTATCTAGATCATGGAACGCATCTGCCCCTCCCCACAACTAAATCTCCTTATCCACTGAGAAGTAGTTAATGTAAAGGAGAAAGATTAAAATGGCATCCAGAGACGGCCACCATAGTCCCAACATTCTGACAAGCATTGTTGCTTTTTAGCTGAGTTTTCTTGCAATTGTCTTATTTTTATTCTAAAAAAGTTAATGTATGTTGATTGTTTCTACCTACATATTTCTACCCCAGCGTTCAGAGCCAAAAGCTCCCTTTCCCACTTTATTTTCTTATCTTTTAGCTATCTTCATTTATAAATGATCTTCTAACTCCATCAAGGTTGGGAGACTCACACAGCTAGCACGTAATGTGGCTTCATGTCTACAGCTATCCTCACTGGCAGCGTGGCCGTAGCATTTTGCTGCCAGAATTGTTCCTAGTGTTAGTAGTCTAAGTTTCACATGGCATGAAAATGGATAACACAGGCTTTAGTATCCACAGGAGTTGACATCCCATAATAAATTCTGGCTGTTTTTCTCTCTGTAAACTTTTTCTTTTCAGAGTCTTATTCCTACTTCCTTGAAAGAGTTAATCATGCCCCTCCAGACCCTAAAGCTAAAATGCTTTCACCATAAATTCTAATGCAAATAATAAAAAATGAACACTTCCTCTGCCAAACAGGTAGAAAGCAGCCAGAGGACTTTATGAAGAGAAGTGTGTTCCCTTTTTTATAAGCTGTAATTTGTATGAATTTAATTTTAGATTTTGGTGATGTTTTTCAGTCTGCCGGCTGAAAACGAGTCTTACTGGAGAGTCAATTTGTGTTACTCAGTTGGAACTTGGTCATGTCTTTGCTAAATATTGGTTTTCTTTGAATTAATGAAAATTAAAGGCTTCTAGGACCCTATGGATCCTTCTATTTCTCCATTCTCCCATGCTTCTCTCACCTCGAGTCCCAATAGGATGTCCTCCCCTCTGTCCCACTTTCCTGCTAAGTGAAGACTTTCGTGGGACATGTCCCTTGAGCTAGTGTCCAGATATAAGTGAGTATATACCATTTGAGTCTTTCTGCTTCTGGGTGAACTCACTTATTATGATCATTTCTAGTTCAATCCATTTGTCCACAAATGTTTGGAGTTCCTTGTTTTTAATAGCTGAATAGTATTCTGGGCCCAGGGGTCCTGCTCAAACTATGGCACCAGCCAAGAACAATACGTCCAGTAAACTTCGAACCCCTACCCAGATCTAGCCAATGGACAGGACATTCTCCACAGTTGAGTGGAGAGTGAGGTCTGACTTTCACATGAATTCTGGTGCCCCATATTTGACCACATCTCCTGGGTGGGGAGGCCTGGTGGCACTCAGAGGAAGGATAGCAGGCTACCAAGAAAGAACTTGATACCCTATGAGCATATACAGGGGGAGGAGGCCCCTCAGTCACAGTCATAGGGGAGGGGAGTAAGGGGGAAATGGGAGGGAGAGAGGAATGGGAGGATACAAGGGGTGGGAGAGCAATTAAGATGTAATATGAATAAATTAATAAAATATATTTTAAAAAGAAAGGAAATTAAAGGAAAGTTCCAAAAACCATAAATAATATTTGCTTATTTAATTTTCAAAAGTGAAAGTGCTTTCGGGCCAAGATCAAGTCTTGCCTTCCAAGTTCTATTCAAATCTACCTTGTAATTGAGCTGAGTCTACAGTTGCTGGATTTTTATGTAATACTTAGAACACACTGTCCCACATCACATCCAACTTACACATTTTCCCAGAAAACAAGTTAATGGCCATCTTCCTTGCCAGAATGTCATGGAGGAGCTCAGTGTCACTCATGTGGGTTGTTTGGAACCACTGATGAGACAGCAAGGACTTCCACAGCCTTTTGTAGCTCGCCTAGTCACTAAAGACCAAAGCGTTGGCTGAAGTGCACTACTGTCAGGCGTTGTTGGTCTGTATTTTCCAGAAGGGATGGTGTCTACTGTGGCCTTTTGGTCTCAATTCAAGAGATAGAGGACATCAAGACACTTACCTTACTGCTTCTATTTCCGTATGAGTACATAAGTGCAGGTATTTCCCCAGAAACATTAATTCATTCAGACTATGCTATAGGTAAAATAATAGACCATTTTGTCCAACTTTCAGGAGTCCTTACACACTAGTTTCTCTTTAGATTGAGTAAATGTTTTACTTCTTAAACTTTCAAACTTATAGTTCCATGATCAACATCTTGCATCTAAATTTTACATAGCAAATTATATGAATAAAGCAATAAGAAAGCTTGATTATTTTTCTAACTTTATTATAAAATGATACATTTTATTATATACTATTTGCCTATTGAGAAATATTTATATTGCCTAGTGTGAAATATTTATAACCTGTCATGCACAAAATAAGTTATTATTTAGTGTGTTTATTTCTAGTTTTGTGTTTATGCTGTGTGTACATATACTAAACTGTAATGTTTCATATGAGTGTTTATGTCCTATAGTACCACATACACTACTTTAAACCTCTGAAATACATAAGCAATTATAGATGGCTTAATTAAACACATAATTTACTTGGCTGTTTTTTCCTATTTGTTTTTTAAGGTTTTTGACATTCAGAGAAAATTATATTATGGTAATTTAGAACTAAATATAGGAAGTATTGGTAGTTTGTGGTCAGATTTGTTCATTTTAATGAAAGCTGGCCTGGTCATTGTTTTAACGACATGGCAGAATGCAATACTTGACAGAAATCCATTTGTTTGTGTTTCTTTTAGTTATTATTCCTATCCAGAGATAAGAGTCAGAAAGAGAATTTAAAGCAAAAACAATGTCTTTGATCATGGTGATTTTTGTTCAGATACTGGTCTTTTATATTTCAGTTATAAGATGACTGACAGGTTGTAAATGTACACACACACACACACACACACACACACACACACACACACGTATGTGTGTATTCACTTTACATTTGGATATCAGCCCCACCTTCCTTTCTTCCCATTTCCACCCCCTTTCTCTGTTTTCCTTCTTCCCAGAAAAGGGGGCCCCCCTCTCGCCCAACACCAACCTAGCCCAGCACATCAAGTTGCATCAGGATTGAGCACTTTCTTTTCCACTGAGACCAGGCAAGGCAGCCCCCCTAGGGACTAATGATCCAAAAGCAGATGTGAGAGCCCATATCAGAGACAGCCCTACTCCGCTTGCCGTGGAACCCACATGAAGACCAAGCTGCCCATTGGTTCCAAGACGCAGGGAGCCTAGGTCCAGACAATGCTTGCTCTTTGTTTGGTGCTTCAGTCTCTGAAGGCTCCCATGAGCCTAGGTTAGTTGACACTGTTGGGCTTCTTGTGGAGTTTCTGTTCCCTCCAGGTCCTTCTATCCTTCTCCTGAGACTGCCACAAAACTCCCTCCCTTGCAAGTCCCAATGTTTGGCTGTGAGTATCAACCTCTGTTTAGATCTGTGTAGGGTGGAGCCTCTCAGAGGACAGTTATGTTAGTCTCCTGCCTGTAAGCATAGCAGAGTATCACTAATAGTGTCCAGGGATTAGCTCTCTCCTATGAGGTGCGTCTCAGGCTTAGATTCTGAGAAAGTGCCCATTTGGTGAAGAGCCTTTGACTATTAGTAAGATAGTGCATGTAATGGGGCTTGTAATTAGGAGTGGCTAACAAGGAAAATGAGTGAGAATGCAGGACAGTAGCAGAGGAGCCAGTCGGGTGAGTCCAGGGAAGCAGAGAAGTGAGGATGACAGTCTGTGCGTCAAAGGCAGAGTACAAGGGGACGATCACGGGAGGCCACTTGATAGACAAGTGGGAGGCTGTCAGTAGCAATACTAGAGCTAAATGTTTTCTAAAGGGGCAGAGAGAATTAAGAAACAACTTTATACAGAGAGGGCTTAGGAAACACAGCCTGAAATGAGAACACAGACAAGACTTGACTGTGCACATGGGGCACAGGATGCCTGGGGAGCATCTTCATGATTGTACTCTTAGGAGAGGGTTAACAGCCACTGTGCTGTGCTAGCTAACTGATGGGCACTTTGATCACTTCTTATAGTCTCCACAGAAACACATGGCAGGAATTTATATTATATTTCTTAGACTCGCTCTAACTACATGTATATTTTGATATTTAGGGGACATTTTCCAAATTTTTATGTGTTCTGATCATTCTATGTATTTAATGTGATGTGTTTTCCAAACTCGTGTTATGCTGAAATATATTCCCATATCAGTCCTTAGGAAATCACTTATAAACAAATTTATAATATCCAAATATAGAGGTTTGCTGTAACATATCCAATGATCTTCTTCAACCTCTATGTCTAAAGCAATCATTTCCTACAGTCAATATTGTATTCCGGCAAGCACCTTCATAATCTTTATCCACATTTTATATTAAACCCTTGGGTTAGATAGAAAGGACCTGGCATATCATATTCATAGTAAAGCTAAAGTCAACGTACATGAAAGGCAAAGTACAAGGGGATAGTCAAGGAAGGCAACTTGATAGACAAGTAGGAGGTTATGATGGAGTTAAATGTTTTCTTACAGGAATCCCTCCTTGAACTCTGTCTGCCATTTCTCATCTTCTCAGTGCCTGAGATGTGCCATGCTATGAGTCGCTGAACTCACCTTATGCTACCAGTCTCACTTTAAGGACCCAGCACACCTTTGTTTTACTTTTCCCAACACCAAGATGGTACATTCTTGGCCTATGCGCACACGAAATTCCAAATTAGGGAACTTAAACCCGCTAAAGACAACCAGGAACCAATGGTTTGATATAGATTAAAATAATGGTAAGTCGTGCAAATTGCTTTTGGATAAACAACTTAGAGTAGAGAGATGCTGACAGCATTTTAGTCCTGGATTAGTTTTATTGTATGGAAGCAAGAAGCTTCTAGAAGTAGGCCTAGGCTAGCAGATGGAGGCAGTTAGCCTAGGAGATGACTATTACATGAGGGGAATAAAAGTTACTATTACAGTGTTTGGTTTATTTTGCATTTAAATTTTTTAAACTCATTAATTATTATTATGTGTGCCCAATGTTTCTGTATGGTTGCTCATGTTGTGTGTGGTGCACAGGTGAAAGCCAGAGGACAGGTGTGAGCTCTTAGAGCTCTCCTTGCACTGTACACGGGTTCCAGGGTTCGAACTCAGGCCTGCTTATCCAGTACCTTTATCCAGTCCTACCATCTCACTGGCCCACTGTTTTGCTTTTTAAAACATATTTTGTCATTTAAAGAGAAGTTTTAGCTTCATATCACAATTAACAAGTCAGGACAGATTCCCATTTCCCTCCTTTCATGTACCTGTGTCTGTCTGTTTTTATTGTTGCTTTTATATTTTGGGGTGGGTATATGTGAGTATCACTGTACTTTAATATGTACATGTGCGTGCAGGGGCCTGTGGAGATTGAAAAAGGATGTCAAACCTCTAGATCTGGAGTTTTAATACAGTGTGAGCTGCCTCATGAGGGTGCTGAGAACTGAACTCTGGTCCCTTGCAAGAACAGCAAACTCTTTCAAGTCTCTAGGACCCTGTGCTTGGTATTTTAATAATTCTCCTAGTTATGTAAAGATGCTATACTGTCATAAAAAAATTCAGTGCAATCGAGTGTTGAGATCCTGGACTGTTTTTTACAGATAGTTCACATGGCTTCTAAATATGTGGAGTACCACTGAGTTTCCTTGAAAAAATAAAACATTAAAATGGATCCGCTATAGTAGCTAGACTATGTTCACACAGTTTGGGAAATAAGGTTGTTGCTTATAATTCTAGGTCTGCCATCCAAACACAGAGGCTGCAATTATGCAGAAGACTCAAAGACAGATGATAGCCAAAGTAAACAGAGCGATGAAACTGAGGACTCCCTTGTCTCTGGATGGCTGCATAGAAAAACTACTCGTAGAATATCCACATTAAACTGTGAAGTTATTAGGAAGGGAATCTCAATTAGACTAGCCCACTGGAATTATGGAATTTCTACTTGTACCTTCTAACTAGTAATTTGATCATATCTAATGTTAAGTGTATACTGGGTTATTACTGTGTATTAGCAGAATTCTGTGAGATAAAATTCTGTGCAGTAAATCATATTACTTATTTATTTGTGAACTTCCCTTTGAAGATGCTGGGCTTGTGTCTAATGAGTTTCACATAGGTCAATGCAGTTCCAGTTAAGCTGATGTCAATAACAGAAGGGTTCCTGAATTAGGAGTGACAAAAGTCCTGGATTAAAAAGGGTGTCAATGAAGCCATGCTGGGGATCGCCAAAGCAAAGAGCTGCTCAGAGATTGTATCTGGAAGCACCTGGACCCTGTGGAATAGGAAACATTTTACCTTTCTTCTAAGGTTTAGATTTCCAGGAGTGAGGCGGAGGCGGCCGTTGCATATAAGATGTGAAAGTACGGACTGAGGTGGGCAAGATGGGGGTAGAAGAAACAGCAATTAATGAAAAGAAGCAGGAAGCCATGAATCGGAGAAAGAGTAAGGGTGGGAGTGTAATGTAAGTGAACACAAGAATGGGGAAAATGTTATAGTTAATTCTTTATTTCAAAAAATTAAGAGCGTAGTGTACAAAACAAACTGTGCAAAGCAAAAGGCTAGTCAGGCTGTTGGGCCCCTGTGCTTGCAAAAACATTGTATTGTTTCCTGTGTCACCAAACTCTGGCGATGGCCACAGATTCTGCATGTGTCACAACACGTGGAGGGGAGGCTCATAAGGAATCCCTTGTGCTAGTTCTCACAGTCCTGGCATCTGAGGTCCAACAACTCACTCTGGGGAGGAGTTATTCTTCCTGGCCCCATGCTAACTTTGGCACTATGTTCTAATCTTCTGCTTCCTCCGTATGCTCTGGCTTGTTCTGCCTCCACCGGTGTCTAGCTTGTTCTCTCTGCAGCCTGTTTCTGTACGGCTGTTCTGGTAAAAACTGCCTCCTCTCTTAAGTTGAGTCTTTTCTCTCTCTCTGTCTCGCTCTTCTCCTGAGAGTTCGGCATATCCTCCACTCTATGGAATCTTTTTCTCATTGCTTCCTGTCTGCGCCTCAGTTAGATGTCCCTTTCAAACACAGCTGTTTCTTCCTACAAACTAATTTTACTATCATTGTTTGGGATTAAAGGTATACTAAGGCAGGGTGACACAGGCCTAGGTCTTCGGATGTGTTGAGAGAAGCTATGTTACTCTACTAAAATTCCTCTGTAAAACATTGTAAGAAAACCCATGTGAAGCAGGAAGCGAGGTTATGATTATATGAAAACGAAGTAAAATGTTATCTACTAGTATTTAAAAATCGTTTTATCTAAGATATTATTTTTAAAGCTACTTATAGCCAACAAGATAAGCATAAATGCTAGTCATTACTTTGGGCTTGAAAATAAGACAATAACACTAAAAGTGGCATGACCCAAAATCACTTGGGAGACACTGAGCATCTTCAGTCCCCTCAACATTAAAAGTCAGGATGGCGGGGTCTTTACAGTCTTTCTACGTTCGAAGTTTGTGCTTTAACTATTTATGAGGGCTATTTTCTAGACAAAACTCACTAGTACTATTATCTCTGGGAAGAGTATGGTTTACGCTGCATGGCCTAGAAAAGGCACTGCTTAATTTTAAATTCCCAGTGGGTTTTGTATTTTCTTGTCTTTTATCATTTTGTTTTGTTTTGTCTTTGTTTGTGAGACAGGGTTGCTTTGTGAATCCATTGCTTTCCTGAAACTTGCTTTTAGACCATGCTGGCCTCACATTCAAAGATACACCTATCTCCACCTTCAGCAAACTGTATCAAGCCCCATGCTCGCTCTTTCTTTCTTTCTTTCTTTCTTTCTTTCTTTCTTCCTTCCTTCCTTTCTTCCTTTCTTTCTTTCTACCTTCCTTTCTTTCTTTCTTTCTTTCTTTCTTTCTTTCCTTCTTTCTTCCTTCCTTTCTTCCTTTCTTTCTTTCTTTCCTTCTTTCTTTCTTTCTTCCTTCCTTCCTTTCTTTCTTTCTTCCTTCCTTCCTTTCTTTCTTTCTTTCTTTCCTTCTTTCGTGTTTTCATATTTTCCACCTCTGCCCATACATTGCACTCTCAGCAGTGCTGTGCTCTCATTTACATACATTAAGTTTGCTCTGAGGGTAGGAAAAGTGAATGAATGTACAAAAATTTTGTGAACTGTGCTTCATAAAAAGCTTAATTTTGTGGTTTGTAGACTCTATTTTAATAAAGTTATTTATTGTTTAAATAATTTTAACATATACATGTATATTATTACACATGAATAAAAGAAAATACATACAGCAGGAAGAACCATGAGGCAATCAGCGGTTATATAAAAGTTACATTCATAGTGATTTGGCTATTTGTATTTGTCAAACTTGAAGAAAGCCTCTTTCCTATCTCTTCGGGTCTAAATTTCTGAATGAAAATCTATCATATCTCATCTCTATTAACTTAAAACATCTATCTTGATCTAAAAATATATTAACCCCTAACCAACTAAACTTAATTGTAAGAATAAACTATCTGGTCTTCAATCCCATCAGAGACTTGAGAAGGGATAAAACTTAAATACATGAGTGAACCAGAAGTGCAGGTTAGCAACTTCCAAAGTGAAAAATATGACTGAGACAGTTTATTGCCTAAACAGTCACCCAACACTTTCTATAACATTGGAGCATCATTTTTGGCCTTCTGAACCAATTATCTCCGACAGACTTATTTGCAAGGCAGGAATTGTTGAGGACTTGCTTACTTTTCTTGACAGAGTTCAGCCAGTGACTCTGCCTGCATCTAAGCTTGCCCATTTTTAAACAGAATTCTCTGTCTGTGGCAGAAACAAGGACATTTTGCCCAGTGGCTTGTTTGCCACATTTAAAGTCCACTCCTGACGTTTGTCGTCCTGCGGGAAAAATTGAATCAGGGTTCACCTGAAAGAGGGAGTGGGGATTGAAAGTAAGGTATAGAGACATGAGAAATAATGAGTCAAGTCAGGAAATTTCTGATCAAGATTCTTTTTAATGTGGACGAGTAAGACTTTATATAGCAAGGTCAATAAGATCTATTTTGATCCCTCTCTCCCTAGCTCCCAAGGCAAGAAGAACACAATAGCCTGTAAGGACTTCCTATTACTGAGTAGCTCTCTGAAAGGATTTCTTAACCCCCCAGGTGTTTCTCAGTAGGGACTTTCCTACTTCTTTCAAAGGTAAGTAGACACAAAGACCTCCTCTGGCAGAGCTCAGGAACTGGAAGGTCACAGCATGCAGCCTAAACACTGGATTTCTGTGATGGCAGAATTTGGCATGGCTCTCCACACACTCCATAAGGAGGTTCTTTGATTTTGATAATCTTCTTTGAGGTAGGCTGAGTGTTGCCAGGATTTAACTTGTCTTGTTGTCATAGAATCTTTAGAATAATAAGCACATCTTTAAATGCCATATTCTGTAGGTCTCTGAGGCTTTTGAAGATATTACTTAACTATTTTACCTTATCTATCTATAGAATCGTATCTATCTGTTAGACCTAGGATGTATATTATTGTGACAAAATTAGACTAGTTTTTGACATGACCATGATTTGCATCAATATACAAAATTCTATACCAATGAATTGAAAATAACCTTATTTGTGAATAACATTTAAGGTCTTGTGTTGAGGAGTAGATTCAATAATCTACATTTTGTTGTATTGTCCCTCAGTATTTCTATAACTTTCTTTTCAGCTCCTATTTCCTTATCTATGAAAGAAAGATAAAGGAAAAGAGAGATGTCTCTGAGTCCAACCTAGTTTTCTCTCTGTCTAAGACCAATAACAACTTAAAATCAACTCCCAATGAAAATAAGCATCTGTAGACCAAGAAAGCAAACAGAAACCTACCCAACACCCCTTAGAGGTAATGGGATGTTATTCTCTTATAGCTTCCTGAGGCTGATTTTGGACAAATAATACATTGTACCCTACCTTCTCCAATAGGGAAAATGGTTAAGTAATCCAGGGATAGCATTTGTGGTCCAGTTTCTAAGTGTTGAGAAATTCCAGGCTTAATAGGAGTCCTGTGTGGAACAGTATGAAATGCTAGACCAATTGGGATCAGATGCTTTCCACAACACTGTCCTGGAAGCTGTCCAATTCTGATGGGTGACAGCAAATGAGGCTCCTGGGGCTGGAACCTGGAGGATGCAGGATGTCAGCATCCAGCATGCTGAGAAGAATAAATCCTGTCAGGTCTGATCCAGCGTCAGTGTCTTGTTCTTTTCTTCTGAAAATAAAATTTCTCAAAAGCATTATACAGTTAAAGCTATTTCTTAAAGTCCCAAATTTTTAGCCTAAAGGACACTTAAGTAATCTATGCTGGAAATTTAATTTGGAGGACTGGGCCCTGTATATATGCTACTGGCACAATATATTTCCTGTGGAATCACTTGGCTTGGAAAACTATAACGCTTCCTAGAACTACAACTGAAAACCTTGTGTAAACTCATCAAGGCCAGGCGAGGAGGTCATTCAAGCCCACTCATCCAAGATCTAGTGTGAGGCTAACACGTGATCTTCCTCCATAGACCCCTGTGAGATAGAAAGCATACTGTGGGGGTTTCAGTCATGAGGGTAAATTCCTGGGAAGGATGAAGGATGAAGCCTTGTGAAGATGACGTGATTTTCCTGGGAAGGCCTGAATGAGGCACACTTGTCTTTTGAGCCTACTTTCTGGGTTTCAAGTTGTTCGGAGTCCTCTTTCTCCTAATTGTTTGATTACCATGGAACCTCTAATCCAGGCCAGAAATTCCTCGCTGCCCACATTTCTTTCTACTTCAGAATGCGTAACTAATAGCAACCAATTACTTTTCCTATTTTCTCACTTGGAATCCGTTTTGGGAGCTGGGAATTGCTATCTTACAAAATCAGTAACATCTGTGACAAGGGGCAGAGAGGGGTGGGTAGATGCCTGGAGAGCCTTCCTACTCGCTGAGGCACTCTCTCAAAAGGCATAGCTTCTGGGGGTACTTGCAGATAATGCTTCCTCTGACTTTTCAATGTCTTTCCAAACACCTTCCTTTTGCTGTGTGAGGGGAAAACGTGTTTAAGAGGCCAAGGTACTTAAAGGAACCTGAATAGCCTTCTGGGGGACGGACTTAGCAATTCAAACACATGAGCATGGCTCTGAAGGTACCCCAATTCTGCTTCCTGACCAATTTCATGTTGCCCATATTTGCTTCTCACTGTTTGAACTAGCCTTTCAAGAAGCTAGGCTCAGCACTGGAATGCAACAGCCTTTCTGTTTGACCACACAGGCCTTGTGGTGCCAGAGTTGAAGCATTAAAGGGTGGTAGTAGCCATTTCTCTGTCCTTGAGCTGAGCCAAAGAAGTTTTCCGCCATGTTTAGAAGCAGAGTTTTGCCTGGGGAACATGTACACGGTACAAGGAGGTTGGCTAACTTCAATGGAGCCGAGAGGAGGAAGTGAGCCTTTAGATTTTGCTGCATGATTTGCTTTGGATAATTTTCCTCTTGTTCAATTAATCAGAAACCTCCTCTGTGTTCTTTGGTTAGACCGGTGCTCTTGATGCATCTGACATTTTCAGACCAGGGAAGTTCGAGGGTGAAGAAGACAGTTTTGTTTCTAGGGAACTAATTTGGTTGTTGCTGAACAGCCCTCTGCCCTTTGAGCAGATAACAAAAGTGCTGTTATCTGGCTTTGGGAACTGCTGATGAGTTATGCATGCCACCAACTATGACGCTGAGTCTCCACACAGGAGGCAGTGACTTGGTTTTCTTTCTCGCAAAAGTGGAAAATGATTTTGCAGACATTTCTGGTACACCTGCATGCTTGAGGCAATCAGGTGTGATGTACTCTTGACACACATCCCTTTCCTTCCATTCTCCAGGCTGAGGTTTTAAAGTAGAATCCTCTGGATACTTTGTGTTCTTTTGTATGAGAGGCACAATTTTTAAATGAATTCACTAGCTCAACAGGGAAATTTACTCATAAGTTACACATGTGATTGAAGATTTGATGCTGAGGATCACATTAATTTCTAGGTCCTTGGCTGCAGGTGTAGAAGCTGTTGAAATGAGGAACTGTGAGGAGCTGAGACAGTCTTCATGAGGAGACTGAGGGTACAGAGCTATTAAGATGAGACTCAAAGAAAAAGTGCTTATCGAGAGTTTGCTCTGTGTTGAGCTCTTAGTGCATGTGGTCTGCCTTAATCACCATCAACGTCTTGCTAACAAAAAAACTGAGTCTTCAGTAGGCCAAATACTGTACAACGAAAACTGTAGACCATGACTCCAAAGCCCACGTTGATCATGATACATCTGTCTCTTAGGAGAAGCATGGGAGAATGGGGAAATAGAAGGATCCAGAGGGTCCTAGAAATCTACAAGAAGAACATTATGATGGGTGGATCTGGGCCCAGGGGTCCTGCTCAAACTATGGCACCAGCCAAGGACAATACGTGCAGTAAACTTTGAACCCCTACTCAGATCTAGCCAATGGACAGGACATTCTCCACAGCTGAGTGGAGAGTGGGGAATGACTTTCATGCAAACTCTGGTGCCCCATATTTGACCATGTTCCCTTGATGGGGAGGCTTGCTGGCACTCAGAGGAAGTATAGGAGGCTACCAAGAAAAGACTTGATACCTTATGAGCATATACAGGGGGAGGAAGTCCCTCTCAGTCACAGTCATAGGGGAGGGGAGTAAGGGGAAAATGGGAGAGAGGGAGAATGGGAGGATACAAGGGATGGGATAACATGTAATATGAATAAATTAATACAATATATTTTTAAAAAGACCTTATGTTGTGGTAATCAGGATGCTCAGTGTTGGGAGCATAAAGACAGTGCCCTGTGGGAATGGGCACTGTGAACTTATGGACTTCGGTTATATTACTCGTTTCTTTTCTAGCAGAGAATCAGTGAAACACTGCACAGAATACTCCATGGTTTGATGGCTCTAATTTGAGAAACAAAGTTGAGGACATGGGACATGCCATCGAACATGGAATCTGAATAGAGAGATAGGATAGAAAAAGTTGAGAAAATTGAATTGGAATGTTTTGACGCTGCATGTAGAGTGCTAAGGAAGGAAAGAGGCAGGGAACAAATGATCAAGAAAAGAGAAGATCTACACATTTTTTTAAAAAACAAACAAATGTAAGTTAAGCATTTTCATTATTAACAAACTCTGTCAAAGCTGGAAAGGGCTGCCCAGGAAGGATGTGTTGTTTCAATTCACCCAGAAGTGTTAATCACCATCTACTATAAAAAGAAGATTCTCCAGTGAAGGTTGAGATATATGCTAGTGTATGTTATAATGATAAGTTATGAGGAGTCACTTTAATATGTCCATTTAGCCTATTGATTGTTGGTACCTCCCTACCCTGTCTAGCCACAGGGGTTTGTACAGGTTTCATTGTGTGAAGCAGGAGTTAAATCAAATCTAGATGTTGCTGGTTACTCCCATGACCTTCCTTCCATGACTGTACCCATCATCACGTCTTGTTAGGTCTGTCATTATTGTAGCTTAGAGGATTCGTGGCAGCATAAGATTGGGGTCACCTCTCCCAGCCTGGTGGAGCATGCGACCACATCTATGAAAACTGGCCAGTAGAAAAGAAACTTCCAAGTGAGTCCTAGCTTCACTTCTCCATGTTCTATGCATCAAGCTTGTGATATCTCTGACAGTGGGGTCTTACTGGAAAGTTATAGAGCAACACTAAGAGTTTCAATGAAGCTATCCTCCGATGGCGTGACGAAGGCCCTACTAGAGAGCTTTGAGTGTCAGTCTTTACCATCTACCTTGTAGAGATTGTCTATTTGCTGTTCTTCTGCTGTGTGCACTAGTCTAGTTAGCCTGTGAGATTTGGTGCATTCATATCTTTGCCTCCTATCTCTAACAGGAGCACTGCAATTACAGAGTAGCGCTGCAGCATCCAATGTATATGTTGGCTCTTGGAATCTATGCCTTTTCAGCAAGCACTTTAACCCAAAAAGAAATCTCTCACTCTCTGAGCTTTTGTAATGTACATACTCACATACAGCCATAATCAATATCCTTACTATTTCAACCTAACATTTCCAACATGCTCTTATTTCTCCTTTATTTACTGAAAAATAAAATTTTGGGGGAGAAATCCAATTATTTTCATGCTTATTCCAATTTTTTAAATAAAGTGTATTCATGCCAAGCACTATTCTTGCTTATGAGGGCACATTTATGAAAAGGCCTGGCTTTATATTCCAAAAGTTTCTGTTATACTTATAAATTAAAATAAATTATGTTTTAGAAGTGTGGTTCTCAAAATGTGTAATGTTGAATGATGGGAAATGCATCCTATTATAAATGCTAGAGATTCTGGAAAGAATCATGCAAAAAACAAATCATTTAGAGACAAGTGGATTTTGTTTTGCTTTGTTGTTTTTGTTGTTTGGTTTTTTTGGTTTGGTTTTTGTGCATATATTAGGGAGCACATAGAATGTTATGCAAGTGATATTAAATACTCAAGAGATTCTGGTTTTGAAGAACAGGGCATATGATCTCCATCACTCTGTAAACACTATCGGTACACAGAAAACATATGCACAAGAAAAAAGAACAACTACCACTTCCTCAGCATTACAGAATAGATCAAGAGATCAGCAATTCTTCATTTCTTTGAGGCATGCCTGACATTGCATGTGCCTACCTTGCTTGCTTTCAGAAATAATTAAGTGTTGAAAGCTCTGACTGGAAGGATTAGAGATATGAATAACAACTTGACAGATCAAATCAAATACATTCTGATTTGATTACATTACTAAGTCAATTATTATTTCTTGTCACATTAATTATGGCAAGAGTTATAAAAAGTGTCTTCCAATAATTTCCTAGCTAAATCATGATGTCCACATCTTCTTTGTGAATCTGCGTGAGATCAAGCTTGCATGTCTAGGTTGACAGTAACGAAGGAAGCAGAAAGGGAGAGAATTTTCATTTATCTATCCGTTTGTCTGTTGTTTCTTAAGCACTCTGTGATTTCAGCTCCAGTCTCTGTGTGGCCCTATGAGCCCTGCTTAGCAGCATGGAAGTGGGCATCTCTGGCTGCAGTACTCACAGGCTAGTTGTATCGACTCATTAGTCTGCTATGTCTTTAGCTTAGCTCATCATTGGATACTGATAATTTATTTCAGCTGATGGGTAAGTCTAACCCGTCATCTAAAGTATCCTTAACCAATGACACTTCAAGGCAGTCCCCGGCTATCAGCAAGTCAGATATTAGACTTCCTCACGGGAAGCTACCCATGGAATACTACACATTTGGACTAACCAAGTGTGTTCAGTTCTGGTTTGCTGTATCAAGGTTTTTCTCTGTGTAACCCTTGGCCAAACACTGTTCCTATGGGCATGGAGTGAAAAGGATAAAAATGGGGTCATCCTCCTACGGCTGCGTTCAAGAAAAACATGACAAATGTGGTAAACCATGGCACGTGCTTGCAGTCTGGTACCATGTCATTACCCTACACCATCAGCTTTGCAGGGCAGAAATGTGCCTTTCTTTGGCGTTTATCAATGTAAAGTGTGAGGTACAACTTTTGGTCATACTCTCAAACCATGGATTGACCCTCAAACTTCAGGCAGAACTACTAGTAACTTTTGTACCTTTTCTTGATGCCCTCAAATCTTTCCTTCTCTGTATCTAGGACATTATGCCATATAGAATGTCCCATCCGAAACCATAATGGGGCACCATTGTGACTTCAGAGTCACATAGATGATCCATCTTCATAAATACCTAAATAAGAAACTTCAAGAGTGGTCACATATTACTGAGCAGCATCAGCTATCCCAATAATACATTCTGAGAGGAACTCAGACCAGGGCAGGAGTGTTACAATCCTTATCTTGGTTAATTTGCTTTCCTTCCCTTTCTCCAAATCACCTGCAATGTACAAGTGTGATTCACATATGAAATTATATGCAGTTATAGTGCATAAAATGATGTTTTAAAAATATGTCCGTATCGGAATGACTAAATCTATGTTGTGGGTTTTAATGTCTCCTTACTGACCTAGCCTGTTTTAGAATCTAACATTATGCAGTGAATGTTCACTTACTCTTTAGAATTTATATAATAAGTGCCCAAAAGAGTTCATTTTGGTTCCAATTTTCCAGGTTTCATGCAGTAATTCTGTAATTTATCAGAAGTTGAAATTCTAATATTCTACAGTTGTAAAGGTGACAGAGCCTCTTATGTGGAATGCCTCAAACAATTCATTCCAAATGGTTGCTGCCACAAGCAAAATACTCAAAGATTGTTCATTTGAAAATTATGACCCCTTTTGAGAATTTTTCCATTGCATTATTTGTTTTATGGTCTATTCAGTATGCATTGCAGCAACACTAATTACTGCACTAATAAGTCAGCATGTTACCAAGATGTTTTACCATTATAATTACAGCCAAATGTTGTTGTCCTTCCTCAAATACACCACGTTTTAATTGCACCATTTTTTCAGGAGAATTTATGTGGTTCAGCTTATTTAAAAATTAGTACATGAACAAATGAAATGCAAACCATTTTCCACACTGCTTACATATAGAAGTGTTCTAAAGGGAAGAGTGGCCAAATGTTCATATTCCCCATGTGTCTAGTAAATTTTATGGCTTCCTGACCATGGGATCCCAACACAAACCCACATATCCATCATGTGATATACCTAAGACTCAGGAGGATTGGTGGGAAAGGGGACTGAGACACTGTAAGAGTCAGATGGCCAGAATGATTGCTGTAGATTGTGTCTTCTAGAGAGGACAGGTAAAGGACACAGCACCCAGGAAATCTCAGCAGTGTGGTTGCCTAAATAATACCTGAACAATGGATCCTCCAGTTGTCATGCCAATGTGAACGGTGACATTTTTACAAAGCCCCACACTCAGATTGGAACTATAGACAGCTGCTGCAAGAAGAATCAGTTTTCTCCAGAGAGGAACTTTCTGCTACTTAATCATTACCAAAGGGTCAGTCCTAAACATATGTATGTTAGAGCTCTATATGAACTCTTCAGTGTGTGTGTGTGTGTGTGTGTGTGTGTGTGTGTGTGTGTGTGTGCGCGCGCGCTAATAATTAAATAAAAAGAGGTCATGAGCCAGGCCCTGTGGCAAGCGCCTGTAACCCTACCACTCATGGAGTCAGAAGTAGGTGGACCTCTGTGAGTTCAAGGCCAGCCTGGAATACAAAGCAAGTTCAGGACAACGAAGGCAACACAGAGAGATCCAGTCTTGAAAAACCAAGCCAAACAAACAAATCACCAACCAACCAAACAAAACCAAAGAAAAGATCATGAATTAGAGAGCAAGGGAGCATGGGAAATACAGTGGGAAGTCCGAAGTGGGAAATACAGTGTTAGGAATGATGTTTACACAGTTCTTATCTATAAAACTCTCTAAATTAAAAAGTTTAAACTTAAAAAGTTATGCCTCCCAGTGGTAATTAACCCATGCAATGGACCTTGGGAAATGGCAGAAGAAACTGGGTGGGCAGGAAGCGAGAATGGCACAGTCAGTCAGAACAAGTCTATCATTCATTCTCACATGCCCCTTCTGCGTCGCATCCTCTCCTAAGCTCCACTTCCTCACGTAATAACTGAACGGCGAGTCAAATGATCTCTGGGTCTCTCTTCTTCTCATTTCAAGCAAGATAACATGACTATTACATGGAAATGGGCCACAAACTGGAAACGTCCTAGATTCTTCATGTCTTGAAAATTATTATCTGCAGAAAGGCAGATATTTTGGGCAAAATAGTATTCAGTACTGGAAGAAAACACTGACAGCCGACATTGTAGCGTTTGAGGACCTGCCATATGTGTCATGTGACTTAACACAAGATGACCTGGTTTAATCCAATACCAGTTTGTCAACCTTGAAAACATGTACGAGTAATATTGTACACATTGAACAGGTTATGTTTAGAAATACATACATATAATAGCAGTTAATGAAAAAAGAAGTCATAGACGAGGAAAATGACAAGAAGAGGTATATGGGATGGTTTTGATGGAGGAAAGGGAAAGAAGAAATAATTTAATTATATTATTATAGTAAAAATAAAATAAAATAAAAATGAGGAAAAATAAATAAACTTAATTCCATTGTTGGCATAAGACAAATGACCCCATTTCTCCTTCTTTTAGCTTACCTATGTTGCAAAGTTCTCTTTCTCTTAGTTTACATATGACAGTCCATAATTTATGAAAAATTTGTTTTATAAAAATATTCATAAGGGCTAGACATATGACATGTGTATTAATTCAATAAATATTAAAATGTTTATATGGAATTTAAGAGCTGATAACTTTCTACATTATCAGTGAACTGGGGATATGTTTGACACTGAAATATTTAAACTGAAAAGATTATTAAAATTGTTGATTGAGCTAACCTATTGTATCACATAAACTAAAATGTTCTTAATAGCCATTCTGTACCCAAGTGTAGCAGGTTCTCAAAGAAGATTGCTCCATGGGTTCCTAAGATTGTGCATTTGGAAACCCCTTGAACATTTCCCAAACAGGTGCCTACTCTATAAATACGACAACGTGAACTCAAAGCAGACCAACATTTTTAGAAAGACTTAAAGCCAAAGCTTTTTAATGCAACAACCAATTTAGCTTGAAACTGGATGCTGTGCCGACCCAGAGGAAATAGAGACAATGCTTGCTTGGCAACTTTAGCACACAGTCAGCCACATCAAAAGGGTATAGGAGCCAAAGGTTGGAGATCCCATATGCCCATGATAGAACCAAGCACAAATGACAAAAAAAAGTCAACGATATAATTCCCAGTGAAATTATTCTATACTCATAGATTGGCTTCTAACCAGATTGTCATTAAAGGGGCTTTACCCTGCAACAGATGGAAACAGATGCAGAGACCCACAGCCAAACATTAGGCAGAGCTTGGGGAATCCTCCAGAAGAGAGGGAAGAAGAATTATAGGAGGTAGGGGGGCCAAGGACACCACAAGAAGACCCACAGAACCAACCAACCTGAGCCCACAGAGGCTCACAGAAACTGAAGTGCCAGCCAGCGAGTCTGCATGGGACTGACTTAGGCCCTCTGCACACATGCCACAATACCTTACCGCTCTGTAGCTTGGTCTTCTTGTGGAACTCCTAACAGTGGTGGCAGGAGCTGTCTCTGATCCTGTTGCCTGCCTTGGGACTGTTTCCTCCATACTGCGATGCCTTATCTAGCCTCAATAGAAGAGGAGGTGCCTAGTCTTCCTTCAACTTGATATGCCGTGCTTGGTTGATACCCACCAAAGCCAGGCCTTTTCTGAAAAGAAACAGAGGAGCAGCAGATGGGATGTCAAAGCAATCCACCTAGATTTTCCAGGAAGGACATGCTTGAAGTCCTACCTGGTCCCATTTACAAGATGAACATAATCAACAGCAGACAGTGAATATTATTTGCTGATATTCATAGTTATCTAGAGATCTACAAAAAAATGCATCATAAACTAGAGATTGTATTTTACCTTTTCCTGCAGGAAGACTACAGGAAATAAATTAGTGACATAGCAGGTACATTCTTAAGATGAGCCACCTCTCTGGTGCACTCACAGAAAGTACATTTTAAACCGGTCTCTAGTTTACCCATTCTCCTTGGTTTTGTTCCACCATATCCCTGTGCTCACTCCGCTTTCTTCCTGAGAAGGGAACCTTCAGTAAATCATTTGTATAATAATCTCTCACTTGTTTTCTGACATCCTTAATGCCACATCTATGTTTAGGGTTAACTGCAGCCAGCGAGCCAGCAGAGGAAGCCTGTGGGGATCCTGAGAAGCTTTGGACTTGGATCCATGTGCGCCCACTCCTCGTTGGCCTGGCCCACCTGGAACAGAGATAGCAAACCAACATGGAGGAGTTGGATGCAGGCCACAACCCACATCACCCACCATCCCAAGGAGGCCTGTGGGATGCTTGCACAGCTTTGGGCATGGGACTCTTTCTGCCCACTCTGCAGTGACCTGGCCCATCTGGGTCATAAACAGTGAATGAGCAGAGGTGAGCCAGGTTCTGGACACAACCCATGTTGTCCATTATACCTATGAAGACTAAGGGGCACCTGAACAGCTTTCAGACTGGAGATCTCTCAACCTGCTTCTCTTTTGCCTGTCTAAACTGGGACAGAAAGCATACCTGAGTTAGGTGCAGGCTCCAGCTTCCAATTTGTGCAGTCCTGAGGAGGCCTCTGGGAGCCCTAGAAAGCAGCCTTCAGCTTGGAGCTCTCTTTGCCTGCTCCAGACCTGCTTGGCCCACTTGGAACACAGAAAGTGACTCCATCAGAGGAACCTCCAGGCCTGATAACACTGGAGACAACCAGATGCCTGGAGGCCAGAGTAAGAACACAAGCAATGAAATTCAGAGCCATATGACACCACCCGAAACCAGTGGTCTACCACAGCAAGCCCTGAGATACTAAAACCCCTGAAGAGCAAGAAGAATGTTTTAAATTTGAGGTTATAAAAATGATAGAAACCTTGTAGGAGGAAAATAAATCACTCAAAGAAATACAGGAAAATACATACAAACAGGTGAGAAAATTTAATAAATCCTATAAAAAATTACAGGAAAATACAATGAATGGAATAAAGAAATGGACAAAACTATTCAAGACCTAAAATGGAATTAGAAACAACAAAGAAAACACAACCTGAGTCAATCCTAGAGTTGGAAAACCTAGGAAAGAGAACAGGAGCTATAGATATAAGCAGCACCAACAGAATCTAAAGTGTAGAAGATATGGTTGAAGTAACTGATACATCAGTCAAAGAAAATGTTAAAACTCATAAGTTTCAGGCACAAGACATCCAAGAAACCTGGGACATTATACAAAGACCAAGCATATGAATAATAGCAATAGAAGAAGAAAAAGACACCAATATCTGTGATCCAGAGAACATTTTCAATAAAACCATAAAGGAAAACTACCCCTAAACTAAAAAAAGAGATGACCATACACAAATAAGAAGCCTACAGATCTCTAAACAGGTTGGACCAGAAAAGAAAATCCTGCTTCCGTATAATAATCAAACCAATAAATGTACAAAAAATAGGATTATTAAAAGTTGCAAGAGAAGAAAGCCAAGTCACATATAAAGGCAAACCTATCAGAATTACACCTGACTTCTTAACAGAGACTATGAAAGCCAGAAGCACCAGGACAGATGTCGTGCAGACACTAAGAGACCACAGATGCCAGCTCAGACTACTACGTCCAGCAAAACTTTCAATCACAATAGATGGAGAAAACAAGATATTCCACAATAAAACCAAGTTTAAACAGTACCTAGCCACAAATCTAGAGCTATAGAAGATACCAGAAAGAAAACTCCAATCCTAGGAAAGCACAGGATATAAATAACACCACATCAGAAAAGCAAAAAGAAAGGAAACACACACACACACACACACACACACACACACACACACACACACACACACCACTACCACCACCACCATCACCACCACCACCACCACCATTAAAAAAAAACCAGAAACTAACAAACAATGGTCATTAATATCTCTCAACATCACTTGCCTCAACTCTCCAATAATAAGACACAGTCTAACAGAATGGATGCAAAACCATTCGGCTGCATACAAGAAACACAACTCTGGAATAAAGGTAGACGTTACCTCATTGTAAAGGGCTGGAAAAGGGTACCCCATGAAAACGGACAGAAGCAATATGGAGTATCCATTCTAGTATTTAATAAAACACACATTCTAACAAAAATAACATAAAAATATGGAGAAGCACATTTCATAGTCATCAAAGCAAAAATACACCAAGAAAAAGTCTCAATCCTGAACATCTTGCCCAAATGCAAGGACAACCACATTCATAAAAGAAACATTACTAAAGTTTAAATCACACATCAAACCCCACATGTTAATAGTGGGAGAATTCAACACCCCACTATCAGCAATAGACAGATCATCAAGACAGAAACTAAATGGAGAAATAATGAAAAAGATAGACATCATGAATCAAATGGGTCTAACAGATATCTACAGAATATTTCACCCAAACACAAAAGAACAGACCTCCTTCTCAGTACCTTCTCTTAAACTGAACATACACTTAGTCACAAAGAAAACCTCAACATACACAAGAAGATCAAAAGTAATCCCTTCCACCTTATCAAACCACCAAAGATTAAAGTTGGAACTCAACAGCAACAGAAACAACAGAAAGCCTACACGCTCATGGAAACCGAACAATTCCCTGTGCAATGACCTCTGGGCCAGTGATTAAATGAAAATAGAAATTAAAGACTTCCTGGAATTCAATTTAATGAAAATGAAGGCACACAAGAAAAGCAGTGCGAAGAGGAAAATCCTTCCCACTAAGGGCTTTCAGAAAGAAATTGGAGAGATTCCATACTAGCAGCTTGATAGCCCACCTGAAAGCTCTAGAAAAAAAGAAGAAGGCATACCAAAGAAGAATAGACAATAGGAAATCATCAAACTCATGGCTGAAATCAATAAATTAGAAACAAAGAAAACAATTTAAAGAATCAATGAAACCAAGAGATGGTTCTTTGAGAAAATCAGCAAATTAGATACACCCTTAGCCAAAGTAACTAAAAGACAGAGGAAGAGTATTCAAATATACAAAATCAGAAATGAAAAGGGAGATATAAAAACAGACACTGAGGAAATCCAAAGAATAATTAGGTTTTACTTCAAAAACCTATATGCCACAAAATTTGAAAATCTAAATGAAATGGATAATATTCTTGATAGATACCACTTACCAAAATAGAATCAAAGTCAGATAAACAAATAGTCCTATATCTCCTAAGTAAATAGAAGCAGTCATCAAAAGTCTCCCAATCAAAAAAAAAATCAGGGCTTGATGGAAAAATGCAAATAGATCTGAATCTATCACCCTTCACAAAACTCAAATCCAAGTGGATTAAAGACCTCAACGTAAAACTAGACACATTAAATCTGTTAGAAGAAAATTGGGAAAGAGATTTGAGATCATTGGCAGAGGAGACAACTTCCTGAACAGAACACGAACAACTCAGGTTCTAAGATCAACAATTAATCAGGAGGACCTCATGAAACAGGAGCACACCTGTAAGGCAAAAAACACTATTAACACAATAAAATAACAGCCTACAGACTGGGAAAAGTTCTTCACCAACCATATATCTGACAGAGGGCTAATATCCAAAATATATAAGGAACTCAAGAAAGTTGAGAAAAAATTAAAGAAATGCTCAATATCCCAAGTTATCAGGGAAATGGAAATCAAAACAACTCTGAGATTCCACCTTACACCCTTCAAAATCTCAAGTGACAGCACATGCTATTGAAGATGTAGAGAGAGTGGAACACTCCTCCATTGCTGGTACAACCTCTTTGGGAATCAATATGGCACTTTCTCAGAAAATTTGGAATACATCTACCTCAACACCCAACCCTCAATACCACCCCTGGGCATATACCTAAAAGACAGTCCACCATACAGCAAGGATATTTGGTCAGCTATGTTCATAGCAGCTCTATTCATAAGAACCAGAATTGGAAACAATTTAGAAGTCCCTCAACTGAAGAAGGGATAAACATACTGTGGTACGTTTACACAATGGAATATTACTCAGCTATTAAAAACAAGGAAATCATGAAATTTGCAGGCAAATGTATGGACCTAGAAATGATCATCCTGAGTGAGGCAACCCAGATCTAGAAAGACACACAGGGTATATATACTCACTTAAAAGAGGATATTAGCCACTTAATACAGGATAACACATTACAATACACAGATCTACAGAAGCTAAATGCCAAGGGGGAACCTAGGGAAAATGCTTAATTCTCATTCATAAGGGCAAATAGAATAGACATGGAAGTGGTTGAAGAAAAATAGCAGGATGGGAGCCTACCATAGAGGTCCTCTGAACAGATCCACCCAGCAGGGGATCAAAACAGATGCTGAGACTCACAGCCAAACTTTTTTGTGGAGCACAGGGAGTCTTATGGGAGAGTTGGGGGTAGAAGGACCTGGAGGAGACAGGAACTCCACAAGGAGATCAATGGAGCCAAAAATTCTGGGTGGGGGGAGGTCACTGCAGAGATTGATTCACCAAGCAAGGAACATGCATGGTGAAGATTCAGACCTCCTGCTCAGATATAGTTCATAGGCAGCACAATCTCCTTGTAGTTCCAGTAATACGGGGAGTAGAGACTAACTCTGTCGTGGAATCTGGTGCCCACTCACTGATCACTTCCCCCTGGCAGGGCAGGTAGAGGATTCAGGCAGTCCAGGTGGCTTGATATGCTGAGGTCAGATAACAGGGGAGTAGGGTTCATCCTTTCTGAGGTCTAAGGGAAGAAGGGGAGTATGAGGGAGGCAGTGGGACAGGGAGGAGATGAGGGAGGGGGCTATAACTGGGGTATAAAATGAAAAATTTTAAATAAAAAATTTAAAGCAAAAAATTAACTAATTATCAATGTGATATAGTGAGGTGAAATGTTATATAAAATGGGATGTTTCCCCCTAAACATCCAAGTAATATGATGTGATATAAAGAAAGCTTGTTAGTAGGGGAGACATTTTAAAGTATTGAGATCCAAGCTGAATACATGTGTTTGGGGAACAGATTGGTTCACACATTCCCAGTGGAGAAAGGTGATCTACACAGAAGGAGCTCAGGAGAAAAGTTAGAACACGAAATATGTGGTGCCCAGTGTCATTTTCCTTCATCTTCACCTCATTGTGGCAGTTGAGGGACAGTGGCTATCAGTGAGTTTTGTGGTTAAAAGGTTTGTGGTATTTATTTAATAACACAATTGGAAATAGTTTTAAGCCAGTTTTAAATAGAAAAAATGAGTACACTGACACAAAAAGAAGTTTTACAATGAATATTATGGTGTTCTGGTCAAATATTTTTCTTGTCATGAATGAAAACTTAGAAGAGATAAGTGATAATACTTAAAGCAACCACAAATTTTAAAAGTCCAAATTTTATATCCTCAACTTGAGTCCCTCCAATAACACCGTGCTGCAACTTTATTGTACCAACATTTTGAGAAGCTCATTTGGGGGCAAAGAATGTGTTTTCTGAGATGAATTTGTTACATGATGAGAACAGCTTAACTCCCTGCCAACAAAAATATGTCTACATCTTGGTCTCAAGAGCTCATCAGTAGATTTCTTCACATCGACCGAGGTAAAGTGTGTTTGTGAGTAAGGCCCTGACTCTAAGTGGGGGCTTAGTCTGAACTCTCTCATGTGTTGGCTATGATCACAGAAATATTTATAGCAGAAAATAAAGAGATGGGAGACCTAATAATATGCTGTGGAGGATAGAGGAAGGAGCCAGGGGCTGTGATTGCTCACAGCCTGAGGATAGAGAGGAAATAAAACATGTCTTCCAATACCATCAGGAGGAACACAGCCTTGGTGCTGGCTGACGTTGGATTTCTGACCTCCAAGAATATACAATAATAAACTTGTGGTGAAAGTTGCTCTTATTTGGCCATTTGTTTGAACAGAAAAGGGACACTAAAATTGAGTCCACCAGGGTAGGAGTGGTGAGCAAATGGGAATCTTCTAGATCTAACTCACACAGATATTGTTAGGATTTATGTTCCAAGGGTAAATGCCTGACACTTTGGCTTCCTGTTTCTTTATAATACAATTCAAGGAAAATAGCATTAGATTATATTTTTTTTTTCATTTCAATCCATTGTAAAGTGGAACAATAATTGTCAAGGGAAAAAGAAGCCCTGAGTGAGTGTGTGTTGTGGACATCCATGTCAAGGGGCCTCTCTCTGGTAATCCCTTCACCTTGCACAATTCAGCTCAAAGTGGGTGAAGGGCATTGATGTAAGAAAAGTCTAGCAAATCAGACAAAGGAGAAAATAACAATTATGTTTGGGATTCCTGGAAAAAGAGAAGGCTTTCTGAATAGGACCTAATAGCACAGGCATTAAGACCAACATTTTATAAGTATGACCTCATGAAGCTAAAAGAAACAAAATGCTTCTGTAACTCAAAGAACACAGTCATTCAAGTGAAGAGGCAGCCCAGAGGACAGGCAATAATCTTTACCAGATATAGTTACTTCCTGATCCATCTGTACCACACTTTCACTTAACCACAGAGGACTCTATATCCTAATATGGAGATTCCTGCTCATACTTGTTTGTCGTTGCTTTATTCACAATACCTGCAGCATAGAAGCAGCCTCAATGTTAGCTAAAGAATAGACAGTGAAAATGGTAAATTTTGCTACAATCTTTCCCTTCCATTTTCCTCAATGTTTTCTGAGCCTTAAGTGGAGGAGTTGTATTGTAAATAAGTTACTTGGGGATGGGCATCCCGTGATCAGCTCTCATCTGAATTTTGAGCAGCTGTAAGTTTCTGTAATGGTCCCTGTCTGCTATAAATAGAAGCATCTTTGGTGAGGGTGAGCACTGCACTCGTCTGTAAGTGCAAGGACATATCTAAGGAAACCTAACTTTTTTAGTTAGTACCGCTTTATGAAACCCAAAACAGTAGAGTGTCTTGGCTTCATGGCTTCCCCAAACCACAGATGCTTAGTTTTCTTTACATTTTCAAACAGTGTGTTTTACCTGAACTCTTATCTGACATTCTTTTCTCTTTCTTGGTCTTTTGATGGTATCCCTTTTGTTCTTTCTTCTTCCAAGTCTTCTTTTTTTCTTTTAGATAATGTCTTCTCCATTCCTTAAAGACATTGCCAAAAACATGCTTAAGAGCATGGGCTTAAATCTGTGAGTAAAACTGTGAAGTTAGACTGTTCAAATTCGGGATATGCCACATATCAGTGTGAACAGTTGAGAATTTAGCAGTTTTTCAGTCCACCTAGTTCCTCATGTATGAAAGGCAGTGTGCTCTTTTAGCGCACTAGTGTCAGGAGTATATGAAATAGTAAAGTACTAAGTGCGGTGACCACATAGAAAGCTCAGAAATAGCATTTATCATCATTATCCCTGATGTCACCTCACTGGTCATTTCATCCTAATTCATGCCATCAGCAGCAGCAGCAGCACCATTGTCATCATCATCGCCGTCGTCATTGTCATCGTGGTCATTGCTGTTGTCGTTGTCATTGTCATCACCTTTTTGAAAATTATCACTACCTTCTACAGCTCTAGTCTTGGTTGGTGACCTGTCAGACTCCATTTTCACCCGTGTATTAATTCACACACCGGATTCCCAACTCACTTTTTTAATAATATATTTTATTAATTTATTCATATTACATCTCAATTGTTATCCCATCCCTTGTATCCTCCCATTCTTCCCTCCCTCCCATTTTCCCCTTATTCCCCTCCCCTATGACTGTGACTAAAGGGGACTTCCTCCCCCTGTATATGCTCACAGGGTATCAAGTCTTTTCTTGGTAGCCTGCTATCCTTCCTCTGAGTGCCACCAGGCCTCCCCATCCAGGGGACGTGGTCAAATATGGGGCACCAGAGTTCATGTGAAAGTCAATCCCTACTTTCCACTCAACTGTGGAGAATGTCCTGTCCATTGGCTAGGTCTGGGTAGGGGTTTGAAGTTTACTGTGTGTATTGTCCTTGGAAACTATGGCACCAACTCACTTTTTTCTTTGGAAATTCTAGTGGGAATTAAATTAAAGATATTTAGGGTAACAGTCACAAAGACTTTGTAATAACTAGTTAGGAACTTGGAAAACAGTGTCTGTAAGGATGCCCACAGGAAGTAGAAAGGGTGCAATTATCACCAGGGATAAAGATGGTAGATACAGTGGTGAATGTACTGTATGGTGACCATGGAAACCACCAGAAACCTCTTCTGTAAGTTGTGTGAGTGACTGGGCTATATAAGCATCTCTGCACATGTCTCAGTTTTGACAATAGGCCAATATATTGCATGGTATCTCAGGAGAGAAGGCCTTGGAGCTGACAACATCGGCTTTTTATCAGGTGTCAGAAGCAGCACTGGGCAGAAAGTCAGATTCTCACTGAGCCCCATTACGTTTAGATGAGATTTTCACCACAGTATTATCAGGTGAAAAATGAACCTGTGAGGCCAGTGGCAATTCTTTCTCAACTCAGGAGACTCCTTTCCTTGCTAATAAATGTGTTATCTTTCAAAGTAACCTGATCTTCATAAGATTTTTTGAGATGGCACTTGTATTGTGTTCCTTTGAATTATTATTTTCCTGCCAACTTGAATCTTAAGTCATCACTGCTGCCTTACCGTTGAGTCCTTTATCTTTTATTTTTTCAATCAGAAAGGCTGAAAACAGTGCACATAGAGAATGAGGGCATGGACTCTCATCTGAGGATGAATTTAATTAATGAGTCTTTAAAATACTCAGTGATGTTTGAAGTGCTTGCAGGCTGTGCCATGGTGCATGAATACAATTAATTACTAAGGTTTTTTTTTAAAAGAGATGAAGTTGAGGAACGGAATAATGACCAAGCGTGTAACACCTCAGCTCTGTCCATATGTCCGTGCCTAGGGGTCTTTAGTAGAATACTGAGACAAAGGTTTCAAAGTGACAAGGGAACTCTGACATGCTTGATGAAAACTTGAATAATCAAAGACAATTGACCGAAGGTTGTTCATCCCACAAATGAGGAACAGATCACGGAACAACACAGAATACAAAACTAAGAGAATTAGATTGTACAAATATTCAGCTTACTAGCTGATAAGCTTTCTATAGCAAGTCAGAGGAGGGATAAGGAAGGAGGGAGGGAAGGAGAGAGAGAGGCAGAGAGAGAGAAAGAGAGACAAACTCTCTCTCTCACACACACACAAACACCAATAATACCTTATAGTGAGCACCCAAGAAAGTTAGTCCCACATGCCTTTGTTAGACATATCTTCACATTTTAACTAAAGAATGATTCTTGAAGCTGTGTCAGGAATGGAGACACATAAGCTTTTGCTTGATTAATTCTGTAAAATGAGACCATCCAGGAACCTAGTTATAGAAGACTTTTGCTCAAATGTGCATAAGAGAAATGAGAACCTGAAAGTAGTTAGACTTTCAAAAAGCTCCATTGGTCATTAGTGTTCTAAGAATTAGACATAGTGGCCACTGAACACACTTATCACATTGACACACTTAGGGAAAAATGATTTAAAAATTGTTCTGGGGAGTTTTGTGGCCTGAAAACTTCATTTAATTATTTTTCTCTTTAAAACTATAAGAAACCATTTCTCTATAGTGTTCTTTAATATGTAAATTGTAGTGCTGGGCCCACTAAGTGCTTTGAAGTACGGAATATACACTTCTGTAAACTGTTTACCTCTGCAGTGTCACCCTGAGACCTGGGAGCTAAAGCACAACCCTGAGATTGGAGAACGAGAGTTGACTCTCCTTGTCAGCCCACAGCGTTACGACAGAAGCCTTGCACCGAGTAGGCTCTTTTCTTCCTGGGTTGCAGATATCTCCTCAAGTAACAGTCAAAGAGTCACTGTCGGTTCTGTGCTTGTTTGTTTCGTTTTGGACTTTGTTTTGTTTTCTATATGACTAGAAAGAATATGGCACATTTGTTCACTCATCATTTAAATATTATTTTTCATGTCATAAAATGAGCACTGATGGGGCTGGGGGCTGGCTTAGTGGGTAACATGTTCGCTGGGCAGCTGTAAGAGCTTGTGTCTCAGGTATGCCTGTAATCTCGGCACTTGGGGATGGAGATAGGAGGAACACTGGATCTCGCTGCCCACAAATTAACTCCAGGTTCAGTGAGAGACCCTGTGGCAAGGAGATACTATGGAAATAGATAGAACAGGACACTGGACCCTACTCTGCCATTCATGTTTACATGTGGATGAGCACACACACACACACACACACACACACACACACACACACACACACACACTAAGCATTAAAGGAAAATAGAATAAATGATAAAAGCTGGAGAAAGAAAGTATATGGCAATACGGCATGTTTTGCAAAGTAAAAGCACAACACATAAGTTGGGACACGATAGGCTTTCTAGGTCCTTTTGAATGACTTTCCTGGCAGAAAGAGGAATAATCACTGGTTAAGAGATAGGCGGGAGTTGGTGGGAAGAGGAGAAGAAAGGTATTAAGGGTAACTGGACCGTTGTAACAGTACACAGTACACAGTACACAGTACACAGTTGTGGAGGATTGACGTTTTTGCTGCTTACTCTTCTAGTACCCCCTCTGTCAGTAGATACAGCACCATAGTGTCTGTGGTTTTCAACACCAAACATTTTCCTAAAGGCCTCTTCCAACCCAGCAGGAGCTCTAAGAAAGCATCTTCTGTTGGAGTCCTGTTGGGGTGGACTGGTGCAGGTCCTCACTGCTCCGACCTACAGTCTCCTGGTGTGGTGGTCACCAATTGCTGCACACACTGGGAAGAATGGCATCTTGGACAAGGAGACTTCAGAGTGGTGTGAGACCCCCGGAGGAGGTGGTAGCTAGATGCTGTGTATTTCACGTTCAAGAATGTTCGGAGACTCACGTCAGGTAGAGCATAAGAAAGCTTGTACTGCTTATATACAGATGAATTTTAGCTTGGTAACTAATGACTTGCGTATCACGCACAGCTTTAGACTTAATTTCATATAAAAATACATGTACCAGTTAGCCTTATGTGCAAACCTCAAAATAATGGTTCAGAACAACACCCATTTAACTAATTGCAGCCCATATCTCAGCTGTGTCACTCTGAGCCAGGACAGGTATAAGTGCTTCCTGTTGGACTTGGTTGTATGTCTACACATCTAAAATTTAGGAAAGAATTATGGGGTATGTGTCCTTTGTTACCAAGTAGACATGAGATGTTTACATGGTATGGTCACGGAGATCCCAGGGACAGCGCCGGGTAAGCCGTGGCATCTAGGCACTTTGCATGCCTCTGCATGTGTCGTGTGCATGCTCACCTCCCTCTGCCTAGGGCAAGGCCAGTTGGGATTCAAGAGTGGATGAACATATTTACCTCATAATTAAAGGAGAACAATAATGACTATTTTTTTTGCAATATATCAGAAGGATTTCACAACATACATACACACACAGGCCAGCTGTAGCAGTCAGCGTCCCAGCTGGAAGTCAATTTACCGCAGATGGTTCCAGTGAAGAGAGTCTAATGAAAAGGCTGTTTGGTGAAGTGCGGGCAGGGTTACAGAAACAGACAAGGAGTGCACGCGGGACCCAGAGAACAGCAGCAGCTAGAAGCCATTATCACCTCTAGGGCTTTCATGAACGGGAGTTCCTGCAGTCCCTAAAAGGTGGGGCCCCGTGGAAAGCACCCTGTTTTTGCCCGAGAAGACATGGCAAGGATGGCAGAAGAAATGCTCCTTGTACTTTGTTTTCTTAAAATAAAGGTCTAACAAAGGGTTGGGCTATGCAAAGCATCCTCTCCGGTGAAAGGGAGAGTAGTATGCGTTATGGGATGCGTCTGGAGCAGGTCTGATCTGGAGTCCAGCTTCGCTGTAACATCACAGAAAGCTGTAGAAGAGAGGAGTCCGAGTTAGCTTGATGGACGGGGGTGCCTGATAAGTCACCCGTTGAGTGAAATGAGCTCACTCGGTCAAGACCGTGCTCAGTAGCTGGGAAAGCACTGGGTCCCTGCCTGATCCACAGAGTTCTGTGGGATGCTGTCCCAGGAATCAGACCTGGATCTGCCAACAATAACACCCTTCTACACTGAGTTCCCTCTGCACCTAGCTCCAGCTGAGTACTGCATGGGCCAGATAACCAGGCAGCTTGACTTTGTACCTCAGTCATGCAAATTCCCAGACAAAATGTGTTCCCAAACTATATATGCCTTCAGAAGAGGTTTTTGTGTGTCTCTCTTGCCTCCACACTTGTTTCAGCCATGTTACTTTGGAAAACATGGTGTTAGAAAACATTCTCAATACAGACTGGGGATTTGACAGCTGGGCCTGAGAGGGTGTGTAAATACACAAACATCATCGATGAAAGTGCCCTTTCTGGCCAAGGCTATTGTTCTAGAATAGAACAGAATCCAGTCTGTAATGTTTTGGAATGTAGATGGCACTCAGAAGGTGGGTTTCTGGGTAGCAAAGCCTAAATGGGGCCTGGGCTTGAGGAGGACGGACGCCTGAAACTTCACTTTGCTTTGCCACTAGACAAAAGCAGTGCTAGACCTCATCACAGATGTAAAAGGATTCTGTAGGCTTAGAATGGAGATGAGGGGAGAATTTTTTAACTGGACTAGAAAAACCTTGCAGTTCTTGGATGAATGTAGTAGATTATTTCTATCCTTTAGCAGATCAGGACACCATGCATTATTTATTTAGGTTATTTTTCAATATATGAATATAAAAAAATGGTTATCCAAAAAGTGTGACATATGGCTTTTAATATTTTTAATGTATACAATACTTGTTTCTGACACCTCTAAAATACGAAAAAAAACCTTGTGAATTATTTTATCTTGCTTACAAAAGGATCACTTGCAGTCGGAAGAGAGCTTGAGTTCCATCCCTCTCCGCTAATGTATTGATTCTCTGCATTAGTGACTTTGTTCTGTGCATCACATGCCTGAGAGAAACAACCTCAGACAAGAAAGGGTTTATGGCTCATGGTTTTGGAGAGATTCAGGCCATAAGATGTCCTGGCTTAGGGGTCAGCTTCATCCATGGCAATGAGAGATTGATTGTGCATGGCTGGAACAAAGGTAAAGATAACCTCCAAAGAGCCACTATTAGTGAAGTGGCCTCCTTTTACCAGCCAGGCCCTACCTCACAAATGCTCCACACCTTTCAAAATGGTGCCTCAAGTGAGAGACTGAATGACCAAACGCTGACCCTGTGGGGAACACGACATAGCTCCACCACAGCATTCTTCAAATGGTTGCCTGGCTACTGCTTGCCTCTTACCCCAAAGGAAGACAAAGTGTCTCATCCACACGTTCAGGGAGACCTGACTTCTAGCCTAGCTCATCAGTGTGGATGCAGTATCTATTTGAGAGCGGCTTTACTTCAGTCAAGACACAGCATTGTACAGGCGCTAGGAAGCCTCTCCCCACACAACTCCCACAGTAAGGAAGACTGTTATGATCTATGAGGATGGCCTTGATATGAGACGGATCTTAGTGCTGGGTTTTTGGCAACTCAACAACATGATTAAGATTTCAGTTCTTTTCCAGCTCCCTGCTTCAGTGTCCTTGAGGCTGGTCTGTTCCTACTGTGTTGGTTCAAATGAGAACATCCCCAGTTTGTGGTGCTGCTTGGTAGATTTGGAGGAGATGCTTTGCTAGAGAAATGTCACTGCAGTGGGTTTTGAGAGGCTAAGGTTTCCCTAACTTGCTGCTTCCAATCTCTACTTTGTTGTGGCAGTGCAAGATGTGCTCTCTCAGTCTCCTGTGTCTGCTGCCATCTACCACCACGCCTGCCACCTGTTGCCATGCCATCCCGCCATTATGGACTCTAGCCTACCTGAACCATAAGCCAAAAGCAACCTTTTCTCCCCTAATTTTACTTAGTCATGGTATTTATTCACAGAAAAGTAGCTAACGACATACCTAAAATGTCTATGGAAGCTCTGTGGAACCCATCCAGATACAACCATATGCAATGGAAAACAGTGATTTTTTTTTGTTGTTGCTGAGAGAATGAAGAATTTTTATTTCCAAGAAATGATTCAAGAAGCCCTCCCTCACATCTCACTTACCAGAATTAGCATTGATCTGGTAGTCATGGGAGAAATAAATACAGAGAAGGCAAGCGCTCACAGGCCCTCTCTACCCTTTTCTCTCAGTTTTTCTTCTTGCTCTGTGTCTTCACAACAAACTGCCAAAATTGGCTAGAAGAAAGGGGTCCAGGCATGGAAGGAGGTATAGCACAAGTAACCATGGTCTTTTTCAAAGACAAGGGCTCCGTTTCTCAGCTGGAGAGTCCAGTATACTACAGGTGCACTGTGCTGGCTTGAGTTTTAGTTGCTGGATCCCAACCACCCAAACTTCATTTACAGCCTGATGCTGCGGTCTTATTTTTTAAATTTTTTCTTAGTTCTTAAAATCAGTTTCTCTCTCTCCCTCCTTCTCCCTCTCTCTCTCTTCTTCCCTCCCTCCCTCCCTCCTTCCCTCTCTCTGTCTCTGTCTCTGTCTCTGTCTCTGTCTCTCTGTCTCTGTCTCTCTGTCTCTCTGTCTCTCTGTCTCTCTGTCTCTCTGTCTCTGTCTCTGTCTCTGTCTGTCTGTCTGTCTGTCTGTCTGTCTGTCTGTCTCTCTCTCTCTCTCTCTCTCTCTCTCTCTCTCTCTCTCTCTCTCTGTATGTATGTGCATGTGCATCCAAATATGAATGCATATTCCCACAGAGGTCAAATTAAGGCAGAGGGTCTCCTGTAGCTACAGTTACAGGTAGCTGTGAGCCACCTTATGTGATTACTGGGAACCAAATTCTGGCCTTCTGCAAGAAGAGAACATGTTCTTAACTGCTGAGCCGTCTCCAGCCAACAGCGCCACTCTTGATAATGTCGCGTAAACTGTTTAAATGTTCCATGACTCTCCATCCCATTTGAGAGGTAGGAATAATAAGTTACTTATTTTAAAAGTTTAACAACTTTTAAAATTATGGTATGTGGGAATATGCATGCCAAAATATTTATAATATTTCATGCCATGTTATTAAGCTTCTATAAATGCATGAGTATTCGGTAATTGTCTGACAATATCAGAATCTAATATTTTAAAATATTTACGCTATGCCTCTAAACGGAAAGCATACTATTATATTTCCATTCAGTGTGCTGTAAGGATACAATTACATGTGTGTGTGCTGTTGGCACTAAGCCTGTGTTTTTAGGTCTAGTTGGTAGAGTTATGTAACAAGACAAACATGAACAGTGAGACATGATGGATTAGAAGAATTCAGCTTCTAACTAGACGTTCTTCTATTGGTGGCAAGATAACTGCCGAGGATCCTAGGAGGTTTCATCCATTTGCCACATCTAGAAAATCAGGGGCATGGGTTCACTCTCTCAGCCAAGTTAAATACAACGCCTGCAGTACCTTCCCACTGCGGGGTTTGTGGACCACAGCAGGAGACAGAGGCGTCTGTCCCCGTTATGCAGCGGTCTTATCAGTTCTCTGTCGCTTGGCGCCTGCCTTGACGCCACCACTTTCGTAGCCTCGGAGGGATGACAAGAAGCAGCAGAAGAGGCAGGCATGTGTTGCAGAGGGCTCGCAGCTAAGCTGTGATGCTCAGACATGTCACCTGTTATGAAAAAAAAAAGGGCAGCTTGCGCATGTTTGTGGTGAATACTCTTAGAGATGCACAGGCACCACTTCGCAGTTTACAAAACTCAGCATTTAAGAGATTTAATAGTAACCAAAGAAGTATTTTTATTCTTTTCTTTCATAGTGATCACAAGAGTTGTTTAAACTCCAGCTTGAATAACATCTCACTGAGTTTCTTAGGAGTTAACTGCATGAATGTGTGGTCTCCCAAAGGACATTCACTTGTAGCCCACTTTGAGAACTCTCATCAAGCACTGGTAGAGAGGTGGAACAGTCGGGCTCCTGACTGTGGCTTCTATACCTTCTCACACTCATGATGAGAGACACCCCGCCCCCAGAGACTACACCACAGAGCTCCATCTTCTGCCACGTGCAAGGGCCACTGCAGCTTTCTCTTCATGCTGTCTTCAGAGAGAAGCAAAATTCAGCAAGATCAACTCCTCTTCCTCAAGGCAGAAACCGACAACAGCAAGATGGGAAAGGCAGAGCCAGAAAAAGAAGCTGCCTCCCAGTGCCAAGCACTCACTCTGCTGCCAGATCCAAGTCTTTGTGTGCAGACAGTCTGTGCAGCAACAGGAATTGCCTCAAACTCTGCATCTGCCCGGGGCTCTTTCCCAGTATAGCTCCCTGCTCTCCAGCTCTCCTCTGATGCTACCACCTCGTCAGCCCTCTACGACAGCTTTCTGTCAACTGACTCTCCCCAACAACTCTTTCTTTTGACAAATCTCAGAGATGCAACAGCTGGTCACCCTTCAAGACTTTCACATGTCTCCTCTGCCACTTCCACAGACTTCTTTCTTCTTTCCTGATTTGATTTTTCCCTCTATCTCTCATCGTCTCTTTTATGGAGATTGAATAACAGTTTACATCGCTCCTATTGCTCAGTTCTCTCTATTTGAAGCCCTTCTGCACATATGGACTTTCCAATCATAAAGTGTCACGGAACAATAATAGATGTTAATGTGTCTCTGCCTTTCTCTTCAAACAGTATCTGCACAAGCAGCCACACCAAAAACTTTCCCCTGAGGTAAACAGCTGGTATGGAGACTTGTTGTTGTAAAAGTTTGAATGAAAGCCTTCAAAATAATAATTACAATGTATGTAAAATTTAAAAAGACATCCACACATCTACCAGAGAATTTAAAAAATCCAGTATTATCTTCTGTGTCTATGGGGACATATTCTCCTTCTTACTGCTTTCCTCAACAATTGACTTGGGCTATAGTAGGTATTCAACAAAAACTTCTTGAATCTAAAATTCAGTGAGTGTGTAATGGCTAATTTTGATTGTCAGCTCAGTTGGGTTGGGAAATGCCTGAGGGTCTAGTGAAAAGTGAAACCACTGATTGTGTATGGGCTATTTCCAGAGATAGACTATATGGTTCTGACATGATCAATAATTTTTATCAGACTGTGCTTTGATAGACTCATGATTTGGTGGCACTGTTGTGGGGTGGTTAAAGATGGCATGGAGGCCCTAGGTTGGAGTAAGTATCTCCCAGGGGAGGGTCCTTGGGGATATTTAGCTCTGGCCTCTCTAAATATTATGCCTTCTTTCTTTGATCCTGGCTTGTCTTGCATTGAACTTGCTTTTTCTGTCCATCCTCCTGCCACAGTAGACTAGCATCTCTAAAACCACACACCCAAACAAGTTCTTCCTCTTACGTACTTGGTCACAGTGGCATGAATGCTAACTAAAACAGAGGGACTATTATGTATCACATATCTTTTCCTGAGATCTCAATACTTCTTTGAATCTTCAATATAATAATATTTTTGGAGAGTATTTCTGAAACACAGAAATACTACTTTAAGGAATGTGCAACTGATATGTAATAGAAAATGGCATAATATAAATAATATTTATGTATAAAATTGTTTCTTAATTTATTTTTATAAAAAAGAAAAAGAAAATACTGACTTGATTCAACATAGTTGATATTCAAATACTATATATATCTAACTTTCTGGAGAATTTAAAGAGGATAACTTTCTCCTTATATTTAGGCACATGTCTTTGCTGAAGAGCCTACAAAGGCAGGGATTCCGTAAGCCTGCCCTTCCATTCCAGGCTTCCAGACAGTCATTATAATATGCCTCATGCCTTGTAACATTCAGCAAACAGCTGTGTTGGATATTTGGATTAAAGAGTAAGAATTAATCATGTACAGAAACCGAAACCGTTAAGATGCCCTCATAAATATATGTTGTTAGGAAAGCCTTTGTGGAAAAAGACGTTCAGTGGATTTGGTACCTTTTAAGCCTAGAGAAGAGAGACCAAAAACACCAAAAAGAGGAGAACTTACGACATAACCTATGACTCTCAAAATAAATCCTCCTGGAGTGAACACATGAATGTAATATGAAATCAGATAATAAGAGAAAAATAAAACAGAGGAGTTTTTCTAAACCCCATAGCAATGTCAGAAGCATCCAAAGCTTTAAGGAATTTTTGCCAGGAACAATGAGAAAACAGGGGCATGGGGTGGGGTGGGTGTGGGGTGGGGTGGGGTGGGGTGGGTGTGGGGTGGGGTGTGGGGTAGGTGGGGTTGGGTGGGGTTGGGTGGGGTTGGGTGGGGTGTGGGATGGGATGGGGTTGGGTGGGGTGTGGGATGGGATGGGGTTGGGTGGGGTGTAGATGGGATGGGGTTGGGTGGGGCATGAGGTGGGGTGGGGTGGGGTGGGGTGTGGAGTTGGGTGGGGTAGGGTGCGGGATGGGGTCTGTAGTAGGTGGGGTAGGGTGGGTGTGGGATGGGATGGGGTTGGGTGGGGTGTGGAATGGGGTGGGGTGGGTGGGTGGGGTGGGGTGGCGGGGTGAATCCATAACATCCCTAGATAGAGGTGAATGTTTTATTTGATGATGATACAACTCTCGGCAGTAGAACAATGAACTTTGAGATAATGTATTTAAACAACTACATTAATTCTTTTTAATAAAAATACGTATAGGGAGATCGATGTGCATATAGATGCAGACATAGAAAGTAGCATAAAGTTACAGGGTGATTCAGTGGGTAATATTTTTACCAGTGAACTCATATTGCTCAGTACCATTTAGTGGTCTTAAGTGGTGGAAGCTATTTTAGTGATGACAGCCTATTAAAAAGTGATTAATGAACCCCAGTTTCCACACTGCACAGTGTACACATGTATGAGAACATCACATGGTCTACCATAAGGAGGTACAATTTGTAAATCTAAAAACCAGTGAACCTGACTTCTGTAGATAAGAAGCAGATAGTGCCCAGAAATAAGTATCATAAATAAAACTACAAGGAAGTTGTTAATGTTTGAATTTTTTCCACACCTTGGACTAACACCAACTGTTCTATTTATAAAACACCATTACAGACAGACAAAACGTGTCAGTTTTGAAAATTACTTAAAAGACCCAAACCTGAAGTTTCTCAAAAATTTTAAGAATTTCTAAATGGCTTAAAATTTTATGAATATCATTTAGTCCAATAAAATGATCAAGAAGGTATAAATTATAGCACATTTGTTACCCAGTAAGTGAATAAACCATAAAAGGCTTAACAACATTGTTAGGTCCATCAAGGTCAAAGCAAAAGCATTAAAAGGAAATCTTTATCAAAATTTGAAGTTATGTTGTTATGACTCAGTGATTATGTTTTTATAAATTTCAGTACAAATATAAGGCATCCACCTTGGTAAAACATAGTTCCAAGGCTGTGTGCTGCGGTCTTGAGAGATAAATGATGTGAGATGGCATCAAAAGAATTTTAAGAATAATATAAGTTGTGATACATCTATATTATGGAGTACTGCAGTTCTATTAGAAATTAAATAACTTTAAAAGTTGACCAGATACCTGCTCTGTTTTAATCCCTGTGTCATTTAATGTTTATAAGCATCTAATAAGTGCTGCAAACTTCCTACTTTATAAGTTGAACAGCAGCCAAGCTTGGGAAACCTGTTATAGGCTGAAGCTCAGAATTAAGTTCATGCGTTTGCCTCTGCCTGCGCTCTCAGCACACCTGCGCCTAGGAAAATGACACTCCACATTTATCCTTCTTTTGGTGATGATACATGATATTTAGTTATCATAAAACCATTATTTTACTAAATGTTCAAAAATCCATGCATGCCTCAAAACAGAAAATAATTACAAGAAGCTGCATAAACAATTAGGCACAATAGTCTTCCAATACACTTGTATTTATTATCGTAAAATATCGAGAATAACCTAACTATGAACATATTTTGGTTATAATGTTTTTATTACAGTAGCCATTGACATTTTGTTTGAAATAATCTATAATTGTGAGGGCGAACACGCACCATGTTTGGACAGAAATAAAATGACTAATATGTTACCTACCATGTTACACTGAAGAGTAACAATGCCTTAAAAATGTATGTAGTCATTTGGAGACAGTCAAATCAGTGGTTTCTGATCATCCCACTGTTGTACACCTTTAAATATTCTATGTGTATTGAGTTCATGGTGCAATACATTTTGTTTATAACTTTTACGACAAACCCCATTGAGGATAAGCTTGGGATCACACTGACCTTATTGTGAAGCTCCATCAGGGGGCCCTGCCATAAGACCCTTGGCACCCAGGTCCTAGGTAAGGTTGAGGAATTTATGGGCAGAAAGCCACAACCCTGCCCTGCGCATCATCAACAGTCAGGCAAGACAGGAAGAAAAGCAGCAGGTGACGTAAAGCACTGCAGGATCTACATAGGGGCCAGAAGACTGTAAGAGCAAACAACACGCTTCTGAAAACAAAACGCATGCAGTACACACGGTCCTTGTCAAAAGTTCTAGCACGGGTTCTGGTGCTAACTGCTTTCTTGATAATGCTACTTACTCGAGTAACATATGGTTGTTTTGTTAAGCCTCGTAGACACATGTCTGCTGAGATAAATTAATGTTCCCATCTCAACTGCATAATTTGGCAGAAATAATATGCTTGCCAGCCAATGTGTAGACTGACCCACATGAATCCCCCACTGGAGGATCTAAAGAAAAATAGTGTACATGACGCTGACAAGCAGTTAAAGGCAAAAGCTTTAGCAGTAATATCTGTGGACTCTAAACTAGCATTCTCTGTAGTGCCGTGTTGTTAGGGTTCGAAAACACACGGAAGGTACCTGGAGGAGGAACATCAGTCCAGAAAGTGAAAGGACTGCTTTTTCAAATTGTCAGGTGTCAAAAAAAAAAAAGTCACTTCATTATTAACCAAGGAAGGATGATCATTTCCAAAGGCGAGATGTATACATGCGTACACATATGCACATGACAGACATTGCTACACACCTTCTCCTGAAAATCTAGTTATCTGAAAGGTATGAAAGTCTGTCTATATTACTGGAAAACATAGCATAGCTTATGCTGAGAATTTTATCCTGCTTGACTCTAGCTCCTTTAGTTCCCTTTATGGGTTTTTGCCGACGATGCGGATTTTAGCATGACCCTCCTCCCCTCACTAGAGACTGGTGAGGGTACATCAATGAGCCCGGTCTTCACTGTACTTGCCAAGAACTATTTTTATTTACCATGTATGTTATGTGGGTTGAGACACAGTTGTATTTGGGGACAGGCAGATATTTCAGCCTCGGGACTAAGCTATTTTACCCCACCAAAGGTGTACCCAGTGGTTTCGTGGGCTTTATTGTCATCCAGAAACCAATTTCAAATCCTCCCATCTTTCTTATTGTCATCTTTGACGGTCACGTTCTCTGAGCCACTCTTCTTCGATGAGAGGGGAGCTACTGAGTTCACACAAATTAATGAGATGTTATTAGAATACCCGGAATATAAAATAGCTGAAGGCCAACGGTGAGCACAGTGGTATGGAGGGGAGAGAAATGAGGGAGCATCTAGCTGTGCCAAGGAAGCGACCACATCCACGACACTTGACATTAAAGAACGGCTGTCCTTAACCATGTTTGCTGTTCACAGAGCAGATTTTGGATATGGTCCTGATATCATGAGGGTCCATTAATACTTTAAGTTATTTTTAAAATGTCAGTCCTTTGTGCAGGATATTGTTAAGGGCCTAATATTATGACACTTCTTAGGCACTGTGGTAAAAGAAACCAAAGAACTGTGTTCTGTGAGGTTCAGTTTTATAGACTACTCGGTTCCACATTTTATCACTCATTTTGATATAACCTAGGATATTGCTTCCCACTAAATTCAGAGCCACATTTTTAAACTAGTGGGGATTTGTTTTAGTACTATGAAAATGATACAGCTGACGGTCTCCATCTCTGTCTCTTCCTCTAACCCGCCCCTCCTTCCGTCCCCAACACCTACCTTATTAGCTGCACCCACTTCCTTATCTTTTATGAAATAACAACCAAGTCTCAGCTGTGGCCTATGCTTGAAGATAGCTTCATGGTTCTGGGATGTGCTGGTGGGACTATTTTGCTCGGAATAACTGTCTTACAGACTATGCAACTGTATAGGACTTTTCCATTCTCAGCTGTGCTAGGAGAGGCGGCTCACACGTGTAATTCTGGCACTGGAGAAGCGTGTTGTAGGAAGCTCTGCATGAGTAAGGTCCAGGCCAACCTAGACTGTCTCAGGGGAAAAACTAAATAAAATAAGAGGACTATAAAGTTAAAACACCTAATTGTTGTTGAGGTAGTCAAACTATCTTCCATGACTTATTAACGATTTAGACTCCGAAAGGCGCAGCCCCTGAGAACCATGAGCTCAGGAGGACACCACTGGACCTCCTCCCGGTGCAGCCATGGACGAAGCGATGGCTCAGTGCAAGGGGTCTGGCCTTCATTATTCTCAGGGACTCAATAGAAGAATAAATTCTGAAGATAAAGCGTTTAGATCAATTCTTCTATGAAATGCCAGATCTTTATAATTACAATGACAATTTAATCTTCAGTTTCTTTTCACTCTAGGAATGTAAGAATTGACCCATCCTGTCTAAATTGGGAGTGGGGATCGTTCATGCTATAAATGCTAGTTGACTTGAAAATTTGACCCTTTAATAGCCTCTGATATGTTAGACCAAGCCACTTGTCTCTGGATGATGTGAAAGGAAATTTAGCACAGGGAACAGACTTCCAGCCTGGATGCAGTGAAACCTTGAATGAGTGTACCTCAGGGGCTCTGCTGATTTTCCCAGTGGGAGCGACTGGAGGCGTGACAGATCTGTGGGACGAATAGTGTTTCAATAGGACTTGAGGAAGTTTTGCCACTTATAACCTCCTTGCCCAGAAACTGTTAAACAACCATAGGTAAATAAGTATATTAAATATGTAAAAAATCAAACATTTACTAATAAGAAACAATAAGGACATTTATACTAAAATTATTTCTTGGTGTATGTAAGATTTGAGTATTTATTAAAGGCAAAAGCAACTTTTTATGCTAATGTGGTAAATTGCATGTTTATTGTTACAGAACACATGGCACTTGGGACTAATATTTGACTGCTGAAGCATCTTCAAGGATTTCTGGAGTTGATAAAAAAAATATCCTTTTATAATCAATGCTGAGAATACCTAGTACAGACAGTAGCAGGGATGTGTTCAAGGCTATTTCATAAGTTGTCCAAAATTCTGGCCTAAACTCAAGCCAAAATTCAGTTAATTTTTTTATGAAACCTGTCAGCAGCTCTAATAGCAATTTTAAAATCAAAGCATTTGCATGCAATCTAATCCAGTTGTACTTCTTCATACTTAAGTTCTGAGGACCGAGGGTGGAAAAACATTAAAAGTCTGCTTTCCATAATCAATATGTTTTTACGCAACCAGAATGTGAGCACAGTACCAGCCCTGAAATACAACACCCGTAGTCCTGGCTTCACAGAGATGCTCTAGGGAGTGCTACACAGCATGCCCAATGTAAAGTGTGCACGTTGTGTGCTCAGCTCTGGGGCTACTGTAAAGGGCACAGAATGAAGCAAGTGCTGCCATAAACAGCCAGGATACATTATACATTCATTTTCTAAATTAATTTCTGGCTGCTGCACTTTTAGAACACTTTTATTGCCACCATTTTTTTTCTTGGCCCTCACATTTATTTGTGTGGCCACCTATGGGTTTGAGACCCACAGTTTAAGAAGTTGGTCCACGGACTATCATGTGAGTGACATTGTTCACCCTGTAAGGGGACAGTAGGTGAAGCACCCATCATCACCCCAAAACAGGGCCCTTTGCTCCTGAGGGGGGAAACTCCCCGGAAATTGCCTCCGGCTTCAGTCTTAAGATCAATGAATTAACTAAACAGAAACTTATGAATAATAAGCAAAATTCTTTTTACTCCCTTTCTTTACTCCTGTTTCAGCCCATGAGGAAGAAATCACACTCTTTCTTCTTGTCAGTGCTAAGAAGCTCCTTTGCTCCCATTTTCCCTCTTCTTCTTTTATTGCGATCCACTTTGCTCCTTGACAGTTTTTATCTGTAACCGCTGACATCATACTCATTAAAATATGGAGCATCTGGAAAAAGATGTTCAGCTAGAGAACCTGAGCTGCCCAACCTTCCCTCAAACCCCAGACCACCTTTCCCAGAACATTGTCACACATTCTTACAGGGAACCGAACCAAACAGCCTGTGTACCTTCAGAGGAAGGGGGAGCAGGCTACCTGGATGAGGCCTGATAGGCTGTGGTCATATAGTGGGGGAGGAGGTGCCCTCCTGTCAGAGGTCTAAGGGAGGGGAAGAGGGATGGAGAGTGAGAACAGTGAGATACAAGTGAGGAGATAGTATTCAGGATGTAATCTGAATAAATTTTAATAAATTAAATTTAAAAAAAAGAACACAGTATGTGACCCTGAGACCTTAGTGGGATCCCCTACTAAGGCTGCTTATGAGGCAGGAACGTCTGAGAGGCAAGATGGTTTCTAAGGTGTTAACATAAACTAGAAATTACATAGGGTATGTGGTACAGTTGTAACCATTATCATTCCTGCTGTAAAAACAGAAAGCTGAGGATGGAGGTGATCTTGCGGCTCACTTAATATTTACATGGCTGCAGCACAACTAGCATCCATGTCCTCCAAAGCCTTCTTCAGATCAGCTCTACTACAAACCCCCAGCACCTGTGTAGCTCCTGTTGAATTTAGAAACTAACCTGGGAGCTATGAAAGACAGAATTCTGGTGTTCTGTCTCAGATTTGGCTAGATTTGCCTCCATGTGCTCTGCTGAGGTCTGACTAGGCACAAAGATGAACAATAAACTGTTCGAAGCTTCTGGTGCCTTCTGCAATTCGCCACACACACAGAGGTATGCTCTCACAACCTTCCGGCACAGTGAGAAGCCTGGGATATTAATGAGAAGCTGTTATCTCTTCTAAAAGAAGCACTGCTTTTCAGGATCATTGGCTCCCGGCCCTTGAGGTGTATGTCTTCTCACCCACGTGCTAGATGCAGAAGCACCTGTTGGTGGTGGCGCAGGAACAGTTGGCAGGGAAGTACAAGTGTAAGAATTTTAAGGTAACTAGGTCTTATTACCGTATGCTGGCATAAAAATATTATTTCCCTACTGTGGATAGAGGAACAGAAGCCTCGTGTCTGCAAAGATATGAACATTTGTTGGGAAATTTATGTTGATATATAACAGCATATGGTCTTTTTCATCATGGATTCATGTGCAGGAGGCAAGCTTCGTGTTCACAGCTTAGAGGCACTGAAGGTGGAGCCACGGGAGGGGTCCAAGCTCTTGGAAGCACAGCACCCAGAATACTCACAACCCCCCAGAGGAGAGGTCAGCATGGCCTGTAAAGCATCTGACCTTTGACGCTGTGGGAGGAACAGCGGCGTGCCCCGCAGATGAGGGACTTTAGTTAGAATCGTCGCCACGGTCTAAATAGGCCACATCTTCTAGGATAGTATTTCAAACCACAGGAATCTAGGAAGAACAAGCAATCCATAGCTGGTGGTTATTAGAAAATACTCTACACCTGCTTTAAAAGATATGACACCCAAGATATTCCAGAAGCTGATAACCTGCACTTCCTGTTTACTCAGGTAATCAATTTTATTCCTTCCCAAGTCTCTAACGGGGTTGAAGACCAGGTAGTTTAGTTTTACAATTAAGCTTAGTTATTTGGGTGTTAAGATGTTTTTAGGGCTAGATAGATATTTTAAGTTGATAGAGATGAGATATGATAAATATTGATTTATAATCAGAATTTTAGACTCACCAAGATAGGAAAATGTTTTCCTCAAGGTTGCCAAATACAAATAGCCAAAACACTATGAATGTAACATTAATATAATTTTTGATTATTTCATGGTTCTTCTTGCTCTATGTAGTTTGTTTTTATATGTATAATAATATAAATGTACATGTAATAAAAGATTGCCCATGTTTATGACTAATGAGCTGTGGTTTGAGATTTTATTTTACTAGTTTTGTGTTGCTGCTGTTAAGAGTTTTGACATTTACATACTTTTTGTTCAGTTTGGTAAGCCATGTTTATTTAAAATTTATTGCCCTTTGAATTTTGATAATTATGATGTGCATCCTATAAACACCTGTGGTGTAAGGTGAAGATTACTGAGATGTTAGGCTTGAAACTAGATGGGACTCAGGAAGGTTCTGTTCGCTCTCCCTCCTGTCCCACGCCTAGCCTCTAGCAGCCTACTTGCATGCACCCCTCCTCATGCCCCACCCCCATTTCCTGGGGAACCTCACCTCCATTCGCTGGGAACTCCATGGAACCTCGGTGTGGACCCACTCAGATCTCCATCCTACCCATCCCCGTTCCTTTATGTCAGCCTTAAATACATGGAAACGCTGTCCACCCGGGACCCCCAGGAGCCACACTGGGCTAGGACTCAAGTAGGCAATTTTCACTCTTCTTCCTGTCATCCATAAACTCAACTTTGTTGCTAACAGCTGGGAGGGAATCCTGAGCCAGGCCCTTTGTTGCTTTATCCAGTGTGGCAAGGCTGCTCATTGTTCTGCTCTTCCCACTTGTTTCATTAATTAAATATATTCTTTGACAGTTTTATACATGCATGTAATGTATTTTGGTTGCTTTTATTCCCACTGTCTTTGATAGATACCCTTTGCACCTGTCAGTCTACATGTCCCCTACAAGTCTTTCTCCCACATTCAGGTGGGGTTTTTTTTTTTTTTGTTTGTTTGTTTGTTTGCTTTGTTTTGTTTTGTGATCCACTGAGTTTCATTAAGACTTCTCTGATTAACACTGTCCTTGGTTACAAAACACCCCAGTTAGAACAGCAATTATCAAAAAGCATCAAGTGATAGCAGAGGCTGTTGAAGTTGTGGGAGAAAAGGAATCCTTATTCATTGTTAGTAGTACAGGCTGATGTAGCCTCTATGTGAATCAATCCACCTGTAGGCATATATCACAAGGAATGCATCTCTTACTACAGAGACACTTGCTCGTCCATGTGCGATGCAGCTCTGTTCAAAACATCCAGGAAATGGAGTCCGCTTAGATGGTCATCAAATGGCAAATAGACAATAAATGTGTGCTAACATATATACAATGGGACTTTATTCAACTGTAAATGAAACTTGCAGGTAAGTGGACAGAGCTAGGAAACATTATATTAAGTAAGATGATCAGGCCGTGAGAGATAAACACCACTTGTGTTTTCTCCAATATGGCTCTGATCTTTGACTCTCTAGAATCGAGTGCTTAGCTTAGCTACGTTTTAGAGAGCAGGAAACTAGGGATGTCCACAGGGAGGTGGGACCATACAGAAGGCAGGCAGCAGAGCAGGAGCGATTGTTGCTCTGCTTCTCACTTAACGAAAGGTTCTAGGAAGCCCAAGCGTAGCGCTAAGCACAGAAGTGTTGTTAAATCGGAGAAGGAGGAGCGGGGAGCATAAAGTTTGTGTACACATAAAAAGTGTGGGCGTTTGTTAGTTTGCTGCGGTTGTCATAACAAAATACCACAGATGGAGTGGCTCGAGCCACAATATTCATTTGCTCACAGTTTAAGAGTCGAGGATGTTTTATCGGAGTCGTTTTTCACTGGCCTGTGTGTGGCCATCTTCTTGTTGACCTCACATGACCTTCCTTACAACAACACCCCGATGTGTGCTCTTCTTTCCCAAGAGCCTCTTGTAAAGACAACTATTATAAGGCTGGGTTGGGACTCACTCTAAGGTCCTCATTTTCTGTTTTTGTTTGGTTTTGGTTTTCTTTATTTTATTACATTTTTGTTTACTTAGCAAAGAAGGCACAAGCCAATGAGTGCTTGTGGAAGCCACAGCATACTGTGTAGGCGTGTTTTCTCCTTTTACCTTTACTCAGTCTCAAGGATTAAACTCAGGTCATCTGGCTGAGTTACTCACTGAGCCATCCTACCACCCTCTCATTTTTACTAATCACTTCTGTAAATGTCCTCATATATGCATATGTCCATATGCATAGACACCCCCACCTCACACAAAAACAACAGATGCCAGGGCTGGGCTTGCTCTGTAGGAATCTCAGGCTATAATTCAACCCATGGTAAAACATCTTTTCAAAGAGTTTATGTGAAGAAATGTCGGCCAGACTGTATGAGCCCTACTTGTACAGCTGGTACCCACCGAGCCCAGAAGAGGCAAGACATCCTCTGCGACTGGCAGTATCATTGGCTATAATCTGCCATGTGGGAACTGAGCTGGTGTCCTCTGCACGAGCAACAAGTGCTCTGAACTACCGAGCCGTCTCCCCAGGCCCCTGAATTTGAAGACATCTAGATTTGTGTAGCTCTTGTGGTTTTCTCATGTATAAAAGAGAGAAATTAGGTTACATGCTTCTTTCTAACTATTCTGGTTCTTAACATAGCAGATACTTGTTTATTATCTGACTGCATTATGCTAGCTACAAAATTATATAACTCTTATTGGAAAACATCATTGAACTTGGAGAGAAGGATACACACACACACACACACACACACACACACACACACACACACACATCCAGAATCCTGCATGGTTTCCTTTGAGTCCTCTAAAAAGACATTATTCAGGGATCACAGAGGCCACATCTCATGGAGGTTCAGCTGTATCCCCTGCTGCCTCCTCTGCTTGCTGATGCAGCTCACTTCCCATGTGATTCCTATACTTCTCGCTTCCTCCTTTGGCTTCCCAGCCATCAGCTTCTGAGTTTAAGGGTTTTTTGAGATGGTGTGGAGAGGGAGAGTTTCCGTTCGGGACCCTGGCTGAGGAGGAAGGTCAGCCGGGTGCTTACTCTGTTTCTCTGAGCTATCAGCCTCTCACTCCAGCATCCGGCTCCCAAATCTTTATTGATAAAAATCAAATGTTTAAGATTCAGTTAAAAACAACAGTTACTGAGATTGAATTCATGCCATCAGGCATAGGTGTGAGTATCTTTACCCACTAAGACATTTCAGTGGCCTTTAACTTTAGCCAAGGTCAGTAAAACAAATAGTGGCTCATGCTGTGCAGATAAACACTAATCTATTTGTAGTGGGAGTGCAAACTTGTCCAGCCACTATGGAAGTCAGTGTGAAAGTTTTTCAGGAAGTTGGGAATAGAGCCACCTTGGGATTCTCCTATACCATTCTTGAGCACATGGCCAAAAGACACTGCGTCCTACTACAGAGCACTTGCTCAACCATGTTGATTGCTGCTCTATGCATAGAATCCAGAAATTGAATACAACCTAGATGCGTATGACTGAATGGGTATAACCATGTGAAGACAAGGCAGGATGGGACGGAGGACTGAGAGAGAATGGATATTGATGGGGCCATCTCTGACACAGGTGAGGCTCCCTGGAGTTGATGGGGCTGACCCTAGCTGAGACTCTTAGCAGTGGGTGGATATGGAGCCTTAAGTTGTCACCCCCTGTAGTAAGCTGGGACTTCCAGTGGAAGGAAGAGGACACCAATCCACCCATAAAAACTTCAAACTAGTAAGCAGATATAAGTGAGTATATACCATTTGACTCTTTCTGCTTCTGGGTTAACTCACTCATTATGATCATTTCTAGCTCAATCCATTTGTCCATAAATTTGGGGAATTCCTTGTTTTAATATCTGAGTAGTATTCCATAGTGTAAATGTACCACAGTTTCTTTATCCATTCTTCTACTGCAGGACACTTAGGCTGTTTCCATGTTCTGGCTATTATGAATAAGGCTGCTATGAACATGGTTGAGCAAAGTTTCTTGTAGTGTGCTGGAACATCTTCTGGCAATTAACAGGACATTCTCCACAGTTGAGTGGAGAGTGGGGCATGACTTTCACATGTACTCTGGTGCCTCATATTTGACCACGTCCCCTGATGGGGAGGCCTGGTGGCACTCAGAGGAAGGATAGCAGGCTACCAAGAAGAGACTTGATACCCTATGAGCATATACAGGGGGAGGAGGTCCCCCTCAGGCACAGTCATAGGGGAGGGGAGTAAGGGGAAAATGGGAGGGAGAGAGGAATGGGAGGATACAAGGGATGGGATAACCATTGAAATGTAACAAGAATAAATTAATAAAATATAAAAAAATAAAAAAAACTTCAAACTAAAATTTGTTTTGTATATGAGAGCTGTAGGGATAAATAAAGATGGAGCATAAATTGAGGAAATGGGCAACTAATGACTGGCCCAACTTGAGACCCACTCTATAGGAGAAAGCCAAACACTGACACTATTAATAACATTCTGCTATGCTTGCAGATGGGAGCCTAGAATAACTGCCTTCTGAGAAACTTCATGCAGAAGCTGATGGAAACAGATGCAGAGACCCATAGGCAACCATTAGGCTAAGCTCTGGGAGGTTTATGAAAAAGTGAAAGGAAGGATTGAGGGAGCCTGAAGGGTCAAGGACACCACAAGAAGACCTACAAAGTCGACTAACCTGAGTCCATGAGGGCTCGCAGAGATTGAACCACCAAACAAAGAGCATGCATGGCTGGAACTAGACCCACTACACGTATGTAGCAGATGTGCAGCTTGGTCATCTTTTGTGCCCCCTAACAAAGGGAGTAGGGGCTGTCTTTGACTCTGTTGCCTGCCTCTGGTTCCATTTCCCCTACCTGGGCTGCCTTGTCTGGCCTTAGCAGGATAAGATACTCTTAATCCTTTTGTGATTTGAGGTGCCAGGGTGAGTTGGTAATCCTAGGGGTCTTCCTCTTCTCTGAGAAGGAGAGGGAGGAATAGGAGGAATAAAGGTGGGACTGGGAAGAGAGGAGGGAGGAGGCTGGCATCAGGTGTAAAATGACTAAATAAATAAATAAAGGAAGAAAAATATAACAATTGTACAAAGAAGGAAAATGTGATAAATTTGCACAATGGAATATTGTTCAGCTGTTAAATAAAGTCATGATATTTACATGTATGGTTGAAAATTTTAAAAATGATGCTGAGTAAGGTAGCCCAGACCCAAAGACAAATATAATATTATTCTCTAATATATGGATGTTAACTGTTAAGTCTCCTATAAGCAGGCTACAATCTGTCGAGCCACAGAGGTTAAGAATAGAGTAAGACATTAGGTCATTGGGATGGATCTCCCTAGGAAGGAGAAATAAAGATAAATAGTTATTGGGGGTTGGGGTAGCTAAAACTAAGGGCCTTTTATAGTGTTACTTAAAGACCTTCCGAAAATATATATGTATATTGAGACCTAAATTGAATTGCCAAGGAACTGGGGATATGGAGTCCCAGTTGGACATCTCTTGTCATCATATGAAGCCTCCATTTCTGGAAATTAGTTATATCTAACCAAGTTTTTGGACAAAAGGTCCCCACGGGAGCACTCAAACAACCTAGGCTATGGCCAAGACTTTTGGTTGCACTTCATAAAGGGATAGTAAGGCCCTGTGGTGAAGTTATCACTTAACACAACTCACCGACTATGACAAAGTCAAGGTGATGCTTATCTAACAGCCTTCATCCCTGCAGAATGGTGCTTACGGCACTAGAAGGTACTCTGTATGCGACCAAATGAGGAAGGCAACCCAGCTACAAACGTCCAGTCTACAATAGTGATCATCCTGCAAGATGCACTGGCATAACGGTGGCACAAGCTTGTGGGAATAACCAGTCAATATATGATTGGATTTAAAGCCTACTCCACAAAATGGACTTCATCCCCAACACTGTCCAGGCAACCAAGGACCTGAGACCAGATAGGCCAGGGACCAAGGGCAAGCCCAAGCACTATTGCTCTGATAGAGTAACTTAGCCATAAAATAACTCCTACTGATATTCTGCTACCCTCATAGATCAGTGTCTCAGTCAGCCATCATCAGAGGAGCTTCCTCCTGTAGTGGGCAGGAAGAAATGCAGACATGCGCAGCCAGATAGTGTGTAGAGAGTAAGAGACCATAGAACACTCAGTCCTAAATAGAGTGTCTCCGTCAAATCCCCTCCCCTAAGTGCTAAGTGAACCCTGTGGAAGAGGAAGTGAGAAAATTGTAAGAGCCAAATGGGGTGAGGACACCAGAGGAACAAGGGCTTCTAAACATGCCAGTGTCTGTACATGAGACAGTGGCAACATGCATGGGGCCTGCATAGGTCTGGGCCAGATGAGGCACCGCCAGTGCTGAGAGGAGACGGGAGCACATGCCCTGACCCCCCCCCCTTTCATAAGCTGCCTTCAATTGCCGTCCTATCACAAATGGAAAATTCCTTTTCTCCAATGGAGTCTCACTGGCTATACAGACCTCTCATAAGTGCAGACCTCATGCCCAGCAATAAATGTCTATGAACTCAGTGGCATTTTTGGAGGTTCTTTGTCTCATAATGCTTTGCCATGGCATTTTTTTTAACCTTACAGGTCCTTGACATATATATTATGATTTCATGCCCCGACCTCCAGGGTTCAACTAAAACTCGGGAGGGAGGTCACCTGTTGAGAATGCAAGACATAAGGAAGGAGAGCAAGTCTGATTGATCAAACTCTCAAACTTTATTAGTCAGGCAGCAGCTTTTATAGTTCAGAAGGCAGGGGAGCATATTGCTATAGCAACCCAGCTGCAGGCTTTTCTCAAAACACAGGGGATTCCAGGCAGGGTCATAATGTCCTGCCACACAGGGTATCTTGCTTTGTCTTCATCTAGCTTTAGTCTAACTGCTGACTCACAACAGGGTTACTCCATCCCTATCTGTCTTTAGTCTAACTGCTGACTCACAGCAGGGTCAGCTAGTTTCTGGTGAAAGGCAAGCTCTGGGAAAGACAGAGACTTAAAGGTACAGACTTAGACAAGATGGCTGAACATTGGCCGTATGGCCTATCGTCCCCAACAGTTTCAAATTTTAACTTTGATGGAATTTCTCTGTCTGCTAATGTATGTGTCTTTCTGTCTCTATGTGTTTCTTGTGCTCTGTCTTTAGCTCATTTTTTCTTTTGTCTCTTTCTTGGTCTAGATTGGTTTTGCTTTATCATTTTTATTATTGCTATTATTATTATTATTATTATTACTATTACTGTTATTATCATCATCATCATCATTATCATTATTACATTCCTGTTTGTTTTCTAATAATTAAGAGAAAGAAATGGCGTAGATTTGCAGGTGAGGGAAGGTGAGGAGGGTATGGGAAGAATTAGGGGAGGGAAACCATAGTCCGAATATACTGTGAAAAATGTATTTTCAATAAAAGAAACAGAAAAAAGGACACTATTTCCCCCATTGATCTGCATGTAGTAAGGTGATGTATTATGTTTATCAGATGACCCATGACAAATAACATGTTATTTGATAAATTGCTGCTCTTAGTAAAGTTCATAGGTAGAAAACTTCTGAGAAGTGGCATTTGGAACATACCTAGAGGTCACTCTGGCTGCAGACCTGTGGATGTGCAAGGTTGTTAAAGTTATTTGATTCTAGGGGTATCACTTTTCCCTGAGTAAGTTTAGAATAATTGTATTAATTTTATGGGGTTCTGCAGATTAGATGATACCATGAAATTGAAATGCTTGTCATATAGTGGCATTTGTCAGGTTTTCATTTTCACCCAAAAATGGAGCCCTCTTCTTTAGTATTTGCAGTTTGTCTTGGTCACAAGAGGATGATGACTAATGAAACTGTATAATTATGAACAATGTAGTAGGAAATACTCATTTCTACTTCCCTGAGAGTCTTTAAGGCAACAGCTCTCATGTTGAAAATGTCAACTTGACATCAGAACATGGATCTCAAGGGCAGAACAAAAATTCCATAGTGTTATAAGTTTGTATAAAAGCTGGACTTCAAAAAAAAATCATTGTTTAGTGTATAGATTTAAATGACCAAATTGTATCTCTAAACTCGACCCGGCCTTCTGATCTCTGGCTTCAAACAAAGTGTTGGGAGACCATTATAGTTAAAAACATGTCTACTGATGGCTTCAAATGGCTTCTTTCTTGTCCTCTGGAGCTTAAAGAAAGCTCCTGGGCCCTTTCTATTTTAGTGGGATTAAAAAGTAGACCATCTGTCTAGGAGGGTCTGAGTAAAAGCTCTAACACTACCTCAGGTCACCCACGGGCAGCACTCTATCCACCCATCCACACCACCTGCCACATGTCCACATTCACTATTCTCACCTGACATGGAACTTAAGTGCCTAGGCTCAGAGATGAGCTGTACCTGAGAGTAACACCAACCCATCAGCTATCAGCCATGGTATCTCTAAAGAAGTCCCTCAGACTCTCCGAGCCTCAGTTTCCTCATTTGTAAAACAATGGCTAAAAATTTCTACTGCAGAGGACCATGCTACCATGTGCAAATGGCAATCAGAAGCATTAGAAATCCATATATAATAATGTCTGGACTCAGCGCTGGTGACTGAACACAAACCATTTTGCCTGTTAGCAAGGCTGGCCTTGAAATTCTGGTGGTCACCCTACCTCTGATTCCTATCAGGAGACCTGCTGTCACACCCTACTTCTGTCTTCAGTCCACTGTGCTTTTAGTGGCCACTCCATTGCAGGCTATGGCAGATGAGCGGATGGAAAGCCTATGTACCAACTCATTTAACAGAACATTTAGGGCCAGACAGATGGCTAAGGAAAGAAGGTGCTTTCTGTCAAGCCCAGTAGCTTAAATTCAATCCCTGGGACACACATGGTTGAAAGAAGGAGCTGACTCCCCCACGTTGGCCTTTGACCTCACATATATACTGTGGCACCTAAGCATGAACAAAATTAAAAGTTAAACATGTAAAAATAAAACAACAACAACAACAAAAAGCCCACCAAAACAATGACAACAAACATGTGTAGCACTCATGAAGGCAAGATGCAAAAATTGAATTTTATGCATTCAGAATTGCTCAACAAGTAGTTCTGAAGCACGCACTGCTTGGAAAGTAACTATGATGAGTTCTGGAGCACTGTAGAAATTACAGCTCAGTAGGGGTGGGGAGTGAAATCTGCTCATGCGCTAAGCAGTATGAGGAAGTATGAATGTGTTACTACAGAAATATGTAAGGAAGGGCTAATTCTGCTTTAGTATTAACAAGGTCATCAATGGCCCCTGAGGGAGGATAGTGCATGAGTTTGGTTTTAAAGCATGAACAGGATTTCCGTAGGTGGAGAAGAGATGATCAAAGCAGGAGAAATAAAACATACTTGCTAAAATGTTAAATCATGGCATATTGTTGCTATCAATTGTGATATTTGTACAACATCTCTGCCAGTAGAATTGACTGTCTGGATTAATCAAATAGTCGGGAAGACAACAAGGGAAACTGCGTCCTGGGACCTAGTTTCTCATGGTGCCTCCAACTGCGATCATGGCTTTGGGATCAGTTACATCATTTTTGGGCTTGTAGTGTGGAGGCTGACATTTGTACTCTTGCTGCATGTGAGGAATCTGCAGACCATCGTCTACGTGATGGATTCTCTGCATCCATCAAACCATATTTCATGTTTGTGATGACCAAATTACATAAGCCTTACCCTTACATTTACAAACTATAATTGATTTGGCTTTCTGAGGCCATACATATGTCAGTGGTACAACTACAAACTGATATATGTTCTTTAAGAATTCAGTGAGGCTGTGATATAAGGCATTGAGTACACATAATCCCACAAACAGGTAAGCACTCACTCAGCACACACCCTCATGGTACAATCTGGACATTTCTGATCTACCAGGCACAAGAGTTTACTCTTCCAGTGTGAGCTGGTCATAGAGCGGCCATGAACTCTTTAGTGGGATGTGGACTGAAGGCATATATATCATTCTGGACCAAGAGAATAAATATACATTGTATCACTGTTGCTTTTGCTCCCTGTCTTCCCCCAAATCCAAACTCTCAATACTAAATGAATTGGTGCTTTGAATTCATACATAGAGGCGAGCTGCGTGCCACAAAAGGAACAGCAGGCGGAGACTCTTACATAAATAAGTAAAAACCTTATTCAGTTAAACCATTGGAATTTGGGAGTTATTTATCATGGCAGCTATCACTGCCCTAACAAATACAGTATGCATCAATCCTATTCTTAGCATTTTACTGAGAACTTTGCAATTACAAATTCCTTAGGATTAAATGCCTTGTTTCTTCAGGGAACATCAAAATTAATTCATTTGGATCCGTTTATGATGGTGTTTTTCATGGAGATCAATGAAATAAATATGTCAAACACATGAGGCTAATTCATGACTGTGGTAGTATTTTCTACATTCATTCAAAATTCATTGAACAAATATTTATTGAGTGTCTCCACTAGGAGAGAAGGATTAGGGAAGCTATATTTTAGAAATAGATAGAAATAGCATATTGAGTAATTGGAAAGTAGTTCTTGATGGAAGCTGTAGATCATAGGTTTATTATAACTGCCTTCAAGAAAAGTTGCTGACTTCTCAAAGCATGTTTGATTATTACATCAAGTCCTTGCATGTTGGCTACTCAATTCCATATGTCCAAACTCCTAAGCCTGTGAAACCAAACAGGAAAAAATTTTCAGCACTACTTAGGGTGTGGATATTGAGAAAACAGAGGCATGCCCCCGTGGTGGGATTTGGTAAAAGAGCTATAGTGTGGGAGCTTTTAAAAGCTGTGTTTATTTTTACTCTTTTAATCCAACCAATTCACGAGCATGGGAGATCTTTTCATCTTCTGATATCTTCTTCAATTTCTTTCTTCAGATACGTGAAGCTTTTTTTATACAGGTCTTTAACTTGCTTGGTTAGAGTTACACCAAGACACTTTATGTTTTTTTGTGGGTATTGTGAAGGGTGTTGTTTTCCTATTTTTTTTTCTCAGCCTGTTTGTCTTTTGTATAAAGGAGGACTACTGATTTTTTTAAAATTGATTCTGTATCCAGTCATTGTTCTGGAGTTATTTATCAGCTGTAGGAGTTCCTTTGCTCCTGGGCATACAAAAAGGACATTTACTGAGATATGTTCATCGCAGCTTTATTTATAACAACCAGAATCTGGAAACAACCTAGTTGTCCATCAACTGAAGAATGGATAAAAAAACTGGTACATTTACATAATGGAATACTACCCAGCTATTAAAAACAAGGAAATCTTGAAATTTTCAGGCAAATGGATGGAACTAGAAACTCCTGAGTGAGGTAACCCAGATCCAGAAATACACACATAGTATATACTCACTTATAAGCACATAGCAGCCAAATAATACAGGATAACTGCAATATAACCACAGACTTAAAGAAACTAAATAAAAAGGAGGATCCTAGGGATAATGCTTAATTTTCATTGAGAAGGACAAATAGAATAGACACCAGAAGCAGTTGAAGAGAAGGAACAGGAAGGAAGCGTATCATAGATGTCCCCTGAAAGACTCCATCCAGCAGGGGATCCAAAAAGATACATAGACACAGCCAAACTTCCAGGTGGAGCACCGGGAGTCTTAATGGAAGAGTTGAGTAGAAGGACCAGGAAGGCTCAGGAGCACCACAAGGAGACCAATGGAGCCAACAAATCTGGGCAGAGGAAGGAGATGCTGCAGAGACTGATGCACCAACCAAGGACCATGCGTGGTGATGACACAGACCCTCTGCTCAGATGTAGTAGATAGGCAGCACAGTCTCATTGTGGATCCCAAAATACAGGGAGTAGGGACCACTTCTGACATGGACTCTGGCCCCTATTTTCCTTCCTGGTGGGGCGGCCTTACCATGCTGCAAAGGAAGAGGATACAGGCAGTCCAGATGAGATTTCATAGGCTGAGGTCAAGTGTGATGGGAGGAGGGCTCCCCTTTCTGAGAACTAAGGAGCAAAAGGGAAGGAGTGTGGGACTGGGAGGCAAACGAAGAGGGGCTACCATCTGGATATTAAGTGAAAAAATGAAAAATGAAAAAAAAATCAAGAAAAAAAAGGCTGTGTTCATATTCTGTCTTCAACCATTCTGTGATTTGTATCTTCCTGTATGGGAGAGGCAGAATCATAGCTTTAATGTGGTACTTGAGTTAGCCACATGTGGTAGAAATCGAACAGGACTAATTAAAGATACCAGATATAGCTGCTGCCCAAGGGAATCCCAGCTAATTCTTCATCCCAGATTTTCTGACAACATCAAAACATACAGATAACTACTACTTTACTGTTTGTCCATATAAAAACAAGGCTCTTTGGCCCATTTTTACTTGAGTCCATCAGTGTTTAGTATGTGTGCATGACACATATGCACTTGAACACATATTCACCACAAATATGTACATGTACACATCACATATGCTCAAATATGTTTTTCTGTTCCCAGGGCATTAGTGATGTCAGGCAGCTCAGTTAGCAAGGGATGAAGGTCCTAGTGTTCTGCTACTTCTCCCTATATTTTAAAGTCTCCTCACAACCTCCTAAAATTCATCATCTTTGCTGACATCTGCTTCATCCCTGTCACTTAGTCTCACAGAAAAAACTCAAAACTAAGTATGTAAACTATTAAAGAAAGGCTCACAGAGTCTGAAGTAGCAATCTTGGTGACTTTATGAATATTCACTAGGTCTCTGTAGACATGTTATGGTTTGGTGGCAGTGGTGGTGATGGCCTCTCTCTCTCTCTCTCTCTCCCTTTCTCTTTGTGTGTGTGTGTGTGTGTGTGTGTGTGTGTGTGTGTGTGTGTGTGTGTGTCCTAACAGTGGGAGTGGAGCTGTCTCAGATTCTTTCACCTGCTCTTGGGGTACATTTCCTCTTACTGGAATGCTTTCCCCAGCCCTGATATGAGAGTTGTACCTAGTCTTACTAGATATTTCCATGCCATGTTTGGTTAATATCTCTTGGGGGGTCCTCTTTTTCTGAAGGGAAATAGAGGAGGGGTGTATCTGGGGGAGAGCAGAGATGCGGGGAGCTGGGAGGAGTGAAGGGAGGGGAAACTGTGGTCTGGATGTATTGTATAAGAGAAGAATAAACAAATAGATGCATTTTTTAAAGCTCAGAACATTAAAAAAGTTGTATTAAGCAATCCCTTATAATGAGGCCAACTCTGTTTCTCTGAAATGACATGATGTTTTCTGGGAACTTAAAAGCTCCAGCGTGAATTCAATGTTCCCCATTTTCTGTAAAAGCACTTGAGCTGATGACATGCTGAGTGACCTCTGACCAGGCTTTGCAAGTGTTTACCCTGCGTGTGCTTTCAGCACTTTGTGTGCATGTGATATGGGAAAATACCAAGGAAGGGCAGGATTGAGCAGACATGCCTGATTGCCCTTGGCTCCCAGTTGGGCAACACAGATGTAAGGCATAAGCAGAATGCAGCCTCAGATTTTGCCTTTTCCTGAGTGCTTCTGTGTGTGAGGCCTAGTTGGAGTCTGACGCTACTTTGGGATGGATTTTAACAAATAAGGTTTTGTTGCGAGACAAAACTTATCTGGGCTGTGCACCCCCCCCCCCCAGATTCCATCCCTAGCCTCACAAAAAACACAACAATCCATAGCGGTTTCCAAAGCCTGCAAGAAAGAACCTGTTCTCTCCTCAGGTTTTATCCTGACAAATAGGACCATCAATAGAATTAATTTCAAAGCAATGAAAAAGTGTACTATCTTACATATACCTAAAGGACTGTACATCCTACATCAGAGATACTTACAAGTCTGTGTTTATTGCTGCTCTCCTCGCAGCAGCAGGGAAATGCATCAACCTAGATATGTATCAGCAAATCTGGAAGGCAGTGGGAAAGACAGTAGGAAATATTGAAAGGGGGCTATTCAGAGTGAAAGAGTCCAGCAGGAGGAAAGGATACGCAGGGAGATGAATGAAGATGGAAGGTTAAAAACCACCATAAAAATACGCATAAATACAATAATTACAGACCTGTCATTTTATGAGGCAGTTAAAAATTAAAATAAATGATTATCAAAGACAATTATGAAGCTAGAGCAATGGCTCAACAGTTAATAACACGTGGTGATCTTGAAGAAGAAGCAGGTTTAGTTCTCAGGGCCCTAATGACTGCTCACAACCATCCCTTGCTCTAGGCCCAAGTGATTCACCATCTCTTCTGCCTCCATAGTTCTATGCATTCAGGCAAAACATTCACATACATAAAATAACATGGCTTGGCTCCTAAGTAAGTACCTACATATTTGATATATCATTAACTCATAGTTTCCTCAATAATGCTCTGATCTAGATACTTGTAATTATTATTATTATTGTTGTTGTTGTTATTGTTGTTGTTGTTCACAGTAAATAAAGAAATACTCATTAAATATGTATTAAATAGTAGAGACAGGGCTTGGCCACAGGAAGCCTAGCTCAAAACAGGCTATAATATTCCTGACACATCTGTGTCCAGTGTCTGTGAAATTATTAGTAGGAAGCTAATTATTAAAGCTACACTGGGTTGATAATAAGTGACCTAGAACAAGCTATCCTGTACACATGAGGCTCCTCAGTATTACATGGTCTAGAAATATGTGTCTTTATAGGGATTTGATGGTGTGTAGATGCTAAGTCTCCAATAGATAGGACCACTTATGATTATCTTCCACTTGTTTGTAAGGTTCTCACGGTAAAATGTTTGCAGTCACTACTGGGTGCTCAGTGCTCAGGCTGTGAATGACAGAGAGAAATCTGAAGCTAAGAATAGTTCTATGTGGCTCTCTTCTGTATGCAAGCCTACTTCTTGAAGAGTGATCTGTGTTTGCTTTTTTAGGATGAGATCAATGCGATTCAGTAAGCTCTGGGTGTAGAAGTCTTCGAGGAAAGAATAGCCTTTTGCTAAAGTAGCTTAGGGTAGCTTCTCTTTCAGGAAGAATTTATATGGTGTATAAAATTCTATGTGGCCAGCTCTCATGGGAAGTGATATACTTATCAAAAAAATCATTCTGGCAGAAACCTGCATGGGTCCTTCTGGGTCACTCTTTAAAGTTCTCTTTCTACAAGTTCTGTGTGTATGGTTCTGTTGAGTACTATAATGGAAAATCAAAAAAAACTTTCTATTCTCTCTCCTTGAGGAATCTGTAACATGCATCAACAAGGACATATGTACATTTACTTTATCATTTTTACATATACACAGTAAATTCTGACTGATTCTCTCTCTCTCTCCCTCTCTCTCTCTCTCTCTCTCTCTCTCTCTCTCTCTCTCTGTGTGTGTGTGTGTGTGTGTGTGTGTGTGTGTGTGTGTGTGTGTATGTGTGTGTGTATGTGACTCTGCCTATCCTTAGAAGATATTAGTTTCCTGGTTTGTTCCCAGTGTTGTTCTCAGGACATGATCATATCATGTGCTCAATCAGTATTTGCTGAATAAAAGAAAGAAATAACGTTGGCATTAAGGGAAAAATCTGTTAAAGTCCTCTGACTTTGGAAAGTTGCTAATCTCATTCTATGAATTATTGGCTTAGAAAACCAGATCAGGTCTTACCATCTGGGCTTGTAAGGAAGATAAGTCCTCAAAGCCATTAAAGATCTTTACATAATTGGTTTAAGAAGAGCCTCTCCTACCAAGAAGAGACTTGATACTCTATGAGCATATACAGGGGGAGGAGGTCCCCCTCAGTCACAGTCATAGGGGAGGGGAGTAAGGGGAAAATGGGAGGGAGGGAGTAATGGGAGAATACAAGGGATGGGATAACCATTGAGATGTAATATGAATAAATTAAAATTAATTAATTAATTAAAAAAAGAAGAGCCTCTCATATTTTTTATACATGCTGGCTATGAATAGTTCTCTATGTAGGCCTTGGCCATTTACTTATCACCAATGTTAACAAAATATATCACAAAGGTCCACATATCTGACCCCCGGTACAGGCAACGCTGGGCACTGCCTCTCGAGCACAGCCACTAGAGTGTCATGAGAGCAGCACCATGACTACTTCCTCACACTTTCAAACACTTAGGCTTGCTGATGCCACTTCCTCTGAGAAACAGTCCTCTGATCTTACACGAAACTTTATTATTTTGACTCTGCTGGTCGGTTGTTTATTTTTATCATATTTCTAATTACAGTTGTTCTTCTTTGAGATGCAGCTCCACTACATCCTAGGTATTATCATCCCACACCCCCCCCCTTGCTACCGAGGTACACCTTCCCCAATAACTGCAGAGCGTCACGGTCCTTCTGTATATATAAATAATAGTGGTTACTTGAGTTGTAAGTTCTCTTAGGAAATATATATATATCCCCTCATCATGGAAGATTCAGCTGAGAAAATGGGCACGAAGGATGTTAGGTCTCCTGTGATCTCACAATAGTGAAATACTATTCACTCCCGCTAGCGCCTGCCATAACCGGTCTCGGGCAACTGAAGCACTGTAGACTTTCTCTTCTATGACCCTGTAGATTAGTGGTTTTGGGTAAAAGTGGGTAACGAGGAAAATGTGTAATTTGATAAGTCAGTAACAAGACGATTGCTCTGTCCATTCACTCACAAAACAAGGGAGTGGTTTGGCTCCTCACTTCCTCTCTGCTCCTCAGGTGCTGCCAGGTATCTTAGTCACTGTGTTATTGCAGTGAAGAGCCACCACAACCAAAGACACTCTTATTTAAAAAAGCGTTCAATTGGTGACTTAGTTGCAGATTCGGGTGTTTAATCCATTATCATCACGTCAGGCAGTGTGGTGGCAGGCAAACAGGTGCTGAACAAATAGCTGAAAGTTACATCATGATTTGTAGGCAGAGAGGAGGAGTCTAGGGTTAGGGTTCTCAGTCTGTGATTGAGTCTGGAATGGGGATCTGAACCCTCAAATCCCACATCCAGTGCCCACTTCCTCCAACAATGCCGCACCTCTTAATGCCTCTAATCCTTTCAAATAACGCCTCTCACAGGTGCTAAGCACTTAAATATAGGACGCTCTGCGGGGCATCAGTCTTATTCAAACCATCACATAACCCATCATGATACTCATAAGTCCCCACCACAGGCTCTCTCCACGTCATAGAACTGGACCACTGTTGTGAAGATGTTCACTGCTTGCAGGTGTTGAGCATCTCAAAGAACAATCTGAACAGAGAGCTTCTCCCTACAGACGCTGCTCACTTCCACTCTCTGCTGACCAAGCAGCCTTTCTCAAGACCATGCCTCTTTCCCAGGGTATGCAGGAGGGTCATTCCCATTTAGGAAAAAAGAGAAGGCTACTCCAAGGTTGTAGCTCCTTGGGGCTTGGGTAAAACCTTTCTGTGTCTTCAACAACCTGACTTTCTCCTTAATATTTCTGTACAAATATGGGTTCTTTAAGGCCATCTTGCACCTACCCTCTGTTTCAGAGCCTGTTCACCGTAAACTGTGACACAGGGGGAGAAAATGGCAGAGAGCTTCATTTCATGAAATTCATGATGTAGATGGTGAAGAAAATAGATAAACAGAGGAGGAGCTTCAGAATGAGATAAACCAGGATTTGCTTCCGACTGTCGCTCTGTGATCTGGGGCAAGTTGCTAAGCCTGTTGGGGCATTCCTTTTACAAGAGAAGCAAATAAGGTTAATTCTGATATCATGGCGTGCTTCCTGGGGTAGCTATAACACACCGAGAGCCTAGTAGAGCAAAGGGCTCTGTCAATCACTAGTAATTTTCAACGGTTGTCATTGTTTGTCCAACTTCTCCTTTGCGTTGATGTGAAGCTGGAAAAGAACAATGCTTTTAATGTGTACACCACTTTTCTAATTACCTACTGGAATGTGATACCAATTAAATGAGTTTTAATTGCGCTCTACTCTAATAACAAGCTGGTCAAGGAACTGAGGTCTAATCAGCAAAAGTGCTTAGTTCTAGCCAGTGCTTGCTGTGACCTGTGGTGCCCTCTGCTTGCTAAGCCCCAGCTTCGATTGTCAGAGCTTATTTTCTTCACCTGCAGCCCTAGCAGCAGGGCTGAGCTATGGCAGATGGAATCCTTGCCATCGAATATGATTACAAAGTACACACGAAGAGAGCAGAGATTTCACTGTAAAGCTCCGGTTGCAGGCTATGTGCATGTTATCAGCTGTACAGGCTAGGGAAATCACCTGACCCTTCTGAGCATTAGTTTACAATGATTTAGGTGGTGTCCTGGCTTCCTTCCTTGTCTCTTCAAGTTCTTACTCATGTCTATTCCTGGAGGGATAAATCAGTATATTTTTTCATCTCGTTAAAACTCTCTAAAGCCTGGTGTACCAGTGTTAACTGCTTCTACTGGTTGAAATGTTCTCAGTAAATCACAGCCTCCTAGCACGGGAGCAGGTAATTTTACTGAGACCAATAATTTCACTGCTCCCCCTTGTGAGTAGAGTTCATATTCATTGATCTAACCCTTCCCTGAACTGAGCCCGGTTTACTTACAGTATTATCTCCAGTGCCCCAAGGTCACAGGCTGACTGCACCACACCAGCAGCTGGTTACAAGTTCAACGTTGTATGTGCCCGTTACTGCTCAGTAGCTTCCTCTGTGGCTTGGCTTTTGTATCTCACCTTTCTGTCAGTCCCCCGCACACTCTATAAAACTTCACAAAAGCAATCCTCTAAAACCACTTTTTTTTTTCCTGCACTACCATTAGGACTTGTTTTAAGGCTTCCAAACATACTCCACATACTCTGAAATCTAAGGCCAGATCTCTACAGTGCAAACATCCGTTTCCTTGCTTGCACGCTTTTAAATGGCAGAGTTGGAGTAGTCTTATGTCTTTGTATCAACAGCACCTGCGCCTTGTATACGGCCAACAAAATTGTGATGAGCAGCCGAGGAGATTTCTTTTGAAATTATGAACTCTGGCACTGAGATATGTAACTTTGAATGAGGTAGGGCACACAGCTACAAGTTAAAACGATTTCTTTGTCTTTGATATAGCAAGACACCAATCAGACTCTCTTTGGATCATTAAGCTGGGGCCATTTCAACCAGGGCTTTTCAGAAGCTGATCCTATTGAATTCTGCTCCCTATTTTTCAGAGGAAGTTAGTATCTCAGGGGTTGGAATGCAGCTGTGGTATTAATGCAGATGCTGACATGTCAAAAAGCCCAAAGGAGTAAAGCTTTTGAGGGTGAGAAGATTACCAAAGCTTTTCATTTCTATGCATTCCGGAGGATCAAAATGCATGCTGTTGTATTCATCTGTAACTGCCTCTGCAAGTGTGCTATATTTTATGGGCAACCTGGTGGCAGGAAATATATTGTCCAGAGGTTTCTATACCTGCTGTTGGATCCACAACTGAAGGGCAAATATATCATGTCTCACCTGCCGACGCTAACTTCTCCTTGCAAAGTTATGTTCCTGCTGAATGGATGGATGTTCCTTGCTGCACAAATTCCTTTAGACTTTTGTAGCCAATAGCTACTGATGCTGCTTGGTTCTTGGCAAAGCATTAACTTAAAGCCATAGAAGATGATGACCCTTAGACCTCCTGATGTGTGGCACAGGACCTATGATCTTTCCAGGGAACACGAATAGCCATGCTTAATCAGGTTGCTATTTTCTCCTGCTCACCGGGAGCTTTTTCCTCACCCCTTGTTACTTTGCACTGCTGTGAAGATGAAGAAGTTAAAGATCTGTCAAGGAGGTATTTATTCTTTGCTGAGTCAGGACCTTGCTCTCTAGCCACCTGCATATTTTTCCCCATCTAAGAGTAGTGATTTCGGGCTTTGGTTAGGTGATGAATTCTGTTACATGAGCCTTATGAGAAAATGCTATTCCTGAATTATAGCTGAAATGCCAACTTGGCTGTTTACTAAGGAAGAGAAACACGTTGGTCCTCAGTCTATTATTTCTCATATTTCTATAGTTGACCTCGGTTTTTTTCTCAAAGTTGAGATCATATGATCTAAAACTAGGTGTTGTCCTCCACATAGTTTCCGTTGAATGCATGTATGTTTCCCCCTCAGTAACAAATGTAACCTGTAATGTTCAAAGTCTATTACTCAGATTTACAGATAAAATGACAACAATGAAAACAACAAAAATACTCTTTGCAAAATGTGAAGTAAATAAAACATTCAGTGTTTTCTAGTTAATGTTCAAATAACTTCTTGGTATTAAGTAGTGATGATATCCAACAAAGTGCATGAACAATCCAAACTGTGGCCCCTTCCAAACATGCTTCATTCACAACCTGTATAGCAGTGATATCCAGAGTCAAAGCAAGGTGGCAGACTATGATATTGTGGTCCTTCACCTGCCACAGATACTGCTTGCCACAGATGTTGCTTACTAAACAAGGAACGGACACTGAGCTGTGGTAAGTGACAGTAAGTTTTCAGGAATATTTAGAAAAGAGTTGCCTATAAGACTTTCTGATACAACCAAGAAGAATGTTGTCGATGGCGAGTAGTTCAGAATTCCAATCTAGAGAGTGATGGTCAAGTCCTTCAGTAAGCCCTGAGCAATCCATTGACTTCAAATATCAGAGCTCGAGGCTCAAAGTCACTACTGAATTAATAGATACAGGGATGACTAAAGTTCAAAGACAGAGCCAAAGCTGTTTCTATCACAAGCCTTGCAATGAATAGGAGCTCGTGAAATGGCTAATTAATTAGTTAATTAATTGAAAGATAGCAGTGGGTGATTCAGGAGTATTCAGTGACGCAGGGATAACTGTAATTTCCTTCAATATTTCAAAGCATTGCTCAAATAACCTCTGCTTTCCCTAATGAATGATTTTGAGAATTTTCCAAATACTTACTGGCCAAATAAAAGTCAGCATCTTTTTCACAATTTGGCCAGAATTGCTGTGTGTAGGGAGAGAGGAAGGTTAATTTTTAAACTGAAGGGTGAAGCTTTGCCTGTAGGAGATTAAGACACTCTGATAGCTCTTGGTTCTTAGTTGTTAGTATAATATATGACTAAGAGGAGTTTATATTTTCCCCGGGGCTCAAGGTCAGCCACATGGCTATTGTCCTGCTTTTCACTCTCTAAAAACGCATTCACATATAAATTGACTAACGTTTGGCTGTTCTTTTTTTTTATTAATTTATTCATATTATATCTAAATTGTTAGCCCATCTCTTGTATCCTCCCATTCCTCCCTCCCTCCCACTTCCCCCCCCCACTCCCTTCCCCTATGTCTGTGACTGAGGGGGACCTCCTCCCCCTGTATATGCTCATAGGGTATTGAGTCTCTTCTTGGTGACCTATTATCCTTCCTCTGAGTGCCACCAGGCCTCCCCATCCAAGGGACGTGGTCCAATATTGGGCACCAGAGTTTGTGTGAAAGTCAGATCTCCTTCTCCCCTTAACAGTGGAGAATGTTCTGTTCATTGGCTAGACTGGGTAGGGGTTCGAAGTTTACTGCCTATATTTTCCTTGGCTGTTGCCATTGTTTGCGGAGGACCCCGGCACCCACACCCTCTGGATCCTTCTATTTCCTCATTCTCCCAGGCTTCTCACACCTAAAGTCTCAATAGGATGCCCTCCCCTCTGACCCACTTTCCTGGTAGGTAAAGTTTTTCATGGGGACATACCCCTTGGACTAGTGTCTCGATATAAGTGAGTATATATCATTTGACTCTTTTTGCTTCTGGGTGAACTCACTCATTATGATCATTTCTAGTTCAATCCATTTGTCCACAAATTTCGGAAATTCCTTGTTTTTAATAGCTGAGTAGTATTCCATAGTGTAAATGTACCACAGTTTCTTTATCTATTCTTCTACTGAGGGACACGTAGGCTGTTTCCATGTTCTGGCTATTATGAATAAGGCAGCTATGAACATGGTTGAGCATATGTCCCTGTTGTGTGGTAGTGCATCTTCTGGGTATATTCGTTTGGCTGTTCTTTTCCCGTACAGTTTTGGTTTGTTTTGGAGACCGGAAAACCACAAAATAAACTTTGGTCTGTCTTTAAGCTATGACATTCATAGCCACAATAAATGGCTATGAGTCTTTTGTATCAATTTTAAGGGTCTGTGGAGACTTCAGTTCTAAAGGATCTGAAAGTGAAATTCACATTGTTTAACATCTGTCACTTGTCTCTTCACTGATATATTGTAACTCCTTCAACAATGAGCCAAAGATCTGCAGGTAAGCAATCCTGTGGGTGCTAAACGTCTACAAAGCCCGTTTTCTAGGTCAGCCTCATTTTCCTTGAAGCTGTATAGGTTTAATTGTTTTTCATATAACTTTTAATTGGTATTTGTTTTATGGTAAGATATGCTCTTGTTTAACCCTTATGAAAAAAATTCCTACTGTCAAATGTTTTAAAATGCATTTTATTAATTCTTTGAGAGTTTTATTCAACGTAATTTGATCATGTTCACCTTCCTCCTTTCCCCAAACTCTTCCCAGATCTACCCTCCCTACCCATCCAAACATTCTGTTATTTCCTGCTTTTTTAAAAATAATACATCAAGTCCAATTTGTATCACACATAGACTCATGATTGTGGGACTATCCACTAGGGTGTGATAAACCTCGGAGGAGTCATACCCTTAAAGAAAATTAAATCTTCCTGTACGATCTATCACCTATCTCCCATCCGTGTACTAACCAGGCCTGACCCTGCTTAGATTCTAAGATCAGATAGGAGACTGATTCCCTCAGAGTGGTATGGCTGTACACTCTATTACCTGTCTATATCACCTCAGTTAAGGATGGAAACCCATTAATCCTTTTCCAGTCCATGCTACAATGTTGGCTGCATTGATCTCCTTTTTTCCTGATATGGAGAGATTCATTAGAGAAGCCCACAGACAGGGAAGGAGAGGAATTAGGGCCTGAGGGGCCCTGGGGTTAGAGGGACAGTGGGAGAGAGAGAAGAGGGAAAGGGGCACCTCTCAGAGAAAGTGCAAGAGATGTAAGAGAGGATAGGCGGGCAGGTTGCCCCATTATATCTGGTGCCTCTGGCTGTGGCAGATGATGACATCAGAGGCAGCAGGGATAGCTCTTCTGCTCTCATGCTGTTGGCACCAGCTCTCCCAACTACCGCAGGTGGTGACGGGAGAGGGCATCACCCCTACACTCATGCCACCTCATGGCAGAAGACTAGCAGGGCCAGCCTTTTTTATGCTTTTACCCTTGGGGCCAGCTCACCTGCACCCCCACCAACAGGGGTCAGCTTTGCTTTGCTGCCCAGGAGAGATTCAGGGTCCTCTCTCCCTAGTGCTGCAGCTCATGAGGGGCAGGGACAGCTCTCCTGCACTCATGACCGCGTAACTGCCATGGGTGGAAAGGGGGCAGGAGGGTGGGAACTTGACCTCTGTGTCTGTGCCACCCCATGGCAGAGGAGTAGCAGTGTCAGCTCTCCTACACTCACGTCCCTCAGGGCCACTCACCCACAATCTTGTCATGAGGACCAGCTCCAGTGTGCTGCCTGGATGAGGTGCAGCAATGTCACCATGTTCTCTAGTGATATTATAAGCCAAGCCACAGACATGACACTGGCCCCTACCACTGCATAGTCATGGACTCAGATGCGTCCCTCATTGGTATCTCAGTTTGGGACTTCAACATGGCCCCGGAGGGTAGGGGTGACCACTCACAGCAGGCTACTCCTCCCCACCATCAAGTTTCTACTTCCATCTCTCTTCATAATATTCAAGCTGCTCCACTTCTCTTCCTCTCCCACTTGTCCACCACATATTGACACACTGTGGTGGCTCTTACTGTTCTGTGGTGGCTGTTTGTGTGGCTGGTGGACCCCTGGATGACATCCTCTAGCAAACAGGTGTCTACGGCCCACTTGTGCCCTGTGCCAGAAGGCAGGTCTGTGGTTTGCATTGTAGTCAGAAGGTTTCTGTCTGTCTTCCTCCTCCCTTGCTGCACTGTATGGTGGTAGCAGGGCTCTGTGTGTGTGTCGCCCACCTGTGACTGTGAAGTCAGGTGGGGGGCAGATCTGTGGGCACCATCCCCTGACTGCAACTGTGGCATGGTGGAATGCAGGTCCCAGTCTGTCTTCCTTGCCCCGCACTGTGCTGCCTGGATTTGATTTGATTTGGTTTTTATGTGTCCTAAGAACAAAATAGCATTTGCCACCAAGCTAGGCACCAAGCTAGGATAAGCAGAGGACTGTTGTCTGCTCTGCCCCTGACTGATATACGAATAACACCACCAAGAAGGTGTCTCTTTGCCCATTGCTAAGGGGGCAGAGCTCTGTTTTTTAATTTAGGAGCTAACTAGCCAAATATGATCATTTGGATTTAGCTTAATATACTTGAAACCTAACACAATTCAAAATTTAGTGTCTTGTTTGTTTGTTTGTTTGTTTGTTTTCGAGACAGGGTTTCTCTGTATAGCCTTGACTGTCCTGGAACTCTGGAACTCTTAATCTAGGCTGGCCTTGAACTCACAGCGATCCACCAGCTTCTGCCTCCCAAGTGCTGGGACTAAAGGCCTGCGCCACCACTCCGGCTAGTGTCTTAATCACTTACTCGCAGTAGTCACGTGGTACATTCTCTACTGCTGTATACAGCTATTCCAAAGGAGAATTAAGTTTAACATACCTTGTGTTGATCTAGGGTGGCTAAGGAAGATAGAGAAAATGCAACAGATTTAACTGTTGTCCATGCGGTCAGCTATGTGGAGATGTATTCATTCCTGTCAGTTCACTAAATTAGAATAAAGTATGTTTGTCCTAAATGACACAAACACTTCTGAAGTCAAGTTCTTTCCTGTGACTTTTTTTGGGGGGTGGATGGAGATCTTCTATTCCCATTTTCAAAATTAGCTTTTTATTTCTCAAGTATTTCCTTAGGAAAGGCAGTACACTGCCTAAAAGGGAGGAAGGAGAGAAAAGAGGGAAACGGATCAGAAGGCACACAAATGTCTGAGAAGCAAACCTTCAGCATTTTGGGTTTAAAAGTTCTCACATTGTAAGAAGTTCTAATGTTTCACTTTAGAAACAGAAAGCGTCTTCTCAGGGTTGATTTCTGCTTTTTCTGGCAAAGTTTAACTTCCTGGTTCAAAGAAAAGACATTTATAAATGAGGCCCACAAGGCTTCTGTGACATCAAATCACTCTTACAGCGCAACATTTTGATGAGTTGAGTGTAAATGAACCAGAAACATGTGGATTAAATTTCCCCCATGGTACTAAGAGGTTAGAAAAATTGAAGGGGAAATGTGCCTGGGAAAATGCACTTGGGGTTTGCTGAGCTCTTGGTACTTAAAACTCAAAACATACTGTTTTGTTGGAAGCAAAATGAAAGCAGAGAAAGTCACCTCAGCTCTGCTGCTTGTGCAAACGTCTAGGGGAACTTGGAATGGTGGTTAGTTTTTCTAGAACAACAATCTGGGATGAGAGACAACTTTTGGTAGCACCTGCCTGGAACAATAATTTGGTATGTAGTGTTGAGAAGAGTTAGAGAGGGAATTCTCCCAGCCTTGCACCAGTGAGCAAAGCCAGACAATAAGAGAGGATGGTGCCAGAACGTCGAGGCTGCTGAAAAAAGGGTCTCTGCCTTCGTACCAGGAGGGTCTCATTTTTTTCCCTTGAGCATCACTTACAAGTCTGTCATTGTCAAGCTTCGTGTCCGAGTGCTACAGAAGCCCTAGGAAAAATGGGGAGGAGAGGAGGAACAGGAGTGAAAGAAGATAAAGTAAGAGGTCATATCACTAACAATTCAAGGCGAGATGATGAATGTTTAAGGGAAGATTATTAGAACTTATTAGAACTGGCATTACAGCATATGATAGCATTTCCATCACTTTAAGGCTAAGGCAGCCCGAGGCAAATCTAGGCTGTGCTACACAACAACAAGAAAAAGAATATTTACACTTGAAAATGAACTTTACATGGGAAATAAGATGAGAATTCATTTCCTAAAGTTTCACTTCAGAAATAGGGAATTGACCTCTGCAGGCACCAGGCACACATGTGACAGACATACATGCATCAGGTAAAACACTTTTTCACATAAAATGAAATGTCATTGGGGCATAGACCAAGTTGCTCAATTGGATGACCTTTTCACATACCTTTTCCAATTTATACAAACAAAGAAGTGGAGAAAATCCATAAGTCAATTTGCCTGATAATTAATAAGTGTCTATCAAGTACATAAACCCCATTAGCAGAGAGACAGCACATTATAGTGGTGGGACAGCGAGGTTTAGCTTAGGTCGATATTATTCACCCAAACCACTCCTAGAGACGGACTAGCAAATAAGAAAACTTAAGTTATTCAGCCCCTCTTTGGCTTATTAATAATCATTGCGGTTATATTTTTTTCTTACAGCCTTGAAATAAACAAAAGCTGAGGGAGAGTTGCCTGCTTCGCTCAATCACTTTGCCTCCAGAGAACTCTCGGCCCAAGTCACTTGCAGGTAAATGTATGTTTCATCAGAGGAAACTGAAACAGTTAAGTCACAGAGGCCCCTATAGGTCATTGCCTCTTTTTAAAGTCTTGAATTAAGACACACCAAGTCAAGATATTGCCCCAAAGATGCACCCCTTTCTTTCCAAAGCAGGAAACTGTCCTGCATGTACTGTCCTACAGGAGACAAGAACTTATTCCCTTGCATGTGTCTGTATTCTTGTCAACTCAGGGTCATGTTCAACAAGGAAATGAAAGGCTATATCGTAACTGGAGGGGTGAACACGCAACACGTTAAGAAGAACATGAAGGGCCTGCTCACTGACCTGTGTGCGAAGGACAGTGGTGACCACAGCTTAAAGTGGGGCCTGCTCACTCCCCTCTCCACACTCCTTCCATGTCACCGCTGCTCAAGGAGCTGAGGAGTCATCTTAATTAATCGGGTTCATCCTTGTTCTTCATAATTGTGTTTTCCAGTACATATCACAGGAAGAATGGCTAAGAGAAAACAATCCTCAGAGCAAGAAAAAGAAAGTGCTTAAAATTACTAAGTTACCAATGAGAGCTGCAAACTCTCTTCCTCCCCAACTGGAAGAGTATTTCTAACACAGGCTAAGCTTAGATAGGAGACATTTTATCTCCAAATACATTAAGCGCCAAGTAAGAGATTGAAGATGGGCATCTTGTTATCCTGGCTGGGGCTTACTCTCCCCTGTGCCCTGTGAATGATGACCAGTTTCATGTTATTCTTTCAGATCAGTTGTAAGTTCATGTGCATTGAGCTTGTGTAAGGAATGTATTGTCAGTGTAGAGACTGGACGAAATTACTTCATGTCTGATGTTAACATTGCATTTAACTGCATTATATTAAGGATCATATATATTAAAGAAGTGAAAGTATATATTAAAGAGGTCCTACGTTTTTCTCCTTTCTGAAATTTTTGTTACATAAATAAAAAAGATGTAATGTTTCCTGGTGACACAGCTCCTTATGAAATGTCTGTGTGAGAAAAAAGGATGTAGGCAGTCGTAGTTAAGAGAAAGTTCTGGAAACAATCTGAGTTTGAGCCAAGGTTCTTGCTGTGCAGATTTGGACAAGTCCCAAGATCTTTCTTCATCTCAGTTTCTCATCTGTAAAATGAGAAAAGTAATTGTAGTATCATATAGAGTTGTTTGAAGAATAAAATGATTTATTATATGCAAGGTCTCAGAACAGTGGCTGGCATATAATTAATACCCAGTGGATGGTAGAGGCTACTCTTTTCTTTTCACGAGTAACTCCACACTCTTACTTGTGTAAGCCCAAAGTACCCGTTTATGGTGCTACCTTACAGCTGACACTTGTCTTTTGACACATGTGAATGGTTTTTAAAAAAGGAAACTATAGACCTTAAACCTTTCTTCTTTGATTTATTGTATTTTCTACATATAAGTATTTTGCCTGCATGCATGTATGTGTTTGGCCTGCAGAGGTCAAAAGAGGATGTTAGGTCTCCTGGAACTGGACTTAGAGATGACAGTGGACCACCACGTGGGAGCTAGGGATCTAACCAAACGCAGATCCTCTCTAAAAGCACAAGGCCTTTTAACTACTCAACCAGCTTTTTAAGGTTTTAAAAGGGACTCTGATGGTCTTTCCGTCACCTCTTCTGCAGTTCTCCTTCAGCCTCACGTGCAGGAACCTTTTGTCAGATGTTTCCACTGACACTGGGCTCCACATCTCTGCGTTTTATCTGGCTGTGGTTTTCTATCGTGGTCTCTGTCTGTTGTAAAGAGAAATTTCACCCCTGATGAGGGGTGAATAGTACACTTCCCTGGGGGTATAAAGACAAATGTTTGTAGATGTTGTTACAGACTATGTCGGCTTAGTAAATCAGAGGATACAGAGTCTCCTTTAGTAGCCATTTCTTCACTAGCAGTGAGTAATTAGCTAGGTCTTCAGTACCAGGGAATTTCTCTCTTGTTGAGTAACTTATATTAAGTCCAGTTAGATAGCTGTTGGTCACCATCAAGGTCTGTGTGCCACTGCTGCACCCTTAGGTGATGGTGCCATGCTGCTTGTTGACATGGTTCATAGACATCACAGTAGGTAAGACTGCTGGCTGGCACTCTCCATGCTCGCTTGCACAGTCTCTTCTGGTACCACGGAACTGAATCCTCACTGTGAGGAATTTCAGAATATATATGTGCATGCATATGCATATATGCATAAAAAACAATCAGTTTAAAAAAAAGAGGCCACGAATTTGAAAGAGAGTTGGGGTGGACTTATGGGAGGGTTTGAAGGGAGGAAATGTCTTATTCAAGGCCCTTGCTGTGCCTACCAAGGACTTAGTAGCCACTAGTACTTACCTGAAACTTCCGGGTTATGTATTGTTTTTGTAGCTTCTGTCTACGTAAGTGCTGTAAGCCCAGTTTGCGGGCTTTATTGCTGTGTCACATGAACTGTGTTTGGTCTTTTTCCTCAGCTGCCTCCCGCACTTTCTCTTCTAGCTACCGTTCTCTAGGGCAGAGGCCTTTCACCTTGGCCATACGAGCTCATCTGACGTCCCCACATCAGGGTAAGGTCTGAGTTGAGTTTACAGGAGCCCTAGACTGAGATCCTCTGGATCTCTGTCTCTGGCTTCCTGCTTCTAGCTTTGCTTCTCTGGTCCAAGACCTCCATTCCTGTATGCTTTTAGCTTATGTTAGAACAAAACGAAGCTGAAGGCATTTGTATGGCTACCAACTGATCCATCACAACACAAATCGGACAACAGTTTCAGCCCCCAAAGTCGTCCTGACTCAGACAGCTTCTTCTTTTTTTTTTTTTTTGAGCTTTTTTTTCCCTTTTTTTTTCTTCTTTATTAATTTATTCTTGCTACATCTCAATGGTTATCCCATCCCTTGTATCCTCCCATTCTTCCCTCCCTCCCATTTTCCCCTTATTCCCCTCCCCTATGACTGTTTCTGAGGGGGAAAGCTAGACCGGCAAGTTGTCTGAAGTCCCCGCCTTCAAGTTCCCTGTCCAGCTCCGCTTCTTTGTTGCTTCTTTTCTTCACAGCAGGCTTCACCAGCTCGGAGCTCTAACCCTAATTTCCTAGACTCTCTCAGACGCTAATGTGGCCGGTGATCTCCTTCCCACTCAAAGCAGAGCCACTGCTCACAAACTGTGCCATCGAGTCAAAGCTCACTGGGAGGCTGGCTCTGAGGACAGGATTTGCCTCTCCTGCTTCACGTTCAAGCATGTTTGTCTCAGACTGTCCTCCCTAACTCCCTTCCTGGGTCAGGCTAATGAGTCAACTATCTACAACATAGGTGGAACTCCATCCATAACATGGGAAGCTACTCGGTACCAGTGACAGACACACTTGTGAATTTTAAAAAGCAGCTTCATGGCACTCTACTTCCCCTCTCTCTCCTGCAGCTCTGAGGCAGACCTCTGGCTGTGGTAATAGCCTCTTCTAGCAGCTACCTGTAGACTTGCCTCCTTAAACTGAGGTCAGGCAATTTGGCTATTTTGGCCCCACCTGACTAGTCCACAGGTGCCATCTTCTTCTGTACTGGTATTCACCTAACTAAAGTCCTTTTTGAAAGAAAAGGGCACCACAAAGATCCACACTTGACCTCTGAGGTGGTGGATCCCACAGGAATTTGTGCTTTGGTGTGAAGTGGGCTCAATTCACCATGGATCTGAGCTCCCCTGAAGTACAAAGAAAGCTTGTAGCTTGTTGCCATCCTGGCTGATGACTTCCTTAAGATGGAAGCAAGATAAAGAAAGCGAATACCACGTGACTCCATTACCACCTCTGTTGATGTACTTACTACACATCGTCATAAACCAAAACGAGGCATCCATCAAGCCTCCTGATCCCACTGTGCTCTCAAACATTACCACACCTCTTTTATTTTAGACTAAGGAGAAAACGTCAGATTTCCAAGGTGTTTGTTTTATAATTATAATGAATTATTTTGTTTTAATTCAGACAGTCTTTACAGAATACATTGCTGGCTTCTAAGGAGAACCTGAAACTCAAAAAAAAAAAAAAAAGAAAAAAAAAAAAAAAGAAAAGAAAAGAAAATTGCCAAAGTGCTGTACAAGCGGTTTCCAATGAGGAAGCGCCACACAGGCTCTGTGGGCTTCCAAGGCCTGCTATTTCTGCCTGGTATATCTATGCCCATTTCTTATGACTGAAATAAAATGCTCTTGCCCCTCTCAATACTCCTTTGTTTCACACATGTCATAAAGAGATGTTTCCTAGAGGTCTTTATGTTAAATTTCCCTTTTATAAGGAAGATTATCAAAAATTCAAACAAACAAACATTTGAAATCTCAATTTATTAAAATATAACTTATATAAATGATTATGTATAAACAGACTGTCTACATGTGATTAATGGTTATGTATTTAGTATGAAATTGGCTTATAAAAAGTATTCATGTAAGGTAGGTTGTTAGTGTTGCCTAACTTCATTTTTTTCATGGCAAAACTAAAGTTTTAAAAATCAAAATAATAAAAAAGAAAAAAATTCAATCAGTTTTACCACATAGGTAGTATAAGTAGATGCCTAATGGCCCGGGCCCTTTCTTTTGGAGTATTGATGTGAATTAAGCAAACTTAAATCTGTGTTGAAACACAAGAAATACATAATCATATAAGTCAGGTCAAATATTATCACCTTTTTTTATTCTAATTCTGATTCTACAACATGATCCCTATTATTTTAGGGTATATATTAAGTAATGATTGCTCTGACTCAAGGATATATTATCTAATTGAGCAACTTTCCTTTTTTAAGATAAGAATAACTTATGTCTGTGCTTTTAAATATGGTTTATATAGAGATGAATATATACATATGTATGCACACATATGTATATATGTGAATATGTTCATATATACATGCATGTATATATATACACAGATTCACACATATTTTAAAGATCTTCAGTGTTTTTTAATTGCTGCAGTTTTTTTTCCTTCAACACAATCAATTGACTTGTTCAAAATCTAACACAGGAGTCCTGTCCTGACTTCTTAGTTAAAAAGCTGCCACCTTCAGACCTTCGCTTGTGCTGGACTAAAATGATCACAGTGGGACTTTTAAATGTCAGTGTTCCTCCTCAGTAAGAAGAGATAGACAGGCCATCCTGTCTAATGTTATATACACAAAAAAAGGAGGGTTAAAGGGGGGAGAGGCCTAACTATGTGGCTATAAAAGGTCGCCATACATACTACATACAGACTTTTTAGTGTTACTGCTTCTGGGTTACCTACACTTCCATCTGTAACCACTTACAAATTCACTGTTGTCCCAATAAACTCATTGAATAAGGGGTAGACATTGCTTAGATACTCTTCCCCCAAGGAGAAAATTCTGAAAAGAGGTAGTAAATTCATTTGTTAATAGCACTATGTCTCATGGATTTAGGAAATTTTACATAGGTTATGAGGATATAAACATGGAAATGTTATTAAAGAAAGATTGTGAATGAAGATTAAGATGAATGGATAATTCCAGGATGAAAAACAAAGCCAGAAAATTTATGCAATGTATGGAGGTCTGAGTTAGTTATTCACGGTATTTAAATGATAACACATATATACTGTTTAAGCTTCTAAGATCAAAGATTAACAGTTATAAGAACTAGTAAAAATGAATGTCTAACCAAAGTTTACTCTAAATGTCTTATTATTAAAGTATTATACAGTAGTTAAAATGACCAGACTGATGTAATTGACCTTCTGGTTGTTTAATAGCCAGACTTTGAGGCTATGCTGATGTGGTCAGAGAAACTAGAAGAAGAATATGATCCCCCACTCTCTGACGTCAGGGAGGTTTCCAGGAGGATGTTGGCCATCTCTAGAGATGTTCTGCAACCGTGGAAAGTCATCGATAGTGTTGTTCATAGAGGCCATGGAGATCCCATTCAATGAATCCTAGTAAGTCTCCGAAGATGAGGGTCAATGCAGAGGAAAGATTTTTCTCAGTGGTTCAAGGAGAAGCTACAGTCAGGCCAAGCAAGGTGTTTGAATTATCCTCACAATAATGGGGCAACAGGTGGAAGAAAGGCTGGAGGAACCAGAGCTTTCTCATAATCCATGTAACCCATCAAAATAGATCCTTAATTGTCCTTGGCAACTAATTTCAGCTACTTACATGGTCATAAACACCCAGCTGGAATGTATAACCAAGTTGAAAGAATCCTAGTCATCAGACATCAAACTATATAAATAATATTAGTCAACTATTTGGTCACTAATGGTTCTCTTTCTGATATGTTATAAAAATATTATATGTAATACTATAATATAGAAATGCATGACATATATACTTTTCATATATTATATTTCACATGAATATATACATACAGGTATTAACATGCCTTTATGCACACTAATCACTCATGTTCCCTGATTAGATGAGGCTACCATATTCTAGCAAATTCTGGAAAATATTCTGGATACCTATGTGATATCCTTGGGATGTTGCCAGACAATCTTATTAAAACGACACAACATATTCCATTTCTCTTTTGATTACCGATTAGGTGTTAAACGACTTTTCTTACAAAGCTCCCAGGTGCTTGATCCTATGCAAGAGTCTAATGTAACAAACAGATGGTTGTAGTTACCTTATCTTCCTACAGAACTCTGGCGAATAGTCCGGCCAGCTGCATGGTTGTGCTTCTCAGTACTAAACAAAACTCATGTTAATCATGACGTTAAAAAAATTCCCTTACTAACTCTGTTTTTTTAATGTTATCCACAAAGTTGAAATAGAAGAGACTCTTGCTCAGCCTTTCAATAGATAGCCAATTCTGACCTTTGCTGGCAGATGAAGCATGTTTAAAGCTCTTCCACCAAAGCAGTGGCATTGTACCTTGTAATTAATAGCAATGAGAAAAAGTATTACATTGCTTAACTCCTAAGACAGAATCTGCCAAGGATCCCTTAAATGTTTTTCTTGTCTTTTCTCCTCCTCTAATAAGGGCAAAATTGCCCCCAACTATTTTCTTTTCTTTCTTTGTTCACTTTACATCTCAATCATAGCCCACTCCCTCCTTTCCTCCCGGTCTTGTCCCTCCCATCCATCCTTCCCTCATCCCCCTATTGCCCCTCCCCTGCTCTTCGGAAAAAGGGAGACCCCCCCCCCACACACACACCTCAGCACTTCGAGTCTCATCAAGACTGTGTGCTTCCTCTTTCACAGTGTCCTGGCAAGGCAGCCACACCAGGGTGAAGTGATTGAAAGGCATGCAACTGAGGCCATGTCAGAGACCCCCCACATTCCTTTTCTGGGGGGCGCACATGGAGGCTAAGCTGCTCATCAGATATATCTGTGTAGAGAGGCTAGGTCAAGTCCATGCCTGGTCCTTGTTTGGTACTTCAGTAGTGACCCTGGTTAGTTGGTTCTGTTCATCTTCTTTCTCTTAACTACTCACATAATCCACCCCAAGGATGTGCGTTGTCATCGTATGGCTGTCTTATATTCGGCACCTGTTCCATCTGCTGAGTTTTGTTATGGACCTTGGGTCAATTCTCCTCTGAGGCACTCTAACTGCTGATTGTCCTACATCATCCCTTTTGCCAGCTCACAATGGGTATAACAGCCTGCACCCCCAAACTTTTAAAGGTTTAGGTGGCCTCTAAAAAGTGACTAATGTGTTGTCCAACTCAACCTTCTTCATTCAGGATTCAGAACAAAACCAGCTGGACTGAAGAATTCTCCGCATCAGGTAACCTCTCTGTCTTATCACACCTCAGAAAACCTGAAAGAATGTTCAGATCAGCTGAACATTTCTCAGGACCAACTCCTTGGCTGAGGTGGCACCCCAGAATTAAAGAGAATACATCATCTCCCCATCCTTTTATCTGTCCCCAGGCTCTCTAAGGAAAAGTTAATGACCTGAAAGCCTCAGGTAAGCTGAGAGACTCCAACTGGTATTTAAAGCTTTGAGGGTACAAGGGGACACATGGGATTTTCCATCAAAAGTCCCCCTTTCTGATCAAAAGAACCCCAAGCCCTTATTTCAGATTTGTAGACACACAATCTACTCCTGTGGATAGACTACTGCCCTTCACTGGTATAAAGTACAGTCTTCTTCTGTTTTATATATACATGGAATTTTATATACGTATATAGTTACATATAGTTTAAATAGGATTATAAAAATATTGGCTTTGGGGCTCAGCTTATCATGTTTTCCCCATTCTTAGCCATAATTTATATAAATGAAAACACTTTAGCACATTTTCTTTATGTTTATTCCAAATATTACCTCAACATTTCTTTTAATAACTATGTTAAGTATTTTTTCAAGTAAATGACTATATTAAGAGCAATCTTTCAAACCTTATTGTTTGGGATTTAACTTTGAAATGTAAGTAGAAAAAGATACAAAGTTTATAAGTTAAAGCTGTAACTTTTCATCCCCAATAAAAGTGGCAACTGTCACGGTGGCTTTATTAGTCTATAGTTCCTCTGAATGTGACCTCCATCTTTGGATAAGAAATCAAATTGCAGTTTTGGGGGCAATCTTCTCCTGTTAATTGGTTGTTTTCTTTGGGGAGTTCTCAGTTTTCTTGTCCAGCAGTTGATGTTTAGTTTCCAACATTTTCTGGGCAAAGTGATCTTTTTTTTCCCTCCTGAGATTTAAGTGAAAACTTACTCCTGAGGTTATTTCCTTGTTTTAAGACTCATAAATCATTTACTATGGATTTATGGTTGGGAGTAACTTTGTAATTGACCTATTGAAAACTCCTTTAATGTAGGGAGCAGCATCCATTGTATGGTAGGGAGCAGCATCCATTGTATGGTAGGGAAGCAGACACTCATTCTCCTTAATGTTCTTCTGGTGACAGGACTTACTCAAATCAATCTACGTCACTGACTGGTGTGGTGGCGTCTGGACAGAGAAGGGAATGAGACAGGCCATAGACACTGACATTTAGTATTTATATTTAAACAGTATGCATTGCCACACGTCTCTCTATATTAGTTTCATTTCTTCTCCTTTTGCACTGGTAGAACCCCTTTCACAGTGACACACACAAGTTTAGTGTCAGAGGTTATATCCTAGTGAGCTTTGTGTTCTCTTAAGCTCATGGTGGCGCAAGTATGCAGGCCCTCTGTGCATCAGAGAACTCATTGTTTTCCTTTGTAAAGTGTCATCACTGTCACAGCTGAAGGAGCAATAGTGTATTCGTGACTCTCCTGTTAGGAGAAGATCTTAGTGTGTGGTATGAAGAGTTACATAATACCCAGTATGCATATGCATTAGACAAAAAGTTTCAGTGTACCTTAGACAAAACTATAAATATCTTTGGTTAATCAGGAAATAGACTTACTTGTTTTTATAAAAAATATTTGGATGTATTTTGAATCTACGTATACAAACAAGACACAGACAACAGGAATACCAGACGTGTGTCTGGGCCTTGTAAAGACAAGATCATTCTAAAGATAGAAGTATAATTTCTTTAGCCAAACAAAAGCTCTGAAAAGTCTGAAAGTTCAATCTTTGCCCATTCAGATGCAAGTAGCCATCTTACTTTAGTGTTTGCTATCAGTAACGCAACTCTCCCTTTGTTCCTTCTGTTGTCATACATCTCAGAACCAAATGGAAGAGGGAGTATTTATAATTATGGTTCAGATTCTAAAAAGAACCAATTTGATACCTCAAATGACCGCTTCGTGCTGGGCAGAGCTTCTGTACCTCATGGTCACCAAATCAGGCACAATAAAAACCAAGTTGGACATGGATTACCTACCAAACACTATTTTTTCCAGTTAGAACATGCGTTTGGTGGCCACGTCATAAATAATTCTATTTACAGTAACACAGCGGAAAAAATATAGATTCATCTTTGGGATCAAAGTCATAAAGAGAGAGGCTATGTGCTTGGATCAACTAGCTGGTTATTGGTAGGGATATGACAACTTATCTTTAATGAAATAATTAGTGCTATAAAGAACATGGTAATATTAGAAAACAGGATTTTAATCGAGGGAGAACAAGGTGCATATATAACCTTTGAAGCATAAAAAATATTCATTTTTATTTACTTAAAAATTTTAAAATTACACCTTTTTGAGATTGCCATCTAATTGCATTATTTTTCCCCTTTCCCTTCCTCCCTCCAAACCTTCACGCCCTTTTTTTTTTTTTGCATTAATTGTTGGTACATATGTGTGTGCATATTCATACACGTATACATTCCTAAATACATAAATACCACCTGCTCGGTCTCTTTTACTAATCAACTTTGTACATTGCCGAGCTAGTAAACTGAGCACCATCATTGAGACTTTGATGCTGGCTTCAGTGGTGCGACACATCTGATCCCGTAGCCTCATTATTCTAAACTCAGGAGTTGGGAATGTGATTGTTTTTGCCAGATTGCTTCAGACTCCACTATCCCCATCAGCTTTCCCTAGGTACAACTCAAATTAGCACTTACTACGAAGTCGTTAGTCTTGGCCAGCTTCCTAATCAGCTGTTTTATTGGTTGAGGAGGATCTCTCTTTTTTTGTTGTTTTTTTACCTTTCAGAATTAACCTAGAGCATTCCTGAGATTAATTAAAAATTCATGCTTAAACCTCTGGGATTTTAATGTATTCTCCACATTGCACATTTATCCATAGAACAGGAATTTAATGCACTCTGGTTGAAAATCTCATTTAGTACAAGTACTAAAAAAAGGGATTCTATTCATAAATGAATCAATTGGGAAAAAAAAATCAATTGGCCAACCAGGAAATGTATTCAGGGATCTTCAATAAAAGAGACATACCTACACATAATGCACCTCTCACTAGGCAGAGAATTTTAATATTTCTCCAACTGTCCATACCTGCAGATTCCTTTCTCAATATCTGTCTCTGTCTCTCACCATCCATCCATCTAATTACCTACCTATCATCTATCTATCTATCATCATCTATCTATTGATCTCTCTCTCTCTCTCTCTCACACACACACACACACACACACACACACACACACACACACACACACGAGAGAGAGAGAGAGAGAGAGAGAGAGAGAGAGAGAGAGAGAGAGGGAGAGAGAGAGACTCTTACCTTCAGTCATATATTTCCCAGAAATCTTCAACACCAAGTGACTAAGAACCATTCATCATCTTCTTTTTTAAACCATCTCATCATCATGTGTTCCTGTTGTTTACTAATTCAGCAAACATTAATTAAACATTCATACATGCTACTTGGTGTATGACATGTATTAAGAACAAGGAATGAAAGTGTCTAGTTTCTCCTCTCATGAACTTTATTATAAACTTAAATAGAGGAAGAATAAGCAACCACAGGGGGTGATGAGTCACTGAAGCTAGAAACTGGGGTGTGCATGCTTCTGTCCTTTCACTCTGTACTTCTACTAAGTCAAAAGTTCCTCCAGACATCACTTAAAGCTTTTCTGGAACCAGAATTCCCAATACATTTCCACTTCTGCTGCTAGTTTTCTGTTTTACCTTTTTTTTTTTCACCTGAACTTGTATGAAAGTCACTGGTGTTTTCACACTTGGGTGAACTTTCCATATCCCTAAAATGATGTTTTCCGAAGGATGTCTTTAAAAAACCCTAATACAATTTCCAAGATCCTTTATTCAGTGCCTGCCTTTATGGGTATTAGGTTTTTTTACATTCTAAATTCCATGTTCCCATACCAGAAATGTATTCCGTGCACATATAGTACAAACCACTGTATATTCAATATGTCTCCAGCAACTACAATGTTTTCTTTCATCTCTGGCTGACTTCATTGTTTACTTTCGATTTTGTTTACTGGGTTATACAAAGCCATTTTCATGCACTTTTAATGTATTCCCTCCTTATCTCCCGCCCTCCACTTTCTTGTCTCTTGTCCTATAGGAGATAAAGAATGACACATAATTGGCACACTTTCAGATTTGAAACGAGTTAAGATTATTAAACCAAAGTAAAATAATAAATAGTTATAGATGAGAGAGAGAGAGAGAGAGAGAGAGAGAGAGAGAGAGAGAGAGAGAGGATAAATAAATTGCATACTCCAAGTACCCAGCAGAAATAGACTGGGGGCACCCAATTGAGACAACCAGCTGACGTTCCAGAGGATCCCAGGCACAATGGAAAAAACAGCAACAAGTACAGACAAATCATCAAACCAAGTGCTGACAACATTCAGCAGACAAGGATTGAGAACGCTTAGGCAACAGAGCTCCCCAATTGAGCCTGCTCTTTAGGTATCAGCTTGGCCTGGCTGAACTTCTGGCTGAACTTTCCCACTCTAGACACCTGTACACCACAGGGTAAATATCAGTGACATCTGATGGAAATAATTTACTTTCCACCCGTTGCCAAAAACATGGTGTTTTCACTACTGTATTTGTTCTATTTCCCCTTCTCTGTCATGGATTCAGATCGCCAGGCCATCTCCACAGGAAGATCCACAGGAGGACCTTTGGAGAACACTGAGACAAGCATGCTTGGGTGTGAAATTCAGAGGGGGGCAACTATGCTTCCAGGGACAGGTTCTCAATGATCTCAGACAACGCATGACAATCAACTAACCTAATGGACATTGTCACCTTTATCACTTGACAATCTCGAGCATTACACATTTATCCCTAGAAAGTTTCACTTTTGCTTTTTATGTCATGTTCATATGTGATCAGATGTATCTAAACAAAACGTAAGTCCCACAAGTGGGTAAAACACTATTTATCTGGTTGAGGCAGACTTACTTCATTTGATATGATTATCTTCAGTTGCAACCATGTTCCTGCAAATGACAGACTTCTTTGTGGCTGGCAAAATTGCATTGTTTGTAAATAGCACATTTTTCTCTCTCCATCCCTCTGTTATCAGAGACATAGGTAGATCCTGTAACTTAGCTGCTGTGAACAGTGTTGCAAGAAACATTGACGTAAACATTGATATGTTGGTGCGGAACCTTTGGCTAAATATTCAGGAGTCATAAAACTGTGGCATATGGTAGAACTAGTTTTACGTTCTTTTCTTCTTTACTGTCTTCCCCAGTGGATAGATTAATTAAATGCCCACCAGAAGTTAACTTTTTTTCACACCCTTGCCAGAAATTCTTGGTATTGTACTGGTTTTCTTGATGATTTTCAATCTGACAAACTGGATCTTGGTGCTGTTTAATATTTTAATAGTACGATGAGTAGGAATAAACATTTTTCATGTGTTTATTGCTCATTTGCACTCAGTCTTTTGAGAGCTGTCTGTTATTTCTGTATCCCCTTCATTGATAGGGTTATTTGATTTTTATTTTCATTTTCATTTTTGAGCTCTTTGCATATTCTAAAAAATGCTAGTTAGTTAGATTTATGACTAGCAAAGACTTTTCTGGTTTTTAATGTTGTGTAGAAGATTTTTTATTTCATGAGGTCCCACTTGTCAATTGTTGACTTATTTCCTGAGAGAATGGAGTGCTCTCTACTAAGTCCATGCCCTGCCTACTCTCAAAGAGTTTTCCTAGTTGTTTCATATAATAATTTCAGCATTTCAAGTTTTGTGTCAAGGTCTTTGATCCATTTGGAATTAATTTTCATACTTGGATAAGAGATAGAGGTCTAGTTTCATTTTCTATGGGTGAATTCTAGTTTTCTCAAAACCGTTTCGTGGATAGGCTCTCTCCTTTCCAATATATAATTTAGGCATTTCTATAAAAATTCGGATGGCTTTAGCAGTATGTATTTATATCTGGAGTCTGTAAATTCTATCCTACTGTTAGATGTTTCTAAAAGTTTCGTTAATGTGGCAATGCACTTGACCTTTGGTAAAGTATGATAATACTCCAGCATTTTAGTTTTACTCAGAACTGCGTTAGATACCCAGCATCTTTTCTGCTTCCAACTGAATTTTCCTTCCCCTGTCACCCTTTTTTTCTTTCTTTCTATTTTTATGAAGACCAACTGTGGAATTTTGGTAGGGATTGCATTGGATCTTAACTACTTTTTGTAACTCAAGAGTTAGTTCTGGAATCTCTAACCACTGATGAAACCAGGAATTTATCATTGTAAAGAAAGTAGACAGGTTAATCATTGCATTCATATTATTCTATGCTTGAATAAAAGCTTTTCTTCTAATTACTGAATATTAATTATTCAAAGTAATGAGTCAATTTTACCATTGCATATAATGCACCAGATTATATTCACCCCAACCCTTCCTTACTCTTCTTCTCTAACCCTCTTTCCCATTTACACCCAACAGTCTTCCTTCTGTATCTGTACCCTTTTCATGTCTTTTTTTGTCTTTAAGTTACACACACATGAGGGAATGAGATTATTGTTGTGAATGTAGCTCGTTTTCCTCACCCTGATGAGATCCAGTTCTATTAATTTCTCCGTAAATGACAGGATTTCAATCCTTTTCATGGATGAGTACAACTTCATTGTGTTTTTATACGACACACAAGCTTTATTTAGTGTTTTCTTCCTGTCATCTCATGTACCCTGAGGCTGATTTTGTACTTTGCTATTGTGACTGGTGTGGCAATATGCGTGAGTGTACAGGAAAGCGTCTTTACAGAAAGCAGACTTTTCTTCTTTTGAGTGGATAGTGTGAATATGTGAATCATATAAGTCATATGACACTTAGTTCTTGAGGAAAATCCATATTGATATCCACAGTTATTTGACTAGCTAACCATCACATCAATAATCTATAAGAGTTCTTTTATCTTCTGTATCCTTACTAACATTTACTGGACATTTTGTTATTGGTGTTGCTGATGTTGTTGTTGCTGTTGTTGTTGTTGATGATGATGGTGATGATGATGATGGTGGTGATAGTGATGATGATGGTGGTGGTGATGGTGATGATGATGATGGTGATGCCCATTCTGAATTCTGTGAAATGGACTCTCAATGGATTTATACCTTGGACTATTTTATCTGTAAATAAATTTGACACCTTAGTATGACTATGATGTCTTTCAAGTTGGAAACTCTATCTTGATTATTTTTGGCATCAGAGACTATTTTAACATTTAGTGTATAGCAGGCACATAGGAATATATTCAAAATACAAAGGGGCTAGAGAGATGGCTCAGGGTTAAGAGCACTACCTGCTCTTCCAAGGATCCTGAGTTCAATTCCCAAGAACTGCAGGGTGGCTCACAACCATCTATAGTGAGATCTGGTGCCCCTTTCTGGCCTTCAGGTATACATGTAAGTAGAATACTATACACATAATAATAAATATTTAAAATGGTTTAAATTTTAAAACACCAATATTTGATAAGAAAGCATTGGTTAATTGAAAATCATACATTTTCTTTATCATATAATCTGTCTGTATATTCTGCTATATACTTTATATGTTCACATACACTATATTCAAGAATTGGTGGCCTGAGTTCAATTAAGTAAATTAATAGTCACTGTGTGTGCAGTGTTGCCTTGTGTGTGACACAAATGTTTTATCTGGCTATACAATCCAAATACATGATTTGTTTTTAATAATACAGCTTTTGCATTTATTTCAACGCATCCTCAAAGCTCCAGGTTATAATGCACACTCCCCTGAGCGGCTTTCTCTATCACCTGGCACTGCTTTTAAAAGTATAAAATACAGAGACAGCCTGTAACACTTACTTAACTTGAAAAATATTCTCCCTCACATCAGAGTGGAGAATGCAATGGAAAGTTAAAACTAGCATCCCAGAAATCATAGAGACAAATGTTATGTGCATTCTTTCATGTGTGTGTGTGTGTGTGTGTGTGTGTGTGTGTGTGTGTGTATGCATTCTTTCATATGTGGATCCTGGATTGTGTGTGTGTGTGTGTGTGTGTGTGTGTGTGTGTGTGTGTGTGTGTGTGTGTTAAGTTCATAAAACTAGGAAGGGGACACTAAGAGGGCAACAGATGTCTTAAAATTGTGATGTGAGTGGATAAGTGAGCAATAGAGTACATGTGGTTTAAAAGCAGAAGGAGACATAAAAGAAAAAGGCCAACAGGAGTGGTTGAGATAGAGAGGAATCAGGAGACGCTCACAAAAACAAAGTATCCATGAAAATGCTGCCATGAAATGAATTATTTTTATGCTAATTTAAAACTAAATTATAAAAATCTCTGGGAATCCCCCAGAATAGATGAAAATCTACAAAGAGTAACACTTGCAGTGGGGGTTAAAGGAAAAAGGTATCACACCTCAAAAGACATGGGTTAGACCTACTGTGGTTCTAATTTGATGGTAGGAAACTGGAGAAAAAGATCCATTTCCCCAGAGGACAGCACCTGTTTGACAGAAATCATTCAAGATGCTTGTTGGGAGAAAAGTAAATGTCATGGAACTCCCTCAGCACCATCTCCTCATCCTCGCTATGTTGACTGCATCACTAGTGTTACCAGGCACCTTGCTCTTGCTAAGCTACCGGGATGTGTGAGCATGTCAAGTATTTAGAACACAGTGTGATGGGTTCTTTTGTGTCTGCATTTTATAGCTGAGACAATTGAAGCTTTGTAACATTACTCAATAAGTCAAGAAGTCAAAGATTAGGACATAGAAGAAAGGCTGAATAACTATATCCTATGGTATTCCAGAGTTGAGCTTGACTGGTTGTTATTTGAATGCAGCAGTGCTATGAAATGATGGTTTTTAATTTTGTGATGGAAAACTTTCCAGTTATTTTACAAAGTACTTTAATATCTTACAATATTGTACATGTTTCTGTGGGGATGCAAACTGGAATGCTGTAGAATGCTAATGAAACTCTAGTACAAACTTAGAAACAAGAAACATAGAAGGTTGCATACAAAAGACAGTGATTTTCTTTTTTAGCCTGAGATAATCAGCTCACAGAGAGAAACACTAGGAGAAAAATAATGTGGTGCTTTGTATTCATTCGCTCCTCTGCTGCTGAAATAATACAAGTGATGCTGTTGTCTTTCTTCTCTTCACAATGAACGACCTAACTGCATTTGGTAATTGCATATGACTGAGAATAATTCAATCGAAAACTTTTTGCAAACACAGGCAACTTTGCTTGTGTATGGCTTCCTTATGACTTGCTGGGTCTTGACACTATTTTTCAGAGGAAGGCTATAAGTCCCTAAACTTTTGCTATGGAAATCCGTGAGGTCATAACTGCCACCCAAAACGCCAACAATCCACATTATCAGGGCCCAGTTGATGCTGTGCCTTGATGTCATCCCCTGGGCTTCTTTACTCCCCTATGAAGTACAAAAGATTTCTACATCATAAGTTTCTATTTTTATCTTAATTCCTGCACTGTCTGCAGTGCTTGAGAATCTTCAGTGAAATCTCATTTAAAAGCTCTCACTGATAATCTCAAAAATCTATAGAAAGTAAACGCAGTGGGTATCACATCTTTTTCTTTTTCTTTCTTTTTTTTTTTCTTTTTACTTGCAAACAAATCTGAGCAATTAAAAGTGGGTCCTTATATTTGAACAGCCGAAGCTTGGACTTAACAATATAAAACATTGTTTTAAGCTGACTGAACGCATGCCCAAGGACTTAGCAAGTCATACTCACTGTATCACACATGTGTAGGTAGGACCGAAAGGAAGGCAACCAATTAGAACAGGACTGTGTTGTTTCAAAGCCATTTTAATTTAAGTGTAAGAGACATTTCTAGGTTATAAAAAAGCAGGACAAAATTAGACCAGATATTTGTCCTCCAAAATACCAAATACATGACATACGAAAGAAAAAACAAAGTAAAAAAAAAAACAGTTTAAAAATAGCCAAAGAGATTATCTCCACTGTCATTATTAGCAGCAGCTGCCTGATAACACAATGTATAAAAATGGTTAAGCAGAAGAAAAAAAGCCACCCCAGCAGATGCAGAGAATATAATAGACTATGGTCTGGCACCTATCTGCTCTGGCCAAGAGCATGCAACCCTGGGAATTCAGACCGTTGCCCTCCAAAGTGTCAAGTGCACTAGTAAAAGCTAGTGAGCAAGCTTTTCTAGACGCTGTCAAACTACATTTCAGCCAGGCATATTTTGTTTCTAATTTAAATAAATTTAAAGTACACATAGCATAAATGTTTCCATCATAATACTTATAATGTTGAGATGTGCTTCTTATTGTTAGGCAACCATCATCACCAGCATGTGTCTGCAGAGCTCATTTCATCTTCCAAACCTGAAATCTGGTGTGTTAAGCAATTACTTAGCATTTGCTCTTCCCACCCAGTCTCTGGACACCATTCTACTGTTTGAAATTTTGATTAGGTTAATTTCTTCAAATGAGCAGTGGTAGTTATTTGTCTTTTTATGACCATCATATCTCATGAGGCATATCATTAAGACTTCGCTGTGGTATATCATGCGTCAGAAAATCTTGCATTTTTTTAGGCACAATGGTATTCCATTGCATGAACATACCACAGCCGATAACCAACTCATCTCTCCATGGAAACCTGAACCACTTTTACACTTTACTGAAAATAATATGGTTATCAGCATGAAATCAAATGTGTTTATATTATAGGATTTAATTCCTCTGGATGTACATCCAGAAAAATTGTTGAATTATATGACAATTCTATTTTGAGAAAATGTCATGCTAATTCCCTTAGTACTTCATTTTTATAGTCTCACCCAAAGTACAAATTTCTCCACATCCTCACCAGCACTATTTCCTGTTTCTATGATAGTGCCCATCATGATGGAAGTGACGTTATGTAGTTTCAATTTACAGTTACCTAATTATTAATAATGTTGATTCAAACAACATTGGCTATTTGTATAGCTCTTTAAGAGCGATATCTACCCACACCTTCTTAATTTTTTGGCTTTTCCATTTTTTTATTTAATTAATTTATTCAGATTACTTCTCAATTGTTTTCCCCTCACTTGTATCCTCCCATTCCTCCCTCCCTCCCTATTTCACCCTATTCCCCTCCCCTAGGTCTGTGACCAAAGGGGACCTCCTCCCCTACCATATGGTCATAGGCTATCAAGTCTAATCTTGGTAGGTTGCTTATCCTTTCTCTGGGTGCCAGCAGACTGCTCCACCAAAGGGAAGTGGTCTTTTTACTTTTGAATCAGGTTGTTGTTTTAGAACTTGTATATATATGTGTGTATTCCCATTAGTCATTTATTAAGCATCCAACTTCCAAATATTTTCATACATTCTGCAAAGAGCTCTTCCACAGGAATGATGTCCTCCAATTTCCATTTCTATGATGTCCAGTTTATTTGTTTGTTTCTTCTGTCAAGGTGTACTTATCAACCCATGCCATGAGGACATGCTGTATGTTTTTTATGAGTTTTTATAGTCTATGCTCTTATTATTTAAATATTTGATCTACTCTCAATTTTCTTGAATTCAATTTTATTAAATTTTGTACAGATGTAGCATTGCTCTTTTACTGGCAGATATCTGGATTTAACAGCACCACCCTACACTAAAGAGTTTTGATAAACTTGTGAAAAATCATTAACTATGTATTTGAATGTTTATCTTAATATTCATGATGATATTCCATTGTCTTGATTACTGTAGCTTTGAAGCAATTTAAAATGATTGGGTAATTCCTACTGTTTTCCTTTTCTAGGCTATATTGATTTACTAGAGTATCATAAGTTTTGCTATGCTGGCTTTTCATTCTCACTCATCACGAAGTCTTTTCCAAATGTCATTATGATTTCTCACTGACTAATTTACTACTTAATAGTGAATTTATATTTTTACAAATCTTTGAATTTTCTTGCCATTTGGGGTTTCTATCTTAATTTAATCTAATTGTGATCATACAAGATATTTGATGGAATATACTATCTTCTTAAGTGCATAAAGATGATTTATTGTTGAGGATCATTATTTATCATAGAGAAAATCCCATGATCATTTAAGTGAGAAGAAGATTTATAGGGTAAAGTATTCTGTGTGTCACCATTTAATCTAGCTTTATTAGTATAGTAAATCCTTTGTTTATCTTATATTCAAGTGGTTTTTTCTATTATTAAGAATGAGATATCACAGAATACAACTTCCTGATCAGCACACCAACAGCTGAGGCCCTAAATTCAATAATTAATAAATGGGACCTCTTGAAACTGAAAGGCTTCTGTAAGACAAAAAATACTGCCAATAGAATGAAACAGCAGTCTGGAGATTGGGAAAAGATCTTCATCAATCCTATAACTGATGAAGGGCTAATATCCAAAATATTTAAAGAACTCAACAGTTAAACACCAACAAACCAAATAACTCAATTAAAAAAATGGGGCATAGAGCTAAACAGAGGATTCTCAACAGAGGAATCTTGAATGGCTAAGAAGCACTTAAAGAAATGCTCAGTGAAGGAGTGCTCCTCTCTCCCCACACCCTCGCCAGCATGTGGTGTCACTTGAATTTTTGATCTTAGCCATTCTGATGGGTGTAAGATGGAATCTCAGAGTCATTTTGATTTGCATTTCTCTGGTGACTAATGACATTGAGCATTTCTTTAAGTGTTTCTCAGCCATTTGATATTTCTCTGTTGAGAATTCTCTGTTTAGTTCTGAACCCCATTTCTTAATTGGGTTATTAGGTTTTGTGGTGTTTAATTTCTTGAGTTCTTTATATATTTTGGATATTAGACCTTTGTCAGATGAAGGGTTGGTGAAGATCTTTTCCCAGTCTGTGGGCTGTCACTTTGTTCTCTTGACAGTTTCTCCTGCCTTACAGAAGCTTCTCAGCCTCATGAGGTCCCATTTGTTAAGTGTTGACCGTAAAGCCTGGCCTGTTGGTGTTCTGTTCAGGAAGTTGTCTCCTATGTCAATGTGTTCCAGGCTCTTCCCCACTTTTTCTTCTAACCGATTTAATATCTCTGGTTTTATGTTGAGGTCTTTAACCCACTTGGACTTGAGTTTTGTGCATAGTGACAAATATGGGTCTAATTGCATTTTTCTGCATGTAGACATCCAGTTAGACCAGCACCATTTGTTGAAGATGCTATCATTTTTCCATTTAATAGATTTGACTTCTTTGTCAAAAATCAAGTGATCATATGTGTATGGATTCATTTCTGGATCTTCAATTAGATTCCATTGATCCACCAGCCTATTGCTGTACCAGTACCATGCTGTTTTAATTACTGTTGCTCTAATAGTACAGCTTGAGATCGGGTATGGAGATCCCTCCAGAGGATCTTTTATTGTATACGATTGTTTTTGCAATTATGGGCTTTTTGTTTCTTGATATGAAGTTGAGAATTGATCTTTCAATGTCTTCAAAATATTTTGTACATATTTTGATAGGGATTGCATTGAACCTGTAAATTGCTTTTGGTAAGATGGCCGTTTTTACTATGTTAATTCTCCTGATCCACGAACAAGGGAGATCCTTCCATCTTCTGGTGGCGTCTTCAACCTCTTTCTTCAGAGATTTAAAGTTTTTTTTTTCAAACAGGTCCCTCACTTGCTTGGTTAGAGTTACTCCTAGATATTTTATATTGCTTGTGGCTATTGTAAAGGGTGTAGTTTTCCTAATTTCTTCCTCTGCGTGTTTGTCATTTGTATATAGGAAAGGTACTGACTTTTTAAAGTTAATTTTGTATCCAGCCAATTTGTTGAAGGTGTTTATCAACTGCAGGAGTTCTCTGGTGGAATTTTGGACAAATGGATTGAACTAGAAATGATCATAATGAGTGAGTTCACCCAGAAGCAGAAAGAGTCAAATGGTATATACTCACTTATATCTGGACAATAGCCCAAGAGGCATGTCCCATGAAAGTCTTCATTTACCAGGAAAGTGGGTCAGAGGAGAGGACATCTTATTGGGACTTTAGGTGAGAGAAGTATGGGAGAATGGGGAAAGAGAAGGATCCAGAGGGTCCTAGAAACATACAAGGAGAACATTATGACAGGCAGATCTGGGCCCAGGGGTCCTTCCCAAACTGTGGCACCAGCCAAGGACAATACGTGCAGTAAACTTTGAACCCCTACCCAGATCTAGCCAATGGACAGGACATTATCCACAGTTGAGTGGAGAGTGGGGTCTGACTTTCACACGTACTCTGGTGCCTCATATTTGACCACGTCCCCTGAGTGGGGAGACCTGGTGGCACTCAGAGGAAGGATAGCAGGCTACCAAGAAGAGACTTGATACCCTATGAGCATATACAGGGGGAGGAGGTCCCCCTCAGTCACAGTCAGAGGGGAGGGGAGTAGGGGGAAAGCAGGAGGGAGGGAGGAATGGGAAGATACAAGGGATGGGTTAATAATTAAGATGTAATATGAGTAAATTAATAAAATATTAAAAAAGAAATGTTCAATATCCTTAGAAAATGCAAATTAAAATAACTCTGAAATTTCATCTTATATGTCTCAGAATAGCTAAGATCAAAATCACAAGTGACAACACATGCTGGTAAGGATGTGGAAAAAGGGGAACACTCCTCCATTGCTGGTGTGAGTGCAAACTTGTGCAACACCTGTGGAAATATATCTAGCGTTTTCTCAGAAAACTGGGAATGGTGATATCTCAAGACCCTGCATACCACTCCTGGCCATATACCTGAAAGATACTCCACCATACCACAAGGGCATTTGCTCCACTATGTTCATAGCAGCCTTATTTGTAATATTATAATCTGGAAATAACCTAGATATCCCTCAACCGAAGAATGGATAAAGACACTGTGTTTTATTTACACAATGGAATACTACTTTGCTATTAAAAACAAATCATGAAATTTTAAGGCAAATAGATGGAACTAGAAAAGATTTTCTTGAATGAGGGATCCCATATTCAGAAAGACACACATGGTATATACTCACTTATAAGCAGATTTTAGCCATGTAGTATAAAATAAACATATTAAAAGGCACATACCCAAAGAATATAAATAACAAGGAGGACCCAAGGGATGATGCTAAAATCTCACTTAGAAGGGGAAATAAAATAGATAGAGGTAGTGGATGAAAAGCAGGAAAAAGGTAGGAGAGGGAGAGTGGACAGAAATAGGGTAGAGATCAGACCTGGGGAGAGCAGGAGTTGCAGGGAGGAAAGAAGGCCTGAAGAGAAAAGAGAAACTGGGTTGGTGCATCTCTGTGACAAGCTGGAGACTTAAGTCAGAATAGACCTCTGGGAGGATATGAGGGGTGTCTTACTGAGGCTCCTACTAGTAGGGACCATGAAGATTAAACCCTCTAACTAAACAAGTCTCCTATTAGAGGGAGAACATCAACCCACCCACAAAAACTTTGACCCAAAACTTACCCTGCCTACAAGACATGCAGAGATTAAGGGAATGTCCAACCAAATCTTGGCCCAATCCAAGATCCACTCACATGGAAGAGAGCCAGCTCCTGACACTATTAATGCTACTCCACTATGCCTGCAGATAGTAGCCTATCCCTATTTGTGTTTTCCTCTGAGAGACTTTACTCAGCATCACTTCACAACAGATGCTCAGACTCACAGCTAAACATTGGGCAAAGCATTTGGAGTCTAGTGGAAAAGTGGGCAAAGGATTAAAGGGCCTGGAGGTGACAAGAGCTCCACAAGCAGACTAACAGCCCCAACTAATTAGGGCTCAGAGGTGCCTTTGGAGTTTGAAGTACCAAGCAAGGTCCATTCACGGACTGTGCCTATGTCCTCTACATAGATAGCCTATGGGCAGCTTAGGCTTCATGTGGGTCCACTAGTAAGGGGAGCAAGGGTTGGCCCTGGCTTGGACTCTGTTGCCTGGTTTTTGATCACATCCCCTTGATGGGACTATCTTGGCAGGCCAAGGGGAAGAGGACAAATTCAGTCCTTATGAAACTTGATGAGCTCAGGTGTCTGTAGGGATTCTTCCCTTTTCTGAGGAATTTGGGAGGGGAAAGGGAAGAGAGGGTGAGGCTGAGAGGAGAGGAGGGAGTAGGCTATGACATTGATATAAAGGGAATAAATTAATTAATTAATAAAAAGGAGAGAGAATGAGGTATCAGGCCAGACCTGATGATACAGGCCTGTCACCTCATATATTTAGGAGGCTGAGGCAGCAGCATCTGTGTTTAAGACTTCTTTGACAAAAGACACAATTCAATGCCTGCGTAAGCAACTTTGTGACATTCTTTCTCAAAATAAAAGTAAACTATGGCTCAGTTACAATTCAGTGGTAGAGTGATTACCTAACATGTGTGCAGGACTGTAGGTTCAGTTCCTAACACCTAAATCTCACCATAAGAAATAGTGAGGTGTCAACACTTGCTCTTAGGAGTGTCTATTTCTTCTTTCATTCCTATTATTTTGTTCTTATCCTTCTGCATGGTCTGCTATTAAGTATTCCTACTCACTAAGTATTTTCATTGTATTAAAACATTCATTAATCTATAATTTTAGCCTGTATCTCTTGAGACATTGTTTTAAATTTAGAGTCCATCTATCATCTAAGAGTGTATCTCAGAGGTAGAATACTCACCTCATATATGTTCTGTCCTGCATGGCATTATTTTATAAGTATATTGTATATAATGTTAGTATCTATGTTGTTTGATGTTGATAAAGTTACTGTGATTATCTTGTTATTTTTCTACATCTTGCCTTTTTCCATATTTTCAACTTCTCGTCTTTCTTTTTTATATTAAATTTGTTTTAGACAACCACACATGTACAGTGCAATGACATATATAATGCACTGATTACTGACTCTCACTTTCTCTTATTTCCATCCCACTCCAATGCCTGCTCCTTTTCCACATTATATCGTTTTTTTGTTTTGTTTTATGACTATGTGAGTTTACCCTGGGCCATCATTGTGGCAGCGTTTCTGAGATTATTCAATGGAGCATGTGAAATTCATTGAAAGGTACATAACTGAAGATGGTGTCTGCATTTCCCCCAGAATCCATCAGTGACTCATAGTGTAGTATGGGGGTGGGGGTGGGGGTTGGACTGTATGTACCCCTCCCGAATCCATGACTGATTTAATAAGCACAATCTTGTACAGACCTATCACAAACAGCCCCTGCTGTATAGCCATGTTTAGTTGGCTGCGCTATGCCCGCAGTAGCGTTCACATCTCCCTGTCTCCCGGCTCATGCATCCCTGATGCCTTCTCTTCTGTGCTGACCTGTGAGCCTCAAAGGTGATGGTATGAATGTTTTGTTCGAGGCTTGACTGCCACTGGTTTGTAGTGTCCTAAGTGGTCATGATTGTCTACATTCACCACATTTCCTTTCCTGTGAGTGTAAACATCAGTACTTAGAAGGCAACGGGGCGCTGTGTGAATCTAAACATTTAGTTCCTCGGTAGAGACTATCTCCTCAGCCATGGCTTTTTAAGCAAGTTTATAGTTCCAAGCATCAGCTCCTTTTCTCAAATATTCATCAAAATGATATCAGAGAGTGCTAGGTTGCCCCCTTGACAGTAGGGCCACTATTGTACCAGAGAGCACATCTGTCCTGAAAGTTTGGTCTTACACTAAATAGTTTCTCAACTGGGTAGAACTTGATATCTTTTCTGCACAGAAGGATGCATTGCGTCTCTGGCACTCTAAAGCTAGTCACCACAATGGGAACATCAATATAAGTTCCAACTTGGTTTTACTGCATCTTGCTGTACCCAAGGTGTGCACTATCCTCAGCAAAAGCATCTTATCCACTAGTTCTAATGGGTAGCTAAGACGAATGGTTCAAGCCTCTGTTGTTTCGGGAAATTCTAGTGGCGCCTCTGTGAGAAGCAACTCATGAGGAGGCATTGCATAACTGGCTTGGAACTTCTGTGTAACAGGATCTGGTCTTTAAGTTCAGCATTATTCAGGCACGAAGAAGATTATCACACTTTATTTCAGCAATGCAACAATAACATAAATGTCTGTATTTTTATTATCTTTTTGTAACTATTTCTATAACATATCTTTCACTTCTTACAACATAACCTTTCTCTTCTGGGTATCTGAACTTAACATAAATCTCTTCTGCATAGTATCTTTCTTAAAAGCTATATTAATCTCAGTGTTTTGGCTAAAGAGTTAATTCACTTATAATTAAAGCAACTAGTGATAAGGAGCGCCTTAACTTCTGTCATTTTTCTTTGTTTTCTGTAGTGCTTAGGGGTTTGTACCTTTCATTTTCTATAAGGTTGTCTTTTAAGTTAAGCTAAATTCTTATAGCACTGCATTTTCTCTTCCTACTTCACTTCATAGATATTCCAGATCCATTGCATTTATGATTATCTTTATGGTTATATTTAACAATTTGGAGGTGTACCATTCCAGTTTCAATTTATGTCAGGTTAACTTGAATAATATGCTCAAACAATATTTTTCAGATCTGTTCAAAACCCTTTCACTGACTGGCATAATGTTATTTCAGGGTTGTATTTGAAAATGTAAAGTCATAATTTTAATTCACTAGTTATTTAAGTTATGTAGAAAACTAATTGTAGAGCTATGAATCAAAATTATAATAAAGCTAGCTTCTCAGTTGCCAATACATTTATCTTTCTGAGAACTGTATTTTTTGTATTGCTTCAAGAAGCACCTAATACAATTAGAAAAGTCTTATTTATAGTGCTATCATAATACAAATACACAGAAATAATTAAAAAATCAAAACTACAAACTATAATTTTAAGAACTTGTAAGAAAGCCTATAAAATTAGAGAGAGAAAAATCATGATCATATTTGCCATTCCTACAGACATTGACAAAATATAAATACTGAAAAATCCATAATATTGAAACTAATCTTAAAAAGAGAAAAATAAAATAAATTAGAGAATTTACATTACCTGATTTCAAAAGTATCATAAAATTAAAGTAATAAAAACAATGTGAAAATAAAAATTCCGTATCAATTCCAGGTACATATGTTTCCTTTTTTGACAAATGTTCAGAAAATACAGAGATAGAAAATAAACTGTGAATGAAGGACTTCAGGGACGCTGAGGGCAATGACTGCTCCAGAATTTCTTTCTATAGAAGGAGACAAAATATTTAAAAATCAAAAGACATGGTGGTAAGTAGGATATGCATTATTGTGTTTCATATTTCAAAGATAATTTCAGGATATGGGAATAGGTATTATTGTGTTCTGAATTTGAAAAACAAATTTCAGGATAGGTGACTAACTTACTAAAGATATAAAAATAATGGAAGCGGCACACAACTTTTGCAGGCTGATGCCAGATAAAATCCTGTCATGGAAAGGGAAGGTATGAACAAAATACTACTCCTTATTAAGGAGCTACTGAAACTCGATAACTTCTGTGAAAGAGAGACTCAGTTTTCTTCAAAGGTGTGGCCCCTGGCAGCTGGACCATGCTCCATTGGATAGCCACAGGCTCAGGAGAAAATGGGTAGCACAACCTGGATGGGCTTATGAAGAAAGTGAAAACAAAAAGTTGGCTCAGTAGAGAAAGAGGGTGGATCTTGGAGGATTTGAAGAAAATGAGAATAAAATCAAATTACAATGGATAATACTCTCAAATGAATTAATAACAACAGATTCACATCAAGTGACACTATATGGGCACAACATGTATACATATGGACATACATATATACAAACACAAACACTTATTGAACAAAGTAGCCCTGAGTTTGAAGGAGAACGGGCAGAGGTCTATGGGAGCATTTAAAGAGAGGAAAGGGAATAGAGAAATGTAATTAAGTTACAATCTCAAGAATAAACAACAACAACAAATGTAAGAAGAAGGAATAGCATGTTTGTTTAGTTATGATATTATCAAATATATAGAATATAAGTATATTTATAGCCCAAAGGAATACCTGTATATGTGGGCTATGGAATGTATCTGTTAAAAGATAATAAATATATTGTTAAAAACATATATATGTATAGATAGATAGATAGAGAGAGAGAGAGAGAGAGAGAGACTATAGAACAATTTGATATAAGTGTCTATTTGTAAGTCTACACAGAAATTACAGTGGACCCTTACACTACCTTCCTCGTGCCTCTCCTCGTGAAGTCAGGGATGCTCATCGTGCTCTGTGGTGCCTCATTTCCACACACTTCTGCGTTTCTTTTTGTCCTCTCATTTTTTAATATCTACTTTTCTTCTTCCCTAAACAAAACAAGCTAATTTCACCTAAATATTTAAAAATAATTCTTAATTTGTTTTCCCTCAACTTAAGGTAGATGTATCATCGCGAAGAGCCCCTCCGTCAGGATAAACCACCCCATCTGCTCATGTGAGAAGAGGCTGAGGGAGAGGAAGCCGAGCAGGTAGGTTTTTATATTTAGCAGGAGAGTTCAGCAGCAACTTGATGTTCTATTTTGAAAGGTAAAGGACTTTGAAGGGAAGAAAAGCTTTGCTCCCTATAGATGAGCAAATGGAAGTTCACTTGTTCCCTTTTGAAGACAATAGGAAAGGGCGGAAGTAGATACCCTATGAGCATATACAGGGGGAGGAAATCCCCCTCAGGAACAGTCATAAGGGAGGGGAATAAGGGGAAAATGGGAGGGAGGAAGAATGGGAGGATACAAGGGATGGGATAACCATTGAGATGTAACAAGAATAAATTAATAAAAAATTAAAAAAACAAACTAACAAAATAAACAAAACATTAAAAAAAAAGAAATTGACGCATATCTCAGTGCCATTGAACAGCACCTCAGAGGGACCGCACGCCACTTCTTCCCTAGAGATGGAGCCTCCGGGATGTGACATCCCCTACCATCCACCTAAGCAAGGCGTCTTGGCCATAATAGTTGCCTGGGCACTGAACCAGGGCTTACACATGCTACGCAACACTGAGCCACATTGCCATTTCTATGTTTTTACATTTTTAAATTTTTTTTTGAGACAGGGTATTACTGAGAATAACAGATTCACCTCAAACTTGGGGCACTCCTGATCTAGTTTCCCAAGTGCCTGAGATTCTGGCACATTCCACCATAACCTGCTTTGGGTTTTGAGTTTGTTGCTCTGTTCTTGTCCTTGCTGTTTCTGACATGAGAATCCTTGCCTGCTCTTGGACCGCTTCCCCCCTTAGTGGGGCTGCCTTGCCTGGTCCCAGCGGGAGAGGATGAGCCCAGTCCTGCTGAGAGTTGGTGGACTGGGGTGGCCTCATACTGGGGCTGGTCTTCTCTTTTCTAAGAAGAAGGGGAAAGAAGGGGGAAGGCAAGACCAGGAGGAGAGGTGGGAGGGGAGGGAGCTGCAGTGGAATGTAAAGGGAATAAATAAACTTAATAAAAATGCACTACATTCCCCTAGTAGTCATCCTTACTTCTTTGTGTGCAGGAGGAGGACATTTTAGGTTTTCATACGTGTGTGTCTGCCATTTCGTTCCCCATGTAGAAAGCTAGGAATGAGAATTTTAGCCTTCTCCATCCAGAAAATGCTGTTTACTTTGATGATCAAAAAAAAAACTTTTTGGCATATGATCACCACATAGATTTGTTTTTGTTTTTTTTTTTTAATCTGCATTTCTGTGTAATTTTACAGATATTTCTCCCTACCAGTCCTTTGATGCCTAGCCTCAAATGTAACACGAAGAAAAATAAAAGTGTGTGTGTGTGTGTGTGTGTGTATGTGTGTGTGTCTGTGTGTGTATCTGTGTGTGTGTGTCACGCTCACACTACCATATTTGGCACGTTTTATTGTAGCAAATTAACATAAACCCAAAAAGTACAACATGAAGGAGAAATTTCCTTGAGAATGCATCTGCTTCAGTGCATTCTACTTATGAAGATAATTTCGGTGGCTTATGTACAACCTGTACCTTCATAGCTTTCAAAGGTCATGGTCCAGCAGCCGTGGTATCCATGAAGTCCCCATTCCTTTTCCCATGTCTTCCCGTGCAGGGAGGTAAGGCATCTCACTGGGTGATCTTTAGTAAGGGCCTACTAAGGAGGGCTGACACCTCACTGCACAATCTCCTTCTAAAGGTCTCTAGCACCATCCCTTAGGGATGTAGGATTTAAACTGTGGCTCTGGCACGGCATGCATTCTGCCACAGCACCATCTTTGCACTCCCAGTATGTAGCAGAGTGTTTTATATGTGACATAAGTTTTATAAAGGACAAAAGTGAGAGGGAATACACAGGAAACAGACATGGGGAGAGCAAGGTAACAAAACCATGAGTTTTTGAAAACTCTGCTTCGAGGAGCAGGTTTCCACGGGACCCCCATACTGTTCTCTCCCCAAGATTTTTGTCAGCATAGTCAAGTTGGCTAAGGGGACAAGGCTTTTGTTATACCCATTATTGCTTGCCTGGCCTTGAACCTGGATTTAAATCTTGGTTTTGACAGAAGGATCTATCTGCAGTTGGCTTTTTAAAGTACTGTAGCTGGCCTTGTTGCAGAGCACCCGAATATCAAGAAAAAGGCTATAAGCTCCCCACAAAGCTCATTATTGAAAAAAATGCAGTGTAATGCAGATAAACCAGATGAACCTGGGCTAGTTAAGGAGTTGGTGCTGAAGCCAGTAAGTCAGTCCTCTGGCCTCCCATCCACCTTGGGTTGCTCAAGGAGCTGATGGTGTCTGGATGTCCTTCCTAAGCCCAACCAAGAGCCTGTACAATGAGAAAGATCAGAGCAGCATTTTGCTGTGACCCGGAAGTGATTTATTTTTACTCTAGAAAGCACTTTTGGATTAATATTCAGTCAATGGCTGTAAATTACCTAAAGAAAAAGGTTTTTTTTTTTAATTTAAGAAGGTAACAAATATATAAGTGGCCACAAAGCTGTGCCATGGAAAGTAGGGCTTAGAGGGATCTATCCATCCATCTCTCACATCCTCGGCGACTAATGGATTGTTCCCTGGAGCAAGTTTCCAATTATTTTAACCAGGCTACTTTTAAATGGCTCAGGTGGAGAGGGTTTTTACAGCTTCCATCCGGGGAGAGTGTTCTGCGGTCTGATACACATCGCTGTTTTTCACTGGTTGGTTTGGTACGAAAATTTCCTTTTTAAATTTATTTGTTATCTTCCACCTAGAATCTTTTATGTTGGGAAGAATTAGGTTACCACATGCTGGTTTTGTAACTTGTGCTTTCATTGTGAACTTAGTTCTCAAAGGGTTCTGATTGGACTTCTAGTAATGCAAGGCTGTGGCATCAATTCAGTCCCAACCCAAGATCCCTTGGTGAATTTCCTGTGAGAGGAACGTCGGGCAGCCACCAGGACAGACTCTGAAGAACTCTTGGAGGCTTACTTCAGCCTGGTCCCTCTGGGTACACACTAGCCCCTCTCCTCGAGTCTCATAACTTTAAAACCTGAAAATATACAGAACCAAAAAAAAACAGGCAACAACAATATTGAATTGTAATTCTGTTACTTGGGCCTTTGGCTAGGTTTTATGTGTCTACTCAGGAATCCAAATATCATGGAGAGAATCAGGACTCCTAGTCTCTGTATCTTAAATTTTTGTATCTTATGAAGCTGAGTTCTGTGCCTGACAGGGAGCAGGCATTAAAAAAATCCTCAAGTGAAAGAATGTGATTATCTGAGCATTTTCAAGTTTGCTATGATCATATCCAGAGATATATAAAAGTATAGTTGAACTCTGTCACCTTAATAAAATAGTCAGCATGTTGCTGTCTTCATAATTAATTAAGTGAATATATCTTCTAATTAAATTTGCATTTATACCACAGTCTCACCACTGAGTTGTCACAGTGTAATAGAAAGTGCATGGCTTTATATTCAAACAGTCTTTGCTTTGACTTCTTACCGCTTGTTATCAGCTTAAAGTTGGGTAGGTCATCTAGAGTTTCTGTTTCCTTATCTCTGAAATGAGCAAAGCAATAATTATCCCATGACCTTGTCTTGCAGGTTAAATGGGATCATTTATTTGAGGGGACTTAGTCTGGTGATTGGTCTGTACTTTTTAAGTTGAATCAATTAAGATGCTCCAAGGCTTGGAAGACAAAGTCAAACTAAAAGTGGATTAAATAATAAGGAAAATATATTTTGTGATGTAAGAGGTCTGTGTGAGGTCAGCTTTAGAGTTGGTGGATGTAATGGTTCAAACATCCCCCTGTACTGTCACTTTTCTACTCGGCTATGCTATCCAGTATGAAATGACAGCTTCTCTGCAAAGAGCTGGAACTTAGCTGCTGTATGTGTGGCTGACAGGAATAGTCATCCATAGCAAATAAAATCAATATCTCATCTTGGGCATCTCTTTCTTTGGAAGATAGTTTCCCAAGAAACTATTGATATATATGATCATTGGTCACATATCATTCTCCAGCACCAAGGAATTGTTCAAGGATTCATCCCTTGGAAGGAAGCAGAGCCTTCTTGCAGGAAGACCTGAGAAAACGCCAATGAAAGGGTAAATGGGTCATCATTTTAAAGCATCCCCTTTTCCTTGTCACGGGTGTCCTAAGAGTTCTGGGTATCATCAAGTGATGATGTTTGTACCTGAGGAAACAACTAAAGTCTTGTCCCTATCCTCACTAGTGTTTGTTTTTTCTGTAATCTTAGCAGGTATATTTGCATGTTTAGCTTTATTAATTGATTTTTCCTAGTTTTTGCACTTGTCATAATGTAATCTCTCAGCTAGTGAATGGACATCATCTTTAAGGTTCCTGCTCTTTTTATCTTGGCAAGAAAGGACGTGAAATTGGCAGTTGTTGAAGACAAGGAGAAATAAAATTTCTCATATAATATAGTTGCTTGAGATATGAGGTCATACAAGTACTCTGAAAAACAATCTGGAAGTTTGTACATAGTTACCATTATCCAATCCTTCTTTTAGATATTTATTTAAGAGAAAATGATGTATGTTTATGCCAATAATGCAAAAAGTGTATTCATAGAAGCTTTGTAAATGTAAAAGATTGAAAGTGGAAGCAAACCACATGTCTATCAACGAGTACAAGTCTAGACAAATTGCAATATGTAGCTATATGATTAAATATTATTTATCAATGGAAAAAAAGTACGTTCAATCACATGGACAAATCTCAAAATAGTTTTTGAGAGGTCATGAAAATATAAAATATAAATTCATTAATATAAATATGTAAAAATATCAACTTGTAGTTATGAAAAACAGATGAGTATTCCCGGCATTAAGAATCAAAGTGGGAAAAGTAGAAAGAATCACCAAGGACACGAAAGTTTAGGAGTGATGGGTATGAGCATATCTTGATTGTTGTGATTATTTAGCAGTTGTAAACATATGCTCAATGCATATCAATTGTAACCCTTTAACTATATACAGCTTATTACATGTCAGTTACACAGCCAAAGGTTTTTGGTTTTTATTTTTTTATTTTTTTTAAGATGGTAGAAGTCATAACCCAGTTGGTGTAATCTTCTGAAGCATAGAGGCACAACCAAATGATTAAGTTAAGTGGACCAGGAACAATCACCATGTAAATGCATTTGTAGGTCAATGACTAACAGAAGTCTAGTGAATTATTTTAACCTACATGAGCACTTTAAAGTAAAAGAGGCTTTAGAGCTAGGATGTGGGTCTCAATTAGAACCTTAAGCAAAGTAGGGCGTGTCTGAACTCCCAGTTCCCACCTTGCTTAATTGGGGTGAGCTCTGCCTTTGCTGTGGAGCAAGAGTCTGCCTGTGCTTCCCCCTGTCCCCATTTTATGTGATCCTGTGCTCTTGATTTACTAATGCCCCCTCCACCCCCTTTGCAATTCAATGGCTTTGTTCTGCTTCTCAAGCACCTCCATAGCTTTAATTACACCCCTCACCCGTGATGTCCTCCTTGGTCACATTTGCTCAATTAGTTTCTTAATTTTAGACCAGGGATAGTACAGCTTTGTTGTCTCACTTTTTTTCTTTAAGAATTCTACTGCATGAGCCTGATAAATGTTTAATGTAAATACAGCCAACAGAAAGGAATACCCCTGTTCTAGCTCTTTTATAATCAATCATGCAATCTGTTTTGTAGGACATGAAACTTCAAAGTAGGTATAACCAAAGAGAAACAGAACTTTTGGGGTGGCCTAGATCAAAACGTAGGACTGAGAAAAACTTCAGATTTTAACTGTAGGAACATATAGTCTGCATGGAGCTGCCTACTTTGTGTTCAAAATTGCAAAGCCTGTCTGTCTGTTTGCAGACACAGGAATTCTCCTCCAGACACTGTCCACATCCTGTGCAAATAACCCTCAACCTTTGTTTCCCCAGTAATAGATTGCAATACAGAGAAAAAAAAAGTCAAGATTTTGGGGAGACATAAAGGCAAATTATTTAGAAATCAGAAATGGTGATGAGTGAGTCTAACACACACGTGACATCGAATCCAAGCTCTGGTACGTTTTTGTGTTCTAGGCTCCATTTCTTCCTTTTAAAAAGTCTTGGGATCAGAGCTGGGGAGACAGCTCAGTAGGAGCAGTTCTACCCTAGCACGCATAAAGCCCTTGACTTGATTTCCAAATAAATCAGGTGTGGTGCTCCACAACTGCAGCCTCAGCCTTTGGAAGGCAGAGGCAGGGGGATCAGAAGGTGAAGGCTTTTGTTCGTTATGCGGCAAGTTCAAGCCCAGCCCATTGGGAATGAGAATATTCTATGAGGTCAGGTGTGGCCTGAGTCTTTATTTACTTTTCATTCACTCTACAGCGTGTGTCTAGACTCCTACCTTGCTTGATTGGAGTGAGCACTGCCTTTTCCGTGGAGCAAGATCCTGCTTAGGAGAAAAATGCCAAGGTGACATGGCTCAATGAAGAATAGGTAATACAGGGTGGCGTGGGGTGGGGTGAGGTAAAGAAAATTCTTAGTGTGAGAATCCGTGTCAGGATGACCTTTGAACCCTTGGTAACAAGATGGATAAGCAGCAGCTGAAGCTTATTTGGACAAGGAGCATGAGAATGATGCTTAAAGGGACCACAACAAAGCCTGAAGGAGGTTATTGACTGGTCCAACCTGCTACCCGGATGGGCCTCCTGTGAAACATGGCTCCTTAATCAACCATCTCTGGTAGATTACACAAGGAAGGCATACACTCAAAATTCAAACAGAAAATTGTTTCCTCTGGGCTGGCAAGGGACAAAATTAAAAAAAAAAAAAAAAAGCCCTGTAAATCTGGACTCCCAGATGTGGTTCTCAGCTGGTCTGAGTCCCTGAATGAATTACGTGCAGGCAGAGAAATTAATGCTACACACATGGAGGCCTAACTTAAAAGGAAGAATTGCATCGGAGTAGTCTCTGCCAGACATTAAGGAACTCTGGGAAGCAGCCAGAGTCCACATTGATACGGTGTGCTCTGAAGGACTCCCAGTGACATTATGGCCAAGTGCAGAAATAATGCATAATAAATGAGCAAGGGCACAAATTGAAAGGAGAGAGAGAGAATGGCACTAAAAGGAAGCCTGAGTCGCCTGCCTTTAGCACTTGGGTGGAACAAGGTGGGAGTTAACTCTCCCTTTCCTGCCGGTCGGAAATACTGCCGTGTTCTGGGTGAATTTAGTGTGCCTTACACCAGTTAGAGCCTGTAGTGGAATGATTTAAGGTGACCCCTCTTTCCTCTCGGCCTCATGCTAATTGACTTAAGAGTGAGTTATAGTCCTCAGAGAATAGCAGCCACACATTGGGGATATTTTTTAATATCAATTTCTGCAAGAGCTTTTATACAAGGAGATTGTTATAACAATTATTCCCTATACCCTTGCTCTCAGATAGATATTGATTTTTTCCCCTGCCCATTAGATGGGGAAGGAATAAATGGGTATATGCAAATGCAAAACGAGACGACAGCCACATAGGTCTTTGTGTAGTGATACAGAGCCATTGGACGAGTTGTGACTTCTGAACCTTCTTTGGAAAGTTCCGTAGATTTGGAAAGCTAGGAAGCAAGAACGAATGGTTCTCTTGACTGTAGTCTCTGGGTGAACATAAGAGTAGTAGCCTCAAACGTAAGAAACACCAACAACTGGTTTCTTCGTTGGTACAGTTTTGCCATTGACGTTTGCTTGGGGTTTGCTACTGCTCTGCATTGATGTCTAGAATAAAACATATGAGGTTTTTTAAAGGCATCTAAGAGGAATGACGGCCACAGTGCACGATGCAGAGGAGTGGGTGGGCACCTGGCTACACGTGCTGGAAACCACCAATCCTTGAGACCCACATTCTCTCGGGTATTATGCAATAAAAAATTGAATAGTAGGAATTTGTAAGCGATAGTAAATGATGTGTGCAAATGCAAATAAAATTTCCAAAGTCTATAAACATAACTTAAAAGTCAGTTTAATTAAACATGTTTCCCCTCGTGATGAATTGTGTTTGAATTAAATTTATTTCCTTTTTTTCTTCTTTCTTCTTCCTGTATGTTTCTTTGTTCATCTTAGTCAGGGTTTCTATTGCTGTGTAAAACACCATGACTAAAAGCAACACGGGGAGGAAATTGTTTGGCTTAAATTTCCACATTACAGTCTACCATTAAAGGAAGTCCGGACAGGAACAGAAGCTGTAGCTATGGCGAAGTGCTGCTTAGTGCCTCCCTCCTCATGGTTTGCACAGCCTCCTTTATATACCTCAGAATCATCTGTGCAGAGATGGCACTGCTGTTGAACAGACCAACTCCTATCAATCATTAATTAAGAAAACTCATCACAGAATTGCCAGGCCAATCTCATTAAAGAGTTTTCCCACTTGAGATTCTGCCTCCCCACGTAGGTCGACATTTTTGGCAACTTGTCAAAGTCTACAATACACTTTTTCCCACTGCTTCTTTCAGTTTCAAGACAGGATCTCATGCAGCTGTTTTGGGAGGTTGTTAAGTAGTTGAGGATGACCTTGAACTCCAGACCTTTCTATCACTATCTCCTGAGTGCTGGGGTTACATGTATACAGCACCCGCCTCCATTAAATGAAGTGATGATTTAATCTCCTAGGGCTTTGTGTATCCTAGGAAATGTTCAACCAACTAAGCTGCATTCCAAACCTAGGTTTATTCTCTTGAGTGAGAATTGAAAGGTAAAACACATTACCTGAGTGATACTGCTGCTCCAAGTTTACTGAGAGACCGCAAAACCAGTTACATGTCAACAAAATAAAGCAACATGAACAATTTGAGCAACAGAACTCTAGACTCTTGTGAACAGAGATTGTTCCAAACTACAGAAGAAAGCCAGGACATGCTCTCCCAATGTATGTGTCCCTAATGCTCAATTTAGAGTTGAATTAAAATCAATCTAACAACAACAACAACAACAACAACAACAACAACAACAGTTTTTGCCAGTGACTACTCAATGATAACCAAATTTCTATCCTACTTATGACATCTGCAGTGGTGCTGTAGCATGACCACTGTATTCATTTATTCATTTGTGTCACACATTGCTAGATATTTTGGTTAAGAAAGAAAACATGAGATTTTACTCAAGGGGACAAAATAAATAACGGTCAGGACCACAGGAGCCAAGACTTTCTAGATCTTCATGCACATATTTGTCTCCTGTTTAGCACTGACTTCCTTACCATCTCGGCAGAGGAAACTCCTGGCACCTCACAGCCATGCCTACCAACTAGGACCTTTTCCAGAGCTAAGCCCAGATGCATCCCTGGTTTCTCTTCAGAGTGTTTTTAGACAACCGCTATTTTCTGTTTGGATGTGGAAGAGCTGATGAAAACTGATGGTCTCGTTTGCCTTCCCTAGGGTGCCTGCACAGCTTAGAACTATGTTAACTTTCTGCTCTCTTTCTTCTGCTTGTCTCATAGACTGGCTGGTGCATTGTTTCTGCTGATGTGCCTTGCCACACAGCAGAGTTCTACAGCAATGCAGAAACATGTAGCTCTTGAGCACAGTGTTGAATGTTCTAGAGGGAAACTTGCACAAGGGCAAAGGAACAGGAGGCAGCACCTTACAAAACCATTTCTCTTTAAGGGGAACAAATTTCTTTAATTTTTTTTTCTTTAAAGCGAACATGAATCAACTATCTCCAGAGGTTTTTTTTTTTCAATATTCTTCTCACGTAGTGTAAAGAAGTGACTATCCATGACCTCCATCCCTGCCCGAACAGTAAATTGGCTAATAACATCATTCAAAGACAAAGGTGGACCTCTCATGAATGAATTTCTTGAGTTTCTAAGTTTACTAAATAACTGATAAAGTCTTGTGGAAAACAAATAACAATGAAGTGTAACAAGTACAGGGAATAGAAAGACAAGGCCTCCAGTTTACACTTGAGCCTAGGTCAGCCATGTTCATTCAAACACTGCAGAAAATCGTAACGATCAGGACGAAAGTGCTGCGTGTGGAACATGAACAGTGCTGAGGGCTGCCATCCCTCTTACGATCTTTTTCTTTATCAGAACTCTGTGATAGCATGGGTGTCTCAGGCATGCTAGCACCCCTGGAAGCATAAACACCTGACAGAACAATGTACATCAGGAAGGTGATAGACAGGAGCGTGTGAGGATAGACACATGTTTATATTGCAACATCTAGAACTCCAGGAGTGGGGGGTGGGGTGGGAGATGGGGAGCAGAGTGTCAGGCTATACCCTTCAGTGGCCAGCCCTGATAAACTACTTCTGACAGACAGACTCCACCCCATACAGACCCTAAATAATCTTCAGATAATGCCACTAGGAAACATAGATTCAGTTAATGAGCTATGGAACCCCTTTACATATACAAGGAAAGGTACATGGCTTACATGATCAGTTATTGATATTATAAAATATGGGTGTATATTCTACATCAAACAGGAGGGGAATCAAGTGAGAACCTAGACTCTCCGATTATTAGTGCTCTGTCTACCTTATCTAGATACATCTTCCCCTCATTTTATTAAACACAGATTGTTTTCTCACGTGGTACCTCCTGATTATACTTCTCCTTCCCTCTACCCCTGCTAGCTCCTCACCAGGTCGCCTCCCATCCGGATCCACTCCCTTTTTGTTTCTTAGTAGAAAAGAACAGGCTTCTAAGAGGTAAGGACCAGGCATAACAAAATAAAATATAACAAGATAAAGCAAAAAATATCATATTGAAGTTGTACAAGGCAAAACAAACAAACAAACGGAAGAAAAAAGCTCAAGAGAAGGCACATGAATCAGAGGCCCTCTTGTTCATACACTCAGGAAAAACATAAAAATAAACTGAGCCAGTCTGGCAGCACACAATCCTAGCACTGAGGGAAGCAGAGACAGAGGGATTACTGTGAGTTCAAGCCAGGATGGCCAAGACTACACAGAAAAACTATGTCTCAAACGCACGCACGCACACACGAGGGTTTTAAACTGAAATCTATAATATATGCTCTGAGGACTTGGTGTAGACCAGTGTAGGCCCTGTGCTTGCTGATTTGGTCTCTGTGAGTTCACATGCGCTTTACTCACTTACGGGTATTTCAAACTGCTCAAGTACAATAATTTCAAACTGCTCAAGTATAACAATAGTCCGGAACTCTTGAGCTCAATCCTTTCACACTACAAACCTTGTACAGGAAGAAGCTGGTAGAACCCACGTGGACCACTGGACTGTGCGCAAAGGTTGACGTCATTCTGTGCCTGACCAATTGGCTGACCAGGAGTGGTGGAAATCTGCAGTCACTGGCTCCTAAGCAACAACATCTCGCCCTGCATTCCTCAACCTTCTCCTCATTTTTCATTCAGGAATGTGTGGAAACACCTTGCTGCATTATGCTTGGCTTTAATGTGTTTTCTCCTTTTCATGATCTTTGTGTGAACTGAGGTGGGTAATTTGTAAAAGCAATAGAAAGAAATGCTTGGAAGATGTCTCTGCTGGAATCCCCCAGCCATCCTGAGCGCTGGGGATGACCCATGGGCTAGAGATCTCCTCTCAGTTTAACTGAGGCTATAGTTTTGCCTTATTCCACCTCAGCAGTAGTTTTCCACGCTTACACTTTCGCCTCCTTCATCATTTTCTCTTTCATTTCTTTATTCTTGGTTTATTAAAGAGGATGCTACCTTCTGCCTTCTCAGTGTCAATACGCTGGGGCTTGTTCCCACAACAAATTCAACTTCTTCCAATGCATTTCTTCCTTAAGGAGAGGATGCGGTTTTACACACTGCTGAGGTCAAGTGTCTGTGAAGCGTGTGGTCTACCTGTATGCCCAGAGGGAAGGCGGGTGAAAGAGCATGAGTGAAAAGAGGGTGGCCTTAGCTACTGAACATCTTTTATTCCCCAGTTTTAGTTAAAATGAAAAGGAAAAAAAATAGTGTACCAAAAGGCAACATTTAGAACTTAGACTATGGGCACTGTTCTTCACTGTCAACTTGAACGGATTTGAAATCACTATGAGACTCATTTTCAAGGCTTTTGAGAAAATTTCCAGAGAAATTTAATTGAGGGGAGAAGGCATTACTTGAATGTGGGCAGCACCATCCCCTGGACTGGGGTCCTGGACTGAGTAAAGGAAGGAAACGGAGTGATCCAGTTAACCACATGATTCTTGTTTTTCTGTATTCTAATCTGCCCAAGTTTGAACAAATTTCCAACACTAAAATGTCTTCGCCTGTCATGGTTTCCCTGCTGTGAAAGATTGTGTGCCTTCAACTGTGAGCCAAAAGAAATCTACATAAGTTTTTTTCATGTATTTGGTCATAGAAACAAAAAGAATGTAAGCTATGTATTAGTAAGTTTTTTCATTTAACTCTTCATGTTTGTGAGACAAATACTAAAGTTTTTGCACATATGTATAAATTAAAAGAAATAGTTCACATAATTCTATAAGTCATGGGGAAATTTATGATCACATTTTCTGTTCCATGTTCTCTTTAACACACTTCAAGATGATGTCTATAATACTCAGTTCCCCTTTCCACAAGGTCTCCAAGCTAAGAATTCCAGTATTATTATCAAAACAAGCCCCAGCCTTATAACTGATTATCTCATAATCTTTGGTTGAAGTTTAAATCAAAGGTATAATGTCTACCACAATGCTAAAGTCATAAAAGAATTCAATAAATGCTAATAATTATCTTTATATTATAGTTTTCATCAAAGTATAATTTCTTGTCCCATAGAATGGAAGCCTGATGGTCAAAGTTGACTAAATAATTGTCCTGAGAGATGCGGGTTTTTCTCTGACCATCACTCCACTCTACTGCACACCACTTCAGGTGGCATCTTAGCAGATGAGGGGACTTATCCAACATTGTTACAAATGCACAATGACAAGAAATTTGTGGAAATCATTCTTTTCCTTAAGTTCATTTGTCGATGTAGTTTAACCTGGTAATTTTCTTCTCTGTACAGAAAAAAAAACCCATTTAAACATTTAGGGATTAAGTGTTAAAAGGCTTAATCATTATTTGGAAACATGAACTCATGTACTTCTGTAGACCTAAGGGCATGAGTCCTGTTTGCAATGTATGCGTTGTGCTCTAAAATCGGAACGAAGAGGCCTGTTGAGCATTGCTGTGTTTAATTTTAACTGCCAAAAAGACTGGATTTACAATCATTTTGGAAACATGTCTGGACATAATGCTCTGGACATTAACAGCAGGCCACAGAGAAAGCTGTCCATTACAAATGACACTGTCCACTCTTGAACACAAAAGCCATCTAAGATCACTCTTATATGTTTGGTTCATTTGTTTGGGTTTTCTTACTGTTTGTTTATATGAGGTCTAGTTTTCCCCAGAAAGTATTAAGTGAAGAAAGAAGACGCATAAGAAGGTGGATGTCACTATTCCACTGACTGACACCAGGCTTGGAAAAATAGGAGGAAGCAAGCTGGGTACCGCCATTTACCTTTCTCTGCTTCAGGACTGCAGATGCAAACCAGCAAGCTCACACCCTGCCTCCATACATTCCCCACCATGGTGGACTGGACCCTCAAACTGTAAGTCTATATAAGATCATCTGACCTCAAATTGCTTCTTACCAACTATTTTCCTCATGGCAATAAGACAAATAATTTAAGAATCAAGATTATTATATCTTGATCAAAAGATTTTCCACAGTACAGTACATCAACCACTACAGCCCACAAACTTGTTCCAATTAATCTGAGGTGTATGTGCATACACACCTGTATGCACACGTATACACACACACACACACACACACACACACACACACACACACACACACACACAGTCTTATCTGTCAGACTCTCCTCTCCCTATCCTCAAATCACTCAAGCAAAATCCTGACATAAATGCATAAATAATTAAAACTCTGTGTAAAATCTTATCTTTGCTTAGTAACATGACTCTTTGAAGTAGCTTATGGCTTTCTAAATCTTCTCAAAATGTATGCATGTAGGCAAGCCAGCAAGTTACCTGAGCTCCCAGTAAACTTTTATTTGCTGAGTTACTCCTCTTTAATTTCTAGAAAGGCTTACCATTCCTTCTCCAGGGCTCCAAATGGAACTGAAATAACTCTGAACTACTGAAAGTGGGAGGGACTATTGCCTTCGTGGGATGTGCTGTGCATGAGTACATTGCTCTGGACATTAACAGCAGGCCACAGAGAAAGCTGTCCATTACAAATGACACTGCCCACTCCTGAACATAAAAGCCATCTAAGATCACTCTTACATGTTTTGTTCATTTGTTTGGGTTTTCTTAATGTTTGTTAGTATTTTGCAGGACAGGGGATTGAACTTAGGGTTCAGGCGCTCATTCTACAGCTGAGCCATGCACCCCGCTCCCTTTTGTGACATTCCTAACACTGGCCGCCAGAAGGTATGGTCTCTGTAGGAGTGCTGATTTGCCTTTAGTAGTTTCCACTTCAGCTTGTCTGTCTCCTTCAGCTCACTTCAGATGGTCCAGAAAGGCATAGACTGTTTTGGTTCTTATACTTTGTCCTTGTATCTTTATCTTGAATGGAAAAATAATTTGGTATTTTTGTACTCGTGTTCTTATCTAGAAACTTGACTTCTGGGGAAAAGAAGGCAGAAAAAGTAGGAGGCGGAGGGGGTGAGAATTGGACACATAGCTAAGTCATCCTATCACATCAGCTTTTCTAGTTGTGGGGTCACTAGTATCGAGAATTCAGAAAATACAACACCCTTGTTATTTTCAGCAGAACTGTCTGTCTCCAGCACCTTGGCAGAGAAACTCAGCGGAGCGCATGTCACAGGTTTCCAGAGCTCCTTTCTCACTTATGTAGCAAACTTTAAAAGCAATAGTTGTATTGAAGAATGGGAGGATGTGATAGAAGGACCCAGAGGGTTCAGGAACATCACAAGAAGACCATCATGGCCACTGGATCTGGACTCAGAAGACCCACCCAAACTGTTGTACCAACCAAGGACAATACATGCAGTAAGCATTGAACCCCTGTTCAGATCTAGCCAATGGACAGCTCATTCTCCACAGCTGTGTGGAGAGTGGGGACTGCCTCTGACATGAACTCTGGTGCCCCCAATTTGATCATTTCCTCTTGGTGGGGAGGCCGATGCCACACAGAGGAAGGAGAAGGAGGCAATCCAGATGAGACCTGATAGGCTGTGGTGGTGAAGAGGTCTCCTTCTGTCCGAGGTCTAGGTGAGGGGAATAAGGAGAAAGAGGGAGAAAGGGTAGGAATGGGAAAATACAAGTGAGGGGAAATAATAATAATAATAATAATAATAATAATAATAATAAGAAGAAGAAGAAGAAGAAGAAGAAGAAGAAGAAGAAGAAGAAGAACAACAACAACAACAACAACAACAACAACAACAACAACAACAATGAAATTCTCAGAACCAAATGTCATTTTCTTTTCTTTCTCAGGCATCCTTCTGTGCCACCCATATTTATAGTTTTTCTTTTATTCAACATTTGTGAGCAGTGGTTGCCTTATTTGTTGCAGTGTTTAAAGCCAGGCTGTCCTCTTAGCCAGATCAAGCATGTCTTGGCTGATTGAACATGAGTGAGTCCCTTTGCATCTTCAAGTTTCAGGCTCTACTCTGGTAGAGATCGCCCTGTCTGGCCTCTGGGAGAAGAGTATGGCTGGCTCCATGTAAGGCACAGGGACTTTCCTGTAGTAATTTCCCCAACAATGCTCCATGTAAGGCACAGTGACTTTCCTGTAGTAATTTCCCCAACAATGCTCTAAGAATTTAGCCCCACCCACCCTTTAAAAAGATACCTGTCTATCTATTGGTCTTCTCCCTTTGTAATTGTGGCTATTGTGTACCAAATACCATGAAGACTAATATACACTTTTAAATGATCATATAGGATACACAGTATTTCCCAAATTTTAATAAAATGTTGAGCACTGAGAATTCACCAGTTCCTAATTATCTTGATATCATGTAAATTACAGTCTTGAAGGATTATACTTAAAGCACACTAGAAGCATTGTAGAACAGCTTACTAACTTGCATATATCTCCTGCTCTGCTTTTAGTTCCATGACATTTCTTCATGAAGACATTCTTGGTGGAAGTATTTACACTATTGAACCTGGCAAAACCTGTAAGGAGTTGATTTACTTTTTGTTAACCTTTCTGGACTTGTTTTAGTTGTTTAATAAAACTACATCATCTCTTCGATGATTGCAGTATATACATGATATATATATATACATATATATGTATATATGCATATATATGGATATTTTCACTATTCAAAGACTGTCAGAGGATTCAGCAAAGATTTGTCCCATGAAGTTAATAAACAAAGTTTGAGCATATTTCCCTGTGGATTAACTTTATCACCCCTTGATAAAATAAATAAAAACGACAGTAAACATTTCTATCACTACCACACTCACTGTGACATTCTGTGCTGCTCCTGCTTGTAAGCAAACACATGCATTCTGATTGTATCACATCATGGTTGCGTTGCAGTACTAAGCTGGCCAGAATGACAAGAGTTTAGCAAAAGTAACTGAAGTGTGAGAATTAGTTTTCTGGCATATACCATGAAGATTGTTTCTCAGGTTGGATAAAATGATTCTACACACACACACACAAACACACACACACACACACCAGAAAAAAATATAAATTTCACTATGTACCCACATGTACAACCCCCCTCCCCCATTAGAAATGCATCAGCCTACTGCTATCCTCAGGACACATCTAATTTGTAGCTGTCAATGTTTTGGCTCCCGAGTGGATGAAGAACAAAGCATGGCCCCGCCAAAGCTGTGATCCTCTGACGCCCAGTTACTTTTACCCGTCTCAGGTGCAAGGGCGTGTCAGACCGAAGCCACAGCTGTTAGTGAGGTGGAAAATCCTTGACCAGCCTCAGCTTGTTAATAAGGAAGTAAGAGCAGCTTGGCTGTGCTCTCACTCCTAGCAGCCCACTGCTCAGGAAGCTCGGGAGCTCCTCTTTCCAGAACTTTGATTGTCACAGAATGAGCACCTAACAGGCTGGTTTCAAGCTCGTATCTGGGTGCTTGATCACCTTCATTCGTCATCTTTTGGGCTGGACGTGATCCTCATGTCTGAGCTATGGATGTCCCCTGCTGGAAATGGCTGTTCACTGCAGCTCAGGGACTTGGAACCATTGTGGCAGCTGTGGACGCATTTGTGTGTGTCAGGACATCCTGGCTGGCTGATCACATGCTTCCCTTCCCTCTAAGAAAACACACCCTGCTCCCCTACTCTTACACACCCACCCTCGTTAGCAATGGAACTTACTAAAATTTGATAACCACTCTTTATAAAGGTTTCAGCACAGTGTTCACCATATGGCCAGCTCTCAACATTTGCTTTTAAAACCTATACTCTTGTTGTATATAGTATGCATTATTTTACTTAAGCCATCAAAAGATCAATAAATTATGAGTGTAATTACTGAATTCAGGCCTTGAGAATAGGTGGCCTGCTTAAGGGTAATTTACACAGGTTAGCTTGAGTTGGCTTTACTTGTCCACTTGCCCAAAGGCTGTCTTCCCTGATACAGAGACTATGCAAAACCCTTGACTGTAGTTTTTTATTCTCAACTGCCTCCATTTGCTTCTGTATGTGTCCATTTGCAGCATTAACATCTAGTGGGCCTTGCCTTGTCTTTTTTCTATGTGTCTAATTACATTCCTTTCCCCTTTCAAAGTCTGTTTATCCAATTTTTCTCCAGAAAATTTGGGGAGATGCATTAGCTGACTTAATTTCCCTTCCAAATGTAAAGGGCTGCTCTGATAGACATCCTGTTTGACTGACAGGCATCCTGAGGTCCACATTGCTATTGCTGGGAATTTCCTCTCTGATGAAGGAAGCGGCATTTACTTACGTGCAACTTAGAATATTGTAAAGGGTGGGGGTAGAATTGGCTTCTCAGTCTGGACTGTTCTTTGGGAGTATACTTCAAGTCAAAAGCCACTCATCACTTACCAAAGGCATTATCAGTAGATGGACAGACCAGCCATTTTCCCCCATTCTGTCCAGTGTCCAGCCGATTCACAGCTGCCAATTGTTCTATCCAGTTGGGAGTTTTCACCATGTGATCAGCCCAAAGGCATCTCTCAAGCTGCCAGCACAGAGGCTTGTCGAATCTGCTAAGAAACCAGATGCAATGAATACATATCTTCTACAGCCTGGCATCTGGGACCTGAGCTTGCCAGCTGAGAAAAAAGCCCGGGCTGCATGAAGCTCGGGGTGGAGACATGGAGATCACAGAGAGAGAACAGTGGGATCATCACGTGTTTCTCATTGTGCCAGGGGGATAAAGCGCTGTTCGTGAGCATGTCAGAACTCTGTAAGGGCCAGATTAAGCATGCATGGATTACATGATGGACCAATTATGGGTTAATTATATGCTGTGGACTAACACATCATTGTTTTACTGAAAGTCTGCTCCTACTATTTTACATTTCTGGTATGCAAGTGTTTATACAATTGACTGACTGCAACTGTATTCATGAAGCGAACTATCATATTCATATATATTTATATATACGTGATACATACACAGATGCACACACATTATGTATATGTCTTCATTCTTCTTGGCTCATTAGTTATGTCCAGATAAGAACTATGAAGTTAACTTCTTACCTCCATTTTGTCAGACCATAAGTGATTGAGTATTTTTGATATAATACCCTTATTTTGTTTTCTTTAATCCTCTTTACATTTAAATTATGTAAGTAGTATTCATCCAATTCCATTCCTCTCTGTACAGTTAACCACATGATTACTGAATACCTAAATCAAGAATGGGGTGAAGGGAATGTAATATGCTGTTCATCAATATAGTTTTCAAACTCTTAGATAGAATAATAAGTCAGGAGAAAGAACTAAAAGGATAAAAAAAACAATACAGGATTCAAATCCATCCCACCTACAAATGACATAGCTCTAGACCTAAAAGACTCTAAAATTCCAGGAGAAAAAGCTTATATCTAACCAACACTTTTTTTAAAAAGAAATAGCAGCCTCAATATAAAAAAATTTATTTTTTCAATATACCAGTGATGAATTTGTCAAGACAGAAATGTTTTTGAAAGGCCTATCCACAATAGTTTCACAAAAGTAATATTTAGTAATACAACAATGAAGGAGACGAAATGTCACCATAAGATACTGAAGAAGTTAAGCAACACACTAAGACTGAAAAACCTCCAGTGTTCATAGATTGGCAGAATTCACAAGCTGTATAATCAACAGGGACCTTCAGAATCAATGTAATCTCTATCAAGTTTCTTTTCAAAAACATTTTTATTAATTTTTTGAGAATTTCATAGTCACCTCTCCATTCCCAACTCCTCAAAAATCCAAACAGCTTCCCTCCCATGGAGCTTCCTTTCCCCCTTAAACCAATCAAGGACAAGTTGTGCTGCCCATGTATTCTTGAACTTACGGTGTTTAACCAAACCAGGGCCAGAAACTTTTAGAGAAAACTAACTCCCTTCCTCTTTTTAAAAAATTTTTATTTTATTAATTTATTCTTATTACATCTCAATGGTTATCCCATCCTTTGTATCCTCCCATTCCTCTCTCCCTCCCATTTTCCCCTTATTCCCCTCCCCTATGACTGTGACTGAGGGGGACCTCCTCCCCCTGTATATACTCATAGGGTATCAAGTCTCTTCTTGGTAGCCTGCTGTCCTTCCTCTGAGTGCCATCAGGTCTCCCCATCCAGGGGACATGGTCAAATATGAGGCACCAGAGTTCATGTGAAAGTCAGACCCCACTCTCCACTCAACTGTGGAGAATGTTCTGTCCATTGGCTAGATCTGGGTAGTGGTTTGAAGTTTACAGCCTGTATTGTCCTCGGCTGGTGCCATAGTTTGAGCGGGTCCCCTGGCCCCAGATCTGGCTATCATAATGTTCTTCTTGTAGGTTTATAGGACCCTCTGGATCGGGACTCTAAATGAGAGAAGCATGGGAGAATAGCAAAGTAGAAGGATCCCCTCCTCTTTTAAGCTACAGTGCCCCACAGTAGAAATATTCGAGCCTGGAATGAACTGTGGCCATATTACATTCATCCATTCAACCAATGCCTTAAAAATATTTGTGATGCTGGAAATATTCTTCTAGTTAATGAGAACTAAGAGAAAATAAACATGAAAGAATACTATATATTTTGTTTATAAAATTCTAAGTAGAACATATACAGAAGTTGTAATAAGATATGGCCAGTAATAAAGCATTAGAAAATATGAGGTAAAAAGAAATTATTTTTTGCCTGGAAAAGACAGAAAAAAATCAGAAAAGATAAAAAGTGTTTTACCCAGTACAGGATAAAAGAAAGGACAGGAGAAAAAGGTTGATTCAATACTCAAGGCAAGACATAAAAGTGCCTTGTGAGTCAACAGGGGGTTCTAGGGCTGCACTTTTCAGGTATACAAAAAGGTTTTGGGAGCCATGCCTGGAGCATGAATAGAAATAGAGTCACTTATAGAATGTTGAATGAATAGATTATCATTTCTAAACAACAAATAAAATCCACATTAAAATTTATTTTTGAATCTCCACAATACCCCTTGTAAGCTTCAGGGCACAAAATGACACATTATTGACATTTATTAGACAGTATCTCTATAACAAATGTCTAATATAATTTATGTGCCCCACCTATTCTTGGCCTGTTGAGTTTAAAATTACCTTTGGTGGGGACTTTGTCTTTAAAGATTTGAGAATGACAATTCGTCCAGTTCATTCTCATGCTTCAACCTGGTATGATCACTGGGAGGAGGTAAGTTACAAAAGGTCTTCAAAGTCATTGTGAGTTCAGATTCCCTCTCATCCTTCTAAAACATTTGGAACATCACCAGGTGTTGAACACACACACACACAGTGATGAGCAGAGCCTCCTCTGCACCATGGAATGCAACTCTAAGAGAAATATTAGAAACAACATTACTTGTAAACTTCAGAAAAAAGAGGCAGTCTGCATTCTAGGACGAGAGAAACAAAGTCCCAAAGGTGTAAGGTATCTTTTATAAAGGCAAACAGTATGGATGGGGCTCTCTCTCATTTCTAACTTCTGTATCTGTGCACACAACTCTTCAGCGTCACTGTAGAATTGCTTGTCTGTGGCTCCTGAAGAAGGCTGATTAAGATTCCTTCCCTTCATCAAAACTAATCCATTATTGAGTTTAATTTTCCTCAAGACTTTTAGGCGAGAAGTCTAATCAATAAATTAACATTAAGCAGGGACGTTTCATAATGATAAAAGGATGCATTTGCTCAGAGAACATAGTGGTTCTCCATTTATATGTATAGACCAAAAGAATTTCAAGACAGAAACAAAACCAGCAGAAACAAAAGGTCAAATAGGAAGAACTAAAAACACTGCTTAGAATCTCAACACTAAGTACTGAGAGAAAAAGTAGCCAAGCAACTTCGGAGGAATATGGGAAACATAAAGAATAATATCAGCAAGCTTGTCCGAATTGACATTTGTAAAGCATTCTACAAAATAAAAGTAGAACACACACATACATATACACACTCAGGTATAGGTCTCTGTTCGGACTATATTCCCACATAGACCAAACGCTGTTCTACAGAACAAGTTATCATTAAACTGGGAAAGTTGAAGTCATATGATACATATATTATTTAACATGATACAGTTAAGCTGAAATTAATAGTATAAAATCATGTGTAAAATCTGTTAACCCTTTTAAGTTTAAACAAATCACAATAATGCATTATTTAAAAAGTAAAGGAAATGTGATTAGGATATATTTTAAGAGAATAGAAATAAAAAAAACAATGTCAAAATACATGGTATGCAACTAATCAGGTAATTGCAGGAAATGTGTAAACAGTCAATGTTTTAATGATGAAAACAAATCTCTCAAAGAAATTATGTAATTTTTTCACTCTAAAATAATAATACCAAAAGTTGTAGGATGGCTCAGTAGTTAAGATCACTGACTGTCTTTCCAGAGGACTCAGTTTTAATTCTCAGCACCCACATGTCACTCGACAATCCTCTGCAACTCCAATTCCAAGGGATCTGGTGCCCTCTTCTGGCATTCATGTATACTGCTTGACTGTGATTTATGGACATACATGTAGGCATACAACCAAAATGCTAAAATTAATACTAATGGCCTAAAAAGGTAACAATAAAAATACTCCTAATGATATTCTGCTATATTCTGATCAGTGCCTTACTTGTTTATTATTATTATTACTATTATTATTATTGTTATTATTATTATTATTATTATCATCATCATTATCATCCCATAGCATATGGAAACAAATACAAAGACCTACAGACAGACATTACACACACACACACACACACACACACACACACACACACACATACACACACACACACACACACACACACACACACACACACAAAGAAACAGAGAGAGACAGAGAGACAGAGAGAGTCTTGGGATACACAGCTCTAAATGGGATATCTTCATCAAATTGCTACCCTCAGGGCTCAGTGAATCCCTCCAAAGAGAAGACAATAACATATGGGAGCCAGAGGGGATGAAGGACGCTAGAAAAACAAGGCTCTTTAAATCGTCTGAGCAAGGTTCATATGAACTCACAGAGACTGAAGCAACGAGCACAGAGCCTACAAGAGTGTGCAACAGATCCTCAGAGTATATAACTATAGCTTTATATTTAGTATTTTTATGGGTCCCCTGAGTGCTTCTTGTGCTTTTTCTTAGGGCTCATTTCCTCTGTTGGTTTGCCTGGTGTAACACTGATGTGATGGTTTTGTTTTATCTTACTATATTTTATTCTGCTCTCTCTGGTTCTTATCTCTTTGAGGCCTGTTCATTTTAGTGAAAGACAGAATAAGAATGGATCTAGATGAAAGGGGAGGTGAGGAGGAGCTGAGGGGAGTACAGTGAGGGGAAGCTGTAATCAGGAAATCATCAGAGAAAAATCAAAATAAAAGTATTTCAAGAAAAGCATGAAGTAAACCAATTTTCAAATTAGTTAAAAACAGGAAATCATAAAGATAAACAGTTAATGAATGTAAAATAGATGAAAACAACAACAACAAAAGCCAGAAAAAATAAAATGTCTAAGGCAGACCAATAAAAGTAACAAATCTTTAATTAGACTAATTGTAGATGGAAGAAAAATATAAACAATCTCCAATACCAGAAATAAAAGAATACCTGTATAGAGCTTACACATATTAACATAAGTAAGTATTATTAATATTTTGCCATCCTTGAAAAAGTTAGATTCACAGGAAACTGTTTTAAAGGCACAGCTTCCAAGGACATCTGAAGTAACAGCTCTCTTGAATAATTGGGTATCCATTAATAAAGCAAAATTTTAGTTAATGGCATCCTGTGGACCAAGAAAGTCTCTGCATGGTGCCATTGGTGAACACTGTCAACCACACAAAGAACTGGTATTAATTGATTACTTGGTGGAAATGTTTTCTTAGAGGTCAAATAGAGCAGTTGTAAAATCATCTTATAATGGGATCAACTCTCCGAAGACTGAACAAAACAAAAACAAAAAACAAAAACAAAAAGCAAAGCCAACATCCCAACAGCTTCCATAAGCACTACCCTCATAATCAATTCATATACATTAGAGACAATATCACATAAACATGTATAAATTATCAGGGGTGTAAAATGGTTAAATACTAAGTTATCAGTTAAAAACTAATGAAGTAAAACAAAAACTCAATGATCATATCAATATGTACACACACATGTATATATACATATGTATGTATATATATGAAACTATTTTGCTAAATTCTAAAATATGTCTATCATAAAATCTCTCTACAAACTAATAATAGAAGGGATCTTCTTCAATTTGAATCAGGAGATCAGTGAAACTCACTATTCATATCACTTAGGAGGTGAAGTCTTAAGTTCAACAATAAAGGAGGGCACCCAAGCTCATCACCTTGATGTGGGAAACAATACCAGAAACTCTAGTAAGAAGTCAGTCCATAAACCCATTTGCCACCAGCTTCCCTGTCTCTATAGGGTTAGGAGAAAAATTCTCAAAAAGCTAATGCATGTGTTTCTCAAAGGAAGCATAATGATATGTTAATATAGGAAAGATCATGTTTGCATGCTAACTGTTAAGGATTGCACTGAGCCTTCTCCCAGGGCTCAAGCTGAAGTCCTACTCTGCAATGTGACTGCATCGGGAGATGGAACATTTAGGTATCAAAACAAGTTACACCCTGTGCAGCAGACTCTTTTCAGGCAGGGCACAAACAGCCAAGGTCTTTATTAAGTGCTGGCAGACAGCCAGTGCCAGCCCACACTGCCCCTCTAAGGTGTGCTCAACACTCAACCTGAGGACACATAGCTCTCCAAGTTGAATGGGTAGGTTCTGGTAGAGAGCCAATCCACACTCATGCTGTCCTCCTTGGTTCAGGAAGATGTGTACAGCTTGCTCCTTCCTGCTTTGTACTCCCTGCATAGAGCTGGGAATCATCCTTGGGACCGCCCACTATATGCACTGAACATAGGAAGCAAGGGGAAGCAAGCTGAAGGTAAGTACCAAGAGAATAAGACAACCTCTGACTTTGGCAAGGATATATCAGGGTTAAGAAGTCATCTTATATGCCAGAAAATATAGTAAATAAAATCATAAGGTTGGCTCTAAGCCAATAAGATTCATGTTCTTATGAGAGAAGGAAGAGATATCAGCAACACTTTTCACTTTGTGTCAGACATACACACACACACACACACACACACACACACACACACACACACACACACACACACACACACCACTGAGGAAATGCCATGTGAGGACATAGAAAGAAGCTGTATATTTTCAAGACAGGAAGAAAGACCTCAATAGGCACTTAACCTGCTGGTGTCTTTATCTTAGAATATCAGCCTCTGGGACTGTGAGAAAATAATTTTTTATTGTTTAAGCCACCCAGAGGAAATTATCTTATCACGATAGTCTGCGCCAAGTAATACACTAGCTGTTTATAATAGGAACTAAAATAAAAATGATTTCATTAGTGCAAGGACCACAAAATACCTAGAAATAAGTAAAAATTCTTTGTATATTTTCTATGGCAAATATAAGAATTTAGACATAAACACAGAGTAAATACACTATAAATATACATAATTATTGCACCACTGACCAAGGTATTAAGAGCAACTTTTACTTCTGTACCTGGGAAACACAGTGAGGCAGAGGTGGCTACCACAGAGCACACAGACCTGAGGATGTGTATGTAGCTCAGTGCTACAAGGACACCCACAGGCAATGAGAGCTTTGGCCATGGTACAGACTTGGTCACAATAGTTTCAAAATGGTTTTGGAATGAAACTTCCTCTTTTCTGATATTCCCTGCGCTGTCTGGAGCATTGTAGGCAGTACTTAAAGAAAAAGACATCAGAAGTAATATGAGAGACTGATCTTCATCAACTAATAAGTTTTGATATATAAGAAGTGACTCTCCAGGGGAAAAGTGTTGTAAAGCAATTTGGCAATGTCATTGGATCTCAGTTGGGGAGACATTGGCCAAAGGGCTATGTCAGGGGAGTATTCATGATATTAGCCCTCCTAAACCAAAGCACCATTAGCCACAAGAGATGGAGTCTTTCGCACTAAACAATGTTCCATACAATAAACCTTGACTTATTATGACCTTTCATCTCTACTGTTATATGTTGACAGGTTTCTGAGATCTGTTTTTGTCTTTTGTAAAAGTAGAGTTATATACCAGCACTGCTATTGACCTAAGTATAGCCAATGATAAGTTTCTTTACAATGCTACACAAATTAAACCCCTGCCAAATTTACACACACACACACACACACACACACACACACACACACACACACACACACACAAAGAGAGAGAGAGAGAGAGAGAGAGAGAGAGAGAGAGAGAGAGAGAGAGAGACAGAGACAGAGACAGAGACAGAGACAGAGACAGACAGACAGAGAGAGAGACAGAGAGAGACAGAGACAGAGAGACAGAGACAGAGACAGACAGAGATGGAGACAGAATTTTTTCTGTAGAGGAAGAATTATGGTTCATAGATGCATCCTGATTAAGTGATGAGCTGCCAAGTGGTGAATTCAGACACACTATACAATTTTTATTTCCAATCCTTTGTGTATTTTGAGAACCTAAAATATGGCCTCGATGTATAAGATCAGACTCACATATCAGTGAGGTGATCTGTCTGAAAGTGCATCTTTTCAAGTGATGACTCCATTAGCCCCTCCTTGTTATATGTAGGATTATTTTACTTTTATAGTTATTTCTTTTACAGGAGACTTCTTCTAACTCATGTGTCATAATTGTCTAGGACTCTCTTCTCTATTTGGTTGCAAGCAACTAGAAAGCTTTATTAATCTCTAAAGACATAGGGTCTAACACTGCACCAGACAAAATTTCAGCACCTAAAGAGCTCCTGTCGAAGAGATAGTTAAAAATATGAAATTTTTCTTTAGTCTTAGCATCATCGCAATTATAAAAAAGAATTATCCAATAATTTCAAAGCATAAAATATATATCCAGTGATTTTCAAACAATATATCATTTATTAATAAGGCCTAGAAGCCTGGCAGTAAAAGAGGCAATTAAATGTGTATTATCTTTCCTGGGCACTCAAAATGAGTTTGTAAAATGGATACTATTTTGTCCTTTTACAAAAAAAAAATCAATTCTTGAAGAGACAAACTAACATAGCCCCCACTGCACAGCAGCATCCATGTTTGACTACCTAGTCAGTGCTTCCCAGCATAGTAATTGTTAGGAAACACTAACACGTGTTAAGAACTTACAGGAATATCCTTAGTGAGGATCATTGGGGTTGTCCATAATGGTCTAGAGATCTATCGCTCATATTTTGACACGTAACAATTCATATAAGAAACCTTTATCTTCTGTGCTTAAAGCAAAAATCTGCTTTGTATCTTGGAATTTTAAAGTAAATCTGTTTAGCAGGATCCCGGTGTATGACGGCTTCCCCTGTTAGACTCCAAACAGGCCCAATGACATTTTAGATCCAACTTAACAATTGTCCACTTGTAGACTACCGTCTCTCCCCATCCCGACCTTTGGATAACCTCGTAGTGATTTTTACTGTATTTGTGCAAGCACTTTTCAATTAGCCTCCTGGAACTCCCAAATAGAGAAGAAACAGAATGTAATGAAAGGAGGAAAGAAGGAAAACAGTTATCTGGGCTAGCAACAACTACCAGGAGCTTTGACACTGTCAGGTCAGAGAAACATGAGATCCAGAGGGTCCTCGGGTTCTCGTAATCCGTCCCTTAATATTTATAGATGTGTTTTCTTTGGCATACGCAGAAGAACACCAATTTCACCATAAGTCAATCTGAGGTCAAAGCCTCATTTTGCTCTTCTCAGCATGAGGGGGTATGTTACTTAGGCCTGTTTTCTCTGAAAGGGATATAATGGGCTATTGATACCACACGCCTATGGTTATTTTAAGGATCAAATATGTACATCTCTGAACGTATGGCTGGGACCAGGACAGGCTCCTCAATGCAATCCTTTTTCATCATCCTGGTAATGTCACGGTACTAGATTGGGCAACTGTAAACTCTAGATGGGTGGGATTGCATACTGATGATATTGCCGCCGTCCATCTTCTTGCAAGCAAGGGTAGTTTTGTTTTTGTTTTCTCAATGATTCTATACTGTGCTTAAATTTTATGATGTGACCTATGCCCTTCAGGAGACTGCTTCAATTCTGCCTTTACAATTAACAGGTTTCCAGGTCTTGTTTATTCTTAGGTTACTAAAGCTTAGACATTGGTTATTATGGTAATGAAATGTATTTTCCTTGATTATATGTAAATTACTACATTCATTGGTGACTTGGGTGTAAATGCTAATAAATGGCACACATTGTGTATGTAAAGTTTAAAGTATATGAAGTCTGTAGGCTGGAATAAAACAGTGTGAAAGGCTATCAGAAATAGTTTTAATAATAAATGTTAAAGTGTGAATTTGGGGATAACAGTATGGATAAAAAATATGAAGCTTAGTATTTCTAGCTCTAAATTGCCTCTAAATAAAAGAGATTTTATATATATAGCTACTTATATCTATATGCAATGTAGTTTAAAATGAAACAGTCATGTAATAGTATTTCGGCAAATTATGTAGTATTCTTTCCCCATTAGTTTAAAACATTTAATTAATTAAAATTTTACTCATAAAAAATTAAATATTTATAAAAGTCCAGGAAGAGACAATATACTCCTCTTTCATATTTGATCTTTTTCTAAATAAAATATTTATGCTTCAGGAAAAAATAAATAGCCATAAAGTTCTGTTAAGTATCACACTTTGATATTCTAAACAATATTCTAAAATTAATACCTAAATAAACTTTTCTTTCCAAGTATATGCTTTCCAATGATCTAGATACACTTTTTTTGTCCTTTCATTTATTTCCCTTTATTTCATCATATTTATTGAGTTCAGTCTCTTTGCTTTGATGTCTCTCATATATCCATAGATTATCCCTCTGTTTAGTTTACATTGTGCAGTCCATGGAAAGAGGAGGGACATGCCAGCACACGCAATAGGAAACCAGGAAAACAAGCCTAGGCACACTCAGTGTAGCACCTCTTTCATTTAGTGCTTGTCACTGCCAGGGGGCCCAAGGCCTCCTTAATCTTTCATGACATTGTCTCATGGGATCCTGCCACATTGAACAGGCTGTAAGTATGTGGCCATGGCTGTATCTAGGTGGATACATCAGTGTTAGAGTTTCAGGTACAACCAGCCTATAACCTGCGCCCTCTCACTCTTACCATAGCAGAGAGCTGAGAGCTTGATGTGCTGCCACTGGGCCATTGCTTAAGCACTTGAGCTACAATGGAGAGCACTGTTCTGGAGCCCCTCGGGCCTGCCTCCTGCTTGTGTCTTGGATCATGAACTCTTTGCTTGTCTTGTTTTGTTGTTTGTTTGTTTACTATTTCCTGGTTTTCTCCTTCCATTTATTAAGATTTGTTTACACTGCAATCAGACATTTGAGAAATAGTTATAGTCATTTATTTAGCATGCCTTTCAACTAGACATATTTACCACCACACACTGGTCCATCATGGGTAGCACTGACTGAACCTTGAAGCCATCATGTGCTCCAGCACAGCCAAGCTGATAATCTCAATTTAGTCTTTGAAGCTTCATTGTAGTAGCTAATGCTTATGAGTATCTGATGTCCAGACTGTGCCTTTATTCTTTCAACAAAATACATCATATTCCTGAACAAATAAAAAATGTGGCTCACCATCAAATTAGATCAACAAGTGTTCTTCATGCAGAGAAAGCAGGGAGAATATCCACCAACCTCAAGCCCCTAAAGTGCCAAAAGATGCAGATGCATGGCACCATGGTTTAGGAGACTAGCTGCCTCAGAAACCATAGGGGGTGAAAGAACATATTTTATAACTGGAGCCACTTTGGAAAGAAATACAAATTGGGTTCAGTATTGAGCAGCTATCACCTGTTGTTTGCACAATGAGAAGCAAAGGTCAAGACGGAGCTATAAAGCAAGTTGAGGGTTCAGAGGACATAATTTCCACAAGAATGGAAGACTAAAAGGGATGTACCAGATAAAGACAGAGCATCGAGAAGAAGAACCTGGGTAGAATGGAGAAGAGGCTAATAATATCTAGTCCGTCCTTCCCAGATTATCTCAACTGATTAGCCAATCCTGCTCTCTTCAGGTTTACTATGGACACTGGTCAGTGGCGGCAGCCCAGTTTCATCCTCTCTCTCTCTATTTTTCCCTTTATCTCTGTCTCGTCTTTTCTCTTTCATTTCATTATTCTTTCTTTCTTTCTTTCTTTCTTTCTTTCTCCCCTCCCTCGCTAAAATATAGCATGAAAAACAGGACAGATTTGCTTCCTTCAGACACAAAGTTAGGTAAACGGTGTTCTGCTTACACTTGGGAACTTGTTGGGAATGCAAATTTAGGGATTTATTCCACATACAATGGGATTGAGAGCCCGGACACCATCTTAATAAGCTACTCACATGTTTCATATATAAAGCTAACTTTTAAGAATCACGATATCAAAAATGTGTGTGTGTGTGTGTGTGTGTGTGTGTGTGTGTGTGTGTGTGTGTGTGTGTGTGCTTACTCCTAATGACTTACTGTTATACATGGCTCAACCCTCATCAGAGAAGCTTGTGTCTGCAGGAGATTATAACGTGACACAGAGACTTACAACTGGTCAAGGTGCTGAGCTCATATCTGTAGTTCACAGCTCAGGTGTGTGGGCCCAGTGTGTGGTTCTTCAGGTTTCAAACATCTGCTGTTGAATCACAGATTATGTCTGTTCCATATGGCCTCAAGTGTTTCAGATAGCCCTAGCTTATCCACAGCCTTTGAGCAGGGTGCAGGACAGCACGTGAGAGACATGAAAGCTCTGAAATCCTGAAGCCTAGGCTCAGAATCTGCACACCTCCCCAGACATCATACTTGACTGGACAAAACAACCCTCAAGACCCACTCAAATTCAAGAAGCAGGGAAATATTCTCCATCTGCTGAGAAGAGAACTACAGTGTCACATTGTCAAGAATGAAGATAATAGATGTGAGGTCTTTTTTTTTTTCAAGACTACTTACTGCATGATAGATGTCTTATATAAAAGGATTAAAAAATGAAACTCAATACATTTCAATAATTTTAGAAGGTTGTCTGTATAAAGAAAGAAATTGAAACCCAAGCCTATTTCTTTTACTTTTAATTTCAGAATTCTATGAGAATTCCAGACAATGTATTTTAGCCATAATCAGATGCCACAAATTTTTCCAGATCCACCTCTTCCTTATGCAAGCAACTTTGTGTCCTCTTTTTTCTTTTCTTTTTCAAAATCTGTTCTGCTCATGTTTTCCTGAGTGTTTAGGCATCCACTGTAGGGAGGTTGAGCAATGAGGGGACACACCTTTAAAGAAAACTGATTTTCTCTTTTCTAGCAAATAGAAATTGCCAATGGTTCCTCAACTAGGGATGGAACTACAAGCCCAACACCCCCTCTAGGCTGGGATTCTGTTTGACTTGAAATTATGGTTTTGTGCATGCCTTCGCAGCCACTGCGAGTTCATACGTATAATTGCCCAGTTACAGCCTGAAGCCACTATGGCGCTTTCGTCATCCACCACCTCTGGCTTTCACGAGCTTTCTGCGCTCTCCTTGGCAATGATCCCTGAGTCCTGTGAGGTGAGGATGTATCAGTTTACTTCTCCCTTGCTTTTACAAACACTGTAACCAGCAACAACTTGAGGGTTGGGGAATGTTTATTTCATCTTACAACTAAAGTCAGCAATGAGGGAAGGCAAGGCAGAAACTTAGGGCAGGAACCCGGAGGCTGGGACCAAAGCAGAGACCATGGAGGAATACCACGTATTGGCTTTCACTCCTTGACTTTCTCATGTGCTTTGTTATACACGCCCATGGTCATCTGGCCCGGGGAAGCACGGCCCCTAGTGAGCTGTGCTTTCCTATGGCAACCGTTAATCAAGAAAAGGCAGCACTACAGGCCAGTCTTATGGAGACATTTTCTTAATTGAAGTTCCCTCTTCTGAGATGATTGTAGGTCCTGTCAAGTGACAAAAGACTACTCAGCACAGGGTGTGGTACAGGTGTAGCACTCAGGGCTGGGCATTCCACAGGTCATGTTCTCTGCACCTTGACCAGTTGCAGCTCTATGTTAAAGTCCCATCCTTTGCAGACAGCATCTCTGCTGAGGGGTGAGACATGCAGTAACTTACGAGTATAGTGACAAGGACCTGGGAGTCAGTTTAAATATGTGTCCATTTAGTATTAAAAGTCTATCATAACTAATTGAATCATACACAAATAGGAATACTATAACAGCCTGTGATAAGCAGGTCCAGCCAATAGCTTATAATGTATTAAAAGAAATTATTTCATGGGAAGATAAAAAAAACCATTCAATGAGGGTAGTGAGATTTGAATTGTTCATAAAGTATAGTGGGAGAAGGATGAACAATAAAAGCTCTTTTGGCCCTAGAATATGTGAAGATAAAAAGAAGGAATTATTTATTTTTATTTGTTTGGGTTTTTTGTTTTTGTTTTTTGTTTGTTTTGGTTTGGTTTTGGTTGTTTGTTTTGGAGGCAGGGTTTCTCTAGCTGCCCTGGAACTAGCTCTGTAGATAAGGCTAACCTAGAACACACAGAGATCTGCCCACCTCTGCCTTTGGAGTGCTCCGATAAAAGACACGCCTGCCACCACCACCTGGCAAAAGAATTACATTTAAAATTGAAAATCTTCCAAAGAGGTTGCTTCTTTATTCCTACCACAGACAGAATTCTGCCTTAAAAAGGGCAAGCTTGGATGTAGGCAGAGTCGACAGCCAACTCTGCCAAGACAGTATAAGTAAGTACTCAGTAGTTCCTATGTCACAAATATATCTGTCAGCTCTATTGGGCCAGAAGGCGAAGGAGATGCTCCAACGTTATAGAGAGTTTTGGGTGACTATTCAGGTAGAAAAATGTCTCTGTCATCTTCTCACTTGGGAAGCTACTAACCTGCACTCCCAGCGTCCTCAGATAATGAAGTTTACCCCTTCTCAAGTCTCTAATGAGGTTGAAGACCAGGTAGTTTAGTTTTACAATTAAGCCTAGTTGTTTAGGGGTTAAGATGTTTCTGGTCTAGATAGATGTTTTAAGTTGATAATGGTGAGACATGATAGATACTGATTTACATTCAAAATTTTAGATGCACCAAGATAGGAAAAATGTTTTCTTCAAGGCTGCCAAATACAAATAGCTAAAACACTAAGAATGTGACATTTATGTAATTCCTTATTGTGTCATGGTTATTCCTGCTGTAAGTAGTTTATTGTATATATGTGTAATAATATAAATGTATATGCAAAAAATAAAATAAAATATATTAAAGAACATAGATTTCATAAACACACACACACACACACACACACACACACACACACACACACACACATATGAAAATCCTGACAAGGAACTGAATTATAAGGTAAGGTGTTTGAACTTGACTATGTGTGAATGAAATACATGGACATATCAGATATTATGCTTTAATTATGCTTATTTTCTTGTCTTTAGTAGACTTATTCTTCTAAAAATCTGAAACAGTCTTAACCTTAAGCAATACTATTTAAGAAGTACATATCTAAGAAGTGACTTTGGTCTCTTGTATTAATGGTGGCTAGAATAGAAGTTACTTTCTATGAACCATATCTTTTCAATGGTGTATGAGCAGTGGCTTTGAAGATGAACAGCCTCAGAAGCAAGTCATCCAGATGGCTCTGGGCAGACTGGAAGCCCCTTGGAAAGGTACATCAAGTCACCACTTACTGTTCTCTCCATGAGGTGGGTAAACAATAACACTTGCTATTTTCTATGAGCTTTGTTTGAATATATGTTGCAGAGATTTTGGGGATAATGAGTAATAAAGATACACCATTAAAGAGAGATGGAAACACACACACACACACACAGAGAGAGAGGGAGGGAGAGAGAGAGGGGAGAGAGAGAGAGAGAGAGAGAGAGAGAGAGAGAGAGAGAGAGAGAGAGAGAGAGAGAGAGAGAGAATGTACTGAGAGACTTGAACGTTCAGGTGATAAAAATACCAACTTTACAAATAACTATGCAAGAAACAATGTAATTTCTGGTATTTTATAACAAATTATAATTTAAAAAACTGTCAGAGGAATTCCCCTCCCAGTGGCACTCAGAGGAAGGGGAAGCAAGCTATCCTGATGAGACATGATATGTTGTGGTCATATGGTGGGGGGGAAGACCCCTTCTGTCAGAGGTCTAGGGGAGGGGGATAGGATGAAAGAGGGAGGGAAAAACAGAAGATACAAGTGAAAGAATAACAATTGGAATATAATGTGAATAAATTATTTTAAAAATTTATAGGCTATGCATTGTAGTATGTTTATCTTGTACTATATGGCTAAAATACACTTATAAGTGAGTACATACCATGTGTATCTTTCTGGGTCTGGGTTATCTCATTCAAGATGATCATTTCTAATTCTATTTATTTTCCTAAAATTTTGATGATTCCCTGTTTTTTATAGCTGAGTAGTATTCCATTTTATAAATGTACCACAGTTTCTTTATCCATACTTCAGTTGAGGGACATCTAAGTTGTTTCCAGCAGCCAAATAAGGCTGCTATGAACATAGCTGAGGAAATGCTGTATGGTGGAGCATCTTCAGGGTGTAAGCCCAGGAGTGGAATAGCTGGGGTTGAAGTAGCAGTATTCCCAGTTTTCTGAGAAAACACCAGATTGATTTCCAAAGTGGTTGTACAAGTTTGCACTTCCACCAGCAATGAAGGAGTGTTCCTCTTTGTCTGCATCCTTGCCAGTGTGAGAAGCCATTTGAGTTTTTTTCATCTTAGCCATTCTGAGATGGGATCTCAGAGTCGTTTGGATTTGCATTTCCCTGATGACTAAGGACATTGAATGTTCTTTAAGTGTTTCTGGGCCATTCTGCCATTAGATATTCCTTGGTTGAGAATTCTTTGTTTAGCTCTGTGTCTCATTTTTTTTTAATTGGGTCATCTTGTTTGTTGGTGTTCAAATTTTTAAGTTTTTAAAAAATATATATTTGGGCTATTAGGCCTTTGTCTGATGTAGACTTGGTGAAGATCTTTTCCCAATCTGTAGACTGCCATTTGATTCTATTGTCAGTGTCCTTTGCCTTAAGACGCTGGTCAGTTTCAAGAATCCCATTTATTTATTTTTAAATTTTCATTACAGTTTATCCACATTATATCCCAATTGTAATCCCCTTGCTCTTATCTTCCTGTTCCAACCCTTCCTCCCTTTTCTGCCCTATTCCCCTCCCCTAGACCTCTGACAGGTAAGGTCTTCCTTCCCCACCATCTGACCACAGCCTATCATCTGGATAGCCTGCATCCCCTTCCTCTGTGTTCACACAGGGCCTCTCTGCCAAGGATCAGTGACCAAATTGTGGACACCAGAGTTCTTGTCAGAGGCAGTGCCCCCCTCCCCCTTTCTTCCCCACATAGAGAATGAGCTGTCCATCTGCTATATCTGAACAGGGTATCCAGGTTCACTGCCTGTGATGTCCTTGGTTGGTGCAGCTTTTTGTGCAGGCCCCCTGGGGCCAGACCCCCCAGCACTGATGATCTCCTTGTGGTGCTCCTGACAGCTTCCCTCCACCGTCCTCCCATCCCCCAACTCTCCCATACAACTTGCAGAGCTTCATCCTGCATGACTGAAAAGCTTCTGTAAGGCACAGGACACTGTCAACAGAACTAAACGACAGCCTACAGGCTGTTCACCAACCCTACATCCAACAAAGGACTAATATCCAAAATATATAAAGAACTCAACCAACAAACTAGAAAACCTATTAAAAATGGGGTACATAGCTAAACAAAGAATTCTCAACAGAGGAATATCGAATTGCTGAGACACTTAAAGAAATGCTCAATGTCCTTAGTCACCAAAGAAATGCAAATCAAAATGACTCTGAGATTCCATATTACACCTATCAGAATGGCTAAGATAAAAAACTCAAGTGACAACGCATGCTGGAGAGGAAGTGAAGAAAAGGGAACACTCCTCCGTTGCTGATAGGAATGCAAACTTATACCACCACTTTTGAAATTAATCTGGTGCTTTCTCAGAAAACTGGGAATAGTGCTACCTCAAGACTCAGCCATGCCACTCCTGGGCATATGCACGAAAGATGCTCCACCATACAATAACATTTTCTCAGCTATGTTCATACCAGCCATATTTGTAATAGTCAGAATCTGGAAACAACATAGATATCCCTCAACCAAAGAATGGATAAGGAAACTGTGATACTGTTCTACTTGTAGGTTTCTAGGACCCTTTGGATCCTTCTACTTTGCCATTCTACCATGCTTCTCTCACCTAGAGTCCCAATAGGATGTCCTCCCCTCTGTCCCAGTTTCCTGGTAAGTGAAGGCTTTCATGGGACATGCCCCTTGGGCTAGTATGCAGATATAAGTGAGTATATACCATTTGAGTCTTTCTGTTTCTGGGTTAACTCACTTATTATCATTTCAAGCTCAATCCATTTGTCCACAAATTTGGGGAATTCCTTGTTTTTAGTAGCTGAGTACTATTCCATAGTGTATATGTACCACAGTTTCTTTATCCACTCTTCTACTGAGGGACACTTAGTCTGTTTCCATGTTCTGGAACAGTCATAGGGGAGGGGAATAAGGGAAAAAATGGGAGGGAGGGAAGAATGGGAGGATACAAGGGATGAGATAACCATTGAGATGTAACAAGAATAAATTAATAAAAAATTAAAAAAAAAGAAACTGTGATACATGTACACAATGGAATACTATTCAGCTATAGAAAACAAGGAAATCATGAAAATTTCATGCAAGTGGATGGAACTAGAAACAATAATCCCAAGTCATACATCCAGAAGTTCTTGTATTGTATAACATTGCTTTAGCTATTCTGGATATTTGTCTTTCCATATGTTTATAATTGTTTTTTCACAGTCTGTAAAGAATCATGTTCATGATGGGGATTCCATTGAATCTGTAGATTGCTTTTGGTAAGATGGCCTTTTTTTTTTTTTTTTACTATGTTAAATCCTACCAATCAATGAGCACAGGAGATCTTTCCATCTTCCGATATCTTTTTCAACTTCTTTCTTCAGAGACTTGAAGTTCTGTCATACACTCTTTGACTGGCTTTGTTGGAGTTAATCATTGGGAGAAGCACAGGGAGATAAAAGGATCTAGAGGTACAATGAGCTCCACAAAACGACAAACAGAGCCAAATAAGCAGGGCCCAGAGGGGCTTACTGAGATTGAAGCACCAACCTGGTCATGCATGGACTGGACCTAGGTCCCCTACATAGATGTAGGCAATGGGCAGCTCAGGCTTCATGTGGGTCCTCTAGTAAGGGAAGTGGTGGCTGCCTCTGGCATGGACTCTGTTGCTTACTCTTTGATCACTTCGCCCTGGTGGGCCTGCATTGCCAGGTCACAGGAGAAGAGGACAAGCTGAGTTCTGATGCAACTTGATGAGCTGGCATGGGGGGTGGGTAAAGGGCTCCCCTTCTCTGAGGAATAGGGGATGGAGTGTGGGAAGGGAGAGTGAGATCGGGAGAGTGTGGTGGTGGGGCTATGATTGGGATGAAAAGCAAATAAATAATCAAATTAATTAATTAATAAAATGTATAGGCTCCTATGCCATTTCAGTTCTAATCTTATACTCAATCATGATTTTCTTCAAAATAAATACTTTTTGATTAGCTTGCTTACTATTAAGATTTTCTCTTAGACAACTCAAGGGTTGGTTCCAATGTCCACACCTAGAAAAGCTAAATTCTTTGTGAAGACCCAACTTGATGAGGACAGATCAGGTTCCTGGAATTACATTTTGATGTCTCATGAAGACGGTGTACTCTAGCTTTATAGTAGACAATAATCGAGATCTTTATGAAGATCCCTCTACTAATGAAAGAGAAATGAGGTTTTCAAAGAGAAAAATTGCATTACGAGAAAGGGCCTGGCAAATGGCCCTGGCTGTTGGCAAGCACTGTGGTTTCAGTTATGCTGCCAGATCCCACTGGAGAATTCTTTCACCCAAGCTGCCCCTTCACATGATGGCTCCAGAATTACATGTGTGTTCTGTAAATCATCATTTGAATGGAAAAGTGGCACAAGATCACATAACTATATTGCAGAGACATCATCCAAAGAGCTGGGGATCATGCAACCAAGAGTAGACCTAGAAAAGGAATCCCAGAGGTAAAAATTTTTTTAAAGAACTCACAGGACCCAGTCACCTGATGGTGTGTTGGCATCTCTTATCTAGAAGAGAAGTGCCAGGGGCCATGGCATAGGCAACAGTGTATGTGGTAGTGATGATGGTCTAAATAATATTGTGAGTATTATAGAGAATGTATAGTAAAAAGTTATAATATAGATAATATTTTATTGTTCACAATTGTCATTTTAATATATTTTGAGTGTTTACTTGACACAAAGCACTAATCTAGACTCTGGGCTATTGCCAGCCATCAAATTAAAATCAATCATCTAATCTCAGGAGACTTACATTCTACTAGTAGACATTTTATGTAGAAAATTTTGTTTCTTGTAATACTTATAATCTTGTAATGCTTAGAGAAACTAGCTAAATGTAAGAATGTGTGGCATATAGTGGTTGTAACACCATAGAACAGGGGGAGCCAGAGGGGATGGAGGACGCCAGGACATGTCCCACAGGATCAGCTGAGCAGGGCACACACGCACTCACAGAGACGGAAGCAGCAAGCAGAGGCCCTACAGGGGTTTGCACCATGTTATGGCTATTAGCTTGGTATTTTTGTGGGACTCCTGACAGTAGAGTTGGCGTATCTTTGACTCTTTTGCTTGCTTGGGACTGTATTTCTCCTGCTGGGTTGCCTTGTCTGGCTTTGATGTGAGGTTTTTTTCCCTTATTATATCCTATTTTTGTCCTGTTTGACTGTAGTCTTTTGAAGACCTGCTCCTTTCTGAAGAGGAAACAAGAGGAGAACATTTGGAGAAGAGAGGAGATGAAGGAGTTTTAGGCAAAATGAAGAGAAGGAGCACTGTGGTCAAGGATGCATTGTATGAGAGAAGAATCTGTTTTTAATTTAAAAATGGAAAGTTTTTTTTTTTAAAGAAGAGATTAAAAAATACATTGTAATTGATCAAATTAGAGTTTTAAGCTCTAAAAGTAATGGTATTTTACTACTGATGAGGAAAAATGTAATTCTTAGTAGTATCACACATAAAGCATTTTGCCAAAGGCAAGTATTCTTTAAATAATATATTCTAGTGTGAAGTACCAAAATTTGGGTGTTGTTTTCTCTTATACCACCTCATTTGCATTCCACTATATAGATACACAGAAAAAAAGCATTAACTGGAAATTTCCTCATGCCATAAATGTTGACCTATAACATTTTTACTTTAACAACTTTGAACGAAGTGTCCTTTAATTCCGTGATAATTACTGAGAATATGTGAAGATTAGGAGAGCACAGGCATGCCTACCGTCTGTGAGTTCATGATTCAGAAGTACATTCACAAAAGTTAACTTGCTCCTGTAAGGTTTGTGCAAACTGTAATTTGTCAATAGAGAATTTAAGGAAATATAAATAAAGGAGGTGCTGTTCAAGCTCATTCTTGAAAAACAAACCATTAAAAAAAGCATTGGTTTTATAAGATGAGATGAAGGTCACTGATGGCTAGAAACAGAGGCCTTGCACAAGAGGGGTAGAGGAAATGACTTGGGCCAAGCATGACCACACTCACGCTTAACTCCTGCAGTGGAGAAGCAGAGGCAGGTTGGTCTTTGTGATTCCAAGGCCAGCATTCTCTCTATAAAAAAACACTGTATAATTGGAGAGCTGAGTGCTACTTCAGTGTGGTTAGAAAAATTATATAGTGTATTTTCTTTTTCCTATATTTTCAAGGATTTATTTTAAAGTGACTTTAATTTTGAAGCAAAAAACTGGACCAGTGACAGGTAATTTTGACATTGTATAATATTAGAACATTTAATTAGGAAAGTTTCTTTAACCATTTTGGTCATATGGTGATTGTATGTTTTGAAATATTTGTCTCTCTTTGGTAAATAATACATACTTTAGTAAATAATAATAATAAGACTTCTACATTTACCAATCCTGCATACTGATCACACTGATCATTTGACTAATCACACAAGAACTAGTCAGCATACCCACAGGCTAGCAAGCACTTGTACAATGAGAGTGACTGTTGGTGTGAGGAATAAAGTAGTGCCAGGCTATTTTAAGACCAGGAGATACAAACAGATCAGTAAATCACAGTGACTAAAGTTAGGTAATAATTGTCTGTTACTCCCACTTCACTATTTTAGCACAGAAGTGAGTAAACATAGATTAAATAGGATTTTAGAAGTTATCCAAGAAGGCAGGAATTCTTGAGGCTACGCCTATGACCTCAATCCATGGCTTAGAATTGTGTGGCTCCGTGGACCATGGCTTAGAATTGTGTGGCTCCGTGGACCATGGCTTAGAATTGTGTGGCTCCGTGGACCATGGCTTAGAATTGTGTGGCTCCATGGACCATGGCTTAGAATTGTGTGGCTCCGTGGACCATGGCTTAGAATTGTGTGGCTCCGTGGAAATAATCTATCAGTTGTGGACTGTGCTGAAGATATGACAGATGAGCTATTTGCTAATACAGCTCTTGGGTAATGTGTACCCCACAAAATGAGATTTGTCCAATAATGACAAACATTCTCTTCTTGCTATTAAGTACAGTGACAAGTCAACCTCCACTCCTTTGTGTAGTTTGAACTTTTAGTAGCTGTGTGTGTGGATGTCATGTTGGACAGCAAAATTTAGAGTTCTACCCTAGATTACAGGAGGTTTTTCTCCCTAGTTTTCAATACATTTATTTATATATGTTTGCATGTGGGAGTGACCACCACAGAACAAATGTGGAGATCAAATGACAGTTTTCAAGAGCGGATTCTTTCACTCCAGTGCCTCTTAGGAATCAAGCTGAAGTCCTCAAGCTTGGCAACAAACACCTTTGTCCACTGATCCATCTTGCCAGCTCAGGATTACATCTTAAAGGAGTAGTTAGGACCTTGATATAATCAAAGTAGCCTAACGTCATATGCTCTAGACCCTTGGATAGACTCTAGGCGCATGTATTCAGGAGTGAAAAGAGAAAAGTCATCTGCAGGTCTTGTGATTTGTACCTGTTTTGGCTCCCAAGAAAATAATACATAACAGAAGTTCAATAAATATTTCTTGACAAATGTACTATTTGGGTTAATTATCCATTTTCTGAGTGTTATGGGAAACAAATAAGCTACTATTTATTTGTTATTGACATGGAGGTTGGCAGAGAAAGTGTTCCATACATTTTAAGCTTTTCTTACATATTTTTATAACCAAAATATTTTATGTAGACTACACTGAAACCTTAAAAGCATATATCAAACAAATTTAAAAGATATATTAACCAAAAGAACTATCAAGGAATAAAAACAAGTAATAATGTGATCAGTTTCATGGAAACTCTGATAAACTGGTCAAACTATGAGGTGAAGTCATTGTCATATATTACTGTAAAAATGTTTCCATAATGTGATAATGTGAGTGGAGGTTAAAGTGCTACACTCACTGTCCCAAAAACATCCCTGAGCATTGGTGAAGAAGGAGCTATACACATAGTCACAATTTATAGCTGAATATAAGAAGTGGAACATAGAGAAAAGAGCCATTATGTAGGGATTCAAGGAGATCTTCAAAGAGGAAATAACTTTTGAATTGAGAATGAAAATGGATGTGCTTGAAAGAAAGAACAAAAGAAAATTCAGAAAGAGATACAATTTGTATCAGATGATTTCAAGCTTTCCACTAACTCTAGTTATAGAAGCAGTGAGAGATGGTGCTAGGGAGATGGCTCAGCAGTGAAGGCGGGAGATGGTACTGCCCTCCCAGTTAAGGCGGGAGATGGTACTGCCCTCACAGTGAAGGCGGGAGATGGTACTGCCCTCACAGTGAAGGCTGGAGATGGTACTGCCCTCCCAGTGAAGGCTGGAGATGGTACTGCCCTCACAGTGAAGGCGGGAGATGGTACTGCCCTCACAGTGAAGGCTGGAGATGGTACTGCCCTCCCAGTGAAGGCGGGAGGTGGTACTGCCCTCACAGAGCTCTGAGGCAGTTTACTAACACTCATGTAGGGACGCTCACAGTTTACTAACACTCATGTAGGGACGCTCACAAAGGCCTGTAAGTCTAGCTCCAGGTAATCTGATGTCCTCTTATGTCTTCCATAGACAGTGGGACCAATACTCACAGATCCTCCATTCATGTATGCACATCTAAAAATTAAAAATATTTTTTAAAATAATAAAAAAATAAGTGAAAGAATGATCAAGAAATTAGCCCAAATTTTCTACCATAAATAAGAGTTTCTCTGGAGAGGGTTTTAACTGAAAAGATCAAATAAATAGCACAGCAGAGTCTACACTATGTTCCCTTAATGTTTTAATATAACAAATTTGCTTCCACATTCCTTTTTAAAAGTCTGTGACAGGTGAATAAGACCTACATAACTTCTTTCCAGGTGTGAAGTACAATATTTTTAATACATGTAGAAAAACATGTATTTATTTATTTTTAAATTATTTTACTTTTGTACATATACATTTATATCATTATTATATATATATATATTTATCTATGGCAAGAAGAACCGTGAAACAATCAGGAATTATATAAATGTTACGTTCTTAGCATTTTGGCTGTTTGTGTTCAACAGCCTTGAAGAAGACATCTTTCCTATCTTGGTGCACCTAAATTTCTGAATGTAAATCAGTCTCCATCACATATTGTCAATATGAAATTAGAACACCTATCTAGACTTAAAAACATCTTAACCCCTTAACAATTAAGCTTCATTGTCAAACTAAGCTACCTGGTCTTCAACTCCCTCAGAGACTTGGGAAGGAGTAAACTTGATTATCTGCGTATGCTGGGAGTGTAGGTTAGATAGAAAAATCGTCTCTGTCATCTTTTCATGTGAAGTACATCGTTATGTCCAGGCTACACGGAATTTGAAAAGGTGGAGTCGGTTACCCTGGCACTCCCCATGTCATGGGAGATTTGGTTACCACTCTAGCCTGTACGTCTAACATCAGTGGTTCAGTGGCTCATGACTACTTAAAGCAAGACTGAAAAAATACTTCTTAGTTTAGCACTGGAGTTTGGGAATTGGCCAGCCCAACCCACTTCAATGATTTTAATGCAGCACTTAGCAAATTGAAATTGTTGATTATACAACATTTTCCATTTTGCTCCAGTGTTGGCATTTTAATAGTAAGTTCTACTTTCAATAAATAAAAATGCAAGGAAGAATGTGTATACTGTCACAAACTCAAAAGGACAGCCTACAGGCAAAGGACAGGGTAGAGTTGATGCATCATGCTGTGTACCTTACTGCAGGCTTTCACTGGCTATGGCTGACCCCCCAGAGACCCACAAGGGCACCAGTATTGAAACAGATAGTAACTTGAAATGTAACATCTCTAACTGGTTTAATTGATTATTTGTAGCATTATCCAGAAGCTTGGGGTGTGATGAAGAATATGAATTACATCTGGCCTCTCAAAGAGTATATCACCCAACGGACAAGATGCATGCAAAGAAGTGATAACAAAAACAGGGTGGTGGTAATGTGGCATTCTGGGGTACAAACAAAAAGCCAGTAAGCTGGCATCAATTGCTAGACCAATGTACCAATGAAAGAATGAGCTCACATGAGATTTCTGGAAATATTCACACCAAGGCTAAAATTTTCCATCTCAGAGCCACTGTAGAAAAAAATTTCTCACTGGAACTTTATGTACTAGGTCAGCAGTTTTAATGGTAATATTATTAAGTTCATTCCAGCTTTCTTTATTCTAAGGATGGTTCTGTGCACGGTGAGGTATGGAGCAGGATGCTAGGGAGGAGTAGCTTCTGTGCTGCGGGCTACATATCAGTGTCCTCCACAATGGAAGCATTATAACCCCCAATCTAAAATGTAATATTACAGTAGGGTCTTTGTAGCATACTAAGATAAGAAGGACAGGGGAATTAGTACAATTTTGAGATGAGCCAGGGAAATCCTGCTTCGTCTTTCTGATACATGTGTACATGAGGACAGTCATGTGCACAGCAAGGGAAGGAATTGTAGAGAATCTAGCTTGTTATAATCTTCTTAAAATTTCTGCCTTCAAAACAATGGGCTATATGATCATACACCCAGACTATGGTATTTGGTCATAAGAGGCTCAACTTAAGATGTCCTGGTGGTTGATCAATATTGGCCCTTGTGACTGCTTAATGGCCTATGTAAGACAAAAGTGCCCTGACACGAAAACCACTGGCCTCTCTGGTCTTTAGTGTGTTTCCTTGCATTTCTGGGAATTGTACTTCACTAAACTGAAACTGGAGCTACTTTGGTCTACAAAACTCTTCAAACACATCCCTCTAAAAGCACAGTCCTGTCTTGGAGAGGGATCACTCAAATCATTAGACTCAAGGCCACAGGTTCCTCAGTCTTCAATATTATAATGGAGTCTCTGTTGTCTCAATGTAAGCTGAATAAAACACAAAGACATGCTTTCTAGAATGTGGGATTATCGACTGAAGGGATGAGCTTTTAGGTTGGGCAAAAAGCTCAGCGTGTAATAAAAGACTACATTTCTGGCAGCCATCTTCATAAACCCTGCTTTAACCAGAGCAGTGCTATTCTGCCTCTGTTTTATTTATCCTTCCTGTGTGCCTGTGAAAAGATAAAAACCACTTGGAAAAATGACTAGGCTTAGATTTGGATCCTAGTCAGGTCATTAAACTGAGTAAATTAAGACAAATCACTTCATATATTGTCTACTCATTCAACGGAGTTTTCCCAAATGCCTGCTGCACATGAGAAACTTTGATAGCTGGCTATATATACACATGGATAACATGGCTTTCCAACTAGTTGCTCAGAGAAAAAGAGGGAAAGAAAAGATGTGTGAATGCCATATCCTGGATACTGTGTTGGTATAATGGTACCTTAAACCCAACTGCCCAATTATAAACAATTTGTTTCATTTTCACATTTGTCAGTGCGGTATGTTTTTTCCTCTGTGATACTACATTCAACAAGATGAGCAATAAATCCCTCTTCTTGTTCAGTCACTAAACATTGACTGTGACTAACTCTTGTCAAGCAAGGTCAGTAAGCAGGTCGCTGAATTGATTGGACACCCACATTGAATGATCTCTTGTTTGATATTGTCCTCATTTTCTTCCTGACTCCTAATGAAAGTTGCATTGTACATCTCCCAAATGGAGTAATAACTTCCTGGTCCCTTTCAACCAAACTTGTCTCATCTAAACTGTGTTTTCACATTCTCATTGCTTTCCTTGATTCCCAAAATTATCTAATATCATGCAAACGACAATCAGAATTCTTCCTCTCCTACAATGGTTTCCTTGAATTGTAATTTAGTTTCATTTTAGACTAGAAGAGAAGTGGTCCTGAAGATTAATGACAAAACAGAGAATAAACACACACACACACACACACACACACACACACACACACACACACACACGGTTTATACTAATAAAATGGAATCATGTGCTTCAGGTCAATGGTTCTGTAATAAGAAAGTAGCAAGCTCAGAGCAATGGAGCCTCCTCACTCTTGCTAGAAATGACATTTATCTGCTGGACCATTATTTTGTAGCAATATATTTTTTTCTGAAGGACAAACTCTAATTTGGTGGGGTGAATCAATGCATGTTTATAAGCTAAAGCTTAAGCTAGGCTTTCATTCTCCCATTCTCCACCTCCAGAATTAAAAGTAAAATCTTAGGCTGACAAAGGGTGGAGCGCACACTGCTCCTGCAGGATGACCTGAGAGTTACTGCCAACATACACAGGCAGCTCGCAAACACCTGTAACGCCAGGTCCAGGAGCCCAACTCCTATGCCCTCTGTAGACACCCCCAAACTTGTGTACATACAAACACACACATTTTAAATAATCTAAAATAAAGTATTGATTGAAAAAGAATGTAGTGATTTTGTTGTTGGTGTTGTTCAACCCAGAGATCTTGTCTTTAAATGGTAGAATCCAGTGGCATTAGCTGCATTCTCACTGCTGTGACAAAATGCCCTAAACAAAGCAACTTAGGGAAGGAAGGGTTTATCTCAGCATGTGGTTTGGGGGCCAGTTCACTATGGTGACAAGAGCATGCTGGTCACATTGTCTCTGCCTTTAGGAAACAGAGAGAAGTCTCTGGCCCCTGAGGAGAGTAATGACACTGCCTTATTCAGGACAGATCTCCCCACCTCTGTTAACCTAATCTCAGTAATGTCCAGACTCCAACCTAATCTAGATAATCCTTCACAGGCATGCCCAAAAGCTTGTCTCCTAGATGATTTGAGAGTCTGTTAAATTGACAATCCATGTTAATCATAACATCAATTAATAAAGATAGTAGCATAAAAATTGCTGTTTTAATTCACAATCATAATAAGTTGCTTCTAATTCATCTCGTAACATAAAGCATTCTCACAATGTGGATGTATCTTCTTTCAAAGCATTCTCAAGATAGGTGAATCCACTATGAAGGAAGTATTGCTGGTCTTTAATAGCATAGATTTGCAGTTAAATCTAAGTGAATGTCTTGGTATCCCCACCTCATGGTGACTGGGACACTGGACGTACAGCTGAGTGCTACTTTGTTCAACTGTGAAATTAGAAATATAATCATCTATTAGCATTTTAAAAGGCAGTGACAAGTAAATCACAGGTACCTTGTCTTTTTTCCCCCAACATTCTAGCATTTAGCCTAGAGTTAAAATATAACAAACTAAACGTCATCTTTAGCCACCCCTCTACTTCTTGTGTTCCTCCTTAAAAGGGCCTTAATAGGCTTTTGTGTCAGGTCACAGAGATATCTTCTTCCTACCATAATTAAGCAACTTGAGAAATCCTGTGAGGTCGATAAATTTGGGGAAAGCTTACATAAAACAGAATATAAAATGGCAAGGCCTGCCATCAGAAGCCAGTAAAAGTCAATTGCTTTTTGTGACACCTCTACAAATGGCATTATGTCATTGCATAATATTAGTAAGAAATTGTAAGATTTTGTTCAGGCCTATAAAATATAATGGCTCTCACATCATCTACTAATATAAAAATAAATTGAAGAAAGTAATATTTTTAAATAGAAGGGAAAAACCAAGTTTCTAAATTCTTGGCTTTTTCTGTGTTTGAGGAAATTTAGTCCATAAAGAAATGGACTTAAATGATTTTCAGTGTGGTTGGTTAACTTTTGTGCTTTTTTTCCACTTCTTTTTATTATTTTAATTTTTCATCTTGGCCATTTCTATTTAACTGGGAACACACAAAAACTCTGTTTCAGAGATCAGGTGGTCTTGGCTAAAGATTTCTCCTGATGCATAAAATGAACTTTAAATGTTAAAAAAAAATGGAAAGTCTTCATGGTTCCAATAATGACATTGGCTTACTCATCTGAGCTAGGCTACAGGACATTAACTTCCACAGATGCAGTTGTCTACCCAGCAGTTTGAGCTAAACCAACCTGAAAAGTCCCTGCACCCTCAAAAGAATGAAGCTGTGCGCATCTGGCCTTGCAGTGTTTCTCTTGGTGAAAACATAAGTGATATGGGAATTCACAGCTTCCCAGTGAGAACTTATCTTAGGCAAGTTTGAATGCCCATTGGTTTTTGAAAGAGAAGAAATTGATCATTCTAATGAGACTATGCCACACTACCAAAAATCTGGCCTGCAGCTGTATTAAACATGATCTAGGGAAATGGACGGTATAAACTCATAGCTCTCCCACAGAGCAGACTCACAGATATGAGCAAACATTTCTACTAGGAATAATATATAACAAGAACCAAGTCACTGGGCTCTCTTAATAAACTGCATATTTGGGAAGAGAAAAACAAATGTGGTATGTTTGGCTTTTAAAAAAAATGAGCTGGTTTTTTCTTTGTCAGCATTGCCGTTCAGTGTAAGACAGGGCGATGCCCTTGGGGAAGAGGTGCTCTGCAGGCTCCATATGGAAACGCACTGAGTAGGTTAAGCCAACAAGGAAGGCTTGCATCTGTGTCACAGTTCAAATCACTCCCAGACCAAAGAAAGAGTGTTGAACAGAAACGTCTAGGCCTTCTGCACAACCTGTAGGCTAGCATTGCCATTCTCTTTCTGATAGCTGAAGAGGGATGGCCAGTCAATTTATAGTTCAAACTTTTTCAGGATTGAAGAGCTTATAACCTTTGCGTTTATTATTGTCATAACTATGTGGCCCATTATTATTTTCAATGAAACTGTACCAAGAGTTGTTACCCTCTAAGGGCAGTAAATCTGGAGTGGCTGGAAAAATATGGGTACTTTTTTCTTGGAATTGCAAGATTCCCTGTAGACAGTCTCATGCCAAACGTAAGGAAGACATGATGCCCTGCAGTAGAAGGACTGTTGTGAGGGCACGATCCCCATCACTGGGGCAACCCTTTATGCTGCCTTTGCCTACTCTGCTTACTGAAATCAGTGTGCAATGGAATGAGAAATTTAGGCCTTTGTCTCATTTATTTTCCTCTTATATGATGTCTCTAAATACCACTCAATATATGATCCAGTGTGGCCAAAATAAAGGATCTCCTATAATCATCAAGATGTATCAAGCGGCTATGAAATGGAGACTTTTGTGTGGTTTAGGTATCAGGGTGACTGTGGGCTTCAAAGAATGAGTTTTGCTATGTTTCTTCTGTTTATAGTTTGTGGAAGAGTCTGAGGAGTGTTGGTATTTTGCTCTTCTTTGAAAGTCTGTTAGAATTCTGCACTGAAACGATCTAGCCCTGTTTTGTTGTTGTTGTGGGTGGTGGTAGTGGTGATGGTTGGGAGATTTTTGATGACTGCTTTGGTTTCCTTAGAGGCTATAGGACTGTTTAAACTGTTTACCAGATCTTGATTTAACATTGGTAGGTGAAATCTGACAAGAAAACTATTCATCTCTTTTAGATTTTCCAAATTATGTGGGATACAGACTTTTGGAGTAAGCCCTCATGATTCTTTGGATTTCCTCTGTGTCTGTTGTTATGCCCCCTTTTCATTTCTTATTTTGTTGATTTGGACACTGTCTCTATCTGCCTTTTAGTTAGTTTGGCTAGGGGTTTGTCTATCTTGTTGATTTTCTTAAAGAAGCAGCTCTTGGTTTGGTTGATTCTTTGAATTATTCCATTTGTTTTTTAATTTATTAATTTAAGCTCTGAGTTTGATTATTTCTCCTGTCTCCTCCTCTGGGGTGTGTTTGATTCTTTTTTTTTTTTTAAGTTATCAGTTGTTCTGTTAAGTTCCTAGTATGGGCCTCTCCAATTTCTTTATGAAAACCTTTAGTGCTGTGAACTTTGCTTTTATCACTGCTTTCATGGTGTCCCATAAGTTTGGATATGTTGTGCCTCCATTTTCATTGACTTTTAAGAAGCCCTTAATATCTTCCCTGATTCATTTTCCATGAGTGTGTAAGCTTTTTGTTATTTCTGTTGTTGTTGAGGTCTACATTTAACTCATGGTGATTTGATAAAAAAAAAAAACCAATGGGTTAATTCAATTTTCTTGTATTGGTTGAGGTTTGCTTTGTGAGCAACAATGTGGTAGATTTTAGAGAAGTTTTCTATGGTGCTGAGAAAAAAAATGTATATTCTTTTGTTTGGGTGAAAAGTGCTGTTGAGATTTATTAGGTCCATGATTTATGAAATCTGTTCGTTTCATTATTTCTCTATTTAGTTTCTGTCTCCATGACCTGTCCATTGGTGAGAGTGGGGTGTACACTGTAAAAATATCTTCACCAATCCTACATTAAACAAAGGGCTATTATCCAAAATATATAGAGAAAAAATTAAACAGCAACAAACAAAAATCCCAATTAAAAATGAGGCACAGAGCTAACCAGAGAATTCTCAACAAGGAATGGCCAAGAAGCACTTAAATAAATGTTCGACTTCCTTAGTCATCAGAGAAATGCAAACCAACACTACTCTGAGATTATACCAACTAAAATGGCTAAGATAAAAAACTCTAGAGATAGCACATGATGGCAAGGACATGGAGAAAGGAGAACATTCATGCATTGCTGGTGGGAATGAAAAATTTTACAACCATTTTGGAAATCAACCTGACGTTTTCTCAGAAAATGGGGAATAGTGATACCTCAAGACCTAGCTATACCACTCCTGGGCATATACCCAAAATATGCTCGACCGCATAGCAAGGATATTTGCTCATAGAAGCTTTATTCATAATAGACAGAATCTGGGAACAACCTAGATGCCCCTCAACCAAAGAAGAGTTAAAGCCACTGTGGTATATTTACACAATGGAATAGTACTCAGCCATTACAAAGAAGGAAATCATAGAATTTTCAGGCAATGGATGTAGCTAAAAAAGATCATCCTGTGTGAGATAACTTAGACCCAGAAAGAAACACATGTATGTAATCACTTAAAAGCGGACTTCAGCCCCGTAGTACAGAATAAACATTACTAATGCACAGATGCAAAGAAGAGAAAAAGCGAGGATGACCCAAGGGAGGATGATTAAATATCACTCAGAAGGGGAAATTGCATAGACAGAGGCAGTGGTTGAAGAGAGGAAACAAGGTAGGAAAGGAAGTGCAGAGAAAAGTAAGAGAGGTGATCAGCCCTGGGGAGATTGGATGCAGAATGAAAGAAGATCTGCAGGGAAAAAAAACTGTAGATGGGGGGATCTCTGTGACAAGCGGGTATCTGATTGCAAGATGGATCACAATTCTGTATAGAAAATGCAGAAATATGCAGAGATGTATAAATAAATAACACATTGACCAATTAGATCCTCCTGTATCTCAGATGCAGCACTGGGAAACCTTTTGATCAGGGTGTTCCCCATCATAAACTAGTCTCTTCTCTCTGAAATGGTCTTAGCAGAGCCTTTATGGGTCCTTATACTCAGTCCTCTTCCTTCATGCACCCATGGTAGTTGGATTTTAGCCTCCCCCTCTTACATTTTTCCACAGGTGAAATGTGTTCCATTCTGTTCCCTTCTGTTCTTTATGTGGTGCCCACTCCTTTCCCATCTAGTCAATCAACCTCTAAAGGTGTCTGACTGTGCCAATGTCACCTTTTAAATATGACGTGGAACCAAGCCAAGACCAAAACTGGACATGGATAGATTGTTACCTCCTGCATTTGAACACCATTCTTAAGTTTCCATCTTTGATCACAGCCAAAGAATACAGAGAGTTCAATTTTTTCAGGCTGAAGATATTATTTTAGTTTATGCTGACCTCTTTTCTTTCCCAGAAATTCGCAGATTAAATAGAACTGCATGCTTGCTTTTGATATTTTTTCCAATTCAACAGAGGACAGTTTCTTGGAAGAAATAGAGATTCCTGATGCTCCAAGGTAAAAAAAAAAAATAGTGTTTCCAAAGGATATGACAACGTAAGTACAGCTCTGTCTTCATCCATTTGTTTATGTGTGTGTGCTCATTCATTGACTTATGCACAACTTGTGAAATAGATGGGTATGTTCTATTTTTGATAAAGAAGTGTACATAAAGCTATTTATAACCTCTACATCAGAACCATCCTAGGGTCTATCATCACTGTCTTCATCTTCATATTTCCAGGCTCAGTTTCATTATGCTCATCATTATTTACATATAGGCATTATGTCTATTTTCTACTCTTTTGTATTTAAATATATAGGTATAATAATTTCAAGTAATATCTACATTTATCAAAGCTTGCAATATATTGAGGCATTAACTTACTTCATTCATATAACCATGTACTACAGTAGAGACTGTTACTCGTATTTTTAACACATAAGACTTTGGGTGGTGAAAACAAACATACAAGATACAGCGAAAGGTTCCTCAAATCTGAACTCTTTGTAGAAAAATAAATTATGGTTAATACACTATCTTAAACTTGATCTGTAACTTTATTCTCATAAAAAACTACGGCACAGATACTTGCTAAAATCCAAGAAAGCTAAGTAATTTTCAAAATAAACATTACAGAACTATTAAAAAGCAAACTATATTCATTGTTTGTTGAAAAAACTCTATGCAATGTTCCAATATTTATGCCCCAAGGTCAAGATCTCTGTCCAACATATTTTGAAATTCATATTATGCCAATGAAAGCATGTCATCAAAGTATAAATTGGGTTATTTGAGGTTAAACAATGTCTTTGTCAGTGAAGAACTGGGATTTCTTAACCATTATTCTGTCTTTCCAGTATTTCTCTTGTATCTCAGAATTTACTTACTATATAAATGTATTGAGTTTTATCATTTAAGGAATTTAATAATATTAAAGTTTTTATCTCTTGGTAAAAATTAGATGTACAAGTCTAACTGGTTGTTTGACATCCCTCCATGATAGATAAAAGACATTCTCCAACCTAACTTGCTGAAAAAGAGAGTTAAATTCTTACTTTAAGCCAGATTCGTCCCTCCGATACTGCTTTCCACATTAATGTGCTCAGTTGTTTAAGCTAACACATTGTCACAATTCACTTCTCCTTTCCCCTCAAACCTTGTAGGCAGCATTTTAGAGAATATATCAAGCTTCTGCTTCAAAGAATCCTAAATGTTTCTACTTGTAAAAAAAAAAACTCCCCTTCCTACACTCTAAAAAGAGTCAGGGCCTCTCAAGAATGCAAACAGTGGCACCTTTTTCTGATTAAATTCTTTCTTAAATTTATTCTTAATTGACAAATACAATTGGTATCTGTTCATGGTGCACAATACCAAGCTATGATATGTGCGTCTAAGATATTCTTGTTTGTCTGCTTGCTCCTGGGCCATACTCTTGAGCTTTACTATGCACTGGAAATTCCCTTTCAGCCCAGCAGCCAGGAAATGCACTTGAGTCTTCACGTGGCTTCTCCACTCTGTGGCGAGGAAAATGGTAGCATCAGACACAGTGGGGCTCTTGTTGATCTTTGAGTTCTCACTGTATCTACTGCAAACCGCCAGCCCCTTCCTTTACCCTGCTCTGGCCAAATTTGACTTTTATCTTACTCATTTTAGAACCAACTATGGTGTTCTCACTTTATTGTTATATTTTATTGGAAATAAACTTTTTCACACAATGTATTCTAGTCATAGTTTTCACTCCTGCAGCTCCTTGCAGGGCGTCCATCTATCCCACTCCCCCAGCTAATGCTCTCTTGCTTTTTAGAACACAAACTGCAAAATCAGTACTAACAGCAGTCATCATCGTAGTCCTAGTATAATAGTAACAAAAGAAAAACACAAGCCACACAACGAAAGAAAAGTGAACTACAAAAAAAAAAAAAAAAAAAAAAAAACCAATAACAAACCCCCCAAAACATGAAATTGGAAAGTATAATATACAAGCAAAAAACCAATGAAATAAAAAATTTCCAAAGAAAGCAATATGAGGGGAAAAAAACTACAAAAATAATATTACAATTGTTTAGTGTTGGCTATCGACAGCTAGGCACGGAGCCTATCTTTAAGTGAAGCTTAATACCCAAGGAGACTCCATTGGAGTAAACTAATTTTGCCTTTGCAAGTAGTTATCAGTTGGAAATAGCATCACTCATGGTTAGGGGTGGGAGCTTGTGTCCACTTTCTCTTCTCAGTAATGCGACCTCATCTGGCTTGAACCTGGGCCTTGTACATGCTGCCAGCCTCTGTTAGTTTAGTCTTACTGTGTCTGGAAGACACTCTTTCACTCTTGTCTTCCATTCTCACCAGCTCTTGTAATCTTTTTGCTTCCTCTTCTCCATCTTACTTTGAACCCCAAGTGTAGGGGGAATTTGATGAAGACATTTCATGTCGGACTGAGTGTTCCAAAGTCTGCCACTCACTGCACAGTGTCCAGTTGTGGGTTCTTGTACTAGTTTTTTTTCTACTGGTAGCTGAGGAAGACACCAATTTATGGGTACAGCAGAATGTCATTAAGAGTTATTTTATTGTTATGTTCGTTTAGCAGAAAAATAGTGTTTGGTTTTCCCCTAAGGCCATGCCTTACCTATCCTCATGTTCTTGAACACCCAGGCAGTGTCAGGATTTAAATCTAATCAGAGGGTGGCTAGTTTCCCCCACAACACTAGTGCCACTTTTCACCGTCACATCATACAGGCAGGTCGCTGCTGTGGATGTGGGTTTTGTAGGTGGGTTGGTACTTACTTTTCTCCTAGGTATCATTCAGAGTACTTTCCAGAACTGTGAATGCTAGTCAGTAGGAGTAAAGGCTCTAGTTAAATACCAACTTGATATCTTCATATTCAAGTTGATGTGTAAATGTTGTTTTCATCAACAGATCCTTACCATCAGTTTGTGAGGACAAAACAATAGATTTTGAAATAGCATGAGCTGGTCAGAAGTTTCCACAGGGCCCCTTTGGCCAATAAATCAAGTAGATGTAACCCATTCTGCACTAAATTTTTTTATCTTGGTGGCAAAATGTATTGTGGGGTATTGTCTCTTCCATTATTGCGTGACTATATTCAGGGTTTTTACACATATGCACAGACACAGACAGATACACAGATACACACACAGACACACACACAGATACACACACACACACACAGACACACACAGACACACACAGACACACACAGACAGACACACAGACACACACACACAGACACACACACACACACAGACACACACAGACAGACACACAGACACACACACACAGACACAGACACACACACACAGACACACACACACAAACACACACACAGACACACACACACAGACACACACACAGACACACACACACACTGGAGCTTCTATAGTAGTAGGATCTCTTACGTGCCCCTTAGTGTTAGTTGCTCCTCCATGTGTTCCCTCCCTTGCTCCCCTCTTCCTCCTCGTCTATTCTCCCACTCCACTCTCCCTCCCGTCTCTCCATGAGTATATTTCCTATTTCTCCTTCCTTGGGATATACACACCCAGCCTCCTACTCTATACCTAATTTCTGTGCTTATATGAATTCTATGTCTATCAAAGGCTTAAAGAGAATACATTTGAGAATGCATAAACTGTTTGTGTTTTTTGGGTGGGTCCATGTTACCCCACTTGGGATGATTTTCTTCTAGCTCTATCTACTTATGAGAGAATTTGATGATTTCAGTTTTTACAGTGTTTATGTGGCCCACACCTGGTTACCAATACCACGGTTTTTACCATAACTTACTTCAATCTAATCTCCTCAGAGACTATACAAAGCTCCTTGTATGCACATGCAAGCACTGCTATAGGAGGATAATAAATGCATTTATGGACAATGTGAGAATAAAATGGTATGTGTAATAGATGTATGAGGTTTTGCTTGTCTGTTATTCCCACACTTGAGAGGCTAAGGCAGGAAGACTCTCAGTTCCAGGTAAGATAAACATACCAAGACATTATCTCAAAAAACAAAAATGAAAACAAAAGTAAAAAAAAAAAGGCAAATAGCAACAAAAGACTGTAATTATCAAAAGGAGATAAAGCTTGGGTTCTTTTCCTTATCTCAATACACTCTGGCGCTCTGTGCTTACTTGTGAATGTTGAAGTTTACTCATGTGCAGCCCTCTCAACTGATCAGGCTCAGAAGTTTCCAATACCATTATGTAAAATTTGACATTGCACATTTTCTACAGCAAGAAAACATGGTACATGGTGCCCAGAATCCACTCGCCTTTGGGTATGACGCTATCAGGCAAGGGAGCATGAAAGAGTTCAATGTGGCCCTGGAACAAAGTTGATTCTAGATAAGGTCGGAGGTGGCTGCATAGTAGGAGAAGATAGTGTTCCTCTGGGGGGAAAATGCCGAATGCAGAGAGAAGCCTGACTGCCTAATGTCAGGCAACATCAAGCAGCCCGCCCCTGTCTGTTCACTGCATGCCCTTCTTGGACTCCAGATAAAGAGGAGGAAGAGTCACCTTTAAGCATTTGGACGAGATCTCTGTCTAATCACGGTAAGAAAAGGCGTTTTGTTTCCAGTCCCCAGAAGTGAAGGGGGAAGTATAGCACTCGGCACAGACAGGTTCCTGTTGTCTTTATTTATTTATTTATTTTTGTAAGTGAAAATAGATTTTTCTGTCACACAATACATCCAAGGCACAGTTTCTCCTTCCTCCCACCTCTCTTCTCTCCCAGACCCACTCCCTGTCCGTTTCCTCTTCAGAATAGAGCAGGCCTCCAAGAGATTCAAATCAGATGGGACAACATAAGTTATAATTAAACAAAGAATAAAACCCAATAGGGAGGCTGGATAAGGCAACCCAACAGGAGGAAAAGGGTCTCAAGAGCAGGCAAAGAGTCAGAGGTACACCCTGTACCACTCTTAGGAGTCTCACAAAAATACCCAGCTAACAGCCATTACATACATGTAGAGGCCCTGGTGCAGATCCATGTGGGCCCCATGCTTGCTCTTGTAATCCCTGTGAGTGCGTACGAGCCCTGTTTAGTTAATTCAGTGGGCCATGTTCTCCTGGTGTCCTCCATCACTTGTGACTCCTACAGGCAATCCTTCCCCTCTTCCTCAGGGTATCTCTTAGGATCTCTCTCTCTCTCTCTGCATAATGTCTGGCTGTAGGTCTCTGCACCACCTTCTACCAGCTACTAAAGGAACGCATGACGATGAATGGACAAAACACTGATCTATGGATATAGCAGAATATGATTAGGAATCACTGAGTTGATATTATTGCAGGTCATATTTGATTCTACCCTACGTCTCTGAGCTATCCGGTCTTAGGTTCCTGGCCCTGCAGAAAGTGAAGGGCATGGGCTCTTTCTTATGGCGTTGATCATGTCTCTGTGCAGCCTACCCAGTCCCCTGGCCCTCCTTGTCGTCTTTAAGTGGCTGAGAAATCTATTCAAAGCTAGGTTGTGACCATGTTCTGGTCACAATTAATTTGTCCTTGGTTCGGATATTTGTACTTCACAGTAGGCAAGGAAAATCTGTATACCAGAGTTTTTCCCCAAAACCAGAAGTAATGTAAGGAATATTGGACTGTACTTTTAATACAAACTTTGAAGCCAAAGGTAAGTGGTATGCATGAGTTGGATGATCTTGGGAATGCCATTCCCTTTGTGATTTGCTCATCTATCACAGTGATTGTGAGGCCCTAGCGAAGAAGATACTTAAAATGCCTGGCAGTCTATTCATATGTATCAAATTTTAAATAATCAATATGTAGCTATTCATTTAAAATGTTAACCTATCACCTACTATGTACCAGGCATTTTTAGGAGCTAAAGACATGGCAGTAACCAGGACAGTGCCTCTGGCCCAGGGACTTAACTATGGATTACATGGATTGGCTATAAATCTTTTTCTTAACCCTGGGTCTTCTTATTTTGTGCGACAGTCGATGACTCTAGGGAGTAGCAGTCTAGGAAGAACGTAGGGGGCGCCTCAATAACTGTTCACAAAAGGATAAAGTAGCATCAGCACACATCTAAACGGAGAAAGAGACCCAAAATACCTGTCACAGAATGAGGAAAAATAATTTTAAAAAACAGATAAATATGGCTGAACTTCAGGCAGTTTCTATAATATATGGACTTTGTGGATGTAAGCAGTGTCCTGCTGGTGGGAGGCAAGAAAGAGCACAGGCGAGTGAGTGGGAAAGGCCAAAACCCCAGGGACAATTTTAACATTTGTTGTAAGTGATGCAACAAGCTGGAAAAATAAAGCGAAAAGGACTAAGATTCTACGTAAATGTGAGCGTGCGAAGTGTGATGAGAGGAGAAGTGTGGGACAAACTCCTGCAAGGGGCGAAACTGATGCACTTCATAGCGATCAAGTTAGTGTGTGTGTGTGTGTGTGTGTGTGTGTGTGTGTAGGGGGCCCAGGAAACTCCTGAAAGGGGCATTCAGTGCGAGACTGATGATCCACTTCACAGCAATCAAGTCATTGTGTGTGGGGGGGGGCTAGGTTAGTTGATTCTGCAGGTTTTCTTGTGGTGTCCTTGATCTCTCTGGTTCTTTGAATCCTTCCTCCTCTTCTTCCATGAGATTGTTGAGCTCCATCTAATGTTTCGCTGTGGGTCTCTGCATCTGTTTCCATCAGTTGCTAGATAAAGCCACTCAGATGAGAGTTATGCTAGCCTCCTGTGTGCACGTACAGCAGAATATTATTAATAGTGTCAGCGCTGGGCTCTTTCTCATGCCATGTGACTCAAGTTGGGCCAGTTATTGGTTGACTGGCTCAAAGGTTTTGTGTGTGGGTTGGTGTCATCCTCCCTCTACTGAAAGTCCCACCTGGTGTCAGGAGGTGGTCACCTCAGGCTGCCTATCTCCCGCTGCTAGGAGTCTCAGACAGGTGCACCGCCATAGACACCGGGAGCCTCCCCTGGCTCAGAGATTCTTCCACACCGATTTCCATCCTGTCTCCCTGCCCTCCCCACTCTTCCCTCATACCTGTTCACCACCCTTGCTACCCTCCCCACCCTTCTCCCACCCTGGTCCCTCTATCTATTTCAGATGTCTATTTTATTTCCCTTCTTAGTGAGATTCAAGCATCCTCCCTCAGGCTCTCCTTGTTTCTTAGCTTCTTTGAGTCTGTGCATTGTAGCATGGCTATCTATCCTGTACTTTATAGTTATTATCCACTTAGAAGTGAATATACACCATATGTGTTTTTCTGGTTCTGGGTTACCTCACTCAGGATATTTTCTAGTTCCATTTATTTGTCTGCAAATTTCATGATATCCTTGTTTTAATAGCTGAGTAGTATTCCATTGTGTAAATGTACCACATTTTAAAATTCATTCTTAGGTTGAATAATGCCCAGGCTGTTTCCAGTTTCTGGCTATTAGAAATAAAGCTGCTATTTACATGGTGGAACAAATGTCCTTGTGGTATGGTGGAGTGTCTTTTGGGTATATGCCCAAGAGTGGTATAGCTGAGTCTTGAGGTAGAATTATTCACAATTTTCTGAGAAACCTCCAAACTGATTTCCAAAGTGGCTGTACAAGTTTGGACCCCCCACCACCAGACATTAGCTACTAAGACTAGTCAAGTTCATCCATCCTTCTCCTTTGTAGGTGTTTTGTTTTTCATGAGGCTTCTTGCCTCTACAAAGCTCCTTGTGGAGAAGCTGACTTCCCAAACTCTCCAGATTAGATGACAGTGGCTCTGACTGTGCCCCTGAAGCATAGAGACTAGAAGCTTGAGAGCCCACTGTGTATATGCAGGGGGGCCATCCAGGAGCCCGGGGAAAGTCGACCCAAGCTGCTGAGATGCTGCTGGCGGGACCACACTTGAGAGGAGGTTACCAGATTCTCATTAACTTTCTATAGAGATAACTCATTCTTCCTTCTCTGCTTATACCCACAAAAGATATACTGGAGCTATGTTTTTTCAGGCCATCTCTTCCCGATAGGGGCCCATAGTATTCCCTTAATGTACAGAGGAAGATCAATGAGGGTGGCTAGCTGCACTGAGACTAAGAAGGCCAGGAGAACTAGAGAGTGAGAGGAGAGCCCTGGGGTTTTATCTATAGCCCTAAGGAGACGTGCCATGATACAGCCATCACTGAGTATCTCCATCTGTAAAACAAGAGATAACAGTAGATGATCTCCAAGGGCCCTTGTCACTCTGACATTTTATGGTTTCCATAAGACACTTAGAAATTATTCTTGAACTGCCTTTGTCAAAAAGCAATAAAATTTAATATAATATTTTAAAATCCACTATTCAAATACTAATGGACTTAAATGACAAGGGTGTTAAGAAGGACTAAATGAAAAGCTTGGGCTCTCTGACCTAATCAATCAACATAAATGGATGGCAGAAGAGAGCTGAAGATGGAATACTGAACATTATCAAGAAAATTGACTTTTGAGTTAAGGAGTCAATCAGCAAAACTTTAAAAACTGTGAATGGTCCAGTGGTAGGAATCAAGTGGTAGGTTGAGGCAGAGTAAGACAGGGACATGAGAGGGGCAGAAAGCAGCGGAGATCAGTGGTGGGAATGGAAGGCTGGGAAGATCTGTGCCTTGAGAAAATGCGTACCTTTATGGGGCCAGTGGAGGCGAAGGGGGGCTGGGTATGAGCAGTGATACCTGAGGAGGGAAAAGCACTTGATCGGATCTTTTCATTTTCCTGAGCAAGTCAGAGAGTAACAATAAAACAAAACAAAAACCACCTTGCTGTTGCTTAGATGTCTAATCAAATCTCTTTGTGTGGATAGTCAGGGAGACAGACAGATAAGTAGATGGATGATATTTCAAGAGATAGATTGAGAGAGAGAGTTAATCTATAATCTGATGGAAATTTTAATCTTATGAATTCATTTCTTGGATTTAATGCAATACATTTTCCTATAGTTAATTTAATTTAAATTTATGTTTATAGGCATTTATCAGATTTTGATCTGTTCTTCCTTTCTCTCCTTTCCTACTTTTGTTCAGGTTTGGTCTTAATATTTCACTAGGCTTACAGGACAGGTTCATGGGTTCTGTAATGATCTCAAGATTGTATGCAGCCTAGGAGACCTCTGTCATTGAATACTTATTCGATATTGCAACCAAACCTTGTGTCTATTTTTTATGTGTAGCATCCCTCTGAGTTTATATGTTGAAACACTAGGTTGCAAAATGAAGGTATTAAGAGATGGTGCCTTTGGGGAGTAGGATAAGTCATGAAAACAGTCTTTGTAAATGGAATTAGTTAACAGTCTTATAGGAAAAACAACCAGAAGCACTTCTCCCTGTGAGAGGACAACACAGAGAAGCATTGTTGATGGAACAACAGGGGTCAGCAGGCACTCTGTGAGGGAGACTTGACTGTAGACCCCCAATCTATAAAACTGCAAACCTGGACTTCTGTTGCCTGCCTGCTCTCTGGCTCATGATATTTTGTTGCAGAATCTTGAACAGCTTAAGAAAGAAAACGATTCCGGAGAGTTAGGAATTCAGCCGTTAACTGTGAAAACGTGGAGGTGGCTTTGGGAAGGTCGGTGCCAAGGTGTGTACTAAAAGAAGAGTAAATTTCCATGAATGAACCATAAATAGTAAATACTGTGTAGAGAGAGCTCAGTCTCCGTAGAGACTGTTCTTGTGGCCATGAGCAGAAGACTGAGAAATACCAGTGTTAAGGTTCAATCTTACGAATTGTCAGAAGAGAGTGAGAAACATGTTGTTGGAAACCAGAGGAAATGAGGTCCTTGCCATGAGCATCAAAGAATTCAGCAGAATTATGCTGGTAGTACAGTGTTCTGATGCAGGGATCCTATGAGGAGTGAACTAAACTACATGCCTGAAGAAAGAACTGTGTAAAGACTTGAATAATATTTTAATAATTACGGTTACTATTGCTGTGCTGAAACATCATGAACAAAAGCATCAAGGACAGGGAGGGTTTATTTTGGTTTGCACTTCCTTATCACTGTTCATCATCAAAGGAAGTCAGGACAGGAACTCAAAAAAGAACAGGGCAGGAACCTGGAGGCAGGAGCTCATGCAGAGGCCGTGGAGGAGGGCTGCTTACTGACTTGCACTCTGAGACTGGCTCAACCACTTTTTGTAACCCCCAGGGCCACCAGCCCAGAGGGATACCATCCACAGTGAGTTGAGACCTCTCACACCAATCACTAATTAATAAAATGCCCTGTAGGCTTCCCCTCCGCTCCATCTCATGGAGGTATTTTCTTAACTGAGGCACCTTCCTCAGATGACTTTAATTTGTGTAAAGTTGACATAAAACTAAACAGTGCAAATGTTTATAGTAAAACACAATAAAGAAATAATTAAAAGTTGTTACTTTATTTTGGTGTTTTAAGGCAGAGTCCTATGATATACAAATTTGTAATCCTTGGGCCTCAATTTTCCTGTCGTTGAAATTTTTCTTATGTGCCGTCACACCTGGCTAAAGATGGGGTTTCTTAATCAAAAGCTATTTAATGTAAAGATTTAGAAAATTACCTTCATAGCCATATTATATAATATTAGAAATCATGTTCAGAAAAAAGTACATGGGTTTTGTGAAGAGATAGTTTTGTGCTAATGCTATTAGGACCGGCCAAATATTATTAGTAAAATTAAGTTACTAATCCTGAACCATTCCAGAAACCTGGCACTGCCCCTTCTACCACAGGCATGGAGTACAATGGCCCCAGGGACAAGATAATTATAGGTAAGACCTCCTGTATCTATAAAAGCACTGCTTTAAGGTTCTGAGCCTGGCACTCAGTTTAGTACATCTGGTGCTGCAATGCACTTATGTGGAGCCCATGTAGTACAGGGCTTTCTAGTCTCTTTCATGGACCCAAGTAAAACAAAGGCTATGGTAGTCACCCCTTAAAGGAGCATAAGCAGTGTGTGTGTTGGCAGTGTTCATGCAGTGTTATACCATATATCAACATGAAAAGTGAACTAACCGTGGAGAGGTGACAGCATAGAGGTAGAGCCACTTATATGGTAGAACTGCCCGCTGTAAATGGCTATAGACATTTATTCAACTCCAACCCATGGGAGATTAAGTGAGGAAGTATCCCCTCTAGCCACGAGAAAAAGGCTGACTAGTGCTGTTTGGACCCTACATATAACTGGCAAAGCTGTAGAAGCAAGCTTTGTTCAGTGGACCTGGGGATGGGGGCAGGGTGGGGAGGGGGAGTTGATATTGCATTCAACTGAGATTTGGGGGATTACAAAGATATAATGGATGTACTTTAAATGTAAATATTAAATAACATCCAACCCACCCACAAAATCTTCAACCCCAAATCACCCTGCCTACAAGATATGCAAGGCTAAAGATAGAACGGATAGAGCCGAGATTGAGGGAATGTCCAGCCAGTGCCTGGCCCCACCAAGACTCACGCCATGGGAGAGAACAAACCCCAGACACTATTAATAGCACTATGCTATGCTCATAGACTGGGGGCTAGCAGACATGTCCTCTGAAAGGCCCCACCCATCAGCACCTCAAAACAGGCAAACATTGGGCGATACACAGGGAGTCCTGTGTAAAAGTCCGGGGAGAGGAGAGGTGGACCTGGAGGTGACAGGAGCTTGGCAAGAACACCAACACCACCAGTTAACCAGGGGCTGGAGGTGCCTACTGAGACTGAAGCACCATAAGTCAGTGTTGCTTCCTTCATCAGAGGGGAAACTCCCAGCAATAACAGTATGGACCTCAGGATGTCTGTCAGTCAAACAGGATGTCTATCGCAGCAGCACTTTACATTTGGAAGGGATATTAAGTCAGCTAATGCATCTCCCCAAATTTTCTGGAGAAATATTGAATAAGTAGGCTTCGAAACGGGAAAGGAATTTAATTATACACATAGATCTTGCATGGACTGTACCTAGGCCCCCTACAAAGATGTATCTGATGGGCAGTTCAGGCTTCATGTGGGTCCTCTACTGAGGGGAGCAGGCACTTTCTCTGACATGGACTCTCTTGCCAGCTTTTCAATCACTTCTTATTGGCGAGTCTGTCTTGCCAGAGCACAGGGGAAGAAGACACGCCCAGTCCTGATATGACTTGATGAGATGGGATGGTGGGAAGGGGGGGCTCCCCTTTTCTGAAGACTAGGGAATAGGGAATGGAGAGAGGGAGGGAGGCTGGGGCTGGGAGCTGAGGAAGGATGGGGCTTCAACCAGAATGCAAAGTGAATAAATTAATAACTTTTAAAAAATGAATATTGCCATCAATTAATGTACATTATGCCATTATAAGCATAGACCACAGATTTTCATTGAATTGCCTAGTTGAGTGGTGCTATCTAAGGATCGTTTTAGTATGGAGATGCTATGAAGAAAATGGACAGAACATTTTTGTGCACAATGTTTCTATTGAAAATTACTTAGAATTATTGGGCCAAGTGTGGTATATTTTTAACTGGCTGGGCAGATGGCTTAGTGAGCAAAGTACTTTCTGAGCCATCTTGAGGACCTGCGTTCGGTAGATCCCCAGAATCTCTATAAAAAGCCATATATTATAGTGTACATGTTTGCTGGGGTCAGAAGGGGCTACACACCCTAGTGCTGGCATAGAAGGCTGATAGAAACAGACAAATCCTGGAGGCTCACTAGCAGCCAGCCTATCCAACAGCCATCTCGAATTCAGGGAGATTCTGTTTCCAAAATCAAGATGAAGGATGATAGAGGAACATGATACTTGATGTCAACCTCTGGTCTCCACAGGTGCCCGCCATTTCGAAAACACACACACACACACACACACACACACACACACACACACACACACACCACACACACACCACACACACACACACCACACACACACACACACACACCACACACACCACACACACACACCACACCACACACACACACACACACACACCACACACACACACACACAGACACACACACCACACACACACACACACCACACACCACACACACACACACACACACCACACACACACCACACACACACACACACACACACACACACACACACACACACACACCACACACAAATGAAAACTATCAAACTATCTTCCCAATGTAGTAGTGGTCATTTACACTCTTAATTCATAAAATTTCTACTTATTCTCAGTCTTTGAAAAAGCCCAAGTTTGCAGTTTGTTTGACTACTAGCCACTTTAGATGTGTGGGCACATACCATCACCCGTGGATTTGCATTTCCTCTCTAACAAATGATTGCCATACTTACACGCACCTATTGCCTATCTAGCTATCATCTTTGTATAATGTATGTAATTAAATATTTTTATGGTTTTGATCACTTTGAATTATTAACTATAAGTAGTAATATTAATAATTGATTAGTAGTCTTTGATTATTAAGATGTAGGGGTTGTTTGTTTATATTCTGAATATGATGTCTTTGCTACATATATGACTTGCAAATATTTTCTTCCAACCTGAAGCTTTAGCCTCACTCCTTTGTATTGATTAAATTTGTTCTTTGACAATTAAATAAGTGTAGATAGTGCATACTGTACACTCTTGAACTTCTTCCTCTTCCATCCACCCCATGACTGTTTCTCTCTTGCCCCCACCCCTACAAATCTCACATCCAATACTATTTGTTTTTCTTAGTGTCCCACTGCACTTACCTAAGGCCCCCTATATGGTCATGGGCTTGGATCTACCCTTTGGAGCTTAATGGGCTTAGCGCTGGGTACATAAATAAAAGCAATTACTCTCCCTCTCCCAGGACCTTAGATAGACAATATTTCAGCAGAAAGGGGTGGGGCCCCATGATGACCTCCATCTGTGGCTGATTGATGACAGGGTCAGTCTTGGGAGTTCATGACTGCTATGGTTGTGCCATGGCTAGGGAATGCCATGGAACAGCTCTGTACGTTGTCATCTAGCTGTTGTCACCCCCGCCTCTTATTCTACAGTGTTCCAGGAGCCTTAGAGGCTGTGTGCAAATGAAGGAATTTGCTCAGCGCTGGGCAACCAATATCACCGACTCTCAGAAGCCATGAGTTTGCATTTGCTGCTGTTCAAAAAAAAAGAAATCTACCTGATTATGATTGAGGTTAGCTTTTGTCTATTGATATAAACGGCTATTTAGAAGGAATTTGATGATATGTTAACTTAGTTAAATAACAACAGTAAGTGCCCTCACAACCTGGCCTATGAATTCCCCAAACATGAATAAACCAGCTTTACCATGAATGCCATGGGTTCCTTTCCCAAGGAACAGGGCTCAAGTTCAATTAGGCCATGGTCAATTGCCTCAACAACACCTGTATCACCTTTACATGAGTGGGCACATCATATGAAAGAAGTAGATTTTGTATTTTGTACAACTCCTACCTAGGTCAGACCATGGATGCCTTCTCTGAGAGAGAGAGAGAGAGAGAGAGAGAGAGAGAGGGAAACAGACAGACAGACAGACAGATTTCAGCTCAGCTAGAGTTTGCTTTAGCTGTGCAGTGTCATCAGCAAGAGTCTTATCACGCAGATAAGACGATACTGTTCTTCTTGCTCTTTGAAACTACATCTTCCTCTCCCTTCTGGCCATCTCTGGCCACTAATCTACTTGCCTTAGGTGTGGAATATAACTACCCCAGAGCTTTGGCTGAATTGTATTAAACCACTTACTGTTTAATTTCAGTTAATTTGAAAAATTCAAATTATTCATTTTACTGTACACTATTTTTCCATGTTTACTTCTAAAGGCATCAGAGTTTCAGCCTTTGTATTTAGATGACTTCATTAGAAGTCAATTTTCTTGTATGGTGTGAGGTAAGCTCTGATGTTTATCTTTCTTCATGTAGAGATTTTGAGTCATCATTGAAGGGATTATAGGATCCTCTTGTCATCTTTGTTAAAGTCTCATTAGTGATAAATGTATAGTTATAGTCCTGAACTCTTAAAATCTCTTATTTTGGTCCTATGTCTAACCACACTCTAATTGCACGCAGTAGCTTCATACAAAGGATTGTGCCTGGAAAATGCAAGTTTTCTAGCTGTACTGCTTGCCAAATTGTTTTGGTTATGTCCATAATTCCTGCATTTCCGTGTAAACTATAGAATCATAATGCAGCTCCTAAGACTCTATTAGAGCAATACGAATTATATTATATTTCAAATCCCATTTAATCATCCAACTATGATCTTGTCAATTCAGCAATGACTTATAAATAAGGTATAGAAGTCTGGTATGTGTATTGTTTTTATAAGTGTAGTCTCAAACACTTGACTCTTTGTGATCTTAACTTGAGTGTAATTGTCTTCACTTGACTTTCAGGCTGTTCATTGGTAGAAAGCAGAAAGGCATTATCTTGTATTTGTGCTTATATCCTTTGATGGCATTGAAATCATTTTACAGTTTTTTTTATCAGTATACTACCTGCAGGAGTATTTTATATGTGAATAAACATTTCTGACTTCTCTCACAACCCAAGGGCTTCAGCTTTACATATTGATTATGCACTTACATTCATGTTTTTCCTCTCGGATTTTTTTAAAGTAGGGCACAGCTATATTACTTTTCTTTTGAGGGAGAGGATTAAATAACTTTCGTTTATTTTTGTTTTAGCATCCAAAGTAGCATGTGTCTCTCCTCCCACCTCCGTTTATTCTGTTACTCTCCAACCTCTTCCACATCTAGACCTATCTCCCCTGGTATTCCCACTTTCACTTTTATATCACTTAGATTCTATTACCCTCCCTAAAGCTCTCCCTGAAAGCCTCTGTTGCCTCCCCTCCTTGGCCTCTTTCTAGTTCCCTGACATCTGAACTCATCTATATACATCTACACTTACATATGTATTCATGCACTGCCTATTCTTGCTGGTTGGAAATTCCAGTACAATGTCAAAGTGGTGATAGCAGGCTCCCAGCTTATGTCTGATCTTTGGAAGAATGCATGCATATTTTATACTGCGTAGATGACTTATCCCTCATTTGATGTTTTTCCAGCACTGATAGTCAAGCCAGGGCTTTGTGCACATTTAGGCAAGTACTTATTGATATATACCTCCAGTGAATTTATCCTCTATCAGAAATTAATCATTTGTATCATTATGAGAAGGGATATCTCATATAAAATAAAAACTCTGAACTTGTTTTCTTTCCCATCTGAAATTTTTTTGGTCTTTAATGGTTTGTAGTATCAAACTACTAAATAAAATTGATAATTGCTTCTATGCTCTCTTTTTACAGTCCAGTTTGATCCCCCTGTAGCCCAAACTTCATGAGATAACCAAAGAGGTGAGTGGGCCCAGAGACAAACTAGTAACAGAATTTTTCTTGGATCCCTTTGGACCATGGCAAGCACTCGTGAGAGAAAATTTTGTAAGGTGGGAAAAAGAAAAAAGACTAGAAAAGGCATAGTTTTGATATATCTTGAATGGCTACAACTTCTCTGTCCCTGTGGGTGGGATTTTAGCTTACCGCATAGTGACTCCTCAGCAGCAGCTGATGATACACAGCTACTTCTGTCACCGTTGTTCTGTTGTTAGCATGCGTACAAATGGTACTTTCTTTTCTCCAGAAATATTAAGTCCTTATGTTTCTACTTATTTATTTTTCTTTCTTTATTTCTTTTAAAGAACTGCAGGCAACTTAATGATGGCTGGGAGAGGGAGAATTAGTCATCATCCCCAAGGATAAGCCTCCTAATTTGTCATCTTATTCCAAGTGCTCAGCCCCTAAATAATGTCCATGCATGCAACAGTGAATGGACTTAGCAGGCTGTGTTTATATATTTATGTACATATATATATATATATATATATATATATATATATATATATATATATATGAATTGCAGTTACAGAAAAAGAGTCCTTGAATTTGAGAGGGTGCTGTGGGGATACTTAGAAAGGGTGAGAGGAAGGAAAAGGAAGAAGGTCATAATGTGTCAACTTTTGTTACAAAGATACAATATTTTCTTAAGGAGTCTCCTATTTTTATAATAATTAACCCACTAGGATAAACCTATTGTGAGATACTGGTGACCATAATAAACAAATCTGCTGACAGTTATGACTGAGCATCTCTTGTGAGCTGTTCCCAGACACAGAGGTGCCTAGTGACCGACCGAGGGAATGCAGAGTGTGCAGATTCTGTGAAGTCTCGGTTTCTTGGGTTGGGTGAGCTCTCCCCCTCCACCCCCAGCTGCACTATGACAAAACTGTCACTAGTTAGTGGCGCTCTGACTTTGAAGTGCAAAGACCTTATGCTGTACCCGAGAGACAGGGAAATCACTCCTGTCAGCTGCAAGGAGGGCTCTATAGGGAGCCAAGCAAATGGGCTGGTAGAAGAGCCTGCCTGATTCTTGGTTGTCTTTTCCATAGCAATTGTAGGATGCATCACCGAGGATTGCGCGCAAGATGTGACAAAGAGATTACCGCTAGCGGAGGGCACTGGATGGGTGTGAGCTCTCTCTGACTCCCTGCCAGGAAGCTGCAATTTATTGAAGGTGGGTTTGTGAAGTAGGGTTCTGCCAAGGAGAGATTGGCACAAGGGAAATGGAGACAGCTAATTCTCAGGGGTCGTCTTTGGCAAAAATCTGTTATTGAGGCCTCATGCTTCTTGTGCTCCTAGGCTGCTGACAAACAAGAGTGCCATCTGCAAACTGTGATTCATAAACACTCTGTCAGTCCGCCATCTACCCTGACATCATAAAATAACAAGAAGCCGCATTGTAATAAAGAAAGGAGCCTTGCAGCCCACCAATTAAATGCATCTAATTTATTTCTCTTACAGCTGAGGCTTTATTTATTAGTAAACAGCTGCATTTGTTACACTTTTTTACTCGAATCACACCAACTGGCACTCTGGATGATCCATTAATCCTAAATAATCATCTGGGTACTTCATTGATCCTGGATATATATGTCTGCGTGTATAAGACGATTATTGAAAACTAAGGCTAACCTTGCCAGTCAGCTGGAGGGTGTACCTCTGGGTGTCAGTCTGGGAGAGTTAATTTTATATGAGTGATGTGTGTGGATGAAGTCTGGCTGATCTTTTGAAAGGATATTGCATGTGGATTTATTTCTCCTTTTCTCCTAAGTACATGCAGAGAAATGTGTGCAGTTTTCCTCAATTGAACTTGCTGCATTATTATCAAAATCTAACTGTAGCGAGGTTACTGGGAACAGATCGTAGGCTCACCTGTTTGAAAGGGGGATGGGACAAAGTGGATAAAGAAGAGAGGTTGGGATTCTTCTCTATTTGACTTCCACAGACTCTTCTATCTGGGTACGCTTCTGACACTGGCAAAGCTGGCACCATCATGTGTGCTCAGGTGCATATGTATGTACCTGTCTGTATTTACATATGTGCACACACATACTTTATTTTACTAGAAAATGGTTGTAGTGTACATGGATAGGATCCATTCTAAGAGCTGATTACTAGTTTTTACTTGATAGTTGTAGATTATCAAGGATCATGGTTAACAAAAAGATTTGTATTAGGAAGAAAGGGCATGCTTTCCTGGGAAGCCTTTTAAGGAACTTAGTTGGTAATCAACGTAGACTCAATTGTGTCATCTGGTTAGAGGAAAGATGTTTCAGGGCTAATGTTTTTCCAATCCCATGGTTCACAGTGGATCATTGGAGGAAGTCTTCTCCTCTCCTGAAAGGGATAGCCATCTCTTCCAAGTGCTATGGTTTGTTCTCTTTTCTGGGAAACAATTTTTAAGTACAATCTATGCAGAGAGGTACAAACGACCGACTTTGGCCTACTTAAGTTCAATTAAATTAGAAGCCTCTGCAATATGTCATTGCATTTATGGATGCTCAGATCATGTGGTTGGGTGGTATTCATCAGTGTATTATCTGAAAGTCAATATTCTAGTATGACACTTTGAATTATTGGATATTGATTAAAATAATCACATTTTATTTGCTCCTATTATTTGGTTTGTTTTCATAGCCACTTACAGGGGTAGGCATTTATAATAATTCAAATTCTTTAGTTAATCATGAAACAGAAGAGGAGCTATGGAAAGAGAAGACAATTGAAAACAAAATGCGTTTTACGTATTTGAAACATCTCTCAATGTTTTTAAGCCAAAATAGGAAGTGTGTGTGTGTGTGTGTGTGTGTGTGTGTGTGTGTGTGTGTGTGTGTGTGTTGTAGTGAATTATATAAATTTTAACTTGCTATATAATGGCACCCTGAAATCAGTCCTAGACAGATTATCATGCTATAGAAATTAGCAAATATTAGAAACAGGAGTCAAGGCTCTTTCATTCCCAACTAACAGTACCATTTGTCAGCTCATTCTCCATACAAAGAACAGAGTTTATGTCCATAAAGAGAGAGAGAGAGAGAAAGAGAGAGAGAGAGAGAGAGAGAGTCCTAAGTAAAACTACTGAAGAGCCAACTGACAAAATTGGTGTGGGTGTCTCACTAGGGTGAGATCTCAATTTTCTCACCCACAGCTTTATTAGTTTGCCCACATGTGGCTCATTACTTGACAGACAACACACCAGAAGCAGCAAACTCAAAGAGGTAAGAAAGGGGGCAGGTGAGCGTCTGATTGACAAGAACATTTGAAGACATAATGCAGTCTGAAGTTATCTTCCGAAGGGAAGAAGAGCCAAGTGTAGCCTGTGAGTCTTTCCTCCTGTACTTCAGAACTCTTGTTTTCAGAAAGAACTCCACAAGTCATCAAGGAGTGCAACGAACTGTGTTTTAATACTACCGTTCTCTGTAGTAAAGTAGTGTAGTACGTTGTGCTACAATGTAAAAGTCTGAGTGGTAACACTTGAGTTGGGGCTCTGGCACCACCATCCCCAGCAGCGCTCAACTGCGTTTGTTACAGAGCACTACGTCAACCTTGCCCGTCCATGATGTGTACTAAGAATCACTGAGGTGGTGATTCCACAGTCCAACATTTTTTAGACTCAGAGAATAGAGGTGCATATTTAACTCAACTTAAAGGTTTAGGGAACCAAGCTTATCCCAGCTCACATTTAAAGAAGCAATAAAATGAATGAAATTCCCTGAATGAAGACAGGTGTTAGGAATATTGGGCCTAAGAGATAATAACATTGAATTTTGAATAATAATTTAAGCTAATAGTCTATAATTTTGATTTCTATTATTTATTTGCCATTTTCTGTATGTCAGTCACTAAACCTTTCACTTCCAATACAGATGAGCAGCCTAAGGCTTGGGAAGATTAAACATCTCTAAGGTCATGTGGACACTAAGTGACTAAGGTACATTCAGCTTTGAATGAGTTTAAGGGTAAGGCCTATGCTCCAAAGCTGAATACTAGCTTCTTTTATGTTCTTTACTAATAACCACAAAGCTATAAATGAAAATATTTGGCGGGATCAGCGACAGCCTTCAAACTTTGGGAATGTGGCTGGCATGAGAGCCCTAAGCTAGCACACTAGGATCAAATGAGGAAGCTGGGTCAGGAATTCAGAGTTACAAACTAGAAGAAGGGCACACACCTGTAATCCCAGCACTCAGGGAGGCAGAGGCAGGCGGATCTCTGTGAGTTCGAGTCCAGCCTGCTCTACAAAGCAAGTCCAGGACAGCCAAGGCTACACAGAGAAGCCTTGTCTCAGAAAAACAAAGTAAAAAATAAACAAACAGAGGGAAGAAGACACATCAAATCAAGTATGCTTGAGAAATCCAGCTTTAGATGGGTGACCTGTGTCAGAATCTTCAGATTCTAAGTGGGTCTCAAGTCCAGTTGTTTACTAACTGCATCATAGAACAGAACAGGGTCATAGTAACACCAGTCTCACAAGATTGAGGCACGGTGGCACCCATAAGCCTTTTCTTCTAAGAACACTAGGTTTTGAACTACAAGAAATGAAATCATTGAGACAACCTATATTCTATTTGTAATATAGATTCAATTGCATGTCACTAAGTAATTTTAATAGCCAAATATAGAAAGCAATGGTTAAAACTTCTTTGTTTGAATCAACCTACTTTAGGATGACAGAAAAGGAAATGGGGGCCACATTCTGGACGCCTTGACTAAAAACAGAGGTAGGATTACCGATAGATGCGGCTAGTCATTTTTTTTTTAATCAAAAAAGCAAGTATGCCAGATAGATTTCCAAGGACAATACAAGTAGCAAACATTGAACCACTATTCTGATCTAGCCAACAGACAGGACATTCTCCACAGTTATATAGAGAGCGGGGTACTGACTCTGACAAGAACTCTGGTACCCGATATTTGACCACTTCCCCTCAGATGGGAGGCCTGGTGGCACTCAAAGAAAGAATAAGCAGGCTACCAAGATGAGACTTGATAACCTATGACCATATAGTAGGAGAGGAGGACCCCCTCAGTCACGGATCTAGGGGAGGGGAATAAGGTGAAAACAGGAGGGAGGAAGGAACAGGAGGATACAAGGGATGGGATAACAACTGAGATGTAATCTGAATAAATTAATTAAATTTTAAAAAAGAATATGTAGTCAAGGACCTCAACTGCATCCTGCTTGTCCCCCACAGTCCACAGCTCCAGCTCTGTATCTGTTCACTAATTTTTTTGTTTGTTTGCTATTTGTTTTGTTTGGGTATTTTGCTTTGTTTTGTCCAGTGTACTTGTTTTCTTTGCAGCTTGCCTTGAACTCTGGGCCTGCAGCAATAACCATGACTTAGCCTTCAGAGTGAGTGCCACACCCAGACCAAGGCTTTGCCTCTTCCCAGGAGCACATGGCACTCTTCTTCCTCAAGATGCTTGGTGGCAACACAGCGGGAACGAGTGGACGAATGCTCCCTGTACCTCACTCTCCACTTCGACCCCAGTGCTTTCTATTGCTGAGAATCCATATCGATTTCATCTACTGCCCTCAGCTCGGATGGGACAGATGTGAGTGTATTTGATAAAATCCCACAGATTATCTTCCCCTCCTCGTCTCACCATCCAATAATAATCATTAAGCCCCCGAAAACCCACAGTGCCAGCAATATTGGTCCAATAAGTAAACTCACACTTTCCAAACAGATGGGAGTGATGTTTCATTTGCCAATGGGTGAAATTGCTTTCAGCAGCGTCAAGGATATACACAGCGAGGGGAAGACTCACCGCTGCTGATGGAAGTCAGGCAGTGTGTAACATTCGCTGCTTAAGAATCCAATACTGCATTTGCTTCATTACAGTACTTTGTCTGTCAGCTCATTTGAGTCTATTAACTTAATTGTTCTTTATTAACAAATGGGTCATTCGCTCTGGCAGCAGAGCAAAGCTCAAATGCCAGTTAAATACTTTGATAAATGCAATATCCCACTTCCATGCTGGGAATGGGCATGCACACACACACACACACACACACACACACACACACACACACACACACACATGCACACAGGCACTTGTACAGAGGGAGACAGAGATTGAGAGAAGGGGAGGGAGGGAGATTGGAGGGAGAGGGGGAGGGAGAGAGGAGAGAAGAGAGCAGGGCGAGAGGGGTTTTAATTTAATGTACTCATAGGAAAGAATCGAATTAGTTTTAACCTCAGCAAACAAGGAAGAAGATGTTTATCCTACTGTAACTGCATATCAGATTTCTCTTACAAATGTCTATCATGCCTCTACTAAAATGTTCTTACTCATAAAACACACTAATGTTTTAGTTAGAAAGGACAGTAATAGCTATCTCTTGACAAAACCTTTTTTTTTTTTTTTTTGAGGAAGTTCCCCTTTAAGTCATAAGTATTTTTTTCGTATTGGCTGATTTTTTAAAAACAATTTATAAGGAGAGTTCCTATTGTCCTCTTGTTCCTCAGTCTTTCTTTCTCTTCATCCCCACCCCCAGCATGTGCACCGTTTCGTTTCTTCTTCAGTGACATTATCCTACTCACCAAGCCCGTAAGTTTAACTGAGGGTGACAGGGTGACCTTGATGACAGATGTTCTTATGGCAACAGATGGCACTGGCAAACCCGAGAAGCTGCTGTATGCCGCCTCCCTGCCACCTGTGCCTGCTCAGACTGAGCCCATCAATTACCCCGGCTGCCCCATCCCCTGTGCAGCCAGTCAGATGGATTGGCCCAGAGGGTCTGCTGCTTGTGAGGCGGAAGCCAAAGGGTCCGGAAGAAGCAGGCAGGTGAGAGGTCCCTTTCTGCCACTCTTCTGCGTTCATTGTCGCAAGCCCCACCACCACCAGCCGACACGTCTGCTTACGATGACCATGTCAGTAACCTTACAAGACCACACATGGAAGTATATTTTTGTTGTTCACCGATTTTGCCAGCCTCAGAAGCTTTTCTGGGAAGGTACACACATCATGTACTTTGCCCTCTTCTACGTCCCATTCCATCTTTGCTTCCGGTCTCTTGTTTTGCTTCTTTACGTGTGAACCAAAGGAAATAAAGACAACAGGAAAAATTAAAATATTAATAATAAGCTTTAAATCATTACTAAATCTAAATATAATTCCCCAGAGATTTTAAGCTTCTTAATAAATGTGCCACGGGTCGAATTTACTCTCATTTTGCAGTTGAGGACACCGATGTTAAGAGATTCAGCAACGTGGTCAGGAAATTGGGATCAGAATTTGAACACAAGACAGGTGGGCTTTCCCCTGCTACACAGTGCCTCCATTAAGTAACCAGAAAAAACTTGTGATCTACTTAGCTAGAAATAAATGATTCTAGAGGATGGCTGGGGGGGGGGGGTCTCAGGCTCACATTCTTATTGCCTGCTGGCTTGTCTGCTGCATTCCCTGCTACCACAATAATTATATCATTTATTAATAAAGTCACATGTGACCTCCAACAAGAAGGTGAAACATAAGTGCAACCTTTTTATTATTTTTCATTAGCACAACAGGGTGGCTAAAGTCAGAACAATTTGGCCTCTCTCTACCCAAAGAAAACTGGAGTAATATATGAAATTATCAGTAGACCTTAATCCAGATGGTGGTGTCATTTCTAAGAAATAGCATATGCTAGCTATTATGATACTTAAATGTAATGGTTTTATATCTCTCCAGTGAGCAAAAAAAAAAAAAAAAAAAAAAAAAAAAAGACCCTGTACAACAGTTTTAGCCTAGGAATTTTTAATGGTACTTTAACCCTGCGAAAGAGAGAACTTCCAGAAAGAAATTGAGCTGATAGAGCCTGGCTTATTAAAGAGAAGCATGCTTTTCTGCCTTGCTTCATGTAGCAATAAGCCAATATCTGGATTTACTGCTCCCATAGTTGACTGTTTTACATAATGTTGCTGAATTGGGAACTATTACATGCTTTTCTGATTTTAGAAAAAAATTGCCTTAAAAGTTATTTACGCTGATTTTATAACAAAGAGGACAATATAACTAATTTTTTTCTTAGTGTGATTAGCCATGAGTCATTTCCTAAGAAATGAGCTTAATTTACCAGAGAAAGAAAGTTGCAATAAATCATGAATGTGGACTGTTTCTAAGTGGGGTTAAAAATATCTTATTTACATCTGCCCTCTGAATAAATCACAAACACTAAATTACTCTTACACAAAGGAAAATTTCTAGTTTTGAAATCTTTCTGACACAGGATTGGAAGAAGGGGGAAATGTGTGCTAGGAGGAGTAGATGAAGTTGGAAATGTTGGGGAAGTGAGGTGTCAGTCAGGGACCCATCGTGCTAATCCTAAACCTATTAATTGTGTGTGTGGTTTTGTAACTTCACTTATTATCTCTGTGGCTTCCTTTGTCAAGTAGAGGGGCTGAAACTCATATTTCTTAGTCACATATTTTGGCAACCATCAGCGTTCTTCACAGATATACCCAGGCCTAACTTTCTGGCAGTAGATTTCCTACCACTGTGAGATCAAGTGGTTTCCTCAGCCAATGAAATGTGAGAAGCTGCTAGAAGCTTTAAGATCCAGTTTATGATCTGTGCTAACCTCTCCTTACTGTTGTTAACATCACAGTAGTCTGATAGTCTCAGCCAGTGTGAAACCCTGCATGGCGCTAAGGGGTCACAGGTTCCATGCGGCATGAGCAAGAGATGAACTTTAGCTGTAACAGGCATTTTTGTTTTTGTTACTGCAGCATAACCTGGCTTATACTATGGGGGAAGTGAGCAAGGATCTCACTCACCTAGACAGACCGTCTAGGGGCTGCCGAAGCCCCTGAGCTGGGGACTCAGACTCTCAAGGCACACCAGCTGCTTCCTCTGCTCTCACTGTTGCTCCACTGGTCCTGATGTACATCTTGCTTATAATTCACCACAGATGTTCTCTTACTGTACAAGAGGATAATAAAATAGCTTTGGTATAGACTTGTGACTGCGTGTTATCGGAAAGGACAATAAGACCTTACCTGGAGTACTGCGTATCAGTTTATACAAGCACTTCCGTTTTTGGTAAATAAACTGTGGCAGGCAGCCACAGATCTGTGAATGAACTGCAGAGAGCACAACTAATCTAGCTCACAGTAGGTCTTCTTTTGTTGCCAGTTATTTCTTTAGAGCTCGTTTTCCCACAGTGCGTAACGGTTTTAGGGATCGCTGAATCTTACTTCCTACAGTTCGTCTTTCCACACACAACAGAAGCTCCCTGCTGGGAATTAAAGTCTTTGAAATCTTTTGAGTTTTGCTGGAGGATATCTGATACGCTAATATTTCCTCTACTATCAAGACATGTACGAAGTTACCATCCCTTGGCTGGCGCATCAGTCTGTGCAGGCTCGCCCAGTGTCCAGACCCGCAGGCCTTGGTGGTCTCGCAGTGGAGCTCCTGCTGCCCCGCTGACCTGCCATCCTCCCACTCTCCGCTGCCACTCTCAGTGATCGGCTCCGAGTCCCTGCATCTGTCCAGATCCCCCTGTTCAGATGTAGCACACAGACAGCTGAGTCTCCAAGTGGAGGGACGAACTTTGCCCGCACCCCTGACATGCACTCTGGCGCCCACAATTTGGTCACTGCCCCTTGGCAGGACGGCCTTGCGGGCACACAGAGGAAGAGGATTCAGGCTACCCTCATGAGACCTGAGAGGCTGTGGCCAGGCACTGGGGTAGGAGGCCCTCCCCTAACCAATACTAAATACCTCACTAAGGGTTTCTGAACTTAACCCTGGGTTTCAGCCTCTGTTCAATTTAATCTAAATTAAATCAATCTAATCTAAAATAAAAGGTGCACACTGGCTTTCCACCTGTGGCAAGCTTGATGTTGACCTTATTATTTCTATGTGATCTGTATTTCCAGATACAGTAAGAGATTGTGGCAGACCTGATTCCTGCCTCTGCCTTTAATATCTTTGAAAGTGTAGAGGGTAACTTAGCTTCAAATCTTGGATCCTTTAAATGTTCATGATGCGCCACTTTATAGACCTTTGTCATACTTAATTCTCACTTTCTAGTGCGTAAAAATGGCATAATAATATAATATGATTTAACTTATATAATTTTTGTCAAACAAATGAATAGGAGAGAGACGGGTCTGAGATGTAGTTGGTGGTAGTGCACTGGCCTAGTGTGTGTGACACTTGACTTAGTGTCCCAGATCTGTAAAGAGAGAGGAAGAAAGAAAAAGGGAAGGATTTGAAAAGTAATTTATGAGTCAAGATACCTTACTCAACAACTTCCTGGAGAGACTTTAATGAGGAGGGTGAAGGAAGGAAAGGGAGAAAGATTTTAAAATTAATAGTTCAAACAACTTCTAAGTACCTTTAATGGGGAACATTCACTGTGAATTTCTAAAACCTTTGACTATGGCTTAAGGTGGGGACACCAGAGACTCGGGGGAAATCTCCTGGGAGAACAGGATACTTGAACTTCAACTTTAATCAAAAGAAAGAAAATGAAAACCAGAAAGAGTAAACAGCAACATGAGTGGGAAAGGCCCTGAGAGCTGAGCCGAGATCCAGTGCCAAAGAGCCCAGCTAGAGAGTGGGGAAGTTGGCCAGCACTACATTGTATTTATTGACTGAAGTTTTTGCCTATCACACAGTGTAATTAATTTTATTACAGAATTTCCAGATGCCATGTTCTGATTTCTTATCTATAAATAAGAAGGGATTTTTTTTAAGTTTTGTTTACCATTATATAAATGGGAATTCATATCCCATTTTCAGTGAGTGTTGGTGTATCAATTAGGACCCTGGGAGAAAACAGATGCTACCTACTAAAATACAGCTGAGGTGTAATGAAATGACTTTGCATAGGAAAGCTACAGATAAGGCTAAATAAAAGATAATAAGAAAGCATTTTGGGAGTAGCACGTGAGGGCAGACAGTACAATATAATTGAAAAGAGTAAAGACTGAAGGGAACATGTAGAAAAATCCACCCATGGCTCGAAATGAAGAGGGCAGTTCAACAGAAGCTTTGGCTTGCTAAAATAGTAGAAGTAAATAGCCTAAATTATTCATTAGTGATAATGGAGAAGGGTAAAAGGCTGATCTGCTGAGAAAAGTAGAGAAAGCATACTACATTGAAGAGCAAAGTGACATGGTTGAACTGTTAGGTAAGTTGTCATAGTATCTATGTAGGAAATGGATCAAGTGAAATATGGAGCATAAAGTTGTCACTCTTTGTACCCTTTGTGGGATTTCCAATGTGGGAATAGGAACACCAACTCATCCATAAAACTTTCACCCCAAAATTTGTCTTGCCTACAAAAGTACAGGGATTAAGATGGAGAAGAGACTGAGGGAATGGCAAACCAACGACTTGCCCAACTTGAAAGCCACCCCATGGGACAGAACCAATCCCTGTCACTATTAATGGTACTCTGCTATACTTACAGACAGGAGCTTAGCATAACTGTCCTCTGAGAAGCCCCAGCAAGCAGCTGGTGTAAACAGATGCAGAGACTCACAGCCAAACAATAGGCCAGACTCAGGAGTTTTGTGGAAGAGTGGGAGAGAGGATGGAGGGAGCCCGAGGGGTCAAGGACACCACAAGAAGACATACACAGTAAACTAACCTGGGTCCATGGAGTCTCACAGAGACTGAACCAGAAGCCAGAGGCATGCATGGGATTGACCTAGACCCCCTACACATATGTAGCAGATGTGCAGCTTGGTCATCATGTGGGCCCTCTAACAGTGGGAGTAGGGGCTTTCTCTGACTCTGTTGCCTGCCTTTGGGTCCCTTTCCCCTAGCTGGGCTGCTTTGTCTGGCATCAGTGAGAGAGAATGTGCTCACTTCTGCTGTGACTTGGGGTGGCAGAGTGGGTTGGTAACCCTTGGGGGCCTCCCCTTCTCTGAGAAGGAGAGGGATGTGGGCGGATTAGGATGTGAGGGTGAGACTGGAAAGAGAAAAGCGAGGGGGCTGGGGTCAGACTATAAAGTGATTAAATAAGTAAATGCAAAAACAAAGGAATAAGAGAAAAAAAAGAAACATAAAGCTTACATCCATCCAGATGACCAAAGTCAAAACTGGTTTATCTAGCTACAACGAAAAGGACAGATTTATATATACAGTGAATGCAAACGTTTAAGGCTTGGTAACTGGACTTGGTGACTGGCTATGGCTTGTACATAAGATAGGTGACAAAGATTTTTCTCATAATTCTAATGTGAGTGTCTCATTGTCAAATGATGTAACAACTGACACAGTGAGCCCGTGGAGGGGTTGAAGAATATCATTTTAGAGTGTATGGGGAGATGGGGAGGCCCAGGGAATGTTTATCCTGGTGGTGCCTTGCCACAGATATTTGGATAAGAATTGACACCACATAAAAACAACCATTGCTAGAGAGACAGATTTGTCAGCCATTAGACTACACAGCGGCCAGCACTGTGGATGGAAGTGAGGTTCAAGACGGAAGCAAGTGAGTCAAGAGCAAGGACAGTATCTGACTCACCCCCCTGCTCCTGGAGGCCTGGCCCAGTTTTTTACTTTTTCCTTTCTTTCTTTCCTTCTTTTTTTAAAATGACTGACCAAATTTCCAGCAAGAAACTCTTCTCAAACTAATTGTATTTTCTGTTACAGAGACATAAAGACAGTAAATATTCTGGGCCTATGGGCCTGCCAAGATTTACTATTAGGAACAAAATAAATCTTCAATTTTGATTTATTTCCCTCTTAGAAACTGAATTGCTCATTTTTCAAAGTGCTTCTCAGCCACTCGAGATTGCTCTGTTGAGGATTCCATGTTTATCCCTGTACCCTATTTTTAAGTTGGATTATTTTGTTTGTTGATGTTTAATTTCTTGAGTTCATTATATATTTTGGATATTAGCCCTTTTTCGGATATAGAATTGGTAAAGTGCTATTCCCAATCTGTAGACTTCCATTACATTGTATTGCCAGTGTCCTTTGCCTTACAGAAGCTTTTCAGTTTCAACAGGTCCCATTTTAATTGTTGATCTTAGAGGATGAGTTATGGGTATTCTCTTCAGGAAGTTGTCTTCTGTGCAAGTGAGACAAAGGCTCTTCCTGAATATATTTTCTAATAGACTTAGTGTACTTGGTTTAATTTGAGGTCTTTGATACATTCAGTCTTGAGTTTTGTGCATGGCAATAAATATTGATCTATTTTCATTTTTCACATGTAGACATTTAGTTATACCAACGCCATTTGTCAAAGGTGCTTTCTTTTTCCCATTGGTTTTTGCTCCTTTGTCAAAAATCAAGTGTCTGTATTGTATGGGTTTATTTGTAGGTCTTTGATTTGATTCCGTTGATCAGCCAGTCTATTCCTATACCAGTATCATGCAGTGTTTATTACTATTGCTCTGTATTATAGCTTGAAGTCAAAGAAGGAGACACCTCTAGAAGTTCTTGTATTATATAGGATTGTTTTCGCTAGTCTGGGTTTTTTGTTTTTCCATATGAAAATTAGAATTGTTCTTTTTAAAATGTTTTATTATATTTCTTTTTTACATATACATTTATGTTATTATACATAAATAAAATAAACTACATACAGTAGGAAGAACCATGAAAGCATCAGGAATTATATAAATGTTATATTCATAGTATTTGGCTATTTGTATTTGACAAACTGGTAGAAAACATCTTTCCTATCTTGGTGAGTCTAGAATTCTGAATGTAAATCAATATCTATTATATCTCATCATTATCAACTTAAAACATCTATCTAGACCTAAAAACATCTTAACCCCTAACAACTAAGCTTCATTGTAAGACTAACCTATCTGGTCTTCAACCCCATCAGAGCCTTGAGAAGGAATAAAACTTAATTACCTCAGTTAACCAGAAGTGTAGGTTAGCAGTTTCCAACATGAAAAAATGACAGAGAGAATTTATTGCCTGAACAGTCATCCAAAACTCTCTAGAATGTTGGAGCAGCATCTTCAGCTTTCTGGCCCAATATATATGACAGACATATTTGTGAGGCAGGAACTATTGAAGACTTGCTTACTCTGTCTTGCCAGAGTTTGCCTGTGGACTCTACGTGCATCCAAGCTTGCCCATTTTTAGACAGAATTCTGTCTGTGGCAGAAATGCGGACATTTTGCCCAGTGGCTTGTTTGCCACATATGAAGGCATCTACATAAGGAGGTTCTTTGATGCTTATCATATTCTTTGAGGTACACTGTTGCATTAGTTAAACTGTCCTGTTGTCAGTGAATTATTAAAATAATAAAAACATATTTAAATGCCATATTCTTTAGGTCTCTAAGGCTTTTGAAGACCTTATCTAACTATTTTACCTATATATCTATAGAATCATATGTATCTGTTAAACATAGGATATTTATTCTTGTAATAAGAAGGAAATTAGTAAAACAAGTCAAGACCTAAAAATGGAGAAAGAAGCTATGAAGAAAACACAATCTGAGATAATTCTGGAAATAGGAACCCTACAGAAGAGGACAGGATCTACAGACACAAGTATTATCAACAGAATTCAAGAGATGGAACAAAAAACATCATGGGTAGAAGATATAACTGAAGAAATGGCACAGAAGTCAATGAAAATGTTAAATTTAAGAATTGTTCTTTTAAGGTATGTAAAGAATAATGTTGATGTTTTGATAGGAATTGCATTGAATGTGTTTGGTTAGAGTTAAATCAAAATACTTTATGTTGTTTGTGGCTGTTAGGAAGGTTGTAGTTTCCCTGATTGCTCCTTCAGTTGTCTTATTGCTCTGGCTAGGCCATCAAGTCCTGTATTGAAGAGATACAGTGAGAGTGTTCAGCCTTGTCTCTGATTTCAATTGAATCGCTTTAAGGTTCTCTCCATTTAATTTGATTTTTACTATAGATTTACTGTATGTTGCCTTTATTGTGTTTATGTATGTGCCTTGTATCTCTGATCTGTTAAGACTTTTAACATGAAGGGCTATTGGATTTTCTCTAATGCTTTTTCTGCATCTAATGAGATGATCTGTGTTTTTTTCTCTCAGTTTGTTTATATGGTGGTTTATGCTGATGGATTTTCATATATTGAACCACCCTTGTACACCTGGGATTAAGCCTACTTGATCATGTTGGATGATATTTTTGATGCATTCTTAGATTCAGTTTGTAAAAATTTTGTTGAGTATTTTTCCGTCAATGTTCATTAGGAAAATTAGTCTGAAAAAATTTTTTTGCTCAATCTTTGTGTGGTTTATGTATCAGTGTGACTGTGGTTTCATAGAATGAGTTTGGCAATGTTCCTTCTGTTTCTTTTTTAGGGAATAGTCTGAGGAATATTGGTTTAGCTCTTCTTTGAAAATATGGTAGAATTCTGTGCTGAACCCATCTGGCCCTAGGCAGTATAGGACCATTTAACTTGTTTATCTGATCTTGATTTAACTTTGGTAAGTGGACTCTATCAAGAAAATTGTCCATTTCCATTAGATTTTTGAATTTTATGGAGTTGAGGCTTTTGAAGTAAGACCTAATGAATCTGAAATTTCATCTTATACCTGTTAGAATGGCTAAGATCAAAAACTCAGGTAACAGCATATGTTGGCGAGGATATGGAGAAAGGAGAGTACTCCTTCATTGTTGTACAACCACTTGGGAAATCAATATGGTGCTTTCTCAGAAAATTGTAAATAGTTTCTACTTTTAGACCCAGCTATACCACTCCTGGGCATACACCTGAAAGATGTTCCACCGTACAACAAAGACACTTGCTCAACTATGTTCATAGCAGCTTTTTTCCTAAAAGCCAGAATCTGGAAACAACCTAGATGTACCTCAACCCAAGAATGGATAAAGAAATTGTGGTACATTTACACAATGGAATAATAATCAGCTATTTAAAAACAAGATAATCATGAAATTTACAGGCAAATGCCATGGAACTAGAAAAGATTGTCCTGAGTGAGGTAAACCCAGACGTAGAAAGACAAACATGGTATGCATCCACCTATAAGCAGATTTTAGCCATATAGTATAGGATAAACATACAATAATTCACAGACCCGAAGAAGATAATTCACAAATTCACAAGGAGGACCCAAGGGAGGATGATTACATCTCACTCAAAGGGCAAATAGAATAGAGAGCAGAGGTAGTTAAATTGAGGGAACAAAGTAGGAGAGGGAATGCAGAGAAATTAGTGTGGAGATTGGACCTGGGATAGCAGGGTGGGGTGGGGTGCAGGAGGACAGAGAGTCTGAAGAGTGAAGAGAAACCATGGGCATCTCTGTGACAAGCTGGAGACTTAAGCCTGAGCAGGCTCCTGGGAGGAGATGGCGTATGGCTGTGACTACTAGTAGCAAGAGTCATGGATACTGCAGAGGACACCCTCCTCTATCTAGACAGGACTCCTAGTGGAGTAGGGAACATCAACCCACCCACAAAAACTTTGACCCAAAATTTACCCTGCCTATAAGACACGAAGGAATAGATAACGCAGAGGTTGAGGGAATGTCCAACCAATGCCTGGCCCGGCCTGAGACCCACACCATGGGACAGAGCCAACCCCTGACACTATTAATGATACTGTGTTCTGCTCAGGAACAGGAGCCTATCAGAGTTTTCTTCTGAGAGGCCTCACACAGCAGTGGATTGAAACAGATGCAGATACTTTCAGCAAAACATTGGTGAAGCTTAGAGTCTTGTGGAAAAGTAGGGGGGGGGGCGGATAGAAAGACCAGGAGGTGACAGGAACTCCACAAGAAGACCATCAGAGCCAGCTAACAAGAGCCCGGAGGATCTTGCCAAGACTGAAGCACCAACCAAGGACCATGCATGGACTGGACCGAGGCCCCCTACACAGATGCAGCAGATGAGAAGCACAGGTTTCATGTGGGTCCCCTGGTAAGTGAGCAGGGATTGTCTCTGACATGGACTAGGTTGCCTGCTTTTGATCAGTCCCACCCGATGGTGCTGCCTTGTCAGGCCACAGGGGTAGAGGATGTGCTCAGTTTTGACCTGATGAGATGGAGTGGGGGGGTGCGCTCCCCTTTTCTGAGGAATAGGGGGAGGGGGATTAAGGAAGATGGAGGGAGGGGCACGATCAAGATGTAAAGTGAATAAATAAATCAATTTTTAAAAACTGAATTGATGATTTTATACAGGCTTGGGTTGTTCAAATAATACAAATACTAGAGAAACATATCCGCTTTTTTGTTGTTGTTGTTGTTTGGTCTTATGACATTGATCCATATAACTCTTCAATGAATTCTACTGTGATCATGCGTACTAGGCCTACTTAAATGATGCCAATGGTTGTGATGTCCCTCTTATTCCATTCTCCTCCCCAGTGCTTACACAAGCTCCACCTCTTCTCCTTCTTGGGTTGATCTCCCCCACAGTGGGAACAATATAGCTGAGTGTACATGTTAGGGCTTCCTGAGCACTATGAGAAGACGCACCCTTTCCTAGATACAACAGTAGCCAGGGAGATAAAGAGATGGCTGTCAATACATAGGCATATATATGTCACGATTATGTGTGATATCTACATGAGCACATATAGTCATATATGTGCACATGTAGGCTTACATGGAGATTTATTGGTGAATGTGCACACATGTGTAAATATGAATTTATTACAGTATGCTGTATGTGCAAAGATGTAGGTGTGTGTGTGTGTGTGTGTGTATCTACTCATGTTACTAGTTGTAGGGGTGTGTGTGTGTGTGTGTGTGTGTGTGTGTGTGTGTGTGTGTGTGTATCTATTCATGTTCCTAGCTGTAGGATTGGGAAAAGAAAAATGTGCCCATCTTTGTATAATAAAAATAAGAAGACAAAGGGTTAAAGCAATCATTTTGCAAATGGCTTTCCAAAAAAGCTGTACCCTAAATTAATTTTGGCTGGTAATCTATACCGGGTTAAATAACTCCTCATTATTCTGTATCACAGCTGAGGCATCTCCAAATGTTTATCTTGTTTTGTAACCGGTACCTTCTGGTATATTCTAGTGCCAGCATCTCAGCTCCTGCGATATTTCATTCTCACTATTTTTGGACCCGAGCTGCTGGTTCCAGGTGATTTAATAAATTGCTTTTTCTTTTTTTTCTTTCTTTCTTTTTTTTTTTTTTTTTTTTGAGAAGGGGGGTGTTCCTTTTAACTTACCCATCTGCTCAACACATGCGTAACTTGCAATCTGTCGGCAGTTTGCAGAAAGACAAACTGTCAGGGCTGCATGCATTTGACAACTTTGTTCCCAATTAGGTTAGTGGTAATTTAACAGATTTCAGGGCAACGGAGAAAGGGGTGGCATGTTATTAAAGCATCAATTCTGACAGAGCCGAGCACATATGATTTCAATGTAAATTATTTTAAATGCTTTAATTAAAACCAAAGAAAGATTTACCCTTTTAAGTGGTAAGTGATAGCAAGACAAATTTAAAAGGAAAGAGAGTAACTGGGGTTTCTAAATGCTTTATGTACACAAGGCCGTCCAGCAGTCAGGACGCTGTAATCTATGGTGGTAATGTGGAGGCCAAGTTAATTATTCATTGCTTCCTCTCTGCAGCAGATGTGATTCAATACATGACGTACAGTATTCAGAGCCTGGAACGCTCTCTGTGAAAATCTCAGCTCAGGCTTCTTTTGGATCCATCAGGAAATTGCCAGAATCTGTTTAACACGTTAAATATATTCATAAGAAAAAAAATCTTGCGTTTTTTTTTTCTTTGTTTTTCCTATGTTTCGATGCAGCTGCTTCTCCGCTTCACTGAGCTCAGACTCGACAGCCTCTGTATCCCATGCCCGCTCCAGTTTAAAAGCCCTACAGCACATATGTGGATGTACACAAGTAACTAGCATCAGGAAACGGGCTGTGGGGGGCAGGGGGGGATTCTGTGTCTCAGGTTACTTTAGAGCTATACAGCTCCTCTCTCTATTGAGCTCATCAAAGGTCCTGTGAGCAGAGTGTCGTTGACAGAGCGCCTCATGTTGTGGGAGGGAGCTCCCTAAACCAAGGACATGTATAGGTAGAGATTTCCCTGATGGGTATGAGAGTGTGCTTGATTTATCCGGCTATGAATCTAATCATTGGTTTAGTGCTGTCTGTTTGTTCTCAGACAACACTGGGTATTTTATTATTGAAATCACCAATATATCAATTAAGGTTTAATATTCCTTGAACGTAATTGCATACAATTCTTTAACAGACACAATTTCTTAGTCACTTGGGAAGAGCTCACCATTTTGCATACGGGCTTATTGGGTTGAGAGCTGTCTGCTGCTTTAGAGTTACTGCAATGACTGGCTTCAGAAAGGTTATTACTGTCCTACAAATAGGTTCTCTTAAATGATCAGATTGCTTCTAACTAGGCTACTGCATCATAACTTTTAAGGGCATCATTTAGAATGATCGTGACTGTATTCAAACTGGCTTACAACCGGGCTGAGATAAAATTTTTGTGACAAATTGGACTTTATCTCTCTGCTAATGTTACACAACAAGCTCTGTAGAGCAGGGGTTCAGTAGCTGCTCCTTTGGAAAATTAATGCATAATAGATCTGAAGAGCTGTTGGATCGGTGTGTGGTGACTCAGTCAGGAATGGCGTCTTGGGAGCGATGCTGGAATGCTGAGTGATGATCACATTGCACACTTACCTCTTTCCATTCCAAAGAAGCCCTTTCTGAGCTCTTCTGAGCTCCAGAACTTTTCTGCCCAGGATTGCTGCTATCTTGTTTTGGTTTTTGTTTTTGTTTTGGTTTTCTGCCTACATTGAAAGAAAGCATCCATCTCTAGTCTTAGGTCAGAATTCATCACTTCTGTCTCTGAGGAGAATGACTCTAGCAAACGCTTTTATCATCCCCTGCCTCCGATTTCTCATCTGTGGGCAGAATAATGGATAGCTACATTTCAGAATGTTTTGAGAATTAAACAAGACAATGCATTTCAAATGTCAGATATGTAGTTGGTGAGCCATGAATATACTGCTGCCATCCCCTCTGTCTTTTACTGGTGCTTTTGCTCAGTTCTGTGTTTTTATGTGCTTTGCCTCATGGATCAGAATGTACAGAAAGAAATTTTTAAAAATTAAGATAAGCCAGATACAGAGGAACTTGTACCCAGTGATACATAAGACAGAACGCTAGAGAAACCTTTAGAGTCCATGAGACATTGAGTTAGTTACTTCTCCATGGTGTGTGCAATAAAACTAATCATTGCTTCTTAATCTGGATCTTGATCTGGTGTCTGTATATTTTCATTTCTACTGTTAATTTAGTAGGTTGAGGCCAATCTGAAGCAAAATTATAAAAAAAAAAGCTTCTATTTGCTACAGTTGTTCAGCCTGATTTTTTTTCCCTTATTTTATTTGTGTACTAAGCAACGCAAGACATAAAGAGCACTCTACTTTACATTTCTGGTGGAGTGATGGAGCCTTCATATCAATCATTATTGAGTATTTTCCATCATACAAGATGGTTACCAGATCCTGAGAGTCTAACAGAGTCTGAAATATTCAAGCCAGGCATGTTCATATTTAGTCCTCAACATACACTTTCAAATACTTATTTTCCTAATGATATAGTTCTTGTTAGACATCAATCATTTTTATCTCATGTGAAAATTGGCATGGATATATTAATTGAATTTAGGTGCCACCTGGGCCTGGTGGTACAGGCCTTTAGCCCCAGCACTTAAGAGGCAAAGGCAGATAGATCTCTGTGAGTTCAAAGCCACCTTAAGTAAAATATATGTGCACATATGAATCTCTACTCATCTTAATTTACAAGCAATTACAGAACAATTTTGAGTTCTAGGAAGTGAACTGGACAGTAGGTATAAAATGAAAAACTACCCTCAAAATATACATATGGACAGGATTATAGACAAGTTAAACAAATAAATAAAGGAAGGGGTAACCTAAATACAGCAGCAGGGCATAAATTATACAGTATTTGTTCAGATCAGGAAGTACTATTTCAGATTGAAGGAAAGCCTAAAGAGAATGTATATCTTAAAGAGTTTGTAGATTTTTCTATGATGAAATATGGACATTTCAACGAAAAAGGAAGAAAACACTCAAGAAAAGTAATAAGAAAACGCATAGTGTAAGAAGCACCTTAATTGAATGGTAAGGTGACAGCAAAGAGAATAAAGGGTGGAGAGAAAACAGACAATGAAGACCTTGTGCCCTATAAGACAGAAGACAGAATACTTAGGAAGTCCACAGGCTCCGTTAGGTAGTGAGTTGGTCGGGAGGGCTCTAGGCTGTAGATAATGAATGCTATGGCTTATAGTCTTGTACAACAGGAGTCAGGGGCCAAGCAACTTGAGGTTAGTTGACTCTGTCTGTCAGGCACCTCAAGGTTCTGGGTCACTGTCTCTGTGACTCTCTTAGGTTTCAGTAGACAACTCTAAAGTCAATGATTCAGTCTTCTTGGCCAGTCAGTCCAGGCCTCAGAAACAGACACATACAGGTTGATCCTTTACTAAAACCACTCCTCACAGTTGAGGAGAACCTGAACAGGCTTCTCACGGATTTCTATACTTACCTGTACATAAAATTGGTTCTCATGCCATCTATCAACAAATATTCTCAGAAGTATTGCAAGATATTAACATAATGGTTGTGTAAGGATGACACAAATTCTTTGAGTATGGTGCTACCAATGACTGGACAAAATCAGAATTTGAATGCCTAAAAACAGGAACAGGATTTTTCTCAGTGATATCTGTAATGTTTTCAAGCTGTTGAAACATGAAATAACTACAAGGAATGCAAGATGCTGCTCTTTACCAATGGACTTCAGCATAGCTTAGAACTTAAAAGTCCTATGACTCGTGCCTTCTTCATTTTGTATTGATCAGCGAACCACTGGACAAGTGCAGTCATTGCGATACGAACAGTGGAGGGCAGAGCGGAATCAGATGAAGAAACAAAGCGAGTATTGTAGACGCACAATAAAGAGAAGGCAGGTGAGAACCTGCAAGTCTGAGAGGCGGTCAGATGTCATGGGAAGGTGTATTTGTGTGCCAGGGCTAGGACAGGAGGATTGACTGCATGCCACAGTCACAGCTCTGCCCTTTCTGCCAGACTGCTGGTAATCTGAAATGAGTGTGAGGAAGAACTCACATTACAGAAATTAAAAAGTATGACAAACCAAAGCATTCAAAATAAATTTCTCCTTGGAGAGTTGAGTATTGAATATGTATTAGCATACTATTGCAAAAAGATGTAGATATATTTGAATTGATTTATTACATATGAAACAGTCTTCTTTTAATTTCTCTCTCTCCTCTTTGGTCTCTGCATGTCTATGTACAATTGGGCTGTGCTAGTCATAAGGATTCATAATTTCCAGGAAAATCACTACAGGGAATGATATTTTTTTTTAGGTGTCTTGCCCAAATTGACAAAACAAGTGTCCTGGATTTCAAAAGGCCTGTTACTAGAGAAATGTCTTCCAGCCATTTGGCTGCCTGTCTGTTTACTCTCTCTGCCACACACAATCTCAAGTTATGAATCTACTCCATGTGGCAAGAATCTTCTAATGCCTTTTATGGATACCCATGAATGCCACCTGCTCCCCACAAAGCCTTGGCTTCTAAGAGTCTGTAGAAATCAGAGGACATGGATTGCAACTACTTCAGAATTTAGGCAGAGTCATTCTATTCCAAGGAACAGAGATGGCCATCATGCTTTGAAAATATGGGATATAGCCTTTAAATGAGAAGTTATCCCACAGACTCAGATATTCGACCACTTGGGCCCCTGTAGTTGGCGCTGTTTGAGGGAGGGTTGGGAGGCGAGTCAATGGTGAAGGGAGAAAGATTCGGTGGTAGGTTTGGAGATTAAAGGCCTCATGCTGCCTCCAATCTGTTCTCTCCTTTGTACTAGCATTTAAGAATGTGAGTTCTCAGCTTCCTGTTTTTGGCCGAATGCTCACCACCAGGCCTGCTTCTTGCAGCTATGCCTCTGCACCAGGATCAACTCTTATCCCTTTGGAACTGAAAGCCCAGGTAAACCGTTTCTTCCATAACTTGTGTTTGGATGTGATGTTTTATCACAGCAATATAAAAACAACTAATACAAAAGGTAAAGCTTGTAACTTGCTTTTAATATTCAGAACTCACAGTTTAAATGATGTAGACATGAGAATCTTCCTTAGATGAATTTGAGTCTTACAATTTAGACCTGAATCTTTTATTGACTAATTTTCGGGCATTAGAAAACAGATGGAAGATAACGACTAGGTAGAGGGCATTTAGACGGATGGATGTCCTTTTGTCTGGAATATTTTAGGAAAGGTAAATTCTATGAATTTAATTGATCTCTGTTTGGTGTTTTTTCCTTGAGTAACAGAAAGTGAGAACCCCCCGTGAAGTGATTGAGAATCCTCTCTTTGGGTTTTCTGAGCATTTGGATTCAGATATAGAATTGTGTTGAAGCAAGTCTTCTCTCTATGCTTGAAGACCCATTATAAATCAGTTTTACGGGCTGAATAATCTGCTTACCTTCGAGTTCTCCTCATAAATAGCACCTTACTCTTTTATTATATATATTTGTAGATGCAAACTGACACACATACATTCATTAGCAACGTGGAGTGACTTGATATATTTTCACAAAACCAAGTCAAACAGACAGGAAATTATTTTGTAAAGGATTCCATTACATCCCCAATTTGAGCCAGTTGTACAAGTTCATGACAACACTGAAACTCTCTAGTAGAGGACATATTAACACTTACCAATATCCAGGATTATGCCAGATCTTACAATAATTTATGAGAGCACAAGAAATGTACAATCCCTTGTGTTTAGCACAAAGACTCAGGGTCAAAGGGTGGGATGAGAGCGATGCCCACTGGAAAAACAGATATTTGGAAGCGACTGGGGAGATGCATCAGACTCGGTGCTTAGTAGTTTATTCATCTTCATAACAAGCCTATGAATTATCATCACTCACTTGGTACTAGTGAAAAATTAAGACCAATAATGCAAATTAATCCATTCCTATTTACACAGCTTACACATGAAAACCAGCATTCAAATTGAAGTCTCTCTGACTCAACATGTGGGACCAACAGGTTCGGCGTAACAAGATCTAACAGCCCTGGGAGCAGCTTCCTCATTTCTAGATCATTCCCAAAGCCATGTATTTTTACTGTCAAAAGTTCATGTAGCAGCTCTCAGGGGACATTTTCCTGGGCGATATGATAGAACTAGACCATTTAAAAAAATGATTGTGGCAACAGTGCTGGTAAAACAGCAGGCAGCCTTTGCAAAGCGGCACTAATATACTCAGAAAGATAACGGATTAACACTGGCCTATAGGAAGAAGCATATAGATTGCCTATACGTAAAAGTATATAGATGAGAACACAGAAAAATCTGGTAGATAATGTAATCAAGTAATGTTAGTTAAAGCTTCGGGAATAAGTTACAGCAATTTCTTAAACTGGGCCAGGGGTCCTGCTCAAACTATGGCATCAGCCAAGGACAATATGTGCAGTAAACATTGAACCCTGACCCAGGTCTACCCAATGGACAGGACATTCTCCACAGTTGAGTGGAGAATGAGGTATGACTTTCACATGAACTCTGGTGCCTCATATTTGACCACGTCCCCTTGATGGGGAGGCCTGGTGGCACTCAGAGGAAGGATAGCAGGTTACCAAGAAGAGACTTGATACCCTATGAGCATATACAGAGGGAGGAAATCCCCCTCAGTCACAGTCATAGGGGAGGGGAGTAAGGGGGAAATGGGAGGGAGGGAGGAATGGGAGGATACAAGGGATGGGCTAACAATTGAAATGTAATATGAAAAAATTAATAAAAAATATTTTTAAAATGTGAAAAATTCTTATTAATTATGCTAATTATTCTTCTGAAAAGTATACAATGCCATCACTGTTCTTAGCTAACCCTTTAGCAATATGACTTTTTTAAAAATAAGATTTAGATTATCACTAGGATCAAAGAGTTGATTTAGATACGTGACTTTCTTTCTTTACCCTGAATTAGAGTGACAATTCTTTGTCTTCAGATATATCCTCAATACACTGAGGTCTAAAACATGTCTTTGATTATATTGTTCAAATATGTTGATGATTGTAATGTCTATACTAATTCGGAGGTTCACAATTCATGTAATGTGATTAGTTAAACAAGAGAAAGACAGTTAACTCCTTTCAACTGACCCCCAATGATCAATACAAAAAGTACAAGATACAAATAACTATGAATAATAAAATTTAAATATATGGATAAGTTAGGAAAGTCAAAATAGGGTATGGTGTTTTAATGTCCCGTTGATATTAAAGGACCATGTTATGCACATGGTAGTGTTAATAGGGAGTCTCTCTGTCTGATGAAAGAAACAGTTTGTCCCCTATGCTTGTTCATACCTAGAAAATGTACACTTCCCTGCTCAGCTGTCTAAAAGGACTGTTTATTATCTGCTTTTACTTTTCATAGAAAATATCATTTGTCTATTAGCATTAAGAACTCCAATCTTAGAAAATATTCTCACTAAAAATCCAAATATACAAGCCAGGTATGTTGGCCAATGCCTCTAATATCAGGTCCTTGAAAGGTGGGACAGAAGGGCCTTTCTAATTTTAGGGCCAGTTACCCTAAATAGCATGCCCCAAAATCTAAAATGGAAAAGAAAATAAACTTGAATTATGTAATCCATATTAACCAAATCCTATCTGGAAAGTAAAGGAACATTTGAAAATTCATAGGAAGAGATAGATGTGAAAATCCTACAGAGTTATACATCCACATCGAAAGCACAGCTGGTGAAATGCAGAAATACAATCTTTTTATAAAATGATAAAGAATATGAAAAGCATCGTTGATATGAAAGCAGCAAGCAGGCAAATCAGGAGCAGAAAGGGTTAAGTAGGCATTGGGGAGGTGAGAAAATGGGGAGAGGGGAGTTAGTCAAGTAAGAATCTATTTTTAAAAATCTGTTCAGAAATTTGTTACTTTGTGAGCAAATTAAAAATATAATTTAAAATGGCTGTTCTTACAGTTACCTTCAAATCCACAGATAGCCCTTTTTTTTTTTTCAGCAAATATATAGCTCAGCAGAGAAATTTCCTTTTGGAGCATGTGGCAAAAATTTTACAGAGACCCACAATTGGTAAAATTGCAGAGAATAAGTGGCTACGGAGCTCCCAACCTCAGTCAGTTTGCCTACAATGCCATCCCTATACCTAAGGCTAAGGAAAGAGGGACACAAAGAAGAAGGTCAGAAAGATGTTAAGAGCAGGAGGCCCAGGATGCCCACTGTGAGATAGCATCTTTCAGAAATGACCGGGAAATGTGACCTATGAATTCTCAACAATGTGACTACTGAAAATCAATGCCGACATAGGTGGGGCCAATTTCACAAGGCCTCCACCATTAGATTAAGAGCTAAAGGCAATCATTGGCCTCTCAGAGAGGAAGAATCAGTGTTTTGCAGAGGCAAGACCCAATAGATTATCCATTCCCAAGTGGTCAGTGCTAAACTCATGTGTACACCAGCACCATTAGGCCGGCCCAGAACGTATAAGCCAAGTGTGAAACAGAAGCAGGGGACTGAGCAGGTGATAACCGTGAGCTCCTTCTTTAATTTGAAAATAGCTCTTTTTGCTTCTGTGTGAACTCACTCATTATGACAATTTCTAGTTCAATCCATTTGTCCACAAATTTTGGAAATTCCTTGTTTTTAATAGCTGAGTAGTATTCCATAGTGTAAATGTACCACAGTTTCTTTATCCATTCTTCTGTTGAGGGACACGTAGGTTGTTTCCAAGTTCTGGCTATTATGAATAAGGCAGCTATGAACATGGTTGAGCATATGTCCCTGTTGTGTGGTAGTACATCCTCTGGGTATATTCCAAGGAGTGGAATAGCTGGGTCTTGAGGAAGCCCTATTCCCATTTTTCTGAGAAAGCACCAGATAGCTTTCCAAAGTGGTTGTACTAGTTTGCATTCCCACCAGCAATGCAGGAGTGTTCCTCTTTCTCCACACCCTCGCCAGCATGAGGTGTCAGTTGAGTTATTGATCTTAGCCATTCTGATGGGTGTAAGATGGAATCTCAGTGTCGTTTTGATTTGCATTTCTCTGATGACTAAGGAGGTCGAGCATTTCTTTAAGTGTTTCTCAGCCATTTGATATTCCTCTGTTGAGAATTCTCTGTTTAGCTCTGCGCCCCATTTCTCTATTGGGTTATTTGGTTTGGTGGTGTTTAATTTCTTAAGTTCTTTATATATTTTGGATATTAGACCTTTGTCAGATGAAGAGTCGGTGATGATCTTTTCCCAGTCTGTAGGCTGTCGCTTTGTTCTCTTGACAGTGTCACCAGCCTTACAGAAGCTTCTCAGCCTCATGAGGTCCCATTTATTAATTGTTGATGTTAAGGCCTGGGCTGTTGGTGTTCTGTTCAGGAAGTTGTCTCCTGTGCCTATGAGTTCCAGACTCTTCCCCACTTTTTCCTCTAACTGGGTTAATGTCTGTGGTTTTAAGTTGAGGTCTTTAATCCACTTGGACTTGAGTTTTGTGCATGGTGACAAATAGGGGTCTAAATGGTATATACTCACTTATATCGAGACACTAGCCCAAGGTGTACGTCCCCATGAAAAACTGTACCTACCAGAATAATGGGTAAGAGGGGAGGACATCCTATTGAATCTTTAGGTGTGAGAAGCCTGGGAGAAAGAGGAAATGGAAGGATCCAGTGGGTCCTGGAAAACTACAGGCGAGTCTGGGCCCTGGGGTCCTCCGCAAACTGTGGCAACAGCCAAGGAAAAAATAGGCAGTAAAAACCTTGAACCCCTACCCGGACTAGCCGATGGACATTCTCCACTGTTGAGTGGAGAAGAAGATCTAACTCTCACACAAACTCTGGTGCCCCATACTTGATCATGTCCCTTGGATGGAGATGCCTGGTGGCACTCAGAGGAAAGATAATAGGTCACCAAGGAGAGACTTGATACCGTATGAGCATATTCAGGGGGAGGAGATCCCCCTCAGACACAGACATAGGGGAGGGGAGTAGGGGGGGGAAGTGGGAGGAAGGGAGGGATGGGAGGATACATGGGATGGGCTAACAACTGAGATGTAATATGTATAAATTAATAAAAATGTATTAAAAAAAAAAAAAAAAAAAAAAAAAAAAAAAAAGAAAATAGACTAGAGAGGCTGCGAATGACCGGTCTCAGAACCATGTCCCTGTTTATCCTAGGTTAGCAAACTCTAAAGTTGGCCATGTGGCTATCCAGACCAGAATTTCCCAGCTGCCTCTTACAGTTAGATGTGCCTCTCAACAAATATTGTCAACGTCAAATGCTGTCTGAGATGTTCAGGAAGATTTCTTCAGGGGATGTCACTCAGCTATTTAAAATTCCTTTCTCCTTCATGTCTTTTGTCTTCTTTGAGTGTATATAAAATAGTCCGCATTCTAGCAGGTATGTTGGGCAACAAACTGCTCTTAAAATCATAGCCACCTTCTGAAGGATAGTGCAAAATAACAGCGAGGATCCAATTATGCAGCTACAGTAAATCTGCCGTGTGTCCAGGGTTGCCTATTCATGACATGATCCTGTGAGAAAATTCTTCTGTCCTTAAACTATTGCAAATTTTGGTTTTCTCTCATTTAGACCAAGCTGTAAACTTACACATAAAAGGAGGAATGGCAGAGAATCTTAAATATGCCTGTTTTAGTGGCTTCACACCACTAACAAGAATAAAAATAGCTGCAAAACTGTTAAAACAAAACTGATGTAAAACACTGGAGAAAATGCTTAGAGGGATAAAACTGTGCTAAAGAAGTACTGTAAGAGGGTAAAAGGATCCCTGTAATTATTATGGTATTGAGGTCAAATATGCATGTAGAGTCCTAATGAAAGTGTTGTACAAATGTAAGCATTCAAAAAACTACATTTTAATTGTGTTATGCTATTATAGAAGCAATAACTATACATATACATATATATATGATTAAGTCCACAAATTGAAGATGTTATTCTGTAAATTAAGTGAAGTTAGCCCCACTTGTCACATCCCAGAAGCCTCTCATTCTCCTCTGAATTGTATTTCTATAGGCATCGTCCACCCTGATGAACCTTTGATCTGGATTGTGTTGAGCTCTTTGCATTGACTCCTGGCACTCTGGATATTCAGATACGCAGTTGCAGCTATAGAACATTCACCATTGGTCAAGCCATATAATCCTATAGATATTCATTACCATAATTTAAGATTTTAGATGACATAAATCAAGGATACAGTTCTTGGACATAAATATGCAACTTCAATTGAGCCACAATGGTGTGAAAATGAGTAGACTTTAGAATCAGGCTAATTCAGATTTGAATTAAAAGACAAGCATGACCCGCATATGAAGGTTTCGAATGGTTTATCCCATTCTGTGAACTGCCCTTGCATGCCAGTGATGGTGGTTTTTTGATGTACAGAATGTTTTAGTTTCATGTTGTTAGTGATACCATCGGGGACTGGTCAAAAGGTTATTATTATACCATTATCATGATGTTTTTATTATTATAGCTCTGTAATATAATTTTAAATCTATGTGATACCCCCTGCAGGTCTTTTTTAAATTCTAGATTATTTTCCGTGTCATGGGTCCTTTGCATATCCATATGAAATTTAAGATTATTCCTTCAATTTCTGAAAAGAATCAAAGAATAAATTTCACAGAGATAACACTGAATCCATAGATTGCTTTTGGTAGACGACATTTTCAAAATATAAATTCTAACAACCTATAAGCATGGGAGGTCTATCCATTTTCTGGTATCTTCATCAATTTCTTTTTTTAGCATTTTGAAGATTTCATTGTCGAATTTTTTTTACAGCCTTAGATGTATTCCAAAATATTCTGGGGGGAGGTAATTGTGAGTTAGTATTTTTTTTCTTGATTTCTTTCTCAGTATGTTTGTCATATACATGTAGACAGGCTACTGATTTCTGTGTGCTAATTTTGTATACTTCCACCTTGCTGAATGCATGTATTAGCTGTAGAGCCTTTCGGGTGAAGTATTTGTGGTCTGTCTTTCATATCTAGAATCATATACTCTGCAAACAGGGCAATTTGAGTACTTCCTTGTCTATTGGTATCCACTTTACCCCCTCCAATTGTGTCATTCCTGTAGCTATGACTTAAAGCACTACGTTTAGCAGGAGCTGGGGTAGCAGGTGGCCTTATCTTGCTTCTGATTTTAGTAGAAATGATTCAAGATTTTGTCTCTTTGGGATGACGTTGGGTGTGGTTTGATTTAAATTCTAGGAACCATTTTAATCCCCTTTCAGTTCTTTTCATTAGTGAATTGTTTAGTCTCTGCCAGATTGTTTACTTTCTGCAGTTCTGTTGTTGTTGCTATCCGGCATTAATCCATAGTGGCCTGATGAGATCCATGATGCTATTTCAATTTCCCTATATTTGTTAAGAGTTTATTTGTGTTATCTAATTTGGAGACATACCCATTGGAGGACGCTAGAAAAATGTATATTGTTTTCTGTTTGGGTGGAACATTTTGGAGTTATCTGTTAGGCCCATCTTATTTTTAATGCCATTTAACTCTAAAGTATACCACTTAATTTTTAAAATAGATCACCTGTCCTTTGGTGAGAGTGAGGTATAGAAGCCATCCATTATCTTTTATTTTTGGTTCATTTGTCATTCTAATTGTAATAATGATTCTTTTTATGAAATTGTGTGATTTGTGTTTGGTGCATTTGTTTAGAGTTGTAATATCCTGTTATTGGATGCTTCTTTTTATGTATATAAAGTATTCATCTTTATCTTTTCTGGCTAGTTTTGGCTTAAATTCTCTACCTTCTGCTAAGCAAAGACATTTGTTTGGTTTTGGAGACAGGCCTTCTCCATTACTCTCCTGGCTCTTCTGGCTACAGACTTGGCACCAAACTTTGCTTTCTGGGTGTTACTGGGTTACTGGACATACTAGTAGTATGCCTGGCTATAAAAAACAAAATTCTTTCAACGTACTTGCATGCACACTTCTAGCAATGAATAAGAAACATCCCAGTGTTTACTTTTTGTATTTCATATGTTGCTTACTTAAGTATACAAATTGCAGTGTGGAATCCACAGTGAGAAACTTCAGCAAAAATAAATATGATTTTGTTCCACCTTGTACTCAGGGACTGTAAGACTGCCTGGTACTGTGTCCTCCCTCTGTCTTTTAATAGTTATGACCTTGGACATTTGTCTGCACTTATAAAATTGTGATAATGATAGGTTATTGTCTCTTATGGCTGATATGAACTTAATTTTAAAAATACATTTTAAGACAATTGCCCGATATACAGAAGTGTCAAATAAGGACTCATAGCTGTTGTTCCACCTGTATATGCATCTTAGCCTCTGCTGTCTTCATTGTTAATAGGGAGACCATGGTGATCGCTGAAGGATGGTATTTACTTGTTTTTCTTAAATCACCTATTCTTCTCACACAGTGTAGAATCAGTGGAAACCTTGAGAAAGCCAAAACTCCCATGCATGCCTACTTGAAAAAGAGAACCAGTTCTCTACCTCACTGTCAGTTGAGGCATAAAGGAAAGCATGCATCTGCATTCCTATGGCATTGATAACATGGCATTTGTTCCTTTCCTTCAAAGACAATGTGAAAGAGTGTAAGATAAAATGGTTGACCTAAATAAGACCCAGGATCTCACAGTGTAGTATGAAAAAGTACAGCTTTCATAAGAATTTTTGTCTTAAAAAATAATAGACATATAATTATATATATATATGTGTGTGTGTGTGTGTGTGTGTGTGTGTGTGTGTGTGTGTGTGTGTGTGTTAATCAGTATGAAGGGAGAAATATTAGATCTATACTGCAAAAATTTGAAGCTAAAAACATAAAAATATTTCAATGAACACTTAACAATATGGTTGGGGAAAAGTGAAAAGTGATGACAAAAAATTTAAGAAATAATCAAATAAAAATGTTAGGACTTAAAATAGCCTCCAATGAACTCAGTGAATTTAAAAAACATACCAACAGTGGCTGAGAACAATAAGTCAAAGGTTAAAGACAGAACAACGAAAAAAATCTCACTTATGATAGAAAATAGAAGACAAATCCTGGGAAACTGGTGTAACAATAATACTTATTGCAATCCAAATATAAGATTATAAGGGTTTTAGAAAATGCAAGATAGTTGGACCAAGAAAGTACTCTAAGAAATAAAATCATCTTTAGAAGGTTAATGAAGTGTGATATACACATGTGGAGGGGGGATTTGCATGTGTGTGTGTGTTTATGTGTGTGTGTGTGTGTGTGTGTGTGTGTGTAAAATATGGAATTAAGCTTCAAAAATGATATTTTCAGAAAAGTAAGTTAATTTAAGCAAAGTAATAAGATAAAAATGGTATGTTCTTTTTCATATGCAGATACTTATGCAATGTTCATGTGTAAGTGTGTGCGTGTTGGGGAGTGTGGATAAAGTATGGAGGCCACCATGGGATGAAGCTGTGGCAGACTAGGGAGGGCATTAACATGTATGAGACTTGAAATGAAGAGGTTAGGAAGGTAGGAGAGTACAAAGTATGCAAGTTAGACAAATATAGGAAAAAGAAGTGACATTCATTAAATACTGAAAGAAGGTAAAAGATTATCAAACCACAATTCTATACCTAGCAAAAATATACTAAAGCAAGAATCTAGATGAAATGAACATATTCTCAAATAAAGCAAAATTAAGAATTTGTTGCCAAAAAACCGATTCTAAAAAATAACTTACAAAACTTACAATATATCCAAGTGGGTACTATAGGGCATATATATATATATATATATATATATATATATATATATATATGCCATATATATATGGCATATATATGGCATATATATATATTTCAATGACAACAATAATTCAATATAGAAAATATATTATCATAACACTAACAAGATTAAAATAATGAAAATCTAAAACAATAATTAATTAGAGGCTAGAGAGTAGTAATGCAGCTCTGAGATCAATAAACTGTATAAATTGGTCAGTCCTCAAAACATACATACAAGTACCATTATATGGACTCCAAAATTTATATTTAGGAATATATATATATATATATATATATATATATATATATATATATATATATGTATATATATATTCATGTAATAGCAATAAAAAAAGAGGCTATGAATTTGAAAGTGAGTGGGGAGGATTTTAGAGTATTTGCATAGTGGAAAGAGAATGGAGAAATATTGTAATTAAAATACAACCTTATGAAAGTCAGACCCCACTCTCCACTCAACTGTGAAGAATGTCCTTTCACACTAACTCTGATGCCCCATATTTGACCACTTCTCCTGGATGGGGAGGCCTGGTGGCACTCAGAGGAAGGACAGCAGGCTACCAAGAAGAGACTTGATACCCTATGAGCATATACAGGGGGAGATAATCCCCCTCAGGAACAGTCATAGGGGAGGGGAGTAAGGGGAAAATGGGAGGGACGGAGGAATGGGAGGATACAAGGGATGGGATAACCATTGAGATGTAATATGAATAAATTAATAAAATACAATAAAAAGCAAATAAAATACAACCTTAAAAATTAAGAAAAAATTAGGTCAGTTATGAAGAGGCTGACAAGATGAATCCAGGTCTGCAGGGAGGAGCAGCTCCATCACAGAACAAGGACCCGAGGACACTGTTGGAGAATACTAGCCACGCTAGTCTAGTCGTGAGCATTCTAGTCTAGTAGCTCTAGCATTCACTAGGAGGATAGAACCAGAAACAATGCAGAAAAATGTACAAAGAATCTTCATGGCTTATGGACAGATTAGAGATACTGATGTGAAAAGAGGTTTGGTCATGTGGAATTTTAGGACTCAGAGGATGCAGATGATGCTACATGAAAAATAACGGCACTGAAAGAGTTACTACTGAACATGCTTGGCTTGCTCTGGAAGTGGAACAAGCAGAGAACAGTATCCTGGCCATTTTAGTACCTGAAGATCTTGAAACGGCGTATGGAAAACTCAACCTGTAAGAATGGAAAAGCAAGAGTTTGGAATACATGCTCAAGATCAGCTGGCAGGGTCTCAAAGAGTTCATTACATAAGCTTGGAATTAACCTTGGTGGATGCACAGCAACCTAAATTAAATGAAGGGGAATTTAAGTTTACCTCTCCAGGTGACTTAAAGAATGCTTTCTTTAAAAGATTTCTTTTAGAGGTGGGGTGAGGAAATTAAGGAAAGGAAAATCAAATCAATTGGAAACAGCAAAAGGCAAAAATAGGTTCAGAAGCCGGCCTCTATCTGGGACCAGGAGTTCCCTATTGTCCAGTAGTGGACCTCCTTCTGGCAGGAGCAAGTCTTTCAGCCAATCAGTAAGCAGCACAGAGCTGGAGCAAGCCCTTTACTGTTTGTTGGTCTCCTGAGCTTGGGAAAAAATAGAAACGGTTCTTTATGTAGCTCTGTCTCAAACACCTGTGAATACTAGAGGTCCCAATGGCTGTGCAGGTGCACATCATTGACAGTGACAATTAAACTATAAACAATGTGCCCTTGAGGTCCTTTTAAAAACAAAACAAATTAGCAAGCCATAATTGCTAAGACATATGGTAAGTCTGTGTTGTTTTGTGGATGTGTGTTTTGGAGGGGTTTGGGGTGGACTATATTTCTCTGTAGATGTTGATTTCCGAAGGGTTGTTGAAAATGGGTTGTACTCAATGTCTTTTGATAAGCAAAGCAAAAAAATAAAGTGAACATAATAAAAATATTCAAATAATAAATAGAAACTCAGGAAAAGTAAAACAAAAATGAAGAGAAGTACAAAACTAAATTACAGGGAATTCAATCAAATGGGAGAGAGAAATGAAAAAACATAAATTAAAAGGCAGGCAAGACTGATTATATCAACAAGTATATTCAATTCAAATGATCTAGATAGACTAATTAAAAGACTAAGATCAACAGAGCCAATTCAAAAACAACCCGGCCACTGGCTTGGAAAGAGGGACCGCTGTGAACTGAGTCATGTGTTGGTTAAAAGTCAAAAGATTGGGAAATACCCTCATGTGTAATTAATCAATTACGTTGCCTGTATTACATCCCCATTGCATTTTTTCCTCCCTCCTCTCCCAGTCTCTCCCTCTCCACCTTCACTCTCGCCCAGATCCACTTCTCTTTTGCTTCAGAAAAGAGGAGGCCTCCCAAGGACGTTAACAAAAGATGGCATAATAAAGGAACATGAAGTAAAAGAAAATAGAAACATCTATAAAGTCATGTGTAGCCGGCTTCAAACAAACAAACAAATAAGCCTGCAGTTATAGGCACTTAGTATTGAGTACACAGGGTTAGCCCATAAAAATGGCATGCCAACCCTAAATCTGTGGGGTTCCTGCAACAAAATCCCCAAGCAGCTGTATGATGTGTGATGACATAAAGTGATAGAGTTGAAGAAGGCAGAGCAATCCATACATGGACCTGGAGTCCTATTACTTCTCTGAAGCAATTGCTAAAACAACTGAACAGAAAATTAACAATAATATAAAAGTGCTCAATATAATAGCCAATAGAAACTCATGATCACTAAAATCATGCCACTCTACCTTGACAGAACATATATTTTAAGTGCCCATAGAACATATAAAGTAATAGGATATATATATATATATATATATATATGACCAGAAAATAACTTAAGTGAACTGAATAAGGTTTAAATGATACAGCATTTGTTCTTTGACTAAAATGCAATCAAGTTAACATGTAGATAGGTAACAGAAAAATCTCAAAAATATCCAGTACACTCACACACACACACACACACACACACACACACACACACACACACACCACACGCATGCACACACACATACACATGTATGCATGCACGTACGCACGCACACACGCATGCACACACATACACATATTTCTAAAATTCTGTGGATCAAATAGTCATGTAATTTAAACATAGTAAACTTTATCAAAATAAAGACAAACTCCTAGATAATCTGTCTCTTACAAACTGTGAAGAAAAATTATAACTAACTGAATTACATGGATCAGGAGACAGGAATTTAGCTCATGATTTAGACATACACATCAGAGTAAAGGAAATTGGGATGTATCCTTGAAAGATAGGAAGACTCAAAGAAGACAAAAGAAATGTGTGTGGTGTGTGTGTGTGTGTGTGTGTGTGGTGTGTGTGTGTGTGTGTGTGCATGTGTATAGGCACGCAAGTGAATTTAAACAGTAATGTGCACGAGAAAATAAACGTGGGAATGGAAGATAAATATGGAAACCATCTAACAAGTTCATCTGGTTGTATGAGGAAATTGGGAGGCCTGGTAAAGCACGTGAAGAGACGCTGTAGTGCGATTTCCTACATGAGATAGGTGGCAGCCTAGGGCTCCTTCCTACACAGCCAGCCTGTGTGTGACTTTAGAACAAGGAGCCTGGGGCACTCAGTCTGAAGTCCCCCAGTGTCCAGTCTTCTTTCTGTTGCTTAAGTGGTCAAGGATGAGATTTGACTTGGCAACACTCATGCTAAAAAGGCTTGAGATATGATCCTGACAATTCCCATAGACTGATCAGGGGAACGTCCTGGAAGAGCTTTCTCCACTCTCCCTCACTCTTTAATGATGTTTATTTTAAATTATAAGAATTCTGGGGCTTGGAATCACCTGAAGTTTATGTGGCAGTGAATAACTAATTACTTTTTTAAGGCGGGGATTCAGAGTCCACAATGTATTTATCCCTTCGCTCTGGCGCCAGCCAGCTCCTCTAAACCTCCTCCCAGAAGTAGTGAATTGTAATGAATCACATTAGATCCTGGGACTGTGAGGCCTGCTTAGCCCCGCCCTCCCAGGCATAAGTCCCAGAAACACATTCAGAATGTTTTTTACCACACGGGCAATAGAGGATTAATAAACGAGACTTTTCATGAAACTTTTCAGAAGCTTTCCAGCTTCTGTAGGGCAACGAACACCATCAACAGGACAAAACGCCAGCCTACAGAATGGAAAAGGTCTCGCCAACTCCATACCTGACACAGGGCTGATAACCACATGTATAAAGAAATCAAGAAACTAAATATCAACAAACCAAACAACACAATTAAAAATGGGTTACTGATCTAACAAAGAATTATCAACAGATGAATCTCATTTACTAGGCTGATTCAACCTGATCTCTATTTATCTATTGTAAACCCCTCAAGGTGTGTAGGTGGCCACATCCACCATGCTTTGCCCCCAGAACACTCTAATGACCGTGATGGCTGGAAACAACCTATCCAGAGACAGGAGGCCAAGCTCTGACCTACAGAGTAAAAAGCCCAAACCCCAAGCCCTGGCCTCACCCCAAGCTCAGGACTTGAAAATCCCTTTCTGAAAATGTCTACCCTGGAAAGTTCTGTGTCCCTCAAGAAATCCTATATAACTCCTGTCTTGTGCTCACTGCCTCTTGCTTCTCACTGAAAAGATAGAAAAGTTGTTTTTCAACCCTGGCCTCTCAATACCTTCTGAGATGGCTTCAGGTTTGTATATACTTTCCAAGAAAAACCGTACCCTCATACCTGTCCTGAACACCTGACAGCACTTGATGTCCTGAGCTGAGCACTTGCCCCCCTCAGGGATAAAATAACTAGTAACAAATCATCTTAAAGAACATTCTTAGGACCCAATCACGGTCTGACAACTCTGCCTAACAGCCAATTCTGCTTCTGTAAGAGTATAAAAGACCCAAGCTTTGCTTATTTGAGGTCTCCAGCTCAATGGAGCTTGGTACACCCCATCAAGATGGATCGATAAAGCATCCGTTGCTGTCTGCATCAGACTGGACTCTCGTGTCTCATTGGCTCCAGGAAATAGGACCTAGCCCCCCAGGTCTTACATCATCAAAGCAAAGGAACTCACCCTCTTGTGTTATTCCCTCCCAGTAAATAAATCTCATGTGTGTGGTTTGTCGTGTGGTGTGACTCTGTGGTATTTTTTTGGCTTTCAACTGCAAGGATGCCTTTCTCCTCAGAGCTGTAACATTTGTGTTGGGAAGCCCACACATACAGCAAAGCTGTAACATTTGTGTTGGGGAAAGCTTTCCACTTCAAGCTGGGACACTTTAGTGTCCAAGCTGAAGCCTCACCTCTAAGAGCTTTCTCCTTTGTCATGTGACTCTGTTGCTTGATTTGGCATGACTGAAGCAAGCAAACAAACATAGACTAATAAGGACAGAATTTTATTTGGGCTCACAGCGTGGGGAAGGGCTGTCACTCCATGGTTTGTTGTCTACCATGTTGGGGCAGCATACTATAGCAGCAGCACTTTGAAAAGAAAGCAACTGACCTCGCAGCAATTAAAAAGCACAAAGAGCAAAGTGGAAAAGACCTGAAGTCCCACAATCCTTCAGTGATGGAAAAATCTCTCTAGGCTTATATACTAAAAATCTCTTAGCTGTAGTAGTTTGAATAAGATTTCCATAGGCTTCCATGTTTAAATACTTGTTTCCAGGTTGATGTAAGTGTTTGGGTGATGTGCTCTCTCTTGGAGAACGTGTATTCCTGGGGGCAGGCTGTGATGTTTCAGAAGCACACTCTATTTTCAGTTGGCGCTCTGGCTCATACAAGTGGATCAAGATGTAAGATCTCAGCGGCTGCTTCAGAACCAGGGCTGCCTGCCTGTTGCTACGCAGTCCACCATGATGGGCATGAACTCTAGCCCTCTGACACTGCAAACCATCCTCACACGCACACTCTTTCTTCTATAAGTTGCCTTTCTTGTGATGTCTTATCACAGCAATATAGAAGTTGACACCAGGAAGTGGGCTATTGCTAAGACAGGCATTTGAGGAGAATGAAGAAGACTGAGATTTTCGGACTAGGAAATCAGTTGAGTACTGGGTACTCAGGAGCTTGGAAGAAAGTGTTTCTGAGAAAAGTATGGGCTAGCGAAGCCAAGTTCAAGACGTTTCATAGGGGAAAATATTAGCAATGTTACCAGAGACCATTCTTGTGTTATTTGGGCAAAGAATGCAGTTACTTTCCGTCATACTAAAAACCTCCCTGGGGATAATTTGAGACATAATAGACTAATTTCTTTGGCAGAGAAGATTTCAGGCACCCTAATATTGAGTCTATTCCATGATTATTAATAATCCCTCTTATGCAGGTCTACAATATAAGAAAGCAAGGGTGACAAAAGTAAATACAAAATGTACAGTTTGAGGAGAAAAATAAATAAGGAACTTAAAGTTGAAGCCAAGGATTATGATGAAAGAAATGAAAAGATATTTAAAAAGCCCATTCTAAAATGGAATAAGAGGAAGAGAACCCTTAGGGTGAGACCTCAGCCAACTTGCTTCCAACTTGTAAAGAGGAAATGCCTGGGGAATTTTCGGCTGCCTAAAGGCAAACTTTATGCAAATGCGATTCAAAGAGCTCAGGATCCATCCCAAGCTGGCCATAAAACTTGGTGCTTTTTCTATGCGGTTCTAGCCTTAGAGTCATGAAGAATACAGAAGAATATAGGGGTAAGTAAAGGGACTAGGAATCTTCCTCCATGGTTAAGGAAAGTCACTGAGCAAGGCGTGTGGCAGAAGAGTCCCTGCACGGAGGTCCCGAGAGGCCATTATGGGAAGCTGTGAAAGCAAAGCCTGGATTGTATTGGAGATTCCAAGATGTTGGTGATGCCAGAGCCATGTGATCTCTGTCAATGAGAGCCACAGAGAGTGAGAGTGGACCCAGCCCAAGAGAAAGAAGTGTGTTGTAGTCAGCCAAACTGACAGGGTGAAGCCATTTAAGCCCTTTGACATCAGACATGACGCTATAGGATCTGGAGTGTGCACTGCTGGGTTTTACTATTGCTTGCATCTCCGATTTCCTCATTATGCACCGATTTACTCATTTTGGGATAGTTATGTATATTCTGTGCCATTGTATATTGTCTTTGCTTTTTGATTTTACAAGAGGCTACAATTACGAGATTGCCATGTGTAAAATAGGAGACTTGTACTTTGGATTTTAACACTGTGAGACATCATGAACGTGAACTCTTGTTGCAGTGATGGCACTACTAGCTAAGCTAGCACACAAAGTCAGCGTTTAGGCATCATTCTCCACCTGGAATATAAATTCTAATGACGTCATGATTTAATATTTTTTATAAGGAGCATTTCCTTCTTTAATGAAGGCATAGTGTAGACAGAACCTGGTGTGGTGGTGCACACTTGTACTCCTAGCAGCAGTCACACAGTGTGAAACTACTGTGTGTGCAAGAAGGATAGAGAGAGCCCTTGCACGTCACCACCTTGTCTCATGGCCGCGTTTCTGTCTCCGTGTTTGGAGCACAGTTTGAAAATAATGAGATTTAGAGTTTAAGATACTGATCAGCAGTGAGGAGCCCTTGCTGTAGTTGCAGAGGGCCAGAGTTTGGTTTACAATACCCTCATTGGACAGCTTAAACCACCTGCAAGTCCAGCTGCAGGGGAGCTAGCATCCCCTTCTGGCATCCATTGGTGCCCCCATGTGTGCACACGGACATGCGTGCAAATGCTTACTTTAAAAGTAGAATGGGTAGTAGAGAGGGAGAACCATAGAACTAGGTGTTTTGTGTGGTGCTATCCACACAGACTCTCTGATGTTATTTAAAGTAAATTAAACCAACTACATTACCAAACACTATTACCCCATTTTTAACCCCCAGGGAACATCTATAGTGTTATTCACTTTATTTAATAAATACAACTAACCAAGTATAGATGTCAGGCTATTATGGAGCTCAGTCAACCTTCTTCTGAATTTTATATTATAAATGAACAAAAAGAAGGCTTAAACATAGAATAGCATTTCAGAATTCTGTGTAATTAAGTCAAATAGAAACCAATAGGAACCAGATATAAAAATAAGTTTATTTCATTAAATAACTTGTAACTAAAATGATCCTATATTTTTTTCATTCCTGTGGTTTCTGAAAAGTGCTAAATAAGTGTATTTAAATAAGAAGTCAAAAACTGTCGGAGAAAATAACAGTATTGTTTGAGGATGCTCTAGTGTGTTTCTGCTGGTGTGATAAGAAGCATGACCAAAAGTGACATGGGGGAGGAAAGAGGTAAACTGGCTCAAAGTTTTTAATCCATCTTTGGAGGAAGTCAGGACAAGAACTTGAGGCAGAAACTTAGAGGTAGGGACCAAAGCAGAAAACAAGGAGGAAAGACAATTTCTGTCTCTACCTTTCAGTGTCTGTCATCTATCTATCTGTCATCTATCATCTATCTATCTATTTATCTATCTATCTATCTATCATCCATCTATCTATTATCTATCTATCTATCTATCTATCTATCTATCTATCTATCTATCTACCATCTTCTATCCCTCTGTCTGTCTGTCTCTACCTATTGTATTGTTCATCTACCTTTCTCATATACCCCAGACCCACCATCCTAGGCTCCCTTTTCCCAGCTGCATCAAGCTGACAACTGAAGCTGACACTGGAAATGGTAGAATACTGAAAATTCAGTAATAGGAGATTGTTGATTTTTGACTTGCTTCTAGTTGGCTGGGTAGCACAAGATCATTTTACAACCAACAAAAATATACATACCAGTATGTAATTCTGCTTATTTTTACACTGCTGTCTTGGGTTCCTATTGCTATGAAGAGACACTATGACCACAGCAACTCTTCTAACATTTTAATGGGGCTAATTTTTTTAATGGGGTTAATTTATAGGTCAGAGGTTTGTTCCATTGTCATCATGGCGAGAAGTGTAGCAGCATGCAGTCAGACATGGAGCTAGAGATGGAGCTGAGTGCTCTGCACCCAGATTGGCCAACAGTAAGAAAAACGTGACACTGGGCCTGGCTTAAGCATCTGACACCTTAAAGCCCATCCCCAGTGACTACAGTTCCTTCAACAATGTCAGACCTACTCCAACAAGGCCACACTTCTGAATAAGCCACTCTCTATGGGCCTATGGGGGCCATTTTTATTCAAACAATAACTACCTTTTGTACATCTGTTAATTATATAACAGGAATATTTATCAGTATTCTTCTAAAGACCCAGATTTACATAACTCATTTTTTAGCTAGATAAATAAATTTGTCCAGTCAGTTATGTGAGATGTGTGCTATTGTGCTCATGCTATGGGTAAGTTGGACTGTAGAGAACTTTAGTAGCATACTAGTGCACACAGCTTCTAAGTGTAGCCTACTTAATAGAGCTGTCAAAAGTACATGCAATGAAGTATAAGTGTTTAATGGGCTTTATTTTGTACAACAAATTTTGTCTTACAACAAAATGGAGACAAGTTCAGACACTCCTCATACCTTCTGAAGCATAGCCTTCCCATCAGCACTTGTCACGAAAATGGTGTAGTCGTCACAGTTGGTGGGCTTACATGGACTCACCATTATTACCCAGAGTCTACAGTTTACATGGGGACCCATTTCTGTATGTCCTATGAGTGAAGACAAATATATAATGATGTGTTATTGCCATTACAACACCCTACACAGTAATTTTATTGCCCTAAAATATTAGGTGTGGGCACCACCTCATGCCTCTATTCCTCTGGTGTGGGCACCACCTCATGCCTCTATTCCTCTGGTGTGGGCGCCACCTCATGCCTCTATTCCTCTGGTGTGGGCGCCATCTCATGCCTCTATTCCTCTGGTGTGGGCGCCACCTCATGCCTCTACTCCTCTGGTGTGGGCGCCATCTCATGCCTCTATTCCTCTGGTGTGGGCGCCACCTCATGCCTCTATTCCTCTGGTGTGGGCGCCACCTCATGCCTCTATTCCTCTGGTGTGGGCGCCACCTCATGCCTCTATTCCTCTGGTGTGGGCGCCACCTCATGCCTCTACTCCTCTGGTGTGGGCGCCATCTCATGCCTCTATTCCTCTGGTGTGGGCGCCATCTCATGCCTCTATTCCTCTGGTGTGGGCGCCACCTCATGCCTCTATTGCTCTGGTGTGGGCGCCATCTCATGTCTCTATTCCTCTGGTGTGGGCGCCACCTCATGCCTCTATTCCTCTGGTGTGGGCGCCACCTCATGCCTCTATTCCTCTGGTGTGGGCGCCACCTCATGCCTCTACTCCTCTGGTGTGGGCGCCACCTCATGCCTCTATTCCTCTGGGAACCATTCTTCTTTCTATTGTCTCCATGGCTTTTTCTTAGTGCCACACAGGTAAATGCATACATCTAGGGTTTTTGTATTTGTGCCTTTTACTGAATAATAATTCAAGTATCTATATCATTCCAAGCTTCATTGGGCCATGCTGAGCACTGGAATAAAAATATTCCATAGTCTAGACATACCACAGGTTATCCACTAACCCTGAATGGCATCTCAGTTGCTTTTAAATTTTGAAAATTATAAATACATGTGCTATACATATTCGTATGAAAGATTTTGTGTTGACATGAACCTCTAACTTGCATCATTTTATAAAACTAAAGCACTACACTATCTTCTGTAGTGGTTGTACCATTTGGAATGTTGGCCAGTAATGAAGGATGTTTCCATTGCCTTTTATACTGGACAGCATTTGATATTGTTATTGTTATTGTTCACTATTTGGGGCATTCTAGAAGGTATGTACAAGTACCTCAGGATTATTTAAGTTTAAATCTCCTAGGACATATGAATGAATCATTTTAAAAATATTTATTTGACATCTGTAGGTGTTCTTAGTTGAGATATCTGTTTTACTAGTTGCCCCATTTTTTAAATGTTTATCTTATTCAGTTGTTTATATGTGTCTAGAGTATGTGCACACTTCTATAAATACGCATGTAAGTCTTTGCACAGGTAGAGGCCAGAAGAGGCCCTCAGACACTTCAGAGAATGAGCTACAGGCATCTTTCTGTGGGGGTATCTAGCCTGTTCTGTGGGTGTTGTGTTCTGAACTACTGTCCTCACAATTTTGTAGAATGCACTCTTAACCATTGAGCCATCACCCCAGCCCAACATGGACCATTTTTAATTGGAATATATGTGTATAAATTGAGTTTTATCAGTTCTTTATGGTTCTGGATGACAGTACTTTACCAGATCTGTTCGCTTCGAGTACTTCTTCACAGCATGCAGCTTATGTGTCCATTCTCCTTCTCCTGTCAATGCCACTTGAAGAAGAGAAACTTTATTTTCACCAAGTCTAGCTCATCAGTTTTTTTTCCTTTAATACATCATAACATTGGTGTTTGTCTTTGCCTATTTCATGATACATTCAGATCAATTGGATTTTAGTTTTGGGCAGAGGATAAATAAAAAGCTACGTTCAGTCTCCCAGAATGATCTGTTGTGTTTTGGGGTATAGTTTTGGCAGCTTTGTCAAATACTGGGTAGTAGAATAGATGCCATTATGTAGATGTATTGCTTGGTCCTCAGTTCCGTTCCACTGTCTTATGTGCACATTTTCTTCCCACATCAAGCTGCTTTTACTACCATGTCTCAGATATTAGCTTGGAATTAGGTATGGTGATACTTCTCACAATATTAATTTGATTCAGTATTATTTTGGCTGTTCGTGGCCTTTTCTGTTCCCATATAAAATTTAAAATTGCTTCTTCTATGTATGTTAAGTATGGCCCTGGAATTTTTTTTTACTGGAATTGCATTACATTTACAGATTGCTTTTAGTACAGTGGCTGTTTCCACAACATCAGTTCTTCTCTATCATGAGTATTGAAGTTTTTTTCATCTCCACCTGTCATCCTCAGTTTCTTCCTTTAGGATAAAGAGATTTTAATTTAGAGTTCTTTTATTTCCTTGGTTAGGTTTATCCCTGGGTATTTTATTTTTGTGACTCTTGTGAATGAGACTTTTTTTCATGACTTCTTAAATATGTTGTTTTATTTCAACAAGAATAGCTACATAATTTCTCCTTTATCTTTCTTTCCTCTCGCAAACATCCCCCATGCTTGCCATCTTGCTTTTTCTCAAATGCATGACCTCTGTTTCTTTAGCTGTTATGATATATTCAATAAATCATACATTATTCATTATGTGCATAAATTTATATTTTTGTGAATATATAAATAAAATGTGCTTAGTCAGTGTAATTAGTTGTATATACATAATTCAGATTTGGCCAATTGGTTTTGGGTAACCAGTTGGTGTGTTCTTCCCTGGGAAAGACCGTTTCTCCCATTCTCAGAATGTCTTAATGGCCTGTAGATTTGTCTACATGGACAAGGAATTCCCATGAGATTTTACCTCTTTATGTTTGCATGTCTATTGGTGTTATTCTTTTTCTGGTCTTCCTTAGGTAGTTGTGTTAATGAGACTTCATGGGTCTAGCTTCTATAATATTTCTAGGAGACATAATCTCACAGAAAATTACTACTCTTCTAGGGTTCATGATATTCCCACCCTCTCTTCTGTTGTGACCCCTAAATGTGTGTGTTAATTTTATATCCTGCCATTTGCACTTACTAAAATTTTTTTATCAGTACTGAGAGATTGTTGGTGGAATCTGTAGAGTCTCTTACATATATAATCATATCACATGCAAGTATACTTTGACTTCTTTTCCTATTGATACCCCATCTTGAATTCTTTAATGATTCAATACGTACTGTGCTGTTATATTTCTGCACCTTTGTATATTTTCTGTAGTTTCTATGGCTGTTGATATCTACTTTTCTTCTGTTGTGGTAAGATAAGCTATAAGTGGTTATTTAAATTTTCCTGTATTTATGGAGATTAGTTTTGTGTCACAATGTGTGTCCTATTTTAAAGAAAGTTCCATGGGCTACTGAGAAGACAGTTTGTTCTCTCGTATCTGAGTGCCAAATTCTGTAGATATCTGACAGGCCTATGTGCTCTATGGTGTCCTTGAATGACCTCATTTCTCTCTTAAGTGTTTGTCTGGATGACCTGTCCACTGTTGAAAGCAGAATATTGAAGTCATCCCTCTTAATGTGTCCGGACTAATCTTTGGCTTTAAGTGTAGTAGCAGTTGCTGTATGAAATTGGGTGCACCTGTGTTTCAAGCATATGTGTTTTGAATTGTAATGTCTTCATGATTGATTGTTCCTTGATCAGTATGCTGTGATCTTCTTTATGTCTTTTGATTAGTTTTGATTGGAAGTCAATTTTGTCAGATATTAGAATAACAGCTTCTGTTTATTTCCTGGTCCCATTTGCTTGGAATGTCTTTGCCCAGTCACTCACCCAAGGCAGTATCTATCTTAGGTTGTGAAATGGTGTTTATAGGAGCAATAAAATGACAGATGCTGCTTTTTAAAATCCAGTTTATCAGCCTGTGTCTTTCAATTAGGGACTTGGGACTATTGATATTCAAAGCTATTATTGAAATATTTGTATAAGTTCTTATAGCATTGTTAATATTTTGGGTTAGTTTTCTTATTCCTCCTTTGAATAAGTAACATAGCACTGCTTATACTTTCCCCATAGCCTATTAAACTTTTTGTTTTTTGTTTTTTTCATTCTGAAAAACTCATTCCAGTTTCCTTTGTAGGACTGGCTTGATAGACATAAATTTTTCAGTTTGCTCTAACTGTGTAAAGTTTTTCTTTCCCGCTGTAGGTATAACACTTTTCCTGGATGTTATAGTCAGGTTTGGCATGTATGGTTATTCAGAACTCATAGTACATCAGCTCAGTGCCATCTTTCTTTTAATGTTTTCATTGAAAATCAGATACTATTCTGACAGATCTGTCTTTATACACGCCTTGGTCCTTCTCTTTTTCAGCTTTTAATAAATGTTCTTTTTTCCCCATACTTTTTGTGTTATGACTATCATGTGATGTGGGGGATTTCCTATCTGCTTCTGTTTTTTTGGTGTTTAGTATGTATGTCTCTTGTACCTGAATGAGCATCTCATTGCCTAGATTTGGGAATTTTTTCTTTCATGGTGTTATTGAAAATATTTTCTGCATTGTTGAATTGGATTTCTTCTCCTATGGCTATGGCTCACAGATTTGTCTTTTCACAATGTTCACAAAAATATTTGATCTTTTCACAAAAATTTGCCATGTTTCCGTAATAATTGTTGTTGGATGTTTTTGTTTGTTCATTTCTTTAACTCATCCCTTGGTTTGCTGAGTGATCCAATTCCTTCACCTTGTTTTCAAGCCTTCATACTCAGTTTGGAACATCACTAATTCTATTGGTGAGCCTTTCCACTGAACTTGCTAGACTTACTGAATTTTCTAAATCAAACTTTATTTTTGTTTGGGTTCCCATATTTCTCTTTATGCATTTTACTTTCATATCCTTAATTGTCTTCTTTAATTCATTTACTTTTATTTTCTTCTTCATTTCAACATTTCTTCCTGTCCTCTTGATGCCTCTAACATATTTATAATTGTTCTTTTTAATTGATGTTTTTAAAGTGTAGTCCAAGTTGCTCTCACTTGGAACCATTACTGGATACTTAATATTTTTGCAGGAGACATGTTGTCCTTTTACCTTATATAAAGAGAACCGGATGTCTGGAATTAGAACATTGGTGTGTTCTGTTGTATTGAATGGCCACTTGGATACCTATGTGTTTCTACCTTGGCTTGACAGGTTTTAGACAGCTCAATGATGCGTAAAGTTAAGTCTGGGGTCACTCAGTGTTGGTTCATGATTGAAGAAGCAGAAGTCCTCGTTCATCCAGTGAAAAGAACAATTTCTGTTCCCACTAGCAAACATGCTGTAACCTGAGCAGCTTCTCCCTGTGGGCCCTCAGGTGCCAAGATCAGAATGCCAGAGAGAAGCAGAGATGAAGATTATTAATGGAGCATGCAGATTTCCATACAGGTCTCCAATGGCAGTGTTCGGAAGTCACAGAAGGAAAGAGAGATAGAGGCTAGCAGTGGAGTGAGCGGGTCCTCAGGATAGGTGTGCGGAGGGTGGTATTAGCGTTCTACAGGGGATATGAGGGGAGCGTTAACTGTACAGTGAGAAGTCACTCAATGACTCCTCTGATGGTTCTGGGTCTCAGAGGGAGAGAGATGGAAGGCATTCAATGGATAAAGCAGACACTTAATGTAGATCATATGGTGTAATTATGATCCTAGAAGGAGAGGGAAGAGTGGATCATCTTTGGAGTGAGCAAGCGCATGGCACAGGCAACGGTCATCAGATGGCAGAGATAGCAAGCCTTTATTGTTCTTTGTAAAGTATTTAATTTAAGTAATTTTATATTGATTTGCTATATCTAATTCATTGTATTTCTGTCCTAATTTTTATTACTAATATTCTTTTGATTACTGAGAATTTAATTTTCTCTGTTTTTAGTTTCTGACGGTTTAATCAATTGATTTTAGGTCTTCATTCTGTTCTGGTGTATGCTTTCCAAGTCATAAATTTATTTCTGATAATTGCTTATGCTGAGTGCCACAGATTTTGTCATATTATATATAGAGAGAGACATACACATCTGTTTGTTTCTCTTCCCATTTGTCTTCTTTTCCTCTGTAACTCATTCATTGAGTCAGATTAAGTACAACAGTTGAGAATGTGGATATTTATCACCTGATTTGATTATCAAAATGACTGTCATTTTTTTTTCTACCAAACATCATCTACATATGCACACATTGATCTTGGTTTCCTGTCTTTAAAATAAATTGTTCAAATGACCCTCTTTCCTATGAGTATTCTCAGTCCACTGAGAGAGTAGGGTCCACTTACCTCAAGTAAATGGTTCAATAAATGATTTTAGGATCATTATGAGAAGGATATTGGGGCACCAGCCAATCATTAACACTGGCATATCTTTTATTTAATAATGTTATCATAATAGAGACAAATAATAGCTGACCATTCAGTCACAGTTACTCTTAGGTTAGAGAAGAAACTAAGGGAGTTTGAATAAAGTAATGGCTTCAATAGAGAATATTCTTGTTGAGTTGCTCAATGTTATGTTTTTTATCAAGAATATTGATCAACTTTGGTATGTGATGTTGGTCACATCAGCAATGAGCTATTGCACACAAGTGTCCTCTGTGCTGGTAAGCATGTTATGTTTGTGCCTAGGTTAGTGGAGGACCCTAAATTGTAATTCAAAACTCTATTCCAGTTACTGCAGCCACTAATGGGAACTTTCACTGCAGGCATAGCTTCCTACATTGTACCTTCTGGCTCTTCATTTATCTGTATTTTATTTGTTTTTACTAATAATAATTTAATTGACTTTTAGAAAGCTAATATTCATTCACAAATTGGATATCACTGAACCAATGAAGAATATGAATGACATATGTGAAATTATACCCATCATTCCTTTGATGTTATAATTGAATTTGATTTCTACATTTGGTTAGGCCAGAGGATGTTCAGGTATCTGGTGAAAACTTTTTCTGCAGGTGTTTGTGAGGGGTTTCCTGAAAGAAAGTAGCACCTGAGTGAGCAGAAGGCCCTCCCCAATGAGGGAGACTTTCATCTAATCTACAGAGGATCTGAGTGGAACAGAAGGGTACATTGAGTTTAAATGCACTCTCAAACACTATGGTTATAAGGCCCCAAATTCTCTTCATTTAGCATTTCCTTTTTTCCAGGTTTATGGATTATTTAAACAATGCATTCTCCTGAATACCTGTGGATCTTCTGGTGAACGTTCATGGATTCAAGCTGAAGCAGTTATGATATACAACATTCTCACTGAATTCTCAACATTAGTTTACATAACATTCTCTCTGATGCCTTTTTGGGGGCCATACAAGGATGAATAAAATAGTATGTGTGACCTCAAGAACCTGAACATTACTTTATCCACATCCCACAGTTGCCAGGACACTGTTACATAGTGAGAGTTCTGACATTCATGAAGGATTCATTCGTTCCGTGGCTCTACTACATATACTTTCAGATAGGGATGTCAGAAGACAAGAATTTCCTAGGAACCTCTGTCCTTCTCAATGGTGTTAATTTAATACTTCAAACATCTGAACTTCCAGGGAGCTGTCAGGGTGTTGACTATGTAATACATTAAAATATATGATTTGTCTGGGAGATATTTTCATTCTGCTTTGGGGAAGCACTAAGGGTAGAACGTCATGGCTGCAGTTTCTATTGATGCTTATTCCCAAAGCAGTTATCCATCTGAGAAAATAAAAATTTCTCAGAAACGATAACTTCCTAAACTTTTCATACCCTCATTAGAAAAGAGCATTAAAATTAAAGAAATACTGGTAGTTATTCAGCAATAGTGCATTATATTAAATAAATATTGGCATTCACACAGCAATGACAACATTATCCGCCAGGACTGGTTTTCAAATTTAAGTAAGGCGAGGAGGCTCTATTTGTGGTTCAATGACTCCTAATGAAGCGTATTTTCTCCCTTCAAAATGTGTCAATCAAGAGTAAAAGGATGTTCATCCTTTTGTCCTATAATCAAAGAACGAGCCTTTCAGGGAGTGTGCATTTTAGCCATTGAAAACTTAGGAAGATAAGCACCAATCCAGAAGAGTAAAGAAACCCTCTTTCATTTCCTTCAGAAGAATCAATGGTTTTAAAGTTATTGGGCTGTATTTTTTCTCTTTCAGGATTCTCTGTATTGTGTTTATACCATGAGTCATTGTTTATATAATTTAATTAACATTGGCCAGTGCCGGCACACTGAAGTACTGTCTTAAAGCATTTACTTGAAAAGTCTCCTTGTCCCTGAGCTGTCATTTCTTAGCATGATGGATAATGGATAGAAATGATTATCTTGAACAAGGCTAGACAGCTTAAATGATTAGTGCTTCAAAGAATTATCAGCCTTGGCTAAACATCTTATTTTTCACAATGCATTATTAAAAGAAAATGCCATAGAGACTGTTATGAATATGGAAACTCTCTTAAAACAGTTCCATTGTCTATGACAGGTGAGCTGTCGCTTAAATGAGTTTGCCACACAATACCTCATCAATCTCTCTACCAAAGTGACTCGAAACACCTTGGAATGTTCAATGTCAATGCAGAACATATGTAAGCAGAAATATTGTGGGTGGTTTTATACATGCCAGAGTCCTGATTCATCCCTGACAAACAGCATCATGTGTCTCCCCATTGCATAGACTTCTATGGGTCCTCTGATTGTTGCTTGCTGACAGTAAGATTCAATGCTCTCCCATCATTGTGTTATGCCACTTAGGCCCTCTCCCCAGGCTCCTGAGGAGTGTTGCTGTGCTGCCTCTTCAAAGAATTTACCATCTTTGTTTTATAAGGGCATTTTTATTGTTCAATAAATTGTTTTACTTTTATGTCCAATATTGTAAATGGTGAGGAGATGATGGAAAACTGCAAGAGCAATAAAATATCTAAGGAGGTAAGCAAATCAATTTAATATAAGCTGCATGTTTCCAGAGCTAATTCTCAGACACACAGTGAGCATGGCTACTGAAGGATACTGGAGCCGATGCTCTTTGATCTCTCCGCCTAGGAGCCAAGATGAGGCTCCATCCGTTTCTTAAGGTTAAAATAAACTTTCTGTTCTTCCTCTAAAATGCATTTTAATTCCATCTCTGCTAATAATATCTTACAAATATTTAAAATAATTTTATAAATACTAACTAATACCAGCTCAAAGGAATTGTTACTCTTAAGTCAGATGTGTAGGGTCTACATTACCCTAGCTGTGTGCCACAGGATGTTACCATTCTATTGTGGTGTATGCTCTGTCTTTAAAGTAGAGAAAATATTACTTAACAATAATGATTTTGGAGGTTCTAACGAGATTATATATAGAATACTTGGCATAAAACAAGTATTTTTCTTATCCAGAGATTATTTCATTTGCCACCAAACATGGTTTGTAGTAGAGAGAGAAGAGGGACATTTATTACTGTATATTGTATTAATTTTTTATTATATTGCTAGTTGTTGTTGATCATATATATGTTTAATAGGTACTGTTTTCCTTGAAAACCTTGGAACATATATCTATAGGTAAGAACAGCATGTGATCTATTAAAAGGAAAATACAACCAAAATCAAATCAAAATAACAATGATAGAAGTCAAGAAAGCTTGTCTCTGTTTCTCATGAAATCTGATTTACAAACATGAAATCATATTTCTATTTGAGATATGTAGGGTCCAAAACTGTTCAAACAAAACAGCTTGTGGGGCATTCTCTGGGTGATTTTCCTACGTCTGCATCCCTAATACAGCTCTGCAGTCCCCTCTGAGAGTCTCCATCACCCTGGTGTGCTAATCCAGTGCAGTAATGTTCAATATTAAAAAATTATTTTAAGTATTTATATTCATCCAATAAATCTCTCACTTGGCCATGCATAATAACTAATTCAGTGTCTGTTTTATATTTGTTATTATTTTTAGTCTGATAATTACATAAGTGTGTTTTTTAGCCAAATCCACCCCCACATCTTCCCTTGCAATTCCTATCCTATCCCCACCCCACCACCGTTCTCTTCCAATTTTATTTATATTTTTAAAAATGTCCCAGGCAGTCTACTTGTTGATGCCAGCATGTGCATGGGAGGGAATGTATGTGCTGGTTCATGACCCTGAAGCACACTGAATTCCTTCCCCTTCTGGAAGCCATCAATTTACAATAGCTCGGGGTCTTCTAAAAACTAAAATATTGATGCAAGGATCCAACTCACAAAGATTCTGTTGTACGTTGTATAAAGTCTACAGAAGATGTTAACTAATATTTTTTTTGCTGAAATTGAAAGCTCCTTGGATGATTACAATGTTCAACTGCAGTTGAGAACAGAAGAAGACTCTGATGACCAGACCCAGTAGTTTCCACAATTAAAATTACATCAGAATATTTTCGGCTGTTTTTAGAAGTCCAAATTGACAGCATACATACCTGTATTTATATGTATATCAATATCTCCAGTATGCATAAGCACACTCATTACCCATTCACATATTTAGCATGCTTCCCAAATGGTTATTACACAACCTGAACAAAATCAAACTGCAAGGAAATCTGATTATCCACTGTGATCTAAATATAAATCATATTTAGTACTGAACCTTGTTGCTTCATAGTCTTTGCCCTAACACTCTAGCTGCTTAAAATAGCTCATAAGCCTTGTTTTGAAAAGAGGAGATACCAAACTACTGCAAAAATTGTATAAACTTTACACAATGCTTATCAAAGCTGAGGCATGTGGCAAGAAATTTGTGTGCATTATTTTGTTTAACAAACACGTTAGTGCTTTAAAATGGATCACCCTTTAGCAGAAGAGACTGAGACTGAGAGGTAGGGTTTTTTTTTTTCAGGGTCATGAAATAGAAGAGCTAGCTCTCATAGGAAGCCAGTCTGGCCAGCAAAGCTATGCTGTGGTTTTCAAAGAAGAACCCCAGGGGAGCAGCGCCAGCTCCCCTGTCAACCTTCCTCTAATATGGTGGCTAGTCTTATCAACTTGAGCCAAGCAAGAGTCATCTGGAAACAGGAACCACCGTTGGGAAATCAGGTTGCCCTTTGATATGTCTGTGGGGTATTTTCTTAACTAATGATTAATGTTGGAGGGCCTAGAATACTGTGGGCAGTGCCACTCCTGAGCAGGTGCCCTTAGTTGTTTAAGAGAGCGAGACAAACAAGCCATGGGGTGAATGCCGGGGGCATTCCTCCATGGCTCCTGCCTCGGCGCCTGCCTCCTGGTCCCTGTCTTGACTTCTGCACTGACTTCCCTCAATAAAGGACTATGGTATGTTGCTTCTGGTCATGTGGTGTTTACCGCAATAGAAAGCAAAAGAATATGCCTGCACTAGAACCACTGCAGAAAGTCTACACCTTCAATCCAGCTGCCTGCGGTTTTCAAGCCTTCCAGGTGATTCTGAGTCATACCTACTTTAGAGTCACTAGCTAGGCTTTACCCCCTGCTGGTTGAAACAGGCCCTCATTGCCCAGGACTCTGCCATATGGAACATGCGATTTCCCTTTAGGAAATGAGAAAGGACATATGCTGAGATGCTGGATTCAGCTTCAGGTAGAACACTCCATATTTACTAAGAGACAGTTGAGAACAAAAGACACTTAAACCGCTTAATGAGAAGGAAAACAACAGGAAGACCAAAACCACTTCCTCTTTTCCTTGCCTTAGCTCCGCCTCCTGGACTGTCAGCTGACTCCAGAAACACTAGTACAGACATATTACACATAGCAAGAATTAATTTGTCACAGTAAAAGATTTACTATATATGTGTCAATTCTATAATATATTCTAATTGTCAAAGAAATAATTATAAAAGTGCTTCATTATTTAAATCCTTCTTATGTATGTATAGTCCACTCTAATTCTGAACACTTCTTATTTAAATGATTGCAAATGAATAGTGCCTCTAGGTTTGATTTTGGTCTACTGATTTTTCCCTTTATTCCATGTTTAAAGTAATCTAACCAGGAGACCAAATTTTATTGCATTCTCCTACTTAACGGCTGGCCCAATAATCTTCAGTGTTTATGAGGACAAATGCACACAAATATTACCACCACATGTGCACTTTTTCCTCTGTGTTTCAAATTTATAAAATACCTCTTCCTTTCGGCCTTGTATTTAAAAGTTCTTTGCTCTACTGAGGAGTGATGGATTTCCCACATATCTTGCAGAGAACTGCTTTATAGCTACTGTGACAGCATAAAACTGAATGGGTGGTGATATTTCAACAGTGGGGTGTGGGAGAAGGCAGCTTGCACATGGTAATGGATCTTGGAAACACGACTCCTGCCTCCATCCCCAGTGTCCTTTTAATGATGAAGTCACTGAATAAGTCAAACACACCAGAAGCATTTTAAGTTTGCGTTTATAAGAGGAGTGGCTGAGCAAAGTGGAATGGAAGTCAGAAAGATCTTACAGGCATAAGGACAAATAAAGTGCAATGTGCCAGAAGTTCAGATTTGACTTCCTTCATTCCTTCCTTCCTTCCTTCCTTCCTTCCTAGTTAACTATGTTTAAATGCGCATCAAATAGGAAAGATCGCATTTGTATGTGGAAGGCAGTTGACAATTGGAAGCCATTATTATTTATACAATTTTATTTGAAAGCATCTTTCATAGGAAAATATAATTTTTAAAAAATGGATAACCATTTATCGCTTACTAAGCTACACACTTTGAGCTAAATCACAATGTTTAACCAATAGAGAATAAAAAGAGTCATCAATCTTTTTCATTCAGCATAAAGCTCAGTGCTTAAATCCAATTCCACTATTTTGGTCCACCTTCCCAATCCCTGCGCTGCCTCTGTGATGTGAGAAAAATGCGCCCAACGAAGCTGGTTGTCATCTATCTTACATAATTGTGGTTGACAGCACACATCTCTGTAACGATGCGTCGCTTTGTTGTTTATCATAAGTCTGTTCTCACATTAGATGGCGGAGTTTTATTAGACGCCATTTCTCTCCACATCCTCTAAGAGTTAACATAGAAGCCAGCGCCTAGAAGATATGCAGTGATCTCTGTGAAACAAATAAATGAGAATAATATGAAATAGTTCAACATAAAATTGTCATTTCATGCAATTCCCTTCAATCATGCATGCAAGATTTTTAAATGTTTAATATATCTCAAACTATAGGCTTTGTGACCAATAAGGGGGTTTTCCCCAGGTTAGTTAAATAGAATTTCCCAAAGCACTGGTGGAGTACTTCATCAATATAGAGTAAATTCAAAGACATTGAGGACTTTCTCATGAATATACAAATGTCTCTAAACAAATGACAAAGTCAATCATGTTATTTTAAATATATTGTATGTAATAAGCACTTTATATTATTAATTTTACTCAGTCTGCACAGAGAAGTTGCTGCAGCTATTGTTTTCTTCAGCTCTCAGGTTGATGTGTCTATACAACACAAGAGTGAAAGTTAAGTGGCTTGCCTGTAAACTCAGACAACACATACCGGAAGAAGAATTTGAACACAGAACCTCTGGCTCCAGAATCCCAGCTTTTGCCGTGCTCTGATAGTGCCAACATCTACACACCGTTAAAACTTAGCTTAGCTTCTCTTGGCTGGGACCAGTTAAGGGAGAACCTAATAGAATTAACTCTTGAACATGAAACTGAAGTTGAGGTCGTATGTTTTCATGTCATTTGATTGTTTATTTGATATGTGCTGAATATCTTTTTGTTGATATTGTTGTTGGAGTATACATAGTCAAACCATAAGTCATATCAAGAAATACACAATCTGCATAAATCAAAGCAATTGCTAATTACTCATATGGAAAATGTCCTCTTTCCTTAGTCAGAATTTACTAATTGTAGTCTAAATAATGATATTTTCATGTATCATTTTATATCCAGAACATCACACATCAAGTATGCCAGCTTTACGTTTCATTTAATAAACCTTTATTGGTGAACCTGTTGCTACTATGGCAAGCATTGAGGACATACAAGACTCTAACACAAGTGGCTTTTGTTTTATAAAGTAGCTCTAATCCCAGCAACTTTTACCAACTTATGTGGAATTTATTGGGGCATGGAACAATAGAGACAGTCTCATAATTTTGGATAAGGAGAGATTATTGGCTAATTTAAAACTCCCAAGAAACGCACAAAAGGTGAGTATAAGCTTTCTGTGTATCCTCAAAAAGACTTCAAACCACCATTTCTGAACTTGATACTGTTATGGAGAAATAGTCCAAGACTGGGATTGTAGACAGAGAAACAGAGTAAGCAAAAATCATGTGACCAGACACCAAGAAGTAGAGAGAGCCTCAGGCAGCTCCTTCAGAGAAATGCTGGACAGCAGGCCTTGTATGTGACAAAGCTGCTGGCCTTTCAAACTCCTTCATTCAAGTGTCATCCAGGCCACATAGAGGAGAGAGTCTTTCACTCAAAGATACCTCCTGCAGCAAAGAGGCTGCAGAAGCCACAGGTTCAGCCTCCAGAAAGAAGCTGAAAGTGCCTGGGTATAAGAGCCCACAGAAGAAGAGTGCAGATAGGATTGATAGAAGCTCCCAGGTGGTGAGAGAAATCACCAACACGGTCTTCCGTACTACAAAAGGCAAAGCTATAATGTAGATAACACTCCTACAGTGACAAGAACCCTGTTGGTTTGAAGACTAAAGGAAATGCAGAATAGTAAGAGGAAGAAGAGACCACATTACGGCCAGGTAGGTTAGTATGGCATGGCCTCCAGAGGTAGAGAAAGACAGGTTTGGAAGGCAGGGAAAGGCAGGCCATGGGTAGCCTGAGGCCATGAGTTTTACCTAAGACCAGGTCACTGGAATAAAGCTCTGACTTTTATTCAAGAGCAAACGGGGTCCAGTGGACAGTTTTGAGTAGGTGAGTAACACACATGGGTTATATTGTAAAAGTTTATTCCAGACACAACATGGATCATGAAGCTATGTTTTCTGTTAGAAGACAGACTAGAAGAAAAATGATGCAGAAACCAAATAGATGGAATGGAGGAATTTGAGAAAAGCAAAAGTCAGTGGGAATTTCTTATGGATTAGATAGAAGAGGGGAGTGCTGAGAACAAAGCCTGAGATTTCTGGCCCCCTTGGAAGGAAGATGGTAGTTTCTTAAAAGAATGTGAGCACTGGAATGCTAAAAAAAAAAAAAAAAAAAAAAAAAAAAAAAAAAAAAAAAAAAGTAGGACACCTACATTCACCTGTAGGAAGAGAACTTTCAGGCTGTACTTACTTTCTTTATTTTTATTTAAATAATTTATTCAGATTACACACTGGTTGTTATCCCCTCACGTGTATCTTCCCATTACCTCCTCCCTCCCTTTTTCACTCTATTCCCCTCCCACAGGCCTGTGACAGAAGGAGACCTCCTCCCACACCATACCCTCACAGCCTATCAGGTCTGTTCTGGGTAGCAGGCTTCTCCTACCTCTGAGTGCCACCAGGGCTCCCCACCTGGAGGAAGTTATTAAAATGGGGGCACCAGAGTTCATGTCAGAGTCAGACCCGCTCTCCACACAACTGTGGAGAATCGCTGTCCATAGCCTAGAGCTGAACAGGAGGTTGGGCTGTACTTACTTTCCTTCTGACTAGAAATGGCCTGCTGGTTAGGTGGTATTTGGGGAATAAGGAAAGGAGATAGCAACCACAGGCCAGTGTCAAATGGGAAGGTAGCAAATCTAAGTGATCAACAGGGTCCAGGGATGCCACCATCATAGAAATTATGGAAAAACAGTAGACCAGATGAAGGAATCACAGCACCATTACTGATTCTGTCAATGGCTCAACAACAAGCCAAGACTCTAGCATACATGCTTGCATCTAGCATGCGAACTTGCTTAACTTTTCTGCATTCTAAACGCTTCTGCAATGAACGTCAAAGGCAGCAGAGTCACTCACTGGGTCCCTGGGAATACAGTGTAACCCCGGTGCCCTTGACGTGCACAGGTTAATTGGCTCTTCACCACTTAACCATATGCACGTTAATTTGTTTCTCATCTTTCAGGATGCCTATGTTACCTGAGCTTCTATGTTTGCTTTGGTTGTAACAGTAATTTCTGGGTTTCTTTTATTTGATCTTTGTGTGGTTAAAATATTAGCATTATGCTTAAATATTTTTAAGTTACTTAGCTTGCATGAGTATCCCCTGGGACATTCATAATTGTATTTTTATAACTCAAATGAATAGTTTACATATTATAATATATACCTTTCACAGCAACTTAATTTTTAATTTTTAAAGTATTTTATTAAAATTTAACTAGAAAGTAGCTGAAGTAGTCTACTTAGGTAACATACCTTTACCTATTTACAAGATATAAATAAATTGTCAAATAAAACTCAACTGTAGAAATTTATAGCCTGACTTTCAGAATCCATATTCTGAGCACAAGCAAAAGCTCCGAGATTATAAAACTAAATATTAATTCTGAAACCATCTTCTGAAGGTCTGTCCAGATAATTAACATATTTTTAATTTTTTAGGAATTTAATGCTCTAGTATTGCATTTATGCCACGATTACTCTTTCTTCTCCTTGGTCCAACTCCTCCCAAGTTCCCAACTCCCTCTCAAATCCATGACCTCTTTTTCACTCATTATTGTTGTTGGTGGGGGGCTGGTGGTGGGGGTGGAAGGGAGTGGGTGTATCTATGTGTGTATTTGTGTGTATGTTTGTGTTTGATTGATCAAGGCCCCAGGCACTGGACTTTTCCAACAGCTCAAAGTGGGGTTTGGGGTTTTGTTTGGAAACCTGTGGCTCTTGCAGCAAATATTATCCTCCTGTGTGACATAACTATACAAGTATACACACACACATACCTGTTAATACAATTATGTTTTATGTGTATATTAAGTATACACTTATATTTAATATTTAAAGTATAATGTGTTTCCCTGTGGCTTTTAAAGACACCCTTAATATTGTAATCTCCCCCTCCTTCCTTTCCCTCTGCATTACCCTCCCTCCATAAAATCCTAAAATTGTCAGATAAATGCCTGGGAATGGAGAATAATGTACCAAGAAGTAAAGACACCAAAATGCGTGACATTAGGTGTCCTCTCTTACTTGTTGATCCTGGCTCTGAATCTGCAGTTTGGGGTAAATAACTAGCAGGTAACAGCAAAGGCCAGGAGAGTAAAACTGGACCACACTGGGGAGGGGGCAGTGGGGCTCGGACGCCGTGGGGACATCTCATTTTATATCCAGGTACTGCTCACTTCAGGCAGCAGCGCATGGGCAGCGTTTCCAGTTGATTATTTTGCTGTGCTTTATACTCAGAAAGCTTTTCCTCACTTAAAAATAATATTGTATCTAGATTTTTCCCCCTTTGGTGATAGGACTCAAACCCAGAGCTTTGAACAGTGTAGAAAAACTCCACAGCTTGACTAAATCCCCAATCCTAAAATTTGTTTTAATACACACACACACACACACACACACACACATACACACACGTATACACACATGTACACACAGACACATACACACACATATACACACACACATACACACACACGTACACACACACACACACACACACACACAGAGACAGAGAAACCAAAGTTGGCCATGAATTGTTTATGATAAAAATTGCTCATGAATTGTTATTAATTGTTATTAATAATAATTCATTTAAATTTTAATAGGAATTTTTATAGGAAAATATGTTAAAGCCATTTTTTTACTGAAATGCAAGGAACTAGAACCATATATTACTGCTGGAGTCTTATGACCGGATGTTTTCCTACAATCTACTCTCAAAAGGACAGTCAGAATGGTCTTTTAAAACATAGGCATTTCAGAGTATAAGCTTATATTTACTTCCTAATCTTCATTTTTTTCTGTATTTCCAGTAATTAAGATTATATTGACATATATGGAGACTGCAAATAGTGTCTTCACTGAGTGAATGCTATCTCTATGTATTAATGAAATATTTTAAGAGGTATGACTGTTATTATATATTCATATATGCAAATACATCCATGTAATGAAATAGAAAGTGTTCAATAGAATTGTTTAATACTTAGGTATATATGCATGTGTATGTATATATATATATATATGTATATATACATGTACACATATACAAATATGCAATAAAATAGAATGTATTCAAGAAAATAGCAATGATTTTAACATTATAAGGAATAATTTATACAGCTGAGTGCAGAATAGGAGAACACAGCACTTTTAGTTCTACTTACCAAAGGAATAAGTGAAAATTTTCACACAAGTAATTAATTCTGAGTAGAAAATTTTGTGGTTTTGTTTTTGTGTTTTTGCTTTAATTCCCATGTTTTATGTTTTTCAATTTTCTCCAAAGAATTTTAGAAAAAACATCAGAAACTTTACTATCTAAGTCTTTATGTATATGCAGTAAATGAGGAACACTATTATCCTGAGGAACAGTAACTATAATAAATGTTATATGCATTCCCCTGGACATCATAAAGACCAGCCCAATAATACATGTACAGGCTCGTATGCCTCTGGAAAGATCAACTATGCACAGTGTCTGATGAGCTCCAGGTTACTGTGTCTATGTGAGTAGAGCCAGTCCTTTAGGGCTCATGCAACTCCCCAGAAGAGAAGGACAACAAATAGTCTTTGAGTATGTGGGTGAGTAAGACTAGAGCTATGACTTGGAGTTTGTCCTAGAAAGAGCATTAACAACAGACATGACAGTAACATGTTTCTCCTAGAAAGAGCATTAACAACAGACATGACAGTAACATGTTTCTCCTAGAAAGAGCATTAACAACAGACATGACAGTAACATGTTTCTTTTTTCATATAGTGTGTGACATCTTATTTTTTATTTTTAGATTATAGTTACATCTTATTTCCCTTTCTTTTCTTTCCTTTAAACCCTCCTAAAAACCTCTCTTTGTTGTCTTTAAATTCATTACTTCTTTTTCCTACAAACTAATCTTAAATTGATAGTCAGGCTAGTCTCTTCCTGGGCATATATTTGTTCAACTATGTTCACAGCAGCTTTATTCATAACTGGAAATACCCTACATGTCCCTCAAGCACTGATGGATAGGGGAAAAATGTGGTACCTTTACATAATGGAACACTCCTCAGCAACTAAAAACAAAGACAACATGCAATTTTTGAAGCAAAGAATGGACCTAGGAAAGATCTTCCTGAGTAATGTAACTCAGACCCAGAAAAATACACAAGCTATATATTCACTTATAAGTGGACATTAGCCATAATGTACAGGATAACAATGCTGCAATACACAGACCAAAAGTTACGAGGGAGGCCCAATGGAGGATTCTTGAATATCACTAAAAAAAAAAAAGGATATAAATAGACATCTGAAGTAGATGGAAGGAGGGAGCTGGAGGAGAAAACAGAAATCCATAGGGGAACATCTTTGGGACAGGAGAGACCCTTGAGAGTCTATGGGAGATGTGGATTCCCAACAGCATGTGATATGGAGCCTGAAGTTGCTACCTCCGATAGCCAGGTACAACTTGCAATGGAAGGAAGGGGAGACCAGCCCACCCATAAAACCTTCAAACCAAAATTTATCCTACCTACAAGAAATGTAGGGACAAAAATAGAGCAGAGGTTGAGGGAATGGCAAACCAATGACTGGCCCAACTTGAGATTCACCCATGGGAGAGAGCCAGTGTCTGACACCACTGGTACTCTGCTATGCTTGCAGACAGGAGCCTAGCATAGCTGTCTTCTGAGGGGTTACATCCAGCAGCTGATGGAAACAGATGCAGAGACCCACAGCCAAACTATAGGCTGAGCTTTGGGGAGGTATGAAGAAGAGTGAAAGGACTGAGGGAGCCAGAGTGGTCAAGGACACCACAAGAAGGCCCAGAGAGTAACCTGGGCCCATGGACTCACAGAGACTGAACCACCAACCAAAGAGCTTGCACGGGCCAGACCTAGACTCCCTAGACATATGTAACAGATCCCTAACAATGAGAGCAGGGGTTGTGTCTGACTGCCTTACTTTGGATCCTTTCTGCCAAGCCAGGCTGCTTTGTGTGGCCTCAGTGGAAGAAAATGCAATTAGTCTTGCTGTGACTTGAGGTGCCGGGGTGCGTAGGTACCCCTCAGGGGCCTCCCTTCACTGAGAAAAAGAAGAGGAGGGTATGGGGTCAGGGACATGAGGGCAGGACTGGGAGGGCAGGGGGGCTAGAATCAGGTTGTAAAGTGATTAAATAATAAAAAAGGAAAATATAAGTATTTCAGAATATAAGCTTATATTTACTTCTTGATATTAATTTTTTTTCTGTATTTCCAGTGGTCAAGATTATATTGACAGATAAGAAGACTGCAAATAAATGTTTTCACTGAACGAATGTTATCTCTTGTGTTAATAGAATGTTTTAAGAGGCATGAATGAGGTATACATGTATATACACATATACATACATGGGATGAAATAGAATGTATCCAATAAAATGAATGATTTTAACAATATAGGAGATAGTTTATATAGCTAAGTACAGAATAGGAGAACGCAGCGTTTTTACTTTTTATCTACCACAGGCATAGGGATGAATCAACGTTGGCCATGAATTATTCATGGTAAAAATTGTTCATGAATTGATATTAATGATAGTTTATTTAAATTATATTGTATTTTTAAGGAAGATATTTTCAAGGCATGTTTTTACTGAAAGGCCAGGAAATAGAATCCTATATCACTGCTGAAGTTTTATGACATGACAATAGAATATTTCCTTTTTAATATGGTGGGTGACATTTTCTTTTTTTATTTTTGAGATTATAATCATATCCTATCTCCCTCTCCTTTCTTCCTTTCAAATCCTCCTATATACCTCTTTTCTCTCTTTCAAATTCATCACTTAATTTTTCATTGTTGTTATGTGTATACCTGTAAATATATGCATAGATATTTCAAATATAAACTGCTCAGTCTAAATAATGGCACTTGTATGTATGTTTTCAGGACATAACCAACTGGATAGCTGGTTGGTATGCTATTCTCTGATGAAGTCTATTTCTCCCACTCTCTAAGACGTGCATCATATGACCAGGTGAAACGGCTCAGCGCAAAAATGGACTTTGTGCCAAAGCTGAAGACCTGTGTTGCTCCCCAGTCCCCAAATGCTGAAAGGAGAGGAGTGGTTTATTCACGTTGTTCTCTGACCTTCATTCACATACTGTGACATGCAGACATGCAAACACACACACACACACAGAGAGAGAGAGAGAGAGAGAGAGAGAGAGAGAGAGAGAGAGAGAGACAGACAGACAGACAGACAGACAGACAGACAGACAGACAGATAGACAGAGACAGAGAGGGACAGAGACAGAGACAGAGAGACAGAGAGAGAACTATCAGCATTTTGTCCTTCTATGCTGTTTGTAATCATCATCATCTGCTTTATTAATGATTGTGTTCCTTTTGCCTTAAACATGGATGTAACACAAAGCAAAGACACAAAAATATCTGAAACATGCCTGGTGGTCTGGTAGCAATGTATTCAATGTATTACAAATCTTAAGAGTTACAAAAGACCTAAGGAGGTAACAGTGGCATAAGAAACATCTGGTTCAAGGAACCTACAATTTAACGAAAAGAACAGACACTTGACTCTAGCTTCAGGGAATAGACAGAAGTTGTTAAAGCATAAGAGGAAATAGGAAAGTTGACTTTTCAGGCCAAAGGATTGAATCATTGGCAGCTAGCATCAGCCGTGCTTCTGTGGGGTCTGAGGAGTCGCACTTTTTAGAAAGTAAGTACTATTTCAAGAAAAGTTTAATTGCAGGGACCAGCAGCTGGCACCGTAAGTGCAAGAAGCTGGCATTATTTCACAGTAAATGGTAGTGACGCCACTTAATTGTATATTTACAAACACGTGTTGTTTTGTGGAAACTCCTTGATAATTACACAGTTACAAGTGTTACTGCAACCAAGTTATCTCTTGATAGCTGAGTAATTAACTTGTCAGCTCAGCCACCAGGGCTGAAGTGGAGGCATCTGTAACACTAACTTCTTTTCTCACAGATGTCTGTGCGTGCAGGCAGCACTCTCTGATCACCGTGCCATCCTCCTCTCACGTCCTGGCTTTGACAACAGTGAAACCCTCCCTACTTTTCCAAAATCTGGGAGCACCTCTTTCCACCTCGGAGGCCTGGGAGCACCTCGTTCCACCTCTGAGGCCTTTTGACACCTTTGTGGAACTTTTGACAGACACCATAGACATTCCCAGAGACCCTGCTGCATGCTTCGCCCTGGGAACCTTCACCGCTGCCTCAAGCCACAGGTTGGGTACAAAAAGAGGAGGACTCTTGCTTCAAGCTCTGGAATGGCTCCTCATCAGGTCTATGATGATCAACCCAGTTTCATATTTTGTAAGCAAACTGATGAGGCCTAAGTGATGGCTTGGATAACAACAATGGGAAGGTTAAACTAAAATGAGCACTCAGTAAATTGTTTTACTTCTCTTTTAATTTTATTAATTTATTCATATTACATCTCAGTGGTTATCCCATCCCTTCTATCCTCCCACTCCTCCCTCCCATTTTCCCCTTACTCCCCTCCCCTATGACTGTGACTGAGGGGGAACTCCTCCCCCTGTATATGCTCATAGGGTATCAAGTCTCTTCTTGGTAGCCTGCTATCCTTCCTCTGAGTGTCACCAGGTCTCCCCCTCCAGGGGACATAGTCAAATATGGGGCACCAGAGCTCCTGTGAAAGTCAGAGGGGAGGACATCCTATTGAGACTCTAGGTGGAAAAAGTATGGGAGAATGACAAAATAGAGGGATCCAGAGGGTCTTAGAAACCTACGAGAAGAACATTATGATGGGCAGATCTGGGCCCAGGGGTCCTGCTCAAACTATGGCACCAGCCAAGGACAATACGTGCAGTAAATTTCAAACCCCTACACAGATCTGACTTTCACACTCAGTAAATTGAGACCCACCACACTCCATTGCCTCTTAGCTCCAAACAATCTTAACTGATTCATGCCTTAATCAAGACAGCCAGGTGATAAAGTCCTTTCCCACAGAGAGATGTAAACAATGTCTACCTCTCCTCCTGAAGTCCCACCAACAAACTGAGGTATGATTCTACTAAAGTTCACTCTGGGATTACTTACAGAGAATAGATGAGAGTCTATACACAGTAGTGCAGGTGCTGCCCTTCAAAATACCACACTAGAAAGTCTCTTCCATGTATGAAAGCTTTCCCATAGCAACCCAGATGGAGCACATCCTCCTCTAGTCTTTGCCAGCCTAAATACTATAGCCTCTCTCTGACCCATTAGAAATTTGGGCAAAATTTAATGCAATTAGTGGTATGGAGTGACTGTGCGTGCAACAGAGGGTCCTATTATCTTCCCACCTATTCTTCTATGTGCTGATGTTAACGGTCAGCAAACCCAGCCCGGATAATCGTTTGCGTGTGTTCCCAGTTGAACTACCAAAGATGGAGGTTGTTTGACTCAGAGGATAAGTCATGGACAACAGACCTCGGAGGACCTTCTACTTGAAATTTTTAGTACATAAATATGTTTGGTTTTAATTCTCAAAATTAAAATTTGAGTGAATTAGCTAGATCAACTGGTCTTTTTAAAACAGTTACACTGAAATTGATGGATTTTGCTAAATACCTACCAAAACAAGTGAAATTGTAGAGATACACAGGATGTGAGCCTTGCTTGTTTATAATTTGACACAATGAGCACCCACATGAAAATAGGTTAAAATATGCAGAATCTATATGTATAAAGTATAGAAGTTGGGATTCAAGGCTCCTATAGTTGCTTGTCATACTTTCCCACCCACTTACAAAATCTGCATTTATCTAGCTCTTTACCCAGACACTACCATGTTATATAAATGAAAAGACAAAAATGAAATAGTCGGGGATGATCTGTAGCTAGCCCCAGGAAAAGGTTACTAATAGCACCAAGAGTAAGAGAAACCAGAGCTGTTGACACTCAGCCTTCTCACATCCACCATGGATTTTAGCAACACTCTCTTGCCTCCTTACCTCAAACCAAGCTCCATGGTGCCTTCAAACAGGTCATCCAGGCTTTAATTTTTTTCTATAGTGTTTAGCTGACTAACATAAATATGGTGATAAAATCATATGCCTGAGAGGAATATGAACAGATGTGAGCACATGTGCTAGTGCCATTGTCCTTGGTAAGATACCGTTTTTGATGACACCACTCACTAGGAATTCATGACAATGAGAAATCAACCTTAAACTGACCATATACTTCCTCCCAGTTGGCTTCTTTCATAGTGCCAGGAGTTGTTGTGGTGGAGAAAAGACATTAGTGGTCTTACCCAGCACTGGATCCTGTATGCTACAGTACTCCTCAATCAAACAATATGTGCCCATGGTACAATGGTGGCAGGGCTGTTATGTGCTTCCTTCTGATTGGAATTGAAGCCTGCTCCACAGAAAGGATCTCATACATGAAACTGAAAACACTGTCCAAAGCTCATGATGGTTAAGGAGGTCATAGGCCCTAGATTGAAGCCTGGTGTCTTAGTTAGGGTTTTATTGCTGTGAAGAGACACCATGGCCACAGCAACTCATAAGTGAAGACATTTAACTGAGGCTGGCTTACAGTGTCAGAGATTTATAGTCTGCTTTTGTCATGGCGGGAAGCATGACAGCGTGCAGGCAGACATGGTGCTGTAGGAGCTGAGAGTTCGACATCCTGATTCTCAGGTAGCAGGAGATTGTGAGCCACACTGGGCATAGCTTGAGCATATGTGACCTCAAAGCCAGCCTTCACAGAGTCACCCTTCTTCCAATGATGCGACACCTACTACAACAGGGCCACACCTCCTAATCATGCCACTCCCCATGGCAAACCATTTAAACACACGAGTCCATGCGGGCCGTTCCTACTCAAACCACTGTTGTTATTTTGCTAGCAGGATGTGTTTCCAAATTGCCTTCTAATTATTTATGCTTGTGCCCGGAGGCCTGGGTTACACTCAACTTTGGACAGAGAACTTTCTTTTTTACAATAGTTGACAATCTATGTGGACTCCTAAGTAGTCACATTCCCAAGAATAAATCATTGTGAGTGTTCAGCACTGAACGGGGCAGCTTTGTCAAACTCTCTGGCCTCCACAAAGACCCCGGAAACAACATAGAAGAGGATAGATACAAGAAGAATGTGAGGGCTGTAGAATGGGGTGAGCGCCATGAAATGCTGCCTTTTGGACACTTCACCCTGAACTAACTGTGGCTGTGGTTACATCCACAAATACTGTCCAAGAGAAAGCCAGGCAAAGTTCCAGCATGAATGTAGAAGTGTTTCTTGTGTTTGATCTCTGCTAGGAGAAGGAGAACAATTCATTCTAAGAGTAAGGGCACTGGGTGTTACCCATGGTCTAATGGATGGCCACAACTGTGTACATAAAGGCAGTACTACCTGAACTCAGTGAGCTTTTGTTTGTTTGTTTTTGAGAAGGACATGAAGTTACGAGGAAGGCAAGGTGTGTTTGGAGGGACACAGGAGGAATTAGAGGAGATGAAAAGTATATATATACATACATACACACACACACAGTGCATGGTCATATTAGAACTTAGTCAAAGCCAATTTACAGGCACACTTTTTTATTGTACTAACAGCTGTCTTGGTTTTTAAATAACATCTGTATCCATTGAAATGTTTATACATACATGTATACAGTACATATAGATAATATCTGTCCTCTACTATCTCCTTCTGATTCCCCTTATTTCCTCTCATCTCATCTCTCTCACAACTTTGTGTCTTCTTATCATTATCTATAAACCACTGTGTCCAACTAGCGCTGCCTTTATGTGCAGTGTACGTGTTAATACTCTGAGTCTAAGCAATCTACCAGTAGCCTTATCTGCAAAGAAACTAACTCTGCCTCCCACAGTAGCAAATGGTTCTCCCAGCCAGAGATAGGCCTCCGGGATGCATCCCTTGTCCCTGTGGAATTCTAACTGGTTTTACTTTTTTTTTCAGGTCTTCTGCTGATCGCCCTGGCTGCTGGGAGCTGATGTACGAACCAGCCACGTCTTATTCAGAAGTCTGCATTTGCCAGCTCTACTCCCCATGGCTGACTTGTACATTATTTCTGCTTCCTCTTCTGCAATGTTCCCTTTGCTTTGGGTCGTGGGAGGTTGATATAGGCGGCCCATGCACAGCTGAGCATGCAGTTTTTCACTCTGCATTTCCAATCGTTATGAAGCTATACATTAACCACTTCACACTGCATGAAGAAGCATCCCTGACCACGTCTGAGGATGGTGATCTCCCCAGTGATGGGCTTTGGGCCAGGTCTACAGACCTAGGCAGGAAATCCCTCCTGTGGAACCAGCTTCATATCCAATTAGAAATCAGTTGAATATCTCCCTGTCATGTCGCTTTTGTATCAGTGGGTACAACTTGACAGCATTATCAGTGTGGTAGCACGGAGTGTCCAGGCCCGAGGAAGAACACTGATGTCTCTTCTCCTCCTTTTATTGTACTTTCTGACACATTCTAAGCTAGCCATCAATGAGAGAGTTTCCTGGTCAGTTCAAGATTAGCTTCTCGCCGCCCTGCATCCAAAATAATGTTATTACTTTTAGCAATGGGGTCTTAGAATCTAGTTGTGGTAGATAAACAAAATAGTGTAAATAGCTGACGATGTTTTGGATGACTTTGATGCCTCCCTGAGGAATAACTAACAGGGAGGTGAGGTACTCCGTGCCTTGAAAGAGACATATTTTCTAGATTTGCTAAACTTCTTGGCGTGCGGAAACTTGGGCATGGGTAGCTCATGGAGTTTGCCAGAAGTCTCACCCTGTTAAATAATACAGATGAGATCAGCGCTTTAGCCGATTGCCTCCAAAGTCCACACTCTGTGTCAACAGGCCTGCCCTGCTGCATTGTGCAAGAGCTAACGTTAGAGCAAATGGGCTGCTCCAGCCCTGCATGCATGAGAAGATCTACCTTCTTAGAAGGAGGAGACTCAGAAGCCACACCCTTTAATGTGCTGTGGGATGTGTTGTATGGTTCTGAGAGAGCTAGAGTCCAAAATCTGGCACCTAAGAAATATAACTGAAAGGCGGAAGGCACTCATTTGAATTCCTCTGTTGCTCCAATAATGGGATCCCCATGCATCATTTCCAGAATTCTCTTTTTACTTAAACACAGGAGAATAATTACCCCTTAGCCAATGTCAACAGTAGGATGGCCACACACAGTCTTTTTTTTTTTTTTTTTTTTTTTTTTTTTTTTTTTTTTTTTTGGCTTTTGGCTTTTGGCTTTTGGCTTTTTGGCTTTTTGGGTTTCTCATAATAGCCCTGGCTACCCTGGCTTCACTTTGTAGACTAGGCTGGCCTTAAACTCAGATCTGTCTGCCTCCATCTCCCAAATTCTGGGATTAAACACATGCTCCAAAGAGGAAGAAAGGATTCCAAAAAAAGGGAGTTCTTAAGGCTGGCCTTTAAGAATGAGTGGGAATTGCCAAGGATGTGGAAAGAAATTTTCTGACAGCAAGAGTGTTCAGAATCACAGAATAATAAACAGCAGGAATTTCAGGGTGCACCTCAACATCTGGACAAGTGTCATGAAAGAAGCCATGGACATAGAAGCAATCAGGATAGACGGTAAAGAATGTTGCCTGTTCTGATTTTTTCCTAGTGCTCATGGGTGATATCAAAACAAGAAACCCACATAAGTAAGCAAACTCATGGACAGAAAGACAAGCTGAGAACCCACTGTAATGATACATAGGCTGTGTGAATGTGAGTGAGTCACAGGAAATATGACAAGCCAGTTATGAAGAATAATCCTCAGGGTTAGAGGAAGAGCTTGCCTTAAAGCATCATGGGAAAGAAGAGTAATACATATGGATACAAACAATAAAATACTGAATCTAAACTCATGGAATTAAAATTTCAGATTTGCAAACTACAGACAAGCCAAATGCCCCTCTCCTCCCCTCCCCCCATCTGCTACAGTGTGGGAGAAGAAAGGGAGTCTGAGTCCTCGGTGCCACTCCAGAAGGTGAGGGAGAAGAGCCTTAGTCCATGTGTGCCACAGTGGGTCACCATCAGAATCTTAGTTTTTGATTGATCTAGTCAGTCAGGGCATTCATTAAGAAAAACGCTGGAATCTAATCTTTAACTCAAGGCTTTATGAAAACAAAAGCGTTTCTGATCATAACAACCCATTCTCTGTATTGTAGAAGATGAAGTAGTGTCTGTTTACTTAGAGCATGCTTTGTTCTTACCCCTGTACTGTAGGATTTATATTTAGATGCCTAGTGCAACCCATGCTATCATAGAACTCTGAGTGTAGGTGCCTGTTCTCTTCCCAAATTTGTTCCCTGTAATTCACCACAGAATTATCAACTACTACTGGGAACAAAAATGGGATACATTGGTTATTTGGGCCAAAACGTAATAGAACTTTTATGACCGAAATGGGATGTGGTGTGGTATAATGGAAACCATTTGGGACTTTGAAGTTACAGAAAACTGGCTTCAGTTCAGTTCTCTTAAGTGCAAGAAAGATTTCAAGCCTCAACTGCCAGGGTTTAACAAACATGAACGTCCCATAATATGAGTGCTGAGCGTGCACTGGCATGCCAACGCAAATGAAGATAGCATCACTTTTATGGACATGGGAAGTTACTAGGGAGATGATTTACACTCATGACATTTGTCTTTACTTTTTTGTGATTTTATGGTTATGTGTCTTGCCTGCATATATGTCTGTACACCATGTGCTCTCCTGACGCCTGTGGAGTGGTACTTAATCTTCTGGCACTGAAGTTCCAGATGATTGTGAACTGCAATGTGGGTTCTGTGAATCAAATTCTAGACCTCTGGAAGAGCAGCTAGAACTTTTTTTTTGCTGGACCATCTCTCCAGCAACACTTTTAAAATAAAGGAGATAAAGAATGTGCTGTAGGGTCATTGAATAGGAAAACTCAGTCCACTTGAAGCAGTATTGGGCCAGATCTTAGGAGATCTAGGCAAGAGTAATGACATTGATTCTAAATATATATTTCACTATGAATAAAGACATAAGGACACACTGGGGACATATAAATATGATAAACACCACAGGGAAATCCAAGGTGAGCTCACTGTATGAGCCTGAGGGAAATCGCTTTACTTTTGTGCACTTATCTCCTCAATGTAAAATGATTACAAATAGTGTCTCCAGCAATGGATTATTGCCATGATGGAAAAATAAAATGCAATAAAACACCCAGGACGGTGTTTCTAACTCAGGAACTTTCAACTGTGTAATATGCTTCTCAAAATAGTTAGCTTGTTGGATGTTAACGCAAGTTTTGTACTTTACAGTCAGTTGTAATCTGCACATGTACAACTAAATTAGCACAAGCTTTGAAGAGAGTCATTCAGGATCAAAAATGTAAATATACTGTTTTCACTGTGGATCTTAAAGAAAAGGAGAGAAAGGGAAACTATGTTATACTTTCCACCGGACTCATGTTCCTTAACTATGGTAAGAACTGTTGTCTAAGGCTGGGCTAGCACAGGGTTGCACAGCTTTAATCTGTCTGCCTTTGTGGGCCGTGAAGTCATTCTACTTGAAGGTCAGGGATTTTCGTCCTGTCAGTCTGAGTCTGTACTACAGTGATTCATATTAATGATGAAGAGTTCTGTGAGTCAAGGTGACTGTTGCCTACCTATCACAGTCAGCTGTGTGAAGGCTTATGTCCTATGGTTGTGAGCTGCCATGGGTGCTGGGACTTGAACCCAGGACCACTCTGAGCAATGACCCATTGGTTTGCAAGTAATAAGCCAGCCCGATGTGGTGGCTCTGAGCCTCACAGGTATGGAAAGAATTCCTTAGGCCCTACTTATGAAATAGATGATGGGTTTGCGATCGTAATCTAACAGGGTCTCTCTATGATTTACCACATCATGCCATAGGTTAGTCTACAGTCTACACAGTCTCAGCACCCTCTATTTGTAGGTCAGGGAACCAGAGTGCACGGAGGAGAATGTCACTGCCAGGCACACCCCACATTTGCTGGATACTTAGGCAGTCATGTAAAGACATCCAGCAGGAGTGAATGAACCAAGTAGGGCAGTTTTCTACCTAGAGGACCTAACAGTGACACCTTTGGGTTCAGGGAGGGGAGTCAGACAGTGACGCCAGAGAGAAGATGTTTATCTGAGTGCAATAAAGTAATGGAAGTGACTCCAGGTCTCCAAGCAGAGTTCCTCCAAAGCAACGCACCGTCTGTGCAACTGCTCGGGAACATGCACCAGCCCACCAAACAATATCAAAGGCAGCATATTTAAAATGGAAGCTGTCTCTTACCTGCACTGTAGTTCCCACACATGTTGCAAGTCTTGGGGATCATCCTGTGTCCTGTTGGAAGTCTAAGCATATGGAAACTTCATACTTCCTTTGCCTCTAGTCGCCAACAAGAAGCATTAAAGTGAAAGTGTCATTATCTCCCATCTTTACAAAGGCTATTCTCATTCATTAAACCAGTGAGGCCAGGAGCTGATCTTTTAACCCTGCCCTTGACTCCATCCATGCTCCTGTGAGCGGTTTGCCTCTACCCCTGGGAGTCTGACGGTACCGGTGCAACTGATCATGGAGCACAGGGATGGTGAGTTGTTTCAGAGGAAGAGATTGATCTGTCCTCAGCACTGTGCTGCCCATTGTGAGTATCTCACAAATGCTGGGCTGCCACCAGAACTAAGTCATAGAGCTGCCGTATTGAGTGGAGGCGCTAGGATCAGTCCGGCAGCTGTGTCACATGATGCATCGGAAGCACTTCCAATACTTTGATTCTTGCACACCTCGTCTGAGCACTGTATTCACAGGCTGGCTCTGTACCTATCACCCTTTTGAACCCTTCCTTCACCTCTGCACATAATTCTGCATTGCCTCATCAGACACTGGAAAAAGATCCAAAGCCTTGTTTTATACTTAAGTTAGGCAGCAATTACTCTTCACATGTGATAAATAATTGCTCTTCTATATTGAGCATTAATTATGAATTATGTACCAAGTATGAATCCAACCAAATTTAACTATCATAGAATTATTCAGAAGTAGATTTCGTGGGACTAGATAAGATTTTAAAATTGATTGGTGCTACACAACTTCTAAGGGTGCAGTAGTCTGGGGAAAACATTCAATAAAACCCAGCTAGAGTCCAGGGTTACTGAGCAGCCTTCACTCTCTTGGGGGCTTCTGAGAGGATCCTGGATCATACCATGAGCACTCTAGGTAAAGAAAATCATCCTCTAAAAGTATAATTATTCCCACGGCCTTGAACAAAAAGAAATTGGCGGGGGGGGGGGGGATGGAGGGAGAGAGGAGCCTGGTAAGTATGCATACAATAGAGCTCTCGTGCCTTTTCTCTAGGGTTAGGAAGTCCTCCCATGAGGGCTATTGCACCCTGGTTCACCTGAGGGATGTGTGAAGGAAGCAGGGGACCACATCCTGCTAGCAAGGAGGGTGCCAGGGTTCTCCTACCAATGCAGCAAGACTGACACCATGTGGCCACATGAGCCTCCCCAGGACTCCTTCCTAAGTCACCTGCCAGAGGCCTCCAGGTGGAAGCTCACCGGCTTCTCACACTTCCTCAGCAAGGCGCTATCAAAAGATCAACCAACCAAGAGCCAAGCACAGGAGTGGGAGTTACGGAAGAAGGCATTTTGTACTCTATAGAAATAAAAGCAAAGTTGCTCACTCCAGTTAGTTTGTGACATGGAGGACGGGGCATGTACCTTTAAAAAGAAGTTATGTTGTATTTATAGGTTTATAAATCCCTTTAAGAAAGTTATTCTAACAGACCATGTTAAAATTATATGGTATCCCATTAGAAAGTCAATTTTATAATCCATTGTGAAAAGGGAAGCAAAGAGAAATACTTGTAGAAAAAAATGAAGGTTCAGAAATGAAACAATATAAAGCCTACAGCGCTAAAAATGGATCATAAAAATCTGGGTAGGGCACGGATTCAGCTCTGCAGTTTCTGTGAGGAAATGAATGGCCAGAATGCTCATTTGATTATAGGCAGTAGTGCAAAAATACTCAAACAGGAACCCAAGGAATAGTGGAACTGCGCCTAATAGCAACAGAAGTGTGTGTGTGTGGAGGGGGATCTGATATCCTTACAGTGGGCAAGAAGTGAGGGTCGAGAGGGACATCAGCACACAGAGAGCCACTGCCGAGCTCTCTCGAATTCAAGCTCAACCAGTGAGAAAGGACGAATGTGGAAGCCCATCACTCCACTGTGGCCTTCCTGAATTAGGACAAAGTGCTTTTCTTCACTATGGGGTGTGTGTGTGTGTGTGTGTGTGTGTGTGTGTGTGTTTCTCCTCTAAATGATTGCTACCAATTAGTTTCCTTTGGCTAAAATGCAGGGATCCCATTTTAAGAAGTCAATTCTGGGCTTTTACTGAGGAACACAATAAATTAATCATTAAATCTATTGTATTGAACCTTGTAAGACATGAAAAATTGCAATGCAAAGAATATTTTGGTAGAAAGGACCTTAACATCCTGGGGGAAAAGTGACTGGCTGTTCTCATAGTACTGCGTAATTTTCTCCCTAGGATTAAAACCTCATTTGTCAACTCTAAAGTAAATATGGGGACCTTTTAATTTCTAACAAGCACTCTAAGTGAGAGCTTCCACACCCAGTGAATACTGATAACCTGACAGGGTGCACAGTACGCTCCTCCCTTGTCTCACATACTCCTCCCAATGAACGAGGGAGGAACACATCCCAGCCCCATTTTGATGAAAGAATGCAGAAGCCGATGGTCACAAGAAATGTTCAAGGTGATCAACCTAGTGAGAATGGATGCCAGTCATGTGAGCACAATGTGCACACTGTTAGTACTCAGTTATGCGTTAAATTAGTAATAGAATATCACTCTTATCCCCTATTGGTGGGGCCACCCACATATCTTCCCTGAGTGTCAACAAACCTGCAGGGAAAATAATAGTGGTGGTGGAGCCAAGGTGGGTGCTAAACATTAGTTATCAGAGCCTATGACCATGAGCCCAAGGTATGGCCGGCCGAGACAGTCACCAGACACCACTGTGTGTCACTGAGAGAGAAGCAGGAGAGGATGCTAGGGATGGAGCATGCTGTCAGTCACAGGAAGTGGAGTAAAAGCACTGCAGGGACTTTGAGAAGAGACAGGAGCTATTTCCGTTATAGCATCCACACCACACATCTTGTCACTGAAGATCTCTCAGCCTCAGATTCCCTGTCAATAAAATGGGGACAATGACTCTTTCAAACTGCCTGAATAGTGGTGTGTGTGTGTGTGTGTGTGTGTGTGTGTGTGTGTGTGTGTGTGTGTGTGATGTGACAGCACCTGTGCAACTCTTAGAGGCACATCTAATGTGAACAGGGACATGAAGTGTAGGCTGGTCCCTCTTCCCCCCTACATCACCCTGAGCCTCTGTGGGTCATGTGGACTGCGCTGGGTTCTCTGCCCAGCTCTTTCCAGCAATCCTAGCCAGTGTTCTTTAGGAAACATGTCACCAGGGTTGACCTGGCCTGACATCTTCTGGAGGAGAGGATGTCAGGAGCATGGGTCTTGGTGACACTTATGATGGGGTGTCAGCGCCTTTCCTTCTGCTCATTTCCTGTGATGAAGTAGAACTCATCTCAGAAGGCTGTTTGGATTCTTAATGAAGTGAAGCTAGAAAGCCTTTTATGCTCATCTCTCCCATCTCCTTCTTTCCCAGAAACATAGCCTCTTCCTCACTTGGTATACAGGTTTTCTTTTCAGGATGATTGTTTAAAGGGCACAAAAGGAAACAAGTAAATTTTTGTTTGTTGGTTGAAATTTTGAGCAGTGGCACATTGAATAATTTAAAATGAAGGTTGGATTCAAGCTTTCCACCTTTTGGTCTCTCCTTGTTACTTAGCTTCTTTGGGGCTGCAAACTGCAGCATGTTTATCCTGTACTTTATGATGAATATCCATTAATAAGTAAGCATCTACTAAGTCTTTCTTTCTGGGATTGAGTGACCTCACTCAGGATGATCTTTTCTAGTTGTATCCATTTGCCTGTAGATTTCATGATGTCATTGCTTTTTTAATAGCCGAGTAATACACCTTTTGTGTAAATGTACCACATTTTGTTTATCCATTCTTCGATTAAGGGACATCTGGGTTGTTTCCAGTTTGTGGCTATTATGAATAAAGCTGCTATGAACATATTTAAGCAATTGTCCTGGAGAGAGGGACCAGGTAGGTAACAGGATGGGGATGGGAACAAGATCGCTCAGGGGAGGGGAGGGTGGAGAGAGAGTGCTGGGAGAGACAGCTGCATTGGTTGGCATTTCTCCCTGTCACCACATCCTGAAGCTGAGACCCTAAATGAGAGCAGCAACAGCACTGAAGGCTAGCTAAGCATCCAGGGAGATTTGAAATCTTAGAACCAGATATAGTGTGTGATTCTAAGGAAGAGCAGGAAATGGCCTAACTCTGGGTATTTCTTTTTTGCTTCTTGAGTCCATTTCTTTTATGGCCTGACTGCATGCCAAAGCCATCTGGCGTCTTCAAGAGTTTAAATAGCAATGTTCAATTAATAAGACATAAAACCCTGCCACTTCCTCACTGCCGCACATTTAGCTAGCTCTTCTCTGATCCGATTGTCTAATTGACAGGAGACACTTCCAGTCCAGTGTCTCAGCATCAAAACATCCTCCAGCAGGGGCCTGAGTGCATGGAAGCATTGCTCAGCTCCGTGTCACATAGTCATGCTAAGAGACACCCATGGTCCTTTGTGGGCATGCTGCAATAGTTCCCAGTCATCTTATTATCAGAAAATTTTCTTGAGCATTCCAGGAGTAAACTTGATGATCTGGCCTGAAGATACCCCACATTATTTTAACAACGAGGCAAGATACTGAGGTGTTGGTGAGATAGTGCTGCACAGCTCAAAGCAATAGCAAAGCTGTGATTTTTGCCCAGCTCTGCAGCTATCTCTTTTGAAGTGACCATTGCAATACTCATACTGAGGATTTAGAGTTTACTTTCACTTGAGCATGGGTGAACTGGAAAGTGTTAGTGAGGCAGTTTTCCTCTGAACAGATCAATGACATTAAATGAGAGGCTCTGTAAGTCTTTCCTGATGTTGTCTTTCCCATTAACTGGTCCTGGGTGGAAACAGGTAACCTTCTTCCAATAGGAAAGGAGGAGAAGGTCTTGGGAGTCATGAGTAGGGGCTGAGAATTTCAGCTCAGGGGCAGAGGGGAGAGAAAGCATTCTGTTTCTTTCTGGTATACTCTGTAGACTACGCAAACCCTGTACTCTTAATACATGGGTCCTTGGTAGCCAGTAGAAAAGAATAAATGAATTATCCTCTATAATCCTTGAGAGACAGGGTCGAGTTTACTCCTAAGATATCACCCTACCGATAGGGTGACTGCCTTAAACACATCAAGAATTCTTGGCTTCCGTCACCTGTCAAAAGCAGTGCAGAAGAAGAAGCCTTTGTGAGCATAGAGCCAGATATCTGCTGACAGGTGAGTTACATGAACGGTGGAAGAGGGCATGCTAGGTGGGAAAGTTGACTAAAACCATGTTGAGGACAGCCTGATCTATCAGGGACCTCTTGGTGTAAGGAACAGCATTGCTCCGTTTACATCGTTGGTGTGTATCCAGCACAAGGCCACCTTTCAGTGGGCGCAGGGATTTTAAAATACTCTGGTTTGTATCGAGAATAAGAAGCCTTCACCTCCTTGTCTTAGACTTTGTGACACACCCCAAAGATAACTTGTCTTTCCCCAGAGCCTTTGGATGAGGATATGTTTCCTTTTCTAGACAGGTATTATGATTGTGGCGATTTTGCCTGATGGGAAAGAGAGTGGAAGAGTGTAGGGTGCTTTGACCTAGAAGCTTAGAGCTGTGAGTCCGTGGTTTCATAAACTTCTGTGTTTCACTGTTGTCTCCCTATGGAGGGGTGATGGGTCTGCTTCACAACAGACTCTTATGTAACGTCTGTTGTTAATCTGCTCCCTAATCACCTCTTCTCCTAAATGGAAGCTGTCAGTTTCTTCCCTGTAGACATCTAGCTCCTCTGATAAGAGTACCTTGTATGTCATATTGGATGTTCTGATCCTGGTTCAAAGACTCTGCCCAGAAAACACTGGCTGCGTAGAAAATGAGTAGGAGCCCAGCACACATATTAAGGTTGTAATGGCTCTCAAGGAAGCTTAATCTCTCAAGCAAGCCTCAGTTCAGGTCCAAGCTAAGACTCTTGCTGGTGTCTTAAAATTAATTATCTTACCTCAGCTTCCAATTGTTTATCTGTGAAATGGAATATTAATAGTTTCTCCTCTGGTTTGTTATTATGAATACTAAATAAGGTTGAATATTTTCAAGTCTTAGGAGATTGCCTATGTATAAAACTGGTGCTCAGTGATTCCCAATCAGCAAATTGGCTCGACTTAATGATGCGCTGTGCCTGAGCTGAAGAGTGCAATAATTCTCTCTGGCCAAGGCACATCAGGGATGCTATTTCTTTCTTATTTATGTGGACGTTATGGTTACATGGAAGTTGCTATATCCAATAAAAGTTGCTTTGAAAATAAACTGTTCTAAAAATAAGCTATAATAAAAATGGTTGAAGCACTTAGGAATTTGGTTTGGGAATAAGCATTCATCCTTGTATGCTCATTTAGAAAGGTGTTTGAGTCCTGAGGAACTCTGAAAGACAAGGGTAGCAGCATGTGGCAGTAGTTCAGACATTATGTATTTAAGAAATGGGCTTCCTGTCTCAGCCCTTGGGGCCTGTAACCTTGAGCCAACCCAGGCTACACAGTGAGGAGGTGGGGACGAGAGGTAGAGACAGAGGACAGGGGGTGGGGGTGGGTTTTTCTCTTCCATGTGGAAATTAATCTGTGACTAAACTGAGAGAGCAGACATACATCTTTCCAATGACGCCGACTCAAGCAGAGACACAGGCAGCTGTGCTTTTTTTTTTTAAACCTTCTTTTGTGGCTCCACATAGAACTAACATTCTGACTTTCGCTGTATTAATATTAGATATCAACAATTAGGGAGACCTCAACTTCCTGGCTAGCGACTCCCGGCTGAATGTGTGACACAAAGCCAGCCTGCCAGGTCCATTCTGTTCACGGAGACGCATCATTTTACCAGAGCTCACTCTGTAGACCAGGCTGTCCTCAAACTCACAGCGATCCACCTGCCTCTGTCTCCCAACTGCTGAGATTAAAGGTATATGCAACTCTTGCCTGGCTGCCGCTTAATTTTCTTAATTCTCTACTCCCATCTTTTCTAAATCCTAAGGCATTTCCTTCTCTAACTTTTCACCTCCTGTAATTTAAAATAAGTTCAGAAATGCCAAGTATTGTTCTACGTCCACCCCTGCATGCTTGATCTCAGTCAAGAGCACCTTCGCTATCTCTGATTACATAACTCCCATTTACTCCACAGTCCACACATATCCCCAGTGCTCCATTGAAATACTCCCAACTAAGTTTCCTTGGAGATTTTCATGTACTGATCTCAGTAGGCATCGCCTAGCATGTCCAACCCACGACCCACAGCCTGCACATAGCCAAGCTAGCTATAGATGCAGACAAACACAAAACCATCAGCTTACTTAAACGCCGTAAAAGAGTTTTGCTAAGTTGATTGTGAAGTTTTCAAGCATTAACTTTGTAGACAGTAACAGGCCACCATATCAAAAGACGAGACATCCCTGTCATCTGTTCCTTCACTGTGTTCCTCTTACCCTCACCTTCCTAGCCTGGCATCTCTGTATTCACCATCGTTACACACTCAGGTATGCCATGGAAACAAGGGCAGGTTCTCTAAACATGGAAAACAGGTTTTCAATAGTATAAAGCAGGACAGTCTGAAAACACACAAGGGAAAAGATGGGTGACTCGACTTGATTTATTTTGGCTTAAATGTAATATCAGTTATGGGGCATATTAACATTTTTCAAGGTATTAAATCGTAGGCTTATCAATGGAGAATTAATTTCCCACCGCAAGAAACCACTTCATGTTTCCCAGTAGAAAACAGTCATAACCTCCAGTTACAGCACATCGCATGGAAACCTTGCGGTAGGAAAGCCAGGTCAGGTAGGAGGTTTCTACAACACTCCAAATCCATTGATTCCCTGCATCCTTCTCCTCAACCGAGGAAGCGTGGTAACAAGATAAACGCGTTCTATATAGTGGAGACTGTACTGCCACCACTTCCTGGAGCAAGGTTCCCTCACGTGTGGATGAGAGACTAGAGGTCCTGATGAAATGGCACGAAGCTATGCTGTACACCATATGAATTATTTTTTTCCATCTTTGAATTCTTTCAATTACTCTACAGGGAATGGTGTTCTGTATCATTAGCCGTTCTCAAACACTTGCTTAATTCGATTTTTAACAGAGAAATTGTGCCTTAGGCACAGAGCCCCGAAGCTCTATAATAAGAATTATCACAACAATCTTTTCATTTATTTATTGTTGTTATTACCATCTATTTGTAGAAAGTAACATTTTTAGTGTAGATATTTTACACATCTTCACTTAAAATACAACTGTGTGAATAATGTTTAAGAAGGCAACAAAAATGTGAAATAAAAATACAAGGCCAGAACAGGTTAATAAAAACTTCAAAGAAAACACATTACTTTAAAAAGCTTTAAACAAATAAAAAAAATTGGTAGAAAAATTTACTATTTGGAAGCCAAAAAATATAATAATAATAATTGATCAGTATCAATTATTGATCAGTATCAATGTAAAATGATTTAGTTAAACTGTTTGGCCTTAGTCTTTATCATTGGCAAAACTGAAGAAAATAATACTTTGTTAGACTGTCAAAAGAAATGAAAGAGGAAGCATCCAGCAAGTACCCAGTGCACCACAATACACAGACAAAATGGAAATATTGCACGTTTCTCTGCTCTTGCCTTTTTTGTGACTCAGAAGACTGGCCACTGCTCCTCTCCTGGAAGCCTGTCCTTCCCGGAAACTGTGGAGGGGCTTAGGTGTCTAGTGGCTTTGAAATGAATTCCCTCTCCATCTCCTTTGTTTACTCTCTGGGACAAGAATTAGTGAGTCTTTGGGTCACTGATTTGTGTGGGGGTTTTCTCTGCTTCCAGGCAGCTCCAAGACAGCCGTTTCTCCAGTTCCTGTGGGTTCTGTGCAGGGTTTTCTTGCTTCATTTGGATTTTCTATACCAGAGCTTTTATGTACCCACTGGTTAGTCCCACAAGCCTCATTTTGGTCATGCTAAAAGTAATAGATGCAGAGAGGACCCTAAAACCTTCTGGAAAATGTCCTGCATTGTCCTCGGATTTCAGTCTGGTGGGCAGAACATGTTTAATAAGCTGGTGGGTAAGTGCGAACACAGATCTCAAAACCTACAGCCACAGAACTACTCAAGGAGAAAGACAGCCATGCAGCAGAAAGGCAGCCTGAAGCAGAATGAATTCAGAAGACTGTGAGAAGTCGGCACAAACAGATCAGACTCAGATGTAGGAGCAGCTGAGAGCCTTTCCATTTACTATTTTATCTTTAATATTCAGAATCAAGTTGGAAGCCACCACAAAAAAAAAAATAATAATTTGTGCACTACCCTCAAGTCAGATCCTTATTCTCTGACCCCTGCCCGGGGCTTGCCCCTTCCATCCCACTGGCGCTGTGTCCACTTCCACTCTCCTTTTCAGCAATGTCCACAACCGCAGTGATCATGACCACTGAGCCCGTTTTTAGTTCTGTAGAAACCACCCAGTAGAAAGGCTTTCATCAAGGCTCCCAATGCCATTAATGCTTACAAGCAAAGGATGTAAAAGCCACGAAAGAAAAGATGGAAATATGTTCAGTTACAGAGGTGTTGGGAGAAGTAAATAAAACAAAACCCTCAGTCCCATCACGCCCCTGACTCCTCGCAGATCTCGGGTAGTAGTGTTAAGTGTGTTGCTGTTGCTGAACAGTAGAGCTTGTTGGGATCTGCATTCCATTGGTGCTCTTAATAGCTGGCCATAATAAGTCGGCGAGGTCTTGGGAGGCAAGCAATTTCAGTTCAAAGGGAGGGAAGTATAGTTAGAAGAAAATTGCTTTAGTTCAGAAAATATGTACTTGCTGCCATTTATTTATTCAATTAACTATATTTAATGAGTATCCACGATGAACAAGCAAGCGATTTATGGTCCCTGCACCCTTATAGAAAAAAAAATGATGGTACAGTAAACATGATCTAGAAGAACTTTACTGACTGATATATACTTACTGCCCACCTACACGCAAGGCCCTGCGGCTGGTGTTCAGATTGCACATGGAAATGAGTGAAGCAAAAAGCTGTCCCTGCACAAGAGGCTCCCACACTAGAGAGGAAGCGAGCACGTCAAGCTCAGCGACTTCACCAATAGGTCCATAAGGTCAGTGTGAATGTTGGTAGAGGGAAACACATGCTGCCAAATTTCCTCTGAGTGAGTAAACTGGGACAAGAGAACACACCTCCTGGCTCTGTGAGTCTTTTGGAAGAGCGGATCCATATAGTCTTTATGGGTTTTTCCTTCCCTTCCTCCTCCTTCGTCTGGCCATGTTAAAATTACAGCATGTTCTTCAAGTCACACGCAACAGAGGACACAGAGAACAGTATTTAAAGTCAGCATTGCCATGGCCCGGAATGGGTTACACTGTTCTTGTTATTTAACAGCTGATGAAGTGTCATATCTTCTCTAGTATGTGGTGTGTGTGTGTGTGTGTGTGTGGTGTGTGTGTGGTATGTGTGTGTGTGTGTGTGGTGTGTGGTGTGTGTGGTGTGTGTGTGGTGTGTGTGTGTGGTGTGTGTGGTGTGTGTGGTGTGTGTGTGTGATGTGTGTATGCTGTGTGTGGGGTGTGTGGGGGGGTGTGTGTAGGTGTGTGGTGTGTGTGTGTGGTGTGTGTGTGTGGTGTGTCTGTGGTGTGTGTGTGGTGTGTGTGTGGTGTGTGTGTGGTGTGTGTGCAGGTGTGTGGTGTGGGTGTGTGTGTGTAGGTGTGTGGTGTGTGTGTGGTATGTGTGTGTGGTGTATGTGTGTGTGTGTGTGTGTGTGTGTGTGTGTGTGTGTGTGTTCATGTGGATTATTGCAAGCAAAGTGTGTGTATAGAAAGAATCTCTTGTGCACTGTATGGAAGCATCACCTGTCAACAGAAAGCTGATTGCTTATTAACAGGCAGGGAACGCGAGGTGAGCATTCCTGCAGAGAGAGACACAAACTCTGCCATTGAGTCACCCTGGGATAGAGTCAGAGGGGAGATTCGCCCTGGATCCTGAAAAAGACAGAGGCATGAAACTGAGTAGAGGTCAGCAGCCACGTGGCACACATCCAATAGAAAAGCGGGTAAAACTGAGCTGGTCAGGTAACAAGGAGAAGATTATGGCCGAGGGGTTTATTCATGAATAAGAAACTCTCAGAGTCATTGTTTTGGGATCTGGGGTGCAGGAGAAAAGCCAGCGGTTACAGAAGGGCCGTGCCAGGACACACGTCTGGAAGGCAGCTCTCTTGTCGTTCCACCTTGTTTGAGACAGCGCCACTTCAATTTGGAGTAAGAAAAGCAGCCGGCCCACACGTTGCTGGAGATTCTACTGTATCCACATCTGTATCCACAGTTTCCATGCTGACGGCTGAAGGTTAATGGGAAAAACTGTTCCTCTGAGCAGATTTTTCAGCTCTGCTGGAATTGATATTTGGACAAGATAATTCTTTCTTTCTATGGGAGGCTGTCCTGTACTTTGAGTGTTTTGAAGCAATTATTTCTTCTACCCTGTATATATTGATGGTGAGATATCCCCTACACACACACACACACACACACACACACACACACACACACACACGCACATGCACACACACACATGCACACATGCATACAGGCACACACATACAAACATATGCCAGTAATGACAAACAACCAAAGCCACCTCAGACACCACTAAGGCTCCTTCTAGGGATAACAACCCTTCCATTGAGAGCTACTGTTTATCCTGTAGGGACTCTCACTGACAACAATATCAGTTAGAAATCTTTTTTTTTCCTTTGAATAGGCTTGGATTTCATAACAAGTGGAGCAAGTAGAGTTTATTCATAAAATTCAGAGTAAAGTGCCCATAAAATGTCTTTAAGATGTGCTACCCTAAAATGTAAGTAAGGAGAAATACATTATTCTGTAAGGGTTTTATGATTCATTTTGGTGTCCAAGAGACTATGGAAGTCACACAGACAATAAAAAGGAGGAGAGAGCACAGAAACAGACATCAGGTCCATGGTCTCACTACTCTTCCAAACTGCAAATTTCCTAGGATTTCTCTGGGAAGACAAACCATCTGGAGAGCTCATCTACCTGGTGCTGGGGCTGAGTCCTCAGGTAGGAAGGCAGGGCCTTGGGGAGACTGGCTGTCTACGAGGAAGTCTAGAAAGTGAAAAATTACTTCCAGCCAATGCAGAGACAAGTTCCATTAGAGCATACAACCAAGGGGATGAAATCTTGTAATGGCTTCCCATACTTGGTCCCTTACTCTATCTCCCCTCTGGTTTCAATGGATTATGGGAAAGGGTGTTACTGGGTGATGCTGAACCCATAGAGAATGCAGTAAGCAGTCTTTGATGCACTATAACTTTGCTTAAACTATTTTCATACACATATGGAAGAAAAGCAGTCATACTGAGTATAAGAAGATTCTGAAGTTTGTCTTTGATTAACTACCATTAAAGTGCAGCCACTAGTTTGCCAAGGTAAAACAAGCCTGGTTTACTGTGTCTTCATATTTACCTTGCAGCCCGTGCTGCCCGTATTCTAATAACTGAATTCATGAACCAAGGCACATACAATTCTAGTAGAAGCAGAAAGGAAAGATGCTTTGGCAGGTAGTAACCGGCCAGAGTCCTTCACTCTGGATCCCATGTTACTGCTTCCTTATGTTGCTTTAAGATACACTGAGAAGACAGCTAAGTCATCTGGCACAGAGTCTATTGTAAGGCATACGTCCTATGTCTCTTTCCATTCATCAAGCTGGTGGTCAGTTGTAAACTAGGAAGTTGTGTGCTCTTAAAGGTCTTTTGGCATTGTGCTAAATAATTTCTTTAATTAAAATTCAGGATGAAATTGAATACTCTCTATAAGTGTGTAAATTTTGCTCCCTTCATGTATAATGTGTGTCCTCCCATGTATATGTACATGTGTATGCATGTGCTTATGTGTGTGTATGTACCTGTGTTTGTGTGTACTTTGAGCTTTGAAATGTATCTATTAGATTTATTTATTTTGTGCCCATGAGTTTTTGCTTTCAATTATATTTACTACTTGTATGTCTGGTGCCTGTGGAAGTCAGAAGAGGGCATCAAATCAACAGTAGCTGGAGTTACAAATGGGTGTGAGCTACGGTGTATGTGCTAAGAACCAAACTAGAGTCATCTAAAGAAGCAGCGTTCGTTCTTAGTACTGGACCATATCTCTAGCTCCCAAGTTTTGTTTTTGGAGACATGGTCTCAACAGCTTAACCAGACTAACCCTGAACTTGAAAACATTCTGCCTTTTCCTCCTGAGCATTTGAATCACAGGCATGTGCCTCCATGTACAACTTTTTAAATGTATTTATGATACATTAGATTTTAGTATATATTAACTGTTCAAAAGAGAAAAACAGCATCTATTTACTTCCTGATCTGTGCTGATCATCTTGACATTAATGCGCTAACCATTATTTTATTATTTTTAAAGAACTTATTCCATTGTTTAGATGATGAAACTACAGCTTAAATAACTTGGTTAAGGTTGCTTGGCCAGTACGTTGTATTTGGCTCAGTTAAAAGGCAAGAGTTATTGTTTCTTATGAAAACTTTTATGAGAATTGTTACTGTTTGTGGATCAGGAAAATTAACATGTAAAAATGGCTATCTTACCAAAAGCAATTTACAGATTCAATGCAATCCCTATAAAAATACCCACACAATTCCTGGAAGACATTGAAAGATGAATTCTCAACTTCATATGAGAAAACAAACAAATAAACAAATAGAACAGACAAAACAATCCTCTACAATAAAAGATCTTTTGGAGGAATCCCCATATGTGATCTCAAGCTATACTATAGAGCAACAGTAATTAAAACAGTATGATACTGGCATAGCAAAAGGATGGTTGATCAATGGAATGGAATCAAAGACCCAGAAATGAATACACAAACATATGGTCACTTGATTTTTGACAAAGAAGCCTAATCTATTCAATGGAAAAAGGATAGAATCTTCAACAAATGGTGCTGGTCTAACTGAATGTCTACATGTAGAAAAATACAATTAGACCCATATTTGTCACCATGCACAAAACTCAAGTCCAAGTGGATTAAAGACCTCAACATAAAACCAGAGGTACTAAATCAGTTAGAAGAAAAAGTGGGGAAGAGCCTGGATCTCATTGGCACAGGAGACAGCTTCCTGAACAGAATTCCAATAGCCCAGGCCTTAAGGTCAACAATTAGTTAATGGGACCTCATGAGGCTGAGAAGCTTCTGTAAGGCAGGAGACACTGTCAACAGAACAAAATGACAGCCTACAGACTGGGAAAAGATCTTCACCAACCCTACATCTGATAAGGGTCTAATATCCAAAATATATAAAGAATTCCTGAAATTAAACACCACCAAACCAAACAACCCAATTAAGAAGTGAGGCTCAGAATTAAACAGAGAATTCTCAACAGAGGAATATCAAATGGCTGAGAAACTCTTAAAGAAATGCTCAATGCCTTTAGTCATCAGAGAAATGCAAGTCAAAACAACTCTGAGATTCCATCTTATACCCATCAGAATGGCTAAGATCAAAAACTCAAGTGACACTATATGCTGGCAAGGATGTGGAGAAAGGGGAATACTCCTTCATTGCTGGTGTGAATACAAACTAGTACAACCACTTTGGAAATCTATCTGGTGCTATCTCAGAAAAATGGGAATAGGGCTTCCTCAAGACCCAGCTATTCCACTCCTTGGAATATACCCAGAAGATGCTCCAGCACACCACAATGACATAGGCTCAACCATGTTCATATTAGTAATAGGCAGAACCTGGAAAACAACGTAAATGTCCCTCGAAAGAATGTATAAACAAACTGCGGTACATTTACACTATAGAATACTATACAGCAAGGAAATCCTGAAATTTGTGGACAAATGGATGGAACTAGCAATGATCATCCTGGGTGAGGTAACTCAAAGTCAGAAAGCCTCGCGTGGTATATACTCACTTATAATCAAACACTAACCCAAAAAGGGTGTCCCACGAAAGTCTCCTTTTACCAGGAGATTGGGATAGATGTGGGGACCTCCTATTGGGACTCTAGGTGAGAGAAATATGGGAGAATAGTAAAATAGAAGGATCCAGAGACTCCTAGAAACCTACAAGAAGAACATCATGATGAACAGATCTGGACCCAGGGGCCTCTGCTCAAAATACTGCACCAACCATGGAAAATACATGCAGTAAACCTTGAACCCCTACTCAGATCTAGCCAATGGACAGGACGTTATCCACAGTTGTGTGGAAAGCAGGGACTGACTCTGACATGAACTCTTGTGGCCCATATTTGACCACTTCCCTGTGGTGGGGAGGCCTGGTGGCACTCAGAGAAAGGATAAGCAGGCTACCAAGATGAGACATGATAGGCTGTGCCCATATGATGGGGGAGGAGGTTCGCTTCTGTCACAGACCTAGGGCATGGGAATAGGGTGAAAGAGGGAAGGAGGGAGGGATGGGAGGAGACAAGTGAGGGGATAACAACTGAGATGTAATCTGAACAAATAAAAAAAAAAAAGATTGGGAACAAATTGCTTCTATTTGTTTGGTTAATTGTTTTGCTTTTCAAGACAGGGTTTGTCTGTATAGGCCTGGCTGTCCTGAACTTGCTTTGTAGACCAGGCTGGCTTCAAACTCACAGAGATCTCCCTGCCTCTGTGAGTCCTAGTGCTGGGATTAGAGGATTCCAGGAACAAATTCTTAATCATCACTATATTCTAATTTTAATTGTTACCCCGAAACACATTAAGTTTCTAACCACAAAGTGTGACTTCATTGGGAAATTAGGTCACTGCAGGAGGGATTGGAGCCCTTACTGCACTAGTTGGCATGACGCACACCTAGAGAAGATGGCCATGTGATGAGGTGGGCGGAGCTTAGAGTTGTACATCTACATCCAGGGACGTCACAGGTGGCATGAAACAACAGAAGCAGGGAGAAGCGAAGGAGGCCTTTCCATGACAGCACTCTAGTCCTGCAGGCACATGACTGAGCTTCCAGCACCCAGAGCCAGGACAGAGGCTTCCATTGTTTTAGTCCATGGGTTTGCTGTGCTGCTGCTGAGACCTAGGAAGTAACTAGGAAGTAACCTAGGAAGTAAAGATGTCTTCATGTATTGAACTGTAGAAAATTGCTCTGAGAGGAATAGTCTCTGTGACTGAGGAGTGGAGGGAGGCCTAAAACACACAATGGAAAGTAAACTCTGTGGTGGTGTTATCAAGCAATTTAATCGTACCTCATCTCAGCCACATCCCATGATCTTGAGATCATCAAAGCTGGATGGAGGAGGATTTCAGGACTTCGTTACTATACCTGAGGAGAACCCCGTATAGTGTTTCCAGTATAACCTTAGTTTTATAACCCCTTCCTGACTATGCCCTCCTCCCCACCACCCTTACCATGAGCGATAGCCACCAATTAGCAAAAAGTCTTTTAGATTGCTGTTTAATCTGACATAATGATCTAGTCACCTTCATGTAGCCATTTTCCCTGATATGCGTTGGCTACTTTTTTCTACCTTGCCTCCTTTCAGCCAATGGAGAGATGAATAATTTAGATAAAAAATATCTGCTTACACTAAGACATAGTGACTGAGACTCAGTGAATCCTCCAACACAGCCCCAATCACCTTAATTATTCTTGCGATGAAGAGGGATTAAATTACTGAGACTGTGGAAGCAGCTGAGCTGTATAGGAAGCCTAAAGGGAGGCCATCTAGCTCCTGTCCGGTGAATGCTCTTTTTATGATGGCTACCATCTTTATTGGTGAAAGAATCTGTGTCTTTTTCTGATTATTCCTCAATGTTGGATATTGAATCATCTTTCTCATAAAATGTGCATGGGATTATGACAACATAGAGGTCCCAAATGTTGAGGAAGCCTTCCCATGGTTAGCAGAGGGACAGGGCCCAGTTTAAACTTCACTTGTGTTCTAACTTTCAAGTTTTTCCACTGCCTGCTTTGCCTTTCCAGATAGGAACAGAGATTCCTCCAACGAGGGTGAAAGGGGCAACATTCATTAGCATCAGCTACATACATCGCATGTTCTTCCAAACTCATAGATTTGCTCCACGGAGCCATGAAAAAAAGCACTGACCAAAGGCTGTGAATTACCATTTTCTTTTTGCACAGCTGCAACCAGCTTCTTCACATAGGGTAATACCTTTCTTAAAATAAGCATCAGTTTTCTTAGCATTTATACTGTAACACTGCTGGTTTTTCATCCCTGACTCCATTAATAGAATTCTCTTTAAATCCTTTTCACATTTAATGGCTTTGACAGGGACTAATTTGCAGGCACAATTGCTAATTTTACAGTGGCTTTCTGCTTTGTCAGCATGAGTCTGACTAAGGAGTTATTAATAGAAGAATGGGATCCCCCTTTCATCCTTTTGCTCTTGACTATAGAAGGAGGTGGGACAAAGATCCATTATTTAATAACATTTGTTCTTCCTGAAAGGTCATCACTCCAGACCTACAGTTTCTCCTAAACTGTAGCAGTATCAGCAGCCACACAAATGCTTTCTCTTCCTGAAAGGCTCCTTCTTGGCTTTGATCCAGGTTACCCAGTTGCTATAAGACTGTCTTTGAATCCGCTTTGGATATCAGACCCCAGTGGGAATTCTCTCAGTATTTCTGTGAGTTTTCCAAATAGCATTTTCTCAGTTTGTAAGCATCTCAGCGACCTGCCTTATGATTCTCAGAGTAAATGTTAAACATGGAAAATATTAGCCAGAAGTTGAATGTGGCTGCCAGGCGGCAAAGAGCTTGGATGATGAGCAAGGAGATGAGCAAGAGATTAACTTATTTTTCACATAAAACACATCTTAAAATATACATTTGAGATATTGTGCTGTCACTAGGGGACATGCAGTTTTCCGGTTGCTAACACGCAGCTTCCTCTGTTGAGCCTGCCCTATGCTTTAAGACATATACGATTTTTGAGAAGGAATCAAAACACTCAGACAAGAAGCAAAAGTAAACACCATCTCTCAGCCCATCTCCAACAGAAGCTTTCCCAGAGGTTACCCGGTAGTATGTTTGTGACCAAAAAAGTCAGGCTAGGAAATGTAGCCTATTTTGCTGCTGCTGAAACTGGTTTTGTTATTCAGGGAAAAGGGTAGGGAAACACGAAGGAGAGAAATGGCATGTACACTGTATGCAGAAGAAGGACAACTGCATAAGGAAAGTCAATAATCCTTCATTAATACGCTATTTGGGAAATCAAATAAAGAAAAAACTTACTCCTGTGAAGAATAAAGGCTTACATGCCCTTTGCTCCGACTGGCTTTTTAGCCTGGGTTATTTTCTCCTTCCTGTCTCACTGGGAACACCTCTATGAAATAAATCACTCCTCTGAAACATCACTTGATATGTGCTGCTCTGTAAAGATTCATATTTTTCTTCTTAGACAGATGTTTACCATGTAGCCCAGTCTGGACCTAGGTTGATGATCCCCCTGCCTGGGCCTCCAGAGTGGAAGAATTGATGGTGAAAGCTGCAACACCCAGTCTTGCAGCACACTATTCTTACCCTAATGTGCCACTTCCTCTCCTGGGCAGGACTAGTGAGGTAGGCAGTGCCAGTTTTGTCTGTCAGGGCTGACAATTTGGGCAGAATCACCTTCCCTTGGAGTTGTAACTTCCTGCCTCTAGTAGAGGAGCACTGTACCCCTAATGTGGGACAGCTGAAAACTAAATCAGATGACATGTGCAGAGCATGGTTTCAGAGGATCCATAAAACATGAGATTTTATCTCTTCATGCTCCTTCCACAATATGCCTGCCATAATTTGTAGGAGAAAAATCCTATTTAAGCTATATAGGTGTTCTTTTGGTTTAGGGCATATTTTGCTAAAATTGAACATACTATAATGAATATAAAGTCCCTTAAGATAATTCATTTCTATATCCTTCCTTAAAAGTCTAAATGAAAACGTAGTTCATCCAAAGGACAAATACAATTCATTACTCATCAGTAGGAAGAAAAGAAACGAGAAGACTCAATGAGGGCTGACCCATGCAGACGAGAGCTGAGCTTCAGTGATGACTTCTATAGGACTGTCTTGAGAATAATTATAAAAGTGAGATAATATAAAAGCAACAACAAATTAACAATAATAAATAGATGTAAAATGGCCAGGTCACATAAGTGAATCAAAGAGAGAGATAGAGAGAGAGAAATAGTGGAGAGCTATCTACTTGGTAAAGTGTTCATGGCACACGCATGAGGACCTGAGAGCACATCCCAGTACCCACCCACGTAGAAGCCGGGCATAGTGGTATATACCCGTGATGCCAGCATCACATAGGCAAAGACAGAAAATCCCTGGTGTTCATTGGGCAGCTGAATTATGGCTTTAGCAAGTGATCCTGTCTCAAAAGATAAAGTGGAAAGTTATTTAAGAAGAAACTGGATGTCAACCTCCGGCTTCCCACGTGTGTGCAGGCAGAGGCATAGGCACCCACATGTGTGCAGGCAGAGGCATAGGCACCCACGTGTGTGCAGGCAGAGGCATAGGCACTCATGTGTGTGCAGGCAGATGCATAGGCACCCATGTGTGTGCAGGCAGACCCATAGGCACCCACACCTACAAAGCCATGTGTGAACACACAGAGAGGAAAAGTGGAGGCACAAAAGCTTCTTTAGTTATCATATATTTATAGGCTATAGCAGTGGCTAAATATGCTATGTTATGAAATATCAATGTGAAAATCTTACTTACCATTATGAACATAGTTATGACTGGAACTCAAGGCAAACCACACCTCCGTGATGGAATGGGGAACAAATATTTTCTTCAGTTTATATATAGAGAGAGCTAAAAATGACATAGAATTTGACATAAAGAATAGATATAACTCAAGCTGGAGAAGTGTCTATCCAAGTAAATGAAAATGAGCTAAATCAAACTTCAGTTTCTATTAGCACAACCTTTACTTTTTCCCCAAGAATTCTTGGGGGAAATTACTTGAATACATTAAGTAATTTTTATATTAGAAAAAATTTAAATGTTCTATGAAACTCAGAAAACATTATTACACACTACACTTTCATGAAATGCAATATTACTAAAAATGAATACCAGAACTGACATCAAAAGTAAACTTGAAAATGTAGACATCTTCTCTTAATTTGTATATTTTTTAAAAAGAGATTACCAGAAGTATTCAAAAAATTACAAGATGAAAACACTAATAGTAAAGTTATATTAACTTTGCCAAGATATACAAACAAAAAATTCAAAGAATTTCATTAAGTTAGAATATTATAGTAAAGAATTAACTGTATGCATGTATACTTAATTAAGTGGCATAATTGCTGAATAAATCTAAGAAAAGTCCCTTGAAAAAAGTAATTAGCTATTAATTAGCGCAAAATTGAGTGGGAGAAAACATGACAAATGAAATACATATGAAATTACAGGGGAGAATTACTTCAAATAATATTTGTGAAACTCTAAATAATATTTAAGTTAACTATAATATAGATAATTATATGTTCTTAAATGTAAATCCAAGAAATTTGTGGGTCCTGTTTTAAAAATTTGGAGTACTAGAATCTGTAAAACCTCTGAATAATATATAAGATATTAAAATGTATTTGTACAATATCTCCTGATTACAGTTTCTACCTCCCAACTACTCCCAGTTTTTTACCTACTTCATCTCATTCAGATCCACTCCCTTTCTGTCTCCCATTAGAAAAGAGCAGGTTTCTAAAACATAACAAAATAAAGTGTAATATAAAATAAAAAATTATCATAGCTCCTTTAGACATGGCAAACTATAATCAGATATATTGTAGGAGAAAAGAATATATTTTCAATAAGCAGGGAAAAAGTAATAATTAACTCATGAACAATAAAAATTTATTTGTAAATGTAAAACTGAGCTTACAAGACTATAAGTAAAATCCATTATAATGAAATACAGAGTGTTAATGTAAATCCAGAGAGGTAAGCAAGTATGGTGAGATAGCTCCCTTCTGTATATGTAGAGACTTATAATATTTACTATAACCCACAATCTTTCCAGAGTGAGATTTAAGACTGGGGAATAGCAAAACGCAAAGTGGAAATAAAGACTCAACAAATAGCTGAGATCCCGATCATTATGTCATTAATAAAAATGTAAACATAGAAGGAGGAAGAGGGGTTGAACAGGGGAAGAGGAAAAGGAGGCAGAGAAAGGAGTGAAGGAGAAAACACAGGAAGGAAGAGAAACGGGAAGATAAAGAATGGCACAGGAGAAGAAAAAAGGGAGCGGAGGAGAGGAGGAGACATTTTGAGAGTAATGGAGGTACCAATTCCACAAGTCAACACTTATGAACAAAAGTGAACAGAAACAAAAGAAAAATTCCTCAAGTGCCTATATCAACATAATGATACCCAAACTTCAGATTTACACCTTAAAATTTTGCTGTTCTGAATTAAGAGCACTGTTAGCCATTTAAAACTCATCAGTCACAGTTATTCCACAGAAGTCACGGGAAATATAAATTCATAGTAAAAATTTATAAGTAACATGAGCTAATGAATCCCAAACAAAAACCGCCATGAGTAAGGGAACACAGAAAACACATAGCAAAACAATCCCCAGAGACTTTGTATACAAATGTTTTCAATATGGTTATGTTTTCAAAGTTGTCCTTAAAAAAATAAAAAGCCCTCATGGAAAGTACAAGGAATCACTGAATTACATAAGCTTGGGGCACATCTCAGTTAGTAAGGTCCTTGTCCTTTATTCATAAGGTCCTGAGTTTGAGCCTCAAGATGCACATATAAAAAGCCAAGTTGGGCATGGTGCCACACACCTGTAATCCCAATACTGCAGTGGTGGAGATAACAGATTCCTGGAGCTCGCCAGTCAGATAAGGCAGCTCCAGGCTAAGTGAGAGACTCTGCAACCCAAAGGTTTATGGTACCCTAGTAATGGCCCCTGATGTTGTCCGCTGCCCTACACACTTACACACACTTCTTTCATCTGCACATGTTCCCTCAAACTTACAATAAGAAAACAAAATGAGTAAATAAATAAGTTTGAATAATAAAAAAGTATCCTAAGTGTTGACTATGGGATGCTTGAAATTAGAAGCTTAAAGAAAGGAATGACACGGAATCAAATATGCCAGCTGAAGTGCAACTGTAGGTCTTTTTTTCTTAACTATCAGATGAAATGTTTGATGATATAATACAATTAAGGAATAAACATTTAAACAATTATGAAGCATGAAGAAATCAAAGGCCTAAAGTATTTGGAATTGCACTCTATCCAGTGATATCCCTGGACTTCTGTCTTCAAGATTAAAGAATTATCCATGGCTGCCTATTCAACTACTATGTCTCTCCTACTGATCATGCTGTACATATAAATATATACTCAGACCTACCTTAAATATGGAAAAAGAGTAAGAACACAGAGAAGAGTGACTCTACCCAAACGGAAACTAATCGAATAGAGCTTAACAGCTACAACAGAAGCCAAGTCCTGTGAAAATGTGATTAGTGTACTAGCTGAGCTAGCTGGAGTTATAATGCAGCAACACTCACTATCAAGATTGGGGAGCAAATAAGATTTAAATAAAACTAAACAATTTTACCACTAAGATGCCCTCAGGAACAGGACCTAGAGGAGATGTGATCCAGGAAAACTAAAAGGAAGAACGGTCTCACAAAAGGGAAAACGTGGATTAAGAAGAATAAATACTGATCGAAGAACTGAGGAGCTGGATGGTAAAACGTGGACTCTACAAAGCAGGAATAGTGTTCAGCTTACAGACACAAAATAGAGCAAATTAAAACTTCACTGTTACAAGAGACACTGCTGTATTTAAGTTTTGTTGCCATGATAAACACTATGATCAAACACAGCTGGGAAGGGTAAAGTTTTTGAGCTTACAGTTGCACATCCCAGCCCATCATCAAGAAGGCCACAAACTTAAGAGAAGAACCCGGAGCAGGATCTGGAATAGAAGCCGTGAGAAATGCTGCCTACTGCCTTGTTCTCCGTGGCCTGCTCAGTCTGCTTTCTGCTAAAACCTAGGCCCATCTGCCCAGGGGTGGTGCTGTCCACAGCAGACTAGGCCCTCCTGTTTCAAGCACTAGTTAAGGAAATTCCCCACAGAGTTTCCTACAGGCCTATCTACAGAGGCAGTTTCTGGTGAGCCCTGTTTGTGTCTAGTTGACAAAAGATAAGCAGCAAAGATAACAAGCAACCCTGGGAGTAATTCATAAAAGTCAAATTATTTTAAGGTGTTTATATTGCTGTAAAGAGAAGAGAGATGTTTATTCTTAGAGAGAAAAAAATAGTTTGAGAAAAAGAAAAAAAATCATTTAAAAGAAATAAGGGAACGAAGGCAAAAAGATATATATAATTAATGTTGTTTATTTGTTTCCTTTGAGACAGAGTTTCTCTTTGTGTATTCCTGGCTGTCCTAGAACTCACAGGCAAAAGCATGAACGTAAACTGAATTAAAAATGCTAAAGCCAAAATTAATCAATAAGTATAATGCAGACAAATGAATATTTTCACCAGCAAAAGCATGTTGTTTTTTTTATACTTGTCATTTAAAGTAGTACAAGCAAACCATGAAGACACTGAAAGCAGAAATAAATGGAAATAAGCAATTTTGGACAAAGTAGAAGCCTACCAAATGGTGAAAGATTTGTACCAACTACACACTCAACAGAGGACTAAGACCCAATATACATAAAAACAAAAACAAAAGCAAAAAAACCTCAGTAACACAGCAGTCAAGGAAACAACCCAATTAAAAAGGGGGTACAGATCTAAACGGAGAATTCTCAAAAGAGGAAAGTTAAACAGCTGAGAAACACTTAAAGAAATGTTCAGTATCCTTAGTCATCACATAAACACAAATCAGAATGTCCTTGAAATTCCCTCTTAACACTCATCAGCGTAGCTAAGATCAACAAAACAAGTGACAGCTCATGCTGATGAGGGAAACGCTCATACCTTGCCGGTTGAAGTGCAACTTGTACAGTCACTGGAAATCAGTATGAAAGTTCCTCAGAAAGATGGGAATTTATCCATCGCTAGATCCAGCTGTGCTGCTCTTAGGCATGTATCCCAGGAATCCTCATCTCACCACAAAGACAATCATATTCATTGATGTTCTATTTATGATAGGCATAAATTGCAAACAACCTAGATGTTAGCAAATGCAAACACCATCACTAGTAATTGGGTTACCTTTTTTTTTTAACTTATTAACCAAAAGGGTCACATAGGCCTCTAAGAATTATAATCTTTTGTCAGTTCTCGAAGATGCCTTCCATGACATGACAGTAAAACCCCATTACTGAAGACAGCATGTACTTGAGTTGCAGAATATAGAGGAATAAAGTTGGCAGGGTGGTAAATAAGTTCAAACACACTTCATACAATTCTCAAGAATTAATAAAAATATTGTTTAAAAAATTTAAGGGCATATTAGATTTTTACATGAGCAAAAATATTATACCTTTTTGTTAAAGGACAAACTTAAAAAATAAAAATAAAACCGTGTCAAGGCTTGTGGGCTTGTAATCCTAGCTATTCCACGGGGTGAACTGGAAGGAGTTCACTGTAAATTTTGACAACTTATTAAAGCCTGTTTCAAAACGTATAAAGAGCTGTGAAGACGCATCTTGGTGGCAGGGTGCCTCACCTATATTCAGGAGGCCCTGGGTTCAGTCAATGAAAAGCAAAGTGATCCCCTAACTCATCCAATGAGGCCCTTTTTATTTACATGTGACAATTGCATGGGCAAGAAATGATATTTCAAAGAACTTTCTCAAAAATACTAATACTTATTTTTATAACTGAAGAATTCCAAGTGCCAGTTATTTTATTTTTTGGCCTTAGGGGATTTTTTGTGTGTGTGTGCCTGATTTTATTTTAATTTTTTGTTACTAAACATATCTCTTTTTTCTTGAAGAAATGATTTGTTGCAACATGTGGACACAGGAAAAACAAGATAAATCTAAGATTCCTTATGTCAGATATTAAGAATTAAAAAATAATAAGTAATAATGAAGGTTATATTTTTCTTATTCTATACAGTCTGACTAAGCAGGGAGAGTATGCAGATCTGGAAAGCCTTTTTAATCCTGTCAATAAATACACCTGAACTGTACATCAATGCTTCTATGTGAAGTATTACTACATTGAGTTGTTTGACAAGGGCTTCCAAATAGTTTAGCAATTCAGAAAGCAGTTACAAAAACAATGGTGTTGTTAAATACTAGCGTACACACTATCCCTTTCTAGGAGAAGATGAAATAACTTCCCAGCTGCAAAGTTAACCTAAAGTATCTTCTGGGCTAAGAGCTCCCAATTAATTTACATTATTCCTCTGGAAACTATATTTCTGTTTATTGCCTTTAACTGATTATTCAGGATACCACCTCTTGGGAAAAACAAACACTAAAATTAACACATAAAACTCAAACCATAATTTTCAGTACCAAACTGGGAGCGATTTTTCCCGGGCAGTGGGAGATATTTGGGTCTGCCTCTGCCCTGAAGGGGCAGCGGGATAAGCCGGGAAGGAGGGGGGGTGGGCTCATAGCCTCTGTCATCGGCACCCCGAAGCCCTTATGCCTTTGTTTTTCCTAACATGTCCTCTGTAAGGATGTGTTAACCGGAATGTTAGATACCTGTTCTTTTTTTTTTTTTTTAATGGGTTATTTTTATTACAGGATAAAGGGCATATTTTTTTCAGTCAAAACTGAAAAAGAGTTAGGGCTGATGGTTTTTCCCGTTGCTGAATCACCATCTCAAACGTCCGTTCACTTCTCTGAAAATCCTGATTACCGATCCGGCCAATACAAATTTCTGTTTACTGAGTAATATCTATTGAGCAAGTACGCTGGGTTAGTTACTGCCTGGCATATACTTTAATTTCTTGTAACAAATAACTATTGTTTGGATATAATTTGCTCCCTGACAGCTTCTGCATCAGGAGTTCTAGCCCACTGAGACTAGAAACCGGCACAGTCTTTCAGAGGTGAGGTCTGGTGGGAGGTTATCAGGTGAGCAAAGGCAGGCTCCTTAGAACGGATTGCTTAGTTCTCACAGGAACTCACTTAGCTCTCGTGGGAGCAAGTTAGAGTCAGACAGCTGACCATCGCTCTGGCGCCTTGTCCCACCACAGCATCTTCCTCTGCACGCTCTCTTGCCACGCATTACGATGTCCTCACCAGAGTCACGTTGACACTGGCATCACTCTACCAGGCCTCAGAAACTGCAAGCTTAACAAACCCTTTCTCTTCATTCGTTATCCATTTAGAGGGGTAATTTTTATAGTAACGGAAGAGACGAAGGCAGTAATCCTCGTTTTCAAGATAAGAGTGTTTTAGTGAAATGAAATCTAATTTTCCCCATTGTCTTGCAGTTAGCTGACTGGAAGACTTTGAGGTTTAGGCTGGAGTTTTAACTCAGTGAAAAACCATATACTTGGTAAGTATATAAGCATATACTTGGTTCAACCCTCAGAACCCAAACATAATCCAATAACAATAAAAATCCTATCTGACTCCAAAACCTGTTCTTTCTCCGTGGCCCCAGGCTGGTACATAAAACAGTAGAGCTGCTTTCAGGAGGTAGAAATGGAAGACTCCTCACAATCCAGCCTATGAAGGGTTAACCCGCAGGCTTGCCCAAGCTCCAGCATCTCAGGAGAAGGTGCTGGGCTTTAGCTGATGAGCCACTTCAAAGCATTCACCTGAGCATTTGATCTCCTGACTCATTGCTTTCCTGTGGAACACTAGAGGAAAAAAGTAGGGAGGCAGGAATGATTTAGTCATAGCTGTTAAACATTTACGGTACCAGTCAGAAAAGATGTTGGCCTTAAAATTAAGAATTAGAACCACACATTGCATGGAGGAAACCGGTTCAGTAAGAACAAAACCGGCAGCCTTGGGGAGGCTTCTGGTTGCCACGGAAGACAAGAGGCATATGTAGCTGCTAAAGGATGTGTTTCATCTGGGTTTTCAAGTAAGGGGCCACTCCAGGGTGGTGTGGGTTTCTGTCTGTCCATATGGTTCCCATAAGAGACTTGGGCAGTCAAACAACTTGTGTAGTTTCCAAAACATAAGAAGCAGGCTGGTTTGGGAGGAGCAGAACAGGTAGGCAGCCTCCTGATGCTTCTGTGTTCTCTTGGCTTTGGCAGGGTGTGACTAGAAGGCCAAGCCAGGGGACCTGCAGAACTAGGCTACTGCTCCTGACAGGCTTGCCTTTGAGATAATTTCTTTCATATACAGTAAAACATAACTTTTTAAATTATCTTACCCCTTTTCAATGTCATTATGTAAATTAATGCCATTATGAAGATTATCAGTGCTATGAATTGATTACCATAGTCTACTTCCAGAACGTTCTCTGTCTCCCTCTTTGCCTAGCCCATTAGCAGCTAACCTGCTTGCTGTCTTGATGAAGTTGCCGACCCTAGACATTGCATGTAAACAAAACAGGGCGTGTCTTCTTGCGTGACTGACATCTTTCACTCTAAATAATGTTTTCAAGATTCATCCTGGCAGATGTTATCCAACGAGGTTATCTCTCATGGCTCCTACTTAAACTTGGTGAAAGGAACCATATAAATTGTGTTCCGATTACCTGCTTCAGCTGGGTGCTAACAGCTGTCCACAGGGCTGTGATAAGGCTGTTTCTGACACTGTACCACTTTGGCAGGAAGCATGTCCTTGGCATTGGGATGAGGCTGCTGCTGATTTGGGGGACTGACTGGGAGAGCAGGAAGCTGATCTTAAAGAATCTTTCAAGCCAATCCCTACATTTTGGAATGTTCTTTCCATAGCTACACATGTGGCTCAGTCCTCTGTCTTCTTCGTATCTTTGCCTCCACAGCCCTCCTATTTCAAATTATTGGCACAGGTGGGACACTGTGGGTCTTATTATTATGTATATACTAATTTTTCTCCCTTGGCAATAGAGGGCTTGCTAATTAGTAGTAGCCAATCATAAAACTATCATTGAATTTATGTATTTCTTGTTTTTTCTATTTTTGAAGATTTATTTTTTTTTATTTGTATGTGAGTGTTCTATCTGCATGTAACCTGCATGCCAGAAGAGAGGGCATCAGATCCCAGTACAGATGGCTGTGAGCCATCATGTAGTTGCTGGTTATTGAACTCAAGACCTCAGGGAGAACGGAGCCATCTCTCCAGCCCCACCCCCCCTTATGACATTACAGCTTTTATTCAGTCCATAGGGATCTGCTAAAGGATAGATAGATGTACAGTTGAAAAGAACAAATGAGAGCTGCTTTATGTTTGTTACCGTAGCGCTCCTTGTTTTCCCTAACGTGCATTTTGTATACTTAAAAATACACACTCACTGACAGGACTGGAAACCTCAGCTCTCTAGCTGCCTTCTGTCTTCAGCTTTTGAGTTTCAGGTCCTCGCACAACTGCTAAAATGTACGATATTGGTTTTGCCCTAATCTTGCCAGAGAACACTTTGGATAGGTATCCCTCTGTGTCTCCCAACGCTGGTTCTCCCTCTTCCTAAATGGCACTCACTCATCTCCTTCCCTCTGCCCAGTGCTTGTGTACTTCTTTTGTGAAGAGGTTAGGCTGGGGTTTCCCTAAACAGTCTAGGATGGCCTTGAACCTGCAACCTTCCAGTTTCAGGCAATATACTGATCAGATTGCAAGCCTCTGCCATCAAACCCAGATATGTGTGCTACTCTAGCAGGTGGTCCTGAAATGTGAATGAATTCTTTTCCATTTGGCATCTGGCGACTTTCAGAGCCAAGCTCACACCCAGTTTACCTTGTAATGCCTATTTGGAAAGTCGTTCAGCTTTTGACCAAAGCTAGAGGCAGCTTGGCACCACTGCTACTCTGTAGATTCCTTAAGCAAATCTAGAAGAGATTGTGTCAGACTCTCGATGCTGTGTCACTTTGTGTCACCCTTTGTGACCCTAGATCTTTTGACTTCCACTGTGTTTCATTTCTAGAGTGTTACCTGTTCTTATAATGTTCACTGAACTATTTCTCTCCAAACAGTTGTCCCAGTTGCTTCTAGAGATGTGTGTGATACCATCCCTACACGTCACAATTTCCATCATGGGAAATGACTCTCTTTTCTGGGGAGCTTGATGTAATTATCTTCCTGTAGATTTAGAAATGGCATTTACAATGGCACTGATAATCGGTGAACTGAATGTCACTTAATTTCAACAACAATCTTAAGAGTCTAATCTATTCATATATGTATGTATTATATATGTGAATATCTTTGAATATGTGTATATTATTCTAATATATAATATATTAACATATATACTTCCATATATAATCCCTAATCCTTATCATTATACTAATATGTATTCATAATACTTAATATGTATACATAATACTCCATAGGCTAGTCATTTGGCACTTCATAGCTGGGCTTTCCACTTGATTATGCTGAACTTAAAATATCAGCCTGTTTTCACCTGGAGCTGAGGATTTCTAAGATCTTCTGTTATCAACAACATTCTACCTCTTGAAGCTACACGAGTGGATCTCTGTTTGCTTCATGGCTTTATGGTAGAGCACCTCAAGTTTTAGATTTCTGTCACAGGAACCCTTCTAATTTTAAGCCAGCAATAGTGTCTCAGATTCTCTTTAGCAGCCAGGGATGACTCCATTTGCAAAATGTTCATATAATTATACTACACTCATTTATGCAAGATCATATCTGGCTTACATGAGCCTTATACTGCAAAAAGGAGAAGCTCTATGATGTTTGAAACTGGAAAGAGTCTGGAGTATCTACCAACAATGCATGCTGGGACTCAAACTGAAGTTACTAGAAGCAAGGAAGCTGATCTCCACAGAGCCAATGGGCTTATCTTTCCCCTCTGCAATAGTCACACAACCTAGGATGTACAACATCTGCCTCAGATTTTAATAAATGTCCCTGTGGGAGACTGCAGAAGACAGCTGTTGTTACTGGAAAACACAGGAGGCCATGTAATGGTGCAGCGCTCACCACCATGTCCTAGCCCAGAAGACTGGCCAGTAGGAACTTCCTGTTTATCCTAAGAGTCCCTCGACGTCGCTCAAGTCAGCAATTAAAGGAGAATTTATAGCTGCTGGGTTTCTAGGTGGCTTTCCTCTGCAGCCGTTCCTGAGAGCCAGAAAATTTCACAAGTAACTTATTTCCAACTCTGTAAGAAATGCTGACCTTTTTAGCTTTCTTTGCCGTGTTTCTTCTCATCTTTGCAAAGTGTGCCTTCTAGATTTGAGAAACTGTGGTTTGTGGTGTATATTTATATTTCTCAACATATGCTGTGTAATAATTAATAAATAAAATATTTTGAAACCACTAGTATAATTACTGTGTTTTGTGATATTTTCCTGTCATGCTATTTTGTTTCAATTGTTTCCTTTAAGTCAACTTCCCGCATTTACGAGCTGAACTGAAATCAGTGTGAGCTACCTAGGGAAATTTGCTTATAGTCATTTATGAGTTTGAGGAAAGCATCTGGGGTGGATTTACAAGGATCTATTGAATGCAACAAAACTATAGGCATCAACCAGAACATTCAAACAGATGAAACTAAGATGTTCTGCAGATGAAGGGTCAGCTTAGAAGCCAATATCTATAGCAGTCTGACACATCTATTATCTTTTGTTACATGAAGTTCAGGAAGCCCACTATTGCTAGCTCCATGTTTCTATGGAGACGTTCTAAGAGAATGGTAAAAGTCTGATTAATGCAAAGTTGATGCGGTACACATTGGGATCTCCAAGAAGACTAAGTGAAGGGCGACCAGGATTGCCCAGTGATTACAAACATTTGCAGCATACAACTCAAGACTCGCTGCGGGGGAGATCCAGCTTGTAAAACTTGTCCTCTGACCTCCACACACTTAGGAATATATATACCCACATTCACAAACATACATCACACACACACACACACACACACACACACACACACACACAAAATAAATAAATAAATAAATAAATAAATAAATAAATAAATTTTAAAAGACTAAAGAGGGAGAATTTCTACAAGTTACTATCCCGTTGCTGCAATTTATAGAGAGGACACAGCTGACATTCATCTGTTCCTTATGCCATCTGTCCTTTGATCCTGAGAACAGCAAACGTACCCAAGAGCATCTCAACCTGACTGCGGTGTTATATTTTTAGCTTATAAGGCTAATTTTGCGATCACCTCTATGTGATATAACTTCTGGAATGGGAAAACTGCCTTGTTTTTTATACAACTCAATAACATATCCCCACCTGTTTTCAGCATTAGCTAGTCTTTCAGCTAAGCTTGGTTGTCTGACGGGCTCAGATAATTCAGGCCTTGATCCCTATAATACCTGAATGTGTACTGTTTTTACCCCTACTCAGTGAGATTTTTGTGGTCGCTTATAAGTGGTCATTACTCAACGTGGGAATGTAAAGAACAACCCAGCCATTACATGATTTCTCCAGATTCCAAACTTGCTCGCCTGGTGTGCTTACACCTCTTCTGCTTACGATGACAGGGTAAGTAGCCATGGCCAGCACGAGCTGTGCTTCCTCATCTACTCCTCCAGTGACCTGGTATTGTCCCCAAACAATTGATCTGAATTCAGGATAGTTCTTCCAATGACCCCTGGAAAGGGGTTTATTTCCACTATAGAACTTCATTTTTACAAGTAAGACAAAGCCCAGGATGAAGAGAATGAAGCACTGGTATTCTTCATCTTAGACCCAAATTTGTGACTGTTAGTCGGACCTTATCCAAGACGTGTTGGGATTCACACTTTCATGTATGTTAAGTCAACTCCTATCACCCAAGTGTCCTAGATCTATACCTTTTAACTGGTTCCCTTTTTGACAGGAAACATCTACACAGGAAACTTTCCTCCTAGACTCACACAGAGCCCCGTCACAGGCGTACACAGAAGAAATGCCCCATCCCCGTGTGTCCACTCCTTAGCCCACTCAGTCTGACACCTGCGGCTAACTGTCATGGAGCCTTTGCTTGTTTCTGTACCGCTCTCCCAGTCTCTCACTTGTTATTGTGTGTCTCTGGTGTTACCACATACAGCCAATGCACTCTGCCCCGTTACCAATTAAAGACTATCACTTTTCTTGTGCACCCACGTCTTATTGTCCAGTGGCAAAAAGGCAGTTATCCACTAACGGAAAACTAACTGATGACACGGCACAACATTTTACTACCAGCCATGGATGCTTTTTGCTTTTAGTCAGGAAGCAATATGGTTTTAAATGTCTATTTTCTAGAATCACACTTTAGCCAGATCTTCATGACGCACAGACAAGAGACAAAAGAAGTGAGATGGCAGCACTCTAACTAAAGGACAAAGCCTTAGGGTGAAAACAAAGAAGACAGGTGAATTCGGGCAAGGAAATGCCAAAAGACAGGTGCTGCCTGGCTTGAGCCATATGTCTTTCCTCAAATTCGGGAAAGGCACAGACTTTTGCTGTCAAAAACATTTGCTTAGTATTCAGCAGTCTTTAAGAGGCTGCAAAGAACATTTTCTTCTCAGTCGAATCCACAGGAGAAAAATTAGATGGGTCCAAAGTATGTGACTCCACACAAGAAATCTGGTCCAGGATGTGGGAGGCTATAGGTTCATTTCCCAAGATGCTTCCCAAAAGGACAATCACACGAACGTTCTCACTTCTATGTACTGTCTAGCTTTCTTGGGGCCTTGTCCCACTGCAGGAAAAAAATTCCGGCAGCAGCAGAGGCAACAGCACTGTCTGAAGTAAATGTGTGTCCCTGATGGGACCAAACATCTGGACACGATGCACAACATTAAGAAACTAGATAGACACAATACTCTAACTCTTAACCATGGTCCTGCACGTCACAGATATTCCATGGAGAAGAGGAGCAGAGAAAGCCAATGGAGCCAACACTCCATAGAGAACTCATAGAAAGTTTCTTCTGATTAACATGGAAGTGTGTTCATATTATATTAGAAGTCAAAAAAGTCACAATATTTGTATAGTCTATGCTAAAAATTACATTTATTCTTCAACAACTAAAATGGTGTAAAAATAAATACATACAATTTAAAATGACATATTAACTTAAATCATTTTATTTGTGGTTTGCTTCAGTTTGGATTTTAAATCATATATATATATATATATATATATATATATATATATATATATATACACATTTTATTCTCTTATTCTCCAACATGTGCTTTTGAGGTGGTGGAATCTTTAAGGCAGGAGTGACTAGATGGTTTTCAAGGAATCAGGGGTATGCTCTGTAGTTTGTCTCTTTTTCCTTCCTTTCTTTGACACCTGAGGAGTGAAATGAGTATTTTTTGCTCTACCAAATGCCCCTATTATGGTCTAATGCACTTGCCAGAGGTTCAATGTTTCTGCCTTATCTTGGATTGAAGCTTCTAAATTCATGAGCCAAATAATTTTTAAATTTGTTTTAAATTATAAATTGTCTGCATCAGATATTTGTTATGACAATGAACAGCTGATTTCTATACCTTTTAAAAATTAATTTTTACATATACATTTGTACTACTACATATAAATAAACTAAATATAGAAAGAAGAACCATGAAACAAACAAGAATTATATAAGTGTTACATTCATAGTGATTTTGCTTTTTAAGTAAACATCTTTCTTATCTTGTTGAGTCTAAAATTATGAATGAAAATCAATATCTATAATATCCCATCTCTATCAATGTAAACATCTATCTAGACCTAAAAATATCTTAACACCTAAACAGCTAAGCTTAAGCCTAAGACTAAACTATGTGGTCTTCAACCGCATCAGCATCTTGAGAAGGAACAGAATTTAATTACCTGAGTAAACCAGAAGTGTAGGTTAGCAGCTTCCAAAGTGAACAAATGACAGAGACAATTTGCTGCCTGAACAGTCACCCAAAACTCTTTATAACGGTGGATTTCCATCCTTTTAAAACATAAAAAAGGCCAGGTTATATGACAGAGGCAAAGGTAAAATACAGAGAGGCACAGGGAGAAACCACTCATATATCTCTGAGCCCATGCCAAAAGACGTATCTTTCTCCTGAAGTATACTAAAGTATAATAAAAAGCATAGCATTCTGTCACATATACGTGGTGTTGTTCTTTTGTTACAGCATTCTGTAATGTGAGGTATATGTTTTTGTGACCAATGCGTATAGTATATTGAATTTGGCAAGTATCCAGTTACTATTTGTTGAATTAAAGAATCAATCAGTTCCAGGAGAACCTGCAATATTTTTGTAGGCTGTCTAGATTATTTTAGCCCATACCACAAGTACAAATTACCTTAGTTAAGTGATATTTGCATGAATCTTCACCATCTTTCTCATAACTAATTCTCAGTGCCATAAATACAAAACTGAAAGTCATGTGGCTGAGGGGTGAGCCTTCTAAGCTAATAGCTGACCCCCTGAATTGGGCGTGGCGGAGTTCCCTTCAGTGGGACTTGGAGGCTGAATTGGGCGTGGCGGAGTTCCCTTCAGTGGGACTTGGAGGCTGAGTTGGCCGTGGCGGAGTTCCCTTCAGTGGGACTTGGAGGCTGAATTGGGCGTGGCAGAGTTCCCTTCAGTGGGACTTGGAGGCTGAATTGGGCGTGGCGGAGTTCCCTTCAGTGGGACTTGGAGGCTGAATTGGGCGTGGCGGAGTTCCCTTCAGTGGGACTTGGAGGCTGAATTGGGCGTGGCGGAGTTCCCTTCAGTGGGACTTGGAGGCTGAATTGGGCGTGGCGGAGTTCCCTTCAGTGGGACTTGGACGCTCCCTGGACATGGGATCATGTTGATGCTCACAGGCTTCAAAGCGAAGTCTGGGAAATTTATTTTCTTTATAAAAATATGAAAAGATGGATTTTTGTAGGTTTGTTTGACAAGTCCCTCAGGCTGGAATTATTTAGTTCTTACCATAGGGCAAAATTTCATATAAATAGCACTTTTTTTTTTTACTATTTTCTTAGTTGTTATGTCTTACTCCTCATAGAAACAGAAGCCTAATTTTGACCAAGTCCTTGATCCAGCACATGTCTCTACCTCATGAGTAGAACTAGAAATGAACAGATACTTAATGTGGGCTTTAAAATGACATTGTAATCTTCTATCAGGATTTAATACTGCTAGTGTGCATTAGTTTTTCTACGCCAAACAATTTACTGTGGATAGCTCTGGTTGTTCTTTGGAAGAATGAGTGGTCATGGAACTCCCTGGATGATTCCATGGAGATGCAAAACAGCTGATAAAATTAAGATATGGAGAGAAACGAGATTTTAGTTGCCAGTGAAACTGATGAAAATCTTATTAACCCTGGAGGTAATACTTATGTAAAGAGTAGTGTTGGACAGGTAACATTTACCAGAACTGATGACTTCCATGAAAGTAATTTCATAGGATAATAGCTCAGGCCACTCAGTGACCAGTACCATTCTAGACACATAGGACGGACACACACATGATCTCACAGAGATCTGTGGCCGCATATAATGGGCACATACATGTCTAAGCCACCTGAGGCCCAAGCACAACATATGGAAGTGGTCACAAGCCCCATCTCTAACCAAGAAGCTAGCGCCAAATGATAAACACTCTCCAAGGAAAACTCCCTTTTCTCCCATGGAGTCTCACTGGGTACATACTTAACAGCCAGTCCCATGGCCACCAGTCATTGGCTAGATAACTAAGTTTCCCAGGTTACCCAGTTCTGTTAAACAGGGAACTGATGGAATTATGTCACTTGTAGAAAAATAGGTAGACCAGGAGATCATCATGGTCAGCAAGCTAAGTCAGACCCAGAAAGACAAACAGTGCACATTTTCTCTCATGTAAAATCTGAACTTAATAGTAAGACAAGAGGGAGCTCAGTGGCTAATAGCACTTAAAGTTCTTCAAGTGCCCCAAGCTCAGTTCCCAGCACCAAGTGAGGTGACCAAAAACCACCTTTAGCAAGAGCACCTAGGCATTGGATGCTTTCTCCTGGCTCCTGTGGGCATCTGCATCTTCACATGTGCATGTGCAGATGTACACGTTCATATAAATAAGAAGTAATGAATCTTGTTTAAATATAAGACTACAAAGCTTTTAAAAACAAGGAATTCCCGAAATTTATGGACAAATGGATTGAACGAGAAATGATCATAATGAGTGAGTTAATCCAGAAGCAGAAAGAGTCAAAACTTATATCTGGACACTAGCCCAAGGGGCATGTCCCATGAAAGTCTTCACTTACCAGGAAAGTGGGACAGAGGGGAGGACATCCTATTGGGACTCTAGGTGAGAGAAGCATGGGAGAATGAGGAAATAGAAGGATCCAGAGGGTCCTAGAAACTGACAAGAAGAACATTATGATGGGCAGATCTGGGCCCAGGGGTCCTGCTCAAACTATGGCACCAGCCAAGGACAATATGTGCAGTAAACTTTGAACCTCTACACAGATCTAGCCAATGGACAGGACATTCTCCACAGTTGAGTGGAGAGTGGGGTCTGACTTTCACACAAACTCTGGTGCCCCATATTTGACCACATCCCCTGGATGGGGAGGCCTGGTGGCACTCAGAGGAAGGAGAGCAGGCTACCAAGAAGAGACTTGATATCCTATGAGCATATACAGGGGGAAGAGGTCTCCCTCAGTCCCAGTCATAGGGGAAGAGAGTAAGGGGAAAATGGGAGGGAGGGCAGAATGGGAGGATACAAGGGATGGGATAACAATTGAGATGTAATATGAATAAATTAATAAAATACATTTTTAAAAAAGACTTGAAACCATAGGAGAAACTTTGTAGAAAGAAGAACGGGTCCAGTTGGGGTCCAAAGCAGGACAGCAGAAAGTAGTCATGGGTGAACAAAAGATCCGAGTACATAATACACGCATACGAGAATGACATCATGAAAACACTGTTTTGTGTAAAGAATATATGATCATTAAATGAATATATATTTGATGAGCTATTTCCAAATATAAATTTAGTATAGATTTTATGAAACAAAATTGGTGACAATTTTAAACTTTCATTAGAACATATCAATTATACAAATTGAGGGGCTTCATTATGATACTTTCATTATGATACTTTCATCATTTATCTAATGTACTTTGGTCTCATTTATTAATCAATACGCTTGGCTGTCTCCCTTCCTCTGCCACTGGTCCCTCTTCTTCTCTCAAATATATCCACATCTAAGGACTATTTTTTTTATTTTATGTGTGTGAGTGTTTTCCTTGCATGTATGTCTGAATGCATGCCTAGAGCCCGCAGAAGCCAGAAGACGGCATTAGACATCCTGGAACGGAGTTACAGGCAGTTATGAGTGGCTATGTGGATGCTGGGAACCTAAAAGGCCTCCTCTGGAAAAGCAGCAAGTGTTCTTAACTTAATTCATCATCTCTCCAGCCCATCTAAAGGTCATTTTAAGGAAAGAACTGTAAGGTATCTTTACAGGGTTGGTAGAAATATGTGGCTTTGTTTCAAAGGCCTCCCTCCTGGAATCTTAAAAGGACCTTACAGAAATGAAGATCCCAAAACTTGGGCTGCTCTAGTTTTAACCTTGCTTCCTCTTAAATTTTAAGTCAAATAATCAAGGAGTTGATTGGTTGTATGCTCAGAAATATAACAAAAATGGTGGGGCATAACTGTGATCCCAGCACTCTGGGAGGCAGAGGCAGATGGATCTCTATGAGTTCGAGGACAGTCTGGTATACAAAGTGAGTCTAGGGGAGCCAAGGCTACACAGAGGAACTGTCTCATAAAACCAAAATGAGAGAGAGAGAGAGAGAGAGAGAGAGAGAGAGAGAGAGAGAGAGAGAGAGAGAGAGAGAATAGCTAATAGATGGGACACATGGTTGAGAATTCCAATGAATTTTAAGCTTTGAGAGAAGACTTAGTTTTCAAGAGCCCACTTCATTAAATGAAAGTGTGTTCCTTCACTATGCTATTTACTTAGAGTTTCGTTGCTGTGAAGAGACATCATGACCACAGCAACTCTTATAAAGGAAAACATTTAACTGAGGTTGGCTTAGTTTCAGGGGTTTAGTCTACCATCATCAGAGTGAGAAGCATGGCAGCGTGCAGGCACACATGGTGCTGGAGGAGCCGAGAGTTCTACATCTTCACCTGCAGGCATCAGAAGGAGACTGTGTAAAACACTGGCATGGCGTGCCCACATATGACCTCAAAGCCTACCCCACATTGCCACACTTCCTCTGGCAAGGCCATTCCTGCTCCAACAAGTCACACCTCCTAATAGTGCCACTTTGTATGGACCAAACATTCAAACACACAAGTCTATTCAAACCATCATAATTGATAAATTATGGGGAATACTTAGGGAAAGGGCCTGGCATACAAATCTTGCCATGCAGATGGCATGTCTCACAGGCCATCTTTCTGTTAGGAAGTCTGAAGAGATGCTGCCTCACATGGTCAGTGTACAGGGTCCCATTTGCAGAGTGGGAGCCCTTAACTCTCACACGTTTTACCTGAGCCAAAACAACCAGGCCCTTTACTTGAGATTCCTCAATGTCTTCAGCCATAACTCAGCCAGCTCCATGAGGAAACTTTTCAAGGCTCCAAGCAAAGTTTTTTTGTTACTTTCATAGGAAAAATTCTGCTCACACATCATCTTCTAAGACATTCTCAGAGGCATGTCAGTGACCTTCTGTATAAATACTTTATTGATGGTTGTGTTAACCACATTTTGAAGTCCAAGCTGTCCTTTCTAAACTTCTATATATCCCCTATATATGGGGAATATAATATCCATATTCCCCATTTCATATATGAGTTATACCAAAATCCTGACCTTAAAAATATAAATTATATGAATAGAACAATGGTCTGAGGAGATGGTTCAATGAATAAAGCTCATGAGTCTGTAATTGCAGCATTCCATTGGTGACATGGGAGGAGGAAACAGGGAAGGGCCTAGAAAATTTGAGGTTAACCAAACTAGCATATGCAGTGGCAAACACAAGAAGACTCTGTCTCCAAGGAAATTGGAGAAAGGTATAGACCAACACCAGATGTTGTCCTCCAACTTTTCATGCACACCATGGCATGTGTGCATCCACACTCACATATATTCACATACACACACAAAAGATAATATTTATAGTAGTATTATATTCTCAGCAGGGTATAGTACCTAATATTTAGTAGGTACAGTTCAATATACTTTTGGGTGAACAAATAAATGACTGAGTGTGAGATACACAACGGAAGAAACTAGAGGCTATTGTAAGGATGGACTAATGAATCAAATATGAGAAAATTGCATAGCTCATATGTACAGTGGTTATATATGTTGTAAGGGAGCCAGTTCTTCATGCCTGTAGCCACTCAAATAGAAATTCATGAATATTGGCCAGGGATTCTGCAAAGAAAAAAAATCACTCTGGCATTGGATTAAAGGTACAATTCAGTTTTCCTTAATTTCTACTTCAATAAGAAATAGATACTGCCTTTAACTCATCTGCTAGACTGTTAGCTAGCCTGTGACAGTTAGGGCATGGCTGACATGGACCTGATTCTATCCCTGTCCCAACCCTTGTGGCTTAGCCGAGTTAACTTCTCTGAACTACAGCGTCTGAACCTGGAGACGGAAATTTACACAAATATATCAAAGTGCTTCGGATTAAGTTAGGAATAACTTTAAGGTACAGCTTCAGTATCCACTAACTGAGCACAAATACTAAGTTCCTGCTCAGTTCACACTCCTCAGACTCTTGGTGTCATCCACAAACCATGCAGTTTCAGAAACTATGGCCTGCAGCAGGAGTCCGCTTCTGAATCTAGAGGCGTGATCTCAAAAGCTGCCTACGGTCCTGATCACACCTCGTGATGTTAAATAATTCATACAATGTTCAGCCGCTGGTGCTTCCGTTTAAACTGGGGAGATGGGGCGGGGGGGGAGGGGGGGCTCGGTGAACCAGAAGTGCAGGTTAGCAGCTTCCAAAATGAAAAAAGGATAGAGACAGTTTACTGCCTGAACAGTCACCCAAAACTCTCTCTAACCTTGGAGCATCATCTTCAGTCTTCTGGCCCAACATCTCTGACAGATATATTTGTGAGACAGGAACTATCGAGAATATGCTTACTCTGTCTTGGCATAGTTTGGCCGTCGACTCTGCCTGCATCCAAGCTTGCCCATTTTTAAACAGAATTTTGTTTAAAATTCTGTTTATTCCTTCTCAAGTACTGATGGGGTTAAAGACCAGATAGTTTAGTCTTACAGCTAAGCTCAATTGTTTAAGGGCTAAGATGTTTTTAGATCTAGATAGATGTTTTAAGTTAATAGAGATGAGATATGATAGATATTGATTTTCATTCAGAATCTTAGACCAAACAAGGTATGAAAGAGGTTTACCTCAAGTTTTCCGAATACAAATAGCCAAATCACTATGGACGTAACATGTATATAATTCCTGATTGTTTCATGGTTCTTCCTGATGTATGTAGCTTATTTTATTCATGTGTAATAATATAAATTCATATGTTAAAAAAGAAGTATAATAATAATAAAAAATTTTATTTAAACAGGGAGGCCCCAAATTACGAATTTACTTGATTTTCCTATTTCTTAGAGATACTAGTTTATCTCCCCTATATTTTGGAAATTGCTAAATATTCACAGAAATAATATCTGGGAAAACCTTCGCATGCCTGTCGAGCTGTCTGACTATTGTGTACCAGATTCTAGTATGGGCTGACCCTGACGTGGTCAGAGTTTTACTGTGTATTTTGGGCTTTGTGAAATGCAATAAGGCAAATGTAATTGGCCTTAATCACCTGCCGTAATCCACCCGCCTCATCAGCTATTCTTTTCAAGGCAGACCTCTTTTGTAATAACTTCATTTCTTCCTAGAAGAAGACCAAAAAAATGAATACACTACAGCTATTAGGTTGATATTGCAATTTTTCAGAAGTGAATGATCCTAACAGGAGGCTTCTTCCCTGCTGCTACACAGTGGGAGCCTCTGGCTCCGTCTTTGAACCCTCCATCTAAAGCCCTGAAATCTCATTCTTAACTCGCTATGAGCTTCTTGAACCATGGGGGAGGACATCTTACTTTAACCTCCTGCCTTGAAGTTCTACAGCACATTGGCGTATCATCCTAAAATTGGATTAGCTCTTCCCATAAAAATCCTCATACTTATTGTTGTACCTCCCGTCCCCACCCAACTCTGCCTCTGAACAATTTTCAATACTAGTGAAGCGAATGACGGAGCTCAGCATTAAAGCGGAGTGAGCTGCTCCGTGGAGGTGAGGAGCAAGGAGCGAATAAAAAGACTCCTTTGCCTCTAACTGGGAAATTAAGCGACTTTCTCAGTTTGGGTTATAAAAGGAAGAAAAGATTGTCACTCAGCCCCGAAGGGAGGAGATTTGATTGATGGAGCTGTTATCCTTGGTTAGCTTTATAATGACTTCATTTGGGTGATTTGATTTTAAGAAAAACTTATTTCAAAAATCTGCCTTTGCCTTCATGTCCTCAGTGAAGTCCGTCCCCACTCCCCACTCCCCACCCCCCACCCCACATCCCACACACAGGCACAACGCTGTCCCTTCCACAGCCCCGTCCTCATACACGGCCAGTGTCCAGGTTCTGATGAGGGTGTGCCGGCACACACTGGCTGTGCTAAGTTTGAAATGTTCACCCAGAGGTTGCAATGGCAAACACGTGCTCCTGCTACCTGTCCATAAACTCAAAAGTTTGCTGCTCTGAGGCTGTCTCCGAACTCCCTATGGACAAAATGACCGTGACTCAAAGAGTCCCCCCTGGGTCTTGGAACCAGGAGACAGAGAAATACTGTGGACTACATGAACTCACAGAGAGACCGCTGCAAGCAATGTGGCCACCACCAACCCAAAACGGCTTCTGGATAGAACAAGAGAGCATTACCGAAGTTTCAGAATCCGATACCAACAAGGTCCTCTCTGAGGGGCATCTGTAAGCCAGAGGCATGCCGTGTTTTTCAGCATGGAGTATGCCAATTGAAGCAGTCGTTACTGGCTGATTTATATCAAGAGTGGATTGAGGCTTAAAAAGTTTGCCTAAGCTTCCCCAGGTGACAGATTGCCTCAGGTGAAACCTGAACGCTGCTGAAAATTCCCATCCTGTCTATGGTCGTCTTTCCCTGGGAGACCCGAGTGCTGCACCTGTTGCTCAGTCCCTTGCCCTCTCTAAGTCTCTTCTTTTCCCTAGGGGTGAGGAATGTCCCAAGGGATGCTCCAGCAAAGTGATGCACCAAAGCAAGACAATTCCTCGTGCATCTGGCGGGAGAGAAACTGTCTCACGGCAAAAGGAGCATGACGGAAGCTGCTCCTCAGCCAGCTCTGAAGAACTGCTTGGAGCCACTAAGACTGCATTTTGCTGGTGGCCTTGGCTGTTTATAGTTTCCAGGATAGAGTTGAAGCTTCCTGGCTTAGCCCTGTGGGCCGTTCACCACTTCCCGGCTGCCACTCCGCTCTTCTCTCTTAAGTCGATGGCTTAGTTGTCAACATATCATCTATTTAGCCAGTGAATTCAGAAGCTGAGACTTGAGCACCTTTATCATCCTCGTTCTTCAGTCAATTCAGACTTGCCTTTAAAAGCCTACTATTTACTTGCTTCTTCTAGAAAGCACATCCTCACTCAAATTTAATTTAGAGAACTTTGCTCTGTGTGCCCTAGAGGCCATGAATACCTTGCTCATAGCATTACTGTAATGGCTGACAGAGGTTTCTTGGCCCTCACAGGTTTAATGTTCACTAAGGATAGGGTTAAGGGGGTGTGGCTTTTTAAATTTTTTATTTACAGTTTTTAATTATTTTTTACATACACGTTTATATTATTGCACACATATAAAATAAACTACATCCAGCAAGAAGAACCACAGAACAACCAGGAATCACATTCATGTCATGTTCATAGTGTTTTGGCTGTTTGTATTTGGCAACCTTGAAGAAAACATTTTCCTATCTCAGTGAGTCTAAAATTCCGAATGTAACTCAATTTCTATATCTCATCTCTATCAGCTTAAAACATCTAGACCTAAAACCATTTTAACTCCTAAACAACCAAGCTAAATTGTGAATCTAAACTATTCGGACTTCAACTCCATCAGAGACTTGAGAAGGAGTAAAATTAATTACTTGAGTAAACAGGAAGTTTGGGTGGCTTTTTTGAAATAGGTGTGGCTTGGTTGGAGGAAATGTGTCACTAAGGGGTGAGCCTTGAGGTCCCAGTGTGTCTCTATTCTTTCCCTGATGCCTGTGGATCCAGATTTACAACGCCCAGCTACGTCTCCCACACCATGTCTGCCTGAATACCGCCATGCTCTCACCATAACAATAGTGGACTAAACCTCTAAACTGCAAGCCAGCCCCAATTTTCCTTTATATGAGTTGGCGTGGCCCTGAACCTTAACTAAAGCACCAACCATAGCAGTTATATGGGGCTTGTTTGCATGCTCATATTCTTATTGTGTCTTATATTCTACTTTAATTGAAATGCTATTTACTACTGAAACTGTATTCCATACACCAAAACATTCTACAGACTTGGTATAAATCCATTTACAGAGAGCAATAAACGTCCACATCTGCAGAACTTACCCAATTTGGAGATTGTCCTAGTTTGCTGTATATTACTGAGATAGACCAATGATCATGTGGGGAGGACAAGGTTTATTTCATAGTTAGAAGGTCATAATCTGTCATTGCAGAAAGCCAAACATGGAACTCAGGGCAGCAATCTAGTGGCAAGAGCTGGAGCAGGAGCCACGGGAAAATGCTACTTATTGACTTGTTCCGTGGCTTGCTCAACCTGCTTTCTTTTTTTTTTCTTATTTAAACAAGTGCTTTATTTATTTTTTTAAATAATAACACATTTTTATTGAAAAATAAAATAATTCCTATTACATCTCATTTTCTATCCCATCCCATGCTTCCCCCTTTCCTCCCTCCCTCCCACTTTCACCCCATTCCCCTTCCCTATGACTGTGACTGAGGGGGACCTCCTCCCCCTGAATATGGTGCTAGGGTATCAAGTCTTTTCTTGGTAGTCCGCTATCCTTCCTCCGAGTGCCATTGGGCCTCCCCAACAAAGGGACATGGCCAAATATGGGGCACCAGAGATCCTGTGAAAGTCAGTCCCCAGTCTCCACTTAACTGTGGAGAATGTTCTGTCCCTTGGCTAGATCTGGGGAGGGGTTTGATGATGACTGCACGTTTTGTCCATGTCAACCTGCTTTCTTATGTAACGCATGACCCCTGCCCAGGAGTGGCACCACCCACAGTGGCCTGGGCTCCCTCACACCTATGATTTGATCAAGAAAATGCCCCCAAAGTCTTCCCTCCACAAGTCTAACAGAAGCAGCTTCTCCACGGAGGCGCCTTCTTCCCAGGTGACTCTACTTGGTTTCAAGCTGACACAAACTAACCAGGACAAAGGCTAGTTGCTCAGAGCATTACTGTAATGGCTGACAGAGGTTACTTGGCCCTCACAGGTTTAATGCTCACTAAGGACAGGGTTAAGGAGGTGTGACTTTTAAATTTTTCAATTTTGCACGTTTTGGAAATTACTTTTAAATCAATACAATACCTATGAACAGAGTTGATCCTGATATTAACTTAGGAGTTGGGTTTTTTTTTACTTTAATAATGTATTCAGCATAAGTACATCTTCCATCTAAATATAAATGCTGACTTTCTCAGATTTGAAAACCTACAAGACAAACATAAAATGCTGGGAGAATTAGAATCAGCTCACTTCTGATGTTCTTAAATAATGGTAACAGAAAGTTTATAGGCAGCTTCCGCGATCCCTAATCAATGTTCTCTAACACATTAGCAGTTGGCGTCTGGAGACTGACATTTGCTGCGAACGCGTGCCTGACAGTTTTGGTTGTAAGTTTCAGCTGCTTTTGCCTAGCAGTTTGCGCCCTGCTGCCTTGGGGTATGGAACTTTACTTGTCACTGTTGCAGGAGTCTCTCCAGCATTAACACTCCAGCATCAATGAGGCTAGAAGATAGATGGATCCACTCATGGGAGGAAGCCAGTGGAGCTCCTGAAAGACTTCAGGTTCCAGTCAAAACGCATTCCCCTTCTCTACTCTGAAACTACAAGGAGGGGTGAGCAAGCAAGCAGAGGTTTTGAGGGTGCATGGCTTGTGGGCTTTGCTTTTGTTTTCGTTTGTTTGTTTGTTTTTTTAATTGTTGAGAGTTTTATTTTATTTTTTAAATATTTTTTATTTCTTGACATATAACTTTATATTATTACACATATTTACAATAGACTACTTACAGCAGGAAGAACCATGACACAATCAGGAATTATGTAAATGTTACATTCTCAGTGTTTTGGCTGTTTGTATTTGACAGTCTTGAAAAGAAACATCTTTCATTCTTGGTGAGTCTACATTTCTTGATGTAAATCAATATCTATCATATCTAATCATTATCAACTTGAAACATCTATCTAGACCTAAAAACATCTTAACCCCTAAACAATTAAGCTTAATTGTACAACTAAGGAGGAAACCTAAAGGCGGGACTATGAGGAGAAAGGGGAAGGTATAGGTTTAGTTTTCTTAACCAATATATATATATATTTTTAAATATATTTTATTAATTTATTCTTATTACATCTCAATGGTTATCCCATCCCTTGTATCCTCCCATTCCTCCTTCCTTCCCATTTTCCCCTCACTCCCCTCCCCTATGACTGTATATTTTATTACCAACTTATTAACTGAGCGTACGTCCCTTATAACCTGACTAACCAAAACAGTAGGAAAAAAGGATTAAAGAATAACAAAACCGTAAGGATATCAAATCCACTGAATGATTCTCCTGGCATCGTCAGCAGGACTTCTTCTGTTGGAACCTGGAGTATCCAGAATCCGGAACCTCAGCAGGAGCCCGGAGCCCTGAAGCCTTCCATCCAGCTGAGCGGTTCTCTCTAGGACAATCTCAAAGTGGAGCAATGAACAGCCAAAACTATCCCAGCTCTCCAAAAGCCCCGCCTCTAGTTTTGGGCTCATTTATATATCTCCTCCCAGAGTCTGTTCATGGGATCTTTTCAGCTGGCAACAATCAAGCTCCCACATGAGGTGGTTGGCTTCTAGTGGATTAACCTCACCTGCTCTCTCACAAGGCCGTTGTGATCCCACATTTGGGATCATAACAAAAACAGATTTATCTTTCCTTCAGGAAGGGGCTGGGATCAGGCTATAAAAAAATTAAATAAATAAGTAAAAAAAACAAAATCAAAGTTAAATATTTGGAATTGTAGAAAAATATTTTTTGAGTTGATAAACATATTTCCTGTTACAATGCTTTTGTTTTTCAAAGGCACATGTCACAGCTGGCAGGGGTAAGCTTTCGTGGGCCCCATGGTGTTGGGACCTTTAGATTTCTTTGGTCTTATCCGGCTTATTTTGCTTCAGGTAGCAAGGTGACGTCAGGTATGACAATTATCAGTGTAAGCAGTGCTTTCACTAAGTACATCAATAAATCAATATCTAATAATTGGCCATTTCTACCTTATTCTACTTCAAGCTTCCCTTCACAGTCTTAATATCAGTTTTTCAAAACATCCCAGAGCTTCTCCTCAGGATTCGTGAATGACTCTGTGTGTGTGTGTGTGTGTGTGTGTGTGTGTGTGTGTGTGTGTGTGTATGTGTGACTCTGTGTGTGTGTGACTGTGTGTGTGTGTGTGTGTGTGTGTGTGTGTGTGTGTGTGTGTATGATTTGTGTGGATGACTGTGTGTGTGTGTGTGTGTGTGTGTGTGATATGTGTGGATGACTCTGTGTGTGTGTGTGTGTGTGTGTGTGTATGATATGTGTGGATGACTCTGTGTGTGTGTGTGTGTGTGTGTGTGTGTGTGTGTGTGTGATATGTGTGGATGACTCTGTGTGTGTGTGGATATGTGGATGACTCTGTGATTCTGTGATTGTGTGGATGATTTGTATGGATGACTTGTTCCTCTTCTCTGATTTTAGGACACTTCTCAGATGTACTCATAAGTGTTCAAAATCATATAGGGAACCTCCTCTTTTCCTTAGGACCCGATGAAGACTGCTAAGGCATGAGCTGCCTGTCCTTTATGGAATAGTGACATATAGTTAGTGGTATCTATAAGCAAAACCTAACATATATTCAGCTACCTATACCGCACATGGAAGACAGCATTACTTTCTACAGTTCCAGAGGGTTAGTGAAAACCTGGGGAATTGCTGCTTTAAATTTAGGCTCCTTGTGTCTCCCATCACGTCTAAGCTCTTCTGGGTCCTCAGCTTCTGTGCCCCCTGATGTTTGATATACCTGTCTTGTCAGAGTACCTGGCCAGTGAAACCTGAAGTGAAAATTTCCCTCACTGTAGAGAAAAAAACAGTAATTATTTATTGAAGCTGAGTCCACTGGCTGTATTTCTACATAACTACTGCATTCTTACTGTGACCGTATATAAACTACACACACTGATACTATATACTTCAGCCCTACTGCTCAGACCAGAAATTTAAGGAAACACTCCTGATCTTACAAAACAGCCAGAAAGTGAGGAGAGGATATGGCTAGAGACAGCAAGCATATGGCCGTGGAAAAGGTCACTCCCGATTCTATGAAAGCATCATCACCTCTTGGGTCTCAGTTCACTTGCTGCCTCTTTTACGTGTTGATAGGATGGGAAATTGTGCTTTTGTAGTTACAGAAAAACAGAAGGCAGCACCTTTATTTCATTACCAGATACCTGGCCAAATTTAGGTGTTAAATATATTTAATTCTCAATAGTTCCTTGCCTTTTCCTTTCAAATAATCGGTGAAAAAAGGAACTAAAGCTACTTATACAAATTACAATGTCAAAAATCATTAGCAAATTTATTAGATAAAAGAAGCCATTTTTTTGATCCAGATGTGGTAGTAAACTTCTGTAGTTCCAGCCCTTGGGAGGCTGAGACAGGATGATCTCTCCTTGTGGGCAGCCAGGGCTACATAGCAAGTTCAAGACCAATGAAGGCTACATGGAAAACAAAAGGGTAGGAGAATCCATAGAGAAACAAAAAATTCAATGTATCAAAGTAGTCAATGAAAGGCAAAACTTTTGATAGCTAGGAATAAACCTTTATTTCTAATACAGGGACATAGAACATATTAGGGTTGGAAGAAACAAACTTGCCTAGAAAGGGAGGGGACAGGAGGGAGAGGGAGGGAGAGGGAGGGAGAGGGAGGGAGAGGGAGGGAGAGGGAGGGAGAGGGAGGACAAAAAAGAACAAATATTGGCAGAGAGAATTAAACTACTTGTTCCGTGTTTCCCTTTTTTTTTCTGTGTTTTGCTTTTTTTTATTTTTCACTTTTAGGAGTGATTGCATAGAACCATTTAAAACTGATTAAGTTGCATAAACAGGAACAGTTTTAACACAAACCAACTGGCAAAGGTCGTGTGATAAGAAGGGTTTCCTTAGGTAGATTCCCCTGCGATGCTGTGCTGCACCATGTTTATTTTCTAGCACTTGTGTTTACACTGACTTAGAATTTGACCAAGACAAATTCTAGTATTTAAACAGTTCAACTGTAGAACCGTAAGTTAGATATATACTCAGCATGGTCTTACATTTCTATTTTCCTATAAGGGAGATAGAGGCAGGAGGACTGCAAGGTCATAGGCAGCTACATAGGCCAACTCAGGCTACATGAAACCCTATGTCATACTAATTAAATAAATAATTAAAATAAAATTTAACATCTTGATAGCAATTTGCTATGTTAAGGCAGTAACAGGAAATCTGTTCATCATTTTTTCTCAAATTCCCAACATTTAACTTTGATTTTGTTATTTATTTATTTAAATTTGGGGGGGGGACTGATCCCAGCCCCTTTCCTTTTCTTCTCCTGGTCCCACCCTCAGGTTTCCTCTTCCTATTCCCCTGTGTCCTTCTTCTCAGAGAAGGGGGAGCCCCCAAAAGGTACCAACCCACCCTGGCACCTCAACTCTCAGCAGAACTAAACACATACTCTCCAAGTGGAGCCTGGCAATTCAGCTCAGACAGGGGAAAGGGAACCAGAGGCAGGCAGCAGAGTCAGAGGCAGGTCCTAACTCATTGTCAGGAGACTCACATATGGGCCATGCTGCACATCTGCTACATATGTGTAGGGGGTCTAGGTCCAACACATGTGGATCCTTCTATCCTTCCTCCCACTTTTACATAGAACTCCCCGAGCTCAACCTATTGTTTGGTTGTGGGTCTCTGCATCTCTTTCCATCAGCTCCTGTATGGAGCCTCTCAAGGCAGTTATGCTAGTCTCCTTTCTGCAATCATAGGAAAGTATCATTAGTAGTGTCAGGAGTTGGCTCTCTCCCATGGGGTAGGTCTCAAGCTGGGCCATCCATTGGTTTGTCATTCCCTCAATCTCTGCTCCATTTTTATCCCTACACCTCTTGCAGGCAAGACTGATTTTGTTTTTATTAGAAAGTATCTCCACACACACCCCAGTTGGCAGTACTTAATAAATGAGAAGAGATTGAATTCTTTCTCCTAAGATGAGAAAAATGTCAAGGACAGGTTTCACCAATCTGTGTTGATCTTTCTTTTCAAGGATGTACCAAGGACACAAGGGAATTTGGAGGACTGACATGGTGGTGATGATGGCTTTGTTACAGATATACTTACATATCAAATTTTAACTAATTATATGCTTTGAAATAGTGGCTTATAGCATCTATAACATATGTGAAACAAAGCACAATTGTTCTACATGCCGACTGTTTGATGTGCAGCCTTATAATTCTGTATGCTGGATGTAACCTGTAAGTTGCTGGGTAGAGACAGTCCTGGAGTTTCAAAGGAGTTTGAACATCCTTAATCAGTAAACAGCAAGCAGCAAAATGAACGGCTTCCAGAAAGCACTGCACGAGAAGCAGACAAATTACAGGTTCTGATCTCACCCGGGAGGAAAGGAGAACAGAGAAAAAGGTAAAGCACTGAGAATACATGTGCTTAAAAGTGATTTCTGGATTAACTGGGATTTCTGCTCCTTGTATGCATTTACTACACTTGCTAACTTTCCCTCCTTGCTCTGTCAAATGAAAATGATACACTCTACAAAGTGCTATGAGGAATCATGAAAGTATTCTAATTTAGGAATATATACATTCAATAAATAGTGGGTAAATTATTCCTCCCTTTTCTTAAGTCTTCTAAGTCTCTGATTTTATATTTTCTTATAAAAAGCTTTGAAAGGAATTATTTTTAATTACTCACCAAGTATAAGCCCAGTATCATGTAGTGAATATCACAGCAGGGTTCAGCACAGCTTCTATTCCAGAAAGGACTATCAATAAACAAGTACTGCATAGCCATCCCAATGCCCATGTTGGCTCTAGAAAGAAAAGAACATTGTGTAGCCTGCTTAATCAAAGCTTTTTAGTAACAAATCAAACATCAGGTCTTGAAAGATGGGTGAAAGTGAACCAAGGTTGGGTAGATTTCATTGCTCAGGGTGGCATTCGCAATGGCAAAACCCAAAAGCTGTCATTACATTCACAGCTGAATTAACCTGCTTTCATGGCTATAATCAAACATCTGAGTCAAGCTAACTTTGTAAAGGGCTTTATTCAGACTACAGTTCTGGAGGCTGAGACCCTCAGAGCAAACAACAGAAGCACATGTGGGAACAAGTGATCTAATCTTGTAAGGGGAAGCCAGGTAGAGGCTGCAGAGGGCATTCTGAAGCCTTTATCTGCAAGCTCAAATGCTCAAGCAGCAAACCTGAAACCTTTGCAGTAAGTTATTTTTGAAATGAGCACAAAAAGCCATCTATTGAATAGATCAAAGAGCATCCTTCCTCTGAGCTATGTAAGTTAATTTGACTTAGGTCCATGGGCCTCCACCTCCATTTTCATTGCTTTCCCCTGCATCCTTTCTTGAAGACTTAAGTACTTTGCTGGCTTGATTTCATCTGCTTCCTGGATGGAGATCCAGCCATGACAACTGGATGAACTGCACTCTGAATTTAAGACACTTCACTTCAGCCTGCTGATCCTCAGAGAAGGAGGGTTCCGGTTTCACCAGCCCAGAGATTAACTGGTAAGCAGGGTGCTAGATTCACAGAGCCACTATACTTAATTTATGGTGGGGAAAAAAGGAAATGCTGGTGATTAGAGAGGAGAGTCCGGGATCTGCAGTGGCATGACTTCCTTCAAAAATTTAGTAACCAGGCCAAATCAGCAATCATTGTTAATGTCTCCATTACAGAGATAAGGACACTGCGAACTGGGACAGTGGTTCGTGCACGGTCATGACCAATCAAGATGCCTAGAACCAATGACGGCTGAGTGTTCATCATTAAAGAGGAAACCCATAGCATCCCACTAAACCTCAGAGGACGTTGAAGAAGATGGGAATAAGACAATAAAATCCTCAGTGACAGGGAGAGCGCTTCAAAACAAAGTCTTCCTTCCTTTCTTTCTTTCTTTCTTTCTTTCTTTCTTTCTTTCTTTCTTTCTTTCTTTCCATGAGGTGGCCTAGACAACCGTGAACTAACTACATAGTGCCTACACCAACTGAGCCGGGAAATGGTCACTCACAGATTTTGCCAGGGATTGTGCGGCCCTGTCCAACCCTCTGGAGCGAATGGCAGTCAGGAGCTACTAGAGGCAGGAGACTCATTGTCTTTCTTGATGCCACCACTGAGGAACCATGCTCTGGCACATAGCTTTTCATGCGTGCCCATGAAAGTGGACGTGCTCATACTCAGTAATTCTGAAGGCAAAATAAGAGCAAATCTACATGAAAGTGGGACAGGGGCTTGCTGGGATGAAGACAGGTAGACATCAGGGGAGGCAAGGATAAGAGAGAATAAAGGAAAGAGAGTGGACAGAATGAATTATATACATGTAAAAAGCTGTCAAAGAACAAATTTAAAGAGTGAAAGATCACCACAAAGCCATAAGTCTTCTATAATTCATAATAATCTTACCTAAATACTACATGATACTGTATCATATAGTTCAGTTAATTCCTTCCTTTGCTCCCCACCCCCACACACACTTTTATCAGTATGAAGAGATCAGAGTGCATATTTGTCTTAATTCTATTTTAAAAACAATCACACTGGGCACAGAGCCTTAAGTCCTCTGTCCAATTTCTTGCTGAAACAAGCTTAGCTTGACGTAAAAAGAAAACAGTGAATACTATCCCATGATATAGCAATAACATTTGAGCAGGACTCCACTGAGCTGCGTTGGGCTCTAAGAACCACCAGGATATCTGTGGATTCGTATGGAGTGTGGCTCCTTCACAGTACTGACGTCAGCTTTACTATGTCTGCACCCTGGATAGGAGAGCTGGAAAGCTAGACTCAGTTGAGATTTTTTTTTACTAGACCCAACTCCACAAACTGAATGACATTTACAACCTAGAAAACCATGTATTCTGTTGGTCAAACCCATTCCAAACTCACGCAAGAGAAAGCATAGGCTTCACCATGAAGCCCTCTAGAGGCTCACAGGAAAAGTTCCAATTGTGATTTCTACCCAGGGCTTTGACCCAAATCCCATCCCTCTAATAGGTCCTCTGGGGAGCTACAAACATTTGTAGGTCTGCAGAGAATTAGGGGCCACAAAGAAAAAGGCTGATGGGAAAGAGTTGCAAACCTGAAACCACAGGCTTTCCCACCTATTGGTAGCCAGTGCTGTTGAGCTTTTATGGAAAGCTGGTCCTCCATATTTGTATGTGAGCTCTGATAGTTTTTAGTTATTGGTAAATGTTTCAAAATTTATTTTTGTTTTTAATTTATCCTCTTATATATTATATCCTGACCACAGTTCCCCTCCCTCTTCTCCTCTCACTATCTCATGCCCCCAACACACTCCCCCTCCCTCCCTTCCCCCCCACCTGACCCATCCACTCCTCTTCCATTTTCATTCAGAAAAGGGCAGGCCTCCCAGGGATATGCAACTGCTATATCCAGTTGCAATAAGACTAGGCAGTCACCCTCCCTCACATCAAGGCTGAACAAGGCAACCAAGTAGGAGGACAGGGGTCCCCAAAGCAAGCAAAAGCATCAGAAACAGCCCCCACTCCCTCTGCCACACAGCTGTAACACATATGCAGAATGCTTAGGTTAGATTCATGAAGGTTCGCTGGTCATCAGTTCACTCCCAGTGAGTCCCTCTGAGCCCAGGTTTGTTGATTCTGTGGGTTTCCTTGTAGTGTCCTTGACCCTTCTGGCTCCTACAGTTCTTCCTCTCCTTCTTCCACGGGATTCACAGAGTTCTACATAATATTTGGCTGTGGGTTCTCTGCATCTGCTTCCGTCAGGGGCTGGATGCAGCCTCTCTGATGGTTATCGCAACGGACTCCTGTCTACTACTACTGCAGAAATTGGGAATAATTTCATTTACTTTGCTTTTGCCAGGCGTGTTTGGTTCTATCCTAGGTCTCTGGGCTATGCAGTCTCTGATTTCTGGTCCCCAGGCAGGGTAAAGGGTGAGATACCTCTTGTGGAATAGATCTCAAGTTCAACCAGTCATGGGTTGGCCACTCCCACAATTTCTGTGCCCACCTTTAGCCCAGCACACATCGCTGGCAGGACGAATTGTAGGTTGAAGGATTTGTGGCTGGTGGGTGTCCCAGTGCACCCACTTGGTTTCTTGCCTGCTTACAGAAGATGGCCAGTACAGGCTTCGTGTCCCCTATTACTAGATGTCTTTGCAAGGGTTACTCCAGTAGATTCCATTGCACTAGGTTTCCATTTTGCCCCCTGAAGTGCCACCCAATTTCATCTGTTTCTCACAGAATTTTACCCCTACCCCTGCCACCTGATCCCTCCTATTCCCAGCCTCACTCATCCACGGGCTACCTGCAAATTTTATTTTATTTCACTTTCCCAGGGAGATCATTGTCTCCCCACCACCACCATCACCACGACTTAAGTTCACGTTGTTCCTTAGCCTGTCTGGACATGTGGACTGTAGTGGGATTGTCTTTTATTTCACAGCTAATATCCACTTACAAGTGGGTGCATACCATGTTTATCTTTCTGGGGCTGGGTTACATCATTTAGGACGTTTGTTTGTTTGTTTGTTTTGTTTTTTATTTTTTTTTTTAGTTCCATCTGTTTGTCTGCAAATTTCACAATGAAATTGTTTTTAAAACCTCAGTAATATTCCACTGTCTAAATAAACCATGATTTCTTTATCCATTCTTAGGTTGAGGGACATCTAGGCTGTTTCCAGTTTCTGGCTATTATGAATAAGGCTGCTATGAGCACGGCGGAGCGAGTGTCTTTGCCGTAGAATGGAGCATATGCCCAGGAGTGGAATAGCTATGCTTTGAGGTAGATCCGTCCCCAATTTCCTGAGAAACTATCATAATGATTTCCAAAGTGGCTGTACAACCAGCAGTGGAGGAGTGTTCCCCTTTCTCCAGATCCCTGCCAGTAAGAGCTGTCTCTAGTGTTTCTTATCCTAATGGCTAAGGAAGTTGAACATTTCTTTAAATTTTTCTCAGCCATCTGAGCTTCCTCTGGTAAAAATTTCTTTGTTTATCTTTGCATCCCTTTTGTAATTAGGTCACGTGGCTTCTTGAGTCCTTTATATATTTTGGAAATTACCCTCCATCTGATATATAGAGTTGGTGAAGATAGTTTTTCATCCTGTAGGTTGTCAGTTTGTCATATTGACAGTGTCTTTAGAGAAGCTTTTCAGTTTCACAAGGTCCCACTTATTAATTGTTGATTTTAATGGCCACCCTATTGGTGTTCTGCTCAGGACCTGGTCTCCTATGCCAATGTGTTCAAAGATATTCCCCACTCTCTCTTCTATCAGGCTTAGTGTCTCTGGTTTTATTTTGAGGTCTCTGATCTACGTGGACTTGAGTTTTGTGCAGGGTGATAGATATGGATCTACCCAGTCAGACCAGTGCCATTTGTTGAAGATGCTTTATTTTCTCCATTGTATAATTCTGGCTTCTTTATAAAAAAAGATGTGTCTGTAAGTGTGTGGATTTATGTCTGGGTCTTCAATTCAGTTCTATTGTTCAACATGTCCATTTTTTTCTTACCAATATCATGCCATTTTATTACTAGAGCTCTGTATTAGAACTTGAAGTCAAATAAAGAGTTGTGATTCCCCCCAGAAGTTCTTTTATTATACAGGTTTTTTAAGCTATCCTGGGTTTATTGTTTTTCTATATAATGTTGATTATTGTTCTTTCAAGTTTTGAAAGAACTGTGTTGCAATTTTTAGGGCTATTACGTTGAATCTGTCCATTGCTTTTGGTAAGATGGTCATTTTTACTATGTAATTCTACCAATCCATGAGCATGGGAGATCTTTCCATCTTCTGATATCTTCTTCCCTCTAGTATTTATAACTTTATTTTTATCTTTACATTTTGTTTTTATATCTAAGGGCAACATGAGGTAACTATTTGCCACTGTTAAAACAGTCAATGACTGGTCCAACTTAACTCCACACCATGAGAGACCACGCCTGACCCTGCGTGGATAGTAAGGAAGCAGAGGCCAAATAGCCCAGAGACCTATGACAGAGCCAAATATAACTGAGAAAAATAAAATGTCAACAAAATGGTTCTTAATGATATTCTGCTATACTCCTAGCACAATCATCAGAGAGGCTGCATCCAGCAATGAAAGGGAGCAGATGAAGTGACTCACAGCCAAACATTAGGCAAATGTTGGGGTACCCCATGAAAGAGGAGGGCGAGGATTGTAAAAGCCAGAAGGGTTGAAATCAGCACAAGAACACATCCCACAGAATTAATTAAGCAGGGCTCTTAGGGGCTCACAGAGACTAAAGCGATAATCATGGTGCTGTGTAGGACTGAGCTCAGTCCTCTGCACATATGTCACAGCTGTGTAGCTTGGTGTTCTTGTGGAACACCTAGCAGTGGGAGTGGGGGGTGTCTCTGAATCTTTTGTCCATTCTTGGGGTCCTTTTCCTCGTACTGAGTTGCCTCATCCAACCTTGACATGAGGGCTTGTGCTTAGTCATACTGTAATTTGTTTTGCTGTGTTCAGTTCACATCCCTGGGAGGACCACTCTTTTCTGAAGGGAAATGAAGGAGGAGTGAATCTGGGGGAGAGAAATTGGGTCAGGGGAGAACTGGGAAGAGTGAAGGGGAGAAAAACTGTGGTCAAGATGTAATGTGTAAGAGAAGAATACAAATAAAAAGCTAAACATATAGTCAGTATAGTCTGTAATTTCAAGTTGAGAGCCAGGGTCAGATTTTAATACTAATTTTGTCACTGTTCCTGATCTAAGTCTGTGTTGTCATCCGTAGACTAGGGATCACAGTAACACGCAACCCGATAAGACAGCCAGTTAGGTCAAAAGTGTTGAAGGGATGTAAAGAGCCTTGAAAACTCTATGGAACAAGAGCGGTGTCCAATCATCTGTACATGTCACTGTGGATCAGCCAAGCCCATCTAAGCAGAACTTGTAACAGCAGCACAGCTTGCACCAGAAAAGGCCCGTGTCCTGTTCTGACTCTGCCTTCAGCTGACTTTCTCATTCCATCTTGTCAGAGTTTTGATTACCTCATCTACAAAATGGGAATTAAAGTTCCGGCCCCACCTTCAATGCTGGGAATATCAACCAACTTCATGCATAGAAGAACTTCAGAACTTCTGCCAATATTTAAGGCAAATGCCGTAATGGGCTACTGGGCACCGGTTCCCCATCAGACGTCAGAACCGGAAAGGCAAAGGGAGCATCCACACAGATGTTACGCTGTCAGTTAGGAAGCAGAGTGGCTGCAAGGCAGGGTCCCCCACAAAGCTCTCTGCTTCAAACTGGGAAATGCACAGCTCAGCTTGTGTAAACAGAGTCACGACCTGTGTCAGGCTGAAGGACCAGGAAGGTGACTACTGAGTGGAGCAGGCCATTGCTTAGATGACCTCGGGACTCCTATATAATGTCTTTGAAGTTTTCTTGAATCCCTCTAGAATAAAAAACAATTCAATCTCCTCTTTCAAAGACTGTTGGGAAAGAACAACCGCCCAACTTTGTGTGACTCACCGCACAACACTGGCACACATTGTTAACAACAACTTGTGGAATATGGTGCTGTGCCGTGCAAAAGCTGAGCAAATCACTCAAGATTCTCCTTCAAAAGCAGGGACAGGGCACAAATGCAGTGCAATGCTTGCCTACCACTCACAAAGCCCTGCTTTTGTTCCCCAGCACCATAAAAACAATCAGAAATGACGACATCTAGGAGGAAGATGAGTTCAAGACCCCAGATACACAGAAGGCTTAAAATCAGCATGGCATGCATGAGACCCTGTCTCAAAGACAAGGGCACACACACACACACACACACACACACACACACACACACAAAAAAACCATATACACACATACACATACACACACATACACATACACACACACAAAACATACACACACACACACACATACACAAACATACACACACATACACATACACACACACACCACACATACATACACATACACACACACATACACACACCACACACACACACACACACACACTACACACACACTACACATACATACACATACACACACACTTACACACACCACACGTACACACAAACACACAAACATTGATAAAAACATGGTCTAACTCCACAGATCCACAGATTGTAACAGTGCTGCTTTACTACGGGCATGCTTTAGTATTGGAATGCAAGACCTAGAAATCACAAAGACACATCAGAGTCCCTACCTATATCTGTCTGTGTGCAGGCAGGAAGAGGATATCATGTGACTCTACAAGGCTACACTTCCTCCAAAACAGGAAAAAAAATTTAAAGAAAATAATGAGAAACACTTAACATTAGCCAAACAGATAAAGATACAAAGTTCATCAAGCCACTAGATCAGAAACCAAGGCAAAGAGACAAGAAGACCAAGTCGCAAGCAGGACCCCGTGGGCATCCAAAGACAGCGAAACGCAGGCCATCACCCTGACAGCCTAAAAATGTCTTCCCTGGCTCCTATTCTATTGAGAACAAATATCACAGAGGCAAGCCAGGCCAATGCCGACAGAGAGAAGCAGACATATAGGAGCATGTAACAAGAAAGAGATGGGGAGGCGGGGCAGGCCAGGATGAATGGGGGAGGGGGATGGCGGGGGGAGAAGACAGAATAGCGTCCAGAGAAACCATACCAAATGTGGATCCTTCACTGCAATGTGTGTGGTTTCCCGTTCTTCCTGGGGCTTGCCCTGAGGCAGGCTTGAATAGCATATTTAACTTTCTGGCGGACTAGTTATCATACTCTTATTTATTCAATCTACAGAAAGGTTAATTATGCTTATGACTGTGGTTGGAAAACAATTCTTAGAAAATGCTTTGGTAACAACAGGTTGGCAGTCTATGGAAACCATCTGTTTCCCGCAAATGTTAAGGTAAACTTTCAAACTTGTGGGGTTAGCAGTTACAGGCTGTAGAGTAGTTTAGTGGAGTGAAAATACATGCTGTGTTGATGTCGACTTTCTGAATTTTCTTGACATCCAGCCTAAGAGATGCACCATGTTATAAGAAGAGTGGTCTCCGGGCATATCAAAACCTTAAGTCGTCTTTGCTTGCACATATTAAGGCTAACAGCACAAGGGAATACAGTATTTATACTGAATGTCTTCTAAGTAAATTAAGTTGCTCTGGTTTGCTCTTGCTCTGACCTGCTAATGGGAACAGGATCGTAGAGGGAGGATTTGTTTCTTATAAAAATATTCAGTTTATTCTACAAAGGAACATAAAATGCTGCTCCCCTGACCCCATGGCCTGAGCTGCTCTCAAGGGCTAAGACGCCTTGGTACCAGCTGCATCACCATAGATCTGATCTGTCCTGGACTGCAGGCATCCTTATCTCCCCACCTCCACTCTGAGAGAGAAATGCAAATGGCCAGTGCTCTTCAGGCTTAGCCAAGGCTGCAAGGGAAGTTAATCAGTCACTTAAGGGTGCTTCTCAGAGAGACAAATTTCTGTGAAAATCACCCGGCTGAAACTGAGAGGGAGCATTTGAAGTAGAGAGAAATTCAGAATTATGAATGGCAGTGAGGAATGGACACAAATCATATTTGCTAATGGAAGTGAAAAAAATCTAATTAGTCCCTTGTGTTTCCAGCTTGCATAGCAACTCCTTCTTATGCTTAGACACCCAGGGAGAGGGGAGGGGGCAGGGAGAAGTAGCACGTGGCCATTACATATTGAGGAATGGCCACTAAGATATTTGTGCCATGTCCAGCACAAATACAGGGGCAGACCTAATTGGGCCAGTGAAGAATGAAGAAAAGAAAGACAGATGGGCGCACAGACAAGTTAGATGGACTTGACCCTCTGGTGGAGAGACCACCGCACCTCTGAAGCTCAGCTTGTTTATTATTTAGAGGCTACTGCATACAGCTGTATGAGTTGGGAGCATTTTGGGGGATACAGACAAAAAAGGAAGCAGATTTATGGCATACAGCTAGATCAAGGAGGAAAAAGTAGCTAATCTTGGTAGGGACTGGTTTCTGTAGGAGAGATTTCAGGTTGTAAATATTCAGGGGAAGGAAGCTATGGTGTACATTTTCTGCACACACTATCAACATCTATACATGGACCAGAAAGGACGGCTTTGTTATTTATTTTATTGTTTTTGCCATTTCTGTCTCGTCCTGAGGCCAGGGTTTTGATATGGCCAGGACAATGTCAGCAGCACACATCCATTCCCTCTGAGCTTCCTAAACATACACACACTCACACACACAGACATACACACTCACACACACAGACACACACACAGAGACATACAGACACACACACATACACTCACACACAGAGAGACACACAACATATACAGAAACACACACAGACACAGACACACACTCACACACCGACACACACAGAGACACACAGAGACACACAGACAACATATACAGAAACATACACACACATACACACACTCACACACACAGAGACACAGACACACACATACACACATTAGGTAATGTTTTAGGTCATACTAGACCTATATGTGATTAACTTTTTTTAAACACAGCATCTTCATTTTACCTGATTATTTCTGATGCTTATAGTAAAACCTGGACAGGTAGGAAAACAATAATCATGCGGATGAAGATGAAATAATGTAGGGATGGTTATAAAATAAGGACTCAAAGAAAAACATCTATTCGTCATAACATGATAGTGTAAGAGGTCAAGACACAGAATTGGAGATTTCCTTAAATAGAGACAACAGACGTGATTCTATATACTTAAACTTGTGCTGGGCATTTAAACCCTTCAAATATTAGAGTTCCTATCATTGAAAACTCAGCAGATGATTGGACTATGCTTCTCAGAGGCTTTCTGGAAAGAAGAGAGCTGTCAGCCTACATGGCATTTGTGTATCATTCCCTTTTTGTTCATAAAGTCAAATTTTGGTTACTCATTCTCACCATGACTACATGATCAAATAGAAGATCTCCTTCCGTGTCTAAGAGGTTATTTCTGACCAGTACATAAGCCAAATATTTCCTCTGGCAGAATCAAGTTTGGACATTGGTATGTGACTAATTTCTGGGCAAATGCTGGTGTATGGTGAGACCTTTGGAGAAAATAGGCCTTTACAAAAGTGGATTGTTCACACTTACATAGAGCTTTGTAAAGGTGAGTCTTCTTTCTATTCCTCAGGACTGTGTCAGCAAAGTGCAATGCCTAGCCCTGCTCCCAGCATGCAAGCATCATAAGAGCAAAGCTCAGAACACTTCAGAGAAGGGAAGCTAACTTGGTGATCCAATAATAGCATGAGTCCATGAATTATGCCAAGAACTAGCTTCTCTTTGATGACAGAATTATGATGTTTAAGACAATGACTTGTCCTTACAGTATAGTAAACGAAATCTATATGCTATAACACAAGAATAAAATAATAATAGTCCTAGGGGCGACACTCTGGAGAATGAAGTTCAGGCAAAGAGGACTGTATCAAAAAGGAACCCTGCTTCAAATTATGTTAGTTCTAGACTATGCCAAAGTAACCCGTCCTTTCCTTGGCAATGTGAAGATATGATGAACCTCTCTAGGGAAGAATGACATCACTCAGAAAGACCATAAGCTATCATACAAGCTATGTGACAAATGATGGCCCACACCAGGAGCATCAAGACTGAGTGAGATGATTGATTTACAGTCATCAGACATGAGCTCTAAAGAACTGTGGTTACAATGCTTTAAACAAACCTAAGACAAAAAATGTAATCAGAGTGCTAGAACATATGAAAATTAAATGACGTCTTTACAACTCAATATGCAGTGAGCCATTGTTCGCATGATCGAATCCAAGCACAAGAGGAAAAAGAAGGCTTGTTGCCCCAAAATTGGCTGTAGTCACACAGGCATGAGAATTTCGGATCTCATTCCAGATGAATCCCTGAGAAGGGCAATTGAGAGCCACAAGAAGAAGAAAAGACACCACACTGAGTAGAAACAAGCCACCTGCCCACAGGGATGTCAGCAGCCTACCTCCACCCCAGCCACCTGGGAGTGAGGTTAGGAAGTAATTCAGGGCTGACTGAAGAGCACGTTGTGTGTGGGGTTACCCTTGATGGCAAATTGTAATTAAGAGAATTTTTTAAGTTACACAATAAAAACAAAAGTACAGTATATTCTTTATTTTCAAGTGCTCAGAAAATTTAAATAAAACTTTGATAATCTTAAAAAACATTGAACTCCAGCATGATGCAACACTTGGGAAATTGAGGCAGGAGTCTTCCTCTCAGTTCAAGGTAAACCTTGGCTAACAGTGATCTCTAGGAAAGACACAGAAACTAAATAATGGTAATTTGATATGAAACAAAAATTTGATATAAACTAGGAAATAGGTAAATAGAAAATATTCAAACCAAAAAACAAGCAAACAAAAAAACAAAAGGCGGTATGTGCTGCTGGTTCTGACCCACTGGATTCTTCTAACACTGTCAAATGGCTTACATTAAGAAATGCAAAACTAAACTTCTTTTACAATACCAAATATACTCTTTAAAATTATTTTGTGTTTGTATCATGTTGCCATCTCTCCAATATTTTACTGTTTATGCCAAACAATATAAACACCCACACTACATTGCACCAAACATCAATGTTTTTATTTTACAAGACAATTTCATTTGTTTATCTACTTATGGACCTTCTTCTGCTGCCTTTATTTTTTTTCCTAATGGAGGAATGATTCATTTGTCCCAGTTAAAAGTAGCAGAGGAGCTCCATGCCCGTTGTCCTCTGCATTTGACTTGTTCTAGATTTACCCACCTATCTTTCGGTATATGAATACACTTTTAGAATGGCGTCAGAGACCATGCTGTTTTAGCAAAGTGGCAGGTATAGGTGCTCCTCTAGGGAGGGTGAACTTACCAGAGAAGGATAAAATGGCTAAATTTACTATACCAGGCACGATTAACTTCCCACTGAGTAGCCTGTCCGAGAGGGAGGAGGATCTGTAAGAGCCAGGGGACCTGGCATCAGTTTTAAAGCAGTGTGTTTTATATATGACGTAGAAGCTGTGCCTATGAATTCTTTAAAATAGGATTGTTTTTTTAAAAAAAACAAAAAAGCCTGAATACTGACTCTACTTTGAAAGTCTAGTCTAATGAGTTAGTTGTTAAGCATGAAGAACGCGTCATGATGGTTCTCATCTCTTGCTTGGTCTTGTGCTGACCCTGCTCTTCTCTTCTATAAGCATTTTTGACAACAACCGTCCAGACCCTAGTCCCTTCCTTTTTATTCATCTGTATCCCACTGAATCTAATGGTGACTCTTTCACCCTGGAGTCACTTATTAAGACTAGAATGAATGGCCAGTTGTGCTTGGCCGAGCCTGGTCACACTTCTGCCCACGGACACGTGAGGGCACTTGATCTATGTTTGAAGCCCCATCACAGACTGTGACATGTGTTGTAGAAAGAAGCATTTCTCAAGAACAGAAAGTTTAGATAAAAATCATGCTGGAAAGCCGAAATTTGATCATGGAAGTCAGTACACGTTGCGTCTCTAAGGTTAAGATCCGTGGATTGACGCAGACAATTCACAGAATCCAGCTGTGTCACTTGGTCTAAATATTCCAGTAGTCTGTGATTCATTTACTTCACATATTAAATGCAGCACATATTAAATACAACTTGACTGTTGTAATCAAATCGGTGAGAACTGCCATGATGCTTAGAAATGCTCTGTACGTAGTAGCAATTATTAATGATACTAATCCACATCTGTAAGCATTGAGAACATAAGGCACAGAGAGATTGCGCCCTGCCTTTGGCCACATATCTGAACTCATCAGTGCAGAGATTGTAACAAGTACGAGAGCCTGGAGCCCCACCAACATCCTTTAAACTCTGGGAGTTATGTACATGACTTATCAAGGATGACACTGTGTCCTCAGAGAGACAAAGGCTCACTTTAGCTGTGCTAAGGGACAATCGTATGGTAATCACGTCTTGCGCTGTGTGGTGCTTTTATTTTTCAAAGTGTTTCCCATCAATTACATCATTTTACTTTTAAATATCCCTGTGAGTCAGGGAAGACATTATCGCCATTAGCTGTTGTTCTTATTATTGATTTTTTTTTAAAAATTGTTCTGCTTGTTATGAGAAAATATAGTCATCCCCATTTTTAAACTGCTTTAAATACATTTTTCAGTGAATTCTGGTGCTTAGCTTTCTCTGACAACAGTGACTTTATCCAAATTGGAAATGATAAATTTCCTCAACAAATGCACAGCAAGATGGCTTAGGCAGAAAGCCACTCACAATCAAGAGAGCTGAAAAGTACTTTTTTTTTTTTTTTTGCATGCAAACAAATGAATTACAAAATCCTCATTTCCTAGTTCTAAACTTTTGCAGTAGTTAGAGTCATGAGGGTGAAGGGCTCTGTGAGCAAGCTAACTCCACAAGCCAGCATCTGTTCACACGGGTCCCAGGCAGCTTGTCAGAGTCAACAGGACCAATAGAAAGCCTGGGCCTGATGGAACCTTGAAATCTGAGGCACAACTCTGATACATTGAAACAAATTCTCATCTCCTCTTCCCTTTATACAAAATAGACTCTGATGCTGAAAGAAGAGAATTGGGGGAAAGTTTGAAGTCCCAGAGTGAACCACTCAGCTCTGCCAATGTCTCAATTTAGGAAGTCACATTCCCTCTCGGGGCCCCGTTGGCTCTGCAGGATAGAAGAGGAGAGCAGATATGGGTGTGAACAGTATCAAGGTGCACAGTTACTTTGTCTGCTTAGTTCATAAGTGGAACAGTTTATATTCAGAGATTTTTAATAATGCCAATATATGAAAGGACCTTTTATAACAGCCAGTGAATACCAGGATGTCAGTAATTATTATTAAAGCAAAATAAACAATAATATGTGTATATATACCTTACAGATGAAAATGCATAGATAACATACATAATTATAATATATGCATGCACATAATTAAGAGAATAGTTCTTAAAAATAAATATAGGTGTAATATATAACATGCCTCAAACTTTATATACTGCATGTTACTTAGGTTTCTTGGATAAATTTCACCCCTTTAAAATGAGAGCCACTTCACCATCCAAGGACAATACAGGTGGTAAACTTTAAACCCCTACCCAGATCTAGCCAATGGTCAGAATAGTCTCCACAATTGAGTGGAGAGTGAGATATGACTTTCTCACGTACTCTGGTGCCTCACATTTGACCATGTCCCCTGGATGGGGAGATCTGGTGGCACTCAAAGGAAGGACAGCAGGTTACCAAGAAGAGACTTGATACCCTATGAGCATATACAGGGGGAGGTAATCCCCCTCAGTCACAGTCATAGGGGAGGGGAATAAGGGGAAAATGGGAGGGAGGGAAGAATGGGAGGATACAAGGGATCGGATAACCATTGAGATGTAACAAGAATAAAAAAAAAACAGATTAAAAAATTATCTAAAATATTTAGACTTTTGTACACTTAACATTTCTATCCAATAAATTATACAAGAAATAAAAAAAAATGAGAGGCAATCTGTAAAGGGAAGAGATAGGACCATTCTCTCATGCCACAGAGGTTAATTAAGAGTGGTTTGTGTAACTCTCAGGAATACAGCAGGCATAGTCTCTGCCCCGAGCATAACGAAAAACAAAGGACTCTTCGGCTATTGGTAAAGTACCTAACAAGACCTTTTAGAAACACACAGGAGAAGCAACCGATCTGCTGAAGGTGAATACAAGCCTGGACCTAATCTAGGGAACTGATTGCAGGAAATAGAGCTCTCAGCTGCTGCCATAACATAAGCACCACCCCCCCCCCCCATGTGTTGAAGGTGCTAATAGAACATAGGTAGCCCCTGTGGTGAAGGGAGAGCTTTCTTGGTAGCAGCCTCCTTTTCTAAGATGATCAGTGTACACAGGCACAAAATAGAAGCCGAGAACCCTCAGCCACTCACAAGCTTCAGAGACAAACACTGCTGAGTGCGTCCAAATGAATGGAATCCACAGCCTAACACAGCTTCGTGGGAAGTCTGACCTTGCCATCTGGCAACCCATTCAACAGGGGTGTTTTGTGGGATGTAACTGAATACCCAGGCCTCAATTTCACTACTGTTCTGTTAGGGTAGTCATAAACCAACCTGATCCTCCTCCTCCTCCTCTTCTTCCTCCTCCTCACCTTCCTCCACCTCCTTCTTCTTTTTGTTCTTTTTTTCCGAGACAGAGTTTCTCTGTATAGCCTTGGCTGTCCTAGGCTTGCTTTGTAGACTAAGCTGGCCTCTAACTCATGAGTGCTGCGGTTAAAGGTGCCACCATGCCTGATTTCTTCATGTCTTTAATTGGCAGGAAATCTTGGGATTTCCTGTGCTGTTTCCATAGGCACACGCTATCTCCTTTGTACCCATCCTTACATCTTCCTTCCCACTGGTTTGCTCCCTTTTCCCAAGTGGTCTCCTCTTCACTCTCATGCCAGGTTTGAAACTTAGGTTCTGCATGTGAAAGAAAACCTGCTGTCTGCCCTTCTGAGTCAGGTTTATTTCATTTAACATGATGATTGCTAGTTTGATCCATTTCCGTGGAAATACGGTGATTCATTCCTCTTTATGGCTAAATAAAGCTCCGTTGTGTGTATATATACACCACATCTTCCTAGTCTTCTTTTCAACCAATACATGATTAAGGTTTTAGTGAGAGCTTGCTTTGCTGACACTTTCTGCCATGTAATTTTAAGTGTTTATCATCAAGGCTGATTTTATCATCAGGCAATAACTATTTATGAAAGAAAATCCCCTGCATAATGATACCCTGTAGAAACAGAAATTGGAGCTTACTTACAAAAATCAAGTAGCAAAATGATTTAGCTGTTGGTTTACTCCAGCCTGGGCTGTGCTTTGCATGTGAAATGAGCTCAGTCTCGAACGTAGCAGATTCTTCTTGTTTGGGTGGTGTTTCTAATCGAGGCACATATATTTTCCCTCGATTGCAGGAAAACAAATTGGCAGTGGCATATTGCTTTGATATTTCAACCATTTGCTAGATTTCCATCCCTCCAAAATATCTTGAACGGAAGCGAGAAGCATGAGCAAGCCAAACCAGAGAGCTCAGTATTTATGAGCCTATTTGAGCCTTATAAAGATTTGATCAGAAAATATGCCAATTGATACATGATAATGTTTTACAACTGCGGTTGTCTTGCTCTATAAAATGTATTACTATTCTGAAGGGATTTCTACTTTGTCTGCAGACATTTCTATTTTACTGCCACCGAGTGGTCTAGATTAGAATTGGCAGCATCCTTGCTGATATTTTAAGCAGAGGAAGGGAGGGTGTTTTTCTTCTTAATTGTAAGATGCAAATAACCAGTGTTGAGGGGAAGTTCCACTTCCTGCCAGGTCCATCCTGTCAGCCTCACCCAAACTCCTCCCTCCCAGACCCAACAAGCACAGACACATGCATGGAAATACATGTAGATGCACACGTACATAAGACATAGTCTCTCTTGATTATAATTAGGCCATCATGTGGATGACAACCTATAACATCAAATGGGCGTTCTGTCTTTGAGTAATTCAGTTTCTCTGCCTTTCAGTTTTGGCACAGAACATTTTGTTTTTCTTTTCGTCTGCCTGTTTTTGTTTTGTTTTGTTTTGTTTTGTTTTTGAGACAGTCTTATCTTGTTGTAACCTGGGATGGCTCCGCACCCTACATCCTCCTGCCTCAGCTTACTGATCTGTAAAGCAGGCTTATTGTGACCATATTAGACCTCTTTGCTCTGATGACTTTTGTATATGCAATCCTTAGACAACACTTCTGGTATTTTAACATCACAGTTTATTAGGAGCAAAACTATATTCTCAAAATACTTATATATTAAAGGCATAGCCCAAAGAATCTCAAAATCTGACGATGCAGATGAGGAGATTTAAGGAGAGTTAAGCTAATGTAAGGTCACCAGGTAGATTCTTATCCATTATCGCTGGTGTTCTTTAAGAACGAAGTCACACCAGGGACATGGACACACAATAAGAAGGTGGCTATATGCAGGACAGAGAAGAAGAAATCAAGTCTGTCCAAATCTTGAACTTGGACTACCAGCTTCTAGAGCTGTAACAAAAAAAAAATCTTTATTTATGCCACATGGTTTGTGGAACATTGTCATGGAATCTCTGTTAATATAACATAAATAACTGTCAAATGATATATGAAGTATGCATTTAGAATTATTATTAAAGAGTTTATGACATGAAATTGTGTGAATCTCCAATCAAAGGGGCAAAACTTGAAGGAAATTTAAAAAGCTTCAGCTATGTCTGTATTCATGGACATGTATGTCCATATTTACATAAGATGTATCACATATTCATAGTTACATGTATACAATGTATCTCACATTCAGAGTTACATGTATATGATTTATCACATATTCAGAGTTACATGTGTACATAAGTAAAGATACAATTATAGCCATATGCAGCACAACAGACTTGAGACTGAAGACAAGTCGCTTCTGTGGGGCATTTTGTCACAGCAACACAAAAAGTAACATCTACATTTGACAAATATAAGGCCCTGTCTGGGTGAGGGGACAATGCCACAATCTTAAAGATAGCATTCCCTTCCTGTATGATATTCTGCACATTCCTGCATGTCTGAGCCAAGTAGCTCTTGGCTAAAGCCATATCTCAAAGAAGTCTGTTCTTTAGATTTGCTCATACCTCAGGTATGAACTCAGTGTTAAGGAGATCAGGAGGATGCCAGATTTATTTTTATCAGAATTGTGATCTTTAGTATCTGTTGAGCACAGAACAAGGCATTGGTGGTGTTGAAGAGCAAAGTCCCATTTCGCAACAGAGTACAGATGTCACCTTGGGGACTTAGTGTCCTAGCAAGAATGCTGAGTTGCTAAGTGGGTCTCCTGCCTGCAAGATGCCGAGAGCACTAAGCTCTGAAGAGAAGAGAAACTCAGTCACATGTGCTGAGCACACAAACACAACAGGTCTCCACTACAGAAGCTGCACAGGTCCCCATAGAAGCACTGGCCCTCAGCCAACACAGCAAGGCTGAGAGCCCTCTGGTCAGAAATTGAAGTATTACAACAAATGGCACACGGAAGCTAGTTTCTAGGAGCTGGTGATCCTAAACGGCCTGCAATGCTCTGGACAGTCCATCAAAATGAAGAAGGCCAGTAGTGTCTCACCTGAAACCAGAAGGCCGCATCCAGACAGCAGAGAAAACCTCGCATCTTTATTTCCTCCCTCACCCACAGTTCTGAGGGTCTTCATAGCAGGACCTCAACTAGAATTGATGCATCTGATAGAAAAGACATTTCCTCTAATAAAACCACCATGTCCCTGGTGGGTTTTCCACCCATTCTCACCAAGTGCTGTACTTCTGTAGATTTTTCTCTTCCTCTCTTAAGTGTATCAGGAAAACCATGTGAGCACAATACTGTCTTGCCAGTCTCAGCCGAGGGGGAACTCGAGGAGAACATTGGTTACCTGCCAAGGACCCTCTTGACCATAGTGCTCAACGTACCAAACCCTTGGGAGATGGCCACACAGCTGCCTTTCTCGTGCTCCTCCCCAGTGTAGAGGCCACACTAGGCCTCATGACAGTGCAGAGGGATATGGCATCGCTTCCCTGTTGAGGGACACTTAACCACCTCCTGTACAAACAACTGTTCTGTGAGTTACTGTATTTCACAATCTCTCACACACTTTCCATAATCATATCCTAGCGATGTATAGACTGTGGTACCTGAGACCTAGAATTTAGATAACCACTGATTTTTATCCTACCTCTGCCTTAGTCCTATCCACATTGAGCTATTCTCTCTTTTCCTTCAGCAACTTTTCCCCATCCATGGAGGGGAAGGAAGAAGCCCTCTCCTGAATCCACTCCCTCTGTGGTACATCCAGCTTAGTCCAGCAGGTATATGCAAATCCCAGGTTATAATCATCCTGGAACCTCTCCTTCCACCCCTTCTGAGCCGAGCTAACAATATTTTCTCCACATCTGTTGATGACTGACAGTTTAATAGATGACATGTATAAACAGACAGGTGGGGAGATAGGTGAAAGGGGGAGGGACGTAGGGCACAGGCGGGGTTCAGTAACATGGGACTGTTTCAACGGGGTAGCGCACAGCGCATCTTCTAACCCTGCTCTCGGTGGCCAAAGTCCTTTACCTGCCTGTGCCCTGCACACACACCCATCTCCAAGCAACTCACCTAATCAATCACCTTATACAAAAATAAAATTTCAACAGTTTCTGCTCCAATATATCCGCAATGTGTCCAAAGCCAATCAGGCTGAGCTGATTTTGGGCAAAACTGAGTTCTTATGTGAGCTTCTAAGGAGGCCCTCACATTTACCCTCTATGAAGAGTTGGGCATGCATATGGTTATCATCAGAAGCATTATGGGAAGGACATGCACTATAGAAATTGATCATCTGACCTCATCTATTAATCAAATTCTTTTTCTTGAATCCCATGAAAAGAGTTATAAACCATAATCTGAATCCTTGAGCATAGTCACTTACTTCTGTGGCCACTGTCAATCTTGGTAATTTATTTCTGACCCTTAACTATTGCTTTCCTTTCACATAAACTTTTCTCTCTACTTTTGCAATGTGTAAGTCCTTATGCCAGTCCTTTCGATGTGAGGTCAAGAACCCAAGGCCCTACCATCACCAACAGGGAGGGAAAGAGATATGGAGTCGGGGAACAGGAAGAGAAGACTGGGGCATGGAAGCAAGAAAGTCAAATGTCACCAGGCTCAATGTTTAGCTTACACACTGTTATCAGTGACAACTTAAAAATAGAGAAACTGAGACTTTAGATTCCTAGATCATCTTAGCCAACTCCAGAGTCCAGGAACTTTCAATTAAAGCATGTAACCTCTACATTTTACCACATTAAAAACGAAGGTATTTTGAGGTAATAACAAAATATCAGACATCAGAGGCTATGTGTGTATGGATGGATGTTCACATTGCATCCGTAGGCTTTATTCTATAACCACTGTGTTCTCTCTTGTCATGCTGTGGTTAAGGCAGAAGCTTCAGCTGAATCCAAAGGAGATGTCAGTTGTGTGTCAGCAAAGCCCAAGTCTCATGCAAAGCACACCAGTTTATACCCCTCTAGAGATAATAACAGGCAGATTACAGAAATAAGTAGGTAACTTTCTTTCAATATGTGCTATGAATAGATATAAACAGTAATCAACATTTCCTTCTTTTTAAAGTGGTAAATGCAGCAGATGGGAAAATTCCTATTAACAGTCTACTAGAAATCATATATATATATATATATATATATATATATATATATATATATATATATATATATGTTCTGTTTGCAAATACAAATTTGTTCTGAACCATAGTGAATTTTGTGCAAGTGGAGTAAGGTAGACAAGAGGCCTCAGCATGACACACGTCTCTCTTTCTAGCTCCATGGAAACCAAATTATCAACTCCCCTGTTTTGTTGCTGGGAGGCCCAACTCTTTCATTCTAACCACTGGGCCACAAGCAGAAATAGTGCATTTGTTCCTCTTTCCACAGATATCAAGGACCAGACGTTTGACCCACATATCAAGGATAACTGTCCTAGAAAAATGTCTACATATTGTGTGAATAAAAACTCAACTTTTATTCACTTTTTCCATTATATTCAGTGTGTGTGTGTGTGTGTGTGTGTGTGTGTGTGTGTGTGTGTGTGTAATTCAGAGGACAACTTCTACAAATCAGTTTTCCCCTTTCACCATATGGTTTCTAGGGCTAGAACTAAGGCCAACAGGCTTAGCAGCAAGTGCCTTTATGTGCTGAGCCATCTTGCAGGCCTGACTTTCATTTTTTAGGCACTGAGATATAGGTAATATGTGATTTGTTTTTTTCCTAACATTCTAGAGAGACAATTTCACTCTCATATGAAATATGCATATCCCTTTGCTGTACTTAAAACAAATATATGCATTCTAATCTAATACTTGATATAGTCAACATCCTTTCCACTTCTCTAGATGAAAGTAGAATGTTCCTTGATCTTATCACAATTTTTAGCTTTGTTATTCCCTCTATCTTGTTTATTTTCTATTTTTTATCTGCCAATTATTACGTTTTAAAGGCAGCTCATATATTAACACTTTAACAAATTCTTCCTTGTATCATTATTTAGAAGAAAATTTCCTATCTTCCAATTTTTATTATTTATTTCTTGTTGGTACTTGTTACCTTATATCCCATGTACTATTTATTTGCAGACTCCAGGAGAGGGGCAGTGCAGTTTGGTTCACCATTGTATCCTCAACACCTCGCTACAATGCCTTAAAATTATGTTCATTCTATGTTTGGTAGATGTTTCTCTCCCAGTGAGTTTCATCATAAAAATAAATTCAGACCACTTAGAAGTGCTATCAAGAAACATCTCATACCTAGGACCACATTCGGTTTCTCCCACATATGGTTATGCTTATTGATGAGTGGTAGGGGTGGTAGGTATTGGAAAGTCCTGACTGTACACACAGGTCCTTCATTTAGACCTTGAAATAGTATTAGAAAATAGATCCAACTTCCTTGCTCTTCTTCAAGTGCTCATGAATCAACTGTGATGCTGAGACTGCAGGAAGAAGCTGGGACTGACAACGGCAGGGGCCATCATAGAGGATATATGGTACAACCCAGACTGTGACGTACGCTGTCCATGTGTTGTATGTGCACGTGCTCTTCCCAGTGATGTCCAGAAGATGACTATATAAAGAAGAGTCAGTCCAGTCACCATCTTGTACACAGTGTCTAATTTCTCTCTGTCACTGTGTCCTTCAGTGAGGATAATACTACCTACTCTGAAGATGACTAATGTGTTAGTGAGTACATAAAGCTTTCAAGAAGAGTGTCTTTACTTGGTAAATATTTGTTTACAATAACAAATGTTGTTTTTAAAAAGAATGAGGCAGTAGCTGCTATTATCTACTATTGGTAGATTATAATATTGACCACAAACACCCACAGGCATGGTAGAGTCACACTTGAATCCACAGCTTCTGACCTCAGTGTAAGAGCTCTTAACTTTTCGGCCTTACAGGCACTGTGCAGCCTCCAGGGCCACCAGCCCCTTCTCCAGAGCCTCAGTCCCTGAGACTCGGTTCCTTTGCTGGGCATTTCAACATATGGAGTGATGGAGGGGTGTGTTCAGTCTGAAGTGCTGATTCTGTTTAAGTAGACTAAAACATAAAAGCATGTAACTTTTTGGACAACCAAGAGCAAAGGAAGTTTCTGCTGTGCAGTTAATTCTTGAAATTTAAAATATATATATATATCTTTCCTCTACCTCTTTTATCACACTCCAAAGTTCATAAACATAATGTTCTGAGGAGAAAGTATGTTATCCAGTTCAACAGACATGGCTCTGGGTCACAGTTGTGCCACCTACTGTTGGCAAGACCTTGGGCAAGTTATTCAACTTCCTGGGGCTTCTGATCCTCCGGGCCTCTGGCTAGGGCCTGTGAGCAGCAGTTTGTTTGATTCTGCACTGTACATCTTCTCCTACTACAAAAGCCGAATGGTTTCAATGTTCTTGGGCATGGGTTGGCCATACTGCTTTTTGCTGTAGTGGGGCAAACTAAGAAGTTGTACGTTTGGAGTCTCTTTAATGAACATGATGTAAATCCAGTAACTATGATTGATGATTTTCTTTCATATTGTCTGAGACATGAAAAAAAAACCAATGAATATCAGATACAAGAATAAACACAGCTGATTCACAGAGAAGAGCTGATCCTAATCGGAACAGGGAAGTCTCCTCTGAGTCCCTGACTTTGCAGTCCATGAGAACTTTCCTTTGGCTAGAGTTGGCTCGAGTAGTCTATTCGCTACTATAATGAGGCATCTTGGTTAATCTCTTCTGAGAACAGCTTCCATGTCATCATAATGTCACTGGGAGCCCATCAAAGAACACTCAGATACAGTCTATAGCCAACTGAAAGTCTTTATCCCAGCTGCCTGGGACTATGCTCGGGTATTTGGGACCCAAGTGTAACACTGAGTGTTTAGAGGAAGGGGTTTTTAAAGGCAAAAGCTACACCCTACTGTTTCATTAGGCAGCTGCAGGGGAAGGTTTTGCACAAGCAAGCAGTTTGAGAGAAGCTAAGATAAGCAGTTATCTGGAGATTCTGCACAAACAGGAAGTTTAACAGAAGCCAAGCTAAGTTAGCTGGGACACGATCTTGACTTCACATTCCTAGAACAGAGCTGGGTAATTTTTTCATAGGATTCTCCATCAAGGATATCAAATTCTAGTCAAACCTAAAATGAGTTCAGCAAGAATATAAGCTAGAGGAACCGCTGCAGGGTCTTGCTCTGCCACAATAATAGAGAATGTAATTCTGTGCATTACTAAAATTAAATGAGGTACTACATTAAAAGTGCCTTGTCCAGTAACTCATACAAAGAAAACCTTGAATATTTTGATTCTTTCTTGCAATGTGTTTACATGTCATCATCATTTTATATTACAAAGCTGATCATTTTTTAGGAATTTAATATACATACACGATCACGTGCTAGGTTCCAGTACTCTGCATAGAATGGATGATGTGAATAGGACATAGAATTTATCATTAGTACAAACAGTACTAATGAACACTGAGTATAGAAAGGATAAAGCAGAAAAGGACAGAGGACATGATGAGATAAGGAGAGGGCTAACCAAATCAAAGGATATATGAAAACATCATATGGACACCTAGTATCCTGTATAACCAAATTTAAAATGCAACTAAAATATAACTAGGTGTTTGCTTGAATCTTCAAGAAGGATTGGTTATTGCGGGTTCTGATTGAGGTGGGAGGGAGATACGAAACGGCGGGGAAAGAGAGTGATCACAGTGTAATTTATGCGTGGATGAAGTTGTTAAATAATGATCTTAGTAAAAATACATCCTAGAAAGTAAAAGGCTGATGAGCAGGACTGGGTTACTAAAGCAGTGGTTACGAAGCACAGAGTGGTCACATTGAGACTGTCGGTTTACTAAAAGGCTGATGAGCAGGACTGGGTTACTAAAGCAGTGGTTACGAAGGAAAGAGCCATCACATTGAGACTGCCGGCTTAACTGAGAAGAGTGAGTCCATTCACGAGCCGCTGTGGCACAGCTTCACAAAGAGAATCTGAGCTAACCTTACAAGTCAGGAGCTGAGGCATGAGGAAGCTTCACTGTTTCTCAGCAAACAAAGAGTCTGCAAAGGCATGCAGGCAATCCCTACCAATGCGTGACTGCGCATGCAGGTAGCTAAGAGGAGAAATACTAGACATAAACATAAGGGCTTAAGGGCCAAACAGAGGGGCCTTAATAAAGAACATTAGTGAGGCAAATGTAATGGCAGTGTGCTTGTGCATGAACCAAATGTTTTTCTTAGCATCTTTTAGAAGCATTTTGTCCTCCACTTTTATGTATGTGGTTAGTATTATCCAAGAAGAAATCGGATCAAAGAATAGCAAGGTAGTTTGTGTGAAGAAGTACCAGAACCATGCTAAGTGAAAATCAGGCCTCTGAGCTTATTCAAGTTTGACTTGTGTGTCCCTGTATCTGTTAATACAAGTCTAGCCTGACCCTCAGTATGTCCCACTGCGGTATTGTGTAGATAAAGATGGTAACAGAAGAAAAGAAGTCACACTGAGAAGAAAGCCTAATCCACTCTTTGTCCTAGTAAAGAGAAAAAACATGGACTCATACATACACAAGAGAACATTTTTTTAACATGGAATTAATCTGGAAGTCAAGGAAGAAGTGCCAAAATGGCCAGCAAGCCACCAGTAACTAGCTAAGAGGTGCTTTACACTCTGAGAGAAATAGCCCTGCTAACAAGGACTGCTGGCCTCCAGGATGGCCAAGGACATCATTCTGCTAGTGAATTTACTTACTTTGTGGCACTTTGGCCCTGCATATTCCAAAGTTTGTCCATCTAGTCAGCACTGTTCAGTCTCCTTTCAGAGCAGTAAAGGAAGAGAGCGGTTAACTACTCGCTTCTCCCTTCTGTTCTAGAACCAGCCTGTCCTCCTTTGTCCTGTCAGTTGAGGTTCCCATTAGTAACAAAGACTATCATCTCCTAGAGAAAAGAGGGAGGAAGAGACAGGATGGGGGAAAAGAGAAAGAGGACAAGGAAAGGAGGGCAGGCAGGAGGAGGGACAGAGAAAGGGAGAAAGCAGGGGAGGGAAGGAAGGAATGAAACAGCACAACACACATATTTTTGCAATACAGCCCAGGACCGATGTCTTCTCTATTGGTTGTGGACTCCACTACAAAGCCCCTCATTTTTTTTATAGACCTATGATTAAGATGTTCAAAATCAGTTTCTATTGTTCCCTCTTTATATTCTCCTTCCACTTTGACTTACATGGACCAAAGCAGTGCACTGGACTCTACTCTCCTGCCCCCACCTGTGTGTGGTAGTAAACGGAAAGTCTTGACATTTGGGGAGGGGGCGTATTTCAGCGTTCTTATTGCAGCAATTCATCTTTCTTCAGGCCGAAGGACAGAGCTGACTGCCGGATGGCGACGATTCCGTGGAATCGGTCTCCGGTGACTCGTAGTCTAAAGCTGCTGAATCCAGGGAAGGAAGGCAGTGTTAACCACAGTGTTTAATCTTAGGGAGACATTTACTGCGGAGCCTCTTGTTTTGCCTTGTTTAATATAAACCACAGGAGAGGTGTTTCTTGGTTATGTCGTTTCATAAAGCAAAGTGAGAGATGAAAAGTCCCCAGCCCTACTTCAGGATCACTGCATCCTCTGCAGTGATGCCTGAGATGTCAGCTTCAAAATACCACCAACAGGGACACTCATGGTTATAACAACAACAGGAACACAACGTGAACAGCTATAATGACAACAGCTAGAGAGATTGTGTGGGGGAAGAGCTGATTATTCCTGCAGTGGGGCACACCTGGACTTCACTTGAGCTTCTGAGTTCCCAACTGTGTTCCCACAAGCCAGGTGTCTTTGCTAAGCTGGGCTTCCTCTTCTCTGAAATGGGAGAATGAATAGTCCTTATAAAGATGTTGTGAGTATGACGTGCAGTGTTGATGGTAAAAATCTTAATGCAGTTCCTAGAACATAGTACACAGTCACTGTGCTATTTTCATTGTTACAAGTAAATGCATAGTCTATTGTCAACCTATTTGGCTTGAGGATGTTTCCAAGTGCTTGGTGTACAATCCTGATATAGCCATTATTCTTTGTCTCTACCTTACAGACAAAGTAAATAAGTGGCAGCTCATGCACATGGGTTCAGAAGTGGCAAAGCAGGAGTTCTCTTCGATCATAATATATCAAATTTCATCTGAAAACAACCAAGTTAGTTAAAGGGCCAAGTAGATCCTGCCAAGGTCATTAGTTGAAGTTGGTCATGATAAAGCCTATACAGTCAAGACAAGGTTAAAAGATATAATTTACTGCTCCTTCAAGCCTTGTGTCAGAATTTAGAGTCTACATCCAACAGGTTAACTGTGCCCCACATCTAAATTTTAATGAGAATATAAACTTTCAAGAGAACCAATGGTGACTTTAGAGGTATATATCAATTAAGGTCTGTCTCAACATCTTCAGTAAAAGGGAAGTTAGTTACACCAGTGTCTGAGATTGCTAAGTCCCACTTCAGGCACAGCTGGATCCAGGCTCTGTCCCACCCTCTCCTTCCCACTGGCTTCATCTTCAGCTCTGCTTCCCTCTGTTGACCAGCTTTCCTGACAGAATATGTTCACACAAACATGCACCCAAAGTCTCAACACCTATCCTCCCTGGTAGTCCCACCACATGCCAGGCCTCCGTGTGTTCCAAACCCTGTTGATCAATAATCAGATCAGTCCTAGGAACATGGAGTGTTGAAGGAACAACTTAAGTGACAACCTCACAAAGATTACTTGGAAGGGGAAAAAAAGCCCTTCTCTCTTGCTCCCATGGCAGTGTGTATCCTGAGATGTGCCCGTGTCTCTCGCCCTCCAGAGAGTTAGGCCCTGATGTAAGGCAATCCTTCTCTGTCTGCAGCTGGTAGCAGAGACAGCAGCAAAACTGCAAACACAGCAGAACCAGGCGCTGAAGATGGATCTTCGCGTGTTGGGGCTGAAACAAACAACGACGCCACTTTGGAGTCAACTTAAAGCGTCACTACCCACATTTACAGATGTTCAAACTCAATACAGAGAACCTAGAAATTGGGGTTGGGTGACAAAGCTACCCAGGAGGTTGGATATACTAAGTTATACTGAGAAGCTGGGTAAATCCAACTCCATTGGTTCAGTTGGTCACTAGAGTAGTGATGCTCTACCTGTGGGTCACAACCCCCCTGCCGGTTGAAGGACCTTTTCATAAGTCACATATAAGATATCTTGTATATCTAAAATTTACATTAGGGTTTATAACAATAGCAAAATTACAGTTATGAAGTAACAAAGTAACATTTTTTTTTGGTTTGTGGGGTCCCCACAACATGAAGAACTGTATTAAAGGGTCGCAGCACTAGGAAGGTTGATTGAGAACCGCTGCACTAGACGTTTGTTCACACAGAAATCTCAGGGTTTAAGCTGGAGTTGAGAGATCTACCTTTAGAATAAAATATGCAAACCATGGTCCTGTAGACCTGAAACGATATTTGAGACATGAGCTGAGCTCCTTCTCTTGCCTCTGGGCTTCTGAGTAATTTTTTTCAACACCCCAGCTTTATTTTCTCTTCCCTTAAAATAAATGTAAAATGCTTAGTGGCAGTTGTCAATAAGGCAATTCTTATCCAGTTCAAATAAGGGATCTGGCATTATCGATGACATCCAAGGTTGTTAGAATTATGTTATTTTGTTTTCTTGTTTTTATTTATTTTCTAACAAAATATCACGTAGCCCAGGCTAACCCGGAACAGGTGGCCGGAATGATTTCGGACTTCTGGTCCTCCTGCCCTCTGATTGTTTGGCCTACAGACACTGCCCATCACACCTGTTTCGACTGAGGACTGAGCCAACACCTTGACGCACGCTAGGCAAGCACTCTGACAACTGAGTTACACCAGCGAGGGTTCTGTCATTTGATGTCACCAAGTCGTCATCTTGTATCACTGTACAGCAGGGAAACAGTCCTGGAGTAAAGACTTGAACACAAAACCTCGCCACTCTCAGTGTGGGTCTGTCTAAAGGTTCTGGCTTTGCGCTGGTTTCACAAAGCAGAAGTCTAAGTGGAATGGCGGGCAGCATTAGCCCACAAAAGGGTAAAATGAGTTTACGGAAAGGCTTAGGAATCCTACAGCACAGACTTCAAAACACCCAGCTCCTTACTGCTAGCAGCCACACCTGGCCCCCAACCTCCACCCTCCAGGATTAGCTGTTGACAGCATTGAGGAGAAATCTGGTTCCCCGCCCAGCAACAGCCTCTGCGTCCTTAGTGACAGGGTTGCAAGGCCCCAGCCTCAAGCCAGGCCTTGTGATTGGCTGGATTCCAGAGCTCCAATACAACATTCCATTCGGGCTCCCTTCTTAGACAGAAGCGCTTGGTGTCTCTGAATTTCCTGAGTAGAAAGTACGACTTTGGTGGTAAGACTGCCTGCCCCTCTGATCGCTACTGGGGACGGTCTCAAGGCCGATGTCCCATTGCGGGACATCCCAGATAGTCTCAACTCCTTTTTTGGCTTTCCATACCCATAGCTTCAAAGAGCCTGTGGTGGGCTGGATGGGGTCTCTTTGGGGCTTTAGCGCTCCGCCGAATGAGTTGGAATTGTAGGAAGGACCCTGCTGTAGCTATCATAGCAGAACACCAGAAAGACCTCTGCCCTTCCTGCCTCCAATCTGGAATTCCTAGGTGGGATAGCACTCCCTCTCTGGGGCTTAATTTCCCACTCTGTAAAGCCAGTGTTTAAACCACAGTGAGTTCTAGAACTCTCTGAAACTAGAAGTGGCCAGCCAGGTTCGCCTAGCATCACCCGGACTTAAACACTCTGGGGTCATCTCAAGCAGGTTCTCAGTTGCAGAGTCTGTGGGTAGGGACTGGAGATAAGGAATGCCTTTTTCAATGTGCAGTGCTTACTAAAGCACTCTGTCTTCTGCATTCACCGAAAGTCTGGGAGCATAACAGGAATCACTCGGAGATCATAGACGGGAACAGGAGCAGCAGAGTGGAGTATCGATTCTTCAAATGTCCTACTAACGCCAGGCTTTCTGCTCTGGCCGCAGGACAGTCCCATGCCAGGCCTGTAGTGCAGAAGGATGTAGACACTTAAGTTCTCAGAGTGCCTTGCAGTCCTTCTAGGATTGCCAGCTCCAGCTACACATACCTCCCTTGATGGGAATCAAGAGGGGCCATGATTGTTAGGAGTACCTCCCACCCTGGCTGAGGAGATGGCTGAGCTTTTCAACCTGAGTGCACTTCCTGGGATGCACATTGTAGAAGCAAAAAACTGATCGCAGCTTTTTCTTCTTTGTTTCTTCTTCTTCTTCTTCTTCTTCTTCTTCTTCTTCTTCTTCTTCTTCTTCTTCTTCCTTTTCTTCTTCTTCCTCCTCCTCCTCTTCCTCCTTCTCCTCCTCCTCCTCCTCCTTCTTCTTCTTTCTCTCTCTCTCTCTCTCTCTCTCTCTCTCTCTCTCTCCCTCTCTCTTTCTCTCTCCCTCTCTCTCACATACATACACAAGAATGTAAATTTAAAAGTGTAAAAGATAATCTTATTGGGAGTGTTAAGTGAGATGAGGTATGGGGTAACATCATTTATCCCCAATTTTCCTAGGCCCCACAATATGCTGAAAGTTAACAGGGGAGAAGCATATGTTTTATATATTACAAGTTGTACATAACATAGACGCTCCCACCCAAACCCCAGTAAGGAAATGAAACTTTCCCAAAAGCATTTAGAATAAGTTGCTTATGTCTGAACAAGATAAGGACTAGCTGTGACAAAACAACTGAATTATTTAGGGAGGGTTAAGACTTCTCAAAGGACAAGAATGCTGTCCCTTTCACATAATTTCATCTGGTTTTAGAAAAAAGGTCATAGATTGTAATAATCTTTCTGTTTTCAAGTATATTGAACTTAGTCACTATCCTAGGGTAGACTATATATAATCACTTCACAGGAACAATGCCAGTGGGTCCTGATGTCACTGTTGATGTTGTTGATGAGAAATACTCAACTACCTGATGGAAAATCCACAGGAAGGGCTTGTTTGTTTTCTACCCCTCAGGGTCTGACAAGATTTGGAGAGGGACCATGTCCTCAGCTTGGAATACCCACTACGTGTCAGAGCCAATGCCAGAGATCATAGTAAAAATTATTGGAAGTAAGCACTTTCGATACCTTGTAGAGAAGCCACAGATGTAAGTTTCTTCTCTGAAAAATTACTGTGCTCCTTGAATAATAATGAAATTGTTTTTCCAACTAAGAAATTTTAACAGTGCCATCTTTGCTAAATTGAGTCATTAAGATGTAAAAGTAGAAATAAAATAGTGTTGGTAAGTACATGAGCAATTTTTCTGATATTTTCATCTTTATAATTCCCCAATTCTCTTTAATTACTTGGGCTGATTTTCCAAATAGATGGGAAATATGAGCATTGTGACTCTTATAAATATTAATGGAATATTGCTGCTTCTCCTAGTCAAGTTTGTAATCTACCACATGCAGTAATTTGGTGTTGGGAGGGAGTCAGGGAGCCAGGCTATTAGTCAATTTGTTGTGAATTACAGGACTGGGATTAATAAGGAATCACGATGTGTAGGATTTTCACTTACTCTCTTTCCTTTTGTTCCTTCTCTAAGCAAACTTCTCAGAGCGTGGCTGACATGTCTGTCTTCCCTACCACTAACAACACAGGTTTGAGGAGGGTCATCACACATCACCCATCTTTAATGTTTACTAGGTGTTTGGCACAGAAGAGCATAACAGTATCTTTCCTCTAGAGCTTTAGTGCTTTTTGAAAGAAAGGAATGTCAGTTAGAGCTCTTTTCTTTAGGCAAGTCTGTAGCTAGTTGCTTTTCCCCCCAAAGATGATTTCTTTGATACTTTACACTATTGCATCATTGGACACAGATGTAGGTAGTAGTACTTACAAAGTCAAGACAACCACCCAAAGCACACTTAGCAAAGAAGATCTGGAGTTCAGCTCAAGGCAAACTGACTGAGAATCTCTGAAGGAATGTCCTATGCCCACTGTCACTAACATGGATCAGCAACACCAATTGCTTTTGCTGCACTACTACTAACATTGTCCCCCAGGGCAATTCCAACATGAATGCTGTCATCAGTCACGTCTGAGTGGACTAGGAAGTGCCTATGGCAGAGTGGGCTCCATGATTTTATGATCACTGCAGAACAAAGAGATGGGAGGTTTAATACTAGTCCTGTTGATTTTTGGTTTTGGATTTTTTTGTTGTTGTTCTTGTTCTTCTTCATTTCATTTTGTTCTGATTTTCTGATGTTGAGAAAGTGTAGTGACATGTCTTGCATTCTGTTCTATATCTATAAAGCAGGACTTTAATGACACCTGTATAGTAGATTGTTGAGAAGATTAAGAAAAAAAGTATGTGGGGCATCTTCCAGTGCCCAGGATATCTCATGTACCTCATAAATGATTCTGCCATTGCTATTGAAGTATATCCTTTCAAAAAGATACAGTGTTTAATGAAAACCAAATACCATGCTATGATATGCTTGCCTCTGCATTTATATTCCATGCCTAAGAAGGAAAATATGTTCTGTTTTGTAGATGATGAAATGAGGTAAGTGACCATTTCAACATCTTTTACCAATTCCTTGTCACTGTGAGAAAAGCAAAGAAAATTAGGAATTGAGCACACATTACCAGGAAGACAACATTACCACACCTCTATTTTCTCTTCCTCCTGAGGCAGATTAGCCCCATCCCTTTTGTTCCCATTTTTATTATGTTTCTTTTTAACATATACATTTATATTATTACACATGAATAAAATAAACTATGTACAACAGGAAGAACCATGAGACAATCAGGAATTATATAAATGTTACATTCATAGTGATTTGGCTATTTGTATTTGCCAAACTTGAAGTAAACATTTTTCCTATCTTTTTGGGTCTAAATTTCCAAATGAAGATCAATATCTATCATATCTCATCTCTATTAACTTAAAACATCTATCTTGATCCAAAAAGTTCTTAACCCCTAACCTGCTAAACTTAATTGTAAGACTAAACTATTTGGTCTTCAACCCCATCAGAGACTTGAGAAGGAATAATACTTAATGACCTGAGTGAACCAGAAGTGCAGGTCAGTAACTTCCAAAATGAAAAAATGACTGAGACAGTTTACTTCCTGAACAGTCACCCGACACTCTCTATAACGTTGTTGGAACATCATTGTCAGCTTTGTAGCCCAATATAGCTGACAGGCATATTTGTCAGGCAGGAACTATTGAGGACTTGCTTACCCTGTCTTGGCAGAGTTAGGCTATCAACTCTCCCTACATCTAAGCTCTTTTTAGAAAGAATTCTTTCTGAAGCAGAAATGAGGACATTTAGCCCAGTGGCTGGTTTGCCACATTTGAAGCCATCTCCATAAAGAGGTTCTTTGATGCTCATCATCATCTTTGAGGTTGGCTGGGTGTTGCCAGGAGTTAACTTGTCTTGTTGTCAAAGAATCTTTAGAATAACAAAAACATCTTTAAGTGACATATTTAGTAGGTCTCTGAGGCTTTTGAAGACCTTATTTAACTATTTTACCTTATATATCTATAGAATCATATCTATCTGTTGGACCTAGGATATTTATTCTTGTGATAAAATTAGAGTTGTATTTGACATGACCATGATTTGCATCAATATACAAAATTCTATACCAATGAATTAAAAATAACCTTATTTGTGAGTAACAATGAAGGTTTTGAGTTGAGGAGTAGATTCAATAATCTACCTTTTGTTCTATCCTCCCTCTATATTTCTATATCCCCCTTTCTTTCTTTTCAGCTCCTATCTTCTCACCTATGAAACAAAGATAAAGAAAAGGAGAGACATCCCTCATCCAACCCAGTTTTCTCTCTGTATAAGACCAATAATAACTTATAACCAACTGTAGATGAAGAAAGCAAACAGAAACCTACCCAACCCCCCCTGGAGGAAATAGGACATCATTTTCTTACAGTTTCTTCAGGCTGATTTAGGGCAAATAATACTTTTGAAAGGGGCCCCCCAAAATTGGGGGAAATTGTGAAGCTAGCCAGGGATAGCATTTGTGGTCCAGTTTCTAAATGTTGAGAAATGCCAGGCTTAATAGAAGTCCTGTGTGGGACAGTCTGAGATGCTGGACCAATTGGGATCAGAAGCTTTCTACAATGCTGTCCTCTTTAAAGCCTCCCGTTTTAAGGATTTCAAGTGTAGTTCCTTTCTAAGAAGAAAATGAGGAGGCACCCTTGCTTAATTTAAATTAAAAAAAAAGATAGGTTAAGTAAACTCAAATAAAACCCACAGTCCTTGCTCCTGAGGCACTATAAAAGTGGTACTATTTTTTTTTTCTTGTAAAACAGGTGTTCCATGAACCTAATGCTGTCGTTTCTGGACGGCACAAGGCTGTTTATATGCTTTGCCAAAATAATCTCCTGCAGTTCAAAAGTAAGCAGTTGTCAAAAGCCTACCTCGTGCAGAGGTAAAGGAGTTCAACAGCCATCTTGTCCAGAACGCCTTAACCCAGGGCTGCAGAAAAGGCTGTGTCTTTTGAGTTGAACCAATTAGTAAAAATCTGCATAAGAAGCTTAACTGGATAGCAAAGGGGATGTTGACAAAGGAAAGTCTGAATTAAAGACAAACATAAAGAAGAATGAAAAGTGTAAGTGCATTTAACATAGATTTTCTGTAGGACATTGTTGAAGATGGAATATTAAGTCAAACTTGCAGATCTAGAACTGCCTGTGAGCTTGGTACTCTGTCAATGTGCCAGAAAACACAGAATTTGTATTTTCACAGGTGTGGATACTAAAGATTTAACACTCAGGTAAGCGTCTGGCTGAGTTTCTTCCAGAAGTGCCGGAAAAGGCTTTCAATGTGTCCTGTGTACCCCTGTTTACCAATCTGCTTTTGGGACTATGTGGCCTTTCCATATTCACACCTGTACCCAAATCTTCTTCCCTCTTTATCAAGATAAGGATCAACTGGTTCATGGGCCCACTATATTCACATATGAATATATATATATATATATTACATGAGGTCATATTCTGAGGTATAAGATTGGGACTTAAACATAGTATTTTTTAATTTAAAAAAAATTTAAATTTTATTTACTTCACATTCCAATCATCGCCTCCTCCCTTGTCTCCTGGTCCTACCCAATTCTCCTCCTCCAGTCCTACAGAGGGGAAGCCTTTCTCCCCTATAGACTGACCACAGCCTATCAAGCTTTATCAGGACTCCCGGCATCCTCTTCTTCTGTAGCCTGGTAAGGCACCCTGCCAGGGCAAAGTGATCAAAGAGCAGGCAGCAGAATCCATGGCATGGCAGGGACAGCCCCTGATCTCCTCACTAGGGGACGCCTATGGAGACTGAGACGGGGCCCTAGGTCCTCCAGATGCATGGTGCTTGTTTGGTGCATCAGCCTTTGCAGTGCCCCCACCCCTTTCCCCGGCCTGGGCCCAGGTTTATTGGCTCTGCTGGTCTTCTTGTATAGCCTCTCTTCCCTTCAGGTCCTTCTATCCCCCCCACTCTTCTGTAAGACTTCCTGCTCTTTGCCCAAAGTTTGGCTTTGTGAAGTATCCCAGACACAGAAGGACATGAATGTTATATATTCACTTATAAGCATATATTAGCCATATAATACAGGATAACTGTATTACAATCCAAAATGTAAAGAAGCTAAATAACAAAGAGGACCCTAGGGAGGATGTTTGATTCTCACTCAGTAGGCCAAATAGAGTAGACACTGAAAGCGGCTGAAGAGAAGGAACAGGACGGGAGCCTAACATAGAGGTCCATGAAAGACTCCACGCAGCAGGGGGCCGAAGCAGAAGCTGAGTCTCACAGCCAAACATAGTAATCTTAACACTCACGCAATTCACCCCATAATAACCAGCCATCTGTGCCACAAATAAGATAACTGAGGGGAGCTCTTATAATCAAGATGGAATAGATGTTGCCACCTTCCTTTGTGCATTCAAATTGTGATGATGTTATTAGATTAAAAACAATACTCAGCACCCATTTAACATAATTACTTTTTACAGAGGAGATCAATATATGAGCTTTGAAGAAGGAAGCAAATGCCCTGTGGTTTTTACTATCATCGTTTCCCTGTAAGGTTCCATCCAAGCCTTCAAACCAACTCTTTGTCTCGGAATTCCTCGTGCCCTAGTGGTCTGTATGAAGCCCTGCTCTCAAAGCTTCATGCATGAGCCACCAGCAGCCATCCCACTTGAGAACCTGAGTAGATCCCAAGCTCCCTCTATACATGCACTCAGCCAGAATTGCTTTTTAAGTGGAATCCCAAGTGACTCCTACACATTTCAATATAAGAATCCCCATTCTTCACCATAGCCAGGAGGATCTTCCTAAAATCAAATCCCATGTACCTGATAGCTCCCATAACACCCCCGAGTATTTTATCATGTTAGTATTTCCTGTATTTCTGTCTCTTCCCTTTAAGTGTGAAGTCCTATGTGCAAAACTGTATCCTCTGCCCAAAGTACAAAGTCTTGCACATGTTGAAAGCTGAGTAAGTGAATTAGAGCACTGCAGTTGCCAAGAAAAGTAAAGATCTAAAAGACAACGTTTAGCTGCTTTAAAGGAATGCAGGCCTGAGATCCCAAGCTTTCAAATAGCATACAGATGTTACTCAGGATTCCTGAATAGTGTTTGATAGTTCCTTGAAAGGAAGATCATGCCTCTGTTTAATCTCCAGAAAAGAATAGGTAAGAAAGGGGAATGAAATCCAGAAGCTTGTGAACAACTGTTGAATAAATTATAGCCCTCTCTCTCTCTCTCTCTCTCTCTCTCTCTATCTATCTATCTATCTATCTATCTATCTACGAGAACTAACCATGAAAGCAGTAATCTCCAAGGGTCTGCGCATGTTGACAAAGAGCAGCTTCGATTATGCAGTCCATCCTCTGACTGATGCACTGGTGCAGCCCAAGGGAAGAAAGTGGCACTGCCCGTTTTGATGGGACAGTCCCCTCACAATGTCCTGACACAAGGCATAGTGTCGGGACAGGTGATACCCTGCTGTTCATTTGCTGTTGCTAACACCACAGCCCCACAAACCAGACAAATCTGAGCAAAACAGATTTATTTGTACCCTAGTTCTAGAGGTACAAGGTTGAGGGTCTATGTCTGATGATGATCTTCTTCTTGGCAATCTTAAGTGGTACAGATATGCATGGTGGTTTTTTTTTCTTTCTTTCTTTTAAGTATACGCGTGTTATTTTACCCATTCTTTCCACCTTTTCACATCTCAGGGTTCTATTGTGTGGATAGTTCTACTCTACACTTTTATTTAGTACAGATCACTTCATATAGTTCCCACTCTAAAAATAACAGCTTGGTTATATTTTCTCCTTCAGTATCTCACAATGGGGAGTAAACTCCAGCATGAGTTTGGGAGGGCACAGACTGTACAATAATAAAGTGCACACCAAAATAATTGCTGTTAAGTGATGAAATGATCGGTAATTCTACCTCCTGGAAGTTGGGAGGATTAGTGTGTGATGCTTTTTAACATACAGTCAAGGGAAACCAGGTACTCATCCTAGTAAAGATGCAGGTAGCAAATGCTCAGGGACCCTGGCAGGAAAATACACGAACAACCAAATCAACATTGTTCAGGAAAGTCTATCCTTGGTAAGTGTGTGCAGTCATGGTTACATGAGTAAACACTTAAGTTTTGTCTGTGTTTGCGCTGAGCATGCTCAATTGTGGTTCCTTTCTTCCAAATGACTCTAGCTTGTCTTCAGCTAACTAGGACAGTTCTCCAAGCGCTAGAAAAAATACTGATGCTTGGACTTCTTTCCCTGGCAGCTGCTGAAGAAGGCAGAGAGGCAAGTTCTAGTACTGGGGGCCCAGGCCATCTTTTGAAGAACCTGGTGGCCATGGTACTCATTGTTGAATGTATTGGTTAACTTCATAAACTTCCACAAACTATAAAGCTGGATCCCAACAGGAAACAGATTTACGGGTTTCCTCCTCTCCACAGTTAGGAAGCTTTAGCTATGATGTGACTACTAACAGAGCTACAGAATCACACAAAGAAAACTGCAACACACAGCACAGGGATGGTTGGTCAGCATCTGCAAGGTGGGTACCCATATTAGGTCTGCAAAGATCACAAGAAGAATGTCACAGAAACTAAATGGACCATTATGCACCCCAGGCTACCCCAGAATAAGGAGTGGCCTTTAGCACAGAGGCACAGGAAGGCTGACCTACTTGCAGGTTGAAACCATCTAACTGCTAAAGCTACCCAGCCTAAGCTAAAGACCTGGGAGCTGCGAAGAGTCCACCTGGCCAGTTTCTTAGGCAAGAGAGTAACATGGATCTAGGCATCAGTGAATATATTTCACAGAACAAGATGTTTAAATTAATAAAAAAAACTGTGACAAAGTAAATTTTAATAGTACAGGATAGGTTAAACTCATATATTGAAACCATGTGAAACTATTAAATATTTAAATTATTACAGAAATTATTCATGTGTAAGTTTACCCTTTTTATGTTGTTAACCAGAAATTTAAAATAATCGCTCTGCTGTTTTGTCTCCTTTTGGTTTGAAATCTAAGTGAAACAAAAAGTATCTGTGTGTGTATTTATTAAAACTTTGTATGAAGATATGACATATTTGGTTAAAATTTTGAGATAACTAAGTTTATATTTTCACAGTATACTATTAAAGCCATGATTTTTTTTACATATCCTAATTTAGTCTAATTCAATCAAACAAAATATTGCGGCAATAATTACTGATTCTACTTGGTAAGACTGTGTATAGCATCTATGTCAATACTTATCAACCTTCCTAATGCTGCGACCCTTTAACATAGTTCCTCATGGTGCGGTGACCCCCAACCATAATTTCCTTGCTATTTCATAACTATAATTTGCTACTCTTATGAATCATAATGTAAATATCTGATATGCATGATATCTAATATGCAGCCCTGCAGCCCAGGGCCTGGGGGTGGGGCTGGGGCTGGGGGAGGGGGCGGGGCAGGGGTGAGGGTGGGGGGTCAGGACCCACAGGTTGAGAACCTATGATCTAGGGTGTGCTACAGAAAGAACCTGAGTGCTGTTTCCTTCTAGTGTAGCTGGATCTCACTCAGTGCGCTGAAGTGGAGATGGTTGCTGAAGAGGACGTGCAGTTGCGCATTCTGTTTTGATTTGTAATAGCCAAGTGGGAGGGAAAACAAGTAGAAAGGACACAAAACCTCCAATAGTTACTTATTTCACAGACACCAAAATTGCACGATCTGAAAATAATGTACCTGTGAACACCATAATGCAATGTTGCTCAGGGATTTTCTATGAAATTAAATAATCCTATCTTTAAAAGCCGGCTTTAGTACTAACCAGTCTTTGCTTTTTTCCAAGTTGGCAAGTCCTTGAGCTTGTATTTAGTATGATTCTCGGGTAACAAGATATCAGGATAGTAAGGTATTTTTGCAGCTGTGCAGCTTTCCTTTTGCTGCAATCTAACATATGTTGTGCACTTGAACTTTGGGTTCCGTGTTAGTAAAGCAAGCTCCAAAAAGCAAGAGGAAAAGGTATCTGCTATGGACCTGGGTGGTGAGGAAGGTGTTTATGATGGTAAAACACCAACCATAACAAGCAATTTTGAATCACCATTGGTTGGGGCCACCGAGCACTAGGCGAAGTGCTGTGCTGTGTTCTCTTTCTGTGCCGGCACTGAATGAGCGTAGGGCCTCACACGTGTTAGACAAGTGTTCCACAATGGAACAATATCTACAGCCATTTTTTGTTGTTGTTGTTCTTAGCAGTTTTGCTTGAATGTAAGGTCTCACTAAGTTGTTGTGATGGCCTTAAACTCTGCGGTACGTGGATATGAACCAGGTTCATAGCTTGGGAAATACTACCACTTTCCCCAAGAATCAATTGATCCATTTATCCTAGAATATTTTTTCTTTCTTCTTTTCTCTTTTAATGCTGACTGATACATAGTTCTTTAAAGAGGTAATTTTTATCTTCCTTAAATGGGTGTATTTTGAACCTCCTCTATGGATTCATATTGCTTTTTATATAACTTAGATTTTTATTCAATTTTCATGCTACTGAATATTTCTGTTTAAACGTGTACTTCCCCTACTTAATGTGATCTTCAAGAAAACTCAGTAGGAATGCAACGGCTGAATTGGATATCTACAGCCATCAAAATAACAAGGAAGTTGTACATAACCAAACTGCAAACAAAAGACAAGGTCTGTGGTGCGTGCTACCAACTGCATTTGATGAAGAGAGACTTCAGGAGAGCACAGATACTGATATGTCATCATTTACAATTTTTTTATTTATTATATATGCAGCATTCCACCAGAAGTGGGCACTAGATCACATTGTAGATGGCTGTGAGCCACCATGTGATTGCTGGGAATCGAACTCAGGACCTCTGGAAGAGCAGACTGTGCTCTTATCCTCTGAGCCATCTCTTCAGCCCCATCATTTACAATTTAAAAGTAAATCACAGCAAATAACAATTGCTGGTTGAGTTAATTTTATACCCTCTATATAATCACACTAATTTGAGAAATCTGATATATTCTCCAAAAATATAGTATAAATTGATGAAAACCAATTTTCATTAGTGCCATAACTTAGCCCAGTGCTATAAAGAGTTAAGCTACTTAGGGACTGTAACATCTCTGTCTTTGGGGAAGTACAACACAGGCTGAATGTGCAACTTGATGCTGTCCAAAGACGCTAGGTTAGAAGATAGAATAGATACCACTCTAGCTTAGTTTTTTGCCAAAATTTGTATTCATATTTTAAAGTCGAGATTAAAAATTATATTGTTTAGTTTCAAATAGTTTATGAAATTATAGGTGTGAAATTGAGGCACACAAGTTTTGGAGCTATATGAGGCTGGATTAAAGTCATAAATCTGTACTGACTAGCATTGAGCAAATTACTTAATATCCATGAACATCTATTTCTACCAATACCTACTTTGCAAATCACTAATTCAGCATAAAGTGTGACTTTATTGTGGTGATGTATACGTTTATGCCATCACTAGTGATGGAGAAGTGATTTGATTTGGGCATAAGTATAAGATAATTTTAAGATCCTTCTGGAAACCAAATTTCTTTTGTTGTGTCCCTTAAAAGGAAAGAAAAAAATTAAAAACCCTCACAGGTTTTCACAGTAACATTTTCAATATGCTTTATCACAGACTTTGTCTTTCCCTCCCCAATTGCTATTTTATGTTAAATGTCTTTCTAAAAACTAAGATGGGAGGCAGGACCCTGGTTTTACTGATGATCTCATATGACATTAAATAAGAGCATTTTACTAAAATGAAAATTAGATCACCAGTCCCTGTGCTGTTACACTTCAGGCTGCCTGCTCTAGAGGATAGTTGGCACATGGTTGGAAATTGGAGGCATTGATTGGCTGCCAAGGCTGGCAGACCTTTAGGATGGCATCTGGTGACCTTTTGCTGAGCCCCCTGGGTCCTCTATTTGAGATTCCATGTAATCTGAATGAGATGTGTGATCTGGTGAGGAGGAGTTACACAGGAGGGCCACCAGGGACCCTCCATCACCAGGGCAAAGGATGCTGCTGCTCACCCTGCAGTGTTTCCCCCTAACCCCAGGACTCTGAGCTTCAGCAGTGGGGAGCCCTGAAGGCCTGGTTGCAGCAAGGCTCCAGAGTGGAAGAGGGAACAGTTGGGCAGTTTCCCCTCATTTACTGATCACTCAGCAGCACTGTAATCACTCTTAATTGCTCTAGCCCAGGGTGCCACTGAGTTCTTCACAGTGCCCCTAGGATCAGAAGCTGGAGCCAGAAGTACACGTGGTGAAGCTAACTGCCTGGCTTCCACACACGACTGGTGGCGTGTTTTCTCTTTCCTTTTAAAATGGCAAGCTTCTATTTTCAGTAAAGTAGGTAGCTAACACACTGCCTAGGAGAAAGAACTGTGAGTTTGTGAACAACACAACAAGGAATGTGTGTTGAAGAATTGTTTGTGTTAAGCAGAGACACATGTCGTTTCTCAGCTGGAGAGTCTATTTCATGCTAATTTTTAAAGTGCTATGTATTTTTTTTAAAGATAGTTTCTACTTGAAGCAGACCTAACAGGTTATTTTTGGTTTCACATCTACTGTGGTTGTTCTAAAAGACAGGCAGATGCACTGCAGACTTTCCTGGGCATTTTTGTCTTGAATCTACTAAGAGAAGGAAATTATAGGCAAGTAAAACAAAGATGATATAGGTTCTTTTCCTCCACTCAGGAGCATTATGTCTGCTCCATGGCCTTCAAAGTCTGTGCTTGCTGCTTTGGTTGTCTGCCCTTTATTTTTGGATTCTTAGGCAACGTCATGCCCTCACGCTGTCCCTATAACCCCATTGCTCAGAGGATGTAAAGCCGGCCGTTCTAGTCCCTTATTTAAATCAGAAAGCCATGTAGTCACTTAAAATCTTGGAACCTTAATTTCTATCCTAAAACGAGGATACTATACCTTTTTTTTTAAATTGACTTGAGGACCTAAGTAAGAGATGGAAAGAGCTATAGAGTAGGAATCATGAAAGTAAACAGTCAGTAAATACAATTATTTTATTAGTTACTATAGACCATAGGCATGTGTCTCTCCTCTGTACACTAAATAGTACTAACTCTTTGAAATGCTCACTAGACACGTGGATGTTAGGCAGGTGTATTTGCAACTTTCATGTCGATTTCTCTGCTCCCTTTAAAGAACTCTTTCTGCACTGACAAAAGAGCACATGTTGTGTGTCTACCACCCCCTGGTCCTTCACAATGTACAATCATGCAGCAAGTGCCCAGTTCAAGAAAGGGGAAGGTGCCACACCCAAAGTCCCACACAATCTTTCCTGTACCCTACATTTGACCCCTGTTACCCCACATCTGCTTCCCCACCTCCAGGGGTAGCCTGGTTCCTTGTACACAGAACTGGGCTGGAGGGAATGAAGCTTAGCCAGGCCCATCAGTGCAGGGTGTCAGGAGGGAAGCAGGCAAAGGACACACCAGGAACAGCTTCAGAGAGCTGGTTCGGTTTATTGGAGCGGGGCAGGTATTTATGTTCCTAGGGAGGTGGCCAGGGTCTCTAGGGCAAGGTTTGTGTGGCAAGCATGTTGGAAGATGTTTGATCTGCGTATTTAGGGGCCGTAGGGTCCAGGGAAAAATATCTTAAGGTTAAACAAGGAGTGAAGCTTGCTAACAGTCAGGGTAACGCATCCTCACCAGGGATGATGGTGGGTACCAGCTTCGTGGTACCAGGTTGGGAGGAGGGAGGTATCCAACTCTTGTCTTCTCATGTTTTGAGGTGGCCTGGATTGGATCTTCCCCAACCTTTCCTCTGCAGCCCTGGGCCATTACAATCCCACAAACTGCCCCAGGTAACCATTATCCTGACTGCTATAATCAAGTTCAGACCAGCTCTAAACCATAAAATTCTAAACTTTATCATTTGTGTTATTTTTAATAAAATTTTAAGTACCTTGAATTTTAAAAAAAGATTTTTTTTTTACTCTCTCTAGAAGAAGTATTTGACAAATACGCACTCTTGCTAGCATTCTGCCTTTCACTACTGTCTATGGGCTTCACCAGTATGGTAGAGGCATAGTTCTGGGTGAAACCTCACTGCCTCCTTTCTAGAAATCTCCCTGAAGGATACTGAGCACTTCAGGGGAGAGCATGCGTACTCCCCAGCTGACGTCACAGACGTCTGTGCTCTCCATTTTAACTGGCTGGCAAACTATCCTCATTTCCCATCTAGGGACCAGGTCTCTCTTATACTTTTCATACCCAATAACTCAAATAAATTCTTCATAATTCAGACTTTTCATCACCTACTTTGTGAGTAAGAGCTATCGCTAAGACTTGTCTTCTTACCAAAGGGGGGTGGGAAGGTGTTAGCAGCTATTAACTTGCTGTCACCAAACACACAAATTTGACGGCACATGTCCCTGACTGCATCTTTCCGGCACTGGGCCTCTCTGACATGACGTCTTATTTTATCTTGGTCACATGACTTCTTCATTGGATTCTTCTCTTTCACATTAGTGTTGCAATGTGTGGAAATCTTTGCCACCTCCAAACACTGCAGTAGGCGAGAGCTGTCTGATCTCCCAGATTCTGTGGCTGTTGCCCGTCCTCCACTCGGGCAGCTGGGCTTCTCCACACACTCACCGTGCTTCCTGCCTGTGCTTCCTCATCTCTGTCTTCCCACCACCAGCTCCACTCTAGTGTCTACTTCTCCTAGCTCGCAGAAACAAGCTCTCCCAGCCCGTGTTAAGATCCTTGACAGTTACTGTACGGCTAACCTAGAGACACACTGCAGAACCCACTGGCACTGGAAATTGTTGTCTGGGCCTCTTTCTAGAGATGGCCTTTTGTTTTGTTTTGCTGCTGACTCGGTGATCCTGGATTTTCCTCTGATTTCCCAGACATTTATTATTTTTTTCTACTCACCTTTTAGGAATTGTCCCCATTCTTTTACATAGAGGTTGACCTGAGTTCTTTCTAAACTTTCTTTTTCATTTCATGTTGCTGTTACAAAAAAGATGACTGTAAAATCTACAAATGTATTCAAAGGACTGCTCAAAGCTTAGCCTGGATCAGATCAACAAATGCTGGAGTTTCATGCTCAGACAGAAGTCCTATTTTAAAACAAATCCTCTTCATCGTTAACTACAAGTACAGTAGATAGAAGACTTTCTTGGCACAAGGCATTACCGCTTCAAAATTATTTCTGATAAATAACATTTTCTCATGTAGAAACATAGAATAACAACATAATATGACAGAATGTTAATTCACAGAGGTGACATAACAGCCCAGATTTCTTACCCAGAGATACTTACTATTAGCTTCTGGAATACTTTTTAGATTTACTACGCTTTCACATTGTGTGCATACATTTTATAAAGTTGAGCTGCTTATTTTTCATTTATTTTATAATTGAACATTTGAATCATTAAACTTATTTACAACTATTTTAATGGTTTCATGCATTCAGTCATAAAACACAGAAGAAATATTCAATATATCCACATATTACTAAATAAAATGTTAACTTCTTTTGCATTTCCATATAGATAGATAGATAGATAGAGAGAGATAGATATGAAAATATATCTGTATCTATATATACACATATATGTGGATATATATGGAGAGAGAGAGAGAGGGAGAGAATGTCATCAGAGAATTTCAGCCATTTGATCTTTGGACGCTTTACAAGTTACCATTTTAAGACCTATATTTGTTCCTGTGGTCATTGATATTTAGGTTTTCTTTGTTACATTTATTTGCTTGTTTCCCTGGGGGGCAGGTACTGTATGGAGGTTTAGACAGAGAGCCGTGTTTCCCACTGCATCCCACAGGGCTGTTTCTGCTCTTCACGCTTCCAGAGTAACTAGCACCTTCTGCTTCTCATGCCAGCCTTGTGCATGATGAGTGTTCTTCATGACTGACAAGGCGCAAACTCTCTTCACAGCATGCAGAATGAGAAGTTGAAATCAGAACCTCAAACCACACTCCACAAACCCAAAGATTCTGCAAGACAGGTGAGCAGAGACTTGCCAGGATCCACCATCCATTATGATCAGCAAATCATTGCTAAGGCAGCTTATAAGGAAGAAAGCAAGCGCTCAAGCAACAGCCGGAAACCGGAGAGCAATGAAAAGTTCTTAACAAGAGTCCGTAGTAACAGATTCCTGGATAACAGGGTGAGTAACAAGAAACAGCCAAGCTTCTGCTTGACAAGTCATTACAAAAGTGCAGAGAAAAACATAAATTCTTGCAACATATACAAATAGGAATTCATACCTTTTGCATAGTAAAGAGATTATAAATAATTCTTTTTCAATTTGAAAGTAAGTTTCAAGGGGGATTTTATGTATCTCATGTTTGTCGACAATTGAGTTGGTCAGCCTAGCTTGCCTGTGGCAGCCACTGATACTCAGGAATCAATACAGTAAATGAGTGTCACTAGCCAGGTGTCTTGGTTTGCTTCCTGTGTCTGTGGTGAACACCACATTCAAAAGCAATTTAGGGAAGGAGGAAAGCGTTTCTTTTGTCTTACAGATTACAATCCATCTTGAAGGGAAATCAGGCAGGAAGCTGGAGTCAGGAACCGAAGCAATGACCACTGCGGGACGGTGCTCATTGGCTTGCTCTCCATATCTTGCTTAGCCTGGTTTCTTAAGTAAAACAAGACCACCTGACCAAGGCTAGCATCACCACAAATGGGTAGGGAGCTCCTACAGCAGCCATTAATCAACAAAAGGCCTCACAGACTCGCCTACAGGCCACTCTGTCGGTGGCATCTTATTAGTTGAAGTTCCCTTTTCCCAGATGACTCTCAAGTTCACAAGAATGGAACCGGCACATCATGTGAGGTTCCAGCCTGTTAGAGAAGGAAAGTCTGTCTGCTTTCACATTACAGGAAGAAGAGATTATTAATTTTCAAAATCCCAGGCAACCATATCTAAATATTAAAAAATGGGCCCCAAACTCTCTTGATGGGAATACACATCACTGGGCTCCATTAGAAACGACGCAAACGACCCATAGAAGCTGTCTTGAGAAGTAACTTGAAATCAAAAGCCAAGTGCAGCACCCATTGAAACTGGATCCAAATCAAGACCAAGCCAATGACTCATTGATAACAGAGTGCCATTTCCAAAAATTACTGAAATTTCAATTAAGTGGATACATAGAGTGGGCGTTTCGCAGTGCTGCCAAGCGTTAAGTGACAGCCAGATATTTTAGTAGAATGCTGTTTAAAGTCTCATAAACCACAAACGGAAATATTTTTAGCTTATAATTTTAATAGCCCTTTAAAAACTCACTGAGATGCTAGTTACATTTTAGCCATATGAGGAAATGCATGCCTATAGATTCTAATCATCTGTGTATAAGAAACAGGCAAAAGACTGCTTGACACCCTACCATGTGTGTTTCAGAACGCACACTAAAGGGTCTAGCTGAACGCTAAAGTCCATTTATAAAAGTAACCTAGCCAGTAAATTAGTAATGCAACAAAGGCTGGAACTCAGGTAGTCTAGACTCCCTTTTGTACATACTATTGGCTTTCCCATGATAGTCCTTGAAGGTATGGTTTGTTTACAGCATGAAATATTGAATTAGGAAGACCAATAGTGTTATGTGAACATCTAAAAGTCTCCGAGTTTTTCTCTAATTTTGACTCTGGCACTGATGTATTTCTTCTTCTTGGGAGTGGCACTGTTTTATCACTCCCAAGAATGATTCCCAAGAATGGTAATAGTACTACCATTTTTTTTAAACCTCTTAATTATGGGCAGGTGCTTTCAGATACTTCTCACACCCATGTGTGTATTGCACTACCCGATGCAGGTGCCGCTGTTGTTTCTCTCACTGTGACAGATGACAACCTGAAACTCTAGAGTTAAAGTGATTCCTAAGTGTGCAGAGAAGATGCCTCACCCACTTTTGCCACAGTTGCCACTTCCATTTTCTATCTCCTCCCCTTCCTATTCCTTCCTTTGTCTCCTCCTCACTCCTGCTCCAGATCCTCCTCCTCCTTTTCCTCCTGTTCTTCATCCTCCTCCTGTTCTTTGTCCTCCTCCTGTTCTTCTTCCTCCTCATCTTTGACACAAGGTTCAATGTATCCTATGCTGGCCTCAAACTCTCAAAGCTGGGGAAGCCCTTCAACCCCTTACCCGCCTTTCTTTGCCCTTTGAGTGCTAGAATTACAGGCATGTGTCACCAAGCTTACTTTTTGTGGTGCTGAGGATACAACTCAGGCCCCATGTATGCTAAATAAGCACTAAACTAATTGAGCTACACATTCAGCCCTCTTCTTTATTCAAATTTTAATTGATCCCCCTAATCATAAAATACTACACCACTGCTAGAGAACATCATTGTATGAACAATTAGAAAATGAAGGCTAAACCAGAAAGGTTGTATGTTAATTTTATTCTATTCTCTATATGTTGAGATAGAGTGAGAATCATTATGCTTATATATGTTTTTCTCTTTTGCTCAATTCATTCTACATCAAAGAGTCTTGCACCAGCATGGAAAAGCATTCTTCCTACACCGTGACTTTAGTATCTCTCTACTCTCTTTTCCAGCTAGCAGGCATGATTTGCCATGTGCCAAGCTCTAGTCTAAGCTCTTTACATGTATTAACTAATTTCTACCTCAAGTCACCCAGTGATGCAAGGAACACTTACATTTTTAGTTCATGGATGAGGAAGCTGAGAGATGAGATCAGTTGGCTTGCCAGTGTCATAAGGCTGAGAAGTGTCAGTCTCATCATTGAAGCTCACATTCTAGGCACAGTTGTTTCCAGATTGAGTCCACTCCTTTACTTGGATACAAACAAAGCACATAAGCTAATTCCAATCCCAATGTTCACCTGCCTGTGCTCAGCATCTCACTGCTAACATGGACCACTGGAAAGAAGTTTGCTGTATCAGCAGTTCTGCCTGTGGGCTTCCTCGATCTGGACTCTTTGCTGGCTCTGTAATACCCAAGGGCAATAACTTCCTTCTCCCCACCTAGAATTCATCATGAGTTTGGGAGAGGCTCAGTGTGGGACACCAGCTACCAAAATACAGGAAGGCCTCCTGGGAGGTGTGGGGACTGACTAATTGGTTCTGTCTGCCAGGCAGGCATGTAATACTGGCTTGCCAGATGGCAGCCACAGTTGCCTGGTACAGAAACCCTCATTACCACCTTGACTAAGTGGTAAATGGAATCCTGCTGTAGTTATAGAAGCAACCAATCAAAATGACTTCTAGATCTTTATCACTCACACCCTAGTTAAAAATAAGCCTGGGATATGGCCCACAGTCTGGGCAGATTAATTTGCTCTAAAAGAAGTCACTGATAAAGACTGAGACAGCATGAAGGAAGGCAAGCACACAGCAAATAGCAGATGATGTTCAAAGAGTATCTTTAATAAGAGATAAGGCTTAGCATGTTATAAGAAGACATTTTATATATTTAAGAATAGTAAGACATCTAGAAATGAGTAGGACAGCCTTAACTTCATAGATGAATGAGGCTCAGAGATCTTAAGGAGTTGTCTATGGTCTCCTAAAATGAAAAATCAGCCATTTTGTCACTAGTCTTTTTCTTCCTTTGGATAAACCTTTAAAAATGTATTTGTATTTGGTCTGTGTGTTTGTGTGTGTGTGCATGTGTGTAATGTGTATATATTTTTTTCTTAGAAACATTAGTTCTGATTTTTCTTATAATTTTTAAAGCATATGTGACTAACATCAAAGACAGTAAAAAAAATATAAATTAGAGTGTGCTTATAGCATCTGACAGCATGAAAATAAAAGTGTGAGGGTTTTTATTTTAATAAGCCAACTGGAAACAGTGTTCTTCAAAGCCTTTTTGTATAGATGGCATTTGGCCTTGTGGTAGAACCCCATGACTTTGTCTTAACTGTAGAGATGAGTAGACAGATACGAGGAGTTTTCTCGCTTGCGTGTATACTTGCAGCTTTCTCATATCTGTTCAAAGCAAAGTCTTTGCTGTTGCTCATCTTCCTGTGACCTGACTCAGAATCATTTCAGCTGTGCTCTTCTGGCTACATGAGCAAAATTCCTAGCTATGCGTTCCTCATCTCACTCCACAACTCTCATGTCCAACCGGTCACCACACGCCTTAAATTATCACTTGTCAGCGTCTCTTCCTTTTGCTTCTTCTGTTGTTAATCTACTCAGAGTTCTGTTCTGCCTTACTGGAGAGATTTTAATGATCTCCACACCACCGGACTTTCTGTTTGTAAAGTCTCCACTTTGCGCTGGCCAGCTAGTACGTTGTCATGTAACACCTAGTACTTGGTGTTCTGTGGCAATTACCATGTGCATGTGCACCCACATCTACACATCAAGACTGAGTCAGCCTTTATTGGTCCCAGTTGGATTGGGCTGGGATAACTCACAAATATAAATTTGTTTCAAGTAATATTTCTCTTATTTTTGTCTTTATTGTGTTTTCTCTTAAAGTGATATATGCCTTAATATAAAGATATCATATACTTATAAATATAAATATATTGTGTATGAATAATATACATGTATTTTAAACACTATGCATCCATGTATCTACATATACATATATACAAAAATAACAATTAATTTTTTAAAAGAGGCCCTGAATTTGAAAGAGAGCAAGGAGAGCGCTATGACAGGGTGGAAGGGGGAAAGGGAAAGAGTGTGCGATGTAATTATGTTATAATCTCAAAAGTAAAAGAAGGAATTAAAATTTTTTTGATGAATATATGCATATATATGAGATGAATGTTAATAAAACAGCGTGTGTTACATATTTTAGAAAGAACTTCATAACCTATCAGCTTTAGCCTCTACTTCAAACCTTTAAAATTTAGTGTTAATCCCACTGCCTTGATACAAAATTCAAACTCCTTCACTCAATTCTATCTACTTTATTTTCTTTTACTAAAATAAAATCCCACCCCCTAAGTAGAATTCTCTTATCCTTCCATAATTTTCTTGTTATTCAATTTTAAATAATTTATTTTTGAAAACTTCATCTATTATCTGTATCACTCAGACCTATCTCACTCTACAGCTGCCCCCAGGCTACCTCCTCCAGTGTCCATCGTCTCCACTAATTAAACACTCTCACTCACAGTAGTTTCAAAAAATAACACAGGAATATATGCAATGAAGACGAATGCTATAAAAGACCTTCAAAGAGACTTAATAAACTTTAAATCTTTGAAGCAGGATATTGAGGAAGACACGAGGAAATGGAAAGGCCTCCCATATTCATGAGATAGTAGAATTAATACTGTGAAAACGATAATTCTATCAAAAGCAATTTAAGTATTGGCCCAATCCTACTCTATTTCACCACATCCTTCCTCACAGATATAGGAAAACTGTCCTAAAATCATCCAGAACTACCAAAGACCCAGGATAGCATTCTCAATGAAAAGAACAACTGGGGCGGGGCCAGATGTCCAGATCTCTGTATATATTATACAGCTTTAGGAAAGAAATCAGCAGGGTATTCACAGGCACACACACACACACACACACACACACACACACACACACACACACACACACACCAGACAGGTAGGGAAATGAACAAAATAGAAGACTCAAACATATGTGCATGTAACTACAGCCACTAGATGTTTGACCCAAATGCCAAAAAAAAAAATCCACACTGGAGAAGAAAGAGCATCTTCAATAAATGGTGTAAGGAGAATTGAACATCCACATGCAGAAGGATGAAATTAGACCAATAGTGGTCAATATTTGTTCGTAGCAGCCTTATTCATAATAGCCAGAACATGGAAACAGCCTAAGTGTCCCTCAATAGAAGAATGGATAAAGAAACTGTGGTACATATACACTATGGAATACTACTCAGCTATTAAAAACAAAGAATTCCCAAAATTTGTGGACAAATGGATTGAGCTAGAAATGATCATAATGAGTGAGTTAACCCAGAAGCAGAAAGACTCAAATGGTATATACTCACTTATATCTGCATATTAGCCCAATGGGCATGTCCCACGAAAGCCTTCACTTACCAGGAAACCGAGACAGAGGGGAGGACATTCTAGTGGGACTCTAGATGAGAGAATCATGGGAGAATGGCAAAGTAGAAGGATCCAGAGGGTCCTAGAAGCCTACAAGTAGAGCATTATGATAGGCAAATTTGGGCCCAGGGGTCCCGCTCAAACTAAGGCACCAGCCAAGGACAATACAGGCGGTAAACCTTAAACCCCTACCCAGATCTAGACAATGGACAGAACACTCTCCACAGTAGAGTGGAGAGTGGGATATTACTTTCTCACATACTCTGGTGCCTCACCTTTGACCATGTCCCCTGGAGGGGGAGACCTGGTGGCACTCAGAGGAAGGACAGCAGGTTACCAAGAAGAGACTTGATACCCTATGAGCATATGCAGGGGGAGGTAATCCCCCTCAGGAACAGTCATAGGGGAGGGGAATAAGGGGAAAATGGGAGGGAGGGAAGAGTGGGAGGATACAAGGGATGGGATAACCATTGAGATGTAACAAGAATAAATTAATAAAGTTTAAAAAAAAAGATTTGCTTGGCTTCCAACATTTCAAATATCCCCAGGAAAAATAATTTTGTGTGTGAGATCCTTATGCTTTATTTTTAACAATTCCTATAGACAAATGTCACAAAGCTATCATCGACGGAAGTTACTGCAGACAGTTTTGTCATCCCAAAAGTAGGATTTTGTGATTGTTCTTGAATAAAACACAGACTGTAGAAATACTGAAGGGAATTTGTGGCCTCCCTTTGGTCTCCCTCTGCAACTTTATCTTTTCCCTTTCCCAAAAGTTAGATTCTGAAAAAAAAATATCTTCCTCTTGCTAGAACACTGTGTAATCAATTGGCATTCTCTGTAGTCACCTGCTTTTTTTTTTGTCATATTTCTTCTCTCGTGCTCCTTAACAAGTTTCTAGCCTACTAATATCTAACTTCTTTTTCACATTTTGACATAAGTGACATTGTCTGTCAATCTGAACTACTAAGTCCACATTCTGAGCTGTTCTCGCAGGGCTTTCTCTATGCGCTGTTGTACTTACTGTGCCTCTCACTCTACAAGTTAGGAGAGCAATGCTCTGTCCACTCTAGGTCCATCACAGTGCCTGGCAAAGGCTTATGGGAACCATTATGTTTACATATGTACACACATGCATGCATACATACACACATACATACACACATCTATGTTTTCTGCAAACCTCTGCTTTCCAGCTATAAAAGGAAGCTGAACCCATCTACACCACAGACTTGTTGTAAGAGTAAAATTGATTGATATATATCCCCATGTGGTTCCTTGTTCACATAACCAACCAGCCTTTACCTGCGTGTTCTGTAACAGGTGTTCTTGCCCACTCTGGATAGCCTTTTGATTTTTTTCTTAGGAAAACTTATGACTACAAAGCACCTGTGGGTTTCTGTCACGTGGGTGGTTAATTTCCATCACTATCAGTTGACTGAAGACAGTAAGGTGTCACAGTGCCCTTGATATAGTACCTTTAATGAGCTGGCACTAAAACTAAACCACACATCTGGACTTTTACCTAAGATTTAGTTGAATTCGAGTATGAGCCCAGACTGTAAAGTGATGAATGCAACATTTTGGAAAAAGCAATTTTTTTTCCAAGAGAGAAGACATGTTGTTCCTTTCTGGGCAAGTGAGAAAATACTTACCTCACTGAACAGCCTGAAAAAGACTGGAGAGAAAGCAAGCAAAAGGCACAAAGTTCGTGATTTTTCTGAGGACCAGCAGGGAAGGACAGTACAAATAGCTTAGCACAGGTTATGTTGCAGAATTCCCCTGCAAACTGAGATATAAGGTTTCTGGGAGTCTGAACCCTGGTACGAGCTAGTCCTGAATTTAAAATACAAAAATTACATACAGGGAGTAGCTAGTTAGCTTATGGAAAGTGTTTTTCAAGCAACTAATTTATTTTTGCCAGGAGCTAGCTAGCCTGGGCAGATCAATTTCCCCCAGTCATCAAGGGCCAGCCATCAAGGCTCTGTACACTCACATGATAAGTCACCATAAAATAGAGAAAAAGTTTAAACTATTGATAATTGACCATATTTTATGTAACAAAGGGATGTTAACCTTGACCCTAACTCCATTATTATTTTGTTATAAGGTTTAATAATATTTTTGGAGAGCAACCTTTTTAATTTATTTTCTTCTTGCCAAACCTCATGATTGTCTTTACCACCCTCTATGAACTTGCTAATTAAAACATCCTATGAATACTCCTATTTCTGATAATAATACACATTTGTCTACAGGCACCTTACGCTGTACTTATTTTTTTTCCACAAATGAGACAGTATCTAATTGTTAACATTTTGTTTAACATGTGTTAATTGTCTGATGCTGAAATTAGTGTGGAGCAAGTGTTCCTCACTGGGAATTGAGTTACTTGATGACTGCTTGGTCTGAAGCTCATTTAGAGTTGGAATTTGCTGAAGGAAACCACTTGCTTCACTAATAATTTCCCGCTTTGTTTTCTTTTCCCTTGACCACTTGTGCTCTTAGCTTTCATTTGTCTTTGTTTCTTCAAGATTTCCCATGAGGCGAATGCCTACTGCAGCTCTGTTCCGACAGGAGACCAGTCTCTCTCCTATATACACTGTCTCCCCAGAAGAAAGTCTGGGGACTGGTCCTTGGAACATACAGCAAAGGACAGCTCTGGCCACCCTGAGGTGTGTATACTGAATTATTGGCGTGTATTTTATATCTGGGCAGATGGTAGACATTAGTCATTGACTGTGTATTTTCATGTGAAATATTGACTAGAAAGCCTGAGGATGGACTGACACACGTCATACGCCCCATGTTCAGCAGATTCTCCAGAATCTTCCTTGGGGGCTTTTAGGCAAAGCTTCAGACTTCAACATCCCTCTCTCCAAATTGTCCAGAAGGCCCCTGCAAGTCCAGTTAACCAAATCTGGATTCAGCCTTCATCTTCTGTTTCACTCTCAACACTAATATCCTCAATCTGACAAGTCTTTCAGATTTACTATTCTAATTGCATATTAAAGATGAAATGTTTCTATTTCTGTTGTGCAGGGCATATGATGATGCGTGTTAGAGAGCATATGTCTGCCCTCTATCCTAAGGAGGAGATCCAAGGCCCATAAACTAACAAAATGACCCAGAATGAACACTTTTCCTCAGGTGATACCATCTTGTCTTCTCATTAGTCAGGACTGCAGGTGCAAGCTCTGACACTTTTCCCAGTGATTTCTACTTCTGCCCTTACCTGTCCTGTCTCAGAGCTCTGCTGCTCATATTTCTGTCCTTTGTTGTGTCAGACATTTGCCCAAAGACCAGCTATAAGGACAAGAGAAGATTCCTTTCTACTCACTTTGGTCAGAAGAGAACTCAAGTCATGTCCCTTGAGCTTCAGCCCTTTGGACAACCTTCAGAAGGAGCTGAAGACTCTGGACCCCATCTCTTCAGGGTTTCTCCTCCAGTCACAGCTGACCCACCTCCTCCTAAGACATGAAGTTCCTCTGCACTTACCAACATTGAAGCTTCTCTGCCAAAGATTTTCTAGAAAAGGTTCGCCAGAAATGGTATGGCCATCATGTGGGTTAATTTTATGTCTCTGCCTTTAACTCAAAAGAGTAATAAAATTAAGAAGTTTCTTAAATGTCAGGGATGTCTTTAAAATACAATTATTCACTACCATTTTGCAAACTGTCAAGGAAATGGTTGAAGGAGGCAGAGAATTACTGGTAGACCTGGAGCTGAGACACAAGGTCACAAATGATAAGGCCACAGTGGCTTTATATGCAGCCCTTATTTGGTCACTGAGCCTAAACTCACTTGTGTCTGATTGTAGTATGGTCCAAATAGACACAAGTTACAGAGCCACGGGAAAACATCCTGAAATTATAGCAATGAAAAAACCAAGGCTTTAGATAGAGTAGAACTCACAAAGGAAGGCCAGGGTGCTGATCCAAATCCCGGCAGCAGCAACTCTGTGGCAGACATGACTGACTGTTCTCCTCAATGTCCCTTGTGCTTCAATGATCTTGTCTAGGAAGCCAAGTCAAAACCAATATCAAAGGCATCACCTCAACATTTAGTGACACAGCAAATGAAGAATACTGGTGCTGTATCTAGCTCTTAGCAAATGCTCAAGTAAATGTTCTCTCTCCCCTAAACTTTCATAATTGAGTCTGTTCTATCTCTATGATAATTATTAACCAGTGTGTTGACAATGCATGACACAAGTACAAGAAGCTTCAGTTTGGTACAGCTTTATAGCCTACGACCTGCCTTCTGTGGGACTGGCCTTCCTCACTCAGACTTCTTTCCATGGCTTTCCCTCTGGTTCTCTGGAGCCTCTGCTATCCAGAGCCTCTGGGCAGCTGCTATGTTGGCAGTAGGAATCAGTGACCATCCTTCAATACCTTACTGCACTGAAAAACAATCTTGGTGGGGTTCTTTTTTTCACCTAGCCTAATAAACTCTTGTCTCTAGAATGCATCTAAACTTACAAGCACAGATTATATACAATAACCATTTCTGGGATGTGAGAAGGGGAAATATGCTAGATACTATGTTATACAGCAATAACAACCCCAGATACTCAGAGGTTAAAAAAAAAAAAAGAAAAGAAAACCAATGTAATTGATGGGTGTTTTGAAACAGTTTGATGGAAACCAGGCAGCTATCTGAAGGCACCTGTGTTCCTGAAGATGCTGTTGTGTTCCTGATCCTCCTGCCCCCACCTGCCAAGGGCTATGATTATAGGTGTGTACCACCATGTCTGGCTTAATCTCATGCTGAGGATCAAATCGAGGAACTATGTACATCGGGCACTTCACCAACTGAGCTACATTCTCAAGCCCTGATAGCTGTTAGTTTTTAAATTCACATTATATTCATGGGCACCAATGCTGTCTGAGCTGAAGACCCATGTTGATGATACAGAGTCTCAGGAATAAATTTGCAAATGACACTGGAGGGAAAAGGGGGCCTTGCAAGGCCTTATATCAAAGTATGTATACTAATAAGGCGAATATGCTTACTTATTTCTTTTTAGATTTATGTTATGGGTATGTGTTTTGCTTGCATGTATGTATGAATGTATGCATGCACGTATGCATACCATGCCTGGTGCCTGTGAAGGTCAGAGGAAGGCATCGTAGAACTGGGGTGGCAGGTGGTTGTCAACCACCATATGGATACTGAGAACCAAACTCAGGTCTTCTGTAAGAGCAAAAAGTACTGTTAAACACTGAGTCATCTCTCCAGCACTTCAATTATTTTTTTAATTAAAATATAATTATAATACTCTCCCTTTCATTTTTCTACCTCTAATCTCTCCCCTCCACTCCCTCCTCAAACTGATGGCCTCTTTTTCTTTGATGATGATTATTGTTACATATATAGCTATGCATATACCACAGTGGTGCCATGTTTTGTTGCTTGTGTGTATATGACTAATTTCAGAGTTGAGTTGACTGTAGCCAGACTTGTGGGCTACTTTATTGCATTCCTTTTTTCAACCTTACTACATCACCCATCCCTTCCAATCCTCCAACACTAGATAGAGGAGAAGGAGAGGCAGAGGGGTAAGGGGCTGTCATTATCATCAAACTACCTCATACTGACTGTGGGCATCAAGTTCCTTGGGGCAAATCTGATCTTTGTCATCAGGATGTCTCCAACCAGCAATCCAGCAAACAGCAAACAGCAACAGCAGCAGAAGCAAACAGCTGCCAGCCACTCTTGGGGCTCTAGCATTTAAACACCTTCTGAAGAGTTCCCAGGATCCCAAATGTACACTATCTCTGGCTGGTGACATCACGTCCTTGCTAGAGCATGAGGCAAACCACAGTCAGCTGCTGTGGACAATCTGAAGTAGCCCCGTATCTCACACCTGGGATCAAAATGAAAACATTCTCATCGTATTTCTATGTTATCTTTAAAACAAAACAAAAATTCTCCTACAGTTGACCACTTTGCCTGGATAATCAACGAGGCACGCCATTGCTTAGAGAAAGTAATTCTCCCTTAATTGTCACTACCTGCCTGTAGCTCTTTGTCTAGGGGTGGGACCCTGTGAGAGTTCCTTCTTCTGTATTAGCATGTTTATTGGCATTTTCATTGTTTGGGTCTTGTTTAGGCAGCCATATTATTTCAGTACCATGAGTGAAGCTCCTCTGTCATTTCTAGGAGCAAGCAGTCTCACAGAAGATTCTGTAATCCTCTGGCTCTTACAATCTTCTGTCCCCTATTCTATGATTTTCCCTGACCCTTAGTTATGTGAGTTGTTTCGTGGATATATCCAGTGGGACCAGGATCTCTCTTTTCTGTTGATTTCTGCACTATAACTACTATTAGTTTTCAGTAATGGTCTTCATGCAAAGAGATGTTTCCTCAGTGTGGACTGAGATACAATTAACTGTGGTTATAAGGTAAGGTTTTGAATGCGTTTATGAATTATGCTGGTCTAGTAAACTGAGAGCTAGCCTATAATATACACAACCTCACTAGCAATGAGTAGCTATGTTTCTAGTACCAGGAATGACTTCCATCCTGTTGAGTAGTCCTTGAGGCCAATTAGATAGCTGAGCTGTTAGTTAGCATCTATACATGAGTGCCACTATTGCACCATGCAGAATATCTCAACATTCTCGTCATTGATATGGTACATATAGATATTAGCTGGATAGACAATTGATCACTCCCCTCCCTTGATGGCTTGCATGGCTCCTTCTAATGTGATGAAAGCTAGACTGTAAGAAGGTGGCTTTTAGTTTAGATGCAGAATGTATCTTCCAAGTCCTGTATCTGAAGTGTGAAGTGTCTTCAAAAATAGGGACTTACCTTCCACCTCTGGAAGGCAACAAAGTGCAACATCAATAGACTGTATTGTTTCGGAGTCATTCAGACTACCCTGACCAACAAACTCAAACTGACACTTTGCATACTTGATTCTGGGACTTTTGTTTTGGATAGTCTATGGCTTTTGTGGGGAGCATTGTAAGCCCAAGTTGTATGTGTGTGTGTGTGTGTGTGTGTGTGTGTGTGTGTGTGTGTGTGTAAATGTAGGTAAATATAACAGTATTATTCCTTATGCTTTGTCAAGCATCATTGGTGTTATTTGTAAATAATTAAATCTTGGGCTTGAGAGATAGCTCAATATGCAAATCACTTGCAAAAGAGAAAGTCATGGAGAATGAGAGTTCAGATTTCCAGCACTTACATTCATTCTAGCGAAGGGTGGCATCCAATTGTGATCCAAAGCCTATGGGAGATGGAGGCAGGGACAAGCCAATTCCCTAGACTAGCCAGATGAACAAACCCTGGGTTAGAGCGAGCCCTGCCTCAATACCTACGGTAAGCCATAACCAACGAGGACACTCAACATCCACCTCTGCCCTCCGCAGCAATACACATGTGCCCATCCATATAAACATGTGTACATACATGCATATCACACACATATATATACACACAGAGTAATTTGGTCTCAGCTGAAGATTTGTTACTACAGGATGTAGACCATCTCCAGTGTTTTCTAGATGTTGATTGATCAAAACTAATCAATACTTTGATTTGTGATTATCAATGCTAAGGGTACCTCTTCACATGAATATGTATCTCAGATTGGAGAAAGTCTATTTAATGCTGTATCTGAAGCTGAAAATTCGAAAATCAATCCCAAAGTCAATGAGTGGACTTTCATGAAACTCAAGTCAGAAACTCAAACTACAGCTTTAAAAACCAAACATTCTAACATAACATAATCTAAAGATACAGTAAGTACGTACTAACATGCTGAGGAGTGATCGTATAAAATATTATAAGCCTTTGTTTTCTTAATTAAGCCACTGTATTTCTGTTTGGGCAGAAAACTCCGTACAGTAAGAACACTGCAATCCCCAACACACAGTTGTCTGGAATCCAAGGCAAGGTGTTTCAGGCAGGGCTCACTGGAATTGTATAAGGTGATGGCAAGTGCAGATGTTGTGTGCTCAGACAAGGCTACAGGGAAGTACAGTGAACCAATGGAAATGAAAGATCCAGAAACATCTTTTATGTTGAATTTTGAATTAATATGTACTTGTTACACATTCAAAACCTTTTTCCTATTCTATGTGGTCACTGTCCAGAATTTAAGTAATTGGGCTCTACCCAAACCACAAGGCAACAATGAAGAGCAGCTATTTTGTCATTTGTCCAGGCAAGGCCATTTAGCCAAAACCACTAATAATTATTGGCCTAAATTTTTTAAAAAGTATTTTTGAAAACTATCAATGGTAAATATTTTCCAAATGCATTTGACTCCAACAGGCCTTTTGCTATTCAATATAAATTAAATGAAGATGTTCTGTTTTATATTTAACTTTCAGGTGAATTATGGAGAGCTACTCCAGTTTTTAAAAGAAGCAACTGAAGATCATTTACAGCAAAATGGAACAGCTGTATATAATAAGCCAAGGAAAACTTCAAGTGCCAGCCTCCATAAACACAGGTATCCTCTCTCTTGTTGTAGTCTTGTTATTCCTACATTTCTTAGGTCATAATGCTGTAGCAAATTGAAGTCCTGCTGGTTGCTAGATTCAGAGGTTCAAAGATTTAAATGAAAGTGCCAGCATGGGTTTGGTTTCTCAGATGTTCTCCTTATATGAAAGACAGGAAAGAAAGAAACTCTGTAACCTCTCCTACAACAGCATTAATCCCTTTCATAAGGGCTCCTCTATCATGAATTAAGGCTCCTGAGTTCGACTTTGGGAACCAAACATTTATATTCCATTGCACTAGACTTTAGAGCCTTCAGGATAGTGGAGGCATTTACTAGAGTTACCCAGTTTGCAAACACTTGCCTTGTGTGTGTGTAGTCTCTCTCTCTCTCTCTCTCTCTCTCTCTCTCTCTCTCTCTCTCTCTCTCTCTCTCTCTCTCTCTCCCTCGCCCTTTCTCAAATCTCAGGATGACTGAGAGCAAGAACAACATATAGTGAGACTTCTGCATGAAAATGTCATAGTGAAATGCTTTGTATTATATTTTAACATAGAAATTTAATTTTAAATGTAAGTAACAGAGAGAAGATAACTCTGAGTTCCATGGCAGTCTTTTCTACACAGAACGTTTGAATCAGGCAGAGGAATAGACTGAAATTCTGTAATGAAGTCACTAAAAGACAAACAAACAAACACAAAGTTCTTTAAAACAGACATTGAATTTGGAATCATGTGTTTACCATTTGAAGCTAGGAAGAGTGTCTATCCTAGCCAACTTTGTGTCTCACTTGGTCCTACCATAGTTACTGGCCTATCTGAGGTGCTCAATGTTTGAGTAAAATGACATCTCCAGTTATCTAAAGGTGTTACATCATGTGACTTGCAGGGACACCTAGGCATCTCTGTTTTATAAAAGCACGTAAAAAGATCATTCTGAGTACAACAGAGAGGGCATTGCTTTGTTCAGACCAGAAAGAGCCTGAAGCTCAGGAGGAAGCCCTCCTTATCATCAGCTGGGTGGGGTAGCTCTGTGACTGGACCGCTCCAGCTCTCAAGTGAAGCAGATGAGATACACTCCTGGAACAGCCTTTCCAGACACCCTGCCAACGACAGTATCACCAAACTGAGCAAGGGGTCAGCCCTGATAAATCCTGAACCTCAGCAACTGGTGTGGAAAGAAGGAAGGGAGGAAAACTTGTAATTCAAATCAGAAACCCAGATATCTGATTGGCAGAGCCTACACCATGTGCCCTAGCAGCCAAGGTGCTGATAATGCCAGACTTCCTCTGTTAGAGATGGAGGAGATGGCAACCAGGAGGCAGCATGGGTAGCAATTGTTGTTACCACATCAGGAGCAGTATAGCCCCCACCCAAACGGGTTCTTTGGAAAGTATTGTGTATTATTAGATAGGTGAAAATTGTTTAGTTTGGAGCTAATGTTCTGTACATCTTAACTAATGGGTTTGCGGTGCTGCACTAGAGCAGCGGGAAATAGTGAAAAGTAAGATCGTCTTGCCCTCCTGGAGCAATGTACTAGTGACGAAAGACTCAAGACGTGAACTGAGAAGTAGGGTGGGATCTGAGGAAGGCCTTTGGGAGAAGAGAACACGTAATTACGCACGAGTGTATCAAGCAGGGAAGGGCTGCAGCAGGGAGGCCTGGCTTTGCACACCTCTTCTTAAGTGTCCATTCAGAAGTGTCACACTGGTAGCTTGAAGTCAGCCGTGGGGGAGGATCTACATGAAGAAAGCTGTAGGTGAAGGCTTTAACTTGAAGAACTAGTTTTAATTATTTATCTGCACAGCACTGAAAGGTGCCTTGTGTGTGTGTGTGTGTGCATGTGTGCGTGTGTGTGTGCATTTGTGTGTATGTGTGTGCATGTGTGTGCATGTGTGTGCATGTGTGTGCATGTGTGTGCATGTGTGTCTATGTGTGTGTGCATATGTGTGTGTATATGTGTATGCATGTGTGTGCATGTGTGTGTGTGTGTGTGTGTGTGTGTTATAGCATTATCACTTAATAAGTATAAGTCAGTTTGCCCTTCACAGAGAGGGTGTGATTCAGGTGGATCAGAGGAACATGTGAATTTGGATATAAATGGTTCATGGAAATATCAGAATAACATTTTAGTACCTCGTTATCATGCATCTATTATTTAATGAAGAAGTAATCAGACATGCCTGTCTCAATACTCATGTATTTGCATGTGTTAGGCTATAAGTAAACATTGTTCCCCAAACACCCGGTTAGAGAATGGCTAGAAAGTATTTAATACCTCTGCCCAGTAGAGAGTTTCCCCTACAAACCGCTCAGTTACAATATGGCAGCATCTTTGTTTGCATTGTTTGTGGCAGTGAGTGGTTCAGAAATTTTATTTGTTATTAGTAATTAACTGAATTTAAAAGCAGCAAGATTAAGTAGGTCAAGGACATGGTTTGCTATTTCTTGCTAGTTTCCTCTCAAATGAGAGAAAAGAGCTAGAAGACAGATCAGGTGTCTCGGTCTGTGTAGTAACCCAGTTGGTTTGTGCCCCTCAGAAGAAATTGTGGATCTCATTCCAGTGAAAAGGAAGTGTGCTGATCTCTGACAAGTTCACATGCAGCTCAGCTCTCAGTTCCTAAGATTTACACAGGTCCCAGGAGCTAGCTGAACTGAGAGGCAGCACTGGAAACCATGTGAAGTCTTTTAGCAGGCTGTCAGTTTTCATAGCCTTTGTTTGCCTGTCTAACCAGCACCCCGCCTCAAGGTTCCAGTTTACTGTCGGAAGTGAACAAGAGCCTGCTGCAGATTCTGAAGATGGCACTGAGAACATGCCAAGGCAAACTCAACATAGACAGCCTCAGCCTGAGTCTTCGAAAAGAAGATCACTCGTTCTCTGGCTGCCTCCCCCTCCCCAAGGTAACTAAAACTAGGTCTCAGGTTTGCCAAGAGCCAACAAGCTACTGCAGAACATGGAGTCTGGATTAACAGTAAGGCACAGCTCTGACCTGTGTTCTCCCTGTGGACTACACTATACAACTGTTTGTTTTGGTGTGCACTTGAGAAAACAAAATGGAGATGTATGACATGTATAGAATTGGTCCAGTGATTGCACTGGACTATGTTTAATGTTAATAATAGAAAATATGATAATATCCAAATACTATTTCACAATGGAAACAAGTGCATTTTCAAAGCCAGAAACATCTCTTACATCCTCTCCCAGCCTCTACTGGGGTCAGCGTGTGATGTCTCATGCCTTTGGTATACCGTATATTAGGACTGATGTAATTTATTGCTGATAGAGCTCAGCATGCTGATTTGAGACAGTAATTACCAGTGCAGATGTGTCTTGTGGAAGAGGACCCAGAACAATATTAACTCATGAAACTTCTGGAGCCAAATCATCTGATGTTTCCAAGCTACATAGGGTAGAGGTGGGCCACTGACTGCTGCTGCTATTACAACAGCTGCATTGAGAGCACAACAGCCTCACACTGTCCAGTTCTGACTAGATACTGAGCACTGTGCTAAATGCTTAAGCGACATGATCTCATATAACACCAACAGTGAACTTCTTACACAATATCATGAAATGTAGGTGCTGCCCCTTACATAAGTGAAATAAATTCTAAACTTTGAAGAAGATAATTCGCCTAACTTTTGGGCCGCAAGTAACAAAGAGCAGAATCAAGGTTCCTAGTATAGAAAAGGTTGTAAATTGTCAGGCAGAGGGAACTCAATTGAGAGACAATAAATAGAAATTCTTGATGAAACAGTGCCCAGAAGATAGAAATTAGAAGATCAAGGAAGGTTGGGAATTATAGAGGAAAGGTCCTATCAGAAGCATTTGCAATATATTCTCTATTCTTGGCATTCAAGGGATAAACCTAAAGACATTACAGCAGTTTCTTATATTTACTAAGAAAGCAAAGTTACAATACAGTACAGGTGGGTTCTTATTCTTAAGAAAAAGCTGCCTCTCTCTGGGACTGCATTTATGCAATCAACATTCAAAACAAGGCTTATGCTAATTTCTCTGTGTGCATGTACCTGTGTGTATGTGTATTGTGCATGCAAACATGTTCCAGTAGAAAAAGAACACTAAGGGAAGTCTGAATCGTATAACTTGCCTTTTCTGTGTTCATGAGAAGATTAAGAATAGATAAAGAAGCAGCAGTTTTTTGTTAGATTAGAAACCATATAATGCCACTGATAAAGCCGTGGGTTTTCAGATGTTATTTATAGGCTAAAACACAAATAACTGGAAATTTAAAATACATTCATTTAATCTTCTTTGGTCTCAGATTTTCATCTGGAAAATCTGGGTCCCATATCACCATCTCCTTTGACTATTGTGAAGACTAAGTATGTGAAAGTATTTATGTATAGCATGGTATAGAGTCCCTAAATAAATCTTAACACACACACACACACACACACACACACACACACACACACACACACGCCGGTTTTCTGTCCTGAGAGGTCTCTGTCCTATGGCCAGATGATACAACCATCATAGAATCCTTGAATATTCTTGTCTACAGCTGGCCTTGAAAGCTTAACTTTGTGGTTCAGATCCAAGGAAATGGGGTGTATTTTCCTTAAAGCTGGTCTGTCTTTCATGAGCCATCTGGCATCTCTTAAGACATCTGGAACTCACTCAAAGTATAATACAGTTCTGGAAGGCATGCTAAATAGAATTCTGTTTCCTCAGAATGTGAAGCAAATTAAGGCCTGAGGGATATTTGATGCAGGAAGCATCAGGGTACAGCCACACCACTTCCTCTCGCCTGGACCAAGGACTGAGAGCAGACTGGAAAGGCCATGCCAGAACTAGAAACAATAATATTTTAGACCTATATGTCTTAACTTTCTTAAATTGAAGAAGAGAATATTGTGAACTTTCTTTGGTTGTTCATGACAGCTATACACTACCCCTGCCAGGAAAACAAAAATAAGGATAAAGTGGAAATAAGAACATTGAAGGAGCCATCAATTCAAAGTGTTTACAGACCACCATGGCTTCCAAGAAAAGTAAACATTGTCAAAAATAATTATCTGCAGATGCCGGCACCCACATCAATTGAAATTTGACCAATTACCAAAAAAGAGTCAAAAACAAATTTAATATTGGCCATCCTCATCTATAGACTCCTTATTTTTTTTTAATCTTGCACATTTTCAGTACAATGATTATTTGAAAAGACTGCAAATGAAATGTAGATCAACATATATTTCTTTATTAACTGTTTCCCTGTCTTATCATTGCTGTGCAAAATACACTGGCATAATAAAGGAAGGGTGGGCTTGCTTTGGCTCACAGTAAGAGGTTAGAGACTATCATGGTAAGGAAGTCACAGCAACAAAAGCTTGAGGCACCTGGTTCCATCGCATCTGAGGTCAAGAAGTTGGAAACCATGATTAATGCTTGTTTTCAGCTCATTCTTTTTTTTTAATAGATTTAAGAATTACAGCCTAGGGATTGGTACTCCCAACAATGGACAGGTATTCTCACTTCAGTTAATCTAATGTTAATAATCTCTCACACTCATGTCTAGAAACACATCTCTCTGGCTATTCTAAATATTAGCAAGTTGACAATTGAGATTAGCCATCTCACCTACCCATTTCCTGATCAAGATATGCATTCAGCAGGACTGTAGAAACAGCTTTTGAACACATAGGCTCGGTTTAACACTTTTGGACAACTTCCAAATTTCCTCTTCGAACATGTGTCAAAATATCAGATTCTCCAGGCACCTTCTGCAACTTCTCAGGCTCCATTTTCATATGTAATTGTTTCTATATATCTGTCATAAAACATTCCAAATACTTCTACTAACTCTGAATTGTCCTCTACCTTCAAAGCAATAGCCATATTTCTGATCAATACCCTATTTTTAATTTACTTTGACGTATGGTGCTTAGTCAGTTCTAGGCACTAATAACAACACTGTCAGTGTCCTTGTTTATCAGGAAGGTAAGGAAAGGAAAATAATGACATTGACACTCTGTGACAAGATAAGAGTAGCCAGGAGCTTGAACATAGAAGTAGACATCAAGGAAGCTTATCTTTAAAGTGGTCCAGGGAGACCATGTGAATATTGAACCTTGGTCAGTATGTAGATTTGACAAAGAACAGATAAGGAGGAGATAAAATTATGAGACAGGAGATGAGGGTCAAATGGAAAGAGTGAATAATCTCCAGAATAAGGACGGAAGGAGATCATGAACGGTTCAGGAAATGGCATCTAGTCAACTGTCTAATGAAAGATATGAGCCTGTGTATGAAGGATCTTTCCAAGGAGCTTATAGTTTATCCTATAAAACCACTGTAACCACTGAAGCACTTTAAATGTACAAATGGTATGATGGTAAATGTACTTTCAGAGAGACATTTCAATAGAATTTAGAGAATTTTCTAAATAAGCAAAACAGGAAGGAAAGAGAACCCTGTAGGAAGAAGCTCCCGTAATGTAGCAAACAATGGTGCTGCTTCAAGTAATGCACTAACAGGAGAGATGAAGGCATTAAGAAAGGTAAAGTGGTCTTTGGTGTGTCATTTGATGTAGCCAGAGCTAACTCCAAGTTCAACACCTTGTCAGAAGGCAATGCCATTCACTGAGATAAGACACTAAACAGTCAAGTATTAGAGGGATGGCTGATGGTCTGAGTTTTGAAGATGTTGACCTGGGTAATAAGATTGAGATTACATGATGGTTTAAGACTCTTCAAGGTGGAGCAAACATAATAGGAACAGAGGAGAGTGAGGCAGCAAGCAGGTTGAAAAGGGCTCTCGTTATGAAGTAGGTGGACAAGAGAAGGCAAAGAAGAAGGTAAGAAATCATCCAAGGAGATTTGGGAATACTCAAGAAAGCAATGAAGGAAATGGTAGAGTACTGTAGTCTCCTAGTTCCACACTGCAAAAAGAGCGCCTTTAAACAGGACGAGCACTGTTAACTGGGAGCCCATAGAGGGTCCCGTGTAACTGACAATGATGAATGAGTAGAGTGGTAGTTTAAACACGATACACAGGAAACCAAGAACCTGTGACAGTGTCCTAATGTCTAAGAGACATTATTAGAACGAACGATCACTTTGTGTGTCATTTGCTAAATAACATAGTTTATTGACTTATTTTATAAGAGTTTATTTACTTCTGTTGGAAATATTTCCTCATTGGGAGAAGAAAATTAAACATTTCTTACTAAGGGTCATCAGTATGAATATTTATGCTTTGAAAGATTTTAACAGTAATCCAGCGTAATGCTGTTTTACTAAGATTTTCTGGTAGATGTTTCTATTTCGCCTCACAACTGTCAGTCAGTGTTTAGTAGTCATCACTCTGTCTCTGCCTAGGAGCCACGATGTGCTCTCTTTAATCTGCTATTCATTTTAGCCTACAGCAAAACTGAATATTGACAGAGGGGTCTATTTTGAGAATAGATTTTGAGTATAGATGTTCAAAAATGTACCAGTATGCTCTAATCATGAGGATAATCAGTTTTCATTAAATAAATGTAGAAGAATACATGATCATTTTTTATATCTCTTTGCTTTTTTTGCTAACCTTTCCCATACACATTCCATTTTTATCCATCTATTACATTAATCCTTTATTTTCCAAGATTAATAAACAATATTGTACCCAGCCTTTTGGCCACTTTATTGGGTTCTTTTTCATACCAGCCTTCTCCATCCTAATCCCTCCCAAGCCCTGAACGCTAGATAGGTGTTCTATATCAACACTATTTATTTGCGATTTTAACTTTGGCTTCTGATCATTAACCAGTGTTTGCCAGAACACATGCCTTCCAGTATTTCAAAACCATCCTGTTCTTTCTACTTGAGTAGATTTGCCTTTAGTGTAAGGAAACAGTAACAACTGAGCAGTCCTATCACCTGTGTTAATTTGCATCTCTATTTTTTTAACACAAACCATAATTTTAATTTCTCCTTTGAAATACCCATCTATAATTCCTGTTTGCACAACGAATCCTTGAGAAGTCAATCTACTTCTTCCCGAGATCGTTCCTACTGTCCCTGAAGACAAACGACCATAGAACCCAGTGGTTATTTTTAATGTTGAATTTTGTGGGATAGGGCACGAGATTTATCTGTGGCCAAACTAGGGCAGTGCTGCCTACAGTAGCACACATGAAATGGGCAATAGTTAGTTAATTGCACTTTCTCTGCCTTTTTGTTGTTTCCTGGCTGTCAAGAGGAAAATGGCTCATACTTTTTGCTGCAGAGCCCTGAGCTGTCAGAGCCCCCACCTGCCATTGATTTCTCAGTGGTGAAAAGTTGCCTTGGATATCCCTCTTACACTTTCACTCATAGGTTCAGTGGTATCCCTCACCACGACATCTGCAAACCCTGGGAAACCTATGTGTTCTTCTCAAAAACCCATTGCCAAAAGAAATGGCTTGCTCATCTCTTTGCCAGAAAATACTGTATTTCTCACAATTAATGCACTGGGAACTTGGAGGTGTGAGGCTTTTTGGTGTCTTGGGCACAGTTTCTTTGCAAATGCTTAAATTTACCACAATTAAAGCACCAGGCATTTTGATAATGTTAGCATGATGCTCATGAGAGACAATACCCGCTGTGTCCTTACTTACTCATGCATGGGCACTGCTCATACCTTTAATGACCTAACGACTCATCTTCATTCAGTGTTCACATTCTCAGATGCCGAGGTCTCTGTCCACACTGTCTCACATCAGGGTCTGATTCCGCTTTGTTTACAGCTGAAACTAATCTTTGCAGGAAACCTGTAAAGGCTTCCCCCTCACCTTGTGCAACCTATGTAAATGAGCTGCACCATTTCTTGGGCTGTTCAACCTTGTCCCAAGCTCTTAAAGCCACTAAGCAATAGTGTTCTATAACGGCATCCTAAGATTGAATCTGTCCTTGCAAGTCAGACAACCACCCTTCAACAATTAGCTGATCTTTAGCAATAGTCATCCCCTTTGCTCTATTTCACTGTTCAGTATTCAAGGCTTCCTCCCTCCACCACATTAATCATGGCAACCACTGACTAGCCTCGATCATAGCTAGTACCAGACCTTCCCAGTCATGGGGAATAATTCTATTTTGGGTAGCCGAGTTACTTAATATTTGTTTTACATCAGGGGAATGCATTTCATAGGAAACCATAGCCTCTTTAAAATGCCTCAGTTCTATCATTTGTATAGGATGCCACGTTATCTCATCATAATCATGGTCAGCAGCACCATTAGCAGGCACGGGAAAAGCAACAGAGACCTCAGGCCACCCCTCCTCTGGTGGCACAGTATGCTCCAGATTAAGTCTGTTTTGCTTTTACACTGTCACCTTCGTGGCATCCTCCTCCTCTTACACCCCACCTGGTTCCCCCCCACATTCAGGGGTGTGGGGACTTGAAATCAAAACTGCATGTTGGCAGGCAGGACCATGATCTGCCTTCTAGCCCAGTTCGCTCCCCTCTTTGCTTCTCTTGTCTGTGGGAAGATCCCACTTTCTCACTGGGTCATTGAGCTTGAGCCTTTGTTCTCCCTTCTCAGGCACTGCTGACTTCCCAAGCTTCCACCTCCACCTGCAGTTTCTCCAGTTGCAGAACAAACTCTGCCACCTTATCAAAAATGGAGGGATGGGTTTTTCATTTCATGCATTTTTTGTTTGTTTGTTTGTTTCTCAGATTCCTTCATTTCCATCTGCAACTTTTTAAACTGCTCAGCCATTCTCCCAATCTTTTATGAGACAGAATATAAGAAGAAAAAATAGAAAATCCCCTCCGGGAGCATACTGGGGGAGAACCTGGTGCCAGCAGCTGCAGGAAACATTTGCTGATTTCCTGAAACAGAATATTTATCCCTTCTCCCCTTGCTGTTTTCTCTATGGCATGAGAAATCCGCTTGTCCATTCTGTCTAGACACACCTTGGGTGCCACTTGTAACTGGACTCTTGGCTACTTTATTGGGTTTTTTCCCCTACCTTCCTACTGCACTCTTATGCCTTCTAGTCCCCAACACTAGGTAGGAGAGATAGAGAAGGAAAGAGGGGAGAGGGAGCATCAATTACCTTAGACCACTTCCTGCTGTTTAGGGGGATTGAGGACCTGGGGCACGTTCGATCTTCATTGTGAAGATATCTCCCACCAGCAACCAGTAATCCAGTGAACCGCAGCAGCAGCAGGAACATGCACCAACCATAAACTACGGCACAGTGGGCAAGACAAGACACTTACTATTCTTAACAACACTGGACATTTTTTCACCTTTTATTTATGCTCTTTTGTCCTCTGCCCAGCACTCTACTCAACTCCTCACACTTTTGCTAAAGTTTGTCTCGTTTTTGTTTCAGAGGAATCTTTTATTTTTCTCCTGTAAGTCTCTCTGACTTAATTACTCTACACCTAAAAAAATAACAGGCTAGTTTATAAAAACCTCATAAAGACAAGCAGACAGGAGCCTTTGGCCTTTGCTTGCTTTCTTGCTTACTATGTGCTGAGGATGAGCCTAAGATCTTGCCTATGCTAAGAAAGTATTACCCTGAGATTAGTGCTGTTGCTATTTTACAATGTGGACCCCACTGCTGTTTAGCTATGCTGATACCCAGAGATCTGTAGACAATTACTATTGTAAAGAAGATATCACACCATATAGGGTTTCCTCATACAGAACAAAAGGTTAAGGGTGGTCAAGAGCTTTTACTATGCTTCTTATGGGAGGAAGGAGCAACACATGACCAGCAAGCACAAGGGGAACTAGTTTGAAATAACTCCCTTGAACTCTGGAACTTCAGAGTCTATCCCTGGCTTCCTGGTCCCTTGCCCCAGAATGATAGGTCAGAGGAGTCGTGGAGTCCTGAAGGCACTAATGAAGACCTTTGTCTAATTGTATTGCTCACATGTAACTGGTTTGGTTTTTTGTTTTTTGTTTTGTGTGTGTGTGTGTTTGTTTGTTTGTTTGTTTTTACCTTCTCTGGTAACTAGCTAATTTAAGAAGGGCAAGAGAGTGATTGTAATGGTTAATGTTAATTGTGAGTTTGGTAGAACCTACAGTCTAGAAGACAGGCCAAGTCTGTGGGGATTGTTATGGTTATGCTAATTGACAAGGAAATCGTCCTTACTGTGAGAACTTACCCTGGTGATTCTAGACTATAGAAAATAGAGAAAGCAAGCTTAGCACTGCCTACCACACGTCTCTTGCTCCTTGCTTGTTGATTATGGATGCAGTGTGACCTGCTGCCCTGTGCTCCTGCTCCCTTGCTGCCAATATAATTTGATGGAATGAACCTTCAACTGTGAGTCAGTTAAAGCCTTTTATCCCTTAAATGGCTTTTTTCAGGGTAATTTCTCACAACAATAGAAAAATTAAAAAGAAAAAAGAAAAAGAAAACAAGGCATTACCCATGAAAAAACACACTTGCTTTTACAAATCAAAGTAAATGATACAAATGTTTTACAATTTATCAACAGAAAGAAGGGCAAATCATTCTTAGGCCTTAACCTCACATGGGTTGACAGAAGTATAAGATCAGTAATAGAAAGCCTAGTGGCTACTGAAAAAAAATCTGCACTTGTCTGTCACCTGAATATGTTTCTTACCCATAAGCACTGAGCTGGAAAGTCTTATGCAGAATGACACGTCAATGACAGAATATACTCCTGAGCATCAATTCTTTGTCAGATTCATATAGGCTACAATCATGGGAAGAAGTCAGAACACTAATTCCATTTTACTAAAGCTGCAAATCCTTTCTTATTTATAGGTCAGGGCTATATGTGGCAAGCATGGATTATATCTAACCTGGACCTTGCTGGAAACATTGCTTAACCACCAAGACTTGGGTTACCAAGGTGAAATAAAGTAAGTTGAATTCCGATGTCTGTGCCCTACCCCCAACGAAAATATGGTAAAGTCCTAGCTCTCAATGTGTTGATTCTAGGCGCTGAGGCCTTGGGAGATCTGGACTACCCTGAGAGAACTAGTATCTTTCCAAGAAAATAAGAAATTAAAGTGCCATTCTGCTCTCTACCATACAAAGACACAACAAAGAGGTGATATCTATCTACAAGGCAGAACTAAACCTTTGTGTCATCTCAGAACCATGAGAAAAACCAATGTCCGAAGTTAGACACTCTGGCTAGTCATGCTGAGCTATTTGTGAAACTATGCAAACGCCGTGCCCCCGCTGTCTTCTAACAGGATGTCAAGCGCACAGATTTGCCATCGGAGAACAAGGTTCCTGTGGCAACCAATCAATTTCAGTCACTTGACAGCTGAGTTCAAAAAACGGTTGTTTTGTTAAGACCGAAGGAGGCAGACAGAATGGCTCGGTCTATAAAGGCCTTCACTACCAAGCCTGATGACTGACGTCAGCCCCTAGATCCCACATGGCAGAATGAGAGAAGCCAACTCTAATAGTTATCAGCTGACCACCATGCATCTTTAAATACTTAAGATGAAATTTTCTCAACAGTTGTAAAAAGCAGGAAATCTCTCCTGTCAGCCCTTAGGAACCATCACAACCTGTATTTGCCATTCTGCTGTAAACAGCTCAATGATAGGACCAAACAGTGCTGCAGAGGTTAAGGATCAAGCGTCATAATCAAACAATGATTATTTTGAAAAGGGAAGCTGTGAGATTGCCTTAGCTTGATGCATAGGAAAAAGAAAAGTTAACAGGCTGGAATCTTCAATGAGCAGATAAAACAGAGTTGGAGGTTAGGAAGAGAAAGAAGGATTAGCACACCCCACCAAGCATGCAGGGCGTAAGGTCCAGGGGCTTCTGGAGATTTTAAAGAGTTGCCTTCAAAGCTTCTGATAGGCACTAGCTGATATAAACTTAGGAAACTACTCATAATACTGGAAAGAAAAAGGCAGAAAACCTCTTAGGACTCACACAGTCTATGTGGGTTTATACTAATTACTTTATTCAGAATTCTAACTCCCCACTCTTTCTCCTTTACCTGATTTCCTTTTGCTTTCTCTACAAAACTCTCAACTCCTGTTTTAAATGTTTCTTATAAATATAAATATTCTACACTGGGTGCATCCCCACCCCAAACACCCTCACCTTCTTACAAGTGAAGTAACTATTGGTTTAGCATGTTATGTTCGTTACCATATTGTAATAAGCAGTAAACTACAATATCAAAGGGCAAGCAGGCTCCTTATTTAGTTCAGTTCTGTATCCCAAATGTCTAAAGCAGTAGAGGTCATGATGATAAATATCTACGTACTTGAACTGATTTAGGAGAGAAGTTATCTCACTTCTAGCCCTCGGCTCATGGTCAAGCTGAAGGATGCCTTTCCTAACCATCTCCACAAAATCAGGTTCACTATACTAAACACTCGAATAGCTCCTAGTCCTGGTATTTCCTAACACTCTTTAGAATCACAGCCATATTTGTGTGGTTTCTTAACTGATGTCCATACAGTGACATTTCCCCCCATGGCAAGAGACATAGCTGCTTTTCTTACACTAAATGGTCACAGCATCTAACCTACGATGTGGCACAAGGTGAGCACACAGTGCATATTTGGTGAGCTTGTTGATTCATTTATTTACATTTGCAAAGAGCCAACAATATACTGTCAGTCTAGACACTGGAAATACAGCTATGAGGAAAAGTATCATAAAGGTAAATTTTAATTGGAATGAGAAATGGATGTTAAAAGGTATGGCGGATCAGAAGGCTATAGGCGGAATAAAGAAAAACAAGGTGGGTGAAAGTTGTGTCAAGAGCAATGAATTAGTGAATGAGATCAAGAGTCAAACCTAGTGTGCGGACTTCTAGGGGCCAGTCTTGGACGTGAGCATTTCCTTAGTGAGGATTAAGCTACAAAGGCAGAAAGATAGGTTGGGAGTAGAGTAGAGACCAAAGGGATATTCTCAAAGTGGCACTAGTCAATAGGGAGAAAAATCAAACACCAAAGTTCACATTATAGGAAGGATATAGGAAAGGCTCAACTGATATTTGATTAACAACCAACTCAGAACCAATATCACAGGGACCTGTAATATATGAGCAGAGATTGCTGTATCTGACCTCAGAATATTCTAGGATAACAACACCATAAGAATAAAAAAAACGACATTTATAAGAGATAAACCTATCTTGTCTCTAAACAGTCATTGGCTAAAGCTTCCTCTGTGAAATAAACCCACTCCATTATGGGCTTTGTATGCAAGCCTATATGCTTAAGAGACTAAAGATGCAATTTACACACACATTTCAGGAGCTGAATGCTCAAATCATTATCTTAGTACATATTGTCCATTAATCTGCTTTCAATTGGAAAGCCATTTGGAATGTGGCTGTCTGCTAATTAGCAGGATTCTAGTGCTGAGCTGCTTCCTGATTAAATGTCCTTTAGAATCAATAAAACATCAGGAGGGATTGTGGTAATGTGGGATTAGCCCCATCTAGCCAAATAAAATGAGTTGTGTTCCCTTCTTAAACTAGCATATTGCAAGAGCTGACAAGAGGGGCGATTTGGCCAGCCCTGTAACAAAACGGGTGGGGTTTTTTGTTTCTGATTTTTAAATAAAATTTTAGACCTGAGGTTTTGTTTTTTATTTTTCCATTTTCCTAACAATCTCAGCAGAGACATTTGTGAATAACTGCCAGGATAAGGCGATTGTGAGGAAGACTTGATTACAATTTCTAATCTCCACTCTGCGTCACCCTTATGTAAAATGAGCTCAGGTTGTGTTGGATGGAAATTATTATCCCTGGTTTTGGCCAGGGAGATGGAAGTCAGAATTCACATTTACTGTTTCTACGTGACTTTGTAATAAATGGTAATTAAGGAGGCCAGAGAATGAACAGGAGGCAATCTAATGCTCTAAAATTATATTGGCAAAATTAAATGCTTCAAAGCAGTTTAGAACACACGTGCACAAGCCAAATTGTGTTGCGGGAGAAGATAAATAATAAAGCTGCTACGGAGGCTTCCTGAGTAGAGTAGCGCAAATGACAGCCACAAGTAGGACTTACCATCCACATCTGGCCCATTATTGAAATGGAGTTAGGTTGGGAAGGACTGTTTTTGCCAATCCTGGGGACAATCAGAGGATTTTTAGGAAATAAAGGAAACATGAGGTGCTTTATTCAGCAGTTGCTGTGTAAAGACAATAGGAAAAGTGTTAAGCAAAGACCTACTAGAGATTTGCTGTGGTATGCCTTTTGGCTCAGTCTTCGACAGCAAACCCAGCTTTCCATTCCACAGTCTAATAATGATGTGAATGCTAATAAAGTTGTTGTAGCTTATAGAGAACGCTGTAGAACTTTAAAAATTTGCAAGCTATTTTTCAAGTGCTTTATTTAAATATTAACCCTTTTAATTGCTGTAACAGCTAGGAATTAAATGTATGCACTATTCTATTTTTTAAATGAGGAGGTTTGGAGGTGCCAAAACCTCTATGCACCTGATGAATTCCTCAGTAAGGCCGAGTTGATGCAGGTGCTGCAGCTCCAGCCTTAGGCCATACTGTAGCCATTTTCCTACAAGTCCCTCAGTTCTGAGAAACTTGTATGTGGTTGGTCCTGGGGCTTTGCAGAGTAGATGCTGGAGTTCAACATTGGGTTTGATAATGAACACAGCTTGGATTATGAGGAGTCTGTCTGGAAGGTTTTTCCCTTTGCCTGCACCCAAATACTTGGTTTCCAGCAGCCTGTTTCCATCCATCTGTGCTTCTATAAAACAGCTCCATGAGCCATAGATACTGCTTTCTCAAAGTTTTGGAGGTTGGAAATTGAGTTTTCTCACTGCAACCTCACATGATAGAAAGGATAAAGGGTCTTAGGGACTTTTTTTGGAAGAAAAGTAGTCCAATTCCTGAGAATTTTGCACCAAGACTTGCCCCTTTCAAAGAATCTTCCTACTAATATGCCATGCGTGAAGATTCAGTCGAGGAAGACGTAATATATAAATAACCCGAGGAAACTCTTGCACCTTGCTTTCTAGATGTCTCCTTTGACAGGAGTATTTTGTGTCCTTCAATGAAGGTTTGACTCACAGGATTCTCAGTGGGAAACTGGGCTACTCAAATCAAGATGTACCACTTCTGACCTGGGAGTCTGGCTCCTCTGTGCCACCCTACCTCAGCATGGTGGGATTTACAGTAACTGGTCTGGTGAGAGATGAGAAACAGGAGAGGTCCACCAGTAGGGAAGCACAAGCCTTGCAAATCTGCCTTACCACCCCCTGGTCCTAAGGCTGAAGCAGAAAGATTTGGGAGTAAAGAAAAGCACCTGGGTCCAGTGGATATCCAGTGCTCCTTCTGCCTGTAAGCAACTTCCGGAGGAAGACACTTCCTGGAGCTCACTCCACCGAGATCACAAGGGAGCTCTATAAAATAGCCCATGTTTACTTTCTTTCCAATGTCAAAGTTTATTATATAAAAAGGCATCTGCATTATAGCCCCTACATAAATGAATGACAGCAACGGAAAAAAAGGCAAAGGCCACTGAAGTCACTAAGTTATAGGCACTCCATTTATGTGTCAGAATCAAATGTGAATTGCTACCAGTCAAAAACTAACAGAATGATGCATGGAATAAGCAAGCCACCAGTCCTGGGCTTCCTAGGATGCTTGCCAGGCAGAAGGTGTGCTGCGGTCGCCCTCTTGGTTTGGAGACCACAGACAAGTCTCCCTCACTACAAACATGAAGTGGTGCTGCTAATAGGACCCTGCCCCATTCTTGCCTGAGGACAGACATGCCTTATCTGTACCTCTCCAGAGAACACATCTTTGGAATAATAAATGAGGGAATTGGGCAGAGCAAGGTGGGAAGTAGACAGCCTGGGCTTAGTGTTTGCATTTGGCCATGCCATGCCTGAAAGTTGAGTTGTATCAGCACAAAGACAGATGGTCATTGTATACACTGAGGAGAGAGTGGATTGTGTGTATGATGCCAAGTATCCCGTGGCCAATAAGTATGGTGAGGGTATTCCATGAGCAGCTTAGAAAGAAGAACCTGAAATACCAAAAATGCATGAGAATTGTCATCTATCCCTTGTCTGCGGGCCTAAGGAAGAGTGGTGGAAAATAGGGGAGACTACATCTGTTTGATTATACTACATGTGGACTAACTCTCACTTAATGATGAATAGAGAGAAAATTTAACATATAACGTGTTCTTGAAGAGAGTCTTGCTAACCTAAAAGATAATGTTTTAAAGAAAACTTAAAGTGCCAACATAAAAGACCACTGCAGACCACAGGAAAGGACATGTAACTCTATATGCTTTAAGTTTCAAGGACATTTTGGAAATGTTTCTCCTCTAAAAACCAGAAAAATTAAAAAATTATTGTGGCTATTTTTAAGATACAAAAGCCATGAATTCTGTTGACGTGACTTAGAAAGCAATAAGCATAGTGATACAAACCAATGATAAAAAAGTAGCCTTGAGTTCATCGGTATAGGAGACAGCTTCCTGAACAGAACACCAATAACTCAGGCTCTAAGATCAATAATTAATAAACTATACCTCATAACAGTGAGAACCTTCTGTAAGGCAAAGGACACTGTCAACAGAACAGGGAAAAGATCTTCACCAACACGACATCTGACCAAAAGCTAATGTCCAAAATATATAAAGAACTCAAGAAATTAAACACCACCGAACCAAATAATCCAACTAAAACATAAGGTACAGACATAAACAGAGAATTCTCAATAGAAGAATAATTGAATGGGCAAGAAACGCTTTTAAAAATGCTCAACATCTCTAGTCATCAGAGAAATGCAAATCAAAATGGCTCTGAGATTCCATTTTACACCTCTAAGAATGGGTAACATCAAAAACTCAAGTGACAGCACATGCTGGTGAGGATGTGGACAAAGGGGAACACTCCTCCATTGCTGGTGGGAGTGCAAACTTGTAGAACCACTTTGGAAATCAAACTTGTGCTTTCTCAGATAACTGGGAATAGTTCTACCTCAAGATCCAGCCATACCACTCCTAGACATACCTGAAAGATGCTCCACCATACAACAAGGACATTTACTTAATTATGTTCATAGCAGATTTATTTGTACTAGCCAGAATCTGGAAAAAACTTAAATGTCCCTCAACCAAAGAGTTATATTAAAAAATGTGATACATTTACATAATGGAATACTACTCCACTATTAAAAGCAGGGAAATCTTTAAATTTACAGGCAAATGGAAGGAACTAGAAATGATCATCCTGAGTGAGGTAACCCAGATCCAGAAATACACACATGGTATATACTCACTTATAAGCACATAGTAGCCAAATAATACAGGATAGCCACACAATACACAGTCCTAAAGAAACTAAATACCAAGGAGGACGCTAGGGAAGATGCTTACTTCTCATTCAGAAGGGCAAATAGAATAGACACTGGAGGCCGCTGAAGAGAAGGACCAGGAAAGGAGATTTTTTTTTATTAATTTATTCTTGTTACATCTCAATGGTTATCCCCTCCCTTGTATCCTCCCATTCTTCCCTCCCTCCCATTTTCCTCTTACTCCCCTCCCCTATGACTGTTCCTGAGGGGGATTACCTCTCCTTCTATATGTTCATAGGGTATCAAGTCTCCTCTTGGTAACCTGCTGTCCTTCCTCTGAGTGCCATCAGGTCTCCCCCTCCAGGGGACATGGTCAAAGGTGAGGCACCAGAGTATGTGAGAAAGTAATATCCCACTCTCCACTCTACTGTGGAGAGTGTTCCGTCCATTGGCTAGATCTGGGTAGGGGTTTAAGGTTTACCGCCTGTATTGTCCTTGGCTGGTGCCTTAGTTTGAGCGGGACCCCTGTGCCCAAATCTGCCTGTGGTACATATACACTATGGAATACTATTCAGCTATTAAAAACAAGGAATTCCCAAAATTTGTGGATAAATGGATTGAGCTAGAAATGATCATAATGAGTGAGTTAACCCAGAAGCAGAAAGACTCAAATGGTATATACTCACTTATATCTGCAATTTAGCCCAAGGGGCATGTCCCACGAAAGCCTTCACTTACTAGGAAACTGAGACAGAGGAGAGGACATTCTAGTGGGACTCTAGATGAGAGAATCATGGGAGAAAGGCAAAGTAGAAGGACCCAGAGGGTCCTAGAAGCCTACAAGTAGAACATTATGACAGGAAAGGAGATTACCACAGAGGTCCTCGGAAAGATTCTACTCAGCAGGAGATCCAAGCAGATGATGACACATACAGCCAAACTCTAGGGTGGGGCACAGGGAGTCTTATGGAAGATTTGGGGAATAGAGGGACCTGGAGGGGTCAGGAGCTCCACAAGGAGATCAATGGAGCAAAGAAATCCAGGCAGAGGAGGAGAGTGCTGGAGAGACTGATACATCATACAAGGACCATGCATGGTGTGGACCTAGGCCGTCTGCTCAGATGTAGTAAATAGGCAGCACAGTCTTCTTGTGAGTCCCATAATATAGGGAATAGGGCCTACTTCTGACATGAACTCTGGCCCCAACACGTTGATCAATTCCCCCCAGCAGGGTAACTTTGCCTGGCCACAGAGGAAGAGAATACAGGCGGTCCAGATGAGACTTGATAGGCTGAGGTCAGATGTTAGGGGAGGAGGGTCTCCCTTTCTGAGGACTAGGAGGGGAGGGAGAGTGTATGAAAGAGGGAGGGTGGGATCAACAGGCAGTGAGGGAGGGGACTACAATGGGAATGTAAAGTGAACAAATTAAAAATAAAAATTTTTTAAAATAGGTCTACAAATGTAACAGCTATGTAAATGGAAAATGTTTGTTAGAATAATCTTACAAAATGTATTGGTTACACAACTACTATGTGCCTTTAACGTCAGACAGTGCCCAAGTTGAATTTTTAGGACCATTTATCACCTTGGCCCAACCCAAGACCCACTCCAGAGGAAAGAGCTAATCCCTGACACTATTAAAGATACTCTGCTATGCTTGCAGACAGGAGCCTAGCAGAGTTGTCCTCTGAGAGGCTACACCCAGTATGCTTTGAAACAGATTCTGAGACTCACAGCCAAACATTGGGAGAGGCATAGGGAGTCTTGTGGAAAGGAGGAGAGGGCAGAGAGCAAAGAACCAGGAGGTGACAGGAGCTTCACAAGAAGACCAACAGAGCCAGCTGACCATGGCCCAGAGGCACTTGCTGAGGCTGAAGGGCCATGCATAGACTGGACTTAGGCCCCCTACACAGATGTAGCCAATGGGCAGCTCAGGTCTCATGTGGGTCCCATAGTAATGGGAGGCACTGAGGCTATCTCTGACGTGGACCCTCTTTCCAGTTTTCTGATCACTTCCCCCTGCTGGGACTGTCTTGCCAGGCCACATGGAAAGAGGACATGGCTGCTCTTGATGGGACGTGATGAGCTGGAGTGCATGGGAAGGAAGGCTCACCTTCTCTGAAAAATAAGGGAGGAGGGATAGGGAATAGGGAGGAGGGATGGGGAATAGGGAGGAGGGATAGGGGAATAGGGAGGAGGGATAGGGGAATAGGGAGGAGGGATAGGGGAATAGGGAGGAGGGATGGGGAATAGGGAGGAGGGATAGGGAATAGGGAGGAGGGATAGGGGAATAGGGAGGAGGGATAGGGGAATAGGGAGGAGGGATAGGGGAATAGGGAGGGAGAGTGGGGCTGGGAAGAGAGGAGAGATGGGGGAAAAAAAGTGGAAAACTTTCTCGGAATGTTTTATCTGGGGCCTTGTATCCTATGAGTTTTTTTTTTCACTTAATGGACTCATTATTCATCAGTCTCTCTGTCTCTGTCTCCATGTCTGTCTGTCTGTCTGTCTCTGTCTCTCTCTCTCTCTGTCTCTCTCTCTGTCTCTCTCTCTGTCTCTGTCTCTGTCTCTGTCTCTCTCTCTCTCTCTCTCTCTCTCTCTCTCTCTCTCTGTCTCTCTCTCTCTTTCTCTCTCTCTCTTCTCTCTTCTCCTTTCTCTTCTCTTCTCTCTCTGTCTGTCTGTCTCTCTCTCTCTCTCTCTCTCTTCCCTCTCAGTGTGTGTGGGGGGGCTGTGCATACACACATGTGCAAGGTCTCTATGACCCTTCACTACTTCTTGATATCTGAGAGAACATGGCCTGCCATTTTCTGCCAACTCTGAAAAGAAAACATAATCTAGTCTGTGACTATCAATAGATTTAGGTTCTTGCTTGTTGTGCTTTATTGTGAGAAGTCTGGAAGATGGCCTGGGCGTCTGCCTGCACATCCTAAGTGTCTAAAAGGAAGCAAAGAAAATTTAAAAAATGAATCCATTGCAGTCCAATTTCAGATCTGAGCTAACATCTGATGCTTATATGATTATCACCACTCCCCACGAGAGCTTTCTCTCCTCCAGCTTCTCTTTACCTTCTCAGGCCAGCAGTCACCAGATTTTTCTGGTGGCAGCACTACACATTGTGTCTTATCCCTTCCTTACATGTAGCTCTGGAGGAGACATGTTCAAAGCCGCTATCAGAATACACATGATGATCAAAGAATGCCTCTAACATGTGACCCACATATAGGAAAAGGTTTTTGAGGTATAAGCAAAACAAACTGGTTTCATATTTAACGTATCACTTCTACTTAAAGAGAATAAAATTATACGCTACTGAAACTCCTTGAGAAAACCTAAGACACATGTTTGCCAACTTCTCCCTCCCAGTTGGCCTTCCGCTGGGTGAGAGAGCAATAGAGCTTCTCTCCAATTGCAGTTTGTTTTCTAGCAGCAGAAGCTGTCTTTCACCACCATGAGCAAATGTAAATTTCTTTAAAAGATCATTTTACTATCTCCTCAAGAGCTTCATACAATGTATTTTGATCATATTCAGTCACTCCCCAACTCTCCCTAGTTTCATTGCCTCCTCTCACTCGCCTAACTGTGTCCTGTCTTTCCGTTTCCCTGTACAGAGCTTAATTTGTGATGCTTCATATTCTTGAATGTGCAGCCTTCACCGGAACGTGGTGAAACCACCAGTATGGGATTTCATGCCTCTTCCCCTCTCCATTCTCGGATGGTGCCTGGCTTGTACTTGTGTAGATCTTGTGTGTGCTGTCTCAACATCTGTCAGTGTATATGTGCAACTGCTCTGTTGTATCTACAAAACGGTTTCTCCTCCTCCTCCTCCTCTTCCTCTCCTCCTCCCCTCCTCCTCTTCTCCTGCTCCTCCTCCTCCTTCTTCTTCCTCTATCTCTTATAATCTTCCCCGCCCTTCTTCCACAATGATGACTGAACCTTGGAAGGAGCAGGTGTGACACAGATGGATCATTATGATTGTGCATTTGGCAGTCTCTTACTCTATGCATCTCGACCAGTTGTGAGTCTCTGTGCTCATAACATGAAACAACTCATAGCAATAGGAGAAAATAAAAATTAATAGGGACCAGAGACAAATTCAATGACAGAGATTAAAACAGGGACAGAGGGTGCAAGAGAAGTGAAAAAGAGGGATAAAGAAAATCATAGATAAGTGGTTCACAGCCTTGGCTAAGCAGGTTATGAATATTTGACTAAAGCCATAACTACATCATGTTCAAAAGGAAACCAGGCATCATTCCTGCCAGAGCAGAGCACTTTTATATAGCATGTAAGTGTGTGCTAAGCAAGTAAATATAAATTATTTTTCACTACCAAAGCTTTGCTGAATTACTTCAAGCTTTAGATAACTAATTTCAGTTATGACTTATTATTACTGAATGCAATTTCTTCTTGGGCAACTTATGAAATATTATCTAAGTCCAACATATGTAACTATCCCCGTTCTATGTTTTTTTTCTGTGCTGCAATTCTTTCCACACTTATGACAGCAAAAAAGGGACATTTCTGATAGCCAATTGTCATAAAGATCCCATGGCTGATTTCATTTACCACTGAGAGACATAAGACTTTAAGGTGGAAAAGAGGACAGAATGGTGACCACAGACAGGTCATGGACTCACTTTCCTACAGTAGTAACAATGAAAGAACTGGCTAGTTCTCATCAGAATAGTCACTGGGCACTGGGTTATCCACATATTCTCAGCTTCCTGGTCTCTGAGTGCCCTGTGTTTCCAGCCAACTCCAGTCTCCAGTCTTCTAGCCTTGATGTACTTTGCCTGTTTGGGAGTGCTGGGTTTCTAGGCCAGGGTTCACTAGTGTGTGTGTGTGTGTGTGTGTGTGTGTGTGTGTGTGTGTGTGTGTGTGTTGGACAGCCTGTCACTGTACAACTTAGGCTGGTCTCAACCAATTGATCCTCCAGCCTTAGCCATCAACCCTATCCCTGATATTCTGGGATTGATGGCCTGGGCCATCACACTCAATTCTTGCTGTAGCTCTGAGGGCATCAAGTTCCTGTACTGAAGTCCTTTCTAGCAGGTGTTCCTAAAGGAATCTCCGTTTCCTGCACTGATATCATAATTCTTTTCAGTAGTGCTACCAACCAGTAGAACTCAGCTTCCCTGCGCACACTTCCAAGGCAGTGGGAGCATTCCTACTTGTCACTCAGATTCTTCTCCATTGCCCACACAGGTGGCAGAACTTTGTCAAATGGCTGAATAGGGCTTCTTCCAATTTGGTGTGTGATGTGCCAGCAGGTAAGTACTGTTCTTTTCTCTTTCTCAGCAAAAATAGCTGGTTTTATCTCATTCTTCCCAAAAAATATTCAGTAAAGAAAAAATGGGACTGAAATTTTTCTTTAAAACTGTTCTTTTAGGCTAGTTGATGATTAAAGGCATGATTCTCCAAGATCCATATTTTCACTTTTTTTGTGGGGACTTTGTGACATGAATCTAGCACACTTGTGTAGGACATTGATATTATTGACTTAAATTCCAGATGTGATCTCTTTTATCTAGAAATCCTTCAGGTAGGTATTTATTTGGCTCATAAATCAGAAAATATCATAAATACAGAGATATCAAATATATTTGTGTACATAGATATATGTTTAGTACAGCAACGTTTATAAATGTCTTAAAATTGGAAGCAATGAAAAGAGACTTCAGGGACCATTTAATTAAATTATAGTCCAACCAGTTAATTAAATTGTGGAGTGGTAAAACCACATGACTGGGCTGCTACAGAACAATTTCCATGATACATTATTAAACAAAACTATAGAAATGAATATGTTAAAATATTTAGTAATTAGAAATTTTTAAATGTGGTATGTGAAAAAATAGGCATTAACTCATTGCTAGGACTTCTCTACTTAAGAATCCAGTACTGTGAATGGTAATGCAAGGCACTAAGTGTGTGTGGTGAGTGTGCTGTGGGATTGATGCATATATCTATATACAAGTAAGAAAAATATCCTACAAGGTATTTCAAACATGGAAATGGGAACAGGACATTCATCATGGGTGAAACAAGGGCTGAAACGGTTGATAAACATATGAAGAATGTATTCATGTTCCCAGCCTCTGTAACAGATTCCCACAGTCTTTAAACAGTAGAGAGTGCTCTCCAGTCATGGTTCTGAAGTCCGGAACTACTAAATCTAATCATCATCAAGGGCCATAGTCCCTCGGAAGTCTCTAGAGAAAGGTCTGTGTCTCTTTCAACTGTTAGTAGTAGCCTTATGCCTGCCTCTCCTGCCACACGACTCCACTCGGCCCGCATCTTCTCGTGGTTGTTTCCTCTGTGTCTCTGCACCTACATACCTTCCCCTCCCTCTTAGAAAGGCCTAACTGCTCTGCAAGGCAGACTCAAGGGTGACTGTGGGAAGAAACTGAGCACATCACTTGGGGGAGATGGACACGATTCAGTACTTGGCTGTGACCCAATCCAGACCTGAGTGATGAAGAAACATTTCTAGTTCCTGGGGCTGGAGAAAGCATCCTACAGACCGGCATGCTATGGGAAACTCCAGAAGGCAGTGTTCTTACACACCCGGTCAGGAATCTCTAAGCAAGAATCAAGGAGCTGGAGAGAATGTTCCCTAGGACATACTGGGTATTACTATGTGGTCAAGTTCACATAGTTCAGAAGGCTCTGTTCTTGCATTTCAAACAAAAAAACATGTTGCAGTGCTGAGACCATGTCTTGTGCCTGAGGATTCACATGTGACTCCTGTTAATAATGATAGACACAATAATAACTCAACCCTTCTCATTACTCACTGCACCTCCATTTGGTTTTTCATCTGCGCACAGGCATCCTGACACATCTCTGTGTCCACATTTCCTTCTCTTTTAAGGTTGCTGGTTTACCGTGTTGGCGTCTATCTAAACTGCCTCAATTTAATAAACACTTCTTTAGGCCCTGTCTCAAAATACAGTCACACTCTAAGCTCTCTGGCGTCAGAGTATTAGTATACAATTGCTACAGAAACACAATTCATCCTGGAGCATATGTCACAGATAAAGTATTACTTACGTGAGTGAGTGGGTGATGTATTATTATCACCTTTAAAATGAAGGGACAGAAAGAGAAAAGGAGCATGCACATGCTAAGGGGACATAGATTCTTCTAGGTGTTACAGTAACTGTGAATCTGACAAACAAAGCAGCGAATATTAGGCACTGTACAGCAAGAGGGTTGGCAGGCCAGTATTGCTGTTGTTGCACTGTGTCGTGGCCTCAACCTTACTGGACATTAATTTGATGGCTTTTTCCACTTCTATATCATTGGATCTATGACGATGAAGTGTTCTTGAATTTCGAGTGAGGTAGTAATAGCAAAATCAAGGGTGGCAGCAAAGCATTTCAATCTGTAGTAAGGCCTCAAATGCAAGACATAAACTGAAAAATACACAAAGTAAATCCAATTTTCAATAGAAAGGTATAATCGCAGAATATATATGTATATATGTATATATATATGTCTATATATAAACTGAAGAAAAGATGTGTCATATGAACTTTAGTTTATAGAAAATATATAGATTGTAGCATGAATAAAAATTAAATGTAAGTGAATATACCAGTGAAAATCATACACAAAATGTATAGAAAAGGAGGGAGATATACCTCAGCAGTTAAGAGAGATTGGTGCTCTTACAGAGACCCACTATTTGGTTCCCATCACCAATGTGTACAACTCACACCCTCACTCTTATAACTCCAGCTGTAGGAGATCTTATGCCCTCTTGTGGTATGCATAGTCATCTACACCCACCCACACACACACACACACACACACACACACACACACACACACGCACACACGCACGCACAATGTCCTTCCAAGAAAAAGAGAACTAAGTAGAACATATTTCCTCTCCTTTCAGAGGCTCAGCTTCAGTCTGCTGTCCAGGTTTGATGCAAGAAAGACTGCTTAAGATATTATTAGAGGGTTAGATTAGCTAGAACAGTCTAGAAACCGGTGATCAACCCTACCAAACCACAGTGCACTGGAATAGCAGTTGGGTGGTCCTACAAAATAAAATGTAGTTTCTATTGCCAAAAGGAAAAAAAGGAAGAGGAGACTTATCAGGGAAAGCGTGTAGGCTAGAACCTAAACAGACCGAAGCTAGCATCAGTGCCAAGGCTCTGCAAGAAAGTCTTATCACAGAGCATGTGTTTCTCCCCCATTTGCCTCATGCTATCCCACTAAACACTGCTGCCAAGGCCTTAAGGCCTTCCCTGTGACTTTCCAAGTGCTCCTTCTCCAGGTATTTGCCTGGCTTGCTGTCTTGTTTCCTGTCTACTTAGTATTCTATCCAACTGTGACTTCTTTGGAGTTTGTGGGGAAATTCCTTAGTGACTCCAGTGGCTCTCACGCTTGAATCTGGGTCTGGTTGTGTGGTTACGCATATCATGCCTGATGTTGGTGTGAGTCTCTTTCCTAGCCTCACAACTAGAATGCACACTACATGAGAAGAAAGAGCTTGTCTTGTTCACCGTTGTGGTGTCATTCCCATGACAGTGCTGGCATCTAGTGAGCACTTAACTAGTGTGTCCTCCATATATGAATGAATTGGAAACAGCTGTACATTATCTCTGGTATTAACCAGACAACTGAAATTTTATCATCTTAGTGAGGTCATCTGTTGAATATAGGTAATTGTGATGTCGTAGAGTTATTTTTTAGATTATTTTTTGGTAAATGCTTCTCATTGATAAAAATTTGATATGTTAGTTTGCTGATCACACAGACTTCATCGATTAGGACCCAAGAATCCAGAAGTCTTTATTTCATCAAATGCCTTCAATCTTGTTTCACTCATTTTAGAGAATTTCCTAGAGAATACTTCTAAAAAGTATTGTGCTAGGTTCTCTTTGACTGAAATCAGGATTTAACTGGTCTGGTGAGACACAAGCACTGGTCATTTTTAAAGCTCTATGGATGAAGCTGATGTACAACCAGCAACAAAGAGCCCTGAGTTCAGCAGTGGGGAGAGCAAACAGGATGGATGGCTGTGTGAACATTACAGTCCCCTGGAAGGCCTATAAATCCTCATCCTCCCCATACTTGGAGACCTCTAGAAGACAGTGGGGTTTATTTTCCTCGGTACAAATCTTCCACTGGCTGACTAGACAGATGGTTCTCATTTCCCCTGGCTGCTGTGTTAGGGAGAGGAAGAAGAAGAAGACGAGATCTCCAGCACAGTTCTTTCGAGCAACGTTTACATATGCAAGTTATTACCTTCATATATGCCATGAGCTAAGGAAAGGAGTAAACTTAATAGAAACCAAGTACCTTTTCATATATTCTTGTAAGGGAACACTGAAATGTTTAGAAAGCAAGAAAGAATTATAAGGAGGCAAATCTAGGTTCTAGATCTTATTCTAAAACATGGCATGCATTAACTGGTGCGCAGGAAAATGCTTGTGTGTAAATCCTCTCCTGTGGGGAAATGAGGTATGCCTAGGGTTTAGTACCTTCTCTTGTGGAGTATTTTACATGCATGATTTTTACCTCATGATATTATGGCAAGTTCTTGGAAGTTCACAAAGGAAAGAACTGATCCAAGCTTTCACAGTTGTTAAAAGAGCAAGGCAGGGTTAGTGTCAGGGTCTGAGAGTCAGCATCCCTGTTTTTATGCATACATAGCTGCTCAAGCCCCTTTCATTGTCTGCGTCTGTGATGATGAGTGATCTGAAGCATTTTCTCTTGAAATAAGAAGCAAATCTTTTCTTTCACAAACGTGGTGCAATGAGCAGATCTCAGTGCAAGTGGGTGTTCATTGGCTTGCACAAGACCTTAAATTTCAACACATCTATTCAGATTTGCCTTGAGGGGACTGCCATCATGGCCTTCAGTGAGCATCAGTGGAGGTTTATTCTATGGTATCTGGGTAGCTTATGAGGGATAAAGAAATGAAGAGACACATCCCTGTTTTCAGAGGATTGGAAAAGGAATTAGAGAAAAGAACTACATATTTAATGGCTTTATTTTCTAAATGTCACATAAAAGTGCATAGCCACTCACCTGTGGGCAAACACTGGGGCTTGTTCTCACACTGGGTCCCGAAGCTTCAAGTGACCATGAAATTGCATTGTCTTCTCCATCAAAACATTTCAGAAGAGCTGGGGCTCAGTTGATAAATCCTGTAATGCATAGACATGAGCACCTGGGTTTGATTCCCAACACCTATGTTAAAAAGAAATGCCAGGCAAATCAGGGTGCCACATGGCTGTAACCACAAGGCTGGGAATGCAGACAAGGACTTGCTAGGCAGTCAGTCTAGCCAACTGGTGAACTCTAGATCCTGGGGCAGACCCTGTCAAAAATATAAGATAGGGAGTAATTGAGGAAGATGCCTCTGGCTTTCACATACAAACACACTCAAGCTCATATTGCACACACACACACACACACACACACACACACACACACACACACACACAAACCTGCACACCCATGTGTACTATGCATATAAAAGGCCAGCCAAGCACAAGCATACAGATACTGAAGAAAATAATTTACAATGATCCAGCGAGGCAATGCTAATAGACTTTACAAAGGAGGTTTAAGCATGACATGGAACTTTAGCAAATACTCTTAACTCTTTGACAATTACTGTGTACACTTGTTATGTTCTAGGTAATTCCACTTAACCCTAACAGTCACCCAAACTGTCCTCCTTCTGCCAATAGAAAGAAAGTTTCCTGGGGCACAGAGAGAGTCAGTTAGTTGCTCAACGTCTCATAAAGAAAGTAGCCAAGGCATCTAGCCTCAGAACTGATACTGCCGCCCACTGTGTTACACTGCCTTCTTCCAGTATTTCTTCAGTGTTTTTGGTTCATTTTTATTGAAAATAGTGAGCCCCAACTGAGAACTAATGTATTTTTTAATGACATATTTAAATTTCACTTGGCACTACCTGATAGTCACAAGGACTTGGAGTCAATAAAGTGTTCCAGAAAGTAGATCAGCATCTAAAACAAGTCAGTTTTATTCATGAAGGCTGCAGCCTGAGGCCTGGAAATGGGAGGTTCCCACACACCTAATGGGAAAGGGGGTCCAGGGCTTGCATTCCAGGAGACAGAGCCACAGGGCCCACCTAGCTAAGCTACCTGGGCGCTTCCGGTTCAGTCTTCCACAGGTGTACTCCTGTCGGTCTGCACCTCTGCTGCACGGACTCCGTCACCATGCCTTTCTGCACACGACCCCCCATCATCCTTCCTGCTGTCAGTAGGTTTGATTTCCTCCCAGACTAATCACTTCCCACCACTTCAGCTGTTCCTAAATAAGTTTAAATGTTTCCCTGTTTCCATATGTTTCCTTTCTGAGGTGAGTACGATAACTGGGCATAAAGAATAAGTTTGAGAAACTCTTTATCACCCCCTTCTCACATTCTGAAATCCACAAGGCAAGAACATGGCCTTTTACCCACCAAGTGTCCCTGTTGCCTAACACAAAGGAAACCACCCAACAGAGCCAGGCTGTTGCCTCATATGTATGTGTAAGCTAAATTATACCAAGTTCAACCCGTCTTCTCTCTCCTTTTCTTGTTTAGGGAAAAATGAGAAGGAAACCCCAGTCAACTTGGTGGAAGTCCCCAAGAGACCCCAAAGCCGAGCTGAACATGTGGTATGCAGTTGGGCATGTGGAGCCCCTGGGAGGACCTTGAGGACCCCTGACCACATCCTGTCACCTCTTGCTCTGCTGGTCTAGGCTCGCCCATGTCAGTCCTTAGTCTCAGACTATCTTTAGGACATGTCCCACACAGAAAAGGGAAGCAGATAAAGTCCTAGAATATGGGTTAGCACCTTACCTAGTTAGTATTCAGAAGCCTCTTGTCCTTGCTCAGTGATGGACTTGCCATGTGGCAGTAGCACTTGGACTTGGTCTGTAATGCATGCACAGGTGAGCTTTCAAAGCTTGTGACCACCAACTACCATCAGGCAAGAGGGTAGCCAGAAGATCACTTTAATATCCTATCTCCAGAGTCTAGAACCTGAGGCTATCTTTTCTCCAGGAGTCCATTTTTAAAAAATGTAATGGGTACTCTGATTAAAAAAAGAAGAAAGAAGAAAGAAGAAAGAAAGAAAGAAAGAAAGAAAGAAAGAAAGAAAGAAAGAAAGAAAGAGGAAAAAGACAAAGAACATAAATTTGCAGCAAATGGTTAAAATCCCTCTTAATATATTCAGCAGATAACCAGGAGATATTGAAGAATTGTAAAGTAACATGAATTTCTCTATTGTTGTTTTTAAATGTCTGGATTAGAACATAATTCATCTTAAAATGATGTGAGGCCTCTTCATGCACTTCACACATGGAAATATTTTGCAAAACAATATCCATTTTTGGCAAGCATGTCACCACGCAAAAAACAACCACAAATGCTTTTCTTGAGTGTTAAGTCTGTTGTGAATAAGATTTTTTAAATTGCATTTTGCTCTTTTATTTTGCCTCTCGTTGAAGGCTTTTTTTTTGCATTTCTATAATAATTGACTCTTCTCGCATCTTTGAATAAGCAGTCTTCTTTGCCCCACTTTTTAAAAAGGATATATCCTTTTTAATCAACAAGATGTTGATTAAAAACAACTTCCCTATTATACCAGAGAAAATAATCCATCCATATATCCATCCATCCCTCCATCCCTCCATCCATCCATCCATATATCCATCCATCCATATATCCATCCATCCATCCATATATCCATCCATCCATCCACCCATCCATCCTCCATCCATCCTCCATCCATCCATCCATCCATCCATCCACCCATCCATCCACCCATCCATCCATCCATCCCTCTATCCATCTATCCATCCATCCATCCCTCTATCCATCCATCCTCCATCCATCCATCCCTCCATCCATCCATCCATCCTCCATCTATCCATCCATCGCTCCATCCATCTATCCATCCATCCATCCATATATCCATCCATCCATCCACCCATCCATCCATCCATATATCCCTCCATCCATCCATCCATCCATCCATCCACCCATCCATCCTCCATCCATCTATCCATCCATTCATCCATTGACATATTCATTCAACAAGCATGTGTTGAGAATCTCTGTCCGCCACTAACTAGACCTTGGAGACTTTTAAATAACTATCTCATGTGACCTGATGATAAATCTTTAACTATCTCTAGGGTAAGAGATACTTAGACAAATACCTACCGTAGTCAGTGGCGAGTGCCTTGATAGACAAAGGGACGAGAAGGAATAAATTCTTGGCCATTCTGGGAAGGCGGTAAAAGAAGCAGGATATGAGATGGGTCTTGAAAATTGCATAGGAGCCCAATCGTTCAGGCATGAGCCTTGAAACGGAGTTCTGCAACCAAGGAAGTAGCACTGTGAAGGGATAAAGGTGAAGGGCCTCTTGAGTCGCCACGCTTTATGTGTCTGAAGAAAATAATGTAAGACTGAAAGGGATATGCTGGAGCAATAACAAAAACAGCATTAACGTCTCCTGGGCCAAGCAAGAATTTGGACTTCTCTTGATACAGACAAATGACAAACGACATGTTAGCTACTTGTTCCTTTGCTGAGCCTAAGTTGGGTTCACACAAAAAATTTACTTCTCCTTCTTGTAAATTATCAGAGGGTGGGGACACACCCAAAGAATTAATAAAAAAAATATGTTTCTTATGAAAATACCCATGTATTCAGGTGCGTTAAATGAAAAGCTTTTTCTAAAGCTTTCATCATTTCTAAAGTTGCCTGAAGCTCTAAAAATACGTAAGAATCATCTGTCTGGTTTTCTATATGAAAATGTTCTCTTTGTCCCAAAATTAATTTTATCAAAGAAGAATCATTTTATACTCATCCTGAAAATCTACCAGTTGCTTGTCAACCGTGTCAGAGCAATTTCACACAGTGTTCTAGTATTTCAAGCAAAAAATTCTTCACCTTCCCAGGAGCGACCTCCTCCATGTCTGTCACACAGCTCAGAGGCAAGTTCTCGTTATAGCTGCTCTTCAGTAGGAGGCTGGGGTGTTCACTGCTTCCATGTGAGAAGTTGGACATTAGGAAGCAGACTGCAGAGTTTCCGACATTTGAAAGTCGGAGGAGTGCAAATGGTACAAATCACTTTATGGTGAGTTATACATATTTTAGATTGCAGTCAACAGAACTTAATTAACTGGAAAAATAGGAAACTTTTCTGTGTTAATGATGGACAGAATTGTAGCATGAGCTAAACCAAGGAGTCGAACGTGGGCAAGGCTTTCTATCCTGACTGACTTTCATGTTCATGCACCCTCTCTGTTGGACAATGAGTACACTCCTTGTTTTATACTGGATGCCCAGTGCCAAGCCATGCGATTAGGACATGGTGCTTCTTCCTATGACCATGTGGACTGGACAGGCAGGAGGTCAGTTTCCAGAAAGACCAGAGCAGCACTGATAAGGCCATAGACGTTCACCCCTTCTACAGAGAGGTGTCGGGATGTCTTACTTGGTGCCACTGGGTCTCACTTGTCTGTTTCACTGTAAAAGCACCTCTCTGTTCTGTAGTGGGGTGGCATTAGGATACTGGAGTGAGCTAAGCATCAACTTTGTGTCCTGCTTATAGTTTCAGTTCCAGGGTGAGGCCTGCCCGATCTTAGAAGTCTCCAGTTCTTTCTGAGCTTCCATTTCCCTTGTCGCATTCCAGTCAGCGAGACTCTTAAGGTATAGTCCCAACTGGGCCCACAGGCCAAAGGGCATTAATATTGTGCCAATTATTCTCTCCCCACAAACCACTGAGAATGCAGAGGCTTTCCCCAGAGGGCTGCTCTCTACCGATTACTCTAGCACCTTAGAGAAGGACATCAGATCTATCACTCTGGTCCCAAGTCCTTTGTCTATTACAAAACAAACAAACAAAAAACAAAAACAAAAACTAGATAAAAGTGATGATATCTCCCTTTTCAAAGAGAGAAAAACCTACCATGTTCGCATTCAGCAAAAACTTCGTAAGCGGAGCCTTGTGCTGCCAAGTATGTGACACTTTTCCTTGTTTTCCAAAGCCAGACCTTGCGATAAATCTTTCTAGTTGTGTGGCCTCTTCTTTGGCCAAGAGTCTGGAGAAGCTCTGGGTAGCGAATGTGTGCCAGTAAGATGCTTATGTTGTTTTGGTAGAAAACTCCAGAAAAGAATCTGTGGCCAGAGAACCGAGCTGCTGTGACTTCAGCCCCACGGGACCCTGTGAACCCCTTTAAGGGGAGGCCAGTCTCCGAGCCTGCTGTGAGCCCAGCCTTGAGGAGGGAAGAAGAACAGCCTGAGCTCTGGATAGACAGGTTCCAGAAGATGGAAAACGCCCTTTACCTGTGTGACATGAGCAACACAGGTAAAATATGAGTTCCAAAGCCCAGCAGCCTATCTCTATTTGTGTTCTACTAACCCACACTCAAATGTCTGGTCTGGTTTCATTTGGTGAGTAAATAGTAAATCATCTATAGAACAGGTACCTGGCATGATCAGAAAACATAAAGATGATTCGAAGGAGAATTCCTCATGAGGCAGCTGGCGATGTCATTGTGTTGCCCGTCAGCACCTCCACTCTGTCGTCAGTCTCATACACACTGAATTCTTGTAAGTTCCCTAATTCTCTTCTGCCCCCAGATTACCACCAAACTACTTGGCCAGTCAAATCTGGTGCCTGCCCAGCTGAGCCATCTCTTCTACCATTTTTACTTTTAGTGTTCCTCACACAACCCTAACAGGTCATTTTCTTTTCCTCACACATGCCTCACTTTCCCATTTGTTTACATCTTCTGTCTGCCAGGTCTCCTTTTAGTCGGTGTTATTTACACTGGAGTCTGATCACTGTTAACTGTGCTCTGTGGCGTGAGATGAGTCTAGGTCAGACTTTATTTGGCCGTGCCAGTTTCTTTCATACCTACCATAATATTGGATATCATGATTTTTTTATTTGAAGGTTCGTTGTTATGTCACTAGTATTGGAGCACATAAATTATTTCAAGTATATAAATAACTCAGAACAACATACAAAGTGGGCCATGCTCCTAGGCTGTGCCATGTGACCATCTTGAGAAAGAAGAATCCTTTTGTGGGAGCAGCAATGGCCTTGTTAGTGTTGAGGTGATCAGGAAAGACTGAGCGCCGGCGTGGCCTGTGAAAGCGCTCATATGAAACTAGAGATGTCTTCACTCTCTTGCTGCTCTTTTCCTTCTGCTTTCAATTTCTAAAACAACTCTGGACCTCATGAAACACAATAACATAATTCCCCAGCATTTTCTAATGATTATGTGAAAGGAAGGAAGGAAAAGAAATTAAGAAAGAACTGAAACTTTAAATACAAGATTAAGCTAGCTGACTAGTGAGATATTTGTTAATATTGTGTTAATGACTCCAGTGCCGTGTTAGAAGCTGAACAAGGAAGAAACCCAGAAAGAATGAGCCGTGGCTCTCATGGCCTTAAGGATAGAATTCTAGGTAAGGCCCGGGAACTGGCAGTAGCTAAAAACACTACAAAGGAAAAGTAAAGAGATAATACATAGTAAAAGTTTATGATTGAAGGAAGAATTGAGAATTAAGTAGTCTAAAAGAAAGACATCAGATACTCAGTTAATACTAAGTAGGAGAAAGGAGTTCTAATGTACTGTGTATTTCAAAAGCTCTGAAAAGAAGGAGCTCTGGATGAATTTATTAAAAGAAATGGTAAATATTTGAAGAGATAAATATGCCTACTGTGGTGAAATTTTACAAAGTTTATTTTTATTAGAACACCACATATTATTCCATAAATACATATCAATTAAAACTGCTAATATAAAAAGGAAAGAGGCAAGATATGAAAGGAAGCTTAGCATGTAATGTGAGCTGAAGTGCCAGAGACAGTACTGGGGAGACAGAGATGGGCCTGAAATATGATGTAAGGAGTGAGGAATGCTTTGGTGGCTTGAAGAAGCCATGCTAAGTTGAAATCATCTTTTCCTCTCCAAACGTTAAGAGGGAAAAGGATGAATAAGACAGGTGTGGAAGTATACATCAGGTGATTTGACACATGGTATAGAAGCGAGGCATCCTCCTCTGCTAGAATCCATCAGAAAAGTTCAACCAGAGAAGGTTATTGTGAAAGCTGAGATGGATCATTTAGGGAAGATTGGTATAGGGAAGAAAAGAGGTTAAAAGGTTACTGATGTCCCTGAGCCTAGCTACACACTGGGAGAACAGAAAACCATCCCCAACTCAACTGTTAAGTCATTACAATGCATCCTGGATCCTAAACTTTGTTGCTAAGAAACTCCCCAAAGATTTAGACCTGTCTCATAGGAATGAAATAGTCTGAGGGAAAATGTAGCTTTGTTGACTTTGAGGACAGACCATTATGGCTTTGGGATGCCTTTTTCACGCCCCCTTCACTGTTTATGCCTGTTTTCTCCGTTTCTATGAAGTTTGCTAGTTGCTCAATGGCCAAAGAATGTATCAGCCAGATCAGCCAGATCTGGGAACATCTACAACTGTCTGTAATGGGAAAGAGGATTAGCTAAGGTCACGCTGTTGGTTCATTAGCCACAGTATTTCACAGACCATGAAGGCCTTTTCTAGATGTGGTGCTGACAACACCTGCTCTGCCCACAGATGAGTCACTGTTCTTTATTATGTGCAGGGAGCTAAGTAGGCCAGTGCATTCCTTACTCGGGACCCAGCAGACCATCCATCACCAAATCAGTGTTTCTGGGAACCTACTGAGCTTATTCTGTAATGCGGGTTGTGAAAAAAACATCGCCTCAAAGAGAAGGAACAAGGAGTGACAAGCATTCTAAAGAAAGAAAGGTGTCTGAAATAAATGGCTGAGTAAGTGGTATATTAAGAATTCACCCAGTGAACCAAAGTCTAAATAAAAAATACAAAGCCCAGAGAGACAGAATGCCTTCAGGAACAATCCTTCCATGGCCTGGACATTGCATGTTTTTCCTCTCTAAATTCTCACAGCGGTTACACTGAAGGCTTAGTACCTTTTCTTTGCAGAGAAAGGACTCAAGTTCAAAATGATGACACAGTGGCCAGTATGAATTTGATTTATAGTTCAAGCCTAGCTCTCCTTGACTTCTCCCTACAGCTGGTACTCAAGACTAGAAGGAGAATGAAGTTTTGTTATCTTGAGTCAGAAGATATAGATTCAAGCCCAGACTCTACCAGTTACCTTTCCCACTGTTAAAACTATTCAGAACCACCAGCCTAAAGATGGTACCACCCATAATGAGTTGGCTCTTCTTATGTCAATTAATGATACAGCCAGTCCCCAAAGACATGCCCATGGGTCAACTTGATCTGGATAATTCTGAACTAAGACTTATGAAAGGTGATACTAAGTTGTGGCATGTTGAAAGTCAAAACTAAACAGGACACAGGGATGCATGTTTCATCCTTCAAGATGTTGGAAGCTTCTTATTACTATAGATCTTCACAGTTCAAAGAACAAAATTAGGCAATGTGGCCCACAATTAATCTCTTACCCTCATCTTATAATAAAGTATAGTAGTTAACTTTGAGCACCCTTAAGCAACTGACTGAACAACTCTAGGACTCAGTCTCTCCGTTTGTGGAACGGGCGATGATGGTAAGGGCCAAATGTATCAAGACTGAGCAATGCTTGGAATGGAGCTTGAGATGTAGGCTATTTTGTAGGTGAATTTCATTATTGTAATGTTTGTTTGTTCCCTTTCAGTTACTCTTTTGCCTAACTTATCTTTTCTATAGGTTGGGGAACTTCCATAGGCAACAGATTATTTCTCTGTGTTCTGAAATGCAGCATCTAATGTGTCTAAGCTCACAATTCAGGCTTACTAACCAGTGAGTGATCATTAGTGGTGCTGTGATCCACACTTACAGCCCTCTCTGCAGCTATAAACACCTAACCTGCATGCAGAAAGCACGCTGACATTGTCATCGTTAAGGCGTATGACATATGGATGACAGAATGCATGCTATGCATCCACACATCTATCATATAGGTTAGTTGGAGACAGTCACAGGAAACATGTGTCAGGAAGGAGCAGTTTAACTCCTCCATGTTTGGGAGCATTCATAGGTACTTTGATTAAAGCAACAACAACAACAGTATTTGGGAACACTTTTATCAAGCACACACAAATTCTTCAAAAATTTGCCTTTAAATGTGTGGATACAAAAAAATAAGCTTAAAATCTTTAGAACATACATGTGGTGTTACTGGACCCATCTGCTTTGTTCATCCCAAAATCACCTCCTAAGGTCTATATGCCATATCTGAGACTCTAAATATCTTGGGTCAATTTTTATAATCTTAAAGTCATAAAACATTAGCGTTTAGCTATTTTCTTGACTCATCTTTCCTCTTTAAAATAATAAAATAAGCCTAATCCCCCCTCCCAACACCCCATGTCATCACAGGAGTTCTGGAGAAGGAGCGGGCCAGGCGCCTCATCCACAACTACAATCTTGTTTACAACTTGTCCCTGAGTCCTCGGAGAATAGACCAAGCCTTGCGAAGATTCCGTTCAGGGGAAAACCTAATCTTGGAGCCAGCGCTGCAGTACTTAAAGGAGCTGTGAGAAGAAGCACACACTGTGAGAGCAGATTTTCTCTCGTTCCTCCCTTTTACAAGGCATGTGTTTCTCCTCAGTGTGAGTGCTGGGCAGAAGCTGTGTCAAAGCTAGGGCAGAGGCAGCTGCTCCAGCCATTTTGACTTGGACCAGGCTATGATAAGGAACAGTTCCCAGTGATCAGGAGGACCCAGCTTTTTCTAATACAACAAAACTCCAATCACTTAAAGTGCCCTTCTGTTCTTACAGTGCTTATTGTCAGTGTGTTTGATACTTGTTTCTACATTGCTGGCAAACTGTTTGGAAACACAGCATGAGTCCATGTGTCAAAAGCATGCAGAATGTTGATCACTCACCAGAACACCTGGTAAAGAGTGGACCTCAATAGATCTTTTTGTTGGGTTTGGTTTTGAGACAAGGTCTAAATATATAGTCCAGACTGGCCTTCAACTTGTAATATTACTGCCTTATATTCTTGAGGAGTTCAATCCATAAATTCCTATGTGGGAAATATACCATTATGCTCATCACTGTTGTAGGAAGAATTTCCACTGTAAGAAATATAAAAGCCAGGTGGAGGTGACACATGCCTTTAATTCCAGTATGCAGAAGGCAGAGACAGGTAGATCTCTGAGTTTGAGGCCAGCCCGATCTACAAAGTGAGTTCTAGGACACCCATGCCTACACAGAGAAACCCTGTCTTAAAAAAAAAAAAGTAAAATAAAATAGAAGTATTAACACTGTCTTAAGATTGATCAGGACAATAATTTCAAGTTTCAGCTTTCTATATAAGTTCAGCATGTTTTCCAGGGCAAAACAGGGCAGCATGAACAATATCTCCAGGAATATTTCCCAGCATTCCCAGAAAAGTTTTAAGGAAGAAAACATGGGATAAGACTTGCTCAGGGTTTTCTATCCAACATCCAACAGAAGTCACGATTCATGAACTGAGTAACCGAGGTAAATAGACAGGGTTCATTTACAGAGACTGCAGTGTAACCAGTGTTCCTGGAGCTTTGTGGCTACAGGCTAAATATAAGCAGTACTCCCACCGTTTGGGCTGAACGTACGTCTCTTGGTTGAGGGGACACATGGCCAGATCATAACCCCCAGTTTCCACCCTCACCATCCAGATTACACCAGGAGTAGAAGACAAACAGGCTCGAAAGCAGCTAAACTCCAGTCAATATGCACCAGACTTGGCAGTGCTTAATCTCCCAGAACTCTAGTTTCTTCATCTGCAAGAAGGAAGTAATTAGACTTTTTGGTAAGAGTGTCATAAACACTGGAAGCAATGCCATTTTTATGATTCTTTGCAAGTAGCAGACATGAACTCTCAGGAAACATCAAAAATAAAGTGAAGTAAAAACTGAACAAATGGTCTGTGTGGATAAACAGAGGGGAATCAGGCCATTGCCATACAAAAAAAAACAACAAAATTTGAGATATATTTTGTTCTTTGGGTTCCAAGAAACAATTGTTTTGAATCTTCTCCTGTCTACAAGTCTTCACTGCTTTACCGCCAAGATTGTGTGTGTGTGTGTGCAGCTTGTTTTGAAACAAAGGGAGACAGGAGGTGGGAGAGTAGGGGGAGAGGGGAGATTTGTGAAGAGGTACAGAGAGGAATGGGTAAATATGATCAAAATATATTGTATGAAATTCTCAAAAAATTAATATAGTGTATTTTATTTGTCAAAGAAACATAATAGAACTACCATGGTGGCATAAGGACTACTTAGAGAAAGCTGTGCCCGAGGGAAGAGATACTGGGCTTAACTCCAATACAGCCAGGAGAAACGGGAGCCATAGAGCCAAAGCGGCGGGATAATGCGTGGAAAATTCCAAAGAGGCATCAGAGGTGGGGATGAAGGTTCTAATTAAGCTCAGGCCACATGAAGCCAAGCTACACCATCCTAGGATGGATAGAGTTGTAGCAAGAAGGGACTCATGATATGTGTGTGTGTGTGTGTGTGTGTGTGTGTGTGTGTGTGTGTGTTTCTGTATGAGTGTATTATTATGTATATATACTCATCATTTTTTCAGAGTAGAAATTAATGAAGCAGATTTTAACTTCAGAGAGAGGCTTATTGATCAAGGTGTGACAGTAGAGGTTACATGACATCTGCTATAACGCCAACAAATGGACATAGTAGTGATGTGCTATGAGGTCATTATGCTTCAGAATGTCATTGTGGCCTCTGCTATTTTCTATTATTCTCAGATAGTGGCATGTTGCATACTCCCTGTGTGTCATTGCAGAATTTTAATAAACATGGAGAAATAAAGCCTAGTGTCTGCTGATTGGTAAGTTTCCTATAGCAGAACCTTCCTAAGTGGGTGACAGTGAGCAGTAACTCCTTAGAGACAATCTGGTCTCTGTCTCTGTCTTTCTCCGTCTCTCTGTCTCTCTGTCTCTCTCTCTGTCTCTCTCTCTCTCTCTCTCTCTCTCTCTCTCTCTCTCTCTCTGTGTGTGTGTGTGTGTGTGTGTGTGTGTGTGTGTGTGTGTGTGTGTTAGCTTTCCAAGAACCACAAACTTTAAAGCTCGAGAGAGTAGAGGTCAGAGGCATTATCTCATGAGGAGCAGACTCTCTCCCACCTTCTAGCCTTGAGCAATACACTTCCAGAGCATCACCATTCCATTCATAGTAAATGAAATATGCATCAATGGCTTAGCACTATATCTGGCATGCCACAGAGAAGTACCACAGAAGAGACAATTGTCCTTTATTTCTGTACAATATTCCCCTTTACGACATGCCTAATCATTAGTCTTTTCCAGATATTGAAACTAGCAGTTTGGCTCATTCACAGAGTGCCTTCCTGGTCAGCAGAAACTTTTACATGAGTCTCCTGCCTGCAATTGCTTTACTTAGTACACAAACTAGTTTGTCATTACTACTATGCCTACCCTGCAGTTGAGAAACTGGGATTCAAGGTATTACTGTACTCACATTGGTGCTAACTGGCCTACTAAGAGTCACTGAGCCAGGGGTGGAAAACTATTATGTAAACTCCAAGTGCAACAATACCACACAGGCCACACCGGCAGCAAACAACTTGCAGAACACACCAGGATGAATGACCTTAGTCTCCAGCAAGCCTGGCAGCAAATCCAAGCTGGAGCAGAGCCACTTCGTCTTTGTCACCAGCACCAAGCCCAGATCCTTTACCAAGTGGGCTACTGGTGAGCATCTACTGAAAGCGGGCCACACATGAGCATTATCAAACCCCAGCTGCATCCCCCCAGCTCCATCACCCCTCTGAGCCAGAAACAAAGAATATTTTCCGGCCACCTGGGGGTGGCGTGTTCACAGACTCCAAAGCCTAACAGAAGAGACAGTACAGTTCAGAGTTTGCTAAGTGCTTTCTAAGTCTTCTGAGGAATTTCCCAAGATCATTAGGAGGAACAATAAGGAGGGGGTGATATTATAATTGGGATCAGAAACTGGACAGATTTGGTGCCGTCTAGAGAACTGTGATGCTCTGGAAACAACCGCACTCCTTTCTTCTTTCCCTCTTCTCCGTCTTTATGAGTCTTTCCGCTACAGTTCCAATGCTCCCTAGCAACAAAGGCGGATTTCCCAGAGCTGGGTGCCTCAGGAATGCCAGCCCTTCCCCTCATTAGCATCGATGGGGCCTCATCTGCCTGCACAGTTGGCCAGGGACCATGCAAAAGGCAAAGTGGTTTGGGGGAGGCCCAGCATCTACCACGGCTTGTTGGAAAGTGGGAAGCCGCCACAGAAGTTTCCAAACAAAAGGCATCAACATTATTTGTGGAGCCATCAGGCTGCCTGGGACACAATATGGCTATGGCTTGGCCACACGCTCTCCCCCCAGGCTCCGAGCGAAAACTCCAGGCCTTCCCACATCACATCTTGGCCTCAGGCACTTGCACACTGCAGTGTTGCCCTCCTCCTCCTCCTCTTCTGTTTTGTTGCTCTTCAGACTCAGTTTTTCCCAATTGAACAATGGGTAGACTCCAACTGGTAGTGGGGTTGCCCAGAGGAGGGCAGCTGACAGAGGGTAAATGGTCAGATGGTGGGACAATCACTAGCAGATGGTGCTTCTGGGGATGGAGTCCAGACAAACTCACAGGCAGATTGAGCTCTGACAAAGGCCAAGAGCGATTTATCTTGTGAAGAGCAATTGGCACTCGGTATGCTGCTATCCCTCACAGCTTTCCGTTCTTCCGCAAGGGAGAGCCATACTGAGATTCTGTCTCATCAGAGTTCCAGTTCCCAGAAGATTGCAACTGAAGTTCATTTTCTGTGTTCACAGGGGCAACTCTAGCAGAGATTCTTTGAGGTTCCCTGTACTTGGACACCTTCAGTACTTGGCCCCTCAGACAAACCCAATTTGTTCTTCTAAAAGCCTTCTCTAATCTCTCTGGGGCTGCCGAGAAGATAGCTTCTCTGCCCCGTATAGGACATATAGTCCATTATAAAGATTGGTTTTTGTTCTTTGTGTGTGTGTGTCCAGATTACCTGTCTATTAGAGGAAGAATGGTATTGAAATCACCCACTATTAATAGGTTGACATTAATTTACATTTTAACTTCAGTAGTATATTTTTTATGAAATTAGGTGCACCTGTAGTCAGAGCATATACCTTTAGATAAGGTTTGGCTAACTATCCCCTTGCCTAGGATGGAGTGGCATTCTATTTTCTCTGATTAGTTTTAGTTTGAAGTTTGTTTTGATGTATATTAGGATAGAAATACCTGCTTGTTTCCTGCTCCATTGGGTTGGAGTACTTTTGCCCATGTTTTTCTTCCTAAGGCCATGTACATATTTCAAGTTAAGATAACTTAAGATATATTTTTCATACAAAACAATTATTTTTTCTTGGTCCATTTAGTTAGCCTATGTCTATTTTTTGGTGAACTAAGACCCATTTATCCCATCCAGGAGGGAAATAATTGCTGGAACTCGGCACCCAGACACAACTACCCATGGGTAGTGAAGTCATGAATCCTGGGAGAGAACCTGCAGTTCTGCTTCACCCAAACAGCATTCTCTCCAAGTACACTCTAGATGCTTACCCTTAAACCCAGAGAAAAGGATAGTCCTTGGCGCTCATCAAAGACATTTCTTTTCACAACACACAATATCCATTGAAGAAAACTACAGCCAAACAAATTGCAGAGTTATAGAGCTGAACCGCAATGGATGCATGTACATCACAATTGCCACAGGAGTCCCAGGCAAGATGTTCATAAGAGCCAGAAGATGAGACAGTCTGCTGTGAGACTGTGGTCTCCTGGGAATATCTGAGCTACAACCAACATGAGCGCCTAAACGTGAACTAACAAGGACAGCAGCCATACACATATTTCTGTGGCTTGAGGAAAGCCCAGGAGGCTCCATACAAAGAACCTATACAAAGAGCTATAGTCAAGTAAGGCAAAGTGCAAGGCGAAGAAATAATCTTCCCCAGGGAAGAACACACCAATTGGCTATCGACACCAAAGAAAATATATTGACATGTAATATTATACAGACTGAAAAAGTTGTATTTCTCTGTGTGTGTGTGTGTGTGTGTGTGTGTGTGTGTGTGTGTGTGTGTGTGTGTGTATGAACTATTGGTGAACATGGGACTATAAATTTGGGAAAAAAGCAAGGAAAGGTGGGTATGGTAGGGTCTGGAGAAGTCTGGGAGGAAAAGGAAAGAAAACGATGTAATCATATCCAACAGTGTTTCAGCTGAGTGTAAGTGCAGAAAACACCTGCTGATCCATTCCATTGGTGATATTCATCTCGTAAGAAAATAATTTAAAAATGATTTGTCTTTGATATTTTTTATTAGTGTATGTGTGTCTACGCCTGTGTCATCTGTGTGAATACATAATGTGGGTCCATGTTTGTGGAGGTGTAAAGAGGGCCTCAGATCCTCTGGAGCTACAGCTGTCCAATGTGGGTGCTCTGGAGCAGCAATTGACATTTTTACCCACTGAGCCATCTTCCTAGGCCTTCTTTAACTAATCACTACAAGTTTGGAGATTGAAGCAGAAATGTACTACGTCATAAACTGGAGGCTAGAAGCTGGCTTGCACGGCAGTGTGGCAGGGTTAATTCTTTCTGAATCCCGAAAGGGGTTTACTCTATGTCACGCCCTTAACTTTGCCCAGTTTGCTGACATCCTTGGCAGTTCTTGGATTTTAGGATCATGACCTTGCTCTCTGACTTAATTTTCCCATATTTTCCTTGTTTGGGTGTCCATCTCTGTGTCCAAGCATCCCCTTTCACTGCCTTCATGCTGCACATGACTGAAACTGTGACATAAACAGAACTGACTATGTAGGTAAGATAAACCTTTCTTAGGCTTTCCTTGGGAAAAGCTGCCACAATAGAAGGGAAGAATGTATCAGTGTGTGTTTCCTGAGAGAGAAGGCACTTACTTACACTCAGCTGAAATGCTGTTGGATTTTACCAAGCAAGTGAAGAGAGATAAACTCCCCACCCCCCAAAAGAAAAAAGAAAAAACCAAGAATAAAAGACCAAATAGTGCTGATGAAGTGGTAGTTATTAAAGAGGAATACACAACCTCTACTTTACTAAACAAGCATAATAGTGAACATCAATCTATAAACATCTGCCCTTATCCCCACAGAGAAGTGCACACTTCAGAGCTCATCAGGGAAATTTCCCTTTGTAACAAACTGAGACAGCCACAAACTGTTACAGCCACAAATAATCAAAATGCAGTTGTGCTCAGTACCATTGGATATGTCCACAAAACACTACCATACCTATGGCTCAGGGAACAAGAGGGAAAAGTAGATAGAAAGATAATAAAAAACCAGAAGATCAAGGAGTTTTCTATGAGATTGTGTCTCCTAGTAACATCTGAAGCTATACCCATAAAGTTTCACCAACCACAACTGCCCAAAAGAGAGTCTTACAGTAGGAATGCCAAAGAGGATAGAGAAAGGACCATGAAGTCTCAAGAAAAGAAATCTGGGAACAAGATCTCCCTAGGGAAGAGACACATTGGTTGTCAAGTGACAAATGGTCAGCCCAGAAAACCTGCATATAAGTAACACTAGATGGGCTGACTAGGTTATATGTATGTATATACATATATGCATGCAATAAAAATTAGAGGGAAAAAACGGCCATAGATTTGAAAGAGAGAAGGAAAGGGGTGTATGGGAGACCTGGAGGGAGGAAAGGGAAAGGGCAATTGCTGTAACAATAATATCATGAGTTAATTAGTTAATAACATATGTTTTCCTTCTAATGTCTGTTAAGACACACTGACCACTTTCCCTAACACACATAAAGACTCTAGGTTGCATATCTTCCTGTCTTTCATTGTGAGAACTAAGCTCCAGAGACTCCTGACACAGGCTTGGGTTGTTAATAGTCCCTGGAGAGTGGTACTTGGCCTCAGACATTTATGAACTTGGAAATGGAAATCCTCAGTTATAAGAAGAATTCTGCCAACAGCTGATGCTATGCCCCTTGTTTGGGCTGGTGAGCAGTCCCGCTGGACAGTCTGATATCCTAGCCCCAAAAGATATTCCGGGTCCCTCTTGGCAACATCACACTGCTTTTCAAAACACTATTATTCAAAGTTTCTTTCCTTCCCCTTGGGGATGATACTTCCTTCCCTCATTGATATTGGCCTATGATTCGTGACTTTCTCCTTAGTAAGGGAAATATCAACTCCATTCTGCTTAACTCAATCTCATACTACCATCAGTAAGTAAGTCTCACAGTCTAAAGCACGGTACAATTAAAATGAAATCAATTAAGCAAGCAAACAAAAAGAAAATTCTCAACTTTTGTTTTGCTCCAAACATAGACAATGAACGTACTTTTTATTTTCAAATAACATGTAAACCATCCCAAAGAACTATGCAAGGCACTATAGAAAACTCTGTTCAAGTTGATGTTCCAACACTCCCGGCATCTACGTTCTCCACTCCGTACATTGACTCACTGATTCATTTGTGGTGAGATGTGAAGGTCCATCCCAGAGCTGTGCCCTAGGCAATATTAAATAAACACTGTTGAGTAAATGAAAGATTCATAAACTCAGTTTAATGTAAACAGCTGAAGTCACTGCTAAATGTAACTGCCTTCTTCTCGGGGACATCTTGTATACGTCAACACTTCATTGGGTTCTTCTCCTTTTACATCATCTATCAGTGTTAGTCTATATTAACTTCCAGGCACAGGAATATATACCAGCTTCCTATGGAGAGACTATACATGTTTGTAGATGCTTTTATTTGTGCCACCATCTCTTGCAATGTCTTTTCCTCTCTTTGGTTAAAGAGTTGAATTTTTACTTACCTTGCAATATCTAAATCATATGTCTCTTTACCTTTACAAAACTTTATCCAACCCAAATGCTGGCCCTTCATTTTTAACCTTCTATGAGTGTGGTACAAAACCAGCCTAGTGTTTTATCCATTTCAATTTCCCATGAAGGCTGGCCTTTGTTAACAACACCTGATTTTTACTCAGCATGGCTCCGCCACCTTTTTTTTTTTCAGCATCTATGACAAAGAGTTAAGTAAATGGAAAGGCAAGTAGGAAAGAGCCTCTGCTCCTTAAGGATCAGACATATCATGGGCTGCAAAGTAGAAGAAGTTGTGGAGAGATGAGTATTGATACAACCTAAAGAAAATATGCTAACAGTACAAAACTATTGCATTATGAAGTTGGCTGCTAACAGAATCAGGAGCTTGCTGCCCTTAGAAGAAGATGTCTGAAAAACTCTCTGTAGTAGAAAAGACAATTGGTTGCCTCTAAACATTAGATATTATAGATGACAGACTATTTGGTTATGAAGAACCTGAGTGGTTGTCAATTTCTGGCCATCTTAACACCGAGGCAGAAGGGGCAGAGGACACCACTGCCTCTAGAGGACAATGCTCTATCTACTACAGTCACTTGTGCACTTTCACACCTGCAAACACACCAGCATCTTCTTCAGGTGATTTGAGGTACAAAAGACGTCGTCTAAATGGGGCTCTGCTGTTTCTCAGTTAAATACCCCCCAAAACCCAGTGCACAGTGGCTCTCAGAACCTAAAATTTCACATTGTACCCTGAAAGGAGGGACTTAGATTTATTGTCCCCTGAATACCCTGAAAAGTGTGTTTCTGACCAATCAGTCAGGTAATCAATGTATCATCTAGTGTATGTTTGTAAGTATGCTGCTGACCTTGGAAGAATACATAAAAATGGACTAAAGTATCTCAAACACAGGAATAATGGTGACCACGTGCCGCTGAGGATAGAGGGACAGCAAAGTTTTATGACTTTGCTAAAGACGCTACAGGAGTGAGAGACAGAGATGATCCTTGGTTTCCTTCTCTATAATTCTTCTTCTTCCTTTTTTTTTCACTTCTACACAATTTTATGTTGTCATCCTCATTGGAAATGATAGTTCTATTATACCATATTAGCCAGGTTCCTAGGTCAAGCAAAACCTGCCTAGCAGGACACAAGAAATGCTGGTCCTAGCACAACATTCGGCTGCCGGGACTTGTTTCCTGGTAGTTACCTCACGCTAGGGCTCACTGAATCTAAGGGTAAAAGAAGATTGAACACACGTTGTGGGTCTGTGCGGTGCAATGTCCTCTATTTCACAAATGGCACTGTAAGTCTTTAAAAGAGAGGGCTATCCATGAATAACACACAAAGGCTCTCAGCTCCAGAACGTGTGATGACATCCACCCTGAGCTGCTCTAGAGTGATCTGTGACATCTTCCTTCTGAAGCATCTGCCTCTCCTGTCAGGGGCTGGAAACGAGGAGCTCAGCTTATATATTTCACATTTTCCTGCATAATTGCCTATTAACATGGCATTGGCCAATACTAATTGGTCAATGATTGCCTACTGTGTACCAAGCATCAGTGAGTGTTTGAATGGGTTTCCCAAGCTGTGCTCAGACTTCTTTCATGATGCTCTTCTCCAAACACAACTGACTATCTTGGGTATTTAACCAAGCCTGTTGGTAACTTTGCTCTCTTATACGTACGTAGGGAGTGAAAAAAAAATGTATGTGTCCGCTCCCACTATGTCCCTCCTAGCACAATCTTCCTCACTCTAATAGTACCACTTAGCCAAGACCACAATTGCTTTCAACATTTTTCAGACTCCCAATGAGGCCTAGTAACTAGCTCCTATCAAAATATATTAGCATTTAAAAAAAAAAATCTAAGGCCATCACAACTACCGCAGACACACCTTGTGAATGTTTTAGAGGAAAGCACTTGTCACTTGTCACGGCTGTCCATCCATCTGCCCATGCATTCATTCATTAGTTTAGAAAATATAATTTGTGACATACTGGAATCCTTCCACTTAGTAATGAATAAGACAGGGCTTACTACAGTCTTTGGTGAAACTGGACACTGAGTTGTTCAGTGCAAGTGTATGTTATGTTAATGACATGTGAAAGAGTGCCAGGAAGATCAGCTATAGTAAGGGCACAATAGCAGGAGCATGGTTCCTGAAGGATAACCCATCCAAGGCCAGACAAAGGAAAGGAAGTGGCTGGAGTGCATTCAAAGAGGCTCATGGGTAGCAGACATGAATATGTTATGTAGCGTAAGTAAGATGAGTAAAATTTCTGAGTCAGGGCTCTACTCTTTACTCTAGAAATTAAATTGTTTGCAAACACAAATGATGATCTGGGTGAAAGACAAGGATACAAAGCTAGGAGGAGTGGGGTCAGACACCAATAATCTCTGAATATTCTTTAAGATGACACAGGGGTATCATGTGGCTAGATTAGGTTTTGATTGGCACTTGGGGTAACAAGTTGGCCACTTAGGGTAACAGATCAGATATGCAAAAACAAAGGCAAGGAAAATCCTATTTTGTGCTATTCACATTACCTGGATACATCAATGTCATTGAATTATATATTCTTCATCTGGAAAGTGGGTTTAATGTGCTTGCTTTGCCTACCTACCATAAAGGTTGGATATAAGATATGGAAAGTAACACACAGAGTATCTAATTCTAATGATAGCTGTGTGTGTTTTGCAATGCTCAGTCACAAAGAAAAGTGTCTCTCATAAGAAGAGCATGAAGGATAACACCATCAGCAGAAATAGCTTCAAGGGAATGGTTGACACACACGGAGTAAATAATTTATGTGTTTGGACCATCTTTTAAAGCCCCATTATTATTCCTTCTCCCTGCCTCACAGCGACACTAGCAGTCGCAATGCATTAGTTAATTCCATGGCCCCGCTGCAAATCTAACAATATTTCATCCTCTTAATACAAAATAGTCACTCCAAGTGGTTCCAACTTCACAAATAAATAATTCCTGTCAGAAAATGGAATTTTTCCATCTGCCCAGCCCATTTCCCATCTGTTCCTATGAGCTCATAGCAGGACAGAGCTGGGTCACAGGGCCCTGTTGATTAATCCTGGAGTAGGGAGAAGGAGTCTCCCAGATGGATTTCACATTAGTGATAGAGATTGCCCACTGTTATTAGTTGCTATGTAATGAGAATGGATGAAAAAAATTTGCTAGATAGAAGGAAGGAGGAAAGAGTCACATTGACTTGGATTCTGCACGAACTTTGATAATCTTCTAGGCCTTGTTGCCATAGTATGTGTATAATTACACGATTGCAGCAAACCAATATGGTCATGAGATGCCCACTTCACAGATGAAATGTCTAAGGAGTTGACTAAAGTCACATAATTTATATGTGAGAGAGCTATATATATGTAGCTAAGATCAAAACTTCAAGCGACACCACATATTGGCAAGGATGTGGAGAGAGAGAAACACTCCTTCATTGCTGGTTGGAATGCAAACTAGTACAACCACTTTGGAAATCTATCTGACACAATCTCAGAAAACTGGGAATAGGGCTCCCTCAAGACCCAGCTATTCCACTCCTTGGAATATACCCAGAAGATGCTCCAGCACACAACAAGAAAATTTGCTCAACCATCTTCATAGCAGCCTTATTCATAATAGCCAGAACATGGAAACAGCCTAAGTGTCCCTCAGTAGAAAAATGGATAAAGAAACTGTGGTACATTTACATTATGGAATAGTACTCAGCTATTAAAATCAAGGAATTCCCGAAATTTGTGGACAAATGGATTGAACAAGAAATTATCATAATGAGTGAGTTAACCCAGAAGCAGAAAGAGTCAAATGGTATATACTCACTTATACCTGGACACTAGCCCAAGGGGCATGTCCCATGAAAGTCTTCACTTACCAGAAAAGTGGGACAGAGGGGAGGACATCCTATTGGGACTCTAGGCAACAGAAGCATGGGAGAATGGGGAAATAGAAGGATCCAGAGAGTCCTAGAAACCTACAAGTAGGTCATTATGATGGGAAAATCTGGGCCCAGGAGTCCTGCTCAAACTATGGCACCAGCCAAGGACAATACATGCAGTAAACTTTGAACCCCTACTCAGATCTAGCCAATGGACAGGACATTCTCCACAGTTGAGTGGAGAGTGGGGTCTGACTTTCACATGAACTCTGGTGCCCCATATTTGACCATGTCCTCGGATGGGGAAACCTGGTGGCACTCAGAGGAAGGATAGCAGGCTACCAAGAAGAGACTTGATACCCTATGAGCATATACAGGGGGAGGAGGCCCCTCAGTCACAGTCATAGGGGAGGGGAGTAAGGGGGAAATGGGAGGGAGGGAGGAATGGGAGGATACAAGAGATGGGATAACAATTGAGATGTAATATGAATAAATTAATAAAATATGTAAAAAAAAGAAAAAAAAGAAGAAAAAAGGAGAGTTAAGGCTATTTGCCAAACACGGATTCTGTCCAGGACACCAACTAGTCAAGTACTTTTCAAATGGAGTCATTGACCTTGAAACTGGGATTTTTGCATCCTTCAATAACTGATGTTGAAGGGTGGAAGATTATCATGTGAAATAATGATAATTCCATCTAAAATTATGACACTGCATTGGAGCTAGACAAGGGAAGATCTTAGAAAAGGAACTGGGAAAACTGTGCTTATGTTCAGGATTCCCTACATATTATTCCAGTGGCAAGGGGAAATTACTTCATCCCCTGAGGTCAGCTTCAATTGGAGTGTGATATGTGGAACTATCTTTTCCAAAGTGGCCTGATGGGCAAGTTGTGCCCACTAGGACAGCAGTGGCATGACTGTTATGGAGATAACAATAAATTTTCTGATTAGATTTGAGACCTGCTCCACAGCAGGGAATTCGTGGCTGGTTCCTCTAGGAAGGTCATGGGCACTGCCGAAGAACTTACTATTGTCATTTTCTAAGTGGCAATATCATTAAAGTAATTTCTAAATATTTATGTTTATATGCACAGATCTGTGCTTTTTTTAATATTGGGGAGAGAAAATTTTGCAGTAGGAAGCAATGCAGAGATGCACTGTACATGAGAGTAGGGGGTGGGAGGAACAGGCTATGAGTACCCAGCCATAAATTGGATATCTGCATTAACATCCCCTGCCCCAAGCTCAGGGAACATCACAAAAGAGGGAGAAAAGTGTCATGAAATGTTATCTTCAGGACACAGCAGGGTTGTTGTGATAAATGAAAGGAAGCGTTGCTCTTGTGTTTCTGACTCAGTGGCCAAGGCTCAAGAAGAGGTGAGCTTAAGGTGACGTAGTCTCCGGGCTGTAAGTCTCATGACCACTCATAGCAAAATCTAGAAAAAAAGGAAGTGCTGTAGGGCACATCAGAATAATTACTAGCACTAGTCTTAGAGACAGAAGACTTGGGCCTGAGTCAAACTTACCTGGTCCTCTGTGTTATGGATCAGTGATAAAGAGAAAAGAACCATAAGATGTTACACGTTAGCCATAAAATGTTTTCAGAACACTTCAACACCTGAAGCTCTAAAACAAGATGTTCATTTTCTCAGTCTAAAGTTTTCTGTCCTTTTCTTTCTTCTTTCCTCTTCTGTCTGCTTTCATCCTCTACTTCTTTCTCCTCCTCCATGTGTGTGTGTGTGTGTGTGTGTGTGTGTGAGAGAGAGAGAGAGAGAGAGAGAGAGAGAGAGGCGGGCGGGGGAGGGAAGGAAATAATGGTAAGAAAAAGTACTTACCACATGTCGGCTGATTGCTTGCTTCAGTTCAAACCTCATCTCTCCCAATTACTGTGAAACCTTGGAGAAATCATTTCATCTCACTGAGCCTCAGTCTCCTCATCTGCAGAAAGGCCACAGTTAATGTCACCTCTTCACTCTGCTGTTGTGAAATTTTAATATGTTAAAATTCATAAAGTACGTATAGACCAAGGTCTGTCTCCAGGCAAGTCTTAAGTGTAGTACCTGCTGTGGTTGTAGCTAACCACTTGTTGCCCTTACAGTTTTTCCTAGTCAAGAGAACCCAATTCGCTTTGCCAAGAGAAGGCCAAGCTCTCTTCCAGACACGGTGTTGGCTGCCTACCTGCCAAACTTGAATTTAAGGATTAGGAGCTAGCAGCTCCCTCTGCTGCCCAGAACTGGAACAGCACTATCGCCTATGACAGCTTTATTAATGTTCTGTCCTTCGTGCCCTGCCAGTCTTGCCTCCTGAAAATGTGCTTCCTAGACTGATGAAATTGCTCTGACGTACTAATATCATCAGCGATGCATTTTCCTAAGCAGCTGACTCATGTTTTTTTCGATTAAAAAGAGCTATCCTTCACGACTGGAGTTAGAATTTGAATAGCTGCCTTTACTCCACTCACATCAGAAAGGTTCAGGAGGCTCACTTAACAGAGTCCTCCCTGCATCTGGCAAAAGGCTAGGCCTCAAACGCTAGAACAGACTGTTTCCAGCTACAAATCATCTCCACTTTGTAATGTGTAACGCAGCTGTTTTCAAGGGGAAAGCATTGGTCTTGGCGAGTGAAGAGAAGAAGGGGAAGGAAAGGAGGAGTGAAGGCCCGTGGAGGGGATGGAAGGAGAGGGCTCCGTTTGTGTCTAGGACTCACGCTAGGAAGCTCTTCTCAGACTCAGAGGTAGGTAAACAGTCCTTCTACCCAAGGATGGCCTAGGATGCCAGAGGGCAGGGGTGAGTGGGATTGGCACTGAACGTTTTCAGGCTTCCCAACAACTATGACTGAGTTATATAATCATCGTACATTTAAAGGTAGAGAGAATATCGAATGTACCCACACCAAAAAGCTGATACATGTTCAAGGTGATGAATATACCAACATTTCCTGACTTGGTCACTATACAGTTGTGTAGATAAATTTTAAAAATTGTATCAATCATATATATATATATATATATATATATATATATATATATATATATACAATCATAGATATATTCCTTTAAAAATTCTGAAGTCACTTATGACTACTCTGTCAGACATTTTGTAAGTAATCCCCCACTCCACCCTCACCACAGCTAAGGCTCCTTTGCCTAGATACAGAAGGAACTAGGGAGACTTTAGAGTTTCAAGAGCGACGGCTGGAGCCCGAGCCTCCTGCCACACCAGCTCCAGAGACTGAGACTTCATTTGGGTAAATGCTGGCCTGACATGAGAGGAAGAGCATCAGAAGTGGTGAGGTAAGTGGCTCTTCAAGAATATCCTGTTCCCCACAATGCATTGCTGTCGTGGGTAGGCCATCAAGAAGTATTCTGGGTCATCTGGGACTCCCTAGAACATGAGAAAGCTTCAAAAAGATGGCGTTTCCAGATGGCTGGAAAATTCTAACAAACATTTAAGAAAAAAATCAATTCTAGCCAGATTTTTCTACTACATAGAATAGGGAGTAAGTAGCACAGAGCACACATATTATTCATAAGTAAGAAAAGCAAGAAATTACAATTAAATGTACATGGTAATACCTCTTAAAACTAAACACTCAAAATTTTTTATAAAATATTACCAAATCAAATCCAACAATGTATGCTACAAAGTTAGACAGTGCTAGAGATGCAAGGCTGGCTCAACCTCAAATGCCAACCAATAAAAATCACAATACTAATAAACTAATAAAAAGAAATCATCACATAAACATAAATTGTGGAGTCTAATACTGTAGTTCTTTTAATGAGGAGACCAAGGACCTGACATCATTGATGTTATGTAGTAAAACTCATCTTGAGTCCATCTCTTTGGCCCACAGAGCTGTGTGGACGGCCACTGAAGCTCTCAGGTCTGTGAAGGCAATAGCACAGATCCTCTGCTCACAGCGTCTCACTCAGCCATTTGATATTTATGTTCTTGTTACATCCTACTCATGTGATACCTTAACAATTACCAAAGGGATAGCTTATTAATTCTTAGTTGTGACTATTGGAAAATCACCAAAATTGAAGTGTCTTTTTGTTTTTGTTCTTGCTGTTCAGGTCAATTTCATTGGTTCTATCCCTAGAAAATCTGACACTTTCAACTAAATACACACGCACACACACACACACACACACACACACACACACACACACACACAGGGGGGGGGGAGAGAACTTTTCCTTTTCTGGGTTCAGAATGCCTCGATGGAGTATATTTAAACTCACTTGTATCTCTATGATAATCATCAACTGCAAACTAGTCTTTTAGACTCAGAAGCTTCAAAGTGAAGTACAAATTGGCCAAGACATGTCTCTGTGTATTTCTTCTTACATTGCCACTGCTTAAGTTTACTTAGATTGGTTTTAATATTTATTATGTTAAAAATAGTCATATTTAATTCTTCCATTGCATATATCTAATTTACAGACAAGGTAGTAGGTCTCCATGGATGGATAAGTTTCTGCCACATGCAGCTGTAGGTGACAGTACCCAAGGACTTAGATCATACTACGGGGATGCACAAGCACGGCATCTAACCCCAAAGAGATCAGTGTCATTGGTGGCATCAGGCAACTATGTAACCAGTCATGGTGTAACCACATCTATTTAATGGGATCTTACTATGTCCATCCTTAGCATCTGTGACCAATAGCTGACAGAAAAAACATAATTGATAAAATATTTGTTTTGTCTTTCAGTCCCAGTGGTTTCAATTCATTGCGATGAAGGAGAGTGACAGTGCAAAACAGCTCACGTTATGGCAGCCGGGATACAGAGAGGAACAGTGATTCTTCCATCTTTCCCTTTTGTCTTCTGGGTACCACAGCTTAGGGAGTTGTGCCACCCATGCTTACACTGACACTCTGCTTATTCTCTTAGGAAACATGCTCACAGGCAAGTAGAGAAGTGCTTTGTAAATGTTCTAGGTAGTTCCTGATTTAATCGGCGGGACAATCCAGGTGGGACTGATCTCTGGTGCCCCATTTTTGACCACGTCCCCTGGATGGGGAGACCTGGTGGCACTCAGAGGAAGGATAGCAGGTTACCAAGAAGAGACTTGATACCCTATGAGCATATACAGGGAGAGGAGGTCCCCCTCAGTCACAGTCATAGGGGAGGGGAGTAAGGGGAAAGCGGGAGGGAGGGAAGAATAGGAGGATACAAGGGATGAGCTAACAATTGAGATGTAATATGAATAAATTAATAAAATATTTTTAAAAAGATTAACAATCACAAGCTCACTTAATCCACACAGTCATCTCTTGGAGTATAATCCTCCTCACCTCTTTACAATATGAAGGGTGCAGATTTGACTCAGCTGTTAAAGGTGATCTTGCAGGGGACTTATGTCCAGTTCCCAGTACTATAACAGACAGATCACAAGCTATAACTTCAGCTGCAAGGGATCCAACACTCTCCACTCACCTGCACATATCCACACATGGCATACACACACAGACTCAATTAAAAATAAATTTTAAACAAGTAAATAAAAGATAAAGTTGGTAACAGTCATTTAACATGACCAAAGTGATATATGACCAATCACTGGCAAAGTCTAGACATGAGCTTAGTCCTGTAGCCAAACTCTGGCCTCATCACAGAGGACTTCACTGCATCATGGAAAACAGAGGTTCTTAAAGAAATGTGTTTCCAAGTGTTATGGAAGTGGTGTGTAGTCAGAGTGCCGGTGTACATTAGGATTCTCTAGAGGAACAGCACCAATATGTATTTTAAAGGAGGTGTGTTAGGCTGTCTAATACAACAATGGCTGTCCTAACACTGTAGGTGTTGAGAATGTAGTAGGTGTACGTTCCAGTAGGTGGGATATGGCAGTCGTCTCTGCCTGGCAATGAAGGCCTAGAAGGTTTGTAGAGACACTGGTCTTCCACCCTCATTGGAAGGCTAAAGAAGCTGGGTTCTGATGTCAGAAAATGAATGCCAGGGCAATGGCAGCAACAACAGTGGTGGCAGCAAGAGCGCAGATGAACTGACAAACAGGCAAATGAACTCTCAAGGAAGACATGAAGGCACTGAGGACAATGCATGCAGTAAACCTAGACCCCCCACCCCCCCACTGTCCAGATCTAGCTAATGAACAGCGCATTCTCCACCCGTGAGTCAGAGTGAAGACGGGGACTGCCTCTGACATGAGCTCCGGTGCCCCCTATTTGATTGCTTCCCTTGGTAGGGATGCCTGCTGGCACTCAGAGGAAGGGGAAGCAGGCTATCCTGAAGGATGAGACCTCATAGGCTCTGCTCATATGGTGGGGGAGGAGGTCTCCTTCTGTCAGAGGTCTAGGGGGAGGGGAATAGGTCAAAAGAAGGAGGGAAAGGAGGGAGAGAGGGGGGAACGGGAAGACACAAGTGATAATAATCTGGGAGTCTATACAAGGGATAACAATCTGGATATAATCTGAATAAATTATAATAAATTAAAATTTAAAAAATTACCACCTAGAAGCAGCTGATTATAAACGTGTACTATTTTGAAATATATGCCTTATATTACACTAGAATAAACATTTTGTTTTTAACTAAAAAAAAAAAATAGGCATGAAGGAAAATTGGCAAAAAAAAAAAAGAAAAAAATCTTTTTATCTGGACTTAGAGTGGATCTTCCCATGTCAAGAAAATGCCTCAGAAGTATGCCTAACAGTCTGTCTCTGAGTCAAGTCCAGACCCAGTAAGGCTGACAACCAAGATTAACTGTCACAAGTCCACTCCTTGTCAGCTTAATACCTAATCTTACCTCTTTATGTCATGCTTAATTTCCAAATCAAAATAATAACAATCTCATGTTTCATCCCAACATGATAGTTATCTGATTCAAAACTTCAACCCCACCCTTTTCCACCAGGATAAGAGACAAAGTCCCTCAAGCAGTGTTTAGTCTTTCAGTGTCTTATAACACAAATATGATAGTGTAGACTTAGCCGTACCCTTCTGGCGTTATCTGATTACCAATGTTATACTATGTGACACAGAAATAAAGGAGAGAATACACAAATATCTGCTTAATGTATGTATAATGAACAAATATGTTCTTAACACAATAGGATGGAAACACTCATGGCAACTACAGTCCTCATTTCTTCAACCTGTCACGTGGTCGTGGCTGGTATTGACAACTGCCTTCCTCTGCTTACTAGTCCATGCTTCCCTCACTGTCTGCCAGCCCCTCAGTACATGTTGGTCCTATACTCAGAATAGTGACCCAAACCTTCATTGCTGGAGTGTTAGGTTCGCCGTCCGCATTAGGTTGTTGTAGTTTGCCATTGATCTGAATCCCAGAACATCCTAGCACCATGATGTACCCTAAAGGTTCTCCTGAATACTTAAAGCACGCCTCTTCCTCACCTCAACTTTGCAGAAGGAGTCCAATTTACCCAAATAATCTGAATCAATGATGCCTCCTAACACCGTTATTCACTGAGAAGCCTGTTGAATCAAGGTCATGCAGACCTCCAAGTGCCCAGGGGAAGTCTGAGCTTCCAGGTCATTGGAATGCCTGTTGTGACCTCCTGGAAGAAGCATTTCCTCTTCCAGAAATAAAACTTCAGGCCAACAAAGGTTGTGGGAACAGGAAGCACAGGACTTTCTAATGGGTCGGGGAGTAATGGAGAGTCTTACTATTCTCATTTTCACTCCCTGATTCCTGGACTTGTGAGTCGTGGCCACAAAAGAAACAGAACCATATATCCTATACTGACTGGGAGTCTATAAAGCCTTTTCGACAACTCCCAACAGAGCCATTCACACTATTACCACTTACTTGGCACTGTGTCTTTTAAAGGCCGTTCCACTTTCTCTCAAGCCAGATATTTCATGGTGGTAGGAGACCTGGTAAGACCAGCAGAGTTTTACAACCATGAGCTCACTGCCACACTGCAGTGGAACTCTGTGGGACAACATTATGGTGCATAAGGTATTCTGTAAGCCAATGGACGGTTTTGGAAAAAGTATTATCTGAAAGAAAGGACAACCAGTAACCAGAATAAATATCTTAGTAGAGACAAGCAGTTCTTTTCACGTGGTGCAACTGGTATGACGCAGCCAACGCACTACCAGGTCCCTGCCTTGACCATCCCTGTGAAAATGCATCAGTCATACCAGGGTCTCTGCTGCTGGCAGACACAACCCTCAGCAGCAGCCACAGCTAGGTCAGCTTTGGTAAGTGGAAGTCTATGGTGTTGAACCAAGCATGATATCCATTTCTGCCACCACAGCTATGTGTTTATGGTCCCTTTGGACAATGGCAGGGATAACTGGGAAAGAGGTAGGCTACTAACTCCAGAAAGACAACCCTATATACTTGATTACTGAAGTCCTTTTCTGATAAAGTCATCTTCTGATGAGCATTTACATGGGATACAAGTCTCTTCATGTCCTTGACCATTTGGAGATATTTCTACATAGTTCTTTCATAAATGTTTTTCTTGTCACTTTTCTAATTATGTTCTTCAATTCTCTAATCATCCAGCCAAACCACTGGCAATAGTCCATAGGTAGGTATATAATTACGTGTGTGCCTATTTATCCTTTCAAGCAAACTACAAAGCCATTTTCTCAAAGTTCCCCACTGTGAAGGTCTTGCCTTCAGCAGTGTCTTTCAGAGTTGGCACATAACAGAGGCTGGGATGCTGCAGCAGTATACTTCTGAGTGGTACCTGTGTGTAGAACTCCATGTAAAAGAAGCTCCAGTCTTCTGTCATCAGCCAGTCAACCAATGGAGCACGCCCCATGAGGCCATGGTGCATTCTTGGTGACAGAAGGCGTTATAACAGTAAAAGGAATCATACACATTTGGGCAAATTTTTCATGCACCTGCTTGGAGATGGCCCTCGCATTTGGAGATAGAGGCTTCTGCTGTGCACTTTGAACATTATGCCTTCGTGGGTCAGACAATGTCTATGCCACAATGCCAGCTCAGGTTGCAGGGTAACTTGATGACCTGATGGCAAACACCTAGTTTCCACAGCAGGGCCCAAAATTTATATCAAGAGCTCTCTCACAAAGGTAAATGGTTGTCTGCAGATCACAGTAGAGCCCTGCTTTAAAAAAAAATCCAAAGGTCCTCCCTTGTGGTTTACACACTGCAGGTGGGGGGGTGGGGGTGGGGGCGGGGTATCGACAAAGTCTTCCAACAGCATCTGTACCTACCACCATCAATTTATGAACCATCAGATCTTCTGGATCATATGACTGCAGTGGTGGAGGAGCCTGTACAGGATCCTGAGTCTGTTATAGAGCCTTCTTCTGTTCTGGGGTTACTAAAAAATGATCAGTCTTTAGGAGAGAGACACACCCATATGAGGAATGCACTTCTTCCAAAGCCCAGTTAGGCCCACTAAACACTGTGCCTCTTTTGTGATGACAGGAGGGGCCAGGTGCAACAAGGTATCTTTTGTCTTCGAAGAGACATCTCTCAATGCCACCAAGATGATTCCAAATGCAGGATATAGAACTGCTAGGTTTGGGTCTTGCCTTGGTTCCACCTTTCCTTGCTGTGTCCCCTCCCTTCCTTTTGGAGTGGGAATGTATACTCTGCTAACTTATGTCGGCGTTCGCAGTTAGGAGACGGCCTTGAGTCTCAGAAGAAACTTTGGACCTTAGAACAGTGTTGAGACTGTCAAAGACTATAGGGATCATTAAAGTTGGACTGAACAGGATCCAAAGATGAACCTTATGATTTAAGCGTGAGATGTCCCCTATAGGCTCACGTTTCAAATATTTGGCCCTCAGCTGTTGGTGCTGTTGAAAAGTACTGTAGAGCATTACCACAGAAAGCAGATCACTGGAGTGGGACTTGAGACGGACCCCGTTTTCCTCCTTCTGCTCTCACCACCTCACCTTTCTCCCTTAAGTCGCTTCTGCCGGGGTGTTCATCATCATGACGCAGAGAAATCAATTAACGTGGAGTGTCAGGGAAGCAGCAGCAAGACGTGGTCACACGCGTTTGGGAGGGTACGCCAGAGGAACCGGGCCACAACACAGAAGCATCCTGACGGGAAGAGGAGACTTGAAGGAGATGAATGAGAGAGGAAGTGGGGGGCGGGGGGGTAGGAAATGGTTCTGTGCGCACAGGGAACTGTCCTGTGTGGAGGCAGAGCGAGGCCACCTTGGCATTGCTACTGAATATTTAGTGTTTTGCAAGAAATGTGGTCCTGGTGGCAGTGAGTGAAAGTTTGCGTCGGAGTAATTTCCCCTATCAATTAAAGCCAAGATTTTTCTTGCAGATACCAGAGTTCTTGCGCTCAAAGAACTACCCATTCGGCTGAGGAGGAAGTCAAGCAAGCTACAGCAGCACAGCAGTGAGTGCTATGAAGAGAGTAAGCAGAGCTGCGAAGACTCAGACATAATCAAGGCACATCGAGGATGGAGCTGAGAACTGGAGACCGCATGGGTGTTGCTCGCCGGACAAAGAAACCTAGTCTTGAGCTGTAGGAACAGCTTGTGCCAAGCCCAGACGGGAGACAGGCCAGACGCAGCCTGTTTGGGAGGCTGCAGGTGTTAAGTACTGCAGAAGACAAGCGAGCAGGTGGGAATTGATAGCACGGAAAGCCAGGGGCCTCCCAGAGGTCAGCTGCTGATGAGACTGTGTGGTGTTAACGCGCGAGGATGTGGTAGGGTGCCCTGGCCCTGAGCAGGCATGGGCTGGCTTCCCACTGCAGTCAGCAAATCAATTACGCCCTCCACCGACTTTCGCCTTGTGTATTTAGAATGCATGGTGTTCCCCTGCCAAACATCTGCTCTCGCTATTAAGCATGCCATGGTAACCATTGCACTCCGTGCGTCAGCGCCACCAGGATTGGTAATAATCACAAGTGTCAAAACGGAGAAAGAATGGAGAAGGGGAGCTGCGCAAAAATCCAGCAGCAAGACGGTTTGGACTGGAGCATCAGTCTGCGGCTCGCCAGCTGCGCCTTCTGCTGCCCTGCTGGGGGCAGGAGAGCTGATAAGGCTCTGGCCGCCTCTTGCCCCTTCTGTTGATCCCGCTCCCTGTATTATTCATTCATCCACTGCCTTCCCTCGCGACACTGGAAAATATGCCCGGCCTTGCCAGCGCAACATATGTGCCCCTGCGCCATTGTGTATGATGAATAAGCCCGCCAAAAGCTCACCAGACCTAGGGGCCTCTGGGTGCAGGCCTAGCATTGACACAGGCAGGCAGTGGCGTGTCCTGGAGTGGAGCCACTGGAAGACACAAACCAGGCGTGGGCCTTCAGCATGGCTGCTTCAGAGCCTGGAGACTCTAGCAAATATCTGAGGCTCTCCGAGCCCAGCTATTGCCGCTTTTGGGGGAAAAAAAAAAGGAGTAGGAGAGCTTATCAATTACAGCCACTTGGGTGCTTAAAGCGAACCAACCGCCTTACATGAGAACCCAGCATAGGCCTTCTGGGTCAGTTATATGATCTTCTATTTAGTTGTGCTCTCAAAAATAGAGATAAATAAAATTGCTAGGCCCTATACTCAAAGAAGTATTCAAATTATTGTTTCGCATCAACCCTCCCCGGGAAACACAGCTGATACTGTTTCAGTCATAAGACTGAGTTTAGGAGCCTTTGAAAGGTTAACTAGTTTGTGGAGCCCTAAGGCGGTGGCATTAGCAGGCCAGAGGGTGAGCTGTGATCTCAGTCTCAGCCAAGCCTGCTATTGCAGCAGCGCTGCTGGCGCTCTCGCCTTCTTCTTCCATACTGAGAAGGAAATACTATTTATAGGCCCCAGTTCAGCAGCAGGAGCCATAAAATGAAGTTATTTCGTCTTCCAAACAAAAGCCCTTCGGAAAGGCAGAGCCAGCTCCCTCTGCACCAGATCTGTACTCCGATCTGACCAGTCGCTGCCAAGTCCCGAGCAGAGGTCCCCTCCTCTCATTATTTCCCTCCCACTCCCCCCACATTGGTGAATGCCTCGTTTAAAATGGCCTCAAACCTGTGCTGTGGGGTTCCTGATTGGGAGTTAGGGTTTCCCTTTTCAGCGAGTCAGCACATTTCGAGGCTCACAGATAGGCGGGCTGGCAGGTTTGGTGCCACCATCTGGAGCATGTCCCCTTTGGATGGCTTCTGAGCATCCCTGGATACTGTCGGCCACAAAGCTCGGTAACGTGGGTTCCAGCGCCCTCAAGTGGACCGGGAGAGAAATCCATGAAAAGGACACTGGATCACTTAAGAGGAATAAAGAGAGAACTCATCTCATTGTCCTGATTAACAAAGCAAGATAACGCCCACAGCACAGTTACTGCTTGCATCTCTTTCCAGCTTGGTGTGACATGGGTGATCACAACCTGCTGAGGGTGCAAAGCAAACAAGGACTTCCTAGGTTGCTGCTATTTCTTAAGCCAGCCAAATAAAATGCATATGCCGCCTGAACCCCTGTTCTCCCCGACAGCACACTCCAAACTCAGCATTTTCCCAGTTGCGCTAAGGATGTAAGACCCAAGGTCAAGATTGTAAGCAGTGGGAAGCTCTCTACCACCTCGGCCTCACAGAGTCCAGAAACAGAATCAGTGAGCAATCACATGAGAACAAAGAAAGATCTATCTGAGAGCAGTGTGTGTAGCTCAAGGCCAGAGAGCAGCTTGAATCACCTCAGGGTTCGAGAAATTCACAAATAGGTGCAGTTGACCTCACACACCTGTTTAGGAAAACATTGTCATGGAGTTTTTTGGTTTTGTTTTTTGTTGTTGATGGTAGTGGTGGTGGTTTGTTTTTGTTTTTGTTTTGTTTTGTTTTTTTGCTTGTTTGGTTTTTTGTTTGTTTGTTTGTTTTCCCCCTCACTGGGAAGCATTGGACAAGATATTATCAGAGTGCCCTCTTCAGTGAGTGTTAACATAAAATTGTCTCCAGGTGCACTCCAGCCAGAGCTAAATCCTGTGAGACTCATGGGACTGCTAAACTTTTTACAGCAGAATTGAAAATCGTGCAATATTGTTCAGCAACTACTCTCCCCCATATGCATGGTATGGACACTGTGAATTTGTTCCTCCATGGTAACAGGCCCATTATGAGCATACCACCAAGATGGGCCAAACCTTAGAGTTACCTCTGCCGCCATCACTTGCCTTAGTAACCCTGAAGCTGCAGTCTCCCTAGTCAGGCCAGTCACACTCACCTGATGTCATGGTTGAGGCTGAGGCAGTCCCATGACCTACAGGATGAGGAGCTAGGATGTCAGCGCCTCTGCTGGGGCTCCCCATGGAGGGGGGCATGCGCTAGAATCAGAGCTAACAGCCTGCTCCCCTGTGGAAGCTGCAACCCTTCAGCATTTCTTCTCCCTAGAGTCCAGGCTCCTGCAGCACTCCAGTGGCCGGCCTCTCTGAGGAGGATCCAGTTGTTTGTAATGAGGAAAAATAGACCAAGAAAGGATAAAAGGTGTGAAGTAGGGGGGTGGATCGCCGAACAGATGAGAGACAAGAAACAAGAAAGGGGGCAAACAAGAGTAATTAGGATAATTTCATCTTAACTTTGGTAGCCTTGAGTTCTGTATTGAATAAAAAAAATTTTTAGAGGAATAAAAATGGTCGGTCACCACAAACTTTCTATTGAGAAGTGTAATATATATTTCAAGTAAGTCGTTTCTATCTCATCTCTGTCACCTTTAGCACTATCATGGGTAGATGGACATCCAACGTGGAAAGGCGTTGAATGCTTTTCAGTTCATATCTCATGTTGTCCAGCAAAAAAAAAGAAAAAGAAAAGAAAGAGAGAGAGAGAAGAAAGATCTTGTACAAGAGACTAAGATAACACAATGAAAGGACTTCTTGGGAGCTCAAGACAGACCTAACTGGGCTGCTAGAATTCCAAGAACCTTTTTTTGTATATTAAATATATTGATTTTCTGTATATTGGATTTATAATATATTTTGTATGTTGAATCTATTTTTATATTGACTTTTCATATGTCGATTATTCTATACATTTTATCTCAAGACAAAAATGACTAAATTGTAAATGTATAGAAATATTTTCCAGTTTTATTCAAAAGGACACTATCCATTGCTTAACATACTATAGTCCCACTGTGTCTGCCCCGAGTGCAGACACTCTCATGTGATAGGAACTGTAGCCAAGACTTAGACACAGAAGGCAAGCACTTTACTGCGTATGTTTTTCATCTCATTCTAACGTAGGTCCTAGCCATCCCAGAATTGCTCATGGATACGCACTCTGAGACTTTGGACACAAAGCAGGAGGCAGATAACAAGTCAGGTCCAGACAATCAGAGGCTGTGTCCTTAGCCCACCTAGATGTCCTGCATCACAGAATCCCTTTCCAGCTGCTTGAGGGTAGGCCGCTTTAATTCAGCTCGTGTGTACTTTCTTCTCAGCAAATAGGCTGATCATTAAAACCTTGTCTTCTTTCAACCTTGGGCTCATACATTGGTAAGCTTACTGGATAGGAACAGCTCCTCTACAGTGAGGGAATTGGATGTGGATCTGTGTGAGCCTCCTTTGACTCATTTGTTGGGGGATGGTCTGATGTATTTTGATGCTAATTACTGCTTGCTGTCTGACCCACCTTTTGCTTAATAAAAAGCCATCCCACCTGGGCAGGGCAAAGGAGATAGGTGGGGCTTAAAGAGAGGAATTCTGGTAAAAAGAAGGGCTACCACGAGAAGAAGGGAGACCTGAGGTGAAGAGAGGAAGGCCGCCATGGGTTAGATGGAGGAGAAACACATGGCCGGTGGCATGGATGGAGAATCCAACCCAGATGAAGAACATTAGCAAGTATTTGGGATTATAGATGGGAGGTAGCTTGATAGAAGTTATTGGAAGCAGATGGCATGGGATTGAGAGAGGATCCCATGCCTGAGGCCCTACTATGGAAAGTAGTTTAGAGGATTGATATCTGCCCTGTCCCAGGTTAACTAAGGCTATTGTAAAATATAACAAGTGTCTGTGTCTTGATTTATTGCTAGCCATGCCTACTGATAATACAGGTAATACGGATAATTTTTAAAACAACAGTCATTTGCATAAACTGCTTGTGATTACATGGCTGGCTCCTCCAGTCCCGGTTCGGTGGTGCGTCCAGACGGAGCTTCCTTTTATTCTTACCTCAGCTTACTGTTAAAAACTAGTGCAGACTTTTGAATCTGGATTCCTCGGCCTGAGCCGTAAACTGCATCTTCTCAAAGGCTGACTAGTTCAGATATGCAGGCCAAGGTCGTGTTTCCAGGGAAGAATAAAAAGGGGGAACGGTTTGATTCCGTGTGGAACAATTTCACCCAGAGACCTCATGTTTTCTAAATCTACACAGCTAGAGGTATAAAATCTACATAGCATGATGGCATGGTGATAGAACTCCCGCCGCAGATTAAAAAGCAGCAATAATGAAGCAACCAGAGGAATGTAAATGCGTGTTCCCTACCTTCTTCTCTCTAATCTGAGTTAGATAAAGTGGTTGACAGGTGAAGACAGGGCCTTCATCTTCTATTACCATTCATCTTCTTGTAAAGATGCTTCCACTAAAGATGTTCAGCCAGTTTAGACTTTTACTCAGCCCCATCTCCCGCATGGTTTCTAGAGAACTCTACTAGAACATACCTAGAGGATTTTGTTACATTTCCAGCTAATGTGTTAAATCCCATGCAGTACTTGGCAAAGGCAGTGTAATAGAGCAGGGAGAAAAAATTCAGCATTGGAGTTAAACTGGTCTGTTCCTAGTTCTGCCACTAACAACTACACATCCCCTCAATCTTCGGGTTCTACGTCTGCAAACCAGAAACAGTAAAGTAAGAAATATCTACAACATAGGGCTGTGATGATAACTCAGTTAAATGGGGCAATAAACAGGTTTAGACTGCCTGGACTAGATCAGGCTTTGCATATGCATCTCAGGGAATGTTCCAGATTGTGGAGTGAGGTAAACTCAGGTGGCGCTCTCTCTCTCTCTCTCTCTCTCTCCCTCTCCCTCTCTCTCTCTCTCTCTCTCTCTCTCTCACTTTCTCTTTCACTCCCTCCACCCATCCATTCATCCCTCTACCCTTTCTCTCTCCCTCTGACCCCCAGGTGTGTGTGTGTGTGTGTGTGTGTGTGTGTCCCTACTTTTGATTTTTTGGTGTGAGATTGTTATTTCCTGTGTTTTCACTGGAGTAGCTAGGTTGGAGGGTGGTTTTGGTTTTGGTTTTGTTTTTTTCTAGCACCTTCTGTAGGGATGGATTTTTAGATAGATATTGTTTAAATTTGACTTTATCGTGGAGTATATTATTTTCTTCATCTATCGTGATTGAGAATTTTGCTGGTATAGTAGCCTGGGCCGGCATCTATGGTCCTTTAGAATCTGCAGCACAAAAGTTCAGGCCCTTCTGACTTTTAGACTCTCTACTGAGAAGTCAGGTGCAACTCTAATATGTCTGCTATTGTATGTTATTTGATCTTTTTTCCTTGCAGCTTTTAATATTTTTCTTTGTTCTGTATGTTTAGTGTTTTGATTATTATATATCAAGGGCACTTTCTTTTCTGCCCAGTCCATTTGTTGTTCTGTATGCTTTAGGTACCTTGATAAAAATCTCCTTCTTTAGGTTAGAAAGTTTTTTTCTTCTATGATTTTGTTGAACATATTTTTTGGACCTTTGAGCTTGGATTCTTCTCCTTTCTATATTCCTATTATTCTTAGATTGGTCTTTTCACAGTGTCTCAGATTTTCTGGATGTTTTGTGTGAGGACTTATTTTTGATTTAACACTTTCTTCTATTGTGTCTTCAACACATGAGCTTCTCTCTTCCATCCCTTGCTGTCTGTTGGTGAAACTTTCCTCTGTAGCTCCTGTTCAGATTCCTAAATTTTTCACTTCCAGATTTGTTTCATTGTGTGTTTTTGTTATTGATTCTGTTTCCATTTTTATGTCTTGAACCGTTTTATTCATTCCCTTCAACTGTTTGTGTTTTCTTAAATTTCCTTAAGGGATTTATTCATTTTCTCCAATTGTGTGGGGTTTTTTTTTTTCCTGGATTTTGAAATTTTTTGTTTCTTCTTTGAAGACCATTTTCGCCTCACATAGTTGGTTTTCAGGCGTTTTTCTTCTGTTCTAGCTCTGCTGAAGTACTCAGGGCTGCTGTTGGGAGGGAAGCTGGGGGCCTCAGCTGTCACTGTGTTTTATAGTGGTGTCCAGGCACTGGGGTTGGAATGACTGGAAGTCTGGGTGCCCATGTCTGGATTTTGTCTTTTTTTGGGGGGGGGGTCTTTCCCCTTTGGACCTTCAGAGAGGATAATAGTTTTGTGTTACCTGTTTTCCTGGCCTGATCCACTGATGTGTTTACAGGGAATGCTTGCTGGTGTTGTAGGAAGGCTGCAGAAGTTTTCTGTGATCACTTGGCAATGAGGTCCGAGAGGAAAAGGAGACCACAGCGAGTTTCTAGCTAAAGAGCCAGGGGTGAGAGTGGTGGCCGTGATGAGGACCCTCAGTAACAGAGTTTGTGGAGTCCCAACAGGTCATCTCTTATCACCTGGAGAGGCTTCCACTGGTGGGACTGGGTAATATTCAACTGAGATATTGGCCAAGGGTTCCCCCATTGAAATCCCCACACAATCCAGGCTGTTGCCAAGACAAAGGTTTGCTCTCTGCAAACTGACGATGAGGCCCCATTGTTGAGGATAACACCGATAAAACTTATTAAACATGGATAAATTGAGCTGGGGCTACCTACATGGAGTGCCTACAAAGATCCTTCATCCCTGCATTTTGGTCCCTCTGGTGAGGGAAATCACTCTGCAGGCTACCAAAAGAGAAATGTAGAAACCAACACAGCCACAAAACCTTTGACCTACAATGTGTCTGACTAAAAAATATTCTAGGGCAATGGTGGCACAGAGCTTGTGGAAGACCATTCAGGCATAGTACGGTGAGGTAGCCATTGACCTGCCAATTAGGAGAGCCTTTATGATCAGCCACTGTGGACATCCCAATGGCTAGTTATAACTCTTATTCAGCCCTTTGCCATATCCAGATAAACTACTTGAGCAGGCCAGAAGCAAATGTACACCTATGGCAGGATAAAAGAAAGAGGGAAATCAAATATATAACTTCTGTGATATTATTTATGATTTACCTAATTATTATTTCACCATTTCCCCTGACTCATATAAGTACTTTGTTTATGCAAAAAATCATCATTAGCTCTGCATCTCTTAGATGAAAAGAGGTATCTCTGAGTGCATAAGTGATTTGTCCAGAGACAACATGGAGATAACAGTTATCTAGAAACTGTACGCAATTTCCTCTGTTGCTTTCACCCTGCCCTTCCCATGTGAGCGCAGGTGGCTAAAGAGCATGTGTCAGTTCTTCTGTTCCCTTTTCTCATTCCTTCTCCAGCATCACAGTCTAAGGATGGCACAGATGTGGTGGCTGACTGGGGAGAGCGTGAGGCCATTTCTGAACTTCGTGCTCAGCTTCTCATTGATTGATTGGGGACTTGAAGGTAAAAACTTACACAAGAGCAATGAAAAACAACATCAACAACAACAGATCAGACCTGGCCAGTGTCTCTCCAGGGCAAGCTCTCTTTGCTGCAGGACCAAAACAGAAGACCAGTAATTTTCTCAGCTGAGATTAGTGGCTCCAGCGCCTCCTTCAAGTCCCGAGTTGACCTTGAAATTTGTATTCAACTGTTCAGTTACATCTGGTTTCCACCTTGGTTCCTCAGAGCACGGAATCTGGGAGTTGCCAATCAAATATTGTCATGGGAAGGCAGATCTTGGTTAGAACAGGGTGTAGAATGGTAGAAATAGGAGTTTAAGGGTGACTGAGAAAGACTAAAAGCTTTTATGACTCAGTTAATGGGCATCAATGAATGAACAGCAGCAAAATTATTGATGCTTTTCAACCCATAATGGAAATACAAACAAGTAAGTGCGCCACCAAAGTGTGCCTGAAGTTAAGGTCCTATTTCTCCTATGTCCACCATCCTGTTCTGCCATGGTGGATTTCAGTGACATTCATTTCTTCAGAGTAGTCCTAAGAAGGGAGCTGAGCAGAGGAAATCAGGACATTGCAGGGGCAAAACAATAGGTGAGAATAGAAGTTATTTGCTTGGCCTCTCCTTGGGACAGACAAGACCACACTAGCTGGTCCCCACGGGCAGAAAGGAAGGGATCTTCCTCTGGACGGGCTAGAGAATTCTGTTGGGAATAATAACAACCTTACCCCAAGAATTGTCTGAATATGCTGTGATGAAAAGGCTGGTAAGATATTTCGGTGAAAGCCAGAGCTTTCAACCTCAGCCTCTTGGTGTGCTCAGAGTACTTATTACTGCATATTTCCAGTAGAATGTACATTGAAATCATGGCCATCCTATAAGACACCCCCACCAAAAACCAGACCAAAGCAAAACCAATAAACAAAACAACTAAGAGCAGTTGACTCATAACAATATTCCCCTCATTACTCTCCTCTAGGGTCAGGTAACCAACTGTACAGCGTTTGTTTTAGATTGTTTCTGAGAGTTGTGAAAATTACTTCGAGTCATCAACAGCAGCTTTGCTGGTACTTTTGCATCTTTATGGTATTGTTTTCTACAATTTCTATATGAGCTATTTCCCATAAATCCTTATCTGGAGGCTCCTTATCTTCTTTTGGAAGACATCAGAATTAAAACATTCCTGACTTTAACTTGTGTGCATTGTTAGAGAAGGCAGCACTATAAAGTATAATCCTTTGGATAATTTTCCTAAGTGGTAAGAATAACAGAGAAACATGGAGTTGAATTTTTTTCATGTTTGATAATATTAGGAATGCTTAAACACTTGTAAAAGTGCTTCAGCAATGACTCAAATGAGGCAGTACCTGACTTCAGAGAGAGACCCTTGAGAAAGCATGAGATACACACACAAAGGCTTTAGGAACAGGACCCAGGAGACAGGAGGAAAGGCCACTATCAGAATAAGGTTCATAAAATCAACACTGGTAAAAGGTGATCCTGTATGGCAGTGAATAAACTTTGAAAGCATCGTAGGTTGAGGCAAAATAGAAGTGTTGGGGGTAGGTCTAGTGCTATGTAGTCAAATCCTAAATGCTGCACCCCAAAATCTGGCTTCAGTCCTGACAAGTACATTCTCACATGCACCAGGTGATGTTGTATAAACCTTGCTCACCAATTTAAGTTTGGTTGGTTAAGAAAAATAGCTGAGAGCCTATAACTGGGCAGAAGAGTAGTAGGCAGAGCTTAGGTGCCCAGGCTTGTGGTCAGATGGGGACCATGAGGCAGGAGAGAAAAGGAGTAGACGAAGCCAGAGAGGGAGGAAGTTGCCTTGGGACAATATGGACCGTGAACCTGTGGCTGTGAGGGCTGGCCTGAGGGAGCAGAAGCAGCCAGGCAGGAGCAGCTACAGCAAGTCACTTGGGGGCTGTAGCTGGGAAATAGCAAAACAGCTTACAGGACTGATGTCTGCCCAGCTCTAGTGCTTTAAAGCTTATCATAAACCTAAAATGTCTCCGTGTCTTTTATTTAGGACCTAACTGGTCTGAAGTGAGGTAAAAAATAAAAAATTAAAATAAAAAAAATTTAAAGCTATGTAGAAACAAAAAGGAAGGTAGCAAACCCCCTGAACATACTTGTTTTAATAAAGAGAAGTTTACTGGAAACATGAGGTAGAAACCGTGGTCTTTACCAGTATCTTACATAGAAGTAATTGTATGGGAAAGTGTGGTCCAAGTGAAGAGGAGGTCACTGAAGGGGAACCGGCCATGGGACACAGTGTCGTGTGGGGAAGCTATGCAGTAGTTGGGGCGGGGACGCGGGTGCCAATGAACAGGGTTGACGGGCACTAACTGGCTTGGCAGTGGTTAGAGAGGACCCGGCTTCACAACTACTTCACACTGTACAACAGTGAGATGTGCCGTGCAGAGAGGCATGAGCCAGCTGCCGTTTTGATTCTGTGATACACGGGGTATGGACGGAAAGAGCTAACGGAAATGACTGTGGAGAGATTCTGGTTCCGGGTAAGACAGGAAGTGGGATAATCATTCAGAAAAGAGGCTAGGGACACGAGTGCTGCTGACGACAAATTAAGAGTTGTGTCATTAGGTGGAGTTAGTTTTGACAAATCAACTAATTTTTAAAAAGTGTCCAAAACACAGATATAAATGATGTGGAAAGATCTTAAATCTGTAACTGTGGCACCTATCACTTTAGAGGAACTGCATAGAAATGGCCCTGATGGTCTGTTAGGAGAAATTGAGGGACTGGTTCTAATTTTATCATCCTGTGTGTGTGTGTGTGTGTGTGTGTGTGTGTGTGTGTGTGTGTGTGTGTGTGTTTCTAATAAAGATATTTTCCTTCTTTATCCACCATGGTTAAGAAGGACACATTGAAATTATGCTGGATTTGTTGTGCACAAGTAGGATACAAGAGAGGACTCTGCACAACTCGTCAGCTCTTCTTCATTTTATCATAGAGACTTTCTCTCATTCTGTTCTGCCAGGTGCTGTTCAAATTGAAGCATTTCAGTTTCTCCACAAAGATGCACGTTACATTTTGCCAAAATAAAGGGAAAGTACCTACTTGGCCGCAAAGGGTAATGCAAAGACTTGATTGCCACGTGAGAACAGAAAGGACACAAACGACACTATTTCCAGTTCTATGTCCCACCTTCACCCCCCTGCTAGGAGTCCCTCCAAAGCTCTCTCCGAGGTTCTGTGGTGTCCACTAGATTTCTCTTTGCTCTCATTCCCCTTCTATGAGCCCTAGCACCTCCCTCCCTCCCTGTTGACACCTCCTTCTTTTTTGTCTTTTGTGAGCCAGTGATCTAACCCAAAACAGTGATTTAAGACAAAAAACAGCCATTGACGTTCTCCCACCGTTGCTGTGGACAAAATCTCTGCATGTATTCAGATGAATGGCCACCACAGAATGGCATGATTTCACAATTTCAGTCAAGTAGTACTCGATCAGGACTGTAGGGGAGACCAAATATCTCTCTTCATGCGTCTTAGGCTCCTTCCAGTGACCTCCACATGTGGGTCACTTGGTGGCTCCAGGACATGATTTCAGAGTTCTTGGAGCCAGATAGAAGCTACCGTCTTCTCACAGCCCCACGTCTCCAGCTGCTATGTCACTCAGCTGTGCGTCTCTTGTGCCCGTCCCCAGGTCCAGAGAAGGCAACATAGAATTACCTGAAGGAGAGGCAGATATCTCACAGAATGCTACATATATTTTTAGAATTATGTTTTACTTTCTTATTTTTTTTTTTCAAAAACAGGTTAAAATAGCTGTCATTTGGACAACGTTTGTTTCCAGCCTTTGGCATAGCCAGTCAGATTGAAATTAGTCTGCACTTAGAAGGCTAGTACAACTGTATGCCACCAATGTAAAGCTCCTTTTACCTTGAAAATCTCTTCAGTTCTTAAAATTAGTTAGGGTAGAAAGACAAACTTATAGCCAGATATTTGGACATTCGAATGTCAGTCCTCTAATCTGCCTAAAACAATATATGCATAAAATAAGCTTAGGTAAATTTAATCTGATCTAAAACATACTCTGTCTGTCCAGCAGCACAAGATAATTTCAATTTAAGCTTGAACTTCTTTACAAACTTCTCATGACTGCAGAATTTCTTTTCTAAGTTCTATTCAAAGGCAACTTCAACCTTTCAATAAATTTCTAAGAATTGGGAGACACACAGAGGTCACTCTTTCTTTTCTTGCCAGCAGTGTTTTTATCAACTTCCCACTTTCCCACTCGTTTCATCCCTGTGTGTGCAGATAGATTATATAAACCCATATAAAAGCCCTATGAGTTCACATGCCTCTGAACATGCATCGTTTTCTAAATCATGTGATCATAAAGTAGTACAAAACCAAGGTGAGTGCCCCTTTGCTACCAAATGCTTCAGAAAACCAGATTTTTTTTACAGGTCTTTAAGAATTTTGTACATTGTGTTGGTCATACGAAACCTTTCACAGACCCTCCACATTCTTTTCCCTTTTCTTCACATCCAACTTTCTCTCTCTCTGTCTCTCTCTGTCTGTCTGTCTCTGTCTCTCTGTCTCTCTCTCTCTCTCTCTCTGTCTCCACCAAGGTTCACTTGTACTGTCTAGCCAGTCTTGCATGTGGGGTCTTCCACTGGAGCAAGGCTGACTGAGGGGTTAATTAAACAAAATTGACACATCATTTCCATCAGCTAACAGTAGCTCCTAGGCTAGGGTGAAGCTTCATGCCCCATTCTCTCTCCATGCTAGGATTTGGTCTGTCCGGGGCTTGCCCGTGTCTTGTGAATACTGTCACCACTGCTGTGAGTTCATTTGTGCATCTGCCCTGTGTATCCAGAAGACACTGCGCCTGAAGTCATCCACCCCTGGCTCTTATACTCTCTGCCCTCTTCTTCAACCATCCCTGAGGTGTGGAGGATATGGTTCAGTGTGTATGTTCCCTTTAAGGATGGACATCAAGAATTCCTTTGTTCCCTGCACCTTGGCCAGTTGTGAGTCTCTGTATGGATCGACTACAGATAACAGTTTCTCAGATGAGGGCTGAGAGGCACATTGGTCTATGGGTGTTATACTAAGCTATCAGGTGCTGATTTAATAGTATGTCCACTTAGCAAAATGATGGTGATGTGTTCTCCCTTAGGCCCATTGCCTGTCCAGACATGAGTTCTCTGCCTGCTAATGGTGCAAACAATTCATTTTCTGGAGTGTGTCTTGAATCCAGTTAAAAGTGAGTGGTTGTTCTCACGGTGTCTGGGCCCCTGCTGCATCATCGGTTATATCTTCCAGGCCATCGTTGCAGACTTCTGGGTGTGACTGAGGATTATTTTTCTCCTCCAGTAGATTGCTTACCGCCTTCCAGAGCTATGAAAGCTTAGCCACTATGAATGACGCTCCGAGGCCAGCACCAGCCTGGTCGTTCCAGGTGTGTGGAGTGATAGGGCTTTGCCATCTAGTTGTAGAGGGCAACCCTGAGCACTGGGAGCCAGCTGTACCGTCTAGGTGTCTGTGGGATCTCCCCAGCCAACGAGTACCACAAAGTAACCCATTGCTGGCACTAGACTTCTTGTTTTAGCCTGTGCAGTCTAGCAGGGACACCGTGGCCACGTTATGGGATAAGTATTTTTAATCTTACGTGTGCACTTACATGCATTTTAGGAATTTTTATCGGCAGTATGTTTCCATATGATTTTTTTTTCCAGGAAAGTTTTTAGATTTGATGTTTTAATGGCATTTTCCCTGGGATATCTTTTTTAGTTTTTAATTTTCCTTAAATAGAATATGTTCCCAGTACTTTATTTTTACTTCCAAAGCATCAGAAAATTTAAAGAATGTGGCCAACCCTCCCCTCTGCTTCATTTAATAAGAATGTTCTTCTTTTCACTGTCCATGATTTGTCAGAGTGAGAGCCAGCCTGCAGAACAGCATCCAGCACAAGAGCGGGGCTCAGGAAACACTGGCTGGATGCCTGCTGAGTGCTTCCCACACTCCACAGGAGACAGTGAAACTCCCTTAACGATGGGCTGGCTGAACCCTCTCATGAGAAACTCACCGCACTCTGAGAGGTTTCTCTGTCACATCTTGCAGTGTTTATACAGAAAGAACCTGTGCCGGCCAGAGGACTCTGTTCCCAGGCTGTCTTAGACGTCCTCTGCCTCTTCTCTTGTTTATTCTCCTCATCCCTCTCCTGCACCAGCTTGAGTTTCACTGTCTTCTTCATGCTCAGCGTCTCCTCTACTCACGGTCCTCCTTGAGACACTCCCGCTGCAGCTACAGGAGCTATTTATCTACTGGTTCTTGGACACACTAACTCGTGTGTATGTAATGCCTCATTATGTACATATACCAACACATCACCCTGGGCCCCATAACTCTATACGAGTATGAGTTGTCGGCCAAACATAACACCACAAATTTTAAAGTGCATAAAAGTTAGTGATTAAACATCATTTTTTAAAAGAGGGTACTGTTTATTGTTCACTTCTACAGCGCAAGTGCTGTGCGCACTAGTTTTAGCCCGATGTACTGGAAGGCCACACCGAATCTTTTAGGTATTTGAATAAATGAATAAACGATGGTTCCTGATTTGTATTCAATCTATACTAATAAAAAGCCTGTATCCCTAGGATATCGTGTGTGATGATGAGGTCTCAGGAAACAACCAGTGTCTGTTCCATAGCAGCCCCTGAGTCCCGTAACCTCTACCTCTCCTGCTTTGCATAAGTTGCTGAGCTGGAGTCTTGCGTCATCGCTCTCTTCGAGGAAGGAGCGCTCTCTTGCCTGTGCTCCTCACTGCCACTGTCGCCAATTAGACGATGTCTGGTAACTTCACCTGGCATTCTGCATGTCGGCATCTGGAGCCCCACCCCTAACAAGCCCCGGTTTCCTCTTGAATCTGCCACTGCTAAGCACCAGCTGATGGCTGCCCGGACAGAAGCCATCTGCTGGTTATTAAGGAAAGTTAAATAAGCGGAGGAGCTCTAGGGAAGTTGAGCAAGAAAGAGCACCATATGCATAGGGAGTTGGCAAGCGGTTGGCCCCCACGACTCGGGGTTCATTATGGGCGATGTTAGGCTGGCTTCCCTTGGGGTTGTTCAGTTGATTGGCTCGGGGGAAGCCCCTCTGAAATAGGCTGCCTTTGTGCTCTTCACAGGCACAGAGGCAGCCCCACAGAAGTTCATTATATTTCTCCGTCAGTCAATCTGTCAGAGTCTCGTTAGCTCCCCGGGTAATCCCAGAGAACGATAGTTAGTTAGTTAGAAGCTGCTTAGTAGTGTGTGTGTTGTGTCTTGCAAGCCAGTGGTGAGAAGAACAAATGTGGCTTCCCTTTGCACCGAGGCATAAAGGAATGGCGAGACGCACGGCTGGGTGGCAGTGCAGGGGAGCAGGGCAGGAGATACAATCCGAAGTGTTTCTTACGGAGCCGAGCTCTTGTACTAAGTTAACGAACCGAAGTTAACCAATGTGGACAGAGTCAAGACTAAGGATATGAGAGATTCCCCGGGGGCAGTGCTACGGTGGCCAGTAAGGGCCAGGCTGATACTCTGGATCTTTCCCTTAATAATAATTGTATTTGCTATGGTTCACAGAGTGGGATCAGCATATGCAAGGGCGCAGAAGTGGGAAAGTCGGTGTGCCTCCACGGATGCACAGTTCATCCCAGAGGCCTGAGGCCAGGTCTCAGGAACAGGAACACAATACTCAGAGGCAAGGTAGGAAGGGAGATTGTGTCAGGCTTTGAATCCTGGACAGTTTTGTTTCTGTTCCTTGAGTCAGTAGCTTCCAAGGTAGATTTGTATTTGCACCAATGCTGTACAAGACTCTCCACTGGGATATCAGAATTAACAGTCTTGCAAGAGTGGGGGTGGGGCTCAGGCGGTAAGGAGCACACTCCATAAACATGAAAACGCGAGTCCAAATCGTCATCACCGACTTAAGAGCCAGAGGCAGCGATAGGCTCCTATAATGCCGGTGTTGGCAGAATCCCTGCAGCTTACTGGCCAGCTGGTGGGGCCAAATCAATCAGGTTCAGTGACAGATCCTACTGCAAAGACTTAGGTGGAAAGTAACAGAACGACTACTGTAAACTCACCCACAAGCCTAAACATGTACACAACATACACTAATAATAATAATAATAATAATAATAATAATAATAATAATAATAATAGTAATAATAAATAACAATAATGAAAATGGCACACCAATCATTAAAGTGGGTACCCAAACAGGCTGAAAGTGGAAGTGCTGACCTACAAATTTCAAAATATCAAATACATGCAGTAACTCTCCTCTCATCAAAAATATGACAAGGTCTCATTTAGATTCTGCATGAGATATGTAAGCATTGTCCGTGCACTCTATAGCATATATGGCTTATGAATTATGTAGTCCAGACACCTAAATAAATAAATCTGTGTGGTAGGTGCCCGGAATCCAGCTGTTTGAAGCCATTGTGGAAGGAGAAGAACATCCTCAGTGTGGCCCAGAGAGATTAGGTTTGGAAGTCCCAGACTAACACCTAGTCGGAAGCTGACTGAACAAGGAAAAGACAGAGCTGCAATACCATGCCTAGGTACCCCGAGTGGAACGCAGGTGCTTGTGTTACCTGCTTTTTATTGCACACAATTCTTGGGATAAATTGAATGTAAGAACATGTTAAGCTCTGAGTGGTGGTACGTGCAGATAATCCCAACGCTCGGGAGGTGACGCTGGAGTTTTGTGACTTCAGTATCGGTTTTGACCACACAGACTCTTCAACACTAGACTAAACTCTGCATGAGACCCTTAAAAAAAAGTTTTGGTTTTGGCTGGGGATGTAACTCAGTAATAAAAGTGGCAGAGTGCTTTATTAGCATGTCCAAAGTCTCGGGTTCAGTCACCACCACCCTCCACCGAAAATAATATTTTAAATGACCAAGTGTACCCGCGTTCATGAGGTCACGTGATCTTAGGTTCTGGGAGATACAAAAGCCAACCAGAACACTGTAGGCCTCTCAGATGTAGACTGTCAGTGGTGGGTGCTTTCCATGTATAGAGATCTCCTCTAACAGAAGTGCTTGTGTAAGGCACTGGCACCACAAGTCCACAAAATCCGAAACTGGGAGAGCAGGGAACAGTTGGCTTCGTTTGGAGCATAGGACGGGAAGGAAGCGCTGGTCCAAGACCACAAAGGGCAGGGCATGCTGCACTAGCTGATGCATCCGTGCCTTATCCTGGCGTCATTCATATCATGCGTTTTTAATAAATGAATAGGAATGGGCGGAGTCTTGCTAACTTCCATCTGGAGGAAAGAGGAAATTTCCAGTAACTAAGAGATATGGCTCTGTAGTTTCACATAATGCCCACAAGAGGGCGATATGAAGCCATCTTGTGAAGCCGTCTGATGTGCTCAGGCACAGCCCAAACTTTGAACCGGATTTCCCCTGAATTCTCCAAATCACTGCCCCTTGGGTGCTGTTCTGTGCTGTCTGAATGCACTTTTAGAAATACTAGCAATACTTTTAGAGTTCTCACTATGCCTTGATATTCTCCAGGTCTAATTCAAATGTGTTCTTTTAGTTGGCAACTATACAGGTAATTCACACAGATAACGTTGCCCCGGACTCGGCAGTAGCCGCTGTCATTTGTTTCACAGAATTCAGCAGCACATCATGTAGCCTAATCCCATGTTCTCTGCCTTACAGATAGGAAAAATAATTGCCAAGAAGTGGCGTGGCCAGAGGGAACACAGTTGTGAAATAAAAATCGCTAGAGAACATTGCTATCCAAGTCCTGTCTTTGCCACTGGATGGGCAAATACCTTTGACCCCAATGACTCAGTTTGCCCATGTCACCTTCTTTACACCAAATGCATTTCTAAAATTTATTTTTATATGCTGCATGGCTACTAGCAATAAAAAAAAACCACGTTTCCGATAGCATCATTGTAATTTTAAAGGTTAAGTTTTCATAGCAAAGAATTCTGTTTGGGTTATTGGGACTATAGAGGACAATTTTGTTAATAGAGACTGTTCTACTTTTACCTTACGAGTTTTCATCTCTTAAAATATTTCGCATATTCTTTAAGTTCTTGTTTTTTGTGTACTTGATTCTTAGACTGAGATTGTTTGTTTGTTTTGTGGACTTTGTCAGTAAAAATGGCTCCTGAGCATTTACTGTGTCTAATCACCCCCAATACCATCACCACGGCCCAAGCGGACTGAAAGCTGTCCTTGAAGAGACCTCCTTGGGGAGCAGAGACCATTCAGAAGTGTGTCGGGCTCGGTGAAGCCTCTGAGAGGCGGGGGTGAGGTTTGTGCAGGTGACTGAAGTTGAGATGGTTTCAGAGCAAAGCTCCGGAAGAAAACGAGAGCAAAGCCACACTGCTACCCAGCTCTGAAAGCGGGGAAGGATTATGAGACAGGACAGGTATTTGGCTCCTGCCTTCACGGAGGGAGAGAGAGCACAGGAAGTAGTCGGTAAGGACTACAAGGTTACAAGGGCCAGGATACAGGGGCCACCCAGAACACGGAGAAGCCGTGAACAGCAGTTTGAGCAGCTCTTTGATAAGATTTGATCTTGTTTTTAATGACTTACTCTAGCAAGGAAGAGGGGAGGGTGTCAGCAGTGGAAGTGGCGAGAAGGTTCTGGAAGATGGATCTATGTTGGGAAGAGGATCATCTAGACTTGCTAATTTGCATGTGCAGTCTAAGAACTAAAAAACGCACATCGGAAATTTTAGCCTGGGTATCAGAAGACTGGAGTTCTCCCCCGAGAGGGTGGCGGGGGCAGACTTGGTAGTCAATGGACCAAGTCACCGTAACAACACCTTCTTCAAGTCACCGTAACACCTTCTTCTCGGCCAGGCCATAAGATTCCCAAGTTCATAATGAAAATCACAATTAAAGAATGTTTAGGAAACTTGGCCTGTAACCCTAGCGGTTAGAGGTTGAGACAAAAGTATAGCCACACAATTTAAGTTAGTCTGTTCAGTGCTACACAGCAACACTCTATCTCCAAAACAAACAAGCAAACAAAAGAATAGCCAGAAGAATCTAAAATAAATGAAAGTTGTAGAGTGGGAAAACTAACATTAAAATTTACTGACACAAATAACTACACTTCTGTAATTTCAAAAATGTCAATATTAATACCAATAAAACCAATGGAAATTCCATATAGCCTTGATAGGCCCACCTATAGACAGACAGGTGAGTAATATAGATAGATGGATAGATAGATAGATAGATAGATAGATAGATAGATAGATAGATAGATAATCTATAGACAGACAGGTAGATGATTGAAAGACAGATATATAGATGATAGGTAGATAGATAAGCAGACAGACTGATTGATAGAATGACAGATAGGGAAAGGATGACAGACAGATTATAGATAGCTATTGATTATAGATATATAGATGATAAATAGAAAAGAGAAAGAGAGGGAAAGTTTACTTTCTGTACGAATAACACTAATGTCCCTTTCAAAGGTGTGCCTTCACTCCAGCGCCTGCTGGTCTGCCTAGCCCCTTACCCACTTGGCTGAGCTACTCCTCCATCACCCAAAGCAGAAGTTTAGAGTAGAAAGTTCCTACCAGCCACACCTTCCTGAAAAGTCATGTGTCAGATAAGCTTTCTAATAAACAGGATGTAAGGTGTGGAGATGTGCTCATAGGGGCGTTTTGGAAAGAGACAGAGAGGAAGATAGGACTAGGTGAGGTTTCACTTTCCTGATTACTCAGGCAGTGAGGAAATGTCGGAACGTCTGTCTGTGTGTCCAGGGCTATAAAGATAGTTCCCTGAACTCAGTGCTCCTGCTATTTGGAGCTGACCCTGAACTTGGCAAAGTCATAAAACCAAGTGTCTGGCTTTCACTACTCTAAGTCTCCCGAGCTCTTATTATGAAGTGAGGATCTTTGTTTCTCGAGCAATGGGGAGGGGTTATACCTCTACCTACTTTTTATAGCAAACTTAACAGATGGCCAAAGACAAAGTAAAACTTAATCCAGGAAATAAAATTTAAATGTGGGAGAATTACATTCTACTTTTGAAGTAGGAATATTATGTCTGAGCATGACACAAGGCTCTGAAGCTCTGCTGAAAAGAGATTGAGAAGTTTGGAAACATTAAAAATAACAACAACAACAACAATAAACATGTCTTTGCAATAGCAATACTGCATGTAACTTGACCGAGGCAATTGTTTGAGAAATATTAACATAAACTAATTAATAAATACTAGTTCCACTGATACATGCTACCACGTATGTCTTAGTTACTTCTCTGTTGCTGTGCTAACATGCCATGGGCAAGTTGTCTCATGGAAGAAAGCATTTATTTGGATTGAAACTTTAGAAGGTGAGTCCACGTCCATCATGACGGGGAGCATGGCTGCCAGTGGGCAAGCTTGGCACTGGAGCAGTATCTGACGGCTTAGATTCTGACCCACAGACATGAGAGACACATAGGAAGAGCTAACTGGGCAGGGCATGGATTCAACCCACAGTGACACACATTCCTTAATGAGGTTACACCTTTTGTTGGTTGTGTTTTGTTTGGTTTTGTTTGGTTGTTGAGACAGCATTTTTCTGAGCAGCCTGGCTGTCCTGGAACTCTACCCATAGATCAAGATGGCCTCAAACTCATTGGGATCCGCATGCCTCTGCCTCCTGAGTACTGGGATTAAAGGCATGCACCGCCACGAGCCAGCTGAGGACACACCTTCTAATTCTTCTGAAAAGGTTTCAACAGGCATCAAATACATGAGCTTTTAGATGCCACTCTCCTTCAAACCATCTTGTAACACAAATCAGTGAGGAAAGAATCAGCTGCCTAGAAGAAGAAATCTAGATAGATTGATGAGACCTTTTTAAATGAACAGTAAATAAATAATTGCAAGTAGCTTTTAAAAAAAAGGTTGTAACACTGTGGAGTTTTTAAATAACGCAAAATGATAACAAAAATTAAAATCAATGCAAACATTTTTTTTTTAGAATTCACTCAAGAAATAACCACAAGGTCTGAACTGACAGCAGAGAAAGAAGACATCTTTGTAGATGGTGGTAGAGACTCTAGCCTAGGGATAAGGTTATATTTATCAACACTTAAGTATATATACTCTCTCACCTAATTGTCCTACTTCTGTGAATTTGTCCTAGCTATGTAAGAATTTTAGAATAAAATACAAACGCTGTTGCGGCTTAGATCTACAAAATTTCCACAAGTTCATTCCTGCCCTGAAGGGTTATTCCCCAAGTGACTTCACGATTAGGGAGTAGGGGAGTATTTGGAAGGTGAACTCTTGTTGGAGGAGGTGGGTACTGGAAATACAACCCTTGAAAGATATGGTTCCCCAGCATATTTTATCTCTCTGCTTTCTGATCAAAACAAAGTGAGACATCTCCTCCAGCACCTGACTACCACATTATGTTCAACAGTCTTTTTGGAATCCGACACCAACACCTCAGAAGCCACAACCCAACACCTATCTCCCACCTTCTAAGTTGTCACTCCTATTTAATTGCAGCAAGACAAAATTAATTAAGATGGAAAATTTTTAATCAAGAGTGGGGCAGTTGCTGTGGCCATATTGACCGTGTGATTCTGAAGGCTTTGGAACTGAGCTGTAGAAGGAGTTTGGAAAAGTTTAAAAGCTCAGAATGATGTAAGTGTTGCCTAGTGGGCAATCCTTCTAGAAACTCAGGAAGTCAGACTGCTGATGGGAATGTGGGCAGCAAAGACTGTGCCCAAGAGGATCCAAGTAGAAGGAAAGCTAATGGAAACTGGACAAGAGGCCAACATGGTGGGCAGAGAGTGTCTTTCTGTTGTTCCCCATGCTGTCTCTGAGGGGGGCTGCATTCACAAGCCATGGGATAACGGATTAGATAGAGGAGAACGTCAAAGCAGCATAGCACCATGCTTCAGCCTGGGTGCTTCTAGACACTTTATGCAGATGCAGAGGATGACTAAGGAGCAAAATTATGAGTAAACTGCAGGTGGGGCTGAAGAAGAGAGGGAAACCTGTTTTTTACAATCCCAAGTGTGGGATCGGAACAGTCTTGTGAGAGAGCAGGTGAGGTTAATCCAGCAGAAGACCAACCACCTCATGCGGGAGCTTGATTGTTGCCAGCTGAAAAGATCCCATGAACAGACTCTGGGAGGAGATATATAAATGAGCCCAGAACTGGAGGTGGGGCTTTTGGAGACTTGGGATAGTTTTGGCTGTTCATTTCTCCACTTCGAGACGCTCCTGGAGAGAACCGCTCGGGGGAAGGCTTCGGGGCTCTGTCTCCTGGTGGGGTTCCAGGTTCTGGTTACTCCAGGCTCCAGCAGAAGAAATCCTGCTGATTGTGCCAGGAGAATTGCTCCTCAGAACTGATATCCTTACAGTTTTTTAAAAGTGTTCCTTAATCCTCTTTTCCCATTGTTTTGGTTAGTTGGGTTATAAGTGACGTACACTCGGTTAATAAGTTGTAACAAAATATATTGGTCAAGGAAATTGAGACTACATAGGGCAAGGAAGCTGTGGTAGCTAGAAAGACTGGTGCCACTAAAAAGAAGCTACGCTCTTTTCCGTGAGACGTTAGGGATGATGCCTTGAGGTCATGCAGGACTCAGCAAAAACTTATTTTTCACGGGATCAATGGTGTAATCACAGATGCTCAGAAGATTTTTGTTTGGGAAAATGAACATATAGTGCTGCAGCAGCTTGCTTTACCATGGGTTCCAAAGGGGATTCCCTTCCTTGTGTTTATCTGCCCAAGCCCTATGAAGCTCCTGCGCCACGTGCCATGAGCCACGCGCCAAGGGAGCCCAACATTTGTTTTCATCACAACGACCCTCTTCCCGTGTCTCCTGTGTGGTGCTGCTTTTGCAAGCAGGCAGAATGCCAGAACTTTCCAACCATGGAGACTTCTGCTGAGTTTTCAAACACTGAGCATAAGTCAGTGTCATAACCAGGAAGCAGGCCCTGGAGGGCAGTGCGTGGACCTGCGTTAGCAAAGCCAAAGCCACACAGGAAACTCAAGAAAGTTTGAGATGCCAGGAGAGGGGAGGCCCTGCCAATGAAATCTGTAGGCATTAATGAGATCCAAGCCAAAACGCTGGCCAGGGGGCCTGCAGTTGACAAAGCCAGAAGTCGGGCATCCCAAATCCCTTAGATACCATAAAAGGCCATTCTGTGACCAAGATGTGAGACATGGAAATAAGGGGTTCGTTCATGTCCTACTAGATTTCGGTGTTGCTTTGGCCTATTTTCCTCTTCTTTTCATTTGCCATGAGAGTGCTTCATCTATTTCACTGTGTCTTGGAAGTATATAATCCTTTTTTTTTTTTTAAATTTTGTATGGGCTCGTAGCTAAGTTAGCCTTGACTGTCAGAGGAGACCTTAGATTTGGTTTGTGAGTGATGTTGAGAATGTTCAGACTATGGAAAATCTTGAAGACACACTGAATCCATTTTGTACTGAGAATTCAGTGGCTAACAGTTAACCAAATCCTCTGAAGCTGTGGTGCAGAGTAGATATTTTCTTCCTAGAAACTGCTCACATCCTGTGCTTTTTTCCAGTGGCATAGAGCTGCCAAGCACACCCACACCCCCTTACCCAGGTGAATGTGCCACAGTTCTATACTGCCTAGCTATTTTGCAAGGAATCTGTTTTCTTCTTTAAAATGCAGCTAGGATTTCTGGTTCCTTGAAATTCAAATGTGAATTGCAGTTCTTGGTCAGAAAGACCTGTCTTGGCCACCAAGCTTCCAGAGGTCACCAGAAGCATTTGTTTGTTGAAACTTGCTTTAATTTTTCTCAACCTATCAAGGTTATATAACTTTCATGGGCCATTTATTAGTTTATTATGAGCTTCCTCCAACGTAGACATAAGTTTGATAAGAACCAGGACTGTGTTCTTTCACCTGTGTTATCTACAGCCAAGAGCACAAGGGTAAGGCAGCCCCACCCTTAATAAAAGGCTCGATAAATGCCTGTGAAAGAGGAGGAAAACAGCCTTATCAACCACAATGAACCTTTTTATGTTCCTGCCACTGACACTGATCTATGGCAAAGTTAAAATAGCTTACACACCTGGTCACAGGGGCTGTCCACGGGTGACTGTAAGAGTTGCTGCAACAACCTTTTATTGAGCCAAACTGTTATAGTCTTTATCTTCTCGCCTTTATAGGCCAACCCTGAGGTAAGGTTCACAGGCCTGCTGCTAGCCTTCCCCATATGCTCACCAGTAGCCTGATTCCTAGGCTCTCCATTCTTTTTCCACAGATCTTATCAGCTGTAAGCTAGAGTACACGTGCATAAATAACGTGTATGTACTTAGAAGTATATATGCGTGTGTGCTCATGGAAATTTGTGTGTGTGTGTATACATGTGTGTGTAAGTATATATACATACATCGTTCATATATTTACATGCATATATAACATGCTGTATGTGTTATCATGAATATGAATACACACACATACACACATATATATCTACACACACACACACATACATATACATATATATACCATTTAGTCTCTTTCTTCATTCATCTCTTAACAGCACCTTAGCTTTATTGCGAAGTTGCACATTTTCCACCATGCAATGCGTTGATGAGGTAATAAATCAGGACATCTGTAATGGGTTGTTCTAACAGTCAGCTGAACACAGTTAGGAATCACCAGGGACGAGCACCTCAATGATGAGGTATATACGTTTGTTTGCCTGGGCGGTACTGGCTTTGGGTGATGACTTTGATTGTGCTAATTGCAGAGGGAAGGTCTGGCCCTCTGAGCGACACCATTTCCTAGGAAGGAGATTCTCAACTAGTGAAAAAGTGTGAAGAACTCGTGCAGATCACCATCCTGCACGCCTTAATTCACCACTCTCTGTGGCTGTAATGTAACAAGTTGTTTCAAGTTCTTGCTGCCTTGAATTTCTAGAAATGATTGACTGTGCCCTGAAGTTGTAATTCACAGAAGCCATTCCTCCATAAATTTGTTTTTGTCCAGATAGTTTATCACAATTACAGGAAAAAACAAACAAAACAAACAAACTAGAACACCATCAGCATCTCCTGGCGGAGAAGCAAACACATGACCTATCCAGGTCAGGGAGATTCTCCCTTCTCTCCTTTGTGTCAGCCTCTGATACCGGAAACATTTTCCGCCTTGGACTCCAGGTCGCCATGCTAGGCTGAGACTCAGGGAGACAGCTTTACAATTCTCCTGTCCTCCAATATAACCTCACCTTCCTCACAGCCCCATACAAGCCCGGTAGCAACCTGCTTGCTGGCACTCATCCTCCCTCCCAGCTTTGCTCTCTGCCAGGGCTCTCAACTCCCCCTTCTAGCTCATCCCATGACTTTTATCAGTCTCCAGTCCGAGGGCCCCAGCGGGCACAGCAGGGTGCAAGAGTGATTGCTGTGCTCTTTTCTGCCTCCCTTACGATCTCTCATGTCCCACCCGGTCCTGCAGTGGCCTAGTGAAGCTTCCTCTCCTCCCACTTCAATTCTGTTCACTATTGAGACGCGTTCTCTGTCTCATCACAACTTACTTGCAGGAGCCCCTCTTACCAAATCTCCTACTCCCCAGGGACCTAGGCTGTTGCTGTAGACAAGATCGCCTTAGTCCCTTCCCGCAGCCCCACCCAGCCTTTCCTCCTAGTCCACCTTTCTTCCTCTTTGCTACTCACCAACCTGTGGAAGCACTCTCTACCAGGGAGCCAATAGCTATCAGTCTACTAAGATGCAGAGAGGGCCACAGAAAACAAAGAATGGAACACCCATCCAACAAAGGCAAGAGCAGATATCAACACCAAGAAACACCCCAGTTATCATAACTCCAAATGCCTACACACCAGCTGAAATCAACAGACAGTAATAGCCAAGACAGTATCCCTCCACTAGAATCCAGTTACCAAGTTACACCAGGCCCTAGAAATGTAGTATAGCTGTACACAAGACAACAACTTTAAAATGGCTATTATGAATATGTTCAAGGATCTTAAAGAATCTATGAATAAATCTCCCAATAAAGTCTATGACAACAATTGAAAGAAAAAAGGAAAACAACATAAAACATAAAAGTGTATAACATGTAACCTATGTTATTTTTTTTCTCTCTTTCCAGTTTTATCATTACCAAGAACCTGGAAAGTAATAGCTTTTTCTCTCAGTATACCTAACATTCTTGTTTATTTTTGCTGTAATACACACACACACACACACAGATATATATATATATATATATATATATATATATATATATATATATTTATAATATTCATAGGCAATGTCGAGTAAACAGAACAAATAAAATGCACTCTAGAATAAAAAACAAAAGTAGGTAAGAACTTAACATATATGTAATCATTTATACTATAGTGCATATGTGTGTGCCTTTTGAACAGCGGGTCCAATACTGTGGAACATAAGCGAAAGCAAGATTGATCTCTTTTATTCCTACCATAGAAAGGGACAGAATACAATTGTCTGTGAATCAGGACCAATTAAAGTGAGCATTGTGCTGGCGTTTGTCAGGACTCTGCATTAGTCCTACCTTTGGCACATGGCTACTTTTTCTCACTTCAAATAGATTTCTAATGGAAAGCCTCGATGGAAGACAAATGCTTAGGATAATTACCTCTATGCTAGCTGGGCAGATTGAGAAGTCCCTCTTGGTACTTATAGACCAATGCAACTTGTAGCTTTAAGCTCAACAAGTATCTTTTGCTCATTAGCAAATCAAATCACTGACTTACAGGGTCAAAGCTTGGGAAGAATTTTGAGAGAAGCCTAGGTCATTTTTTCTCTCATTTTATTATTGAGGCAATTTGTATGCATGTGTTGTTGTGGGGGCTCCTGCAGGCATCACAGCCAGCAGGAAAGCAATCCATGTCAAAGTGGAATTTAGGTCAGCATGACTTAGCCAGTGTCAAAGGCTTCCAGAGTATGGCCAAGTGGTTTTTTTTTTTTTTCACATTTAAAACACAATAAATATTTGGGGAAAAGCTTCCATGTGACAGTTATCACAACAAAACTTTAGTCAGGGCCACATCTAACTTCCTACATCAAAAGGTACATCTTTTTAATAAAGCACCTGTAACCATAACCACTATTACAAGAGTGAGCTCCATTGACTAACAACAGAGTTCGGGAATCGGCAGCTCAGGAGAAAGGATTTATAATAAACATAAGGAAGGCTTCTATTAACTGACAGACAATACTCAGCATTCTAGGGGATACAGTAAAGGCTGGCTTAATAGAAAGCAAAGATTATCATGTACAAACATGCATTCACAGCCTTTTCTTTCTTTCTTTCACTTAAATTTGTTTTTAAAAATGTATTTGCCATGCATACCAATCATGGCCCACGCCCTCATTTCCTCCTGGTCCCACCCTCCCTCCCTCCCTCCTTCTCATTCCTCCCCCTTAGTCTTCAGGGACTGGGAGCCCTTCTCCCCTACCAACTGACCTCAGCCTATTCCGTCTCCTCAGGACTGCTGCATCCTCTTCCTCTGTGGCCTGGTACAGCACCCCGCCAGGGGGAAGTGATCAAATGTAGCCCCTGCTCCCCTTATTAGAGGACCCATGTGGAGATTGAACCCCTCCTCAGTGGGGAGCCTAGGTCTTCTTCATGCATGGTCCTTGTTTGGTGTATCAGTCTGTGCTGGGCCCCCTGAGGCCAGATTTGTTGGCTCTGTTGATTTTCCTGTGGTGCTCCTGCTCCCTCAGCGTCCTTCTCTCCACCCCCAGTCTTCCACAGGACTTTCTATGCTCTGCCCAATGTTTGACTGTAAGACTCAGTCAGCTTCAGTGTTTTGGAATGAAAACAGGCATGCGCATCGCTTCCATTGAGGAGGAAAACCTGCATATTTAACAATCCTGCTGTCCCCCAGTGCAAACTAAAATCTGTGCCCTCTGCATTATGATGTGAAATGCCTGAGCACAGTTTGGTTGCTTGGTTGGTTTTGGTTTTGTATCGAAATCCAGCTTCTAAGTCAACTGGGGAAACTGAGGTGGGGAGTGAATCCTGTGGCTGGCTGGCTGGTGCCCCTGTAGACTTTCTCTGAGGGCAATCTTCCAAGCTGGAACTGATAGTTACTGGCAATAGCTTCCACTGGTGGTGGCAAGCTGGGGCTAGAGCTGATGGCTCCTAGAGGGGGCTTCTACTGATGGTGGCAGACTTCTAAAAAAGAAAAAGAAAGGAGAGAAAAGAAACACACGCGCGCACACACACACATGAGCGCGCTTACACTAGATGATGAAGTAAAACAGATTCCATCAGGTAAAATTCAACAAGCTGTTTCTTGTTTTATAACCACAAATGTAACAAGCAGAGCTATGCTCCATAACAGCATGAAGTCCTCAGGATGCATGGTTCTCAGAGTTATGCCTTGCCCAGACACACCCAATGTGGGTTTACTAACCAGTGGGCCACCTTCCATGAGTTCTAGAGCTGTTTTGCTGTTCCTCTTGCATGGACCCCAACAATTTTGTTTTGTTTTGTTTTGTTTTTTCGAGACAGGGTTTATCTGTTTGGCCTTGGCTGTCCTAGACTTGCTTTGTAGACCAGGCTGGCCTCGAACTCACAACAATCCACCTGCCTCTGCCTCCCAAGCGCTGGGATTACAGGCATGTGCCACCACGCCCTGCTCCCTGAGCACAGTTTTATTCAGCCAGTACTAGTCAGTTGTCTGTCACTGTGACACAGCACCTGATGAAAAGAATTTGAAAGGCTTATTCTGACACCTGATCTTGAACCTATTCTTTGATTCAGATCAAAGCTTTCAAATTGAGTAGCCTTTGTTTTTATCCTTTTAAATATTTGTTCTTGATGGCTACCTGGGATGACGGCCACTCATGGAGCCTGCACTGGAAACAGATGGTTTCTTGTTTGTCAGGTGGGAATGATTTAGAAGCTAAGTGGGTGATTCACTTATTTGCACTTATGACTGTCCCCAGTGCAGCCAGTTCCTGGACTTGGGTTCTTTCAAATGTCAAGTGCTGTCCTGACAGAGAAACTCTCCTTGAAGAGTCTTGGGAATTTACAACAGACTTGACTCAGCTCCATTTTGACAAATTATCAAGCGTATTACTAGTCACAGTTAAGAGGAAACAGATGAAAAGAGCAGAACGCATTAAACACATCGATGGGACACCCAGGCTCAAACTTTGACAACAACATTATTATAACACATAGTTCCTAAATAAATAAATCGGTTTCCCTGAAGAATCTTCTTTTACTTCTTCAATGATCTAATAAAAAGTAAAGGGAAAAATTGAAGTATGCATTCATGGTCAATCTTGGAATAAGATTTAACTTCATAGTTTAAAAAAAGTTGTAAAAAGCTACTTTAGAGTTGGTGTGTGCTGATCCCCAGGGGAATCCACACAGGAACATGGAGCTTGCATGCCCTCATGCTCCCATGCATGCACAGATTTGATTCTCTTCTTTATGTTTTCATTTTGTGATATTTTTATAGTGCCTATATATTACTTGAGAATGGAGGGATGACCCAGTAATGCACATTGAGAGGTGATGGTATCAACTCTGTGAGGCACTCGGTACAGGCCAAAAGAGTTGCAGTAAATGCTATGTTAGGGAAGGTGACAGTCAAGGCCCAGAGAGACATTGGAGTAGGACCAGTCTTAGTCACTGTTCCATTTCTGTGAAGAAAAGCCATGGTCCATGGTCACTGCAGATCTTATAAAAGAAATAATTTAGTTGGGGCTGGCTTACAGTTTCAGAAGTTTTTTTCCATTATCATCATGGTGAGAAACACAGCATGAGTCAGCCTGGTGGTGGAGAAGTAGCCGAGAGCTGCACAACTGGATCTGAAGGCAGCAGGAGGATAAGGACTCGACTTCTAATGGGCTTTTTGAAGCCTCAAAGCCCGCCACAGTATCCAAATTCCTCGAGAAAGGCCACACCTCCTAATCCTTTCAAATAGTGCCAGTCTCTGGTGACTAAGTAATTACCAGTAAACCTATGAGCCGATGGGGGAGCGGGGCATTCTTTTTCAAACCACAACAACACGTATGAACACAGAAACATAGCGGTCCATGCATGTCACCAAAGTCATCTCAGCTGAAGGAGGATACAAGCCTAGGTGTTGGAGTGTTGGTGCCAAGATCTACACACTGTTAGAGACAGCAGTGTTGCAAGGCAAAAACATTCATTACCACCAGGCCAACTTGTTCTCCACAGGAGGAGGAGTAAAGCAGCATCTAAGCTGCAACAGGGGTATTCTTATATAGGTCCCCCATGGCCCTTGCAAGCAAGGAAAGCTTAAGAAAAGCATAGCTTTTATGACGAGCATTTATCATTAACACACTGTTACAGGTTTTCAATGTCATTGTGATCAGCCAGTTTCAGAAAGCCTTGCATTTCAAGTCAAGTCGGTTGGTTTGAAAATCAATCTGCACAATAAGAATATAAATCTCATTTTACCTAAGAAGTACAAGTACAAATATCAAGACTCTGGAAGTCTGGAAACTAAGCAATAGAGAGAACGGATGCCCTGTTATTATCTAAAGTCTGTATGGAAACCAAGACTGGAGGAGTCTGCTTCTAACATAGGCAACAGACAACATTCTCACTAGGAGCCAGCTCGGACACACTTTCTTACACTTTCTTCTCAAACATGGAAAAGTATCCCAAATGTTGCTTCTCCACCATCATTCCTTGCACCCTGTGTTGCCAGCTGAGTGAGCTTGGAAAGCCCTCAGTCAAACACACCACTTCTAAGTCAGCCGCCGCCTCACACTTCTCTGACCAATAGTTGACTATCCCTGGACGACACCGACTTGTGATCCTTAACATCTACATTTGTGCGCCGAAGAACCAAGGCAAATCCCAAATATAGATAAACAACTGGACACAAATCCCCAGGCCAGCTCAGGCTTGAAGGAGGTGGTTAGGACACCCTTCCCTGGAGGCATCAATATCAACTGAGAAAACGGCTTCTGCTTCATCTCATAGGAAAGCAAACTTGCTCCAGAGAACAACTGTCTAGGTCTGAGTTAGTCATTTTATTTCAGTGTCCTTGTGCATTTATACATTTAAAAAGATAATTTATCTTCAAGGACATATCAAAGAACTGACATGTGCTCTTAAGTCACTGGGCCTCTCACATGGGAGAGGACAGGATGAAAGTGACTGATGAAATATGACAGGCTGGCATCTACTAGGGGATGTAATTTGAATAAACTATAATAAATAAATTAAGTAAATAAACTAATTAATTAAATAAAAAGATTTCTCTATATACACACACACACAGAGAGAGAGAGAGAGAGAGAGAGAGAGAGAGAGAGAGAGAGAGAGAGAAATATGATAAGATGGAGATAAAAGAAACTGAATATAGTTCCTAAGCAACTATTATCTCCTTGCTGTTTCTGGCCAAATTACTGATGTGCTCAGTAACATATCTTCTAAAGAATGCAAAGAATGCTGAGAACATTAGGATGGAGCCCCCCAGAGACAAGTTTTCATTTGACCTCTTGACGGCGTATTTAAACCTGTAAGCCTCTGTTTTCTGCTAAGATGTAGCACTTTTGATACCACAATTCTCAGTCAAGAGCAAGACAAATGCTGCTCTATTCCAAACGTACCTGTCCCATGACTTTCCTAGAGAACGACAAGAAATGCCTCTGTCTCTACACCCTAGATAGACTGAGTACTGGCAAGGCATAGAATTTCCAACTCAGTTCATCTATAAATTCATTAGGGCTACTTACAGGAGCATGTATGACCCAGGGATGGCCTTACCACAAGCAGTCCTCTGCTTCATTAGAGGCAGCTATACAGCAACGAAACAGTATCTTCCTCAGTCCCATCACCCACTGATTGGTTGGACTTTTATCTTTGTTTTTCTTATTTTCCTTTAAAATATTAAACTTAAATCCAGTTACATCACATCCCTCCCATTCTCTCTCCTCCCTCCAATCTCTCCTATGTTATTTCCCTCCATTCTCTCTCATGGTCCGCCTCCTCTCTCTATATTTGATGGCTTCTTTTCCTGTGATTATTAGTATCACACACGGATACAGATACACACGTACACGTACACACACATGTTCATATGCACATACACATACATACAAACACATACAGGTATGTGTGGGAGTCTCTGTATTATGACTAGTTGTGGTTTTCTACAGTGATCTCAATTTTCTGTAAAGAGATGCTTCTTTGATGAGGTGTGAGTACTATGCTCATCTGTGGGTACAAAGATAATTTTCAGAACAAAGCTAGAAATTACGCTGGTCTATTAAAGTTGAAGGAGTAGGTTCTCTTCTAAGACTCATGACCTCACTATCCCCAAGCATTTGCCTTGATTTCCAATGCCAGACATGGTTTTTCTTCTATTTAGCAGGCATTAAGTACAATTAGACAGATGCTGGTTATCACTAAGGTATGAGAGTCACTATTCGACCTTTAAAGATATCTTGTCATGCGGATCATTGGTATAGCTCATGTGTGTCACAGCTACATAGGACTATTGATGGCTTCCCCCCTTGGCAACCTACACAGTACCTTCTGGTTCTATGAAAGCTTGACCATGGGAAGGAACCTTTCAGGTTAGATCCATCTAGATCAAGTCATCGAAGGCCTGTGTCTGAAGTGTGTGGTTTTTTTTTAAACAATAGAAACTCATCTTCAACCTCAGGCAACCAAGGGTAATAGTAACAGTCTATATGGCTTTGGGTGTCATTCGACTACCCTGACCAACAACTCAAAATGGTTTGCCAAGCCTATTCCTGAGGATTTTGTTAGATAGTCTGTGACTCTTGTGAGGAGCACTGCCATTCCAAGTGCCATAAGTTCATTTAATTTATGTAGATGGAGAGAGAGAGACAGACAGACAGACAGACAGACAGACAGAGACAGAGACAGAGACAGTATTGTTTTTTTTTTTAATTATCTGAATTACCAGTATGATCAGTATGCCTGGCTAGCAATCAATTAAGACACAAACACTTGTTTTATTTTAAAATAGCTTTAGTTAACCTGGGGCAGGGCAGATATCAATCCTCTAAACTCTCTCTCATACTGGAGCAGGCAATGGGATCCCTGCCTCAACCTCACACCATCTGCTTTCAATAACTTCTATCAAGTTACCTCCCATCCATAATCCCACATACTTGCTAATGTTCTTCATCTGGGCCACATTCCCATCCATGCCAGCCATGTGCTTCTCCTCCATCTAACCCATGGTGGCCTTCCTCTCTTCACTTCAGGTCTCTCTCTCTCTCTCCTCCTCGTGGTGGTCTTTCTTCTTCCCAGAATTCCCCTCTCTCTCTAAGCCCCACCTATCTCTTTTGCCCTGCCCAGGTGGGATGGCTTTTTATTAAGCAAAAGTGGGTCACAGAGACAGCAAGCAGTAATTAGCATCAAAATACATCAGACCATCCCCCAACAAGACAGAGAGATAGAGAGGCAGAGAGAGACAGAGAGTGAGCAAAGGGTGGGTGATAATGAAAGAAGAGTATTAAGAAAAAAGCAAATCTCAGGAACAAGATCCACCTGACTGGAGGTATAAGAACTAAGGGTAAATTAATTAACTGGCTTTGTTTACGTAGTGCAGGGAATAAAACTGCTGAGGGGAAACTGTCAAAGGCAGATAGATGGATGGATCGCTGCCGCCACCCCCACCCCCAGAGTGTCTGCTTCATGAAGAAGGCAGATTTACAGAGTCAGTCTCAGGTCTTGTCCAAGATGGCCGCACACAGCTCTCCTTTGTTGCTAGAGTCCTTGGTCACTGGTCCTCAGGAACCAGGGGGCAGAGGTAACAAACTAGGGGTTTGGTGGACCATGAGCAGGGAGGGAATGGAAGCAGATCAATTTTATTCGGGGTGAAGGAGGTTTATATAGAACGTTGGGGAGATCCAGGGTGGGCGAATGACATTGGCTGAAGGGCTAAAGTACTGAGATGCCTCATTAGCGTGGACAGACATTTCAGGAACCCCCAGGGCTTGTCAAGCAGGTTCTATTGGGAGAAAGGAGGTTGGACCTGCAATTTCCCTAAGGGCTTCCTCACATTCCTCAGGTGTGTGGGGAATTCAGACCTTTCAGATGCAACATCAGCTGAAACTTTACAATAATCTATACTGTTTTAGTAACTGTTTACCCAAGCTCGGCCCATCTCATACCTGCTCTTAAAATCAAAAGGACTACTTTTCTAGAACTATTTAATATTTAGCCAAGAGAATACCTTTTATGTTTAATAATAAGAAAATGATTTTAAAAAGATACCAAGTGCCAGATATTAGGTTATATGAGGTTTATTAAATGAACATGGGGAGAGAAGGAAAAGGGGAGGGGTACCCGAGAGAGAGAGAGAGAGAGAGAGAGAGAGAGAGAGAGAGAGAGAGAGAGACAGAGACAGAGACAGAGACAGAGACAGAGACAGAGACAGAGACAGAGACAGAGGAAAAGAGGGGAAGAGAGAGGAGGAGGAAGAGGGAGGGATGAGGTAGGACTGGCATTTTATATAGCCCTGGGCAGGGCCACACCCCTGTGGCAGGTAGACAACGACATCACAGGTAGGCAGACAGATGCAGAATCCTAACAGTACCTAAAACACAAGCTAGTCAGTTTCAGCTGTAGATTCCAGAAACTGCAGAAAAGAGCCCCCGTGCCTTATTGCTCCAAAGCCCTCAGGAATCAAGGAACAAGTGCCAAGAGACTAGTAACGAAAGAAAAACTTGCCGTGGGGAAGCCCCTCAAGTTTGACTTGGTTTTAGTTGATTATAAAATCTCTAATTGGAAAGTCACAGCTGACAAAACTGTACTTCAAATTTTGGGTCAAATTTCTACTCTAAGTATTTGCTAAGAATTTAAGACGTTGTCTACACTGGTGCTGTAAGATTGATCACCTCAGTTTACCTCATCTCTCCTCTTCTTTCAAGGCTGAAATCACAAAGCTATGAGTGGCCAAGGTATGTACATGGGCTCCTGAGCCTGATGACAGAAACCTGTCTCCTCAGCTCCTAGGAGCCTGTGGCAGGAAGAAAGTGAGTCCAAGGCTTGCGTGGGCTACAAGATGAGTTCAGGGGTATCCCAGGCAGCCAAGCAAGAATCTTCCAGCAAGACAGCAGGGTGAGGATTAGATTCAGGATTTCACAGTAGGTCATTTCCCCAGTTTGTGCAAGCTTCCAGGTTTCAATTCCAACTTGACATTGAAAGAAAAAGAAATTACAGGGGCATCATGACCTATGGACTAACAAATATCGGATTTCATAACATTCTGTTCCAGGACACTATCAGAAATTTCCACACTCAATCCTTGCCTGACCTAAGGCCACTACTTCCCTGCACCTTCCTTCTGGATATAGAAAAAAACAAACAAACAAACAAACAAAGACAGGGGGCAGGCTCTCTGAAGCTAGGCTTTTTGAAATGCTCCTGTTTTACTGAGTCCCTGCCTTTCCAAATACTTCTTTCAGTTTCCTCAACAGTTGGTTCTTAACTCCTGCCTTTTCAAGCAGTGAACAGGTGAACTTAAGTTCACTATCTGTGCTTAAATTAAGGCTAAACTTCATTTCCCTGAGCACCTTTTCATAGATGGTTTTTATGGCCTTTATCACACTGTCTTATAAAATAGATTAAGGTTAAAGCCACAAAAATCAATATTTTTACTGTCCCAAACATAGAAAAATATTACTGTATTTCTCCAAGCTTTTCTCATTTCAGTCATATGCTGTATGATCATTTTATACTAAAAATAGTTTCATAAATTCTTTGAGAATTACATATAAGCTGTTTTCATCAAATTTACCCCTTTCTAACCTCCTAGACACACACCCTCTTTTCATATCTACTCCACTTTGTATCTTATTTTTTTTTTTAATATCAAATCAAATTTGTACTGTTTAAGTAAACTTGGGTATGAAGTCATACACTACAGGATGGTTAAACAAAAACATGCCATACCCTTAAAGAAAAAAAAGTGTGTGTGTGTGTGTGTGTGTGTGTGTGTGTGTGTGTGTGTGTGTGTGTCAGAAGCTATCAATTGGGAATAACTCCTCAGCTAGAGGTGGGACATTATATGCACCTTCTGTTTGTATGTTGGAAACTGAATGCCATGAGTTTGTGCAGATCAGCACATGTTGTCACACCTGTAAGTTTGTATGTCCAGCTACCATGCCGTACACAGAAGACTAGTTTGCGTCTGGCTCTGACCCTTTTCCACAAAGATCCCTGAGCTTTGCAAGGCATGGCTGTGGTATAGGTGTCTGATTAGCGAGCACTCTGCAGTCTCTTGCTGTCCATATTCTCTCTTTATCTCCCCTCCCTAGAAAGCCACCCCTAAGTCCCTGGCGACCATGGCCTTTTATGTGTTAAAGTAACCTTTGTGACTTCTGTGGGTGTATCTGAAGATCCAAAGGTATCCAACCTGCACTTGTCATTTACTCAAGACAATTAAGTTTTATTCCTACTCAAGGCTCTCATGGGGTTGAAGACCAGATAGTGCAGTCCTATAATTAAGCTTAGCTGTTTAGGGGTTAAGATATTTTCAGGTCTGGATAGATGTTTTAAGTTGATAGAGATGAGATATGTTAGATATTGATTTTCATTCAGAATTTTAGGCTCACAAAGATAGGAAAGATGTTTTCTTCAAGTTTGTCAAATACAAATAACCAGATCACTATGAATGTAACATTAATATAATTCCTGATTGTTTTGTGATTCCTCCTGCTATATGTAGTTTACTTTATTTATGTGTAATAACATAAATATATATGTAAAAAAGAAATATAATTTTAAAGATTAATATATATATACATTTAAATACATCCCAGGAGCTTTATTATGATACTAGTTTTGTGAGTTTTGTTTTGGTTTTGTTGTTTGTATGTTCTAGATAAAAACCTTTTGTCAGAGGTATAGCTAGTAAAGACTTTTTTCCCATCCTATAAGCTGCCTCCTCACGTGACTGATAATATTCTTTGTTTTACTGAAGCCATTTGTTTTCACATGACATCATTTATCATTTGTTGTTCTTACTGTCTGCCTTACTGTTCTTATGACCAGGGTCCGGTTCAGAAACTCCTTTCCTGTGCCTGTGAGTTCAGATATGGCTCCTCCTTCCTCAGATTCAGGGCAGCAGGTGTTCTGTTACAATCTTTAATCAATTCAGAACTCAGCCGTGTTCAGCCTGAGAGACAAGGCTCTCACTTTGTTCTTCTGTAGGTACCTGTCCTGTTTGACAAGCAAAATCTGTGAAAATGTTGACTTTCCTCCAAAGTGTATTGCTAGCCTCTTTGTCCAAACTCACATGGCTATAGTTTTGTGAACTTACATATGGGCCCTCAGTTGTATTCCATTTATCAATGTGTCTGCTTTCATGTCAGTGTCATAATCAGTTTTTTATTACAGGTCTGTAGTATAAGTTGAAATCTGACTTGCCGAATGAATCTTTTTTAGTTTACTCAACAATTAACCTTCAACTCTTGGCTTTTTCTGTCAGTGAGTAGATAAACTTGGGGTGATTAATAGGTGTGCTTACCTGCTTTGTATTCCCTGGGTTCTCTTTTCATAATAATGTGTATTTGGGTGCATGTGCCCCACTTTTATGTACGTGCATGTAGAGGCCAGAAGTGGTCATCCAGTGTCTTCCTCTATTCCTATACACATTATTTATTGAGATGTAGTCTTTCTCTGAAACTGAAGTCACTGATCAGCTGGCCTGGCTGGCCAATACCCTGCAGGGATCCCCATTTCTGCTCCACACCCCCTAGGCCTAGACTCCTGGACATTTAGGTATGTGTCTCCATGCCTGTGTCTTCTATCAACACCTAGGAGACAAACTCAGGTCCTGACCACCCATAACAATCTGTCTGTCTGGGTCTCCTTTCCCATAATTTTTTATACTTACTTCTCTTTTATTGGGGCAGGGTCTCTACAACACCTAGAAATCTTGCTTCAAGTTCACTGAGTCCTTCCTGTTTAAACCTTGTTTAGTTTTCATGATTTTTGTTTTTCAGTTTTATATACTTTCAACTCTGAATGCCGAAAGGTTAATTGTTTATCTTTATTGTCTCCTTCTGATACTCTGATAACCTTTTGAAGCAGTTTCCCTCAGCTCTTTATACACATTTCAGATTCAGTGAATTTTCTTTGACTGCCGAGTGTGACAAGTGAGCTGGCTCAGTTACTTGGCTGCTTTTATTTCTTTGCTTTTATCTCTTTATTGTTTCTCTCCGGGTTGCATAATTTTATTCAAGAATGAACGTTTTAGGCAGCCTATTACTTCAGGGATTCTTGTATTGTTTAGGAAACTGGCTAGTAAGTTGGTTATTCTTAAATTGATTATGCAGTCTCCTCTAAGATGTGCCTCTGAGCTTCCCTGTGAAATTTTCAAATAACAAATTTAATCAATAAAAAAAATCTCCTGCATAACTTACACAATCTTTGTAAGCCTGAAATTTTCAGAGGTTATGTAAAAATTAATGCCCTGAAAAACTCAGCAGTAATGACTGTTTATCCAGAAGGTTAAGATCACGGGGTGAAAGGCTGACTAGAAATCATCAGGTCAATGACAGGGTCTGAGCATGGAAATCATAAACCTAGGAGTCTCCATGCCATCCAAAACAGTTCTTTCTAAGGAGGTAAGCAATTGCCCTCAGCTTACTCTTTTAGAACTGCACATGGATTGTTTCTAGAAATACATACAGGTCTTGAGCATGCAGGAGCAGGAGGGGTGGGGAAGACCCTGGGAACGCCCACCTTGGCCCTGCTCTAGAAGGCCAACCGTTCCCTGATGTTTTCCACAGAGGAGCCTTCTAGCGTCCAAACCGTGCTCGCCTCTGTGGGATCCCTGGTGGTCTCCTTCTTGGCAGGACTCTGTGCTGGCTGCTATCACCTTCCTGTTCCTGATTGACTTCCTCAAAAGCCGGTACGCCAAGATCTACCCTGCAGGGCCACGGCGCCAGGTCTTCGTGGGCAGCTTCTTACAAGCAGACTTTCATCAAACACACTTGGCGCTTCAGCTGGTAAGACAGGGAGAGGGTGCTTCTCTGTGTCTTGACCCTAATACTAAACTGCAGGATTGAAGACATTCCAAGGGTGCAGACAGGAGGACAGGGGCCACGGGACACTAAGGTCTATTCTATGAACCCACTAAACTCTCTTTAGCTTTGGTTCCATCTATCCAGGCAGTAAACTCCATTTTTCTGCTCTTTCCAATCTAGACACACTGAAATAACTACTTGTTTTGTAAACCTGATCCGCTGTGTTGGGGTGGTAGAGTTCTCTCTCTCTCTTCTCTGTCTCTCTCCCTCCCCTTTCTCTGTCTCTCTCCCTCCCTCCCTCTCTCTGTCTCTCTGTCTCTGTCTCTGTCTCTGTCTCTCTCTCTCTCTCTCTCTGTGTGTGTGTGTGTGTGTGTGTGTGTCTGTGTCTGTGTCTGTGTCTGTGTCTGTGTGTGTGAGAGAGATGTTAGATATAGAGGCCAAAGATCAACTTTGGATTTCATTCCTTGGGAAAAGAACTATCTATCTTCTTGAGAACTAGGCTAGGCTGACCTGCCTATCTCATCCTCACCAGAGCTGGGACTGGAAACCAGCACCATCATATCTGATCTCTTACAGGGCTCCTGGATATCATACACTAGTCTTTATGCTTGCATTTGTCAACTGAGTTATCTGTCCAGGCCCAAGGGAACATCTGCTTGTAATCAATCCCTTTTTCTCCTCTCACTAACCATGAACTTTGAATGTTTTATTGTTAGCACTCACATGGCTGCTAAACACATTGAGCTATAAAATTTGTGGTTTCCATGGTTTTATCTTCTTTTTACAGCTATAGCTTCAAACCACTCATCTTTTTCCATATGTTGATATTTTTATTTTTAAGTCTTGGGAACTAAGTGGTTTGGGGCCACTGTTATTTTCATTACTTGTGCTTTCTAATGTTGTTAATAGCTTACAGGATAGTAAATGGTACTGGTGTGTTCACCATTACGAAATCATCTTACATGTCTTTTCATTTCATCAATTATGGACACAGTGTATTCCACAATTGTCACATTGAGGTTTTAAGATGCCTTCTTACATGTCAGTGTTTACTCAGTTATATTATAATCGCTTTTTGACCGGGTTCTATAGAACTGGGAATATATGCATGGGCAGGAAGCCAGTAAGATGGACTGTGATGTTCATTCCAGTAAGAAATATTATAATGCTAAATCCCACCAAAGCACAACCAGATACCTAAGGTTGTACAAGTTGACAACTGTCACTTAATATAACATCTTCAGCTGACCTAGCAGTACCTTTACCAAATATTCTAAATAACTCAGAAAATTATTCTTGAGGCCAAAACTACTCATCTAAGAATTCACCAAAATGAAATGAGAAATTTGCTTCATTTGTATGCAACTATCACTGTTATCCCTTAGAGGAAAAGGCATACACATTGGCTGTGCCCTTATGAGCAAGACAGAGAAGACTGTGCTACAATGGATAAAGTTAACAGAGGACACTGGATAAAGTACAAAGGAAGTACTGAGTCTAGGTTCTACCTGTAATGTAAGTCTAAGATTCTGAGAGAAGACCAAATCATTATAGCTCCTCTGACAGTTTCCATAGGCCAGAGCTGTGGTCACTGTGGGAGGGCACAAGTGTATTGAAATAGAGGTGGAGCTAAGCACCATAGATATTCTGAAGGAATGGAGCCCTTGTGTTTAGTGACACTGTGAAGCTGGGCATGTCCCAGACAAAAAGTAGAGATAAGCTCTTGACAGTGCTGACCGTACAACACATGCTGACATTGATCACACACTGTCATTTGACATGCGCAGGCTTCTGCATTCTGCACGTTTTTGAACACTCTTTCCTTTCTCTTTGTCTCCTTTTCTTCCTCTCCCTCACAGTCTAGTGACTGATGTTCACCGTCAACCTTTGAGTAAGCCCCAGAGTCCTACGGACTTCTCACGGTCATATGTTAGTCTTCAAGTCTTACACAGCATCTAACAGGTTCCCACTTGCCAGTCAATGCTTTGCCTCCTTGGCTACATTCCTTTACTTGCAACTCTTTCTTACCTTTTTGGATAGATAAAGAAAATTCTCACTACAGAATTGTTATGCGGTTGATTAGATTAAACTTGAAAGACACTGAACCTTAAGTTGGTGACTTTACTGTGTGACTGGACATTCACTATGCGCCTGTCCTCCTTATTGCCACGAGTGTGTACCCAACACCTTTCTAAAGAGAGAACATTAATTTCTAAAAGCCTGTGGGGGAGGGAATCTGTGCAGCTGGGCTCTATACCAGTAAGTGGAGTGCTCTTTCACATCGCATCGCTACTTTCACTGTTCCTCAGAGAACTCTTTAAGAAAGTGATACTTTCCTGTTTCTTGTAGCTGGGGATCTGAGACTCCAATAGAAAGCACTTCCCGAGATGCCCAGAGTTGATGAGGCATAAGCTGGCCCACTCCCTAGACACCCACAGTTGACGAAGCATCATGAGCTGGCCCGCTCACACTACCACAGAACTTCATAGATTTCTCCATTTCCACCATCCACTTTTGTTATACCTTTCACATCTGCTTGGGGCTGGAGAGAGAACGTTCTCTGTGGCTTAAACAACATATTTCTCTACTAATAACACACAGTAGCTGCACACTAGTTCATTTTCATTCACACTAATGAATTTGTATAGGGTTAATTTTATTTTTGAAGTGAACTGAATTGGAGTTTGCTTACAGCAGAGGGATGTCAGAAAATTTCCGCAGATCAGTTTTCACCTCTCCACCCAATAACATAGAACTTCTCTGTGAGTGCACTGGCTATGCAGATGTCCGACGTCCTTGGAATCTCAGACCTGTGCATGCTCAACTCTGACTATTGACATATTTTTCAGTTTGTGAAGAAATATGAGAACTTATTTAGCCTGGAGTTGGGCAGATCTTCAGTGGTGGTTGTAGCTGGACTGCCTTTAATCAGGGAAATGTTTACCTACCTGGAACAAAACTCTGTGAATCACGCTATCAGCTCTTTTAGACAATGTATCTAGGGTAATAATGGTAAGTCTCTTGACGATTGTAAGATGTGTCCTTTATCTTTTCATTGCATATTAAAGATGGCTTGCCATCTACAGCTGTATAAAAATTGGTAAGATACTCCACTGAGAACTGTTGGCATTAAAGGAAGCTGCCTTTGTTTCTTGATGGGGAACATTTAGGAAAAGCCAAGTGTGCTGTTGTATGAGAAACTGTAACTAGAAAAGTCATCAGCTCAGCCACTGAGAGTACTGCCTGAAACGCGTTAAATGTGTAAAGTAAAGCAGATGTGTTTGTGGTTTCGGAGCATAGTGTAGAGCTAGAGAGTGGACATGAGCAGATATCACTGAGATGCGTAAGAGTTTAGATTTCTCAAAAATGGAGATGGGATGAAAAGAGAAGTTCACAACCGCATCTTGGGGGTTTCCACTCTTTCAGGGTTTGATAATAGAAAATAAGCAAGTTCTTATACCCTCTTTCAAGACTCAGATATCCTCCTGTCTGTATTCCCTCCTTTCTCATAAACTAACATTTCCCCTTCTTGATCTTCTTTCTAAATGCTATACTATATCCACACTTATGTGTTTAAATACATACATGTTTGCACCATAGTTTAACATGCACGAATGAGAGAAAGCATGTACTTCTTTTTTCTTTCTGAATTTGGCTTTTCTTGGTTAATTACACTTTCCAAGTACATCCATTTTCCTGAAATTTTCTTTTCTTTTCTTTATGACTTATTAATATTATAGTTTGTGTATTCACCAAGTTTTCATTCTCTGCTCTTCTTTTATGAATGGAAATCTGATCTGGTTCCTTTTTTTTTCTATCATAAATAAAGCAGCAACAAACATTGGTATGAAATTATATTTATGGTAGGTATAGTGCTTTGAAAGAGGAAAGACTCCATAGGCTCATATATTTGAATTCGTGGTGAACTGAAGAGTTGATGAAACAATTCAGGAGGGATTAGGAGGTGTGGTCTTGTTGAGGGGATTCAAAAGCCCATGCAATTCCCACAATTCCCAGTTAGCGCTCTCTCTCTCTCTCTCTCTCTCTCTCTCTCTCTCTCTCTCTCTCTCTCTCTCTCTCTCTGCCTCATGATTTGTTTCAATGTGTGAGCTCTCAGGTATTGCTCCAGCACTGTGCTTGCCTGCCTACTGTCGTGCTCCCTGGTCTGATAGTTATAGACTTTAACCCTCCCCAATTAAATGCTTTCTTTCATAAGATGTCTTGGTTTAGGTTTCTTATCACACCAATGAAAAGTAACTAAGACATTTGGATATGTCATTCTCTGTGTCTATGCCCAGAAGTGAACTAGGTGAGTTACACAGTAAAACAAATTAGCCATTTGTCTTAAAAGTATTAAATCTGTCACAATTTTTTGTGATGGACAAGTAAATAAAATATAACTTATAGCCAAAGTATAAACCCTAGAGGAAGATAAACTGCTTCAGAATGGCCAATCTAATTGTAAGAAGTTCATTGAGATAAAGTTTGGGATAGGACAAGTGTTTGAGTAGCTTCTTAATCTAGCTGAGTGATGTTTTTTATTTCTGAGTTCATAAGAAAACTATGGTTTTACCTAATTTTTTAAAAACTCAACTCATATGATTTTCTGTAGAGAAGTAGCAAAAAATATATGTAAGTATTGGTCCAGAATGATATTGGAAAACAGAATTTCAATTAAAACAGGTCTAAGTTGCTCAAAGTTTATGTAAAGTAAGGTTGAAAGGTCTTCTTGTTTGTGACATGAGGAATGGTCATTGTACTGGGAAAGAAGAACCTACACTGGCATTGAAGGCCACTGAAGAGTGTTGTAGAGTAAAGATAATCAGAAGGTACTGTATAGGCCATCAAAGGATGGTCTGACGGGATACTTACATCTTCTCCCCGCTCTTCCTCTGTTTCTTTGTATCAAATGTTCATCCAATTAGCCCTTTAGAAATCATTTATCTAAGGTTTCAGGTTTTCCTTGCATAAGCGCTCTCCTGTAAGGTCATGAGTATGAACTTTAGTGTCTTCAGGAGGACACCCCTGGTATTTAGCTAGACATAAATTATGACTTATGCTTATGTGCCTTTGATCTGAAGTATGGCTTTGGCATCAGCAACCCCTGAGGTTTGTACACTTGTTTGGCAACAAGCTGTGTGTCCTTTCAAAGCTTGAAGGTATCCAGGTTCCTTGCTTTACTTTCTGTTGCTATTAAAAAAAAAAAAACCACCATGTTCAAAGGCATTGAGTGAAGAATGGATTTATTTCAGCATATGCTTTCAAATTATACTTCATTATTGAGAAAAGTCAGAGCAGGAACTGAAGGAGACACTGGAGTCAAGCCACAGAGTAGCCCTGCTTGCTGCCTAGCTTACTGGCTCGTGTTCAGAAAGCTTTCTCATACATTTCAGAACCACATAACTACGGATGTTCCCATCTATCTGGCTCTGCAAACATTGGTAGGTTCCTTGATAAATTTCAGCCCCATGCAGGACTCAGTGGATAAGGCCTATCACACACTTCTCTGTCATGTATGTTTTATGTCATGTAGAGTTAACTCTCTAGAGAAAATAGAAACAAATAATTTTGAAGGACCCATCTTCATCTTTATCTTTTCCCACTTCCAGGACAGCCTTTTGACTCTCACTTCAAGATCAACAATGGAGTTTCCAATATTATTTGCTCTAACATCTTTGAGGAATTCTTTGAGTGTACAGAGGATCAGTTTCAGGAGTTGCTGAAGTTACCGGATGAGACCATGTATTTGCAGCCTTCAGTAGCAGCCCAGGTAAGCAGAATCATCACTTCCCATGTTTTGGTACCGGATCTTAAGACTGCTACTGATCATACAGTCTTCGTTTATTTTAATTTTTAAAATTCTAAAATATAATTTTTTATTTTTATTTTTTTACTTTTTATTAGTTCTTCATGAATTTAATAGCATGTACCCCAATCATACTCATTTTCCCCTTCCCTTATGTCTGCTCTCCCAACTGCAACCTTCTCCCTAATAGAGAAGAAGAAAAAAAAAATCTCCCTGTGGAAGGTGTAGAGTGTAACAATGTGTCCCACATTGTTGTAAAAAAAAAATAACCTGAAATACTATTTAGAGATAGGAATAGTAGTACTTGGTATGCATAGCACCAAGTACCTAGGATAGAAAAGATTTTGCTAGTATGAATCAATAGAATAAGAACCAATACACTGAGTTTTGTAGAAAAGAGTTCCTGGGCTCCTTTCACATGGTGCTCCTCACCGTGCTCCTCACGGTGCTCCCACAGATCACTGCTTCAGAACTGCATGAGAGGGACTTGTAGATTATAGTGCCCATGGGTGATCCAGAGACGCTTAGTCAGAATCCCTAGGGATGAAGACTGAGCATAGACTTTCATAATTATATTTCTGAATTAAATCATACAATAGTGCTTGAGGCAGAAAAAGTACCTATGACCACAATGATTGGGATTTTGTACACTTGTGTCTATTTTCCCATCTTAGTCTATGAAGTCAAGGTACATGTTCCCTACTCCTTTCTTCTCTAAACTTTTGTAGAAGTAGCATTTTGAAGCCCATGAAGAAATGCAGACCAAGAAAACTATCAATATGGGAAAACTAAATAGATAAAAATATACTTCATAAATGACAGAGAAAATAAGAAAAGTAAGATTTGAAAGTTCCCTCTCTCTCTCTCTCTCTCTCTCTCTCTCTCTCTCTCTCTCTCTCTCTCCCCCTCTCTCTGTGTGTATGTGCATGTGTCTATGTGTGTATGTGTGTGTGTGTGTGTATGTTAGATATTTGGAACCCAGGTTAACTGTGAGACACCCTGAAAAGACAGTGAAATAACTAGATTCTCTTACACACACACACACACACACACACACACACACACACACACACACCTGTAAACCCATGAACATACATATATGTTCATGCACACATATATGTATGTTTACAAATACATAGGCATGAACATATGCAATCATATGTATATACACAAACATGTATATAAATGCAGATACACACAAATGTACATTTCAAAATACATATTTGCTCATACTCACATGAACACACATGCAATTAGTCCCTTGACTTAAATGTAAAAGGACAAAGGAAACAATTTATCACAAAAAAGTGAAAAAAATCGTTAGGAGATTTAAATTTGCATCACTCCAGTTCTTTATTGTTTCTTTGCTCTTGGCTTTTGTTTAATGATGTTGTTTTATCTACTTTGATAAACTCCTTAAATAATATACATACTGCATGGATGACTTTATAGATAAACATAGCATATATAAATAATAATACCTTTTTTCACATGCATTTTTTGCACATGTGTGCCTGTACGTGTGCATTTTGTGCACATGTTCTTGTATGTACATATTTGTGCTCACATTCAAATGTGTCTCTGTGTGTGTGTGTGTGTGTGTGTGTATGTGTGTGTGTAAGTGCACATATGTTTATATGAAAACAGAAAGCAGAGGTCTACTTTGAATTTGTTCCTTAGTCACTGCCCATAGTATTATATATTTCATCCAGGGTTTTACACTAAACCTGAAACAAGAACACGTGGGCAGCAAGCTTCAGGGTCCTCCTGCTTTGCCTTTGCAGGAGTAACACTATTGGGCACACACTGCCACACTTGTCACTTTTTGTGAGTGCCAGGGCTCTGAGCTCAGGTTCTTAAAGTCATGCAGTAAGTACTTTAAAATCCAATACATTTACCACCCCTTATGTCTAATTCTTAGGCCATTATTTTTCTCTTGCTTCATGTTTCTGGCCAGAGTATGCTATAGGCTCAAATTTCCTAAAAGTAGGAATGTTTAATTATTACTTCTTTTACTTTTATGAATTTTTACTTTATATTATTTACAACAAAATTACTAGGCACATACAAATACACTACTTCTTAGTGGTCCTAATTTCTATCTTTAGTTTCTTCCCTACGAAGTAATTTATCTCATGTGAACATAAGTAATTATCTTCCTTGGCATTCTGGGTAGTTATTTCTTATTGTTTTGTATTCAAATTCTATGTCTATTTAAAAATTTTTTCAAGAGAGGATTTCTCTGTGTAGCCTTGGCGTCCTGGACTTACTTTGTAGACCTCAAACTCCCAGCCGTCCACCTGACTCTGCCTCCCGAGTGCTGGGATTAAAGCTGCTTGCCACCACTCCAATCTCAAACTCTTTGTCTTTAAGGGGTTTTTATTAGTAGTTATTTGAAAATTTCTTACAATGTATTTTGATCACATTGACCCTTTCTTCTAACTCCTTCCAGATTCACCTCATTTCCATATCTACACATTTTGCCTTCTTTGCTGTTATTGACAGTAGATCTTCTGATATGGGTTAGTGTTGTTCTGCCTGCCTCTCTCCCCTCTCCATGCTTGAATGTGGTCTGCTCATGCCTGCACAGGCCTCGTGCTTGCTGGCGCACCCACTGCGAGTTCCTCCACGCAGCTGCCTTCTTGTGTCTGAGGGACACCGCTTCCTTGAATCACCTGCTGTGTCTGGCTCTGTCACCTTTTCTACTACCTCTGCTGCAGTGACCTCTGGGGCTGGAGAGCAGAGGCTGTAATATGCGTGTCCTTTTGGGTGTGGGTGTTCTTATTCTCTTATTTTTTACATCTCAGCCAGTTGGCCTCAGTGTTAATCACCATATGCAATGGGTAGAAGGTTCCCTTTTCTCTGACTAGAGTTGAGAAATGATTGATCTTAAATGCACCTGTTTGAAACACGCTACGTCTCCATGCCAACATTTTATCCAATTTGATCGTCATTGTATTTTTCTTGACACATTTATTTACTTTGCTTTTATTAAAATGTTGGCCACATGAAAACTAACACATAAGACTTTTTATTTTTATTTTATCACTTTATTACTTATTATTAGTCAATATTTTCTTCATTTTAGCTTCCATATATGTTTATATAATGATTATTTTGTTAATTTAGTTTTGCCTTAAGTTTTTACATTACTAAATCGTTCCTTTTATATTTTAAAAGTGCAGAATTAAGCTTTCTACTTCTAATATTATTGCTTTTATTCTTCCTTACACCTGTATAAAAATCTCCAGAACACCAACTCTAAGCATTTTGTTTCTTTAGTTTTGAAGCAGAAAAGACATTAATTGTAATTGCTTTCTACAATGTCTGTTTGTATTTGCCCAGGTACTTGATAACTGCTGGTTCTATCATCCTGTGTTACATTTTACTACAATATCTTAAATTTCACAGGTGATCAGTTGGAAGTAAGTGTTTTGATGTTAGTTTTTAAAAAATATTTACACATGGAGATTTTCTCTAATTTATTCCTGAAGTGTCTCTAGAGAGTGACCACAGACAAGATACTCTCTTTCCAGAGATACCTAGACAACAACAACAAAAAAGTCAGGTTTGGGTGCATGTGGCAGGGGAGACACAGCTCAACAAAATAGGTCCTACAAAATCACCAAAAATATTACTCAAACCAATAAGAAAAGGGAGGAGCCTGTGAGAACCTGTGGAAAAGCTGGAATTGTCATGGGCTTACCTCTAAGTGCAGAAATTGAAGGGGGGATCAACTGCCCTAAGGAAAATACCATCTAGACTAAGCAAGAAACACATTTTCATGATTCTGATTGCCAGCTCCTGTGGCTGAGTTGACTTTGAGAGCAGTTGGATGTGGAATAAGCAGACTATTATAGTCACACGAAGGGGGAGGTTAACTAGGACTAATGTGATGTGTGTCTAAGAAATTATGTCAAGTCATAATTGACCAAAGGAGCTTATAATAACTGGTTTTGCTTAGGCCGCTTAAAAATGTATTTTTTTTTCTCCTGTACAATTGAAACTACTTTTACACTACCTCATAATTCAGGGGTAAAGTAGTATACCTGCAAACACAGTTGTTCCTGATGATTTCTCTGAGGAAAATAAATCATGGCAGGGGAAGAGAGAGAGAGGGTGAAAAGATGCCTATTAGTTGGAGGATCATCAGGAAGACAGTTCCAAGGAGGTGAAACAAACAGAGGCTTCAGCTGAACAGGAGCAGGGCTGATGTGGATTTCACAGGAAAGCTTTCTGGGTACAGGAAGTTACCGCTGCAAATGTTTAAAATTAGATGCAAGCACAGAGGATACTGGATCATGGAGAAAAACACTGGAAGAAAGAAGGGAGTGGTACTCAAGGGATAACTCTACAGAGCCTTAATCACTGGACTTGTGGGTATAAGAGAATGCAATGGAGGATTGAGTCAGGGCTGAACTCAGGGGTTTAAACTGTCACATATTTTCTCTGGATGTCCTGTAGACTACAAACTGGCCCTGAGCTTACAACTCGCAAACTACTGCATTCAATGCCAGCCTCCAGGTAGGAGAGGCAGTGGTACCATGTACCAGGGAGCAATCAAACGCAATAAGGAGAAGGAATCTGAGACTCAGTACATTTTCTATGGTGGAACTAAAATGCTCACTATGCAGCTGAGGGATGAAACCTTCATTTCTTCGCTGTAAGAAAAAAGGAGGGAAAGACCAGACTGACTTAAAAGGTGGAAATTTATGCCATTGTATCTCCATGATTGTCTCATTTTCCCATTCAGCTTTACAGTGCTTTCCTATGGACAATGAAATTTCTTCCTGGACCACATCAAAAAACTATCAGAAGCTGGGAAATACAGAAATTGTTTATTTCTCACATAATCAGCAAACACTGGAAAGACTAGGATCCTGGAAAAGCAAGAGACTTCATTGATGCTCTTCTAAAGGAAATGCAAATGGCAAGGAAGATGCTGCACATACCATCTTCTTACAGAAGAATTAGAGGTTTAATAGTTTGATGCTACAACAGCCTACTGCAAGCTTCATGGTTTAAAACAACACGGCAGATTTTTTTCCAGAAGCAGGGTAAAAATAGTGGGATTTAATAAGACATAATTGATGGAATCAGGGGGTTCAATTATAAAAGTTAGTACACTAATGGCTTTGCTGCACATAGTGAAATTAACTATTACTTCAGATATTTACAAAAACACTTGAGTCATTCACTATTTGCTATGTGATTTTAAAACTTCATAAAATTTAAAATGTCCTCTCAAGGAAAGTGTCTTATGCCTATTTTATAAAAGATGAATCTGAATAATGTAAGTTTAAAGTGACTTTCCCTAAGTCATAAAGCTAACAAGCGATACTGTTGACATCAAAAGCCAAGTCTGTCAAAGGCACATTCTCTTTCTATTCCAATGGCTTCTCAGAATTTACAAGTGTAAGAAAATGACTCCATTCACCCTGGTGCTGGAAGCTTTATTGAGCACTTGGGAAAGAAAGGCATTTGTGATACCTCTGCTTCCATGTGACGTCATCCAGAAGATCACCACCCCAACTCCCCGTGGTTGTTTCCTTTTACGTTCACTTCCCATGGTGAAGAACGTCTGTGTGGAGACAAACAAAACATTATGGATAAATGATTGCACACTGTCTTTTCTAGTACCCAGACAAGGCTACAAGTTTCAGTCAAGAAAACCTCATCTGCAGCAGTCTGGACCTCTTCTTTGCTGACACAGAGACCACATCCATGAGACTGTGCTGGGCTCTGTTATGCATGGCCCTCTGCCCAGAAGTCCAAGGTGAGTATGTAATTTGACCTGCACAGGGTAGAGTGATGCTTGTAGAAACTGCGTGTCTGCTATAACCAGAAGATGGCAATGGTGGAGTGGGGAAAGTTGGAACAGCTGTGACGCTGTGTCAACGTAGGAATAGACATATCCTGAACATGTTTCATCAGGACCACGATCGCCCAGCGTATAGGTATTACAGAGGCTTTCACCTTAAAAACCTTGAAGTCTAGGTGAAAATGGGGAAAGTCAAGTGGCATGGCGGTAGGTTCCAGGCAAGAGTGCCAAAACTGCATGAGCGCCCACTGGTGTCCCCTTCCTTTTAAGCTATGTGTTGGCATTTTCCTCTGAGTGCTGTGCAAACTCCCCAGCATGGATTCTGACATCCTGCGATGTCACTTCTCTGCCTGAGCCACTTAACCTAGTCTTGCTACATTACATGTCCTCTCCTGGAACTGCCCTTACTCTTCCCTCAATTTCAAAACACCTTATTTTCCCTCTACAAAGAATGCAGTGGCTTAAGTTCTCTCCCCTTTAGAAAAGCCATATCAGGTACGACCACCTTAAGATAAGCACTAGTGACACCAATAATGTCAAACACACATTCCTTCTCTTTTCTTCCTCCTAGTTTTTTGAAGATTTAAGCGGATGAGGATAGGAATATTTTTCATTTCTTGAAACTTTTTTTCCAAATTATGACTAAAAGTTCATTTATATACCATAACCTATTTAGTAATTTTAGTACAACACTTGATGAAACATGAAGACAGAATGTAAAACTTAATGGACACTCCTGTTTTATCTCACAAAAAGTACAGAGATTCACAGAGCGATTGGCTGTGAGAGGCAGGTAAGCCTGGCTGACCAAGAGTCCATGCTTTACACCAATGTTGTCATCCACGAGGTACAGAGAATGGGTAACATCATCCCCTTGAATGTTCCCAGGGAAGTGACAATTGACACCAACTTGGCTGAATTCCACCTGCCAAAGGCAACTATGTCTTCTCAGCTTCAAATACCCAAGTCTGTCTTGGACATCAACTTCAGAACCTAAGCTTTAAAGGTGATGGGTATTCAAGTCCTAAGAAATCATTTCAATAAGGAAAGTGACATCTGATAAAACTCTTCATATATCTGGATGGTTATTGACACATAATTTTGGGTGTTGTGATGGAAGGTTCTTTGACCAAACATATTTAGGTAAAACCTAGCTTCATTTCCCTTGGACAATCTCATCATTGTCCTGTCCTAATTTGAGCACCTAGGTGGCATCAGTTCTCTGTCAGACATTGTTCAGTTGGGCAGGTCTTGAGACTAAGAACTGCCATGTTGAGTTTAGAAATTTCTTTACAATCCTCAAAAGACAGAATTTTAAGATGTAAAACACACTTAAAAAATATTTATTCACTTTGTGTCCAGACCACAGCCCCCTCCTTCCTCTCCTCCCACCTCTTCCTCCTTCCCTCCTTCTTCTTATATTAACCTACCCCAGCACTTCAGACCTCAGGACTGAGCACATCCACCGAGGCCAAGCCAGGCAGCCCCATTAAGGGAAAGTGGTCCAATAGCAGGCAACAGAGTTCATGTCACATTCCACTTGCTAGGGGATCCTCATGAAGACCAAGCTGCCCATCAATTACATATGTGTAGAGAGCTAGGTCCAGACTACATATGCTCTTTGGTTGGTGCTTCGGTCTCTGTGAGCCCCTGTGGGTCTAGGTTAGTTTATACTTCTTATGGAGTTCTTGCCCCATCTGGGTCCTTCTATCCTTCCCCCATACTTCCACAAGGCTCTGTGAGCGCCACCCTGTGTTTGGCTGTGTGCCCAAACCCGCTTTGGCAGTTCCAGGGGGAAGGGAACTGAGGCAGGTATATGCAGCGGGTCGGTGATTTCTGGATCAGTTAGTGACTGACCTTTCTTTCTCCTGTTCTATACCTAAATTCAAAACGTTTTCAAAGTCTGAGACTGCAAGTGGCACCCAGTAAGGATAGGGAAGAGGGGAGGGAGACAGGGAGGCAGGGAGGTAGTGGGGGTGTTAGGGAGGCAGAGGGGCAGGGAGGCAAGAGGGCAGGGAGGCAGCAGGGCAGGGGGGCAGGGAACTGGGGGTGGGACAGGGCGGCAGGGGGACGGAGGCAGGGAGGCAGAGATCAGAAGGAAAAACTTAAACTGATCACTTTCCCTCTCCCACCCCACCCCCCACAGCCAGGGTGGCAAAAGGGACTTCTAGCCAAAAATTGCAGGAAGTTGTAAAAGGAGACTCTTTGATCTGTAGAAAGGCCTCTTTGCAGAGATCTCAGGTAAGCTAAAATATGCCTGTTGACGGTAGAGCCTTGAGTCTGTTAACTCCTTTGTGAATCTACAGTGAAATAAGGAATAAGAGATAGAGACAGAAAATAGCCCACGCACACACAAGTGTTCAAGAGGGAAAGGTGGATGCACTTACAAACTTCAACTCTGTTGTCTGCTCATGGTTTTTATACTTCTGAGACATCAGACAAAAAAGTACCTCATAGTCAAAAAGACATTAATTATAAAAACATATGAATTCAAATATGCAACAGGTTATATGTTTTTTCATTAAAACTAAACATTTCTTATCTATGTATCCATGATATAAGTTAATAGGATATTCAGAATGACAAACATTGACAAGGCCAAAAGGTTAACAGGATCCAAAAGGTTACAAAAATATATGTCTTTTCAATTAGAACTGACCTGGCCACACCTTATCCAACTATCTCCTAGTTTACAGTGAGCTTGGGACAATATTTTTTTCTGCCTTTCATTTCAAACAAAGTAAATTTAGAGTGACAGTATTTTATGCCATAAAGTGACAAAGTATAAGAAATTGCAGTAAAATGATTTGTAATTTTTTACATTGAGAGGTTTATCATAGGTACATGGCGAGAGAAGAAAAGGGGGGCTCAGAGATAGATAGATAGATAGATAGATAGATAGATAGATAGATAGATAGATAGATAGACAGACAGAGACAGAGGAAGAGAGGAGGAGGGAGAGCAAGAGAGAGGAACAGACTAAGACAGAGCAGCAGGAAGTGGACAGTTTGTAATTTTTGACATTAAGATTTATACTTAATTTAGATATTTCTTGGCAGTCCCATTGTATTTTTGATTCATGGGAAGTTTAAACCAACTTGTATATACTTAAGGTATATATACCAGGATCACTGGTGCCATCTCTTATCTGGGACCACAAATCTGTATCAAGCCTGTCTCCTAGTGAGGCACCTGGAAATTCACAAAAAACATTTATTGCAGCCATAAGCCTTCTATCAAATATTTATCTTTTACTTCTAAAATAGTTTGAATCAAGTCAGAAATTTTATAAAGCTATTAGTAGGAATAGTGAAATCATTAGTTCATCTGAACAGCAGTGCGTCTTTATAAAGAGCCTGTAGGATATTTTTTGAGAGTGGGCAAATACCCAGAAAGTGAAGATTTACGCCATGCCAGAGCTTTGGGAGGTGCAGCAGTGCAGAAAGCAAGGGATGTCAGGACTGGAAGCAATCCTGGGGGTGAGTCATGGTACAGACCTTGCAAAATACCAGACTAGCTCTCAGAAAGCCCACATGCCTACTGAACTTCCCTAAGACAATGTCTCTTGGTAGCTGCGTGTCTCAGCATCCGTTTGCTGCTAGGTGGAGCCTCTCAGAGGACAGTAAAAACCATCTGAGGAACATGAGCAACACCAGAGTGAGGCTTGTGTTTCTAACTTCCCGTGGGCACAGTTCCAGATTTTACTTACACCCTAAAATAGCACAAAAGCCATTCTAATGTGAAATATTAATTATAAGAAAGAGAGGGAGGGAGCGAGATCTATTAAACAATCATCACGGGCTGTAGATTTTTATGTCTTTTACAGCATCTTCCTAGTTTTTCAGAGGAACCATGAATGACCATTTTCTAGATTGGAAAGTTGAGCTTTAGGAAAACTGAGTTTGTTTTCTACGAAGTAACAAGAGATAGAATTTGATCCAAGCCTGTTCTGAGGATTCATGCTGCCCCATGATCCACCCACAGTTCTTACTGTATTTGACAGTAACGTATCTCATTTCCGTTTTGATCCTTATGGTCCTGTCCATAGCCGCAGACTGGACGCTGATGATACAGCCACACGCCTGTCCTGGCCACTGGTGTTCCCTCTCTATAACACAGAGCTGAAGCTCCCGTTCCTGCTGCCCACGATCCATGCCCTGAGAGTCTAGATTAATTATCTGAGACCCTAGAATGCATCTTCTTGGGGAGACTCTCCAGCGTGAGACCTGGAAGAGCTCATTCACTCATCACTGCACAGACACCTTCTCTTTAGAATCGCAGGAGCATCCACTTTATTTATTGCTCCCTTTGTACTGAAAAGGTCTTGTCTGGAAACTGATTTCTGGGTTACCCAGGTGCTGTTGGCATTTTTCCTATACATTTACCTGACTCTAGCCACCCAGTGAAACGCCACCCACAGATTTTTTTTTTTACATCAGCTCTAACTCCTGCCCTGGGGATTGAAAAATCAATATGGCTGCGTGCAAGAGATGCTAAATGTTATGGCTTTGACAGCAAGTAGGCCTGATTCCAATTATGATTTTTGAAGCTATGTGAGCAAACTACATAGCCATTCATAGCTGCAGTTTCTCTACTCAAACCACTTCATAGGATCCAAATGAAGATAAAATAAAATTAAGTGTGCCGAGAATTGAGATTATTTTTATAAATCAAGCCAATATTCATTAAATCCATAAAAACCTTTAAATGGGACTGGAGGAGACAGAGAACATAGAATACCTACTCATAATTCATGAGGACTTCCCAGAAGAAAGCACTCTGTTTCTCTGTGTATTATGACAATGTGGAGTGAGGAGCAAGACAAAACTGATAGGTGATTGTCTGAGTTTTGGAGAACAGGATGGAAGACTGATCTAAGGTGGAACTGAAAAACTGGAAACGAGGTAGTAGAATACAGAGAGATTTAATGAACGGCCTAGACTTCTCAGTGAAATAGCAGCATGAGAGAAAGGCTCATGACAGAGATTATACATGTACGTCCCAGACAAGAATGCCTTCTGTTTTATCAATAAATCTTTGGCTAGCTGAGGTGTGACTATGTATGTGCTGTCTCCTTAACATGGTGCGGAAGGGAACGGAGAAGTAGAGGTACCATGGACATGACTATTGTGAGCAGAATTCTCAATATCTTCTTCCGGTTGCTTGCAGGTCATTTCCCTGGACATGTGTATACTAACCTCTTTCTGATAAGCAGTTGTGTTCTGTAACAGAGTAGTCTAATATGCTGATAGAAATTCCTACAAGCCTATTGCAATCCACTACTGCAATGTATTACAGGGAAGTCATGTGTGGAGAGTTCAAAGGACAGTTAAGAAGTGGGTTGGTGAAAGCAAAAAATTTCAGGATGTCAAGAGTCTCAGGGATGGGACACTGAGAGTCATTCTCACCTGAGGGTGTTCCACATATCAATCTCTGATGCTTTGTTGCCTTCTCTGGGGAACCATGATCCTGACTAATTTGATGGCACTACACAGGGACCCCAAAGAGTGGGACACTGCAGATGTCTTCAATCCACAGCGTTTTCTTTTGTGAATGGACAGGTTAAGAAGAGAGAACCCTTCCTGCTGCTCCCAATGGGTGAGTTGTGATGAGGAGGAGAGGGTTCCATGCTCTGCTGTAGCTCTTCTGCCCTCTTCTCCTTGCAGTCCTCTGCTTCAGTTATATTCTCTCCATGTGGCCCTGCCTGTGAGTTCGCCTCACTCTTAGTGCTGCCCAGCATTTCCTGAACACGGACTGCTTCCGATCACCCGTATTTCCTTCTGGCCTTATTTTCTAGAATATGGAAAAGAAATAATATATTTATAGAGTATTTCAATGTCCCAAGTTATTTCAAAGGGAGGCTCTCCTACCTCTTACTCAGAAGTAGATAGGAGTACTAGTAAGGGACCACAATTTCAAGTGGCACCTGCTGAACTGGATCATGTTCTGATTTATGCACGTTTCTTTAGATGTCAACTCTTACTCTAAGCTTTGACTACACTTTTAAAATCCAGTTAACACATATGCATGGTAACAACATGAAAGGCCTCACTTGGGCTAAGTCATTTCTTAAAAACAAATGCTATAAAATATAGGGATTCCTTCCAGTCTTTATGGTGAGGCCAGTCTCAGATTTTGTATTCCAGCACATGGTTGCAACCACGCTGCTTAGCTGAACCTCCTTCTGCTCGCTGCTTGTAAAATGAAATTCAGAGAAACTTCCCTGGTGTTTGCTGCAAAAGTGCTGGAAGGAATCTCAGACGCTTATGCCTTTACATTTTTATTTATCTCCTGAGGTGAGTGGTGCATACATGAGGGGCCACACATACCACAACATGAGTTTGAGATCAAACGACAGCTTGTGAGAGTCAATTATCTCCCTCCATCTTGTGGGTCAAATACATTAAACCTGTTTTGTCAGTTCTGGTGGCAAGTGCCTCTGTCTACTGAGCCTTTAACGTGAGTGAGAACATCTTGTGACAAGAGAATATAAGACGCTTTGTCTTCACATGTTTAAAGTCTCTTTCCTACAGGTGCTCCTCTTTCTCCTGTCATAAAAAGTCTTTGCCCATTTTCACTAGTCCTAAGATTAAAATCATCATCATCACCATCATCATCATCATCATCATCATCATCATCAGTGATTCACTGGTATCTTGTTATTCAGAATTGTGTTGCAATTTTGATTACATATTTTGTTAACAAGTAATTATCTTTGTTTTTTATTGCTCTGATAAAAAAAAATCATTACCATAGCAACTTGGGGAATGAGAGGTTATTTCATCTAATGTTTTATACCCCTTCACAAAGAAAAACCAGGGCAAAGACTCAAGGCAGGAGCCTGGATGCAGAATCTGAACAAAGACCTCGGGAGGATGCTGTTCACTGGCTTGATCTCCGTTATTGCTCAGTCTGCCCTCTTAAACAGCCCAGGTCTACCTGCCGAAGGGTAGACTACTGTGCCAGTCACTAATCAGAAAAATGCACTCTACTTAGGCTTGTCTACACGCAATCTTATGGAGATATTTCCTCAGTTGTGGTACAATCCTTCTGTCAAATTAACAACAACAACAAAAAACTATCCAGGACTCACATTATCTCAGGTAATCTACTTCTTATTAATGATTAAAAAGAAAATGGACTGGTATCTTCTTTCTTACTATAAGCAAATTCAAAATATTCCAAGAAAGCTTAAGGCTAAGTTTTACACTTCTACTCTGGATTTCTGTTATAGCCAGATTACAATTTACCTTCCATTTTACACTCTTTTCACGATTTCATTGAGCTTATATGTATAAGTCAGCATTTACCATATGTATCAGTTAATATGCATCACCTATTATTTTAGACTGTGTAACAGCCAGTCTGAAATAATATTACTTACAGTTAGTGTTTTGCGGCAGACAAGTTACCCAGAGGCACTTACATGTGTAGGGAATCTGACTGACAGTTTATCAATAGCTCTGGACCAACAGTGTCCTCTCACATTATCTGTACCCCTCCAGCAAAACAGCTGGTTCCTCATATGGTGGTGATAAAGCCCCAGTTATAAAAATGTAAACAAGCAGGTCTAATGAAGTCCACCCTGGACACTGTCATACAATAACTTCCACTGTATTCTGATGGCCTGGAAAAGCCACAAGGTTAGACCCAAATCAAGAGGAAGGAAATAATTACAACATTTGATTTGAATGGCATCAAATCATATTTGAATAGTGCACGTAATTGGCACCTAGGCAATGACAGCAGCCAGATCTGTTTTGTTATCATCAACTATTTTTATATAAATAAGAAAACTCATTTGCCCAGGCAAGAGTAAAGACCAGTTTTATTGAGAAGAAGGTAGGAATAGAAAACATCTACAGTTAGCATCACAGCAATAGATGTCTGAACTTTCTACCTTTGGATCGTAGCTACTTTCTCTACACTTTCTCTAGACTTCCTACAAGCAACCTCCCTGGAAGAATGAAGTGCAGATATCAGATTCTTTTATCTTGACAAATATAAGCATAGATGGGTTTGTTACCTCTGAATTATCAGGACAAGCTGTAAAATCATTCTTGAACCTTGCAGTTTCTATTTATAGCCCGAAGCAAAGGACAGCTTATGATAAGGCAGGCCTTTCTTCCTTATTAATAGATAAAACCACTGGTTTGTAGGAGCTAGGCCTGGGAAGAATGCTAAAATCTTGAGCCATTTCTCTCACTTTAGTAGTGAGGCAATTCACAAGTGTATTTGGCATTTTGATGATGATCCAGATATAGATTGAATCAGTATTTCTATCATGCAACAAAATATATGATATAAGCAATTGAAAAGAAGAAAATAATTTGGAGCATTTAGATAATAATGATTTAGTAATTTAGAGAGTAACTTTGATGTTAGGAATCCCTTGTTTTGTAAATTACTTATTAAGAATATGTAACAGACATGCTAACAAGTGAAATTCACGAGAGTATTTTCTCAGTCTTCTTCCTAACTGACTCTAGCTTCTATCAAATTGACATAAAGACTAGTCAGCGTAGACTTGGCTAACAGTGAAAGGAGTGCAGACATGTTACCCACTTATGGGACACAAGAGCATAAATTATGTCACAACATTATCATGACTCACAGTTACTGGACAGCTTTGCCCATAAAAAAATAATATTATTTCCTCAACAATCTAGGGAAGGTAGAGAGCAAGATAAATGCATACATTCATGGGAGATTTTGTAATGTTGTTTAATATGGTTAAATACAAAGGGAAAAAGCAGCTTGGAAGTTGACACAGTATGATGACTTCCAGAACGTTCAGGAGAACCCACACAAGAACACTGAGGCTGCACTGAGAGAACGTGTTCTTCAAAGAATAGAGGGGACTATGGGAAATTAAATCCATCCTCTCTAGGAGGTCTGGGAGTTAAAAGGCCTTTTGTGAACTGGAGTGGAGGCTTCTTCCCCTACTTTAGGACTGGTCAGGTGAACAATGAATAAGTTGACTTGCCCACAATTTGGAGTAAAACCATCCTGTTTCTCTGACCAGCAGCACCTGGAAGTCTGAGGGGTGGCAAGGGTGTAACTAGTGGAATTAAAGACCATGCAGGCCTCTATATAAAGCTGTCAGGCCTTTGTTTCTTCAGGTCATCAGGTGCAGAAGAAGCTAAAAGTTTGGCATCTCATCTCATATGGCTGAATATAACAGCCGAGGAGTTTATCTGAGGATAAATCAAAGGCCTGTTTTGACTGTTGCTCTGCTTGGAAGCATGAAGGACATTTTCCCTCTGTTGACCCTCATATCTGTAGAATGGACATTGGCTAGTGGAGTCTCCATGGCCTCCCTGAACCAAAGCAAACCAAACAAACCAAACCAGGTGACTCTTCAACTAAGACACTTTGTACTGGCTTTCCCTTTAAAATCAAGTAAGAGGCAAAACACTTGATTTAAAAGGCCATCCTAAACTTTCTTTAAACTTTACAAGGTTATGAGTACATGAAAATTTACTTTAATGATCAATTAATATCAAACTGACGCTGATATTTATCACTTATTATTAGCTTATTGAGGAAAGGGTCTAACTTCCTACAATAAACTTGGGGCAACCAACTGCTGGAAAACACATGGCTGAAAATGAAGGCTAGCTATCTCAAACTGATAAACACCTTCTTCCCTATAAAGAGATCATGTTGAAAACGAAGCTCACTTCCTCTCTGGCAAGTGACCATTAGCAAAAAGGAATTCAGAGGTTTGATCCTTGGTCTTCGTAAGCCCTCTCTTTCGCCTTAGGGTCTTCTAACAAGGAGGCTTTGTGAACATGATTGGGACAAATTCTCTCACCATTTCTTACAAGGAAAATATCCCATGGGACCTTGGAGAAGGAAGAGGAGAAGGAGAAGCAGGAGAGGGCAGAGAAGAGGAAGAAGCTGATAAGAAGCAGGAGATCGAGACCACTTGCAGAGTGAGCCAGATATTATCAAAGACACAGAGGCAGAGAGGAACCTTCGGAGGACTGAGGCGAGGGGTGAGGTGCAGCTATTCAATGCTGTTCAGAAACTCCAAAGGAACTTTGGTGAAAAGGCTGAAGAGGCAGGAGGCTCCATCAGGAAGCTAGCCAAGCTGACATCAACCATTTCCAGTGAGGATTTCATCAGTGTTCTTCATGGTACTAATGAGGACAATCCTGCTGAGAAGAACCCCAAAGTCAGACAGACTGAAGTGAAGTCAGAAGAGGGCCCAGGGTGGAAGACCCTGCGAGATGATTTCAGGATGGGGGCCCAGGATGAAGGCCTGGGAGGAGGACAGCGATGAGCCCGTTGGCTGCAGGGCGGGGTCAGCCAGTGACTGAGCAGCCAGCTCTCCTCCAGCATCACTGAGGCCATCTGCTAAATGCCATGACTTCCTGAGGACATGGGCTGCAGTGCTCCTCTGTATGTGCAGATTGTAGCTAAGTTGTATTTTTAACCCTTATATAACTGTAAGCCTTTTCCCCAAGATATTTGTACAAAGAAATATGTGATCTTGAGCAGTAAGATGTGCATTTCTCTTTCATTCAGATACATACTGATCACGCACCACTGTTTCTAAAGTGCAGTCCCAGTTAGAATGAACTGAATTTGGTGTTAAGAGTTCTCTGCTTTCCCATTCAGATCCAGAGATCTGTGGTGGGGAGGGAGGGATAGTTGGTGTCATTTGTTTGTGTTGATAAGTCTTTAAGAAAAACCTATATAGTAACATTTCAAGTTGTAATCTTTTTTATTTGAATTTTAGAAACACTGATAAAGCTGTCTAGTATCCATCCAAGATTTCTATGAAACTTGGCTCAGGTTACAAAGTTTGTGAGGGACCTAGGTCCTCACGTGATGGGTTTTCTTTTGAGAAGGATCTGTTTCTTTCCATCTTTCCATAAACGGAGCCCTGCTACTACCCATGCGCATGCACACTTGCATCTGCCTCACCTGCCCTGTGTTGGAGCAGGATGGACAACTGGTGAGTCAGCCCCTGAGTGGAGTTTGCTCTCTCTCAGAGGGCAGAGGAGCCACCCACAGTGCTGTGTGCTTACTATAGAACAGGTCCAAAGGAGGATTTGTCTTTATCTCACTTTGCAACCGAAGTGTTGTATTAAATTACGTGGCTGCTGTTTTTGTCATTTTACTCTAAATGTCTGTAATCGAGACACTGCTTAGCATAGGTCAGCATTTCAACAGAGTCAACACACAGCAGTGTTCTGGGGAAACCTGTACAATCTGCAAGAGTTCTGACTCTCATAATAAAAATCAATACTTGTCTTCTGTTGGCTGTTTTTGGGTCAAACTAAGTGTTTCCAGTTTTCTGAAGCTCACATTTGGAGGATGAAAGCGAGGGAGTGACTGCTGTGGAGAGCAGGCTGCCCTGGAGTGTGGAGTTGTGTTTATAGCCCTTCACTTAACTTCAGGAAGCTGAGCCCAGCTCTGAAAACACAAGGAAGGAAGAGAATGGTCACAGATTTCTACGTTCAGAAGGGATTTTATTCCATAATTAAGTCAAGCTGCCTCTGGAACAAAGTGTCACTCGTGAGAGGGGTCATGGCATAATTTTGCCATGTGGACATGTCTTCTGGGTTTTAGTCATGGTGTCTTGATTGCAGAATATTTAAGCAGAGCCGGTGTGTATGAGGATGGGTCTAATGTGAGCGAGCACATCTATATTTAATTCTTGAGTCAGACCTCTGAGGTACCAGAGAGATGTGCATCATCGTGCCTCAGCTTCCCAGATCTGGGGACTAGAGGAGTGCACCACCACACCCACTGCTAGGTGCATGCAGGAGATGGGTGTTGTAATTAGCCTACTTTTGTCACCTTTACCCTGTGGTTTCCTAAACACATTAAAATTCTTCTGTCATGAAGAAAAAAGAAAGGAAAAAAAAAAAGAATCTGTGGGTTTATCTATTCACCATGCATAGCATTTATAAAGAGACTAGAGTGCTCCCTGGTGTACAGCACAGAAACATTGAGTGCTACTGCCTTTCTTGTTTCTAAAGATTGCAGTCAGTGGTTAAAATTTGTTTTTAAAACAGGACCTCAGGTACACTTGATGTTCTCTGATCTGCATACAATTCACTGAGAACCACTTGAAAAGACTTCTTGAATGAGCTAGGCTCTTAGCCAGTCCAGACATTTTCAAATGGCTTCTTCCTTGAATCCACCTCAGCACCTTCACAGGGATTGGCTCCAGAGCCTGAGGACCACACCTGTAACTTGGGAAGAGGACCTACCGCCAGCATTGAGGCAGGGCCAGGTGATAGGTTGGGTCCTCAAGAAGACTGGGATCAAGTAACTCAGAAGAAGTCAAGTCAAAGAAGGGAAAGTGAACAAGGATGGGCTGAGACGTCTGCAGGGGCGGGGTTGCCAAGAGCCGCCCTGTTGAGGGGGTTCACTAGGCATGTGGGCTGTCTAGGAGGTGATCTGGTGTTTGCAAGGTCTTATACCACAATGTACCCCGAAACTGCTCAGCCTCTGACATGCTGTCAGGAGCCATTGGTTTGGGAAAGTCCAGGAGGCATGAGAAATCTCTGGAGGTGATCTGGTATTTGCAAGGTCTGTATCGTGATGTACCCCAGAATTGCTTCCAATCTCTGACTACCCTGTCAATTGTGCACTGCTGCATCTCTCTGAAATCTGGCATTAGAGCCGGGCATGGTGGCGCATGCCTTTAATCCCAGCACCCAGGGAGGCAGAGGCAGGTGAATCACAGTGAGTCTAAGGCCAGCTTGGTCTACAAAGTGAGTCCAGGATAGCCAAGATTACACAGAGAAACCCTGTCTCGAAAAACCAAAAGTAAATACATCTGGCATTGGTGTGAATTGTTATTTTCTGGGTACTGACCAGCTCTGATTGAGCAAACTTCCTAGAGGATCTTATTGAAGATGTACTTTTTGTTATCCAGATGAATTAATCCCTGATTATGGAATTCCTGATTTGACTCAAATAGTTGTAAAAGTTAAAGTTAGTTTATGGCTGCAATAAATACCTTTGTGGACCTCCAGATGCCTCACTAGGATAGCCTACCAGCAGATTTGTGGCTTCAGATAAGCCTCCACTGCAGATGGCACCACGAATCCTGGTATTTCATCATAAATATAGCCAACTTTGTCTAAACTCCATGTGAACCTGTGTAGAATGAAGTTACCTAGAGATGTCTGAATTTACTCTGTTTCTTAGAATGAAAGACAGACAAAATTATTGTCCTGTGCTCATAACGAACTAAGCGATAGCTGGATAATGTATAGTCAGGTCCGTCCTAACTGATAAGTTGTATCCTCTTGTAAGTTTCTGACCCTATTAACCTTAGACCCTGTCAATCTTTGTCATTCTGAACTCACCATGAACTTATGTAATGGATACATAGATAAGAAATGTTTAGATTTAAAACATGTAACCTGTTGTATGTTTAGAATGCATCTGTTTTGTGATTAATTGTACTGTTTTGACTATGAGGTAATTCCCTGTTCTCAGAAGTATAAGTATGGTCTTCTACAATAAACGAGAGAGAGAGAGAGAGAGAGAGAGAGAGAGAGAGAGAGAGAGAGAGAGAGAGAGAGAGAGAGAGAGAGAGAGAAGTTGGAGAGAAAAACTGGAGCAGCTCAACTTCAGTTGAAGTTAAGATGCCTGACTTCATCCACCTTTTCTCCTGATCCTCTTCTCTTGAATGTATGTGTGTGAGTGGTTTATTTTCTATCTCTCTCTTACTTCTTATTTCTCTGTAGATTCGCAAATAAGTTAGCCGACTCAGCCTTCTACAGCTAATAAGCCTAAGTTTACACCAACTTATTGGAGATCTCCGTAAAGAGGCCTATCTACAGATCAAAGAGCCTCCTTTTACGACCCCCCATGAAGTTTCTAGCCAGAAGCTGCTCTTACAGCCTCAGCCATAGAAAAAAAGGTGGTCAGTTTAAGTTCTCCTCAGCAGCAGTACAGCCAGTCCCTAGAGAAGAAACCTTCGGCTCTTTTTCCCTTTCCTTCCTTTTTCTTCTTTCAATCCTGATCGGTTGCCTGAGCCATCAGCTCTGGCCACCCAAGTGATAAAGTGAACAAGAAGGGCATCCGCAGATCCAACCCAAGAGAGAAACTACCCTGGACCCTCTCCAGAGCACTAGCTGGGCATTAACACGGGGTGGGGCGGGTCCGGGGGCGGGAGAGGGGCGGGACTGGGGGGGTGGCGGGGTGGAGATGGGGGCGGGGAGGGCCGAGCACTGTGGGGACTAGGAAGGTTTAAACAAGGGGCTGGCCTCTGCTGGGAGCTACAAGTAGTGACCCTTGGGACCTACCCCAACTCAAATTCACATTCCCCGGAAGAGCCTGCTCTGGTACCAGCCATGCTCGAAGCAGCAGATTCCCTGGTGGCCTTCATCTGGGCAGCGCTCCATCTCCGGACTCTGCTGCTGGCTGCTGTCACCTTCCTGTTCCTGGCTGATTACCTGGCAAACCGGCGCGCCAAGAACTACCCGCCAGGGCCGCCACGCCTGCCCTTCGTGGGCTGCCTATTCCATTTGGGCTTTAAGCAGCCCCACCTAACCCTTCAGCAGGTAGGAAGAGGCAAGGGTGCCAGGCTGTGTACTTGGTCGGAATATTGCCACCGGGAACGGGATGATCTGGCTGTGAACTGAATTCTGACAGCCTGCTAAGTCAGAGATGGGATACTCAGATTCTAAAGAGTTTGATATTTTCTTCTTATCTGTTGATGAAAGATTCCCAGCGTGATTTTACGGTTAGAAAACATACTGTGTTTGATTTAAATTCCTCTAAGTATGTCAAGGTGCATTTGATGACATAATAATTTATCTTCATAAAAAATGTCTTGCTGGGCTACCAAGAAGAGACTTGATACCCTATGAGCATATACAGGGGGAGGAGGTCCCCCTCAGTCATAAGGGAGGGGAGTAAGGGGAAAATGGGAGGGAGGGAGGAATGGGATGATACAAGGGATGGGATAACAATTTAGATGTAATATGAATAAATTAATAAAATATATTTTTAAATGTCTTGCTGGTTTCAGACATGGGGTGCTCCAGAGGTTGGTTAGAGCGCCTGTCCAGTTTTTTGGGTTTTGTTTTTTTTGTTAAGGAGTGTGCTTTCTTCTTGACCTGTACACATATTAGTTCCATTGCTCATCTTCTTGAGCCTCATTTGGTCCTTCTCCATCCTTGCTGACTGCTCCCTTACTGATTTTTATCAACTCCAGAGAAAGATGCACTAAAGTCTCCTGTTCCACTGGCAGTCTGCTGCCAAAACTATTTTTTATAAAATGGTGTTTGTTTCTTTTGGCTTATTTCTTAACCCAGCTATCACACAGATAATTGACTCTTTTATAATACGGGGCTTCACAGCACAATCCAAGCAGTTTCAGTCTGTTCTGAACCCTTGATCTGTTTTGTCTTACTCCCAGCAAACATCCCACAGATACTTGCACTTTTGTAGCTTTCCTTGGTGGCTGGCTGCAGCTCCTTCCTCCTCTTCCTTGGACCTCACCCTGTGACTCCCTCCTCTGGCTTCTCAGGACTCCTCCTCCTCCTCCTGCTCCTCCTCCTGCTCCTCCTGCTCCTGCTCCTCCTCCTGCTCCTCCTCCTGCTCCTCCTCCTCCGCTGGCTGGCAGGAGGTGCAGCCCTATTTTCTCCCCAGCTCATGGATCCCTCAACCCTGCTTTATTGACATAACAGGGGGACAATTGGGGAGCAATTGCTTCAGATGAAATCAAGTTAAAACAGGGCTCTTGAGGAAGGATAGCAGGTTACCAAGAAGAGACTTGATACCCTATGAGCATATACAGGGGGAAGAAATCCCCCTCAGGGAGGGGAATAAGGGGAAAATGGGAGGGAGGGAAGAATGGGAGGATACAAGGGATGGGATAACCATTGAGATATAACAAGAATAAATTAATAAAAAATTTTAAAAAAAGAATTAAGGAAGGCCTGCATGTACGCTCTGCTTCAACGTGTGCTCAAGATTCCTAGATTACACTCGCTTTGAGATGGGTCACATAGGTCTAGGGCTCTGCGGGATGTGTAGGTATGAACAGGAAAAAAGAGGGATCAGCCCTTCCGTTTGACACCACAGTTGAAGCTAGACATGGTTCAGAAGGACAAAAGACAGAGGTGGAGTCTCAGGAGAAGGAAACCTTGCTACCGCTCACACGTGTCAGTCAACCCAACTTACACAAACTCGTGTGTTCTACACCATCACAGATGCTCTCTTCCCCATCTGCTCCCCTTGACTCCTTCACCCGGACTCTCCACTCATCACTTCCCAGTCTGTAACTCTCACTAAAGTCAGAGGTCATTTGGATATCTCAAGGTCATGTCTTTTTCCTCAAATCATACATAATGTCTGGAGATTCCCTGTGCGGGCAACAGCTTTGTCTTTTTTTGGCTACACCACTTCTCATACAATTTGTTTACCTACTTAGGAAGATGGGAAATGTTCGTTATGATGAGGAGTTTTCAAGTTGATGTGATAAAACATGAAAAATGCCAATACTTTACTCAGCGAGTACTAGCTATGGCCAGGACTTGCCGCCTTGGTCTTTCCTCCTCCTCATCATGGTTTTGTGCCTCACACACATTGTGTATGCGGCTTGCTAATTTCTCGGAGATTCAGAGAGTGGATGGCTGCCCAGAATGAGAAAACGAAATGACTTTCACATTTCTACTTTCATTCTTCCTCATAGAACCTAATGTGGAAGGAATAATTGTTTACCTTCCGTATCTAAGGTTCTAACTTCCCCAGGAGTCCATAGACACTGAGCCACAGAACCCACCTGCTTACGTCACCCCAGAGCTCCCGGGAAGTCTCTACCCACAACCTTCGCCTTTTATTGCACTCTCCATATCTAGCAGAGGATGGGGAGGGCACAGTCTCACCTGGCTGAGAAAATATTTTAATTTATTAATAAGTCCATGCCTGGTACAGTAGACCTTAAAGACACATGTTCGGCCTTCGACAGTTTAGGCCCATAGTACTCCGCCTTCACAGGCCTCCAGGATGCTTCCAATTAACTAGAAATGTTGACTCCTTTGAAACACTTATGCCCTCGTAACCTGGTCTAGAGACACACTGATGCTCATTCAGCTCATTGACTGAATACATGAATTCTAGCCTAGAGAGAAGAAAAAAAAGCAGAAACATTCCCATCACGTCAAAATGCCTCCTCCACTCACAAATGCACACACTTCTCTAATTGTTAGTAACATTCACTACAGAGGAATATTCTGTCCCAAGCAGAAGTTGAGAGCATTATTTTCTGGATAAAGAGGGATGTTTATAAAGCTACATCAAAAGCATACAGACCTTCCTTGGCCTTTGAGATGCCATATAGACTGTTTTCTTGGCCTTCATCAGAGTTCAGGATACCCCAAGTTAGGTAATTTGCTTATTTGTTGTTCCTCCCAGGGACACAAGGTAGCTGCATACCTAAAAACGCTTCCACACAGTGAGATGTCCTTGCAGACATCACCACATTTATCACATTGGCTGCACTCTCACCTGCCATATCTGGACATACAGACATGGGCTCACTCAATCGTGATTACTGAAATGTTTTCCAGTTTGTGAAGAAATATGGCAATATTTTAAGCCTGGATTTTGCTAACATCCCTTCAGTGGTTGTAACTGGCTTGCCCTTAATCAAAGAAGTTTTTACCCAAATGGAGCAAAATATTCTGAATCGCCCGGTCACTGCTCTCCGAGACCATCTCTTTAAGAAAAATGGTAAGTACCTTGAGAAATGTGTGGGGTGTATTTTAACTTCTGTGCTATGTTAAAGGTGCCTGTCTAAAATAACTTGTCAGCACTCCCATAAACCAACCCTGTCATGCACTGTCACCTGGAAAGGAAGCAGTGTGCCACATTTCCAGAATGAAAGCGCTTATCGGAGGACTAACAGTGCCGCCCTGCTAGACTCGGGAGAGGGCATGTGTCCTGTAAACTAACTCTTGATATGTTAATAGTAAGTCCAGCCAGAGACACCGTGGTCTCGCTCATGTGTTCCCACTCCAATCCTCTTCCCTAGTAAAATAGATGTGGATCAGCTTCTTCTTGCTGATGCTCTTCTTGTTATAGCTCCTCACATCATCAATAAAGTGATGTCACCAGGGGTCTTTGGCCTTCTGGCCAATACTGTAACAGGCTGATGTGAATACTTATATTATCACTTAGAAAGTAGCAATCATAAAGTTGAAATCGACTTCTAGTGTTTTAATCAGTTTTAAGGGGATGATGGAGGCTAAGGTTTATATGAAAATTATTTAGATGTTTTTTAAGTCTAGATAGATGTTTTAAGTTGACAATGACAAGATGTGATGGAGAATGATTTATGTTCAGCATTTTGGATGCACCAAGATAGGAAAGATGTTTTCTTCAAGGATGTCAAGTACAAATAGCCAAAACAATAAGAATGTATCATTTATATAATTCCTGATTGAGTCATGGTTCTTCTTGCTATCAGTAGGCTTTTTTATATATATATATGTGTAATAATGTAAAGGTATATGTAAAAAATAAAAAAAGTTTAATTAAGAAAATAAAGATTGAAGATTTCTCTGAAAGCTAAATAATTGACAGAAGATGGTGATGCATATGCCGTCCATGGTAGTTGGTGGATGCTGAGTTCACCAGAACGCTCTTCTTGCTTGACCCTAGGCTTTCTGTGTGGGGGACATCTTTCTGCCTTCTTGAGTCATTTGTTCATTCTTTACTGTATGCCTTGCCCAGAACTACTTCTCTATAACTTTTTTACCTTGTGTGTTTTGTCTTATCCTTGATTTCATTCCTGTTATCTGGTTTAACATGTGGACTGAGGAACTGGAGAGACTGAGATGAGGGGAGAAAGTTGCTATCTACTAACCATATATATATATATATATATTTATAAAGTATGCTCTACCCCTGTGTCCCAGCTTCTGCATCACATGCTATACAAGATGTGCTAAGTTGCGTGATGTAAGTGAGCAGTTTGGGATTGCCTTTCTAAACAGCGGCCTTATTGACCCATCTCCATTCCATCACACGCGTGCCCTTCCAATTTGTCAGGTAATTTTAGACCAAACACACAGTGACACAATGCTGAACCTCTGCTCTCCAGGGTTGATCTTCTCCAGTGGCCAGACATGGAAGGAGCAAAGAAGGTTCGCCCTGATGACGCTGAGGAACTTTGGGTTGGGGAAAAAGAGCTTAGAACAGCGCATACAGGAGGAAGCTCGGTACCTTGTGGAGGCCATCGCAGAGGAGGGAGGTGAGCATTTCACAGGGCAGGTGCAGGGGGCTGTGGCCCCTACATTCATTGATCAGATTCCTACTAAGTGCCTGAGTCCTTGTCCTGGGCCTTGCACTGTGCTGGACACTGGGGATTGAACAGTGAACTTATAACCCTGACTGACCTGCTTGAGGCTACGCACTGAAGGCTGAACAGTGAACTTATAACTCTGGCCGTGACCTAGAAGGCTGTAACATAGCAAACAAAATGAGTTATTAAACACTTTGTTGAATTTAAATCCTGGTCATCTAATCTGACTTTGCGGCCATTGACAGAAATCAGTTCATGTCAGCCCATTTGTGGACCAAACCCCTGTTATTTTATTATCCACATTCTCCAATATTGGGCTGGGGCGGGGGCAGCTAGACAATGTTTTATTCTTTATAGAAAATATAAACATAAATATCTTTAAATGACCCAGCTCTCCCTGTCCCCACCTCCAGGACAGCCTTTTGACCCTCACTTCAATATCAACAATGCAGTTTCCAATATCATTTGCTCTGTCACCTTCGGGGAGCGCTTTGAGTACCATGACAGCCGGTTTCAGGAGATGTTGAGGCTACTGGATGAGGCCATATGTATGGAGTCGACACTTATGTGCCAGGTAAGTGCTCGGCCTTCTCTCATGTCTTGGCGAAGGTATTAGAGTGAGACTAATTTAAACAGACAGGTCCATCCTTTTGTATTTTAAGGCTTTTGATGTTTTGATGTAGAGTTGAGTTTAACATAAATGCATTCAAATCTCTGTTAATTTCAGTGTTTTTGATACTAGGCAAAACTCCTACATGAAAAAAAAGAATTTCTAGTACTTAAATGAAGTACCAACATTTTCAGGATGCCCATGTATGTGTGACTGCTGTTGTTGTTGTTGTTGTTGTTGTTGTGTTGTTGTTGTTGTTGTTGTTGAATAATAACTCTATCTCCAGCTCATCTTCTTTGGCATTCCCCAGTGTATGCTGTTTGTCATTAACTGAGTCTAAGGTTGGCAAAATAGGTGACCTTTTGTTAGCAATTGTTTCTCCATGGTTGGGCTTTTGGCTTGGTTCCAGACTTGTGATGTTGTTAATACCGTTGCAGTGGACATTCTGGTGCAAGTGTCCATCTGAACCTGGTCACTTATTCTTTTTGAATTTGCGTCTGTACATAAAAGATAACTAAAAGCTCAAAACTGGTTCCTGTTTTTAGCTGCAATTAATACTTAAGGCTGTGAATCTTATAATACCATAACATAAAGTTTGGTCTTCAAATTCACCCCTAGCTGGGAAGCCTATGTCCCAATTCCCATCCCTTCAATCTTTACAGTCTCCCAAACATTTTCTACAGCTTACTGGTATCTCAGCCATATTCCTATGTATAAAACGTAGTTTTAAAGAAAAACTAATTCTTAGGGTTACCCACCCCTGTTTCCTAGAAGTCTTCTTGTTACTTTGGTATAAATATATGTGAGGTATTATACACATTTGTATTTATTTAGATTATGTGTTAAATGGACTATTTGTCCTGGCATCAATTATATTCCATTATTAAAATGTTTTACCTGTTTTGGTTAAGAAAAAGGCACTTTAATTTTGAAAACTGAAAGGTAACGTGACAGCAGGAAATACATAATTATGAACCACAGTGCATGGGTGACTCAGCTCCAACAAGTGTCAGCACGCACACATGCAGTCACACATCACTTACATACATACCCTGCTATTGCTGCCTCTGACCTGGAGTTATGGAGCAAATTACAGACATTTCTATTATAACTAAGCTGGCTATGCATCGAATGGGCTAAAATTCTTTCATCGAAATACAGACATCAAAATAGAGACTTATCTCTTATTCAATGGAACTCTGTCCACTTATAGTTTTAAAATGGTTTTTCTTCAGATTAACATAAATATCAGTGAGTGTCATCACGATATCATCATACATGTGCCATTATAATTTTACTTGTTTCCTCTTTGAAATCCTGCGGGCTCCCGTTCTCCCTCAGTTTGCTTTCTTATCAAGTGTACTCCATTACAGAGATTAGAGATTGTATTTTCATCCCATAAGGTCTCTTCCACTTCTTTTCCTCTCCTCTGAAGATCTCCTTTCTAAGTTCCTCGCCTATAAACAGAGGGGCCCTGCTGCCTTGAGTTTAGATGTTTCTTATGTTTTTATGTTACAGGTTTTTTTTTAATTGTTGGTTTAGAGCTCGTTTCTAGAATTTTTGTTTTGTTTTGTTGGTTTTTCAAGACAGAGATTCTCTATATAGCCTTGTCTGTCCTGCCCTCACTTGGTAGAACAGGCTGGCCTCACACTTGCAGAGATCTGCTTGCCTCTGCCTCCCTGAGTGCTGGGATTGAAGGCGTGCCCTACCACATCCAGCTTCATTTCTGGATTTTTTTAAAAAGAGGATCTTCTAATAGAGCTGCTTAGTCTTCAAAGTTTGATCCATGGTACCCCTTCTGTGAGAAGGAAACAAACTGATTTAGCAGCAACACCTTTGTATCTTGCAAAATAGAAAAACACACATAAATTCATTTATAGCACTTAATGTATCACCAATGGCCAAAGAATTGAAACAATGTCAAAACTACTGAATGTGCTCTGAAGTTTAAAAAATTATTTAATCTAGTGTTAAAATAATAAATGAATGACATACCCGAAGGAAACAGAAAAGGGAGGGGACAAAAATAAGGAGAAATAATTTAAAGAAAAAGAAAGTGAGGGAGGGAAAGAATGTTATCCACGGGGTAAAATGGGGGTAGTGGGAACAAAAAAATAGATTTGAACAAAAAAAGTTCAAAAGTAAATGTAAGAACAGGAATTAAGAATTTTAAATGTAAATATTATTTTAAAAAACTAATGAGATTAAACTCAAGATATAAAGAGGGCATAAAGTGCAAAAAAGAAAAGAAGGAAAGAAAAAGAGAGAAAGAAATAAAAGAAAAATAAACCAAATAAAGGAAATTTCATTGCCAAAGATGACGGGAGGCATAAACATAATTAGATGAAAGATAATAACAAATAAATGTGCTGAGTAAAATGGTTTAGCCTATAAAAGTACTTGCCACAAAAGTTTGATCCTGAGAATTCAGAGGGTGGAAGGATAGAGCCGTGACCTTCAAGTTGTTCTCTGACCTACACACATGTACCATGACAAATAAGGATAAGTGTACACATGCGCACACACACAGAGAGAGAGAGAGAGAGAGAGAGAGAGAGAGAGAGAGAGAGAGAGAGAGAGAGAAATATATATATAAATACTTAAATAAATAAATCTAAAAAGTAAAAATGCTGCTAAGTGTGTAGAGAATAATGAATCATATACAAAAGAAAAACCTACATTGAACCACCTTTGCTTGTGTGTCCTTAAAAATCAGTGGCTGTAATTTAAAGGCATGGAAAAGAAGGGTAAATTAATTAATGGGTTTCTGTTTACCTTCTTGTTTGTGCTATTGCTGAGTATGTATGGGCTAATATGTTCAGAGCACAGCCATCACTTGTCTTATTTACACATTAGGAGCCTCCGCTGGCCATACTTAGTTTTGCATTCCAAGGACTGGGCATAACCTTTCAACCTCCCCAAACTCCTCAGATCCTAAGCCCTGGGATTCTCCCAAGTACATTGGGTGTTGGGGAAGAAATCACAGCACTGAGATCAGTATATGCTGTGAAATCAGTTCAAACTGCCTTTGTGGCAGGGCATCTAATCACCTGCTGCAGGAACTCACTGCCGTAGCCTATATGAGTTTGCTTGCTCACAGCAGTGGAAGATAGACAGCTGAGTCTGCTGACCTCAGACTCAGAGCTGCCACACACCAACATGATCTTTCTCAGCTGATGCGCTCTGTTCCTGCCCATTGAGGGTGGGGAGTCTCCTTATGCACTCCCCTGCCTGATCTGGTGTCTTGCTGTTGGCCACACTTTTGCCTGTTACTTTCAGATCCTCTTGCTGTCCCTATCTATCTCTCGGGACCTTCTCTTATGCAGAGGCTACAGTGAGAGACCCCAATGAGATTCTTTGCAGGACCAAACGGAGTTCTCTGACCAAGAGCTGCACCATGGGGACTGAGGGCTCGTCCGTCCTGCGGGTAAGGCTGCCAGTACCGCTGGCTGACCCTGTAGGAGAGGCTTGTGAGCTTACCCTTAAAAAGGAACTCCCTGGTTCAAGTGTGTCATGCTTGCTTTTCATCATTTGCTTGATGCTTTCACTCCCTACATTGGTTCCCAATGCTTTCTCTCTATTTATCCCTGTACTGAATCCATTTGTCTTGTCTTGTCTGTCTTTGTTGCTGGCTCTCAGGAGCAACTTATAACACACCATGTTAACTAGAACTCCAACTTTGTATTTTTTTACAATATACTTGGATCTGTGTAAACTTTAATGTTCTCTCTTCCTGGTTACAAGTGTTTTTTATGTCTATTTCTCTTTCCCTCTTTCAGGACTGTTTCATCTGATATGCACAGGCTGCCCTGCCTTTTCTTTTTCTTCAGTCTTCATCTGGAAAACGGCTCTCTGTGTTCTGTTTTTAAATTCTCATGTACTTACTTCGGTTTTAGAAGTTTTTCTTTAAACCTACATCAATTAGCTATAAATGCTTTGCCAAATTTGATAGTTGTTGGCTTTTTATTAGAACTTGTTTCCCTTTATTAAAGGATTAAGGTATGGGGGGGCAATTAAAATCACTGGCTGCTTTTCAGAAATCCCAAGTTTGGTTCCCAGCACCCGTGTTGAGTGGCCACAGCATCTGTGACTCCAGGGGTCCCATGGCTTTCGCCTCTGCAGGCACCAGAACTCATAATTTATTATACCCCATAAACAATTAAACATATAATAACATTTTAACTATCATAATATGAGTACTAATTTGTGATTATTTTTGTAGTTTAAAACATCTAAGTTTTCTCATGTTTTATTTTATTATTAAATGTTCTCATTTAATATCCTCAAGTATTAATTGAAAAAACTTATATTATTTTCTATTGTTTTTAGTCTTTACCTTAAAATTTGATACTTGTAGAGGCTGGGGAGATGGCCTAGCAGTTATGATTGTTAATTGATCCTATGAAGGACCAGAGTTCAGTTCTCAACATCCAAATGGTGCCTCCCAACCATCATAACTCCAGTTTGAGGGGATCTAATACTCTCTTCTAGCTTCTACAGGCACCAAATGTGAAAATGATGCAGAAGCACTTATTCGGACAAAACATTCATACACATAAAATAAAGCAAATATATCTAAACAAAATTGACAGCTTTAAACAAGTATCTGGGATAAATATTTTTATCCTTCCTAAAACCATGCAAAATCTTTAGCACACCATTTCTGAGTATTTTCTACTTCACTACCCTTGTGCATTTTAGTTTGTTTATATTTTAGCAAGAATGTATACAGTCAACTTGTTTATATATTTTCTTTCAATCATTCTCTCTTGTAATTAGAGCCTCTTCTTCAATTCAGTTTAAGGTGCTAAGTCTTCCCATGGAAAGATGTAAATGTTTGTGGGGGATGGGTGTAAGGAGTAAGAGTGAAACAGGAGTCAAGATGACTCTATTATCCCACTGTAAGAAACAACGGAAAAGACAAGACTGTTCTGGAATGTGGGACCATGGCTTCTGATGGTTCTTCTCCATGACTGTTCTTTTTTTTCCCTCAATCAGTTCTACAATATCATTCCAAAGATACTTCAGTATCTTCCTGGATCACACCAGACACTTTTCAGAAATTGGGGGAAACTGAAATTGTTTGTTTCTGATATTATTGAAAATCACCGGAAGGACTGGAATCCTGATGAACCAAGAGACTTCATTGACGCTTTCCTCAAGGAAATGACAAAGGTGAGGAAGATGCCTGTTGTGTCCTTGTCTTCTCACAGAAGAAGCCACAGTCTAAACGTTTCCAACTGATCCTTCAGTGTGTTTCCTTGAGCTTCTTAGTTTGACATAGCACAGATGTGTTCCCTCACAGTACTGTTTGATCCCGGTATGCCTGTTGGCAGGCGATCTTTGTATGGAAATAGTGAGAACTCACTACTTTGCCTGTTTTAGGTTATACTGGACATGGATACCTTTAGCTATGTCTCCTTCCTTCATCTTCAATGTCAAGACTGTAGCATGTATTTCTCCCTGATCAATGCTCCCATCTTTATATCTCATCTCTTTGATTCTGAACTATAAGCCAAGATGGATAAGTCAGCATAATCTTTCCTTTGAAAACTAATCACAAGGTTTAGTATGGAAAATCAAGCAATATACAGAGATGAATAGAATGAAATCTCTATGGATCATTATTTGCACACTACGGAGAGATTAAATGAAAAGGAAATAGTACTTATGAGGTACAGGATATCATAGTTTCTTTTTTCAGAGTGAAGTCCTAGAGCAGAACCATAATTTTTATAAAATAAAACCAAATTTTAACAAGTGTTAACAATTTAGTGTTTTTAAAACCAATACCAAGTGTACTATTTTCATGTTACAAAGTTTGGCTGCCAGCAAGAAAAGATCTTTTATATGAACACATAGAAGTGTAGCTCTAAACCTTCATTAAAAATCATCGCTTTAAATCTTAACACCTATAAATCCGGTAGGATAAGAATTAAATAAAAATCTTACCTCAATTTAAAAGTACATTTGGAGACTTGTTTCTTTAGTTGGTTCATGCCATTTGTTGTTTAGAAAGGCTGTAACCTTAAATTATGAGCTTAAGTTAACTTTTTGCTACAGATGTTACAGATTTAACCACATCCAGGCTTCCTGGCTTGTCAGAGCTCAGAACACATCCTTAGAGGTTCAGGCAGCCCTGGGCTGTTTGCCGTTTGATCTAGGCAGAGACTCTAAGTGGCAAGTGCCTGGATCCAAGGGCAGAGCCAGTTCATCAGCTTTTGCTGCCTCTTTTTCTGAGAATCTTTGAAATTAATTAGAACTAACAGCCTGCAGGTGAAGTTTGACCCTTTTTCTCAGAATATAAAACATAAAACAACATTTAAACAATTAAACAAATTTGTACACATAGAAACAAAAATTGACATGATGACGACCATAAAAAGACAAACAGATAAGCAAAACAAAAAGACAGAATCTCGAAACTGACAATACATAGCCAACCAGACTTTAGGGGGAATTGGAAGAAGCTATGTGACTGTTATCAAGCTGTTTTCAGCTGTTTTAACTATTTATAGGGATGGGTCTATGAGATAGCACTCTTTGACTCTGGGCATCAATGTCTTCAAAGACTGGGTGTGCCAGCTGAGAGCCTTAAATGTCTTTTCTTTTATCACTGGCCTTACATAAGGTGGCTTGCAGAGGAGACATAGTTTTAGGTATAATTGACAATAGCTTAGATTTCTAGGCATTTTTAACCATAGCTACCACAGGAGGAGAATCCTTAAGTGAAGGAAGATCCAATCCTGTTACAATATTTGAAGATTTCTTTATCTGCAATCTAGAAAGCCATTCCGATTGATTTAAAGGCTTAATTTGTTCTTTTAAATGTTTCACTTGCACCGCTAGTGTTGAAAAGGCCACCTGAAGAGCCTGTGTATTACTATCTTATTGGCGGGCTCAGTTTACACAAGCTCGGGTGGTGGAGCAGAGGCTTAGGTTTACTTTCCCGGAGCATTGAGGTGTCCCTCGTAAACTTGGTTCCTAACTTTTTTTTCTCTCATGCCTGTGGTCTGAACTCTCCCTTGTAAGTGTCCACAGACAGAAGGCACCTCTTGTAACCTTGCCAGGTCCATGTACATCATAATAATCCTGTAACTTTCCCCCACATCTTCCCAGGTTTCTATATTTACAGTACCTTCTTCCAGAAACCACAGACATACTTATTCAACAAAATCTAAAACATTACTTAACTGCTGCTGTCCTATTTTTGCTCCTCTAACCTGGAGCATACTTTTTAAGCATACGTTCAAAGAGCAAGTGACTATTTCCATTTCTCATTATGTTACCAAACTCCTGCAGATTTATTCCAGCCCTTTTTAATTGATCCGAGCTCGTACTTACCACGGCGTTCTTCATGTACGCCGCAGTGTCCTAGGTCCCTGTTCGGGCGCCGCTTGTCAGAGCCCGCTCTGGACGTTATCGACCAGTACCTGGATATGGGGCGAGAGGCTGAGAAAAGTTAAAGATATAGGACAAGATAGAAAAGATATTGCAAAAGAGATAGGAAAAAAGACACATATTCGTGAGGACTAACAGTAAATACTGTAGCCCCGAGTTCATTTCTCTCAGAGCTTTTATACAGTATATATATGTATGAACCAGAGGATTCTTGGAACAGGAACAAAATCCACCAATTACTTTAGTTATCTATATGCTTAGACTGCTTTCAAATTTTAGGTCAAAGAGTTACATCAATCTCCACATCCTCACCTGGAATTAATAATAAACTTCCTTAACCAACACAAGTATCTTGCCAAGTCCTCAAGGCTGTGTGAGAGTCTGCAAGCCAGGGTTGTAAATTTTCTGGCCGGTTTCTGTTTAAGCACTCCAAAAAATGGCTCCCGACAGTCATTAGAAATAGAGACCATAGCCATTTGGTGGAAGTCCATGATAGTGTCAGATACTGTATTTCTGTGTCTGTCTCTTAGCTTTTATCCATATATGAACGCGATGCATCATAAATGAAGTAGTGATTAAACTTCAGAGCCCAATTTTGTTGTTATTTGGTCTAGAGCCAGTTATTGACTACATCTTATCCACCACTGCAAGACATGAGCAAAGTGCAGCTGAAAGCTAAAGTTTAACTTTAATGTTTATATGAGGCCTTCCAACTCCACATAAAAGCAATCCAATGAACCACAAGAGGCTACGCAGCAGCCAGCTGGATGCATTTGCTCCTTTTACATCATTATGATAATAACTGCAAAAACTACAAAGGAGAGATTTGTTTTGTCTTACAGTTTTAGGAAGTTGAGTCCAATACCACAGGGAAGGAAGAGCAGAGCAGCTAAGCTCATGATAGCAAAGCCCTACGGTGACATCTGTTCACACAGTGATCCACTAAGAAGCAAAAATGAAAGCAAGATCCAGGGCCTTGATAGAGCCTTAAGAGTCCTGCTCCTAGTGATTGAGTCTAGCTAGGTCCTCCCCGCCCTGCACTATTATAAACCTCCAGAAATAGTTCAGACAACTGACACTCAAGCATTTAAAACATAAGCCTGTAGTCATTCTGAAATTTCATTTCGGATTTAAACCATATCACAGAATATACAGCCTCAATCTCACTAGGCCTCTGAGTGGTACACATCACTTGATCAGTGGTATAAGCCCAGATAAATTGGATTATGGTTTCCTTTTCTGACGAGGGGCGGGATTGTAATTTTTTATTCTCTCTATTATTTCACTTTCCTTGGATAATATTGATAAAAGCAATGTTGGTATTTTCTTCAGAGGAATAGACAAATAGTTACTTGCCATATACAGGTGTGAGATCATCACTATTAAGAGCAATCTTAACAAACTTATGCTTCCAGAGGAAGCTGGTAAAGATGATGTTGTGCCAAAAAACATAATTGATGGAATCATAAAAGTATTGGCTATAAAAGATGACGGGTGTGATCAGAGAGTCAGTGAACAAAGAGAGCTCACTTGATTCTGGTATCAACAAAATCATTTGTTGAGTAGTGCCCATGTGCCTGTGGCATCTCACTGTTGGCATGTTAAGATGTGTTTTTTATTCTCATTTTATAAAACTAAAGAAAGGAAATGTTAAGTGAGTGCCCTTGGCCAGGAAGTGGCTTAGTGATGTAGCTGGTATTAGAAGTCAAGTACGATTTATATCTCATTTTCTTATCACTGGACAGAAGATTTTCCAAAAGTATAGTCAGAAGAAACTAGTTGTATTGATCTTCATCCACCTAGTTACCATAAGCTTACAGAACTCAAGACAGAAAAAGGCTTCCCTGAGGAAATTAAATGGAATATCATTTTATATGAATCTTTTCAAAATCATATCCCAAGGTCTTCATTCAAACCATCTGAATAGATTAGTATGCACTGTCTTTTCTAGTACCCAGACAAGACCACAAGTTTCAATGAAGAAAACCTGATCTGCAGCACTCTGGACCTCTTCTTTGCTGGCACAGAGACCACATCCACGACACTGCGCTGGGCTCTGCTCTGCATGGCCCTCTACCCAGAAGTCCAAGGTGAGCATGTGGTGAATGCACCTGGACAGTGAAGAGGCTTCTGGAATCTGTGGTTTCAGAAGGGACCAGAAGAAGGCATGGAGAGTGGGGGAAAAATAGAGTGTGTGTGAGGTGAGGTGCTCTTGGGAAGGGGCGCATCCTCCACTTGTACCATCAGGACAGTGATGGATTCATTAGTACCCACATTATACCATCTGTGTACTCGCAGAGCATATATCCTAGAGCAAAGCAGAGAGAGGAGGAGGTGGCACTGTAATCAGTTCCAGCAGAGTGGCTCTACCCAAGGAGCAGCTGGAGATGCTCTCCTTCCTTTTTAGCTATACATTTCCCTTTGTTCTGGATACTGTGCAAATGCCTTAGTCTGGTTTCTGGAGTCATGTGAGATGCTCCTCTCTGCCCATCCTCAGCCCTATCCACCCTGCACAGTAGACTTCCTGTGTTTCGTGTCCTCTCTTGTCTCGGTCTTTGTTCCTGTCTCTAAGTGATGACATCAGGTATTCCCTGTACCAAGTGTGTGCTGTTCCAGTTTCTGCCGCATCTAGAAGGATTTTTCCAAGGCACCACCTGTCTAAGGTATTAGGAATTTACTGACTGGGAAATTGCTGTCATTTTCTTTCTCCATACATGAACAATGACAATGCTCCTCTATCATGAGCCTTGTACATTGTTTTTATGCTGCTCCACTGGCTGTCGTCCATAAGAAAGAGTGACCCGCCTCACACTTTCTCTCCCTCTACATTCTAGACCAGTTTAGCATGTGTTGCTTAGGACCAATTTTTACATCATTAAGCTTTTTTTTTTTAATCGCTTTGTGGCTAACACTTTATTCATTTATAAAGTCAATTTAGTACACTTAGAAAATCAAAAAGAGAAAGTTAGAGTTCTGCCTATTGGTGAAGTCAGATTTGTCTATAATCTTTATCTTTGTGTGAGCGACTCTCTGCATGTATGTACGTTGATATGTGTACATGCATGTTATGTGAGTGACTCCCTGCATGTATGTATGTTGATATGCACACATGCATGTTGAGGCCACAAACAACTTCAGACCTTCTTCCTCAAGCAGAGTTCCCTCAATTGCTTGGAATTCAACAAATAATCACTGAGCCCCAGGCGTTCCACTTGTCTCTGTATCCTTAATATACTAGAACTCCAAGCCTTTGCATTCACACCTGACTTTTTTTAAAAAAACATGGATTCTAAGGTCTAAACTTAGGTCTTCATGCTTTATTTCTTTATTAAAGTGAAATATATATTTAATATGTATCTATCTTTGCCCATATGCATCTTGAGCCACCATTTAAAATACATTTCTATCTGATTACATTTAAGCTTTGTGTTATATTTTAAGGGGTGTGGAAGAATGTCATGATATAAGTGTGGAGGTCATAGAAATCAGTTGCCTCCTTCACCATGTAGACCTAAGGTCAGCAGGGACTTTGCCCTGTCAGCCATCTTGATGTCCCAAGTCCATTTTTTTTTAATTTAATATATACTCACTTAGGATATAGACATGACTCCTGAAGGTAAGATTCCAAATTATCAGATTTAAATAATATAATTACAATCATGTTCATTTCAAGACATGCACAGTAGTCAGGAAATGTTAAAACTAGAACACCCGTGGGCCATGAATACATAAAGTGTGGAATATACGTGAGACCAAAAGAAAATTTAGTCAGAGGTGAGAATTTTTTTCAAATTTTTTGATTTTTTAATGTTAAGTGTATGAGTGCTTTGCTTGTGTGTGTGTGTGTGTGTGTGTGTGTGTGTGTGTGTGTGTGTGCTTTGCCTATATGTATGTGTACTGCGTGCATGTCTCCTAGTTGCAGAAGTCAAAAGAAACTATCAGTGTCCCTGGAACTGGAGTTAGCGATGGCTGTGAACCACCACCAGGTGTGTGACGGGAACCAAGCTCTGGTTGTCTGCAAGAGCAACAAGTGGTCTTAGCCACTAAGCCATCCTCCAGCCTCAGAAAATGGATGCTGATGCTACACTAACTCAGAACACTATTCTAAGTTAAAGAAGATGATCCCAAAAATTACAAATACTATCTGACTGAAATAATAGTTGAATCGAATGCAGAAATAGGAAAAAAGTATTTTTAACATGGCTATAGCCCCTTTTTTGCAAGACGAAGTTCCATAAATAACACGTACAACAATATGAACATATTAAAGGCTAGTAAATTGTTCATGAAAATGGGGAGAAGGTCTGTGATTGTTGGCTCACACCATTAGTCTCAATACTTGATAGATATGAGATTGGTGTGTTGAAAGCTCCAGGTGACCCTGGCCTTACAGAGAGTACCCTGCCACAAAAGTCACCATGGTAATAGTGATAAAATTTATATTGTGTACATTTTATATTAAAACAATTTCATTTGTAGAGTAGTAGCATGTGAAACCCTGCTTTTTAGGGTCAATGTCTGGTGCTTCCAGATAGCCTCTGAGTTTCATATACAGCAGTGAACTCTCTTTCTCAGCAGGGTTTTCTCTTCTCCTGATTTGGGGACCCTCAGATCCCTTGAGGACCAACATATAGCCCTCGGCAGAGATTGCAGGTGTGACCCTTTCCTGTTAGAACTTATTCAGCAAGCACTTGGGGTTCCTGGAAATACTCTACCCTATGCTAAGGACATCTCTCCAGCCCAAAAGTATTAGCATTTAAAATTAATAGAATTTCCTGTTTTATTTTGTTTTCAGAAAAAGTGCAGGCTGAGATTGACAGAGTGATTGGCCAAGGAAGGCTGCCCAGCCTGGCCGACCGCGATGCCATGCCCTACACCAATGCTGTCATCCACGAAGTGCAGAGGATAGGCAACATCATCCCCTTTAATGTTCCCAGGGAAGTCTCAGTTCACACCCAGTTCTGTGGATATGACCTGCCGAAGGTAACCGATTTCCCAGCCTCAGATATTCCAGTCAGTCTTTGGCATCATCTTGGGAGTATGAACTTAAAAGGCAACATGTATTACTGGCCATTTTAATAGGAAGAGAAGTATATTTCTGCTAAAGCCCTTTATGTATCTTAGAAGATATTTAAATCTACTATGAGGAGTCTAGAAGAGAAGATGCTTAGCTCAGACTTGTTTAGGCCAAGCCTGACTTTGTTTGCTGGGTCCTTTAGCACATTTTCTGTTCTAATGGTGGCACAGGACCTTTGCTGCAGAGACAGAGAGCAGTCACTGTGTTTACTGTCCCACTTGTCACTGAGAAGCTCATGGCTTGAAGTGAGGTCTGAATTTTTCCAATGCTGTTTGCATTTTTTTTTCCTGTCCACTCATCCATATTCAGACAACCAAACCAAACTCTCCCACCGACTATAATATCAACTCTGTGGGCACTGAGAAATCTAAATGGCTACGTTCAATGGAAGCAGAGAACCATGGCCTTGAGGCAGATAGGCCTGTTCCAATGCTGATTTCACTTCCTGCCACTGTACAAGCTCGTTACCCAGCCAAACGAAGCTTCATGTTCTACACAGTGCAGTCAGGGCAAGTCATCGGCTCCGTGTGGAAGTGTAAAGAGACTACATATAAACTTATATTCACAGTAGAAGTTATTCTTTGTTAACCAAGAGAATGTTCCTTAAAGACCGACGAGGTTTGAGTCTGGAGTAGGGATACCTGAATAGTGAAGGATCCTGCCTATAAACCATGAGGACTGATGGAGGGAAAGCATTCTGGTTCTGTGTGACTCTGACAAGCTGCAGTGCGGAGAGGCAGCTGAAGGGGTCAATGGGTCCTTCTGAAGGAAGAGATCCTGGAGCTGCAGACTGAAGGGGAGTTAGGAATTAGCTATGTGCCAAAACGGGAAGGGTTATTCCTTTCAAAACAGGAAGCATTGGAACATGGCCGTGTTGAGATCACAGAGGAGGGTTACTATGGAGCCCAGTGAGAGGGGAACAGTGAACAACTGTGGCTCTCCTCTTCCCGTGGGCGATGATGGCCACCAGCCCACTGAGGCAAGAGGAGAGAAGACGAGACACAAGGCTTGGCAGGCCATAAGCACGGCAGAGATCAAACATACCGGGAACCACTTCAGGAGCTCGTTCAACTTTAATCAGGGAGAACAAAGGCTACATAGCCCTTGGGGAGTGGGTAGGGGCTTCCAGGATAGGTGTTCATAACTGGTTTAAACCAAGCACTTTAAGGATGCTTGTTTTGCATTTGGCAGCACACTCCTATCATATGAACAGGAACACAGTATCTAATCATCCTATAGGCGCAGGGAGGGGAGAGCTAGCAGGGATCTGTGTCAAGAGCCGTATATAGGAGCATCTATGTCTAAAGACACTCTCCAGATGGTGTCAGGCAGAGAACAGGGGCCCTGCTATGGAGAAGGGGGCCACATAAAGCCAAGCTCAGAATGGCTATCCAGACCGGGAGGACGGCAACCTCAAAGAGCAGGGTACCTTCCAACAAATTGTGACTCTGGTGGTACACAGCATGAGTCTTTGATTTAGGGGTATGAGAAGCCTGTTCTCCAAGTCTGGATGAGCAGGTGGGCAACGTAACTAAGCATAGCCCACTCAGCATTCAAACTGTGAAACAGAGTCATAGCTAGTGGGTGGTTTAATAATGTGTGCAGAATCAGAGGTGATGGAGATATCCTAGCATACAGCTGCTACGGTCCTAATTGTGGTGAGCAGCAGGCTCATTATCTTCCCATGGATGCTTTCGCATCCTCTTATCAGACCTATGCTAAGCACTTTTTAGTAAGTAAATATATATATATATATATATATATATATATATATATATATATATATATATATATATATATTTAAAGACATGGTATACCTACCTTTGTAAATGGCTGGGATATGTCAGGCAACAGAACATTAGTTGAGGAGAGTGAGAGAGTTCAGGATGTCAAGTATCCCGGGTGTAGGAGGTTGGGTATCATCGCCTGTCTCTGTGGGAGTTTTCATTAAGTCTTTACCTTCTGCTTCTTTCCCTAGGGAACCATGCTTCTGACCAACCTAACTGCGCTGCACAGGGACCCCAAAGAATGGGCCACTCCAGACGTATTCAACCCAGAGCACTTTTTGGAGAATGGACAGTTTAAGAAGAGAGACTCCTTTCTGCCGTTTTCAATGGGTGAGTAGTAATGAGCAGGAGAGGATTCAAGGTTCCTCCCTAGCCTTTCCCTCCTCTCCTCCCTATAGCTCTGTGCTGTAGTTAGGATGTCTCCAGATGAGCATGTCCATTGTGGCTCCATCTTTCTTTTTCCTTTTTCTCTTTTATTATTAAAATAATGTATACAATATATTATTATAGCAGTGGCCTCTCTCCAATTTCCTCCCATGTCCTCTCCATTTTCTCACCTACTCTTTGTCCTATATTTCCCTTATTCTCTTTAAAAATAAGCAAATAGGCTCTCTCTCCTTCCCTCCCTCCCTCTCTCTCTCTCTCTCTCTCTCTCTCTCTCTCTCACACACACACACACACACACACACACACACACACACACACACATTCTAAAACCCCTAAAAATTGGAAACCATAACATATAAGCAAAAGGCTTATACAAGACAGAGACCAGTAAGGTTTCTTAAAAATGCCCAAGCAACACAATATGAGACAAAATGTCTACAAAAATATCATTTAACTGTTTTTGTTTTGGCCCCCTCCTGTTGTGCATAGAACCTACCATTACGTTTGGTTAATGTAACCAATGAGACTCCATTGGAACAAACTAATGTTGCCTTTGAAAGAGGCTGTCAATTGTAGAGAGGTTTTTGTTTAGGTCTGAGATCCTGTGTCTACTTCTCCCTCTCAATGCTGGGATCTAGTCTGGTTTGAACCTGTGCAGGGCCCAAGCACGCTGCCACAGTCTCTGTGAGTTCATATGTACATCAGTCCTGTTTCCTGGAGGAAAATGTTTCCTTTGAGTCATCTGTCCACTCTGGCTCTTATAATCTTTGTGTCTTGCTCCTCGAGCCCTGACGGAAGGGGTTTGATGAAGATGTCCCATTTAGAATTGAGTGTTCCAAAATCTTTTTGTCTTTGCACTTTGTCTAGCTTCTCTTATGATGGCTGAGCAAGGCACTTATCTATAGAGATAACAGAATGTTATAGGGAGGCATGTTATTGCTATGTTCCTTTAGCAGAACAGTAGCATTTGCTTTCTCTTATATGGCCTCTCCAGCCTAATGTTCATGGCCACCCAATCAGTGTCAGGGATGCATTCCATATTATGGAGTTGGTCTTACATTCAATCAGGTAGTGGTCAGTTACTACTACAACATTTATGCCACTATTGCAGCAGCATATTTTGTAGGCAGGTCATCATTGTATATTGCAAGTTTTATAGCTAGGCTGATGATCCTTTCTGCTCAGAGTGTGTGGTCCAGTATTGAAGTTTTTGAATCTCAGAATACTTGTGCCAGGACATCTTCAGACTACCCCTGTTTTAGGTGGTCTCCTTTATTCCTAATGAAGTTTTCAGCTTCCCTTGATATGTTTATCCCAGCACTGAGAACAGAGGCCCAGACTATTGCCTCTTGTTTTTTTTAAAAAAGATAGATAACTGACATCTTTATTGAATTTTCAAATATCCCAAGCTATTTTAAAGGAGTTCTCTCTCACTTAAAAATAGACTCAAGCTTAGTAAGGACATGGGAGGACACCAGGCAAAGGAGCTACTTACTTATTAAAATGTACACATGAGATAATAATTCCAAATGGTGCCTTCTTACCTAAGTGAGATCTTGCTTTAGGCACAATCCCTGGCAAGGTCTTCTATTGTTATAATGTTAATTTGCTATTTGTAACCCAGTAGAGGAATTTATATAATAAAAACATAAAAGACCTCACCCGCCATAACTCACTCATAAGAACAGGTGGTATAAGGTATAGAAATTCTTCAGTCTTTCCAGTTAAATAATTTCAACTTTTGCATCACAGTACAGTTTCTGGCCTGCTATTTTCATTTATAAAGCTTTCCTCGTTTCTTGGTTCTGACGTGAAGTTCTGTAACTGTGGTGGAAGGGACTGTAAGACACTCATGAGCAAAGAGGGAGAAAAAGCCTGAGACACGAAACAGAGGATAGACCGCCTTCTTCATGGTTTAAATATCTCCTTCCCGTGGGTGCTTCACTTCTCCCCTGACATAAAAATATTTTCCCAGCTTCATTATATTGAGAATAAAAAGAGCCACACAAAGTGATTCAGTGGTGCCTTGTTATTAGGAATTATTTTTGTACCCTCCTAATTCTGGACTTTATTAGCAAGCACACCATCTCATGCAGTTCATCTGTTCATTCATAACTGGGGAGAAAATGGATAGGCATCTTCTTTCTTCACTAGGCAAACTCAAAATATTCCAAGCATAGTATTAGCACAACTGGGCTTCAGGCTAAGTTGTGTACTTCTAGACTAACTCTCTGTTACAACTAGCTCATAATTCTCTTCCCTGGTTGCAGTTCCTTCTACTATAAGATTCACTGAGTTGATAAGTATCATTGTCTTGCTGCATAACAAGTGGCCCCAATTTACTAGTTTTTAGCAATTATTCGTGAGCATACAGGATAAGTGATCTTATATGTGTGAGGGGTGAGCTGCTTAAATAAAGGTCTACTATAACCTCACCTGAAAAAATTGTATTAATTCCATGTTATCCACTTCCCCTTTGCAAACCAGTTCTCTAATGATACGGTAGTGATGATATTCCAAAGGGAGGACAGGAACACACAGGCCTGGTAAGTTCCAGGCTGCAAATGGCCACATCATGACTCCCACTGCATTCTGGTGACCTACTCAAGCCATAGGGACAGTCACAACTCAAAGGGAGAGAAACAATTACAGTCTTTGGAATAGCACCGAAGAACAAGTACACACAATATGGAACTCATGGAAGAGGGTGGTGAGATTTTTCTTGCTTTCAGCATCTCTTTCTGATAGAGGAGAATAAAATTTAATTTCCTAAGGATGTTCATACTGGTATGTCATAATGAAAACTAGCTAAATTGAGCATAATGTAGAAACCTAAAACATCACTAGGGTTAGCATTGTGCCAACAGCTGTCACTACTTTCTGCCTCACGCCTACCTTTGGCACGCAGCTAGGTTTTCCACCTGTGTGTTCTTGATATTCTATGGGCTGCTTCCCTGGATGAAGGGATTTCAGAGATCAGCTTCTTTTCTCTTGGCAAATATGAGTAGGAATCGGGTTATTACCTCTGTAATAGTAGGACAGATGGCACAATCCTTCTTGAGCCCTCAAATCCTGCCTGTTTATAGACAAAGGACTGACAGCTTTGTGCTAGTAAGTCTTTTGCTTTTGAATTCATCAAATTAATGACTTAGATGGGCAATGCTTGGGAAGAATTTTGACAGAAGCCTGGGTCATTTCTCTCCTTTTAGTACTGAGGCCAGACAACTGTATTCTGTGATGTGAGATGGCCCAAGCACAGTTATCCAGGCAGTGGGGGTGAGCTGTCTGCCACTCCAACACAACAACTGATAAAAATATATATATAAAGGAAAAAAGGTTTATTTTGACCCTTGATCTTGGACCTATTCTTTGATTTATACTAAGTTGAATATCCACTGTTTTCATCCTTTCAAAGTCATGTTTGTTCCTGCAGGCTAACTGTGACGATGTCCAGTCATAGAGACTATGCAGGAAACAAAGTGTTTGCATGTTTTTCAAGTATGAAGGACTTAGCCCTGTGAAAATGAGTGGGCTTGTCACTCACATGGTGCTCCCTGATGGAGCCTCTTCCTGAATTCCGGGTCCTGACTTTTTTTTTTTTTAATTTTTGCCCCAACAGAGGAATTTTTCTAGAAGAATCTTGAGAATTTACAACAGAGTTAACTTGGTTCTATTTTAGAAACTTACCAATCATACCCCTAACAGACATTCTTAATAGTATGAAGGTGAAAGGGGCAGAGATGAGTTAGACACGTCAGTGGGACACACAGGCACACACTACCACACTAGCGCCTTTATAACACATGCTTACTGAATAGTTTGGCCTGTGGCATTTGCTTCTCTCTTCACCAAGCTGTGAAAGGTAGAGGGAAAAATCATAAGCATGAATTGGCGATCCGTTTGGTATATGACTTAGTTTCCTGAGCAAAGCAAAGTAGCAAAAGTAACTTAGAGAGCTGAATAAGACAATAGCTGTTAGGGTGTTCAGCGGAATCCCCGTGACAACGCTGACACGCAAATCATCACACTCCCGGTTCTGTCTGGACTGTGCACTTATAAATCGCCTCTACTCTCTCCATGTTGCCTTTTTGCTGATTTTTATAGTGAGGGCACAGTACTTCAGTGGATGTTCTTCCTACTCTGGCTTTATTTTATTTTATTATTTCTTATATTATTATTGTTGTTACTACCACTACTACTTTTCAATACCTGTCTCTATTCTAATGAGAGAAAGAAAGAGAGGGTATAGATTTGGGTAGATGAGTGGGTGGGGAGGAGCTGGGAGGAGCTGAAAGAGGATAAATCATAATCAGGATATATGAAAAAAATCTATTTTCAGTTAACAAACATGGAAGTAAAAAGAAAAAGAGGAATAAAGGAAGGCATTAGCAACGCACATAAGAGTGAGGATGATGATGGTGACTATATAGTGCACTGCAGGGGACGGAGCAGCCGTAGCCTAGGCAGATGATTGAGTACCACCTAGCACCAGAGTTCCTATGTCGCCTCAAATAGTCAAAGAGCTCTGGAGGCCATCTGTTACTGAGATCACTCAAGGTGAAGGTGGACAGTGGGCCTAGGTAAAAGATGACTTGTGCCTTAGGAACCCTGCTCAGATACCTTCTCACATTTTCCTCCTTCCTTTTAAAGGTTGGAAAGCATATCATCTGCTGTCTCGCTGATGTTGGTTAAGTGAGTGTGGGAAGCACTCACGCTAACCGCAGCGGTCCAGTCAGCTCCTCTTCCTCTTGCCCCGTGCCCTCCCTGCTCTGCTGGCACTGCCTGGTCCCTGTCATTCTGGACTCTAGCCTTCTGTGTTCGAGGGAATCAAGGCAGATGCTGAATATTTTATTTTATTTTATTTTCATCTTACAGGGAAGCGAGCTTGTCTTGGAGAGCAACTGGCCAGATCTGAGCTGTTCATATTTACCACTTCTCTTATCCAAAAATTTACCTTCAAGCCCCCAGCCAATGAGAAGCTGAGCCTGGACTTCAGAATGTCTGTCACCATTTCCCCAGTCAAACACCGCATCTGTGCTATTCCTAGGCTATGATGTTGAGAAGGGGAAGCATGAAGAAAGGCCATCTGCTTGGAACACTCTGGTGCCTGCCCATCCTTGAGGGGATAGAATTAAGGTGACTGAGGAAATAGATATAATGAGACTAAAGCAATCGAATCAAGTTATGGGCTCATTAGTGGAGAGCCATTTATGAACTCAGTGACATAGCTATTCACCCAAGACCTATGAGAAAAAATGATTTCTCCAGTAAAGAAAATGTTTGCAAGGATCATGGTAAATGGTGGATTAAATGGATTAAATTGATAAGTAAATCATAAAAACTTTCATAAAAGCCATTCCTTTACTTTGCTGCCTACTTTTCTCCTTTCATTGGTGTGCATTTGCTTCTAGACTGTGGACATAGTTCAAAGTGCTACAGAGAGTAAGAATTGCAACTGTTCCAAGGGTGTGAGCAGGAAGGATGCCCGTAAAGGCTCATTGGCCAGTTCTGCAGGTGCCTTACCTTGCTCTGCCTCTGAGTGGCCCTTTTGAAAGTCAGGAGGGCAGGCTGACTCCTAACAGGCAGGCTAAGTAGTGTGATGCAAACAGTTTCTCTGATTCACATATAGAAGTTGGACCTTGACCTTGGACCCAGGACATGGTAAGGTGTAACCACAGGAAAGCAAATTCTGCAGCCAGGTCTGGAGAACAAATAGGAAAGATGTCCTGTTTCTATAGTAACCTTTTGCCTAGAGTCCTCCATTAGACATTTATCCAGAGGCATTTTTACATACGACTTAGCTATGTTGGGAGTGAATGTCACTTGCCAATGACCTTTAAGATTAAGTGGTTCCTGTTGCCAGGCTGAACTTGTTGGTCCCTGGCAAAACATTTTTCAGCAGACCATCATTAGTGCCAGAATCTTTTGTGGGTGTCATCAGTGAGGGCAGCTAATGGTGATAAAATAGGTCTAATAACACTGACAGAAAATGTTGACCTCCTTACTATTAAAATGACAAATAAAGTTGCCCAATAAACTAGACATCACCCCCAAATATTTTGGTCCTCAAGAAGCTAGGTCCCTGGGACTTCAATAACTCAGAGACAAACAGGCCAAAGATTGGTGATTTTGTGCTGCTGTGAAAAACCAATTCATCCAACACCTTGAGAAACAGCAGCACAAACCATGATAGCAAGGAAGCAGGACATGCCGGGGATGGGATGGCCTGAGATTGCCAAGGACAGTGTTTATAGGGAATGGCTAATGCTAATTGTGAGATCACACTTTCGAATCACACAGAAATGTATCTGTATATGTGTCTCTGTTAGAGTGATAGTAAGGGCTAAGAGGCCAGGATGTCCAGGGACTTTCAAAAAGGATGAGGAAGTCAAAGCTTGGGATCTGCTAGGCATGAAGGATCCCTCTATTGATACGACAACAAATCAAACAGGGCTGGGAGAGCCGAAGAAGCAATGGCTGCCATGAGTGGGGACACTGTGAATCAAGGCCTCTGAGAGATGCTTCACAGTGGCTTCCAGCTGCAAAAAAAGAAAGGGTAAGACCACACTGAGGCAAAGCACTGGGTCCCAAGCAGTTAGAGCTGTACTTGCTTCTCCTGCCTGACTAGGTGACCTAAAGAGCCTGTGTGCTCTAGCAGACACAGCAGGGGCATCTGGGCTCTCCTGCTAATAGAGGGAAAGACTCAGTTTGCAGGGAGCAAGGGATTTCCTTAGTCTAGTGGCTACTCTTGCGTCAAGATCTAAACCTCAGATCCTGTCTGTTTATGCACAGTGTTGTTAAAATAGCCTTACCTGAAACTTCTCTTTGGGCTTTTCTATGGAACACTCACCAAGAAAAAGAATCTCCAAGTTTTATCTAGGATTGCCGGGTCCTCTGGGTATGAGTTTAATACACCCATGTGCTTCTTCAGGCCAAATTCACCACAATAAATATATAGGGCGCCACACTTTCTACTCTTGGGGATAAGTCATCACTTTGCACTGCATGAGTGGTGTACTGCTGCTGTCTTTGCTCATGTCCATCCAGTGCACTGTCGTCTTCCATACTCAATGTGGAGTCAACTCTGCTTGTCTCAAAGCAAGGCACAGCCTGGTAAACCATTGTTTATATGGTATGGAGTCATTTAGAGCATGGCCCAATTTACAGATTCACTTTTATAGCCTGATCTTGACACAATAAATATAATAAAGGTAATACTCAGGCCTTACCTCCCTCTATGGGTGCAGTGCACATCACAAAATAATTCACTGTGACTCTTAATGAAAACTTTCACCCATGAGCCTGGTCTCTTGTTTTTCTCACTTCCCTGGAAGTGATGTAAAGTGTCAGTCTTCTTCCAATCCAAGAACTGTGTGAGAGAAATGGTGAATGAAATCTCCAACAACCATTCTTCCTTTGTTTTGGAAGCCCCAAACCCTGCCCTCTTCATTTCTGCCCGACACCTCGTATACAGGACATATACAGGAGAAGTGAGGGTGCTTAACTGTAAGGATTGTGTTTTAGATGTGCCTTCTGAGAGTGAGCGCCCCACAGAGTCTGCATTGCGATCAGCTATGGATTTCTGTAATGGTATATATGAGATGCCAAAGAAGTTTCCTTGATGACGGGTGAGTGCTACACTTATCTCTGAGCCTAAGGGTAACCATGAACAATGTAGTTTGAAAACCTATTGGTTTAGGAAAGTTGAAGCAGTAGGTTTTCCTCTAGAATCCATTCCTTTACCAGCCACGGATGGCTAGTAAACTGTAAACTAGGTTCACAGTGCCACTGAATGTGCCAGTTTGGGGGTCGCAGGTTAAACCTGTTTCTGGATATTGGGAGCTGACACTAAGGACTGGGGAAGGTGTGAGGGGGTCCACAGAAGGGAAGAAAGAATGGCGTCCCACTGTGTTCTGCTTAGTCTCCTGGGAATGGGGGCAGAGAATGAGGAGAAGCCAGGGCAGAAGGTCTGCTGTGGAACTGGAGATGAGACTCCAGGGGTCGAATTTGAAGGAGCAGCGGGAGACATGAAGATCTGCAAGTGTTCTGCCTCGCTGGGTGGAGTGGCTTGTGGGTTCCCTTGGGACGCCTGCTGAAGTTGGAGGGAGTCTCGGACAGAGCAAGGAGTGGAGGGAGGAAAGTGAGGAGAGGGAGAGCTGAGTGCAGGGCAGGGGAAAAAAAAAAGGTGGCCACAGCAGGTGGTCTGCTGCAGAGCTGGGGATGAGACTGGAGGATTCGATTTGGAGGAGCCAAGGGAGAAGTGATCTGCAGTTAGCGTACCTGTTTCCCTAGTCAGAGCAGCCTTGACATTCCGTACCTAAAAACAGATAAAGGAGAAATTATTTCCAATAGAGGCTACTATTATTTATCTCGTAGTATAAAGGCATCTAATAAATCCAGCTAACAAGTTTCTCCTTCATGGAAAGGATAGAAAGAACCTTCTGTCTAAAATATCTCAGTAATAATTGTAAGATAGTTTCAATAGACTCCCTCAGTTAAATTCTCTCAGATGAGGCAAACATGAGTTTAATAATGATTTTGGTAAATAAAAACAGTACATACTACATAATTCATACAAGCTGTCGTGTTTTCTATAGGATTTACCTGAAAACTTACAAGGCCTGATACAGTAACAATATGTGCTCATACAATATATATTCATTGCATCGCTCTATGTCATTTGGATCTGGCCTTCTTTTATTTATTATAGTGATATGGTGCAATGTCTTTAAGCTGAACATTAGCCATCTTCAGCACTCCCACTGTGCCTGCTTAAAACAATTATAGCTAAACGTGTTTAGTATTAATACTCCTTCAAATAAGGAGGAAATAGACAAGGCCATTGGTGCACTTTCACAAGAGCATCTGTTTACTCCTCCCAGCTGGTTGTATGTGGTTACACCCCTAGTTATATGAAACCTCAAGTTTTTCTGGGTATATGGGCTAAAATGGAAAGATGATCCATACACGCAGCAATAAAAATAAAAAACAGTTATATATACTGAGTAAAGGCCTTATGTTGCATAACACCCTCTTTAGAAAACTTTCGTACAAGCAATGAGTTTATTTGTTACTTTTATATTCCATAGTCTTTAATTTTTTTATAAAGGGAAATGTGAGTATAAAAGTTAAAATTACCAATAAATGTCATTGTGGGTGTTTAGCTCTCTGAAAACTGCCCTCACTGTCTTGGTTCTTGTTAGCTTAATACCAAAAACAACAACAAATGTTAGTTACAAATCCATGTAGAAGTAATGTTTGTTTACTGCAGCATGCCATGTATAAATTCCTAAGGTTATAATGATCTATTCATGTTGACAAAAATCTGACTTAAAGATGAATGTTTAATTATGTATGTCTTTGTCAACTTTGTTAACATTTAACTATTTGGAGAAAGTAAATCATATAAAGAAACTGTGATATTTTGTAAAAATCACATGATAAAAGAATTTTAAAGTGGACTGTATCTATGGCTTACAGTTTATTTTCATACTAAAAAGAGCTTCAATTAAAAATTGTAATTTTTAAGACTCAAACTTAACAGAAATATAATTACAAAACTCTATTCTTATAAAAGTTACTATGAACTGTTAATCAATGATAACCAAGATGTACAAGTTAATGATAAGTCACATTGTCCATGATCAAGGTCTTTAATGTACTCAGAACTATGTTTATAGCCATGCTAACTATAAATATAATTATTTACAGGGACAAGCTCAGAGACAGAGAGCAATTTATAAATCCTATTATATGTTGTCAAAGTTAACCTGAAGCAAGTAACTCAAAACAAGTTTAAAGTAAACTTAAAGTTTGCTTAATATAAAACAATATTCAAAATCAGCTATACTAAAAAGAACTGGCTATTAAAAACTAAATGTAAAATTGGCAATATTTACAATATAATTGATGGCAAGAGATTCCCTAGGCTCAAGTCATTCTTTTGGATGGAGCATAATCCTACCAGAGTAAGTTGGATGTTACCCTCATTATAAAATAAAGATACATGGAGAAGTAAGGCCCCATCCTCCCTCCCCCTCCCCCTCCCACCCTCCCACCTCCTCCCTCCCTCACCCTCCCACCCTCCTACCAACCCTCCCACCTACCCCCTTCTACCTGCCCAGAAGTCTTCTGCTCCTGTCTCTGGCTGTGTAGGTGTCACCAACTCTGGCTATATAGGCCAATCTAGAAAACAAAAACTTCTTATCTATAGTAAAGATGAATCACTCCTCATGTCTCACATGATGAGAGATGCATTCTCTTTTCTTCACTTTAGTGTCTACACCCACATCCTAAACATCTCAGGCAAATAGTCATTCTGCCTTCATGTCGCCCAAACTGACAAGATAAGCACAATGTGAGCAGAGGGACATGTACCTAAGCCTGCCACCCAACTGACGTCGAACCTGCAGGCCCTTTACCCTGCCTTTCAGTTCATTCTCTTAATAAAAATTAATACCATTGTCCATACCCTGACCACCCATGTTCAATGATTAAAGGAAACATCCAGACATGGTGTCATCAAATTCACACTTTTTCATATTTATTCAGACTGTCCAAATGATTTCTTTAAAAATTTTGCTAGTCAATTCTATAAAATGACTCAATAAGATTCTATTTCTCTTTTAAATTGCCAATTAGATTCTGGATTTAACTGACTTCTTTTACAAAGCTCCAAGGCACTTGTTCCTTATGCTGGTGTCTGATATAACAAACTGCTAATTACAGTTGCTGTATCCTTCTACACAACTCTGTTATGTGGTCTAGTCAATCGTACAATAGTTATTAACCTTACTACACAGAACTAATGTTGTTAACTTTTTCTCTTAATGTTTCCGACAAGGTTGAACCTCCGACAGGTTACCCCTCCTGGCTGTTGTTCTTGACCTTTCCCTTCTGTGACTTCTGTTGTGGCCCGTGGGACGGACTCTCCATTGAGGCACTGTAACTGCTGCCACTTCTACATAATCTGTACCTTAACCATCTAAAAGGAGTTTGCATGACTCTTGAAAAAAAAGAATTGTTTTAGGTAGAGGCCGGCAGATTGTTATGAGTTCAGGGCCAGGATGGTCTACAAAGAGAGTCCCAGGACAGCCAGGGCTATTACACAGAGAAACTTTGTCTTGAAAAAACCAAAACCAACCAAAAATAAATAAATAAATAAAGCAACTCAACTGAGACCTTCTCTACACAATTGGCCTCTCTATTTTACCAGCTCTCCAAAAACTTTAGAGAAACTACAGGTCAGTTTACAATCCTTTAGGACCAACTCGATTCTTTGGCTGCCTAAGTACTCCACGACTAGATCTTATGGATGGAATTTTTGCTCCCCTTCTTGAGCGAAGCTGTTCCACACCAACTAATCCTAATTGTACCTCGTTTTAAGATGGTGCCCAAAGACATGGGGACTAGATAGAAAATCAAGCATAAGTCTGGTATAGATGGACTTTTTCTTTTCTCCCACTCTGGCCCCTCCCCTGAATGCTTCTTTCCTCCTTATTATTCATATACATTTTTATCCTGTCATTCCCCTCAGAACTTTCCCCTATTCTCAAACAAAGACTATATAAGTCATCCCAATGACTCTCAGCCTGCTATAGCCACCAGCACAACAGTTATAGGGGCCCAACAGGTACAATACAACCAACCAAGCAATCATTCCAAGAAATACCTGACCTTGGTACAACAAGCATAATCTCTGTACAAAATCAAGCAGATTTTCTAGATGCAGTGGTGTCATTCTCTCTCTCTCTCTCTCTCTCTCTCTCTCTCTCTCTCTCTCTCTCTCTCTCTCTCTCTCTCTCTCACACACACACACACACACACACACACACACCACAGAAAGGTTGAGGCCCCTTGGTCTTCCAATAAAACACTTTCAGCCTGTTGAAATCAAGTCTGTCTGCGTCTATGTTTCATTTTTATAACATGCAGTGCCCTCAGAGGGTAGAAGAGGGTATCTGATCCCTTGAGGATTGTAGTTATAGGCACTTGTGAGATGCCACATGAGTTTTAGAACTGAACCTGGTCCTCTGCAAGAGTAGCCAGTGTTCTTAATTGATGAACCTCTCTAGCTCCAGGGTCCTAGGTCTTAACTGGACCTTTTGTGTTAGAGGGGGCAGAGGAGAGAGATGGGTACAGGGAAAGAAAGGGAGGAAGAGATAGAGGGAAAGAAGCAGACAAAGGAAAGGGACAGATGGAGGAACAGAGGGAGAGAGAGGCAGAGGGAGGGAAGAAGGGAGGGAGGGAGGGGGGAGGGATCTATGAGCCAGGCACGGGGCCCTGAGATACCGATGGGGAAGGCTTCAGGGTAAAAGTGGGTTTACAATCTAGTTTCTCTTGCTCAGTCCACACGGACAGGCAGCTGTCACCACTCGTGGCAGCTGGACCTTTGCATCCGTGCTGCTGTTTTGGTGTCACTCATACTCTTGCAGGTATCCCTGCATCTGTGCTCTGTTAAAACCGGAAAAATCTTATGGCCAAGTTGGACTTTGGTGGGATCAAATATGCTCACAAAATGTACTTTGGTCTATTGTTGATTTCCTATCTAGGCTGTCCATTTCCTGCAAGAAAAAATTAACATAGAAAATATGATAAATGGTGATGCAATAAGCATGCAACTGCAGGCATTTCAATTGCTTTTTTAGTTTGGTTCCTTTAAGAGAACACTTAGGAATGGTATAACTACGTTGCATAAAAGCTCTATTATTCATTTTCTGAGTATCTTCTGTACTAATATCCATAGATGATGGATTAATTTACATTCTCTCCAAAAGTGCCAAAACATTGTATAAAGATGTTGGCAGGAATTAAAATATAGTAAAGAGGAGCATGCAGCCCTCCCCATTATCACTTTCCTCCCCTTGGCTGCAAAAGTCTCCAAACAGTGGCCCATAAAAGAATTGGAGTCTCTCCTGGAATGTCATTCTGAGAAAAGAAGTCTGAATCAAGAGGAACTTGTCATCCTGAAAGATATTTCACAGTTCTGGCAACTTGTCACCACACTTTATTGAAAAGACTCTAGCTCGGACAATGATGGTGTGATGACAGGTGTGACAGGTGTGACAGGTGTGACAGGTGTGAGAGGTGTGGCTATACCTTGGCCAGACCTACTTAGTTATGCATGTCTTAGCTTCTGCATGAAACTAAACCTCAAGATAGGGCCCCAAGAGTGGACATGGCTGGGTCATTGGATTTCATTCTTCCTTTTCCAAATGCAGTCACATTAAATAAATATCATTTTTCTGTTTTTCATTATTACTTGTCTGTTTACTTGGCCTCTTGAAAAGACTTAGCCAATTTGGCTTGTTAGGGCTGCCAAGAGCCCAATTTATGACCCCAGAAATTCACTAACCATTTCTTGTCAGCATAGGCTGCTATTGTTGTTTGTTTGTTTTATAGGTTGTTGTTGTTTGTCTGTTTGTTTTAGAGATGATAGACAGCCTAACTAGATAAAATGAGACCTCAATGTGGCTTTGATTTGCATTTCCCTAGTGCTTAAATACTTTGGACTTTTTCATAGTAACAATTTGTACTTCTTTTAAGGCATAACTTTTCAGTTCATTTGCCCATTTATTAGTTGGATTGCACATTTGTTTGAGTCTTGCTTGTTTAGCTGGTCATTTATTTGTTTTCTTTTGGATGAATAACTTACAAAGATTTTCTCCTTTTCTACAGGCAGTCTTCTCTCTGTGATCCTTTTGCTGTACAGAGTCTTTTTAGTTCCATGAAGCCTCATTTGTCAATTTTGTAATTAGATCCTGTAAGAGCTCAGGAGGTCATTGCTTTTTCCCATATCTTCAAGTGTTTCACTGTTGCTTTCCTGTAAAGTCTTACATTAAAATCTTTTATGTATCCAGTTCTGCTTTTGGCACAGACTGAAAGCTATGTACCTAGTTTCAGTCTTTTGCATAAAGATATGCTAGTTTCCCCAGAACCACTGAAAAAAATATGCTATCATTTCCCAGCATATGTTTTGGGGGTCTTAGTTGAGACTGAGACACATGAAGCTACTCGGGTTTGCGTCTGGGTCCTCTATTCAATTCCATCATTCTGTACCTATGCTCTGTGTCGGTATCATAGTGATTTCACCACTAGGGTTCTATAGTATAATTTGAAAGAGTGTCTTCCTATTATTTAATGCCTCATGAGTATCATTGATATTTTTAGGGTTGATTGCATTGAATCTGTAAATTAATTTGGAAATACGGCAATTTTCCACAATATTAATCGACCAAACCATTTTTTTGGAATTTTCTTTAATTTCTTTGCAATGTTCATGCTGTATGTCTATTACTATCTTGATTAAGCTTTTTCCTAAGAATTTCATTGTTTTAGTGGTTATCTTGATGACAGTTGTTTTTCTGATTTCTTTCTAGGTTGGTCCATAATTGATGTATCAAAAAGTTGGTGGTTACTGAGAGCTAACCTGGTATAGGCTGTTTTTCTGATTTGTCTTTAGGCAATAAATTTTTGATATATTTTGTAGTGTCTTCAAGTATAGGATCATACACATTATACATATATGTAGTCTATTTCCTTAATTTATTTTCCTTTTTTTTTTTGTTTATCTTGTTATAGTGCTTTGGATAAATGTTCAAGCACAGCATAGAATATGTGTGGTGAAAGTGGAAATCTTTGCTTTGTTATTGATTTTAGAGAAAATGTTTTCTATTTTCCACCATTTGCTATGATATTGGCTCTGGGTTTGCTGCACACAGCTTTTTTTTTCCCTTTGTTACAGAAGAATTTTAATGTGTTTAAGAATCCACAGGGTAAAGGTGACAAAAGTAGGCTATTTACAACACCCATCTCCTGCATGCACCTAGCAGTGGGTGTGGTGGTGCACTCCTCTAGTCCCCAGATCTGGGAAGCTGAGGCACGATGATGCACATCTCTCTGGTACCTCAGAGGTCTGACTCAAGAATAAATATAGATGTGCTCGCTCACATTAGACCCATCCTCATACACACCGGCTCTGCTTAAATATTCTGCAATCAAGACACCATGACTAAAACCCAGAAGACATGTCCACATGGCAAAATTATGCCATGACCCCTCTCACGAGTGACACTTTGTTCCAGAGGCAGCTTGACTTAATTATGGAATAAAATCCCTTCTGAACGTAGAAATCTGTGACCATTCTCTTCCTTCCTTGTGTTTTCAGAGCTGGGCTCAGCTTCCTGAAGTTAAGTGAAGGGCTATAAACACAACTCCACACTCCAGGGCAGCCTGCTCTCCACAAGCAGTCACTCCCTCGCTTTCATCCTCCAAATGTGAGCTTCAGAAAACTGGAAACACTTAGTTTGACCCAAAAACAGCCAACAGAAGACAAGTATTGATTTTTATTATGAGAGTCAGAACTCTTGCAGATTGTACAGGTTTCCCCAGAACACTGCTGTGTGTTGACTCTGTTGAAATGCTGACCTATGCTAAGCAGTGTCTTGATTACAGACATTTACAGTAAAATGACAAAAACAGCAGCCACGTAATTTAATACAACACTTCGGTTGCAAAGTGAGATAAAGACAAATCCTCCTTTGGACCTGTTCTATAGTAAGCACACAGTACTGTGGGTGGCTCCTCTGCCCTGTGAGAGAGAGCAAACTCCACTCAGGGGCTGACTCACCAGTTGTCCATCCTGCTCCAACACAGGGCAGGTGAGGCAGATGCAAGTGTGCGCATGGGTAGTAGCAGGGCTCAGTTTATGGAAAGATGGAGAGAAACAGATCCTTCTCAAAAGAAAACCCATCACGTGAGGACCTAGGTCCCTCACAAACTTTGTAACCTGAGCCAAGTTTCATAGAAATCATGGATGGATACTAGACTGCTTTATTAGTGTTTCTAAAATTCAAATAAAAAAGATTACAACTTGAAATGTTACTATATAGGTTTTTCTTAAAGACTTATCAACACAAACAAATGACACCAACTATCCCTCCCTCCCCACCACAGATCTCTGGATCTGAATGGGAAAGCAGACAACTCTTAACTGAACCAAATTCAGTTCATTCTAACTGGGACTGCACCTTAGAAACAGTGGTGTGTGATCAGTATGTATCTGAATGAAAGAGAAATGCACATCTTACTGCTCAAGATCACATATTTCTTTGTACAAATATCTTAGGGAAAAGGCTTACAGTTATATAAGGGTTAAAAATACAACTTAGCTACAATCTGCACATACAGAGGAGCACTGCAGCCCATGTCCTCAGGAAGTCATGGCATTTAGCAGATGGCCTCAGTGATGCTGGAGGAGAGCTGGCTGCTCAGTCACTGGCTGACCCCGGCCTGCAGCCAACGGGCTCATCGCTGTCCTTGTCCCAGGCCTTCATCCTGGGCCCCCATGGTGAAATCATCTCGCAGGGTCTTCCACCCTGGGCCCTCTTCTGACTTCACTTCAGTCTGTCTGACTTTGGGGTTCTTCTCAGCAGGACTGTCCTCATTAGTACCATGAAGAACACTGATGAAATCCTCACTGGAAATGGTTGATGTCAGCTTGCCTAGCTTCCTGATGGAGCCTCCTGCCTCTTCAGCCTTTTCACCAAAGTTCCTTTGGAGTTTCTGAACAGCATTGAATAGCTGCACCTCACCCCTCGCCTCAGTCCTCCGAAGGTTCCTCTCTGCCTCTGTGTCTTTGACAACATCTGGCTCACTCTGCAAGTGGTCTCGATCTCCTGCTTCTTATCAGCTTCTTCCTCTTCTCTGCCCTCTCCTGCTTCTCCTTCTCCTCTTCCTTCTCCAGCTCTTTGCTTTTGGTAAGTTTGGAGAGTTTATTTTAGGCATCTTTTTGTTAAGGATTTTGGCCATGGCATCTGCCCAGCCTGAATTAGTGCCAGCACTGGGTTCTGCAGCATCTTCATTTCCTTCCTCAGAGGATTCAACATTGTCCTCACTGTTGGCTTTACAGCTCCATCATCTGACTGGTCCATCTCTGAATCACAGTTTCCTACTGACCCTTGTCAGTCTGAAGGGTCTTTGAGCTCCTCTTCCAGCTTTGACACTGCGGCCTTGGTGACCATTTTAATCCTTTTCTTCTTCAGGGAATGCTTCAGCTTTTTCCCAAGGCTCACATGTGAGCGGTGGATGGCCAAGGCCATTTGGACTCCACAGAAGTCACCTTTTTTTTAAATTGAGGTGTGACCCTTGATCCTGTTTGCATATTAAACTTACTTCTCTGCAAATGTTGAGTCATCATTGTATTCCTGGAATGAAACCAAGTTAAGGTGCATGATTTTTCTAATGTGCTGTTGAATTTATTCGTAAGCACTGTGTTGTTTATATGTCTATATTCATCAAGAATATTGTCATATTTCTCTAGATATTTCTTTTTGTTGTTGTATCCCCAAAACATTGACTTTGAAAAGCTTCATCTCTCTTTTCATCTTGTGGGATGTTGGACATCAGGAATTCCATCCAGTTGTGATCTTTCCTTCGCTGGTAAATGTTTTATTATTTTAAAGCTGTTCATACTTTATATACTTTTATTCAATTGTAAGTAAAGTTTTAGAAATTTATTCATTCTCGATTTCTGGTTTATTGAAGCTTAAATTTTAAAAATAAATCCTAACAATTCTCTTAAAGTTCTCTGTTTGAAAACATCATTTTTCCTGACTAATTTTAAAGTCGGGTCTTAGATTTATTTTTCCTTTTAAAGATGTCTCAGTCTCTTTAATCTTTTTAAAGAACTCAGCTTTTGTTTCACTCATACTCTGTGTTTTTCAGCGCTCATCTTTATTATTTATTTTTGGCTTTAGCTGGTGCTTGGTTTCCAAAAACATTGAGTTTTATCATTGGCTTATGTATCTGATGTCTGATTTTTTTTTTAATGTACTCACTTAAGGAAATATAAGCTTGTCTTAGCTAAAGCTTACTTCTTTAGCAATGGACCGCTTTCATTTTGCCTTAGTTCCTGAAGAAAAAAAATGCATTAGTAGATTTCACTGGCTGTATGCTGCATTTAACACACTATTCATTTGTTTTCTGGTTTCATGTTCATTGGCCTGTTGATGGGCATGGTTGATGGGCATTCTTCTTATTTCTAGAGACATCAACAGTCTTCTGCCCTGTCTTTCTAAGATTTTTTTTCATTACTATTAACAATTTGGGATAATGTGTGAGTATAGTTTTCTTGGTATATATTTTGACTGAGTTATGTTGAGCTTTTGGATCTGTGAACTTACCACTTTAAGAAAAATTTGCAGGTAGTAAAGTGGCTTAACTAGTTAAGGCACTTTCTGCCTAGCCTGATGTTTGGTCCCTGGGCCCTGCATGGTGGACAGAGAAAAAGAACCCCACATATATACCATTGGTCTTCAGAGGCATTCCATGTCTTAAGCCCAAGTAGATAGATAGATAGATAGATAGATAGATAGATAGATAGATGTCTTGCTTGGTCTCTGATGGAGAAAAAGAACCCTACAAATAGACCACTGGCCTCCAGAGGCACTCCATGTCTTAAGCCCAAGCAAATAAATAAATAATTAACCTTGCTGAGTTCAGTCCTCAGCACAGTGATTTATTGCAAAGAGGTGAGTGTGCTGCCTGTCAGAGCCCAGCTGTGTCAGGTGTCACCTTGATTAGCTATGTTTCCCAAGCAGGTTACAAGTCACTAAGAAAGTTTGCCTACAGAACAAACTTTCAGATGACCATGATGTTCTTTGGAGCTCATGCAAATCACAAACCCTAGAACCACAATTGTGTTTCCAGGGGGAAAGACTTTCCCACTGAAAGATCTAATTTAGGTTGCCTTCTATTGTTATTATTGTTATTGTTATTAATTGTTTTTTAGTAAGGGTTTAACTATGCAGTCTAAGCTTCCCTGAAACTCATTATGTAAACCAAGCTGCCCCTGAACTAACAAAGATCTGCTTACCTCTGCTTCCTGAGTACTGAGATTAAAGGGGTGCACCACCACTCCCTGCCTAATTACTATTTTAAATTTTGATTAAAATATAATTGCCTCATTTCTCCCCGTTTCCTTTCCTCCCTCCAATCCTGCGCACATCTCTGCACTTAACCCCTCTCAAATTGATGGCCTCTTTTACTATACATGTACGTATTTATAATCATATATAGATAGATATTAAACACATGAATATATAAATGCAACCTGCTGAGTCCGTTTTGTTCCTTCTATGTACATGGTGTCAGAGCTGATGGCTTAGAGTCGAAAACCAGCTATCTGATTCCTCTCAGCAGAAAACTAAGTCTCCTCAGAAGCGCTCAGTTGCCTGTAGTTATTTTTCTAGGAGTGGGGCCCTTGAGATTTCCTGGTTCCACCTTGGCAAATCTACTGGTGCCTTTTATAAAACCATGTTTCCTACATATTCTCCTGGGGACACAGTGCCTGGGACCTTGCTGGGCACAAAACAGCCACTACAGAAGCACTCCTAGGGCACCTACAGGGCAGAGTACTAGAGGGCAGGGTCTGGGACGGAAAGTTGGGAAGGAAAGGGTAAAAGCTTTGAGGGGCGGAGCGAAGAGCTCAGAGCTGCCCCCGCGGACTGGTTCCAGCCAATAGGAAGCTACTCTCAGAAGCTTTGGCACAGCAAGGGAAAGGCGGAGAGAGTCCAGCTTCAGGGAGGAAAAGGGAGGGGCACAGGGGAACGCACAGGAAGTGATTGGGAGGGACTAACCAAAGGACCGGTTAAGTAGGTAGCCCTTATTGCTAGTTCTTGCGACTTGCTCCAGCTCAGAAGCTCAGTAGCTCAGTAGAGCCAAGGCCAATCCTAGCCATGCTCGCCACCGCGGGCTCCCTGGCCGCCATGATCTGGGCAGTGCTCCATCCCAGGACTCTGCTGCTGGCTGGGGTCACCTTCCTGCTCCTTGCTGGATACTTCAAGAATCGGCGCCCCAAGAACTGCCCGCCCGGGCCGTGGGGTCTGCCCTTCGTGGGCAACATATTCCAGTTGGACTTTGAGCAGCCCCACCTCTCAATTCAGCTGGTAGGAAGGGACGAGGGTGCCTACCTGTGTCCTGACATAATCCTGAGCTACAGGAACAGGGGACTTTGCGGGACTAGGGCAGAAGACCAGCTTCAAAGGCTGGTGATAGCAACCTGCTATCCAGAACCCAAAACCTGTGTCCTCCTTTAAGAAAAACGCTGCGTGATTTTCAAGTAGTTGGAGATTTTCTTACCCTTGTATGAAGGGTTTCCACTGTCATTCAGTTATGGCCAGAGAATGCACAGCATGTGATTTTAATTCTTTAAGGCGAGGCGTGTTAAGGCTTGGTAATATAGCTAGATAAATAAGCCCTGCAAATTTCAGAAATCTGTGGAAGTTGATACCTCAAAATTATTGGTAGAAGTGGTTGGAGAGAGGGGTGGAGGGAGGGAGAAGGGGGGAGAGAGAGAAAAGGGGGGGGGGATCCTTTGATTGGAGTTTTCTACAAATATCAGCTCTCTCTTGTTGATCTTTGTTTGGTCCTTCTCCACCCTTGCTGACTGCTCACCTACTGACTTTATCAACTCCAGAGAAAGGCACTGACACGTCCAGCTCCACTGCGAGTCTGCCTGTTTTCGCACTTAGTTCTAGAAGTTCTCGGCTTGTATTGGAAAGACTGCTTTGTGTCCACGGTACACGTATAAGACTGACAGGTCGTTTTGCTGATGACCATCTTCCATGTGATGATCCTCTTATCGACTGTAATTTTCTCTGCTTACATAGTGACTACTCCAGCCACGTTTGACTGACTGTCCCTGTCACTTCCAATGTTATGTGAAGACTGACTCTGTCTCATTAGTTCCTGCTGTTTAAAGGGTTAAGGCTATATTCTTTTCTTTCCTTTTCCACACTTATTTTCTCCCATTTCCCCTTCCCTTCATGTTTCTAGTTCACTTTCCAAGCAAGTGCCTTTTTATTCATTTTACTCTTTTGTCACGTCTTCTTCACCATCGTTACAGCAGCTGCTCTGTGTTATGATGCACGCACACGCAGCTTAGGAGACTTAGCTAACACCATTTCCCACCTAAGAGAAGAGTCTGCAAACACGGAGGACACCCACCTCCCTCTGTGATGCAGCCGTCTCAGGCGTGATCTGCGCTCACAGAGAACCACATCACACACTAACCTGCTCTTCAGTGTCCTGCGCAGCTGGAACTCACAGGCTGAAGAGTCTGAGGCCTTCGCCCCTTACTCATCCTCCCATTGCTCTGTCTTTCTTCTGAAAGTTTCAGTTTCAGGTTTTTTTCAGACCTCAACCACTTCCTTTCCCCACTCCTTCAGAGATGGCTCCAGCAGAAGGACACTTCTTAGCTTTGTTGCCTCAACATGCCTTTCCCTCCCCACTCCTGCACTGCCTTTCCCCCCACTCCTACACTGTCTTCCCCCCCTACTCCTGCACTGCCTTTCCCCCCTACTCCTGCACTGCCTTCCCTCCACTCCTGCACTGCCTTCCCCCCTACTCCTGCACTGCCTTCCCCTCCACTCCTGCACTGCCTTCCCCTCCACTCCTGCACTGCCTTTCCCCCCACTCCTGCACTGCCTTTCCCCTCCACTCCTGCACTGCCTTTCCCCTCCACTCCTGCACTGCCTTTCCCCCCACTCCTGCACTGCCTTCCCCTCCACTCCTGCGCTGCCTTTCCCCCCACTCCTACACTGTCTTCCCCCCCTACTCCTGCACTGCCTTTCCCCCCTACTCCTGCACTGCCTTCCCCTCCACTCCTGCACTGCCTTCCCCCCTACTCCTGCACTGCCTTCCCCTCCACTCCTGCACTGCCTTCCCCTCCACTCCTGCACTGCCTTTCCCCCCACTCCTGCACTGCCTTTCCCCTCCACTCCTGCACTGCCTTTCCCCTCCACTCCTGCACTGCCTTTCCCCCCACTCCTGCACTGCCTTCCCCTCCACTCCTGCACTGCCTTTCTTTCCCCTCCACTCCTGCACTGCCTTCCCCCCCCCCCCCGCCACTCCTGCACTGCCTTCCCCTCCACTCCTGCACTGCCTTTCCCCCCCACTCCTGCACTGCCTTTCCCCCCCGACTCCTGCACTGCCTTCCCCTCCACTCCTGCACTGCCTTTCCCCTCCACTCCTGCACTGCCTTCCCCTCCACTCCTGCACTGCCTTCCCCTCCACTCCTGCACTGCCTTTCCCCTCCACTCCTGCACTGCCTTCCCCCCCACTCCTGCACTGCCTTTCTTTCCCCTCCACTCCTGCACTGCCTTCCCCCCCCCCCCGCCACTCCTGTACTGCCTTCCCCCCCCCTCCCCGCCACTCCTGCACTGCCTTCCCCTGACTGTGGACACTGGTTGGCAGTCTGTTGCACTTAATGTTTTTAGAATCCCCCCACTTCTGTCTTTTGTGCTTTCCCCATAGGTGCTGAACTATTTTCATTCTGCTTTCAAGAGATTTTCTGGGATTTTAGTTTTGTGCAGACATTGACGGCTTTCCTTCACTTGTGGCTTCATACTGTTGGGTTCTTCATGGCAAATTTGTGTTTCCACCATTCTTCAAGAATTTTTCTCATCTATGCCTCCTATTTCTTGTTGTGGCAGACAGCTGGACCCTGAGCACAGCTGTGGCATCTCTGGTACCTTCTCTGCTGTGCTGGCTGGAGTTGCTTCTCACCTCTGCACAACCCATGGTGTTCTCACATTTCGTTTTATATGGGTGTGTGTACGTTAATATTTCTGGATATGAACAGATGAGGTTAAGTGGTATAGCTTAACTACAGTAAACTTTTGGTCCTTGCCATTGGGAAATAATCCCCATAATCCTGTAGGTCTTCCCTCTGCTCTGTCTGCTCAGGACTTATGATTAAGTACACGTGTTACCCGTCATGTACTAACATCATTTTCCATGGTGCAAACTAGCTAAGACAAATAGTAATATGACTGCCCCATGTATTCAGTGAATAATTGCAGTGCTTGACCCCAACATCATTCAACTGCATATTTATTCTTTTTATTTGCTGCCTTGCTCCTTTGGTGTAAGTAGAAGACAGTTGACATTTTGTGGCATATAAAAGGATATTTGTGCACTTATTGGGTATGTAGTACACACAGAACAGGACAGTCCATGCTCAGATTGGTTGTGCTGACTTGTATCCCAAAGTGATATCACCTGAAGTCACATGGGTAACTCTGGGGATATCCCAGTAGGGATACATTACACTGTACTTAAAGACAATCTGTAACAACTGTCTAGTAGAGTACAGGATAAGACCTTTAAATTGAGGAAGGGAGCAGGGGTTTTCACAGGATGAGGAAGATGAAGAAGCTGGTTCTGCGTGTGGGAGCTGCACCTCACCTCACCACCTCTTCTCTCGATGTCTCAATGAACCATTAGGAACATTCTGTAAAAATCACCCATCAGACTCATTTCCCCATTAACCACATAGAAAGACTATGGTTTATTTGAATAGACCAAACACAGTACTGGGCCATTGTTACTCCATCCTAATCTTCTAATTCAGTCTACCTTCCTCCCAGCCAAAATCCCTAATACTTGTGTTTATAATTTTCTCTGAAATCAGCACTTTGTCATCATTCCTCCTGGACCCCCCCCCCACTCCTTTTTGTGGCCCAAATTCCCTCCTTCTCCCTCTCTCCCCCCCTTGCTGGTCACGGATGTCATACCCTGTTCTAAAACTCAGGTTGGCCAGTTTCATTGGTAAAGCAGAGAGGAAAGGTTGATGGTGTTTTCACAAACGTGAGGCATAGACTCTTAGAATAAACACCACAGTGCCTTGTCAGTCTGCACTGAAACCAGATAATGGGATAGGGAAATCAGCAGGTGAATAGACTCGGGTAAACTTTACACAGTGCCCAAGAGCAGTATGCCAACAGTCTAAAGGGTACTGGGCGGCACTGCTTCTCATTGCAGACTTCAGTGAGCAGATATTTCATCTGGGAGTCCGCCCCAGCTCCACGTCCTCTCACGCACTTTCTTTCTTTCCTTCATGATATAAGTCATTGATCTGTAGCAGCAATAAGGGCATGCTGAGTAAAATTGTTAACTGCTTGAAGTTCAGGCATTTTGAATTCCCTATCACTAGGCCCTGACTTTTGGCTGGGTGTTATCTAATAAGGTCTTTCTTCTAGCGGGACTGGGTAGCCCCATGCTGCTGCACACACTCACTCCTCAGTATTGCATGATGCCCCAATATGAGTATTTTGACTTTTACATTATGGATGTTTTGCTGATATTCTCATCATTTAAGATTTGGCTCCAACACCATCTTCCTTTCAGTTTTTAACAAGACTAGAGCAGATGTTATCTTAGGGTGTGCATTGCACATTTTCTGTACCATCAGCTTTTCTTAGAAGATGACCAGTGAGAATGGTACTCTAAAGAGGAATTGATGTCCCCAAAGGAATGTGCACAGTTGTACATGTATGTGTTCATGTGCACAGCATTAAAGTGAAGAACAGATATATCCTCTGAAATGTCAAGGGGCACTGTGGTTACAAAGTCTAAAGACCATTACAGCGTTTGATGATATACTATAGCTTGGAAGATTAAACCTTTTCCTCCCAAATTGCTTTTGGCCATTGCTTTATCCCAGCAACAGAAAGCAAAGTAGGAACTGTGCATATTGAAAGAAACACTTAAAAACACAAGTTAGAAAAAGAAACAAAGAATTACTTTTCTTTCTTTTTTGCACACCAGGCCACCAACACCCATATACGTGAACCACCACACACTTACAGTTAACCACTCAGAAATAATTTCATATTACTAGTTCATCTGTGTTTTCAGATTTGATCACAATAAAAATAAAGTTATAGTGACACTGTTTATTAAAGCTGTCTGTAATAGTAGGAGGTTCTATGCATTAAAAAAATGCATGTGGTATACAAATATATTCAAAAGATGCAAACAAGTGACTTAAACAATACAGTAACCATAAAGATCAAAAAAGTGACAGAGCAGGAGGTCAGTTGGCAAAGTGTTCACCATGCAGCGGTGGGAATATAAGTTCATTCCTCAGAATCTACAAGAGTATGGTATGGTAGCCTGCCTTTATAAATTCAGGGGTAGGAGGGAGAAGACAGCCACACTCCTGAAGTTCACCTGCTAGCCAGCCTAGCCTGCTCAGTGCTCATGAAATACACTGACTCAAAATAACAAGGTGAGCAGCACCTGAAAATAAAACCTGAGGTTGACCTCTGGCACACACGTGTGCGCGCGTGCACACACACACAGGCTCACACACAGCTCACTGCACAGAGCTCTAAGGATTCAGGCTAACAGATCTTCTGGTCTACCGCTAATGGGCGTGGGAACTGATGCTGCCCCCCCTTCCCCCGCCCCCTCCACTGCCCCCTCCTCCTCCCCCTTTGCTGCTGTTTCATAAGGACTTCAGTAGAGCTGTGTTACTTGTCTTCGTAGCTCATTGGTCTTGGAAATCCTTAACTCCTACCTTCTCCTTATTCACAATATGTGTTCTGCATCATTTTGTGCTTCAGTAATTCACTTGGAGATTTACTTCTACTATTACGTTTGCTGTCTTTCATTTCTTTTGTTAAATTTTATAGCTCTTATTTTAATTCATTATTTTAAACTTTAACTCTGTTTTACCCTTTTGAGCCACTTAAAAAAAACAGCTTTGTTTTAATTTTTCAAATGACTTACTAAGTATGCAGTGAAACTGTGTTCTTTCTGCCTTATGACAAATGTCTTCTGTGTTCGAGAATTGTAAGGGTTAGGACTGGCCCATCTTCATTTAATTCACTACAAGATAAGACTTATTGTCCCACTTCTATTGAACTAGAAACATGCCTGGACAGAGATCTGGTAAGGATGGAAAGAAAGCATTCACTTTAGTATCTGCTTGCAGATGCTGGATCCCACTGGGACAAGTACAGAAGCCATGTGGTTGCTGGTTAGGAGGCACTTAAGCCAGATAACTTCTTTGGTGATATTGGAAGTCAGTCAATAAATTCTGTTTGATTGTTTGTTTGTTTGTTTTTGGTGTTTCTTTTTTTTCTTAAGTATTTTTTATATTTTACATGTACATTTATATTATTACCCATATATACAAATCTCATCCACTCACTGATCAAGATGAAGCTAATTTTAGTACCTACCTATGTCTGACATCTTCAAAAAGAAAAGGCATGCACTTGTTGGCTCTGCCTTACAAAGCATACAAGACAGATTCGCTAAAAGTTAATGAAACTAGCCGAGAGTCTGCATGAAGATCAAATCACAAAGCACACAAAGCGTCCACCCAACCCGTGTGGCTGTCGGGGACTGATGGGCTCTTGTCCTGGCTCTCACCACACATTTGTATCCCTGAGCCTTTGAACACAGAGCCCATTTATTCCTCCGAGATGCAGTGGGTGGCAGGGTGCCTCAAACTGCACAAAGCCCTTCTCACAGCACAGCTCTCGTTCTTCCCCACAGAAGCCTCCGAGGGAGGCATTGGCTGCCTTACTCTTCCATAATGGGGTCTGAGACTTGGAGTAGAACATATACCCCAAGGGTCCAGTTAGCAAACCATAGAGCATGCATGCTTGCATCCCTCTAGATCTTTAGAGCAACCTCCACTCCCAGCCTCCACCCTAGCAATGTTTGGAGAAGGCACAGTATCCTATGCCTAAAGCAATACTGGCTATTGTAACTAAGGATTCCATGTTTACTTTGGGCACTTGTACGCCTATTCCTCAGTCTTTCTCTGCTTCACAGGATGACAGGACATTTAGTGCCCTTGATGCCTGACACTTACAGCCTCATGAACGAGTGCAGGGACAAATTGATGCTAATTTGGTTTATGGTAGTTAGATACATGAATGAAAGATTTATGAGGATATTTCTAATCCTGAAATTAGTTAGAGTGGAGAAAAAACCAGAAACATTCCCATCACACTAATGTACAGAGGACACACACACACACACACACACACACACACACACACACACACACACACACACACACCTTGAAGTTGGTACAGGACATACCCAGACACCAAATTCTCAGCACAAAGATTTATTGCCCCAGAGAGGTAAGTTGTGGCTAGGGTCGCAAAGGCAGCAGCAGCTACAGCAAGCTCAGCAGCAAGCAGATAAGCAGGAAGAAAGAGCAAGTGTTTCTGCAGGAGTGGATGTTTTTAGGGAAGGAGGGAAATCTGTCCTAGGGTGAGTTGGTAAATCTTGATTGGGCATGTTATCAAAACAATGAATTTTGATTGGTGTTTTGTCTCAGGAATGAGTCAGTGGACAAGAAAAGAACTGATCCTGGGATCTAGCTTTATGGATGCTTTTAGCAAGGGAAAGGATAAGGGGTAGAAGAGCAAAACCTGTCTGCAATATTTATCATGCTCAGGGCCTACTAGAGCCCTTCAACCAAGGTATCTCTTACATGCACATGTGCACAGAGTTCCCTTTAGGCACACATGTACATACCATGTCTAGCACCCATTGATGAGTAGGAGATATTTTTATTAAACAGACTGTTTGGTCTACTAAGAAGTCCATACAAGCTGCACCAGCATCACATCCTTACAGAATTTTCTCAGCCTTTGCCAAGTCAAATGTGTCACAAGCTCTCCATTCATTAGTCTTCAGGATGCTTGAGATCAAGGATTTTGCTGCTTTGTTGACACTTGTGTGCCCCTGATTTCCTCTAGGCATGCACAGTAGGTTGCAAGGTCAATTCATGCAGACATATTAATGAATTTCTATAGAGTTAATTCTATTCCTGACTTGTATTTGAATTTAGTGCAGTGGAAGAGAAAACATCTTCAAAACATTGTTATAGACCAACACACACACACCCCCACACACACCCCACTCACAGGAACCTCTGAACATGAATCCCACTGGCTATACACATGCCTACCTGGATACATAGACACAAGCACACTAAACTGTAACTATTGATATATTTTTTAGCTTGTGAAGAAATATGGGAACATTTTTAGCCTGAATCTTGGTGACGTAACTTCAGTGATCATAACTGGACTGCCTTTAATCAAAGAAGTCTTTACTCACATGGAACAAAACATTATGAACCGCCCTGTCACTTTGGTACAAGAACGTATCTCCAATAAAAATGGTAAGTGGATATAAGTTTATTGAGCAGGATGGGGTGTGTATTATAATGTTTATGATATATTAAAGGTGCCTGTCTCTAATGTTCCAATATTCACATAAACCAACTCTATCATGAGTTGCCATCTTTGAAGAAAGCAGGAGGTCACGTTCCCGGAATGAGAGCACCCATTGGAAGACCTGACAGTGGCATCCTTAATAGACATTGGAAGAAACCACATAGCTTCAAAAGCTTACTGAGAAGCAGTCACAGCATCCTGCCACAGGCGGACACACTGTGCTCTTACTTCCCTTTTCCCAAGCTAACCCTCTGTCCTAGAAAAATGGCTGCAAGTCCACTTCCTCTTGCTGCTGCTTTTTTTTGTTTGTTTGTTTATGGCTTTTGAATAAGCATCATTAAAGCCGTGTCACACAGGGATCTCTAGCATTCCACAGAGTGCTAGGCTAGAATAGTATGATTACTCAATATTATCCCTAAATTGTTATGTGCTCCAAATTTGAAAGCAGAACTTCAAGTGGATATCAAGTCATCCATTTTAGACATTTCCTGATCACTCCTTGTGACAATGAATAATTAACTATACATTATTGACTACATTATCTTCTGTGAGAAGCACAGCACTAGACATAAGTGATTAACAGTGGGTGTAAATAGATAAAAATCTTCATCAGTGTATACCATATGCTCCATCAAATGAAAAACCACAGATCAGTTAGCTAATTAAAAACATGCAGGGCTACAGTGGTAAGGGGAGAAGTCATTTATCAGTGGTTTCTAAGTTCTACTGGGATTCAGGGAAAGCCTCTGTAAATAACAACACTCATTTAATAACATTGGAAATGAGTCAACAGAGGCAGACTACCCCCTGAAGTAACAAGAAGGACTGGCAGCCTTGAGAAACTGGAAGATGTCCAGTGTGGCAAGCATAGTATCTAAAGAATGCAACTAAGTGGATAAAAAACGAATGAACCTAGCTAGGAAGAGCCTAGATCTCGGTCTTCATCAGAACAGCAGGAGTGGTGTTGAGTAGAGAACATCACACACCACACACTGCAGGTTCTGAGGCTTGGTTAGGCTTTCAGTTGGGAAACAGAAGAAAGACAGCATGAAATATCGCTGTGGGTTAGGAAAAAAGGGAATTTTGAAAATCCAGTCAGGAAATGACAGCTGACTAACCTGGGATGGTGACATTGCAGACACATGGAACAAAATCATTCAAGAGAGAAACCGCATGACCTGAGGAACTAGATAGATTCCAGGGGATTGAGGCTCTGGAAGAAATTGTCAGGGGTGCAGCTGCTGTGGGAATGCGGTGCGAAGAGGAACAGTGGCAGGTGGTTAGGTAGTTAGTGGAACTAGCCTCTGTTGGGAGTTTGAGGAATCATTTCTGCCACAGACGTGCTGACTGTAAATGCTTGTAACTGGCAAAGGCAAGCAAGCACTCGTGTGCAAGGTACCGGAGTGTCCACCTTATCTGACGGTCAGTGGAAGATATTTAAATGGAAGGAGCAATGAGATTTCCTAAAGTAGAATATGCTGCAAGAAAAGAGGTGGGCTAGTCTTGAGAAATTACAGTGTTGCAAGAGTTGGGTAGAAGAAAACAAACCAGCAAAGCTTGTGTGAAGTTTGTGGCAAAGAATTGGGAAGAAACTCTGGAACAGCAGGGCCCCAGGTGCCGCTAGGAAAGGGTTTCAGGCCGGAAGTATCTGAGTTACTCCTGCACGGTGAGCATTCCTATGTGCTAAACGGGCACCTGCTCATGTGCGGCGACCAGGAAGACCAAGGTTTGTGTTTAGGGAGTTGAGGATTTCTCTGAAAATTAGGAAGGAGGCTGGATCGTGGCATTGTGTGTTCCATGAAATAACTTCTGGATGCTCAACACACCAGAATGTTCTCCTGTTCCTTCTGTGTGGAAAACATGCTCTTTCCTATCCTACTAGGCATTTTTTTTTCATCTTTTAAAGCTTGTATTGACTAGGGACTCTCATGGCGCCTTTGGTACATCTTGAATTTACATGTCTTGTCCTATCTTTCACTCCACTCCAGTAACTCAGCCTAACAGAACTTAGTAGACTTTCATATCTGCATCGGAACCAGGAGGACATAAGTTTGAACAGCTGGTTGGCAAACAACTGTGCTCCCGTGAAAAAGCTGAATTTATGTGCAGGACTCATTTCCTTCCGTAGCAATTGGAAGGGGCCTGTTGCTGGTTGGTCATAAACAAGCAGAGTTTCTAAGAGGAAGAGATGACATAACACTCACGAAGCATCGGTGTGAGATGCAGATCGCCACAAGACGTTAGCCCTCAAGACCTGGGCTTTGGGATTTTCTCCTCACAGCCGTCAGTCCCCTTGTTGGTCTTCCTTCTTTCTATTACACATGCGCCTTTACAGTTCCTGGGGCGGTTTACACCAGAATTATAATGGCGTAACACTGAGTGTCTTCCTTCCAGGATTGATCTTCTCCAGTGGCCAGACATGGAAGGAGCAAAGAAGGTTCGCCCTGATGACGCTGAGGAACTTTGGGTTGGGGAAGAAGAGCTTGGAGCAGCGCATACAGGAGGAAGCTCAGTACCTTGTGGAGGCCATCGCAGAGGAGGGAGGTGAGTATTTCACAGGCCAGGTGCAGGGGGCTGTGGCCCCTACATTCATTGGACAGATTCCTACTAAGTGCCTGAGTCCTTGTCCTGGGCCCTGCACTGTGCTGGACACTGGGGATTGAACAGTGAACCTCTAACCATGATTCTGCCCAGGAGTCCTGCACCTAAGCACACAAATGGACCACTAAATACAGTGCTGAACCTAAAGCCTGGTTGTCAGTCTGACTTCCCAGACTTTAACAAAGTCCTTGGTGCACATCAGACCACATACAGAGTGCTCTAGTCACGGCCTCTTACATGTGCTCTGCAATGTGTGGTTTCCCGTCATAGGAAGTTAACTTATTATAGGAAACACAAACAAGTTCATAACTTTGAAAGACTCACCTCTCCCTGTCCCCACCTCCAGGACAGCCTTTTAACCCTCACTTCAGTATCAACAATGCAGCTTCCAATATCATTTGCTCCGTCACCTTCGGGGAGCGCTTTGAGTACCACGACAGCCGGTTTCAGGAGATGTTGAGGCTACTGGATGAGGCCATGTGTTTGGAGATAACAATTATGTGCCAGGTAAGCACTTTTCTCTGCATATCTTTGAAAGATAGGGCTTTTCTCAAGTTAATAAATAATGCTTTAAATATTGAGTTTGAACCAAATATATCTCCAGTTCAACTCTTGACTTTGAATATACACATTTATAGCATGTATTTGAACTATTTTCATATTTATATTGGTCTATATACATATAGACCAATGCTGGTCTCTCAGTGAATGGCAATCTTGACTTGGACTCTCTTTTCCCATGATGCCTCTCTTCCTGCCGCAGACTCATCATCTAAATGTGTTTTCTATTTTACCACCTCATTTTGAGATTCCTCGTTGTGTACTGCTCACTGTTAGACACAGACTAGCATCACACTATCTAAATGTGTGGTTATTTTCACGGTGGTCAAATAAATGAGTTGTTCCTAGGTTTCTGGTGTTATCAATAACAGTTCCATGTCAGTGTCCATCGACATACTCATTTGTATCATAGCTGTATCTGGACATACAAGGAAACTAAAGATTCCCGAACCCATTGATGCTATCAGTCTTCTAATACTGGAAAGTAGGAACCTTGTCACCTCCAACTGTGCCCCATTTTTACATCACTAATCCTTATAGCTGCTCACATACTCTACAAAGCTTAATGGTCTGTCAGTCACACCCATGAATATGGAAGAAAGCTGTATGGTGAAATTAACCCCAAGAGCTTGGCTTTATCAGCCTGCTTTTCCTTTCGCTAGTGCCCTAACTAACTTGGTATGTACACATTTGAGCTTGCGCATGTATGTTTGTATGTTTTTAAAAATATTTTCATTACCTTTTATTAAGAGTGTGTGCATAGTTTGGTGATGTTTTCTACTGTGTGCGTTTTTACTTGTTGAGTTATTAATTTTCAATTTTTCCATTTTATTTTATCAAATCATCAGTTTCCTTGGTGCATGTGTCTTCCAGGTTCTTGATCTTTTCAACCACATTGCTGATTTTCTCATTCATTTTGCTGATTTCTCCTTCCTGTGATTGACTTTCCACCCTGGATCCTTATTGAACTCATACACTTCCTTATCTCCTCCAAGTCACTTATCATTTTTATAACAAAACAATTTGCAACTTTAATGTAGCATTTGCTTGTTTCAGTATCTTTGCTTTTATTTAGTTAATGATTTTTCAGAGGCATTCTCTTGGCTCGTATTTTCATATTACAATTTATGCTCTCTTTGACATCTCTTCTGGACTGTACAGTTATCTGCACAATACATGTTTTTGGTAATTTTCCTCAGGGGGAATATGTAATGACAGAAAACTAGAAATGTGAAAAGATGCCTGTCACTTTAAGGCTCATCAGGTAAAATATTTCCAAGGAGACTTAAACATGAAATTTCTCATGAGGTGAAAAGCAAGGTTAAGCCCATTTCAGGAGCACATTTGGGGCACAATAAATAGAACCTACCAGGCCTAACACAGAAACGCCCTCAGTGTGACCATAAGGTTGCTGTGGTTGGAGTGCCTGGAGAAACAGGAGCAGTGACAAAGATTTATGGTGCCCCATCTCTGTAATACTTACAGATACAAAGCACCATATACCATTTTGAGTCTAGGGACAGTTCTTGAATAATGAAATCATAGAATCAAGCATGTGGTTACATTGACAAATATTCTTTCTGAAAGTTATGTGCAAAATAAGTTATAGCAGCATGGATAATATAATCAATGAAAGTGTTTAATGCTGTTCAAACATCCAGGTAGAAAAGTGGTATTGTGTAGCAGGTAACAGGCAGTTGGACTATTAAGAAATAGTGTGAGGATCAATATATTTTGCATGGAATTAGCTGAAATGTTTTTGAAGTGGGTGAGAGGGAAAACAGAAGCTGACACCACAATTTAATAGTAAGAAAGGAAGCAAAAGACAAGACCATATATTGAAACATTGTAACACGGCACCATATTGTCTTATTTTTCCCAACCAGCTCTATAATATTTTTCCATGGATAATGAAATACGTTCCTGGGTCACATCAAACAGTTTTCAGAAACTGGGAAAAACTGAAATTGTTTGTTTCTTGTATAATCGAAGATCACCGAAGAGATTGGAACCCTGATGAGCCCAGAGACTTCATTGATGCTTTCCTCAATGAAATGACAAAGGTGAGGAAGATGCTCTTGTGACTTCTTCTCAGACACAATGCAGTGGTTTGATAGTTTTCAGCTAATTCTCCACCAGGATACCACATTGTTAGGGTTTTAACATGGTGCATCTTTACTCTCCCACAGTTCTCTTGATCTTTTCTGCCTGTTGGCCACACAAGGTTCTTATTTAACACACTGGAAACTCTAAGACCCTGATTCTCCAAGCTTCTAGAGGTCACTGAAATCTTTGGCTGTGATTCCTCTCTCATCTTCATTTCCCAAATTGTAGCATTTCCTTTTCTTTGATCTGGTTGGTTTTGACTCTAAAGCCAAAAGTCTCCTCTTAAATTAATGAAATCTGCAATGTGTATTTTAGTTCATCAAGTAGCATGGGAAGGTTCCAAAAATTAATATATAGACATCTTTGAAGATCAAAGTTTCACATTCCCCATGTTAATTAGTAGTAATATTAACTCAGTGGTGTTATTAGACGTACAGGGTTCCCAGACTAGAAATGACATATCCTGCCCTTTCATGCCCCTCCTTGACTTTTACCCATGTATCAAAGAATTATATACAAAAGGAAAGTAGCAATTAAACTGAAAATGAAGAAACAACATACCCAAATTTGTGGGACACATTGAAAGTGGTGCTAAGAGGAAAATTCATAGCACTAAGTGCCTTTATAAAGAGAATGGAAACGTCCCACATAAGCAACCTAATGATACATCTGGAAACCCTGGGGGAAAAAAGAAGCAGAAACACCCAAAAGGAATGAACATCTGGAATTAATCAAACTCAGAGCTGAAATCTTAAATAAGAAACAAAGAGAACAATTCAAAGAATCAACAAAATCAAGAGCTGGTTCTTTGAGACAAACCATTAGCAAAACTAACTAAAAGACAGAGAGACACTATCTAAATCAACAAAATCCAAAATAAAAAGGAAGACATAACAAGAGACACAGAAGAAATACAAAGAATCATAAGATCCTACTTTAAAGGCATGTATGCCACAAATTTTGAAAATATAAGGGAAATGGACAATTTTCTTGATCGATTCCACTTACCAAAATTGAATCAAGATCAGTCCTAGTTCACCTATAGAAATAGAGGTAGTCATTGATAGTCTCCCAACCAAAAAAAAACAAAAACAAAACCTTAGGGCCAGATGGTTTCAGGACAGAATTCTATCAGACCTTCAAAGAAGAACTAATACCAATACTCTTCAAACTACTCCAAAAGATAGAAATGCATGGAACATTACCAAATTCTTGCTATGAGGCCAGTCAGGTTGATACCTAAACCCCACAAATACCCAACAAAAAAAGAGAATTTCAGATGAATTTCTCTTATGAGCATAGACACAAAAATACTCAATAAAATACTCGCTAAAGAAACACAAAAACATGTCAAAGATATCATTCACCATGACCAGGTAGGCTTCATTCCAGGGATGCAGTGATGGGTTAATATACGAAAATCCATCAATGTAATCCACTATATAAACAAACTGAAAGAAAAAAAACCACATGATCATCTCCTTAGATGCAGAATAAGCATTTGATAAAATCCAACACCCATTCATGTTTAAAGTTTTGGGCAGATCGGGAAACAAGGCACATACTTAAATATAATAAAGGCTATATACAGCAAGCCAACATCAAATTAAATTTAGAGATACTCAATGAAATTCCACTAAAATTGGGGACCAGACAAAGCTGCCCACTTTCTCCATATCTCTTCAATATAGTTCTTGAAGTCCTAGCCAGAGCAATAAGAAAACAAAAGGAGATTGAGGGGATCCAAAGGGGAAAGGAGGAAGACAAATTATCCCCATTCGCAGATAATATGATTGTGTAGATAAGTGACCCCCAAAATTTCCCCAGAAAACTCTACAGCTGAAAAACACCTTCAGCAAATTGACTGGATACAAAATTAACTCAAAAAAGTCAGTAGCTTTCCTATGTACAAATGACAATCATGCAGAGGAAGAAATTAAGAAAACTACACCCTTCACGTTAGCCACAAGCAATATAAAATATTTAGAGGTTTTCCTAACCAAGCAAGTGAAGGATTTGTTTGGGAAAAACTTCAAATCTCCCAAAAGAGATTGAAGATGACATCACAAGATGGAAAGATCTCCCTTGTCTATGGATTGGAAAAATTAACATAGTATAAATGGCCATCTTACCAAAAGCAATTTACAGATTCACTGCAATCCCTATCAAAATACCTACACAATTTTTTAAAGACATTGAAAGCTCAATTCTCAACTTCATATGGAAAAAGAAAAACCCAAAATAGCTAAAACAATATTATACTATAAAAGATCCTCAGGAGGAATCTCCATTCCTGATCTCAAGTTGTATTATAGAGCAACAGTAATTAAAACAGCATGGTACAGGCACAGCAATAGGCTGGTTGATCAATTGAATCAAATCAAAGACCCAGAAATGTATCCATACACATATGGTCATTTGATTTTTGACAAAGAAGCCAAATTTATTCAATGGAAAAAGGATAGCATCTTCAACAAATGGTGCTGGTCTAACAGAATGTCCATATGTAGAAAAATGCAAGTAGACCCATATTTGTCACCATGCACAAAACTCAAGTCCAAGTGAATCAAAGACCTCAACATAAAATCAGAGACACTAAATTGGTTAGAAGAAAAAGTGGAGAAGAGCCTGGAACACTTTGGCACAGGAGACAACTTCCTGAACAGAACACCAGCAGCCCAGGTCTTAAGGTCAACAATTAACAAATGGGACCTCATGAGGCCAAGAAGCTTCTAGAAGGCAGGAGATACTGTCAATAGAACAAAGCGACAGCCTACAGATTGGAAAAAGATCTTCACCAACCCTACATCTGACAAAGGTCTAATATCCAAAATATATAAAGAACTCACGAAATTAAACACCACCAAATCAAATAACCCAATTATAACACTGTTAATGTTTAAATCTAAGTGGCCTTTATGAAATACACATCATTGAATCCTGTCCTATGAGCTTTGACTCATTATATTATAGCTTTCTTTTCTACCCAGGGCACAAAGGTCAATTTCTTCCCTCTTTCTATCATAGTTCATCTTTCTGGCTCAATATCAATAGAAACAACATTTTATCCCCAGAAGAGGGGCAATATTTACTATATGAAGTGTAGGTGTAAAACCATCAACATTACAAGCAATGTAAACAATAATTCTTCCAGAGGAAGTTAGTAAAGATGGAATTATATACCCCTCAAATTGATGGACTCAGCAAGGTTTTAGCTATGAAAGATTAATGAAGAGGTCAAAGAATCAATAATTGCAGAGAATTCACCTGATTCCTTCTGGAGTAAACAAAAACACTTGCATAGTATTTTATGAGTCTGTTGCATCCCATAGAGTTGATGTGATATGTTAAGATGTATGTGTTATTCTTGTTTTATAGACTCTGACAGACTAATGTAAACTGAACATCTTAGTGATGTAGCTGACACTGGATCCAGATAAGAGTGTGGGTTTATCCTGTTCTGATATCTGTTCCAAAAATATAGTTACACAAAAATAGTTATCTTGATATTCATCCACCCATGCATCAGAAACTTTCTGTCAGCTTTCAGCACGTGGTCAGGAAAAGTCTTTCCACGGAAGTCAAAGTAATATCATTTAAAATGCATCCTTCCAAACTCTTTCCCCAGGTTGCAGAATACTCCAAGTGTCATTCTCTTTGTACTTGGGGCACAATAATGCTTAAAATATAGCTACATCCTGAGTAGGTCAAAGGAAATATCATCTTATTTGAGTGCATTCAAATTTGTTACCCAGCATCAGACCCGACGTAGTGAGATAATCCAAAATTTTCTGACTAAACACTGTCTTCTCTAGTACCCAGACAAGACTACAAGTTTCAATGAAGAAAACCTCATCTGCAGCACTCTGGACCTCTTCTTTGCTGGCACAGAGACAACATCTCACACACTGCGCTGGGCTCTGCTCTACATGGCCCTCTACCCAGAAGTCCAAGGTAAGCATATGGTATCTTCATCTAACCAAAGCAGAGTTCTGCTTCTGGAAGTCATGGCTTAGACAGGTCCAGAAGATAACATGGTGGAGGCAGAAGAAGTGGAACAGCCGTGAGGAGTAGGATTTGGGGATGGGCGTGTCCTCTGCGTGTTCTGTTAAGGCTGTGAGGGTCCCAAAGGGTGCAGACATATACAGAGTGCATCCTCTAATGTCCTTCTTCCCTTTTTAGTGGGCTCATCCCATTTTGCCCCACAGTCTGTTAAAAAACCCTTCATTCTGGTATTCAACACACTGTAATATCGCCTTTCTCCCTCTTCAGCCTCAAGCCCATCCAGCCTGTATGGTGCACTTGCTATACTCTGTGTTCTCTCCTGGCCCTGTTCTTATTCTTGCCTCTAAGCCATGATATTGGATCTTCATTCTGCAAAAGTGTTCTGTCCTAATTTTTTATTACTGTAGAAGAATCTTCTTAGGTGTTACCTCCCTAGGTCATTTCAAATTCCGACACGAGTTTGATGACTTGGGAATTACTCTGATTCTTCTCCTCCATGGCAGTGCTTGACACATTGTTTCTTTCTCCACTGGCTGATGTCCATTAGGCAAAGTGGTCCATTTTATCATTTTTATTCCTTCAGATTCTAGAAAATTTTAACAATTTTAGGATGGGGACATTTTTTTCTGTTATAGAACATGTTTTTTGTTAGTGTTGTTTTAGTTTTGGTTTTTTTCTTAGTTTGGTTTGGTGTTGGTTTTGGTTGTTGTTGTTGTTTGGGTTTTTGGGTGTTTTAAATTTTTGTTAAATAATTGATTCATATTACATCTCAATTGTTATCCTTTTACTTGTATCTTCCTGTTCCCCCCTCCCTCCCTCTATTCCCTCCGGTAGGCCTGTGACAGAAGTGGACCTCTTCCCCCACCATATGATCACAGCCTATCATGTCTCATCTGGGTAGCCTGCTTACCCTTCCTCTGAGTGCCACCAGGCCTCCCCACCACAGGGACGTGGTAAATAGGGGACACCACAGTTTATACCAGAGGCAGTCTCTGTTCTCCACACAACTGTGGAGAATGCGCTGCCCATTGGGTACATCTGAGTAGGAGGTCTTGGTTTATTACATGCATTGTCCTTAGTTGGTACAGTAGTTTGAGCGTAACCCCCTGGGTCCAGATCTGCTAGCCTTGATAGTCTTCTTGTAGGGTTCCTGGGCCCTCTGGCTCCTTCTATTTCCCCATTCTTCCTTATCTCTCTCACCTGGAGTCCCAATAGGAAGTCCTAGCATCTGCATCCCTGTTGGGCTAGTATTCAGTTATAAGCGAGTATATACCATGTGTATCTTTCTGAGTCTGGGTTATTTCACTCAGGATGATCATTTCTAGTTCCATCCATTTGCCTCCAAGTTTCAAGATTTCCTTGTTTTTAATAGCTAAGTAGTGTTCCATAGTGTAAATGTTTCTTTATCCATTCTTCAACTGAGGGACATCTAGGTTATTTCCATATTCGGACCCTTATGAATAAGGCTGCTATGACATGGTTGAACATATGTCCTTGTTGTATGGTGGAGCAACTTCTGAGTATATTCCAAGGAGTGGAATATCTGGGTCTTGAAGTAGCCATATTCCCAATTTTCTGAGAAAGTGCCAGATTGATTTCCAATGTGGTTGTACAAGTTTGCATTCCTACCAACAGTGAAGGAGTGTTCCCCTTTCTCCACTTCCTCGCCAATATGTGCTGTCGCTTGAGTTTTTTATCTTAGCCATTCTGATGGTTGTAAGATGGAGTCTCAGACTCATTTTCATTTGTAGTTCTCTGATGACTATGAACATTGAGCATTTCTTTAACTGTTTCTTGGCCATTCGATAGTCCTCTGTTGAGAATTCTATTTAGCTCTGTTAAGAAATTAGGTTATTTTGTTTGGTGGTGTTTAATTTCTTGAGTTCTTTATATAGTTGGGATAGTAGCCCTTTGTCAGACATAGGGATGGTGAATATATTTTCCCAGTCTGTAGGCTGTCACTTTGTTCTGTTGACAGTATCTTCTACCTTACAGAAGTTTCTCAGCCTCATGAGGTCCCAATTATTAATTGTTGACCTTAGAACCTGGGCTATTGGTATTCTGTTCAGGTAGTTGTCTCTTGTGCCAATGAGTTCAGTGAGTTCCAGACTCTTCTCCACTTTTTATTCTAATAGATTAAGTGTGTCTGTTTTTATTTTGAGGCCTTTAATCTACTAGGACTTGAGCTTTGTGCATAGTGATAAATATGGGTCTACTTGCATTTGTCTACATGTAGCCATCCAGTTAGACCAGCACTATTTGTTGAAGATGCTGTCCTCTTTCCATTGTATAGATTGGCTTCTTTGTCAAAAATCAAATGTCCATAGGTATATAGATTTATTTCTGAGTCTTCGATTTTATTCCATTGATCAACCAGCCTATTTCTATGCCAGTACCATTGCTGTTTTAATTACTGTTTCTCTATAGTACAGCTTGAGATCAGGTATGGAGATTCCTCCTGAGGGTCTTTTATTGTACAGGATCGTTTAGCTATTCTGGGTTTTTTGTTTTTCCATATAAAGTTGAGAATTGATCTTTCAATGTCTTTTAAAAACTTATATAGGTATTTTGAGAGGGATAGCATTAAATCTGTAAATTGCTTTTGTAAGATGGCCATTTATACCATGTTAATTCTTCCGATCCATGAACAAGAGATATCTTTCCATCTTCTGATGTCATCTTCTCTTTCCTTCTTCAGAGACTTGAAGTTTTTTCATACATGTCTTTCCTTGCTTGGTTAGAGTTATACCTAGATACTTTATATTACTCATGGCTATAGTGAAAGGTGTAGTTTCCCTAATTTCTTTCTCAACATCATTATCATTTATATACAGGAGGGTTACTGCCTTTTTTGAGCTAATTTTTTATCCAGCCACTTTGCTGAAGCTGTTTATCAGATTTAGGAGTCTCTGGTGCAATTTTGGGGGTCACTTATGTACACTATCACATCACCAGTGATTAGGGATAATTTGACTTCCTCCTTTCCCATTTGGATCCACTTGGTCTGCTTTGCTGTCTTATTTATCTAGCTAGAACTTCAAGAGATATTGAAGAGATATGGAGAGAGTGGGCAGCATTGTCGAGTCCTTGATTTTAGTGGAATTTCATTGAGTTTCTCTCCATTTAATTTGATGTTGGCTATTAGCTTGCTGTACCTACCCTGTATTATGTTGAGGTATGTGCTTTGTATCCCTGATCTCTCCAAGACTTTAAACATGAATGGGTGTTGGATTTTGTCAAATGCCTTTTCAGCATCTTAGGATGACCATGTGGGTTTTTTTTTTCTTTCAGTTTGTTTATATGGTGGATTACATTGATGGATTTCCATATATTGAACTATCCCTGCATGCCTAGAATGAAGTCTACTTGGTCATGGTGAATGATATCTTTGATGTGTCTTGGATTCAGTTTGCAACTATTTTATTGAGTATTTTTGCATCAGTGCTCATAAGAGAAATTAATCTGAAGTTCTTTTTTGTTGTTGTTGTTGGGTCTTTGTGAGGTTTAGTTATCAAGGTGACTGTGGGCACATAGAATGAGTTTGGTAATGTTCCATCCATTTCTATTTTGTGGAGTAGTTTTAAGAGTTTCAGCATTAGCTCCTCATTGAAGGTCTGGTAGTATTCTTCACTGAAACCATCTGGCCCTGGGCTTTTCTTGGTTGGGAGACTTTTGATGACTGCTTCTATTTCTGTAGGAGAAATAGTACTATTTAATTTGTTTTTCTGATCTTGATTCAACTTTAGCACATGGAATCCATCAAGAAAATTGTCCATTTCATTTAGATTTTCAAATTTTGTGGCATATAAGCCTTTGAAGTAGGACTTAATGATTCTTTGTATTTCTTCAGTATCTGTTGTTATGTCTCCCTTTTCCTTTCTGATTTTGTTGATTTGACTAGTGTCTCTCTACTTTTTAGTTTTGCTAATCGTTTGTCTTTCTTGTCAATTTTCTCAAAGAACTAGCTCTTGGTTTTGTCGATTCTTTGAATTGTTCTCTTTGTTTTAAATTTATAGATTCAAGCCCTGAGTTTGATTATGTCCAGCCATCTACTACTATTGGGTATTTCTGCTTCTTTTTTTCCTAGGGCTTCCAGATGTGTTGTTAAATTGCTTGCATGAGATGTTTCCAATCTGTTAATGAAGGCACTTAGTACTATCAATTTTACTCTTAGCACTGCTTTCATTGAGTCCCACAAATTTGGGTATTTTGTACCTTCATTTTTATTTAATTTTAGGAAGTCTTTAATATATTTATTTAGTTCTTCTCTGATCCAGTTGTGATTAAGTAGAGAGTTTTTTAGTTTCTGTGTGTGTAGGCTTTTTGTTATTTCTGTTGCTATTGAAGTCCAGCTTTAGTCCATGTTGAATTGGTAAGATACAATAAATTATTTCAATCTTTTTGTATCTGTTGAGGCTTTCTTTGTGATGTACTATATGGTCAATTTTGGAGAATGTTACATGAGGTGCTGAGAAGAAGGTATAATCTTTTGTATTTGAGTAAAAAGTTCTGTAGATATCTGTTATATCCATTTGACGCATAATATTTGTTAGCTTCATTATTTCTCAGGTTAGTTTCTGTTTCATTTACCTATCCTTTGGTGAAAGTGGGGTGTTGAAGTCTCCCACTATTAATGTTTGGAGGTCAATGCTTTGTTGATTTTTTTAAACAAATGTGGGTGCCCTTGTATTGGGGGCATAGATGTTCAGAATTGTGATGTCATCTTGGCTGAGTTTTCCTTTGATGAGTATGAAGTGTCTTTCCTCATCTCTTTTGATTAATTTTGATTGAAAGTCTTTTTTATCAGACATTAAACTGGCTACAGCAGCTTGTTTCTTATGTGTGTTTGCTTGGAATAACCTTTTCCAGCTGAGGTAATGTCTATCAATGTGGATGAGATGTTTCTTGAATGCAGAAGAATACTGTGTCTTGTTTATGCATCCATTCTGTTAGTCTGTGTCTTTTTATTGGAGAATTGAGACCATTGATATTGAGAGACCAGTGACAGTTAAGTCCCTTGATTTTTATGTTGGTTGCGGTAGAGTGTTTGTGTGGTTATGTTTTGCTACAGTGAAATTATGTATTTCATGTGTTATCCTGGTTGTAGTTTGTCACTTTGGGTTGGAGTTTTCCTTCTAGTAACTTCTGTAAGGCTGTCTTTGTGAATGAGTATTGTTTGAATTTGTTTTTGTCATGGAATATCTTGTTTTCTCCATCAATGGTTATTGAAAGTTTTCCTGGGTATAGTAGTCTGGATTGGCATCTGTGGTCTCTTAGGATTTGTAGGGTCCTTTTTGTTTTTATGGTCTCTGCTGAGAAGTTGGGTATAATTCTGATAGGTTTGCCATTATATGTCACTTGACCTTTTTCCCTTGCTGTCTTTAATATTTTTTCTTTGTTCTATACATTTTATGTTTTCATTATTATGTGGCAGGAGGATTTTCCTTTCTGGACTATTCTATTTGGTGTTCAGTATCCTCTTGTATGTTTATATACATCTCTTTTTTAAATTGTGAAATTTTTCTCCTATGATTTTGTTGAAGATATTTTCTGGGCCTTTGAGCCTGGCATCTTCATTTTCCTCTATTCATATTTTTAGGTTTCATCTTTTCAAGGTATCCTTGGTTTCTTGTTTTTTTGTTGTTGTTGTTGTTTGGTTTTGGTTTGTTTTTTTTTTTTGGTCACAAATTTTTCAGAAATAACTGGCTGCATCAAATTCTTCTATTGTATCTTCTACCCCCTAGATACCCTCAGCTCTTGAATTCTGTTATTGAAGCTTACCTCTGCATTTCCTGTTTTCTTTTCTAAGTTCTCTCTTCCTGGCTTTCCTGTGTCTGTGCTATTATCATTGTTTCCATTTTCATCTTCAGATCTTGAACCATTTTATTGATTTCCTACATCTGATTGTTTGCATTTTCCTGGATTTCTTCCAGTGATTTCTTCATTTCCTTTCTATTGGCCTCTGTCAATCTTTTTGCCCACATCTTCCTGTATTTGTTTACGAATTTTTTTCATTTCCTCCACTATCATCTTCACTATTAAGGATTTGAGGTCATTTTCTTGTGCTTCAATTGTGTTTGAGTTGCCAGGGTTTAATTCTTAGGGATAACTGGGCTCTGGAGATGCTTTTGTTGCTTGTGTTTTTATGCTGGCTTTTAGATATCTTGCTGTTTCTGAAGTTGGGTGATAGTTTCTGATGTCTTTCACTAGTAGTTTAGAGTAGTTTGTTGGTGAGTATCTATAAGTCAAGACCCCTTACCTGTGGGGATCAGGGAACCCTTCCCTGGATCAGGCAAGTGACTTGGTTTTAGCTACTGGGATCTTTGCTCCACACCCTGAGCTCCCCACTGATCCATCAGAGGCTAGTTCTGGTGCTCTTTAGCCCAAGGCTCAGTCTGAGATAATGAAGGTATTATCTGCCATTGGCTAGGGTTTGCAGATCCTGCCCTCAGCCACTAGGGCCTTGGGATCTAGGTTCAATCTGCCAGAGAGTGAGGGAGCTATCCTCTGGCTTAGGCTTCTTCCTGCCCATTCTTGTTCTGGCCATGGGACCTAGGTTCAGTCCAACAAAAAGAGAAGAAACTGAGCTCTAGCTGAGAATGTCTCCTCAGCCAGCTGGGCCCCCACATGAGCCCTGGGTCCTTCTGTGGACTGGAAGGATGATCTGAAGTCAGAGCTATCCCAGAACCACACTCTGGCCTCCACTCTGGGCCAGCAGACGCTGAGGTTGGTAGTCTGTAACCCACAGTTTGGCCAGAGGGTGTGCAGGTACTAAAGGATAGACTGCACTGGGATTTGGAGACCTGGCTCTCGGCCACAGGACTGTGGGGCTTTCTGTGGACTGGAGTAGTGTGATCTTGGTTCAGATCTACCCATTCTCCTCAGTTCTTCCCTAGACCAATAGATCCAGATGCTGGCACTTCGCTGCCCACAGTTCAGCCCCAAATACAGAGTCTGAGATATAAAACACAGCTGCAGCTCGCAGTCTGGTATGCAGCCAGTCTCTGGTGACTGGGCACCTGGCCTCCGAGGGCCATTTGGATGCCTGGAAGACACACCCAGCTGGGCTCAGAACTGTGTGGATCCCTCTCACCTCGGACTCTCCAGGTCTTGAGCTCTATAGCTCACAGCCCAGTGTCTAGGCTCCATCCTGCCACCTAAGCCCCATGCATAGTCAGTGCCACCATCTTGGATCTCCCCAGTTTTGGGTTTTTTGACTTGTGGGTAGCAATTTATTCATGAGTTATCAAGTAAATTTAGTAGATTCAAGGTAGCTGTTTTTGCTTTAAATGAGAACTGATTAGAAAAAAAGCCAAGTTCTTCCCATGTTGTGAAGAAAAATTTGTTTATAGAACTACACCGCCATGTGTCGGGGTATGTGTGTGTCTGTGTGTGTGTGTGTGTGTGTGTGTGTGTGTGTGTGTGTGTGTGTGTGTGTCTGTGCCCTCTGTGTAGGTCTGTAGGTATACACATGTGGAAGCATAGCACAGCTGCAAGTACCATTCCAGGCACCTTCTGCTATATGAGACAGGGTCTTTCGCTCACCTGGAACTTGTCAAGGAAACTACACAGTCTGGCCAGTAGGGCCACAAGATCTGTCTGTTGCCGCCTCCTGAGGGCCCTGCCATTAAAAGCGCATACCCATACCCAGCCTTTTTCCATGAATTATAAGAATCAGACTCACGTCCTCCTGTTGCCTGTCAGTCACTTTGCTAGAGCCATCGTCCATGCAAAAATATTTTCTCTAATTAATGCAAAATGCATATATGTACCTGTATTTATGTGTATGAATCATGAGTTTCAATTAAAATACATATTTACCTGGAGAATAAGTTTCATAGCTCACAACTAAAAATATAAGAATAATATTTTTAAATGTTAAAGCTATGGAGTAAAAAGACAGACTCGACCTCTAGAATAGCAGCTTCAAAATATGAGTAGATTTACATGAAAAAGTATACTGGTATTCACATTGTAATATGTGTAATGGTCAAGAGGTATGGTGAGTGAGACTGTTCAGTGACCACAAACAGATACATGAGCTACAGCAGCTCTTCGGCTGTAGGAAAAGAACTTCTGATGGTGGCCTAGCAATGGATGAGCTATCAGGAAACTGTACTAAGTGAAATAACCGACCGGAAAGTCATACGAACTATCCAATCCAATGCAAATGAGTTATGTGGAATTGTCAAATATCTACTCAAAGATGATTCAAAGGAGGAAGCAGAAACTTACAGTTCTTCAAGATGGCAAAGTTCTGGCCATTGATTATACAATATACAATAACACACTTATATTGGAAATACTAACAAGAATTGTGGTTGTTGGCACACAACATTAGTCAAAATACTTGGAAGAGCTTGAGGCAAGACTGTCGCAGTTTGAGATTATTTGGCCACATATTAAGAACATAAATTAGAAATTGGTAATTTGACAAGTTTTATGTTAAAATATTTTATTCACAATTATTTTTTTATATAGACAGGAGTACAATTGATATACATTTATTTCTTTCTCAGGAGAAATCTCTAAGTTGGTCCTTGTAGTGGGTTTCTTGTTACAAATTTCTTTTAAATTGTTGCCAAGTTGGAACTAATATGAAGGGAAGCATTCTGTAAGTGGGATCCCCTGACAACTCCTTTATTGGAAGGGATACTAAAATTAAATGAAAGTAGATACAGTTTCAGAGACAGCTTCTGTACCATTAGAAGAAATCATTACATTTGAAAATTAATAGACACTCCTGTTTTCTTTCAGAAAAAGTACAGGCTGAGATTGACAGAGTGATTGGTAAAAAGAGGCCAGCAAGCTTGGCTGATCGAGAGTCTATGCCTTACACCAATGCTGTCATCCATGAGGTGCAGAGGATGGGCAACATTGTCCCCTTGAATGTTCCCAGGGAAGTGGCAGTGGATACCAATTTGGGTGGTTTCCACCTGACAAAGGTAATTATGCACTCTCAGCAGAAGAAAGCTCAGTCCAGTATTGGCATCATCCTAAGGAGACATGTATTTCTGTCTCATGACCACTTAAATGGCCAGAGAAAAAAAATATTCCTGCTGAAACACTAGTTTTCCTCCATCCATCTAAACAGATATTTACAGATATCTTGGGGAAACAAGGCTCCTTGGTCATATGTGTTTAGGCAAAACCTGGCTTTATTTGCTAATGGCATCTCAGCATCTTCCTATGCTAATGCAGGCTGATAGCAGTCAGCAGTTCTCTGGAACACAAAGTCATTGCAGAGAGAAGCTCTGAAAACTAAGGGACTACTAGGCTGGTGATAGAAAATGCTTCTGCACAATCCTTGAAATACATGGACATTCTCCACTGTTGAGTGGAGAAGGAGATCTAACTTTCACACAAACTCTGGTGCCCCATATTTGAACATGTCCCTTGGACGGAGATGCCTGGTGGCACTCAGAGGAAAGATAATAGGTCACCAAGGAGAGACTTGATACCGTATGAGCATATTCAGGGGGAGGAGGTCCCCCTCAGACACAGACTTAGGGGAGGGGAGGGGAGTAGGGGGGAAGTGGGAGGAAGGGAAGAATGGGAGGATACATGGGATGGGCTAACAACTGAGATGTAATATGTATAAATTAATAAAAATGTAGTAAAAAAAAGAAAGAAAAAAGAAATACAGAACTTAAAATGTGAATAAAAGTGGAGGCTCCTGCACTACCATTATGATGACATTGGTGTTTCTAACACAGTGATGCACAAGCTTATTTCCAGTGTTAACTTTACATCCAAATTATTTATTTATTTCTCTCAGGGACGCCATCCCAAATGTGGGACGGTGCTAACCACAGTTAGGGAAGGTCTGCTGCCATTAGTTTGTTACCTCTGGAAATGTCTCCATGGCACTGGCATAAGATGACAGAGACATACTACAGAGTGTGTAAAGAAAATCATGGCAGGTAGACTGCGCTGTGGGTAAGCCATGGTCCTGGCTTACTTCACTGTTAACTGGGAGCAGGAGATGTGGGTCTAAGAGAGCAAGGGGACAGCCTGCACTAAGGTGACATTGACAAAAGTCAAAAGAAGTTGAAAGAATGGGTTACGTTATTGGAGGGGTGCATGAGTTAATATGAGGGAAAGGCACTCTCTGGGGAGGCAGAAAATCTGTTGGAGCGGTCCACACACCAGTCGATGTGTTCCTAACCCTGCCAAGAATCTGGGTTCAGATGCCCGCATGTTGAGGGTAAAGAATGGAGTAGCAGACGTAAAGCACACATCGTTCCCCTTCAGAGCCCTGCCGTATGCCGCACGGTAAAAAGTAGCTGACTTCATTTATGTGCCTTTGTGCCACATTATTCTCCTTTGGATGTGGACATGTCTTTCCCTACCCAATATAGAGAATGCTAACAGCCTGGGAAAATCCCCAGCAGACACTTGACAGTCATTGTGAAGTTCTCTCAATAAAGGAGGTGGTACTGAGTGGGATGGAAGGACCCAGATCTTAAGTGGGTCACGTGTGGGAACTTGAAAACCATCTACCTCTTTACAGGTGTGTTCCATATATCAAGCCTTGTCTCTGCTGTCATTTCTAGGGCACCATGGTTCTAACCAACCTAACTGCACTACACAGGGACCCCAAAGAGTGGGCCACCCCAGACACCTTCAATCCCGAGCACTTTTTGGAGAATGGACAGTTTAAGAAGAGAGACTCCTTTCTGCCGTTCTCAATGGGTGAGTTCTGAGGATCAGGAGAGAGTTCAGAGCTCCACCCCAGCCCTTCTCTCCTCTCCTTCCCGTAGGACTCGGGTTTAATGAAAAGATCTCCGGGTGGCCTAGTGTGGCTCCATTTCATTTTGGCTGCAACCCAGCAGTCCCTGGACTTCACAGTGCATCAGATCCACCCTAATTCTTCCACTCGTATGACTCTGCTGAGGATTTCTGTCTCATTCTTTTTTTCCAGAATCTCTAAGAATATAGACCCCTGCTCTGTCCACTCTTCACTGAGGGATATATGTGCCACCTTCACTTTTTCAGTGTCCCAAGTTATGTTTAAGTGGTGTACCACTCCAGGGAAGTGGACACACTATCCAGGCTTCCTACTTATAAATAATTGAGAAGGTGTGAATTATAGCACCAAATCTCAGTTTTATATTTCACTTATTCTAACTATTCTTTTATTTTTATTGAAAGTAGATTCTTATCTCACACAATACATCCTGACCACAGTTCCCCTCCCTTATTCCTCCCAGCTCCTCTAGTTTTCCTCTCACCATGACACATTCCCCATCATTTTCCTCTTCAGAAAAGAGCAGGCCTCCAAGAGAAGACACAGAAATGGGACAAAGCAAGATATAACAAGGCAAAAGCTCTCATATCGAGGCTGGACAAGGCAAACCAATAGGAGAATAAGAGACCCAAGTGCAACCAAAAGTATCAGAGATACACCAGGTGGTGGAGGCTCTGTAATTTCTGCTTAGCTGATTCAGTAGGCCATATTCTCCTGCTGTTCTCCCTCCCCTCTGACCCTATACTCTTTCCTTCCCCTCTTCTACTGGATCCCAGCATCTCTGAGGGGAGAGACCCAATGGAGATCTCCAATATAGACTGTCTCTCTATGCATAACGTCTGCCTGTAGGTTTCTGCATTCACTCCTTATGCTGACAGAGGAAGCCTCTCTGATGACAATTGGACAAGGCGCAAATCTACAAGTATCATAGGAGAATATCATTGAGAATCATTTCATGATTTTTTTTGCTGGTCCTATGTGGTTCTATCCTAGGTCTCTTTCAGTTCATGAATCAGATCCATGTAATGTGCAAAATTCTAGAAATGTGACCACTTTTAAATCCCAAATAAATGCTTTGTGTGAATATTTTGAGGCTAGTGAGAGGAGTGTAAGTAACTCCCCATCCATGGCTTCTAGGCCCATTGATGCTCACGTACAGGCCTTCTATTCTATGAGTGCAAAATCTTCTTCCCACAGAGACTTCATGTCTCACTCAGTTTAAACTTTTCTTTCACCCACATCATCTGTGAAATAAAAGCAGCAACAAAGCACTCATGGAGGCAGAGGCAGGCAGATTTCTGAGTCAGAAGCCATCCTGGTCTCTAAAGTGTGTCCAAGGCAGCCAAGGCCACACAGAGAAACCCTGTCTTCAAAAAACAAATTATCAATAAATAAGTAATAAAAAAAAGAAGCAAGATTCATGACTCACTGAGAATTAAAATACTTTTTAATTACAGACTTTATTAACAGGCAACTTATCTCACCCAACCACCTTAATATTGCAATTATTAGTAATTATGGAGGAAAAGAATTGAATGTCTACTTTGGTCCAATATGTAAACCCCAAATAAGGGAGAGTTCTTATTTTCAACCATACACCACCCACAGAAGTGCCAGAACTGGGCCCTTGTTTTTACTTCCAGTTGAGTCTCACTGAACTATAAGCACATTGTAAGTGGCCTCCAAGGTCATGGACCCTGGTAATATAAGATTCACTGAGTTCATAGCCTATGTGTCAGCTAGAACACTGATGCATAACAAGCATCATAAATATACCGCTTAGTAAGAACCAGTTGATGCCCACAGTTTTCCAGGAAGTTTAGTGGTTGGCTCTTCCTGAGTAGCCTTCTAGCTGACTGCCAGTCTGTGGTGATCTCAATGGAATAGCAGAGTTCTCACATTCTCTTTCACCCTCTAGTGAACCAGCTGCCCATTCACACAGTGGTAATCATATCTCAAGAGGGAGAACAGATGCACACGAGCCCTGGGAGACCCAATTCTAAAACTTCTTCTGCATTCTGGTGACATAGCCAGTATAATATAAGGAGAGGGAAACTACTTTAGTCTTTGTTTGGGAGATCATAGAACTCGCAATGCACATAATGTGGGACCAAGGATAGAGGAAGATTGTCCCTATTTTACTGTCATCATCTCAATTTCTGATGGAGAAAAATAAAACACATTTGCCTAAGGATGCCCAATGAAAACCAGTTAAACTGAGCACAATGGACAAACTTTTGTTAACCCTAACCTTTGTTAACTGTCTTGGTTAACAAAGCAACGTGAACTTTTAAATCAGACTTTGATTTTTTTTAAGATCTTGCTGCTTTTTCTTGCCATTTGTAGAAGTTTTAAATGAAGCCACCTTGGGAACATGGGGCACATTTAGAAGATTATCTTCTTTTTTTTTTTTTTAAGAAAAACAGAAGCAAAATGATTTTCTGTGCTTCATCACTCAAGATGAAAAACTGTACTTACATGAAGCCAACCATGATAGTGCATGCCTGTAATCTCCAAATGTAAGGAGGTAGAGGCAGGTTGATCACTGTGAGTTTGAGGCCAGCCTGGTCTATACAGCAAGTCCAGGACAGCCAAGGCTAACACAGAGAAACCTTGTCTCAGAAGAAGAAAAAAAGAAAAATAAACATGAGTGTATTGTCATTTTTGCATTGCTCTGTGGGAGTCAACAACCTTAACAGTTTCACAATAGAAAAGAATGCCAGGTTCTGTATTTATAAATGGTGTCAGAGAACATAGGGACAGAGTTCATGAAGACTATTGACTGTGGCCTAGGTCAGCCCTCTTATTTCACTCAACAGGTTTGGTTTGGTTTGTGAATGGGAAAAGGTCCAAGTACCCTCTAGCCCAGACTGTCTGTGTCAACCTATCCTCACTGAAACAATATCTGAGATGAACAGCCTCTGAGAAGGAAGTTTTGTTTGGGTCCTAGTTTCAGAAATCTCTCTCTGTGGTCATGTGACCTGTGCCTGACATGAGACAGAGCATTTGTTAGAACTGGATGGTGAAGAACACACTGTGGCCAGGCAACAAGGAAAGGAAGCAAACAAATGTTGACAATTCCATCACCAGGATGGCTCAAATGACCTATCTTAGGCACATGTATTTAATTTTTTGCCATTTCTTAGTAGGGCATCAATTGGCAACCAAGGCTGTAGTTCATAGCACCTGCTGATAAATGAACAAACAAAAACTAAACTACATGAATGCTAGTTACATGGCCTATGTGAACATTAGAGTTTTCCAGTTGAGTGACCATAGTCCCCAGGGTAACACACTATCTCTCTCTCTCTCTCTCTCTCTCTCTCTCTCTCTCTCTCTCTCTCTCTCAGCATTAACAGTGTATTCTTGATGAGATATACCCTTTACTGATCTTATGAGAAATGAATTACTAAAAGGTACATCTTTTACACTCCACCATAAGAAGGTTTTGCCTTCTCAATCATTCCACTTTTCCAACATTCCTGAGTCTTTGAAACCTCCATCTATAGTAAATCAAGATATGTCAGGTCTGTCTACCTCACTCAAAGTAGATCACCTCTGATGCACAAGGTATATGTCTTACCAAATAATTCATCTGTATATTTATTAACTCTGAACAATATAGATATTAAGCGAGTCTTGGGAAAATTAGAGAGATACTGTGCCAAGTGAAAGGTTAAAAGAAATATGGAGGTAGCTCAGTGAAGATATACTTTCTAGAATATGCAAGGCCCTGGATGGAGGGATAGGATGGTAAGAAAAGAAAAGGGATTAGGAAAGGAAAGGAAAAGAAGGAATAAAGGAAAAGAAATTCTGCTTCTCCAGAATGGACCCTTACATCAGCTTCGACATTGCTTGGTATTGCCAAGGGACAGTCTTGATACACTGTATGTGTTACTATTACTAGTATGATTTACACAGTCACATGTCATGACAAAATGGCCTTTGACATTGTTGGAGAATGGAAAGAACTGGAGGTCAATGGCATCTCATAAAAGTATTTTGCCAGGACAAGTCTATATAGCTCAGTAAACTTCTATTTAGTTAGAACAGCCAATCTGAAGCCTTAGGCTTTGCCTTGGATTTTATAGTCTCTTTTCCCATGCAAAATGGGAAGAAAAGGAGCAAATAATAAATAGCTTAAGGTCACTAACACAGTAGGTCAACTGTTACATTCCTCACCTTGTAAGCATAGTGTGCTGATTTGATCCCCAGATTCCACACTAGAAGCTGAGCATGCCATCAGATGCTTATACTCTTCATGTTAGATGGCCAGAAATAGGAAGGCCCTGGGGCTCCAGGGTCAGCAAACCTGGGCTAAGCTGCAGAGACCCTATCTCAAAAATAAATTCATGTATAGGTAAACAAACTGGATGTCACTTGGAGATCAATACCTATAGCTGGTCTCTAACATCAACATACATGTGCATACATGTTCAAAAACAAATCCACCCAAATGGGCTTAAAGATGGGGTGGAGCTGTTAGGAATGCTGCAAGCGCTGTGGGACACCTGGTGAGGACATTTTCTGAGGAAGAGAACACTGGAGTGCTGGGGTTGTCCTTGATATCAGAGAGCGCCCCTGTGAACCTAGATATTCAACAGAGAGACTGATGGAGAAGATAGCAACAGAAGTGGAAATGGACACAAATATTTGGGTCTATACATACACCTAAATAAATACACCATGTGCATGGCTATGTGAGTGAACTTGATCAGTGGCTTGCAGAATCCTAAGAACGCCTACTCCCCAGACCTTAGCCTCCACATATTATACAATGCAAGAAACCAGGATGCCTGGGAAAATGACAATTTCCTGGCTGGCGAGTGAAAACACAAGGCTGGGATATATGACTATGCCAAAGCCAGAAAATACCAGTTTGAAACAGGCTCTAATGGACAAATCAGGAAGATGCTAGACATAGTCAGCTGGACACAAACCCAGGATCATTGCAGGATTCGTAGTAGGAAGGTGGAGAAACCAGCCCCAAGATGCACCAAAGTTATCTGAGAATGTGACTCACCTTTCGTTTTTGTCCCACAGGAAAGAGAGCTTGCCTGGGAGAACAGCTGGCCAGGTCTGAGCTGTTCATTTTCTTCACTGCTCTTATGCAACAATTTACCTTCAAGCCCCCAATCAATGAGAAGCTGAGCACAAAGTTCAGAAATGGCCTCACGCTCTCCCCAGTCAGCCACCGCATCTGTGCGGTCCCTAGACAGTGATGCTGTAGAAGGAAAGAGAAAAAAGAACTGGAAGATATGGTGTATTTGCTGAAGCTTCTGATCCTTGCTCTCAGGAGAGAAGATGTCATAAATGAAGATAACTCAAGAGATATTGAAGAAATTGGGCTATGAAAGTTGAATCAAATTTCTGGAATGCTGGCCCCTTAGTTTGTTGATGGTCAAATCAATAGCATATACTGTTATCTAAAATTTTAAGAATTCCTCCTAAATGCATTAAATTTAATTAAAAACTAATAACAAAAATTAATTATGAATTAAAAATTAAACATGCTAAGTGTGTCATGGGTCACATCCTAAAGATGCACCATCACTTGCATCCTCGCTCCTCCTATACATGTGTATCTGTTCCTGGCCCATTAAAATCTTAGCCTAAAGTGGGGCAAAGAGGAAACAAGAATCAGAACTGAGTTTCTGATTGCACCCACAGAGCAGGCCATGAAGATTCTCCCATATGGTAGATCTGTCCCTAATTTAGTTCTTCCAAGTTGTCCTGGAAGCCAAGAGAGCAGGGGTGTCTCCCTCCTCATAGACAGGCAAAGAAAGTGGTGTATGATCAGTTTTCCTTCTTTTAGAAACTTTGTATTGGTTTTATGTTGAGGTCTTTAATCCACTTGGACTTTAGTTTTCTGCAGGGTCTATTTGCATTTTTCTACTCATAGACACCAGTTAGACCAGCACCATTTGTTGACAATGCTATCTTTTTGTGTTTTGTTTTGTTTTGTTTTGTTGTTAAATCACTCTTAGTTCTGAAAGCAGGAAGGCCTGTAGGACAAAGAACTATGTTCCCACAGTGAACTAGAGACTTTAGGTGTAATTGATTATGCCTCCTAATGGAAATTTCTACACATAAAACACAACCTCCTTTCTTTTCCTTAAAGTTTCATGCAAGTGCTATAAAATATAAGGCGCCATCCCATCCAAGAATTTATACCACAGTTTTGTTAGTGCAGTTTATACTGAGCATTTCTCATTTCTTTTGCAGTTCAATTACCCTTCCACCCTTTATTGTTTCCTGTCACCTGTTCTACAAGGCATATGACAATAAAGGAGCATGCTTACAAATAGAATCTCAGGATGCAAATCTTCTATCTTTCTCTTCCTAAGAAACATAGACACAGGCATGCTGCAGTGAAGATTAAAATTAAGTAAGGAGCTTTGTGGACTTGGAACAGAGACAGAGAAGGGCACATGCAAGACCCTCATTCTTTTTTTTAAAAAGGGTGTTTGGATGGATATCTAGACTATGTGCACTATAGAGACACCCAGGAATGACAGAATTGTAGTGTGGTGTAGCCTGTTAACTACGTGGCAAAGATGGCTTCTAGTGATAGTCACAGCAGAAAGCCCTGGAGCTCTACCACTGGAGGCCAGACTTCTTCACCTGAACGCACTTAATCCCGGTTGTCTAAAGTTTGTGCCGAGAACCAAGGTGTAGAGGTGAAGGATGTTATAATGAAGCACCCAGCAGCGTCCACATGGGACATGTGATCTCATGGACACAGCTAAATCCATAAGCTTCTATTTCCATCCTTGACATGCAAGTTGCATGCCTCCCGTGTTGAAAAGCTTTTGTATGCTGACTGTGGTGAGGTGTTACTGTTCTGGCACCCAGCTCTAAAAAGGCCAGCCAATCTCCTTGAAAGTGGAGCTGCCATGGCAGAAATGGTGCCAAAGGGTAAATTTGACTAAAAGATAATGCTCTGCTTGTCAATGTAAGGACCAAGGTTAGGCGGGGAGACACATGCAAGCTGCATGTCTCCCACTTTGAAAAACCTTTGTGTGCTGACTTAGTTGAGTTATCACTGCTCTGACAGCTGGCTTACCCTTCTAAGCATGAGCCACTTTCACCGGGGACAGGTAGCAGTCACAGGACGTAGAGGTGACAAGCTGTATGTGAGCCTATGGAAAGAAAGGATGAAACAAAGACACCCCACATCAAAGGAATTAACCACGCTACAAGATGCCTAGGGTATGCATAAACTCTAAAATAAAATGGGAGTTCATATAAAGTTTAATTAAAGCATATTAATGCCTTTTCTTTTGCTCAGGGCAACCAGCCTGTCTCTAAAGTGGGAAATATTCTCTTGGGAAACAGGTAGCATCCTGGCCTATACATCAGGCACCATAGAGCCTAGAGAAGGACATTTACAATTCTACAATCTTGTTTTGATTTCAATATGATAATGACTTGTGCTCATTGATAATGGTTATACTTCCTCTGTGAAAGAGATCAAAATGAAACAGACCTGGATGAAACATAGACTGCTAACCTAAGTCAGGCTATCTCTACATGAATCCAAACTACAGAACAAGCAGTTAACTTATATTGCTAATTCTACTACATGGGAATAGTTCTGAGACTGGCTGAGACATGAGTGTCTAGGCATAGACAATGCTTCTTGTTGACTACAGAACCTCTATGACTTACTATTAGATGCCATTCTTCATATGGCATCAAGGAAGATTTACAGATGTCTTTCTTCTGCTCATACAAAGAGCAGAGAACTAGCCTCAATTGTTCTGTGCATACATTCATAGTTTTAGGACTGTATAATACTTGTGAGAAATTATATGCTTTCAGAACAAAAGAACTGGACACTGATGGTGGGTCAGACCTGACAGGATTCATTCCTCAAGCATGCTGAGACACTGATATCCTGAATCCTTCATGATCCAGCACCAAATGCATCAGTTGCTGTTCCACATCAGAGCAGGACAGCTTTGAAGAAAGCTCATGATCCCAATTGGTCCAGCATTTCAGACTGTCCCACACAAGACTTATATTAAGCTTGGAATTTCTCAACATTTAGAGACTGGACCACAAATGCTATTCCTTCTTCTTTAGCCATTTTTTCCCATTTTATTTGGGTCCTACATAGGTATTATTCATCCTAAATCAGATGGTAAAAAAACTTAAGAGAAAGATGGCCCATTTTTCATAAGGGGGGTTGGGTAGGATTTTGGCTGTGTTCTTGGGCTATGAATGTTTATTTTCATTGGGAGTTGGTGAGAAGTTATTATTGGTCTTATTCAAAGACAAAACAAGCTTGGACTCTGTGATGTCTCTTTTTTTTTTTCTTTATCTTTCTTAGGTATTGTGATAGGGGTTGAGAATAAAGAAATGGGAAATACAGAACTATGTAGGGATCATAGGACAAAAAGTAGATTATTGAATCTACTCCTCAATTTAAGGCCTTAATTGTTACTCACAAATAAGGTTAATTTTAATTCATTCATTTAGAATTTTGTATGAAGGAGAGATAAGCGTTTCTTTTTGTTTAGATCCCCAGTGTGGGATGAGGAATAGACTTGTGAGAGAGCAGACGATGTTTATCCCCTTAGAAGTCGAACCACTTTGTGGGGGAGCTTGGTTGTTACCAGCTGAAAAGCATCCTTGAACAAATTCTGAGAGGAGATATAAACAGGAGGCATGGTCTTTGGAGACTTGGGATTGAGTGGCTGTTCATCGCTGGATTTCCAGATGCTCCTCAAGAAAACCTCTCCAGTGAAGGTTTCAGGGCTCTGGACTTCAGCTGCTGCTCCAGGCTCTGGTTGACATTCCAGGTTCCAGTTGCTCCAGGTTCCAGCAGAAGAAATCCTGCTAACAGTACCAGGAGAATTGTTCCTGAAAACTGAATCCAAGAAGGTTTCATTTTTGTGTTCTTTAATCTTCTTTTCCTCAAATTTATGCTAGTCGGATTATAAGGAAGGTACACTCACTTAACAAGTTTATAATAAAATATAATTGTTACAAAAATGGGGCCTACATTTATATATTGATGCAAAATAAGTTTAATTTTGATACATTGAAATAGAATTCAAATTTAATATTATTCTTTACACATTATATTTCTACTCTAACACGAGATATTGTACACATACAACTCAATTGTCTACATGGTTTGCTTCCAATACTCTGATAGTTCTATTGCAGGCTGTTTAGCCTAATTAAGTAATACAAGTCCATTGTTAGTTGATCAACTCATGGTCATGTCAAGTACAGGAATATATATCCTAGGTCTGACAGATAGGTATGACTCTACACATAGATAAGGTAAAATAGTTCGATATGGTCTTCAAAAATCTCAGAGACCTACAGAATATGGCATTTAAAGATGTTTTTATTATTTTAAGGATTATTTGATGATAAGGCTGGTTAATTTCTGGCAACACCCAGCCTACATCAAAGAAGATGATGAGCATTGAAGAACCTCCTTATGGAGATGGCTTCAAATGTGGCAAACAAGCCACTGAGCAAAATGTCCTCTTTTCTACCACAGACAGTATTCTGCCTAAAAAGGGGGAAGCTTGGATGCAGGCAAAGTCTGCCAAGACAGGGTAAGCAAGTCTTTAATAGTTCCTGCCTCACAAATATGTCTGTCAGATATATTGGGCTAGAAGGCTGAAGATGATGTTCAACATTATAGAGAGATTTGGGTGACTATTCAGGTCAGGCAGCAAATCCATCTCTGTCCTTTCTTTTTTTATTTTGGAAGCTACTAACCTGTACTTCCTGTTTACTTAGGTAATTAAATTTATTCCTTCTCAAGTCTCTGATGAGGATGAAGACCAGATCGTTAGTTTTAAAATTAAGCTTATGAGTTAAAATTAAGTTTAGGAGTTAAGAATATACTTTTAGGTCTAGATAGATATGTTTAGGTTGATAGATATGAGCTTTGATAGATATTGATTTAGGTTCAGAACTTTAGACTCACCAACATAGAATAGATAATATTTTTTCAATGCTGTCAAATATTAGACATTATGTATGTAAGTCTTGCCTATTGGTTTTGATAATTCTTCACAATTGTTCTTACTATATATTTAAAAATGGCCCTTTTATTTAGACAGAAAGGGGGAAGTGTTGGAGGTTGGTCTGATGTATTTTGATGCTAACTGTGGCTTCTTGTCTCTGTCCAACCTGTATTTTGCCTAATAGCCTAACCTGTTTGACCAATAAAAGGCCATCACACCTGAGCAGGGCAAATGGGATAGGCATGGCTAAGGTTCCAGGGCTTGAGGAGAGAGAGAATCTTGGGAGGAAGAGAACAGAAGAAGGAGGTTGCACCATGGGTTAGGTAGAGAAGCACATGGCTGGTATGGATGGAGACTTCCATCTCCATGTTACCCTCTACTAGGACACTCAGTTAGAGATATCCTCATATCCTTCCTGTAGCCTACACTGTTTCAGGTCTCCAGCTCGCTTCAGTGATGCTTCCTCCTTCAGTTTTCCTCTTCTCTCCAGGCCCTCAAACATCCTGCTCTTCACTCCACACTCCCCAAAGCTGATCCTCCACCATGTTCCCCTCCCCAAACCTTCCCCTATTAGTTCCCTCTCTACTTCCTCTTCCAGTGTCTTTTCTATTTCCCCATCTGAGTGAATTTTCAAAGAGGGCTTCCCTTGGGCCTTCCTTTTAATTAGCAAATGTTGGAACCAAAAGAGCTAAGTGATGGACTGTTTTCTGATGCCCATCAGTCAGTTCATAACCATGCTCACCATTCCAAGGTGGGATGCTATAGGAAAATCAGTCTCCTGCCTAGGGATGTTCCAATACCCTCAAGAAATCCAGAGAGCACCATGAACAACTAGCCAATGCCAGAGAAGACCAGATGGCTAAAGGACAGCATAAGAACACAATCAATAAAACCTAGGGAATGATGGCACCTCCAGAACCAAGTTATCCCACTGCAAACACCTCTGCCTACCCTAATACAGCTGAAACATAAGAAAAATGACCTTAAGTCTATGCTTCTGAGAAAGATAGAGGTATTTAAAGAGGAAATGAATAAATCACTTAGAGAAATACAGGAAAATAAAATCAAACAGGGAGATACCTGTAAGGAGGAAATAAACCACTTAAAGAAATACAAGAAAATACAAACATGCAGGTGAGGTAAATGAATAAAATGGTTCAAGACATGAAATGGAGATAGAAACAATAAAGAAAACAGAAACTAAGGAAATCTTAAAGATGGAAAACTTAGGAAAGGAAATAGGAACTACAAAGATAAGCATCACCAATAGAATACAAAAGATGGAGGAAAGAATCTCAAGTATAGAAGACACAGTAGAAAAATATGATACATCTGTCAAAGAACATGTTAAATCAAAAAATTCCTGACACAAAACCTCCAAGAAAATAATGCTACAAAAAGAAAATATTTAAGAATAATAGGAATAGAAAAAAAGAGATGATTTACAGCTTCAAGACCCAGAAAATATTTTCAACAAAATTATAGAAGAAAATGTCCCCAAACTAAAGAAAGAGATGCCTATAAAACATGCAAGAGGCCAACAAAACACCAAATAGACTATATGAGGAAAGAAAGTCCTCTCACTACATAATAACCAAAAATTTTACATGTTTAGAGCAAAGATAGCTATAAGGAAAAAAAGCCAAGTAACATATAACATATAATAGAATAGCCCCTGACTTCTCAACAGAGACTCTAGGCCTCCAGAAGGGCCTGGAAAAAGTGTCTTGCAGATGCTAAGAAACCACAGATGTCAACTCAGACTATTATGCCCATCAGAACTTTCAATCACCATAGATAGAGAAAACATGATATTTCATGACAATATCAAATGTAAACAGAATCTATGGACAAATCAAGCCCTACAGAAGATACTAGAAGAAACACAGCTTAACAACAAAGATAGGCATTACCTCAGAGCAAAGGGTTACAAAAATTTTTTCCAAGCAAACAGACCCATGAAACCAGTGGGAATAGCCATTCTAATATCTTATAAATAGACTTTCAACAAAAATTAATCAAAAGAGATGAGGAAGGATACTTCATACTCACCAAAGTGTAAAAACCAACAAGATGATATCTCAATTCTGAACATGTATGTCCCAAATAAAAGCCCCACATTTGTAAAAGGAACATTAACAAAGTATAATAAATCACACTTGGAACCATGCATTAACAGTAAGAGACTTTAATACCCCATTGTAACCAAAGGACAAGTCATTGAGAGGGACACTAAGCAAAGGAATAATTAAAATAACTATTGTCATGAATCCAATGGACCGAACAGATATCTACAAAACATGTCACCAAAACACAAAGAAATATATATTCTTCTCATCAACTCTCAGAACCTTCTCCAAAACTGACCATATACTTACTCACAAAGCAGCCTTCAACAGATACAAGAAAAGTGAAATAGCCCCTGTATCTTATCAGATCACCATAGATTAAAGCTGGAACTCAACAACAGAAACACAGAAAACATACAATGACCACTGAGTTGTGGAAGATATGAAGAAAGAAATTACAGGCTTTCTAGGATTCAATGAAAAAGAAGGGGCACCATACCCAAACTTTAGGGACACAATGAAAGCAGTGATAAGGGGAAAGTTCATAACACTAAGTATCTACATGAAGAAATTGAAGCGTTTTCATACTAGCAACTTAAAAGTTCACCTAAAATATCTAGAACAAAAGGAAGCAAACAAATCCAAGAGGAGTAGACTGCAGAAAATCATCAAACTCAGGGATGAAATGAATAACTTAGAAACAAAGAAAACAATGAAACAAAGAGTTTGTTCTTTGAAAGAATATCAACCAGATAGCCAAACCATTAGCCAAACTAACTAAAAGGAGGTGATACATTATCCAAACTAACAAAACCAGAAGTGAAAGGGGGACATAACAACAGACATTGAGGAAATCCAAAGAATCATTAGGTCTTACTTCAAAAGCCTGTATCCACAAAATTGGAATGTCAAAATAAATGGACACTCTTCTTGGTAGATTTCACTTCCCCAAGTTAAATCAAGATCAGTTAAATAGTTTAAGCAGTCCTATAACCACTAAGGAAATAGGCTCAGTCATCAAAATTCTCCCAAACAAAAAATTCCCAGGGCCTGATGGTCTTAGTGTAGAATTCTACCAGTCTTTAAAAAAGAGCTACTTCCAATACTCCTCAACTATTCCACAAAATATAAACATAAGGAAAATATTGCCAAAATCATTCTATGTAGCCACAGTCATGTTGATAACTAAACCACACAAAGACTCAACAAACAAAGACAATTTCAACTAATCTCCCTTATGAACATTGATGCAAAAATATTCAACCAATACTTGTAAATCAAATCCAAGAACACATCAAATAGATCATCCACCATGATAAACTAAGCTTCACTCCAGGGGTCCAGGGATGGTTCAACTGACTGATTGTTCCCAGCACCCATGGGCACTACACTTACCTTGGAAACACAGATGCTGACACTTTAGAAATTTGTAACATGGCCTCTCCTTGCTATGCAGTTACTGCCATCCTGCTATTCAGAAACTACACATGATGAGGTTGACATTTTGGATCTCCTTTAAGCTACTTCTTTCTGCTGATAACATGAAGACACAGCAAAGTTTTCCATTTATGAGACAGAAAATTGTTCATACCAGATGAGAAATGTCTTGATGAATTGCTTTTAGAATTCCCAGATTCTAAGACTACATAATATGAATGGGAGTTGTTTACAATCCACTTAGTGTAAGGAACTTATTTGAACTAAACTAGATACTGCTCCAAGATTAACCATACTGATCACATCACAGCTTTCAGTTCAGAAAGGGTCAAAAGTTATGATTATGTTGTAGGCTCAATGAAAGTTACAGAACTAGTGTTTATTTTTTAATCAGTCCTTTGAAGAGTTAAGGAAACATATTTCTTTATATCCAGGACACTAAAATCAAATAAATGCAGATACAGTGTCAGAGACAACTTCTGCACCATTAGAAGAAATCATTAAATTTGAAAATTAAGAGACCATCCTTTTTTCTTTCAGAAAATGTGCAGGCTGAGATTGACAGAGTGATTGGTGAGAAGAGGCCAGCAAGTCTGGCTGACCGAGAGTCTATGCCTTACACCAATGCTGTCGTCCATGAGGTGCAGAGGATGGGCAACATCATCCCCTTGAATGTTGCTAGGGAAGTGGCAATGGATATCAATTTAGGTGATTTCCACCTGGCAAAAGTAATGATACACTCTCAGCTGCAGAATGCTCAGTCCATTTTTGGCATCATTCTAAGAACCTAAACCAAAGGTGACATGTATTTCTACCTCAAGATCACTTAAATGACTAGGGAAATATTATTCCTGCTAAAATACTAGTTTTCAGGAACAAGAGATGTGGGTCTGAGAGAGCAAGGGGGTAGCCTGCACTAAGGTGACATTGGAAAACAGAAATTAATATGACAAAAAGTCAAAAGAAGTTGAAAGAACTGGTCAAGTTACCAAAGGGTACATGAGTTAAGATGAGGGAAAGGCAATCTTTGTGGTGTCAGAAAGCCTGATGGAGTGGTCTACACACAAGTAGATATGTTCCTAACCAGCTGAGAATCTGGGTTCAGAAGCCTACATGTTGAGGATTAAGAACAGAGAAGCAGACATGAAACATGTCATTTCCTGTCATAAACCTGCCATGTCCCTCATTGTAAGAAGAAACATACCTTCCACTATTCTCCTTTGGATGTGAGCATATCTTTCACTAGACCAATACAGAGAATCCTAACAGCCTAGGAAAATCTCCAGCAGGCACTTACAGTCTTTGTGAAGTTATCTCAACAAGTGAGATGGTACTGAGTTGGGTGGAAGGATCCAAATCTTAAGTGGGTCATGTGTGAGAGCTTGAAAACCATCTACCTCTTAACAGGTTTGTTCCATATATCAAGCCTTGTCTCTGCTATCATTTGTAGGGTACCATGGTTCTATTTAACCTAACTGCACTGCACAGGGACCCCAAAGAATGGGCCACCCCAGACACCTTCAACCCAAGCTTTTTATTTTTATTTTTGGAGAATTGACAGTTTAAAAAGAGAGACTCCTTTCTGTCATTCTCAATAGGTGAGTTCTGAGGATCAGGAGAGAGTTCAGAGATCCACCCCAGCCCTTCTCTCCTCTCCTTCCCATAGTACTCAAGTTTAATGAAAAGATCTCCAGATGGCCTAGTGTGGCTCCATTTTGATTGTGGTTGCAATCTAGCAGTCCCTGGACTTCATAGGGCATCAGAACGACCCTAATTCTTACCCTCTATTGCCTCTGCTGAGGATTTCTGCATATTTTTTCCAAAAACTCTAAGAATATAGACCCTCTGAATTGCCCCCTCTTCACGCAGATGGATATGTGCCACCTTCACTTTTTCAGTGTCTGAATTTATTTTTAAGAGTGACACCTCTCAAGGGAAATGGAGTTGATTTGTCATGAATGTTGAGAAGAAATGGAAGAGTGGGTGCCTACTCCCCACAATGGAAACAAGAAAGATTAATTGTACCTGTCACTTGCACAACTGGGTTGGGTTCTATCCTGTCCCAGATCTCCTTGACAAGTAAGTCATTTGTCTTATGACATTTAAATAAGCTTTCAAAAATCTACTTAGGTACATTTGTGCTATGAAACGTGATAGTCAGGGAAGGAGATGCAGTGGTGACCCTCTTTCTTGCATTTTCTAGCCCGCCAGTTATAAACAAATACTTGTAGTCTTACAACTGCTGAACCACGAACAATATACTCTAGTGTAGTACAACCCTAACCCTCCAAGAGAAGACAGAGAAATGGGACAAAGCAAGATATAACAAGGCAAAAGCTCTCATATCGAGGCTGGACAAGGCAAACCAATAGGAGAAAAAGAGGCCCAAATGCATCCAAAAGTATCAGAGATACACCAGGTGGTGGAGGCTCTGTAATTCCTACTTAGCTGATTCAGTAGGGAAACTACTTGAGTCTTTGTTTAGAACAACAGAGAAGTCACAGGGCATATAATATGGGCCCAAAGATAGAGGAAGATTGTCCCTATTTTATTGTCATCATCTCAATTTCTGATGGAGAAAAACAAAATGCATTTGCCTAAGGATGTCCAATAAAAACAAGTTAAACTGAGCCTGATCGACCTCTCCTTTGTTAACTTTGTTAACTTTGTTAACAAAGCAAAGTTAACTTTTAAATCATATTTTGATTTTTTACCATCCTGTTGCTGTTTCTTTCTGTTTCTAGAAGTAGCAAATGAAGCCACCTTGGGAAAGTGGGGCACATTTAGAGTATTATATTCCTTAAAATGATAGCTAGTAGCAAAATTATTTTCTGTGATTCATCACTGAATATGAAAACTATATTTACATGAAAGTGTGCTCAAGTCATACATGGTAGTACATACCTGTAATCCTAGCACTCAGGGAAGTAGAGGCAGGTGGATCACAATGAGTTCAAAGACAGCCTGTTCTACAAAGTGGGTTCAGACAGCCAAGGCTGTACAGAGAAACCTTGTCTCAGAAGAAGAAAAAAAGAAAAATAAACATGGACGTGTTCTCATTTAAGCATTCCTCTGTGGGAGTCAACAACTTTAACAGTTTCATAACAGAAAAGGAAATGGTGTCATAGAACATAGGGACAGAGTTCATGAAGACTATTGGCTATGGCCTAGGTCAGCCCTCTTATTTCACTCAACAGATTTGGTTTGGTTTGGTTTGGTTTGGTTTGGTTTGTGAATGGGTAAGTGTCCAATGTTGACAATCTCATCACTGGTATGGCTCAAATTAACTCTCTTAGGCACATGTATTTAATTTTCTGCCATTTCTTAGTAGAGCATCAATTGACAACCAAGCCTGTAGCCTGCTGATAAAGGAAAAAAACAAAAACTAAACTACATGCATGCTAGTTACATTGACCTATGAAAACATTTTGAACATTCAAGTTTCCCAAGTGAGTGACTGTAGTCTCCCAGGGTAGCACACACACACACACACACACACAGAGCATTAAGAGTGTGTCTTTGATGAGATACATCCTTTACTGATCCTATGAAAAGTGAATTAGTAAAGGGTACATCTTGTGCACTCCACCATAAGAAGGCTTTGCCTTCTCAATCCGCTTTTACAAACTTTGAGCGTCTTTGAGACCCTCCATCCACAGTAAATAAAGGTATGTCAGGTCTCTCTAGCTCACTCAAAGTATACCACCTTGTATGCACAAGGTATATATCTTACAAATAATTCATCTATACATTTATAAACTCTGCATAAGTGAATCTTGGGAAAATAAGAGAGATACTATCTCACATGAAAAGGTTAAAAGAGAGATGGGGGTAGCTCAGTGAAGATATACTTTCTAGAATATAAAAGGCCCTAGATTCAACACTTAACAGAGAAAGAGAGACAGAGACAGAGACAGTGAGAGAGAGGGGGGAAGGGAAAGCAAGAAAAGAAAAGGGGATAGGAAAGGAAATGAAAAGAGGGAATAAAGAAAAGGAAATTCTGCTTCTCCAGAACAGACCCTTACACCAGCATCAACACTGTTTGGCATTGCCAAGGGACATACTTGATATACTTTAAGTGTTACTATTATTAGTATGATTTGCGTAGTCACATGTCATGACAAAATGGCCTTTGACACATTGGATAATGTAAATAACTGGAAATCAATGTCCACTCATAAAAGTGCCTCACCAGGACCAGCCTTTACATCTAAGTAAACTTCCATTGGTTAGAGGAGTCAATCTAAAGCCTTAGGCTTTGCCTTGCATTTAATACTTTTTTTTCCCATTCAAAATGTATTATTTAGGAAGAAAAGGAGCTAATAGTAAATAGCTTATGGTCACTGGCATGGTAGCTCAACTGATACATTCTTCTTCTTGTGAACACCTGGGATCACTCCTTTTTTTAATAAACAGGGAGAGCTTACCAGATTTATAATCATTTTAATACAGAAATACAATACAATTTGTAAACATTTAAACATTTAACACAAATGTTCCTGATGTTCCTCCTTAGCACACAGTTAATCATGATACCTAGAAGTTTAATGAGTATACAATATCATGACTCCATAAAGTAATTCTTCCTGCTCAGCCCAGTTGTCAAGTTGGCTGTTTTTAAGGTGGGTTGGGCACGGCTTCTGCAAGGTCACATTCCTACCCATACACTCACTCTTTTGAAACATCTGCCCACTGCAGCCTTCCCCATCTGTTGGCTCATCAACGTTGCCCTTGATCTATTCAGCCTATTTTTGGCTGCCAGTCCTCATCCTACACGTGGACCTCTGCTGTACTACCCCTATTCCATGCATATTAGTCCCTGTTGAGATGGCCTTGTGCTACTTGGGGACACATCCTTCTCACAGAATGGAGGGCAGGACGATGCATTCTAGTCAGAGGTTGCTCAACCACCACTACCACATGCTGTTTTAAATCTGTATTCCAATGAAGTTTGGCATTCTACAGAGCCTACACAGTAACAAGTAATCATCTCACCTGATGAAGGAGACCTATGTCCATCTGGTTCAAAAGACATGAGAGGAGGACATGGAGAAATGGGTCACCCTGGACAAAAGGCTCAGTAGATAAGAATACTTTGTCTTGGTCACAACCTAGAATCAAATCCCAGTTCCCACCTGGCAGCCCACAACCCAAAGTTAAAATTTGGCTAAAGTGATAAGTAGATTTTACTCAAGAGCAATTAGACAAGGCATCTTCATATTGAACTGAGCTCAATTCTGAATGCATCCTATACTAACATCCAAAGAATTAATTGCAGCCATTTGGTAAAGGAGTCACTGGACAAGAAATTGAAAGAAAACACTAGCCCTGACTAAACCACCTTAATGAGTGTGTTATTGAAATCAGGGTGATCAGAGAGAAAGTGTTGTATTCAAGAATAAGATCATCTATCAAAGAGGCTCTTTCAGTCTCTGTCAGTTTTCAGATACAAGCAAAAGCTACTCTTTTCTTTCATTCAATTAAGTTTACATATGTGGCCATATCCTACAATATAGCATTCAGCTGGTGGCTTCTCCCTTTACTTTTTTATTGAAAATAATAAATATAATATTTCAAGCAAAATTAATCAAAAGAGATGGGGAAAAACACTTCAGACTCACTAAAGGGAAAATCCATCAACATGACATCTCAAATCTGAACATCTATGGCCCAAATGTTTGGGCATCATTTGTAAAAGAAGCACTATTAAAACTTAAATCATGCATCAAATGACACACATTAATACTAGAAGACAACATCGCACTTTCGTCGATAGATAAGTCATCAATACTGAAACTAAACAGAATAATAATGAAACTACCTGATCTTATGAGCCATAAAACCTAACAGATACCTACAGAATTTTTTATCTAAACACAAAGGAATATATCTTCTTCTCAGTACCTCACAGAACCTTTTCCCAAAATTTCCATATAGTGGGTCACAAGTAAACTTCAACAGATGCAAAAAAATTGAAATGACCCCTTGAATCCTAATAGACCACCATGGATTAAAGCTGGACTTAACAACAACAGAAAGTCTACAAAATTGTGGATACTGGAAACTCTCTTTCAATGACCACTGAGTCAAAGAAAATATAAAGAAAGTAATTCTAGACTTCCTAAAATTCAATGAAAATGAAGGCATAACATACCCAAAACTTATGTAACACAGTGAAAGCATTCTTAAGAGGAAAGTTCATAGCATTAAGTGCCTTCCTAAAGAAATTGGAGATATCTCATACTGGCAATTTAGCAGCACATCTGAATTCTCGAGAACAAAAAGAAGCAAAAACACTCAGGAGGAGTAGACAGCAGAAAATAATAAAATCCAGGGCAAAAATCAATAATGTGGAAACAAAGAGAACAATATAATACAATATCAAAAAATTGATAAACTCTTAGCTAAACTAACTAAAAAGCTGAGAAACAGTGAACAAATTATAAGTGAAAAGGGAACATAATACTGAGGAAATCCAAATAACTGTTAAGTCTTTCTTTAAAAAAAAAAAAACTATACTCCACAAAATTGGAAAATCTAAATGAAATAGAAGATTTTCTTGATAGATGCCACTTACCAAAATGAAATAAAGATCTGATAAACAAATTTAATAGACCTATAATCCTAAGAAAATAGAAGCAGTCATTAAATGTCTCACTGCTGAAAAGAAGCACAAGCCAGATAATTTTAGCTCAGAATTTTAATGGACTTTCAAAGTAGAGTTAACATGAATATTCAAACTATTCAACAAAATAGAAACATAAAAGACCTTGCCAAACTCATTCTATGAAACAAAAGTTACCCTGATACATAAAGCACACAAGGACTCAAAAAGGAAAGATAATTTTAGAATAATTTTCCTTATGAACATTGAGGCAAATATACTTAATAAAATACTAGCACACTACATAAAAGAACTCATCAAAATTATCATCAGCCATGATCAAGTAGCCTCCATTACAGAGATGCATGAAAGGACCAACATAGAAAAACCCATCAATGTAATCCTCCATATAAGCAAACTGAAAGAAAAAAAAAACATGATTATCTCATTAGAAGCTGAAAAAGCCCTTGACAAAATTCAACACCTCTTCATGTTAAAAGTCTTGGAGAGCTCAGGGATAAAAGGCACATACCTTGATACAATAAAGGCAATATACAACAAGCCAACATTCAACATCAAATTAAATGGAGAGAAACTTAAGGGAATCCCACTAATATAAGGAGGATCAAGCTGCTTGCTGTCTCTGTACCTATTCAATACAGTACTTGAAGCTCTAGCCAGAGCAATACAAGCTAAAGAATATCAAGGCAGTACAAATTTGAAAGGAAGACATCAAAGTATCACTATTTTCAGGTAATATGATAATATACATAAGGGACCACCAAAAGACTACCAGGAAACTGATACAGCTGAAAAACATCTTTAGTAAAGTGGGCCACATACAAAATTAACTCAAAGTAATCATTAGCCCTCCATTATACAAATGACAAACACCCTGAGAAAGAAGTTAGGGAAACACCATTTTTCACAATAACCAAAAATAACATAAAATTGGTGTAACTCTAACTAGAAACTGTGATCCATACTGAGGTAACCCAGACTCAGAAAGACACATATGGTATATAGTCACTAATAAGTGCATATTAGCCATAAAGTAGGATAACCACACTACAATCCACAGGACCAAAGGGCCCACGGGAGGGAGGATTCTTGGATCTAACTTACAAGGAAAATGAAATAGACACAGGAGGTGGATGGGGTTAGAAGAGGGGCAGAGAGGGGAAAAGAAGGGAACAAGTGTGAGGAAGACTGAGGGAAACGGAACTGGAGGGGAGAAAGAAATCAAAAGCATGGAGGGAGGGGATGCCGTGAAGAGCCAGAAACCTAGGACAAGAGAAATTGTGGCACTCAGGCAATCTTGTGGAAGAGGTGAGGAAGGATGGAAGTACCCAGAGAGGTGAAGGACACCACAAGAAAACCTACAGAGTCAACTAATCCAGGCCCATAGGGGATTCCAGAGACTGAACCACCAACTGAAAAGCGAGCATGGGAGGACCTCGGCCCCTACACATGTGTACTGATGTGTGGCTTGGTCTTCATATTGTTCCCCTAACCACTGGAGCAGGGGCTCTCTCTGACTCTTCTGCCTTCCCCTGGAGCCCTGTCCACTAACTGTGCTGTCTTCTCTACCCTGAATAGGAGAGGATGTGCCTACTGCCACTGCAACGTGATGTGCCAAGGCAGCCTGATACCCACTGGAGGCTTTCCCTTCACTGAGCAGAAAGAAAGAGGGGATGGGGCACTTGAGGTGAGAGGGACTGGCTGGGAGTAGAGAGAGAAGGGGAAGCTATGATCAGGATGTAAAGTAAATCAATTTATTCATCAAAAATATAAGTAGAGCTGTATGTTCAAGTGATTTTCTGTGTATGTAATGTCTATCAGTGGATCTCTGTGTTTGTTCCTATCTTCTTCTTCAGAAAGCCTCTTTGATGATGTCAGAATAAGTCACAGATCTATGAGAGACATGAACATCAACAGGGCCTCAGCTTGTAGCAGGACCACTGACCTTAACATGGTCCTTGACAGCAGCACAGCTCACAGACATCAACATGACCTCGGCTTGCATCACAGGCCAGTCATATCTGCATGGCTTCCCAGAGGCAGCACTTGCCAGAGACCTCACCGTGACCCCTGGCTGCATTAGGACCCCAATTCCAAACATTTAGCCAGTCCTTTTAAACAGTGTTGGTGGTGAATTTCTGGCAATCGCAGTGTTTTGTACCTGGGGATGGGTGATTGAGTACCTGCACATGAGCATCACGTGGGAGTAGGGCCAGAGTAGAGCACAACAGGACAAGACTTAGTAGGGCAGGGGAAGGAGTAGATTGGGTAAAGGTGTAGAGAAACAGAAGCCTCTGTGATCGCCTCCAGTACTGTGCAGTGATGTCAATAGGGGCAGGGCCCAGAGATGGGGCAGGGCCAATAGGGGAAGGATGAAGAAAACAGAAGATAGGGCTCTGAAAAGGCAGAGGGTGGCTTGGTCTGCAAAGAGCAGAGTGGAAATTAACAGAAGGCTGTCAGTAGGGAATTGGCTCAGCTCAGACCCTCACCATGTTTGCAGCAGAGGGCTCCTTGATGGCTGACATCTGGGCAAGGATCCATCATCTCTGGATTCTAATGCTGGCTGCTGTCATCTTCCTTCTCCTGGTTGCCCACCTCAAAAGCAGACACCCCAAGAACTACCCTCCGGGACCCTGGCGCCTGCCCTTCTTGGGAAACGTGTTCCAGTTTAGTTTAAACCTGTCACGTTTCCATATGGAGCTCCAGCCGGTAAGAAAGGGACAGGGTGTCTGACTGTGCCTTGACCCTTCTCTGAGCTGCAGGAACAGGAATCCTTGCACTGGAGGAGGAAGTATCTATCTGTAGGCTGCTGATGGCTGTCTGATAACCCATCCAGTAGGGCTAGTTTCTAATCTGGGCTCTGATTCAAGAGACAACATGTTTTGATGCCAAAAGGGTTATTTTATTATCCTTGTATGAATGATTTACTCTGTTATTCCATTATGGTCTGACAACACACTATGTGTGATTCCAATTGCTTTAAGCATGTCAAGTAGGTGGCTGGAAAATAGTTCATCTTGATAAATAAGTTCTGCTGCCATAAGAAATATATAATCAAGTGCCCCTTAGTATAGGATGTTAAGCACTCATTCATGAAAAACTGTCCTCTTGATCAGATTTTCTATAATATCAGTTCTCTCCTATTAATGTTTGTATAGTGTTTTTCCATCCTTGCTGACTGCTCCCCTGCTGATTTTATCAACTACAGAAAAAAGTGGACTGAAGTCTCCAGTTCTACTGAGAGTTTGCCTGTTTGTCCTCATCTCTTCCTTCTTCCAGGTGTGTGTGTGTGTGTGTGTGTGTGTGTGTGTGTGTGTGTGTGTGTGTGTTTCTCTGTGTTACACATTTAACATCAGTAGGTGTTAAGGTGCAATGACTATAATGTCCCTTCTTATCTGTAGTAATTTCCTGTGTCTTGTGCCTATACAGAACATACTTGGGACATTGTTTTTAATTATTATTTCTACTATTTGGTCCATTATTTATTCTTCCTGTCTCTTATCATTAGGAAAGGAGAGTATACTATTTTTTATACTTATTGAAATAAAAGAATTCTTCATCCTTAATTTAGTTGATTTATCATGTACTTGTATTTCTTTACTCTTCGATTATCAATGCCTTGTGTGTTTCTTGGACACTCTAAGTAGTTACCTTTTTTATTCATCTTGAATCTTTCATTATATCTTTTTTATCACCCTCCCAGCAGCTGCTCTGTGTTATTCAGTAAGCACTGCAGCTTAGGAGACTTTGCTAACACCATTTCCCACCTAAGAGAAAAGACCACAAACATGGAGGACACCTGTCTCCCTTTGTGGTACAGCTGTCTCAGGTGTTGTCTGCGCTCACAGAAAACCACATCACACACTAACCTGCTCTTCAGTGTCTTGCGCAGCTGGAACTCACAGGCAGAACAGTCTGAGGCCTTCGCCCCTTACTCATCCTCCCATTGCTCTGTCTTTCCTCTGATCTTTCAGGTTCAGTTTCCTTTCTGACCTCAAGCAGTTCCTTTCTCCACTCCTTCAGAGATGGCTCCAGCAGAAGGACACTTCTTAGCTTTGTTGCCTCAGCATGCCTTTCCCTCCCCACTCCTGCACTGCCTTTCCCCTCCACTCCTGCACTGCCTTCCCCTCCACTCCTGCACTGCCTTCCCCTCCACTCCTGCACTGCCTTCCCCTCCACTCCTGCACTGCCTTTCCCCTCCTCTCCTGCACTGCCTTCCCCTCCACTCCTGCACTGCCTTCCCCTCCACTCCTGCACTGCCTTTCCCCTCCACTCCTGCACTGCCTTCCCTCCACTCCTGCACTGCCTTCCCCTCCACTCCTGCACTGCCTTTCCCCTCCTCTCCTGCACTGCCTCCCCCCCCATACTCCTGCACTGCCTTCTCCTCCACTCTTGCACTGCCTTCCCCTCCACTCCTGCACTGCCTTCCCCTCCCCACTCCTACACTGCCTTCCCCACCTCCACTCCTGCACTGTCACTCCCCCCCCCACTCCTGCACTGCCTTTCCCCCCACTCCTGCACTGCCCCTTTCCTCCCCCCCACTCCTGCACTGCCTTCCCCCCCCACTCCTGCACTGCCTTCCCCCCCCCACTTCTGCACTGCCTTCCCCTCCACTTCTGCACTGCCTTCCCCTCCACTCCTGCACTGCTTTTCCTTGATTATAGACACTAAGTTAACAATCTGCACTTAATATTTTTAAGTAGTATCCCACTTCATTGCACCCATTGTTATTTCTGCATGAGTGATACATAAATTTATCCTTGCTTTCAACAGATTTTTTTATTTTTTAGTTTCTATATTGATTAACAAACCTTGTGGGTTGATGCTGTTGGGTTCTTTATGGCAGGTTTGTGTTTGGCACAATAGGAAGTTTCTACCACTCTTTAAGAGTTTTATTTTCTTTATTTATTTATTCATTTGTTTGTTTGTTTTTGTTTGTATGGTCAGTTGGTTTGTGTGTGTGTGTGTGTGTTGATTTTTGAGACAGGGTTTCTCTATGTAGTGATCACTCTCCTGTACTCACTCTGCAGACCAGGCTGGCCCTGAGCTCACAGAGATCCACCTTCCACTGCTTCCTGAGTGCTGGGTTAAAAGGCATGCACCACCTCTTTCTTGTTGTGGCAGACAGCTGGACACTGAGGCACAGCTGTGGTATGTCTGGTAGTAGTACATCTTGCTGTGCACCATGTGCCTTCTCTGTGCTGTGCAGGCTGGAGCTGCTTCCAACCTCCACACAGCCCATGGTTGCTCTCAAATTTTACTCTGCTGAGGTCTTCTGTAAAAATCTCCACTTTGATCATTGTATCTTTCTATCCTCAAATTTCCCTTTGCTTCCTCTCTTTAACTTCAATTTTTTGTTTGTTTGTTTTTGCTGAGGAGTGTCAACATTTGAAAAAAATTATATCCCCATACCTCTTCTCTTTCCAGTCCCACCCTCCCATGCTCTTTTTTCATTCTCCTCTGCTTCTTCTCAGAGAAGGACATCCACCCATCACATCCTACCCCACCGCTTCATGTGGTATCAAGACTAAGTGTGGACTCTTCAACTGAGACCAGACAAGTCTTTCCAACTAGGAGAAGGTGATCCAATAACAGGTGTCCATATCAGTAACAGGCTCTGATGTTGTTACTAAGGGAACCACATGAATACTGAGCCTCCATCAGCTCCATAAGTGTCCCGGCCCATGGGAAAAATCAAATCAGGGTTTATCTGAAAGAGGGAGTCGGGATTGAAAGTAGGGTACAGAGACATGAGAAATAATGAATCAAGTCAGGAAATTTCTGATCAAGATTCTCTTTTATGCAGATGAATAAGAGTTTATATAGCAAGGTCAATAGGATCTATTCTGATGCCTCTCTCTCTAGCTCCCAGGCAAGAAGAACACAATAGCCTGAATAGCTCTCTGTTAGAGCTTCCTATTACTGAGTAGCTCTCTGAAAGGATTTCCTTAACCCTCTAGGTGTTTCTCAGTAGGGACTTCCCTACCTCTTTCAAAGGTAAATAGTCCAAGGATGGCCTGGAACACAAAGACCTCCTCTGGAAAAGCTCAGCAACTGGAAGGTCACAGCATGCAGCCTAAGCACAGGATTTCTGACATGGCCGAATTTAGCATGGCTTCCCACATCTGCCCCTTCTTAAAATAATATTATGAAGAGCCTGTCTTAGGTTGGTGAGTAAGGCACTTATCTTTCCCAGTCACTGGCACATGAATTCCATCATTCATAGCTTGTCTTAGGTCAGATAAGGCTCAGACTCACTCTTACCCATCTCTGGCTTGCCTACATATCAGCACATGAAGAAGGGCGATGTGTTTGAGCTCTATGTCATGTGTTTATGCTTGTATCAGCTGGAATTGCTGAGACATGAGCTGTGTTAGAAAGGACAGAAGGCACAGGCTATAATTTTGAGCCCTGTCAGGATAATCCATACTGTAGATTACTATTAATCCTAAAGAGATTATATCAAATGTGAATCTAGCTGCAGGCTGCTCACAAGGAATCTAGAAATGTCTAGCATGACATTGTAAGTTGCTTAGTCATCTTAAATCACTGATCTCCTAGTTAAGGCATAAATGATATTAGTAAAGCAATGGCGAAAACAATAGTAGATATGAGAATAATAACAGAATTATAGCAAAGATTTTATCACTTAATAGCACACTACAAGTCCCTTTTCAGTTCTCTAAAGTGCTGCAGATGCAATTAACCCTAACAATTAGGGTGGAACAATACTTATAAAGCTTAAAATCTGGGTTTCTGGAAGAAAAATATTCTGGAGGAGTCCCTGCAAAGCACCAACTCCAAAGTTTAGTCAGGTCTGAAAGGAGGATGCCTTAGAGGTACTGGAACACTTAAGTTCTCCTTTCCTCCTCAAACACAGGGAAATCAGGCAGTGAGTGTTAGCCCAAGAAGCAGGTTGAATAACAGAAGGATCAGGAATAAGTGTCCAGCTTCACCTCTGACCTCAGGATCATCAGCAGGATCATCATCCATGTCAGCATTCACTTGACACAAAAGCGTCTCAGGTAGCCAGCTTGCAGCATCATGTTCCTGTAAGAAAACACAAACAAAGCCTCAACCTCATATTAATACAGTGTTGGATCCATTCCACTGTCCAGTTAAAGGATTCTTCCATTACACTCTAGCAAAGGATGACTGAGTATTGCTGTGCCAGAATCAATAGGTTGCAGAATTTCCTTTAGCATCAAGCAGTAAAAAAAATGTAAAATAAAGAGAACATGACTCAAAGCATTTCTAGGTGATTGGGGGTAAAGTTCCCCTTTCTTTACTTTTTGTAACTAGGTTTTTAGGGTAGAATGAGCTTGTTCCACCACACCTTGTCCTTGAGGATTATAAGGAATACCAGTAACATGCTTTATGGAAAAAGAGTCACAAATTTTTTGAAAAGCTTTGCTGACATACTCTGAGCCATTATCTGTCTAAAGATTAAATGAACAAAAGGAATAATGTTGGATAACAGTAGCTACCACCTGTAGCTCAGCAATTTGAGCAGACTTAGCAGTAGTAGGAATAACATATGCCTGTCCTTCTATCATGTAACTAGATCTTCCATTAGAAGACCCATCAGTAAAAATCAGCAAACCATCTCTCACAGGCTGAAATTGAGCTATCTTAGGAAAAATAACTGGATGTTTATTTAAAAAATGGAGAAGCCTGTTAGAGGGAAAATGGTTATCTATATACCCAGAAAATTGTGCACAAGCCAATGGTCAATCATCTGTGTTAGCAGCCAGCCAATTCTACTGTTGCTTAGAATATGGTTGAATAATAAAATCAGATTTTTTACCAAAATACTTTCTTCCTTGCATTTGACCTATATGAATCAACTTTGCAACAGCCAAATAATAAGGTACTATTACTTTATTGGGAGAAGATGGCAAATGTTCCCACAAGTTTCAAGTCTCAAGTTTTAAAAATTTACATCTCTGTAGTTAATTTAGCTTATCAGTAGATTATGCCCTGTGGAGATCAGGTTGGAATTCAAGAGTTCTGCCTGTGTTAATCCCCAAGTACTGGGATTAAAGGTGTGCACCATCATGCCTTGTTTAATTATTTCATATCAGTTCTAGTAAAAAAAAAAAGCTTTAAATATCTCAAACAAAAATTAATCAAGGAAACCAGAAAATTCTAATTTCTTGACAGTTAAGTACATTCCCTAGGCTGCTTTAAAAAACTATTGAAAGACTCCCGAAGGGAGACCCTCACTCAAGCTTCAGTATGGCACGCACCCAAAGACACACAAACAACCATCTTGCTGTAAACACATGAGGCAGTTTATTGGCGGAGCTCTGGGTCGACACTTATCTCACGCAGGAGACAGAGGGGTCGACCCAGAAGCCCAGGGGTTAAGGGTTTATATGGGCAAGGGTCGGGGGGAGTGGGAAGTTTTGGCGCGGCCACACACACGATTGGTTGTTTCAAACATTTGAACATCAGCAAATTGCGTAGGCAGATCTGAGGTAAGCTCAGACTTAATCACATGGGAACAGTCCTTGGTTCCTGTTTTTCTTGGAACCCAAGGGTAGATGTTTATCTGAGCTATTGACACATCTGGTTAAACTCAAACCTGGAACATTGTGTGCGGGCCTCAAGGGGGGGATTAAGCAGATACCATAAGATCGGATGAGGGGTCTTGGTTCATCACTCACTCGACCATGTCTGGTACCTGTTTCTCTCAGGAATTTGTCCTTGTGTATTCTCCCTATCTTTTATGGCCAGCCGGTCCCTGGAACACTCAATAGGCCTTTGTCTCCTATCTCCGCATTCTTTGTGACTTATCATCTGGGACCTTGGTCTAGCATACCTGTTGACTTGCACTTATGAGTTAGAGAGCTCTGCTGTTCTGGTTGCTTTAATGCTAATTAAAAATTTTCCCTTTCACTATCAACCTCCTAGTCCTGCCTTTCCAACCGGCCACATGTCTGTAGCCATCTCTGCTCTGAAATAGTCAAGCCCACAGATAACTAGGAACAGTGTCTGTAAAATTATTTGGCTCAAGGACATTATGTCCCTGGACTTGTTTAACTAGTTTGATTTAAGCTGGAAACTCCCAGCTGTAAATGTCTAGTTCCAAGGACAAAACTAGTTTATCTCGCCTTTTTGAGAATCTAATTCAGAAATATCTCTCAAGTAATAATTAAGCAAAGAAACAAGAAAATTATAAACACCTTGTAGCTAAGGAGTTTGGAATTAGCTCCATTCCTTAGACCAATTTGGAAAATTGTTAAGTCTCCTACAAGCAAAATTAAATGCAAAAATTCTAAGTTTGAGGCAATAAACTCTATTTCTTAGGCCATAGTTCTCCAACCAGCCATGTTTTTGGAGCCACCCCTGTTCTGTAAGAATTGAGCCCCATAGGCAGCAGCCAGGGGCAGTGCCTGTGAAACATCTTGGCCCATGGATGTTCCAGTCCTGGGCTTGTTCCCCATGGGTGGCCACTGCGACTAGGTCCAGGCCCCGCAAAGGGCAGGCCTGCTGCTGGCCAGCACCAAATGAAGGCAGGACAGTCACGGCCTCATGGGTTGTGCGTGCTGCACTGTTTTGGGGAATGAGCCAGCAAGTGAAACTTGGCCCTCTCACTAAATATAGAAAAAGGAAACAATATTTAAACAACCAAACACATTTACAGACACAGACATAAAATTTGACATGATGATCTGTCGCGAGCAGAGAGTTTACACTCAGAATCCGGAACAAAGGAGGCAGGCCAAGTACAAGTGGTACGTTTTAGCAAGAGAGATTTATTAGCAATACAAAAACAACTACAGCAAAAGGCGGCGGCTAAGGCTCCAAGGCCAAGCCACCAATACCATTCCATTACACTCTTAAAACTATCTTAATTCTAATAGAAGTAACATTTAGCATCTTATAATGTCAGTGTTCTAGGAGCTTATGCCATTAGGGTATACAACCTGATGCCACTATGTTCTGTCGAACAGGTTCGCTGCTGCGACTTGATTCAGTTCTCGTGTTGTATTCTGACAGCGTGTCTGTCTGCTCCATCCGGGAAGAGTGCCTCGTCGTCTGACAGCGTTTCAGGCAGTCATAGTGACAACGAGATAACTGGCTGCTTCTTCTCAGGGTTTTTATACTTAACTTAACCTTATCATTTCTAATTCACACATTTCTGTTCATCTCGCTTTCTATGTCACTCTTATCACCAACTTGCAGTCGTGGCTGCTCTTAGGTACTACTAAGGTTTTATCTATCACTCACACACATGGTCACACGTCAGCTTTTGGACTGTCAGCCGCTTTCTACACTGGGCTTTGAATCAAGCCCTTACATGTTTATTACACGATCATAAAGCACACAGTCTGATAGGTAAGACAAAAAGCAGTTTCGAAACCTTGACCATGATTGTCATATCTAAGGTCTAAACTATCTTTAACTAAACTATCTTTAACTAAAGCCAACAAATAAACAATGGAAATATATATATATTTCCATAGGTCTAAAAGCATAATATAGCATTTCTATAATTTTTTTTACCAACAGTATCTCACATTTTTAAATTATCCACTTCTTCAATCTAAATACACTTTGCTTAAGGTTGTTGGACCCTCACGCCCAACTTGGGAAGGGGGTCACCATGAGAGACCACACGAGACACAATGCACTGATGCAAAAGCAAAGGTTTATTGCTGACGCGCCAGGGTCCCTCAGCACTGGGGAGGTGAAGGACCCCCAGTGACTGTTACAGACTATTTTTAAAGGCTAAAACCACAAAGCAGGTAGGGTTGCTTATCGAGCTAGACCATATGGACAATGGGGTTGGGAGACCTCTTGTGGGGACTTGGGTGTGGGTCCCTAGGTCGGTTACTAGAAACCATATGGGACCTCTGATATTTGGAAGCTTGCATGTAGCTATTCTGGGAACTAGGGTGGAACTCCTGAGGCTAGCAGTAACGAGAACTGGGAGAAGTCTCTGGGTAGGCAGGGCAAGCAAGCATCTTACATTTTATAATTTTACAATTTCTCAAGGTATTCCAATTGGCAGGAGGCAAGGTTGGCATTTGTTAGTGCATCAACCATTGCTGTGGTAAATGAAGCAGGGGGTCCATACTGAGCACAAGCAGGTCTTTAATTATTTGAACTGTTTCCATTCTATAGGGGCAACTGTTTTACTTGATTGTCCCGAAAATCTAGCACTCCTACAACCAGAGAAGTGAGCTCACTGCTCATCTCTTATACTGTGATTCTAGCTCTCGGCATTCCAGTCTCTAATGGGGACATACTCTGAGGGCTATTTACTAGACTAGAAGCCTTCTATCTCTGTCCACAATGACTTTTCTCAACATCATCATCAATCCTTGTTCTTTCTAACTCTCTCTCTCTCTCTCTCTCTCTCTCTCTCTCTCTCTCTCTCTCTCTCTCTCTCTCTAATTGTTTCTGTCTCTTAGCTAAGCTCACTTCTTCCTCCAGGGCCTGAACCTGTCCCTGAAGGTTTTCTTCCTCAAGAAACTATGGACATACTTCACTGACAAAATCTAAAAATTCATCCAACTGTCCTTTATTTACCCTTATTCCTCGCATTTGAAGCTTGTTTTCCAATATCTCTCTGAATATATCTTTACTATTGTCTGTCCCATATTTGCATTGCTTACCTTGCTGTTTGTCTGAGAAGTGGGCAACTTTAATAGTCCACTTGTCTTTCACTTGTCTTTTCACTTGTCCCTCACTTAATTCCTCATTTTCAGTCTCCTGCTCAGGTGCCAAATGACGTCCCAGCCTGTGGGAAAAATTGAATCAGGGTTCACCTGAAAGAGGGAGTGGGAATTGAAAGTAGGGTACAGAGACATGAGAAATAATGAATCAAGTCAGGAAATTTCTGATCAAGATTCTCTTTAATGCAGATGAATAAGACTTTATGTAGTAAGGTCAATAAGATCTATTCTGATGCCTCTCTTCCTAGCTCCCAGGCAAGAAGAACACAATAGCCTGAATAGCTCCCTGTAAGAACTTCCTATTTTTAAATAGCTCTCTGAAAGGATTTCCTTAACCCTCTAGGTGTTTCTCAGTAGGGACTTCCCTACCTTTTTCAAAGGTAAATAGTCCAAGGATGGGCTGGAACACAAAGACCTCCTCTGGCAAAGCTCAGCAACTGGAAGGTCACAGTGTGCAGCCTAAGCATGAAATTTCTGACATGGCAGAATTTACAACAGCTTCCCACAGGTGACTGTATCCATATCAGTAACAGACTCTGATGTACTTATTAAGGGAACCACATGGATACTGAGCTGTCTATCAGCTCCATAAGTGTAGGGGGCCTAGTTCCAGTCCATGTATGTACTTAGGTTAGGGGATTCAGTCTCTATGAGACCCAATGAGTCTAGATTATTTGATTCTGTTGATATTCTTGTGGAGTTCCTGTCTCCTTTGGGTCCCTCTAGCCTTCCCCCAACTCTTCCACAAGATTCCAAGATCTGTCTAATGTTTGGCTATGGGTCTCAGCATCTGTTTTTATCTGCTGCTGGGTGAAACTTCTGAAAGGACAACTACTTTGACTCATGTGTGCAAGCATAGCAGAGTATCATTAATAGTGACAGGGGTTGGCTCTCTCCCATGGAGTGGCCTCAAGTTGGGCCAGTCATTGGTTTGCTATTTCCATAAACATTGCTACATCTTTATCCTTGACTCTGTTATAGGCATGGTAAATTTTGGGTCAAAAGTTTTGTGTGTGGGTTGGTGTCCCATTATTGGAAATCCTGCCTGGCTTATAGGGGATGACCACTTAAGTCTCTGTATCTCTGCTAGGAGTCTTAGCTTGAGTCACCCCATGTACTCCAAGAAGCCTTTTATGATACAGGTCTCCTGCTTGTCTTAGATACCCCCATCCTTTGGATTCCTATCACTCCCCAAGCCCTATTGCCTCCCATCTCATAACCTTGCTTTCTTGCACCTGGTTACTTCCCTTGTTTCCTTCCCAAACCCCTTTTCCACCAAGGTCCTTCTCTTCATCTATACACAGGCAGACAGACAGATGTTTGTACACACACAAACACACACACACACACACACACACACACAGCACACACACACAGCACACAGCACACATACAGCACACAAAGCACACACACAGATATACACACATACTTCTATGCTCATTATTCCTGGTTTACTCACAATCCTTGATGTTACTAATTATACAAATGATAAATGGAATGAGAATGAAGCTAGGGAAAGACCATCCTTTACAATATCTACAAATAATGTAAAGCATCTCTTTATAACTCTAACCAAGCTAGTTAAAGACCTGTATGACAAGAACTTGTAGTATCTGAAGAAAAAAAATTGAAGAAGATATCAGGAGAGGAAAAAAATCTCCCATGGTCATGAATCAGTAGGATTAAGATAGAAACAAGGCCATCTTACCAAAAGCAACCTAAATATCCAATGCAATTCCCCTCAAAATTTCAGCATCATTATTTATGGACTTGAAAGAGAAATTCTCAAGTTCATATGGAAGAATTAAAAAACCAGGATAGCAAAAACAAGCCTGTACAACAAAAGAACTTAATGGATGTTTCACCATCCATGGTTTGAAGTTGTACAGAAAAGTAATAATAATAAAAACTACATGGTATTGCCATAAAAGAGACAGGTGTCAATGGAACTGATTTGAAGACCCATAAATGAAGCCACCACCTATGGACTACAGATTTTTGACAAAGTAGTCAAAACCATACAGTGGAAAAGGGAATCATCTACAGCAAATGGTGTTGGTCTAACTAGAGGTCTACATGGAAAAGAGTTCAAATAATCCATGTTTATCACCCAACACAAAGTTTATGTCCAAGTGGATCAAAAACCTCAATATAAAACCAGAAATTCTAAATCTAATGGAAGCAAAAGTGGGAAATAGCCTTGAACATGATGCCACAGGAGACAACTTTCTAAGCAAAACACCTAGAGCCCAGGCTCTAAATCACCAATTAATAAGTGGGACCTCATGAAACTGAAAAGCTTCTGTAACTGAAAGAGACCATGATGAGAACAAAATGGCAACCTACAGATCAGGAAAAGATCTTTACCAAAGGTTGGCTAATATCAAAAACATAGAAAAAACTGAAGAAATTAAAGACCAGCAAATCAAATAACCCAATTAAGAAATGGTGTTCAGAGCTAAACAGACAATTTCCAACAGAGGAATATCGAGTGGCAGAGAAACACTTGAAATGCTCAACATCCTTAGCCATGTGGGAAATGCAAATCAAAATGCTCTGAGAGTCCTTCTTACACCCATCAGAATGATTAAGATCAAAAGCTCAAGTGACAATACATGTTGGCTAGGATGTGAAGAAAGGGAAACACTGCTCTGTTGTGGGTGGGAGTGCAAACTTGTACAACCACATTGGAAATCAATCTGGTGCTTTCTCAGAAAATGTGGATTAGTGATGCCTCAAGACTCAGTTATACCACTCCTGGGCATTTACCTGAAAGATGGTCCAGCGCACAACAAGGACATTTGCTCAACTATGTTTATAGCAGCCTTATTTGTAATACTTAGAACCTGGACACAACCTAGATGTCCCTCAATCGAAGAATGGGAAACTGTGGTATGTCCAGACTTACCAGACAGTCCACTGAGACCCTCGGACCCCTAGGGAGAGAATAGGGGGACCAGAGACGCAAGGAACGGACAGCAAGTCAAAGAATCTGATCAAGCTGACAAAATTTTATTTTCCTCAGGCTGCTTATAAGCACAAGGCAGAATGTGGGGTGGGGGCAGAGGGGGAGCTAGAGTGACAGCGAGGTCAGCCCCCTGCTGCTGCATATCACAAGGGCAGCCCCCTGTGCTGCATCTCGCACAATGTTCCCTTCATAGTCAGGTAGCCCTGAGCTGGCAATTTCCAAGAAGCATGAGACAGTAGGACTGGAGCTAACCTAGGTGAAACAGATCTATATCTTATTACTGAGAAACCCAAAGACAGAAGGTCTCCTGGAGAATTTTCCGAGATGTCACCAAAAGGGAGCAAGCAGGAGAGGTTTTATCAAGCAGAACACAGGGGGTGCAAATGGCCATATTTGCTGAAAGCGCCCCCATCAGTGGTACATTAAAACAATGGAATACTACTAAGCTATTAAAAAAGGAAATCTTAAAATTTGTAGGCAAATGAAGGGAACTAGAAAGGATCATCCTGAGTGAGGTAACACAGATCCAGAAAGGCACATATGGTATATACTCACTTTTAAGAGGATATAAGCTCAATATGAATGTCCTCTGAGAGCCTCCACTCAGGAGGAGACCGGGACAGATGCTGGGACTTGCTGCTGGAATCCAGGTGAGAATGGTATTGAAAAATGGGGGGATAAAGTACCTAAAGTTCCAGGAACCCTATAATAAGACCATTAAGGCTGGCAGATATGGACCCAGGGGCCTTGCACAAACTACTGAACCAACCCAGAACAATGCATGCAGTAAACTTAGATGCCCTGTTCAGATCTAGCTAATGTACACCTCATCCTTCATGGTTTTGGGAAAGCAAGGACTGCCTCTGACATGAACTCTGGTGCCCCCAATCTGACCACTTCCCCTTGGTGGGGAGGCCCAGTAGTACACAGAGGACAGAGAAGCAGTCTCTTAAGATGAGACTTGATAGGCTGTGGTCATATGGTGGGGGAGAAGGTCCCCTTCTGTCAGAGGTCTAGGGGAGGGAAATGGAGTGAAAGAGAGAAGAAGAGGATGAAAGGGAAGCTAAGAGTGAGAGCACAACAACCAGGATGTAATCTGAATAAACTATTTTTAAAAATTAAAAAAAAAAAAAAGAACTCAGGCTAAAGCCCTTTTTGGTTACTCCTTATAGGAGAGGTAATTAATACATTTTTTCCCTCTTTTTCTTTCTGGGTGACTCTGATTCTGGTACTTCTTCTTTTTTTTTTCCATAATGTCAGGAATTATTGAATTACGATAAAATCAAAAGATATGGTGGTGGTCACATTGGGAGCAACTTGCCACATTCCAAGATACCCCAAGCCAAGGAAAATGCAGGTTCTTTTATTCCAGTCTTAATTACTAATATCAACTCTCAGATCACACATTACACATCACACTGTAAATATCTATATGTAGGTTATAGAACAAGTACAAAACTTTAAAGGGGCCACAGCAGAATTCAAGGTGTTTTGGAGGCCCAGATAGCAGGAAGCTCATACAGATGCAGGGAGGATAAGATGATGGACCAGCTGGAGGCTTGCTGGAGACCCTGATGCTGCAGAGAGCCAAGCAACAGCAGCAGCACTGAGCGGCAGGAGCAGTGCCTGCACAAGACACACCACACCCTTCCCTCAGCCTTTTGTGCCCAATATAAATTCTTTAATTTGTTTTTTTAAAAACCCTCTCCTCCCCATGTAGGTGTGCATTCAGAGGGTAAATTCTGGGGTGTCAGTTCTCTCTCTGCACTGTGGGTTCCCAGGATTAAACAGAACTCATCAGATTTCCAAGCCTAGCCCTTTTTTCTTTTACTCATTGAGGCATCTGGTTGGCTCCTCTGGTATGATTTAAATATGCCTGTGGATTCTTACAGTCCCAATTCACCTTGTTAAGTATACGCAGGGGTCTTTCTAACTTTAGTAATAAGTATTTCTTGGTCTGTGGTGTCTGGGTGATTCTGGACAGGTGGTGGATGACCAAGGTGCACAGTGATCCTCTAGTCTCAAAATACAGTCAAAATCCGCATGTAAAATGGAGTCTCTTGGTCAGCATCTCTAGTAATAGCAAAAACTGATCTCTGGAATGTGCAGACAGGAGCCTGCCCCCATACCCTCAGCAGCCTTAGATGTCCTTAGTGCCCTGTCACAATCCCTTCTTACACAGCTCCCTCCTAGGTGCCCTGGCCCATCCAGTGCGTTTGCTCCTTTCTTCAGGCAGGTCCCTTAGTAGTTTCCTATCCCTGGAACCAACATGGTCCAGCTTAATCAGGCCTAGGGTGGAGGGTGGACGTAGCACCAGGAGGGCATGTTGATAGGGACAGGTTGTAATACGGTCTAAGGCTTTCTATTTCTCGATTGCTTGCCCCTACCCACCCACCTGGGATTCTTTTTTTATTATGAATTTATTCATATTACATCTCAATGGATATCCCCTCCCTTGTATCCTCCCATTCCTCCCTCCCTCCCATTTTCCCCTTACTCCCCTCCACTATGACTGTGACTGAGGTGGGACTTCCTCCCCCTGTATATGTTCATAGGGTATCAAGTCTCTTCTTGGTAGCCTGCTATCCTTCCTCTGAGTGCCACCAGGTCTCCCCACTCAGGGGATGTGGTCAAATATGAGGCACCAGAGTATGTGTGAAAGTCAGACCTTACTCTCCACTCAACTGTGGAGAATGTTCTGTCCATTGGCTAGATCTGGGTAGGGGTTTGAAGTTTACAGCTTGTATTGTACTTGGCTGGTGCCTTGGTTTGAGTGGGACCCCTGGGCCCAAATCTGCCCATCATAATTTTCTTCTTGTAGATTTCTAGGATCCTCTGGATCCTTCAACTTTGCCATTCTCCCATGCTTCTCTCATCTAGAGTCCCAATAGGATGTCCTCTCCTCTGTCCCAGTTTCCTGGTTAGTGAAGACTTTCATGGGACATGCCACTTGGGCTAGTATGCAGATATAAGTGAGTATATACCATTTGAGTCTTTCTGCTTCTGGGTTAACTCACTCATTATGATCATTTCTAGCTCAATCCACAAATTTGTCCACAAATTTTGGGAATTCCTTGTTTTTTAATAGCTGAGTAGTATTCCATAGTGTAAATGTACCACAGTTTCTGTATCCATTCTTCTACTGAGGGACACTTAGGTTGTTTCCATGTTCTGGCTATTATGGATAAGGCTGCTATGAACATGGTTGAGCAAGTTTTCTTGTTGTGTGCTGGAGCATCTTCTGGGTATATTCCAAGGAGTAGAATAGCTGGGTCTTGAGGAAGCCCTATTCCCAGTTTTCTGAGATAGCACCAGATAGATTTGCAAAGTGGCTGTACTAGTTTGCATTCCCACCAGCAATAAAGGAGTGTTCCTCTCTCTCCACATCCTCGCCAGCATGTGGTGTCGCTTGAATTTTTGATCTTAGCCATTCTGATGGGTGTAAGATGGAATCTCAGAGTTGTTTTGATTTGCATTTCCCTGATGATTAAGGAGGTTGAGTATTTCTTTAAGTGTTTCTCAGCCATTTTATATTCCTCTGTTGAGAATTCTGTTTAGTTCCGAGCCCCATTTCTCAATTGGGTTATTCGGTTTGGTGGTGTTTAATTTCTTGAGCTCTTTGTATATTTTGGACATTAGGCCTTTGTCAGATGTAGGGTTGGTGAAGATCTTTTCCCAGTCTGTAGGCTGTCGCTTTGTTCTCTTGAAAGTGTCTCCTGCCTTACAGAAGCTTTCAGCCTCATGAGGTCCCATTTATTAATTGTTAACATTAAGGCCTGGGCTGTTGGTGTTCTGTTCAGGAAATTGTCTCCTGTGCTAATGTGCTCCAGGCTCTTCCACACTTTTTCTTCTATCTGACTTAGTGTCTCTGGTTTGATGTTGAGGTCTTTGATCTACTTGGATTTAAGTTTTTTGCAAGGTGACAAGTATGGGTCCAGTTGCATTTATTTTACACATAGACATCCAGTTAGACCAGCACCATTTCTTGAAGATGCTATCCTTTTTCCATTGAATAGAATTGGCTTCTTTGTCAAAAATCAAGTAACCATATGTGTGTAGATTCATATCTGGGTCTTTCATTCAATTCCACTGATCAACGAGCCTGTTGATGTGCCAGTACCATGCTGTTTTAATTACTGTTGCTTTACAATACAACTTGAGATCAGGTATGGAGATTCTTCCAGAGGATCTTTTATTGTACAAGATTGTTTTAGCTATTCTGGGTTTTTTGTTTTTCCATACAAAGTTCAGAATTGAACTTTCAATGTCTTTAAATTTTTGTGTAGGTATTTTGATAGAGATTGCATTGAAGCTGTAGATTGCTTTTGGTAAGGTGGCCATTTTTGCTATATTAATTCTCCCAATCCATGAGCAAGGAAGATCATTCCATCTTCTCATGTCATCTTCAATCTCTTTCTTCAGAGTTTTGAAATTTTTTTCAAACAAGTTCTTTACTTGCTTGGTTAGAGTAACTCCTAAATATTTTATATTGCTTGTGGCTAATGTGAAGGGTGTGGTTTTCCTAATTTCTTCCTCTGCAAGCTTGTCATTTGTGTATGGGAAGGCTACAGACTTTTTTGAGTTAATTTTGTATCCAGCCAATTTGCTGAAGGTGTTTATCAGCTGTAGGAGTTCTCTGGTGGAATTTTGAGGGTCACTTATGTAGACTATCATATCATCAGCAAATAGGGATAATTTGACTTCCTCCTTTCCCATTTGGATACCCTTGATCTCCTTTTGTTGTCTTATTGCTCTGGCTAGAACTTCAAGTACTATATTGAAGAGATATGGAGAGAGTGGACAGCCTTGCCTTGTTCCTGATTTTAGAGGAATTTCCTTGAGTATCTCACCATTTACTTTGATTTTGGCTATTGGCTTGCTGTATATAGCCTTTATTATGTTGAGGAAAGTGCCTTGTATCCCTGATCTCTCTAAAACTGTAAACATGAATGGGTGTTGGATTTTATCAAATGCTTTCTCTGCATCTAAAGAGATGATCATGTGGTTTTTTATCTTTAGTTTGTATATATGGTGGATTACATTGATGTATTTCCATATATTAAACCATCCCTGCATGCCTGGAATGAAGCCTACTTGGTCATGATGAATGATATCTTTGATGTGTTCCTGTATTCGTTTTGCAAGTATTGTATTTAGTATTTTTGCATTGATGTTCATAAGAGAAATCTGTCTGAAATTCTCTTTCTTTGTTGGATCTTTGTGAGGTTTAGGTATCAATGTGACTATGGCTTCATAGAATGAATTTGGTGATGTTCCATCCATTTCCATCTTTTGGAGTAGCTTGAAGAGTATTGGTATTATCTTGCCCTTGAGGGTCTGGTAGAATTCTACACTGAAACCATCTGGCCCTGGGCTTTTTTTGCTTGGGAGACTATCAATGATTGCTTCTATTTCTGTAGGGGAAATGGTACTATTTAGCTTGTTTATCTGTTCTTCACTCAGTTTTGGCAAGTGAAATTGATCAAGAAAATTGTCCATTTCCCTTAGATGTTCAAATTTTGTGGCATATATGCCTTCGAAGTACGATCTTATGATTCTTTGTATTTCTTCAGTATCTGTTGTTATATCTCCCAATTCATTGATGATTTTGTTGATTTGGATACTGTCTCTCTTCCTTTTAGTTAGTTTGGCTAATGGTTTGTCTATCTTGTTGATTTTCTCAAAGAACCAGCTCTTGGTTTTGTTGATTCTTTGGACTGTTTTCTTAGTTTCTAATTTGTTAATTTCACCCCTGAGTTTGATTATTTCCAGACATCTACTCCTTTTGAGTGTTTCTGCTTCTTTATTTTTCTAGGGCTTCCAGTTGTGTCATTAAGATGCTTATGTGCGATGTTTCCAGTTTCTTTTTAAAGGCACTTAGTGCTATGAATTTTCCTCTTAGCACTGCTTTCAATGTATCCCACAAATTTGGGTATGTTGTTCCTTCATTTTCAGTGAATTTCAGAAACTCCTTGATTTCTTTCTTTATTTTTTCCCTGACCCAGGTGTCATTTAGCAGAGAGTTGTGTATGTAGCCTTTTTGTTATTTCTGTTGTTGTTGAATTGCAGCCTAAGACCATGCTGATCTGATAGGATACAAGGCATTATTTCAGTCCTCTTGTATCTGTTGAGGCTTGCTTTGTGACCTAAGATGTGACCAATTTTGGAGAAGGTTCCATGGGGTGCTGAGAAGAAGGTATATTCCTTCTTGATTGGGTGAAAGGTTCTATAGATATCCGTTAGATCCATTTGATTCATGGCATTGGTTAATGATGTTATTTCTCGGCTTAGTTTCTGTTTCAATGACCTATCTTTCCGTGAGAGTAGGGTGTTGAAGTCTCCCACTATTATTGTGTGGGGATTGGTGTGTGGTTTAAGCTTCATTAGCAGATATTTTACAAATGTGGGTGCCCTTGTATTGGGAGCATAAGTGTTCAGAATTGTGATGTCATCTTGGTTGACTTTACCTTTGATGAGTATGAAGTGTCCTTCCTCATCCCTTTTGATTAATTTTGGTTGAAAGTCTATTTTGTTTGATATTAAAATGGCTATGCCTGCTTGCTTCTTGTGACCATTGGCTTGGAATATTTTTTCCAACCTTTTACTCTGAGGTAATGCCTATCATTATGGGTGAGATGTGTTTCTTGAATGCAGAAGAATGTTGGCTCTTGTTTATGCACCCATTCAGTTAGTCTGTGTCTTTTTATTGGAGAATTGAGACCATTGATGTTAAGAATTATTAATGACCAGTAACTGTTGAGATTCTTAATTTTGATGTTGGTTCCAGTTGAACGTTTGTGTAGTTGTGTTTTTGCCATAGTATAGTTATCTATTTCCTGAGTAGTTTTGGTTGTAGCTTGTCCCTTTGGGATGAAGTTTTTCTTCTAGTACCTTCTGTAAAGCTGGATTTGTGGATAGGTACTGTTTGAATTTGTTTTTGTCATGGAATATTTTGTTTTCTCCATCAATGGTTATTGATAGTTTTGCTTGGTAAAGTAGTCTGGCCTGGCATCTGTGGTCTCTTAGGGTTTGCAGGATCTCTGTCCAGGCCCTTCTGGCTTTTATGGTCTTTGCTGAGAAGTCAGGTGTAATTCTGATAGGTTTGACATTAAATGTTATTTGGCCCTTTTCCCTTGCAGCTTTTAATATTTTTTCTTTGTTCTGTATGTTTTGTTTTTTTATTATTATGTGATGAGCAGTTTTTCTTTTCTGGTCTATGCTATTTGGTGTTCTGTAGGCCTCTTGTATGTTTATAGGCATCTCTTTCTTTAGATTGGGGAAATTTTCTTCTATGATTTTGTTGAGAATAGTTTCTGGGCCTTGGAGTCTGATACCTTCCCTTTCTTCAATGCCTATTATCCTCAGATTTATTCTTTTCATGGTGTCCTTGATTTCTTGGATGTTTTGTGTCAGAAGTTTTCCAGATTTGGCATTTTCTTTAATGGTTGCTTCAAGATCTGTGGTTGTATCTTCTAGACCTGAGATTCGTTCTTCCATCTCTTGGATTCTGTTAGAAAAGCTCACCTCTGTGTTGCTTGCCTTCTTCTCTGAGGTCTCACATTCTCGTTTTTCTTCTGTGTGTTTATCATTGAATTCATTTTTATCTTCAGATCTTGAACTGATTTTTTTTATTTCTTTCATCTGATATTTTGTATATTCCTGAGTTTCTCCCATGGCCTCTTTATAGGTCTTCAGAGCTTGAACCATTTTAATTGATTTCTTTCATCTTGTTGTTTGTATTTTCCTGAAAATTTTTCAAATCCACTCTATGGGCTTCCTTTATGTCTCTCACCTGTTTGGCTATGTCTTCTTGCATTTGATTACGAATTTTATTTGTTTCCTCTATTATCATCCTCATTACTAAGGATTTGAGATCATTTTCTTGTATTTCCATTGTGTTTGAGCTCTCTGGGTTGTTTTCTTTGAGCTAGCTGGGATCTGGAGATGCCATATTGTTTTGGGTTTGTTTTGAGTATGCTTTATATGCTGTCCTTTAGACATCTTGCCTTCTCTGTTTTTCTTGGTTAGTTTCCAGAGTTGGGTGGAGGGAGTCTGATGATAGATTCACCTGTTTTCTCACAAGTTCCCTAGGCCAGAAGCTCAGATGCTTCGCTGGTGTGGATGGCAGGAGGCTAGCCCTGTCATTTTGGACTCACACAGCCAGTGATCCTCAGCTCCCCTGTACTGTGGGACTTGCAATCATTCTGGGCCTCTGCATGTACATTGAGTCAGGTCAAAGTGTCCACAGCCTTCTGGGTCCCCTGCCAAGACCTGCCAGGGAAACTAGGCCTGAACCATGTGTCAAGCTCTGCTAGATTCTCAGGGACTGGACCATCTGCCGAGCTCAGCTAGGGACTCTGGGCCCAAAATGCATGCAGAGTCCAGCCAGAGTTTCAAGGCTGGGACTTTGCGTCAAGCCCAGCTAGGTTCTTTGGGCTCAAAGTGCATGCCATTGTCAATTACAGTCTCCAGGCTCAAACCTTCAGCCAAGCTCAGCCAGGAATTCTGGACCCAAACTGCACACAAGGTCCATCCAGAGTCTCAGGGCCGGGACTGCGCAAAACACTCAGCTAGAGTCTCTGGGCCCAACCTGCCGGCCAAGCGCAGTTAGGGACTCTGGCCCCAAACTGCACGCCGATCTCCACTGGAGTCTCAGGGGCGGAATTACGCACCGAGCTCAGCCAGGGACTCTGGACCCACACAGCACACTGAATTCAGCCAGGGACTCCGGGCCTAAAATGCGCGGAGGGTCCAACCAGAGTCTCAGGGCCACGATGTGCCCAAAGTTCAGCTAAAGTCTCTGGGCCCATACTACTCGGCAAGACCTGCTAGGGACTCTGGGCCAAATCTGCACACTGAACTCAGCCTGTGTCACAGCAGCAGAAAGGCGTGCTGAGCTGAACTAGTGTCTCTGTGGTGGAACTGCGCACTGAGTTGAGCTTGGGACTCAGGGGCTGAACTGCCCGCCGAGTACAGTTTGGGTCTCAGGGCACCACATGGCCCAAATCCTGCCCAGAGTCCCCTCTCCCACCATAACAATCACCTCTGCCAGAGGGTTTCGAGCTGCAAACCTCAGCCACTGCCACCGCTGCCACTGCTGCCACTGCTGCTCTAATCTGAGAAAATTCGTGTTCCTCCCATGTGCAGGGGCACGCAGGTCCTCTGCACTCTGGTCCCTTAGAACCATGGAGCACTCCTGCTGCAGTGGTGTGGGGACTTCGGTGTTCCTGGTTCAGAATTCTGTGCAATTCCCTTAATTTTTTACTGGAGTTTCTAAACAGGGTCCACACTGCTCGCCGCCATCTTGGATCTTCCCTGTTACTTCTTAAGTTTAAGAACTTTGTTATTTTGAAATCTTTCCCGAGTTGCAGTGTTGGTCTCCGTTTTTCAGAGTCTTGCCTCACTAATCCTTGGGATCAAATTTTCTTTCTTCTAAACATTCATTCTGCTGAACCTTACTTCCATAGACTAGTTTTGAATATTTCATTCCTATTACAAATGCCCTATCTATATTGTTTTTGATAAAAAAAATCTCTTTCTTATTTAATTCATTATTCTTAATTTTCCAGTATTAGCTCCATTTTAAGCCTGTTTTAGCCTTCTGAACTTGCATATTAAAATATTGTGTGAAGACCAATAGTTTTCCTGCATGCACCTCTGAGCATTACATGTATTCAAGGTGCTCACAGTTGTCAGTACAAGATGTCGGATACCTGAAAATAGGTAAAGAGAGTGTGAGAAGCCATGTGGATGCTGGGAATAGAACCAAGATCATCAGAAAGAATAGCCATACAACTGAGTCACCTCTGCTGACCTGACCTAATTGCTATTCTCTTTTGAAATTATTTTTATTGACCTAATGTTTCACCGTGAAAACCATGCCTTGCCCTATGACATACTGTGAGATATCATCTGGGCCATTTAGGCCACATGACACAATTGCAGACAGATTGACACATTTGAGATTCATAAGTCTCTCACCATACATTTGTTCACCTGATCCTTTGAACACAGCTCATTCCTTTTCCAGAGATGCCATGGATGGCTAGGTACCTGAAACTAAACAACATGCTCCTCACACCACTTCTCTCATTCTTCCTCACAGAGGGGATTTTTTTTATCACTTTCATAATGGGCAGCTTGGGACTTGAAAGACAGTACCTGCTTGAAGAGGCCCCAGTTACTGAACTTTAGAGCCTACGTGTTTACATCACTCCCATTCTTCAGAGATGTCTCCACTCCCAACCTCCACCATTTATTGCATTTTCCTTATGTACTAATACAGTGATTCTCAACATGTGGGTCATGACCACTTTGGCGTCATATATCAGGTATCTTTTATATGAAACATTTACATTACAATGCATAACAGTAGCAAAGCTACAGTTATAAAGTAGCAACAAAATAATTTTATGGTTGATATCACCACAACATGAGGAATAGTATTACAAAGTCTCATCTAGGAAGTTTGAGAATGCCTGCACTAATGGTGAAACAGGTAAGATTCTCCTGCCTACACTGGTATTGAACATCCTAATAAAGCTTTCCATGCTAGCTACAACAGAGTCATACAGAGACAGCTTGAACTCCCTGAGAGCTGATGGCCCCCGATTCTCTGCCTTCACTAGACATCACGTTAGCAAACTTGCTTTTTAAAAGGGACTTATGTCTAGGGAAAGAAACACAGATGCTCACTCAAAGCTTAATGGTGAATCTATGAATGAAGGTTAAAGAAGAAATTTCAAGTTCTAAAGAGAATTGGACTTTGGTGGAATGAGGTGAGGGGAAAATTACTGAAATATTACTATTACACAGTGTACCTTTCCACATATGGGTGCACTGGCTCTCCTCCATGTTAGTCTTGTTATTTGCCCATGCGTGTCTCCTGTCCAGCAGAAGCTTACTAGATATCAATGTTCTCTATATAAACAGACACTTGATTTTAATGTAGTCCATGACAAAACATTCACAGACTTTCTTCAGCCTCTGTCAGGTCACATGTGTCTGAGTCTCTGGCTCTGTTGAACTTAAAATGCTTCAAGTGGAAACCTGGATAATTTGTTGACACTTGCATACTTATATCTTCTTTTAGGAGTAAATTGATAGATGCCGACTCAATTGATATTCACCTATATCAATGATTTTTGTGGAGTACATTTCATGTTTAATTGAATTTCACTTTAGTTCAAAGGAGAAAAAAATGTAAGAAACACTTCCACAGAGCAAGGTGCATCTTTCCATTGACATTATCATACAGACATCTCAACACAAGTTCATTGAACACACACATCTGCCACCCCTTGACACACTGACATAGGCACCCTCAACTCTTCCTATTGAAATGTTTTTCAGTTCGTGAAGAAGTATGGAAATATAATTAGCCTTGATTTTGGTCACCTCTCATTAGTGATCATAAGTGGACTACCCTTAATCAAAGAAGCTTTAATGCACTTGGAAGAATACTTCTTGAATCGCCCAGTTATACCTTCCAGAAAACATGTCTTTAAAAACAATGGTAAGTTTAATTGGCAGCACTTTTGACTTCAGTGGGTTATTTTAAGCAAGACATGAGTTTGATTGGAATATGGGACATATATTTGGAAAGATGCAGGGAGAGCTGGAGGGAGGGAATGGAAAAGAGATATGACCAAGGTGCATTACACATCCATGGAATTTTCAGAAAAGAAAAAGATGAAGATAATAAATATTACGTTTTTAGTACAATATACCATGTGTATATGATATATTAATGGTATACCTCTGTCTGTAATCTTATATCATGTCTATAAACCAAACCCTTCATGAAATGTTATCTTTAAAATCATCTGGATGTCACATTTCCTAGATGAAAGCAACTGTCAGAGGACTGATAGTGTGTCCCTGCAAGAGGGGCTTGGAGAAATGGCATATCCTGCAGGCTCACTCTACAGACACAGATGGGAAGTAACAGCAGCATCTTCCACAGCCAGACCCGCTGTGAGCTCACTTCCTGTGCCCACTCCACCCATTAGCCTTAGGAACACACTGAGAGCCAGCTTCCTCACACTGCTGCTCTCTTGCTTATGCCATGTTAAACTGCATCCTTAAGGCCAGGGCACACAGGGATCTCTAGCCTTCCAGATAGTGTTAGAATAGACTAGCATGAGTGTGTGAAGCAATCATTGAATCGAGTTATGTGTGTGACAGTTGGAAGCAGATTTAAACTGTATTAACCTATAAAAGCTTCACTTTTAACCATTTCCTAATTACTCCATAAAAATTAACAATTAATTGTACATCATTGATTAGATCATCTGCTAGGAGTAAACAAGTCATCAGCATAAGTGATCAATAGTGAGCATACTCGATACAAGCCATTCTCATTGTGGACACATGGGATCTGAAGGCTGTATTTAGGTCGACATGAAAGTGCTGAGGTTGGCAAGAAAGAGCCCAGCCCTTCATTTTCATCATAACAGCCAGAGAAGCTCTTGAGTGGCGGCGCTAGGTAGAGAAGATCAACCATTCTACATTTTGAGTCTGATTTAGCATGCCAGGTAGAGAACAGAAAAATGATAGCAAAGGTATCATTTTAAGTTATAAAAGAAGTTTGAGCCAGGCATGGGGGTGCACACCTTTAATTCCAGCACTTACAGAAGTAGAGGCAGGGAGCTCACTGTGAGTCCAAGGCAAGACTGGTCTACAACGTGAGTCCAGGATAGCCAGGACTACACAGAGAAACCTTGTCTTGAAAAACCAAAAGAAAAAAAAAGAGGGAGTTTAAACACTTAAGGAGACAAAAAAAAATGGCAGTAAATTAGACTGGAATAGTGACATTAAAACCTCATGGACTGAAGTCATTCAAAAAATGTAGCTATTTGTGTAGAGGGCCTCAATCAAGCCCATACGTGGTCCTGGCTTGGTGTTTCTTCAATATCCATAAGCCATTCTGGGCCCTGGATAGTTGGCTCTGTTGGTCTTCCGGTGAAACTCCTGCCCACTTCAGATCCTTGTATTCTTCACCACCTCCAACCTCTCCACAAGTCTCCCTAGACTTTACCTAATGCTTGGCTGCCCTTCTCTGCATTGGGTTTGATTTGCCACTGGGTGGAAGCTCTCATAGAACAGCTATGCTATGCTAGGCTTAGGCTTCATATAGGTCTTCCTAGTAAGGGGAGCAGGAGCTGTCTCTGACATGGACTCTGCTGTTTGCTTTTTGATCACTTTCCTCCTGGCAGGGCAGCCTTGCCAGAGGAATGGAATAGGATATTCTCAATCCTGGTATGACTTGATGTGCTAGGGTGGGTTGGTGAGGGTACTCCCCTTTTCTGAAGAGTATGGGTTGTGGGAAATGCAGAATGGGGAATGGTGGGGCTAGAAGGAGAGGAGGGAGGGGGGTTTGATCAAGATGTAAAGTGAATAAGTAAACTAATTAAGAAAAGAGAGAGAGAAGCCATCATGGCACGTGACTCAGAGACCAGGAAGATAGAGTTTTGGAGGGACTATCAGAGGGGTGTGTGATGAAAGAGGGAGCAATGATAGGAGACAACATGATGTGTGGTGTCGACTTCTACTTGGGGATTTCAGGAATACAACAATGGTTTCTGTCACCCATGTGCTGACTGTAAATTCCTGTAACTGACCAAGATTACAGTCACCTCCATGACTCAGGAGTGTGTACCTTCTAGGGCAAAACTACAGTTGTTATCAGAAGAGGTTATTTAAACTAAGGATTTCATTATATTTCCTGAAAGAAAATACAGTATAAAAGGGAGGTTTTAGATGTAGTTTAAAAGAACTCCAATGTTTCTGGATTTGATAGAAAAAAAAAATAAAGCAACAAAAGTTACAGGAAATAGCTGACAAAGAAGTAAGTAGAAAATCTGCAGTGGAAGGATCAAGAATGAAAAGGAGTGTTTCAGGAAATAAATAATTGAGTTGATTAAGGAAAACATAGAAAAGAGGTCAGGAGCTAAGTTTAAAGTTTTGAACATTCTTTTGAAAGTAAGACATGGTCAGGAGCATGGATGGCATTGTATGTGCCCTGAGATGCAATGGATGTTGAAAGTAAGACATGGTCAGGAGCACGGATGGCATTGTATGTGCCCTGAGATGCAATGGATGTTGAGCCCATCCTTCTTAACTTCTTGAGACATTTGTCATCTTTTAAAGTCTGTGTTTTGTAGAATCCCTTCTTTACTGCCTTTCTTGGTTCCATATAGAAGTATTTTTTGTCTCATTCTCAGTACTCATTGTGATAAACATACTTTTATGTCTACTAACCAAAGTGGGGGCTTTAGAACCAGAAGAGTGTGAGTTTGAACATTTGGATGCCTACCTACATGTTGTTCTTCTAAGTCTATTTTTCAGTTTGTTATCATGCCTCAGTGTTTTACCAATTGAAACAGATATTTTCTTTTTTAGTGATAAACCTAAAGGGCTCCTGTCAGAGAAAATTTCATAATACATAAAGAGTACTTATTAAACTATGTGCTGTTGTGAATCACCATAACATGTTAGCCACTTGCTTTGGAATTCTCATTAGAAGCTGTGTGTTTCCATATTTGCCCTTCATTTCATCAGTCCATGTGTCTAATACAGTTTTTTAGTACTTACATTGCAATACCATAATACTGGATCTCTTCTTTCTAGGACTTGTCTTCTCCAGTGGACAGACATGGAAGGAGCAAAGAAAGTTCACATTTAAGATACTCAAGAACTTTGGATTAGGGAAGAAGAGCTTAGAGCAGCGTATACAGGAGGAAGGCCACCATCTTGTGGAGGCCCTAAGAGAAGAAGGAGGTGAGCATTTTGCAGGGTGGCGAAGGAGTCTCTGGCCATTTTATTCATTGAACAGATTCTTATTAATTGTCTAAAGCTTGTCCTTGTGACACAGTGTGCAGGACATGGAAGATTTAGTAGTAAACATGTACACATATCCCTGCCCCAGGTGGTATGCAGGTGAATGCACATATGGGTCATTAAACAAAATGCTGAGCTTAAAGTCTGGTTATCTATGTGACTTTCCATATTGACAAAGTCCATGAATCTAACCAGTCCCCATGTAGGTGGCTATAGCCACAGCTTTTCATATTATCCCTTACTATGCATATTTTGTATCAAGAAAAAGGTAAACTTTGTGTGTGTGTGTGTGTGTGAGAGAGAGAGAGAGAGAGAGAGAGAGAGAGAGAAAGACAGAGAGAGAGAGAGAGAGAGAGAGAGAGAGAGAGAGAGAGAGAGAGAGAGGAGGGGGGACCACTACCTTTGAAAGATTCCCAACCCCTCTCTCCACCTCCAGGTCAGCCTTTTGACCCTGAATTCAAGATCGACAATGCAGTTTCCAATATCATTTGCTCCATCATCTTTGGGGAACGATTTGATTATTCTGATGATCAGTTTCAGGACCTGCTGAAGATAGTAGATGAGACCACAAATTTGGAGGCATCAATAATGGTAATTATAAGCTGCCTGCCTCTGCGTGTTTTGGAAAGAATATTGGATTGTGACTGATGCAAAAACAGGGTTTTCATTTTTATTTGGGAGACACTTTGAAGTTAATATACAATATCTTGAAAATTAAATTTGATTCAAACCCATTTATAGTAATATGAACTTGGCATATACAGAACATTTCTAGCATTTATATGAACTATTTTAAAATTTACATTGGTATATATAAGTATTTGTGGAATTTTCTACTTTTTGAAAACAAATAACCACCAATGAGAGAGTGGGCCATGCATCTTGGCTGGACAGCATAGGAGAACTGACCCTGGAGGTAGCAAGGTGAGTAACCAGTGGTGTGATCCTGGGAAAGCTGTCAGACAGCCGAAAGAATTAGTTTCTTGATTTTATCCTGGAGTTTTTAGACATTGTGGTTATGTTAATTATTTTTCTTATTGATATTTGAGTGCAAAGATTCCTCTACTTTGTCTTCTATTCCCCGTAGTCATCTATTAAATTTAGTTTATTACTGATATTTTCCATGGTGTGTTTTAATTTGACTCATCAAGCTGTTTATATCTTAATATTTGCATTTTTTGTTTTGTTTTATCCCAAAGCTCACTTTCTTTACTGCATGTGTCTTCCATGTTACTGACTTTTTTCAACCCTATCACTGATCTTCTCATTGATTTTGCTGGCTTTTTCTTGCACCTAAATGAGTTTGCAGTCCTGGTCCTGTTTGAATTCATTTGCATATTTGAGTGCCCTTTCAGCCCATTGATCATTTTTATAAGAAAAATCTTCAACTTTACATGTAGCACTTAACTTGTTTTCAGTATCTTTGGGTTCATTTGTTAAGATTTAATGATGTAATGATGCCTGTATGTTCATATTTCTTTCATATCTGTGCTACTGATTATGTTAACTTGGGCAACTCTTCTGGAATGTGTGGAGGTAATAGTAGCCAATATTTTAGCTTTACCGTATGCTAGGTATACAACAGATCCAGAGAGAATGAATCTGGTCCTTCATAAGTTCACTTTTTTTTCATTAACACCTTCTGTTTCTATGCATCATCTTTTCTGTGATGCATGCAAAAGTGGATTTATTTTCATTTATCCTATTTCCACAAGCACTTTTTCCTCAAATTCAGGCATGCTCTCACTAAAAACTAAGGAATTTGTTAGCATTACTTATAAGTTTGAAAAGAAACAGAAAAAAATGAGATTGGTTGTTCAAATTGTCTACACTAATTTGTGTTCCTTGTTTTAACTCTCACTCATGGTAGTTCCAAGTCCAGCAGCTCCGTTGCTTTCCTCCCAGTAAACAGAGCCTAGGAGGCCAGTGGAGTTCACTGAACGCACAGCCGACTGCTAGGTGTGTGTGTGTCAGGGGGAAATTTATTAGAGGGAACAAAGAATTGGAATAGAGATAATAAACATTCTTGGCATGGCCAATTACATTAGGAACTTTGATAGACACTGTAAAAGTAAATATCCTTAATTTTATAGTTACACTCTACATATAAAAGTATGAAACATGATGTTTGAATCCTAGTACAAAAGTATGCAAGCAACATAGATAATAGTCCACAAGACTTCTGTAGAGTGTTTTATGTCTTTAATGCCACTCAGTAGACAGAGTGAAGCATATAATATAAACATTATATAACATTATTAATACTATTAATATAGACATATTTAATGATATTAATAATACTAAATGTTTACATAGTTTAATGTTATTTATAGTATTGATAATAATAAATATTCACTAATCTAACATTAATAATATTAAAATATTAATATTGTTGTATTATTAAGACTGAAGGTAGCAAAATTAACAACACACATCTGACTCATTCTAAAAGCTGTTGATTTTATACTGTGTTATACTATCTATTTATTACATAATATTACTGAAACTTTATTCACTCTCTACTTTACTTAAGTAAAGTTTTCCATCTTACCTTATAAACAATAAATTGTGTTGGGGGCATGTACCTGAACAATACTAGTAGTAATTTCCCTGAGAGAAAAATATATCCTGTCAAAAGACTAGAAAAAAGGTGAAAAGATGCCTATCTCTTTGATTATAATCAAGTAGTAGAACTCCCAGGGTGGATTTTGATCTTGGACTTCATGAATTGAAGGACGGGGGCTCATGCTTGTTTCAGAGATACTCTCTATTCCCAATGAATACAAATACATAGAATTGGAAAAGCAGTGCCCTTCATTTGATAATAGGAGCCAACATGTTTCTACTATAAAAAGAAACATGGATAATGCTGAAGATTTGCAGGATCCATCCCTGTGGGGCTTACAGGTGCAAAGCACTGTGTTCAGCTTTGAGTGTAGTGGATGGGTTTTGACGGTTGCAAATCAAGAGGTGAAGTCATGAGATCACATTGGTAAATGTTCTCCCTGAAAACTATTTACTAAATGATGTGAGAAGGCAGTAACACTGAGATCACAAAAAAAAAATGATTGAAGAATATGCCAGCATTCAGATGGGAGAGATGATGATGTAGACCATGGCGGAAGGAGCTGCAGTCACTAAGAGTGACCTATTGCTTCATATAGTTTGCGTGGTACAGTGAAACACCTGTGTATTTTGTGGTGAGAGGGAATCCAGAAACCAAGATGGCCCCAAAGTTGCACTAAAGGAAACAATGGGAAAGACAAGATTGTTTTAAAATGTGGAAAACTTACTCCATGGCTTCTCCAATATTTTCTTATTTTTCTTTATCAGCTCTACAATATATTTCCTTCCATATGTAAATATCTTCCTGGACCACATCAAAGAGTTTTCAGAAACTGGGAAAAACTGAAATTGTTTGTTTACCGTATAGTGGACAGTCACAGGAAAGACTGGAACCCTGTTGAGCCAAGAGACCTCATTGATGCTTTCCTTACAGAAATGACAAAGGTGAGGAAGATGCTGCCTGGGCCTTAGAAAAATTATGGTCGTGTAGATGTTCTCAATTGATTTTGCATCATGCTGCCATATGTTTAAAGGTATAACTCTGCACTGATTCACTAATAGATGAAGCCCTTTTCCCGTGGCCAGGTGAGCTCCTTCTGAGGATTATGCAGAGTCCATCACCATGATGCTCCAAGTTCTCAGAGGGCATTAATAATATCCTCTGCTATGGATCCTTCCTTGCTCTTCAGTGACAGTCTTGTAGCATCTTATCACCTGCTTCGATCTTTGCATCTCCTTGTTCTGGTTCTGGTGCTCTGATCCAGCCCCCTCTAATAAGGATAATTCATGATAATATTCATGATAACGCCAGGTTGATTTCCAAAGTGCTTGTACCAGTTTGCGCTTCCACAGGCAATGAAGGAGTGTTCCCCTTTCTCCACGTTCTCGCTAGCATGTGCTGTCTCTTGAGTTTTTGATCTTGGCCATTCTGATGGGTATAAGATAGAATCTCAGGGTTGTTTTGATTTGCATTTCTCTTATGACAAAAGATATTGAGCATTTTTTAAAAGTGTTTCTCAGCCATTTGATATTCCTCTGTTGAGAATTCTGTTTAGTTCTGAGCCCCATTTCTTATTTGGGTTATTTGGTTTGGTGGTGTTTAATTTTTTGAGCTCTTTATATATTTTGGATATAAGCCCTTTGTCAGATTTGGAGTTGTTGAATATCTTTTCCCAGTCTATAGGCTATTGCTTTGTTCTGTTGACAGTGTTTCCTGCCTTACAAAAGCTTCTCAGCCTCATGAGGTCCCATTTATTAACTGTTGTCCTTGGTGCGTAGAATGCTGGTGTTCTGTTCAGGAAGTTGTATCCTGTACCAATGAGTTCACAGTTCTTCCCCACTTTTTCTTCTAATAGATTTAGTATCTCTGGTTTTATTTTGAGGCCTTTAATCTATTTGGAATTTAGTTTTGTTCACGGTGATAAATATGGATCTACTTGCATTTTTCTACATATAAACATTCAGTTAGACCAGCAACATTTGTTAAAGATGCTATCCTTTTACTTGAATAGATTTGGCTTCTTTGTCAAAATCAAATGCCCATATATGTGTGGATTTATTTTGGGGGCTTAGATTCAATTCCATTTATCAACCAGCCTATCTCTATGCCAGAACCATGCTGTTTTAATTACTGTTGCTCTATAGTACAGCTTAATATTAGGGGTGGATATTCCTCCAAAGAATCTTTTATTGTACATAATTGTTTTAGCTATTCTGGATTTTTGTTTTTCCATATGAAGTTGAGAAATGATCTTTCAATGACTTTAAAAAATTGTGTGGGTATTTTGATAGGAATTGCATTGTATCAGTAAATTGCTTTTGGTAAGATGGCCATTTTTACTATGTTAATCCTCTCAATCTATGAACAAGGGAGATATTTACACCTTCTGATGTCATCTTCAATTTTCTTCTTCAGAGATTTGAAGGTTTTTCATATAAGTCTTTTATTTGCTTGGCTAGAGTTATACCTAGATACTTTATATTACTTGTGGCTCTCTTAAAGGGTGTAGTTTCACTAATTTCTTTCTTAGCACAATTGTCATTTGTACACAGGAGAGCTACTGACACTTTTGAGCTGATTTTGTATCTGTCCACTTTGCTGAAGGTGTTTATCAGCTGTAGAAGCTCTCTGGTAGAATTTAGGGGGTAAGTTATGTACACTATCATATCAAGTGTGAATAGGGATAATTTTATTTCCTTCTTTCCTATTTGGATCCCCTTGATCTCCTTTTGTTATCTGATTACCTTAACTAGTACTCTAAGAACTATATTGGAGAGATATAGAGAGAGTGGGTAGCCTTGTCTAGTCCCTGATTTTAGTGGAATTTCATTGAGTTTCTCTCCATTTAATTTTATTTTGGCTACTGGATTGCTGTATATAGCCTTTATTATGTTTAGGTATGTGCCTTCTATTGCTTCTTTCTCCAAAACTTTAAACATGAATGGGTATGGGTTTTGTCAAATGCTTTTTTTGGAATCTAAGTAGATGATCATGTAGGTTTTTTTTCTTTCAGCTTGTTTATATGGTAGGTTACATTGATGGATTTCCATATATTAAACCATCCCTGCATGCCCAGAATGAGGTCTACTTGGTCTTGGTGACTGTGGCCTTAAAGAATGAGTTTGTTAATGCTCCATCCATTTCTTTTTTGTGGACTAGCTTGAAGAGTATTGGTATTCACTCCTCTTTAAAGGTCTGGTAGAAGTCTGCACTGAAACCATCTGGTCCTGGGCTTATTTTGGTTGGGATACTTTTTAATAACTGCTTCTATTTCTGTAGCAGAAATAGGACTATTTAATTTGTTTATCTGATCTTCTTTCAACTTTGGCTAGTAGCCTTTGAAGTAAGAACTAATGATTCATTGTATTTCTTCAATGTCTGTTGTTATGTCTCCCTTTTCATTTCTGATTTTGTTGATTTGGATAAAGTCTCTCTGCCTTTTACTCAGCTTGGCTAATGATTTCTCTATCTTGTTGATTTTCTCAAAGAACTAGCTCTTGGTTTTGATGATTCTTTGAATTGTTCTCCTTGTTTCTAATTTATTGATTTCAGCCCTTAGTTTGATTATTTCCAGCTGTGTACTCCTCTTGAATATTATGTGGTTGGACAATTTTCTTTTCTGGTCTATTCTATTTGGTGTTCAGTAGGCCTCCTGTATGTTTATAGGCATCTCTTTAAGTTGCAAAATTTTTCTTCTTTCATTTTTAAAAGTTATTTTCTTGGCCTTGGAGTTGAGTGTCTTCATTTTCTTCAATTCCTATTATCCCTGGGATTTGTCTTTTCATGTTGACCTTGGATTCCTGGATGTTTTGTGTCAGAAAAAATTTTTTTCTAGCTTTCTTTTTTTTTTCTCCTTTATTAATTTATTCTTGTTACATCTCAATGGTTATCCCATCCCTTGTATCCTCCCATTCTTCCCTCCCTCCCATTTTCCCCTTATTCCCCTCCCTTATGACTGTTCCTTAGGGGGATTACCTCCCCCTGTATATGTTCATAGGGTATCAAGTCTCTTCTTCGTAACCTGCTGTCCTTCCTCTGAGTGCCACCAGGTCTCCCTGTCCAGGGGACATGGTCAAAGGTGAGGCACCAGAGTATGTGAGAAAGTAATATCCCACTCTCCACTCTACTGTGGAGAGTGTTCTGTCCATTGTCTAGATCTGGGTAGGGGTTTAAGGTTTACCGCCTGTATTGTCCTTGGCTGGTGCCTTAGTTTGAGCGGGACCCATGGGCCCAAATCTGCCTATCATAATGTTCTACTTGTAGGCTTCTAGGACCCTCTGGATCCTTCAACTTTGCCATTCTCCCATGATTCTCTCATCTAGAGTCCCACTAGAATGTCCTCCCCTCTGTCTCAGTTTCCCGGTAAGTGAAGGCTTTCGTGGGACATGCCCCTTGGGCTAATATGCAGATATAAGTGAGTATATACCATTTGAGTCTTTCTGCTTCTGGGTTAACTCACTCATTATGATCATTTCTAGCTCAATCCATTTATCCACAAATTTCGGGAATTCCTTGTTTTTAATAGCTGAATAGTATTCCATAGTATATATGTACCACAGTTTCTTTATCCATTCTTCTATTGAGGGACACTTAGGCTGTTTCCATGTTCTGGCTATTATGAATAAGGCTGCTATGAACATGGTTGAGCAAATTTTCTTGTTGTGTACTGGAGCATCTTCTGGGTATATTCCAAGGAGTGGAATAGCTGGGTCTTGAGGAAGCCCTATTCCCATTTTTCTGAGATAGCACCAGATAGATTTCCAAAGTGGTTGTACTAGTTTGCATTCCCACCAGCAATGAAGGAGTGTTCCTCTCTCCCCACATCCTCGCCAGCATGTGGTGTCGCTTGAATTTTTGATCTTAGCCATTCTGATGGGTGTAAGATGGAATCTCAGAGTTGTTTTGATTTGCATTTCCCTGATGATTAAGGAGGTTGAGCATTTCTTTAAGTGTTTCTCAGCCATTTGATATTCCTCTGTTGTGAATTCTCTGTTTAGTTCCATGCCCCATTTCTCAATTGGGTTATTTGGTTTGGTGGTGTTTTGTGTCAGAAAATTTTAAGACTTAAATTTTTCTTGATGGTTACATCAAATTATTCTATCGTATCTTCTACCCTCAAGATTCTTTCATACATCTCTTGAATTCAGTTAGTGAAGCTTACCTCTGCATTTCCTATTTTCTTCTCTAAGTTCTCTCATTCCTGGCTTTCTTCTCTCTCTGTTTTTATCATTGTTTCCATTTTCATCTACAGATCTTTAACTATTTTATTAATTTCCTTCATTTGAATGTTTGTATTTTCCTGAATTTCTTCTAATGATTTCTTCATTTTACCCCTAGAGTTTTCTGTCATGGCCTCTCTAATGTCCTTAATCTGTTTGTCTGAATCTTCCTTTATTTGTCTATGGATTTTATTATTTTCTTCCATTATCATCTTAATAATTAAGGATTTGAGGTCATTTTCTTGTGCTTCAGTTGTGTTTGAGTTCGCAGGGTTAAATTCTTTGTGATAACAGGGTTCTGGAGATGTCATATTGTTTTTGGTTTTTCTAATTTGTGTTTTTTACACTAGCCTTTAGTCATCTTGCTGTCTCTAACATTGGGAGGTAGTTTATGGTATCCTTCTCTGGTTGTTAAGAGCAGTTCATTGGTGAGTGTCTATAGTTCAAAAAACCCCTCCTGTGGGGATCAGGGATCCCATCCCTGCATCAGGCAGGTGACCTGGTTTCAGCTGCAGGGGACTTTATTCCATGCCCTGGGCTCTCTACTGGGATAGCAGAAGCTGGTGCTCAAGCTCTGCAGCCCACGGTTCAGTTCAACTTAAGGTAGGTACATCCTGGTAATCAGGCCTTTGGCTGGGGTTTGGAAACCCTGCACTTGGGCAATGGGGCTTTGGCACCTAGGTTCAGACTGCCCCGAGATTTCAGGAACCCTGCTTGTGGCTGTTGTCTAGACTTCTCCCTGATCTTCCCTGTCTGGTTTAGTCCCTCCAGAGAGAGTACAGGAACAGCCCGCTGGGTTGGGGTGGCTGCCTAGGTTTCTGCCTGATTTGTTCAGGCCATATCACCTTGGATCAGTGAGCCAGAGGGTCAGAGGGTGCAGCTATGCAGCTTTATCTAGAGAATGTCTCCACAGCTCTCTGGGCCCCTCATAGGCCCTGGGTGCCTCCATGGACTGATGGGATGATCTGAGATCAGATCTATCCTAGATCCACACTCTGGGCTCCCCATGGGCCAGCAGACACTGACACTGCTTCTCTGTAGCCCACAGTTCAGTGTGTGTGTGTGTGTGTGTGTGTGTGTGTGAGAGAGAGAGAGAGAGAGAGAGAGAGAGAGAGAGAGAGAGTAGGAGGTATGGCATGATAAGCTGCACTTGCTTTGGATACTGTGTCCACATGGTTGCCATCCCCTGAGGCTTTCTGTGGACTGATGGGACAGTCTGAGATCAGATCCACCTATTTTCCTGGGTTCTCCCCAGCCCAGCAGATCTAGACTCTGGTGCTTTCCTTCCCACAGTACAGTCCCAGATACCTAATCTGTGAGCTGCAGCTCACAGGTTGGTATAGGTCCAGACTCTAGTGACTGGGCGCCCATTCTCCTCGGGCCAGTTGGATGTCCTGTGCTCTGTATTGTGTGGATTCCTCTCACCTATAGCTCTCCAGGTCTTGTGGTTTGTAGCTCCCAGCCTCGTCCCTATTCTCCATCCTGCAGATCATATACCATGGGTGTTCGGTGCTTCCTGTCATAATTTAATAGAAGCAACAATTTATTCCTAGAGGAGGTGGTAAATTATTCACCATATGCAGTTAAAATGAGACCATCACTATTAACAGCAACATTAGCATACTGATGCTTCCAGAGAAGGTTATAAAGAAAATATTGCATTCTAAAGAATGACTGATTTGTGTTGATACTCACTCCAAATCAAATGGCAGGAAAAGTCTTCCTTGCTGTAGACTCCTTTTGTACACTTTGTCTACTTCATCATCCTTGTAAACCTTCAAGGCAGGAAAGTGGCCAGGCCTCAACCTGAGGAACTCCCAGGCTCCACTCACTCCCAGACTCCACCCACTCCCAGATTAAGGTTTTATTCTTCAGATAGTCAGAAATCCACCAAATGTACATGTTATGGTTTTGTAACTCAGCATTTTCGTGGAAGTCCTAACAGAAGGAGTGGTGAGTGTCTCTGACTCTTTTTGTCTCTTCATAGGATCCTTTTTCTCCCAGGATGGCTTTCACCCAGCACTAATCTGAAGGCTTATGCTTATTCTTATTGTAGCTTTTTATGCCATGTGTGATTGATGGTCTTGGGAGTCTGCTCCTTTCTGAAGGGAAGCCAAGTAGAAGTGGGTCTTGGGAAGCAAAGAGTTGAGGAGAGAAACTTGGAGAATTAGAGCAAGAGGAAACTGCAATCAGATATAATGTATAAGATAATAAACAAACAAGCAAAGAGCAGATCCTTTAGAAAATATTTACAATGTTTTCTCTAGAACCCAGACAAGACTACAAGTTTCAATGAAGAAAACCTCATTTGCAGCACCCTGGACCTCTTCTTTGCTGGCACAGAGACATCAGCCACAACACTGCGCTGGGCTCTGCTCTACATGGCCCTCTACCCAGAAGTGCAAGGTGAGCATGTGCTGACTACATCTGGAAAAGGCAGAATGATGCTTCTGAAAGTTGTGGCTTGCATGGACGAGAAGCTAGAATAGTGCCATGGAAGAAGACATGCAACAGCTGTGAGATGAGGTATTTTGGGTAAAGGGAAATTGGTGACATTCTCTTCATCAAGAGATGCAGCAATGTGCTCCATTCAACAGCTTTGCACACTGTCTGTGCTCCATAGACTTCCATGCCTTCAGAAATAATGGCCTATCCCATAATTTTTATTTCTCCAGATTATAGAAGAGTGTCTCAGGTGAGAAATAAGGATATTTTTCCTGTTGTAAAGTGTTTCAAAATGTGGTAAAGTCTTATGTGTGACATAAAGTCACTGTGGCACATTCAAGATAAATATTTTGCCCTTAGAAGAAAATAAGACTAGTGATCTCAATGTCTCCATGTAGTAAAAATAAAATGGTCAACGTGTAAGCTCATCCACTTTTCGATAAAGTGTCTTTCACTGTCAAGGAATTTACCAAATAGTGTAGATTGTCTGGTTGGTCAGGCACAGGAATATACCTGCCTGTGCCTCCCCAATACACTAGGATTAGAAGTACATGCAGCCATACCTAAGTTTGTTTCATTTTGATCCTTTTCAAAGAGGATGTAAAATATTACAATTACCAAAGAATATACAATCATTATCTTACTGAAATTAAAACAAAATTGTATAGACCTAAATGTCCTCCTTTGGCCTCTATGGTCAGCCTGTTGTCTTATGCTGAGCTACTACTTGTCTCCCAAGAGAAGGCCTCCCACTTTAAAAGACAAAAAGATTGATTTGAGCAATATAAAAGGCAATATGTTTTAAATTAACTTTATATAAACCACTTTTTAATTTTAGTGTTCAATCATATCTTAGGCATCTTGTACCTGCTTAGAAGTTTGGACCTAGGTTTTTATTCTTGTTGTGGCTACTTTTCTCCTGACCCTTTTCTGTATGGAATTGATGGTTTTGTCATTATAGCCACATTATATGTAAATTTCTTTATTTCTAGAATTAAGGTATACCATAGACATCTTGTGCCTGGGTATTTTTATTTGTTGTGGCTATCTTTGCTTTGTGCCTTTTTCCATATGGAATAGGTGATTACGTCTTTAAAACATGAATTGTGGCCTTTGAATTTTGGGACTTAGCTGGATGGAATTTTTTCTGCATGTATAGTTCTCTGTGTCTTTTGTGCCAAGCATGGCCATAATCTGCCTCTTGTGAGAAAGTGTCTCACATTTAAAGTGGCAGGCTGGTTGCCAGGGCAACGTCACATCATCTCTCCTTATATAAACCCTAACATTGATGTGTAACCATCTTCTAGATAATAACCATTATTAAGAAAAAACATATGGTAAAATTAAAGAAAAGATCCATCATTTTGAATTTTAGATGGTCTAAGATTTTATATAGCTGGATGTTGATGGCATGTAGTTTATTGACCAGTGTTGAGGTAGTGGTGATTTTAAACAGACCACTCTTTTCTCTACAGACAGGGCTTTGGAAATCAGCTCATCAGCAGGGGGTTTTTGCTCTGACTTCCCTGTGTTGGGATTAAAGGCTATCATCACCCTGGTTAAACTTCTCATCTTAAATGCAATCAAAATCTTTAAATTTTTCATGTGTTAGCAACGGCAAACAATAAATGTACCGTCTCTATCTCTTGCTACAGGGAAAAAAAAACTTTTCAGCAAAACTCGAGTAAAGAGACAAGAAAAGTTTAAGTTCTAGGCCAGTTGCACCATCTCAGGTTGCAGTGTTGGAACCCTATCCATCATTTTTTGGAATCTAGGCTTTGTTAAAGCGTATTTGGCAGACCCTTCCCAGAAAGACTTGGCTAGCATCTCGCATCTGAACTGTAGCTGTCATCAATTCTATCAAGAAGATCTGGTTTCTTCCTCCTATTTATTGCCCATAACTTAGCATTCCATCCCTTGACTCATTCCCCTCTTTCTCATTAACCTTTATAGAAAGAGCATGGAAAACTGTGACCAACATTAAAGACATTGCAACCAGGTCAATGACAACAACAGCCAAATGAAGGCAGGAAAAATCCAAGCACCCTCTGCCATGGGATTTTCATTTTCAGTTCTAGGCCTAGCTCTGTCTAATAGGCTGCCAGTCTCCCAGTGTCACTTCTCCAACCCACATTTCGACAGCCATCACTGCCCTGTGAGACCTGAGCCTACAGGAAGCAGCAGGGAGCAGCATTTGTCTTTGATTCCCTGATCTTTGGCTAAGAGACTGTCTTTTATCTATTATTTCTCAGGCTATAAACTTAGGTTCCAGCCCCACATTGGTAGCCAACATGTTGTGGTTAACTTAAATCATAAGGCATACTAAATGTTTATTATTAGGCTATACTTATTACAGTGGTGTTTTCTAAGCCATTATCAATCCATAAAAATACAGACACCTGCTATATTTTAAAATAGCTTTGCTTTACCTGGGACAGGACAGATATTTGACCCCTAAACTAAATTTACCTCCCAGGGCCCTATAAGACTACCTCCCATCCATAATGCCAAAATGCTTAATGCTCTCCATCCACGCTAATCCAGCCATGTGCTCCTTTCCTACACAAACCCAAGGCATGAATCTGTTTTCTTCTCCTCTGATCCTCACTTGCTTCCTCCTTTTTCTCTTATTCCAGTATTGTCCTCTGCTTTTTACATCCCCAAGGTCTTGCACTCCCCTAGGCTCATGAACCTTTTCCCTGCCTACCTTCTTCATGCTCTGTCCAGGGATCAACGTCTTATTGGTCAAACACAACATTACACAGGTTATGCCATATTACACAACAATATTTGGGGTACATGAGAATATGCAGCAAGTAGAACTTGGGAGCCAATAATTAGCATCAAAATACATCAGAACAACCTCCCACAAATATCCTTGAAAACTACTGAGGATCAGATTTGCTTTCTGTACCAGAGGCCCCAGAATGTCAGTAGATTTACATGACACTTATTGCATCAATGTTCATTTTGTAATGTCCACAGTAGTCAAGCAATGGGAATAACCAGATTATTGATGGACCATGAATAGATAAAGCATGGCATGCACAAGCTAGAAAGGCAACTCACTCATGAAGAAGATAAGTTTTGGTAACTATTCTAACATAGATGAACTTTCAGGACATGGTGCTAAGTTAAGTAACCAACTACAAAATTGCATAAGCTATCATATGCCAGTTAAATGAGTTGTCTATAATAATAAATTAAACATAATTTATAGATATAAAAAGGTAAATGAACACAGGAACCTAAGTGTATTTAATGGATATTGAGTTTTAATTTCAACTAAAATTCTTTGACAGTTACATCCACAATAATATGAGCATACTTCATGATGATTGATTTGTACACTTAAAAATGCCATTTTTAAAGTTGGGGTGAAATAATCATAATTCTCAAGATTCTAAGGCAAGAGTAGTACAAGTATGAGGCTACTTGTATACAAAGGAGGACCGTACCTCAAAAACACAGCATGGCTATTGAGATAATTTTTGTTATATGCATATGCCTACTTAAGTATTTATATACTATAGCACATTGTTAGAGATTTATTTCACTCACTAAAGGAAATTCTACACTAGATCAAGCATATTATTCCAAATTCCTTTAATTTGTTGTGGAGTTGAATTGAGAGTGAGGCTCAACTCAACACTCTTTAAAGTAGCTCCCAGTAGGATTGACTCTCACGCACTAGAAAAGAACATGACAAAAAGGAAGGATTCATCTTTTTGGATCTTGTCATAGGATAAAATAGCATGTCCATTTCCATTTTACTGGGCATTTACACAGTCAAATGCTCATATAGACTCTGAAAGGAATCTAGAAATTTAAGCTTTTAGCTAGAGAACACTTGACTCTCTGTTATGATAGAAAGTGAAGAACCCATATGGGTGACATCTAGCAGTTTTAATTATTTCTTATGCTTATGTAAATTCATGTGATTATTAAAACATACTTAAAATGGGGCCTATTTATTCTCCATAATTAGATTGTGAAACTGAGCATGGAAGAATATAAGTAGCATCCGCAGAAACAATTTTCACTAACAGTTTGCAATTTTTTCCACTCTGATACATCTCCTTAGGGAATCACAGTCTACAGATATTCGGAAGTATGAAAGTTTGTATTCTTCCTTTTGAATTCCTTTCATGAAAATCAGGTATCAATACAGTGGTGTTTGGAGGCCTTTTAAAGAGATATCAGACAGGCCAATGAGATGGTTAATCTGATGGGGGCACTGGCTGCAAGCCTGACCTCCTGAGCTCAATCCCTGGACCTCAGATGGCACAAAAAGAGAACTGACTCCTACAAGTTGTCCTTGCACTTTATTCATTAATTTTGGAACATGTGCCAATGAACACAAATAGAAAGATATAATAGTTTTTAATTTTCTCTTTTTAAAAAAACAGGAACCAAAGAGATTCTTTTCTCCTTAGGGCACAGCAAAGCTTTGTCATCTGGAAACAGAGTATTAGTCCGTGTCAGATAACAAATATCTTGATGCCTTGATTGTAGATATGCCAAACTCTTAAACTCTGAATACTAAGCTTTTACTTTTTCTAAACCATTAGATGAAGGGAACTTATTTGCCAAAGCCTGAGTAGCTACTATTATAATTATGGATTTGATTATCACAGCTGTTCAGGTATTAGTAGCTAGAAATGTGGTTATGTTGTAGCCCAAGGAAAAAAATGCAGTTGAAAGTTTTTCAAATCAGTTCTTAGAAGACATGAGAACCACAGTGTTTCTTTGTAAAATGATAAAGTCTTGGAGACAACGTCTCTGTCTGCAGAAGAAAGCACTAAGCTCTGAAGCTAACAGGGTGCCCTGTTTTGCTGCAGAGAAAGTGCAGGCTGAGATTGATAGAGTGATTGGCCAGAAGAGACAGCCAAGCACAGACGACCGCGAGTCCATGCCCTACTCCAATGCTGTCATCCACGAGGTGCAGAGGATGGGCAACATTATCCCCTTGAATGTTCCCAGGGAAGTGACAACTGATATCACATTGGCTGGGTTCCACCTGCCGAAGGTAACTTTGCAATCTCAGCTTCCGACCTTCAGTCCATCCTTCAGTCCTTCCAACTTGGAAGAGAGATATTATTTATAACAAGTGTGAGCATTCCTCCAATGTCTATAAGCGTTATTTATGTGTACTGTGGGGATCAGAGAAAGGAAGATTCCTCAGTCGAATTTGTTAAGTCCACATTGGCATTATTTGCTAAAGAACATCCTCGCATAGCCTGTCTGTGCTAATATGCTGTCACGGGAGTCAGTATTTCTTGGGCACATGTGTGTTCTTAGGTGGTTTTCCAGCTTCTGCTTACTCTCCCATAGTTGAGAACTTTTCATCTCATAAAGAAAACAGTCTGAAATGAAATATTAATTATAAGGGAGGGAGAGAAAAAAGCAGATAGTTGCTGCTGAGGATGCTTATTCATTACAAACTGCCTTCATCCTCTGTTCTTAAGTATTGAACCCACTTTGCACATTAGAAAGGTGAGACTCAGTAAAAATAACCTTAAATAAGATCTCCCTACTACAACATACAATTTCCTAAGGGTTGGGATCTGCAACAAACCCTGTTTTGATGGTTGATACTTCCCAGGACCTGCTGTATTGGATACTAAAATATCTCCCTTGTACTTTTGTACATGGGTTCCTCTTACCCTCCCTCTGTTTGCAGGCCATATGCAGACCCCAGCTTAGGATCTACTCAGGGTTTCTGCAGAAAGCTCTCCAGACAACACACATTCCATTCTTTCTGTAAACTGGATATTAAACAAAATTTCTTGGCAGGGACAAAATAAATGCACAAGGTTTCAATTCAGCATGGCAGCATGGGGAAGGCACAGCTGATCAGTCTTCATGCTGGTGGCCAAGAGGCAGAAGGAAAGCCTGCAGCAGACTGTCTCCCGACTACTTATGTTCCACCCAGGTCTACAGCATGAGTCAGGGCAAGTCTGCTGACATTAGAAAATGATCTCTGTTGGTGTCCTCACAGCTACTACTATCAGTGGTGTTCTTTTGTAATCTCCTAGACAATTACCAATTGCCAAAGTCCAGAATCAAGGTTAACTGTGAGGGGTAGGCTCTGTCCATTTGCTCTAATGGGTTGTTCCCCAGGAAAGCCTTCAGAGTTAGGATCACAGAGCCCATCCTGGAAACACATCTGCAGCCATACACTTAACCCCCAAGAACAAACCACATCAACATATGTCTTCTGATATGGGTGCTCAATGTCAAAAACTAAGAGTCATTCTGGACAGAATATCTAACTGAATAATTTGCAAGGGACAGAGAGAACCATGGCTTTGGCCTCCATGTGCCTAGTTCCAGAAGTGGCTGCATCTCTGATCATGCTCTGACTCTAAGTTTTAATCTCTCGTGGCACTGAATCCTACGTCTCTACAGTGCGGAGGAAACCCTGATACAGAATAATGTGCCGTACTCACAGACAGAGGGGCCAGGCTCAGGGAGACTCCTGCCCCATATATGAGATACAATTAGTATTCCTTGCACATCTGAAGATTTTCTCTGTCTGTAAAACACCCTGAAAAATAAACATGTAAATGCCAGAGTATAAATCACGAGAATGCCCAGAAGAAAGCATCCCAGTCATGTCTAGAGTCAGATAGGCTAGAGTGAAAAACGGAGGCTAGAAAAAAATCAGAGAGGTTCGAAAGCGGAACATGTTGGTACTGGGAATAAAAGGAGCATCAGACTTTAGTCAGACAACACAGGGGGGTGTCTATGACAGAGGAAACAATGTTTAAAGAGGATTGCTATTAATAGGAAACCGAGCTATACAAAAACAAAACAGGTGACAGCAACCAAGACAGTTTAGGGAAACTACTCCTGGAGAAGCAAATAATGTCTCTTTACACTCAAACTGATGTAGATAGTCTACCCAGTGGATAATGAAAATGAAGGGATGGGGAGTGTGGTGTTGTTATGTTGTAACCATGGCATACTTAATTGTTGGCTGGGGAACAGATGTACGTCTGAGAGAGGAAGGGGCAAGCTTGCAATAAGGTGTAGTGGGAAATTGTAACTGACATGATAAAATCAGAGAGATTAAGAAAACGGTTCAGGTGATAGAATAGGGTGTGTGAGTCAACGTGAGGTAAAGGCACAGCCTGGGAACTCCAGGCACCAGGAGGAGGAGGCTGATGGACCTGGCTTGCTTGCTCTGCGTGATTGATGTGTTCCTAACCCTGCTGTGGGACTGGGTTCAGGTGCAGCTAAGAAAAGAGAAGCAGGGATGGATGGGAGACACACAGTTTCTTTTGTAAACATCCATAGTTCTCACTGTAGAACGTAGCTGGGTTCTTGGTTATTTACAACCTGTCCCATTATTTCCCATGGATGATCACATGTCTTCTCCAGATCACATAATGACCTCTTCTCACAGACCAGCATGTAGTAATAAAGGAAGTCTTAATGGCCCTGGAATACCCTAAGGACACAATCCATCATTGATCCGAACTAAAGATGGGATTTTTGTGGGGAGCTGAGGGTATGAAGAGGAATGGGATATTGGATCACCTATCCCTATTCTGGGACTGTTCTACGCATCAAGGCTTACATCTTGATTTCTGCTTAGGGTACCATGATCCTGATCAATTTGACTGCTCTGCACAGGGACCCCAAAGAGTGGGCCACTCCAGACACGTTCAATCCTGAGCACTTTTTGGAGAATGGACAGTTTAAGAAGAGAGAATCTTTTCTACCATTCTCAATGGGTGAGTGTTACTGAGAAGGAAACAGGTCAGAATCCCACTTGAACCCTTCCATTCTTTTCTGCCTAGAGATCTCCAGTCTAACTTGACCACCTCCACATAGCTCCAGCCAGTGCGCCTCCAGGGTGTTGTTTGCTGCCTGGTGTTCTCTTGACCTAGGACTGCTTCACACCACTCCTGTCTCCCAGGCTCTCCCTTGCCTCTGATGGGAATTTTGGCTTCCATTGATTTGTTTTCCATAGCACTAGAAACATCTCTCTGCCTCCTTGTCACAAAGAAATCTAAATACATGCCATCTTTTCAAAGTCATTAAATGTCAAAATTATTTTTAAGTAATGAGCTATCAAAGGCAAATGTCTCAGATTGATAATGTGATAGCAAGGAGGCATGGAAGAGTGGATACCTACTCACTACAATGTGAACATCAATCAATAGTTATAACTGAAATTTGCATAACTAGATTGGGTCCTAGCTTATACCAGAATTCCTTAACCAAGTCATTTATCTTTTATGATGTTGAGCATGCTTTTTAAAAAAAACTAGGCAGATAATTTGTGTTTGGCATCTTGACAGTTATTAAGGAAATGTAATGATGACCCACTCTTTGTTTTCGCTCCAGCCATGAACAAATACTTGTAGTCTTACAGTTGCTGAACCAGCAACAACTTTCCTAGTATATTACAGTTATCGGCTTCTAGGCATTGCACATATATTTCCAAATAATTTTGCAGTTTCTTAGTTCTATAATATGCATTGAACATATATTACCTTTCAAAACACATTTGAGTCATGAGAGCAGTGGGATAGAAGATGAGGCAGAGATGCCCCTGGCAGCACATGTCCCACTGCAGCCTTTCATGTTGGAATCAGTGAGCACTGCACACAGACAAAGACACAGAACCCAGCAAATGTGCTGTAGCTCAATGTTTACCACATTTTCTCAAACTGAACCTTGTGTTTTCCTAACACTGTCTCAAAAAGGTGACTAGATACTAAAGAGAAGTCAAGCTGCAGAATCCCGTGCTTCCCAGGTGATGTTGGGATGGAAGTGCTTCTGTTCCTTTGGCTTTTCCTTGTACTTCTGAGTCAACTTTGTTGGCATTTCACAGTGCACTGTAGTAGGAAATCTGGCAGGATACAGGACATCTGTCCAGACTCTATGTTCACAAAAATTGAAAAGATTCCAACTATAGCTCCAAAATCTCAGCTTTGTATTTCATTTTTTCTAATTATGTTAATTTATTGAATCATATCTGGAAAGTCTAGAAATATGACTCTTCTTACATCCCACATAAGTACTTTATGTGTTCTTTCTGAGGAATGTAGTGAAAGGAATGACAGAGTATCCTAATGGCTTTCTGTGTTCAGCTGGATCAGGCTCATCTAGAAGTCTTTAGATGTGATCAGATCAGCCATGTTGTTGGATTAAAATTCCTCTACAAGAGAGAGAGGGAGAGTAGTGGAGAGAGATGGGGGAGGGGAGGAAGAAGTTGGGCCTGGTGTGGCTTTTGAAACTTCAAAGCTCACTTCTTGTTAACACACCTCCTCCAACTAGTCATACATCCTAATTCTTACCAAAACTGAGTTTATGGGGAGCAGTCTTACCTAAACTACCATGGTAAGGAAGATTACCTATCACACAGGCCAAGCTTTTCATCATACGCTCTATGCTGAACAACAAGTTTCCACCTACCTGGCCATACTCAGGAAGTAAGAGAGAGTTGCCAGACTAGGAAGGCTCAGATTTATGATGAGGAGTGGTTTAGGCACTGGCACAGATGGGGCTGCAGACAGGTCATATTGCTAACCCTGACTTCTACCTTTTGCATATCAAGGTATGGGGATTCTTACTTGGGAATTTAATAAGTGTCTAGTCATGTTATTCAAGACAGGCAGCAGGAGAAGCATGAAAAAACAGAGATGAATGAAACACAATAGCCAAAACAGAATGTAACATAAGATGTCATCATGCTTGTAGCACATTTGCATGTACTATGCCCCTCTTTGGGTCTGTACACATTCTATTTCCTTAACAATATATATTGGGCAAATAAGGAAGATAACATGCATCCATCAGAAAATTTTAGAATGTTTAACGTCACTGAAAACCAATGCAACTTTGTATAGTTGCCTGCAGAAAACGGTGCATACTGTAATTCCTGCAACTATCTTCTTCTTGTAAACCCCATGAGTATAGCATAAAATATGTCCAAATATTAATAATAGTTTTATCCTCATGCTGGTCTAAACAATGTTTTTATAGTTTACACACTTATTTTTCTTAATACTTAACTTTTTCAGTCAGAAAATGTACTACTTTGAAAGAAATAAAACACTTGGTGGCAGAGCAGACATCTCACTTGGTAAAGTGCTTGCCTTGGAAGCATAGAATAATTTCATCTCCAGAACTCACATAAAAAAATCATGGAGCATGAGGGCATGGGTTTATAATCCTAGCATTTGAAAGGCATATCTCTTGGGACTCAGTGGCTTGACTTACTTGGCAAGTTGCAAAGAGTTAGGACTCTATTTTAAAAAGGTGAATATGTCATGTGGGGATCAACACCCTTCTCTGTCTTCTGGCATAAACACACACACACACGCACACACACACACACACACACACACACACACACACATGTAAATATGATGAGCTCACATATGCACAAACACACCCACACTAACAGGGGCTAAAAGATGGCTTAGAGAGACTGTGTGCCGTGCTGCAGTGCTGTTGGGACACTTGATGAAGATGTTCACTGAGGAAGAGAACAGTGAAGAGCTGGGGTGCCCCGGATCAACTGAGATCACCCATGTGAACACAGATATTCAATAGCGAGTGACAAGCATGGATATAACAATGGATATAGACACAAATATATATGTTTATACAAACACTTTGATGAATACTCTGTGTGTGTGTGTGTGTGTGTGTGTGTGTGTGTGTGTGTGTGTGTGTGTGGTGAGGTTACCTAGAGCAAATTCCAAAGAGTCAGGGCCTCATCAATAAAAGGTGGGGGACATGGCACTTGAGGATTAGCACTCATAGCTGTCCTTTGGCATCCACACACATATACACACGTGTACACATGATGAGCACACCCAGGCTTTTGGGAATGTCTGCTGCCCAGGTCTTCCTCATATCAACATTCAATGCAAGGAACCAGGATACCTGAGAAAGTGACAAGTCTTTGTACTGGCAAAGTGAAAACACAATCTCGGGTATATTGCCATGCCAAAGTTTGAAGCAGGCACTAATAGCAAATCAGGAAAAGGCTAGACATAGCCAGTTGGACACAAAGCCCAAGGTCAGCTCAGGATTTGCAGTAGGAAGGTGGAGATACCAGTCCCTTGATGTACCAAAGTCAGCTGAGAAAATGACTCATCTTCTGTTTGTGTCTCACAGGAAAGAGAGGTTGCCCAGGAGAACAACTGGCCAGGTCTGAGCTGTTCATTTTCTTCACTGTTCTTATGCAAAACTTTACTTTCAAGGCCCCAATCAATGAAAAACTGACCTTGAACCTCAAAAGTGATATCACCCATTCTCCAGTCAACTACCGCATCTGTGCTGTCCCTAGGCAGTAATGATGGAGATGGAAAGAGAGAACTGGAAGATACGCTTATGCCCTAAACCTGAGCTTTGTTAACACGGGAGGAGAGAGATGTCGTAAATGCAGATGATTCAAGAGATATTGAAGAAATTGGGCTAAGAGAATCAAACTAAATTTCTGAAATGCCTGTTTCTTAGTTAAGTGGTGGGAAAGTCATTTATGAGTTCAATGGGTTAACTTTTATCTAAAAGTTTCAAGTAGAGCAGTGATTCCTCTGTAAAGAAAAATGCATTAAACTGAACTAAAATTAATAATAAAAATTAATTATGAGTTAAATCTTAAGCATGCTAAGTGCATCATGTGTGCATCCTGAGAGGTGTGCCATCAGCATGCACTCTCCCTCCTGCCATACACGTGCATCTGTTTCTGACTCATTGAAATATTGTCCTGAAGTGGGGAAAAGAGAAATTATTAATCGTAACAGAGTTTCTGGTTTCCCCCCACAGAGCAGGCCATGAAGACTGTCTTGTATGGCGGATACATCCCTAATATAGGTAGTTCTACCTCCAAGTTGTCCTGGAATCCAGCAGAGCAGGGATGTTTCCCTACTCACAGGCCAGCAAAGAAAGTTGTATAAGATCAGTTTTCTGTCTTTTAGAAACTTCGTACTGGTTCTTTGTAAATTTCACGTCATGTACCTCAATGCCACCCATCGCCATTTTCCCTCATCCCTGCTTTTCACCATTGCAACCTTACCCTCAAAAGACGAAGAAGCATCTGGTATGGATGCTGTAATGCGCCACTGTGTATCCCACCACACACTTTGTCCATACTTCTTTGCTTGCAAATAGTCATTGCAGTCAGTCATCAGCTGGTCCAAGGCCTCGGGCGCCTGGGTCCTGCCCCAGGATGAGGGGAGGGCTTGAAGAAAGGTGGGTGCACAAACGATGAGTCAGGCATGGGGATCAGGAGGAGATGTCCAGCCTGGATGACTGACAGTCAGGGGGCTTCTTTCTTTCTATAGAACTCCGTAGGCAGGGATAGATGCGTGGTGTTCCAAAACATAAATCATATCTATTTTGTGCCCAAACATGTTTTACCTTCCACTTGGTCATAAATTAAGTCATCATTGAAAAAGTGTGACAGAACAAAATTGTCTTTTACAATCACTTTTCCTCATCAACCCCATAACCCAACATTTAACAAGATTGAAGTTCCAAGGCCATATTTTGTCAAAACATGACAGCCTGCTCTCAGGCCCGTAACTCTTGCTGTTTCAAGTGCACAAGACAAAAAGAAAATCTCCAAGTCAGCCTAGGCAGATTTCCATGTCCCAAGCAGTATATTATCAACTTTTAATAGTCACAGAGTATAAATTGTTACTAGGCCCAAAATAAAATCTTCAGGTCAAAGTTGCTGCAGTTATTATTCAATTTCTACCATACTACAATGTTTCTATTTTATTTATTTGTCAAATTTATATATGTGTGTGTGTGTGTGTGTGTGTGTGTGTGTGTGTGTGTGTGTGTGTATCTTGGAATTCTTTGTTCCTTGGTCATACGACACCATAGTGGCCTTGGGTGAGTCAACCTTTTCCAAAGAACGGAGGTCTTAATATTTTATTCTCTTATCATTGATCCACACCATTCTTCATCTATCATTCTAGGGAAGAGGCTTTTAATTTGATCTGATGCCAACTTCCCTAGCCTATGGCTAGATACTGTTTACCTTTATAAGTCTACTTTGTTTTTATTGTCTTGTTCCTGAGTAAGGAACATCCAGGGGCAGATGTGCCAAAGAGTATCTTTGAGTCAGAGCCTCATGAGGAGGTCTCTGGGATAATTGGTTGAGGCACTGCCTCCACGGAATAAGGAAGACCTTCAAGCAGGGCCAGATAAAGACATCTCCCTAAAAGCAGGAGAGATAGTATGATCAGCACATTCCTAGGGAAGCTTAGAAGCAGCACTCTGTGGAGACAGCATAAACGATTCATAAGAAGAGTTACATCAATCCAATATCCCCAAGTTGTACAAATAATAAAAGCCTGCCAAGTAGGTGACACATAGAGATCAATGCCAAAAAGCAGGAAACCCTATCACAGTAATTACATCACTCAGCTCAGCTTTGCTGGAGCTTTGTCAAACAGCTGCACTGACTCTATGACGTTTGCTGTTTCCATTAGATATGGCTGTGAGAAAAGACCCTAATTTTTCTATTTAAACAATTTCTCAAATTTTTATGCTTACTAATATCATTAATAACCAATAAACCTAAATAGATTCTATGGAAGACTCAATTTTTTTGCATAGCTGTTTTCCCCAGGAAACCACCATTAGTTTTATTAATTTTTATTAACACCAGCTTTTGTTACATTATTCCCACTCTAACCTTTGGAGAGAAGCCTTTAACATGAATAAATTTCCACTAAGGAAGCAAGAGGGTCAATCCAAGTTTTCCAGGTACTGAAACTTTGTCAAGCAATGCCGACAGGAAACACAGCAAAAATGCTCAGTCACCTGGCAACTGGAATTTTGGCAAACAACACCCCCAGAACTCTTGGCCTTGCCACTCTGACTTCTGCTACACTTTAAATTTTAAAAAACTCACTTGGATTCCTTTTGGATACACAGTTGTGACCCTGTGTCATGGAAATCCTGTTGTTTTGGATGTGTAGGCTCCACCTCTTCATGCACTCTAGCAGTTCATTGATGGGGCAGATGTTGAGGTGAGCTGATTCAAAGGCCTGGATCTGGGACTGACAGATGTCTTACATGGTCAGCCTGACAGCTCTCGAGTATTAACACTACAGGTTTAAGATCTCCTTCGCTGCACTGGCTAGCCCATCCAATGCCCAGCTAGCCCATCCAATGCCCAAACAAGCACTCAAGGCTAGCTGAGCCATACCCATGCTACTAGGACCAACTCTACTGTGCTGTCCAGGGGGAGGTACAAGGCTGCTTTCCTAAATGCTGCAGCAGGAGAGGGTCTGGGACTGCTCTTCCGCTCTCCTGCCCTGAGGCTTGACTTACTGCTGATCCCGACTACCAGGGCCAGCTCTACCCTGTTGCCCAGGTGTGCCTCAGCTCCCATTCTCCTCAGTGTTGCAGCAAGTGGGAGAGTGAGTTTCCTCACTCTCCTGGATCCAAGACCAGATTTCCTGCCTGCCTTAGGTGGCAAAATCAGTTTTAGTTTGACCTTGACCTTGAACTTATGGCTAGGAAATATGTGGTCACAGATAAGTAAAACTTGGAAGCAGGTTTGGAAGACAAATGGTAATTGAAGGGCCCTAAGCATGGCAAATATGGCTCTGGCAAGTCTTGCCCTTCCCCTATTCCCTCAGTCTTGCTAAAATGTTAAATTATATTCCTAAAGCCGTCCACTAAAGGTTACTCCCTTATTTAGCCTACTTCACCCTGAGGCTGATCAGCAAGGTCTATGTATCAAACGACTTAAGTCCAGAAGTCAAAATCCCTCTTTTGGCTACCATAATTAACAAGCCTAATGACAGCAAATCAACTCATCCTAACTTAGTTTCACTCTTTCCCTTTTTAAACTGTCGTTTTGCTATGGACTACATCTGTCTCCTCTCTGTCCAGAGGTGACTCTTTGTCCCTCTGGGGCATATATCTCTTCCCTCTCCCCTTTCCCGTCCCCTTCTCCCTCCTCCCCTCCTCTATGGCCTGGCCTGTCTTTGTTTCTTGTTCCCTGCCCCTTGCCCCTGTGGGTCACATAAATCTCTTCTGTTCTTAGAACTAGGTCTTGGGGTATCTTGTGATGACCTCAAGGTCCTTTGGTATTGGTTTTCTGTGTCCAAGCCATGATGAAGCCCCTGAGACCCTTGGGAGTTATACAGGTGTTGGTCTTTGACACACAAATGAGGAGGTCAAATGCCAGTGTTATAGAAACCCTCCTAAGAGACACCCAAGCTGTGTGTCAGGAAGGAGTTTTATTTTATGCATAGGACCTGAGACCATTAGTACATAAACACTGAAACCCCAACATGACAAGATTAGGTGTTTTATATATTTTTGGTTTGTTTGCCCTATATATTGCTATATATACGGTGATGGGATGTTTTAAATTGCTAGATGCTGATATCTAGAATGAGAGAGAAGAAGGAAGGCAGGGGCTGCAGGGGAAACATATGGACCTTCTGCGTGTATGACAGTACACGTCAGCTTGACCCTGTGTCAGGGATGAACATTGACTGGCCCACATGTCACTTCCTTCTTTTTCCTTCTCCGGTGCTTTAGGGCTCTCTCCTGCCATCACCAAAGCAGATCGTAAGAGGCCATAAGTCTCAAAGTGCAGGTTTCCACCTATTAATGGTGTCTAGGTAAATTCATTAATTACCTGGTCCTGGACAACATTCATTGGTTTGGTGTTTCTAATAATTTGGGGGAGGATCCTTAAACTCATTGGCACAGGAGACAACTTCCTGAACAGAATACTAATAGCTCAGGCTCTAAGATGAATGATTAATAAATGGGACCTCTTGAAACTGAAAAGCTTCTGTAAGGCAAAGTTCACTGTCAACAGAACAAAGCGACAGCCTACAGACTGGGAAATGTTCTTCACCAACCCTACATCTGACAAAGGGCTAATATCCATAATATATAAAGAACTCAAGAAACTAAACACCTTCAAGCCAAATTATCCAATTAAAAAATGAGGTACAGAGTTAAACAGAATTTTCAAGAGAGGAACATTGAAAGGCTGAGAAACACCTAATGAAATGCTCAACATCCTTGATTATCTGGGAAATGCAAATCAAAACGACTCTGAGATTCCATCTTACACCCATATGTTTAGCTAAGGTCAAAAATTCAAGTGGCAGCACATTGTGGAGATGTGCTGACAAAGATGTGGAGAAAGGGGACTACTCCTTGATTGCTGGTGGGAATGCAAACTTGTACAACCACTTTGGAAAACAATTTGGAGATTTTACAGGAAGAAATGGTGCTACCTCAAGACCCATCTATAGTACTCCTAGGAATATACCCAAAATATGCACCACCATACAACAAGGACATTTGCTCAACTATGTTCATAGCAACTTTATTTGTAATAGCCAGAATCTGGAAACACCCTAAATGTCCCTCAACTGAAGACTGGATAAAGTAACTGTGGTACATTTACACAATGGAATACTATTCATATATTAAGAAGAAGGAAATATTGACATTTTTAGACAAATGAATAGAACTAAAAACAATCATCTTGAGTGAGGTAACCCAGACTCAGGAAGACACGCATGGTATATACTCAGTTTTAAGTGGATATTAACAGTCTCCACTCAGCAGGAGTTCTGGACAGATGCTAGGACTCACTGAAGGATTACAGGTGAGAGTGGAAAAGGGAGGCATAGAAGGACCAAGAGGGACCAAGAGTCCCACAGGAAGACGGTTGCTGGCTGATCTGGACCCAGGCCATCATGCATGTATGAAGTGAGCCTAGACCCCTGTTCATATCAAGCCAATGTATAGTTCATTCTCCATGGTTGTGGCGGGAGAGGGAGCTGCCTCTTACATGAACTTTCACGTCCTCAATTTGACTACTTTCCCTTGGTGGGGAGGCCCATCCCAGCGGGCACACAGAGGAAGGAGAAGCAGGCTATCAGCATGAGACCTGATAATCTGTGGTCATATAGTGGAGGAAAAGGTCCCCTCTGCCGGAGATCTAGGGGAGGGGAAGAGGGTGAAAGAGGGAAAGGTGTGGGGTTGGGAAGTAACAAGCTAGGGGATAACAACTGGGTTGTAATCTGAATAAATTGTAATAAAATAAATTGAAGAAATAAATAGGCAGCAGCTGGGCCACAAAAGGAAACTCCAGAGCACTGCCTCTGGAGTCCCTCCTTATTCCTACTGAACTCACGTAAATCTGATGCAATTTTTATGGTGAGTGCCAAAGATGAAAGGTGGGAGGTGTTAGGATAAATCACTCAGGGGCATCCACATGTGATTTCATGAACACACTTAAATCTGTAAGTTTCTGTTCCCTTCCATTGACAGTTGGCCAAGAGATCAGCAATCTCACCATCTGATGAAACAAATCAGGTTGAGAAATATGCAGTGTTGCCCCTTTATTGCTTTTGATGAACATGACTTGGTAAGGAAAAGAACAAAGGTTAATTCATCCCCACTGTGCCTGTCTCCTGAAGTCTGTAGGGAGCCATAAGAAACATCTATGTCTGTTCATTTTAGATTCAGAAGATACCAATGGGACACAAAAAATGTACCCAGCTTGAAGAACTGATATGCGTCTTGGAGTCATTTACAAGAGACCACTTGATCCAAGGACAGCTTTTTACCAAGATGTTTCCTGCTTTTCAGGAGTCTCCTGAAAGAGTCTCCTCCCCATCCCACAACCTAGCAATAGGTTACCACCTATGTTACCTCAGGGAGGTGCCTTGACAAACTCGTGAGCTTTTCATAGCATGGCCCTTAGCAGCATCACAGCTCACAGACATCAACATGACCTCAGCAGGTAGCACAGGCCAATCACATCTACATGGCTCCCAGAGGCAGCACTTGCCAGAGATGTCATCCTGGTCCCTGGCTGCAGCAGGACCACAATTCCAAACATAAACCAGTCCTTTGAAACAATATTGGGGGTGAGTTTCTGGGAACACAGTGTCTGGCACCTAGGGATGGGGCATTCAGTACCTGCACATGAGCATGACTTGGGAGAGTAGGGGCAGAGTAGAGCACAACAGGACAAGACTTAGTAGAGCAGAGCACAGAGTAGATTGGGTAAAAGGGCAGAAACACAGAAGCCTCTGTGATTGCCTCCAGTACTGTGCAGTGATGACAATAGCAGCATGGCAGAGAGATGGGGCAGGGCCAATAGGGAAAGGGTGAAGAAAGCAGAAGACAGGGCTCTGGAAAGACAGAGGGTGGCTTAGTCTGCAAAGAGCAGGGTGGAATTTAACAGAAGGCTGTCAGTACTGTCAGCGTATAAATGCAGATGAGATACTCACCATGTTTGCAAAAGATGGCTGACATCTGGGCAAGGATCTACTGGGAAAGGAATCTGCTGCTGGCTGCTGTCATCTTCCTGCTCCTGGTTGACCACCCCAAAACAGGCACCTGCTCTTCTTGAGCAACTTGTTTTAGTTTAATTTATTTTTTTTTTATTAATTTATTCTTGTTACATCTCAATGGTTATCCCATCCCTTGTATCCTCCCATTCCTCCCTCCCTCCCATTTTCCCCTTATTCCCCTCCCCTATGACTGTGCCTGAGGGGGACTTCCTCCCCCTGTATATGCTCATAGGGTATCAAGTCTCTTCTTGGTAGCCTGCTGTCCTTCCTCTGAGTGCCACCAGGTCTCTCCCTCCAGGGGACATGGTCAAAGATGAGGCACCAAAGTTCAGTTTAATTTAGACTTGTCACATTTCTTTTTTTTTTTTTCAAGCTGGAGGACGGGGTTTATTTCAGCTTACATACTGAACTCACAGAGCATCATCAGTGGAAGTCAAGGCAGGAATTTGAGACAGGAATCTGGAGGCAGGAATTGATATAGAGGCAGTCTGTGTAGACATGCTGCTTAAAGGCTTGTTGCTTTTAGCCTGATAATTATTTTCTTACACACTCAGGACAACTTTCTGAGTGGTAAGGCTTTTCACAGTGTGCTGAGCCCTCCCACATCAGTCTCAATCAAGAAAATACCCTAAAGTGCTTTCTACTGGCCGATTTTGTGAAGGCATTTTCTTGATTAAGACTCCTTCTTCCCTGATAACCTTACATTGCATCAAGTTGGCATAAAAACTGGCTAGCACACTCTTAAATATATAAAATATATACACAGACATGTTATACATGCACACACACAATTTATTTATAAATGTTGGAAGAATTTAAATTACTGAATATTGAAAATTTAATTTTCTCCCTTTATCTTATTTTCACACTTGTTTTTGGCTGTGATAATGCATTCACTGAGGTAGTACATTTCAATTTGGAGATCCAGCCAGTAAGAAATGGGGAGGGTGTCTGACTGTGCCAATGACCCAATCCTGAACTGCAGGAACAGGAATCCTGGTACTGGGGGTGGGAGGGCCTGGATGTAGGCTGATGGTGGCTGCCTGATAACCCAGCCAGTAGAGTTAGCTTCTAATATGGGATCTCATTTAAGAGACAGAATGTTTTGATGCCAAAAGGTTGATTTTATTATCCTTGTATGAATGATCTCCATTGTTATTCCATTATAGTATGACAATAGACCATGTGTGGTTCCATTTGTTTTTTTTTTACTTTTAAAAATATTATTAATTTATTCATATTACAACTCAATTGTTATCCCATCAATTGTATCCTCCCATTCCTCCTACCTTCCTGCTTTCACCCTATTCCCCTCCCCTAGGTCTATGACCATTTGTTTTTTGTTGTTTTTCTTTTTTTCTTTTTTTATTAATTTTTTATATTTTTACATATACATTTATATTGCATACATATATACAATAAACTACTTAAAGCAAGAAAAATGATGACACAATCAGGAATTATATAAATGTTACTTTCTTAATGTTCTGGCTATTTGCATTTGACATCCTTGAAGAAAACATCTTTCCTATCATGGTGCATCTAAAATTTGAAATGTAAATCAATATCTGCCATATCTTGTCATTATCAACTTAAAATATCTATCTAGACCTAAAAACATCTTATCCCCTAAAAAACTAAGCTTAATTGTAAAACTAAACTACCTGGTCTTCAACCCCATCAGAGACTTGAGAAAGAATAAAATTGATGACCTGAGTATACCAGGAGTGCAGGTTAGTAGCTTTCCAAATAAGAAGATGTCAGAGACAGTTTGCTACCTGAACAGTCACCCAAAACTTTTAAAATGTTGGAGCATCATCTTAAGCCTTCTGGCCCAATATATCTGACAGACATTTTTGTAAGGCAGGAACTATTAAGGACTTGCTTAGCCCAGGGCTGTTTTTGCTTGGGAGACTATCAGTGATTGCTTCTATTTCTATAGGAGAATTAGGACTATTTAATTTGTTTATCTGATCTTGATTCAATTTTGGCAAGCAGAATCAATCAAGAAAATTGTCCATTTCCCTTAGATTTTCAAATTTTGTGGCATAAATGCCTTTAAAGTAGGATCTTATGATTCTTTGTAGTTCTTCAGTGTCTGTTGTTATGTCTCCCTTCTCATTTCTGATTTCATTTGTTGATTTGGATAGTGTCTCTCTCTGCCTTTTAGTTAGTTTGGCTAACGGTTTGTTCATCTTCTTGATTGTCTCAAAGAACCAGCTCCTGGTTTTGCTGATTCTTTGAATTATTCTCTTGGTTTCTAATTTATTAATTTCAACTCTGAGTTTGCGTATTTCCAGGCATTTACACCTCTTGGGTGTTTCTGCTTCTTTTTTTTCCAGGGTTTTCAGATGTGTCGTTAAGTTGCTTATGTGGGATGTTTCCATTTTCTTTATCAAGGCACTTAGTGCTATAAATTTTCCTCTTAGCACTGCTTTCAATGTGTCCCACAAATTTGTTTCTTCATTTTCATTGAATTTCTGGAAGTCTTTAGTTTCTATCTTTCTCTTCCCTAACCCATGTGTCATTAAGTAGAGAGTTATTTAGCTTCCATGTGTGTGTGTGTAGGCTTCTTGTTATTTCTGTTGTTGTTGAAGTCCAGTGTTAAGCCATGGTGATCTGATAGGATACAAGGTATTATTTCAATTTTCTTGTATCTATTGAGGCTTGATTTGTGACCTACTATGTAATCAGTTTTGGAGAAGGTTTCATTGGGGTGCTGAGAATAAGGTGTAATCCTTTGTGTTTGGGTGAAAAGTTCTCTAGATATCTGTTAGATCAATTTGATTCATGATGTTGGTTAATGTCATTATTTCTTGGTATAATTTCTATTTCAATGACCTATCCTTCAGTGAAAGTGGGGTGTTGCAGTCTCTTGCTTTTAATGTGTGGGGATTGATGTATGGTTTAAGCTTTGTTAATAGTTCTTTTACAAAAGTGAGTGCCCTGTATTGGGAACATAGATGTTCAAAATTGTGATGTCATCTTGGTTGACTTTCCCTTTGATGAGTATGAAGTGTCCTTCCTCATCCCTTTTGATTAATTTTGGTTGAAAGTCTATTTTATTGGATATTAGAATTGTTACACCAGCTTGCTTCTTGTGACCATTTGCTTGGAATATTTTTTCCAGGCTTTTACCCTGAGGTAATGTCTCAGTGGCTGAGATGTGTTTCTTGAATGCAGAAGAATGTTGGGTCTTGTTTATGCATCCATTCAGTTAGTCTGTCTTTTTATTGGAGAATTGAGACTGTTGATGTTGAGAGGTATTAGTGACCAGTGACTGTTAAGTCCCTTGATTTTGATGTTGGTTGCAGTAGAGTGTTTGCGTGGTTGTGTTTTGTGATGGCGTAGTTATCTATTTCCTGTGTAGTTTTGCTTGTAGCTTGTCCTTTTGGGGTGGAGTTTTCCTTCTATTAATTTCTATAAAGCTGGACTTGTGGAGTGATATTGTTTGAATTTGGTTTTGTCATGGAATATCTTGTTCTCTCCATCAATGGTTATTGAAAGTTTTGCTGGGTATATTAGTCTGGCCTGGCATCTGTGGTCTCTTGGAGTTTGGATCTCTGTCCAGGCCTTTCCGGCTTTTATGGTCTCTGCTGAGAAGTTGGGTGTAATTCTGATAGGGTTGCCATTAAATGTCACAGGGCCCTTTTATCTCACCACTTTTAAATTTTTTTCTTTGTTCTGTATATTTTGTGTTTTGATTATTATGTGATGGAAGGTTTTTCTTTTCTGGTCTATTCTATTTGGTGTTCTGTAGGCCTCTTTTATATTTATAGACATCTCCTTCTTTAAATTTGGGGAATTTTCTTCTATGATTTTGTTTAAAATATTTTCTGGGTCTTGGAGTCAGGTGTCTTCTCTTTCCTCAATGTCTATTATTCTCAGGTTTCATCTTTTCATGGTGTCAACCCTAGGACACTGGGTGAATGTTCTGTGTAGGCACCAACTCTACTTCTACATGTTCAGTGAGTTGTGTAGCTGTTGTTTTCATTAATATGGACTTGCTATCAGTTTGTGAAGAGCAGCAGACAGAGTTGTTTAGGGATTTCTACTGGACCCTTTCAGCCAATTACTCTGTTGTATGAAACACATTCCTGGCACTCAAAGTGTCATTTGGTAACAAGAACTGGCCAGTTGCAGTTCTGTTTCCCTCATTATTTGGACACTTCATTAGGTTCATCTGTATATGTTATAGTAAGTTTACACTGCAGTAGGTTTCTATACGTCCACTCAAATGCCTTTCAGTTCTAGGTGCTTCTCCCCTCATTCCCCCCTTCAATCCCATCTCCCCTCTCCCTTCCTACCTGATCCTCCACCTCCCTCATCTACATCCACCCATAAAATCTATTCTATTTATCCCTTATATGGAGATCCATGTGCCTCATCCCACTTCCTTCTTCTATACCTAAGCTCTCCAGGTCTATGGATTGTCGCTTGGTTATCATTTATTCAATGGCTAATATCCAGACACAAGTGAAAACATACCATATTTATTTTTACGGGTTTGTATTACCAAACTCAAGAGGATTTTTCTGGTTTCACCCATTTGCCTGCAAATTTCATGGTGGCCTTTTTTTTTTTTTTTTAAAGAATAGCTGAGTAATACTGCATTGTGTAAAAATGCCACATTTTATTCATCTAGTCTTCAACTGAGAAATATCCAGGTTGTTCGCAATTTCTGTCTATTATGAATAAAGCAACAATGGGTGTGACTGAGCAAGTGTCCACGTGGCTGGGCATATGAGTGAGAGTAATGTAGCTGGATGCTCAGGAAGATTCATTCTCATCGTTCAGAGGGACCAGGGAGGCTGTACAAGGTCTCCCACCAAAAATGGAGAAGTGTTTCTCTTGTTCCACATCCTCACAGCATGAATTGTCATTGGTACTACTGATCTTAGCCATTCTAAAGGTATAATACGGAATCTCAAGGTAGTTTTGATTTTCCTTTCCCTAGTGGCTAAGGATGCAAAACACTTCTTCAGGTGATTCTTAGCCATTTCTGTGTCCTCTACTGAGACCTCTCTGTTCAGCTCTGTACCTTATTTTGTGAATTGGGTTGCTTGCCTTTTTGACATCATTCTTATTAAGTTCTCTACACATTTTGGGTATTAGCCCTCTACCAGATGCGGAGTTGATTAGAAAGAAATCTTTTCCCATTTTGTGGGCTGCTGCTGGTAGACTCTTATTGGTAAAATTGTATTGGTTTCCTAACACACACATATAGTTCATGATAGCTCTCTAAATGTGGAAGCCAAATAATACAATCACCTCCTCTACTTGGTTAAGAGTGGATGCAACTGGACTTTGATATCAAGCTTCATGATAATATTGTCAATTTTCATCATGACTTATTAATAATATATTATACATCAGATATCACTGATGAGCATGAAAACTTGCAGAGCCATTTCATTTAAGAGTATGTGGTCTTGTCTTGATGGATGTGCGGACAGGGGACTATGAACACACAAATGCGTTAGTTTTTAAATAGATACCAGTACAACTTTAAATGGATACCCATAAACAAGATTTTAAAAACATGTAGAGCTCAAAATGCCTTTCCTCATAGTCATGACTGCACAGCAAATCTCATGGGTAGGAAATTACTTCATAAGCTTTCCAATGATGCTTACTCTCTGTCTTGTGACAGGTGCCACAGACTCACGAATCTGCCCATCACCACCCCTGCCCCCTCGGAGAAGCTGCTGCTTTAAGAAAATGAGACCAGCAGGTATGTGCTGTAGACTGGTAATTCCAGTCCTGGGGAGGCAGAGGCAGGTGGATCTCAACATAATCCAAGCCAACCATAGCCACTTAGTGAGACACTGACCAATAAATAAATAAATAAATAAATAAATAAATAAACGGAGGGACCACCTGCTGAGACCTCAAAGACTTTCTGTTCTCACAGCTTTCACAAAGGGCCTAATTGTCCCTCCTCCTCTGTTGCCTGTGACCATAGGCATGTAATGTAGGTCACGTTTTAACTATTTTGCCTCCTGGTGTAAGAACTCCAACTCCCTCTGAAAACATCTAAGAATAAACTTCACTGTTGGTTAGGGTGTGCTGACAGCTCTCTCTTCAGCAACAGACCAGGCTGTCAGTGGCACTTATAGCGCTCCTAATTGAAGCTCTCACCTGAAGAACAGTCTCCGGGACTCTCCCAAACACCTGCCAGCTTTTCTCTCCCTGAAATCAATTCTCCCTCCCTCCCTCTCTCTCTCTCTCTCTCTCTCTCTCTCTCTCTCTCTCTCTCTCTCTTGCTCTCTCTCTCTCTCTCTCTCTCACACACACACACACACACACACACACACACACACACACGTACACATGCACACACTCACACACGTTTTCTGTTTTGTTTTAAAGAGAAAGCACCTGAAGTTAGGTGGGTAGGATCTGGGAGAGTTGGCAGAGAAGGAAGCGTAGGATCAAAATATATTGTCTGCAATTCTTAAAGAATAAGCGAAAACATTTTAAATGTTTGAAAATGGCTTATAAATGGGAGAAGGAAGAAAAGACGGATGGGAGAAATGAGTTCGGTGACCAGCACACTGACAGAACCCAGAAACACAAGGTGTCACTGTCTGTAGCAACCTTACTACTTCTCAGGAAGGTTGCCAGCACTGGGAAAATCTTGTTTACAAGCCAGGAGCCTTCTGGGATGTAGATCACTATTCCCAGAGCCACACAAAGACTTCTGAGAAAAGACTTTCTGAAAAAGCCACCACTCTTAATCAGCAATTTAAAACCATGTTTTGTGTGAGTTCTGGGAATACCTTGCCTGGCACTTAGAGGTGGAGACAAGGTACCCGTAGGTGGACAAGACTTACGGTCAGTGGGCCAAGCAGAGCACACCAGGGCAAGGTTTATGAGCGCAGAGAAGACTGGGTGAAATGCAGAGGAGCAGAGAGCTCTGTGGAAGGCTCCAGCCCTACCCTGTGCTGATCAACTGGGTCCTGGCTGCCAGGCAGGGCAGAGAGATGGGGCGGGGCCAATAGGGATGGTGTAAACAAAGCCGAGGACTGCAGTTCTGGTAAGACACAGAAAGGCATGGGCCACAGGAACAGGGTGGAACTTAGCAGAGGGGCTGTTGGAATTGTCAGCACCACATGCTGATCCAGGGCACCAGGCCCTGCTCAGGCCCTCACCATGGTTGCCATGGCAAACTCCATGATGACCCCCATCTGGACAGATCTACATCTCTGGACGCTGCTGCTGCTGGCTGCTGTCACTTCCCTATTTTTGGCTGATTTCCTAAAAAACCGACGACCCAAAAACTACCCTCCAGGACCCTGGCGCCTGCCTTTTGTGGGAAACTTGTTGCAGTTGGATTTAGACCAGTCACACCTGGTGATGCAGCAGGTAAGAGGGTGGGGGTGTCTGGCTGTGCCATGACCCAATCCTGAGCTGCAGGAACAGAAATCCTGGCAGTGAGGGCACGAGCACATGGCTGTGGGCTGATGCTGGCTGCCTACTAACCCAGCCAGTAGAGCTGGTTTCTAACCTGAGCTTTCATTTAAGAGCCAGGGTGTTTTGATGCCAGAAAGTTTATCTTATTATCCTTGTACGAATGATTTACACTGTTATTCCATTATGGTCTGACAACATACTATGTGTGATACCAATTACTTTAAGGATGTCAAGTAGATGGCTGGAAAATAGTTCATCTTGATAAATAAGCTCTGCTGCTTTAAGAAATGTGTTAGCAAGTACCCTTTAGCTTAGGAGGTTAAACACTCATCTGGGAAAAACAAAACTGTTCTCTTGATCAGATTTTCTACAATATCAGTTCTCTCCTACTGATACTTGGATAGTGTTTCTCCATCCTTCCTGACTACTCCACTGCTGATGTTGTCAACCACAGATAAAGGTTCACTGAAGTCCCCAGACCTACTGAGAGTTTGCCTGTTTGTCCTCAGCTTTCCCTCCTCCGTTTTCTGTGTGGTGTGTGTGTGTGTGTGTGTATGTGTGTGTGTGTGTGTGTATGTGTGTGTGTGTGTGGTGTGGTGTGGTGTGTGTGTGGTGTGTGTGTGTATGTGTGTGTGCATGTATATGTGTATGTGTGTGTACGGTGTGGTGTGTGTGCTGTGGTATATGTGTATGTGCATGTGTACGTGCGTGTGCATGTGTGTGTGCATGTGTGTGTGTGTGTGTGTGTGTGTTTTACACATTTCATATCACCTGGTGGTTTTTGGTACAATGGACCACTACCTTTGTAATGTCCCTTTTTATCTGTAGTAATTTCCTCTGCCTGCACTAAGTGTACCTGGTTCATGTTTTATTTTTTTTATTATTATTTGTACTTCTTGGCAAATTATTTATTATTGCTATCTCTTACCATTAGCTGAGGAAGTTAGACCATTTTGTCTACTTATTGCTGTATGAGAATTTTTACTCCTTAACTGTACTGCTTCCTGTTTCCTTATTCTTCTATTATTGATTCCAGGTGTGTTCCTTTGTCCTATTTATCCATTTTCACCCTTTCATTATATCTCTTTTCTCATCCTCTTAGTGGCTGCTCTGTGTTATGATGCACGCACACGCAGCTTAGGAGACTTAGCCAACACCATTTCCCACCTAAGAGAAGAGACTGAAAACACAGAGGACGCCCATCTCCCTCTGTGATGCAGCTCTCAGGTGTTGTCTGCGCTCACAGAGAGCCACATCACACACTAACTTGCTCTTCAGTGTCTTGCAAAGCTGGAACTCACAGGCGGAAGAGTCTGAGGCCTTCGCCCCTTACTCATCCTCCCATTGCTCTGTCTTTCTTCTGACCTCACAGGTTCAATTTCCTTTCTGACCTCAACCACTTCCTTTCTCCTCTCCTTCAGAGGAGGATACAGCGGAAGGACATTTTTTAGCTTTGTTGCCTCAGCATGCTTCCCCTCCACCCCTGCACTGCCTTCCTTTCCACCCCTGCACTGCCTTCCCCTGCCCCCACTCCTGCACTGCCTTCCCCTCCACTCCTGCACTGCCTTCCCCCCCTACTCCTGCACTGCCTTCCCCTCCACTCCTGCACTGCCTTTCCCCTCCACTCCCGCACTGCCTTTCCCCTCCACTGCCGCACTGCCTTTCCCCTCCACTCCTGCACTGCCTTCCCCTCCACTCCTGCACTGCCTCTCCCCTCCATTCCTGCACTGCTTTTCCCCTCCACTCCCGCACTGCCTTCCCCTCCACTCCTGCACTGCCTTCCCCTCCACTCCCGCACTGCCTTTCCCCTCCACTCCCGCACTGCCTTTCCCCTCCACTCCCGCACTGCCTTTCCCCTCCACTCCCGCACTGCCTTCCCCTCCACTCCTGCACTGCCTTCCCCTCCACTCCTGCACTGCCTCTCCCCTCCATTCCTGCACTGCCTTTCCCCTCCACTCCCGCACTGCCTTTCCCCTCCACTCCCGCACTGCCTTCCCCTCCACTCCCGCACTGCCTTCCCCTCCACTCCCGCACTGCCTTCCCCTCCACTCCCGCACTGCCTTTCCCCTCCACTCCCGCACTGCCTTTCCCCTCCACTCCCGCACTGCCTTTCCCCTCCACTCCCGCACTGCCTTCCCCTCCACTCCCGCACTGCCTTCCCCTCCACTCCTGCACTGCCTTCCCCTCCACTCCTGCACTGCCTCTCCCCTCCACTCCTACACTGCCTTTCCCCTCCACTCCTGCACTGCCTTCCCCTCCACTCTTACACTGACTTTCCCCTCCACTCCTGCACTGCCTTGGCTTTTGTGCTTTCCCGATAGGTACTGAACTATTTTTCCTCTGCTTTCAAGAGATTTTCTGGGTTTGTAGTTTCATGCTGACATTGACGGCTTTCCTTCATTTGTGGCTTCATGCTGTTGGGTTCTTCATGGAAAGTTTGTGTTTCTACCATTCTTCAAGAATTTTTCTCATCTATGCCTCCTATTTCCTGTTATGGCAGACAGCTGGCCCCTGAGGCACAGCTGTGGCACAACTGTCTGGTGCTGCATCTTGCTGTTCACCATCTGCCCTCTCTGTGCTGTGCGAGCTGGAGCTGCTTCTGCACAGCCCATGGTTGCCCTCACACTCCCGCTCTGCTGAGCTCTGCTGCACAGAACTACACTTATAGCACTCCAACTTTCTGTGCTCGCATTTCCCTTTGCTTCCTCTCTGTATCTTTCCTCTCTTTGTTGAGACATGTCAAAGCTTTTAAAACTTGTGACAGTTTCTTCCATGTCTTTCATTATACTAATCTCAATGTGTGCTGCGTCAATAGGCTTTAGATGTTCCTGTTCTGAGGTGAGAAATTTTACTTGCAGAGGTGTCCTCTTGGGGGATCTGAATAATCACCTTTTTGAGTGGTGTTCCAAAGTATATTTTGGTTTTAGAGAGTCGTTCGTGTGAATCTTGGTGGCCTCTGTGTGTGACCCCCACTCCCACAGGAACTCTCTTGAAAGTGTAACCAACACAGGCTGCTGAGAATGGAAACAGCGTCAGACCACAGGACTCCATCAGAGGAAGGGGTCTTGCAAGGCAGAGGCATCATCCTTCATCTTTTAATGAGGAAGAGACACCTTGTTTTAGCCACAAGAGGAGATAGGAGGTCAGAGTCCCGCCCAGACTTAGCAGACTGTCTTTGTTTTTTGTTTTTTTTTAATAATAACACATTTTTATTGAAAATTAAAAATAATTCATATTACAGCTCATTTTCTATCCCATCCCATGCATCCTCCCATTCCTCCCTCCCTCCCACTTTCACCCCAATCCCCCTTCCCTATGACTGTGACTGAGGGGGATTCCCCCCCTGAATATGGTGCTAGGGTATCAAGTCTTTTCTTGGTAGTCCGCTATCCTTCCTCCGAGTGCCATTGGGCCTCCCCAACAAAGGGACATGGCCAAATATGGGGCACCAGAGATCCTGTGAAAGTCAGTCCCCAGTCTCCACTTAACTGTGGAGAATGTTCTGTCCCTTCGCTAGATCTGGGTAGGGGTCTGATGATGACTGCACGTTTTGTCCATGGTTGGTGCCTTAGATCAAGCAGAACCCCTGGGCTCAGATCTACCCATCATAATATTCTTCTTGTAGGTTTCTAGGACCCTCTGGGTCCCCCTACTTGCCTATCCCCTATATTTTCCTCAACCATGTTCATAGCAGCCTTATTCATAATTGGCAGAACATGGAAACAGCCTAAGTGCCCTCAGTAGAAGAATGGATAAAGAAACTGTGGTACATATACACTATGGAATACTACTCAGCTATTAAAAACAAGGATTTTCCAAATTTTGTGGACAAATGGATTGAACTAGAAATGATCATAATGAGTGAGCTAACCCAGAAGCAGAAAGACTCAAATGGTATATACTCACTTATTACTGGACACTAGCCCAAGGGACAGGTCCCATGAAAGTCTGCACCTACCAGGAAACGGGGATAGAGGTGAGGACATCCTATTGAGCAGACTGTCTTTGTACCAGTGCAATTAGGCAACCCATTGTTCTGCTGAGGGACTCAGCCCAGGTGTGATACCAAGGCAGGGTGAGCAATAGGGCTCTACCTACGAACCCCACTACTGCAGCCTACTGAAGGGTTGGGGAAGTCCACGCTGTTTTATGATGTTCAACTCAAAGGCATACAGGCAGGAAGGCAAACATCGTGTCCTGCTGATCTGCACTTTTTATGGCTTTTGCCTAAAGACTGCAAAGTCTGATTGGAGTTTATGCTCTGTCCACTGCTGTTGTAGCTAGTATGACTAAGTAATTGTTTTACTTAATTCTGAGTTACTTGAAAATATTGATCTAGATCTTCCTTTTGCTGGGGAATTGGATGTGACTGCAGGGCTTGGGTGAGATGCCTACGTCACAATAATGGCTCGTGATGAAACCGAACCTGGGCTCTTCTTCCCATTTCAGTCATTTTTCATCCACTTGTTTTGGATTTTATATGAGTCTACATTTTGAGATTTGTGCATAGACACAAGTGGAGTAAAAACGGTGCAGTTTCCTTATACTGTTTGGATTCTTGCCACTGGTACTTTGATATAGTGAAATATTTCTCAAGTTGCACTGTTGGTCTTCATTGCTCCAGGAATATATTGCTAATTTTTGGAATGAATTTCTCTTTCTTCTAAACATTCCCTCCACTGAACCTTGTTTCTTTTCACTACATTTGGAGATACTTTCCTACTATTAATGCACATCTCTATTGCCTTTGTTAAATATAATATCTCTTATTTTAATACACTGCTATCCATTTTCTTATTCATTATTCCATTTTAAAGCCTGTTTTAGCCTTCTGAACCACTTTACTTTTTTTAAAATTGCTTTATTATGTTATGTATGTGAATATTTTGCCTTCATGTGTGTCTGTGAATTACATGCATGCCTGTGTCCACAGAGGCCAAAAAAAAAAAAATAGCCTTGGATCAACTGGAGCAGGAGGTACAGACAGCATGGGCAGCCACATGAGTTCCAGGAATAGAACTCAGGTCATCAGAAGGAGCAGCCATACCACTGAGTCACCTCTGCTGACCTGCCCTAATTGTTATTATCTTTTGAAATTATTTTTATTGACTTAATGTTGTACAGTGAAAAACACGCCCCGCCCTACGACATATTATGAGATATCATCTGGGCCATTTAGGCCACATGAAGCAATTGCAGAAAGATTGACACATTTGAGATTCACAAAGCTAGAGCTCTAGAGGCTAATTTACCTGCTCATCTTTACTTGGTTGGTAACAATATAAATCTTAGTGATATAGTTATGCTGACCTAAAAATATACATTGTCAGAGAGCTGATAAAATAAAGAGTCATTCATGTTGGCTCTGTTTCTTAACAATTAAACTTTATTATACAACCCAACTAGCTTACACAAAACAGAAAAAAGGTTAAAGGGAAACAAGAGTGAACCTTCCGGTATCTGTTCCACAGGACGGGTCCCTAGGTGTCTCTGGCCTGCACACTGGTCTGACTTGTTTGCTGATCCATTTCCCAATGCACATGCGCTCAAGCCCTATCTGAACCTGCTGCTCCTCTCCCCTCTCTGCCTGCCCTTCTCTCACATACAAAGGGTGGTCTCTGCCTCCATTGAGACTCGATTAAAAACACATAGTCCACGTGGAGTCCCTTGATCCCATTCCTAAATCCAGGCCCAGGATGGCTGCACCCAGTCTATCTCAAGGTTACTCTCAAGGAGTATACCTGGTGTCTCCAAGGGCAAAGCCCGCCAAAACTGCTTTCACCTGTGACAAAGCTTACAATCCTTCCCACACATTCACTTCAATACTTAGCTTCTGGGTCCTTCTCAAATTCAGAAACAAAATATGGGTGCTACACATTGCCAGGGAGGAGTCAGTTAGCCTAAACAAGATTTTCAGTTGTTTCTAGGACTTTTTCATTGAGTATTCACAAAATGAAATTAGAAATTTACTTGGTTTTTATGACTCCATTACTGATATCTCTTAAGATAAAAGACACTCACTCATTGGCTCTGCTCTTATGACCACGACAGGGCTGACTGACTGGAGTTAAAGGTAGTTAGTAAGGACTGTGGATGAAGAAGAAAAAGAAGTCTGAGTCTAGTCTCTGTATTTAATGTGGGTGCAAGATTCTCAGATGAGACCCCTCATCACATCTGTTTTGACACTGTCACCGTGGGTTCAGGTCTCCAAGGGGTAGGGTGATGCTGCCTGAGGATGGGCATGGGGTAGAGGACCAAAGATGCCTGAAGGAATGGACCTCTTCTGTTTGGTGCCACTGCTGCAGGCAGACAGAAGGCAGGGCTCGGGTCTGCGGAGTTCTGAGTCTCGAGCACACAAGTAGAAGAAACGTTGATACTGCTCACACGCTGTCATTTAAACCAACCATGTTCTGCACAGTGTGCATTTCGTGGGCATTCTCCTTCTCTCCCAAATGCCTCCTCATCCTCGTGGCTACACCTCACACTCTCTCTTCACTCAACTCTAAGGCCCCGTGGGCATCTCAACACTTACACATTTGTCTTCAAATCTAACATCACACCTGGCAACTTCTCTCCTCCAGGCAAAAGCTGGGTTTGCCTAGATTACTACATCCACAAGGTATTTGCCTTCTCGGAATGGTGAAGAAAACCCTAACTAGAGCAGAATGGTTGTAAATGAAGTAAATCACAAAGCATAGGAGCATCCACTCCGTGTGGCCGTCTGGGAACAGGAAGTTCCTGCCCTGGCTCTCACAATGCATTTCTATCCCTGAGCCTTTGAACACAGAGCTCATTCATTTTCCAGAAAACACAGTGGGTGGCTGGGTGGCTGGGTGGCTACATGCCTGGAACTAAACAAATGCTTCTCACAGTGTCCCTTGATGACACAGAAGCCTTTGAGAGGGGAATAATCAAAAAGTTGGTGTCTGAGAGTTGGCTTGGAAAACAGCATCTGCCCCAAGAGCCCACTCATAGTGAACCATAGAGCCTAAATGCTTACACCACCCAGATCTTCAGAGATGCTTCCATCCCCACATTCCACCCTTCAGTGCATTTTCCATATCTACTCATGGGTGGTGATGGCGCACGCCTTTAATTCCAGCACTCTGGGGGCCGAGGCAGGCAGATCTTTGAGTTTGAGGCCAGCCTGAAGTTATTAAGGACTGTGGGTAAAGAGCAAAAGGAAGACGGAGTCTAGGCTATGCCTTTAATGTGGGTACAAGAGTCTCGCTTGAGGCCCCTTCATTGTATCAGTCATACAGAGAGAGTTCCAGGAAAGTCAGGGGAAACTGTATCAAAAAACAAAACAAACAAACAAGCAAGCAAACAAAAATCAGAGATCGTTCTCCTCCCTACACCGATATTGGAATTTTTACTAAGGCTTCTATGCTTGCTACCACAGACTCCCACTAGACATCTTGAACTCCTTGAAAAACTGATGCCCTTATGTCACTGCCTTCACTAGACACCTAGCTAGAGACCTTGTTTTCTTTAAAACACTTTTGAGACACACATTGACGCTCACTCAATATTTATGGTTGAATGTATGAGAGAAAGTTTAAAGAGAAATTTCAAATTCTAAAGTGAATTGAACTTTGGTGGATGTTAGAGTACAAAAAAATGTACTGAAACATTGCTCTTACACTAAGGTACCTCTTCCACACACAGGTGCAGACTGTCCTCAGTGGTAGCCTCACTGTCACACACACATGTATCTCATGTCTAAGTAGATGCTGTTATCCTCTAGATAAACAGACATTTGGTTTTCTAAGAAGTCTAAGCAAATTCCACAAAGCACGCACAGAGCCTCCTCATCCCAAGTAAGGCCACACATGGCTCACACTCTGCCTCAGTCTAGGTCAGGCCACACATGTCTCATACTCTGCCTCAGCCCAGGTCAGGCCACATGTGTCTCACACTCTGCCTCAGCCCAGGTCAGGTCACACGTGTCTCACACTCTGCCTCAGTCTAGGTCAGGCCACACATGTCTCATACTCTGCCTCAGCCCAGGTCAGGCCACATGTGTCTCACACTCTGCCTCAGCCCAGGTCAGGTCACATGTGTCTCACACTCTGCCTCAGCCCAGGTCAGGCCACATGTGTCTCACACTCTGCCTCAGCCCAGGTCAGGTCACACGTGTCTCACACTCTGCCACAGCCCAGGTCAGGCCACATGTGTCTCACACTCTGCCTCAGCCCAGGTCAGGCCACATGTGTCTCACACTCTGCCTCAGCCCAGGGCAGGCCACACGTGTCTCACACTCTGCCTCAGCCCAGGTCAGGCCACATGTGTCTCACACTCTGCCTCAGCCCAGGGCAGGTAACATGTGTCTCACACTCTGCCTTAGCCCAGGTCAGGTCACACGTGTCTCACACTCTGCCTCAGCCCAGGTCAGGCCACACGTGTCTCACACTCTGCCTCAGCCCAGGTCAGGTCACACGAGTCTCACACTCTGCCTCAGCCCAGGTCAGGCCACATGTGTCTCACACTCTGCCTCAGCCCAGGGCAGGTCACACATGTCTCACACTCTGCCTCAGCCCAGGTCAGGCCACATGTGTCTCACACTCTGCCTCAGCCCAGGTCAGGCCACACATGTCTCATACTCTGCCTCAGCCCAGGTCAGGCCACATGTGTCTCACACTCTGCCTCAGCCCAGGTCAGGTCACACGTGTCTCACACTCTGCCACAGCCCAGGTCAGGCCACATGTGTCTCACACTCTGCCTCAGCCCAGGTCAGGCCACACGTGTCTCACACTCTGCCTCAGCCCAGGTCAGGCCACATGTGTCTCACACTCTGCCTCAGCCCAGGGCAGGTAACATGTGTCTCACACTCTGCCTTAGCCCAGGTCAGGTCACACGTGTCTCACACTCTGCCTCAGCCCAGGTCAGGCCACACGTGTCTCACACTCTGCCTCAGCCCAGGTCAGGTCACACGAGTCTCACACTCTGCCTCAGCCCAGGTCAGGCCACATGTGTCTCACACTCTGCCTCAGCCCAGGGCAGGTCACACATGTCTCACACTCTGCCTCAGCCCAGGTCAGGCCACATGTGTCTCACACTCTGCCTCAGCCCAGGTCAGGCCACACATGTCTCATACTCTGCCTCAGCCCAGGTCAGGCCACACGTGTCTCACACTCTGCCTTAGCCCAGGTCAGGCCACATGTGTCTCACACTCTGCCTTAGCCCAGGTCAGGTCACACGTGTCTCACACTCTGCCTCAGCCCAGGGCAGGTCACACGTGTCTCACACTCTGCCTCAGCCCAGGGCAGGTCACACGTGTCTCACACTCTGCCTCAGCCCAGGTCAGGCCACATGTGTCTCACACTCTGCCTCAGCCCAGGTCAGGCCACATGTGTCTCACACTCTGCCTCAGCCCAGGTCAGGCCACATGTGTCTCACACTCTGCCTCAGCCCAGGTCAGGCCACATGTGTCTCACACTCTGCCTCAGCCCAGGTCAGGCCACATGTGTCTCACACTCTGCCTTAGCCCAGGTCAGGCCACATGTGTCTCACACTCTGCCTTAGCCCAGGTCAGGCCACATGTGTCTCAAACTCTGCCTCAGCCCAGGTCAGGCCACACATGTCTCATACTCTGCCTCAGCCCAGGTCAGGCCACACGTGTCTCATACTCTGCCTTAGCCCAGGTCAGGTCACAGGTGTCTCACACTCTGCCTTAGCCCAGGTCAGGTCACAGGTGTCTCAAACTCTGCCTTAGCCCAGGTCAGGTCACAGGTGTCTTACTCTCTTCCTCAGCCCAGGTCAGGCCACATGTGTCTCACACTCTGCCTCAGCCCAGGTCAGGTCACACGTGTCTCACACTCTGCCTTAGCCCAGGTCAGGTCACACGTGTCTCACACTCTGCCTCAGCCCAGGTCAGGCCACATGTGTCTCACACTCTGCCTCAGCCCAGGGCAGGTCACACGTGTCTCACACTCTGCCTCAGCCCAGGTCAGGCCACATGTGTCTCACACTCTGCCTCAGCCCAGGTCAGGCCACACGTGTCTCATACTCTGCCTTAGCCCAGGTCAGGTCACAGGTGTCTCACACTCTGCCTCAGCCCAGGGCAGGTCACACGTGTCTCACACTCTGCCTCAGCCCAGGTCAGGTCACACGTGTCTCACACTCTGCCTCAGCCCAGGGCAGGTCACACGTGTCTCACACTCTGCCTCAGCCCAGGTCAGGCCACATGTGTCTCACACTCTGCCTCAGCCCAGGGCAGGTCACACGTGTCTCACACTCTGCCTCAGCCCAGGTCAGGTCACACGTGTCTCACACTCTGCCTCAGCCCAGGTCAGGCCACATGTGTCTCACACTCTGCCTCAGCCCAGGTCAGGCCACATGTGTCTCACACTCTGCCTCAGCCCAGGTCAGGCCACATGTGTCTCACACTCTGCCTCAGCCCAGGGCAGGTCACACGTGTCTCACACTCTGCCTCAGCCCAGGTCAGGCCACATGTGTCTCACACTCTGCCTTAGCCCAGGTCAGGCCACATGTGTCTCACACTCTGCCTTAGCCCAGGTCAGGCCACATGTGTCTCACACTCTGCCTCAGCCCAGGTCAGGCCACACGTGTCTCATACTCTGCCTTAGCCCAGGTCAGGTCACACGTGTCTCACACTCTGCCTTAGCCCAGGTCAGGTCACAGGTGTCTCAAACTCTGCCTTAGCCCAGGTCAGGTCACAGGTGTCTTACTCTCTTCCTCAGCCCAGGTCAGGCCACATGTGTCTCACACTCTGCCTCAGCCCAGGTCAGGTCACACGTGTCTCACACTCTGCCTTAGCCCAGGTCAGGTCACACGTGTCTCACACTCTGCCTCAGCCCAGGTCAGGCCACATGTGTCTCACACTCTGCCTCAGCCCAGGGCAGGTCACACGTGTCTCACACTCTGCCTCAGCCCAGGTCAGGCCACATGTGTCTCACACTCTGCCTCAGCCCAGGTCAGGCCACACGTGTCTCACACTCTGCCTCAGCCCAGGTCAGGCCACATGTGTCTCACACTCTGCCTCAGCCCAGGTCAGGTCACACGTGTCTCACACTCTGCCTCAGCCCAGGTCAGGCCACATGTGTCTCACACTCTGCCTTAGCCCAGGTCAGGCCACAGGTGTCTTACTCTCTTCCTCAGCCCAGGTCAGGTCACACGTGTCTCACACTCTGCCTTAGCCCAGGTCAGGTCACACGTGTCTCACACTCTGCCTCAGCCCAGGTCAGGCCACATGTGTCTCACACTCTGCCTCAGCCCAGGTCAGGTCACACGTGTCTCACACTCTGCCTCAGCCCAGGTCAGGCCACATGTGTCTCACACTCTGCCTCAGCCCAGGTCAGGTCACACGTGTCTCACACTCTGCCTCAGCCCAGGTCAGGCCACATGTGTCTCACACTCTGCCTTAGCCAGGTCAGGCCACATGTGTCTCACACTCTGCCTTAGCCCAGGTCAGGTCACAGGTGTCTCAAACTCTGCCTTAGCCCAGGTCAGGTCACAGGTGTCTTACTCTCTTCCTCAGCCCAGGTCAGGCCACATGTGTCTCATACTCTGCCTTAGCCCAGGTCAGGTCACAGGTGTCTCAAACTCTGCCTTAGCCCAGGTCAGGTCACAGGTGTCTTACTCTCTTCCTCAGCCCAGGTCAGGCCACATGTGTCTCACACTCTGCCTCAGCCCAGGTCAGGTCACACGTGTCTCACACTCTGCCTTAGCCCAGGTCAGGTCACACGTGTCTCACACTCTGCCTTAGCCCAGGTCAGGTCACACGTGTCTCACACTCTGCCTCAGACCAGGTCAGGCCACATGTGTCTCACACTCTGCCTCAGCCCAGGGCAGGTCACACGTGTCTCACACTCTGCCTCAACCCAGGTCAGGCCACATGTGTCTCACACTCTGCCTCAGCCCAGGGCAGGTCACACGTGTCTCACACTCTGCCTCAGCCCAGGTCAGGCCACATGTGTCTCACACTCTGCCTTAGCCCAGGTCAGGCCACATGTGTCTCACACTCTGCCTCAGCCCAGGTCAGGCCACATGTGTCTCACACTCTGCCTCAGCCCAGGTCAGGCCACACATGTCTCATACTCTGCCTCAGCCCAGGTCAGGCCACATGTGTCTCATACTCTGCCTTAGCCCAGGTCAGGTCACAGGTGTCTTACTCTCTTCCTCAGCCCAGGTCAGGCCACATGTGTCTCACACTCTGCCTTAGCCCAGGTCAGGTCACAGGTGTCTTACTCTCTTCCTCAGCCCAGGTCAGGCCACATGTGTCTCACACTCTGCCTCAGCCCAGGGCAGGTCACTCATGCCTCACACTCTGCCTTCACTGGACTTTACGGTGCTTCAGTAGAGACTTTCCTTATTTGTCGACACTTATATCCTTGAACATCCTTTAGACAGATGCCCACTCAATTTATACTCACCTATATCAATGTTTTGGCCTTTGTTTTTGGTTTTTTTGTTTTGTTTGTTTGTTTGTTTGTTTGGGAGGTTTTGTTTCTGTTTTGTTGTTGTTTTTCAAGGCAAGTTTTCTCTGTGTAGCCTTGGCTGCCCTGGACACACTTTGTAGACCACACTGGCCTCAAACTCACAGTAATCCACCTGCCTCCAACTCCCAAGTGCTAGGATTAAAGGTGTGTGCCATCATGCCTGTCTAAGCATAAGTTCATCTTTAATTAAATTTGAATTTAGTCCACAAGAGGAAAAATATTTTCAGAAACATTTCCATAGACCAAGGTGCATCTCTCCATTCACAGTAGCACACAGACGTCTCAACATGTGTATGTTTACATACACCCGTGTCTGCCATGTATTGACACACACACACTCAACTATGACTATTGAAATGTTTTTCAGTTTGTGAAGAAGTATGGAAACATAATTAGCATGGATATTGGTAACATCCATTTAGTGATCATAACTGGACTGCCCTTAATCAAAGAAGTTTTCACTCACATGGAACAAAATTTTTTGAAACGCCCCATTCCGCCCATCAGAGAACGTGTCTTTAACAACAATGGTAAGTTTATTTCACAGCACTATTGACTTCAATTGATTATTTAAAAACAAAAAAGCAAACAAAAACTCCACATGAATTTGGATGGGAAATGGGACACATGTTTGGAAAGATTCCAGCAATAGCTGAAGGAAGAAAATGAAAAAGGGATATGACCAAGGTGCATTACACACCCATGGAATTTTCAAAAAAGGAAAAGGTGCCGATAATAAATAACAAGTTTCTAGTACAATATAAGGTGTGTGTATGGTATGTTAATGGTACTGTTCTGTCTGTAATCTTACATCATGTCTGCAAACCAAACCCTTCATGAAATGTTATCTTTAAAGTCATCTGGATGTCACATTTCCTAGACGAAAGCAACCGTCAGAGGACTGACAGTGTGTCCCTGCAGGAGGGACTTAGAGAAATGGTGTGTCCTGCAGACTCTCTCTAGAGGCACAGGTAGGAAGTAACAGCAGCATCTTCCACAGCCAGACCCGCTGTGAGCTCACTTCCTGTGCCCACTCCACCCGTTGGCCTGAGGAACGCACTGAGAGCCAGCTTCCTCACACTGCTGCTCTCTTGCTTATGCCATGTTAAACTGCATCCTTAAGGCCAGGGCACACAGGGATCTCTAGCCTTCCAGATAGTGTTAGAATAGACTAGCATGAGTGTGTAAGGCGATCATTGAATCAAGTTATGTGTGTGAAAGTTGAAAACAGATTTCAACTGATTTAACCTATAAAAGCCTCACTTTTAACCATTTCCTAATTACTCCATAATCAATCAACAACTAATTGTACATCACTGACTAGATCATCTGCTAGGAGAAGTCCAGTCATCAGCATAAGTAATCAATAGTGAGCCTCCTAGGTAAAAATCATTCTCGATGTGTGACACATAATTCATCTAACAAGGAAGTCTGAATCCATTAACTATACTGATTAAAATTCTATCATGCTACATTGGTAAGGCATTTATTAAAGACATTCAAGTTGGGTTAGGATTCAGGAAAAGCTGATGAGCCTGTAGCATTCACTGAACAGTATGAAAAACACTCTATAGGGGTAGAATATCCTTTAAGGGACAAGAAGGCAGGGGTCTTAACAAACTGCAAGGTCTCCAGTGTGGCACGTAGTGTCCAGGTGGTGTTTGGAAGTGGACACAGAACGGCCAAGATTGACACTAAAGAGTCCAGTTCTTTTTTTTTTCAATTCTGAACTTCATATGGAAAAACAAAAAACCCAGAATAGCTAAAACAATCTTGTACAATAAAAGATCCTCCGGAGGAATCTCCATACCTGACCTCAAGCTGTACTATAAAGCGACAGTAATTAAAACAGCATGGTACTGGCACAGCAACAGGCTGGTTGATCAGCGGAATTGAATCGAAGACCCAGATATGAATCCACACACATATGGTCATTTGATTTTTTACAAAGAAGCCAAATCTATTCAATGGAAAAAGGATAGCATCTTCAAGAAATGGTGCTCGTCTAACTAGATGTCTATGTGTAAAAAAATGCAACTGGACCCATACTTGTCACCTTGCACAAAGAGTCCAGTTCCTAATTTCCATCACAGCAGCGGGAGAAGCTCTCGAGTGTGGTTGGATAGAGAAGGAGACCCGACACTGCACATTTTGAGACTCAGCTGGGATGCCAACCTGAGAGCAGAGGATTGACAGCAAAGCTAGCATTTTAAGTTATAAAATAAGGAGTTGAACACTCAAGGTGACAAAAAAAATAGACTGGGGTGCTGACATTAAACCCTCCTGGACTTAAATCATTCAAGAGAGAAGTCATCATGGCACATGACTCAGATACCAGGAAAATAGGCCTCTTGGGGGACTATCAGAGGGACTATCAGAGGGACTACCAGAGGGGTGGCTGATGACAAGAGGAACAATGACAGGAGACAACATGATTGGCAGGTGTGTCAGGAATACACCAGTGGCTTCCGTCACGCATGTGCTGAGTGTAGATTCCTGTAACTGACCAAGTTTACAGTCACCTGCATGACTCAGGAGTGAGTGCCTTCTGGGGCAAAACTACAGTTCCTATCAGAAGAGGTTATTTACATTAAAGAGTTCATTATATACCCCAAAAGAAAATATAAAAGGGATATTTTAGACATAGTTTTAAAGAACTAGAATGTTTCAGGACTTAACAGAAAAAATTAAACAACAAAAGTTACAGGAAATCTCTGGCAGAGAACTAGGAGTTAAATCTATAACTGCCAGATCCAGAATGGAAAGGAGAGTTTCAGCAAATAAATGACTTGCTTGATAAAAGCACACATGAGGTGCAGGCCTGGAGCTGTGTTGAAAGAGTTGAGCATTGTTCTGAGAGGTAAGACAGGATAGGAGCCTGGCACTGTATGTGCCTTGAGACACAATGGGTGCCGAGCCCAGTAGCATTTACCTCCAATGGAGCCCCATGTGCATACGTACACATGTAACACATATTTGTATATTTGTATAAACGTATACATATGTGTGTGAGAAATACTCATATTTCTTAACTTCCTAAGTTATTGTCATTTTTTAAAGTATGTTTTTCCTAGAACCTCTCCTATAATTCCTTTTCTTTATTCCTTTGAAATGTGTGCTTTGTCTTATTCATGAGTGCCTGGCTGGTAGTGATTGTGACATAAATAGACTTATAAGTCTACTAATCAAAGTGGGGACTTTAGAATCAGAGAAGCTAGCGGTTGAACACCTGGGTGCCTATCTGCTTGGTTTTCAACAATTTATTATCATGCCTCAGGGTTCTGACCAACTGAAATGGACATTTCCTTTGACCAATTGAAATGGACATTTCCTTAGTTGGTAATGAACATACAGAGTTTCAAAGTTATACAATACATAAAAAGTATTTACTAAATTATGTGCTGTTGCAAGTCACCAGAACATGTTAGCCACTTGCACTGGGTTTGGCTCTGCATAGCTACCAATTCCCATGCTGAGCTTTCTTTTCACCTGTACACACAACTAGTACATTTTTCAGATACATGTAAGCCAGAATTACAGTGTCATAATGCTCAGTCTCTACTCTGCAGGACTGATCATGTCCAATGGACAGACATGGAAGGAGCAAAGAAGGTTCGCCCTGATGACGCTGAGGAACTTTGGGTTGGGGAAGAAGAGCTTGGAGCAGCGCATACAGGAGGAAGCCCACCACCTTGTGGAGGCCATCGCAGAGGAGGGAGGTGAGCATTTCACAGGGTGATGGAGGAGGCTCTGGCCCTTTCATTCATTGAACAGATTCTCATTAATTGTCTAGAGCTTATCCTTGGTCTGTAGTGTGCTGGACACGGAGGATTGAACAGTGATCATGACCCTGGCCCAGAAGTTCTACAAATAATGGGCCACTATACAGAGTGCTGAACTTAAAGTCTGCTTTAGCTCTGTGGCTTCCCAGATATTGACAAAGCCCTTGAATCATGAAAGCCTCCATGTAAGGGGCCATGGCCACAGCTTTCCATAGTATATTCCATTGTGAATATTTTATGTATTGTCACACAGACTAGACACTTCATGAAATAAAAAGAAAAGAAAAGAAAAGAAAGAAAAGGAAAAAGGAAAGGAAAGGAAGGAAGAGAAAGAGAGGGAGGGAGGGAGGGAGGAAAGAAAAAACCATAGTTTTTGAAAGACTCCCCCACCCTCTCTACCTCCAGGTCAGCCTTTCGACCCTCAATTCAATATCAACAGTGCAGTTTCAAATGTCATTTGCTCCCTCGCCTTTGGGGAGCGCTTTGCCTATGAGGACGGGCAGTTTCAGGAACTGCTGAGGTTATTAGATGAGGCCACATGTTTGGAGGCATCAATGATATGCCAGGTAAGCGCTCTGCCTTTGCGTATTTTGGAAAGAATAGTAGATTGGGATTTATTTAAAAACACATAGGTCTTTCCTTCTGTTTGGGGGACTTTTTGAAGCTAATATATAATATTTTAAAATCTGAATTTGACACAAACCTATTTATAATATAAGAACATAGGAAATATAAAATATTTCTAGCAGTTATATGAACTCTTTAACATTTACCTTAGTAAATATATATTTTTTTAAAAAACAACAATGTTTTTAGAAAAACAAATAACAACATTGTGAGTGACTAGGATTGTCTCCTTCTATGCCTCTCCTTTCTTCCCTGAGTCGCCTTCTGAGTGTATGTTCTAACTCATCAACTTGCTTTAAGATTATGAGATATGACAGATATTGATTTACATTCAGAATTTTAGATGCACCAAGATAGGAAAGATGTTTTCTTCAAGGCTGCCAAATACAAATAGCGAAAACACTAAGAATGTAACATTTATATAATTCCTGATTTTTGTCATGGTTCTTCTTGCTGTAGGTAGGTTATTGCATATGTGTGTAGTAATATAAATGTATATGTAAATATATTTTTTAAAAAACAGAAAAAAATTCCTCTTTCTACACAGTGCAGTGTCTAAATGAGATGCCACTTTCTCTATTGTTAGGTATTTGAGTTGAGGTTAGTGTTAAGGTAAGTTGGTTTAGGGTGTTAAGAATAATAGATCCATGAATATTCTGGTGCCAGTGTTCAAGTGAACACATCTGCTCAGTTGGATTGTTAGTGTGATTTTTTAAAAATTATTTATTATATTTTACAGTTAAACTATAGTTATTATCATTTCCTTCTTCCCTTTCTGTCTTCCAAACACTTACAAGTAAACCCCCTTGATCTCTTTCAAATCCACAGCCTCAACTAGTCATTAATTATTGTTTTCTTATGTATGTGGATAAACATATGTATCTCTAAATTCATAACACAACCTACTCATAATCTTTCTATAATGTTATTTTTGTGTATGTTTTCAAGGACAGTAATTTAGTGTTGGATAGCCAGTTGGTGACCTCTTCCCTGGGGAAGACTGTTTCTCTCATTCTCAGCATTCCTTAGCTGCCTGTAGTGCTTTTGGAAAGAATGCTCTTTAGCGAGCTCTCAAAAGCATTTGATGTACAGTGTAATTTAACTTTCTTTTCTTTTGATTTTCATTGTGGAGGAGCTATCGAGACATGAGAGCAGCTTACTAAAATCATCCTTATTTATTACTTCAGGAATTCTGTGACATTTTCTGTCCATTGTTGTTTATTCTGTAAAATTGGCAGTCCTGAATTTGATTTAAGTCATATTTAATTACAACTATCCTTGTTGATTTATTGTTCTCTTTATCAACTTACAATATCATCTTAAAGGTCACTTTCGACTAAGTTGAATTTGAAATCTACTTTCTAACATACCAGAATAGTTGTACCTGTGTGTTTTAAATTTTCTTTTGCTTGGTGGATTATGTATTTTCTCTCTCATAGCTCTCAGTGTGTGGGTGCCCATGTCAGTAAGGTGAATCCCTTAGAAAATGTTTGCTGTTAGCCTAGGTTTCTTCAACTACTTCATCCACAGTTTTCTGCTTTGTTGTTGTGTTGGAGCCATTGCCATTAAAGATCACTGTTGGACAATCTTCACTAATCCTTATAATTTTGAAATGTTTTTCTAGTTGCTTGAATTACTATCTATTCTCCATTTTCCTCTCTATTACTATTACAGCTTTGCTGGTCAGTTTTGCTAACCACAACAGATTCCTTCATAGTGCTCACGAGTTCAGGCACTTTTATGAAACTTACTCTTTCCTGTGTCTCCCGATTGACGACGGTTTTGTTCCTCTGTATAACGTTGCTTTAGCGCCTTCTGCATTACTGCCTGGGTGAAGCTTGATTACCTTACTTTCTGCATTTCTTGAGAGCTGTTGTATTTTTCCATCAATTAAAAAATTTAAGATTCATTCATTGTATTTTATGTGTACGGGAGGTGTGCCTATGTGTAAGTTTGTACCCCACATGGATGCAATGTCCTTGGATGCCAAAACCTGGGCCTTGGATCCGCTGAAACTGAAGATGGTTGTGAGCCACAATGTTTGTACTGGGAATCAAACCCAGGTCCTTTCAAACAGCAATCTGTGCTCTTATCTGCTGAGCCATCTCCTTAGTCCACTACCACCAATAGTAAATGATGAATTTTCTGGCTGTAGCAATGCACACACACACACACAAACACAAACACACACATACACACACACACACACACACACACATATCTGTATGTATTATATTTTTTTTCTTAATTTTATCCCAAACTTTTTAGACATTATAGTTATGCTCAGTATTTTTTCTTACTGATATTTGAATGCAATGTTTCCTAACATTGTTGTCCATTCCTTATAGTCTTCTGTTTAATTTGCTCTATCGGTGATGTTTTCCATAGAATGTTTTTATTTGATTCATCAAACTGCTCATATTTTAACATCTGCATTTGTTTTTTGTTTTCTTGGGAATCTGTTTCTCTGCTGCAGGTGTCTTCCATGTTAGTAGTCTTTTTAACCGTGTTACTGATTTTCTCATTGATTTTGATGACTTTTTCATTTACCTTAATGACTTTCTTGCCTCATTCTGTATTTAAAGCATTGGCCTGTTTGTATGCCTTTTCGGTCCCTAATCATTTCTATAAGAAAACTCTTAAGCTCTTCATATAGCACTTAACTTGTTTTTACTATGTTTGAGTTCATTTGTTCAGAATTAATGATTTTTAGTCGCTTTCTTCCGGTGGTATTTTCATATTTCTGTGCTTATTTATGGCAATTTATATCCTTTCTGCAGTGTGTGGAGGTAACAGTTGTGGATGGTTTAGATTTGCCATACATTGCATATACAATGGTTCCAGAGAGAATGAATCTAAAACACACTTACTGGCCTTTTAAAAGTTCATTTTCTCTTTAATACCTTCTGTTTCTATGCACTGACTTCTCTATGATGCATGCAAATATGGATTTATTCTCATTCGTGCTACCCCAAAATCACTTTCTCCTCAAGTTCAGGAATGCTCTTAGCTAAAAACTTGGAAATTGGTTCACATGACTTGTAGATATAAAAAGGACCATAAAGGATGAGACTGGTTGTTCGTGTTATCTACACTACTTTGTGTACTTGTTTTAACTCTCACTCATGGTAGTTGCAAGTCCAGCAGCTCCGTTGCTTTCTTCCCAGTAAGCAGAGCCTGAGAGGCCAGCGGAGTTCAGTGAGTGCACAGCCGACTGCTAGGTGTGTGTGTGTCAGGGGGAAATTTGTTAGAGGGAACAAACAGGTGGCAGAGAGTGATAATGAACATCTTGGCATGACAAATCATATCAGGCACTTTATTCACCATTAATTTAATTTAAGATTGCCACCTTAACATACAGAAATCAAATCATGTTGGGAACACGAGCATACACAGTTACTTGCACAAAACATATCAGCGATAATTTCCCTGAGATAAAATAAATTCTTACAAAGAATTAGGAAGAAGGGGGGCGGGGAAATGCCTATCTCTTTGACTGCAGTCAAATAGAAATTTTCCCAGAATTTGCTTTTGGATATTACTTTCATGAAGAGAAGGATGGGGACCATGCTCATTTCAGAGTCACTATCTTTCCACAGTGACTACCAACTGCATAGACCTGAATCAGAAATGCTTTCGGTGTGATCATTGAGGCTGAGAGGGTTGAGCTACAGAGAGGAACAGAGATAATGATGATGGTTTGGAGGATTTTACCTATGTAGGGCTTTACAGTTGCAAAGCACAGTGTTTAACATTGAGTGTAGTCGATGGATTCCAAGGACTGTAAGTCAAGAAGTGAAGCCACGGGATCACATTGGTAAATGCTTTAGAAACTATTTACAAAAAGAGCTGAGAAGGCATTAACAGTGGAATCATAAAAATGATTGACTAGCATACCATCATTCAGATGGAGAGATGATGTAGACCATGGAGGGAGGAGCTGGGATCATTAAGAGTGGCCTGCTGTTTCATATGTTTTGCACAGCACAGTGGAAACACCTGTACTGAAGTGGTGAGAAGGAAACAAGAAACCAAGATGGTCCCTAAGCGCCACTACAGGAAACAATGGGAAGGACAACATTGTTTTAGGTCAGAAAGTTACTCCACGGCTTCTCCAATATTTCCTTATTTTTCTTTATCAGCTCTACAATGTCTTTCCATCCATACTCAAATATCTTCCTGGACCACATCAAAGAGTTTTCAGAAACTGGGGAAAACTGAAATTGTTTGTTTCCCATATGATGGACAGTCACAGGAAAGATTGGAACCCTGTTGAGCCAAGAGACTTCATTGATGCTTTCCTTACAGAAATGACAAAGGTGAGGAAGATGCTGCCTGGGCCTTTTTAGAAAGGTAGTTGTGTAGAAATTCCCAATTGATCTTGCATCCTGCTGCCATGTATTTACGGGTGTAGCTCTGCACTGCTCCACTGTTCAATGAATCCCATGCTTGTTGGCCAGCTGAGCTCCTTCTGAGGATCACCATGATGCTCCAAGTTCTCAGAGGATGCTAATATCCTCTGCTATGGCTCTTTCCTTCCTTTTCACTGCCAGGCGTGTAGCATCTTTCTTCTCTCATCATCTGCTTCCATATTTACATCTCTTTTCTTTGGTTCTCATGCTCTGGCGAACCCCCCCTCTAATAAGGATAATTCATGTTAATATTCCTCTATCAAATTAATCATACTTGCAAAGTCAATTTTAGCTTATCAGTGATATGCACAGTTTATAAAATAAAGATATGGACATCTTTGTAGATCACTGACAAACACACTATAAGTTAGGAGTGTTATTTTAGAAATATATAAAGCAGTATGCTGGGAGTATCATTAGAAGGAAAGGGTTCACTGATATTTTACATGAGGTCCTAAAAATGGTATTTTAATTCATTCCAGATGTAGTCAAGTTGACAACAAAAAATAAACATCACAAATATTCTTCTTATGTTAAACAACTGAAGCAGAGATATGTAAACTGGGCATGCTGGGCTGTGTCATGACTGAAAGACGTAATTGATGCATGAAAGTATGGCCTCCTTTGTATCCAATTTTAGTAAAATTTCCCACATTACTAAAAGCTTTTACAAAGCTACAGTCATAAGCAAGTGATTGTTTTGATTTTTATCCACTCAAATGCTTTTGATCAACCTATCATTTGTTTTCTTATTCTTGATATAATCAGAAAATTTCCAACTAAAAAAATTAATAATACACACTGTCTTTTCTAGTACCCAGACAAGACTACAAGTTTCAATGAAGAAAACCTCATCTGCAGCACTCTGGACCTCTTCTTTGCTGGCACAGAGACAACATCTCACACACTGCGCTGGGCTCTGCTCTACATGGCCCTCTACCCAGAAGTCCAAGGTGAGCATGTGCAGACTGCACCTGGACACGGCAAAATGGTGCTTCTGAAAGGTGTGGTTTACATGGGCCAGAAGCTAGAAAAGTGGCATTGAAAAAGACATGGAACAGCTGTAAGACAGGGTGTTTCGGGTAAAGGGCACAGCCTTCACATGCCCTGTCAGGACAGTGATGAGCAGTGGGTACAGACTTTGTAGTCTAGGCTTTGAAGGCTCTTTAACTCTAGAGGAAAACAGAGAAATCAGCTGTCATTGTGGGCTGCCGCAAAGAATGGCACTGTCTCATGAGAAGCCACTAAGTCTGTCCTACCTTCCCAGCACTGCCTTCTCATTTTCTCACAGAGAATATCAAGACACGTCAGTCTGACACATGGCATCCTGTTGATGTTACCTCTGCTGCCCACACACTCGTCATGGTGTCTCCGTGTTACGTTGTCTCCACTGGCATTAGCCTGCTCTTGCCTCAGAGCACAGTGTTAGGCTTAACAGCTACCAAGGATGTGCGCTTTCAGATGAATTTTATCAGAGGCTACCCGTAACTGTTTGAAATTCTCCTAAGAAATTACTGCATGGAGGCCTGCCCCCATGCTCCTCCTGGAGAGTCGCCACAGTGTGCCTCACTACAGAGCTCTTTGCGAACTGTTCGTGTCTCCGCAGCGACTTTCAGTCCTTCAGAAATAGTGGCTCATCCCATCATTTTTATTCCTCCAGATTATAGAAATGTTTATCAGATGGGAGATAAGAATATTTTTTATGTCATGAAATGGTTTTATTTTTTTTAATTTTCATTAGAGTTTGTGAGCAAAACATAAAGTCACTGTGGCACATTCAAGCCAACTATTTTTGGCCTAAGATTAAAAATAAGAATAGTGATCACAATCTCTCCCAAGTAGTAACGTTAAATTGGTCATTTCTTAGGCTCCATTCACTTTTAGAGACAGGTCTTTCACTGGTCTGGAACTAACCAAGTAGACTAGCCTCTCTTGTCAGCCAGCCATGGAAATCTGCCTGTCTCTGCCTCCCTAGTATATTAGAAGTACATTTTTACCATACCTGAATTTTTTTCACATGAATTGTAGGAATAATTTCAGATCCTCATGTTTCATAGCTATCATGTTATTTACTGAGCTTTCTTTCATGCCCAAACTTTTTTATTTGCTGAATACATTTTTGTTGTGATATAATTCTATAACCAAAACTAATTTGTATACTGGAGAGTTTATTTGAACTGACAGAATCTATAACTATTCAGGAAGTATGGCATGAGCAGGAAGCTGAGACATCACATCTCAACTGCAAACACAAAACAAAGAGAAAACTGGAAATAAGACATCAATAGAAACGCTCACACCCATACCCGGTGGCATGCTTCTTCTTTCAAGATGCTACTTCCTAAAGGTTTCAGGGATTCCCAAACAGCACCACCTCCCAGGTCAAAGTGGTTAAATAGTAGAGCCTATGCTTGTTACATTTCTCATCTAATCCTTTTCATTTGTGCCATTGATCATCGTATGTCATGATCCATACATGTTTTTGGTCTAACTTTAAAAGATCCCATAGTCTTTTACAATCTCAATACTGTTCAAAAGTCCAAAGTCTCCTCTGAGCCTCAAGACAATTTTTTAACTGTAACTCATTGTAAATCCAAAAGACAGATTTATATAGTTCCAGTGTACACTGTCAGAGAATGTTCTGAGCCTGGAAGAATGTAATTAGCTTCAGTAGCAACAACAGTTTCTAACAGTTTGCAGTTCCATCCGCTCTGATACATCTCCTTAGGAAATCAGTCTTTAAATATTCAGTACTTTGAAACTTTGTGTCCTCCCTATGAAGTCATTTTGGGAAACTATAGATGGAGTGGTATTAGGAAGTTCTTAGTCTTGTGAACTGCATTAGTGCCTCCAAATGGATACCCGACAGGCCAGTGAGATGGTTCATGCACAGGCTGCAAGCCTGACCACCTGAGTTACCCAGAAACCAGACTGCACAAGAAGAGAATTGACAAGTTGACCTATGCACTTCACTGTTTCACTTTGGAACATGTGCAAGTGCACACGAATAGAAAAATAGAAAACCTTTTAAATGTTTCTTTTTAAAAAAAAAAATTACAGGAACCAAAGAGATTCCCTTTTCTTTAGGATACTAGGTCACACAGAAGGTTAATCCTTATCAGATAAGATATCTCCTAATGTCTTGATTGTAGACATCTCAGACTCTCAAACTCTGAATACTAAGCTTTTACTTTTTCTAAACCATTGGATTAAGGGAACTATTTGAGAAGCCCGAGTGGGTACTGCTATAAGCTCAGCCTTGCTGATCACAGCTGTTCAGGTCCTAGTAGGTAGAAAGCTGTGGTTGTATCGTAAGCACAAGGAAAATTACAGAGATGACATCTTTCAAATCAGTTCTTTGAGGAGATGAGGACCACGGTGTCCTTTGTAAACAGAACCCTGGGTGAAATGTAAAAAGATAAAGTCTTGGAGACAACTTCTCTGTCTGCAGAAGAAATTGCTAAACTCTGAAGCTAACAGACTTCCCTGTTTTGCTGCAGAAAAAGTGCAGGCTGAGATTGATAGAGTGATTGGCCAGAAGAGACAGCCAAGCACAGACGACCGCGAGTCCATGCCCTACTCCAATGCTGTCATCCACGAGGTGCAGAGGATGGGCAACATTGTCCCCTTGAATGTTCCCAGGGAAGTGACAACTGATATCACATTGGCTGGGTTCCACCTGCCGAAGGTAACTTTGCAATCTCAGCTTCCGACCTTCAGTCCATCCTTGGCATTATCTAAAGAACCCAAACATAAAAATAATATATACATATGTGTGTGTGAGAGAGGGGAGAGAGAGAGAGAGAGAGAGAGAGAGAGAGAGAGAGAGAGAGAGAAGAAATCATTTAATCATTTAAACTGGAAGAGAGATATTATTTATAACAAAATGTGAGCATTCTTCCAATGTGTGTAAGTGACATTTATGTGTACTGTGGGGTGCAGAGAAAGGAAGATTCCTTTGTTGAATTTGCTCAGTCAAAGTTATATTTATTTTCTAAAGAACATCCTCGCCTAGCCTGTGCTAACGTGCTCTCACAAGAGTCAGCATTTCTTGGGTACATGTGTGCTCTAAGGAGGATTTCCAGCTTCTGCTTACTCTCCCATAGCTGAGAACTTTCTATCCCATGAAGAAAACCAGTCTGAAGTGAATTATTAATTATAAGGAAAGGAGAGAAAAAAGCAGATAGTTGCTGAGCAAACATGAGCTGAGGATGCTTATTCATTACAAAATGTCTTAGTCCCCTTTTCTTAAGTATTGGTCCCACCTTATACATTAGAAAGTTGAAACTCAGTAAAGTAACCTTACATAAGGTCTCTCTGCTATAACATACAATTTCCTAAGGCTTGGGACCTGGAACAAAACCTGCTCTGATTGTTTGTATTTCCAAATACTTACTATGTTAGATAGTGAAAGATCTCCTTTGTACTTTTCTTTATAGACTCCTCTCACAGCCGCTCTGTTCACAGATCATATGCAGCTCTCAGCTTAGAATCTGCTCATGGTTTCTGCAGAGAGCTCTCCAGACCGGGTCACACCCTTTCTGGTCAAAGCTCAATTATCATCCTTTCCATTCTTTCTATATACTGTATATTGAACAAAATCAGACATATTTTACATTTTTTACTAAATATGTTTTATTTCTTACATATACTTTTATATTACCACACATATATACTAAATTACCTATAGGAAGAAGAACCATGACACAATCAGGAATTATATTAATATTACATTCTTAGTGTTTTGGCTATTTGGATTTGGCAGCCTTGAAGAAAACATCTTTCCTATCTTGGTGCATCTGAAATTCTGGATGTAAATCAGTATCTATCGTATCTCATCATTATCAATTTAAAACACCTATCTAGACCTAAAAACATCTTAACCCCTAAACAACTAAACTTAATTATAAAACTAAACTATCTGGTCTAGAACCCCATCCAATACTTGAGAAGGGATAAAATTGATAAACTGAGTATACAGGGAGTGCATGTTAGCAGCTTTCCAAATGAGATGATAGAGTTTGCTACCTGAATAGTCACCCACAACTCTCTACAAGATTGGAGCATCTTCTTCAGCCTTCTGGCCCAATATATTTGACAGACATATTTGAGAGACAGGAACTATTGAGGAGTCATGGCAGAGTTTGGACGTCAACTTTACCTGCATCCAAGCTTCTCCTTTTTTTAGGCAGAATTCTGTCTTTGGTAGAGGCAAGGACATCTTGACCAGTGGCTTCTTTTCCACATTTAAAGCCATCTTCATAAGGAGGTTCTTTGATGCTCATCATCCTCTTTGAGGTAGGCTGGGTCTTGCCAGGAATTAACCTGTCTCATTGTCAGTGAATCTTTAAAATAATAATTTAAAAAAGACTTTAAATGCCATATTCTTAATATCTCTGAAGTTTTTGAAGACCTTATCTAACTATTTTACCTTATCTTTCTTAGAATCATATCTATCTGTTACACCTAAGATGTAAGATGTATATTCTTGTGATAAAAACAGACTAGTAATTGACATGACCATGATGTCATCAACTAACAATTAATTTGTATAACTTATTTATCCTAAACAGCCTGCAATAACACTTTCAAAGTACTAGAAGTAAACCTTGTATTTTAATTGAGTTATATGGGTACAATATCTCATATTAGGGTAAATATATATAGTGTGTGTGAAGAATAATCTTACATTTGAATTAAATCACTGTATGTAAAACTAAACTTATTTTGCATCTATATACAAAAGTCTATACCAGTGAATTAAAAATAACCTTGTGAGTGACAATTGAGGCACTGAGGAGTAGATTCCCTAATCTACTTTTTGTTCTATCTCTCCTATATATTTCTATATTCCTCCTTCTTTATTTTCAACCCCTATCTCTAAACCTAAGAATGTGAGATAAGGGAAAAGAGAAACATCACTGAATCCAACCTTGTTTTCACTCTAAATAAGATCAATAATAACTTGTAACCAAGTCCCATTGACAATAACCATGTATATTCCAAGAAAGCAGCCAAAGCCCTTCCTGGCCCCCTTATAGGAAATAGGGAGTCTTTCTCTTAAATTTTTTTCTGGCTGATTTGTGATAAATAATACCTTTGTAGAGACCAAAATAAAATTGGGGAAAAGTTTAAACAAGTTAGGAGTAGCATTTATGGTCCAGTTTCCAAGTGTTGAGAAATTCCAGGGTTAATTAGAGTCCTGTGTGGGACAGTCTGAAATGCTGGACCAATTAGTATTGGAAGTTTTCTTTGAAGCTGTCCTGGGAGCTGTCTTCTTCTGATGAGGAACAGTAACTGAAGCACTTGGTGCTGGAACATGAAGGATGCAGGATGCCAGTGTCCAGTATACTAGAAATGAATCCTGCCAGGTATGATCCAGAGTTAGTGTTTGGTTCTTTTGTTCTGAAAACATATAATTTCTCACAAGCATTATACAGTCCTAAAATTATGAACATATAAGGTTTGTGTGAAACACAGAACAATTAAAGCTGGTTCTCTGCTCTTTGACTCAGCAGAAGAAAAGACATCTGTAAATCTTCATTCATGCCTTACAAAGAATGGCATCTGATAATAACTCATAGGGATTCTGTAGCCAACAAGGAGCATTGTCTATGCCTACACACTCATGTCTCAGCCAGTCTCAGAGCTATTGCCATATAGTGGGATTAGAAATATAAGTTACCTGCTTGTTCTGCAGTTTAAATTCTTCACATTCTGATTGTGTGCCCTTCCCTCATCCCCTCTCCCTCCCTCCCCTAGTTCTCAGAAAGAGGAGCCCTCCTCCCCTAACATCTGACCTCAGCCTATCAAGTCTCCTCTGTACTACCTGTAACCTCTTCCTCTGTAGCCTGGCAAGGCCACCCTGCCAGGGGTAAGTGATCTGAGTTCGGTGGCCAAAGTCCATTTCTAAAGTAGTCCCTGCACTACGACATCTGAGCTGAGGGTCTAGGTCCACATCATACACGGTCCTTGGTTGATGTATCAGTCTCTGTACTATAGTGTAGTTATCCTGTATTATGTGGCTAACATCTTTTTATGAGTACATACCATGCATGTCTTTCTGAGTCTGGGTTACCTCACTTAGGATGATCTTTTCTAGTTCCATCTATTTGCCTGCAAAAAGCTAAATAGTATTCCATTGTGTAAATGTACCAAAGTTTCTTTATCCATTCTTCAGTTGAGGGACATCTACGTTGTCTCCAGATTCTGGCTATTACAAATAAAGCTGCTATGAGCATAGTTGAAAAATTCCTTGTTGTGTGGTGGAGCATCTTTTGGGTATATTCCCAGGAGAGGTAAGCCTGTGTCTTGAGGTAGAATTATTCGCAATGTTCTGGGAAAGCACCAGATTGGTTTTGAAAGTGGTTGTACAAGTTTGCACTCCCACAACAATGGAGGAGTGTTCTCCTTTCTCTACACTCTTGCTAGCATGTGCTGTCACCTGAGCTTTTGATCTTAGCTATTCGGATGGGTGTAAGATAGAATCTCAGTGTCATTTTGAGTTGCGTTTCCCTGATAACTAGGGATGCTGAGCATTTCTTTAAGTGTTTCTTAGCCAATCCATATTCCTCTGTTGAGAATTCTCTGTTTAGTTCTGTACATGAATTTTTAATTGGACTATTTAGTTTCGTGGTGTATCATTTCTTGAGTTCTTCATATATTTTGGTTATTAGCACTTTGTCAGATGTAGGGTTGATGAAGATCTTTTCCCAGTCTGTTCACATTATAGAAGCTCTTCAGTGTCATGAAGTCCCATTTATTAATGGTTGATCATAAGGCCTGAGCTGTTCAGGAAGTTGTCTCCTGTGCCAATGAGCTCAAGACTCTTCCCCACCTGTTCTTCTAACAGATGTAGTGTGTCGGATTTTATGGTGAGGTCTATAATCCCTTTGGATTTCAGTTTTGTGCAGGGTGATAGACATGGATCTATTTTCATTTTTCTACATGTAACCATTCAGTTAGAGCACCACCATTTGTTGAAGATGCTATCTTTTTTTCATTGTATGGATTTTGCTTCTTTGTCAAAAATCAAATGTCCACAGGTATGTGGGTTTATTTCTGAGTCTTTGATTCGATTCCTTTGATCAACCAGCCTATCTCTATGCCAGAACCATGCTGTTCTTATTGCTGTTGCTCTGTAGTACAGTTTGAGATCCAGGATGGAAATTCCTCCAGAGTATCTTTTATTGTACAGAATCATTTTAGCTATTCTGGATTTTTTGTTTTTCCATATAAAGTTGAGACTTGATCTTTCAAGGTCCATAAAAAATTGTGTGGGTATTTTGATGGGAATTGCATTGAATCTGTAGATTGCTTTTGGTAAGATGGCCATTTTTCCTATGTTTATTCTCCCAATCCATGAGCGTGGAAGATCTTCCCATACTCTGAAATATTCTTCAAATTTTTCTTCAGAGAATGAAGTTATTTTTCTTTTTTTTTTTTTCTTTTTGGAGACAGGGTCTCTCTGTGTAGCCTTGGCTGTCCTGGACTCACTTTGTAGACCAGGCTGGCCTCAAACTCACAGTAATCCACTTGCCTCTGCCTCCCAAGTGCTGAGATTAAAGCCATGTGCCACCATGCCCAGCTCAAATGAAGTTTTTTTCATACAAATCTTTCACTTTCTTGGTTAGAGTTACACCAAGATACTTTATATTCTTTGTGGCTACTGTGAAGTGTGTAGTTTCCCTAACTTTTTCTCAGCCTATTTGTCAGTTTTATACTGATTTTTTTTAGTTGATTTTCTATCTAGCAACTTTGCTGAAGGTGTTTATCACCTGTAGGAGTTCCCTTGTAATATTTTTGGGTCACTTACGTATACTATCATCTCATTCATGAATAGTGGTAATTTGACTTCTTCTTTCCTGATTTGTATCTCCTTGATCTCCTTTAGTTGTCTTATTACTTAATCTAGCTAGGACTTCAAGTACTATATTGAGGAGATATGGAGAGAGTCGACAGCCATGTCTTGTCCTTGATTTCAGTGGAATTGATGTAAGTTTCCCTCCATTCAGTTTGATGTTGGTTCTAGTCTTGCTGTATATTTCCTTTACTATGTTTAGGCATGTGCCTTGTATCCCTGCTCTCTCAAGGAATTTTAAGATGAATGTGTATTCAATGTTGTCAACTGCTTTTTTGTCATCTAAGGAGATAATCATGTGGGTTTTTTTCTTTCAGTTTGTTAATATGATGAATTACATTGATGGATTTCTGTATATTGAATCACCCTTGCATGCCTAGGATGACGCCTACTTGGTCATGGTGAATGATAGTTTTGATGTGTTCTTGAATTTGGTTTGGGAGTATTTCATTAGTATTTTTGCATCAATGATCATAAGAGAAATTGGTCTGAAATTCTCTTTTTTGTTATTGAGTCTTTCTGTGGCTTAAGTATCAAAGTGACTTTGGCCTCATAGAATGAGTCTGATCATGTTCCTCCTGTTTCTATTTTACAGAATAGTTTAAAGATAATAGGTTTTAGCTCCTCTCTGAAGGTCTTGTAGAATTCTATGCTGAATCCATCTGGTCCTGGGCTTTGTTGTTGTTGTTGTTGTTGTTGTTGTTGTTGTTGTTGGGAGTCTTTTGATGGCTGCTTCTATTTCCTTAAGTTTGATAGGACTACTCAGTTTGTTTATTTGATCATGATTCAGTTTTGGTAATTGGTAGGTATCAAGAAAATTGCCCATTTTTGTTTAGGTTTTCAAATTTTGTACCATGTGGGCTTTTGAAGTAAGACTTGATGATTCTTTGCATCTCTTCAGGGTCTGTCATTATGTCTCCCTTTTCATTTCTGATTTTGTTGATTTGAGTACTCTCCTTCTACCTTTTAGTTTGGCTGAAGGTTTGTCAATCTTGTTGATTTTCTCAAAGAACCAGCTCTTGGTTTCATTGATTATTTGAGTTATTTTCTTTGTTTCCAATTTATTGATTTCAGCACTGATTTTGATGATTTCCAGCCATCTACTCCTCTTGGGTGTATCTGTTTCCTTTTGTTCTAGAACTTTCAGATGTGCTGTTGCTAGTATGGGATCTCTCCAGTTTTTTAATATAGGCACTTAATGCTGTGAACTTTCCTCTTAGAACTGCTTTCTTTGTGTCCCATAGGTTTGGGTATGTTGTGCCTTCAGTTTCATTGAATTATACAAAGTTTTAAACTTCTCTTTTTATTTCATCTCTTACCCAGATGTCATTGAGTGGGGAGCTGTTCATTTTCCATGAGCTTGTAGGCTTTTGGTCATTTCTTTTGTTGTTAAGTTTCAGCTTTAATCCATGGTGGTCTTAGACATTGCTTTGTAACAAAGTATATGGTCAGTTTTGGAGAACATTCCATAAAGTGTGCAAAAGAAAGTGTATTCTTTTGTGTTTGGGTGAAATGTTCTGTAGATATCAGTTAGGTCCATTTGTTTCATGATGTCTATTAGTTTCCTTGTTTTTCCATTTAGCTTCTGTCTTAATGATCCATCTGCTGGGGAGAGAGGGATGTTGAAGTCTTCTACTATTAATGTTGGGGCAACGTGTGATGTATACTTCAGTGCCACTTCTTTTATGGATGTGTGTACTCTTGCATTTGGGGCATAGATGTTCAGAATTGAGACATTGTCTTGGCATATTTTTCCTTCGATGAGGATGAAGTGACCTTCCCCGTCACTTTTGATTAATTTTGGTTGAGAGTCTATTTTCTTAGATACTAGAATGGCTACTCCAGCTTGTTTCTTATGTCTGTTTACTTGGAATACAGTTTTCCATTCCTTTATTCTGAGGTAATGTCTGCTTTTATTGCTGAGATGTATTTCTTGTAAGCAGCGAAATGATGGATCCTGTTTTCGCATCTCTCTGACAGCCTGTATCTTTTTACTGGGGAGTTGAGGCCATTGATGTTAAGAGATACCAATAACCAGTGATTGTTAGTTCCTTTTATTTTGATGTTGTTGATGGTAGAGTGTGTGTGTATGTTTCTGTGCTTTGGATTTGTGAATGTGGAGCTATTTATTTCCTGTGTTTTCTTGGGTGTAGTTATCTTTCTTGAGTTGGAATTCTCCTTCTAATACCTTTTGTAGAGCTGGATTTGTGGTTAGGTACTCATTAAACTTGGTTTTGTCATGGAATATCTTGTTTTCTCCATCTATGGTACTTGAAAGTTTTGCTGGGTATAGTGGTCTTGGTTGGTATCTGTGTTCTCTTAATGTTTGCATGACTTCTGCCCAGGCCCTTCTAGCTTTCACAGTCTCTGTTGAGAAGTCAGGTGAAATTCTGATGAGTTTGCCTTTATATGTGATTTGACCTTTTCCTCTTGCAGCTTTTAATGTTCTTTCTTTGTTCTGTAAATTTAATGTTTTGATTATTATGTTGCAAGAGGATTCTGGTTGAATCTATTTGGAGTTCTGTAGGCTTCTTGTATGTTTATGGGCATTTCTTTCTTTACATTGGGGAAGTTTTCTTCTATGATGTTTCTGGGCCATGGAACTTGGAGTCTTCTCCTTGTTCTAATCCTATTACTCTTAGATTTGCTCTTTTTATGCTATCCCAGTTTCTTGGGTGTTTTGTGTCAGAAACTATTTAGTTTTAACGTTTTCCTTTGATTGATGTATCAATAACTTCAATAGTACCTTCCACACTTGAGATTCTCTCTTCTGCCTCTTCTATTCAGTTTTCTTTGCTTATGTTCATCATTCCTGTTCTCTTCCCTATGTTTTCCAACACTAAGGTTGCCTCAGATTTAGTTTTCTTTGTTGCTTCTAATTCCCTCTTTAGGTCTTAAATAGTCTTATTCATTTCTTATTCCCATCTGACTGAATTTTCCTGAAATTCTTTATAGGATTTACTCAATTCCTTCACCTGTTTGGATGTATTTTCCTATAATTCATTATAGGATTTATTCAATTCCTTCATCTTTTTGGATTTATATCTCTATAATTCTTTATAGGATTTATCCCATTCCTTCATCTGTTTGAATGTATATTCTTATGTGTCTTTGAGTGATTTATTTTCCTCTTTCAGGTTTTCTATCATTTTCATCACCTCAGATTTAAAGTCTTCTCCCTGCACTTCATGGGTGGGCATATCTCCAGGGCTTGCTGTGTTAGGATCATTGGTTTCCTGTGTTGTTATATGGTTCTGAGCTTTGTTCCTAGTATTCTTGCACTATCCTGTAGGCATTTGGTTGTCTCTGGTGTTAGCAGGCCTAGAGTTCCTACAATGAGATCACTGTCTGTGTCCCATGTGGGCCAGGCAGATTGGGAGCAAGTAAAGAGAGCTCCAAGCCAAAGGCTGTTTGCTAGGGCTCCCAGATGCCTCCTCGGGATGCTGAACAGTGGGTGTTAGAGTATGTACTCAGCTGAGCTCAGCTGGCTTCCCTGACTGTATCCCAGTTGGGTCAGGGAGAAGAGGAATGGGCCCAAAGCTGCTCAGGTGCCCTACAGTGCTTTTTGAGATGGCAGGGCTCTGCCTATCTGCTCTGTATTCCAGATGAGCTAGGCCAGTAAGCAGCTGAGGGAGCTGTGAAGAGATTCAAGCTGGAAGCTGCTTGGGTGCCCCACAAACCTTTGTAAGATTGAAGCAAATGTGAGTCTTGATCTGTGCCAGACTTAGCTCTGTCTATCTACTCTGCTTCCCCAATGGGCCAGGCTGCAAAGCAGCTGGGGAACTGAGGGAGATCAGAGCCCAAAGTTTTTGGGGTGTTCTAGAGGCCTTCTTGAAACAACAGGTCTCTGAGAGAGGTTAGAGCCCAAAGCTGTTCATGGAATGGCAGATAATGAGGGGTACGCCTCATGCAGGTCTCTGCTCTGGTTGTCTACTCTCTGACCTGGATGGATCAGGCCAATAAGCTGCAGGTGGGTAGGGTTAGATCCATAACATGCTAGCAGTTTGGCTGCTATTGTGGACTGTGGCCCACGAAGGTCTCTGCTCAGCCTGTCTCCTTTGTGTCTTAACTCTGGCAGAGCAGTATGTTTCAGGGTGTGGGAGGAGACAGACTCAGGCCTGAAGTTGCTCACAGGATGGCAGCCAATGTGTATTGTGGCCAGCGCCTGGATTCAGCATTGCCTATATGCTCTCTGTCATAGATGGGCCCTGCTGTTAAGTGGCTTGGGGAGCTATGAGAAATCAGAAGTCTGAGCTGATCGGACACTCCACAGGCCCTCTTGAGATGGCAGGGTTCTGTCTATTTGCTCTGTGAACCAGCTGGGTTAGGCCAGCAAACATCTGGGGGGCTGAGAAAGATCAGAGCCCAAAGATGCTTGGGTGCCCTCCACTCTTTCTCAGAAGGAAGCTAATGTGGCTTGTGCCCAGTGCGGGGACTCAGCTCTCCCTGTCCACCCCCTGGCCTGGATCTGGGAACCACTAGACGGGTGGTGAGAGACCAAAGCTGCACAAGTATTCCACAGTCCTTCTCAAGATGGTGGCTAATGTGGGCTGTCCCCTGGGATTTGTCTGTGGGTTAGCTGGGTGGCCAGGGGTCAAACCCACCCATGCTCCACACAGTGTGGATGCCTCTCACCTGGGAATCAACAGCCCTGGGGTTTTGTAGATCTCAGTTTTGTCTTTAGGTCACTGTGAAGTCCTGGTTGTGTGTGATCTATGCCACCATCTTGCATCTCTCCCCCCAAAGCAGACATTTATTGACAGTGACAAAGTAAATGCACAAGGTTTTCAGTTCAGCATGGCAGCAAGGGGAAGGCACAGCAGATCAGTCTTCGCGGTAGTGGCCAAGAAGCAGAAGAGGAAGCCTGCAGCAGATTAGCTCCCCATTCCATATATTCCATACAGCTCTTCCGCATGAGGGGGTGGCCACATAGTCACAAAAAGGTGCTACCATTGGATAATGATCTCTGGAAATGTCCTCAAAGTTACTATCAGAGGTGCTGGGTCAGTTGTAATCTCCTAGACAATTATCAGTTACCAGAGTCCAGAATCAAGGTTAATTACCAGTGGAAATCTCTGTGTATTTGTAGTGATTTGTCTTAGATGCTCAGAATGGATTGTTCTCCATTCTACCCTGGAAACACATATTTAATAATGTGTTTAAGCCCATGCTTTAATCACTTCAATATTGTCTTCTGGCATGGATAGTCAATGTCAACACTGAGAGAGATTCTAGACACTAACAATCTAACAGGATAATATACAAGGGAGGCAAACAGTCATGGCTTTGACCTCACATGGAGTTAATTTCAGAAGTAACTGTATCTTTTCCTACTGTGTGACTCTAAGAAAATTGTTAATTTCTACATTAGTACAATGCAATGAAACCCACAGCACAGGATCATGTGTAGTCCTCACAGGAAGAGAGGACATACATCAGTGTTTTCCACTCCATATAGTTACAATTTTTACTGTTTACACACACATAGTGAGAATTTTGATTTACAAAGAAATGTTACAGGAATATGTTTTTGGGTCAGGGATGAAATAAAGAAAGAAATTAAAGACTGTCTAAAATTCAATGAAAGCGAGGACACAGTATATCCAAGCTAATGGGACACAAGAAAGCTATGCCAGGAAGAAAGTTCATAGCACTAAGTGCCTTCATAAAAAGGGGGGGGGGGAGAACTAATACCAGCAACTTAACAGATCACCTGAAAGCTCTAGAAAAAATAAAGTCAACACAACTAAAAGGAGTAGATGTCAGGAAATAATCAAACTGAAATCAATAAATTATAAACAGAGAACAATACAGAGAATCAAGGAAACCAAGAGATGGATCCTTGAAAAAAAAATCAACAAGATAGACAAACCCTTAGCCAAACTAACTCAAAGGCAAAGAGGCAGCATTCAAATAAACACAATGAGAAATGAAAAATGGGACATAACAACAGACTCTGATGAAATCCAAAGAATCATTATGTCTTATTTCAAAAGCTTGTACTCCACAAAATTGGATAATCTAAATGAAATGGACCATTTTCTTGATAGATTACACTTACCAAAGTTAAATCAAGATCAGGTAAACAAGTTAAATAGTCCTATTTCCCCTAAGGAAATAGAAGCATCCATTAACAGTCTCCCATGCACAAAAAGCCGAGGTCCAGATGGCATCAATGGAGAATTCTACCAGAACTTCAAAGAAGAGCTAACATCGATACTCCTCAAACTGTTCCACACAATAGAAACAAAAATAACATTGCCAAACTCATTCTATGAGGCCACAGTCACCCCAATATATAAACTACAGAAAGATTCAAAAAAGACAGAGAATTTCAGACCAACATCCCTAATGAACATTGATGAAAAAAAAAATACTTGCAAACCAAATCTAAGAACTCATCAGAAAATTCATCCACCACCATCAAGGAGGCTTTATCCCAAGCATGCATGTGTGGTTCAAAATATGAAAAATCCATCCATGTATCCCATCATAAAAGAAACTAAACGAAAAAAACAACATGATCATCTCATTAGATAGGTCCTGAAAACGCATTTGACAAAATCCAACACTCCTTCATGATAAATGTCTTGGAAAGCTCAGAGACATACATGGCACATACCTAAATATAGTAGAGCAATATACAGCAAGCCTATTGCTTCCACGGAAATCAAGGATAAGACAAGGCTGCACTCTCTCCATATCTTTTTAAGCCAGAGCAATAAGACAACAAATGAAGATCAAGGGGATACAAATTGGAAAGGAAGAAGACAAATTATCGCTATTGACATATGATATGATAGTATACCTAACTCACACCAAAATTTATACCGGCAAACTCCCACAGTTGACAAAGACCTCCAGCAAAGTGGTTGGATACAAAATTAACTTAAAAAATCAACAGCCCTCCTTTATCAAAGATATAAACAGGCTGAGAAAGAAATTAGGGTAACAACACCCTTCACAACAGCCACTAGAAAAACATAAAGTATCTCACAGTAACTCTAACCAAACAAGTGAAAGATTTGAATGAAAAAAATTCAAGCATCTGAAGAAAAAAATTTAAGAAGATATTAGAAGATGGAAAGATCTCCCATGCTCATGGATCTGCCGATTAACATAGTAAAAATGGTCATTTTACCAAAAGCAATCTACAGATTCAATGCAATTCCCATCAAAATACCAACACAATTCCTTATAAACCTTGAAAGAACCATTCTCAACTTCACATGGAAAAAAACCAGAATAGCTAAAATAATCCTATTCAATAAAGGGACTTCTGGAGCTACCTCCATCCCAGACAGATGTCAAGCTGTACTACAGAGCAATAGTAATAAAAACTGCATGGTGCTGGCATAGAAACAGACTGGTTGATCAATGGAATAGAACTGAAGACCCAGAAATAAACTCACACACCTACGGACACTTTATTTTTGACAAAGAAGCCCAAACCATTCAATGGTAAAAAACAAAAACAAAAACAAAAACAAAATCAAAAAACAAAGCATCTTCAACAAATGGTGCTGGTCTAACTGGATGTCTACATGTAGGAAAATGCAAAGAGATCCATACCTATAACACTGCACAAAGCCAAATCCAAGTGGATCAAAGACATCAATATAAAACAATCTGTTAGAAGAGAAAGTGGGGAAGGGCCTTGAACTCATTGGCACAGGAGATAACTTCCTGAACAGAACACCAACAGTTCAAGCTCTAATTAACAATTAATAAACGGGATCTAATGACACTGAAAAGCTTCAGTAAGGCAAAGGACACTGTCAATAGAACAAAATGGCAGCCTACAGATTGAGAAAAGGTCTTTACCAACTCTACATCTGACAAAGGCATCAATCCAAAATATATAAAAAACTTAAATTAAACACCACCAAACCAAATAATCCAATTAAAAAATAGGGTGCAGAGCTAAACAGAATTCTCAACAGAGGAATATTGAATGCCAAGAAGCACTTAAAGAAATGCTCAATGTCCTTAGTCATCAGGGAAATGCAAATCAAAATGACTCTGAGATTTCATCTTACACCCATCAGAATGGTTGTTCAAAAACTCAAGTGACAGTGCATGGACGCACAGACAAGGAAGTGGAGAAAGGGGATAAACTCGTACAACCACTCTGGAAATCAATCTGGTGCTTTCTTAGGAAATTGGAAATAGCTCTACTTCAAGATCTAGCTATACTACTCCTGGGCATATACCCAAAAGATGCTCCACCATACCACAAGGACATTTTCTTAACTCAGTTCTTAATAGCCTTATTCATAATAACCAGAAACTGGAAACAACACAGATGTCCCTCCACCAAAGAATGGATAAAGAAACTGTGATACATTTTCACAACAGCATACTACTCAGCTATTAAAAACAAGGACATCATATGATTTGCTGGCAAATGAATATAACTGCAAAAAATCATGCTGAGTGAGGTAACCCAGACCCAGAAAAACACACATGGTATGTACTCACTTATATATAAGCAGAGTTTCACCAGATAGTATAGGATATATACTACAATTCACAGGCCCAAAGAAGAAAAGTAAAAAGGAGGATCCAAGGGAGGATGTTTAAATATCACTCAGAAATGGAAACAGAACAGACAGAGGAAGTGGTTAAAGAAAGGGAGCCGAGTAAGAGAGGGAGCAGAGAGAGGAAGGAGGATCAGTATCAGGCCTGGAGAGAGCAGAGGTGGGAGGATAGAGAGCTAGCAGAAAGAAAAGAAACCTTGGGTGGAGGTGTCTCTGTGACAACCTGGAGACCTCTGGCAGGCTTGGCTCTTGGGAGGATGCGAGGGTGACTCTGAGATACCCAGTAGCGGGTATCATGGAAACTAAACAGGACACGCACTAACTAGACACGAATCCTAGTGGAAGGAGGGAGGAAACACCAACCCACCCACAGAAACGTCAACCCAAAATTAACCCTGCCTCCTACAAGATGATAAGGGACAAAAATAAAGCAGAGACTGAGGAAATGTTCAACCAGTGCCTGGCGGAACCTGAGACCCACCCTGTGGGAGACAGACTGACACTATTAACAACACTCTGCTGTGCTTGCCAATGGAAGCGCGGCATGACTGTCTTACCAGTGGCTCTACCCAGCAGCTGATGGAAACAGATGCAGGGATCCACAGCCAAACACTGGGTGCAGAGCAGAGAGTCTTGCAGAAAGGGGGCGAGGGGCAGAAATAGAAAGACCCAGAAGGAACAAGAGCTCCAGAAGAAGACCAACAGAGGCAATTAACCACTGCCCAGGGGGTTTGTGGAGACTGAAGCTCCAGCCAAGGACCATGTGTGGACCGGACCTAGGCCCCCGACACAGGTGTAACCGAAGGGCAGCTCAGTCCTCATATGTGTCCTCTAGTGAGGGGAATGGGGGATGACTCTGACAGAAACTCTGTTGCCTGCTTTTCCATCACTTTCCCCTAGTGGGGCTAGCGCACCAGGCCGCAGGGGAAGAGGTTGCACCCAGTCCTGATGTGACTTGATATCCTCAGGTGGGTGGGTAGGGGGGCTCCCTTCTCTGAGGAGTAGGGGAGGAGGAAATAGGAGAAACAGGGAGGGACAGTGGGGTCAGGAGGAAGGGGGCTATGACTGGGATGTAAAATGAATAATTAATAAAAAGAAATACATCATGTTTAAAAGGAAAAAACAACAGCCTATGGCATCCAGGCAGTGAGAGAAACGGACCCTGAGGAGTCAAATCATGCCTTTTCATACTAAGCCTGACGTAAGCACTCTACCATGTAGGTAATGAAAACGAAGGGAGGGGGAGTGTGGTGCGGTGACATTGAAGTCACAGCATCGTCAGCTGCAGAGCAGATGTGGCTGGAAGAGAGCAAGAGAGAAGCCTGCACTAAGGTGGCAGTGGGAAACAGCCTAACAAAACAGAGAGACTGAGACAATGACCCAGCTGAGAGAATGGGGTGCGTGAGTCAGTGTGAGGTACAGACACTGTCTGGGCAGTCCAGGCACCAGGACAGGGATCCTGATGGACTGAGCTTGCTAACTCTGTGAGCTTGATGTTTCCATAATTGTGGGATTGGGTTCAGAAGCTCCATACTTGGGCCTAAGAAGAAAGGAGCAAAGATGGAAGACATATCTTTTTTTTTTTTTTTGACTGTCCATAGTTCTCACTGTAGAAAGTAGCTGGGTACCTACACCCTGTCTCATTATCTTCCCATGGATGCTCACAAGTCTTCTCCCTATCACATGCTGACCTCTTCCCTCAGACCAGCGTTTTGTAATAAAGAGAAGTCTAATGGCTCTGGAATACTCCAAGGACACAATCCATCATTGATCTGAACTATGGACGGGGTTGTTGTGGAGAGCTGACGGTGCAAACAAATGGGAAGTTGGAAACACCCATCCCTTTTCTAGGTCTCTTCTACACATCACGCTTTAAAACTTTGATTTCTTCTCAGGGTACCGTGGTCCTGACCAATTTGACTGCTCTGCACAGGGACCCCAAAGTGTGGGCCACCCCAGACACTTTCAATCCCGAGCACTTTTTGGAGAATGGAAAGTTTAAGAAGAGAGAATCTTTCCTGCCATTCTCAATGGGTGAGTGATGTTGAGAAGGAAACAGGTCAGAATCCTACCTCATCCCTTCCGTTCTTTTCTGCCTAGAGACCTCTGCTCTAATTTAAACATCTCTATACGGCCTTGCCCATTGCAGATGTTGTTTGCAGCCCAGTGTTCTCTGGACCTAGCACTGCACCACAGCACTCACTATGTCTCGGGCTCTCCCTTGTCTCTGATGGGAATTTTGGCTTCCCTTGTTTCGTTTTCCACAACACTAGAAACAGAGACCACAAGAAATCTGAAGACATGCTATCTTTTCAGTCTTTAAATGATAAAATGATTGTTAAGTGATGATGGCTCAAAGATAAATACCTCAGATCTGTAATTTATGAGGAGGAGGCACGGGAGAGTAGCTACCTACCCACTCCAATGGGAATTTCGAACAATAGTGGTAACTGTCCAATGCATAACTGAATCGGATTCTATCCTCTATAAGATATCCTTGAACAAATCACTTGTCTTTTATGATTTCATGCATGCTTTTAAAAATCTGGTTAGCCATATTTGTGTTCTGAGACTTGATATTTAGGCAAAGGGGATATAGTGATGACCCTCTCTCTCGTGTTTATATACAGCTAATTATGAACAAATACTTACAGTCTTACAATTGTTGAACCAGAAACAAACTGTCCTAGTGTATTATGGTTATTGGATTTTACGCAGTGCACATATGTTTTCAAATAATTTTGCAGTTCCTTAGTTCGATAAATACGTACTGAGCATATATTACATGTCAAACACACACACGAGTCATGGAAGTAGTGGAACAGAAGATGAGGCAGAGCTGCCCCATGCAGCACGTGTCCCACTACAGCCTTTCACACTGGAACCAGTGACCACTGCGCAGATGTGGACACAGACCCAGCCCAGCGTGCTGCAGCTAGCATCAATGTCCAGCAGCTTTTCTCACACTGAAGCTTGTGTTGCCTAACGCTGTCTGCAGAAGGTGATTAAGTGCTGTAGAATTCTGGGATTTCCTGGTGATCTCTGGATGGAATTGTTCCTCTTTTCTTGGCCTTTTCCTGTGCTTCTGGGTCACCTTTGTTGACTGGTCACTATTCACTTTCATAGGGAATCTGACAGAATACAGGATGTCTGTCCATTTTTCTGTTCACAAAAAAAAAAATTGAAAAGATTTGAATCACAGCTAAAATATCAGCTATGTATTCCATTTCTTCCAATTATTCTTAGTTATTGATTCTGATCCTGAAAGTCTAGAAATACGACTCTTTTTTACATTCCTCACAAGTGATTTATGTGTTGTTTCGTAGCACTGCAGTGAAGGGAGTGTTAGTGCATCTCCACATCTTTCACTGATCCTTTCAGCCAAGCGAAGCCTTCGTACGTCTATTCTCTTCGGATTGTAAAGTCATTTCTGCACAGTGTCTTCATAGCACCTACCCTTTACAATGTTCTCCTATTCACACCAGCTGTAACCTAAAACCTGCAGCCCAGAGAGACTCACTGCTGCTTTACTACTGACACTTATCTGGCCCCCTCTTAATTAGATGGTCCATTAGCAGACAATTTATCTCAGATAATCACTGAGCTAATGTAGTTGTTAATAGCTCTATAGAAAAAGAGGATTAGTATTTACTTAATCTTATAAGCAAGTGAAAGAAGTGGGTAACCGGAGCTGCCCAGTGTGTAAAAAACCTTAAGGTCTTGAACAAGAGGGACATATAAGGCAGCCTGTACCCGAAACCCTGACAGTCTCCTGTAGAGCTGAAGGGAGTCCAAGTTCATAGGCTGAAGAAGGTGGAGTGTGATGGTCATGGGCAGACACAGCAACACAGAGACAGGGGCTCAGGAAGAGGTAGCCTTGGCAACAGGCAAGTGATACCCAACCGGATGCTACATGCTCACAACAGGTCTTTCTTCTCACTTCAAGGATCCACGTGCAAGTCATCTCTGAAATGACCTTGCAGACAGACCCCAAATTTCTAGCCACCACTATCTGTTGGTTAAGCGTTCAAATATGTCAGCCTATGGAGCCCATTCTAATCCACACCACCATGGTAAGCAATGCAACCCATCATTCAGGCCACGCTCCATGCTGAACAGCAAGTTCCCACCCACCCAGCCAGGCACAGGAAGAAAGAGAGAAAGAGAGAAAGAGAGAATTTCACATAACTGTCAAATGAGGAAGGCTTAGCTTCCTGACAGAGTGGTTTAGCCAGTCACAGAGGGCGATTCAGGCAGGTCACATCTTTAACTCTGGCTTCTAACTTTGCATGGCACAGTATATGGACTCTTACAGGAGAATCTTGGAAGTTTAATGAGTTGCTAGCCATGTTATTCATGACATGTAACGGGAATAACATGTGGAAAGCAGAGAAGAATGAAACAACAGCAAAAAAAACGCAGATGTAGCATAAGATGCTGGTGTCATTGTGACACATTTACATTTTCCATCCAGCTCTTTGGGTCCATTTTCTTTTTATTTCCTCAACAATATGTATTAGGCAGATAATCAAGTGTAACCATGCATCTGTTAGAAAATTCTAGAATGTTTAATGGCCTTGAAACCCAATGCAGCTTATTACATATTAGCCTGAGGAGAACATGCATGCGATCATTCCTGCTATCATAATTTTGCTGGAAACCCCATAGGACAGTGGAAAGTATGTCCAAATAGTAATAACACTTTTGGCTGAATGCTCATTTAAGAATCCTTGTTGTATTCTTTATAGATTTCTTTTTCCTGGCTTGACATAAAAAAAAAACTTTTTCCAGTCAAAAGTGTATTATTCTCAAAGAAAGAAAGCACTTGGTGTCAGAGTAAACATCTCACTTGGTAAAGTGTTTGCCTTGGGAGTATAAAACAAAATTTGATCTCCAGAACTCACATAGAAAACTTGGAGCATCAGGGTATGGACTTATAATCTTAGCACTTGGAGGGAGAGTCTCTTGGGACTTGATGGTCTGGCTAACTTGGCAGGTTCTAAAGAATTCGAGCCCTATCTACAAAAGGTAGGGAACATGGCACTTGGAGATCAGCGCCAATGACTGTCCTCTGGCATCCATACACATGTGTGCACATGATGAGCACAAATATACACAAACTTATACGCACAAACAGGGGCTTAAGGTTGGGTTAGAGACTGTGTGCAGTGCTGCAGTGCTGTTGGGATACTTGGTGAGGAAGAGGACGGTGGAGTGCTGGGGTTGCCCTGGATCATCCAAGGTCACCCATGTGGACCCAGATGTCCAATAGAGAGTCTGACGAGAAGAAAGGTACAACAGTGGATACACTTACAAACACATGTGTTTATATGAACACTTTGATGAATATGGGGTGTGTGTGTGTGTGTGTGTGTGTGTGTGTGTGTGTGTGTGTGTCTTGTGTGAGGGGACCTACAGCAATGTCTCCCAAACTTGTGAGAATGCCTCCTGCCCAGGTCTTACTTCCTCATGTCAATATTCAATGCAAGGAACCAGGATACAAGGGACAGTGACAATTTCCTGGGCTGGCAAAGTGAAAACGCAAGTCTCAGACATACTGCTACTCCAAATCCGGGAAATGCCAGTTCGAATCAGACTCTAATGGACAAATCAGGAAGATGTCAGCTGGGCACAAATCCCAGGGTCATCTCAGGATCTCCAGTAGGAAGATGGCGACACCAGCCCCCAAGATGCACCAAAGTTATCTGAAAAAGTGACTCACCTTCCGTTTTTGTCCCGCAGGAAAGAGAGCTTGCCTGGGAGAGCAACTGGCCAGGTCTGAGCTGTTCATTTTCTTCTCTGCTCTTATGCAACAATTTACCTTCAAGCCCCCAATCAATGAGAAGCTGAGCACGAAGTTCAGAAATGGCCTCACGCTCTCCCCAGTCAGCCACCGCATCTGTGCGGTCCCTAGACAGCGATGCTGGAGAAGGAACGAGAAGGAAGAGAAGGAAGGGCATGCGCTGGAAGAAGCACCGATGCCCACACACAGGAGGAGACAGGCTGAGGCGACTGTAAAGAGAAAGCAGGAGTCGGAGTAAGAAATGAAACAAATCCGGGCCTGCTGGACGCCCAAGTGAGTGCAGGGTGTACCATTCACGAGCTCATAAAAAATTGCTAAAAGAATAATTATTCTCCATTTTAAAGTGTATGTAAAGAAACAAGGCGTATTAAAAAAAATCTCATTTAAGTTGTAAGCCACTTTACAGAAATGTGTAGCTTCAGTTGCTTCCTCAGCTGTCCTGTCCTCCCTTTGTAGACACGCGATTGCTTCTGTCCCATAGAAACAGTTCGTTTGTAAGTGGAACGAAGAGAGCGGCAGAGTTAGATAAAGCTGCACTTGTCAGGGTCGCCACAGAAGTAAGACCCGAAGACGCTCCCAATTGGAAGGCCTGTGGCTACCGTAGCTTCCTCTGCCTCAGAGTGGTCCTCCTGGCAGTCAGGTGGAAAGGGAGGATTCGCTAATCTCAGGCAGACAAAGCAGGCAACAATGGAAGCAGTTTCTATTTGACCTCTTAGCCAGGGCCAGTTAATATGTACTCAGTAACAAGTAAACTCTAGTAGCACATTTGGGGAGAAAATGGGTGCAAGAAGCCAATCTGAGGCCCTTGGGGTTGTTGGGAGTTCCCTGTTGATCCTTGATGCTGTTGATCTGGATGTAAAAGCAAGGGCTCTCATCCTAAAGGGAATAAGAGACGGTTTGTTCTGAATCCATCTGAAGTGATCATGGCCCAGGAACACAGGTTTAGGTTACCACAAATTCCATGTTCCAACATAAAAGCAATTTCAGTAGGAAAAAAAAATCATGAACCATAGCAAGTTTAAAACAAGCTAAATTGAAATGTGGGAAACGAAAAAATGACATCTATTCCAAGTGACCATACTAGGAAGAGGACCAAAGAGATCCAGAAACTCTCCTAAGTCATCTTCAGGGTCCTGTGGTAAGATGAAGGTTTCCCTAGAGAGCCAAGAATATGCACACATAGGCAGCCCTGGTCAAGGCGTGTCCCACCCACCCATCACTGACACACCTTGTCTAGACTTTAGCCTCAACCTGCTAGATGATCTGAAAAGTTGTTAGAAATGTGTGAAATCTCTTCCTAAGATACAAGTTTCCTCTCTGGCCAGGGCCTTTTCCTTTTCCCAGCATGAGATTGATGGGGCAATTTCCATTCCTTTGGGCTCTACTGTTTCCATAATCTGATAATCTCAGTGAGAGACATAAGTGCCTTTTGGATTGTCTTCATGTCAGTCAAATCTATTATAAAAGCAGATATGGGGGATGTTCCAATCTATGTTCCTTTGGCCACCCAGAGGGGTAACAATACACCCCTAGACTGTATCACTTTGACCCAAACCTTAAAAAACAAATACATGCTGTTTTCCTGCACTAGTTTGACCCTAAGATCAGAGTAGAGACTAAACAGTGCCCTCTGGTGGAAAATATCAGTCATAGTCTTATCTTTCTCTGGCGGGGAAGGCACTCATTAAGATTTTCACATTATATGCCTCCACTTGCAGAAAGACCCACTATGGGTATAGACGTTCAAAAGTATACTACTCAGCTATTAAAAACAAGGAATTTCCAAAATTTGTGGACAAATGGATTGAACTAGAAATGATCATAATGAGTGAGCTAACCCAGAAGTAGAGAGACTCTAATGGTATATACTCACTTAAAACTGGACACTAGCCCAAGGGGAATGTCCCATGAAAGTCTTCACTTATCAGGAAAGTGGAATAGAGGTGAGGACATCCTATTGGGATGCTAGGTGAGAAAAATATAGGAGATATGGAAATAGATGGATCCAGAGGGTCCTACAAGAAGAACACTATGATGGGCAGATCTGGGCCCAGAGGTTCTGCTCGATCTAAGGCACCAACCAAGGACAATACATGCAGTCATCATCAAACCCCTACCTAGATCTAGCCAAGGGACAGAACATTCTCCACAGTTAAGTGGAGACTGGGGACTGACTTTCACACGGACTCTGGTGCCCCATATTTGGCCATGTCCCCTTGATGGGGAGACCTGATGGCACTCGGAGGAAGGATAGCAGACTACCAAGAAGAGACTTGATACCCTAGCTTCATATTCAGGAGGAGGAGGTCCCCCTCAGTCACAGTCATAGGGAAGGGAATGGGGTGAAAACGGGAGAGAGGGAGGAATGGGAGGATGCATGGGATGGGATAGCAAATGAGATGTAATATGAATTATTTTATTTTTCAATAAAAAAAAAAGAAAAAATGTGGGTCCTCAGCCCCAAGCTAGTCAGAAATCATTTCAAACTGGACCTGAATAAGAACAAATACTTCTATCGAGTGTTCCTCCTTTATCATGAGTGCCTGCCACTCTTGCCCCCATAACCTTTAAAAACATCAAAAGGTGTTCTTTCAATGTCACGTGTTCTAGCTCTAAAAACACTCTTAAAGTGAAAATGCTTTCTGTCCCTTGTCAACAGCTGTTCCCAGTACATAACCAAGCATATGATAAGATTCGTCTGGACAAACCTGTGTTGGTTATAGAGGAACAGATAAATAAGGAATGGCTATTAATGGAGCTAAGGAAATTATAATATAAATTGTAATTGGTCTCTGGACTTGCAACATTCGAACCTTTCCAGATTCGCTGGCAATTTTATCAGATGCTCAGCCTTGTAGATAGTTTGGTGTAAGGTGTGGTTCACCTATGCTCTGTGATTAAGCCTAATAAACACATTGATTTGACAAGCTGGGCGTTGATAGAGCAGGACTTTGTCCTTTGGTTGGTGTCCAGTCTAAGGTGAATGGGCATTTGTCTACATCTTCCCAGGGATAGCTAATGTGATATCTTAGTGAATAGGGCTTCAGTAAAAATGGAAATGCTGTTATCTTTATTATATGCTGATCTTGATTCCTCTGCGTGTACGCCCAGGAGTGGGACAGCGGGAGTACAAGGAAGTTCTATTTTTAGTTTTTTAAGGATCTCCTATACTTATTTCCACATACAGTGGATTACTTGTTTACATTCATTATCACCAATAATACTTGAAGTTTCTTTAACTGTGATGACAAGAATAAAGAAACAATTGTGCACCCACCATTCAACTGGCTATTAAACTATTGAAAGAATTGTCCCCAAGGGATGGCCATTTTCCCCAGGAAAGTCATGCTGTAAGAAGGACAAGGATGAAATCTGGTGCGGCCCAAAGAGGAACCAACATCCTGACAGCTTGTCAGACCACCTTGTAGGAGAGACCGGATGCCAGACAAGTATGTGTAATGATGGTGGGTATTAAACCTCGACCAGGCCTGCTCAGTTGTGAGCACTTTTTGCCTTGGATTTCAACCTCAACTTGTACCGAGCTTCTTTACTCTTCATCTCAGCATGGTCACATTGTATGAATCTCCTCTCTCTCTCTCTCTCTCTCTCTCTCTCTCTCTCTCTCTCTCTCTCTCTCTCTCTCTCCATGTCTGTTTAGTTGTCCTATTGAGGGCAGATGGCCAGGTCTATATTTCTAAGTCTACTGGTTCCAGTGCTAAGAAATTGAGTAACAGTTCTTTACCAACACATGTTGCTTTTGTTTTAGAGATGAAAGACGTTCTGACTTGGGCGAGATGGCTTCTCAGTGGAGTTGTTATTTGTATTTCCTGGTGCTAAACCTTTTGATGTTTTCATTTATTTATTACGCATTTGTATTTCTTCTTTTGAGATGCATCTGTTCAGTTTTTTGACAAATTTATTGAGTTGTTTCTTTCTTAGTACTTTCTATAATCTGGCCATCAAGCACCTGCTAAGCAAATGGCAGACGAATTTTTTTTCCTATTCTATAGACTGGCCCTTCACTGGTTACTTCTCTCTTTCATTGTACATGCCACCAACATGTCTGGCAGTAACAAATATTTTCATAACAGACACTTCCGCCTCCTTCTTTAGCTATGACGTTATTGAAGCCATGGAGCCCGGGACACTAGCATTACCCCAAGAATCTCCAGCTGGGTAAGACACTTCCGAAGCCCTGGGTTTTCCAGGGGAGAAATTTACCTTCCAGAGGAGGACTTTTGTCTCCTGGAGGGAGATTTACATCATGTCAGTTGAACTTACTGAGAGACGTGGATCTGAGACAGCGATGGGTGGGACCACATCTTGGCTAGACGCTTAGCTTGCCTTATCTCTTGCCTTATATTTAGACTTTAGCTTCATTTCAGGATATCAATAATAGCTGTGGGGGAGGAGCAAGCTAGATCTATTTGTTCTTCTTTGCATTGTGACCACATTAAATAATTATCTTATTTTCTGTTTTTACTATTAATTGGCTGGTTTAACTGGCTTATCCAAGAAAGTGGTCAACCCTAGCATGGTGGAGCACATAACATCATTTATTTCTGGGACCTGTGTTCTGTGTTCTATCTATATGTTTTATTGCCAACGCCTTTCTTCTTGTGTTACTGTGGCTCACTAGTACAACTGCACTATGATACCTTTAGCAAGTGTTCCGTTCGGGATTAGTTTGACCTACTGGAACTTTTTATGCTATCATAGAATTTTATAACTTTTTTATATATCCATATGGATGTCATTGCAGTTTTCAAGGAGATCCCACAGCTTGATTTTGGTAATAAAATCAATTTCAAAATATTAATTATTCTAGTTCGCGAGCATGAAGAGTCTTCCGTTGTCTAGCATCTTCTTTGCGTTGAGGCATTGTTATTTCTAGGGACAAGTTTTATTTATTTTTTCTGATGTTATTATGGCTGGAATTATTTTTTTGAGATTAGCTCCAGCCTTCCTATATAGACGCAACTGTCTTTGGGTACAAGCAACCCTTTAGGCTTTGTCCTTTCGCAGATTGGGTACTTGGTAGGTGGAATATTGCTCTTGGGCAGTCTTCCGTTGCTTCAGTGCAGAGCAAGAAGCCGCTCTTTAAGATGATAACCTAGCCGGTCGTGGTGGCGCACGCCTTTAATCTCAGCACTCAGGAGGCAGAGGCAGGCAGATCGCTGTGAGTTCGAGGTCAGCCTGGTCTCCAAAAGTGAGTCCAGGACAGTCAAGGCTACACAGAGAGACCCCATCTCGAGAAAAGAAAAAGACTGCTAACCTTCTCAACTATTGCTGCCTCTCTTTCAGTGTATGCCTTGACTGTTCCTTTAAGCCTCCTAATGTTCCTTCGCTCTCCAAACTATACTCTGTACTTATTGCTGTCTACTTCCTCCTTTTTGTTATAGATCTGCATATGAATTATCAGCAATAACCATGCCACAGTCTCAATATTGTGCTGTTATGAAATCTCCTCTATCAGAGTAATGAGCCCATGCTTTTAAATTTGGCTTCGCACAAGTTCTCATGGCAAGGACAGAATGTCGCAAAAACGGCCTTTAGCCAGGTGTAGTTGCAGACCTTGCTTCCGTTTGAAACCTCATGAGCTGCACTCTCACTCTCTAGTATACTCAGTGGCACTGTCTTCTAAGCCCCTACTATAATGGCTTGTTAAGCTCTGGGTACAATAAACAATCATTTTGCTATTTGCAAGATTCAATATCTTACATACTTCTCCAAAACGAAATGTATGTCCTTCTTAACAAAAGATCAGTCCCAATATTAATATTAGTTACTTTTCCTTGCTGTGATGGAACTCCATAACCAAAGGCAACTTAATGATGAAACGGTTGGTTTTCCCTACGTGTCCAGAAGGAAGCCCCGGATTGCAAGGGAGCCATGACAGCAGAGAGCAGAGCAAGAAATTGAGAAATCATAGTTCCATCAGCATAAAGGTAGCAAAGAAAAAATTAAGTGACGTGGTCCAGGGCTATAAATAATCAAAGCCCATCCCCAGAGACGTTCTCCTCCCAACAAGCCTCTGCCCCCTAAAGGTTTCATAACTTCCCCATCACCACCATCAAACAGAGACCAGATGTTTAAATATGTAAACCTATGAGGGATATTTCTCATTTAACCTACCACAGATATAAAATAGTGTCCAAATATTTTCAGCCTTCCATCTTCTGATAACAGTTCTGCCTTCCCTGTGTGTTTCTTCAGACGCTGGATGACGGTGAACATGCTTGGGGACTCCTGGTCTGAAGGGAGTCTGATAACTGAGTAGAAAGGGGGCCTAGCAAGCTGGAGAGTGGGCTCTGCTTGGCCAATATCCTGGTGTTTATACCATACACGACCCTCAACTCAGGTTTTCTCAGGCACTATTGCTGGTCAGGTTGGTGACACTGGTGATCTATGCCAGACTAATTTAGCCTTCACCCTCAGGTCAATCTTAATATTCTCTGATCTTTTTGAACTGAGGCTCCAATTGGTTGAGAATTTCTGGTTCTCTGTAAAAATCATAACTGCTCTTAACCACTGAGTCACCACTCATCACCCAAGTCACCTAAAAGCATTTGCATCTAAGTGGTCATTTCAACCACTTGCAAGGAAAAAAAATCAGTTTTCTTCAACGCAGTTTCACTGGCTATAAAAATCACACTTAAGAACAGGCCCCATGGCCAGCAGTAGATGCCCAACACAAAATAAATGCATGTTTTTATAGAAATTTTTCTCTTAGGATGCTTTTTTGTTTTGCCTGGCTTTTTGTTTTTATATTATAGTTTCTGATAGGGGAGTTGTGTGTATTTTATGGAGTGTGTATGTGTATGTGTTTCCTGTGCTTTTTCAATGTCTTTAAAATTCTGGCTTGTTTGTTTATATTTGTCTGTTCCATTGCTTAAGACAGAGAGGGGGGAAAAGGCATAGAGTCATATGAGGGAGGAGTTAGGGAGGATCTAGGCAGAGATAGGAGAAAGGAAACTGTCACCAGAATATATTGTATGGATTTTCAATATAAACTGTGTGAATGTATTTTAAATTATTGAACTGCAGTCTCTGAAGTGGTTAAAAGGATTAACTGGTTTCATGATTCATATATTTTACTAAGCAACTCAACCAAAAAAAAAACAATAATAAAAAATAAAAAAATAAAAATAAAAACAAACGAAACACAAGAAAGAAAGTAAAAGGATAGGAAAATGGTCATTTAAGATGTTTTAACATACCTACAAGAAGAACATCATGATGGGTGGATCTGGACCCAGGGGGTCTGCTCAAACTACTGCACCAACCAAGGACAATACATGGAGTAAACATCGAACTTCTACCCAGACCTAGCCAATGGACAGGACATTCTCCACAATTATGTGGAGAGTGGGGTCTGACTCAGACATGAACTCTGGTGGCCCATATTTGACCACTTCCCCTTGGTGGGGAGGCCTGGTGGCACTCAGAGGAAGAATAAGCAGGCTACCACGATGAGCCTTGATAGGCTGTGACCATATAGTGGGGGAAGAGGTCCCCTTCTGTCACAGACCTAGGGGAGGGGAATAGGGTGAAAGCAGGAGGGAGGGAGGAATGGGAGGATACAAGTGAGGGAAAAACAATTGAGATGTAATTTGAATAATTAAATAATAAAAAATTTAAATACTATGAAAATAAGAAAAAATATTTTAACATAAGCTGATACATAAATAAGCCTTGGCTTTGGCAAATGTCCTACAAAATTAACAGTACACATATATTTTTATAATTTTAATTTATTGAATAGTGTGTATGTGCATGCATGCATTTGTGCATGTGTGTGCGTGCATGTGTGTGTGTGTGTGTGTGTGTGTGTGTGTGTGTGTGTGTGTGTGTGTACAGATGTATGTGAATGATTTCTATAATTTCTACCACTTTGGTCTCAGGGATCTAAATTCAGGAAGTCAAGTTTGACAGCAAGTGCCCTTACCTCTGAGCCAGTGTTCCAGCCTCTAAATTCCCTTTTAAAGTTAATCCTTTTCTTATCTTATTAAAAGATAACAAATGTTCTATGTCAAATTGCTTTAAATGTAAAGCAGAAAAGGTTCCTTAGAAACAGAATTTTTATGGTCAAATTAGCTACATATCATTCTTCTCTCTTAACGTTTGTTTTTCTAAAAGCCTTATCAGTTTTTTCTATATTCCCAACAAACTGGCAATGGCATTTACAGATATAGTCATTGTGCATTCAGTAGAAATCTATCTGAAAACTAAAAGGTAAACAAATCTTCTACATCTTGTCATGTCACATCTGTCATATTACATACAATTATACATATGTGTATATATATAACTGCACATAGTACAAGACCATTTTCCGTTGCAAACACAAATATTTTTAATGATACAATGAAACAGAAACTCCAAAACCTAAGCCCCAAAACCTGTATTTTTTGTGATACTAGTCTTATCTCAATAACCATACAATCAAGTTAGATTTTAACACATCAACTTATAATATTATTTACAATAAAATATATTTCAACTTGCAATTACTTCAAAAGAAAAACAGAACATCCAAATATTAGGCAAAAAAGAATATCTACCTCATACAGAATGAAGCCCAGAAATCATACAAAGATAGCTCTACACACTGGCTGATTCTAAAATTAATCTTTCAAATTTACACAGTGCATTTGCCAAGCAGAAGGCATTTAAGCAATTATATCCCTTCCTTCTCTGTTGCTGCAATAAAACACACAGACCCTCCAAAACATTGCTTTAGAGAAGAAAAGGATGTAGAGTTTGTCCCGGTGGTAAAGGTGTGAGACTCACCCAGCCGGCAGTGGGGGAGCATCTGGACCACATTTCATCTGCACGCAGGAAGCTGAGAGAAAAAACACAAAGTGAGGTCAATCTAGACCACCTCAAAGTCCACCTAGAGAAGTTGACTTCTTCTAGCAATCCTCCATCTGCTAAAGGTCCCATGTCCTTTCCAAACACCCCCACCCAGTGGGAACGACTTTTCAAATACAGAAGCCTGTAGGAGACATTTATTCAAACCACCATAGGGATGTTCTTAGGCCTTCAAAAGCGTATTTTTAATAATCCAATCCTTCTTTAAATGTTAAGATTGTCGGTAATCTCTGTCAGAAATTCTGTGACAAAAATTTTCTGCGTCAGTCTCCCTAGTGAACATTTGAAATGCCATGTCCAAATCACTTCAGGAAGGTGGCTTAAAGTTGACATGTAAATTAGTCCACAAGGCCAGAGAGATGGCTCAGCAGGCAAAGATACTTACCTCACAAGCCTGAGAGTGTGAGTTCAGTCTCTGGAACCCACAAAAAAGCACAAGTTTAGAACTGACTCCAAAAAGTTTCCTGTGACCTTAAAAGGTGTTTTGTGGCGTGTGCTCTCTTGAACATACACACACACAAAGGTGAAATTTCATAAATAAGTTGTTAACATTTTAAGGAAGTAAAGCTGTGTGTAATCAGTTAAAATTACACATTTTAGTTAATCACATTCAAAGGAAGAGGAAGGAGAGAGAGAATGAGTCCCATATGTTAATAGAGTGAAGGGTCTCCAAAGCATCCATATCCAAACATACATGGACACACACACACACACACACACACACACACACACACACACACACACACTTTTCAAATCAGGTGTGCCAACAGTAGCAATTTTAACAGGCAGTATTTTTTTAATGCAGAAATGAAGTGGCTAGAGTGTTGTCTGTTTGTTCAGGAACTCTGGGGAGGGGCGTTGTTTTCATCCACGCTGTCTTAGAAATCAGGCTGAGTTTACAAAAGCCCATGTTCAGATAGTCTCCCTAGGAGTACCAAAATAGGAAAACAACAATATTTCTATGACTACACAAATGACAATTGAGATTCCCTCCATGTGCTTGGTCGAGAATGTTCCTATAAAGAACTGTCCTTGATGTAGTCTCTGAAAGGCTGATTTACTGACTAGAACTGTAGTGATTGTGGAGAGGTTGAAGGGCTGCCGGCCCTTGGCAGGTAACACACTACCTTGGGCTATCTTTACAACCTTTAATAGTCACTAAGAGTCTACCTTTGCATAAGACCTAAAGTGAAACCTTTGGAGTATGTTAATTTAACAGACCACTGACTTGTACCAACCAAAAGACTGAGATAGCTTGTCAACACATGGTAACAGCCTCTAAGCCTCAAGCAGAGATTTCTGAGGTGTTCGCAATGTGTTTGTAGAGCCCCGTGTCTTATGACTTCCTTTGTTAGGTGCTATAACACTTCATGAAGATTTAGGGTAAATTGAATCTGCGTTCCTGGGCCACCGTTACTCATACTTATGTCCAGAATAAACTACATCCTACTCCTTTGAGGCAAAATGTGTGTTTTGTGTCAAGAGTTATGGTGCCCAAATGTGGGACACCTTCCCCCAAACAAACTACTTTTCAATGGAGTTGCCAGGTACCAACATGGAACCCCTCTATCCAAATCACTAGTACTGTCTCTTCAGGTGGGTTTTGGTAACTGCTTTCTGTAGCTCTGATCTCCTTTGATTTGGTCAACAGTCAAAGATTGTAACTATTTTCAGACTCATACCTCACCTATTGTCCCCTGACCTTGCCTCACCATTCTTTAAGTCCAAGCTGAGCCAAATCATTTTCATAAGAGAGGACGCCTATAGCCTAGCCTGGTTTAAGACAGGAACAAAGGCGGAGCACATCCTGTGATAGGCTTAATAAACATTTGCGTATTGACGAGCTCGTGCTCTCTCTAGCACACATGCTTAAATGATTTTCTTTTTTACTATACCACAAGCCAACAATTCTAATTTGGCATAAACAGGGTTCTGAAAAGTCTAGAGGAACTCCCCAGGCGCAGAAGATGACAGTGTGCAGTTATGTCTCTGTACCAGCTAAGGTTTCTATGTACTCAGTGTCCCTCCTGAAGCACTGTTGGTAAGTTTCCCTGATCATCACTCAGCATATCTTTCTTGCTACACATGGCTCACAAGTTACCTCAGGGTCCCACTTGTGCTGAAAAGTACCACTGGCACCAAAGGTAGAAATCCCCTGACTCACCCAAACCCTATTACTGTGTAGGTGAAATAATTTGTAACTTTTCTAGAGAACGTTAGCATAAAAGTTATTCTCCCAAATGTCCTAAGCGGCTCTCTAGCCTACAAGGGAGCAACCAGAGACCATGGGGGCTGCCTGAGACAGCAGCACATTCTGCATTCAACACAGTAGGAATAGTTTTGTCACCCCCAAGTCATGCAAGGGACTGTCTGCTCCTCCCTCCCCCTCCCTCCATGCCTCTCTGCTTTATGTCATGTTAACTGCTTAGACAACAGGGACTCCACCAGCTTCGCGACACTCATGACGTTCTGAGGAAGGAGCTGACTCCTCTAACTTTTAAGGCCAAAATAGGTGAATTTAGACTGAACGCATTCTAATTTCATGAGAGGCTGAAACCCCGGCTGCCTTTAGACTTTAAACTACATGAGCAATACGATCTTAACATGGTAGAGAGCTTAGCGTAAGTTCTGCCGGTTAACAGTGGATGGAGTCATTCCTGATCTAGAAGACACTAGGGGTGTCTAGAGGGGAAAGTGGCCATATAAGCATTAGTGATGACCAAAAGCCAGGAACCATGGGGCAGATCATCTGTATATAGCCCAGGGTATCTGTATATAGTCCAGGCTAAGAGACGGGGGCGATTGGTACTAGGCCGACTGCTGCTAGCTGGTCCATGAAGCTGTACGTCTATTTATTTCCCTTCTTTCTCTTAGATACACAAGCAAGTATGAGGGATGGAATTTAGATCCACTACAAATTAGAAGAGGAAATGTTTTTAACCTAAATTAACATCGAGAGTGGTAGCTTTATCTGTAATGACATTTCATTCACAGATAGCTAGCTCTAAAAATAAAAAAGGAAGTTGCCTGAAGTCCACATGATAAACTTGACCTTTTGAACTTTTTGCTCAGCCTTACTCATATCATAAAGAGATATGGATATATATATATAAGCTTTCAATTTGGTTATTATACTAAGGACAACTATATTGCACATAATTATGTCTTGTCTGTCTCTGATAATTATGTCCACATGTTCTTTTGTGTCTCACAGGAAAACTAAGTGGCAGAATCTATGATCACTTCAATTTTTAATTTATTTGTATTGAGTACTGAAAATATATATATATATATATAATGCCCAATTAAAATGTACTAGTCCATACTTATGTGTGTGAGTGTCTGGGTTATTTGTTACATGGCTTGATAAATACATATTGTTTAATAAACATGGCTAGGCTAAAGTTTTTAAAAACCTATTAAAATGGTATATGAGAGTCTACTAAGTGTTTTAGAAAATGTTAAAATATTATTTGTTTATATAAAACACCATTCATTGGAACTGTATGACTAATGTTTCATTAAGCTACAAGATTTAATGTTCTGCACATAGATTTTGACATGGATTTCCTTCCAAAACAGGTTCTAGTGAAAAAACTAATCAAAATTTTATTTTCATGCTTAGAGTTCATGATGTCAAATTTCTAAATAATCAATAAAAATATTATGAAAACAATTTATTCCAGTTAAGTAATAGTCTTGGGTAAAATAAGAATTATATGGATAATACTAATATAAAATGCTTTATGTTAATCAACATTCCTCTAAGCAACATGTCTTTAAAATCTTTATTAAAATAAATTTTTTTCAAATTTTTTTCTTATATTTTTGGTGTGAGGCTAGCCTTTAATGGCTGAGTCATCTTTCCAGCCCTCAAAAATATTTGTAATATACAAAAGAAAATGGTAATGTTTTTACTGAGCTGTCAAAAGGATATATAGATTTATATGTATGTGTATTTTTTAAAAAGAACTTTTTATTTAAATGTCCTTTTCATAATGAGGATTACAGGAGGGAGATATAATCCCAACAAACAGTCTCATTCAAAGCCTAGTGTTTCAAAGTTCTTATCTTATTCAACTTAAACTAAGGAAGGAAACACTCTTTTAAAAGCAAACTGTCAATGACTGTTGAGGCTCAGAGCTCAGAACTTCATAACAACTCAGGCTAAGTCTGTGTCTTTAAAACTCAAGTGTTCTGCTTAATACTGATTCAAGCCTTTCAGAGCACAGATTTGCAATTATCAGTTGCTTAAAGCTACTAAAAATAAAACAGTAACTTTAAAGCTGGTAAGTTATAGATATAAATAAAAGCTACAAAATCATTTAAAAATCCAACTTTATTAACAGCTATGTACTGTCTACAAGTACTTAGGTCTTTATATTTGGTATATACTACCAAAGTAATTTATAAGTAAATGCTTATGTAAATTATACTTACCAAATTAAATTCTAATTCTTTCCAGTTCCTTGTGTAACTGAGGTGTGAAGGGGAAAGCCACAACTCCAACAGTCTGTCTGCTTAAACTTGCCAACCTATCTAAAACGCCAATAAAAGAGGCTGAGCTCCACTGGTGTCCAAGGCAAAATCTCCCTTTTCACTTAGACTTTATTAATTCTCAACTTCTTTCTGCTTCTTTTGGTTAACTTACCTAATTGTTTTTCAATCTTCTTTATTTTCACAAGGAAACCATCTTTTGTTTAATTGATTCTTTATATGTGTTATTCCTTCATTTTCCTTGAGTTGATTAGCATTCCCTGCAGGAGCGCTGTGTATGCGTCATTTCTCCCCTACTTTCTCCCCTTCAATTGACCCTGTGTCCCTTCTCTCCAGTGTATGGCATCTTCTTTACTGCTGTAACATCCATGTGTCTCCGTGTATAAATACAACCTGGTAAGCCCACCTATTGTTCCTTGTGGTTTCATGGAAGAAGAAACTAAAGGAATATGAAGAAACCAAACACTGGAAGGAGAGCTGTGAAATAGTGGAGTGCCCTGGGGCAGGACATGGCTGTTGGAAGGAGAGCTATGAAGTAGTGTCACGGAACAGGACATGGCTGTTGTGCATACGGACTCACAACAGCTTTGGTTAGCTCTGTAAGAACTGCAGAAGATCAAGCCAGTTAAAAGGCCCATAATGAAGCAAAGAGGAGATTCTGGGGTGCTATTGAGAGTTGGTGAATAATTAAGGGATCATTTTCCAATTTTATAAGGAATATGGTCACTATAGGTTCTCAGAGCCCCAGTGAATGACCCAGAGCATGTGTGTGTGTGTATGTGTGTGTGTATACATATGCAACATGCATATGTGTGTGTGTGTGTATATGTGCAACATTTAGTGAACTAAGAGGATTTAAAAGCAAATTGATGGATAAAAATATATAAAAGCAAGATATGAATTACAGGAGTACAGAGTGGATAATCCAGATGAACTGTATTATACAAGTATGAAATTTTCAAAGAATAAATAGAAAATGTTTTTTTAAAGAGACAAGTATACAGAGAGAGACAGAAATGAGAATATTTAATCAATCTGGCCATGTTGGGTAAGCAAATCAGGGTATCTAATGGTCTCAGATATTTCTTTTGTAATATTCAATTTAATATTTAGATTAAGCTATTTTAATTTTTGTAATTATAATTACATAATTTCCCCTTTCTTTTCCTCCCTCCAAACCTCCCAATATGCCTTCCCTTGCTCTCTTTCAAATTCATGACCTCTTTTTCTTTAATTTGTGTGTGTGTGTGTGTGTGTGTATGTGTGTGTGTATGTGTGTGTGTGTGTGTTTGTATTCTGAAATATGTGAATACAACCTGCTCAGTCCATATAATGTAATTTGTACTTATGTGCTTTCAGCCTGACTACTTGGAGCTGGATAAGCAGCTGTGCGCTTGTCTCTGGGGAACAACATTTCTCCCACTCTCAGCATTCCTTAGTTGCCTGTGCATCTTTGTGTAGAGTTGGGGCCTGGTGGTGTTTCCTGATCCACATTTACATGTTCATTGGCATCGTCCTTGTTCTGGTCACTTTTAGGCAAACATATTGGTGAGACTCCGTGAGTGTAGCTTCTCATGGGGGATAAAATTTCACAGCAACCTCTGGCTCTTACTCTGGCTCTCACAATCTTTCCGCTACCTCTTCAGCCATGATCTATGAGCCTTAGGTGTAAAAGGTGTATAGTTCAAGTACCAGTTGGAACTGAGCACCTCAGTTTCTGAACTTTGACTGGTTGTGGTTTTCTGTAATGGTCCATATCAGTTGCAAAGAGGACATTTCCTTGATAAGGAGGAAGACGATACATAATTAAAGATGAGATACACGTAATTAAACGTGTCAAGTCAACATGTTTTCTCCTTGATCTTGGTCTCAGTTCTGGTCTACAAGATTGCCCAAATGCCCCTACTGCTAGAAGGATAAACTGCCTTTCAGGAGACAACTGCTTCTCTTCCAAAATGTACCTTTCTCCTCACAGATTATTGCCATTATTTAGGCTTCATTTATTTACTACTTTGAGGGTAACTCAGTTTTCCTGGTAACATCCCAAAGAGAGTTACCATCTGGTGTGGTATAATACACTATAGAGGGTTAGCCTTGGGAAAACGTTCTGCTTCTTGTAAAAGCTTACAATCAGTATCCTGTTGGGTTAACTTTTGTTGGGGGGACAAATGCCTAGTCATCCCAGATGGGCACCTACAACATACAACAATTTCACCAAAGCCCAGCTGTTGAGACCAATGAGCTTATCAGGCTCTCTCACAAAAGACAAGTGTGGGCTTCTTACAGGACTAGGTGTGGCCCTGAGCAGTTGTATCACTACAGTATCCCATCCCCATCATGGACGGTGACCTCACGAAAATTGCATCATGCACTATTTCCTTAAATTAATCTTCTATTTCCTTTCCTATGCATAGTAAATCTTCTTGGAGCTTGGTTCCTTGGAGCTAGAAGGTGGAGTAATAACTAGACTCACAGACAAATGTCTCCTGCCTGTCCCTAGGGAAAATCAGGAGGATTTCTCTTGTCCTCAGTCAGACTTCTGTTTCTGCTTCCCAACCTGCTGGCACAGCCATGCCTTCTGTACTAGAATAATGGCTGAACAGCTTCTAGAAGTCTCCAGTAATTGGGAAAGTATAGTCATGGTTTAACAACACAACCTCTTTCAATCTAAGCCTTTTAAAATCTTGACCTTCTCCAGAGGTCATGGGGGCATTCTTTAATCCTAAGGCAGTAGTGTCAAAAGAACTGGGGTTTTGGTTGTTTGTCTGTCCTGTCATTTAAATGCAAACAAAGGTTGTGATCCTGAGTTCACGTGGACACAACACAGGAAAGCATCTTTTAAACTCCAACACTGAAAACTAGGACTTGTTCTCGTGAAATGACATTGTATAATACATGAGCTGGGGAAAATAGGGTGACTCATCCAATGCCATTAACTGAGTGTGAGTTTTGAAACAAACCAGATGCTTCTTCACTATTATTGGGGTCTTATACAGGAATCAAACTTTGCAACTAGAAATCCCTGATTTTCCAAGTGTTCTGGTTTGGGAGTGTTCATTTGGTTTGTTTTGTTTTACACTCATTTTCCAGTGGCCTGGCTCTCCACAACAGGCACATTGATCTTACCCTGCCTTTGTTCCAAGAGGTCTTCATTAAACGACTATGGGTTATTTATATCCCGAGGTGTTTCCTCTGGGTGATTTTATGTTATAGGCATTGTTCATCAGCTGGAAGGAGTTCATGTCAAAACCTCCATGTAGTTTCTGTGGCTCAGCTCACTAGGAAGGGGAAATGGAGGTGGGGATGGGGGCGGGGCTTGGGGGTGGTGTCCGGATAGGGATTGGCCAAGTGGAGACCTGCCAGGGGATTGGGAAAAAGTGTGATGCGCAAGGGCAGAGAGCACTGAGCCACCCCCTTAAGGTGGGCCCTGTGCTAACAGAAAGAAGTGGCTGCGACCTTTGCTCAGAGAGGGAGGGGCAGGGTGTCTGTGCTATCTGGGTCCTAGGGCCTTAGACGGAAATGGAGGGGTGTGGCTGGACGAGGTTGGGGGAGGCACGGAGACTAGGATAAATTCAGCTGAGAGCCAGGCAAAAATAGGAACCTTGAGCCTCAGCTCAGACCTTCATTCCTCTGAGAAAATCGGCTCTGGTACCAGCCATGCTCGCCGCGGCGGGCTCTCTGGTAGCCGCCATCTGGGCAGCGCTCCATCTCAGGACTCTGCTGCTGGCTGGGGTCACCTTCCTGTTCCTGGCTGATTACCTCAAACGCAGGCGCCCCAAGAACTACCCGCCAGGGCCGCCGCGCCTGCCCTTCATTGGCTGCTTTTTCCAGTTGGACTTTAAGCAGCCACACCTGGCAGTCCAGAAGGTAGGAAGAGGTGAGGGTGCCTGCCTTTGCGGGCATCTAATCCCGTGTTGCTGGATCTGAGACCTCCGGGAACAGGGGCCATGCTCCTTTAAGAAATACTCAGCTCAATTTCGAAACAATTGGAGACTTTCATTTCCTTCTCTGACATACTTCCAGTGTGAACCCATCTTGGTCAGAAAATACACTGTATGATTTGAATTCTTTAAATATGCCCGGGTCCTCAGCTTAGTTGGTTAAAATGCCTCTCAACTTCAAAGGAAAGAAAAGTGTGTGTGTGTGTGTGTGTGTGTGTGTGTGTGTGTGTGTGTGTGTGTGTGTGTGTGTGTGTTCTATTCCTGTTGACTGGAGTTTTCTATAGACATCAGCTCTCTCTTGCTGAAACTTAGTTTTTCTACATCCTTGCTGACTGCTCACTTCAGCGTGTTATCAGTTACTAAGAAAGCCACCAGCTGCCTCCAGTTCCCCTAGGAGAGAGCACAATTCACTGCTTGCGTTCTGAAAGCTCTCTCAGCTCAAATTTGAAAGACTTCTCTGTGTCCACAGATGACATAATCATGTTATCATGTAATGTCCCTCTTTATCCAGAGTAGACTTGGTTTGTCTGAATTTTCTTGCATCTCTTATCACCCTGAAAGCTTTGTTTTTGGGTCAGTATGTGCATGGCATATGTTTTTTGTTTAGTGTGTTTGTTTTTAAATTTTACAAATTTATAAAACTAGAAAGCATTCACCTGGACAGCATATACTAGGGAAATTTTTCATTATTCAGTTCTTATCACTAATTGGGGAAGGAAGAATACCTCTGTAAGCAGTTAAACCCAGTGTTTTATTGTTTTATCTACGTTGCTCTGTTTTTCATTCCTTTGTTTTTAGTTTGTTTTTTCCTCTGTTCCCATGAGCTTCTTGGTCACTTTCCGAGTGATTGCCTTTTTTATTTACCTTCCCTCTTGCATTACTTCTCTTTTACAATCCTACAGCAGCTGCTCTGTGTTATGACGCACGCACCTGCAGCTTAGGAGACTTAGCTAACACCATTTCCCACCTAAGAGAAGAGACTGCAAATATGGAGGACACCCACCTCCCTCTGTGATGCAGCTCTCAGGTGTTGTCTGCGCTCACAGAGAACCACATCACACACTAACCTGCTCTTCAGACTCCAGTGCAGCTGGAACTCACAGGCAGAACAGTCGCAGGCCTTCGCCCCTTACTCATCCTCCCATTGCTGTGTCTTTCTTCTGAAAGTTTCAGGTTCAGTTTCCTTTCTGACCTCAACCACTTCCTTTCTCCACTCCTTCAGAGGCAGATGCAGTAGCAGGACACTTCTTAGATTTGTCCCCTCCACATGCCTTTCCCCTCCACCCCTGCACTGCCTTTCCCTCCACTCCTGCACTGCCTTCCCCTCCGCTCCTGCACTGCCTTTCCCTCCACTCCTGCACTGCCTTTTCCTCCACTCCTGCACTGCCTTCCCCTCCACCCCTGCACTGCCTTCCCCTCCACTCCTGCACTGCCTTCCCCTCCACTCCTGCACTGCCTTCCCCTCCACCCCTGCACTGCCTTCCCCTCCACTCCTGCACTGCCTTCCCCTCCACTCCTGCACTGCCTTCCCCTCCACCCCTGCACTGCCTTCCCCTCCACTCCTGCACTGCCTTCCCCTCCACTCCTGCACTGCCTTCCCCTCCACCCCTGCACTGCCTTCCCCTCCACTCCTGCACTGCCTTCCCCTCCACTCCTGCACTGCCTTCCCCTCCACCCCTGCACTGCCTTCCCCTCCACTCCTGCACTGCCTTCCCCCCCACTCCTGCACTGCCTTCCCCTCCGCTCCTGCACTGCCTTTCCCTCCACTCCTGCACTGCCTTTTCCTCCACTCCTGCACTGCCTTCCCCTCCACCCCTGCACTGCCTTCCCCTCCACTCCTGCACTGCCTTCCCCTCCACTCCTGCACTGCCTTCCCCTCCACCCCTGCACTGCCTTCCCCTCCACTCCTGCACTGCCTTCCCCTCCACTCCTGCACTGCCTTCCCCTCCACCCCTGCACTGCCTTCCCCTCCACTCCTGCACTGCCTTCCCCTCCACTCCTGCACTGCCTTCCCCTCCACCCCTGCACTGCCTTCCCCTCCACTCCTGCACTGCCTTCCCCCCCACTCCTGCACTGCCTTCCCCTCCGCTCCTGCACTGCCTTTCCCTCCACTCCTGCACTGCCTTTTCCTCCACTCCTGCACTGCCTTCCCCTCCACTCCTGCACTGCCTTCCCCTCCACTCCTGCACTGCCTTCCCCCCCATTCCTGCACTGCCTTCCCCCCCCACTCCTGCACTGCCTTCCCCCCCACTCCTGCACTGCCTTCCCCTCCGCTCCTGCACTGCCTTCCCCCCCACTCCTGCACTGCCTTTTCCTCCACTCCTGCACTGCCTTCCCCTCCACTCCTGCACTGCCTTTCCTCCACTCCTGCACTGCCTTCCCCCCCACTCCTGCACTGCCTTCCCCTCCACTCCTGCACTGCCTTTCCCCTCCACTCCTGCACTGCCTTTCCCCCCCACTCCTGCACTGCCTTCCCCCCCACTCCTGCACTGCCTTCCCCTCCACTCCTGCACTGCCTTCCCCCCCACTCCTGCACTGCCTTTCCCCTCCACTCCTGCACTGCTTTCCCCTCCCCCCACTCCTGCACTGCCTTTCCTCCACTCCTGCACTGCCTTCCTCCACTCCTGCAATGCCTTCCCCTCCCTCCACTCCTGCACTGCCTCTCCCCCCAACTCCTGCACTGCCTTCCCCTCCACTCCTACACGTCCTTTCTCCTGACTATGGACACTAGGTTGACGTTGACTGCACTTAATGTTTTTAGATTTCCTCTCATTTCATTCTGGCTATTATCTTTTCCCCATAAGTAGTCCCCATAACTTTGTTGTTGCTGTGGTTTTGAATTTTGATTTTGATTTTTTTCTTTTTTGTGTGTTTTCAAGATTTTTGTTTTCAGTTTCCATATTGATTAAGGATGGTTTTGCTTGATAAAGACTTTATGCTCTTGCGTTCTTCATGGTAGGTTTATATCTTACCAGACTAGGAAGTTTCTGCCATTTTTCAAGTATTTTCTCTTCTATGCTTTCTCCTTATTTTGAGAGACCTCCACTTGAACCACCGCATCTCTCTGTCCTGACGCTGTTCTTTGCTTCCTTTCTGTGTCTTTCATTTCTGTGATAAGATTTCCCACTATTTGAAATATTTTTGTAATAGCCACCTCAAAATACTTACTTCTCCTGTCTCCCCAACATCTGTGCCATCTCAATAAAATCAAAGTTCTCTTGGGTCTTTGTGAATTAGGTAACATCAGGGTGGTCGTTTTATGTCGTGCATTGTAAGGCTGATGCGCAAGCTAGATACATCTTTTACTTGTGCAGGCAGCTTTGGAGGCTCTGAACATTCACTGTTGTGGCATCAGATGAAAATGTATGGCTGTGTTGAGACTGTAGACAAGCCCAGCTTGTGTTCCACACTGCTGACCCCTCGGTCTCAGCAGCAGGGCCGCATCCGTCCAGCAGAGCCAGTCTTCGGTACAGGAGGACAAATGCCAGCGATTGTCTCATAATTGTCCCTTAGGGAAAGCATGTCCTTATTGCTGCAAGAGAAGGGTGGGGCCAGAATTCCCTCTCAGGCTTCTCGGGGGGGTTCTCTTCCTAACTGCTGTTGAGGCCACAAATGAGCTCACAGACTCAGCCCAGGAGAGACACACAAATGGAGAGAGTGACGAGATGTCATCCGCGACCCTCACCACTGAAACCCCTTGTAGGGTTCAAAAGGGTCCCATCTTTATAGTGTTTACCCCAGAACCTCACTTTCCTTGGCTTTTGGTAAAAGAAAGTAAAGTTGGGTGTGAGTTTTGCTTCTGGAAGATGCTGTCATAAATTGCAAGAATGAAAAAGGTGTGTTTTTATTTGATCTTGTCTGGGTTGAAGTATTGGATCTTTCATGTCTTGTTACAATGTCATAGACGACTGTGAAGCTTGACTGAAGTTGTCTGTTATCACAGCAGAAGCTCATACTGAAACTGAGGCTTGGACCATCATCCCAGCCCCGTAATTTTTTCATCCCTTTATTTTATATTTTCTATGGGTTTGCACATCGATATCTAAGTGTAAACCAATAAAATTAAATTATACAATATATGCATAATTAAATTTTAATTCTTGTTATTAGGAAACAATCAGCACAAGCTGATTCATGGCCTTCCTTTGGGGTTTTGTGCTCCCTTAATTCAGACGTTTTTCACAAACTAAGGTATAGCCCCACACAGGCAAATAAGGACCTGTCCATGTGACTTCCATCGTCCACACAGGACTGCCACCCCTAGACAGAGACATGAGCACACTCACCTCTAACGACTGAAATGTTTTTCAGTTTGTGAAGAAGTATGGGAATGTTATCAGTCTGGATTTTGGAATCATGTCCTCAGTGCTCATAAGCAGCCTGCCTTTAATCAAAGAAGCCTTCACGAACCTGGATGAAAACTTTATAAACCGCCCTATATTTCCTCTACAAAAACATATCTTTAATGGAAATGGTAAGTGTGTTGTAACGTATGCCTTAGCTATCCAACACTCCCAAAAACCAATCCCTTCATTGAGTGCCATCTTTAATGGGAGCTGGATGCCACAGCTCTTGAATGAAAGCACTCATCAGCTCACTCACGGTGTGTCCAGTGGAGAATGAAAGCACCCATCAGCTCACCCACGGTGTGTCCAGTGGAGAGTGGGCAAAACAACTTGCTTTGCCAAACTCTAGATGCCTTGATAGCAAGTAACCAGAACACCCAGAGCCACCGCTGGACTCTCGCTGCTCTCTCTTCCTTTTTCCCACTTCAGCCTTCACCTAGGGAAAATGGATGTGAGTCAGCTTCACCCTTCTCCTAATCTGAATTGAAGCTTCTTATACTCTATTAGTAAAACCATTAGGACCTCGGGGCTCCTAGGCAATGTTGTAATTTATTAGTATGAATACTTTATATTATCATCAAATAAGGTTCAAAACAGAATGTGCAATCTCTTAATCTAACAGAACAACATTTTAGATGCTAATTGCTCTTTGAAATAATCCATTAATTCTACATCAATTCACTGTGTTGTCGGTTAAGAGACGAATAGCGCCTTCAGATGACCTGGCTATGTCAAAATACTGTGATCAAAGAAACTTGGGAGGAAAATATTTATTTGGCTTATGCTTCCATATTACTGTTCAAGATCAATAGAAGTATCTCATTTCTCTATCCCTTGGAATGGGTCTATCATGTTTTGATAATAAGCCTTTGAGTTTTCTAAAAATGCTGTTAAATAATATATTAGAAGTACTCACTAAACTGTGCTATGTGGCACAGGACCAGGAAATGCTAATCATGTTCCTTGCTTTGTGATATTCCCTCTAGACAGCTGGCAAGCCCCTTATTGGCCCTTCTCCTTTCCACCACAGACGTATGCATACAGTTTACAAGATAATTTTAGAGGAGAATCACGTGCCATAACACTGAACCTCTCCCTTCCAGGGTTGATCTTCTCCAGTGGCCAGACATGGAAGGAGCAAAGAAGGTTCGCCCTGATGACGCTGAGGAACTTTGGGTTGGGGAAGAAGAGCTTGGAGCAGCGCATACAGGAGGAAGCCCACCACCTTGTGGAGGTCATCGCAGAGGAGGGAGGTGAGCATTTCACAGGGCAGGCGCAGGGGGCTGTGGCCCCTACATTCATTGGACAGATTCCTACTAAGTGCCTGAGTCCTTGTCCTGGGCCCTGCACTGTGCTGGACACTGGGGATTGAACAGTGAACCTCTAGCCATGACTCTGCCCAGGACTCCTAAGCACACAAATGGGCCACTAACACAGTGCTGAACCTAAAGCCTGGTTGTCAGTCTGACTTCACAGGCATGTCAGACCCCATGTAGTATGTGCTGGCCAGGGCCTCTTACACGGTGCTCTATTATGTATGTTTCTCTGTCATGAGGTATTAACAATGCAGTATCTTTGAAAAGTGCATCCTTCTCTTTACCCACCTCCAGGTCAGCCTTTTGACCCTCACTTCAGTATCAACAATGCGGTTTCCAATATCATTTGCTCCATCACCTTTGGGGAACGATTTGAGTACCATGACAGTCAGTTTCAGGAGCTGCTGAAGTTGCTGGATGACGCCATGTATTTGGGCTCCTCAGTAATGGTCAATGTAAGCATCTAGCTTCATTTTGTAGGGTGAGGGGGCACTGGAGTTGGGGTAACTCAAGTACAGTTGGGTCTTTTTTTTTTTCCAGGACTTTTTGAAATTAAAATACAGTGTCTTCAAGTTGACTTTGATATAAATTTATTTTGAATTTGTCTGCTGATTTGGAAGTTTTATACAAAACTTTCTATGTACAAAATGTTCCTAATATGTTAGTGCAGGACCACCATTTATGTGACATCCATTATGTCTACATGATGCTATTTTTTTATTGGGCAAAAATATTATTGTTGCTGTTGCCTCTCTCTCTCCCAGGCTATCCCTTGATAGCTCTTGTGCATACTCCAAGTACACTTCCTGGCTTTCCCCAGCTTCATATTCTCCTCTTTTAACGCTTTGCTGTTCATTGCTCATTAGTCTTTTCTTGGTGGTAAGACACTTAGTTGTTTCTCAGTTAAGGTTGTCACAATAGCACTGTTGTGAATGCTTTAAGTGTCATGGTGGCCACATCCACCCATTGTTCTTGTGTTTCCGTTTAGATGTTAAAGATAAGTGAGCATTAAAATAGGTTCCACTGTTTACATGCCCTGTCGTAAAGCTGTCACTATCAGAATACCACAACATGTAGGTCGCTCTTCAGGGTTCAGTCTTTATCCACATGTCGGTGGGCTCTAAGCCTCTCTAGTCATTCCTAGATAAACGTTCCTCTTAGAAGTTTCTTGGCTGTGTCTCAAATTATCTGGAAGGCTTAGTTTTCATCTTTATTTGATTCTAGAAGCTTAGCAATTTTCTCCATGTTTCTGTTTTCAATGAGCCATTGTTTATTCAATAATCTATTTTTCACTCTGTATGTATTTGTATAGTTTCTATGATGTGTATTGCTGTTGATTTTTAGTTTCATTACACTGTGGCCTATTTGGATATAATAGACTATTTCATTCTTTTGTATTTGGTAAGATATGGGTCTTTTTTCTATATAAAGTTCCATGTGCTGCTGCGAAAACAGTGTTTTCTGTTTCTCTTACATGAAATAGTAGATAGATAGATAGATAGATAGATAGATAGATAGATATAGATATATCTGGGAAGGCATCAAAAATATTTCTCAATAGTGAAAATGTTCAAGAATTCAAATGCATGTAAGAAAAGAAACAGAATACTAAATAAAGCAAAGTCAAAATACTATTAAATACAAGGGGAGGGCACAGGGGACATGAAAAGAAAAATAATGTATGAAAGAGAAATGTTATTGCCTTCAAATTGAAGAAAAACTTGATAAATAGCATTAGATGAATCGATGAAGGTAAATAAAAACTAAAAATGTAATGAGGAAAACACTGTCCACTTAAAAAATCCTGCAATAAAAGAAAAGCAATTGACTCAGTTATGTTCTGAGCCATCAAACATTGGAGACTGCTGCTTACACGCGTGCAGGAGGAGGTGAGCCGAGCCTGCAGATGCCTGTCTTGCCTTTGGCTTATGCTCTTTCTGAGTCTGTGCTGGAGCAAGCATCTCATGGCTTCAGAATTGCCCTCACCACATCTTTTCCTTCCATGGGTAGCAGGGGCCTCTGCTGGCCGGACTTAGCTTTGCATGGTGGTCAGGGCGTATCTTCTCACATATCCTTAGACTTCCTAGATGATGTCGCCTGGTGAGACTGTTAGGTGGGGGTGTATACCAAGTGTGTTGAGGGTGTGGGAAGCAAGAGGACCTGTGTTCATATATTCAAGAGCCACTGAGTACTGAACACCCCACTGCAGGTCTGGCCCTCTAGGTGTCATGTACACCCTGGCCTGTCAGAGTTTCAGGGTTCTATAGCAATGAACAAGAGAAGGTTGGCTCCATAATTTGACACAGCCACATGGTTTCAGACTCAGACTTATCAAGCTCCAGGCTACATTTGAGTTGGGAAGGTAAACGTGTAACCACTGCATGTGGAGCTGTCTCCCCGTGTGTGCTTCCCAGCCTTAATCTCACTTCCTGCCACCTTCATGCTTTGGCATTTCAGTGTCTTTGATGGCATCGGGATCAGAATTGAGACAAAGACTGAACATTGTAAAGAACTGACACAGCTATGGTGTGTGTCCCAGGGGGAAAGACATGGACCAGTGAGAAGGGGTCTGAGTGTGGTGCATTTCGTGTGGGAGGGTTGAAAACCTCTCAGCGGGTGTGAAGGAAAGCAGCCATCCAGATGTTTTTCACAGTTCCATTGTGGAAAATGGGTAGGGAAAGACTGTCTTGAAACACAGAAAGTGACTTTATGGGTCTCCACCATTGTCTTCTTCTCCATAATTAGCTCTACAACATCTTCCCGTGGATAATAAAACATCTCCCAGGACAACACCAAACACTGCTGGCTACCTGGAGAAGACTGAAATTATATATTTCTGATATAATTGCCAATCACCGCAAAGACTGGAACCCTGAGGAGCCGAGAGACTTCATTGATGCTTTCCTCAATGAAATGACAAAGGTGGGGAAATGTTGCGTATGTCTTCTTACTAAAAGAGTGACGTAGAGTAGATTCCAATTCACTCAGCAGCCGTTTACCACAGTGGTAGAGCTTTACCATAGCACATACTTGTTCATTCTCTCATAGTTCTAGATAGTTCCAGTAATCCTGTCTGCCAGGTAAGCTATTTTGGATGAAAATAGAAACTTCAATGCCTTGTGTCTCCTGTCTCCTCGGGGACTTTGATGCTTGTTCCTGAGGCTCTTTGCTCCATCTCCAATATCAGTATTACAGCATCTTTTTTTCTTTCTGATTCCTTTACATCTTATTTCTCTGGTTCTAACCCTGGGGACCCCTCTTATAAAGATGGTCTTTCCCCTCAAATTAATCATATCTACAAGTAACAGGTGACATGCCATGGTTACAGGGATGAGAACATGACCAACTTTGTAGATCAATCCATGGTAACGTAACCCTGGGATTGTTGAGGTTTTTAGAAATACAGGGCTTGCTACCATTTGCCTTGAGGTCCTGGCAATGCCCAGATTCTCTCTTCATCCCCTCTCCCACTTGTCTTTTTCCTATATATGAAGGAGTTGTACACAAAAGTAAAAGTAGCAGTTCAGTTTCAGAACTCTATTTTGTAATAAGTTGGTCCAAGTTTGGACCAACTGGGTCTCCAATCTGGACCTCACTGCAACGGACAAACTTCAGCTAAGTAGGTGCTAAGTTCACCTTCCATATCTAAGTGAGGAATCTGTCTTTCCCTAGGCTCCATATCAGTACTACTCAACAAGAGACAAAGGCAAGAAGACACTGAACAAATGTATTAGTTAACTGCATCCCTGTGACAACAATGTGTTGTAGCAACAACTTAATAAAGCAATAATATATTCTGGTTGGGTTTCAGGTTTCAGTCTGTCACGGTGAATGATAAAACAGCGAAGTCCATGGTGCAGAAGGGTTTGGTGTAGGCGTTCACATCACAGTGTGTCAGGAAGCAGAAACAAGGAAGGAACCACGGGTTTGGTGTAATTGTCAGAGTTACCGTCCCTCCCCAGGGGTACCTAGTCCCTTTGGCTAGACAATCTATTCCTATTCCTGAGAAAGTCCCAAATACTGTCAGTGTAGGAACCAGGTATTTAAAACACAAGTCTGAGGAGGAACATTTTGAATTCAAGACATATAGTGTAAAATACAAGCCCTTGATCCTAGAAGGCCTCTGGCTAATACATTACAGTGAATCTGTCATAGAAGCTTTAATTCACTGGAATATGGCCTCCTCCTCTACCTGGACACAGTGGTAAATTTTATGTATTTATTTATTTTTACATCTTTTCTGTTATTTTCTCATCTTGGCGTAACATTGATAGAAGCAGTGTTTTATTCCCAGAGGAGGAGGCAACTATAATTTACCATGTAAAGGAAAGGTATGAGACTACCAATGCTGAGAGCAGCATTAACACACTGATGCTTCCGGAGGAAGTGAATAAAGCTTATGTAGTGTCATAAAGAAGGATTGGTGGAATTGGTGACGTTTTAATTCTGCAAAAAAATGGTGCAGGTAGGAGAATCAGTGAACACAAAAGAGTTATAGTAATCCTTCTGGGACCAGCAAAGTCACCTGTTGAGTACTGTCCCTGAGCCTGTTGTATTCCCCACAAGGAGTAATGGTGTGTTACGATGTGTGTGTTAATCTCATCATACAGACTGATGTAGGATAACACAAGGTGATTGCCCCATACAAATATTTAGTGAAATGGAAGACAATGAAAGCCAAATAGCTTTTTAAAAATTATATTTTCTTCCAACTGTACAAAAAAACTTTTCTAAAAGTGTAGTAATAGGAAATTTTTGCTTTGATTTTCATCCAGCCAAATGCTTCCAGCACTTGAAGATCTAAGGCAGCATTATTCTGAATGAGTCAATCCAGTTCATTCCTCAGGGTAAGGGACCAGGGTTCTGAGGCAATCACAAATCCCCTCGATAAACTAATACACACTGTCTTCTCTAGTACGCAGACAAGACCACAAGCTTCAATGAAGAAAGCCTCGTCTGCACCACTCTGGACCTCTTCATTGCTGGCACAGAGACAACGTCGACGACACTGCGCTGGGCTCTGCTCTACATGGCCCTCTACCCAGAAGTACAAGGTGAGCATGTGCAGACTGCACCTGGACAAGGCAGAATGGGGCCGCAAGAAGTGGAACATGGTGACGTCAGAAGGGGTGGGACAACTGTGAGGCAGTGCACGCCTGGAAGGGGAACATCCTGCACATGTTCTGACGAGGCCATGAGGGCTCCAGGAGTGCAGATATTACAATGTCTGTACCCTCAAAAATATTGGAGTTTGGGAGACGAGAGAGAAGTCAGTTTACATTGTGGTAGATTCCAGCAAGAATGACATTATCACACAACATTCATCCTCCCTTTTTAGCAATCTTCCCCATTTTGGGTACTGTCCTAACTCTTTATTCTGGTACCTGTTGTCTTCTGATATGCTCCCTTCTGCCAGGCCAGGGATCTGCCTGCCTCTGACTAAGGTAACAAAAAGTGCAGACTACCACATCTTAAGTTTGTCCTGTGATCCTGACTCATGTCTCATGCTTCCATAGAAATCAATTTACTAACTGTATAAATGTTATTAATACATATTACACGTCATTAATGTTATTAATACATTACTGTAACCATGTTATACGTATCTATCTGAGTTACTACTTAAAATGCTTTTCTTGCTGATGGTACATTGTTAAGAAAGCTGAAAATCTAGTGAGTTACAATTCAGGCTTGTCTTCCGAAACAAAGATTCCAGGATATCAGTGTATTTCCAAAAGCTTTTAAAACATATGTATTTATTTTATGTGTATATGTGTATACTTGCATGCTCTCTTTCCATGTGTGCATATGTAGAGCCAAAGAAAATTCTGGAGGTTGGTCTTGCCTATCATGTAGGTCCCTGAGCTCAATGACACCAGGTTTGGCATATGTGCTAAGCCATCTCTCAGTCTCGTATATTAATTGGTAGAAATTTATTTCATGTTTATTTTGTGGTATTAACAGTAGTCAACAGATAGCAGCATCTCAGATACTCATGGGCCATGAGTAAAGTTCAGTACAGAAATTCAGCCCTAATGAAAAACATCCTGACACATACATGAACATGAGCACCACAAATCCTGCATACTCAACTATACAAATTCCATAGAATAGCTAATTTGGGGACACAGAAGGTAGAGTACAAGAGGGACAGACCAAAAATTGGAAAGACATAGGACTTATTTTGCCAGATGAAATGTTCCTATCATTACTTCTACAGCCATATAGATATATTTAATATTATTTCCCTATACACTTAAGAATGATAAGAAGAGCTATGAGTTGTGGCCCATATCACTAAACAAAATGAGACTGAGGCAAGAGTGTTAAAAACCCAAGACGAATATGGACATAGATTTACCCTCCCTCGAAATGACCACCATTATTCTGATCAGATTTACGTTATATGAATTTTCTCCCCAATTAATTCTTTTCTATGTACAGTAGTGCCAATGGGAGAGGCTTATACATCTCTTTCAGGAGAAGGAGCCAGGCTGGACCTTGTAAAGTGCCTAGAATTTCAAATCCTTTCCAGCTATGGCTGTGTTGAGCTCAGGTGAGGCCCAATGCACTCTACAGTGACTGCCCTGAGGATTGCCTTTGCACCTGCAGGAAGGGAAGTGGGGAAGGAACCAGACATTGGTTCTACAAGCCTGTTCCAAGGGTGAAACATCATGCCACATTTCCTCTTTAAGCAATCTAGGAAATGACATTTTTTAGCTAGAAAACCATGTAAACAGCTGAATCTCTACACTCTAAAAAAAAAAAAAAGTAGCAAAGATATTGAAACAGAGTATCTATCATGTATTGTTATGGTTACCTCAGTTCATGTTCATCTCAAAATTCCCTCATGATAAGGCTGATTTATTTAACAATCAGATGAGGGAACTGAAGCTCAAAGAATTTCAGCAGCTTCACCATCAATGTTTCCCCAAAATACTTAGCTATCTAGCGCCCATGATGACATTTCTCCTTGAAAAATTTGTCTGCAGATGTGCGGTATCTCAATGTTTGTGTCCTCCCTTTAAATTCATAGAAACTTAGTTACCAGTGGCATGATGGGGAAAGGTGAATTTGTCCTTTAAGAAGAGGAACCAGAGAGGTTCTCCCCACCTGTGGCATGAGGATACAAGAAAGCTTTCCCAGCTATGAGAAAGGAAATTGGCCTTTGCCAGACCAGAAATCTATTGATCTCGTGATCTTAGGGTTCACAAAGTCTACAAGTAGGAAAAATAAAAGTATATTGTTGATAATCTATTCAGTAAAAGTATTTACTTATAGAAATCTGAATAGATACTGTTATGAGCTTAGCAATGGTGATCCTACTTATTCGGTTCAGAATATATGAAAATTAATGGCTATGCTGTAGGCTTGAAGAAAGTTATAGAGTTTGTAGTTTTCTAAATCAGGAGTTTTAGGGTGTGGAAAACTTTTCTTTCCTCACAGACATGGTGCTAGATGAGATAAAAACAAGTAAGTTTTAGAAGACAACATTAAAATTTAAAACTTAGTGGAGTATCCCATCTCCTTGAAGAAAAAATACAGGCAGAGATTGACAGAGTGATTGGCCAAGGGAGACTGCCCAGCCTGGCTGACCGAGAGTCCATGCCCTACACCAATGCTGCAATCCATGAGGTGCAGAGAATGGGCAATATTGTTCCTATGAACGTTCCCAGGGAGGTGGCAGTGGACACTACACTGGCCGGATTCCACCTGCCCAAGGTAAGTAGGCTCAGGCATGGGAGTTTGGTGCCCACCAGCCCTCTGTGTGTGTGGATTCCATACATCGTCTTGAGTCTTTATCACTTTCCCTAGGGGTCTATACTCATGACCAATTTCACCGCACTGCACATGGACCCCAAAGAATGGGCCACGCCTGACGTCTTCAATCCAGAGCACTTTCTGGAGAATGGACAGTTTAAGAAGAGAGACTCCTTTCTGCCGTTCTCAATGGGTGAGTAGTAATGAGCAGGAAGCAGGTCAGGATCTACCGCATCTCCTCCCTCTCTGCTGGGATTCTCACTGATCAGCGCGCCAAGGATGACGCCATTTTGAGGTTGGTTTTAGCCCAGCGCCACCACCCACCCACTGTCAGCACCACTCCCCCTACTTGCTTCTGATGGAGATTTTAACTTCCCTTGCCCTGTTTTCTACAACAGAGACCCTGACAACAGAGACCCAATCCCTGCCTGCTGCTGACAAACAGCTAGATACCTGGCATTGCATAAATATTTTGAGTATCACAAGTAAATTTTAGGCAATGTCAATGACTCCTTACAGGGAAGTGGGCTGAGTTTCAATAGGTTTTAATTTATTCAATAGATTTAACTTTCATCTGCTGAAGTGAACTGGCTTCTGTCCCATAAATACTCCGCAAATAGGTCTTGTCTGTTAGAACTGAAATTCCTTTTGTTAAACGCAGTTAGTTCATTCATCTGCTACACTCCCTGATAAGCAGGAGAGGGAAAGCCGTGATCCCTCTTTTTCCCTTGTGCTGTGTGACAGACAAGTTGCTAAAGATTGTAGTAGTAGTATTGTGAAATCAATACCAAATGTTCTCTTATGTTCTAGATATCGGCGCGTATATGGTTCATGTTTTTTCCGAGTAATTTTGCAATTCCTTAATTCTATAAATACGATTCATTATCTGCGACACGTCCAACCTGAGAGCATGAAATGGTGGGATAGAAGACGAGGCAGAGCTGCCCCCTTGGCACACGTGTCCCAATGCAACCTTTCACATTGGCCTTAGTCAGCAGCACAGAGATAAAGACACAGACCCAGCCAAGTGTGCTCCACCTGGAGCTCAGTGTCCAACAGACTTTCCCACCCAGAAGCTTATGTTTTCCTAACACTGCCCCCTGAAAAAATGCTGCACTGATGCCACCCTGGAAAGCTTAACAAGGTCATCACTTTTTTTCCTTATCTAAGGCAGTGTCACTTCTGGGGACACTGAGGATCCGGAAGGGAGAAGCCTGAATTTGCCCTCTTGATCCACAGCCAGTGTTTGTCAGTGCTAGGCTGCCCTGAGTGTGTCCGGCAGGACTGGTTCTGCCCTCTTTGTCTTTCCACCTGGGGATGTCTGCCCCTTTGTTCATTGTTCACAATTCAATTTACTAGGAAAACTGATGGGACACTGGGACTCTGCCCAGTCTTCCTGTTTATAAAAAACTGAAAAGTTGTGAATTATAGCACAAAGTCTCAGCTACGTAGTTCACTTATTCTAAGTTAATGAATCAGATCCAGGAAATATGGAACATCTAGAGATATTATTACCCATCTTACATTCCAAATAAATGCTTTGTGTGGTAAGTCCCGAACCTAAGGTGAGAAGAATGTGAGCTGATCCCCATCTGTGGCTTCCACAGGAATATGTTCTTCCAGGCCCATAGCTGCCCATGTACACGCCTTCTCTTCAACTATAGTTCAAAATCCTCTTCCCACAGGGCCCTATGCCCCAAGAAGTTTAAACTACACTCCCATCTACACCGGTTGTAAACAAAAGTGGCAGCACACAGAAACTCACCGATATGATGTTATTAAAAATGTTATGCTCACTCTAAATTGCAGGCTTCATTAGCAGGCCAGTTGTGTCAGATAATCACCATAGCAATATTTTTATTAATAATCAGGTAGGAAAGGAATAAGTTCCTACCTTCATCCCTTAAGCAAATTCTAAACAAGGAGAGATAAAGAAGAGTTCTTTCTTACTCAAGACCACATACCCAGAGAAGTGACAGAACAGTGTCCAAGGCTAATGTTTTTACTTGTAGTTTCATTCTCTTTGCAGTTTGAAACTTAGCACAACAGTTATGGGCCCGTTCATTTTAAGATTAACCAAGTTCATGTCCTATGTATCAGTTAGCATCTTGCTGTATAACAAGCAGTCACAAGCCAGCAGGCACTGATGCTAGCTGTGAAAAATATCTCATCTTCTCCTCTATTTCCTGCAGGAAAGAGAGCTTGCCTTGGAGAACAGTTGGCCAGGTCTGAGCTCTTTATTTTCTTCACTACCCTTGTGCAAAAATTTACCTTCAAGCCACCAGCGAATGAGAAGCTGAGCACGAAGTTCAGATTTGGCATCACCATATCCCCAGTCAGCCACCGCATCTGCGCTGTCCCGAGACTGTGATGTCAGAAAGGGAAGCAGGAAGAACTGCCGAAGACACTGGGCCATTTGCAGCCGCTCATATATGCAGGGAGAGAAGGAAGGTGACTAGGGGAAGATGGGAGGGACTAGCCTAAAGTCAGAGCATCTGTACCCCGGACCGCTGTGACCGCCACATTGGTAGTGGGTAGATCTCTTAGGTGCTCTGTGATAAATCTTTTCATCTACGAGTTCAAAGAGTATGATGGCTCCCCCTTTAAAGAAAGTGCTTGTACACACAAAATGGTGGGAGAAAAAACAGCAGATAACACTGTACCTTCCATTTGCTTCCTGCCTACTTCATAAATGTGCATTTGCTTCTGGATATTAAACTGGTTCATTTGAAAGGGGTACAGAGTTCTTGCCTCCATTTCAGAGCCTGTGGAAGCCTGCTGAGCACAGATCTTCTGATAGACAACTAAGTGTGCCTGCAAGGCTGTCGTGTGGGGTCATCTTCCTGGCTATATGTGGAGTCTCCAAAACTAAAGAGAGCACAAGGCTCTTTTTACAATGAGAGATGCTCATGCCCAAGATAAGACCAAATTCTGCTTTGGCAAAAACATGCTTCTCTATGCACATGACAGCACATTTCCTTATACGATTCTAATATACTCATGTGCCTCAACAGTACCACGTCACTCCCATAAATTTATAGGGTGCTTTTCTTTCTACAAGTCAGGATAAGTCATTTATCATCATTGCTCCATGACTGGTGACAGACAGATGGCCTCATCATATGTTCACATAGGTGCATAGTTAACTTCCATACTCAAAATGAGGCAAAACCTTACTTGCAAGTTAAATGAAGTTGGACAAGTCACAGGGGCTGAAAGCCTCTGTTCTTCACCTTATGGAGTTACTGGGAGCAGGGCCAGCCCGATCACAACACACTAGATATTTTATTTACGGGGTCAACTATCATGTTTCTACACTAAGGCTGAAATATTGGAGACAGATGGTTATGACTCCTGATGGAAATGTCCACCCATGCATGCAGGGTACAGAGCTCATTTTTGTCAATGCTCACAGAAAAGTATATAATGAGTCACCCTCCCAATTCAAAAATTATACCCAGATTTTGCGATTGCAGTTTATAAGCATTATCCCTCAATGATGCTCGAGGTCCAGTGCTCTTTCACATAGCCGTGATGCTCTGATACCCCTTCCCTTCCCATCTTTATTTCTGCCTGATACCCAGAGTACAAGCCATATGACAGGAAAGGACATAAAGTATCTCAGCCTGTGAACCTCCTCTCAACACTCCGCTACAAGGAGACGTCGTATGCTACAGTGAAAGCAAGGCAGGATGATGAAGGACTTAGAACAGGGAGGCGGAAGGACGCTAACTGCCCTGAGTCTTAAGAAGGAATGCCTGGCTAGGAAAAGCTGGACTGCATGTAGTGGGGCAAGTGTGGAGGAAGATGTTGAGGATGAATATGAGGCGAAATTTGGCTTAGTAACTAAGTGCCAAATATGGCTTCGTGGGGGAGGAAGTGGCTTAGAACAGGAAGGACCAGAATGTACAGTTTTTCCCCTTGTCCACATCCAAGCCCGCTGAGCCAACTTTTATGCTAAACATCAAAGAGGAAAGTGAAAAATATTAGGGTGGAGGGCTTGAGGACAGCAAGATGGGTCAGGTGACTTCATGAAGCCACATAAACCTGGAATCTTATGTTTTCTTGCTTTAAAATGTGGTACAAGTAGCTGGAAAGATGGCTTAGGGGTTGCAGGCACTTGCTGCTCTTCCAGGAAGCCCAGGTCTGATTCCTAGCAACCAACTACACCCATTTGTAAACACTAGTTCCAGGGGCGATGATGCCCTTTCCTGGCCTCCACAGGTACGAGTCACACACATGGCACACAGATATTCAGGTAAAACATAAATACATGTTGTAATTAAAAAATAAAATGGGGTGTGAGAGAAGAAATCCTGCCATCTGATAGAAAAGATAAAATTGAGAAGTGGGAGCTCTCCCTGGGTAACGCACTTCCCTGACTTAGGGGAACAAGAAAAAGTCGCTCTAGCTCCACTCTGCTTGACACGTGGCATTCCCTGAAACATCTATGTCTGTTCATCCCTGTGAGACAGGGCCCCAGGGGCCACAGAAATGCCAGCTAAGGGAACAAACAGTTTTGTTAGGCTTAGGAAATGAGCACAGATGATTCAAAAAGCATCTGAACCAATAGGTTCCATGCCTAATTTAGAGGCAGCTGTAAATTGAGGCCTCTCTTCCCTATTCCCAGCCAAGGGGAGTAGTGAAGCTGGTGAGCCTCTCACTTCCCTCAGGCAATGTTAACAGCTGTCATGAAACACCATGAACCTTGGGAGGATGACCCCAGTGCTTAGTCACTAGTGAGTGACACTGTTTTGAGAAGAATTAGGAAGCATGGCTTTGTTGAAGTAACTATAGCTTTGTTGGAGGAAATGTGTCACTGGAGGTGTGCTTTAGAAACCTCAAAGCTTCGCCCAGTCTCTCTCTCTCTCTCTCTCTCCTCTCTCTCCTCTCTCTCTCTCTCTCCTCTCTCTCTCTCTCTCTCTCTCTCTCTCTCTCATCACACTCCTCACCGTATTAATATACCAACTCTCTGAAACTGTAATAATGACCCTAATTAAACGCTTCCCTTTATAAGAGCTATTCTACACATGGTATCTCTTCATAACAACACAACCCTAAGACAAAGTGGAAAACGTTTATTTGGCTTCCAGGTCACGGTCTGTTGAAGGAAGACAAGGCAGGAAGTGAAACTGGGCAGGAACTTGGAGCAGAAGCTGATGCAAAGCATATGCAGGATTGTTTTATTAACTTGCTCGCTATGACTTGCTTTCATGTAGAACCCAGGACCACCAGCACAGGGGTGAAACCACCCACAAAAGCCTGAGTACTCCCTCATCAATTGCTAATGAAGAAAATGTCTCACGGACTTGACTATAGCCTAATCTTATGGAGGCATTTTCTCAGTTGTGGGTCCTTCCTTCCACATGATTCTAGCTGGTGTCAAGTTCACATAAAATCTAACCAACACAATTAACCCCTTGTTAACTTGACACACTAGCACATCACTTTTAAGCTACAACCTTTTCTTTCCTGTTTATCCCCAATATCACACATTATTATCAACATCACAACACAAAACATTTGCGAACACAAAAAGTCACACAGTCTTTACAAATTCAAATACTTTAACATTTATCTCTTTAAAAGTCCAAAGCCTCTTCTAAAACCCAACATCTATTTACATTTTCAATGTCCCTCAGCTGGAGATTCCTGTAAAATAAAAAACAAACACTTCAAGAGGGAAGAACCAGGTCACACTATCAATGTGAACAACAATAACAAAATCAAAGTCCAACTATGTAACTAACCCAGTGTGCAATGTCTTGAATCTACCCACAGTCTCCGGGCGGTTTCAAAGGGCTGGACACCCATTCATAGCACACAACACTTATCTGCTAGGCTTAGGCTGGCTCCCGTCCACAGCTGCTACTGTCCTTGATGGTCAGACCACGGTATCGGCATCTCCAGATTGCTTGGGTCTCCTACTGCAGCTGGGATGCATTTTTACTAATAGCCTCTCCTGAGCTTTCTTCATGGTGCCAAACTTCAATTTCTCTGCATGGCCCCTTTAATCCTAGCACTTCATCTGCTATTGAGGCTGCACTTTCACCAATGGCCTTTCCAGGCTTCAGTCACTCTGCATGATGCCTTCAAAAACAGTAACATGGGAGAATCTTACACATGACCGAGTCTGGTGCCAACAGGAGGTACAACCTGAGCCACGTCTGGAGCACAACTTCTGTGCGCTGACTCAAGGGAAGGACTCCCCAGAAGAGTTCACCTCCATGATACTCCCCATCCCTCTCCCTTTTCCAAGACGGTGTCTGTGTAGCCTTGGCTGTCCAGGAGCTCACTTTGTACGCCAGGCTGGCCTCGAACTCACAGGGATCCACCTGCCTCCACCTCCCAGAGTGCTAGGATTACAGGTGTACACCACCATGCCCAGCTGATGGTCTCTTAGAAATTGCTTCTGGTGTCTCAGCCTCAGCTGACCAGCATAGGTTGTCCCAGTCAAAACAAGGGCCCCTTGTTAACGAAGGCTGATTCTTCAGGCCCAGATGATCAGGTACCTCAGATTCTTCATTCAAAATGTTGATGGACCTTTAAAAGTTTGTAAACTTCCCTCTGAGCTTCACAAGCCAGGCCTCCATCATCTGCACTGCTCTCAGCATCGTCTTCCAAGCTTTTAAAGAGCAGCCCACTGCTCTCAACACTCAATGTCTTTTCTATCCCAAAATTCCAAAAAACGTTCACAATCCTCCCCAAAACAACACAGATCTGTCACAGCAATACCCCACTCATGGTATCAATTTCTATTTTCAGCCAGGTGTAGGGATGCACACCAGTAATCCCAGCACTCGGGGAGGCAGAGGCAGGCACATTTCTGTGAGTACAAGGCCAGTCTTGCCCACAAAGTGAGTCCAGGACAGCCAAGACTACACAGAGAAACTTAGTCACCAAAAAAATTTTAAAGAAAATTCTACCTTAGTTAGGATTACTATTTCTGTGATAAAATGCCATGCCCACAGACACTTTATGGAAGACAGTGTTTATTTGGCTTACATTTCCTGAGTCACAGTCCAAAGAGAAAAGCCAAAGCAGGAATCCAGAGGCAGGGGCTTATGCATGAATAATTGCTGGGGTTTTTTGTTTGTTTTGGGGGTTTTTTGTTTGTTTGTTTTTGGCGTGGTTGGTTTTATTTTTTCAAGACAAGGTTTCTCTGTGTAACCTTGGCTGTCCTGGACTTTCTTTGTAGACCAGGCTGGCTTCGGACTCACAGAGATCTGCCTGCCTCTGCCTCCCAAGTGCTGGGATTACAGGTGTGCACTCGCTGGCTTGCTCCACCTGCCCAAGAATGGGACACAAAGTTTACACTAAAGGAAAACTGTTGCAGGTGAAAGGGAAAAGGTCAAAGGTGAGTTGGTGGGTCTGAGACTCTAGACTGGGTAGTTGTTCATGAATCCGTGAGATTATGATGTAGGCGTGGAGTGCTGCAGCTATGCACACGCCATGTGGGGACCTGCCGTTGATAAAACATGCTGAGCAAGAAGAACTGTCTAATGGAATCCTACAATTGAATACAGATTAAACTGATAATGTCTGTGCTATGTGTTCTGAAGGAATATTAAGAAGATGATCAGTTTTTACGTTAAAGCAGTCAGAAAACTGGTGGAGCTTGCTTAGAATTTAAGTAGAAAACAAGACATAGCCCTGAGAATCTTGAGGGCTGAGCTGTGACATGACCACTACAGTGTGGAATAACAGTAGCAGTACACCTACATGAGATCGCCCAAGGCACAATGGCTAGTTGTTATAGCAACCTAACACAAGCTGTACTCATATGAGAGGAGGGAAGCTCACTGAGAAAATGCATCCATAAAATTGCCTCTGTAGGCAAGCACGCAGGGCATTTCCATTAAGGACTGATGGAATATGGACCAACCCATGGGAGCTGCTGCCACTCTCGGTCGGGTGGTCTGGGTTCTACAAGAAAACAGGTTTGGCTTTCCCTGCAGCCTGCATGAACCCGCCAAGCAGTTCCTTGCTGAGGCCCGCTATGGCTTTGTGCTGAACACACAGGGTTGCAGTGAGTCTCACACCCTTGCCAAAGTAAAGGGCTATAAAGCATGTGATGGAGAGAGGTCACTTAGCCAGCACTACCAGACACGCCGCCCCGAGCCAGCGTGCAGTTCCACCTCCCTGTGTGACACTGGCTCTCAGTCTCCAGGGATTCTCCAAGGCACACAGATCCGTTTCCGCTCTGCTGCTTCCGCAGAGTTGGAGCTTAGAAGATGTCTCTGGCAGGAACCCAGAGGTGAGAGGTGCGGAAAGTGGCGAACAGATTTTTATCGCAGAGCAGTTCGAAAATAGGTCTTGGTTTTGAGCTGGGCTCAATTCCAAATACAGCCTGGATGGACTCCTGGGGATTTCTAGAGTGAGGGAATGGCTAGAGTCATCCAAGGGAAGCATCATCTCTGAGTAAACTGAGAGAATTCTTGCTGAAAGCAGAGCAAGGTAAACAGACAGGAAGCACCAGCAACAGGGACGAGACGTGAGATGGGGCGTCAGGGACATGCTTCACTCAGAGGACGGAGAGCTCCAGATAGGCCCCGAAGACGAACTTCGCCTTGCAGGGCTGTCAGTGGAGCTCTTTGTTCTTTTCCCCAGTGTGGACAGCCTACACACGCCTTCTTTTTCTGGTTTTTATCTGTTGGTTTGCCTTCTAGTTGGTATATTGAGAACAAGTGGCCCAGTCGGGCTTGGTTGAGGAAGGAAGTGCAGCTATAAGCTAGATAGTGCCTTCTTCCACAACTTGCTTTAGCCTAACAAAACACCCAGAGTGCCCTTCTGGGAGCTAATAAAGAAACCTGGGTCATATGGACGCTGTTCTCTCCGATGGCGCCTCTTCTGCCATGCTTGTATTTACCCTCAACCTTCTCCTCTCAATAAACGCAGCTTACTTCCTCCATAATTCACCAAACCCCATTCAAAATGTTTTCTAAACTCATTCTGGACCTCCTGCTTCATAACTGATAACACCATTTATTTATTTATTTATTTATTTATTTATTTAGGCTTGGGTTGTTTTGTTTTGTTTTGTTTTTCGAGACGGGATTTCTTTTTGTGGCCTTGGCTGCCCTGGACTCACCTTGTAGACCTATCTGGCTTGGAACTCAGGGAGATCTGCCTGCCTCTGCCTTCCCGAGTGCTGAGATTATAGGCGGGAGCCACCACGCCAGACTAATCGACAGATTTATACACCCATCTCTGTTGCCGATCTTCAGATCTGGTTTATCCAGAAGATCCTCCAGTAGGCTACCTGGAGTTGTATAAATAATATCCTCTTGATGTGTGAATACGAGAAAGCAGTGACTGACCCAAACTGAGCACTGACTACAAGATGGATCCGTTCCCTGAGCCAGGGACACTCAAACTGAGCGGTGAATGCCCTGAGCTGTCATCAACACCCATGATGCCCGGACCCACATTGTCTTTCCTATAAAGTCATCCCCATTTATTTATTATGGAAATAAAAATGTAAGCCGTGTGGCAGGGATGAGTGTATTCTGAAGAGATACTTGTGTCCTTTATATTGGCTATCAAACTCCTAACAGTGAGTCCCCAAGAAATCACAGCTCCTCCCCCCAGGAATCTTGTGCTGGAAGAATGGAAAGCCTAAAGCCTTGACTAGCCAGAGGAGAAAACTTTCATTTGGAAAGAAAATTGTAACTTGCCAGATGGTTTTACAGGAGATGCAGTGTTGAGCCAGGGACCACACCTCAGAGGGATGCCCTGTTGTGCGTTTCTCTTGCCTTTTATTTAAACCAGTGTTGCTTCAGGACCTTAGAAACAGATTCGAGAGGAGGTCTCTCTGTTTCTCTTCCAAATGTAGCCTCACTAAATACATCCTTTTTTTTCTGCTTTTTACTGTTAATTTTACTGTTTTAAATAACTTATAAAGGGCAAGTTGCCAGATCTGGCTGCTTGGGGCACAGACTGTGACCCGAAGTCAAGTAATAATAAACCTAGAAATATTAGATCATAGGAACTCGTAAGTCAGGCCACCCCCACGCCACCAAATCACCCTTCCTGAAGAAGCACCACTGCAGGGGAATAGAGGCCATGGTGGGTCCCTGGAGCCTTTTTCTTCCCACAGCTTTCACAGAGGGCCAAATCTTCCAACATCCCCTGCTGCCCTGAATCAAAGGTGATCTGACACAGGCACATGGGCTTGGTCACTAAGTCAGCAACCCCCCGGTATGGGACCTCCACCCTCCCTCAGAAACCAGCCCTCTGTGTGTGTCTATTCCACACTGTCTTGAGTCTTTGCTACCTTCCTTAGAGGTCCGTGGTCCTGACTAATTTGACTGCACTGCACAGGGACTCCAAAGTGTCAGACCTCCAGATGTGATGAATCCGGAGCACTTTTGGAGAACGGACAGTGTAAAAAGAGCACATCTTTCCTGCTGTTGTCAGCAGGTGGGTTGTGATGAGCAGGGGTTCTGACAGCCTTCTCAGCCCTTCTCTTCTTTACAGCCTGTAGCCCTCCACTTACATGGTGAAGCCTTCAGATGGCCCGGGGCGGCTCCATTCGCCTTGCTTGCAGCCCATCAGTCCCTTAACGCGCACTGCTTCAGACTCGCCCTGTTTATTACTCACCTCCCTTTGCTTCTGCTGAGGATTTCAGCCTTTTGCTCATGAAGCTGGAAATGCGCCATCTTTACAGATATGTTTGAGCATTCATTCAGAGTTCTAAGGAACGATTCTTGCAGGGATATAGAGCTGAGTTTTAATAAAGGAATGGGGAGGAGTTATGAGAGAGGTCCTATCTGTTTCTAGCAGTGTGCACCCTGAGGATAGTTTTAATGGCTTAGCCCTTGTCCTATAAATAGTCCCTCAACAGATTTTTAATTATAATCCCTTTTAAAAAATCTAATGTTTCTGCACGTGTTGCCTGGCAGGCAAGGGGATGCAGTGATGATTCTGTCTCTTTTCGACTTTCTAGCCAGTCACTTACTGAAGACTGTGGTCATAGTTTTAGGAAATGAATGACTCAGTGTCCCCATGCATTCCAAATACTGGCGCATGTGTGTGTGTGTGTGTGTGTGTGTGTGTGTGTGTGTGTGTGTGTGTCCATCCTATGTTTTTCAAATAATTTTGCAGTGACTTAGTTCCATAAATACATAGTGAGCATATACTACATGTTAAGCACACGAGTCATGGAAGTAGTGGGACAGAAGATGAGGCAGAGCTGCCCCTTGCAGCAAGTGTCCCACTGCAGCCTTTCACACTGGAACCAGTGAGCACTGCGCAGATGTGGACACAGCCCCAGCCCAGCGTGCTGCAGCTAGCATCAATGTCCAGCAGCTTTTCTCACACTGAAGCTTGTGTTGCCTAACGCTGTCTGCAGGAGGTGACTAAGTGCTGCACAGAAGTCCTACCGTGGAATGCTTGGCTGCCCTGGGTGTGTCTGGGGGCAGGGACTGGTCTGACCTCTCTGTCTTCTCGGCTGGGCTGGTCTATCCTCTTACTCACCCTTCACAGTCCATTCACTTTATTAGAAAAACTAACAGGACACAGGCCTCTACTCAGTCTTCCTGTTTATAGCAACAAATGAAGAGTCTTGAATTATAGCGTGAAATTTCAGTTACCTATTTTACTTGTTCTAACTATTCTTGGTTCATGAATAAGATCCTGAAAGCCTAGAAATACGACCCTTGCTACATCCCACACAGGTGCCCACATACTATTTCCTCAGACTGGGTAAAAGGAGTATGAGTAGATCCCCATCCAGGGCTTCCACAGGAAGATGCTCCTATAGGTCCGTTGCTGCCCATGTCGACGCCTTGTCTTCATAATGAGAAATCCTCTTCCCATTGGGGCATCATGCCTCGCCCAGTTTAAACTGTTCTCTCATCTGTCCCAGCTGTAAAACAGCAGCGGCAACACACAGACTTACTGCTGCTATGTTATTGTGAATGCTATTACTTACTCTTAATTACAGACTTCATTAGCAGGCAAATTACCTCAGACAACCACCACAGAATTGTATTAGTAATTAGCGAGGAAATGAATTAGTGTTTACTTTCATCCCATAAGAAAACACCAGCGGGGCTGGAGAAACAGCTCAGTGGTTTAAGAGCACTGGGTGTTCTTCCAGGGGTCCTGAGTTCAATTCCCAGAACCCACCCACATGGCAGCTCACAATATAAGGATACAGTGCCCTCCTCTGATGTGGAGCCAGACATGCAGTCAGAAGCACCCACATACATTAAATACATCTTTTAAAAAATAAAACTCCAGCTAAGGAAGTGCTTTGCTATTCAAGACCACATGACCACAGAATTGGCAAACAGGGCTCTAATCTCATTTTTTTACTTTCATCCCCAGTTATAGGCACTTTCACTCAGAGTCACTGAGTTCATGCCCTTTGTATCAGCTAGAATCTCACTGTATAATAAGCATCACAGACTGAATTCCTCTGTAAGAACCCGTCTTTACTCAAAGGTTTCCACGTCAGGTCACTGGCTTGGCTCTTCTTGGCTCACCTGCCTTACTTTCATGAGCAGGAAGTCAGCTTGCTGTCTGCTGATCTAGGAAGTCTTCAGTGGAACTCTGGTGTTCTGATGCCACTAAAAGTGTACCAGGAAGAAGGGAAGCACACAGGCCTGGTGAGGTCCAGACTAGGGCCGATTACACATGACTTCCTCTGCATTCTGGTGGCCTTTACCAGCTCTAAGGCCTGATCCAATTTAAAGGGAGAGAAATTACAACAGTCTTTGATTGGAATAACACTGAAGTCATAGCGCATATAATGTGGAACCCACAGAAGAGGAAGATTAGGTCTGCTTTATTCTCATCACTGCTTTCTGTTAGAGGAGAATAAAATTCAGTTGCCTGGGGAACCCTGATGTGGACCAGTTAAACAGAACAGGAGGGATACAACTGAAGAGGCCTACAGCTTAAGAAAACACGCAAAGGACACACATTCACATGCACAAAACCAATGCTCGGTGTCTTTAGTTACATAGGACAGATGGGCACAGACTGCAAGGTGTGCTGTCTCGCATAATGGAGTAAGATGACAGTCATTTGGGGAACACAACAGTGAGATTAGAATCAACATGATTAGCATCAGTGGTTACCAATGTGAGCCCAGATACTCACTAGAGAGATCTGCAGAAATGAGCATAGATGCAAATGTGTCTACACCTGCATTTAGATAAGCACACACTGTCTACCATCACGTTTACATTCCCAAGCCCCCTGAGGCTGCCAGCACCTGGAGCTATGCATGTGCCTCATCCCAGGTCCTATCTACCACATGCCATTAATCAGTAAAAGGAAGGAGGATTTCTGCCACATGACAAATTCCAAGGCTGGCTTAGGAAAAAAAATTATTCCTGAAAATATAATTATACCAAAAAGTCAGGCAATCTCTGTTGAATGACCTCTCCTGTCCACTCAAAGACTCTCTGTGGCCCCAGACAATGACTCTCAGCAGGCTGTAACCTTATGGACAAAACCAGGAATCCAGAAGTTCATACTGATATTCCAGGAAGATAAACACAAGGAGGGGAGATCACGCATTTGCATGTTAAACCATGTGGGAGGTTATAGAATTTCAAAAATCATAAATAGGCAGCCAGATACAGTAAATAATTTGGAATAAAAAAAACTTAATGGAAATTTTGCTAAGCTTAATGAAGATTAATTTGTTAATAGTCTCAAAATACAGAAAGATGTATGGGAAGATCTTGGTAGACATCAGCCTTATCAAGCGTTCTCCAAAATAAACCTCGAGACCAAGTACCACCAGACACGTATGATGAGACTATGGTGTCACATCATTGTTTTCCCAACACTGGAGAAGCTCACAACCCTAATCAGTTCATGAGGAAAAGAGGAAGACATTAAAAAATAAAATAAAATAAAAAGATGTCTTTTAAAACACCTGGCCTTGGGGCTGGAGAGCTGGCTCAGTGGTTAAGAGCAGTCTGCTCTTCGAGAGGTTCTGAGTTTCAGTCCCAGCAACCACATGGTGGCTACAACCATCCATACTGGATCTGATGCCTTCTTCCGTTGTGCAGGTGTACATGCAGATTGAGCACAGAAAACAAACATAAAACCTAGAGCCGGGCTTTCTAACTTTGGGCCTATAGATGCATTACAGGCAACTAAAAACAGTAAAGCTTGACATCTCTGTCTTCATTTTGCATTTGCTTTCCTTTCCTAAAACTTTGGGTCAGGTTCCTGCTTAACTCCACAGACACTGTGCCCATCATGTAAGAAATGCACACCTAAACCTGGCCATCGTCCCTTTCAAGAATGAAGACGTCAAGAGAGCAGGATCTAAGTAAGGTATGGTTTGCAGACTGACCATAGCCAGCGATTCTCCTATGGAGGCCCGGAGCAACACCCAGAGGCCTTCAGTCATTCCCTTAGAACACGCAGGAGCAGCAGAGCCTTGCATGGCGACTTTGCCCCCTAGGCAGGAGCTGCTATCTCACAGAGGGTCAACAGCTTAGCTTCCCTTCTAGACTCTCTGCTCGGACAGGTCCACATCCTGCAGAGAAAGTGGAGATTGCCACTCTATGGGCAGTGGAGATTTGCCTCTTCTGTGGTAGGATATGAGTTTTACTTAAAAACAAAAACACCTTACCAGGTATAATTTCATATTGACAGCTTCCTGCCTTGGCTCTCTGGAGATTTTTTTTTCCCCTGCCTTGCTTCTGATGCTGTCATTTCTACTGGGTTGCCATGGCTCCCCTTGAGATTGCTCTGTCTTCATTCTCAGCAGTTTATCACATATCATGTTAGCTTGATATTTTTCTGATTAACTGAAATCCTCCTGCCTGTGAGCTTAGTTTTAAGAAAAATTTCCATAAACCTGGGCCATTATTCCCACCCCCAGCCCCCATTCTACACTCAGCTGCCACTCACAGGCTAGAACCAGACACTGGCTGAGCAGCCACTGGGGTTTTTACATTTTTTTCCAGCCATTTCTTCTCCTCTTGCTAACTTCATGGCTGTCTTCGGGGAACTGTGGAGGAACACAGCTTTGTGAGCGTCTCTGCTTCCGTCCTTGTTCCCGGCTGGCTTCCTGCTTCATGTCCGCCCTCTGCATCCACCTAGGCTCAGCCCAAAAGGTGGCAGCTGCCCCCGTGGATGCTGACTGATGCTTTCTGGGTCACACTGTGTTCCTGTGCACTCACCACGAGTTGCTTGTTCTACTCTGGCAAGGCAAGAACTTTTCTTCTGAAATAGTTACATTAAACTGAGCAGTAAGAGCTGGCCGCAGTGCGTGCCCACAGGAGCTGGCACTGAGTCATGAGTCATATTCACTGTGGCTACTAAGGTCAGAGCAGAGGCTTCTTTGTCCGAATGCATCAAGGACCAAAAACATCACAATGATCCCATGCACACTGAACTACATTAAAAGGTTTCAAGGAGTCTCCGGGGAGCCAGGTGAAATAGGCTGTGGCTCTGGCTAAGCGGCCAATCCTCTGTTCACTTCCTGCTTGTGAAGTATCCCCTGCCCACCTGCAAGACAGAAAAGCTGCCCCGCTAGCTCTGAAGTCTATGCTTGGTAAAAGGAGTCACTATACCCTGTGGCTGGGTGACCTTTCTTCCTCACATTATTTTACGTAACAGCCTGATGAAAGTCAGGAACAGCCACATGACTGGCCTTGTCAGGAAGATGAGCAAGAGTTACAGCAGTTACCTCTGCGTGCCTCATCTCCGTTCCACGTGCTTTCTCCTCTGGTATGCCTTAGGTAACAGCCTTTCAGGCTGGTCCCTGCAGTGTGGCAAAGGCATGCAATGAAGTCATAGCTTCAAGATGGCTTTGTTGCTTGGCACTGGGATTGCAGGACTGTTACTGCTGCGTAACTTCCAGCCTGCTCTGCAATGGTTGTAAGGACCAAAGACAGATTTCAAAAATACCCAGTACTTGGTCAAAATGTAGTAATTGCATCCTTGTAATTATACATGTTCATACCCCTAGGAAATTTAGACATTCTTCTCCCAGCCAGTTTGGTGTTTTCCTTATAAGGATCACGGAACAGCGTATGCCCCTATCGACTAGAGATAATGGCAAACTCTTTTAAAAGGCTACCATGCTGCGGTTGCTGTAGTCTAGAAATGTCAGAGGCCACACCCATGAAATCCCATCTACATGGATGACTAAATCAGGCATGAGCAACAATGAGAAAACAAACAAACAAACAATAGACAGAACATGGAATGGAGAAATCTCATGGGGGCAACAACCCTAGGCAAAGAACTGTGGGCAAACGGGGAGTGTGAAGAGAAGATGGTCTTCCCCAGGATACAGTTCTCCACAGCTGGTTACCCACTGCCCACTGGTTAGCCTTGAGATCATGTACACACAAGTTACGCCATGCAGAATGAGCAGGTGGTATTTATATACTTAGGAAGATGCATGTATATATGTAATAACTAAAGAAAAAAAAAAGACCATGAATTTGAGAGTGCTGGGTGTATACAAGAAAGGAAATGATGTAACTATAATTTCAAAAATATAAAACACTTTAAAAAGAGACCCTAGGAAGCAGAGGCAGGCAGATTTCTTTGAGTTCAAGGACAGCCTGGTCTACAAAGTTGAGTCCCAGGACAGCCAAGGCCACACAGAGATAACTCTTAATTAAAAAATATCTTAGGTACAATGTTTATTGTACATACATACACTTTAACATGCTTTTACAAATATCTCTCCCAGCCTAAGGCTTTTTCAATGCCTTGTTTTCTTTGGGCATAAAACTTTATGAAACAATTTCAGCAACATTTTTCTTCAAACATGTTTTTTAAATGTCAGTTAATAATAGTTTGCCTAATCCAAGGAGTTTTCTTTTTTTTATGTTTTATAATTTACTTATATGTAATGTTAACTGAGTTATATTTGTTTGATGTGAAGAAACAAAGTCATCTATATTTTTATAGTCAAAATTTAATTATTTTAGGACTAGTTGTTGGAAAGATTATCATTTCTCCTTTTAAATAAATCAGTTGACATTTCTAGGAAAAAAAAAACCTATTGTGTAAATTCCCAAAGTCCTTACCTTCCAAAAGCATTGGGAATACTGTCATAAACCAAAACAAATTCAACATTTTCAGGATGTCTTAACAACAATCTGAACATTTTTTAAAAATTAATTAAGAGCAGCCACGCAGTCACCACTAGAAGAGCAAGAATGTTTCCAATGGAAAGTCACAGTAAGGAGACTGCTTTCAAAGCAGATGCGTACAGAATGCAAAGGTGGAAGGAGCAGCTTTAATTTACCAGCAGCGCTTTCCAGTATCTATCAACTGGCAGCAGGAGGAACCAGAAAAGATGTTAATGAAATTATCAAGTCTACAGGGCAGAAGTGGGTGAAGAGAAAGAACAGTTTCACAGGTGTGTGACACACACACACACACAGTGTTCTAGGAAGGTAGTAAGACACAGTTTATTTGAGCTTAGGCTCAAGAACATTCCACTGTGAAAGCTACTGCTTGTACTTTTACACTTAGGGGCAGGCATAAGTAACGGATTTACCCAAACACTGGGGGTGGGGAAAACTGTGGTGTCAGTCGTGATCTCAGGACACTCTAAGCTTCGGGGCTGGTGGAAGTTACTAGTTTGCTAATACATTTTCGAAGTTTTACAGCTGATAATAAGCTACATAGATGACTAAGCATAAATAAAAATAATTTTGGCTCTGGGTCTGTAACTTCCCAAGTCTCCGTGATCAAGGGAGTTCTAATCAATTAACTGGTCTATAAACTCCAACTCCCAAAATAACTTGAAGTGAATGGAATCTACACTTAAACAGTACAGTTAGTGGCACTGCATCAGCCAAGACATCATTCTTAATGAATCAGAAACAGAATGATTTTCCTTTAGGTAGGTCACCACAATATTCCTCAGTTGAGAGGTTAGGAGCTCAAATAGAGCTTGGGAGGTACCCTGGGCATCTACCTAAAATGAGGCAGGCCTTCCGCTTTGTCCCCCACCCCTTTCCTTTTATACGTCGAACATCTGAATAGTTATGTAACCGTGACACATTTATTGACGTGTTAGCAGCAGCAGCAGCAGAGCTAATGGTTTCCAGAACACAGGACACCTGTGCTTTTCTAAAACCCATGCACAACTGGAGATAACATCCACAGGCTCGGCATGGCTAGGGTGGTAGACAAAGAATAAAATGTAACATAGCTGTGCATGGGGAATTGTGGGCTAGACGCTGACAGCTGAGAAGTTCAAATGTGATTTCCAGGTCCCATGAGGCTGTGGGGGACAGGGCTAGGGGGTGCACGGTCCTGAGCTCCATACACATGCTCAGTATTACTCACATCCAGTCAGCCACAACTTACATGGTCCTGCTACCTAGTCACAAGGAGAAAAGTTGTGAAGCCCGTGACCAAGGATTATTAAGGAAACTAGATTAACAAAAGGATAATTCAAGAACAGATAGTGAGGCTAGCCCTCAGTAGACCTGAAATCACCTGCCTAGGAATGTTCTGCGTCCACGGTAACAAAAGACACCTGCATTCTGCTGTGAAGCTAGAGACAAGGCACACAAAATCACTTTCATGCATGTTTTCACACACACAAGAGAAAGTTTGTGTAATTTGTTTACCAATTTAAGTGAGCTTAGTCCTTTACTCAAATGGGAAACAAACATGGATTTGTAGCCACTGAAAACAGCACAGCGAGCTGATACAGAAGCAGAAGTTTATTCACTTAAAACATTTCACAATTATTTTGACAATTATTTATTTAAAATAACATTCTAAATACTTACAAAAATAAATCAGATATTGCTTCTTCTATTTTTCAAGTGTGACAGCATTTGCCATAGAAAATAGACAGGACCATTTTATAAACCAAACATTGCACTGAAACGTCAACTTTAAGAACTACACACTATTTCCTCTGATGATTTGTGCTTTAAAAACGTCCAAACTATTTCTGTGCAGGATCATAGTAAGAATGTATGTATAACAAGCCTTATACATTCATTTTTACACAAAATGACACTACTCTGGCCTAAACCACCATCACTCCCACAGGCCAGATGTACCATTTCACAGAACTGCGTGTGGCTATGAAGTGTTTAACACCCAGTCATCAAAGACCAGATGTTACTAAGGAATATTCAGCTAACAGATGCTACGCAAGACATTTTTCATTTACACAAAATCTTCAGTCTTAATCATTGAAAAAATAAACTTCAAATACATTAAGTTAATCCCAAAATAAACATCACTGTCATAATTATATCTAAAAGGAGAAAGGAGTAGCGCTCCAAGGACAACCACTTGAATTCAACATCATTTCTGGCTTTAGAGTCACCGGGACATAAATTTCTTGTCAATTCCATGTTGATGCGTTCAGTGTTCCTTGTAGCACATGTGCAGAAATCGTGGTTCCAGAAGAAACACGCATGTGTTCTACCTCACAGGGCGCCAGTCTCAATGCATAAACCACACGAGGAGAACATCGCACCGTGATCACTGCCTGAATTTCTGTGATTAATCTCCATTACATAGAACTTTAGTTTTGTCTAAACACATATGAAACATTATTCAAAATTCTACTTAAAGCTAGAAAAATCAGAAAAGTTGCATTTTTAAATTAAGAAAAGAATCTATCCTTATGTCTTTAGTTATGCTACATTGATTACTTAGAGATTTATGAGCAATTGCACTGGAAACATAAATTTATTGAAATTGATGTTTTACAGTAAGTTCCATTAAAAGGGAACTTGCAAATTCTCAATTATAAGCAAATACAAATGCTAACATCAATGTCTTCGTTGACAAAAATATACCAAATGCCAGAATTTTTAGAAAAATTTAAGTAGCATGCGAGGTACTTTCAAAGTGTTATTTCACTAAAAGATACAGGCAAGCAGACACCATAAGTACATACAAAACTGCAAACCAACAGTGTAAAATGCACAGACAAAGAACCATCAAAATCCAAGAGGTAGTCAACAGAACAAACCCTGATAAAAACAAAACATCCTGACAGATGTCACTAACCTCAAAAATCCCAAATCATTGTGAAACTCTTGTATTTTAAATGACTGAAAAATTACTGGGCAAGGATTTAAAGGCAATTATCTAAATGAGTTAACACTGCAAACTGAATACTCATTTTTATGAAGGACAAAGACTAATGTAGACCACAGCTCGACAGTCCACCAGCCACCCCACACCCACTTTGTTTACATGTTGCAGATCCCTTCTTTCATACTCTGAAGGCAGAGCTAAGAAGCTGACCCAACAAAGATCGTGCAGGCACAGGTCCACTCCTTCATGGCCGCCTGCTAATGTTCAGGGTAGACACAATGACGCAACACTTGTGTTCGCTGCCCTCTTGTTCCTATCTGAATCCTCCCTAGGTCTGAAATGGATGCGACACTTCTTACTTTTGTAGTCTAAGGATCAAAGAATTTTTTCAAGTTACTAAAAATTTGAACACTTCCTGTGACATATTGCACAGCAATTCTCAAGAATGACAAACATGTGGCTTCTAAGTGTTGAAAATGTGACTGACACAGAGTGAACAACTTGTGGCTACCTACATTAAACAATACTGATTTAACAACTAATAACCGAAAAGTTGTGACTTTAAAAAGTGACCCCAAATTAGAAAGTAACTAACACCTCTGGGGAAAAAAATGTGGGCAAAAATGAACTGAATGCTACAAATACAGCTGTAGGTGTTTCTTAGAGGCAAGGTGAAACAGAACTGGTTGCAAGCTGTTTCACCACTGTGTTTCTTTTAAATAAAGACGCAAAATTAGACACGATCTACCCTTTCTTAGAACGCAAAGTCGACAATAACATCATGCTTAAAAGCATGTGCGTATTTCAAAATGTATTCTAGCTTGCTTTTCATGAGAAAGGCACCTCCTACAGATATCAATTCCCACCTTAACACTTCAGTCCCACCCTCTGAGGTCTGCATTGACAGCAGGATATGATCTAACTGAGATGCACCCCAGAGAAGCTGCCCTTCTACAGGGCACAGTCACTCAGCAGCAGTCCTCCAAGGCCCAGCCCTTCACCGCACCACACAGCACCCTCCGGAGGGCAGAGTTAGCAAGCAGAGGAAAGCTTTGTACCTACCAGGTTAACTGGAGACCGCTTTCCATAAAGCAAATCTAGATATATTTCTAAATGACAAGCTACTCATTACTTTTTGCAAATTAACTGACTTGATGTTACTACTAAAAACATAAAACTGAAATATGTGGTTCTCTCACATGATGCCATCTCAAGACAACTATTAGCTTCATCACATTTTCAACTACTCAAATGCACTGCTCAGGGACAAGTGCTGATTCTGTGTTTTGTTTTCAGAGTAAACTGGAAGTGTTAGCTTGATATATTTTGATCTAAATACAGTTGATATCAAGGTTGGGGGTGTAACTCAGCTGGTAGAGTGTCTGATTCTGATCCTCAGAACCGCATCAACCCGATATGGCAGGACACCGCTCTTAGGCCACCGTGCAGAAAGGGAGGGAAGCACTGACTGGATGGTCAAGGCCATCGTTGAATACACCGTGAATTCAATGCCAGTTTGGGGTATATGAGACCCTGTCTCAAAATAAAATCAAAACAAAACTAGCTGCTACCAAGCATCTTAACCTTTGTTTTCCATCTGGTAGTTTTCCGGGGTACAAAACATTTTGAGGCACTTCGTTTGTGTTTGCTTCACAGACTAGTCAGCTGCTGAGCCTGGAACTTTCACAGAGAGATTTCTTCGGGTGGTGGTGATATGCCGCTGCTGTGCTAAGAAGGACCGAGCAGGACCACCCACACTGCTGTCTTTGCAAGCACCAGCACCACTAACCAGCCGAGACTCCATGCCCAGTTTCTGATACGCCAGGCTCTGAATGAAGAACAGATAGAAACAGCAAGCAAAACGCAATGTTATTATAGCCATCCTAGCAGGCTAACGACTTCCTGATCGGCTAAGAAAAAAATTAAGCATTCAAAAGCTGATTCTCCTATGTCTGACAACACTGGGAAGATTCAATGTCTCTTTTAGTCCACTAAACTTAACATCATTGAAACAGCAGCCTAAAACAGCATGCCAGAACTAAGATTAGTTATAACAAGGAAAAAAAATCCAAAGCAATTCTGTGTGTGAGAACCACACTGTACCAACCATGAGCAGACAGCACACAGAAGAGCTTACATAAACACATCTCAAGGTGGCAGCTGGATACAGCACTACATGGAAAAAGTTCGCCCTAGTTTACACTCCTGGTTTTCTGACGAGGGAAGGTATCGCTCCATCACAAGCGCTCCTGACACAGCTGTGCTGCACTGATATTCAACATTTCCTTCTATTAATCTTGTCAAGGAAGTGATCAACAGGGCTTAAACCCACTCAACACTGAAACTCAACACACCTTGTTATACCAGGCAGAAACAATGAGTTTTTCCTCATAATCCCTGAATTTTGCTACTTTACATTCACTCTGAAAAAGAAAATAATGAATAAGACAATTAAAATATCAGAAATTGCCCCAAATTACTGAAAACAAAATCATTTCTTTGCTAGCTCACTGCTGGGAGAATAGAAAAAAAATGCATTTGTGAGGTACACAAATTAGTAAAAACATCTTTAGGAAAGGCAAAAAATGTGAGTAATCTTCATATTAGAAATGTTACTTAGAAATAGCAATTAAAGACATACACACATCCTTAGTGAGAGATTCCTGTGCTACCAATTCCAGTGACCTGAGACAAAAGCAACTGGCAGAAACGTCAACACGGTGCTGTACCTGAGGAGGAGTTGAACTAAGGAAAAAGGATGAAGCAAACACAGTGCTGGGCACCTAGCACAGCTTTTTCCTGTTAGTTCTTGGCAGCCTGTTCACCACTGTATGCACACCACTGTACAAACTGAAGTACTTTTATTATTCTAAGAGTCAGTTCTGTATTCCGATGTGCACCAGATATAGATGATGCACATAAAAAATAAGTAATACTTAATGCCTGTGTCTTACCCAAGAAACATGCTTACAGTACAGAAAGAATGCTGGGCCAAACACTTGGAGAACAGCCCTACAATTCAACTCTTTCTTCTTATGAACAAGGGATGAATAATCATTGTTGGGGGGTGGTTTGATGTATTTTGATGCTAATTAATCAAAGGCCATCACCCAGGGCAGGGCAAATGGGATAGGCGTGGCTAAGGTTCTAGGGCTGAGGGAGACAGAGAGAATCGTGGGAAGAGAGACCAGACCAGAGGAGGAGTGAGAAGAGGGAGAAGCAGGCCATCATGGGTTAGATGGAGGGGAAGCACGTGGCCATCATGGGTTAGATGGAGGGGAAGCACGTGGCCATCATGGATTAGGTGGAGGGGAAGCACATGGCCATCATGGGTTAGGTGGAGGGGAAGCATGTGGCCGATGGAGATCTGGCCCAGATGAAGAGCATTAGCAAGTGTATGGGATTATGGATGGGAGGTAGCTTGATAGAAATTGTTAGAACCAGATGGCACAGGATTGGGGCAGGTATGGGATGCCTGCCCCACTATGGGAAGTAGTTTAGGGGATTAACATGTGCCTTGCCCCGGGTTAACTAAGGCTATTGTAAAATATAATAGGTGTCTGTCTTGACTGATTGCCAGCAGGTTAGAAAACACTGCCGTAATAACTACTACAGGCCTGGCAATAAGCATTATGAGGTCACACTGGTAAATAACAACAGGTGGAGCCCAGCAAGTGGGGTGCTTATTAGACAACACTGATAGCTTAACAACAACACCATGTGCTGAGTCAGTGGAGGCTTCCGCTCAGAGCCCCCCAGGGAGGGCCACCATTTGCATTTGCTCATTTTGGAACACACTTTGAACATCAGCAATGCTGTGCACTGGCTTCCTCTGTAAAGGGAATGGTCAACACACTTGAAAAGCTAAAATTTCAAAGATAAAGTAAAGTCTTATTATTTTGGACAAATTGAGGCCAAGAATCAAACAAGAAAGATGAAGGCTAAGAAGTTACCAATAAAGCTGCAAGCCCGGCATGTGACGTGGAAAACACTTAGTGCTGGGGCTGCAGAAATGCAAGGCAGACCACTTCATCCTCAAGGTACTTCAACATATAACCCAAAGATAAAATATAAATTGGAATTCTGCTGTGGAATGCAAGAGGATTTCAGTCAACTGGAACTCATACATGGTGAGAGCTTCTTTTGTGTAATTACAGGAAACATTTTATAAAGGAAGAGAGGGGACATCTGAGTTAGAGCTTGAAAAATCAACACATTTCTTCAGACATGCACCTTCCCTGTGCACTTTACACACATGGCACTGTGTGGACAAACGCTGAGAGCAGGCACACATCAGCCTGGTATATATATTCTGGATGCAGAAAAGGTGTTAAAAACTTTGAGTGAAAATAATTCCCTCAGAGCTCATACTTACTTTGTGGGAAATCATACAAGGTCAAGGGTATGTGAACAGACTGTGTTCTAGTTATGTGAAAAAACCAATCATAGTTTATGGGAAGCCTGGCCTCTACAGGTAAGAATACGGTGTAAAGCAGTATCCATTGCAAAAACAGCAGTGTCTCTTACCACTCTGTGGAAAATAGTAGTCCTATAAAACGTTTTAAGAAAGAAAGTAATAAAGCAATTAAGGAATCTAACATAAAATTGTACAAGTCCACACTCACCTGACTTCATAAAAATTGTGTAAGAAAAAAATTCTTAAAAAAGCTAAGCCCTCAACCAGTTAGCAGGATCACATCACGAGTAATAAGGGTTTTATGAAAGCCGACCATGGCCAGCAAACGGAGGGGCGAGGGCGAGCGGGTGTGGAGGCTTTACCTCTAGGATCTCAATTCTTCTTTCCTTCTCCGCCAGCTGCTTTCTAAGTAACATTATTTCTGCTGATGCTGGATTTAATTTGGGATCTAAGGTTTTTATTACCTGCATAAAGAAAAAAAGTTATGTCCACTTTCTTTATAAGTGTGGAACATGTAAGAACATGTCTTATAATGGATAATCCATGAAGTCATTAGGAATTTGTTTACAATTTAAAGAACAAAGAAAAAGGAAGGGGGAACACAACACCAAACCAAATTCCTCTTATACATATTCAATGACATCTACTTCAACTTTTTGTTATTTAAACTTTGAACACTAAGGTTTGTTTAGCTTTTTAGAAATAGATTTATTGGCTTATTTTGTGTGAAGGCTATTTTTCAAGGTGATCAGGTGGTGCCCTGTCAGGACCCCACAACAATGTAAATCAGATCATGCCATATCTCTGCCCAGAAGCTTCTGTGTCCCACCTCAGTCCAAATAAAAGGCAACCCCGGAGGGAAGGGCTCACCCTGCCTTCCTGACCTCATTTCCAGGCATCTGCCTACATGTGCATATGTACACCATGTGTCTGCTTTGTGCCCACACAGGCCAGAAGAGGTCATCTGATTCCATAGAACTGGAGTTGCAGGTGGCTGTGAGCCAGCAGGTGGGTACTGTAAATTAAATTCAGGTCCTGCGTGTTCATCAAATCTATTTGCTTTTTATTTCTGAAACAGCTATGTTATATGCTTTAGTCTTCTTAGATGCTCACTGTGGTTACATGTGAGCTCTTGCCACTAAGTTTTGCTACTTTTAGACCTGACTTATTATGTTTCCTCTGAGGTTTATACTGTCTCTCCTCATTTGCTAGTTTGACAGTGTTAAGGAAACCTGGGCCTCCAGTGTTAGAACCCAGAGACTGCACATCAGAGCCCCCTCCACTCATGACTAGACACACTTCAATCAGGACGGAAGCATCCAGCATCTGAAGCCTGGAGATCTGGGGTTCAACTTTTGCTACAGCTCACATTGACATCTTACTGGTAAACATTCGGAAGCTAAACATTAAGACAAATAAACGTACTACTATTATTTTAAAGTTGCACCACCATGAAATCCCTTAATGTTCTAAATAGAAAAGAATGTATTAACATTCTGAGAGAATATTTATATGAAGATAAGACAACGAAAACCATACATAGACCTGAGCTAAAGTACATACTACAGAAAAGAAAAAACTTAGTCTGGTGAATGTCAGGTTAGAGTTTAAATCTGTAAAGTATAACATTAAGCTAACTGGGTACATTCCAAGAGACTGTCTCCCCCAAAAGGTAAATAATTCTGTTCATTTTGCTAATATTCTAGTAAACTTTATTCTCAGCCAATGTGCTGAGACCCTCAGTGGCTGATGCTGAAGCTGTCACTAATGTCATCATTACCTGACACTAAGAGTGAGCCTAAGTGTACAAGACTCACTTAGAAGCTGTCACAAACCTGACAGGCAAAGCACAGGCAGAGGACAGCAAAGTGACTGGGTTCAGACAGACCGGCAATGCAGTCAGAACTAGGGAGGCTCCAGGGACTGGCTGAGCGCGTGAGCCACTCACATTTCTGGCCTTCTCTAAGTACATTTTATATCTCTCCTCCATCGCTTTCATGTCTTCATCTTTCTTCTGAAGAGCAGCTTCAAGTTCACTGATCGTTTGGGCTATTTGTGAGAATAAAATCAAACCAATTACCACATATTTAAAACACTTGATGTGCACACAAAAATTGCATTTATCAAACTCATTTCCATGACTGGTAAGAGAATTTCCAAGGAAAGCTTTTAATTTCCTCTCTGTCACTTACTCTTATTTAAAACTTCTGAAGTACAGCAACATAATCTTAATCACTGTCTATAATCTAGCTGTGTCTGTCCTTTCTAGCAAGCATTATGGAAATGAAGCATATTGTTAACATGAAATAAGACACTACTCTTGTTCTGAAGTTTATTTTAACCCAGCCTGAAATTACTTAACTCGTATTTTATAGTATTAACTTGACTAGAATTATGTTTGATACTCCTTTATATCAATCAGTTCGTCTTATTAAAGTTATATCATATGCGAATGAACTCAGCATTAGGAGTTAGCATGGCTCTTGCGCAGCATGCACACCGCACACTGCATGTCCTTCAGCAGCAGGGCTGACTCTGAGGAGTGACCCAGATTTCACCAGCACTTACCATTCTGACTTATATCTGGCTGAAGGTCTGCAATGAGTTCCTGTTTCTTCTGTAGCTCTTCATGGACTTCAGTTAGTTTTTCCCTGAGTAGTGAGAAAGCATGGAGCTTGGTGTCAAACAGACCTAAGGATGGAAACTGGTCTTCGCCACAGTCACATCCGGACTTGGGGCAAGAATCTGTCTGCCCATCAGTTCCCCACAGGTGAAGTGGGAACATGCCTCCCTAACTACAGGAACTGCAGTGAGGATGTTAATGAGCCTGATGCCTGCCTGGTGCATTCCAAAACCCTTTGCCTTTCCCTCAGTCCCTCTTTATATAGAGGGGCTGTATAGTGCCACACCATCAAGGCAGTAAATGTCTGCTTGCGTAAATGTGTCAGACACTATTTTACAAATGCAGGCACTGCCAGACATGACCAGTTGAACATGTTTTCTTTCATTTTGGTAGCAGTGGCGAAGTAGTCTGGGAACACCAAAGCCTGTGCATTCATTCACCAAGTCAGAAAAGGGCATTTTTTCCCCAGAAGCTTCTATCACCTTTCCCCTTTGAAATGAAACATCAATTTTACTTACATATGAGCTTCCAACTTCTGCTTTAGTTTGCTGGACTATAAAATTAAAAATAGGTGCTGTTAAGATGACTCACTTTTGAAGGGTAAACTGCCCAAACATCTAAATCTCTTCACCCTTTTTAAAGGTGTATTAGGCAAAAATAGTCTTCAAAACATGTACTTGTAACAGCACAGTTTCTAAAACCTAAAATTTTAGGTATAATTTCTATATCAAAAGGAAAAGAAAATAAGAATAGGAACTAAAGTAAAAAACAATAACAAAGGAAAATTCTGCATATTTTTGAACATAGTAAAAATTGAACTTGAAGAAAAACAGCAAATCCAAGCTGAATGTGATATATTGAGGAGTATCAAACATTTCAGTATCTAAATCATAACTATTGAAAAATGCAAATTTTACTATTTATCTTATAAAACTTTATAATTACAAATAAAAGCACTTTAATATCAACAGTAACTGGATTATTGTTAAAAACAAACTATAAATATCAAGTTTCCTCTTTTAAAAGTAGTACTTTAAGTAATAACAGCAGTTCTGCATTTACATTAAAATACAGAATCTGATAATGTGGACACTAATAAGTTAAAAACAAAAGATGAAGTAATTAATCTTTAAAACACTACAACCCAAAATGCAGCTCCCCAAACAGGTGCCATCTTAAAAGTATTACCTAACTCGGCTTAGCGATATCTGTATTAAAGAGGGTACAATACCGTATATATGCGCATATGAGATGCCGCCATGCATGAGATGACTTCTATGTTCCAAGTCCCCAGGGAAGAAAGAGAAAACCATATAAAGTATGCAAAAGACAGAAAGGAAACGCAGCCCTCGCAGTATGTCTTCCAGCTCTCCTTCCTTTGCAGCTTCCTCCCCAACCAGTATTTTCTATCAGCTGCTATCTGCTAACACATCCCGGTCTACTTTTGTTTTAATCACCTACATCCCTCTCAACTTGTTTCTTCCACAAATATGGGTAAACTATAGAAAAACTGATAAATATGTCAAAATTCATATTAAATCTCCCTCTCAGCCCACACTGTCTGGAAGGCCTTGAGACGGCGTGCCAGAGGGGTGAGGTCTTCAAAAGTAAAGTCCTCCACACGTTGTGATTTCTTGAATGACCTTTTAGTTGAAATCACTTGTTTCATTCTCTACTTTGCTATGAGGAAGATTCTTCAATTCTGAATGATTACTCTCATTTCGCATTTTCTCAGGCCAACCTTGGTGAAATCCCAATAGGTTCGTTAGGCCTCCAAGTGTACCACTCTCTTAAGCCAAGACTTAGAGAGAACTTAAGTATAGATGCTGAGCAGGACAGATAGAAATCACCTTATGATATGTATAAATAATTTATTAGACTTCAAGTTGGCAAAATCACTGCATCTGTTATACAGATATATACGGTATTTTTGAAGGTACCCTTAATGAGAAGGGCAACATTTCAAATGCAGATAAACATGTAGCAGAAATTAGGGAATAAACATACAAGTTATGGACTTTGTTACTCACACTTTCACCTTCAGACTTGGAGCCCTGTTCTTGTAACGACTTCTGGAGGTCCTCGATTTGCTGCTGTAGTTCTCTGATGCGCTCTTTGCTCAACCTATTGCGATATGAGTTGGTATTTACATACTCTAAGTCCAAGCAGTTAGGGATCTATAAAAGTGCATTTGTGCATTTAATGGGAATGCTAGCCCAAACCGGTGACAAGATGTTACTTCTGAGGAAATAGCTTAGAAAGAACTCCCCTTTCGATGCATGTTTGTGAACATGCTGAACGTCCTCTCCCATGCATCTATCTTTATTAGTGCGCTAAGAGCTGAAACCTAGCATGTCCAGCATTTGCAAGACAGCAATAGTCAAGTCTCTGCAGAAAGGTCAAATGGACCGTTTTACTCACAGAATACAACCCCAGTGGTCCCTTTTAGATCTGGTAAAAGCTGGATAAGCAAATCCAGCTACACCTGTCTCTACAGTGAGTATCTTATTGATGAGTTATACATCAGAAGACACTCAGCAGGCAGAGGGACAGATGCTTTCAATGTAGTGTCCGGAGCTTACAAGCTGACTAGTTAACTTCAGTAAGTTCCTGACCCTCTCTATCCCCACGTCCCTATCTATGGGAAAGATAGACTCACAGTTACTAATTCACAATGCGGATTTAACTGAACGGTCCCTAACAGTGCTTGCATGTAATTGTTCCTTATGAGAGTGAAGACAGCTCAGCAGAACGCTTGCCTGCCTGCCATGTAGGAGGCCTGTGCTTCAGTCTCTTAACACTGAAAAAACTAGTTTAAAGCATAGAAGGGAGGGTACTAATGAAGATTCTGACAGGAAGTTCATAGAAGTCAGCTTTAAGTATTTTTTATGTAAGTTTATGATTATGCAAAGTTTTAAACACACTATTTGCTGCAAATACACTGCCTAAATTCTCCCTGTAGCTACAGCTGAACAGTCTGAATTTAAGTAACTCGAATTTAAGAAATAGTGAACTAAGCAGAAGTAGAATTCTAATTGACCACACACAAAGCCTACGTTTAAGCATTGCAGGGTTTCTACTGTCATGTGTATCTTACCACTAAAATGCTATTTCCATATCCAAGATTACAGAATGACCAATATTTTTTAAACATAAGTGAATTTTTAATGAGAATTTAAGCTCACCAACATAAAAATACCTTTTTTTTTTTTGAGACAAGGTTTCTCTGTGTAGCCTTGGCTGCCCTGGACTAACTCTATAGATGAGACTGGCCTTGAACTCACAGAGATCCACCTACCTCTGTCTCCCTAGTACTGGGATTACAACAAACATGCGCCACCACGCCCAGCAAAATATCTTATTCTACTTAAAAATTTAAATTTTCGTTTGTGTTGTTTCATATACTACTGAAATTAAATAAAACTTCAGCTTAAGAACTTTAAAAACTTGACTATAAAATCTGTGTCCTATCTATACACCCAACTGTAGTAGCTGTCAAACCATAATTTAAATCATTTGTTTTGGTGGTAAGAATAGTGAAAATAATATAAAATAAATAGCCTGGCTAACCAAGCTTTTAAGATAAACACCATTCACATATTTTATGAGACTGGTAAACTAAGTCCCTTGGCTTCCTTCATGGAGGAAGGATTACAGTGGTGAGGAACATCTGCCTGGGTCTCTATTCAGACCACAGTGCTGCTTCAACTTTTGCGTGGTCGGGTCACATGACATCTAAGGGCAGTGGTCACCTTTGCTCCTGGGTCACATGACATCTAAGGGCAGTGGTCACCTTTGCTCCTGGGTCACATGACATCTAAGGGCAGTGGTCACCTTTGCTCCTGGGTCACATGACATCTAAGGGCAGTGGTCACCTTTGCTCCTGGGTCACATGACATCTAAGGGCAGTGGTCACCTTTGCTCCTGGGTCACATGACATCTAAGGGCTATGGTCACCTTTGCTCCTGGGTCACATGACATCTAAGGGCAGTGGTCACCTTTGCTCCTGGGTCACATGACATGTAAGGGCAGTGGTCACCTTTGTTCCTGGGTCACATGACATCTATAGGTAGTGGTCACTTTTGCTCCTGGGTCACATGACACCTAAGGGCAGTGGTCACCTTTGCTCCGTCTCCAGCTCGTTCACCCTGCGGTGCTCCTGCTCCAGCTGGCCCTGCAGCTGCTCCACGCGCTCGTTTTCCGCCCCTTCCTGCTGCAGCCGAAGCATTTTGTTCTCATGCTGCAGGCGAATGAACACCTCTCTAGTGTTGAAAAGCAATTTCGTTTTTAAAAAATAAAATTCACAATATTCTTTTCAAATTGTCACTACATTTACTAATTCTGTGTATATAAGTATGTATATGTGTTTGTACGTGTGTTGGTACATTCCAGGGTATCCACGTAAATGTCAGAGGGCAACTTGTGAAGTCAGCTCCCTCCCTCACCATGCAGACCCAGGCAGATAAGGGTTGTCAGCAAGCACCTTAACCCACTAAGTTATCTCACTGGAACCACCACATTATTTTAACAGAACTCATATCTACTCAATAGCTCTAATTTTAAAATATGATCAAAACTTCTGAAAGTTTTAAAAGAAACATTATATGTTCTGCAAGGTCACACTTCAAAAGTAAATGGTTCAGGGTTAACAGTATATGATCATGAGATACACCATTAAACAATTATGCAAGCCCCTAAACAATATGACTTCCCTTTTAAATTTTAGCATGTCAGGAAAAGTAGTATTCTCTTAGGATGTATATAATCAAACCAACTAAATGTAAGAAAAAGTTTGCCTAAAAATTTTAAATACGTTCTTATAATCTTTAGTCTCTACATATTTTTTCTTTTAAGTACTTTTGCGTATATGTACCACATTTTCAGCTGAAAGACATTTTGTTGTTTTTATTTCTTAGGTATTGTGATGTTCAGTGCTTTGGGCATATGCCAAAGAGTGGTTTATTTTTAACTTTATGAAATTATTCAGCTGTAAAGAAAAGTGGAATGATAAAATTAGCAGATAAACAAAAGGAGAAAATACACTAAGGTAGCCCAGACCCCGACACACAAATGCTCCATTTCTCTTTGCTATGATTCCGGCTCTGTATCTCAGGGGTAGCAACCTGGAACAACCACAGAAACCTGCAAAGCAAAGGGAACGTGGAGGCACAAAGTCGAGAGGGACAGCAGGACAGAGGTGCTGGGGTGGAGTGCACGGACCAGCTCAGCCAGGGGATGGCCCTTGGGGACGGGAGTTCTTGGAGCGTCGGTGTACACAAGACAAGGTGTGGACAAACAGAGGAGACTCAAGCTTGAGTTTCCATCTGAGTCAGGAGGGAAAAAAGTCGGAAGGAACAGAATAGTACAGTTCTGAGAGAGACGTTGGGGAGGGAGGGAGGGAGGAAGGAATACACTAAAGATATTTTCAGGTGGGAAAACAACTGCTAATGAAGTTATGCCAAGTAGCAAAAACCAAAGCCTAACACACACACACACACACACACACACACACACTACTCTAGTGTAGATATGAGAAGCCTCCTCTCTAGTGGTTGGTCAGAGGCATCTAGGAGACTTCTAAAACAACACAGGCCATTGCTGTGCACTTGGTTGCCTCTCAAGGGGTTGAAGGTAGGTCCCTGTTGTGGAAGACACCAGGCACGTTGGGCTAAAGAGAAATTTAGCAGGATGTGACCTGGAAGTGTCCTTCATGAGGACTAGGTTTTATAGTACTCAAACGTACCAAGGAAGAAAGTAACCAGCAGTTACTCCTAACTCAGTTTGGTGCTTATGTACCATAACCACCAGCAAGGCAAGGCAGCCTGAAACGTACAACACTGGCGCCTATACTTTGGTAATTAGACTTAAAACCCACTCAACAAAACCTACTATTATCACATCTCCAAATCAGCATCATCTTATAACTGCATTCTTTTTCTTTCTTTTCTTTTCGACAGAGTGACTGGCCCAGAACTCAGCTGTTCCTGCCTCTGGGATTAGAAGCGAGTGCCACCATGCTCACCTCTTAACTGCACTGCTAATTCTTATCCCTCTGCCATGGATACATGGGCCTCTTGCCCCTCAGCCAAGAAACTTTTGTTTGCTGCTGCCGGAGACCACTACAGGAAGCCAGAACTTATCAAATGCTGACTGTGGGGAGCTCAGCCCTAACTCATACATCTACAACTCACTCCTACAGCTAAGCCTCAGGAAACAAGGCAGAAGAAGTGCTGGGAAGGTTCCAAGAGCCAGAGGACCAGAATATGTCTGCTGAGGAGTTTATCTGTATGTGTCAGAGAAGCTGCATGCAGGAAATCTCAACTCTTTGGCTGCTTAAACAAGACCTGAACAATGACAGCATCAACTGGAAGAGGAAATCTCCCAAGCCAACACGATGCAGGCAATTACAGGCTGCTGAGAGAGAGTCCGTCTTCTCCAGGAATGAACCTCTCATTGGTTATCCAATTCCAAGTGGTCAGGCCCCAAACACATCATCTCAGCAACACTAGCCAGACGCAGCACTAAGCTCTGCCTGTTTAAATCTATGTAACAGTAGCTGAAGGAAGAGGTGGAGAACGAGAAGGGAGAGGAGACATGGATGGCGCAGCACAGCACGCACACAGGATACTTTGAGTACACATACATGGTACCTTCAGATATTTTAATTTTTTGTTAATGGTTTATATAAAGGTTTTAAAGTGCTCTTAATAATCCAATTTTTATAATGCAATTTTCATTCTGATATTAAATAGGAAACTTACACTTTCTTTCTTTTCCAAATCTCATACTCCAAAAGCAATTACTTTCAACAAATCTAAAGTTTTGTTTTTTAAAATGACAACAGCATCACTCTAAAAATTAAGCACTACAGCTTTGAAAAAATGATTTTAGTATAATGATTAACTCACCAACAAAGAAAACGACTATACACTTTATACACTACTTTATACAACTACTCATAGGCTTATTAATGATTTTGCTTATTTGTCTTCTTATACTTTTCTGACTTGTAACGAGTTACTAAACTTCTACAGTAAAGCAACTTTGCTATATGAATTTTAGGCAGTAAGTTTCTCCTTTAATAACAAAGCTCATAACTTTACAAATTAGCAAGAAAAGTCAGGTTACTAATTTAAAGCATTAGTTTGTGGGATTCTGCTTCTGATGTTTTGTTTGTTTGTTTGTTTGTTTTTGTTTCTGTTTTTGGTTTTTTGTTTGTTTGTTTGTTTGTTTTTTTGAGACAGGGTTTCTCTGTGTAGCCCTGGCTGTCCTGGAATGGCTCTGTAGACCAGGCTGGCCTCGAACTCACAGCAATCCACCTGCCTCTGCTTCCTGAGTGCTGGGATTAAAGGCGTGCGCCACCACGCCCGGCTCTGACATATTTTTAAATTGTTGTGGTGTCAACAACAGTCTTGTCTATAAAGTTTACATTTGCCAAAAGGAATTTCAGTATTATTTTATATTATTCTGAAAATAATATTTGAGTGCCTAAAAGTTACCTACTATAATATTCCTTGTATATGAACTATTAATAAAAGCCACTGGCACTAGTCATCCAGAGGATGGGTCTGGGGTGGTGCTAGGAACGGGAACAACGTCTACTGGGAGTGCAGGTCTTGTGGGTGTAGTGACAACCCTTGTAAAATCAGATGTAACGGCGATGGCCACAATGGGACAGTGTTAAAATAGTGACAACTCTATGAACACATTGAGAAACATCTAACTGCATTTGTAAGTGGATGGATTATATAGCAATAAAACTAATCAAGGGATAATCTGAGTTTTAATAAATAAAGCCTGACTCTTGACAAAGCCAGGGAACTATTTTACAAGTAGGTTCGTAAAATGCCTAAAACTAAATCAACATAACCACCAGGACAAAAGGTGGCCTGAGAGGGACCGCCTACATTTGTACTTTGTTTAATTTTCCTGCTATTTCTGACAAACCTGTTATTTACATGAATATCAATGTCATATATAAGTGTTGTTCTGAATTTTAAAAATAGAAAAATTATTTCAATACAATACAGGACTTGTCATAAAAACTAAACTGTTGCTCTCTGCCAGTTTATAAAATTTTACTTCTGATAATTTTTTAAATTGTTGGAGTAAAAAGTTAAAGTTGTTTTCAGCTCTATGATAATAAACTTTTATTAAATAACAAAACTTACATTAGAGCTGTGACAGAAGAGCAAATGTAAAATGGGGCAGCAGAAGAGAACAGCTGTGCCGTCAGGCATGCACGGGCTGTCAGTGGGCACAACTTTACCTGTACTCCACTGGCATGATCTCAGCAGCAAGGTTTTCGTAACTCTTTGTAGCAGATCCATCTGCGTAACAAAAATCAATTAGTCTGTCATCAATATTTCAATCATCAGAAAAACAAACTTAGCCCTGTCTAGCTCACCAGCTTGGTTGAGGTGATCTTGCTGTGCCTGTGAGCACCGCAGCTCTTCGTTGGTCTCTTTCAGAGTGTCTCGCTGTTCTATCAGCCGCTGGAAAAGAATTGTTTCATCAGCAGCTGTAACTCCCCCAACAACCAGTCGACAGCTACGCGGTGTGTGTGTTCTTCTCCCCACCCTTTGTCCTGCAGCTTTCTGTCCCTAACACTAGACAGGAGAGAAAGGATGAGGGGGAAAGATGCCTGGATCTGAGTTCTTTCCTTTGAGCATGACTGACAAACCACAGCCAAGCCCCTGAACGACCACCAACCACCAACACTACTACTCAGGGCCTTAGCATTTATCTACCCTTGGAAAAGTTCCCAGAATTCCAAATACCACATAACCACAGAAACTATCTGCAGCTGGTAACACCACGCCTCTGCTAGAGCACAGGCAAATCATAGTCAGCTGCTGTGGACAGTCGGCAGCAGTCCCAGATCCCTACACCTGTGATTAAAACAAAACTATATTCTCGTAATATTTCTGTTCTTTAAAGAAGCAAAATTCCAAATTGTCACTACACTTAATATCCAGAATGCAGTAAAAAACAAAAACACAAAACAACAACAACAAAAAAAACCTCTTACATAATAAAAGCAAACAATGGAAGTAAAACATGGAAAGGATTGTACGAGCGCTTCTAAAAGAAGTACTATACGGGCTGGAGAAATGGCTCAGCGTTTAAGAGCACTGTTTGCTCTTCCAAAGGTCCTGAGTTCAATTCCCAGCAACCACATGGTGGATCTCACCATCTACAATGAGATCTAGTGCCCTCTTCTGGTGTGTGGGCACACATGCAGCAAAAAATACTATATAAATAATAAATAAATAAATCTTATATTTTAAAAAAAGTACTATAGAGGCAAACAGCCATAAAGTATACATATTTGTAGGTTGGTAAAGTCATTATGGAAACATGAATAAAAATAACATACCACTTCACATTCAGTAGGATAACAAAAATAGTAATTAAAATAATCCAAAATGACAGAAAAAAAATTGGCAAGGACTCAAAAAATATCAAATATACTGATTACATGCCACAGTGCCACTTTTCTTAGTGTATACTCCAGAGAAATGAAGAATACTCATATAAAAACGTGTGAACAAGCCAGCAGCAATATTCACAACAGCCCAATGTGGGAGAAATCCCAACATCCATATACTGATGACTAGACAAATGAAACATGCTGTATCAGCACACTGGACATCATTCAAAAAGAGAGAGCACAGCATAGAAAGCCTGAGGTAAACTATGGCTGACCCTGTCACGTCACTGCACACTCCAGGCAGGCCAGGAAATGCAGACCTCAAGTTATAGCTGCTGAGCCTAACAGAAAGGGGACCAGACCACAAGGTACTTGATAATTAAAGAATTTCTTTTTGGAAGGACAACGTTCTCAAATTTGATGATGGTAATGGTGTCTCAATTCTGTGGATATAAATTAAAAGCTTTGTGTGACGGCTCATTTTAATTTTCAACTCCACTGAACTAAAAACATGCCTAGAACGTCAGCAAAGCACAGAGGTGTGGCTGGCGGGTGGCACTTCAGTGGTCATCAGCTCACTGGGGCTCTGAGCCAGTGAGTGGATTGCTCCTGGGAGAACTCACAGGATGATGGTTTATGGTGAAGAACAGAAGCTGAAGCTCGGCTGGAGGAGTCAGATTGCTGGGCCCGCGTCACTGGGGCTTAGCACTTGTCCTGCTTCCCTCCTGTACGCCCTCTCTGCCAACTGTCTGCCATGAGGTGAACAGTCCTCTCCAGAAAGTCACTGCCTTCACAGTGTCCAACGCTACCACAGACCCACTGGGTCATTATGAACTAAAGCTACAGGAACTGTAAGCTAAAATGTGTCTTTCCTGTCTCGTGCATATGCCAGACATGCTGTCTTAGCAATATGATAGCAAACAGTGTATTCAAAGAAGCAGTATGCATGGCGTGCTTACATACGCTGACAGTGACTAGCTAAAGACGGCAGAACACGCGCACCAAGACTGAGGCCTGTGACTGCGGCTTCATTAGCCCTGTTGAAAAGAGCTGAAGGGCCTGAGGAAAGACTGGATGAGCGTGGCAGATTTTCTCTTCCATTATTGTCATCTTCAATTTTTATTATCAATGTTTTCTAACTTCCATCTCAGATATCTTATACTTTCTTGGATAAACTTATTACTAAGTATTGTACGTATTTTGTTTTCATTTCTTTGCAATAATCTCACTATTAGTGGATAAAACAGCAACTAATTTCATCCTACAACTTTCCAGAACGTCTAGTTCTAATACTCCATCCATATTCTACATAGGAACCCTAGCACACTGCTAAGATGTCCAAACCGCTCCAAATTACTCAGATTCAGGGCAAACTCCACGGAAGAAAGGGTAACATTTTCAAAAGAATGAATGGGAAAAAGCTAAAATTCCAATGAAAGCACAGAAGATTCTGGGTCCTGAGCCAAGTACATAATGGGGGCATCACAAACACATCAAGTCACACCTCACAGCTACAGCAACCAGAAGCAGAGAACTGGCAAAAATAGACAGAGTGATGGAATGGACCACAAATAGTGTGAATAAACCCAGGCCTTTACAGTCAACCAATCCTCCATCAAAGGGAAAAAGAACTTGCACAGCCTCTTTAGAATTAAAAAAAAAAAAAATCAGCCCATAATAAAAAGGGATCAAAGACTTAAATATAAGGCATGAAGTCTGAAAATTGCTAAGAAGAAAATATGCTTAGGGTTCAGAATTAGGGTTAGAGCAATTCAATGCTTTAAAAAAAAAAAGACACTTTTCATCTCATCAAACGTTTATGATCACCTCTTTTTCCTTGAGTAAAGCTTCATGTTTTTCTTCAAGCCGCTTCATTTCAAAGGCTAGTGCGTCTGCCCTTTTGGATTCAGAGGAAAGCTTAATGTGAAGGTCCTGAACCTTTAGACGGGGGAAAAAAAGTAAAGGAAAATAGTTCATGATACTCATAAGCCTTGAGGGTTGAATAAATGGAAAGCTGATTGGAAATAAAATGTCTAATATTAATGCCTCATTCAAAGTATTTAGAAAAATAAAACATCAAAATAAGAATCACATAAAATTTAATGCATTAATTTAATTCAAAATATTTAAAAGTAGGCTTTATTACTATTTCTCTAGGTTGTTTGATAAACGGCACAACAAAGCCCTTGAGGGCAGAGCTATAGTCTCTATCATCGCCTAGGCGTTTGTTCAACTCCCAAATCGCTGACAAACAATAAAGGCGCAATAAGAAAACCTGAGGAGCTCGGAAGGCAATGGAGAAGGTGAGGAATGGGGAGGAGCCAGGTCTTTTAATCATCCCTCTGCAGAAGAAGAAATCCCCAGAAGCGCACAACTCAGCACTCAGGGCTTCTTACCTCCCGCATCACTCTAGAAAAGCAAATGCAATCACAGCCCTGAAGCTGTGTTCCATCAGTTAGATCCGCAGCCGCCCCTCACCTGGCGCCTGTAGGTCTCCAGCTGTGCGCGCGCCGCATTGGCCTTCTTCAGCTCCTCCTCCAGGCTCACCGTGTTGTGCATGTACATCATGTTTGTCTCCTGCAGAGACTTCACCTGCTTGCGGAGGTCACTGAGATCCTGCAGCTTCTGACGATACACCTCCACGGTTGACTCCAGTTTGCTGGCTTTGTCTGAGGTAGCCCTGCAATAAGAAAACATGCATACTTTCTTCAAACTGCAAAATGAACTTCTAAACAGTAACTAAGACAGGCCTAAAGCCATTTCAGGTTTATTATTTTTGTTATAAAGGCATTAAGTATAAAGATACCTCAAATTCTATAGACAAATTTTTAACATAACGTACTAAAATGCATGATTTTGTACATGATTAAATAATTCAGAGCTATCTTAAGTTCCCAGAAAAACTATGTATATAGTTTAGCAAAGTTGTAAGTGTTCAATATGCTTACATAGTTGACTCAACTGACAAATTTGTCTGGCAAAGCACTTTTCTTTAGAACTGCATTTACCTGACCAACTGGGCTAAAGCAAAAATGATCCAAAAAAAAATCAAATCACTTTAACACAGGTCCAAATTAACTGCTATAATGATTTCTTTTCAAATGGATATTTAAAACGGAAAAAAAAAAGTCACATAAAAATAGTAACAGAGGCCTAGCAAGATGGCCCAGCGGCTGAAGGTGCTCCCTCCAGCCAGACGGCTGAGTGTAGTCACAAGCACCCACGTGGGAGGGGGAGGGAGGGCCGACCCAACAAGGCTCAGAGACAGCAGCTCACACTCTAGACCTCAGCCAGTCCTTACTGAAGGGGACATAATTCCTACCTATACTTAGTTTCCCTAAATGTGATAATGTTTCATTTACAAAATTCTAAGACAGTATCACTTTGGGTTTATGGGTTCTGATGTGAAGCTGTCCTGATAAACACTGAACCTTCCATCTTTAAAACACAGTTCGGTTTGATGAACAGAGAAGACGACCACAGTCCAGATAACGAGGTCACTGATGAGGTTACCCAGCCCACCTGGGCAGCACGGGCGGCCAGGCCTACCTCAGCACATCCATCTCGTCCCGCAGGGCGCGCGTCTCCTCGGCGAGGCCCGTCAGCTCGTCGCTCCTGTGCTGCAGCTCCACCAGCTGCCTTTCAAGCTCCTCACAGTGGGCGCGGTAATCGTCTTTTGCAGCTTCAAGCCTTGAAAGAAAACAATTTTCAATATACTTTCCATCCTTAACATTGAGATACAGAGTTAGTATAACACAGTTAAACTTCACCTACAGAAGCGGAAAAATTTTTTAAAGGTAACTATTAGCTGTTAATATTGAAACACAAATGAAAGGTAAATAATGCTGAGTTTTCACTTTACCTTTTATTTATATCTGGCTCTAACAGAAATTTTAATTGGCAAAGATAAAGAAAAATGTATAATTATATTTTTAAAAACATATAACACTTAAGGAAGTAAATATTAGTTCTTAGCAGATTATGACAAATTATGGACAATCAGTAGTGGGCATATCGCTGTGTCAGAAAGAAAGTACTTAAAAGAAAGGTGACATTTAAATGACACAAAAGTCAACTTGGCCAAATCTGGAAGAGCAGGACATCAAAATAAAGATGAGAACAACAGACTTAGCACCTGCTCAGCAGCAGTCAGCTAACGAAACGCCCTGGATTCAATTCTGAATAGGGAAAAGTTATAAAGAAATGGAGGCAAGTGATTGTATTTGAAAATGCTCTGTGGCTTAGAAAGAAACATCACGCCAGTGAAACCCTCCTAATGATCAGCGTTACGCCGTGGTTCGCTGCTTCTAGGAAACACATGCTTAAAGGGGCTCAAGAATATGCATCTCGCAAAAAAAAATCTGAATATTTACATGAATACTGACTGTGCTAAACAGAGAGAACTTTATTTAAAAAGAAAAAACAGAAACACAATAAATAAAAAAAAGAAAACCTATGTGACAATTATAAAGGCATACAGGAAGGAGTCCCATGTGTCCTCACAATTTTATTTTACAAATTTGAAATGATATAAAAATATGTGTAAAGAACAATTAAAATGCCTGTTCTCAAGTCTTGGCACAAGCTCAGCTGCTACCTCAGAGGAGGGAAACATCAGAAACAGCCAGCATTTACTAAAGGTAAGAGTTTTGGCTGTTTATTTTAAAGAGCACTATGTTAGCAACTTTTTAGTTTAAGAGCTGCATGCATCCTTTTATTTACAATTTACTTCTATTGTAGCACACTCTGCAAGGCCTCTGCGACCCCCATGACGCTTACTGCCTCTGGCCAAAATTTGGATTGTACCTATGAATGCCTTTGTTTTAATGGACATATCCTACCTCGTTAACCTGACTGACCCTGTGAGGAACGCACCACTTACTCCCTTTGGTATTTTTGTTAGGAGTAATCAGTGTCCTAAACCAAATGGCATTTTTGTTAGTTGTACTTTAATCAATGTCCTAAGCATGTAAAATTCTCAATCATCAGATACTGAAAATTATGACTTTAAACATTAGTTTAATAAAACTCAATAATTTCTACTAAAAGCACTACCTGTAGTTTTCTTCTTGTAACTGCTCCAGTTGTAGCTGTGCATTAAAATACTTCTTTGCAACCACTGTGCTCGGGTCATCAAAAGAGCCGTCCAACTGGTCAAGCTTTTCGCTCATCATCTCATTCTCGGAGACGAGGGAACTCTTCTCATCCTGAAGTGCAGCCACCTGAGAAACAAGCGTTAGTAGCAAAACAACCTCCCAGACGCGGGAGCTCTGCATTCTCACTGAGGAATGAGCAGTCGAGCAGATGAAACCTTTTTTTTTTTCTTTTCTTTTTTTGTTTTTTTGAGACAGGGTTTCTCTGTATAGTCCTGGCTGGCCTTGAACTCAGAGATTCCTCTGCTTCTGCCTCCCGAGCACTAACACCTGGCTCAGATGAAACTATTTTTAAGAATTTCTCCAAAATTAGAATTCTGAGCACAGGAATTTTAGATCTCAATACTTCTAATTCTAAATTTAAAGCAAAGATACAATTTGAGGTAATTTTAAATTACTCCAAATCAAAAAGTACAATTTGCTAATTTTCAAATTGTGGTTCTTTTTCTCAGCCTAAGCTCTCATTTTAGGTTGAGAGTAGGAAATTTTATATATATATACACACATACATACATACATACATACATACATACATACATACATACATACATACAAACAAATAATATGGGTGGGCATTCCACTGAGTTCAGAGGTTTAGAGCGACCTCGGTGGAATCAATTCCCTCCTTCTACCTTTGCGCACGAGGGCTCCTAGCACTGCCGGGGTCTCTGGGCTTTGCCGGGCACGCCACGGCCTCCTTGACATTGTCCTATCACTTCATTGGAGATGTCTCCGTTGTTCTCCCTCAGCGGAGCTCCTGAGCGAACTCCTGTTTTAGAACTACCTAATGCACTAAGTAACTCTTGAAATGAAACAGAGCTTCAGTCTGCTTTGTAACACACACAAGTGAGATATATACACAGGCTGAGACTATGACACTAGGTGAACAAGAGAAAAAGCAGCTTTCTGTTCTAAGGTCAGTGTATTCAGCCACACATACTTGTCACATAGTTCAGTAGGGACCTACCTGCCTGTCACAAATTCTAAGTGATTCTAATATTAAAAAGATTATGACTGTAAAAGCAGAAACATAAGGATTTATGTAAGAGATGCTTGAGCTACTCGCATATAAACACCGTAGGGTCTGACTGAGACACAGTGAAAGGTTACAGGTGGAGAGGCTACTCGATCATTTGAGATTTGGGGATATCCGCATATACATAACACTGACATAGCACGCAGCCCATGCTCACGCAGAGGAGGCAGCATGGTGGCACCACAAGAAGCCACAGGAGCACTTAAATAGCAACGGCCACAGCTGCTGACTACTACACCAGCAATGCTGTGCCCTGACACAACATTAGCACAAGCCCTTCTACGGTTATTTTAACTTTAAGAAGAAACACTAGAAGCTTCAGAGAGCAGGGAGCTGATCCTCCCTGAGATAAGAAGGCACACTGCTGGATGGCTTTTCAAGTGTTTCCTCCAGAGTCTTTCTGATTTTATTAACGGACATGAGTTTGTATCATGGTACAAAACATATGCTGTTCTAATCCTTCACCTCAGCCACTTGATTTTTTTTTGCAGTGTTACCATCTTAATCCCCATTATTATCATAATCACCTTGATTCAGAAACATTGTCACTCTTACTACAATCAATAAATGAACAAAAGGTGCCTTTACTATCAACATTAAAAACTTCTAGGAGCATGGGGCAGCACCTCAGCAGCACAGAATGCACTTACAGGACCCAGGTTTCAATACTCAGCAGTGAAAAATATACACATACATATGCATACATACATACAGACATACAGACAGACACACACACACACACACACACACACACACACACACACCACACACACAGATGAAGCAGAGAGAACATGCATGTTATCAGAGGGTCATTAATCAAGCCAGTAACTTTCAAAACAGAGTAAAGTATTTGCAGAACTCCTTTTTACACGTTGAAGAATCATTTCGATGTCTCTCCCATGAAATAAATTAAGGCGAGCTCTCCTCTCCACAGGCTCCCCTGTCCATACCTGCAGGTCCAGTTCCTGGCACCTCTGCTTTAGCTCTTCCTTTTCTGCTATGGCCTCCTGAAGGTCTTCTAAAGCCTTTTTAAGCTGGAACAGAAAACATCATTCTCAGCACAATCAAACAGGTGAAAGAAGTGAGTAAAACCATTTCAGACCTCAAAATGGAAACAGAAGCAAGCAAACAAACAAACAACGCACAAACTGAGGGAATCCTGGAGATGGAAAATCTAGGAAAAAGATCGGAAACTGCAGATGCAAGCACCAACAAAATACAGGAGACGGACGAGAGAATCTCAGGTGTAGAAGGCACGATTGAAGAAATCAGTATGTTGGGGAAAGAATATGTTAAATCTAAAGTTTCTGATACAAAACCAAAAGAAGGGAAGTGTATGCACACACACACATGCCAACATCAAAATAACAATCACTGGTCATTATTATCACTCAACATCAAAGGGCTCAATTCCTCAATAAAAAGACACAGGCTAACAGAATGGATGTGAAAACAGGATCCATCACTCTGCCGTATACAGGGAACATACCTCAGCAACAAAGATAGAAATTACCTCAGAGTAAATGCTGCAAAACGGTTTTACAAGCAACAGACACAGGAAGCAAGCAAGCTACAGTAGCATTCTAATATCTAATAAAATACATTCAACAAAAATTGGGAAGGACACTTCATACTCATCAAAGTAAAAGTCCCCCAGGGTGGCATCTCAATTCTGAATATCTATGCCCCAAATCAAGGGCACCCACATTCGTAAAAGAAATATTACTAAATCTTAAATCACACACTGAACCCCACACATTAATAGTAGGAGGTACAAACAGAAACTAAACAGAGATATAATGAAACTAACCAATGTTATGAGTCAAATGGACCTAACAGATATCTACAGAACATTTCATCTAAACACAAAAGAATATACCTTCTTTTCAGCATCTCATAGAACCATTCCCCAAATTAACCATATACTGGGTCACAAAGCAAGCCTCAATGGATACAAGAAAACTGAAATGACCCCTTGAATTCTATCAGATCACAATGGATTAAAGCTGGACTTCAACAACAACAGAAAGCTTACAAACTCATGGATACTGAACAACTCTACCCAATGATCACTGGGACAAGGAAGATATAAAGGAATTAAAGACTTTCTAGAATTCAGTGAAAATCAAGGCACAACATACCCATCTTACAGGACACAACGAAAGCATTGTTAAGAGGAAAGTTTATGGCGCTAAGTGTCTTCATAAAAAAACTGGAAAGATCCCATATCAGTAATTTAACAGCACACCTGAAAGTTCTAGAACAAAAAGAAGCAAGCACACCCAAGAGGAGTAGATTACAGGAAATTATGCAACTCAGAGCTGAGGTCAATAACTTAGAAACAAAGAAAACAATACAAAGAATCAAGGAAACCAAAAGCTGGTTCTTTTGAGAAAATCAACAAGGTAGACAGACCCTTAGCCAAACTAACTGAAGGCAGAGAAACAGTACCCAAATTATCAAAGTCAGCAATGAATCACGGAACATAACAATAGACACTAAGGAAATCCAAAAAATCATTAGGTCTTCCTTCAAAAACCTGTACTCCACAAAATTGGAAAATCTAAATGAAATTGACAATTTTCTTGATAGATACCACTTAGCAAAGTTAAATCAAGATCAGGTATGTTCAAAGGAGCCTTATTTGTAATAGCCAGAGACTGGGAACAACCTAGATGGCCCTCTACTGAAGAATAAATAACGAAAATGTGGTACATATACACAACGGAATACTACTCAGCTATTAAAAACAAAGAAATCATAAACTTTGCAGGCAAATGGATGGAACTAGAGACAATCATCCTGAGTGAGGTAACCCAGACTCAGAAAGGCATGCATAGTATGTACTCACTTGTACGTGGACATCAGCCATAAAGTACAGGATAAACACTACAACTCACACACCCAAAGGAGCTAAGTAACAAGGAGGGCCCAAGGGAGGACGCTTACATCTCAATCAGAAGGGGAATGAAAACAGACATAGCAGGTGGATGGAGGAAGGGGCTGGGAGGGAGAGGGCTGAAGAGGGGACAGGGAGGGAATCCAGTGAGTGGGAAGAGAGGGCTGAGAGAGAAGGGAAATCTCTGGGATGAATCGGAGTCCTAGGGAAAGGGAGGCTCCTAGGAGTCTATGGGGTGACCTTAGCTAAGACTCCTAGCAGAGGGCGATACAACGGCCCACCTCCTGTAGCCAGAAGGGGGACACCGACACACCCCAAAAAATCTTTCCATCCAAAATTTTCCCTGCCTACAAGATGCAGCAGAGATTGAGGCGATGGCCAACCAATGAGTGGCCCAACTTGAGACCCACCCCAGGGGAGAGAGCTAACACTTGACACTATTAATGATACTCCACTATGCTTGTAGACAGGAACCTAGCATAACTGTCCTGAGAGGCTCTATCCAGCAGCTGATGGAAACATATGCAGAGACCTACAGCCACATGTTAGGCAGCGCTCGGGGAGTCTTGTGAACAGTGGAAGGAACCATTGAGTGAACCAGAGGCGTCAAAGATACCACAACCAGACCTACAGAGTAAACTAAGCAGAGCCTGTGTGGGCTCAACGAGACTAACCACCAATCAAAGAGCAGACATGGGTTGGACCTAGGCTCTTACACACATGTAGCAGATATGCAACATGGTCGTCATATGGGTATCCTAACAACTAGAGTGTGGTGGGGGCTATCTCTGCCTCTGTTGATGGCATCTGGATATCCTTCCCTAGCTGGATTGCTTTGTCTGGCCTCAGTGGGAAAGTATGTGTCTCGTCCTACTGGAACTCGATGTGCCAGGATGGTACCCACGGGGGAAGGAGGTGCTTCCCTTCTCAGAGCAGAGCGGGGATAGGAGGTGTGGGACTGGGAGGAGAGAAGGGAAGGGGCTGCAACAAGCATGTACAGTGAACAATAAATTAACTAATGAAAATATCAGAATGAACATAAATGGAAAGGAAAAAAGCAAACATACATTAATACCCAAGTATGACCCTATAGCACATCAGATTCAGTTTCACAGAAGTGAACACCACACATGACTTTTAAACATTGTAAAGTAGCTGGTAGAGGAATCGTGCCACCATTGTCAACTGTCTCCTCACACAGTGAAGTCTTACCTGCTGTTCTAATTCTCCAACACTGTCACCTGCAGGAGTGTTCACTATTTCTTTACTCATCAACTAGGAAAACCAAATAGCAAAGTTAAATACAATGTTTGTGAAAATCTATTTACTTGAAAGTAAATTGGTTTATATTTAGCTTCTCTTGCTTTAATTTAATGGTTCTTAGGACATTCACCAAGTAAAAATTTTATTAGCCACAGAAGCAAATACCTTCAAATGTACTAGTGATAATATTAAGAGTTTTAGGAGACATATTACTATTAACACAAATCATTTTTTTAAATGGAAGAGTCTTTAATTTCTTTTCCAAATCAGGGTTCTTATGAGGTAGACTAAGCCAGGACTACAGAGTACTGCCCCTCTTAAAAAATGACTCATATCACATACTAACACTTTTCACCCAAGATTTATAACTGGTATTAAGAGCAAAGAGTGCACCCCAAGAACCTGAAATTCCCTCTACTCATGTCTGATCATAGTCTTAAACTCAGGTTATCTGGCTCCGAAACGTAAATGTACCTGATAAGACATACGCGAATGTCAGGAGCACTGCTCTAGTGGCAGAAGAAGTGGAAAGTCCCACAGGCAGTAGGGCTGGTCACTACTTTGCTCTTATTAGAAGAAGGTATTAAAACATACCGGAAGGGCCTGGGGAGTTAGCTACATGGTAGAGCATAAGTCATTAGACCCTGGGTTTGATCCTGACCTCCAAAATAAAATAAAGGTACTTTGAGATACTAGTTACCAACTGGCTTTTAAAATTTTGGGTTCCTAAATTGGACCTGAAGGGTTTTAACTTATTTTTAATTATTAAAAAATTTACGTGTAGTTCTACATCATTTGCTTCAGGGTCTTCATACTCATGTGAACACTGTATCACTTACCTCCTGAATTGCAGTCATAACCACATGTTGAACAGATTCTTCCAGGGTCATTATATTTTTAATATGTTCTATAATTTAAAAAGTTAAATTTGTCATGAAATCTATTCTTTACTATTTCTTAACTATTTAATAATCAAAATGTAAAAATTAAGTAACCATAAGTGATCCTTCATGCAAATACACTAATTCAATAATAAGTCCACTAAAAGCAAGATGAAAATATTTACCTTAGTAATTTTAAAATGTTAGCCCCTCCTCCCCCAAAAAACCCTTCAGTTTTTCTTTCCTAAAGTTTATTTATTTATATGAGTGCTGCCTGCATGTATAGTAGAGGGCATCAGATCCCGTTATAGATGGTTGTGAGCCAACCATGTAGTTGCTGGGAACTGAACTCAGGACCTCTGGAGGAGCAGCCAGTGCTCGTCACAACAAGCTATCTCTACAGCTCCTCATTTACTGTTCCTAAGTAAAGGAATAAAAAACAAACAAAACTGCAAGTAATACTCAAACAATTGATTCTAACTATCCAATTTTAGATCCACAAATCTGTGTTGTACCATTTGCATTCCAGGAAGGTTTTCAAAGGCATATATGCCGCCTTCTGCAACATCTGTGCAGCATCCTCTAACTCTCAAAGATATTTAAACCTTCATCATAAACATATACAGTGAGTAAAGGTTATTCATCCCAACAGGAAATTATCTTAATCAAATACGTCAGATATCTGCAGACGTAAGTGCACTTAAACTATATGATCATCACCCAATTTTTGCCCTCAAATTTACCCATTGCTTTCCTGTTTTACCCATTGCTTTCCTGTTTGTTTTACCCACTGCTTTCCTGTTTTACCCACTGCTTTCCTGTTTTACCCACTGCTTTCCCTTTTGTTTTACCCACTGCTTTCCTGTTTGTTTTACCCACTGCTTTCCTGTTTTACCCACTGCTTTCCTGTTTGTTTTACCCACTGCTTTCCTGTTTGTTTTACCCACTGCTTTCCTGTTTTACCCACTGCTTTCCTGTTTTACCCACTGCTTTCCTGTTTTACCCATTGCTTTCCTGTTTGTTTTACCCACTGCTTTCCTGTTTGTTTTACCCACTGCTTTCCTGTTTGTTTTACCCACTGCTTTCCTGTTTTATTGATTCTTTAGAGGTTCCTGTTAAGTCTTCTAACTCTCCCTTTCATTTGTAATGCTAGGAGTCTGAAAGGTTATGGTGGCTCTTGCCCACTAACGGCTCAGGAGAAGAAAGGAGTTAACGGAAGAATACACCAAAGACATACGGTTCGCTTTACATTCGGGATGACCGGACGCTTCAAGTCGGCTGAGATCTACGTAAGAACAGTGCTACTAATAATCAAGCCAATTCTACTTCAAAGTACAGAAGTGCGCAAGTTGTTTCATTACTTTGAATTTAGGGGTTCATTTCTTATGAATATTTTGGTTTTGCTTTTCATATTTTGATTTCTTTTGCAGCTCTGAGGATGGAATCCAGGACTCCGCATATGACCACTGAGTGTTCTACTACTAAACCACATCCTCAGCCCACTCGTAGCTTTTACTTCACTCTTCAAATCTAATTTTTAACCCAGACACATATTTTGAAAGTTAAAACTGTTTCTTACATGTACTGCTTATTAAGCCATCACTTATATCTCCAGAAACTGACATTCTTTTCAAATATATAAAGAATACTTAAAAATGCTTAGGCTAAGTTATGAATGAGATAGTGTATTACAATTTTCAGGGAGCAACAAAATCATTAACAGGGAAAATTATAGCTTAAAGTGTGAAGTGTGGCTTATAATGTAAGCATGGTGTAGTCACAAGAAAATGAAAGGATGCAATACAAGTAAACAATATTAAATGAAATAGAATCAAAGCCAAATGTTACCTCTCTGAAAATGAATTATGTTTGAAACATACATAATTTAGGCAAAAATGTTATAAATAACCAGAAACTAGAATAGAATCACTCAAAGAATAAAAGAACCACAACTGTAACAAAAAGTACTAGATTTAAACCTCAGTGATGCCTTAGGGCATTTTAACCTGTATGAGTAAAAATTCTCTCTCTCTCTTCTCTCTCTCTCTCTCTCTCTCTCTCTCTCTCTCTCTCTCTCACACACACACACACACACACACACAACACACACACACACAAAACAAAGATCTTTAGTGTCCCCTGGCACTAATATAATAAAAGTGATTACCTGCCCTGTGAAAAGGCAGCTACTGAATGGCAGACACTGCAATAGAAAAGTTTTATGGTGTGTGTGTGTGTGTGTGTGTGTGTGTGTGTGTGTGTGTGTGTGTATGCGTGTGTGGGGGGTGTATGTGTTTAATAAACTACTGTTGATGTCATGTTCTTTTATATTTCTTGAGCGTGTTCTTATTGAATTTACTTGTCTGGTATCCTTTCTTGACCACGCACAAGTTTTTCTGAAAGAGGCATATTAAGCGCATGCTCTGGGCAAAGCACACAGAAGCAGTGTCAAAGCTCTTCCTACCCACGATGATTCAAGCTCCCACTGGGAAGGAGACTCAAGTCTACTCAGTTTTTTTTAAAGACATTTTGCGCTCAGAAGCACATAGATTACTTATCTATATTAATGTAATTACTTATATGTACTAGTGTAATGTACCAATTCCATTAATATTACTATCCCAGTTCTCAAAAGAAAAGAGTGAACAGGCTTTTTTCTAAACAGAGTAGCAATTATTTAAAGAAATTTGGATTTTAATTTAGTAGCTGAATATTTTATTATTAAATATTAAATGAACCTAAGATCTACCTCTTCTTCACTACCCAATGTGTCCTAAACACCAGATATCAAACCATTTCAATTAAACGTGCTTAACTTAGGCACCGACCACAGAACGCAGGTCACTCAAGAGCTGCAGCATCACTGCTGACGACATGGGCAGAACTTTGATCTGCACTGCAGGGTAACCCAGCCACACCGTTCCTGCTAATGCCCGCACTCAGAACTAGCGATGCAGACACTTCTAGAAAGTGGACACCTCAAATGATTACAACGCGCTTACCTTGCTTCTTTTCACAGTTGACTGCACAGCCGAGAATAAGCTGGAGCAACCTCCCAAGCTCCACAGCATCTGAACACTCCGTTATTTGGTTTAAATCAGGGATAAGTTCGTCAGAAATCTGCTGCCCCAAAAACTGAAGAATTAAAATAATAAATTAGATTATTCATTTATGCAGGCTACAAAGAATTTATACTACTATTAAAAGAAATTTTAATTCAAAATAAATCCACGAATTAAGAAATTAAGAGTCAAGAAATCGAGCAGCTGGGTGTGGTAGCACCACGCCTATAATCCCAAGACTTGGGAGGCAGATCGCTGTGAGTTTGAGGTCAGCCTGGTCTACAAAGCAAGTCCAGGACAACCAAAGCTACACAAAGAAACCCTGTCTCCAAAAATCCAAAAAACAGCAACACAACAACAAAAACAAACAAACAAACAAAAAAGAATCAAATCACAAGTCAGTAATATTGACTAAAACCAAGTCAACAACATTCTGGTCCCTTCTCAATACTCTGGTCAGTTGTGTTTCCTGTTTATTTGACCTCATATCAGAAAAACAAGGACTTATTAAGGAGGACCCAGGCTAATTTACCCCAGCAGAAATGCCTCCCTGGGGAGTAGTAAGGAGGATGTGTTAGCCCAGAAGGACTAAAGAAGACAGGGTTACTCAGGAGCTGGAAGGGACGCCACACTGTCTGAAGAAAGCTTGTGATCGTATGTATCACTGAGACTCAGTGTAACCACTGCACTTCCACAAATGAGTAGCAAATCCAACAGCTTATACTTTTTCTAATCTTTTCTTTCTTTATTTTTTTTGTTGTTGTTGTTTATTAAGTTTCTAAGGATTCTGGGCATGTAACACATTGAAAATTCTCATAGCAATATTAAAACTTTCCCAAAACCTAGCAAGTTTATTTCTGTTAATGTTTAAAAAACTGAAGAAAACGCTTTACTAACAAAATCAATCCAAAGGCTACCAATTATTAAGCAATACATTCTATTTGTAAAAATAATCAGTTTAGAGTATCAAAATGAAAGCTGCCTTCCTCCCCACCCCCCAATTTGGAAATGTTTAATCCTTACATCTTATCACCAGAGTTTTGAGTGCTCTGCTCTGTAAGTGACAATATAATTATTACAGTTATGAATTTCATTCCAATAGAATGCTAAAAGTAATTAGTCCAGTAACTGACACTTCTGTTTAAAATCAAGTATCTCTTGTACCTCGCGGTAGTAACTTGTAATTCCATGGAGGACTTTCTTCAGGTTACTGGCCTAAAGCAGAACAAAAGGAAGAAATGGTTTGTTTCATGTTAATAATGAAAGGCATACACAAAGGTGAGAAACAATCACTTTTCTAATAAAAACAAAACATTATTGAATTCCTCACCAAGAAAAAGGTGTAATAAGGTATAATAAGACTAATAATAGAAACTCAAAATACTCATATGAAATGAAAATTGTTAGAACTGAAAAGGAACATCAGAATCATCAGGAGAGACTTAAGGACTCCTCCCTGAGTTGATGGGAAAAATTCACAGAGCATACATGAAACACACACTGCACTATCAACAAATTTACCAAACACACACCTTAGAGAATAAACGAGGCTGCATATTACTTTCAACTGCACGTGTACATTCCCTAAGACATGATATAAGTGAGAAAGGAAGTCACTGTAAAAGTCAAATACTCTAAATCCAGGTATGTTCTTAGGGCAAAAATGGGTTTTATTTTTACAAACCTATAAACAAAAACACCACCAAATACAGGTAAAGAACATAGAAGACATAAACTAATTGCTTTCCTAGTTCAAATTCTCTCATAGGTTTTTGTTTGTTTGTCTGTTTCTAGTAGTAGGTAAGTGAATAGATATGTGGTTGAAAGTATAAAATGTAACGTGCAGCATCACTGCCTCCACTGTGAATGTCAGTTCTAATTGTGAACAAGTTCATTAAGTTGTATAGACTTTGGGTCTGCCTAATTTTGATGTGTGATGTTTTTAATTATTTGTAAAGCTGAAATTAAATGAGAAATCCATAAATAACAGGTATTTAAATTTTAAATTAGCTAAATTTCCCAGAGGTAAAGAATGCATTTACAAGTAAAATTACCAAACATTTTGGGCTAAGTGAAAATAAAAACACAGGGTATCAGAATACATAACGGCCATGGACGCTCATCCCAAGAACCCTGTAATGTGGGAAGGCAGACAGCCCTTCAGACACTTGTTCTCTGACCTCCACACACACAGCAAATAAACAACAATAATAAAATATTTTATGATATATGGAATTAGTGAGGCAATGTTTAGCATTAGGAGAAAAAGCAGGCCTAACATTTATTATCGAAGCCTCTTCAAGAAGCAAGACAAAGACGAACACATGAAAACAGAAAAAAGAGAAAATCAGTGAGGAGGTCAATGAAATAAATGATTTTTTAAAATACAAAACTAAAAAATAATCAGCTAGATGTTATTAAGGGAAAAATACAAAAGTCAACATCAGAAAGAAATAGTAAGACATCATTTATAGATCCTCAGTGGTTAAGAATGGGGACTGCAAGCCAGACTGTGGTGGCGCACGCCTTTAATCCCAGCACTCGGGAGGCAGAGGCAGGTGGATTGCTGTGAGTTCTAGGCCAGCCTGGTCTACAAAGTGAGTCCAGGACAGCCAAGGCTACACAGACAAACCCTGTCTCGGAAAAATCTAAAAAAAAAAAGAAAAAGAAAAAAAAGAATGGTGATTGCTGTTCCAGAGGACGGAGGTTCAGTGGCCAGCACCCACATGACAGCTCACAACTGGCTGCAGCTCCAGCTCCAGGGATTAAATGCCCTCTTCTACATACACATGGGATGCACACGGTACCCAGACACACATGCATACAAAATACTCAATACATACAAAATAACAAATAATTTTAAAAGAATATATATCATATATGTTCATTAGTATAGTATTATGGTAGCCCTGTAAAGAACTACATGATACAAATTAAACATCCTTTATGGAGCAAACACAGGCCTCCCAAGACACAAGAAAACTCAAAGCAGTAAACTGGTTTTAAAAACAAAACTATTTTTTTAGATTCTTATAAAATTAAACATATATGCACACAATTCAGCAATTCCACCAAGGAATTTCCCCCAAAGAAATTAAGTGTGAGCAAAGAGTCATGCACGGAGTTCATTGCCATAGCCTAAAGTAGAAATAATTCAAATATCCCATCGCATGAACAGTTGAACAAATAGGTGTAACACTGTGGTACACAACAATAAAGATGTTAAGTATTAAAACAGGCAACATAGATGAATCTCAAAATCATTATATGAGGTAATGGAGTCTACATACACAAACAGTACATGCTGCTTGTCTGCATTTATACACAATTCTTGAAGTAAGAGCTCTAGTGACCGAAAGCAGATCAATGCCACCTGAGGCCAGTCATATTGGGTGAGGACTAATTAACTAATTAATTAGTTAACTAATTAACTAACTGGCTGGCAGAAATGCTCTTTATTTATACGATGATGTTTATCTGTACATAAACTCAGGTGTCCTGGTTTTCTTGTTGCTGTGGTAACACATCGGCAAAAACAAGTTTGAGGGAAAGGGGCTTATTTGGCTTCCACGTCCTGATGGCAGTCAGTCCCTGAGAGGAGTCAGGGCGGGAACTCCAGCAGCAGCCAAGGTTGCTGCTTAATGACGTGCTCTCAGGTACAGCCGTGCTCTCAGGTACAGCCGTCCAGCCTTTCTGAACCTCCCAGGACTGCCTGCCCAGGGTGGCACTGCCCACAGTGGGCTAGGCCTTCTAACCGTCAATCAACAATCAAGAAAATGACAACCAAACATGCCCACAGGCCAATCAGATGGAGACAGTTCCTCTTCATTGAGGTTCTGTCCTCCAGGGTGACTCCAGTTTGCATCAAGGTGACAAAAATTGACTGGCATAGTATGTGTTAACTCAAAAGGAAAAATGCACTCATGAATTAACTTCTAAAAGAGCACGGAGTTGAGCGCAGTGCCCCTCCCGTCGGCCCAGTGCCCCACCCACCTCTGCGCAGTGCCCCTCCCCTCGGCCCAGCGCCCCACCCACCTCTGCGCAGTGCCCCTCCCCTTGGCCCAGTGCCCCGCCCACCTCTGCGCAGTGCCCCTCCCCTCTTCCCAGCGCACCTTTATTCTCCAGTTGTCTCCAACATCATCTTTAATTCGGCTTAACCAAGATTCGTTGAACCAAGCTACGTCACTAAAACAAAAATAATAAAGGCTAAACTTTAAAATGGTTTTTATAACAGTTTAATCATTTAATTTATTTACAGTTTAGAATCTATAATAGTGAGATTAGCAGTAATTTAAATGAAGCTGCTAATTTTTTTGTGACTGGGAAAATTTTAACTTGGAATTTTCCCTCATTTAAGTGATCAACATCTGTAATTTAACAAACACTAAATATTTATTTAGCATTAGGCACTCTGTCAGTAGATGATCTGGATTAGCAACCGCAGAGAAGCACAAAGATCCCAGTGCTCGGACGGACATGTCTGGTACCCATTCACCCTCCCTATCTTAGGGACAAAGGAGAAAGGCAAAGCAACCTGCCACACGTGCACTGGGACATGCCACACCTCAAGCCCTCAAGAAAACTCGCTCTCATTAGAAATAAGGTCCTAGTGTTTATACTGAAGGTCAGGACAAATATCTGTCACATAAATATGTTACGGACATAGCAAGGTTTTAAACATACTACACATACACAGCACAGAAGCAGTCTGTATTCTAGAGTACTTGGAAACCTGTCCTCGGGACTGAGAAAAGCCAATATGAAGATCACACACTGACTCTTAGAGAAACAGCCACTAAAGGAAGTAAGAGCACACATAACTGAAAGAGCGGCTAGTGAAGAAAAACACAATACACTTATTTTCTGATAAAACTAAGCAAAAGCCATATTATTCTGTTTAATTCCATCCTTCCAGTCTTCAAGAACTTAAGCAGCTAACCCGAGGGGATAACTATCTCTACTTTACTAATAACAACCTCATTGCTGATCGGTGCCCCAAGACTATTCTTGAATAGAAATCTATCAGAAGGACTCAAGGTACTGGACTTCTACTGTTACTGCTAAGTGAAAACACTGGCTTTGGAGTCAAACTAAGCTAATACAAATCCCAGCTTCACTGTTTGGTTTCCAAAAGAACAGTTTGCTCTTTATACCCTCAGTCCTCATGGGTACAATGGACATAAAAATAGTAATACCCAGTTTATAAAGAAAAAACTTAAATGGTGGCTGTGAAGACGGCTCTGTGTATTTCGGCTCAGATCTGCGGCTCCCATGTAATAGCTGAGTGCAGCACTGCCAAGCGCTGGGGGTGAGATGGGGGCAAAGACACACAGATCCTGGGAACTGTCACCTAGCCTACCCGAAATGGGGAGCTCCAGGCCACACATTAACCTGTTCCTAAAAACAAGGTAGGCAATGATTGAGGAAAATATCTGATATCAACCTTTGGGTCCATAAGCACGCAAATGGACAATCAGACACAGGAATAATCATATAATGGGATCTGTCATGATATATTTAGTAAATACTCAGATGTCAGCTATCTGCCCAAACAGCTACAAAATGGAAAAGGCATAACGATGACTAAGGTCTGCATGTTTCAAATCTGTGCTACACTCCTCTTTACAAAAGACATGCAAACACGGTATAAGCAAGCATATATTATGTACCAGTTGGTCAAGAGACAGAGCCAAGCCTTTCTTCTGGGGAAGTGGAATACTTTCTTGGTGGTTTTATGTAGAACATTTCCCAAAAAGTTATGTTTCTTTCACATCTGTGCCTATAAATAGGAGCTTTTTTAGAAACAGGGTCTTCACAGACTCAATCAAGGTAGGAAAAGATTATATTGGCTTAGAATGGGTTCCTTAAGACTGGTTCCCTTACAATGGGACAGACATAGGTACAAACACAGGAAGGCTAAACAGGCACCGTGGCTCTAGAAATGCCCAGGACTACCAGAAACTGGAAAAGGAAAGGAAGATCCTGTCCCTGAAGCGTTGGAGTGAGGTCAGTCCATCAGACAGCTTGATTTAGGCTTCTAACTACAAGAACTCTAAGAGACTGAAGTTGTGTTGTTAAGTTACACCGCCTGGGGCACTCTTACAGCAGCGCTAGAAATTTTTCCACAATTGAACCTGCTACATGAATTTTTAAAAGACATACACATATTACATATCCAAGCTAAAGATAAGGAACTACAGAAGCCATCACTAAGTCCGTGGTTCCCATGACTAATCTTACAGCTTAGACAACTGTTTAAGGTCTTATGTAGACACATACCTGCCTCATAAACAAAAATGATTGTCTAAAATGTTGCCTTTTCTTTAAAAAGCAGAATTTATCTTCTCACATTTAAGAATTTTTATGTGATTTGGTATGAAGCATCAGTAAAATTTATTATAAATGTTACCAAATACAGTGATTTAAAACAGTCAAAGAAATACAATGAAATCACTCTTTTTATTAGAATTATAATACTCTGATCCAGATAAAGAAAAAGGTATTCTTAGAAGTCTTACTGCCCCCAATATAGACTGCTATATAAAGATTAAAAAACAAAACAAAGGTCCCTTTGATAAGGAGGCTACACTATCAGGGAGTACACTAAAACAAGCCGATGAAACTCCTGGGGGAGTGCTGCTGGAGGCGGGCAGGCAGGCTGGCTTGGACCTATTTTAGGTCACTGGTCATTTGTTCAGTGATGAAAGTTTTCTTATTAGCTAGTCTATTTTATTTTCCTTGTAAAATAAAAGCTACCAGAAGACAGTAACACACACACATGACAAGGATAAAGAGAGGGCGACAGGGCAGAAAGAGAGAGAATAAAAATGTGACTGTAGAAAAGAGGCCAGGTATCATTTAGACAAAATGCACCCGGTGCTACTCCTAACAGTGCTTGGTCAATCTAGGAGAGCGAACAGGAAATACCCTACAGCACAAATCCATTAAAGCTCATCAACACAAACAGAAATGATGTCTTTGGCCAAGTGCTTATGCCATGTCCATAGTCCTAGCAGTCTAGTGGCTGAAGCAGGAGAGCAGCTCTAAGTTCAAGGGCAGTCTGCACTACACAGTAAGGTCCACGCCAGTTTAGATGAGCGTGAAACTCTATGTTAAAAAACAGGAAAAAACAGGGCTGGTTTGTGGGGTGGATATGAAGACAGCACTGTTAAGGGAATGGATGGATGGGCGCCTTTTGTTCATGCCAACCAAAACATAGCCACTTCTGAACTCATAATTTTAAAATAATGTTTAGTGTACACTAATATATCAGAGACCAGACATTAAACTACTAAAGTCTTGCCCATAGTTTATAACTTCAAAGTCCACTCACTTAACATGATTATCAGTGGACTCATTTACTATTATTTCAATATTAGATTTTTAATGTAATCCTTTATCCAAATCCAGAATTTTCCGTGTCAAAAGTCTCTAAGAATCTCCATGTAAAGAGCCCTCATAAAAAACAATCCACATCTGTAGGAAACGCAGGCAAGTTTATCATTTATTTTGCCTTTTTTTAATTTCAATTTGGTTTAAGTGCATCTTTATAAACTAGCAAGGAATCATGAGGTGGCAAAATGTGCTGTTCCTAGTTGAAAGGATGCCTAGTTGAAAGGATGTCTGACTACGTCCACAGGATAGGATGAAATTTCAGTCACCTCTATACAAGTGTTGCAGCTGCTACTGAGTTTACTCTCTAATTAGGAATACTTTGGTCACTACTCACATTTGATGAAGAACTTGTGCCATGGTCACTCCATTAGTCAGCTGTTTGACATCTTGACAAGGTGAGGCAGTCTTGAATGTTTGCAGCTAAAATGACACAAAACCAATTATCTTACTGTTGAGCTATCCTTACAATACAAAATAAATAGAAAGCAATTAAAATATATAAAATCAAGCCTAATGTAGTACCTAATAGAGTAAAATATATAAAATCAAGCCTAATGTAGTAAAACACTGATGCTACATATGAAAGTATTCAGCATTTCTGAATAATACAAACTCAGATATATCTACTGGAAGGAGAATATCAGAGAAAGAACTTTTGAGAAAGCTGAACATTTGTAAGTTAAATTTTCACCGAAGTTACTTGATAGGAAATAAAAGCTGTAAGTGTTAAGTCTAAAACTACTTATGCCTCATGAATGCACTCTGAAAGAAACAGGGACTATCCAACAATTAGCCACAGAGGACAGAGTGGTTTCAATCTAGACTGTTAACATTTCAAATATTGATTTTAAAAATGTTCATGAGGGTGACAAGAAAGCTCAGTGGGTACAGGCATCTGCTGGTAAGTGTGATGGCCTGTGCTCGGTCTGCAGAGCGCACATGGCAGAAGGAGAGAACCACAGTGTGATGGCCTGTGCTCGGTCTCCAGAGCGCACATGGCAGAAGGAGAGAACCACAGCGTGATGGCCTGTGCTCGGTCTCCAGAGCGCACATGGCAGAAGGAGAGAACCACAGCGTGATGGCCTGTGCTCGGTCTCCAGAGCGCACATGGCAGAAGGAGAGAACCACAGCGTGATGGCCTGTACTCGGTCTGCAGAGCGCACAGGGCAGAAGGAGAGAACCACAGTGTGATGACCTGTACTCGGTCTGCAGAGCGCACAGGGCAGGAGGAGAGAGCCACAGTGTGATGGCCTGTGCTTGGTCTGCAGAGCGCACAGGGGAGAAGGAGAGAACCACAGTGTGATGACCTGTACTCGGTCTCCAGAGCGCACAGGGCAGGAGGAGAGAGCCACAGTGTGATAGCCTGTGCTCGGTCTCCAGAGCGCACATGGCAGAAGGAGAGAACCACAGTGTGATGGCCTGTGCTCGGTCTGCAGAGCGCACAGGGGAGAAGGAGAGAACCACAGTGTGATGACCTGTACTCGGTCTCCAGAGCGCACAGGGCAGGAGGAGAGAGCCACAGTGTGATAGCCTGTGCTCGGTCTCCAGAGCGCACATGGCAGAAGGAGAGAACCACAGTGTGATGGCCTGTGCTCGGTCTCCAGAGCGCACATGGCAGAAGGAGAGAACCACAGCGTGATGGCCTGTGCTCGGTCTCCAGAGCGCACATGGCAGAAGGAGAGAGCCACAGTGTGATGACCTGTGCTCGGTCTGCAGAGCGCACAGGGGAGAAGGAGAGAACCACAGTGTGATGGCCTGTGCTCGGTCTCCAGAGCGCACAGGGCAGGAGGAGAGAGCCACAGTGTGATGGCCTGTGCTCGGTCTGCAGAGCGCACAGGGCAGGAGGAGAGAACCACAGTGTGATGGCCTGTGCTCGGTCTCCAGAGCGCACAGGGCAGGAGGAGAGAACCACAGTGTGATGGCCTGTGCTCGGTCTGCAGAGCGCACAGGGCAGGAGGAGAGAACCACAGTGTGATGGCCTGTGCTCGGTCTCCAGAGCGCACAGGGCAGGAGGAGAGAACCACAGTGTGATGACCTGTGCTTGGTCTCCAGAGCGCACAGGGCAGAAGGAGAGAACCAACTCCTCCAAGTTGTTCTCTCACCTCCATGCTCCAGCCATTGCATGTGTGCAAATAATTACACAAGCACAATAAACAAAAAGAGAAAAGGGATCAATTAATTTAATTAAAGCTTGTAATTTAGGAAAGCTTCTCATAGAAAGTTCTTGGACAGGTCTTGGGGGTTAAACAGCAAAACTATGAACTTAAGGACCAGAGGAGGAAGCATCAGAAAATACTAATATTTTTATCACAGATACAAGAGAAAAGATAGTGTTTTTAAGAAGCACACACTTCTGCATCATTGGGTTGTCAGTAACAAGGATGAAAACTGAAGAGACAAGCAGAAGTCAGGATGCCGAAGGGATTGTGACAAACAGTGTAGACTCCATCTTATCCTTAGTAAAACTATGTATGTAATGAGAAACCACTGAAGAGTTTCTACCACAGAAGACAGTTGGGAGAACCAAGTGATGGAGGGTACCTAAGTAGATCATGCGTCTCCTATGTGGCTACCTGTTCAATGGCTACTAGCACAGTTGATATGGAGAAGCTAAGTTCTCCTGACGTGTAATAATACAGGGAAAACACATGTTTAAATCTGCAGCCACAGTAAGTCAGAAAATCCACAGTGGTCTTCGTACATGTTGGCTTTAGGGAAATAAAGAATCAGTAAGGAGCTACAGTAAGGAAGAGAGAGATCCAAGAGAGACGCAGAGCGCAATGTGCTTGTTTAGGGGAGAGCAGTCACGAGGTTCTTGCAAGCACCCTGTTTATAAAATGGGCAGCAGGGATACAGGAGGAATGGGTTGTATGAGATGTGTGTGAAACAAGAAGTTTGCAGTTGGGTGGGGAGGACGGTGGCTGGGCACAAGATTAATTTAGAAAATCAGTAGCCCTCCTGTCTACAAATGACAAACAGGCTAAGAAACAAATAAGGAAAATATACTGTTCACAAGAGCCACAAATAATATAGAGTATCTTGGTGTAACTCTAACCAAGCAAGTCAAAGGCCCGTATGACAAGAACTTCAAGTCATTGAAGAAAATATCAGAAGACAGAAAGATGCCCCATGCTTATGGATCAGTAGGATTAGCAGTAAAAAATGGCTATCTTACCAAAAGCCATCTACAGATTCAATGCAATCCCCATCGAAATATCAACCCAGTTCTTTCCAGACCTTGATAGAACAATTCTAAACTTCATATGGCAAAACGAAAAACCCAGAATAGCTAAAACAATCCTACACAATAAAAGAACTTCTGGAGGCATCTCCATCCCTGACTTCAAGCTGTACTACAAAGCACTAGTAATAAAAACTACATGGTACTGGCATAGAAATAGACAGGTTGATCAATGGAACCGAATTGAAGACCCAGAAATAAACACACACACCTGTGGCTACTTGATTTTTGACAAAGAAGTCAAAACCATACAATGGAAAAAAAGACAGCATCTTCAATACATGGTGCTGGTCTAACTTGATGTCTACACGTAAAAAAATACAAATAGGGGCTAGAAAAATGGCTCAGCGGTTAAGAGCACTGGCTGCTCTTCCAGAGGTCCAGAGTTCAATTCCCAGCATCCACACAGTAACTCACAAGCACCTCTAATACGATCTGATGCCTTCTTCTGGTATGCAGGTTTGTATGCATATAGAACATTCATACACATTAAATAAATACATCTTTAAAAAGAAAAAGAAAATGCAAATAGATCTATATTTATCACCCTGCACAAAACTCAAGTTCAAGTGGAGCAAAGACCCTAACATAAAACCAGAGACACTAAATCAGTTAGAAGAGAAAGTGGGGAAGAGCCTGGAACACTTTTGCACAGGAGACAACTTCCTGAACAGAACTCCAGCAGCCCAGGCTCTAAGGTCAACAATTACTAAATGTGAACCCTTGAACCTGAAAAGCTTCTGTAAGGCGAAGGACACTGTCAACAGAACAAAATGGCAGCCTACAGACTGGGAAAAGATCTTCACCAATCCTCCTCTGGCAAAGAGCTAATATCCAAAACATATAAAGAACTCAAAACATTAAACACCAAGAAACAAAATAACCCAATTGAAAATGTGGCACGGCGCTAAACAGAGAATTCGGAAAATGCAAATCAAAATGACTCTCAGACTCCATCATACACCAGTCAGAATGGCTAAGAACAAAAACTCAAGTGACAGTACATGCTGGTAAAGATATAGAGAAAGGTAAACACTCCTCCATTGCTATTGAGAGTGCAAACTTATAAAAACCACTTTGGAAATCAATATGAAAATTAGGAGTAGTGCTACCTTAAGACACAGTTTTACCACTCATGCGTATATAGGCAACAGATGCCCCAGACAAGGACACTTGCTCAACTATGTTCATAGCAGCTTTATTCGTAATAGCCAAAACCTGGAAACAATGTTGATGTCCCTCAACCAAAGAATGGATAAAGAAACAATAGAATACTATTCATCTATTAAAAACAAAGAAATCATAAAATTTGCAGGCAAATGGATGGAACTAGAAAAGATCATCTTGAGTGAGGTAACCCAGACACAGAAAGGCATACATGGTACGTACTCACTTATAAGTGGGTTTTAGCCATATACAGTAGAGGATAAACATACTACAATGCACAGACCAAAAGGAGATAAGTAACAAGGAGGATCCAAGGGAGGATGCTTAAATCTCACTCAGGGGAAATAGAGTAGACAAAGGCAGTCGTTAAAGAGAGGGAAGAAGGCAGGAAAGGGACCACAGAGAGATATGAGAGTGGAGATCAGACCTATAGAGAGTGGGGGAAAAAACCTATTAGGATGGAGGGCATCCCTGTGACAAGCTGAAGACCTAAGTCAGAGAGAGACGGGTCCTGTGAGGATATGAGGGGGATTCTAGCAGAGACGCCTAGTAGCAGGGGCCATAGAGAGTGAAGAGGACACTCTCTAACTAGACAAGACTTCCAGTAGAGAGAGGGGAACACCAACCCACCCACCAAAACTTCAACCCAAAATTTACCCTGCCTACAGGATGTGCAAGGAAAAAGAGCAGAAAGAGCAGAGATTGAGGGAATGTCCAACCAATGCCTGGCCCAGCCCAAGACACACCCCATGGGAAAGAACCAGCCTCCGACACTATTAATGACACCCTGTTATGCTTGCAGACAGGGGCCTATCCGAGTTGTCCTCTGAGAGGCTCCATTCAGCAGCGGTTTGAAACAGATGCTGAGACTCAGAGCCAAACACTGGGTGAAAAAGACCTGAAGTGTCAGGAGCTCCACAAGAAGAGCAACAGAGCCAACTAACCAGAACCCAGAGGGGCTTGCTGAGACTGACACACTAACCAAGGACCATGTGTGGACTGGACCTAGGCCCTCTAGACTGATGCAGCAGATGGGCAGCTCAGGCTTCTTGTGGGTCCTCTAGTAAGGGGACTCACAGAGAAGGCTGTCTCTGGCATGGACTCTGTTGCCAGCTTTTTGATCACTTCCCCTGGTGGGACTGCCTTGCCAGGCCACAAGGGAGGAGGACAAGCTCAGTCCTGATGCAACTTGATGACCTGGGGTGGATGGGAAGGGAGGGTGCTCCCCTGTTCTGAGGAATAGGGGAGGGGCAGTGAGGGGAGCGTGGGAGAGAGGGGCTGGGAGGAGACGAGGGAGGGGGCTATGATGGGGATGTAAACTGAATTTTTTAAAAAAGTGGTCAACTTCAGAATATTAGGCAGAAGAATCCTGATAGGAAACAGTGAGATGGCTCAGCAGGAGAAAGCACTTGCTAACAAACTCAACATGATTTCAATTCCCAGAACTCACATGGAAAGAAGCTCCCTCAAGTTGTCCCATCCCCGCACGTGCAATGACTGAAAACAATTTAAGTAGTCTAAAAAACACACTGTAGACATATACAGAAGGTGTCTATATGAAATGGAGTTGCCTCTCTGCACTATGTTTAAATCAATATCAACTTCTCTTAAAACAACTGCAAATGAGTTAGTAACACAGAATGTAATTTCACTTGGGTAAACTGAAAGGCTTTATAACCAAAACCAACAGAAGTATTTTTAAATGGGACTGACAAGATGGCTCAGTGTTACGAGCACTGGCTGCTCTACCAGATCCAATTCTACCTGGATCCAATTCCACCACCTTCAGGGCAGCTCACAGCCATCTTTTTAATTCCACTCTGAAAGGATACAATACCCTTTTCTGGCTTCCCCAGGCACTAGGCATGCTTGTAGCGCGCGCGCGCGCGCGCACACACACACACACACACACACACAGTCATACACATAAAAGGAAAATTTAAAATCTCAAAATATAATTTGATCAATTATGTTCTTAGATTGCACATACATTTGCTTTTACTCTTTTACTTGTTAAAGTTCAGTGGGAAAAAAAGAATCATTAAAACAATTTATCTCAATACCCTAGCTGTTGGGGAAAATTGAGCTCAAATGCAATTAAAAAAAAATCTCACAACATTAAAACTCAAAGTAGAATTTGAAAACATCTCTTCAAACTTACACATTTTCTCTCTTATGTAAATTATACCATTTTCCCTTTGACCTTGCATTTTCTAAATAGCAGTACATTTAAAAAACTATTCAAAAGAAACATCCAAGCCATAAAATCTAACTGTAAAGGAGTTACCAGAAGAGACACCCTTCACCTCACCAGCTTCTCTTGATATTTCTGCTTCTGGTAAGACCTTCCCGGGGTAAAAAGCAGCCCTCCCTCCAACCTCCTCCCAGAGGCAGGATCCGGCCCCCTGTGGCTATTGTCCTTCCAATCCTAGGAATCCTACCGCTGCTTCTCACACACAAACCCACTTAGCCTATTGAGGGCTTCCTCCACATCATCTGCTGGCCCTGCCTCACCGCGCTGACGCCAAGGGCTCCTCCATCGACTGGTCCTAACGCTTCCTCCCTGGGTTTGGAGGCCATTCCCTACGATTTCTACTCCTGGAAACCAAGATGCTACTAGAAATTCAGGACCAAATCTAAGTCACAGTTAATGGTGGACTACCCTTCTTAGCTAAGCTGCAAACTGCTAGACAGCTGCAGAAAGCATTAAGCACTGTACACACAACAGAAAGAAGTTAACAAGTCCGAACAGGACAAGGTGGGCAACAAGCAGGTTTAGAAAGGCTGTTGTAGAACAATCTAATCTGAAAGGCAACACCAGACGCAACACATGAATGGTGAAAAGCAACCGGCCAAAAGGATGAACTAAAAGAATCCTGAATTCAATGCAGCATGCTGGGCCTAGAGGTGTGTGGCCCTGAGGCACATCTAGAAAGGTCAACTATGGAATGGCAAAGAAAAAAGAAGTATGACTGAAGTTCTTGGAAAACAAGATGGAGGAGACTTTCAAGTCACAAAAGGGTGGACTGTGTCACATGTTGTACTTACTGGATTTGCCAAACACATAGGGATGAAAGTCTTAAAGAAAGGAAATTCAAATGCAATGAGCCAAGAGTGAACAGAAAGTAAAAGTATAAAGGTAAGGGTTTTGTTGTTGTTGTTGTTTTCAAATTTACTGGGAAAGAGAAAACGCCATAGCATGGAGTAGCCAGAATGGTAACTTATTTTTAAGATAGTAAAAGATTTAAGTAAGTGCAAACAAATAAAGGAAATGGCTAATAGAACACTGCACTAAGTAGCAGAGCCTCTTGGCACAAGCCTGCAATCCCAGCTGCTTGGGAGGAAGAAGAATCAGCCAGACTGAATTCAAGGCTAACCTGAGCATCTTAGGAGAGATGTCCTGACAAGTAAGAGGAGGGTTGAGGATACAGCTGTGTTGGTAGGAGGGTTTCCAGGGAACCCTTGTTGAGGGGTGGGCAATGGGAGCAGCAGAAAAGAAAAACAATACTCTAAAAGAGTTAGAAGGAACAGGGTTGAAAGGCAGACCCCAAGATAAAGAGGTGGTCTTACACCTCAAGGCCAAGATTCAATTCCGGGTAGAGCTAAATAGAGCATGATGAAGCTCCCAATGAAGACTTAACATGTCGGGGAGAAAGCAGCAGTGATGGGTTGTCAGCCTTTCGCTTTTCTCCCATGTACAGCAGCCTGGGAGTGCACTGCACAGACCAATTAGCAACTGCTAACCGGCAGCCCTCTGTTGTCTGTGAATCCTTATCTGGTTCGTATTTTTTCAGATCTTGGGGAACTTTGCCTTCCATTGTAATTATACACAGATCTGCTAGTTAAACTGATTCCTGAGAGCCTAGCTCAGAGTAGGAAGTTAAAAAAAAAAAAAACACTGCTTTGTGAATGGCTATGGCCATAACATTTGGAAATATTGTCGTGCAGTTTAAGAAAATCTTGTACTTCACCGTGACCTCACAGGGAAGTCCGTGACATCATAAAGAGCCTAGTTTATCCTTACAGTCAGATGATCAGAGTACAAAATTGAGAGACCTACACACACCCGACGGTTAGCCGTTTGTCTTAAACAAAGCAGATCATTAAGATACTGCCTTCTTTCCTTAAAGAGAATATCTAACCCTAAATACTAATTTAAATGAACATGCAGATTGACAACGAGCTAAATGTTTTAAACCCTGAAATCCTAGCTACTGGCATTCTACTTGAAACTTGTTATTTAAGCCCAAAGTGGAAAAGTTACTCCAAATTTCAAACACTCACAGGGACCTTTCCCACTTGCCCTTTGGATTTGCTGGCATTAGGAGATGGGTAGGCAATCTCTCGGAGGAGGTAGGTAATCCCCCCCCCCCACAGTCTACTTAACACTCCAATTGGACACACTGATCTCCACACAACTATACAGCTGGGCTGAGCACAGAGAAACTCACCAACAGCAGTTCGTAGGCTCAAGTACTATCCTAGCACAACCAAGGGTTAGGAATCCCACACCTGGATGCCAGTTCTGTCCTGTCTAGGCAATTTCAACAGGTTACAAAAACCATTTCGTCCACTGGAATACTCGAAAAATCTGAGGACGCAGCTAGTCTGTCAAGTCGGCACTAATAAATCCTGCGTCGTATAGATCAAGTGTAAACAAACAACAAAAGTGCCATTTTTTTTCCACTTTAAGGGAAAACAGAGGGGGAAGGAAGGAAGGAAGGAAGGAAGGAAGGAAGGAAGGAAGGAAGGAAGGAAGGAAGGAAGGAAGGAAGGAAGGAAAGAAGAAAAACCACGGGTTTAGGCTGTGCCTAAAACCACGGGTGCCACTGTTGCGTGGGCCCTGAGGGGACAGCAATCTAGAAACAGAGCTGGCCAGCGGCCTCCTAGCCACCTGTGCGCACAGCGGGGCGCTGTGGCTGCGCGGAGAGCCAGGGTCCCCGACGGGGAGGCATACGTGGCAGCCTGAGGTTCGGTGCCCAGCTCGCCCCGCGGGCGGCCTCGCTCGCCGTCGGGTCCCGGAGCGGCACTCACCCAGATGATGAGGCTGTCGCACAGCGGCAGCTCGGGCGGTGGCAGCGGCTGCGGGTCCTCCATGGTCCGGGAAGCTGGACGTCGCGCTCCCGGCGGCGGCGGCGACAGATGGGACCTCCGCCCGGGGGCCCGCGTCAACGACCTGCGCGCCCGCCACCGGAGCTCGGCTGCCAAGCCGCCCGGCGCCCGCGCCCGCTCACGCCGCTCACGCCGACGTCGCCCACCGCGTCCGCCCCGCGCCGCCGCACCTGAGCCGGCCCCGCCCGCGGACGGCGCGCGCGCACGCACACACACACACACACACACACACACACACACACAGACACACACACACACGCACACACGCACACACCGGGGCGCTGAGTGACCCCGCCGAGCACCAGTCACAAAGAAGCTGGGCGCCCCGCGAGGCCGGCAGGGCGGGAGCAGCGGGAACAGGTTCCCTCCACCCCCCCAGGAGGGATGCTGATTGGACGCGCTCCAGGGGTCTCTTGGCCAATCACGGACGGGAAAGCCCGGGGAGGGCGGGAGGAGAGGGAGTGGGTGGGCGGAGGTTTGTGACCTGGCAGGTGCAATGTGGGCGGGGCGGTGCTGGAGGGGGGCGGGGAAAAGGAGAGCGCGCCTGCGCGGGCTGGAGTGGGCAAAGGGTAGTAGCAGCCGTGGGCGGCTCGACTTGCAGGTCGGGCTCTCAGCTGCTTAGCACCTGAGCAGACCCACGCTCCTCGGGGTCCCATGAGAACCACTTTCCTCCTAGGTACTCATGGGGAAGATATGTTTTAATTTGAAGACGTGTCCCAAGAAGTGAGTTTCCCAAGGGTGGTGGAGGGGGCAACAGACCTTCATGCTCCCTAAGTCCAAGAAGCAAGGGTTCACATGATCACAGGTGGTGGCCAGATTCATTTTTAAATAGAGCAAAAAAAAAAAAAAAAAAAAAAAAAGGAATGCCGTTTTCAGACAGAAAAAAATGAAATGACGTTCAAAAAGCATAGGCGGTTTGTGTATACTCTACCCGCCTCTTTTAGAGTTGAAAAATAAAATCTGTTTTCTCTGAGGATGTTGGTGGCATGGTGCATAAAATCTGGAAGGTGGCATGCCAACATGATGGCTTCTGTCGTTATTTGGAAGAGGCTAAAATAGTCTCATTGTTGCTCTTGGTTTTCACAGCTTCACTCATTCATTAATCCGTCATTAATCCATCCTCTGCATTAAGAAGCAGTGGGTCATCTAAATCTCACTATTCACATTGAATAAAACTGTTGGATGATAAATTATAAGCCCCTAATATAAATCAATCTTATTTTTACAATATAGCCAGGACATTTGCTGGCATCCTTGACGCTATCTCAGAATTTTGGTGAAGTGTCTTGAGTTGCTTAATATTCTGGACACTGTAAACAGTAATGTAAGTTCATAAAAACTACAGGCAGTAAGAGTTGAAGAGTCAGTATTGTTAGTCCTCCCCCCTCAACCCGCGTACCCACTGTTGCTCACAACTTTATCTTATGGTAGAAAGCCCAGCCTTCACATTCCCAGAAGTCACTCTAGTTAAAATATAGGCACACATTGTGAAAATAATGTAAATTGTAAACTTTGCAATGTGAGTTAATATAACCATACATACTTTGAAACACATGAGGACACATACCACTGAGAACCACAGATTAGTGACCTATTGAAATATTTAATGAGTAGCCAGGAAGGGGGCTATGCTATCGGACTCCAGATAAATAGAAAATTAGTTCTCAGGGAGGGGGGTAGGGGGGGATAACCATTTAAATACATTGTTAGAGATAGTTGGTGAATTGAGAAAAAAGTTCAATTATTTAAAATTTCAATAGTTAGAAAAACACATCTTGAAATACAAAAATAAAAGACTAATTCTGAAAAGTGTGAAATGAATATAGCTCTAAAGTAAAGCTTTAGGGGAAAATTGATGCACTTATCCGGGAAGTTTAAAGATGTGCTTTTTATTTTCATTGCTGTGTGTCTGCAACTATTAGCTGCAGGCTCCCTTGATGGCCAGAAGAGGGCATCAGATCTCTTGGAGATAGAGTTACAGGCAGTTTTGGGTAGCCTACCACAGATGATAGGAACAGAACTCTGGTCCTCTGCAAGAACAACAAGTCCTCTTAACTCTGAGCCATCTCTCCTATTGATCAGCAAGTCCAACATTGATCAATGACGAGTAATGAATAATTAATTACTAGTCTAATCAATGTAAGATTCATATGTAATAAAAATAAGACAAGAATATTTAATAATAGAAAAAGTTCTAACAATGAACTTACATATAATGAAAATTATAATTAATTTACATTAAATATGAGTTTAGATATAAAAGAATCAGCCATAAGACCTCAACTTTATAGATATTATGTATATATTTTAATGTGTACATGTTAAGGTATTAAGTTTATAATAATAATCTATGTGCTTTTATCTGCCTGTTGTTCACCTGTGCTAATTTTTAGTGATGGAATAATAGAATACCCAAGACAATGTGTTCAAGCTTTCAACCTGGCATTAATGTTTTTAAGTTATTGTTCAATTTTGTACAGTTGGATAAAGCTAATTTAAAACACTGATTTTAAAGTACAAATTGGCACAATCTTTTTTAAAAATGAAACATTTCAAAAGATTATGAAGTTCTCAAAGCTATAGTTTCAATTTCAGAATCAAGTCTACGAAAATAATCAGATTGCAGTGATGTTTAACATTCTAAACCAGCCGCAATAAAATACTTACAAGTGGTTAACATCATTTACCTTTCTATTAATATGTTTTGAACTATGATTATTTAAAGAAATATAATAGAATTTTAACATAAAACAAAGGCATCATTATGTACAAAAATCCCTATTTGTTCCTGTATTGTGTATGCATACATCCCTGAGAGAAGGGTGGCGAAATGGAAAGAGAAAAGCCTAAAGAAAGAAAACCAAAATGTTAATGACCAAAATGACGGTGCCTTGGCATCTGCAGGTGCTAGAACAGTGGGTGAGTTTTAACATCCTCTTACTTAACAACATTTTAAAAAATTTTCCTACAGTGAAGTTATTCTCAGAAAAAGTATATAAAGTTCAAAATTTGTCAAAAGCCCACTTCAACACCACAGGGTAAACTGAGGCAGGGCCTAGAGTCTGCAGGGGCCAGAGCTGATGACTCCTGGCGACAGATCATCCAGCAGACTTTTCTCTGAGGGTAAAGAGCTTGATTCTCCAGGCCAGAACTGATTGTACCTGGCTGAGGACCGGAGCTGGTGGCTCCTGGCGTGGACTGCTACTCATGGTAGCCAGTGACTAGGGGGAAAAAAGACAGAGACCTACACACACACACACACACACACACACACACACATACACACACACACACGTGGATGAAGCAAGACAACCTCCAATGAGCAAGTTCCAACAAGCTTCAACAACTTCACACATACATACACACACACACAGAGATACATACAAACACATATACATACATACACACACAGAGATACATACATACACAGATACATACATATATACATACATACACAGAGATACGTACATACACACACATACATACATACACACATACATATATAGATACACACATACAGACTGATACAAACATGTTTACACATTGGATGGAGCAAAGCTCCAGTGCGCAAGCTCCAACCACATTACATGCATACACACATCTGGTGGGTGGAGCAAACTCTACAGGCTCCAACCATTTTATTTATTTTTTCCTCCCACAGCTTATATATGCCAGCAAAATCTTTCACAGAAGATAAAAATCACAATGTGGTTATATTCTATTTTTCTTCAAGTGAATGATTGCAATGAGTATACATAGAAAAAACATGTTCCCCAATACCCTCACATAGTCATATGTTTTACTTGTTATGGGTGAAGAACAAATTATTCGCAAGAACCCACACACATTTGTAAATAAGCAACATGTTACAGACTAACAAAGTGTAAGCAAGAAAAATAAGTTTTTCAGCCAGTCTTTTTTTACTGGCAGGCTTCAATTTACTGTTGGTTACAGAGAAATAATCAATTACCTCTAAAAGTAATCATACAAATCTTTTTTAAAAATCACAAATCTAAACTTTTATATAAAAACAGTCACAAATCTAAACATTTATATAAAAACAAATCAGTAATTTGTGCTTTAAGTCCTCAAAGTGCACATCTGCTCATTAACAATTTTTATTAGGTCAAATCAGGAAACTAAGGGAAAAATGGGTACAAGAACTGATCATCACCAGGCCAGGTTCAGTGAGAGAGTCACAGCGGCCAGTGCTAATTAGAGCTGCTGTTCTTGCTTGCTAAGCTCAGGAAGTCCCCAGTTCAACTACTGAGAGTGTACTTTTCTGAACTTCAAATTGTTCTCAAGATTTTCTACATCATCTTATGCTAACATTTTAGAACTATTTAAATCAAATCAGGAATTCTGTAAAATCAACAACTCATCTAAACAGTATTATTTTATGAAAGTTGATCTTCATATTGATCTGCAGGAATACTACCCAAATGAGTGGGCTGCCACCCAGGAAACAATCATACCAGACCATAGGCAGTGAGGGTCTCCCTACACCCAACCATGCCAGACATACGAGGAATACAGCAGCGACAAACATGAGAAGGCACAGCAGCCACCAGAAACAACCTAGAGATGAGGCCCTTGGGGCCATGCTTCTCCATGGTACATGGCAGCCATACAGAATGGTGGGCCGTGTCCAGGATGCTCACCTGCCCACTGCAGCTCCTCTTGCACAGTGTCCATTAAAATTATTAGAAATTCTAACTATTGTAGGCATGCAACTGTGGAAGAACACACACACACACACACACACATCCACCTACATATCAATACAGAAAGTGATTGAAAAGAAAATTGTTTAAAAATCCACCCAAACTTTTGTGTGGGGACCTAATGCCTTTTCTTATTGCCTGGGCACATTTCAGCAAGTTACTTAATTTCATTGTCTCAATTTTAGTCTCTGTGAACTAGGATAATGACACTATGTTCCTATATTATTCTGGAAGTTTTTATGGTGAATTGGAGGCATATTCTTAATGCTGTTGGAATGACATGAGACAGTCTTCAATCATGAGGAAGAGACGAGAATTCCAGCAGCGGGGAGGGCAGCTCCTTGAAACTCGGTAGCAAAAAGAAACAAGGGGATCATTTTAGCATGCTCTAAGCAGGATGAGCTTAGTAAAATGCTTGCTCACTGTTTCGGGTGGGGGGGGGTCACTCTGTTCAAGATTCAAATTTTAGGGAAGTCATCTGATTGCTTAGGTTGGGATATGGTACCCAAGCCTTTGCCAGCCAGAGGAGAGCATGCGTAGACGAGCTGACCGGTTGAGACTGCAAGATCAAGATAAATCAGGGACAGGGATCTATAGAAGAGGACGGATGTGTACAAGACAGAAACAGCCTTCGTAAGCTGCCAGAGCTGTATCAGCTCAAATTCATGTACTCCCTTTGATGAAAATCCTGCCTCCTCCCATTTGTTCAAGCCATTGTTGAGGTTTACCTCTCACCAGTGGGATAATCCTGAACAGAACGCACGTGCATATTAAGTGGTGACCGTCTGCAAAGACAGGGACAAACCTCCCAGCCAGGGATGTTTTCAATCGGGGTTGAATAGTTAGTAGCTGGAAAATGTCCATCAAGGATGTGGGCTCCTTCGCTCTGGCCGGGGTTCTATAGTCACACTGGTGGGAACTGTTTCGAAACCAGTGTTCCCTGGGAATCAAATGATGACAGTAGGAATTCTCCTCTGAGACTCTTGTAGCTGTAAGTTTCAGGGATGTGTCACCTGTGCAGCTAGCTGCCTTTTCACACAGTTTAGCTCAGTGCTAGAAACTGACACTGATGTTGTCTCTATGTCACTGGACGGCCCAAAGGGATTTCTAAGGTTTCCACGAAAATTTCAAGCCAAGTGCAAACTCAAAGCAGCAGTAAAGGCGCTCTGCCACTGGAGGAGGGCCATCTTCAGAGCAAGGGACCTAAAACGACAACGTATGGGGAAAGACTGACATCAAGGAAAATCCTTACAGCTTCCTTTTTCAAGCAGCGTTTTCTGGACCACAGACTCTGAGATTGGCATGCAGATCTATTAAATGTTTTTGACCAACTGTTCTGAGAAAGGAACCACACAGAAGGAGAGAAGCGGGCTGTAGGAGAGTCCCAGTGAAGGCCACATCTGGTCCAGCCTCAGGTGCAAGTGCCCTTCCAAGCCGTCCTGCACTTAAATGAAGATGCATCAGTTTGGGTGGACTGTCCTGGAAAGGGGGCCTCACAACCTATGGGATTTAATACTGCTGCTTCTGCTTCTGCTGCTGCTGCTTCTGCTGCTGCTGCTGCTGTGGGCTGGCTCCTAGCAGCACTTCCAGGTGTGGGGAAAGCCAAGGACAGCCAGTGCTCTCGGCAGAGTTGGACCCCCACAGTCATTATGGGTAAGACTAGGAGTGCCCATCTCTCAGACTTCTATAAAATGAAGGGGTAAGCGACCATAAGTGTGCCAGTAAATTACCCTAAATACAAAATTAAAATAGTCATAGAAGAAAAATGTTGACATCCTCAGTCCTTAAATTAAGAAGATTCCAAAGCAAGCATGGATTGTAGCCAGAGCTGTGGTTCACATAGGGGGCAAATGTGAAATAACTACGTAAATTATATCTTGGAGAATTTAAGACTGAGCAACCCCAAACAAATAAAAACCAACAAGGTAAATTACAACACATTGCAATCTTTCCAGTCCTATTTTAAATTTTCAGGGAAAAGACCGATAATTATTGAATAAGACAAAATATAACTATTTCATTTACTGAAATGCTTAATTTTTAATATAACTGAATAACTATTGTATTTTTCCCAAACAACTCAAGTGAGAAAAATTAAACATGTCAGATTTTTCAAATATTTGAAAACAACAGATAAAATATACTGATAATGTAACTATTATTTTAAAAGTTTAAATATTTAAATATTCTATTACTTGTCTATATTGACCTAATTGATTCATAACATATGTTACCATCTTACACTTGGTTAGAAGAAACGGTTCATGCTCCTTACTGGTGCCCTATTTTTATGCACAAAATTCCTTCTAATCCTGGTGAGCAGGTTTTCAAAACAACTAGCACAGAGGGGCACATAGTGCATAATCATTTAATCCACAGATGCTTATCTATAAAAAGCAAACATAATCTAGATTTACATGTAGTATAACTAATCAAGCTACTGCCTGCTGTTTCCAAGACTTAAAATTGATATTTAACAAAGAAAATGACAAAATAAATGAAACCTCGGTAAAGACATCTTCACAAAACATATTAAACAGGCTCAAGAAAAATAAATTTTAAAAAAGACTGTCAGTGCAGTATTTAAAATACTACTTGTATCTTATTATAAAAGAGAAAGTTATATTTGACATGATTGTGGCTAAAACATGATATTCTGAACTTTCTGTGTGGATGAATTGAAAATATATCAAAGTGAAACTTGCCTTTCGAGAGATATTTAGTTCATTGTCCATTATATATAATATAATGTGTTTTAAAATATCAAAGTGCTAGAAAGAAGGAACTCAGGAATCTTTCAAGGACAGAAGACAAAACTTAGTTCCTTGGGCACCATCATGAGTTAGGTTGTAGGAACAAAGAATTGCCTGTGAAGACATGTGACAGGCTTATTTGTGTAAGTTGCAGAAAGGACCCAGAGACCCAGTATGGCTGATGAATATGTGATACTGTTTAACTGAATTTATAAAAGTCTCAATGTGGACTGGAAATATTTCCCAGTGGTCCTGAAAACAAAGCAAAACAAAAAAGGAAGAGGGACAGGGAGCAAGAAAAGAAAAGAAAAAAAGAAAATGAAGGAAAAAAAAATCCTCAACAAGGCTTAGTCCAAACTATACCTCATTATGTGATGCGTATCAGCGTGGTCCTGATGCTGTAAATGACAGTGGCACTAAGGAGGATGCTGTTGAGGATGAGGGGCTGTACCCTGTTCTGTGTGGTTCACAGGTGCCAATTCACTTGTCTGCAATGGTCAGTCAGCGTATCTACTCCACCGTCTGACATGATATTTTCTACTTTTATTTACAAACAAGCACACTGAAGCTTAGAGACGTTCCTGTGTTCGTAGGCTGCACATGTCCAACAAATCTCTAACATTTTGTAAAGAGCATCCTCAGGGAGGTGAGGCCAGTCTTTTAAAGACTATCTTGTAACATGAGAAGCCTGTGTGATCCTTCATTGACCAACTCCGGGTTTCCGGTTGTGACTGACACGTTTCTTCAAGTAGTCAGTGTTCTTTTTGTTCAACGCTGTTTACCAAACAAAGTCATCGTCTTGAAATGAGTGAAAGTAAAGAAATTGCTACCTGTTAAAGACTCTGCTGAATGAAGATAATCAATAACTACAAGTGATGATTCGGGGACCCTGAATATATTAAACTAGTGATTCTGTTTTGTTCTGTTTGGTTGGTTGGTTTTTTTTTTTATTAATTTGTTCATATTACATCTCAGTGGTTATCGCATCCCTTGTATCCCCCCATTCTTCCCTCCCTCCCATTTTCCCCTTACTCCCCTCTCCTATGACTGTTCCTGAGGGGGACTTCCTCCCCTTGTATATGCTCATAGGGTATCAAGTCTCTTCTTGGTAACCTGCTATCCTTCCTCTGAGTGCCACCAGGTCTCCCCATCCAGGGGACATGGTCAAAGGTGAGGCACCAGAGTACATGTGAAAGTCAGACCCCACTCTCCACTCAACTGTGGAGAATGTCCTGTCCATTGGCTAGATCTGGGTAGGGGTTTGAAGTTTACGGCCTGCATTATCCTTGGCTGGTGCCATAGTTTGAGCAGGAACTCTGGGCCCGGTTGTTTGGTATTTAAGCTGGGTGTTTAAGGAAGCTCTGGCTGGCCTGGACCTCAATAGGTAGACCAAGCTGGCCTTAAATTCAGAGATCAGCCTGACTCTGCCTCTCAAGTACTGAGATTAAAGACATAACTCATCTCTTAAACTATTTTTTTTACCTAGTTTCTTTATAAACATGACGTTTTTCAATAAAAAAATGGCCAGTTTAATTAAAGAACTGTCCTACTACTGAAAATTTAATATTTGTATACACATTGTTTTCTTCGTTTTAGTTGTTACATTCTCAGCGGATACTTAGACATATCACACTACTACGACTACTACTACCACACACACATGCAGTTCAGTATCTCCTAACAGTCAGGTTGTTCCAATATGAACGCATGTTTTTACCCTTAGGAAATGTAACATTGATGTAATAGTATCATTTAATGTGCACTCCTTAAGTTGACTTAATTGTTCCCAATTATTCATCTCTGCTCGTTTTATCCAAGTATATAAAATCAAGAGACGGAGGGCGATGCACTATGTTTACAATCATGCGGTTTTAGTTTCTCTAATGCAGGTTGGTTGCGTGGCGTGTGATCTTCCATGGCAGCAGCGGTTTTGAGAAGGGGCTGGTAGGTTAGTCGGGGAGGCTCTTCATGATCAGGTGTGGCGCAGTGGTTTGGGGTGTGGTTCCATTCTAAGCATATTGGCAGAACCACGGCTGTGGGTTGTCTGGTTATCAGGGATGATGAAGTTTATAGTGTAGTTAGTGTGGTTCCCTCCAGATTTCTCCATGGTCACTTGGAGATACTGACAAAACTAAGACTCCATAGTGCGTTATCCTCCAAATCCTCCCACCTAGTGCTTTCAGCGTTCCTTGACAATTCTTGCTGTCTGTGTCACTTCAGGAGGGGTGAATATGGTTTTCTATCTCCATGATTCCTTCCACGTTTGTTGGGATGTGGAGGCAGCAGCTGACACTCGTCTTTTAAAAGGAGCTTGCCCTTTTGACCTTTAACGGTTTAGCAGTGTGAATGTGGCCCCCATGCATCTACGTTTGCCATCTCTATTGCATTGTAATCGCATGTCAAGTTGTGCTCATAGGAACTCCTGCCATGTGTTCATTTTGCACATCTTCTGTGCTTCCTGACATGGAGTGAGCAAGGGGCTTTCCTGGCCTGTCCTCAAATCAGCCTTTTCTCCAAGGATCCCAGGTTCCATGCTGCCGAGGAAGGCTGGGTTTCTCAGCGTCTGCTTCCTTACTGCACTCTGACTCCTTGAAAGAAGATCTCACGACCGTTGTTCAGATAGAGGCACTCTCGTAAGAGGCACTCACTGGAGTGAAAATACTTCTATGCCTTCTGACTTTGTAGGAATAAGAGGCTGAAAGAATTAGGGTGCTGGATCCCTGGCAACACCGAAGGAAGAGGTTCCTTGGAAAAAGAAATAAAGCCAACAGCAATTTCCTGTTGGCAAGGATCACCACCACAGAATTAAAATTAGTAGAACAGCCTTATTTTACCCATGGAAAAATCTCCATATATGCCTCCATCTCTCTTACATCACAGTAGGGGTTTTTAATACTTTATTATTTGTTATTTATTGAGATGGGCGTGACCAGCGTGCTGTGATGTGTGAGTGGAGTGGAAGAGAAAGAGCAACTCAAGAAAGTCAGTTCTCCCCTTCACCACGTGGGTCCCAGGGACTAAGCCGAGGATGCCAGGTATGGCACCAAGCTCCTTTACCCACTGAGGCATCTCTCCAGCCCCTACATACTTTTTAAGACACCCACAGAGGGAACAGTGGGTCAAATCCCTGGGTTTTGAGAACAGCGAGCTCTGGTAAGGCTGCTGTCTGCTCCACCCGAAGCTCTCACTAGCACCTTCACAAGCAGGAGCCTTTGATTGAAATTGAGGTTCAAATGCTCTCTACTCTGTGCTGGGAGTTTTCTAGTTCTTGTTGATTTTGGGGGGAGGGGTGGAGAAGGTTCCAGACAGGGTTTCTCTATGTAGTCCTGGCTATCCTGGACTCGCTTTGTAGACCAGGTTGGCCTCAAACTGCCTCCCCAAGTGCTAGGATTACAGGTATGCACCACCATGGCCTGTTTTCTGTTGAGTTTTTTTAAGCAGAAAAGAAACTCAAAACGAACAGCATGTCAGTCGGACTGTTCATTACAAGTACAGTCTATTGCCAGAAGTCAGTGCTAACCATGGGAAAGCTAGTGCAGGCTGGTCAGAAACAACAGCAGCAAGTGACCTGAGGAGTGCCGGATGGATGGAGAGCTGTGTTTTCTTCTCTGTTATTATGACGCTGATCACGTTTCTGAACTACTTCTCTTCTCAATTTTCTTACTATAAATGAAGGTAATATTAGTTTACCCAGCTGAGGAAACCAGTTTCCATAGTGTCAGTGAACACATACTCAATGTCCTCTCTTGGTGAACCATTTTTTCATTGACATAAGAAACATGGGAGGAAAAGAAAAACAAAACAACAACAACAACAAAGGTGGAGTGTCTATCTTTTCCATGCTAACAGTATAATTAGTTTGTAAAACTTTAATATAAAAGGCAATGTTCGTTTTCAAATTTAAAGATGTGTTTATTTTATGTGGAGGAGCATTATGCCTGCGTGCATGTGTGTGCCTTCAAACATCAGATCTCTTGGGACTAGAGGTACAGATGGGTGTAAGCCATGTGGATGGTAGGCATTGCTCCCAAGACCTCTGCGAAAGCAACAAGTGCTCTTAACCACCGACACAACTCTCCAGCCTTTTGAAAAGCAAATACAATAACACTGTAAATGTTACAGAAAGCCGCTTAAAGCACACCATGTAAGTAACGAAGCCATGAGAACATCTCAGTCACCAATGGCATTATAAGCCTCCCCACTCTAAATAACGAAGCATAACTGTATCTTATTCCTACCATTCCTACGGTGTTTTAATAAATACAATGAAAAGGAACAAAAAAATAAGCAAGAAAAATAACAGATAGAAAATGAAAAAAGACAGGAAAATATAAGGAACACAACAAAAACAATGGCATAACTACACATAAAAGTCAGCATGTCTATGTTTCTGGTTTGCACCGACTTCTCTAAATGACTTAAACATGCCAGAATTGGGCAATAATTATAAAGTTACACGGGGGCCTGTATAAGGTATGAAGTGTGTTTGTAGAGAAAACAATGTAAACGCATGGCACATATGGGAGAAAACATTTCATACTTCTTTGAAAATAAGTTGATTTAACTAAAACTAGATTGTTCATTTTCTGATTAAGTATTAATCAGGGTCTTTTAAAATATATATATAGACTTTAATTGAAAATAGGTAATATGTATTTCTAGTTGTAGTCATTTATTCAACTAAAGCCTTAATACAGAGAAATATTATATTCTAAATGAAGTGTGTATGGAAAGTTCTTCACATTAACCAAAGTCAACCAGATACACAACAAGGGCTGACAGTAGGTGGTGACTCTGCAAGAGAATATAGCTGTTGACTGAAAGTAGTTATATAAAATTTATATGATGAAAAAAAAGTTTGACACTTAATAAATAGATTATAGCACAACAAAAAGGAAAGTTTGCTTAGATGTATATAAATGACTTGATGTAAACTCAGGTTGCTATTATATAAGGTTTGGAAGGTGGGATTTGTGTCCAGGAAAATTTCAGAGTATAGAAGGCACTTGTATTCTGCAAAACAGTTTTTGAAGAATCTTCTTCATGAATTTAGGAAACATCTGACTTTGAGTTAAGTTCCCTGAAAATTCCAGTTACACTTCTAGAAGCAAAATGTAATTTCGCTGCTCCATCCATTTTTTTTTCTTTTTTGAGACAGGGTGGTCTGTAGTCCTGGCTGTCCTGAAACTCACTATGTAGACCAGACCGGCCTCCAACTTACAGATCTATCTGCCTCTGCCTCCTGGATACAAGGACAAAGGTATGTGCCATCATGGCTCTGGGTTTTGACACAAATATTTTGATGTAATCTTTTTAAAAGCATAGCTATTTTAGACTGTCTTCAAAATAATAGAAAAATATAGGACAAAATGTACCACTCAATTTATTAATAAAATAAAAAAGCAACTATCACAATGAAATAATCATACTTAAAATACACATTTTAAGCCAGCTATGCTTGTAAACACCTTTGGTCCTGACAGAGGCAGGTGGATCTTTGTGAATTCAAGGCCAGCCTCATCTACATAGTAAGTTCCAGGCTAGCCAGGGCTACATATGGAGATCTTGTCAAAACAAAGCAAAAAAACAACCAATGACAATAAAAAATCCACAGTCCAAAAGTGGGTTACAAATTCTGTCAGAAATGGCTAAAGCCAAAAACTAAACTGCAGTTTACAATATGGATGAGGTTGATATCTCATTTCTTATTGAAAAAAGAACATTAAAGTTTCTTTTGTTAGCATATTTTTCTTGCAATGAATTGAGTTTAACAAATCTAGATTCATTAAAATTACATTCAGTCAAAGTATATGTGATTTAAGAAAATAGAATTGCAAAAAAGAAATACAATTGCATCATAAAAATAGTTATACATTTCAAAATGTTTTTTTTTTGAGACAAGGTTTCTCTGTGTAGCCTTGACTGTCCTGGACTCACTTTGTAGACCAGGCTGGCCTCGAACTCACAGCGATCCGCCTGCCTCTGCCTCCCGAGTGCTGGGATTAAAGGCGTGCGCCACCACGCCCAGCCCTCAAAATGTTAGTAGTGATCCCCAGTTTATAACTAAGAAAATAAGCTGTAAATAAAAAATAATAAAAATGATATATTAGAAAATGTATATTTAATCAAATACGAGGCAGGAGTACAGAATGTGAGAAACAGAAAATATGACATAGAGTAAAAAAAGAGCAAACACATAGAAAGTCCACCATCTTGTACTTTAAATGTAACAGTAAAATTCTTTAATGAAACAAGAAATATTGGCAGAAGGGATTGAAAATCACAATCCATTCATATTCTACTTATGAGAGGTTTACTTTAATTCAAAGACAAAATAAGTTGAAACTTAAAAGATGGGAAGATGTTTTATGTTTAACTGAAAGATAGATGGAGTTAAAGTATAAAAAAGACTCACCACCAACAGCAGAAACTGTGAAAACACAAAGCCTTCCCCCCAATGTCAGGTAAAAGATGAAGATTTTCACTCTTGCCTCCTCAAGGGAACGCAGCACAAGAAGCTCTCAATTTCCAGCTAGAGAGAGGAAAGGAAAGAGTATGGAAATGAGAGAGAGAGAGAGAGAGAGAGACAGACAGACAGACAGACAGAATCACAGAGAGAAACAGACAGAAACAGAGAGACTGTCAGAGACAGAAACACAGAGAGATTCAGAGAGAGACAGCACAGAGAGAGAGAGAGAGAGAGAGAGAGAGAGGGAGACAGAGACAGAAACAGAGACAGAGACGGAGACAGAGACAGAGATCCAAACTGAAAGAAACCAAACTGCCTCTGACTACAGACGGCACAGCTTTATTTAACTTGTCTGAGTTCTACCTTATGTGTACCTGTTTCATGTATATGTATTTCAGTACATATCATAACTACTAAAGCTAAGAAAAGACATTAGCAAAATTGCCAGAGTAAGAACAACACAAAGAAATTGCATTCTATATCTGTATAACAGCCTTGAACTATCTGAAAATTAATTAAATTTAATATATCACAATTAATAAAGTACCTAATACATTTAACTAAAGCAATGTAACACTGCTACATGTTTTCAGCATGTGCTGCTGAAATAAATTAAAGACTTATTTAGAAAAGCACACAAGTGTCACGTGTTCATGAGATGAAATAACATTCAGATGGCAAAACTCTCCAAATCGATCCACAAGTCAGTTAATGCAACCACATCAACAATGCAAATGTTTTTGAATAAACATACAAATCAACTCTCAAATACATATGGAATTTTAAGAGAGATGGAATCCCAAGATCCTAAAAATAAAATAAATGGAAGGCTTGATACTTCTCTATTTAACAACAACAATAATGAAAGCGGAGTCACGGAGAAAGAGAGAGGTGTATAGATCAAAGGAGCGCAGTGGAAGGTGTAGAAACAGACCCACGCACGGGCAGGATGTCTAGTCAGGACGCTGAGACCACGCCCTGGGGAGACAGCAATCTTCAACAGATGTTGCTGGGCACAGCTGGATGTCTAAGAGAAAATGAGTTAGTTTAGATCTCTATCTCACACTCTATGTAAAAGTTGATTCCAACTGGATGAAAAAAATTTAAATATGTTAAAAATACAATTATTGAAAAGAAGCTTAGGACTTGATATTCATGACCTTGGATTAAGGAGTGATTTCCTAAATATTATACCAAAAGAGCAAACAACGGTAGCAAAAAAAATAATAATAACTTGGATTTAAGACTTCACTAAAATTGGAGACTGGAGGCTCAGTGGGTAAGAACACTGTCTGGCTGCTCTTCCAGATGGCCTGAACATGAGTCCCATCCTGCACTTGGCAACTCACAACCATCTGTAACTCCTAGGGGATCTGAGGCCTTCTTGTAGATTCCATGTGTGTTAGGCACATGTGGTAAACAGGCATATATGCAGACAAGGCACCACACATGTAAAGCAAATATTGTTTTAATTAATACTTTGTCATTGGACACTGTCAAGAAAATAAAGGCAATCTACAAAATAGAAGATCTATTCATAACATTCTAGAATATATAGAATATATATAAATATTCTACAATTTGGCAGCAAAAGAAAATAGTATAATAGTTTTAAAGATTTTTTTTTATGTCTGTGTCTGTTTATCTGTCACCTGTATATGCAGGTACCCACAGAGTCCAGAGGAGGGCGTTGGATCCCCTAGAGTTGTAGTTATAGATGGTTATGAGTGGCCCAATGCCAGGGCTGGAGGCCAAACTTAGGTCTTCTGAGAAGAACATCAAATTCTGGTATCTACTGACCCATCTCCCCAACTCTGAAAAATGATGCAACTTAAACATGGAGATGAACAGACATTTCTTCAAGGAAGAGATGTTTAGTGCCCAATAAGCACGCATAAAGATGTTTGACATGAAAAATCACTAGGATGACACAGATGAAAAAAAATGTGATGAAACTGCCTATATCTAATAATGAAGCCACCATGGACACACAATAGTAAGAATTGGAAAAAATTTATTATGTCTCCGTAAAGCACAAGCCTGTCATACTCAAAGGATGTGCTGAGGCCCTGTGTTCGTGCCCCAGCTTTACACAAAACAGGCCTGGGCTACACAAGAGCCTGTTTAGAAAGGGGCGGGGTAGGGGGTGCACACTCCTAGAGAGTGGCTCAGTAGTTAAGACAGGACCTGAGTTCAGTTCCCAGCACCCAGGCTGGGCAGCTCACAACCACCTGTAACCAGCTTCATAAGATCTAATACCCTCTCCTGGCCTCTTTGGACACGGACTCACATGTCAGACACTCACACACAGTTGTGCATACACATACATAAAAACATTTCCTTTTTTAAAAATAAAAAACAGGGCTTGTGTTGGTAAGGGCTGGAGAAAAATAGGACCTTTACACACTCAACATGTGATTGTCAAATTCTGTGGTCATGGGAGGGAAACAGCTTAGTGGCTCCTTAGGCGTTAAACAGAATTAACCTAGAATGCAGCATCTCCACTTGTACAAGTATGTGTACATAAGAGAATAAAAAAACAGATGCTTAGAAAGAAACTTTGTGTGAATATTCACAGTTAGGGCTATTCAGAGTTGGGAACGTGGAAACAATCTAAATCTCATCAGCAGATGGATAAAATGTGGTAAATACAACCATAATAATGAAATACTTACTCATAGCTCCACATGGACAACTTTTGACATCATGTTAACTATTATGTGGTAAATTTGTGTCAAACGTACAAAATAGGCATAGACAGAGAAAGGGGGTTAGTGGCTTCCAAGTCCTACGGGACGAGATAAAGGGGCACAGGACAGCGATAGCTTTTTAAATGTGTGTGTGTGTGTGTGTGTGTGTGTGTGTGTGTGTGTGTGTGTGTAAACACATGTATATAAAGTTAAATAAAAATAAAGGCAAAATCATTGCATCTTACAGGCTGCGCTCCATGCAGAGCAGTAATAGCTCTCTCCTAACAGAAAGGCCACGGATCATGTGGTCATCCTGTACACAAGGCTGGGTGTGTCAGCAATCGACGTGTGCTGCTAGAGTAGTGTGCTTCTAGGCAGGTCCCAGTGAGCTGCCAGCTTCCGATCTGCATCTGAGTCAGAAAGAAATAGAGTCTTTGTACAAAAGGAGCAAAGATAAAAAATTCAGCCGCGAAGTTTTAATTGCTTTCGATTTTTGACATGATCAGCTTGATTGCTTTTCATGTTCGCTCGAGGGTTTTGTATTTTGGAGGGAAATATTCTTGAAATTTTCATTTTCATTCCTTCAATTTGGGTCAGGATAGATGAGCTTGCCAGGGAGAGTGAGAAGAAAGGGACAGAAAGCAAAGGCTTCCTGCTTCCGGGTCCTTTCTGGGAGGATCAGATGTAGGGTACGTCAAGCCAAGAAAAACTCCTCATAGCTGTGCCCACCTGGTTGGTTTTAGCAAATTCCAGATATAGTCAAGTTAACAGCGAAAAGTAGCCATTACGACTATAGAAGCAGATATCTAGAGTTAGGTGATGGCAGTGGTTACAAAGTATCATGAAGGCAACAAACACCCTGAGACAACACTTTAAAATAAGCAACAGGGTGAAATAACATGGTGGGAATTATATATATTGAAAGACACAAAGATGGATCACAGATTTCCAACTACTTTTATTTAATGTCCAATGTTTTCACAGTGTCCTTTTTCTTCACTGATACAGTAGAACATTTGTCCGTAAGTAGGTCATGACTAAATTGAAGAATTTCTGTTTAATTTAACCATTTAGAAAGGCTTTGTGGTGTGTGTGTGTGTGTGTGTGTGTGTGTGTGTGTGTGTGTGTGTGTGTGTGTCACAAAGAGGGCATTACATAACCTGGAACTGGAGTTCCTGGCAGATGTGAACCACTGTAGGTGGTGGGAATCAAACCTGGGTCTTCTGCAAGAGCAGTATGCAGGCTTAACCACTAAGCCATTTCCTGGGCTCCTAATTTAAGCTTTTATTAGTATATTAATTACAACATTTTCACGCACACATATGACGTGCTTTGATTATAGTCATCTCTGTTTTACCTTGGTTACTCCAACGCCTCCCAGTGTCTTTCTTCATGTCTTCTTATTATTATTCCACAGATGAAATAAAATAACTAAGACATCATTGTGACTATGTCCTGTATCATTTTGTCATAACGATGTCCAGTTCCATCCATTTTCCTCTCAAAGGATTAGTAATAATGCTCCGTCATGTATTCATGTTGCACGTTCTTTATCCACTCTTCTCTTGATAGACATCTAGGCTGATTCCATCACTTGTCTTTTGTGAATTGTGCCACATATACTCAGAAGTGCATGTATCTCTATTTTATGCTGTCTTCCATTTCTTCGAGTATGAAAAACCAATAGGTAAAATTGTAATTAAATTAATTTGATACTGTAATTAAACTTTGGTTTGCTCTAATTGCACTTCCTCTGTGAACCTTGCCTGAACTCTCCTTGGACAAAGCAAATGTCCTCATTGAATGGAGTGTTTATTTGCCTTTCTCCAGCTTCTAATGCTCATCATAATTTGCTCTGGTTTTACTCTTTTGCACTTGTTTCTTTTACATGATGGCTGTTTTATTATCTTTCTTTTAAGTCAGTTCAAGAACTACTGAAACATTAGTAACTTGGTCTTTGTTTTGGCATTTTGGGAGCCTGAAATATCACTCGGTGCGTGGTAGAAGCTCAGCAAAGGCTTCAGTGGCCAGCTGGGTTTGAATATTTGGTTCCCATAAGCAGGCCACATAAATAGCTCCTGAATAGCCATGCCTGCTTGACTTGCTTGTGGCACACTCAGTATTCATTTCCCAGGATGAAAGTAGGTCACATCTGGGACATACGAACAGTTTCAGGAAAAGTTCCCTTGGAAATACAAAGCACTCGAGTGAACATCAAAAGTAATCAAGCTGATCATGTCAAAATTGAAAGCAATTAAAACCTCGTTATTAAATGTTTTGTCTTTGCTCCTTTATTTCGTTGGTTAAGTTTGTAGTAACAGAACAATCTACACTTAAAAAAAGTCAAAGCAGGATAAAATTGGAATCAAAGGGCGTGGACAAAGCACTGCACTTTCTAAGCCTTTTACTTCTTATATTTTCCTCCACCCTGTGGTGATTTTATGTTTGATTGTGAGAGCAACTTCTTCACAAAAGATCTCAGTGCACCTCTAGTGTCCTGGAAAGATACTTGCAACAAAGGGGAAGAAAAGAAGGTTTTGCTGGTAAAAGGATTGGAAAACAAGGGCCTCTCCTGACCCATGTCACATCCAGAATATTCTCACACTGGAAGCTGGGAAAATTATCAAAGTACTGTAATTCCAGGCCCAACAACAAGATTGGTTGGCTGTAGCACACCTTTGCTGAAATAGGTGCATGAGAATGATCATCTCACAAATAACAAGATTTGCTTTGGCTCATTCTCGTAAGTTTCGGTTTATGAGTAGCTGGCTATGTTGCTTTAATATCTGGTCATTCAGCAGTGCTTGGTAGTGCTCAGTCTCTCCAACTCATGGGAAGACTGGAGGAGGTGGAACAGACCAAAGACACTCCCCCAGTGCCTAACTCCCTCGTGCTGGCCCTCTCCACCACCTCCCGATAGGAGCATGGTGGCCACATCTTTGGGGGCATTCTTAAGCCAGAAGACAGCACCCTGTGAGTTTGAGCCGTTCTCCCGTGGTGCTAGGATTGAAGGAATGGCTTCATGAATATTCTCTACCACTGAGCTCATGTATCCCAGCCTTCCCCACCCACTTTTTAAGTTTTGAGATACGGTTTCATTAAATTGTCCAGAGTGGCTTTGAACTGACTTTGTATAGCTCAGGCAAGACTTTCTCTTGTCAAGTAGTTGGAATTCCAGGTCTGTATCACTAATTCCAGCTGCTTAATCATTTTTATATTGGTGTGTGTGTGTGTGTGTGTGTGTGTGTGTGTGTGTGTGTTTAAAAGAGTTAACATATAACCTTTGGTGGTTATATATGTATATTTGTTACTTTTCAAGTTTCTTTAACAGACACATTGCAAAAGCAACAAGCAAAATGTTGGCTCTCAGTCTCAGAGAAACAGTCCATCACTGCAAGAAGGGCAGTGTAGCCATGGTGTTGGTGACATGAGCATGAAGCAGCTGGCCAAACAATCCAGCACCCTCACATTGGGCTCCGATCCAAATTAGAGTCAGAGCATCCTATGTAGAAATATGAACAGAGTTGATAAAAGCAGCAAGCCACCCCAAGGCTTGAAGGGGAGGCCTCAGCAGAAACTAGAGAACACTGTGCTCTTGGAGCTTGTGGTGAGCCAGGCCTTGGAAAGTAGCCTATCTGACACTGTAGTCAGAAAAGTGAGACGCTAGTGTGGAAACCTTGGCATTGAAGCAGTGGTGGGAGATGACTTTTCTATTTTAAATATTTTTTCATACAGCATGTTCTGAATATGATTTACCTCCTTTATCCCCTTCCCAGATCTTCCCCACATCCTCACCCATCAAACCCCACATCTTCATTCTCCAGCCCCTTTTTCAAAAGAGAAAAAAAAACCACAGGCAAATAAAGAGCACAAACAAACCATAATTTAAAAAAGTGAAAGTACAGAACCACAACACACATACACAACCCCCAAACCCATTAAAAACACAAAATCATAAACCATAACATTCAAGCAAAAGACCGGTAAGATTTTTTTAAAATCCCCAAACAAAGCAACATGAGACCAAAAAAATAAAAAATCTACAAAAACATCATTGAGTTAATTTTGTGTTGGCCACCTACTCCTGGGCTTTGGATGTTTATATACTCAGTGAGATGCCATTGGAAAAGTTGATTTTCCCTTGGCAGGCGGTTGTAATTTGTACATAGCTTCTTGGAAAGCGATTAGTGCTCATGTCCACTTTCACTTCCTGGCACAAGGACGCTGTTTGGTTGGAACCTGTGAAATCTCTGTGCATGCCACCACAGGTTCAGTGAGTTCTTATATGCACCAATCCTGTTGTGTCTGGAAGACACTGTTTCCTTAGTGTCACACATCCCCCTCTGGCTTTTATATTTTTTCTGCCTCTACTTGTGCATAGCTCCCTAAGTCCTGAGAGGAGGGGGTTGATGAAAACATCCTATTTATAAGTAAGTGTTCCAAAGTTTCTCACTTTCTGCACATTGTCCAGTTGGCATCTCTGTATTAGTTTCCATCTACTGCAAGAAGACACTGATTTAATGGTATACCAGAATGTCATGGAAGTTACTTTCTTGCTATGTCCCTTTAGAAGAAAAATAATATTTGGTTTTCCTCTAGGCCCATTGCCTATCTATCTGCCCACCTGGGCACTATCAGGCATGAGTTCCATCTCATGGACTAGCCCTTAATCTCAGTCAAGTATTGGTTGGTTACTGCCACAAGCTCTTTGCAATTATTTCACCGGAGTATCTTGCAGGCATTGTGGATCACAGAGTTTGTAGCTGGGTTGGCGTTTGTTTCTCTCCTCTGGTAGAACACAGAATACTTTCCTCTCCTGTGAACACTATCCAATTAAGGTGAAGGCTTCAGTTAGGTACCAGCTTGGCTTCTCCTTGTTCAATGACATATATAAATGCCATCTTCAGCAACAGGCTTTTAGAGAAGTGACTTTTTGTTTGCAGAACTTAGCAGGAAGTCTAAGGAAAAAGACACAGCAGGATAGGCAGAAGGTAGAGAGACCTGAGCACTTGCAGTTTTCAATATTGGCGTCCCAGGATGTGGAGCAGGGCACAGAAGTGAGGGATTGAGACATCACTACTTAATTTTAGAAAGACTCATGAAACAGCATGTGTCAGTCAGCTTCCCATCACTGTAACAAACAACTGATATAAGTAACTTATTATAAGAAAAAGGTTGTTTTAGGCTCACTGTTTTTTAAACATATTTTATTAATTTATTCATATTATATCTAAAATGTTATCCCATCCCTTGTATCCTCCCATTCCTCCCTCCCTCCCATTTTCCCCTTACTCCCCTCCCCTATGACTGTGACTGAGGGGGACCTCCTCCCCCTGTATATGCTCATAGGGTATCAAGTCTCTTCTTGGTAACCTGCTGTCCTTCCTCTGAGTGCCACCAGGCCTCCCCATCCAGGTCAAATATGGGGCACCAGAGTTGGTCCAGGCTCAGTTTTAAAGATTTCTCCCCCTACACTTGTTTGGTTCTCTTGCTTTGGGCAAGGAAGTACAAGATTATGGGAGTGTGTGGTGGAACATATATGTTCACTCATGAGTGGGAAATGATAAAGGAAACAAAGACCACACAATCTCCTCGCTGGGCACTCCACTGGTGAACTGTAGAGCACACAACCCCCTCCCAGGGCACTCCCCTGTGAACAGTACACCTACTAGCAGGTTCCATGCCATTCTAGGAAACACACATTGTCTTCAGTGACATTTTGAGGCATAGAAGATAAAGGCTATATGACAACATTTTCCCCAAAATTTGCTAAATGAAAGCACTGAGGTAGTCAATTTAAATAAACTGCAGAAAATCAAAGGGCTATTGAGTCTCTGGACTATCATTAATACCCATATCTTCCAGCTTCACTTCTGTTTTTCTTATTAGAATGTTGTGTCCTACCTTACTTATATGACCTGCTTATATTTACACACTCTGAATCCTGTAGATAACTATACATTTATTAATTTATGTGGCATAAAATTCAGAGTGAACTTTAGGGTGTTTGGGACTTATATGTAGCTGTGTTCTTGTCTTACCATTTGGTTTTACTGGACTTTGTCTTGGCGTATTTTTTTTTACTTGCTTATTCTCTCTTTATTCTTTTTGTGAATAAAGAGATAAGTAGATAAATAAATAAATGTTCAGTCTTGCATCTGTGTGTAATCCCCTTTCCCCAAATCCAAAGCAGTTGGTCACCGTCCAGCATTTGTTAACCCTTGGGCTCCACCCTAAACATAGATATCCATGATCTTTGCAGTGAGGCTACTTTTGCCTCTATGGTTGAGATGGCTGGTGCTGATTGTAAACCTTTCAGGGCCTAGAAATATCTAGGAAACAAATAACTGGGATGAGAGGTTTCTAGCTGGGGTTGACTAAGGTCTAGAGACCCAAACTGGTGGGACTGGTACCATTTTGTTGGAAACCAAACCAATTCAAGACTTTCTTAGAGGCCCTGCTGAGGACAAAGGTAACCTAGTTCTTTGACTCTGACAACAGACAGATTTGACAGTGTTTAGGCTTGTCTCTAGGCCTTGAAGTAGTTAAGGTTTGTGGTTCCTGAGAACCCAACTTTCTCCCATGAAGGGCTATGGTTTTCAGTTCTAAGGCAGCTGTGTCTAAGGTATACTGTGGTCTCTGTGATCATGGCTTGGTTTAGCTTTCTTCTGACCTTGGCCCTATCTCTCCCTGCAAATAGTACAGATGCTATTCTGTTTGTTTGTTTGGTTGGTTGGTTTTTCAAGGCAGGGTTTCTCTGTGTAGCCTTGGCTGTTCTGGACTTGCTTTGTAGACTAGACTGGCCTCAAATTCACAGAGATTCACCTGCCTCTGCCTCCCCGGGTGCTGGAGTTACAGGTGTGTACCACCATGCCTGGCTAATGCTATTCTTCTTAATAGACTTGTTTTGCATAAGACATAGCTTGTGAAGACTCCTGGCTTCAGATTTTCTATCTTCTTTATCTTCTCATGCCCTGAGGGTCTGCGCTGAATAGAAAGGAGGCAGCAAGCCAAATGTGAGCATTCACCATTTTGCCTCTTGGTTGTGGATGCCATGTGACTGCCTCACCTTCCGAGCCTCAAAGCACTTGCATCCTCTCAAACTGTAAGACACAGCAAGCCCCAATTCCCTTAAGTTGCTGCCACAACTCATCACAGCTGCAAGAAAAGTAAATTATATCACAGTCTTTTTCAACTAAGTGCTCCCAGAAATCACTATTAATCAATTCGTATTCACAGGGGAGTTGAAACCCATTTACTAAATGTAGTGCCATATAACCTGTAACTTAATCTGAGGATATTTAATATTAAATACCCTGTGGAGAGTGGCTTCCATGTATAACAAAGGATGCCCTAAAAGCCTTCTGTGCTAGCTCTTGCATGTGACAAGCGTCACTATCATCTGACTGGCTCGCATGTTTCATGTGCCAAAGCAAAAGGCACACAGCTAGCTGTGCAGGAATGTGTACACACACCCCGTGCAAACCGTTAACCTTCCTTTAACAGGTTCAGATTTACAGCATGACTCCAAGGATACCTTAACTTTGTAAGTGCTGTTTGTTTGGTTTTATCATCTGAGATACAGGCCTCTTTGGCCTTACCAGTGTTGCTAGTACTATAAAAGCTGTAGGGCCGGAAATCCATGGTCTCATATCCTCCCAAAACTTCAATTGCATGCAGAAGAAAGTGAGGAAAGGCTGAAATTCATTGGGCTCCTTTCAAACCCTTTAGTGAAATTCTTAAGAGACCATCTTAAAAGAAGCTCTACCCGTTAGATTGTAATGGGACAGGCATGGTGACACACAGCTATAAAGTGTAGCACTTCGAAATCAGAGATACAAATTGGAGGCCAGCCTGGGCTACGCAGAGAGATGGCAAAGATCATGATCATAATCAAAATATTAGTAATGATAGAAATTTCTTAGTTTTGTGAATATTTGTAGATTTTCATGGTTTTGGGTGTATTACTTTATAATCCACAAACAAAGCTTTAGTTTTTAAAAATAATACCTCCATACATAGTCAAAACGGCTTGCTTCTGTGTGGCTAATATCCAAACTAGATTGCTGCCATTAAGCCACTCTTCAACAAAATCATCCCCCATCTACTGCTGTGCAGACCTGGGTGCATGAAGTCCGTGCGTTTCGGTCAGGATCGTGAAGGGTCCCTGCTCAGGCTGACAACCTGGACACTTCTCTTGCACTTAGGAGACGCCGACACTGTATGCGTCAGATACATTCTGTGCTATGATAGTGGAATACAAATTTACAGGAAGTTCATTTTCTGGCCCTGCCCAATGTAGAAGCATCCAAAAAGGAAGGAAGAAGGTCAGATGGCTCCTCATGTCCCTCACTCCTGAGGGCTGTTTTTGCTTCTACTGAGATAATAATATGATTTCTGTCCTTTACTATTTTGATGGGATGTGTTACGTGGGTCAGTTTGCATATGTTGAACCACCCATGCATCCTTTGGATAAATCACATGATTGTGGCTTACAGTGAGTTCTACGTGCTTGTGAGCCTGGGTTTGTTAGTGTTTCGTTGAGAATCCTTTAGAATCACTTGAGAACTGAGAACTGGAGTTAGTTCTGGAAGAGGCCTAGGAGTCAGCACAGAACATACTCAGAAACCAAATTCTTAGCACAAAGGAGCTTCATTTACCTTAAAAGGATAAGCAGGCTGCCTCTGTTTCAGGCAAAGACAGCAATGACTGACTACCATATAGACATCTCAAGGGCTCTAGCACAGGAAAAAAGTTGGGGTGGCTGTCTCTAATTGGCTAGGGAGGAAAAGAAAAGAGATGCGGTAGCAGGCTTTCTCTCCCCACCCCCATCATGTAGCCTGGCTTTTCTTTGTCAGAAGATTTTTTATTTCGGGTTCAATTAATTTTATTTTTTGTTTGACAATTTAGGTTCTCTATGGATTATTGATTCGAGTTTGAAAGGTTTCATATGTCCAGAAGTTGATTGATTTATTCTAGGTTTTCCAAGTTATGGCGATGCTAATGGTTTGTTCTAGTTTGACTTCTGTGGCTGTGATAAAACTCTCTGACCAAAGCAACGTGGGAGGAAAGAGTTTATTTAGCTCACACTTCCAGGTAACAGTCCATCACTGAGGGAGTCAGGGCAGAAGCTTAAGCAAACCACAGAGGGATGCTGCTTGCTGGCTCACGTTCACATAGCTTTCATGTACAGCCAAGCCCCAGGTGCCTAGCAATGCTGCAGCCCACAGCAGTCATCAATCTAGACAACTTCTCAGATTCAGCCACAGGCCATTCTGATGGACACAATTCTTCATCTGAGCTTCTCCCCTCCCAGGTCACTATATTGTGTCAAGTTGACAATAAAGAATAATAAAGCCAAAGGTGGTGTCTCCTCTGTTAAATCTGATTTTATTTGCTTTTTTTTCTGGGTTAGTCTAGCTGAAATTTTATAAATTTTCTTTATCTTTTAAAAGAAATTATTCATGCTATTGATTATTTTTAATATCATCCAGTCTTTATTATATCTTTCCTTCTAATTTTGGGACATTTATTCTTTTCTTCCCTAGTTCATTGAGTTGTATCAGTATATCATTAATTTGAAATCTCAACCTAGATGTCCCTCAGCCAAGGAACAGATAAAGAAACTGTGGCACATTTACACACTGGAACACTATAAAGACATTGTGAAGCTTGGAAGCAAATGGATAAAACTAGAAAGATTATCCTGAGTGAGGTAACCCAGATACACAAAGACACACATGGTATGTACTCACTTAAAAGTGGAGTTTAGCCATATAGTACAGGATAAACATACTTCAGTGCACAGATCCAAAGAAAATAAGTAACAAGGAGGATCTCCGGGAGGATGCTTAAATCTTATTCAGAAGGGAGAAATAGAAAAAACAGGGGTAGTGGTTGAAGAAAGGGAACAAGGTAGGAGAGAGAGGACAGATATCAGACCTGGGGAGAGCGGGGGTGGGGGTGGGGGGACAGAAGGCCTGTCGAGAAAAGAGAAACTGTGGGCCTGGGCATCTCTGTGAGAAGTTGGAGACCTAAACCAGGGTAGACTCCGGGGAGGATATGACGGGGACTCTAACAGAGACCCCTACTTGCAGGGGCCATAGAGACTGGTGAGGACACCCTCTATCTCATTGTTCAACATAAACATTTATTGTGTCTACTCTATTGCAAAATCACATGAGTTTTGCTAAGTTTTATTTATGTTTTTGTTTATTCTTTCATTTACCTTTGCTTTCATAACTGATGCATTATTTATTGAGAGGAATTTTGCATGTATATGCAGGTGTGTGTGTGTGTGTGTGTGTGTGTGTGTGTGTGTGTGTGTGTGTGTAGGTCTAAGGTTATGTTGGGTGTCTTCCTTGAGTGTTCCCCCTATTATTGAGACAAGTCTCTTGCTATACCTGGAGTGGCCTGATTTCTGAAAAAGCATTGTGTTCCTTTGCAGAGGTCTTATTAGCCCAGCGTCTTCATGCTTCTGTGTCTGTGCATTAGTGTCTGTGCATTAGATTGGTCATCTGCCTGTATCAATTTTATGGGGTAGCTTTCCTGGCCAAAGACTTTGAGTTAGTGACGTGACCTACCCTGTTGCTTACACATGCTACAGCATTGGCTTTATCCCAACCAAGCGTTTTTTAGACAATAAGATTTTGCTTCCTAGCCCAGGCTGATCTCAAGTTCTCTGTCTTTTTGCTTCAGCCTTCTGAGCACGAGGACGCGTGTGCTCACAATGCCTGGCTTTCCAGGTGGACACTTCCATGGCTCGATGTCAGCGAAGTCTATGGTGTCTTTTTCAAGCCTCGTCTACAGCAGTTTGGGGATTGTGTTATCAGATAGGATGTGGCCCTTTTTGGTGAAGTAAGCTCACTGAACACTCAGGGTCTTCTGCATCTGGCAGCCAGCGACTGTGAGACACTCATCGTTTCCCAGAGGCCATGTTTGTGAAGATGGGGCCATCTTGATGGGCTGAAGCTGGTGAGCATGCTCAGTAGTAGACTAGGGTGCCTGTTACTATCTAAGGGCCACACCAATGTGTTAGTCTTGTCTCTACTGTGACAAATATCCAAGAAACAATTAGAAAAGAAGATTGAATCTGAATCACAATTTTAGAGGCTTTGTTGGTAGGTTTTCTACATCTGTGATTCTCTGCCCAAATGCCAGACACGACGAGCACACCTGTAATCCTAATGCTCAGGCCTAATATCATGGAAAAGGACTTGGTGAAACATGTTCATTTCAGGGCTGCCAGGAAGTAGAAAAAGGTGTGCTCAGCCATGGGCAGAGCCAGGATGGATCCTTCAAAGTCATGCCCCAACAACCACTTCCTCTGACTAGGTTCTACCATTGTTCAATCAATGCCCAGAGTCTATTCAATTTTTGAACCCATAAGTAATTGAATAATTGATTAGGTCAGAGCCCTCATGATCTACTTATTTCTGAAAATGCCTTCATGTGCCCAGCGATCAATTTTACAGATCTTCTAGGTATCTCTCAGTACAAAGATGTTGACACTGAAGATTAACTATTACAGTAGTTGATTTCACAGGGCTGACTTACTTGAGAGGTCTTCTCAAGCTGCTCTAGGCAATTCTAGGAGTGTTCTTACAGCTTCTAAGAACGGTCTCTAGAAAGGAAGGCTTTCCTCTTTGGGTCCTGAGTAAATTGGGACAATCAGGAAAGGCTGCAGTTAACTGCTTCCCTGGGCCTCCGTGGCCTAGCTTCTGAGGGATGGCTGCTTCCTGGGCTGAAGGTAAACAAACGGGAAGGGCTGGATTTCTGCTTTCTAGGTTCAAGGATGGGGAGAGGGGCCCCAGGACTGCCTAAGGCCAGTGGAGCATCGGCAAGGCTGTGATATTACTTTCTGTGAACATGTGCAAGCCTCAGGTTATTCCCGGATGATAGAAGAGGATTCGAGATTAGAGCCAGAGTGAAAGTGCACTCAACGTGAGCTGTGCTTTCCTCCATTCATTCTGTGATGTGCTAACCTGAAAACTCCTCACGCTGATCGCAGGGCTTGCGAAGGCTACAGAGGCCCGCAGTAGAGAACACCTCCAGTGTCTGATGTGGATACTGTCTTGGGTCTTCGGCTTACTATTTCACTGGCAAGTGAAATACCTCTTAGCTCATGGTTGATCTTGAGAGAAGAAATGGCCTTTTATTTGCTAGGCTATAAATCTCTGTGCTCTGCAATGCATCTACCATATCCCCACCACAGGCTCAAGTACCCAGTGAAACAAATCTCTCTCTTTCACACACACTCTTGCTCTCTAGTTCTTACACACTCACTCATTCTCCTGATTCTTTGTTGTAAAGGAAACACCGAGGCATCTCTAGGCAGCCATATTGCTGATTTCTTTATATGGAAAATTATTTGTCAGGAACATATAATTAATAAGATTACTAGACTATAAAATATGACCATGAGGCCTTTTGCAAGTGAGAACGAGATGGTAATGTTTTCAGTGTTTAGGAGAAGCCAGAGTTCTATAAGGGATTGTTTATAGAAATCCTCCAAGGACTGAGTGGATGAGAAAATAATGCAAATAATAGCACATTTTTACAATTGAAGTATCTCAAGTGAACCTTCTTTATTGATCTGGCCTTGGTGAGATGCAAAGACTGCTAAGAAAAAAAAATGCTAGTATGCTTCAGAGTGATGCAGGATGCTGTAATAATTCCTATGGATTTATATCAGATTAGAAAAGTTTCTAGTTGGGGGCTGAGGGATACTGAGGAGGTAGGAGAACCCAATTTCACATAAGCCTGCATTTCTTTGCTTTTTGTTTTTGTTTTTTTTTTCTTTTCTTTTCCTTTCCTTTTCTTTTCTTTTTCTTTTTTTTCTCCTGGTTTTTCAAGACAAGGTTTCTTTGTGCTCATTTTGCTGAGATTGGATTTAAGATTCAGTTTAAGTTAAGATATGTATATTTATTTAGGATTTCCATTAAGTGGATGTGCTGCCGCATTGGCAGATGTGTAAAATATGATGCAAGGAATGTGTTTCAATCAATAGTAGTGAAGGTTATCAAGAAAAAGCAATTGTCTTCCTGGTTTTAATGGGAGTAGCCATCACCCCTAATTCACATACTTCTGTCATTGCTGCCTTGGGATATGGTGTGTTGAGCTATAATGGCAGAGGCCTTATGATGTCTCTTCCTGGCCTTAATGGGAGTAGCCAGGCCCCATCATTCACATATTGTCTGCGACTGCATCCTTGTAACAATGGCAAGGCAGTGTTGAACAGCAGTGACAGTGACTGTATGGCACACAAAGCCAATCTGGTTTACTGTGTGGCCCTTGGTGGGACATTTGCTAACCCCCCTGCTCCACATGCACAATGTGTATCTAGTGACTAGAGTTAGGACTACAGCTCCCTCCAGTGGTAAGTCTCACTTTCCAAGCTTTCTCAGTGGGTGAGAGGAGGGGACCTTGCTAACAGCCCTCGTTTTCTAACTCATGAGGCCTCAGCTTTTCTCTCTTTGAGTCACAGGGTAATAAAACCGTGATCTTGTAGTTCCAATGCGGCATGCTCTGCTGCCTACCACCAATGAAAAAGCATCAGCTGCGCTTAACTCACTCCAAAATAACCTGATGTGAAGATGAGGTATTGCAGTGCTGCTTACAACCATGCGATGGTGAACAAATTATTTGATGTCTTGGAAACTCGGTTTCCTTAGCTGCACAGCAGAAGTGTTATTTACTCCCAGGGCTGTAAGGACAGACTGACATGAGGAAAGCTTTATATACAATTGACATTCCAGAAGGGTAGGTGTTATTTGTCTTAGTCAATTCTACTGCTGTTAAGACACACCATGGCCACGGCAACTCTTATTAAGAAAAGCACTTAATTCGGTCTTGCTTGCAGTTGCTGACAGGTTTACTCTATTGTCATCATGGTGGGAAACGTGGCAGCCTGCAGGCAGGCATGGTGCTGGAAAGGAACTGAATATTCTACATCAGGATCCGCAAGCAGCAGAAAGAGAGAGAGACTGAGTCTGGCTTGTACATTTGAAACTCCAAAGCCCACCCCCCAGTGACACACTTCCTCCAACAAGACCACACCTCCTAATAACTGTCAAGTAGTGCTACTCCCTAATGACCAATCGAAAATTATGATTGAGAACTTTGGCAAGATATTTCTTGTGAACTTGAGTTATTTACTGCTGCTCCCCAAAACCGGCTCCGGGGAACAGCGAAGGGGAGGGAAGAGAGGTGGATCCTCGGTAGGGAGAATTAAGCAGGTGGTGAGCTGCTGGTTAAGGGAAGCCAACCGTTGATTGAGCAACTAGCTAGAAGAACCAGTTGTTGAGGAACAGAGGCAAAAGAAATCCTCAGAGACTCAGGCCTACCTTAAGGCAAGCTGCAGGGCTTCAAGCCCAGGAGAACTGTAGCTTCTGGTTCTCTGTCTTTGTCTCTTTCCTGCTGTTTGTCTGACTCTTTGCTCATTGTCACCCATCTTTCTATCTCTCTTCGTGCTTGCTGTCACCCATCTGTCTATGTCACATGATGTTCCCCATCTCACTCTAGCTTACTCTCTCATGTCTGTTCCTTGCTTCCCCATTCTCCATGGGCCAACCTCAGTATTTTATTAAAATGAAGTTCAATTTTTTTCATTACAGATCACATCATGATTTTTTTTCTGTCTTTTAGGCAATCAAAAATCAACAGAGTAACAAGAAAACACAAAAAGTTCTGTAACCTACAATAAAGCATACAACAAAAATTAATCAATTTTCAAACAGTGGTCATCATAAACTGATCATTATTTAAAAAAAATACGAGGTAAAGTTTAATTATAAATTTCCTGAGCTAAAGCCAATGTATTTATAAGATTGTCATAGCAAGATAACTTGAGATAAATATTTTCTTAAGAAAAAAATTGACCTACTTCCAGTCCCAGACCAACAGGTGTGCTGTCCAAGCCTAGGCTAACTGCCAAGGGGTCCTGTATTGTAAAACATCTATAAGGCGTGACATTCCAAGGCCGCCTTCTACTACTCTCAAAGTAGATTCTAAAGAAACGTTTCTATAGCTAACAGTATCTAGCCAGGTACTGTTCTGTCCAGGTCTTAACTTTCCTTCATGCAGTTTCTGCTTGGGCGCTCACAGTCAGAGCAAAAAAAAGTTTTCTCTGTATGAATGTCCTTAGGGCTGAGAAATAAAGAGAAAAAGTCAGTTTTAGGAGGGGAAAAAAAGCAGATTTTAGACAATATTACACCTGGACCATACATACTAATTAGGAGTAGTGGTGATCAACCAGAGATCTTAGGAACTTTGTCAAGCAAACCCTCGACAGCTGTTCTAGATGTCTGGAGATCATGCTGGACTGTCGGAGGTCTCTGGAGCTCTGTCAAGCAAAGCCTCTATGACTTGTCTTCATGTCTGTGACAATTTACATTCTCTGTGCCTCATTATCTTCTGTTATAAAAGGGATGGCAATGATATAGGTTTGTAGTAAGGTCAAAATTTAAAAAAAAATGGTTTAGAACAAAGCTTGCCCATGGGGCATTTACTCGGTATTAGTTACTATTATAAGTAGTTGTTCATATTGGCACACAGACTCAGAAACAAAAGTTGTGCTTAAAACACGGAATGAGGGAGGGAAGAATGGGAAGATACAAGGGATGGGATAACCATTGGGATGTAACAAGAATAAATTAATAAAAAATATTCAATATAAAAAAAGAAAAAAGAAACACGGAATGAGAAACACTATTTTACGGTGCTGATCTAAATTTTTTGTACAAGTGCAAAAGAATGACAGGGACAATGAACTGGGAAGAGGGGAACTCATTCCAGAGTTGCAGCATGAGGGATTTTCAACCACGTCCTCACCAATCCAGCCACCTTTGTGACAGTTACCATTGTACGTATAGTTATTTCCTGTAGACTTTACAACATCCAGGAATGTTCTTGTAAATTTCTCTACTAAACGGGCAGGTGCTACCAAGGCTAAATACATGTTCCTGGCACAAACACCAGGAAATCTATGACGTGTCTGCTGTTAGAAGGGTAGGCCTGAAACATCCACGCGAATACTTGGACGCACTATGTTCCCCTCAGGGCACCTGTGGAAACAGCAGAGCCGATGCCCTGCAAGTCATGACTTAAGGACCATGAGAGGCCTGGTGGGGAGGAGCTGGTGCAGACTCTCGTTGGTATCCAGGGCCTAAAATGAAATCACAGGGGCAGAGTGGTTTGGGCTTGATTCAGGTCAGAATCAGATTTTAGTTTAGCTGAATGACTTGCCACAACCAAGATAGAACCAGATGGTGTGCTTCTGGAAACTTCAGCCTTGCTTTGGGTCAGGATATCTATTGTCACCAGAGATGCCAGCTATAAAGTGAACCGGTCTGATAGGGTAGATGGTGCTGAGGCAAGAGACAACCTTAAAAACCGCAGTGGTTCCAGCAACAGAGGCTATGTTTCATCAAGACTCCTTGTTCATTTTGGATTGATGGGAGTTGGGTATGGAGTCACACTCCTTCTGACTCTCGGCCTGAGGGAGCATCCTCGTCTGGTACCTCACTGGCTTGTGGTATAGGGAAGAGAGCTCTGGAGACACGCTGGCTGTCAAAGACGTGGTCAAGATCCTGTAATCATTAAACTCATAAGTTGTTAAGCTCATCAGTCACAGGGAGGACCAAGAGTGGAGCACAGGGACAGAAGCCCAGTGCACATCTTCTGTCAGCATCGCATCATGGGGACTGCACCACAGTAGCTGTTTCCAGTCAGAAATCATGCTCAAACTACTGTACCAACCAAGGACAATGCATGCAGTAAACCTAGAACCCCTATCCAGATCTAGCCAATGGACAGCACATTCTCCACAGTTGTGTGGAGAGCAGGGACTGACTCTGGCATGAACTCTGGTGCCCCCTATTTGACCACTCCTCCTTGGAGGGGAGGCTGGTGGCACTCAGAGGAAGAGTAAGGAGGCTACCAGGATGAGACCTGATAGGCTGTGATCATATGATGGGGGAGGAGGTCCCCTTCTGTCACAGACCTAGGAGAGGGGAATAGGATGAAAGAGGGAGGGAGAGAGGAACAGGATGATACAAGTGAGGTGATAACAATTGAGATGTAATCTGAATAAATTACTTAAATTTAAAAAAAGCTAAGTATTTATATTCACTAAATTAAATCTTCTATTAGCTCTGGAATCACATTTTTGTTATTTATACACGGTTACAAATTAAAATTTATGGACATTATTTTTTTTCCCCAAGATACTGTCTCACAGTAGGAACCGTAGTGATTTCCTTGGCCCAGCCAAGAGGCACAATAGAATCACGTAGGAGCTGTAGTAACAGAATGCCTAATACCTTCCAAGGCATTACCTAAGGGCTTTTTAACATTGTGCAATAGGAAGCTTGCTGAATCTTCCCCACCTGGGGAAGTATCTAGTAGAAAGCTTCAGTGAGAGGGAAGGATCCCCTCTTCGGCTTCTCGTCCATGGCTAAGGGCCCATTCTCTTCTCGTCCATGGCTAAGGGCCCATTCTCTTCTGCTAAGCTGTTCCTGAATTTTGAGATGCTGAAGGTATCCTGGGCATGCTGTTCCTTGTCTCAGATGTAGTTTTCCTTTTCCTACAAAGCAGTGAGAACCCAACGTCCGGTCTGAGAATTTAGGATGGTCATCACCACAAAAACACTGTATCCACAGGGCAAGTTGTGGGGAAGGGGTTTTTCCAAGATGGTACAATGAGGTACCCTCCAAGGCTTTGCACCTAGACAGACATGGGGTTGGATCCTGTCACCACACTGTGGTTTTCTTGGTTTTTGTTTTTTGGGTTTTTTTTTCTGACTGTGATCTCCTCTGCTGCACTGTGAGGTTAATGCTGTGAACCTCAAGATGTGGTAATAAGGACTGAGGAGAATTAACAGGAAAGACCACATTCTTCTGTTTCTGACTTTCCTAACAACAGACAGACATTGCCCTCAGCAGGGCTTTGTGGGGGCCGGCTTAGGCATGCCCTAGTGCCTTAGTCAGACCCCATCGGCTTTACCAGCCAGAGCGCATTTAATGTGGGTCCTAACATCTTGTGCCTAGGTACTGCCCTATCCTCTTCCTCTTCTGGGGAGTTCCCCAGTCCCTTATTCCATTCTGGTTGGGGCTTCCTGTGTGGATAGGAACATACTCACACCCAACTTCATGCTGGGCCACACCTACCATCTCTGTGCCCTTGGATAGCAGGCACTGCTGTGGCAGAGCTGGCCTTCTCAGCGCAGTGTAACAGTGCCGCTCTAGTGTCTAGGCCCTGGACAAGAGACACAAGGCCCAGGCAGCCGAGCCGTGTGCTGTATGTACTTATGTCATTCAATGTCATATTCCTCTCTTAGTTTGCTTTCTATTGCTGTGATTAAAAAAAAAAAAAACGTAATGGCCACAAGCAACGTGGAGAGAAACGGGTGTATTCGGCATGTGAGTTCTGATCACAGCCCATCAGGAAAGGAAGACGTGGCAGGAGCTCACAGCCAGAACTGAACCGAGTCCGTGGAGGAACACTGCTTAGTCAAGCCTCACTCTCCCTCCATGACCCACCTAGTCCTGAGCTTTCCACTGCAGTTGAAGTTGTACTCTCCAGGCTCTCCTGGCCTTCCACAGTGTCCTCAGCCTTGGCTGTATCCCATGACGTCTTCTTGACTTCAAAACCAGCGCCACATGGGAGACTCTCACACATGACAGAGTTCGGCTGCCAGCATGGGGTACAGTCTCTGGACCACAGCACCAGTGTGCTGACTCTGAGGAGGTAGTCCCCGAAGGTCAATGCTGCTGCTCTCTCTTTAGTCACAGATAATCTCTCAGCTCCCGCTGTCCAGCATCTAATGCCCTAGTAAGGCAAAGGTTTAGCTTAAGTAGTCTGGTCTTTTGTTAATCATAGCTAATTCTTCACGCCAGCCTGACTAGAACCACATGTGCTTAATTAAAAAACAAACAAACAAACAACCCATACAAATGGCCCTGATAGTCTTTGCTTCTCTCTGAAACTTCACAAGCCAAACTTCCATTGCCTGCATTTCTCCCCATATTTTTACCTTCCAGGCTCCCACGGGATAGGGCATTAAGCTCTGAGCACTCAGTGGCTTTTCTGCCCCAAGTTCCGGACGCTTGCACAGTCCTCCCTTGTACTCCACCCATCCCTGGTACCAGCATCTGTTCTACTTCGCTCTCTATTGCTGTGATAAACATCATGACTAAAGGGACCTGCAGACCACAGGGTGCCACCCTCTGCACCCGGAATTAGGCCCAGACCACACCCAAACACCAATTTCCCAGCCCAGAGCAAATGCAAAGAGATCCTTTGAAAGGCAAGGCAGAAGGACAGGTGGCTGAGTTAGCAAGGGGCAGAAAGGTAAAAGGCAGAACCTGTCAGTGCCATGCTTGCTACTCGTGAGCCTGTGTTTGCTGTGGTCTGGCCTGCTAGAGGCCTTCATTCCTGTCTTTTATTATTGGGTTGTTAAATATGGGTAAGACCGTGCCATTCTCTCTGGTTGCTTCCTGCCAATTTAGGGGTGAAGATCAAGGAACAGGGAGTCATAAATCTAACAGAATTGAAAGTAGGTCTGGCAGAGGAGGAAGTGGGAAAATAAGAGGCCCAGAAGGAAAGACCAAATTCAGTAATCTCTATGTCTAGGAGCTGAAAGGTTCCTGGACCATAGACTGGTGATTGCTCCATAAAAGTCGCCGGGCTCACGGAAGGACATTGCAGATACCAGGAGTCCTCCCAGAGGCCAGCAGGGCACTGCCCCCATGGCCAGAAGAGATGTTCATCTTCAGTGGCAAGAGGCTGGTGATGCCTCCAGCTGATTAGGTTTAGTTACTGATTTGCTGAATTTGTGTTAGGAATTTCTCTTAGGAAAGAGAAAAGGCAGTTAAGGAGTAGAGGGGCAAAAGGTAATAGAACAACAATGATAATTATAAGCCCCCCACAAAGGCCAGATCCAACCCATTAGTGGGCACTGGAACCAGCTGTGGAGCTGGGATCAAAGTGGGTCCTCAGAAAGGCAGGTTAGCTTATAAACATCTCCTCCATCGCCCCCAGTTGATGGGTATCAGCATTCTCCTCTAAGGAACAGACAAGTTCCCCCTTTCTCTGCTGTTAAGAAATCTACTACCAAAATGAGACTTGATAGGCTGTGACCATATGGTGGAGGAGGAGGTCCCCTTCTATCAAAGACCTAGGGGAGGGGAGTAGGGTGAAAGAGGGAGGGAGGGGGGAATGGGGAGGTACAAGTGAGGGAATAACAATTGACATGTAATCTGAATACATTAATTAAATAAAGAAAGAGATCTAAGGCCTGCTGGTTCTGGAGAGAGAGCCTTGGGCCCGAGAAGTGAGCTGTCGGCTGTAGGTCAGAGATTGGACTGTGGATCTATAGAGAGCTGTAATTTTGTCTCAGACTCTTAAGTTGTGAGAACAGAGTGACCCAAAACACTTTTGGCCATAGCTGTCCCACTTAAGGCAGTGGCCAGACTTATGCCCAGGCAGAAATGCAGCCTTGCGGGGGTGGGGGTGGGGTGGGGGGAGTGAGATCTTGAGAGGATCCAGTAGAAATCAGACTGACTACACAAAGTTATTGGGGGAATTCTGCTACCAAAAATTAGGGTCTGGTTTCATTGGAGGGGGAATATAATTTAAAAGACTAATATTGCATCAAAATAACCTTCCCTGGGGTGCCCAGGTTAGCTTTGAACTTGAAACATTCTGGGAACATAGGTGATTGGGGAGGTTTTTTTTAAGTGTTGAAAGGGATGGGTAGTAACAAATTTTGGGGAATTGGTGCAGAAAGGATGAGAGAACTTGTCTCTGGCTCTCAAAGGAGAGCTTGGGTTGCTGGGAACAGAGGTTGGTAGTGTGGGGTGGGGGTGGAACACTGGTAACCAGGGCATCACAGGCAAGAAGCACTGAGGTTAGGGGAGGGCATTGAAGGGAGGCACAGAGAACGCAGTAGGAGACATCGAAGGAGGGATCTGTGAAATTGAGAAGAGAGAGAGTTTGTTGGATGACCTCGGCCCAAGTGAGGGTTTGGCCAGGAGAGTGTGTGCATCAAAGGGGAGATGAACAGGGATGTTCGGATTTATTTATGTCTTGTAATTGGGAGTGTAGAGCTTGTTAAAGCAGTTGATGTCCAAGAACACCTGGACTGACAACGTGATTAGGGAAGCCAGTTAGCAGGGATTGTTTGTGGAGAGCCACAGATAGCAGCGCCCCTGCTGCTTCCCCAGCGCAATGCGCCCCCTTCTTGCGCATGCACAGTGAGTAAACCTTATACGCATGCGCAGTGAGCAAGCCCCTTATGTGCATGCCTGAAGGCATGACGTAAGGTGGCGTGATTCGAACAAGACATAGTGTGAGGTGGTGTGATCCGAATGCACCAACCAGGAGTGACGACGTGGCAGTTTCTGATAGGACAGGCACACTATAAAGGTTCTGTGGGAGCTTTTCCCGGGGTCACTCTGGTAGTCAAGGATCCTGAATAAAAGACTGCTGTAAGAAGAGTTCCCGGTGTTGGTGTCTTTCCTGCTGGACGGGAGTGGCATCGACATTTTGGTGGCCCGTACGGGGAATCTCAGAACTTGCGGCAGCCAGGGCAGCTAGCTGGTAAGTTCCCGGTCAGTGGGACATAATTGTTAAGTTCTCAGGTTCTTCAGTGGATTCTTCTTCAAGACTCTACACTGAATCTTCTTGCGTGGTGCTCGGAGGGCTCTTTGGATCTCTGGGCTTTTCAAGATTCTGCTAAGATCTGTGTTCATCATCTTGTGCATGGGAAGGTTGTAGTTACTCTTGAGGGAAGCAGCCTCACGCCATGTCCCATACAACTCATCCAACTTCCGGAAAGCACTCTCAGTCCAAATGCAGAAACGCCCACATGCCCACCAGGAGCGAGTTTCAGAATGTTGAGCTTGCTCACGTTAAGCAGAGTAATACCAAGGATGTTCCTGAAAGCTTTGATGATACCATTATCTTCATTATAGATGATGCAGGGCCCCCTGCGCTGGATTCGGCGTCGGTTTCTCATTTTGCCCTTGCCAGCTCTCATTCTCTGAGAAGCATAGACCTTTTTGATGTCATTCCAAGCTTTAAGTTTCTTAAGAAGCTGAACAGCTTCCTTGGTCTTCTTGTAATCTTCAACCTTATCTTCAACCACCAAAGGCAGCTCAGGAACTTCCTCAATGCGATGACCTTTAGACATTACCAAAGCTGGCAAGGCTGAGGCAGCCAGAGCAGAGCAGATGGCGTATCGTTTCTGGGTTGTGTTCACTCTTCGGTGTCAACGACGCCAGGTTTTTGTTGGCGCAAACATGCGGCCTCCACGACACATGTTTCCAAAGGCACCCAGGCCAGAACGGTGGGTCCCACCGCCTCGAACTCTGCGAATTCGAGCCACAGCTCTGCCAGTTCCCCAAGACTCAGCACTGGTCTGATGATCTGCTAGCTCACTGACTGCATATGGCTGTCTGTTGTTCTTTCTCAAGTTGGTGTGAACAAAGTTCACAATATCTGGCCGAATAGGAGCTTTGAACACAGCTGGCAATGATTGTTAACTGTGACTTTTAACCCAAGGGCTAAAGGGGATGGCCTGTTTTCCTTTGTGAAATACACACATCTTGGACTCCAGTGGCCCATCTATCCTCTCATGGATCTCAGATGGATATTTGGAGAACGTGGAGTTTAGTAGTATGGTGGAGTCCGAATCATATGAGTGGCTTTCCCACGTCTTGCACTAGGACATGTGCAGGTGGTCCAATGTTCTTTGCAGACCCAGTAGGGCCATCTCCCATATTCAGATGTCGGACTGATATAAAGTGAAGCAGGCAAAGGGTAGACTGTTATGATTTACAAAAAATAGAGCAGGACTGAATAAAGACTGTCACAGGAGCACTGACTCTAGCTGCGGGACAGAAAGCCTTGGTGATAACCTAAGCAGAGTTTTTGTGAATTATGAGTGTTTTCCTGACCTGGAACTGCCAGGCGTACTGACAATGAAGTGGGTGAAGGAATCGCAGGAGTGGGAAAAGGGGAATGAGATCCATCTTGTTCAGCAGTAGGGGCCAGTGGAGAATCACTGAGTAATCTTAAGGGAGCACTAACCTGAGAGTGTGGATGAGTATGTGAAGTAGGAGGGGGAGGGGGAGGGGAGCACTGAAGGATGGGAGGAGAATGAAATGTTTTTGTTGTTGTTGTCTTTTTTGTTATTTTTATTCACATTACCTCCTGATTGTAATCCCCCCTCCCTCTTACCTTCCTGTTCCCACCCTCCCTCCCTCTTCTGGTCTACTCCCCTCCTCTAGACCTCTGACAGGTGGGGTCCTCCACCCCCACTATCTGACCTCAGACTATCAGGTCTCATCTGGATAGCCTGCACCCCCTCCCTCGATGTTTCCATAGTGACAGTGATCAAATCAAATTGCACGGGCACCAGAGTTCCTGTCAGAGGCAGTCCCCTGCTCTCCTCCCCTTCCCCACACGGACAATGAGCTGTCCATCAGCTACATCTGAGCAGGGGGTCTAGGTTCTTTGCTTGCAATGTCCTTGGTTGGTGCATCAGTTTGTGCAGGCCCTCCTGGGTCCAGCCCCACCAGCCTTGATAGTCTCCTGGTGGAGGAACTGACACCACCACCCTTCATCCCCCCCACTCCCCGTCTTTCCATCTTCCAACTCATCCATACAACTCGCAGCTCTTTGCCCAGAGTCCTGGTTCCCCGCTGGGTGGAGTCTCTCAGAGGACATCTATCTTGGGCTAATATCCACTTATAAGTGAGTATGTACCATGCGTGTCTTTCTGGGTCTGGGGTTACCTCACTTAGGATGCCAGTCAGAGCCAGGAAGCAATCCCCAGTCCTGGTGAGTGGGAAAGGTAGGGAGGTAACGTTAGTTGGCTGACTTATATTTCAGGTTTGGGTAAGGTTCTGTAAAAGAAAGCCTTATATGCTGGCGTGGGAGTCTGGTGTGTTTGAATAAAAGACAGAAGGGATTTAGTATTAAAGTGAACATTGGATGTAAGTAGCAAATAATGTCCTGTATTGAAGGAGGATTAGGTATGTGTTATCTGGGTTGCATGGTAGGGTAGGCTGGAGGGCCGTTTGATGGGCTGTCTTTACAGGTCAGATAAGTTTTTGATAAGAGAAGTTTGGAGAGACAGATTCTGAGAGGGTGGAAGAGAGCAGAATCCTTTGTAAGTAAGGAGTTGAGAGAGACAGTGGTCAGAATGCAGGGTAAGAGGGGAATCCCAGAGTTTGTTTGACTTAGAGATAAGCAGAGAGACCGTGGCAAGGGTGTGCAGACACGGAGGCCATCAGCAGACAGTATTATCTAGGATTTTGGGAAGGTAGGCAGTAGGGACAAAGGTTGGGCTTAGAAAGTGTTTCTGTGTTTTGGAAATGTAAAAAGATGGGAAAGCTTGTCTAGGTTTGGAAGGCAGAGGACTGTGGTGGGAAGGAGAATGTTTTACGTTGAAGGAACTGTTTGTGGATGGGAGGCAGTTGGCTAGGAGGCCATCCAGCGTATCTAGGGACCCATGAGCAGAGGAAATTGGCCATCCCCGCAAAGAGAAGCAGCTCAGACTTTGTTGAGGGTGGAGATAAGGAGTGGGCATAGACAGACAAGGTGGCCTAAAGTGAGGTGTTAGTGGGTTGGGGTGAGAGAGAATCCTAGATAGGTGACTTGGGGAAGGGAGACTTCAGCTTTGGAAGGTGAGGCCCAGCGGCTCCTGGAGCTGAGGATATTGAAGAATGAGGTTGTATCAGATTTGCTATCAGAGAGGGAAAGACTGCAAAGGAGGAGGCCACTGAATAAAGGGTTTGAGGCTGACAGTGGTTAAGGATGGGGGTACTGCTGTTTGGAGATGTAGGTACCAGGGTCTTTGAGTGTTATAGGGGTTTCTGATATGCAGGAAGAGAAAGGCGGTATCCCAGACCGTGGGGTTGAGTGAAGGTAAGAGGGGCTTGGCGGTTCCGGAAAGTGAGAGTGTACAAACAGCGGACAAGGAAAGGAGAAGCAGGGACACAGGAGCATCCTGGGAGCTGTTGCCAATGATGGAGAGAACATCCCTTCCTAGTAAAGGAATGGGGCATGAGGGCATGAGGAGAAAGGCGTGGGAGAAGGAAAGGCCTTTGAAGGATCAAGTGGAGGGAGTCTAGAGAGGTCCTGAGGACTCCCACTACATATGAAGGAGAGGGGTGAAGGGGACCCCAGAATTCCCTCAGGACTGAAAAGGTGGCCTCAGTATCTATTAAGAGTGTGACGGGGTGACTTGACACAAGAAGTGAGACGCTAGACTCCTGGAGAGTGATCGACGTGCGTTCACTCAGATCACTAGCAGAGCCTAGGTCCTCTTAGCCCTCAGCTGCCATGCACAGTAGGTCCAAAGGTTCTTCCAGGAGGCTGGACAACCCCAGGGAAGCTGGGGGTTCAGCTTCAGGAGGAAAGGGTTTTACTGCTTTGCAGATTCTGATCACAGTCTCCATAATAAAGGGCAGTCAGGGCAGGAACCCAAGGCAGGAACCTGAAAGCCGGGCCTGAAGCAGAGGCCATGGAGGAACACTGCTTGCTGCTTGGCTCCTCATGGCTTGCATAGTCTACTTTCTTAAACAACTGAGGTCCACCTGCCCAGGATTGTAGCCTACAGTGGCTGCACTGTAAGGACATCGGTCATTAAAAACCTCCAAGCCTTGCCACGGGCCCATCTGATAGGGGCATTTCCTCAACTAAGATTCCCTCTAGCCAGATGCGTCTAGCTGTGTGCCAAGTTGACAAAGGCCAACCAGCACTACTCCATTATAGGAATGAGGTGAGCACTATTAATTCATTCACGTTCCAGGGTGAGGATTCCCCGAGCCAACCTGTGGCATAATAGTTTTCACGCCACCTTCCTCGATTTCTGACTGAAGGATTGCAGTGCTCATCATGGTGGACTGTGATTTATTTTCCTGTCAACATCTCACCAGGGAATTCCCTGAGGATGGAGCCCATGTTCTGTTTATCCTGCACTTCTGCTTTTAGCACAGCCCGAGACCCAACAATCCCTCTAACGAGTGACTCTAGACAGCACTGCACTGTTGTCATGCTGCTGCTGGCACTGCTGGCAGTATGTCCTCCCCCCAAACCCTCCTCATCAATGGCAATCATGGAGCTGGCATTAGCAGATAAGTCCTGGCGGTGAAAGCACAGGCTATTTTTTCATGGTTGAAGATTTGGGTGTCAAACATTCCCACGTTTGTCAACATTTGGTCCCCACATGGTGGCCCTGTCTTGTGATGCTGTGGGACCTTTGTGGGGTGAGGTCTGGCTGGAGGATCTGTGGGGTGGGGCCCTGAGGGTTACTAGGCTGTGTTGGCTTGGCCTGTGGGGACATGAACATGTCAGCCTTACATTCTAGGATACGCCGTCCCTACCTGGATGGAGAGGACTTCTAAACCACGCGCCCACACCAATCATCCCTCTTTTAGGTTGTTTCTTGTCAAGTATTTGACATAGTAATAAAAAAAATAACTACATCAGTGTCTGTGTGTGTGCACACATGTGTATGCCTCCCTCAGTGTCTATGTGTGTGTGCACACATGTGTATGCCTCCCTCAGTGTCTGTGTGTATGCGCACACATGTGTATGCCTCCCTCAGTGTCCGTGTGTGTGCGCACACATGTGTATGCCTCCCTCAGTGTCTGTGTGTGTGCGCACATGAGTGTATGCCTCCCTCAGTGTCTGTGTGTGTGCACACATGTGTATGCCTCCCTCAGTGTCTGTGTGTGTATGCACACATCTGTATGCCTCCCTCAGTGTCTGTGTGTGTGCACATATGTATATGCCTCCCTCAGTGTCTGTGTGTGTGTGTATGCACACACGTGTATGCCTCCTTCAGTGTCTGTGTGTGTGCACACACATGTGTATGCCTCCCTCAGTGTCCGTGTGTGTATGCACACACGTGTATGCCTCCTTCAGTGTCCGTGTGTGTGTGCACACATGTGTATGCCTCCCTCAGTGTCTGTGTGTGTGTACACACACGTGTATGCCTCCCTCAGTGTCTGTGTGTGTGCACACATGTGTATGCCTCCCTCAGTGTCCGTGTGTGTGCGCACGTGTATGCCTCCCTCAGTGTCTGTGTGTGCGCGCACACGAGTGTATGCCTCCCTCAGTGTCTGTGTGTGTGTGCACACATGTGTATGCCTCCCTCAGTGTCTGTGTGCACACATGTGTATGCCTCCCTCACTGTATGTGTGTATATGCACACACACGTGTATGTCTCCCTCAGTGTCTGTGTGTGTGCACACGTGTGTATGCCTCCCTCAGTGTCTGTGTGTGTACACACGTGTGTATGCCTCCCTCAGTGTCTGTGTGTGTGCACACACACATGTATGCCTCCCTCAGTGTCTGTGTGTGTGTGCACACACGTGTATGCCTCCCTCAGTGTCTGTGTGTGTGCACACGTGTGTATGCCTCCTTCAGTGTCCGTGTGTGTGCACACACATGTATATGCCTCCCTCAGTGTCTGTGTGTGTATGCACACACGTGTATGCCTCCCTCAGTGTCTGTGTGTGTGCACACATGTATATGCCTCCCTCAGTGTCTGTGTGTGTATGCCTCCCTCAGTGTCCGTGTGTGTGTGCGCACATGTGTATGCCTCCCTCAGTGTCTGTGTGTGTGTGTACACACACGTGTATGCCACCCTCAGTGTCTGGGTGTGCGCGCACATGAGTGTATGCCTCCCTCAGTGTCTGTGTGTGTGCACACGTGTGTATGCCTCCCTCAGTGTCCGTGTGTGTATGCACACACGTGTATGCCTCCCTCAGTGTCCGTGTGCGCGCGCACACACGTGTATGCCTCCCTCAGTGTCTGTGTGTGTGTGCATACACGTGTATGCCTCCCTCAGTGTCTGTGTGTGTGTACACACATGTGTATGCCTCCCTCAGTGTCTGTGTGTGTGAGCACACGAGTGTATGCCTCCCTCAGTGTCTGTGTGTGTGCACACGTGTGTATGCCTCCCTCAGTGTCTGTGTGTGTATGCACACACGTGTATGCCTCCCTCAGTGTCCGTGTGTGCGCGCACACATGTGTATGCCTCCCTCAGTGTCTGTGTGTGTGTGCACACGTGTTTGCCTCCCTCAGTGTCTGTGTGTGTATGCACACACACGTGTATGCCTCCCTCAGTGTCTGTGTGTGTATGCACACACGTGTATGCCTCCCTCAGTGTCTGTGTGTGTGCACACATGTGTATGCCTCCCTCAGTGTCTGTGTGTGTGCACATGTGTGTATGCCTCCTTCAGTGTCTGTGTGTGTGCACACACATGTGTATGCCTCCCTCAGTGTCTGTGTGTGTGCACACGTGTGTATGCCTCCTTCAGTGTCTGTGTGTGTGCACACACATGTGTATGCCTCCCTCAGTGTCTGTGTGTGTATGCACACACGTGTATGCCTCCCTCAGTGTCTGTGTGTGTGCACACATGTGTATGCCTCCCTCAGTGTCTGTGTGTGTGCACATGTGTGTATGCCTCCTTCAGTGTCTGTGTGTGTGCACACACATGTGTATGCCTCCCTCAGTGTCTGTGTGTGTGCACACGTGTGTATGCCTCCTTCAGTGTCTGTGTGTGTGCACACACATGTGTATGCCTCCCTCAGTGTCTGTGTGTGTGCACACACGTGTATGCCTCCCTCAGTGTCTGTGTGGATGCACACACGTGTATGCCTCCCTCAGTGTCCGTGTGTGTATGCACACACGTGTATGCCTCCTTCAGTGTCCGTGTGTGTGTGCACACATATGTATGCCTCCCTCAGTGTCTGTGTGTGTATGCACACACGTGTATGCCTCCCTCAGTGTCTGTGTGTGTATGCCTCCCTCAGTGTCCGTGTGTGTGTGCGCACATGTGTATGCCTCCCTCAGTGTCTGTGTGTGTGTGTACACACACGTGTATGCCACCCTCAGTGTCTGGGTGTGCGCGCACACGAGTGTATGCCTCCCTCAGTGTCTATGTGTGTGTGCACACATGTGTATGCCTGCCTCCCTCAGTGTCTGTGTGCACACATGTGTATGCCTCCCTCACTGTCTGTGTATATGTGCACACACACGTGTATGCTTCACTCAGTGTCTGTGTGTGTGCACACGTGTGTATGCCTCCCTCAGTGTCTGTGTGTGTGTGCACACACGTGTGTATGCCTCCCTCAGTGTCTGTGTGTGTATGCACACACGTGTATGCCTCCCTGTGTGTTTACTATTAGTATCCAAACAACTAGTTTTCCTTCAAAAGCCATTTAACTACGGTGTTTCTTAAATTTCTTAATTTGGAAACTTTTCTTAAACCTCATCTCCATGATAGACAATTTTGAATAATATAGCTCTGGAAATGGAGTGTGCTCCCTTTGAGGTCTGTCTGAGGCTTTCTAACCATTAAATTTGGACTACTCATTCCCAGAAAGAACAATGCGGTTCCTTTGTCAGCATACCACATCTGTAGGCACGTGGTGCACAGCTGGCGATCTGAAGTCAACAGAGACGGTGTGATGGCACCGGACTTACTTGGATAGTTAACACTTTTTTTATGCCTTTTCCCTATAACCAGCCATCTGTGAGATAACATTTTAAAGGCCGTTTATACAAATTTATCAAATTTTCCTTCAGGATCCATGGATGACCCCTGCATACTCTGTCTTTAATATGATGGCTTCAAAATGATGATCCTGCAATTACGTGAAGCATCTGACCCTGAAGTGCAGAAGGAGCCAATTCCAGAACTTACACAGAATCCGCATCAGCGTATGCCACGTAAAGCAGCGCGCGTCTGATTCAACAGCTAACACGGAGGAAAGAGCGAGCAAGTCTCCACAGGCTGGATCGTTCTCCAAGGTCCGATCTTACAGGACAGCCCAATCTCATAGAAGCTGCTGCTGCCACGGAAGCACCCTAGGAAGCGGCCAGTAAATAACTGCAGCATCTGGACACAGGCACAGCTAGTCCAGTTGGGCTTGTGTTCATCGAAGTTTTTATTAGGAGATAGGACAGGAACGCTCAAATGAGACCGGAAGGTCACTGGGCACAGGATGGACACACAGACCCCCCTAACGAGTGACGTGGAGTCTTTATGGATCGGCACCCACAAACGCTGTTCAGGTTCCAGTCATGATTGCTGCATACTCTCTCTGGTGCTCAAGCATCTTCAGAAACACTTGATATTTCCTGTCATAATATCTGTGGAGTAAAAAAAAAGGAACATGTTAAATACCAAGAAGAGACTTGATACCCTATGAGCATATACAGGGGGAGGAAGTCCCCCTCAGGCACAGTCATAGGGGAGGGGAGTAAGGGGAAAATGGGAGGGAGGGAGCAATGGGAGGATACAAGGGATGGGATAACAATTTAGATGTAATATGAATAAATTAATAAAATATATTAAAAAAAGAAAAAAGGAAAAACTCCATATATGATTCATTTTCTAAAATATATTTAACTAAATCCTCTGAAAGATGCATCTGCTTGTTGCTGAGATTCTGAAATATAACCTTACTGGTCCCTTCTTAAGAACATACAAAATGTCTTAGTTGCCTTATAGACTTAGACTGATATTTATGCTATAATTGAGATTTATCAAATATTTACTGAAGAAGAAATAACTCTATCATTCAGAAAGATACTTTTTCTGTAAGGGTTCAAATAACAGATATTCTAAATGCTGTAAGAAATAATCTCTCACCCAACTCCTCAATTCTGTTACTATACCATGAAGGCATCAATAAGAAATATGCAAATGAATCTATATTCTAATAAAAGTTTGTTTATAAGATAAAAAATATTCTCAAAACAAAACCATCATATGGCGTCCCCTCTCATGTAGAGGGACGGGATGTGTCTGTTATGGTCAGGCTGAAATCTCCCAGGTTGTAAGCGTGTGCAGCACCCTGAGCAGCGGGTTAGCATGCCTCATATTTATTCTGTGTAGATGTTTGAGATGTAGGCTTTCTCAGTAAGGTGCATCTGAAGGGCTATAGCTTCTAGAGTAACAGAGCTGGGAGTCAAAGGAATGACTTCTGAGCCTCCACCGCACACAGTGAAAGGCTCAGGCCTAACATGGGCCCCTTCTGAGTTCAAGCTTAAATGAATACTTCTGGTGTGACTAGGCACAGGTCAAAGCCACAGCCTGGCTAGGTGCAAGACTGGGCGTTTTAATCCGTCTTGCAGTTTCCACATATCAGTGTCTTTGGCACACAGCCTTAGCCAGCGGTTTACCTTTTCTAGCAGTTAAACTAAGGTAAACCTAGAAATGAGACCAGCATCTTCCTGCTGCACCTGGCCCCACCCTCAGGTGTCTGGTAGTAACCTTGCTCACCTGCCAACTCCATCTGACTCTTCAGGTGAGACTTGTTAGAACTACAGTTGGCTGTGAATCAGCCCCAAGCTGCCTGGGCATCACTATCCCGAAAGGCTAGCAACAGTATAGACCATCAAACCTGAAGTCTCAAAACTCTGTCCTTACCCTCTTCAGTGCGGTGGATGAATCCAATTCGTCATTATTTGGTAGGCTCTGGGGTGCTTTGACTTTTTTTATAAGGGATGTTTGCTTTTGTACATTGAGGTGGAGAAGGTTGTAAGAGAAGCTTTGGGTATACACAGAGGTTTTTTTTTTTTACTTGTTCCACATTGATACATTAAGCAGTCTAGTCTGGTAATGTAGGAGCTGTGATGGGGCCAAAGTCGCAGCCAAGAAGGTATTTGAGGCCAGGATTTGAATCCTAGCATAGTCCGTGCCTAGGTGTGTAACCTTGGGCATGCTACATAACCCGTTTGTGCATAGATTTCCTCACCTGTACACAGAGATATTTATAGGATATATTGCAGAAAGTCTGTGAGGATTGAGCAATGTATGAAGAGCATTAGAACAACAAATGACTCATAATAAATACCATGAGTACAAGTTATTGCTTTGAAATAATTCCTACTCTGATATTATACCCAATCTATGATCGTGAGATACTGCTAAATCCCACTCTACAGCATTCAACTGCTCTCTTAGCACGAAGGACCCGCTGTGTTATTCTGTGTGTGTGTGTGTGTGTGTGTGTGTGTGTGTGTGTCTGTGTGTCTGTGTGTGCATGAGTTAAATTCACAGTTCCTTGCCCTCGACTCGGTACCGTGGCGGCGCAGGCGCCACACAGTTGGGCTTGTGCTCATCGAAGGTTTTATTAGGAGATAGGACAGGGATGCTCAAATGACACCGGAAGGTCACCGGGCACAGGATGGATAGGATGGACACACAGACCCCCACATAGAATGATCCTTAGAAACAACATTCTGCTTCCAATGATATTCTATGACAATATAAGGTCATGCTACTCTTCTGTGGAAATGCCATTGACTGCTAACTTTGGAATCTCTGAACTCCCAGAAGCAGCCCCTCTCGCACACCTGATAGTTTTTAGGGGTAACAACTTTACTGAAATCCTTTCACTGGATTCATTTATTCCTTACCACTTGTCCTTTTGCAAATGTCTTTTTCACTTAACATGAAACACCAAGATTCACCCTTTAAGGCTGAAATATTTGGACTCATCGTAAACATGTTCTTATTGAACTGCAGTTACTGAGTTAGACACTAAGTTCACACACATCCTGCCAGCTGAGTTGTCTTCTAAGTTCCCCTCGATTCGAGCAACTGCTTTTGTGTGGCTCAGGACCAAGAAAAAGGTAGTGAGATCTGAAGCCAACAGACAGGAAGAGGAAATAGGCTCCGGCTTTCCAGCTGCAATCTCTGCGCTGTCTGCAGATGGCGGCACAGCACTGTGTGTCTGCCTCAGGGAAAGCCTGCTGGCTACCTTCAAGACGCCAGGCTTTTCAAAGGAAACACATGGATTTTTACCGAAAGCACTTAAAAACATTTCCCTGAAAAGTCTTGAGAGGGTCACGAAAGAGATGTGTAGAGGTACAATCTGTTTCTCGTGTCAAACACATGGGTGTTTCAGGCGCCCTCAGGCGGACACACCCCAGCCTCTCTGGGCACTGGGAGGGGAGTCTCAGTGTACTGGGCTGAGTTCCCCGTACAGAGCCTACTGCTCCTTGGAGCGAGGCAGAGTGGAGCGGCTTGAGCAGCCTGACGAAACTGGATTTCTCTTTTGGTGGGCATTTCAAACTCTGCAATACGAATCTTTGTTCAGTGACGTGTTAAGATTTTCCCCTTAAGTCGTACGTGCTTTCTTCTGCCTGCGCCTTCATCTTCAGACTCATTACAAATGACTTTATAGTGATCCTGGCTGCTAACGTGGGCTGCTCCAAGAGCCTTTGATGTAGCCTCCCGACTTCTAGTCTTAGCCCTCAAGAATCGATCCTGTTTGACTGAACTTTCCAAAATCTCCATTTGAGCAGGTCTCAGCATTGCTTAAAATTCAGTTCTGACCCCAGAAAAGTCTTTGGCGTGACCACCAAGGGCTTGATGAGCCGACCTCTGCCTGCCTCACTACAGCAGCTCATCTTTGTGTTCTGAAATTATGGGCTGTATGTAAAAGTCTGTCCTCTGCATATGTTATTTCCTCTGTGTTTTCTCTACCTTGCCCTGTCTGGAAATTCCCTTTAAACGTTTATAGTTAGGTGAGAGTCAGTCTTCTCCCAATAGCTTTCCTTTATCCTTGTAGGGTCCTAGTTATTTCTTCTTTGGGCGATGCTGTTACCTGCTGGTAGTGCGACAGAAAGATTCATTCATATGATTGAAATCATCTCTGTGTATGAATCAGGTAGAGACTCATTGCTCTCTGCATCCTGCCCAGAGCTCAGGATATGCTTTAAATACAGCAAGGACTCAATACATACATACATACATACATACATACATACATACATACAATAAATATTTTTGTTGGTTTGGCATTTAAGTATGGGCATTTTCTAGCCTTCCATGCCAAGAAATATACAAAGGGTAGGAAAATGCCACCTGATCCTTTGCTGTGAATATAACAGATCCTCATACTTTAGAACAGAGAAAAAGAGGTTTTCTCCCTATGATTCAGGGTGCCAGCACTGGTCTGAGAGTTTGGAAGCTTGCATGTGACCCCAGCTCTAGCCAGCTTAGCTCTGGATCTTGGCAAACCAAAGTTCTCTCCTTGAGAAGAATTTCTTTCAACCTCTAAGTCAATGGTTCTCAATCTGTGGGTCATGACCCCATTGGCAAACCATCTCCCAAAATATTTATACTACAATTCCTAATAGGAGCACAATTGCAGTTAGGAAGTAGCAACAAAAGCAATTTTATGGTTGGAGGGAGTCACCACAGCACGAGGAGCTGTGTTACGGGGCCGCAGCGTTGGGAAGGTTGAGAACCAGTGCGCTAAGTGAGAAGAGTGCAAGGGCTGTGCCAAGGCCCGTCTCAGATCAACAGCTGAACCTCCTCTCACGCCCGCACTCCCCAGCGGCTTTGCACCGAAGGGCAAACTTACTTTTTATCCTCGTGTCTCGGGAACACAACCTTGCCCACTTTGCTCATTCGTGCCATCGCCTCCTGGTAACGGGAAACAACAAAAAACGCTGAGTAAAGAAGAACAGGATCATGAACTTCCGCAGGAAATGGACGGAACCAGAAAAGCTCACTCTGAGTGGGGCACTGAAGGCCCAGCAAGACAAACGCCCCTTGTCCCCCCTGATTGGAGGCCTCTAGTTCCACGTCTTCAGATATGAGTGCAGAGCCTGTGAGAACTACGGACAGCAGGACCGTAAAACAGAAGCACTGCCAGGACATGGGCATCAGGGAGCAACAGAGAGCAGGAGCAGGATGTAAGTGAGCCGGTCAGAGAAGCAGGCCTTGGGGGCTCTTTAGAGAGAGGGAAGGAGGAGATAAATACAGAAGGAGCGGGGAAGTAAGTAAAATAACATTTAAGGTGTCTGAAAAACCCACAAGATACCATACTACTGAGTATTTACTTAAAAACAAAACCCTATAGTACATATATAATTTTAATAAACTTTTGTCATCTGGACTGATGGTGTTCCCTCCAAGAGCCAAAGACCACCTAACAAACAGAACTAAAAACTAGAAACTAAAACAACAACAACAACAACAACAAAACAAAAACCAAAAAGCAAACAAACAAAAAAAACTCAGTACCAGACACAATTAAGCCCTCATTTGAGTTTGTTCAGGTAACTCCTGGAACAGACAGGTCATTGCTGTCCTTGGTCACCTCTCGGAGGTGGAAGGTACGTGCCTATTGCAGAAAGTCTCATGCACCTTTGAGAGACTGCCCGGAGACCTGAGAGCTGGGACTAACCAAAAGGCACCATGCAGGCTTCCAAGGGAGGGAGGCAGCCACTGTCCTACCCAGCTAAGATGCCTGTGAACCACACCAACAGCCAGCACTGCTGCTCGACAGCCTGAGGGTGCAGTAGTGGCACACGCATTCTGGTGGTAACCAACAGATCTCTAGTTGGAACTAAGACCTGCTCAACAAGGCGGAAACTTCCTGGGAACCTAGATAGGGAAACTCAGTGCTAGGGAAGTCATGGGTATCGGAGGAGAATATACAACTGATTTACTGAACCACCATATTCCTACCAACAATCCATAAACACAGGTCCATATATCCTCAGATAAATGCAGTCTCACCTTCATCAAGGAAACTTCTCTTTGCGACAGAGACCGCTACAGAAAACTATAACCAATCAAACTGCTGACTTGTGGAGTCCAGTTGCAGGGAATCCATTTATAAAACATTCCTTTACCTAAGCCATAGGGAGCATTGTTAAAAATGTGGGTGTGGGGAGATTGGGAGAGCCAGAGGACTGGGGAGTTTCTTCTGAGATGGTGTCTCCTAGTAACATCAGAAGATATATCCACAAACTTTCACCAATGTGACTGCTCAAATGTCATCTGAACAAGGATGACATCAGCGAACATGCCAAACAGGACAGGGAAAAGCCCATGAGGTCTGAACACTATACAAAAAGAGCTACAGGCAACTGAATAAAGCTGGGGCGGGGAGGGGATATGGTCTTCCTCCCAGAAAGAGCACACCAGTTAGTCGTCCAGGACCAAACTACCATCTGTGACAACATAATACAAGTGACCTTATATGAGACTTATGACAGGTTGTACTCATGACATATATATATATATATATGTATATATACATATACATGACATACATATATATATTACATACATATATATACCTATATGTGCAATAACAACTAATAAGTAGTCATGGTTTTGAGGGAGAATGGGGAGAAATATATGCGAAAGTTTTGAGGGAGAAAAGGAAAGGGAGAAATGCTATAATTCTATTGCAATCTCAAACCACAAAACAAAACAACCAAAACCAAAACCAAAACAAACAAATAAACAAACAAAAACCCAAAGACAAGCTTGTGACAGGCAGGAACATTGCAATTAGAATGCACTTCCCTTAGGTCATTTACAAGGTTTCTACTCCATGAAGAAGTTTGGTAGCACAGATCCAGTCTTACCTTGGTATCCAACAGACTCAACTGTGGAACAGTCAAAACAAACAAACGAACCTTGACAGAAAAGGCTGTGCCTTAAAAACAGTTATTGAAGCTGGGTAGTAACACACGCCTTTAATCCCAGCACTCAGGAGGCAGAAGCAGGTGGAACTCTGTGAGTTCAAAGCCAGCCTGGTCTACAGAGCAAGTTCCAGGACAGCCAAGGCTACACAGAGAAAGGCTGTCTCGAAAAACAAAACAAACAGAGAACATCTATTGAACGCTTAACAAGTCTGTAGTCATCCTGGGGTCGCAGACACAACTTATGTCACATATTAATTAGTTATTCCCTGTGTAATAAACATAATATGATGCATGCTCTTTGTCCTAGAGAAAGTCACACACTAGCAACAGGGGTGGCGGAATGCACAACCTTCCTGCTGTACAGCGTGTGAGAACCTCTGTGTATCTGCAGTGCATACCCAAGTGTGCCCCTGCCCATCTTTGCCAACGTACTGATTATTTAGTTACATGTTGTTAATTTCCTTCTGGTATGCTCTAACCAAAAGCTGAGCTACAGCAGAGCAGGGGCTGTGCCTGCACCTGAAATCTTCATGAGGCATACGGGAACACTTCCATATGCCAAGGAGGTCGCTCAAGGTAAGAGGCCAGAGCAACAGGTGATGTGGACATTTTTCCAGGAGTTTGCTACAGACTGGGGAAGACATCTGTCGGGGTCAAAAGACAACATGACCAGTGCTGTGGCATGCTCCTTTCAAACACCAGTCGAAGGCTGGGAAAGCAGACAGCTCTCTCTGTCTGCTAGTTCACAACTCCCACTCTAGCCAAGTTGCTCTTGTGAGTCTTCCCCAGAGATAGCATGCACGTTCTGAACTTGTGCTCTGGTCTTCCAGCCCCAGAGGAGCAGATATGCTGGGGAGGAGGGAGGTAGGAGGGGGCAGAGGGGAGGGGGAGGGGGGAGCTGGGAGGTGGGAGGTATTAGTGAACACACCTATGGCAGGCAGAAAATGGCAGCTTTAACAAGGGGGAAGATCTTAAAGTGGATGAAAAGCTATTGACCATAGAAGCACACAATAAAAAACCCAGAGGGTGGCTGTTTGCAGTCGATCCGTGAAGGGCACATAAGCAAATGCATCTTCCTCATGTGCTGCTCTGCTCTGGGGTGTTTTAAGAGCCCTGTGCATCTCTGATTTTGCCAGGACATTTTCTGTCATAGACTCAGTTTTGCTTTTCGGGATGGTTTCAGCATCCCCACCATCTACTTTGTTATCCATTCTGGCTTTTGCTTGCAATCAGGCATTTCCACTGGCCTGCCCTCAGGGACTAGTGGTAACTCAGGTCCCCACTGAGGCCCAGTGAAAAAGCATCTCTCTCTCTCCTTTCTCCCCCGCTTTCTCTCTCCTTTGCCATTCCCTCTCTCTGCCTCTCCCCTCTCTCCCTGCCCCCCCCCCCCCTTTCTCTCTCTCATTCCCTGTCCTGTTCATTCTTTCCCGTTCCGGTTCCTCCTCACTCTCTTGTTCCCTGTCGTCCTTGTCCATTCTGCCTGCCTGTCTGTTACCACCTACCCCTTTGTCCCCTCTCTCCTGTCCCCCAATGACCCTCTTACACTAGAGCTGTTGAATAGCATAATGCCTTAGCAGCACCCCTTGGCACGGGCTTCTGAGGGGACCCCCACCTTTGCCGCTTTCTTATTAGTTTGGTTTTGCCTTTCCCTCTGCAATGCTCCCGAGAAGACCCTGCCTTTGGTACCTCCCTCAAGCTGGGGGATGCTCCCAGGGCATGCCCCTCTTGGCCATGCTGGCCCTGCTTCTGCAGGGGCCTGAGACAACACTCCAGGACTGCTTTCACGAGGGGATCCAGGAAGTTTATTGAAGGTACTTATGTTATTTTCCTTCCTGCAGTAACAGATGTTCAGTGGATGGCAGACACCAGGGAATTCCCTCTTCTTTTCTTCACATTACTTCTGATTGTTTCCAAAATAAGTTACTGGGAAACAAGTATTCACAGTGGAGATTTTAAGGATTTAAAAAGGGCTGATTTTGTTCCCAAGAAAAGGGCCAGGAACTTAAAATTAAAACTTAGGTCAGATCCCTAGCCTACTGAGAGTTCTGCTGAGTCATCACTGCTGCCTGCACGCCCCCTGGATGGAGTTATTTGCCCGCACAGCAACTCATGTTTCCTGTCTGCCCAGCATTTGTGACATGGTGTCATGCTTTTTTTTTGCTAACATATCAGTCTCCCAACTAGACTGTGAGATCCCTCAGGAAGGAATTGTTAAAATTATTTTCACTGCCAACAGCCAAGGAAAAAATAGGCAGTAAAAACCTTGAACCCCTACCCGGACTAGCCGATGGACATTCTCCACTGTTGAGTGGAGAAGGAGATCTAACTTTCACACAAACTCTGGTGCCCCATATTTGAACATGTCCCTTGGACGGAGATGCCTGGTGGCACTCAGAGGAAAGATAATAGGTCACCAAGGAGAGACTTGATACCGTATGAGCATATTCAGGGGGAGGAGGTCCCCCTCAGGCACAGACATAGGGGAGGGGAGGGGAGTAGGGGGGAAGTGGGAGGAAGGGAGGAATGGGAGGATACATGGGATGGGCTAACAACTGAGATGTAATATGTATAAATTAATAAAAATGTATTAAAAAATAAAATAAAATAAAATATTGGCTTGTTCTCAGTTAATGAGATATTATACTAAAAAAAAAAAATATTTTCACTGCCAAACACAGCATCTGGCATATCCCACGCATGCAGGGATGTCAGCAGAATGAATGAACTTAAGGATAACATGTGCAACAAAATGTTAAAATAGAAGTTTCTGCTAAGATCTAAGATGGCAGGTAGATGACATCAGAGTGAGCTGGAAACAGTCCACCTTGAAGAGTTTGTGGAAGGGTAGCTCTCACCCATATGGAAGGTCCCACCGAGTCAGGCTTCTCAGAGAAGTTTACTGCGATCCCCCCTCACAAGTCCAGCCAATGGGCCTTCACTAGGTGCCTGGCACTGAGGATAGAGAATGCAGTGGACTATAAATGGCTCATGCTGGGAAGGGGTGGCATCAGATTCTCTGTAGAGAAGAGAGGAGGGGCCTTGCTGTCAGGCGCTCAAAGACATGGTCATTCCTTCCAGACTTTAGTAGGCGCTGGTGTAAAAGGCTGTCATGGGGGGTTTAGTTCTTGTCCAGTGTGGTCACATAAGGACACTGGAAGGTACCGTCAGACTTATAAGGAATTAAGAATTACCACTCTGCCAGGACCCAGGAGCATTAACACCTCATACTGTAGTTGAAGTGTCTTCAGAGATAGATGGTCTCCAGAAACACCTACAGCAGAGCCTTATGGGTTTCTAGAAACATCTACAGCAGAGCTTTCTGGGACTCCAGAAACACAGCAGAGCCTTATGAGACTCCAGAAATATCTACAGCAGGGCCTTATGAGTCTCCAGAAACACCTACAGCAGAGCCGCATGAGTCTCCAGAAACATCTACAGCAGAGCCTTATGGTTCTCCAGAAACATCTACAGCAGAGTTTTCTGGGACTCCAGAAACACAGCAGAGCCTCATGGAAATCCAGAAACAGCTACAGCAGGGCCTTATGAGTCTCCAGAAACATCTACAGCAGGGCCTTATGAGTCTCCGAAAACATCTACAGCAGGGCCTTATGAGTCTCCAGAAACATCTACAGCAGGGCCTTATGAGTCTCCGAAAACATCTACAGCAGGGCCTTATGAGTCTCCAGAAACATCTACAGCAGAGCCGCATGAGACCAAGAACTAGCGACTCCCATCTAAGAGAGCCAGATTCTTATCTCTGACACGGCTCTCTGGGTCCTTCATCCACCTCACAGGATGGAGAGAAATGATGGCGAAGAACTAACTGAGGAGGAATAAAGAGCTCTGTTGTGCGTGGCACACCCCGGCTGCAGAAACTGGGAAATGCTCACACTTACTGTTACATATGCCTTGATATTTGAGTTCTTGAATTTTGGTTGGGTACCCCAACTTAAAGGTTCATAAAACTTGCACCCCCATGTTACTTTTTCCTTAGGTAACTATCATAATTCTTAACCAAGGCAGGAAAATCAGCTTCTCTCTACAAGAAAGGGATGAATGAATGAAAACTAAAGCTGGTTTTCAATCCATCTCAAGAATTTTGTAGCCGGCTACCACGGCATGCACTTGTATTCCCAGCTACGGCACACAGAATCCTCATGCCCAGGGGTTAAGGCTAATCCAATGTGGGGAGAACCTGTCTCAGAGGGAAAAAATAAAGGAAGGAAGGAAGGAAGGAAGGAAGGAAGGAACGAAGGAACGAAGGAACGAAGGATTGTGTGGAGTGTTCTATACAAGTTTTTGCTTCACATAACTTGCTAAATACAAATTGCATATGCAAACTTTATAAAGGTCAGATGAAATATATTAAATTGTTAATAGGTTCAAGAGGATGAGTAGTTCTTTTTCTCTAATCAGATGTTTTTCCACAGTGGCACGTATTGTTTTCAGTGTTGTAGTTAAGCCACACATATTCTGGATTACACTGTTTTAAGTTATGGCTATACACAGGCAGCCAAAGGCTCAGGCTCACCTTCGTCTCTTGGAAGGCTGGTCACATTATGGGTACCAGACACAGCACAGAGAATGCACAGAGCAGCACTGCTGTCATCACAGACAGCACTGCTAAGAGTCCCAATTTCTTCAGATAATTACCACAAAAGTGAAACCGCATGAATCTTCTGCCTGTGGTAAATCTGGGAATCACTACAGTGCAACAATACGAATTCATTATGGAAATGCTGACACTTGCTAAATATAGTTACCCCCACAGTGTATTTCTGTTCAAAGGGACTTATTTGAAGTTGTGCTCTAAATTCATACTTTCTGTCAGCATGTAGGGGCCGGACAATCTCAATTTGCAGCACGCTATCCTCTTTGTTTGAGAGTCTAGACAGCACAATGAATAGAGTGACTTTTCTTTTTCCTTTTTGCCCACACAATGAACGCTTTTTAAAAACAAAATATTTTGTAAAATAGCATTTTAATCACTTCTTTTCTCTCTCTCTCTCTAAGGCAGGGCTGTAAATAGCCCATGAAAGCTCACATTTGACTGGCACTTCTGAAAGCAAGCACAGGGCTTCTGCAGGAAAAAATGGGGTCCCTGTAGCTAGCCATGAAAGGCCTCATTCATGGACTTGACCCTTCCCTAGTGTGTCAAGGCCGAGATACCAGTCAGCCCTCTGCTGCTGCTTCTCCGGAGACAGTCCTGGCAGTGGCCAGGCCTCCAGTGGGCAGAGGAAACGCTTGGTTGTCACATGCTCTGGGCTCGCTGTGGAGTACTGTCATCGGTGGGATGCAGGGGAAGGGAAGCTGCAGGAAGCAGGAGGCAGTCATCGCAGGAGTGATGCCACTTGGCCATTCTGATGCTGGGAATTCGGGGATCAGGAGGCCTCTGCTTTGAAAACCCATGCCCTTGAGACTGGGAGAAGACCGTCAGGTAGTCTAGATCTCAGCACAGAGGACCAGAGGATGCCTAGAATTGTCTAGAATTACAATATACAGCAAAGAACAAATAAAGACCTGGTGTTGATGAGAGCCTGCCTCCAGGAGGCAGGAAGTATGGCACAGAGTGAGCATAAACCCAGCATCCATCCCTGGTTGGTTAATGTCTGTGAACGAAACACCGGTGCTTATCACAACAGACACTGTAAGGGCACCAAAGCCAGTGTCTGCTGAGAGAGACATCTGCACTCAGTAAGTACCTGGGATGATCCACTAAAGATCCTGGAAGAAAATACTGGATGTGCCATCTGCATGATTTTTCCCCCCAAACAAGTTAAAAATTCGCCGCACTTAATACACAGACACTTAATACACTTAATAGACACCACAAGTAAGTACAGCTCAGACCAGGAATTGCACAGATTGCATGCAGGACTCCTCCAGCACTAATATGACTGCATGGTACTTGCCTGGAGGTTCTCTACAGTCAGAATTTGTTATATGCTGTCATTTTACTAGATTTGCCCCACATTACTAGATTTGCAGCTAGGACCTAATTTTGATATGCACTAATCTTCAAAAAAAAATTGGCCAAATGTCTGGAAAAGATTTAGTCAGTAGGCAGTAGATAATGGTAAATGGCTCAGATTCAAGCAAAAAAGAAAATTGTGATATATTTGTTAAGTTGTCTATTTATATTATAAAGTTAAAATAATAAACACCTACTCTGAGAAGGTAAGTCCTGGGGGGGGAAATTCAAGATCATAAAAAAATGGTTGTTTGAGATAGGAAGACAGGCACACATACAGTCTTTTAAAAGTCACCAAAAATAAGGGGGCTGAGAGATGAGCCAATGAACAGTGTGTTTGTCATGCTACCATGAGAATCCCAGTAGGCGTGGCAGCCAGCTATACAGCAGTGCGAGAAAGACAGGCGCAGGGGATCCCTGCAGCAAGCGGGCAAGCTAGGGTAAGCCACATCTGCGAGCTCTGGCCCCGTGAAGAGATGAAGGAAGACTCCCGATATCAACATTGCATCACCAAATATTTATGCATATCCATGTTCAGCCCCACACATTCCAAGTGAAAACATGCACGCACACCACACATGTACACACATTCAAAAAATCATAAAAATGTATCTGTGGAACACACTTTTTAATAACAAAATATTTTGTAAAATAGCATTTTAATCACTTCTTTTCTCTCTCTCTCTAAGGCAGGGCTGTAAATAACCCATGAAAGCTCACATTTGACTGGCACTTTTGAAAGCTGCACTCAGGAGGCTGAGGCAGGAGAATCAAAATGCTAAGTCCAGCCGAGGCTACACAGGGATCTTTGTTCCTGCTAATCATCATCATCATCATCATCATCATCATCATCATCATCATCATAACAACAAAACTAAAAATTACTAAAATTGTATCAGTCATAGAGAGCAAACCTTTAGACATTGCATAGGCATACGTATTTCAAAATATTTTTGTTTCAGCTATACTTCGTCTGTTTTACAAAATAATCTATAAGCACAATATGCTGCACTTTCACACAGATGCTCACACACCGAGATACAGGTGCAAATTCCTCATGTGTGATGAGCTGTATGCTCTAAGAGCCTCAGCTGCCAGCTTTCAAGTCAAACTTCCCCAGGTGCTCGCTCTGGGCTGGGAGCCATGCCGCTTGCTTTACACCCATGACCCCTTATTCCTTGAAAAGTTCTAATACTGATCTTATTGCCTGCCCCCACATTGTGAACGGAAGGACCGAATGGAGGCTGACGAGACAAAGAGAATGAATAAATAATACACCCAAAGTCAGGCCACCAGTTTGCAGTGAAGCCCTGAATTTAAGCCCAGTTCTCATTCTAGGCCACTGCTTAGTTCCACACTCTGGCCCATCCTCCTTGTAAAGAACAACAATGCCTGATTTTTGAGTCCCTCTGGACTTGAGTTCAAATCCCACTTCTGCTTATTAACTGTGTGATCACTTTGAGTGTACATGTGTCTGTGGTGTGTGTGTGTGTGTGTGTGTGAGAGAGAGAGAGAGAGAGAGAGAGAGAGAGAGAGAGAGAGAGAGAGAGAGAGAGAGAGAGAGAGAGTAGGGGAAGGTAGGGAGAAGGATTAGAGAGAGGGAGGGAGGGAGGGAGGGAGGGAGGAAAGGAGAGAGAGAGAGAGAGCGATATTCTAATAGTGTAGTGGACCTGGACTGCACCTCTCTCTGGAGATGCTGAATCTGCCTTCTTGAGAAACTCTGACTCATTTTACTGGAACAAGAAGCCCATGTGCTACTATGTGTGGGCTGAAGCACATGACCCCTCCACAGAAAAACAGAAAAAAAAATAGAATGTCAATTTTCTCCACCAAGTATTAAGAAACGGCTAATTGTTTTTTTGTTTATGATTTTTTTTTTTTGTCATGGTCATCCTGTGACTTGCGGCTGGCACTCTCTCACCCCAGTGCACTGAAAACAACAGTCAGCCATGAAACAGGAAGAGATGAAAGGGTGGGAGATGCCTTCATCGTCCATTGTGATTGAAGACTGGCATTCCATTCGCCATTCTGAATACATTGTAGCTGTCACAGATGTTTATATAGGCTTAATTACGGCAGTCTTCACATCTTTTAAAATGCATAGAACAGTACGTTTAGCATTTGTATGTCAGATTATGTATACTACATCTTGGTTTTCAAATTGTAAAAAAAAAAAAAAAAAAAAAAAGCCATACATTGCGCCAGGTGCAGTGGTGCACACCTGTAACCCCAGCACTTGGGAAGGCAGAGGCAGGTGGATCTATGTCAGTTCGAGGCCAGCCTGGTCTACAAAAGTGAGTCAAGGAGAGCTAAGGCTACACAGAGAAACCCTGTCTTTAAAACCCAAACCAAAACAATTGCTGTATATCAGATGTGTCACATACTTACATTTTATTTTTCAATTTTAAAAATTGAAGCAAAACTTTTTCAATTCAATCTAAAATCTACCTCTATCTTAGTATTCTCCTGGACCTAAAAGAGGGGAGTCATGGGGCATGTCTAATTCTGCAGGAAATAGAGGAGTTAATAGAAAAATACATCATATGAGAAGCAAATGGACTTACGTTAAGTCTGCTGACTACTGGATATGCAAACCCAAACTCAGTTTCCCCATCTACACAATGGGAGTAACAGCATCTACTCACAGTATTGTTGAATGTTCCCTACCCAACTCGGACTACCATTCTTAGTTGGTCTCTTGGTTTTATTCCCATTTCTGTACAGTGGTTGTGGTCACTCAGAAAGAGGAAAATGCATGTGGTCATTAAACAACACTCTATCAGCTGGCCAGAGTTTACAATGGACTTTTCTGAGGACTCACTCTGCGATTGTGACCAGGAAAACACCTTGCTTTCTTTATGGATGTTTTCTCATGTGAAAAGGTTAGTAATGGCATGCCTCTCTCATCATTGCCAAGGTAGTTATGTGGGAGACTTGAGGAAAGTCACAGCCTTTGTTATTCTGCTGGTGTGCCGGGATTCACAGGCCAGATCTGGCCTTTGATTCGTTTACTGCACTAAAACTCATGCTTGGCTAGAACGTGCAAAATCCATCAAATGGTGCTGAATGAATCAAATGAGGTAAATTGGATTTTTGTCTCCGGGTTGTTTTTACCCATGACACTTCTAACTTCTGACACTGACTGTGTGGGCCCAGGCTTCCCACCTCATACCAATCAATTTTCCAGTTCTGTGGACATCAACAGATGTTACACAATTAAATTCCAGCACTAACCACGCAGAGTCAGGGTCAGACGACTTAGTCCCACAAGGCTGCCCCAGCTTTAGTTTCAAGCCTTGAGTTTCTCTGCACTATGAATCAGGGGCTCCCTAATTTGCTAGAAGGAGTACACAGCACATAGGAAAACTTACTATTAATGCTATGTTATCAGGGCCACACATCCTGTGCAGACAGAAGTGCAGAAAGACAAAGATGGAGCAAAGTCAATGTTTTTTCTGGGCATGGCACCAGTCATGATCTGCATGTTGTCATTAACCTGGGGCCTATCTGAATGCCATCATTTGGAGATGTGTCAGCTGGGGACATTAGTGAGAACTTTCCTCTCTATCTTGGAAAGTCAATAGAGAGGCTAAAAGCTCTGGGCTTCTAATCATGTTTGGGACTTCCTGGCCACGCATTCCCAATCTGAAGAATCCAGTCTTTCAGCTTTCAACCACTAGCATTCAAGATGCCATTTTGGAGACTCCAAAGGTTTAAGGAATTTGCTTTATAGGAGCTACAAGTTTTCATATGTAGCAGGAAACAAAGGCAGTGACCATGCATCATACATCACAACCTCTTCATCTCTTAAAGCCTGCAGCTAACACCCAAGGCTTTCTGATAAAACTAAGACTCCATAAAAGTTTCAGTGTCTGAAGCCTTCAAGATGGAGCTTGTGTCTGCTTCCAGCATCGTCACATTCATTGCCGTCCTAGTGAAGCCATTCTAGAGACACTGGCCTTCCTGCTGATGACTGACCTCGCCAAAATTACGTCTTCTCAATCTGTTCCTTCCCTATGTGTCTGACAATCTGGTTCTTTCTTTCTTTCTTTTTTCCTTTCTTTTTCTTTCTTTCTTCTTAATTTTATTTTATTTTAAAATTTATTATCGTTTATTCAGATTGCATCCTGTTATCCCCTTACTCTTATCCCATTCCCACCCTCCCTCCCACTTTGCCCCTCTCCCCTCCCCCAGGCATCTGACAGGGGGGCTCATCCCCCACTATCTGGACACAGTCCATCAGGTCTCATCAGGATAGCCTGCATCCCCTTCTCTGGGTGCCTGTACCTGACCGAAGTTCAGCGGCAGTCACCCTGCCCCAAATGGAGAATGAGCTGTCCATATCTGAACATGGGGTCCAGGTTCTCTGCATGCATTGTCCTTGGCTGGGGCATCTGTTTGTGCAGGCCCTCCTGTGTCCAGATCCACCAGCCTTGATGGTCTCCTTGTGGGGCTCCTGACCCTTCCAGGCCCTTCCATCCCCCAACTCTCCCATGCAACTCTCAGCGCTCCTCCCAGAATCCAGCTTTGAGCCCCAGTAGCTGCCACAACCCCCCACTAGGTGTGGTCTCTCAGAGGACATCTGCGTTGGACTAATGTCCACTTCTTTTACGCCCTCTTCTAATACACTCTCTTGAACACTGCCTTGGTCACCCTTAGTTGAATCAGTCCACTTCTAAATATCAGCGGGCATACTGTCACATTTTCTTTTTCTCTTTCTTTCTTAAGATTTCTTATGTATACAATGCTTTGCCTGCATGTACACCTGTGCACCAGAAGAGGGCACCAGATCTCATTATAGATGGCTATGAGCCACCATGTGGTTGCTGGGAATTGAGCTCAGGACTTTGGAAGGGCAGACAGTTCTCCTAACCTCTGAGCCATCTCTCCATCCCCCCATCACATTTTCTTATTCTCACAGTCCACCTTATATGTAGTGCCATCTGAAATTTCATTGATAATTTATTGGCTTATTGTTTACTTTCATGAGGCCCCTCATTTCTCCTTTTTCCAGAACCAGAAGCACAGAGTTCGTGGCATTCTTCTTCAGTGATGTGCTACCAGTTTTTAGTAGAGCATTACTGTGGCTGAGAGAATAAACTGATCAAATGCATATTTAGTGTAAGGTGCTATGCATTTGACCATCAAATTCTGGGGGGCAGAGAGGATTTATCTATATTTAAATGAGGAAGCACAGGCTGAGAGAGAACCAGCAATTTTCCTAAATTAGTAAATCACAAGTTGGCTTCAAGTCATAAGTAAAACTGCACGCATTTCTTGAGGTGCTCTCTCAACAGGCAGGTGTCCAGGCTGGGTCCATCACAGCTACCCTCCATGTAGTGGTTCTGTGACCCTGTGAGATCTTCAGAGCTTTCTTTTCCCATCAAAGCCACATGTAACATGGTCACTACATTGTGCTCATATAAAGAGGAAGGCAGGTTTGTTGATGTATAGAGAAACTGCTCACATTACTTTCTGAAACAAACAAAACAAAATCACTACCATCTGTATGACCTTGAGGGAGACCTCTCCCCTTCCTTGCCCTCACCTTATCAGCCTCATCAGTGGAGTGAGTGCACTGGCTTAAATTATCTCCAAAATCTTGCCAGCTCTGCAGTCAGCTTGGTGTGTGTGTGTGTGTGTGTGTGTGTGTGTGTGTGTGTGTGTGTGTGTGTATGTGTGTATATGTGTGTTCTTAATTAACTCTCAGCCTACAAGTTACCCTTGACTCCCAGAGGTACAATTTCTGGGCTCCCCTAGTCCCACTCTAACAGGGCACACATCCTCTGATCTTCCTGGCATCATGTACTTCCCTTCTGGAGTAATCATGGGCCAACATGGCATGGGGTGAGGGGTGGGTAAGTGGGGTAGCTCCATTCTTGTCAAGAGGCTTGGAGGTGGAGTCCTAACACATGGCCTGGCTGGTAAAGACTGCATCTAAATAAGAATATTGATCAGGTATTCATCCTATTTATATGGACTTGACTCATTTTTGTGGGATTTCTAAGGCTTCTTAGTAAAAGCCTCAGGAAGGTCACAGACTGAAAATACAAACAGGAGAGCTCAGTTAGTCACTTGCTGTTTGCTGGAATCAGGATGACTGACTCTGGAGGCATTTCTGAGGAGGCATGCAGTACTGCAGCAAGCTGTGACAGAAAAACGGCCAGCAATAGCAACGGCAGTCGTGCTGGCAGCTAGTATTTTATTAAGAACCTACTATAGCTAGTGCTATGTAAACACCCACTTCTGTTATTCCTTCAGTGAAAGATGAAGTTATGAAACCTATTCTTAACTACTTATTATGGAATATGCACTGTGTTCCTTGGATAGGGCACAGTCCATTGAGCATTTTTAATTTCATTTAACTCTTCACACTAATAATAGAATTTTAAAGATTTTTAAAATATTTGCCTTTTGAGAATTTCACACCATATATTTTGATCATGTTTTTCCCTTCCCCGAATCCTATAGGTTGTTCCCCACTCCCATACCCAATAAATTTCATGTTCTTTCTCTCTCTTAAAAGAAAACACACAAAGAAACAACACACAGAGCTGAAGATCGGGCTCGTCAGTTGAGAGCAGTGGCTGCTCTTTCAGAGGACCCCTGTCCAATTCCCAGCATCAACACGGCAGCTCAAAACCATCTGTATGTAACTCTAGCTCCGGATATCTAGTGACTTATTCTGACATCCTGGGACACCAGGCACATGCACACATACATGCAGGTAAGACCGTCACACATATAAAGTAAAAATAAATAAATCTTAAAGCCCAAAACAAAAACCAGGTACAAAAATATTTGGAGTCCTGTGTTGCTGTTGTTGGCTATTTTGAGCACGAGGTCTGCCCTGGGGTGTGGTTGATAGCAGTTGATACACTCAGTGTCACTCCACTGAAGAAAACTGATTTCCCTTCCTCCAGCAGTTATTAATTGAAATAGCCTCTTAGATTCTGGCCTAGGAGTAGGACTTTGTGCCCACTTCCCCCTTTTCCATGCTGGGATTTTTTTTTTTCTGGTTCAAGCTTGTGCACGCTGTCAGTTTCTGCCCATTCACATTGCATCAGCCTTGTTATGTCTGAAAATGCTCTTTCCTTACATCTGCTCACTACATCTGCCTCTACTTCTTCATATATCACTGAGCCTTGAGGGTCGGGTACGATGAAGATATCCTACTTAGGTCTGACCACTCCAAAGCCTTTTACTCTCTGTACATTGCAGTACATTGCTAGTAGTGTGTTTCTATATTACCTATCTATTGCAAAAAGACACTTCTCAGATGAGGGTTAAGCGATGCACTGATCTCTGGGTATAGCAATATGTTACTAGGAGCCATTGATTTGCTCTGCTCATTTTACAGAATGACAGCAGTAGGCATTCCCCTAGAGCCCATGACCTATCTACTTGTATGTTCTTATCTTCACTGTGTCAGATGTGAGTTGTAGCTCATGGAGTGGGCCTTAAATTAAATGAAAGTGCTTGGTCACTCCTATAACATTTGTGCCACTGTTGTAATAGTGGGCAAGTAGCTAGGCAGAGGTGCTAGGTTGCTATTATAGCACACAGGGCTCACAGCTTGGTGGCATGGAAGATTACTTTTCTCCTCTGATACTATGCACAGCACTTTACGGCACTATGAATGCTACTAGTCCATAGGGCTGAACCTTCTAGCTGAGTGCCCAGATTTCTCTATATTCTATGCTCATCAGTAGGATCCTTAGGCTGTGGAGGGTAACAAATAGCATTGGTAATCCCCTGTAATGCTTGGGGGTGGGGTTCACCTGTAATGCTTGGGGGTGGGGTCCACCTGTAATGTTTCGGGGTGGGGTGTCTATGGTATTCCTCTGGCTAATGACTCACAGAGCTGTAACGCATTACTGGTCCCAGGGGGTTGTATGGTAGTACGTGAGGTCTGGTTGGAGTGTTGCCTCCACATTATATAACTCCATACAGTAACTCCATCCATTAAACTTCTTTACTTCTACAGCTTCTGTAGCAGTAGGCTTCCACACGGCTTTTCAAAAGGCCTTTAACATTAAGTAAAGGACTGGGAGGCATTTTCCAGGGAAGGAGAAAGACAATACAACATCATAAAGGGATATGGAGGAAATCAGAGCAGAAGGACCATGGGGAGGGGAAAGTAACAACAATGGAAATGTTAATATCTATCTAATATGGGTTGTTGTACGTGCCAAACATCTAAAAGCATCACTAGTAGTCATAATAGCATTTGCTTGTCAACAGAAATGAGCTTTTTTTTTTAATTATAGAAAGCTTATTAAAATGTCAGAGTTGTCAATTCTGTGTTTCAGGTCGGCTGAGCTGGGTGGTCTTGGGTGAGTGTAGCCTGGCAATACTCTTATGGTTCCTCATCGTTTGCAGGGTAAATTTCACATTCAAGGCTTGTTCCACCTGGTCGAGAGACACCAATACACTTCCCCCATGGTGCACCCCTCTCGCCAGCCTTTCCTTTACAGTAACATAGCAATTAAAGCTCATGTTCCTGAACCATGGCCTTTGCATGCCTCATCATGAATCCTTCAGGGTCTGTTCATAAGAACATATGATGCTTTTTTTTTTGTTGAAGATTTGCAACTCCAGTGTAGGGGTACACTGTATGAAGGTGTGTGGGAAGGATTGTAAGGTTTGTCACAGGTGAAAGCAGTCTTGGCGGGCTTTGCCCTTGGACACACCCCATACACCCTGAGATTAACCTTGAGATAGACTGGGTGGAGCCATCCTGGGCCTGGAATTCAGGAAGCGGACCTGGGGACTCCACTTGGACTATTGTGTTTCTAATCGACCCTCAATGGGAGAGGGAGACCGCCCCTTGCCACGTGAGAGACAGGCTGGCGGAGAGGAGAGAGGGGAGCAGCAGGTGGAGACCGGGCTTGAGCGCATGTGGATTGGAAAAAGGATCAGTGAACAGGCCTGACCAGCTCGCAGACCAGAGACACTTGTTAGGGACCTGTCCCATGGAACAGATACCGGAAGGTTCACTCTTTTTTGCCTTTAACCTTTTTTCCCTCTTGTGTAAGCTAGCTGGGTTGTATAATAAAGTTTAATTGTTAAGAAACCGAGCCAACAAAGGTGTGTCTCTGTAGATCTGACTGTTAATTCTGTTCCGGCAGAAAGCTAAATACTGGCAGGGTCTTGGTATTGCTATTTCTTGGCCCATCACCCACTGGTAGGCTATTCTGTAAACCTCTGTTCTTCCTTACCTGCATAAGGCAGTCGAGAATTGTATCTGATTGGCTGTGATAAAGAGCTGACAGCTAATATCTGGGCAAGAAGTGGAAGGTGGAACTTGTGACAGAGAGAGGGACACTGGGAGAAGAACAGACTGGGGTGTTCACCAGCAGACATGGAGGTGAATAGAGGACCAAAGTAGAGCAGAGAGGCACAGCTAGCCATGTGGTGAGACACAGCGCCAGCACTAGTCAGGCTAAATTAGATGAGCTAGCTGAAAGACTATTCAAGCAGAAGGCCTAAGCTTTAAAATATTAAAAAGCCTCTGTTATTATTTATATTGCTGGCGGGCCCTAGGTAGTCTGGCTACCCTCCAGCACTCCCAGAGTCAAACAATGAAACTCAAGTATTCGGCCTGGTCTACTTCTAAACACCGCAGTAGCCCAACAGTCCAGTTCTCACATTTGTATAATCATTCCTACCAAATGTTATTCCTAGTTCCTTGGAAACTCCCGGAATCTTTATTCCATCCCTGCCTTTTAATTTATGGCCTTCTTTGTTTGAAGGTAACACAGAGGCCACAATATAGTCACACATATTAGGCCAGCCTGGAGCATGTCAAGCATGGTGGCCAACAACAACCACCATTAACCTCTGTTGATCATCAAACTCAGTAGGTTGATGGAATTTGTAAAACTATTTCCAAGAAGAGGCTCCATTATGGCTTTCTGAAGAAAAGTTTGCTTAGGACATATCAGGCCAAAAAGAGAGTGAAATATCTTGAAAGCTCTCAGAAAAGTTTACACTACCTGCTTTCCAGTTAATACTTTTAAAGAAAAGCTTCTGGGCAGTCAGAGAAGAAATCACAGTTATCAGCAAAGATTCCAAGTGTAATGCTCCCGATCTTGCCTGACAGTTTGGTTTTGTGGCTCGCAGGCTACTCAGCTGGGCAGCCTGAATTGTACCGTTTGTCACTTTGAAAGCTAGCAAGCAGGGAAGAAGTTTCCAACCCAGTTTCCATTTGTTTTCTGTGTTTCTTAACAACTGAGGTGTGAGGTATCTTCTCATCCTCCACCTCTGATGGGCAACAAAAAGAACTGGCAAGATGTGATGATGATGACGATGATGATGATGATGATGTGGGTGTGTGTGTGTCTGTGTGTGTCTGGGTTCTGTCATTGGGTTTAAGGCCTGATACACAGGAGGGAATCTGGGCCTGGCACTATGGGCCCAGGTAGCGATCTGTGCCTGAGGAGGTCATGGACACTACTGTCCTTTAAGCAGACTGATCAAACTTCCTTCAAAACATCTATGTTAATTCTCACAGACCAAACAACTGTCACACTTCATCAGAGATGCTTCTCTTTGTACTGAACGGCAGTGTACATGGAGATAAGGCTGTCCAAGATGTTAGGAATTAGAGATGGTTAAGGGCACAGCCCTAAATAAGACATCCATATTTCCTCCTCTAAAGTTCAGGGACCACTTCAGATGAGCAGTACGGAATAATGTAAAAGAGCTGAAAGACAGGGAGAAGGGGTGCAGAACGCCAGCCGCTGGGCATAACACAAGCACTGCAAGGAAGAAGTCACAGCAACTGCAGCCGCTTGCACTAGGTCTGCACAAGACTTGTCAACGATCATTCACGGATGCAGGAAGGGCTTATGGAATCCAGAAGAAGGGGAGTCATTGGCCTCGGCTGCGGATTCAGCGCTGAGCCCACCAGGTTCCAGCAGATAGATAGCTCAACCTTTAGGGTCACAGAGACAGCCCTGGGGAAACTCAGTGGCTCACAAAACATACTAACAAAAACAGGAACGTGAGAAAGATTTATATGGAAAATAGAAGGTAGACAAGATGGGGAGGTGATGTGGAAGAGTGGGAAGTCATGGAAATCACTATGCATTATATACATGGATAAAATAGCTAAGGGTTAAATTAACTAATAAAAATTACACTATGCAATGGCATTAACATAGTGAACATGGGCTGAGCTGCTCAGGATGCTGGGTCAGTAGGTTCGTGGCTCTGTGTTGACATAGATGAGCAACCATGTTATCTAAGGCAGCCTTCATTCATTCATCTTTCAGGCTCTACAAATTTCCCAGCATTGGGACCACCAGCTTCTCGGAAGCAGCTTCTCTGTTGGCAGCGGAACCCGGACATCTGGCCTAGCCTTAGGATTCCTCTAGCTAAGCCTGAATCAATTCCAAACCAGTCTTAGGAAGAAAATAAGCAAAGAATTGACTGTGAACCCAAAAGTTGGGGAAGCTAAGGAAGTGAAGGGTTGGAAGGAAAGTGGAAAGTAGGAGAGAGATGAAAATGGGGGTCCAGCATAGAGAGGAAATGGAAAAGGACAGCACGCCTGGGAAAAACCACTGGCTGTCCTTTCAGACGGCTTATGATCTTTTCTGCATTGCCCCAGTACCCCTGGTTTCTTCCTAGTTGGTCATTTAGCACACAGTAGAATAGGTGTCTTTGATACGTCCTCCGCTGGGCTATGTTAGAGGGCATTTATTCTATTTGTATTAATAACAATTCATATAAATAATAAAATGCTGCATTTTGGAAGAATAAACAAATGATGAAATGGATTCATAAATTAGTGAAAAAATTGAGGGATGGCATATCTACATACCTAGCATATCTACACAAAATTAGGCTCTCATTTGTATATTGTAATGGTTAGTAAGTATAAAGCAATGCATTCTTCATAGACAGTTATAAGACAATTAAGACTTTGGGTTTTAGACTACTGAGACTGGACCCTTGGATCTTAACTGGCTAACTAAATAGCTTAAGTAATTTACTTCTTTGTAATTCAACTTACTCATCTTTAAAATAGAAATAACATAAATATCTACAGAACTCTTATGAATAATAATAGCATCTTGCATTAAGTCCTGGCTGAAAATGTTAGTTATTTTGATGATGGTTATTATATATATATATCTCTCTATTCTTGACCAGATACTGTCATGGTCGCTTGCTGAGTGTCACTATTTAAAGGCAGCACTTCCTGATCTTCTCTGTGACATATCACAGGGCAAAGCTGCGATAAAAAAAAAAAAAGAAAAAAGAAAAAAAAAAAGAAATGAAACGTAGGAATCATTCAACATAGAATACCAGCTGACTCCTTTAGTTCATGAGGGGATGGAACATGAACAATAAAGAGGAGACTTGTAGACAATGAAAGCTGTGTGTGCTTCTAGGATTGGGAAAACAGAACTTAGTTTGGGGTTGGACTTTCAGGCATTTTACATAAAACAAACAAGGAAAACAATGATATCAGCTGTGTTTATGAACATGTTTGTGAAAGCCAGTTTCACAAGACAAGCACATGGCATGCTGGGAAACTCCTGATGTGGGAATCAGCATCTTAATTTGGGCTTAGTTATTTGACTAAGCCACCTCATTTACTCATTGGTGGACAAATGATGTTATATATTATTGTGCCCAGGTGTGGCGCTAGGCACCATGGATATAATAGGGAACCAGGAAGCTCTGCCCTCATTATGCCTTCATTTAATGGTGAACCACAGGTACTACAGTGGTGGATAGGAGGGAGTGAAATCTAGGGTGTGGTATGTCAACTAGTGTTGTCATTATATACGTCTGGTTTAGGCAAAAACATTATTGAAATTTCATAGGTTTAGCTTCCTGACTTATTGAGAGAACACTAGCAATGAATATTCTGGTCCTCTGGCTTTTCATACCTTCTTCTGTTATCTAACCCCCTAGACTTAGGCACAGGAATTGTAGTGCATCCTCAGCCTCTGGTACCCAAAAGTCTCTTATCTTCTCCATCTTCACTGGCTGTAGATCTCTGCAATGTTCTCCATTAGCTGAAAAATAAAGCTTCTTTGGTGAAGGTGAGTGACACACATATCTTTGTTTAGTCTTCACTTGGCTTACTGCTCTAGCTAAGACTTGAAGCACTATATTGATTACGGGTGTGTAAACTGTAAAATCCTTATCTGGTTCCTGATTTAAATATTTTGAGTTTGGCATGATGTTGGCTTGGGTTTGTTGTATCTTGCCTTTGTCATGTTGAGATATGTCCACTGTATCCCTAGATTCTCCAGAACTTTTATCATGAAAGGATTTTATATCCTGTCAAAGGGCTTTTCTACAACTAATGAGATGATCATGTGGTCTCTTTCCTTGAGTCTGTTATGTGGTAGATTATATTTATTGATTTATGCATGTGGTATCATCCCTACATTTCTGGAATGAAGCCAATTTGATGATGGTAGATAATCTTTTTCATGTGTTCCTGAATTCAGTTGCAAATATTTACTGAGAATTTCCCATCTGAGCTCATCAGAGAGACCTGAGTACAGTTTTCTTTCTTGCTGTCATTGGGTCTTTGTCTGGGTTGGTGTTGGGGTAACAATGACTTCATAAAAAGAATGAGCAAAGTGCTCCTTCCTTTCCTGTTTTACAGAATGATTTGAGAAGAGTTGGTGTCAGCTCTTCTTTGAAGGTCTAGTGGATTTCTGGGCTGAACTCATTTGGCCCTGAACTTTTTAAAATCAGGAGATTTTCAATTAGTGCTTTATCTCTTTTGTTGTTATGAATCTGTTGCAATTATTTATTTCATCTTGAATTAACTCTGGTGGGTCATGTGCATCTAGAAAGTCATAATATCTTTAGGTTTAATTTTCAGGTTAGTGGGTGTAGATTTTTAACATATGTCCTTATGATTTCTGGATTTCCCATTTCTGTTGCAACATCTCCCTTTTCATTTATAATTTTATTAATTTTTCCTTTGGTTTGTCAGTCTTACTAATGTTTTCAAAGAACCAGCTGGAACTGGACTGCACTTTCGCCTCTCCTGGCCTCTCTTCAGGGACTGTGACGCCGTCACATGGAGCCAAGCCTCACCTTGTCCCATGGCTCCTTCAGTCTTCAGCCATCAACTGGAAATGAGGCTGCACCTTCACCAGTGGCCTCTCTTGGTGACAAAACTCAGTTGCTCTCTGTTCCCTTTCACACTTTCAGAAAAGTACTACCTGGGAGACTATTACACATTGCCAATTTCATCTGCCAGTAAAATGTACCTCTTCTGTCCCTTCTGGACCACAGCCTCCATGTGCTGACCCTGAGGAAGCAATTCCCAGAAGATTCTGCCTCAGTGGTGCTGGTCTCTTCTTAATCACCGTTAATTCCTCAGATCCAGTTGACCAGCATTGATTGTCTCAGAAAGCAAAGCAAAGGTTTCACTAATGGATGTTTACTTAGGGGTGGCTGGTGGTTCAGAATAAATAGATCATTTATGAGAGGAAAGATGGGGATGGAAGCTAAATGATTTAATGGAAACATTGTGGGAAATAGGAAGTCAAGCTTACATAGCATACTTGGGCATTTTCAGTATTGATGCTCACTGGGCTGAACAGGCTTTGAGGAAGGTGAAGGCCACTGTTTATGAAAGCAGAGTCACATTCTGCTCGGTTCCCCATACATACAAAGCATACATACGTTTCCTTTGATCTCAGGGCAGTACCTGGCCAGCTAACATTGTCCCCCAGTCCCACTGGTTCGGACAGGCGGGGAGTGGGAGGGGGGCAGAGCCTCATCCTTAGCCTAACCCGTGGGTATTCCCATAGGCCTGGCATATGGTGAGTACTTAGGGATTCCACACTGAGCAGAGTCTTCAGGGACCTGTCTTCCTTGTTAAACATGATGCATCCCAACAACACAGACCTACAAAGCTGAGAACATGGTGGGAGCACAGGAAGTACTAGTGATAGCCAGGTTGGCATCCCTGGGTGGGATCTAGCGACCTAACGTCTCTTGATCCGTTAAACGCACCCTTATAGAATTTGCCCCATACCTAGCACATAGTTCAGAGCATTAAATGAGACCATGTAGCAGAGCTGCCGGCACGTGTGAGCGCTGAGCAAAGGCTCGCCTGCCCCTCTGCTCCTGCTCCTTTGATTTAAACATCCAAAGCCTACAACCTCTGACGTGAGATTCTGGTCCTGTGAGATGGTAGTGGCTTTCCTACAGCAAATCACACTTGTTATATATTCTGTTGACGTTGTTTTGGTCATATTGTGCCTTGGGTTGGGCTTCGGTGATCCGCAGATACCCTTCTAAGGACACCACAGCACTCTGGATAATGACTTTCCCCCATCTTTGAATAAACATGGAACACTTTATTTACCTCTTGGTCCAGTTCGCCATCTGGTGCCTGGTTTGGCTACATCTGTATTTACTTAAGGACTTTAGGCAAAGGCCAGGCTTACATATGGGAAGGAGAGAGCTTTGCTGATTTCTTCCATGTGTTCATTTATCCATATATTATGATTTCTATAATCTCACCAATGTCAGTCCCTTCAGACAGTCCTTGTACTGTTCCCTGGGGACAGCTTCTCTGTGTGTTCAGCTGGGAGATTCCCTGAGAACATTCTTTTTTAAATGCCATTACCTTTAGTGGAACTCAGTGTGGCTTCTAGAGGAGAACAAAACCAGTGTCCTCAAAGAGGCATTCGGGTTCGGTTTGGTTTGGTTTGTGTTTTTTCCCTCACAGAGGGGGTTTATCTGCTTTGAAGGGATCTGTGGAGGAAGCGGGGAACCCGAGAGCTGGCTGCTCTCCTCGCTTGTCAACGCTCCGATGTAGGCATGTGCGGCCACGCTCCCCATGCCCACGGTCGTCGTCTCTCTCTGCTCTGGGTCTCACAGATCAGCGCTGTGAGTCCCGGGCTTGGCTGTCCCTGTCTTGAGATGCGCAGCAGAGGCATGTGCAGGGAGGTATCCTATGATACAGGCACAATAGCTGCGCTTCCTGTTATGTTAACAAAGCCATTTCCATTTCTTCCCTGCAGGACACTCCAGGTCTAAGCTGAGTATGATGCCATGAGCTCTGGGGAGACCTGCTTTGACTCTTGCCTATTTTACTAGCCTGGTCAGGTTTCTTAATTTTTCTAAGCCTTGTCTTCTCTAAAGGAGGAGCAAGGTCTGCGTGGTAAGGACAGCAGGAGTATCAGTAACTGCTAGCCTGATGCTGTGCATAAAGCAAGCATTCACAAAAGCTGGCCTCTCTAAGCGGTGGGATCAATGGTGACGATGCCATAATGCTAGAGTCGCCTTGCTGGAGAGAGCAGGCATGCTCACAAATGACCAGGAGATTGTCTGGCATAGACTCTTGGACTTCGGCTTTGGGCTGTAGATTCTGCTCACAAGCTGAGGAGGGCTGGAGAGGAGTGCGGCAGTGGTGGGGGGGGGCAGGGGGGAGCAAATGCAGCCAAGGGAGATTGGCTTAACCCTTTCTTAACCTCAGTGGACTGAGAAGTGGAAGAGGGTAATAATTGCTCTTGTGACCAGCCTTTCCTTGTCCACTCTGCTTGGAAGTATGAGGAAGGGCAGCACAGCAGAGGTGACCCCACAGCTGGCCCCATAGGACAGCAACACACATTAGGTAGAGTAATGGAAATCCCTTGTCCCCAAGGGGCTGTTCTGGGACCCTGAGACTCCAGAAGAGGACTGTGGCATGCCTGGGCCTCAGATGTCTCCTATTATGTGTGTCTGTATGTCCATGGTCCTCATGTATATCATGCCTGGAGTGGGATGCCAAGGATGCATAGGCATTAGCAGGTGATGCTGGAGAGCATGGATCTACCCAAGAAGGAAATACACTGAGGTGAAAGGATGTGGATGGGAAGCAAGACTGGAGGAATGAGAAGGGCACTGCTTGGGGCAGCCGGACAGTGCCCAGGGGTAGACAGCGCTGCACCATGGGGACCTGACATCTCCCAGGAGCTCCAAGAAGCCCTCTGGTGCCCTGGCATATTCAGCTTTGTGGGGGTGCAGGAGGGGAGAATGAGTTATTTATTATAATATCCGACATGAGAGGTATGCTGCAGGCTGACCCCAGGCTCTGATGATGGATCAGAAGCAGATATTAGAAAGAGAAAAAAGCCATGAGAGTGATGCACTCCCTCTTAAGTTCTGGTTCTTGGGCTCATGAGCCACTTATGAAGAGCGCTGATGATCCGATAGTGAGACTATTTGAACAGAACTGTCTTCTTGGTCTTTCAGGAACACGAGGGTGACCAGGAGTGATTGCCTCAGCTTCTCCTCATCCTGCTCAGCAGACAAGAGCGAGAACAGTATCGAGAGAAACGCTGCTGCAAGAGCTCTCATGGAGCTGCAGAGCTTACATCACCTGGTCATGTGAGGCAAACCCAATTATTCAGGAAGAGGTGACTCTGTCCTTGTAGGTGCTAAATGACCTGGCACTTACACCTGAGATGTGATTTTTCTTCTTTTTTCTTTTTAAAGCAGCAGACAGGCAAAAAATTTTAAATGCCACCTCTGGATACCAAACACAGTTTCTTCGCTTCACACTTTTCTATTGAGGCGCCTTTCAGTTTCTTGAAGTGGGAACAGGAACACGGAGACATGTCACAGAGGAAAGACACTATACTAAGCCCTCATACACGGAGACTATGGCTGGTGGGAATCACTTAAGCCCTTTTCTGGGGCGGGTGGAGTGCACGCAGGCTTTGGATAGGGCATTTGGGGGAGAACACAGCCGGTTTCCAAGGCTGGAGTGGGAGACACCGAGGCCCGCAGGATGTAGCTGGATGGTGAAGAAGTCCAGACTAAACTCGGAAACTAAGTTCCAGGAAGAGAGCCTGGTGGAGTGAAGGGGATAAACAAAGGCAGCGGGCTGAGCTGGCATGACCATCAGGTGCGAGGGCAGGGTACACCTGGGTACCTTGTGCCACATGATGAATTTTGTGCTTTCCCTACATTCCACAGCCAACATAGAATGAGGACATTTTAGGAGGCACATGTTGCATCATCCCGTAGCCTCTCCACTTTAGCAGGGTGAGTACTGTAGTCTCAGTGGGAGTCACAGTGGTTTGCCTATGAGCTAGCCACACTCCATGCCTTCCTCCCCTGCTTGCCCGCTCTCCCATTAGCTACTGCACCCTGTTGCCATTGCACAGGAGGCAGAGCACGCGATGGATGATGCAGGCTTTACTCTGCACAGGTGACTCTCCCGTGAACAGGTTTCTGTATCCTTCTTCATCAAGGCGCCCTCCTTGCTCTCCCTCCTGGGCTCCCAACTCTGCTGCCTGCCTAGTGAAAGGCAGCAGCTGTTGGCATAGGGAGCAACCCCCAGCTGTTCACTCAAATTCTTTCAAGCCTTGCTGAGTGTCAATGCTTTTAATTAGTTAAAATAGGATGGGGGGGGGGTGGTGACAAGAGGAGCAAGAGAGGCCTAATTTTAGCTATAGACAAGAGGACTTTCCCCCTAAATACTCTGGTCTCAAAATACTTAGCAGTGGAGCGCATATGCATATATAGGGAGAGAATTTAAAGAGCCACAGAAGTAGCATTTAAAGGCCAAATGGGACCAGCCCCACCTCCCTGAACAACTGGACTGAAGAGAAGTGAGAACAGGCTGCACCCTCATTCTGGACCAGGCTCTGTGCCAGATGTTCTGTGTGCTCAGCCATCCCTTCCCTCTTGGGGGGGGGGGGGGATGGTTTGGGGCTCATCATCGCCCTCTACAGATGGGGAAATGGGAACGGAGGCTCCAGAAATTTAAGTCCAGGAAAATGGGGCACAGGAGTCCCGGGTGCCTGGAGCAGTGACACTTGGAGCAGGGGATCAGAGTAGGAATCAAAGGACCCTGGTTTTTATGCCCTTAGAGGACTCATTGTAGGGGCGGACTCTAGTTGCCCCAGGGTTGACCTTCTTTCCAAACTGAGGGCCCTCCCAGCATGCCAAGAGAAGCTGGAGGAATTAAGAGACTGTCACTCGCACTGCGCAGGGAGATAAGTGCTCGGGAGAAGAAGGCCTTTCTGTCCCTCTCCAGCAAAGACCATTGCTGCCTTGTCACCCAAGAGGCCGCCCTGCTTGGCTAAGGCATCTGGACTGGGTAACTGCCCTTGATCTCTCCCTCAGGGTCGAATCTCCCTCAGAATACAGCCCACCTGGTAGGACTCCACACATCCGCTCAGGCCTAAAAATCTCTTTCTTGGGGAGCTCCCCAGCGAGGCTTTCCATGCACATCTGGAAGCTCTCTACAATGGGCCTTTGAAGCAGCGAGCAGCATTCCGGGAAGGCCTGGCTTGCTGAGCTGAGGTTTCGAGAGCAGAAGCCCACATTTATTTTTCTTTCCCCGTCTTCTTTGCGGAAACTCCTCCCAGAGGCTTTGTGGGCATTTGCAAAGCAGCTCTGAGTTTCATCTCACTACTTACAGGGCTGAAGTCTACCCGAGAAGTGAACAATGGCAGCACTCAAACAGGGTTCACTGGTGAGCCGCCCCTTAGAGCCCTTTGGGTCCAGCCTGACTCATCCTCACAGGAGAGCGAAAATGACTCGCTCCATTGCTCAGCACCAGTGACATTTTGCCCACTCAAAGCACCTAAGGCTGGGTTTTCTGATGTGAAGGGAAGTAACCGTGCTAAGTCTTGCATGGAACAGTGTTATAGGAGGTGGCTGATGTAATCCAGTCCCTACATCACCCAGCACATGGCTTAGCAGGTCCATGGGTTCCTTCTCTGGGTCACACCCCTTCACATAAGCTAAGAGCTCCCGCGTTCTATTCAACCGAACTCACACAAGCTCCCTTTCTGAGGCGTTTACCCCTCTGCCAGTTCTGTTCGTTTCATTGTCTTCGACCTCTCAGTACCTCCTACCTTTACTCATGGCATGTTACGTCTCTTTTAAGAGGATGTATAGCCTACAAGCCCTGCGGTAGCTGTACAACGTTTCTGTTTTGGCTGAACCTCCACACCAAGCACAGTGCCTAGTTTATCGGTGTGCTCAGTGAATGTCTGCGCATTAATTACTCCACACAAGCAGTATTATTCAGCACCTACTCTGAGTTATAACAGAGCCACAACTATAATAGATAAAGAGCCTGCTTCCAGAAGCCTACATTGTAGCAGGGAAATCCAGAAAGCCATTAGGAAATGCATACATTCAAATAAGATGGAGTCAGGAGAACAGTAAAGAAATACAGTAAAAAGAGACTCCCAGTTGTAGCTCCAACACAAGAAATCCAGACAACAGAAGAAGCCAGAAAACTACCAACCACAGACTTTTCTTGAGTTGAGCTAGACAGAAAACTGAGGTTAAAGGGCAAGCTCTCACCCTCAAACCTGGAGACAGAAGACTCCAGTCACATCTAGATCTTTGTGCGACAAGAAGTTGCTGGAACCATGGACCAGCAGTGACACTTCAGTGACAGCCTGAGGTGCTCGCGCTGAGCGTGGACAAGTGTGAGAGGAACTTCTGACCGCCACGGTGTAAGCGGAAGGACACGCTCGAGTGGGTTTCACCTCCAAGAACCCACCAGTTTCTCACTGTGAGAGCCAAGCGTGGTCAGCTGTGGCTCTGCAGAGTGAGGGGAAGAGGGATCAAAGCATGGTGAAGGCTGCTCTGCCAGAGAAGGGGTTTCCAAACCTCCGTCCAGCTACACAGACGCACCGTGCTCCAGCTCTGATCATCACAGTGGCACTGTGTGTACATAGAGGGACACAAGCCCACATGGATACTTAGCTTTACATGCATGTGCGCTCAGGTGAGTGTGTGTGTGTGTGTGTTCGTGTGAAGACCAATGGTCAACCTTGGATGCTGTTCCTCAGGAAATGTTCACCTTGTTTTCTGATACAGAAGTGGCCTGGGACTTTCCAATATCTACCTGTTTCTGTCTCCCCAGCCTTGGCAATAGAAGCATACACCATGCCTGGATTTAAAAAAATAATAAATATGAATTCTGTGTGTTGAACTATGGCCTTCATGATTTCCAGCACATACTTTACTGACTGAAGTATGTTCCCGCCCCAGTACTTAGATCAAATCAAAATATTACAGGATGATTTTTTCTTCTCATTATTTTCCTACCAAACCAGCAGGACTCCAATTTAATGCTGTATTACAGCTCACAGTGCAGAAAGACACAGACTATCTATGGAGAAATTCTTAGGAAATCAGAGACGAGAAGAAAGATAAAAACAGGACAGTGGGTAAACTTGAAGTTTCTGGCACCTACACGGTCAGCACACATTAAACAAAATTTAAAAAAATGATATATATGAAATCAAACCCCATTACTCTGCATGCAAAATTTAATATAGTAAATTTAAAATTAAAAAAAAAACAGTTTTGTGGTAAGCTCTCTGAAATAAGCCCTCCAACACCAGTGAGTAGGGAGAGAAATGTCACCGGTGGATGAAGGCTTCACTGGGTTTACTTTGCATTCTCACTTTATACTCTAAGACTTCAAGGCGGGGCAGGCAGGCAAGCCAGCAAGAACTTACAGAGCACATGTGACAGTCAGCAGGTGGTTCAGGGCAAAGAGGCACCGTGTCAGCTATTTCTGTTATTCTGTCCCAAGTAGCTAATGGACTCAGGTTTGGCAAAATAAGCAGTGTAGGCAGCTCCTGAAGTAAGTCACTGAGTGACCAGTATCGGATGGTTGGTCCTTCCTACCCTGTTCTACTTCAAAAGTCACATGAGAGACACAGCTCTGTGAGTATGGCGCGTGTACTGCAGATTCCAGGGCAGCTGTTAACAATTTCTACAGTATGGTGACTGCTCTGGGAGAGGAGATAAGACGGGATCCCATCCTAGCCAATGAACACTCGAGGAAGCAGAAGTTAAAAAGGGAGACATGAAGGCTGAGGGCAGTGTGGGCAAAAGTACGGCTTGGGCCAAGGTATCAGTTTGAGACCCATGGGGCCACCTAACCTCCCTATCCCCCAAAACAAACAAAAGATTGCGTTAAGAATAAAAATTATTAGTTTGGTGGCACGTGTCTGTAATTCCCATACTCTACAGGACAGGTCAAGAAGATCGTAAATTTGAGGCTAATTAGGGGGACAGAGGAAGACCCTGCCTCCTAACGGGTGGCAGGATAAGGACTAAATATAGTAAATATGAAAGATTTGCTACAGGTACATGTCCATCCATCTGTGACAGTAGTCACTTGAATGCTAATGTCATGAATATATTAGTTAATAGTTCCCCACAGTCAATTAGGGAAAATGGAGGCCTGTAGAAAACCTGTTGTAAATATAAAGACTGATGGGAGCTGGAAGTGAGGATGGGAAGAGGCAAAGCAAAGGCCTGGGAAGGACATTCTTGGCTCTTGTCATATGACCAAAGGTGTTAAGACATAACACCAGGTGTACTTCCTTGCTCTACTTAAACTATCTACTTAAACTATCTGCACACATCACCTGACATTTTGCTTGCTCTAATAATAAAAATGAGAAGTGCTCAAACACGTGGAGCTCCCTGGGTCCCCTTGCAGGTCTTTGGAAACACCTGGAGCTCCCTGGGTCCCCTTGCAGGTCTTTGGAAACACCTGGAGCTCCCTGGGTCCCCTTGCAGGTCTTTGGAAACACCTGGAGCTCCCTGGGTCCCCTTGCAGGTCTTTGGAAACACCTGGAGCTCTCTGGGTCCCCTTGCAGGTCTTTGGAATACTGTTTGATCCTCGAAGACTCAGCCTTGCTTGCCACAGGGTGGGTTGACATAGCAGTTCTATAAATAACAGGCTACGCACAAGATCTGGTGACAAAGAAAGGTTTATGTACTGGTAAGTGGCAACTGGTGATGGAAGTTCTCCAAGAGACGAAACGATCCCTAATGTGTATGTATTAACAGAACATGAGAGACTATGACACAGAACTTGACAACCGCAAGGAAGAAGAGACCAATTCACCACGACAGTTCCAACTTCAGACTGCAATTGATTGTCTAAGAGTCACAGAATAAGTAAATCCTGAGTACAACTGCCAATCAACTTGTTGCAGTTGACAAGGAATAGACTAAAACAGACCCAAACTCTTCCCAGGGCCACTTGAGGTCTTACTAAGGCTTGTGTCCTCTGAGTAATAAAAGAAAATCAGTTAAAAGAACAGAAATAGTAAGTTCTCAAACAATAAGGGAATTAAACCAGAAATGACAGATGGGTGAGAAAACCTTCGATATTTGGATATTGAACAATACACTTCTAAATAACACATGATAACATACCATAACCAACAGCAAGTTAAGGAGAAGAGGGTTCATTTTAGCTTCTACTCCCAGAGGGACAGAGTCCACACTGGTGAGGAAGGTGTATATGGCAGGAGCAGGAAGCTGGCTGATCACATTTTCATCCACACAAGAAGGTGCCAAGAGCAGGCAGTGGGGTGAGGTTATGAGCCATCAAAGTCTGCTCCCAGGGATGCTCTTCCTCCAGCAAGGTTGCACCTCCTAAAGGCTACAGAACCTTTACAAACCACCAACTGGGGACCACGTGTTCAAACACGTGACCACGTGGAGGACATTTCTCATTCAAATGACTACAGCAACATAAAGGGAGGAAAGAAAAAAACTAGGTTTAGCAATAAAGTTATAGTTACCATGCTAAAATCATCTATGAGAGAAAAACATGGTAAAACTGGATCTCTAAAGTCTACAAATGTCTCAAGGAGTTATTACTGTAAAAGAATGAGACACGAGAAGAAAATACAAGACCTCACAAAAAACTTCTACTCTAAATACATAAAGAACACCTAAAACTCTAGAATGAGAAAAGCAACCTGGAAGGTGGGGAACTGTGCAAATGATATGAATATATTTTTAAAGGCTGCTCTTTTGGCTGCTTTCCCCTGGTGGGGCTTCCTCCCTGGGCCACAGCAGAAGGGGACGCCCCGAGTCCTGTTGTGACTGGATATGCTGGGGTGGGTGGATGGGGGGTACCCCTTCTCTGGGGAGTAGGGAAGGGGCAATGGGGGAAACAGGAAGGGACAGTGAGACGGGGAGAAGAGCGAGGGGGCTATGACCAGGACGTAAAGTGAAAAATTAATTTAAAAAGGTAAAAATAAACAAATAACAGTAGATAACCCAGTGGCAAAGGAGCCTGTCCAGACACCCAGGGCTGTTTCTCCTTAGGGTACTGGGCATTCCCATCACATGGGTACACAGCTGCACACTCCCACAAAGGTGAAGCACAAACGCGTGCACAACGACGTCAAACAAGGAAAGAGGTGCAAGCAAGAGGTTCACCACAAAGCTAACTACAGTCTTTCCACACAACCCAGCAACTGCGCTCCTAGCTGTTGACCCAAACGTTAAAAAGAATCTATGAACACATCAACAAGCTCCCCCGTGAAATTTCAAAGCAGCTTTGTTTATAATGACGTGAACCCTTTACAGAAGGTGACGAAAACTGCCCTCTGTAGGTAACAGAGGTGTCCTCCGGGAGTCCGGTGTATATCTATACCAAGCAGTTTTTAGCAATGAAAGAGCTGTGACTAAGCCGCAGGAAGATATGGACTAGTTTCAGATGCTAAGTGGATGAAGCACACGCATGCAAAGGTTGCTCAGGGCCTGGCTCTAAGCACATGGTGTTCCGGAAAAGGCAGAACTATAAAAAGATGGGTGTTGCCAGGAGCTCAGGGGAAGGAAGGGAGGGGAGTTGAACAGGTGAACTTAGGAGATGTTTACTTTGCAGGGTGGTGAAAGTCACTATGCCAGACTGCAATTGTATTTACATGGCATTATATATACATTTGTCACAACTACTGAAGGGTGTGGTACAAACGGTGAAAATCAACACTGGTGAATGAAACAGTAACAACAAATTAGGAGGTAGGGGTTCTAGGACAGAAAACAGTATGTGAGAAACCAAGTGCATCACCCGTATATGAAACAATCCCACCGAAGGGAGCGGGAGCTCAAGGTGCTGGTCTGAGAAGTGTGAGAAAAGAATAAAGACCCTAACCTAAGCAAAGAAGGAGAAGAGGAGGAGGAAGGAAGGGAAGGAGGAGGAAGGGGATGAGAGCAGGAGGCGGAAGAGGTAGGGAAAGGGAAGTGAAAGTGACAGATGGAGGGAAAGGCCAGGTGCTTGTAAGCCAAGCACTCAGGGAGGCAGAGGCAGAGGATTGCTGTGAGTTCAAGGCCGCCCTGATCTATAAATTGAGTCCAGGACAGCCAAGGCTACATGGAGAAACCCTGTCTTGAAATCCCCCATGCCCCCCCCCAAAAAAAAAGGAGGAAGAAGGAGGGAGGAAGAAAAGTAATTCTAAAGAAAACATGTAAACCTTTGTTTAAGTGCCACAGGAACGTGTGGTAAAAGTTCTAATGCGTGTAAACTGGGCCTGGCAGGTTGGGTGAATCCAGGGAAGACAATGGAGAGTTGGGTCTCACTTTTTGAGCAAGAATTTTCAGATTAAAGAGAGGAAGGAAAGAGGCTTGAATATCTATATAGTAACACATGGAACTGTTAGCCTGAATTCACGCTTAGCTTGGCAGTGACAAAGAGCACCACACAGGGCTATTCACACACATGCTGCGTCAATGTCAGCGGAAGGTGCCAATCAATGACCAATCACAGTGATGGGCACCTTTGTGCCCAGACTTTGGTTTCTAATGTCCCTCATTTCTAAAAGCCAGGCTCCTGGGAGAGAGGGCTGGTTCTAGGACTAGGGTAGACACAGACATGGTGAGCCTGGATACTGCCATAAAGTTAGAACACAGCCGTGGAATCATGTCAAGGGGACAGAGTGCCAGTGCTGCCAACTGGAGCAAGTGAACAACAAACAGAGACTCCAAAGCATAAGTGTCTCCAAGTTATTACACGGCTGCACGAGTAAGTCCGCACACAGAAGAGGCATATCAAGTGTACGTGGTGTGCAGGGCAACTCGCCACTCTCTGGGCTGTTCCCAGTGACTTCCTTCCTAAGACTACAGTACAGAAGCAGAGAAAACAGAATAATGTTGCAGTGAAGACCTTGGTAACTCGGGCGACTAGGACGATGGGCTGTAGTGACTCGATCCCTTGACAGAAGGTGACGAAAACTGCCCTTTGTTTTATTTTGTTTTATGGGGGCTCTTCCTCTCAGACCAAAACCCCAGTTGAATCATAAGTGTGATAGCCAGTGAACTCCCAATGGAGATACGTTCTACAAAATACCTGACGGGAATGAGAGAAACCAGTGGAACGGAGTCTCCCAAATGCAAGGCTGCAGTATCTGGAACGCGATCCTAGAGCACTGAGAAGCACACAAGGTGAAACTGCGTAACATACAGCTAGTTACCACAATGTATCAGTCTTCTGTAATGAACTGTAACTAATACAACACTCCCAGTAAGCTGTTAATAATAAGGGAAACTGGGTGTCTGGTTCATAGGAGGCTCTGTATTATCTTTAGCCATTTTGGTAAACATAAAACTACAAAAATAAAGCTTGCTGGAACAGCACACTTGTGCATGCGTACACACGTTTCGTCACATGCAGTGTATGTGGCATTGGTATACACATGCATGCTGTGGGCATATGTGATGAGTCCTGGGGGAGAAAAGTTGGATAGAAGGAAGTGAAAGTAACGGGTAGGAGAGGTGGCCATCGGTGCAGGAGGCAGGAAACTGCATCTCAGACAAAATGACATCTTTCTAGAGACGGAAGGCAACAAGCATGGGGCATAAGAATACGAAGCAAGAGGATTCCCGGTAGAGGGCTCCGAGCGCAAGTCTGTTCAGCCTCCCTACAGAAGGACTGACCACCTGCTGCTCACCCTTGGGCACGGGGAGAAGGGATGTGTATGTTGGGCTGCGAGGCATGGTGGGCACGCACGGGGCTCAGGCCACCGTCAAAGCAGAAGGAATGAAAAGGTAAGACGAATAGAAATCTCCATTTGGAATGTGACTGTCACTCCAGGAGTGTTTTTATTTTTGATAATCATCCTTTGTGACACACCTGCTTGCCCAGGCAGGCACACTCTAAGACAAGAGCTCCAACAAGGAAATATGCCACCACAGAACAGGTCTTGGGCAGGCTGTCTCCTTTCTGAAAAAAAAAAAATTGAGATTCCTATGTAGACAAAATAAAAATGAAGGCCTGTGACTGGTTTTTCATATACTTCAGTGTATTTAAAAAAAAAAAACCTCAATATGCCTGAAATTTTTAGATAATGGAAAAAAATGGATTTCCCTTGTTTTTCCTTTTGGTTGTTAAATTATTTGGCCTAAACATCCATCTCATTTATAGGCACAACCCACATCTGTAATTAGTTTCAAACCACCAAAGTAGAAAGAGGGTTAGCCCTCAGCTCTCTGAAGGACATGACACATTATGACACATTGGCTTTCAATAGCCAGAGGTGTTAAAGGCACAAATCCAAAGTGTAAGCGCGCGGCTGAGGCTTGTTTAAGAAACAGCGAAATGACTTGCAAAGCATGCCTTGGAACAAGCAAAATACGATCCACTGCTCGTCCACCTCGTCTGTCCCACTTCTACTCCAGAATAATTCCCGGAATGACTGGGCTCCTCTAGGCTCGTCACCTGCATCTGTGTAAGTGAGGGAGATGTGTAATGCTGCAGATGAACTCAGAGCCACTCCCATGGACCAGAAAGGGTCACAAACAAAGACACTGTCACCACATGGGTCTCTCACAGAGGGGCTTCATCTGAGGGCACTTGGTTTATTGAAGCGCAGTAGATCAACACCCAACCACTCATCATATCTTTGGTGCATTAGCCTCTCTGGGCCTCCATGTCTCCATGTCTGAAAAGACAACCATGTCAAGATTAAATTAAATAACATCCCCCAAACGGCTACGGGAGTGCTCAGCTTCCAGGTGGTGACCAGCAAGCAGATGCAATTCTCCACCCTTTCTCTACACTTGGCGTAGATCTGGTATCCCTGATAAAGTGTACTGAGGAGTCAATACTCCAGATGAAGTATTTGTTGGAAGTCATAAAAAGATGCTGTCAACTAAAAACATTATTTTTATATGTATGAGTGTTTTCCTGCGTGTGTGTGCATCATATGCATGCAGTGCCTGTGGAGGCAAGAAGAGGGAGTCAGGTCTTCTGGGACTCCAGAAATCCTGATCAGGTGGGTGTTGGGAATTGAACCCAGGCCCTCTGCCATATCAGCAAGTGCTCTGACCCACTAAGCCTCCTTTCCAGACCCATACAAAGATACTATTTTCGTGTGTGTCTGTACATTCCATTTATTCTGTTTCTTTAGAGAACCCTTATAGATACAACCAGAATAACACAACCAGTAAGTGGAAGAACTAGATCTTGAACCCAGGTCACTCAGGTGGCAGAGGCCATTCTCCTAACTGCTGTTAAGAGATTTAATGTACTCTTTATAAAAAAGAAAAAAATGCTTTTAACTTTCATTAAGTGACTTAGTCGAGCTGAGAGAGATTGATGCTCCCAGAATAACCTCAACAGCCTCATCCTGTGGAACAGGAAGTGACTGGGCCAGGAGCAAGAGGGACCAGTAACAATGGCAGGCCAAGCTGAGGGGGCAGCTGAGCTGTCCAGCTGTGTGCCTAGGAACAAGTGGAGTCCGGAGGAGATGACACACATACACTGGCTATGGAAAAGGATCTGGGGCACTGAACCGGGGTGTCCTCTTTGCTCCAAGCATGGAGAGTCCAGAGAGGGCACCAGTGGAGAGACACTGAGAATGTGTTCTCAGAGGCAGAAGGCTAGAATGAAGGATTCTGGGAATGGCCAGCTGCTGAGTGGCAGGCTCTATATGAAAAGGCTCCAATGATGTAAGTAGTGCCAGTGTTTGGCAAAGAGCTTTTTGGCTGGAGCCTTGACGTACCATGTGGACGTAAGAGTATGAAGGTGTGGGTTACAGGGAGACTTGGATTAACCACAAAATGCTTCTGGTAAGTACAACTTTGAGAAGGGTCAGGTGACAAGCCCACAATGACACCATTGTCATCTTACCACTGAAAAGGCATCCCAAGAGTAAGAAGCCAAGACTTGAACCTGCTGACTGTATCACCGTGAGAGGAAACAGCCCACAGCTGCTGCCTGAACATGCTGTGCTCAGTAAACACGTATTGGGAGATAGCCCTCCTCTCCAAATGCCAGGCTCTGTGGAGCCATAGGGAACTGAAATGATGCCCTCACTCAGAAAGGGTCACAGTCTGGAGGGCAAGACCTTTAATGAGCACCCACGAGCCTGGCTGATCTGCCCTTTGATTCTTCTACTGAGGTCAGAGATGCTCTGTATGAGGGGAAACAATGTGTTAGGAGCATGCTTACACTCCAACAGCATCTGATGTGATTCTGCTCTGATCAGGAGTGATCTGATGTGACCAGTGCTAAGATCAGAATCAAGACCTGGTCCAAACACCAGCACAAAAACCATATTTCTCTCAGAGCAAGTTCTCAGACCCTATTCTTATGGTCCGTGAAACTGGAAGCAGAATTCCTATCCTGATTTCCTCCTGAGGCAGTTTAGCAATTGGCAGTGCAGATTCGGGGGGCCTAAGCACCATCATTCAGAGCTTTGTTTCTGTATTTACCGGTGCATGACCCCAGCTGTGCTCTTCCCCATCCGTGGGAAGGAGGCCATAACACCTTGTAATATACAGGACATAAAGACGGAGTAGACTGACACGTGGGCATTGATCGGAGCCTGAAAAGTGCTGACATGCGTGTGAAGGTTGTCTATTTTCCTTCTTGTTTCTGCTTCCTAGAGCTGCTGGGCAGGTGTGGCAGGACGCTGCATTACTGGCTCAGCATGGAGCCCTGCCCTTTCTCTTAAAACCTTAGGAACTACATGCATTCATCATGTTCACATGGAAGTCGGAGGACAACGTGCAAGAATCATTCTTTCCTTCTACCATGAGCTCAAGTTGTCAGGGCAGGTTAGGTGCCTTTACCTGCTGAGCCACATCACCAGCCCTACACAATAAGGCCGGGCTAGAGACAAGCCTCCATGCTGGTCAGTGTCCCCACCGGAGGCTGTCTACGCACTGAGGTCTGAGCAGCACTGCTCATGCCCTCGGTCTCACACCCTTGGTCTCATGCTCCTCAACCTCACACAAGGTCCTCTCTTCTTTTTATTTATTTTTTATTAATTTATTCAGATTACAACTCAATTGTTTCCCCATCACTTGTATCCTCCCCTCCCTCCCTCCCTCTTTCACCCTATTCCTCTACCCTAGGTCTATGACCCAAAGGGAACTCTTCCCCCACTATATGGTCATAGGCTATCAAGTCTCATCTTAGAAGCCTGCTTATTCTTTCTTTGAGTGCCACCAGGCCTCCCTACCAAGGGGAGGTGGTCAAATATGGGGCACCAGAGTTCATATCAGAATCAGTCCCTGCTCTCCATATACCTGTGGAGAATGTCCTGTCCATTGGCTAGATCAGAGTAAGGGTTTGATGTTTATTACTTGTATTGTCCTTGGTTAGTGCCATAGTTTGAGCAGACCCCCCTGGCCCCGATCCACCCATCAAGATATTCTTTTTGTAGGTTTCTAGGACCCTCTGTATCCTTGGCGATTGGGATACATGTTAGGACATTCTACTGGAACCCTAGGTAAGAAAAATATAGGAGAATGGGGGGAAATAGAAGGTCCTCTCTTTTTGACTTGTCCTCTTTAGCTATTCCAAACTCAGACTCCAGCTGCCCAGCTCACGCCTGCTTCACAGCCTCGTATAAGGCTTCTGGATTTATGCTACTTCCTTTATTCTGTTTTCCCAGCAGTGGCTCATCTGGATTTGGCAGGCAGAAGGGCTCCTTTCCTGAAAGCAACCCCTTCTCAGCTCCCTTTTGTCTGTAGTGGGGCTGACAGGGTGGCTCAGGAGGCACAGGGTCTGTAGCTCATTGAGTCTGTGAGAAACTGATAATAAGCAACAGCCTCAAATAAACCACGATAGCTTCACATGCAGCAACTGGGATTTATTGAAAGGGCATTGCTAGGAAGGCCCAACCATGAGCACAGAAGAGAAACAGCAGCACAGACACTCTGGGCGGTGACTGTTTCCAATTTTCCCAGTGATGTTTTGCTGCCACGGCCTATGCCTTAGCTTCATTATCTATAAAGCTGGTCACTGTAGGGAGGGGCGACAAGCCTGAGTGAGTGAAGTCCCTGGTGAATGTGTGTTGTTGACATGAACCAGCCTTAGCAAGGATCCCAGAGCCTCAGACCCAGATCACAGGCACGGAAAGTCTTTTTCTGAGTCACGAGTAGATGTTGACAGTGTTTGGAGAAAATGGCCATCATGTCTCTCCCTCCCCCCCCCCCCCCACCTCCTGGACATTCACATTCTGAAGACTGCTCCCCTACAGAGAAGGCTCCTGGGATTAGGGAAATCCTTCCCATTGATCCAGCTGTCCACCATAAACCCTACCTTCTTCTTTATCTCTGTGTAGTAAGCCTGCTTCCTTGTCAGCTGCACACAGTAACACTGCCTCTCTGGTTAATGTTGAGCTTCCAGCTGCTGTGGTTTCCCCATCTGAGAGCCCAGAGCCTCTGACTCCAGTTTTCTGTCTGTATGTCCCGTCTGTCTTGCCTTTGTTCCCTCACCACCTCAGTCAGGTCCACATACCTGGAGACAGAACACGCACTCAGCCAGTCATAGTGTGGTCGGGTGTAATCAAGAACAGGATGTGCGAAAAACCGCGTGGTCAGCAGTCTAGACTACGAGAGCGCGTAGGTGCCTCTATGACTGGCCCGGAAATCTCTCTCTGGCTTTCAAAACGCTTCAGACAGGGTCTGCACTGCTTGTCTCCTCCTCTTTTGTACACATTCCACTGATTTGCTGAGAACTCCACTTCCTCTGAGAATTTCTATTCTGCACCTTTTTTGGATTTTTTCTTTCTTTCTTTCTTTCTTTCTTTCTTTCTTTCAGCATTCAAATCCGCATCTCTCCTTTGCAAATTCGACCTCACATTTCAGGTGCCACCTGATTTGTCCACCATTCCCTGATCCTGTCTACAGCTCGTGGGCTTCACGTCCATGAATGAGTCCTACTAAATAGCCATTAAATGTCAGCTGCTGACTCAGGATTTTGATTTTTCCTCCTCAATTAGAGCATGATACTTCCTTTTTAAAATGTATTACCCTCATCACAGTCTCGTTATTACTGTGTGCATGTGCGAGTGTGTATTCCTGTGTGCACATGGAGGGCAGAGGATAAACTGGGATCCAAGTCAAGTTGTCAGGCTTGAGCAGCGACATCTTGCTGGCCCTGGGAAATCCTGAATAGCCACTGATATTGTTTGAAAATGCTAGTTGACTAGCTGGGCACGGTGGCACACATGTGTAACCCCAACACTTGGGGAGGCAGGGGTAGATGGGTCTCTGTGAGTTTGAGGCTACCCTGGTCTATTAAGTGAGTCTAGGACAGCCAATGTTACACAGAGAAACCCCATCTCAAAAAAACCAACCTCCCCCACCCCCAAAAAGAGCTAGCTGGCAGTCTAAAACAATGATTCCAAAAGCTCCTAACAATGTGACACTGGATGGCCCCGTGTAGGAGTGTAAAAGATGCTCGGACTCTGAGATCTGCAGCAGCTTCTTCATTTTAAAATAGACATGGTGGTGATGCCACAGCTCCTGAAGCTCCATGATTGACTGAGTTGCTGGCAAAGGTCTGCTGGGCTGAAATATGGCAGAGAGCGGGGGAGGGTCCGGGAGGGAGTGCCACCAAGAATGCCCATGGTCGCTAGTGGAGTAGCAAGCATGTCCTCTGTGCCACGTACTGCACATGCTGCTCATGCGTGTTACACACCAAAGCTCACAGGCAACTGAATTCAAATCCTACTCCACCTTGTGAGCAGCTGTGTAGCCTTAGCTAAGTCACCTAGGATGCCTGAGGCTCATTTCTTTGATCTTTAAATTGGGAGAAATTAGAGCAGAGGTCAGCATTGCTTTTCCCATAGAGGCCCAGAGGTAAACATGTCCCAGTAACTGTTTCCCTCGCCCCCACCTCCGTTTCCCATGAGACCACTGGCTCAAGCAGCCCTGGGGAGCTCTAATTAGCTGCACCAATAGGGCAGGCTTCCCAAATACCACATGAGCTCTCTGTCACAGCACTGCTACAAGTGCTGCATACAAGGGGCCATAGGACTTATGCAAATCAATATGGGTGGCTATGTCCCAATTTCACTTTATCTGTAACTGGATTTTGGCCAGTTTATTGGGTTCTTTTTCCTACCTTCCTGCACCACCCAGTCCCTTCCAAACCCCCAACACCAGGCAGGAGAGAAAGAAGGTTAGAGGGGGAAGGTGCCATTGATATCCTTAGGCCGCTTCCTGCTGATTGGGGGGGGGGGAGGGCACTGACCAGCAACAGCAGCAGGGGGAGTAGCAGCGCCATTACCACTACAGGCCCTCTCAGGGGCTCTCACATTATACCCTCTCAAGAGTCCCCAGAATTCCAAACACAGACCATCCTCAGTTGACAAAATCATGCCTCTGCCAGATCATGAGACAAATCATAGCCAGCCGCTGTGGACAATCTGAAGCAGCCCGTACCCCACACCTGGGATTAAAACAAAAGCACATTCACAAAACATTTCTGTGTTTTTAAAAAAAGAAACAAAAATTCTTACTAATTTATCTATAAAAATATGCAGTGGAGAATATTTAGCCCATGGGAAAGCTTCTGGCTTCTAATCTAAATTTACATTATAGGGTCCACAAATGATAGAAGAGTTAATATAGCCATGCTCTTAGTACAGAGATAATCTTTTGGTGCACGGTGTAAAGATTGTCCTTGTATTTTCAGATGCTGAGTTCTGTTCCAGCAGAGATCTGATTACAGTCCAGACTTTGTACTGTCATTATTATGCAGCATCTTCTATTCTTAGTACTTTGTAAACATTGTTTTCCATCACCTTCTTGTTGTTCAAATAAAGAGGTGAATGGCCAATAGCTTGGCCAATGGCTTGGAGAGTTAAGGTGGGACTTCCGATCCCAGTGAGAGGGTCTCAGGTGGGGACCAGGAGGGTGCGGGAGCTGCCACTGAGACATGGATGAAGCAGGTGCTGGGGCGAGACTAACAAAGCGGGTAACAACAGGCCATGGGGCTGGGAGGTAGGCCAGGCTGGTGTTATTGGGTTTGGTAAATATAAAGACCTCAGAGCAAGGTCAGGCATAGAAACCATACGTGTATACTTAGGATAGTGCTCAGCACACAGTAACTGCACATCAAATGGTAGTTGTTACTGCTGCTGTTGCTGGTCAGTGCCCCTAATCAGCAGGAAGCAATTTGTCTGATGATATCAATGGCACCTTCCCCCTCTAACCTTCTTTCTCTCCTGCCTGGTGTTGGGGGTTTGGAAGGGACTGGGTGGTGCAGGAAGGTAGGAAAAAGAACCCAATAAACTGGCCAAAATCCAGTTACAGATAAAGTGAAATTGGGACATAGCCACCCATATTGATTTGCATAAGTCCTATGGCCCCTTGTATGCAGCACTTGTAGCAGTGCTGTGACAGAGAGCTCATGTGGTATTTGGGAAGCCTGCCCTATTGGTGCAGCTAATTAGAGCTCCCCAAGGGCTGCCTGAGCCAGTGGTCTCATGGGAAACGGAGGTGGGGGCGAGGGAAACAGGTACTGGGACATGTCTGTACAGAAAAGAGGAAATCAAAGCTCAGAGGTAACGGAACAAACACTGTAAGATCTGGCATCTTCTGACAGTGCCAGTCAGATTAAGAGTACAGGTCATTTCGAGTTGAAACCCTTTAGCTTTTCCGCTGCTGCAGTGCTGTGAACTTTGCTGCTCTCATTAGAACCTAGGCCTGATTGCATTGGCCCAAGGTAAACCCAGTGTGTCTGGACTTGACTCAAACACTGGCGTTAGCTGATTTTATCATCTGGGGACCCAGATGAAAGCGAGTCACTCTGCTGCCTTGACTTGGGCTCCAGGTTGCAGGCGGCGAGGACCAGTTGTTTGGTACATGCTCCTGCCATGCGGGGTGCACACAGTCGCAGACTTCCCTTGCCCCCACCTCCGTTTCCCATGAGACCACTGGCTCAGGCAGCCCCTGGGGAGCTCTAATTAACTGCACAAATAGGGCAGGGTTCCCAAATCCCACATTAGTTCTGCTCTGTAATGCCAGAACTCCTCCGCCATGGAAGAATGCTCCATGCCCTGGCTCTTAACAAACCCAGGAAGTTCAAATGCATTGGGGGTGGGGGTGGGGTGACAAGAATCCCAGGCTGTTCTGTGAGAAGGCAAAGAAAGAAGGAGCTTTTCTCGGAGGGGGGAGGGGGACAAAAGGGCTCCCTGAAATGTCACCGGCATGCCCTGTGAACTCTTGGGCTCCCCTAGTTCTCTGTCTGAGGGTCTTGGGGTGTAAAATGTAAAGCTGCCCTCAGGACAGAAGAGGGACGGACACCTCACCTTCTGAAGCCAGCAACAGAGATTTCTTTTCAGATTTCATATAGGAAGAAGAAGGGGAGGAGGGAAGGGAGGACGGAAGACACACGCAGTGGTACAGACTGTGTGTTTTAAAGCAGTCTATTTATCTGCTTTTCTTTGCCTCTGTTTTCCTTCCTTTGTGTTCTTGCCTCTGCTCTCATGCCAAAGTGCAGTGTAACCAGGAGCCTCTTCTGCGACAGGACTCTCTGGTTCTGTAGCTGAGGAGCACTGCAGTACTTGGTTTTGTGTATGTGGATTTAACAACAATCAGCTGTCTGTTTTGTTTAATGCCACATGTTCTGGAGCAAAACCACCTAGGTCATAATCCCTAAAAGGCAGGACGTCTGTCTGTTCTCAAGTTCAGGGGACCACTGTGCTGTTGTATGTATAATGGTGTACAAGGCAGAGGGAAGACCCTGGCTTGGCCTTCAACTGCACAGAAATACCATGGAATAAAACACTGGGCTAGGAGTCTCTAGAACTCGCCACCATGTAGGCTCTGACACGCAGACACAGGAATATCCCCCAGGCTCTTGACTAGCTAGGCTTCAAGCAGAAAGGACACAACTGGATTTACTTGACTACCAGTGGCTTCCTGACTCAGGAGGAATAATGAGCCTTTCATTAGTGTGGCTATGTTTTCTGATCCTAGTAGAGGCCTAAATATTTAAAAAATAGTAATGTGTTAAGCTTCTATGAAACTATCTCTATGTTGTATGAGGGGCAAATGTCCTCTCACAGCCCCCATTTCCTTTCTCCTTTATTAAGAAAAGAGAGGCTTTTATTGCCTCCGTCGGGGATAGGCCGTAAGCTACTCTATCTGGGAGTCAATGTCACCCTCATTTTATTTCCAAGAGCTACTGATGGCCGGGAGGTTTGGAGGGCTATGTTCCACCAGCATCTGCTTGCTTAAAAATGTTAGGAAGCTAAAACGTCTTAAACTTTGAATTTTTACTCTTGTGACTACTCTATGTTGCCTCTTTTGACAGAAGTCAGCAATATTTTAAACAGAAAAAAAATAAGGAATGACTTTGCTAGAACATACTGAATGCATGAAACAATGGCCAACTGGACACAGGACGGAAGCTTCGCTGACACTGGTCACTGGGAGAAGGCACTGGCCTCAAAAGCAGAGTCTGGCTCAGGAGTTTCCCAGCCTTAGACAAATGAAATATCCTGTTGGGAGGCATGCAAACAATTATCACTTTTTATTTATCATATAGGGACTCTAAACAAAATAACTTGTCAACATTTGTTCTCAACAATATTTTATAAAGCAATGATAACATGAGATGGGGGAGGGAAGGAGAGGGGGGAGGAGACAAGAAGGGGGAGGGGAGGGGAGAAGAGAGGAGAGGAGACAGACAGAGGGGAAACCATTTGAACAATTCTTACTTGCTTTCATTATAAACAGATACGCTATTCTATTGCTTTCATTTCCAAAAAGTTAGTGACACTTTACTAGGACAGTGAGTGTTGGCTGCCTGGCCCCCTCCCCCTTGTAGTTCACCGAGCCTCATGTTGAGAGGGCCCTGGCCTGTGGTTTAACGATCCCCAGCTGCTGTCCTGTGGCTCTTATCTTTATCTCTGAAGGCTGATAGGCACTGCAGTGGACATTGTGGAGCCTGGGGCTGTCTCTGGACAGGACTCTGAATTTTTATCTTGCAAATGGAGTCAGCATAGTGCGTACCATTCGATGATATGCAATAATTACCAGCCTATCCATAGGTCCTTCCTTGCCAGGGACATCTCCTCCACTCCCCACGTCATAAGAGCTTCTCTGCCAGATGGCTGCAGTTCCTAAACACCCTTGTAGAGGGCAAGTTTTCTGATAGGTTAAGCACTGGGCTGGGGGAGCTACTGCGCCTGTGTCAGCCATATTGGAGGCCAGCGGTCATCCTTTATGGTCAGAAAGCACTCTTCCCATGGGCAGACCTTTGGGCACAAGTGCACACATTGATTTTACATCTTAGCTTTGTGAACCAAGGAAGCCAATTATTAAGATTTTTTCAAATGAATCTAGGTGCAAGTGCAAACTGCTTCCTGCCCCTACCAGCTGGCTCTGTGGCTTGAGGAAGCAGTCTGACTTTCTAGACTATTCATTCGTGAGCGTTGACGGGAGCGTCTGCCTACTTCACATAACTCACTTACACAGAGCCTCCAAGTACAGCAGGTGGTCACGCCCTTTCTTCTCCTCACTGTCCCCACTGAGCAGACTGTGGGGTTTGGGCAGGCAGTGCCTTATCTAGGGAGGGCGATGCTGTGGCAGGTTGGCCTGTCTAAGAGGCAGCGCAGTGCAGCAGAAGTGCTCCCAGGAGTGGCTAGCTTTGATGGGTGGAAAGAACTAGTGAGGTGTTGAGAAGGCAGTCTGGGGAGGCAGAGGGCAGGGGGACAAACAGTTAAACTCCTTTCAGTTTTAGCACACACCAGCTGTGCCCTTAGAGAGCGAGGAAGCCTGCTTTGGGACAGGACAGCAGTGCTGGATAGCGAATCAGGACGCATGGCTTCTCATCTTAAGTTTTCCATGTAGAATCATAGTGACGTCACCTCCTACTGTGGGACAAAAACGTCCTCACTGTTTAGAATATTCTAGACCAATTGGCTTGTTAAACACTGTTTTTTTTAATAAGAGAAAATTATAGAAATATATTCTTTAGGAAACTCAGACTTACATACGCACCTAGGATAAGTCCCTGCAAAGAAATGGCTGTAGGAGACCTGCTGCTTAGGAAAGGCAGGGATGGATGCAATTCCTCTACGAGGTCATCTGCCAACTCTGGGATAGTGCCCTCTAGCCACACAGAGGGCACCGCAGTTGAGTGGTTATGAATGGCTCCCATGCCCAGGGCAGATCCAGCTGTTCTCATGAGGCATGCTCAAGATTACCCTCCAAACAGAAGGAACAAGGGGCGTCTATGACAAGAATCCCATGGAAGGCTATTTATGGCTTTGTTTGGGGGCCTATTTATGGCTCTGTTTGGCTTTATCCTTAGCCTGGCATGGCACGCAGAGTACAGCTGAAAACACTCTTTTGTCATACAGGATACATTTTCCAAACTTACACATGAAGCCGACACTCCAGACATATGCCCCGGTGCTGATTCTGTTCCCCCGAAGGAACAGTCACCCTGTCCTCATCCCTCCTGAGTCATCCCCCACAGAAGTGGACAGATGTTGTTGACAACACAGCATTAGGGACTGTGAATGAGGCAGATCCTGGCTCCAGACCCCATTTCCCCACTGTTAGTCTCAGGCAAATCTCTTAGCCCCTCTCTGCCTCAGTTTCACTATATAAATAGAAATAGTACTTATTCAGTAAGATGTCACCAGAGGTCAGATGAGATACATCATATTATCTTACGTACATCCTTCATTTTGTCTGTCTTTCTTCCCATCTTCCAGAGACCTGGCTCCAGTCTCTGTCTCTCTTCCTCAGTCTTCAGTCTATGTCTCTGCAACTCCACAGCCATCTATGTGGACAAGGGTGGGATTTGGCCCCGGTTCCATGACCTTTGCTCAAGGTCCCTTAGTGTCATCAAGGATCTGTACTTGAGTAGACTGGAGATACGGGTAACAGTAATAGTTAACTGTCTAATCAGTAGCTACGTGCCTGACTTATGATCTGCTGCAGGATGTTCAACCACAGTGTGAACCCTGCGGTTGGGTTGCTTACTGGAAGAACCTGTTTCTAGCTGTAGTGTGGCTCATCCCTAGCACACACCTTTAATTCCAGAGCTTTCTGCTTGAATTAAATAAAATCAACCACAGGTCAAGAGGTGGAGTAAACAGCCAGAACATAGGAAAAAAAAAACCCATAAGAGTTAGAGTGTGGAACTAGAAAATATCATCCTGAGTGAGGTAACCCAGACCCAGGAAGACACACATGGTAGGTACTCATGTATAAGCAGATATTAGCTGTAAAGTACAGGATAAACATACTACAACTCACAGACCCAAAGGAGCTAAGTAACAAGGAGGGCCCAAGGGAGGACGCTTACCTCTCAATCAGAAGAGGAAATAGAATAGACAGTGTAGAGGTTGAGGAGAGGGAACAGGGCAGGAGAGGGAGCGCTGAGAGAAATGAGGGTAGAGATCAGATGTGGGGAGAGTAGAGGGTGGGATGGTCAGAGGGCTTTCAGGGAAAAGAGAAACTGTGAGTGGGGGCATCTCTGTGACAAGCTGGAAACCTACGACAGCTTCTGGGAAGATATGGAGGTGACTCTAGCTGAGACTCCTAGTAGCAGGGTCATCGAGACTGAAGAGGCCGCCCCTAACTAGAAAGGTCTCTTAGTGGAAGGAGGGGAGCACCAACACACCCACAAAAGCTTTGACCCCAAACTTACCCTGCCTACAGGATGTGCAAGCATAAAGATAGAGCAGAGATTGAGGGAATGTCCAACCAAAGTCTGGTCCAACTTGAGACCCACCCACGGGAGAGAGCCAACCCTGGTACTATGAGTGATACTTTGCTATGCTTGCAGACTGGAGTATAGCACAGCTGTCCTCTGAGTGGCTCCAAGAAGTGGCAGCTTGGAACAGAATGTAAGACTCACAGCCAATAACGGGAGGAGCTCAGGGAGTCTGTGGAAGAGTTAGAGGAAGAATAGAAGGACCCAGAGACAGGCACTCCATCAGAAGATCTACAAAGCCAAGTAACATGGGCCCAGGATATCTTGTGGAGATTGATGCATCAAACAAGGACCATGCATAGACTCAACCTATGCCCCTACACATACATGGCTGATGGGCAGCTTGGTCTTCATGTGAGTCCCCTAGAAAGGGGAGAGGGGGCTGTCTCTAACACTGACTCTATTGCCTGCTTTTTGATCACTTTCCTCTGGTGGGGCTGCTTCACCATGCTACAGGGGAAGAATATGTGCTTAGTCCTGATGTGACTTGATGTGCTGGTGTGTGTGTGTTTGGGGGGGGGTCCCCTTCTCTGAGGAGTAGGAAAGTAGGGACAAGGGGAAGAGGAAGGGAAGGTGGGATTAGGAGGAAAGGAGGGAGGGGCTTATATTCAGGAAGTAAAGTGAATATATATATATATATATATATATATATATATATATGAAAAAAGAAAATGCGAATTCCGAAGGCAAAAGGGTGTGTTCATGTGTTAAAAGGCAAGATCACTACCAATAGATAAATGGCTTAAAAATACGGCTGATATCGGATCTCACATTTATGATGGTACTCTGATAGGAGAAATAATTTCTAAAAATTTGACTTTTTAAAGAAAAATCAAAAGGTCAAATATTTTAATTGCTGTAAGAAAGGTGTTCCTAGAAATACTTTGTTTTTCTAGAGATAATCTAAAAAGAACGCCCCAGCCTTGTGGAGCATACAGAAGGTGTGCCAACGGCCCGCGTTAGACTGCTGAAATACAGACAAACAAGCAATGGACAAGGTGACCCTTCCCATGGGAAATGCCCTAGGGGCCTCGGCAGACCCTGATACCAAATTCCATCCTGTCAGCATGGAAGAAACCCATCTACAAAGCAATTAAAAGATTTAATGTCTGTTATTAACAACAACACTGCTCTGGATATAATGAAGAAAAGAACACCTTCAGTAGATAAACCAAAAACTTCAGGAGAGACCAGAAAACAAGTATTTTGGCAAATTGCTATAAATGATCAGATACCAAAGTTAAAATTACAAATAAATGGCATTGAAAATTGAAAGTTTAGTAGACCTAGGAGCAGATGTAACAATTATTTTCTCCAAAATCTTATTGGTCTCTTCAGGGAGTAAATATGCAGTTTCTAGGACCTGGAACTTTATCTCATTGGATAAAACAAAGTGGGAGATGGCTCAAATGTACAGGGCCAGAAGGACAAATAGGAAAATTAAAGCCACATGTGGTTAACATAGCCATGAATTTATAGTCAAGATTTGTTGCAGCCATGGAAAACACAGAGTAACATTTGTCCAAGTTCAGAAACAAACCATAAAAAAAAAAAAAAAAATAGAATGCTTCTGAGAAAAATGTTAAAAGGTATTATCAAGAATAGTCATAGACCACTCAGGTTGTACATACTCAGGAAATTACAACTGTGGAGAGACACTGGATAGTAGAAAAAAAACCGGTTGGACTAATCACCCTATATATTTTAAAGATATGCTGACCTTAGAATGGAAACCGAGATACGTGTTATGCTGGGGAACAGGCTTTGTTTTTGTTTCCACAGGAGAAGAAAGACTGTGGATACCACAAGATTGGTAAAGATTCCATTTGAACAGGAGAGACCTCCTGGATAAGGAGAGGCAATAGTTCACCAGACAGCTTGGCCAATCAGTCCAAACTAACTCACAAAGACTACCAAATGCCTTTTACTTGATCAGGCATGAAAAAGTAAAAATGAATAATAATATTCTTGAACAACAATTTACCGAAGGCAAACTTTCCTTATAGCCGCTAAAAATAAATAAATAAATAAATAAATAAATAAATAAATAAACCACATCTTAATCCTATGTTAGAATATTAGAATGTAGATTGCCATGTGGCCCAGGTCATCTTCGATATCAGCTTTTGAGTTTTTTCTTCAATAAAAAGAATATTTTTGTTGTTTGGTGTCAGAAACAGTTAAGAAATTAAAATTGGTTAAGTAAATTCAAAGCATTACTGCAGTTTAAACCTGTTTTCTAAATCTCTAAGAGTTGTTGTGATTTGGAGCTAAGCTAACATATATGAGCAGGGCAGTGGTAGCCCAATCCTTACCATCAGCAGAGACAGGTGGGTCTCTGTGAGCTAGCTGTTTTCTAAATTCCAAAGATAGAGTGAACAAGGTGGTGTGGCTCATGCCTTTAATCCCACCACTCAGGGACAAAACTCAGGAACAGCTCCTAACTGGTATCTTTGCACACAAAATAAATCACATATCCATGTTTACAGATTATTATAAAAACCCTCTACAGGGCTACTAGAAAGGCAGCTCATTTCCAACGGGACAGTAGCGAAGGGCAGCTCATGTGCCTGCTGACAAGCTCATCTGTTTGTGTATGCAACACATAAGAAGATGTTACCCTAATGATGTATATCACATTTACTAGTGAATTGCCTACTGGGGACTCTTAATAACGCAAAATGGAGTCTAGCAACATATGTCTGTTGGCTTCTATTGCAAATGCTTTCCATACACGGAGGAGAATTAGTATTCTCTCTTTGAGAAACGAATCTGGATACTGTGTGAGGCATGGAGAGCCTTATACTCAGGCATTGCCAACCACCCTATGGTCATAAGGACACTATTCACACTGCTGGGTAGTAGACGGCTGAGTCCTTCACAGGTGGAACTGGTACCCATCTGAATTATTGGTAAAATAGAACAATTGAGATTTTGTTGGAAACAGCAATGATTATTTCATATCTCTAGCAAGTCTACAGGCAGGCACCTTTAACAATCTATTTTTATACCTGAGGAAACAATGTTTGAGGCTTAGGTCAAGGTCACAGGAATTCTAACCAGCATCTGACTTCAGAGAGTTCTCCAAGTCACGCCCCCACCTCCGCATGCAAGCATTGTCATTTTCCACAGGTTCACTCCTGTCCCTTTAAAGCACCTCCACCACCAGGGCACTCATCCCTTCACAAAGTGTACTTCCTGTTTGACTTTCCTGACTATGCCATGGAGCAGAAATTTTCATGCTTTACAAAGGAGCCCAGCCAGGTGTTGGTGGCACATGCCTTTAATCCCAGCACTTGGGAGGCAGAGGCAACCGGATCTCTGTGAGTTCAAGGACAACCTGGTCTACAAAGTGAGTCCAGGACAGTCAAGGCTACATAGAGAAACCCTGTCTCAGAAAGGAAGGAAGGAAGGAAGGAAGGAAGGAAAGAAGGAAGGAAGGAAGATAGAAAGAAAGAAAGAGAGAAAGAAAGAAAAACATTACCATGGAGCCGAGTTTGGGATGAGAATGCTGTCCACTATCAACACGCAGTGAAGGAAGGAGCTGGGCCTGAGAAGCCATACGCTATGTCTCAGTGGCTCCTGACACGCACTTTGTAAATGCTGCTCCTGGTACAATTCACAGCATCTCAAGGAAAGTAGATGGGCAAAGGGAGAGGACAACAGATATTTCTGGCCCCGATTTTGGCAAGAATGTGAAGTGACTGGCAATGTCACATATTGGTGGAGATACAAACAAAGGACTGTGAGGATTGAGACCACAGTGAGCACAATTTTAAATGGATAGCTCTTTCACTGCAAATCTCACGCATTTATATCCCAGAGAAATGCTCATATTTGGATATTCAGGACCGTATCACTGGAGACCCCTACACCACCATTTCCAGCAAAGAGTAGGAACTGCCCGTGTAACAATCAACAGGGTCCTCACTACACTACTCTTAAAATGGTGATTATAGAATAACTATCAATGGGTAACGGACACAGGGAAGATCTGTACACATCAGTGCATTCGATAGATCTTATTAGTGAAGAAAAAGTGGAATACTCTCTGCTATGCGATCTTTTGTGCTTGTGTGCATGTGAGTACATGAAAATGGTAAAGAAGACATGGGGCACGTGTGACAGTGATAAGTCTGTGTGTTAAGAGACCTGGTGTCATCTATCCTTTACTCTGTATTAGTGTCACTCCTGTTTAACAATGAAAGTGCACTCCTGACACTTTCCAGCTTGCTACAGAAAAGAAAAACATTCTCACTCTGGAGGAGTACTGTACAGGCCAGCTCATGGCCTGAGAATGTAGGAACCAAGGACTAAATCAGTTTTTGTTATCTTGAGAAAGCGTGTGTTCAATCACACTTCAGAACAACTACAGCGAAATAACCAATTGCCAGGCCTTGTAAGCACAAACTTGATTTAAATCCTGGGGTCCAGCAGACGCACACTAGATGTGAGTCCCTTAAAGAGTGGCTCCTGCTAGCCTAAAGCATATCAGAGGTCCCTTTAGCTTTCGCTCCCTCAAGATATAAACCGTGTTTAGGGGGAAAGCAAAGTCAAATGACTCTTGACGGAGTTTGTTTTTAGTATGAATTATTTTTCTCCGCCTCCTTGCTTTTAAAGACAGATCCTATTCAGACGGGTTGGGCAATGATTTCTGGCAATGAGGCTGACTTTGGGGCCTCCTGAGAGCTGGAAGTACATACTGGGGAGAACTTTCCCCATTACAATGGCTCCGCCATGCTCTCCCATCCTCCAGCATGCTGTAGTGGCAGCGTTGAGGGAGAACGGTGACACAGCGGGATGAAAAGCCTGCACAAATAGAGCTGCAGTCCTGACTTGGCCACATGCTCATGTGGGATGCCAAAAGATCACACACCTGCTCCAGGCTGCGGCTTCCCCACTGCACAGTGGGAAGAGCAGTGACTTGGATTGCACTGGGGACTCCTTGGAGTGATGTTGGCCCAGGGTCTGTCATTCTGGTAAATGGCTCTCAGCTGAGCTCCAGGACGGGAATGTAGCCTTTGTGCCCTAGAGTCTGCCTAAGAGCTGGCCAAGAGGCATGTGAAGGAAGGTGACATGAGGGTGCAGGACCCTGGCAAACAATAGCACTACTTGCATTTATGAGGCACCAGGTTATTTCTTTAACTGCTTTACCATTGAGATTCATAGATAACTGTCCTTGGTAGAACCAATGTTTACCCACATGTCGTAGCTGAAGGAACCAGAGGCACAGTGCTTAGGAAACTAAGCCAAGGCAAGAATGCTTGCTGCACAAGGGTAAGGGGCTAAGTTCAGAGCCTGGAACCGCCCCCCCTACAGAACAGGGAGAGGAGGGCTGAGACAGGAGGACCATTGAGCCTTGATGGCTGCCAGCTAGCTCTCTATTCAGTGAGAGAGTTTGTCTTAGTGGAATGGGAAAAGACAGACAGACAGAGTACCCACTGGCCTCCTCTGAGAGACATGAGAAAAGGGAATGTACGTAAGGAGTATGTGTCCTCTGAGAACTACTCCCAAGAGGAAAGCAACTCAGGAGACCTGCTCAGGGGGTTGTGGGCCCACTGCTGAGGACCAGAGGCCAGGACTGCCGTCCAGGGAGGATGAGAATTCCAGAGCCGGCAGGAACCTTGGGCAGTACCTGGAACCGCTCCATCAGACAGGTGGAGGACAGGTGTTTGGTTCATCTTGCACTATAAGTTCATAGTTGAGCAAAAACCAGAATCTAGACCATTCCTTCCTGATCCTCCGCTCTGTCTCTGCTATCCAGACCACAGGTCATCCTCTTCCTCATCAATGTAACACTCTGACATTGTGACATCCTCTTTCTTGTCTACATGTCACCTTGACTTCTGTACATGGTTTTGCTTGTTCATCTTGTAGTTCCTACTTAAGCAATGAAGGACAAGCAACGCCAACGGCCATTTGGCTTTGGGTGTGTCCAGATCCACTGACCCATCATCCCTGGAATACAATCAATATTTGCAATGCTTTCCCAACACAACACGGTACTATTAAAATATACTTGGCAAACAGCTGTTGTAAAGGATATGGTTCGCCCCAGGAGTCTGTCGAGGGGGAAGTGATGGGCAAGGCTGGAGAAAGTGGTTTCTCAGTGATTAACAAAGACTTTTTTTAGATTCACATCTATCTTGACCATATCAGCTGCCTCTGTACACCATAAGGGTAGGAAAACATTTATTTATTAATTCATTGTTGTAGCTGATACACAACTAAGCTTGCCTCTTAGTCCACGCTGCCCCCAATCCTATACCTCATCCCCTGAGCAGGAGTGCATGTGCACTTGCACACACATGTACACACACATACAAACACCACACACATACACACACACATACGAACCACACACAGACACACACACACAAAGACATACACACACACATACAAACACTCACACCCTCCCACCACCACCCCCCACACCCACACCTCTGTTTTGTAAAGTATTTTAAGTTCTAATTTAATGGTCAGTTTCTCTGGGATGTTTTCTCTGACTCCAAGACTGAGAGTTTAGGCTCCTATTATACTTACATGTTCCATGGTATTTCTTCTCTACAATATTGGCCAAAGTCTGACAAACAAACAAACAAACCAGGCATCACTGAGATTTTCCAGCCCAGGATGGACTCTATGAAGAGACTAGGCTAACACAGATGGCAACACGAGGACGAAACTTAAGAAGCACGTGCTGCATGGGGGGAGGGGGGAATGCTGGGACGTAAGGAGATGGACCGTAGGCTTCCAGTCCCAAGGGGCAGACCCACAATCCATGCCTGCAGAAGAACGCTGCGATGCAAGGTCTACCCGTGCTATCCGGAGCTCAGCACGCCTAAGTCCACTGGGACTTAGTTACACCTCATATTCCCCTTACTCTCAGTTCATACGGAGTGAGTGTGTACTGGGGGGGGGGCGATTCCTTAGGCCAGTTCTCTCGCCTGCAGCCTTCCCCAGTGTTCCCACTCTGGGTAATACACAGCATCCTACCGTTCTAAACTATGAATTTGATTTCAGTGAAACTGGGGTCTGAGGCACAAAACAGTGTCAGAAGGATAAAAGTGAAGAGAGAGAAGAGAGCACAGAGTGCTCCTTACATCAGCATGCTCCAGGCTCTGTCATCTTTCTGTTTTCCTTAGGCCCACTCAACTTACTGTCTCCACAGGGCCTCTTAGTCACCGCCACCTAGGCTCAGGGCCTCCTCTTCATCACTGCCACCTAGGCTCAGGGCCTCCTCTTCGTCACTGCTACCTAGGCTCTGCTCAAACGTCCTCCCTTAGGATGATATCTCACTGCTCTCATGGTCAGCCTTGCACAATCTGTCTGTGTTTGTTGTTTGCATTGCTTAACTTTCTCTCACTGTTTGTCACCATTGCTTGCTTCTTGGGCTCTGGAATGTAAGCCTCGTAGTTGAGGACACTCGGAGCAAAAGAGGCTGCCACCAGAAGCTGAGGGGACACACGGGCTTCACACTGAGCTGGCTGGTGAGACTCAGAGCAGTGACCCCGAGTTCAAAACACTTAAAGAACTGATGCTGGTGTTACCTGCCAGTCATGACAATCTTATGGCCGAGCTTGCTGACACTGTCCTTTTATCATGCATAAACATTTCATTGCCTGTCCTGCCCATGCATGCACAGATATGGGGGGTTTGGGCTCTCTGCCTTTGTGACTTGTATGCGGCATGTATTAAATGCACTTTTTGTTTTGAAGACAAAGCTTGAAATTTCTACAACCAACAATGTTAAACATGTGCTCCCCATTTTAAATTCAAAGTAGGCAGCGTTGGATTTTTATAGGAATTGTTTTCAGTGTTTGTTTATATAATCAGAAACTTTTAATATGTTTGCAATAGGCATTTGTGACTTTTTAATCGAAGATTTAAATGCTTAAGACATGTAAACATGGAGACGCAGGTCAGGAGCTCAGAATCTGGAACCGATGAAAATATGCTAGTGGGGGAAGGGAACTAGTTAGAAGTCTCAGACACAGTGTTGTCAGGGCAAATGTGAGTAAAGGAAATGGAAGCTAGGAGCAGGGAACTGGACCTGGAAGCAGGCACTCACCCCAGCTGCAGAAGGCTGCAGCACCAGCAAATAGCCATTTTCCTGCAGGATGAGGAAATGCCCGCAGCAAAGGCCAGGGCAGGGCACACACTGCTGCAATAAGAGGGACAGTTACACATGGCAGGGGTATACAGTGGTATTTCACTAATAACTTTGAAAACCTGCTGTGACAGCATGTGTGACCCCACATCTGTCTTGTCCCTTCTTTACGTCCCTTCCTTGTCCCCAAATGAGAAGCCTATTAGATGTAGCTAGCTTTCTGTCTCATCCAGACTCAATTATTCCTTCAACCTCAAGAACCAGACATTTTTTATTCCATGGGAGGAGGAGAGGGATTGCTTTAAAAAGATAGAACATTTTAGCAGACTCCACGATGTTCATGAACGCCACTAGGTGTCACTATTGCAAAACCAACAGAAACCAACCATCAAAAGACACCAGAGTAATAACAGGTCAAGAAGCAGATACTGTATTTCAGAACGTAGAAACAGTTAATTTCTCTACCACAATTGTTAATTTCCTTCCTAATTCAAGGCCTCACCCCAAGAAAGAATGATATTTTATTTTTCAGTTGTAAAAACAAAACAACCTCCCCCACCAAAAAACAAAAACAAAACAAAAAATCAAACCCATTGGGTTGCTCTCTTTTCCTAAAACATGCACATTTATGCACTAAGCTGAAACTCATATAAAAAGTTTGCAGTATGAGTTGCTTTGTAATCAGCACTGCCTTTTCAGGAAAAAGAAGTACCTTCCAGATTAAAACCCAAGAGGGTGAAAGAGGCCTGGCTGGGAGGAAAATAAACACAGCCACCATTAGCATGATGCTCAACTCAAAGCCATAATCTTATTAAATATATTCGGACATGGTTTTCATTTAGATCTGGCAGCGTGATTAATAGGGACGTATTAAACAATACCTGGCTGTTAAGAGTATATTTAGAAACCGGTGCCACATAAAACATACAATGTGCACAGTCCAGCTTCGTTATTATTTAAGGCTTCTCTGTTCTCTGGGCTGTGGGCACACGCATATTAAAAATTAAGCACATACACTCAATGTATGTTCAGCCCCTTTAAAAGGATTTCTGTTTAAACAGAAACACGCAGTGGAAAATGAACTCAGCTCTAGACAAAGGTAGTGGATGCATCCCTTTGGGGACAGCTGTCCTGTTTATCAAAAGACAGGAGAGGGAGGCTTAGGGGCAGGGAGAGAGAGTTGTCCGGTAGCCAGCCTTAAAGACATGCCCGATTCCACAGGAACCCAGGAGGAGGGTTTCTGCATGCAAGCTTTCCTCTGTACCACAGCTAAGGTGAATGAATGGTAGCAGGCGGTGGTGGAGGAACCGGAGGGGATGTGTTGTCAAGCAGGGGCAAGCCAGGGAGAAGGGGAGGGGATGTGTTGTCAAGCAGGGGCAAGCCAGGGAGAAGGGGAGGGGATGTGTTGTCAAGCAGGGGCAAGCCAGGGAGAAGGGGAGGGGATGTGTTGTCAAGCAGGGGCAAGCCAGGGAGAAGGGGAGGGTGGGGACTGCTTGTTATTAGCTACTTTCCTACATCTTTTTTGAGATATGGGCTCATTTTGTAGGCCAGGTTTGCTTCAAACTCCTTCTGCATCCAAGGCTGACCTTGATTTGTGCTGATCCTTTGGCCCCAGTGTCCTGCATGCTACCAAACCTAGCTGTGTTCAGTGTTTTTGATAGGGAAAAAATATAGTATCTCTGGCCTGGAGCACCTGCTCAGTAAGTTAGGGCATCTGCTGCCCTCTATGAGGTCACAGACTGGAACATGACACCATAGTCTGCTTCAGACCAGCCAGCCAAACAGGTAATAATGCTGTTTATTTTATTTTAGGAAACTGTGTTTAAGTCAGACAGGTACAGAAAAATTCTGAACAACTCAGAAAGAACACAAAGACTTCTTTTTTAAATGAAGGTTTTATTTCATTGTGTCCCTCAGAGAATGGCCACGCTGTCCAAGCTGGCATCATGGAGGAAGGGACCAGAACTGCGGCTGCCTAAGGTGACACCTCACCTTTCAGACCTGCAAGCCTAAACTTCCCCAAGGCCGCCTGGAGGCTTGTGGCAGCAGCTAAAAGGAAATTGGGGTTCCCAGTGGGGAGCACAGCATGAAATTCTCTTCATTGTCTGTGTTAGTCATCATGAGGCTAGAAGGAGGGACTGGCTTCTCAGATACCAAGTCCACGGATGCTGACTTGCATGGCTAAACTATTAGCCTCTGCCACAAGTAAAAAGTGGCTAAGATGAGATCACTGACATCTTTCCTGGTGACAGTCATAATGGGGAGGAAACAGATGAACTGACGGAGAAAGTAAGGAATACTGACAGACCTACAACCTGGACAGACTTGAGCACATTGTTATGCTAGAAGTGAGCCAATCACCAAAGGCAAACGCTACTTAATGCTGCTGGTACAGTGACTAGAGCTGTTGAAAGCAGCAAGGTGCCGGCTGGGGGCGGTGGAAGGGGCTATGCAGAACTGCTGTTTAATAGGCCCAGAGTTTAGTTCCAAACCCTGAAAAAGAGTTCTGGAACCAGACAGTGCTGGCGGTTGCAGAGCAGTGTGCACGGTCCCCACTCTACGAAACAGGAGCGCGATGAAAGGGGGAAAGGGTTAAGAGGCTAAACATGACACCATCTGCCTTTTACCCCAATCAGAAAGACAGCCTAACACAACCCTGGCCACCTCCCATAGTGGTCATCTGCAACATTTTCTTCCCCATACAGTGTAGAGCACAGCCTTCAATGCCTCCCCCCTTTTTAAAAGCCTTTAAAGAATCTTTCATTTTTTTTTCAGTATGTGCATTACAGGAAACAAAACACATGAATCTAAGAACCAAGTCACCCAGTCACAAGCAGCTCAGCTGGTGTGTCCTTCTAGATTCTGCAACTTGCACATACACTTGGGTAACTGAGATTACACAGCATGTACCATGCTTTCCCCTGCATCGTGAATATTCACTTACAGAAAACTCCACACTACATGAGCATTCTGATTCCCCAAAATACACGATGCCACCTCAGTCTATCAGACAAAATTGTAATCCTGTCTTGCTTGGCAAAAATTTTGTAGAAGACAAAAATGGCAGCAGGCCTCTAGATAGGCATATCGGCGAAGTTACAATTAAATTCTGCATTCCCTCAGTGCTCAGCTTACAAGGAAACACAAAGCAACAGACCACACGAAGTAACGCTTTCCTAAATTTATCATCAGATCTGTATACCAACATAGGAGGAAGAAGGGGTGTTCCCGCTCAATAAATGCATTCCTATGGAGAAGCTAGAAGATGCACTATGGCAGGAGCTCTTAGGATGTCAGTCTCAACACAGCGCTGCAGATGGCTCCCAGGAGCCTCCCTCCGCCCCTCCACAGTCAGCCTGGCAGCATGAACTCACTCACACAGTCCAGACGTGGCTTAACAATTCGATGTTCAAGAGGCACGTTTTCTGTCAATCCTACCATATCCACTACCTATCCTTTTAACCTTTAGGGCATTTATAAAGTTCGGATGATGTGAAATTCAATGTCTTCATATTCTTCAAAGTATATGGGTTTCTATGGTACTTCCATGCAATTCCTGTGAAAAGTAAAGTCGGGAAGTAACGGATGATTGTGTAGAGTTTTACATCTGCGTGTTTTCTATGACTTCTTACCCTGGTCTGACCAGCAAGGAGCTTGCTGCCCCTCAAGTTCCCGCCCTTGCTGGGCCTCAACTTGCTGTCCCCAAAGGAGGCTCTTGAAGGACCCTTCCAGCCCTAACTGAGAACTGTTTTCCTCTCTCCTGGCCATACCCTTCATGCGGTGTTCTGTTTGTTTTTGAGCCCTTGGTCACTTCTGAAATACCTGCACTCGGGGCACTTGGAGGATGTGGTGTGAGGTGAGCGGACAGGAGGCGCTTGAAGGAACACTGAGGTGGCTGCTGGTGCCCTACAGATGGGGCCTGGGCTCTGCCACCTGCTTGCCATGTGAATCCGGAAGGAAGGAAAGAAGGAAGCATTTACTGGGGCTTTCTATGCAAGGAGGTACTTTCACACACATTATCTTATCATTTCTCAAACTTTAAGTGATTTATATACCATTTTCACAATCGTTTCCATACCTAGGTATTACCAGAATTCATGAGTAAGGGGCCACCTTTCTAAATTCTGACTAAAAATCTCACCCCCCCTTTTTTTTTTACAACATGGTTTTATTTGGAACAAAGATTCTCATAAAAACTCAGGTTTGATTCTAGTTATTTATATTTTTCTTATTAAGGAAATACATCAGGAAAGCAATGGCTAGCGAGAGTTAAGACTGACTGCACAGCAACGGGGAACACCCTGGGAGTCGGCTGTGCTTGCACGCATTCTGGATGATAGCAATTTTTCATAATTTACCACCATTTCTGATGTTCAATACCAGGACACAGAGCTTAGTAACTGAGGCAAGATGGATCCAGCAGATTTAAAGCCATGTGATGCCTCTTATTCCTCACCCATGCTAGGTTTGGCATAGACTATAAAATTATATAGACAGTATTAACTGAAAATTTCAGATCCCATGGATGATATAACTACAAAATGACTTATGAGAATTTATGAAACTGATATACTTAGTGATTTTTTTTAGTTTGCTAAGAAGCCAAAAAAGTATTATCTGACTAAAGAAAAACAAAACAGCAACTGGGTATGGTGGTGCACACCTGTAATCCCTGCACTCAGGAGAAAGAGGCAGGTGAATATCTGTGAGTTTGAGGCTAGCCTGGTCTAGAAAGTGAACCCAGGATGGCCAGGGCTACAAGAGAAACCCTGTATTAAAAAAAAAAAACCCAAAAACCAAAACCCCAAAACTCCAACAAAACAATGCTGGATCATGCACATCAAGCATGTCTTTTTAGCATAACCAATTTTTTTAAAAAGAAAAAACAGTTTGAGGAAGAATCCCTAAACACCTTTAACCCAAGCACTTGGCTGGCAGAGACAGGTGGATCTCAGTGAATTCAAGGCCAGCCTGATCTACAGAGTAAGTTCCAGGATAGCCAGGGCTACACAGAGAAACTGTATGAAAAATCCAACCAAGCAACCAAGCAACCCACCAAGCAACGAACCAACCACAAAAAAAATTTTAAAAAATTAAAATTAAAAAGAGAAGAAGGAAGAATCTCTGATATTGTCTTGCTTTTCTACCCTTTTCAGCTGGTTGAAACCACCATGGACCAACCATGTTTTGGGGGGGACCATGGCATGATGGGATGCAGCTTTGCAATCTGGGGGGATTCTGAGTTACAGCCCTGGTTATGTAACAGTTACAGGTTGGAGGTTCCAGAAAGCCACTTAACCTTTTATTTTTAAGCCTCAGCTTCTTCTTTGTAAACTGAAAGTTCTATTCACTGTTAAAAAAAAAGATTAAATACATTAGATTCATAAAATACCTTACACAGTGCCTTCCTGACCTGTAGTGTGGGCTCTGAGTGGTCTTCGACACCTCACTTTACCACTGCCAATGAATCTGGGTGGGAAGGTTGTAATACAGCCACAAATGTCCATGTGGGTTGTACACTACACACCAAGCACCCGTGACTCTTTCTTTATGTCTCAGTTTAGAACTGAGTGGTCCTGGATGCTTCCTTTGGTCCCACAAATGCAGCAAGAAGCCCCTTTGCAGGCATTGCCTCTCTACGACCTCTCCATACCCTGAGTTCACCTGGCAATGTCTCTGTCTTCCCAGCATGCTTACAAGAACTCTGAGAGGTAGGGACCATATCAGCCTTTCCTGTTACTGTTTCTCTACCATCTAGCACTTAGCTACCACCCAAACAGATTTGTTGTTGTTGTTTTTATCTTAATAAACACATAAGTCAACGGGAGGATTGGCAGAAATCTACAAGTTCCGTTTACAGTGCCTCTTTCCATGCTTGAAGACCTAAACCACGGACTGACACAGTACTCTTTGGTCCTTCGAAAAGACTAGCAAACTGCCAATTCTTTGGTTAGGTAAACTTGGGGACCATTATATATGCATGTCTACACAATCCAGGAGATTCATAAGCATATTTATATATTACAGTTTTGATGCAACCTTGCCTTCAAGGTACTTAGTAACTTTAGCATTTCCCAAAATGATGCTCTCCAGTATGGCCTTTTAATACGTCAGAGTGCACTGTTTGGGAAACCATCACCTGTAGAGAACTTGGTTTGCTGTTGTTGTTGTTGTTGTTTTGCTTTTGTAAAATTTCCTCCTGTTTCTATCAGTTCTTTGCTATGGTTCTCTTTTCCCGCCGGGAACAGCATAGAAATAAGGGCTAGGCCTACGTTCTAGGGGAAGACACCTCTGAGGACAGTACCCATGTGGATGATCTAAGCCCTCTAAAAGGGGTCAAAGCATCTGTCACTGTGAGTGTCCCCATCAATGCCCCACAGAGCTGCTGTGTTTGCCATGCATATGTCACGTTGCACATTTCTCCTCCTCCTCCTCCTCCCTCTCTCCTCCGCATCGCGGCTGTTGACACTTATGGCAGCGTGCCAGGCAGCCAGCCTTCCAGTGCTCTTCCGGGACTCATGTATTTAAGCCTCACCTCCCACCACACTAAGAGAGCGCTGGTGTCATCTCCACTTTGCGTGGGGTAACCTGAAGTGCAGAGAGGATGAATAAGGTCCCAAATGTGTGAAGCAGGCAGCGCGTTCTGCGGACGTGGGTCAGGAACTGTTGCTGGGAGGCTGAGGCTCTGAGCGGCTGGGGCTTGGGCCTTGTACTTAGGGAAGGGCGAGAGCAGCTCTGTGTACTGGACTCCAGTGAGTTCTCCCAAGCTGGGTGGATAGTGTTAGTAACTCCACAGTTTACTGAGCACGTCCGCATCCCTCACTACACTCAACCTCCTGACAACGCTTACAAAACATCGCTTCTCTATTTTCCAGTTTTGAATGGATTTCCAGAAAGCCACTCTAGTAATACTGACTTAATATGTCCTGCCTCTTACATTTATCAGCTGAGTTGCTCAAGGCAACAGAAGCACACAGGGCACAGCTGAAGCTCAGACTTAAGTCTTCCGATGCCAAGCTCAAGGCTGTCCCACCCTCCAAGATGGGCCTCTCCAGCATGCCTCCAGCATGATCAGACCAGCTGTAGCAGAGAGGGTTACCGCATCATCTTGGTATTCTGTTGATGTAGCCTCTTAAAGTGACTCAACACCCAGCATTAATTACCTTCCATTGGCAGGAGGATGGCCTGTTACTGCTGGAAGGCTCCCATCAGATGGCCAACGCAAAATTATTTTCCTCTTTTTCCTACTTACTCTCCAGCAACTTGTTTTTTGGTGGTGTTGTGGTTGTTTGTGTTTTGCCCTATGACCTAATGGAATGTGGCTTTTACCATATGTTATGATTCAGGGCTCCTCTAAGTGGGAGCCAGGTTGGACCTGCCATGGTCGCTTAGGAGTCCAGGAGGTGTTCCCTTTTCTCCGAACAGTAGGCTGTCTGACCAGCTTTGGTTCCTGAATTATCTATGATACGTACTAGCTCTTATCACAAATAACTTGAGTATGTTCCTGGGCCTTGTTTGCTTCATTTGGAGTGAGGAGGTCTAACAGGCAAGGTTAGTTTTTGAAATTTATGTAGTCAGTGCGGAGATCCTAGCGTAGGATTCAGAACGCAATGTATACGTAAGAAACAGGAGCGGCAGTTGTGACAATGAACATAATAGTGATGATTACTATTTTCGGAGATGAAATGAGACAGGTTCAGAGTTAGGAGTCAAAGCCATTTATTTTCATTCCGCCATCAATCATTCTAAATAGTTCTTCCATTAAACCTGTTCTTTTCCTTTATAACTCTTGACCCAAGCTAAAATAGGCATTTACTTTTATTGTTTCACCATCTTATCCATGTGGTTGTAAATGTGATAGGATTTTATTTATCCAATACCTAGGGGCATGTGCTTAATGAATTAAAAAAAAAAAAAAAAAAGACTTCCCCAACCACATGGCTGTGCCTGGCCCTGGTAGACACTAGAGATAGAGAAATGACTTAAGGAAAATTCTTACCCTTGGAGTGTTTACACAAGGGGTCTTTATCAAAACCCAAAATGAAGGGAACAGGGCATCTACCACTGACTTGATCAGCCTAATGACGGATGGAATTAAGCCTTCCTTAAGTGATGTTCTAGCACAGGGTAAGGGGCAGATATTTCAAAGCTTTAAGTTTTAGGAATGAATTAAACTGACACTGTGAATGCCACAGAGTTGAAACAACCTCCTTCCAAACGAACAGCAAATGGTTGAGAGTAAGGCAAGGAGGACAGGAGGAAGATGGAGTCTCTGCTGGTAAAGCCAGAGGTCCAAGTCCCAGACAGAAGGCCAATCTCCAAGAGCATCCTGGGAAGAATTCCACCTGCAAGGGCTGACAGTGAGTCTTTAGCAAGTCACCAGGCATTGTCAGGATAAACTGATGCACCTCTCCACCAGAGAGACAGCTTTTCAGCTGTGAAGGTACACAGCCCCATGGGGAGAGCTCTCCACGAGTGACTTTCCCCATAGGTAGGCATTATTTTATCATGCAATTTTAGGGTTCACAATTCATTATTCCCCTTTAAATAATGTGGCTCAGCCTTCATGTTCAGCAGGGACCCACCAGGGTTGTCTTCACTGAGGAAGGAAAGGCCTGCTGGGTGAGTGGGAGACGTGTGGTACATTTTCGTGCCTACACAAGGAGACAAAGGCCCAAGGAGGAGGACTGCCTGGTGAAAGTCCCACTCAGAGTCACTCAGTGACTGGCATACACTAATGACGAGGGTCTTCTCTGAAAAACCAGAGTGAGAAACGTAAGAAAAGGTTAGAGCTGGTGCTGGTGTGAACAGTGGCACAGTTCTCCTAAGCAGTTGGTGCACTATAACTAGCCGTAAGTGGTTCCCACAGCCAGCGCCAGGCTACACCTGTACAGCTTGATGCCTGTACAGCCTCACCTCCAGGTTGGCTCACTACATGCCTACCCAGCTCTAAAGCGGGTTGCAGCTTCAGTTGGAGGCTCACTTCAGGGAGGTCAGCATGTGCTCACAGCGTTCCCAGAGAAGGCTTAAAGAAGTGGTTTTCAGCACGTCATGGTGAGCCGATGCCTAGTGAGGGCGTCTGCCTTCTCCTCTGAGCTTCACTTCTTACTGCCCGTGACCCAGAGAAATGGCAGCATTTGCAGGCCACCATCGCTGGCAAAGTGCCAGTAATACTGAGCCTGCAGGGGATGGCTCTGCAGATTAAACCGGTCGGTAATCAAAACTATAATTATCAGCTATCCATATGGAAAGACTCTCCTCTCCAATCAGTCTCAGGATCCCCTGGAAAATAGAGTCCTAGCTCTCCACTCTACTACAATGAGATGGAAACTGAAAGGAAAGGGTCTGCTCTCTCCCAGGATGTGGACCACATGCTTAGATGTCCAGCTCAGGGCTGCCTGCAAATTTCCCCTCAAGCATCTGCAGTAGTTACCCCCCGGCTTGTCAAGGTCCCACTCCAGTGGATGCCAGTGGGTGAAACTGACCTGGCCACAGTGGGGAGAACTGCAACACCCCGAGCTCTGCTCTCCACAGGCTACTCCAGACCACGGTGGGGGCCATGAGGAAACGGATGGGATGGGGTGGGCGCTGCACTGAGCTAAGGGAGGCTGTGCACCCCACCCTTCAATGGCAAATCTTCAAGAGCATCTCAAGGCTCCTTCTCCGTGCTGAATTCTTAATGTGTGCTGTCCTGCCATGCAGCACCTTGACCACAGTGTGCTCTAGGGAAACAAACCACCAGCATAGTTTTCTGGGAGCATTAAAACAAGGCATTATCAGTTGCTCAGATTTTGTGTGTCCACTTAAACACGAGGCTGCTCTAACAGGCCCAATGCCCTGTCAGCTGTGCTCCCTACAGACCTGGTGTTTTTCCTCTGCAGTACCGCTGACCTTCCCGAGAGGAATTCACTTGTCTGTGTCTAGCCCTTCACCTCTACAAATCCTCTTCACATTGCTTTGTTGCCTGGTCTGAGATGGATGTGTTCATCTGCCCTTCAAGGCCCACTCCCTATGGAGGCCATGCTTCTCACTCCCACATGCGTCTCTGACTGGCGAGCCAGCCATGCATGCAGCGGTATACTCTGGTCTCTGGTTACTTCCTTTACATTTTACCCAACTGTCAGGTACTTGATGGTAGGAACCTGGCTGTGATTTCTTTCCTTTCTTTTTAACATAAATTCTACGTGGCAAAGTCTAATACTTGTATTTCTTCGGTAGAAAGCACATGGACTTGAGATAGAAACATTCCAGTTTGTGTACAAAGTGTGAAGTGGAGTAATTCGTTTCTCTCCTATTAGCTAGGCCAGGGGGAAAGAAGCCTGAGATAGTGAACAGAGCGGTGCTGGGGTAAGTCAACTCTGAGTGCAGACAGGCCAAGGGCCAGGCTACAGGAGTAACTTGGTGGTATAGCACTTGCCAGGCACAAGGCCCTAGCCTGGCCTGCAAGCATCACATACAGAAGCAACCATGTACACGCAAAGCACTCGTACTGAACAGTCGGCATCAGCTAAATGCCGCATCGTCTTGTCCTTCCCACTGTGGCATGACTTGTGCCAGTGACGTTGCCAGGTATTTGGTACATATCATCTCAGTTAATCTTCTCAGCAACCACATGAGGTATACACTCCAGGATCTTAGCTTCGGAAGCGAGGGCACAGGGCCGGCAAGGAGAATACACAGTTATGAAATCTGAATGTGGGGCTTCAGCCTGGCTTTGTGTGATATCAGAGTCTGTACTCTTATTTACGGTGCTATGTAGTATGTGAACTAGTGTATGTAGAGCAAAAAGGGAAGGTACTCGATGAGAAAAAAAAATCCTCACAATTACTGGGAGGATATTTGAAAAGCTGTAATTCCGGGACTGGCAGCCACTATTACTGTGAGGCCTAAATGTATTGTTTTAAAAGTACAGATTAAGAACACTTGGAACATGTAACAAATCTCTAAATAAAAATGTTTCATACAACTGTAGCAGCTGTCCATCTGAGAGAAAAAAACCAACCCTACCACTTATTACACTTGATGGCGCTCTCACAGGAAGCTGCGGTGTGTTTTTACTTGGAGGATGCCAAGCTCAGGGGCCTTCCTGCAGGCTTGTTGTTTACTGCTATGTGATACACCTCAGCATCTGCTGCCCTTCTTGATTGATGCCCAGATTCACGGTAGCACTCAGCTCTTGCCAGACTGCTAGAGAGATTTAGTACTGAGGTCCTACACTCCCAGTCACCGAGGCCGCTCTGCTGGAGGACTGGCTGGGGCAGGGGCCGTGCAAAGCGGCATGGGGTCTACCTAGCAGACGGTAGGCCAGCTGACCCCTCTGGAGACTCCACACACTCTTGAACCCATGTTTCAGTAGCATGTCTGGGCTTTCAACAAGGGGCATAAAATAAGCTCCATTTCTATAAAATACCCAAGGAGAATTTGATTTCTGAGTTTAAAAAAAAATATGGTGATTTTAAAATTTTATACCAGGAAAAAATGGCATCTCCTGAAAGAAGTAACATATGTTCTCCATCTCATGACCAAACACTACGTGACCTGAGATGCTTCCCTGTTCTGCTGTCGCTGGGTGATGTTCATCAAACCAGCCACCGTAGTCCAGGTCAGAGACAAACTGTCACATCCCACAGATGTCCCCTGAAGCCCTCACCAGTCCACAGCCGGAATTTCAACGTCTCTCAGCAATATTTCCCTAGTGCCGTCCTCCAGCCTTGCTTGCCCCATGTTAACTGTCTGCTTGGTACCAGAAGGTTTGGCATATGAGGAGTCTCTGATGTAAGTGCTAGCAGTGTCTTCCCTGTGGATGGCTTCTGACTGGGCGTTTTACTCTCGTAGCATGTTTAGTCACTTACTCCAATCTTCCTTAAAAGCTCTATGGATGTGAGTGATCTACAAGTAAACAACCTGTTTGTTCTCTAAGCAAAACCACCGAGAACAGCATACGCGGCTGCATTGCCACCACATCCAAGGGCGTGACTCATGGTTAGCTACTGGGCCTGCATTCCTGCCCCACCTGTCAGAGAAATACCGTTACCACAGCCATATGCTCAGCTCTGACATTCCCTCCTACAGGAGGAAGACATAGTGTCCTCTTTACTAGTGACTGAAGAGCCACAGGGACATCACACGACACAACCATCTTTATGTTGCTATCTTCGAGAGCATGGCAAGGGAAAGATTTGTTAGTGGGTGTGGAGGCAGCCCACCTGGGTTTGAACCCTCACTCTTACACTAACATTCACAATCTGGTGCTTTCATTTCCTGCTATAAAGTAGGAACATACATGACCTATCTGGATGGGTTTATTCCAAGTGTTGAATTAACCCAGAGACTAATGATATTAGTGCTTTTGTGACAGGCAGTATGCTCAGTGGCCACTTGTCAATCAGGAACTGAGGCTCAGTGACATTAAACAGTGTGTTGTACCAAGTTTGCTCATATGGTTGGCAAGCCACAGACAGGCAGGCCGTCACGTGGACTGGAGCAACTTTCTCCCCCTGTATCCTTTCCTTTCCTCTTACCCTGTCACGATGTGCTCAGATGCGTCTCCTCCTCCCTTCCCACACTTGGCAGACTGCTGCCGCAGTGGCATATGCCTGGGTCTCCAGCAGGCGTTACTAACATCGATTAGACTGAGCAAGGCAGAGAGCGACTTCGCCAGGGTTAAGCCTCTCGTCCTCTCTCCGGGTGGAAACTTGGCATGCTACTCAGGCATCTTCCTTGAGTGCAGAGGTCCCCAAATACTCAAATGCACCTTGTTGGGAGGGCTTTCTTGCCCTCAAGACAGTAAGGACACGCCTCTGATGATCCATTATCCCACTGTGTAATTATGATTTAAGTGGAGAATGAACGATTAAAGTTGTTTTGCCTTATATGTGTGGACATGTCTACCCCTTATGGTATGAGTTATGAGGCTGTGCGTGTATGTGTCTGTGCCTGTGCATGTGTGTGTGTGTGTGTGTGTGTGTGTGTGTGTGTGTGTGTAAAGCATGAGAAATTACCCATAGAAAATGGAAGATCCAAGGTTTCAGGCAAGCAAATAGTCACTGCTGTTACTTCCGTTATAGCTCTCCCATACTGTGTCTGTGCACACCTAGCCTGGGAGGGCTTTTGCACTAAGCGGGCGTCACCTCACTCATCCTCCTAACCTCTAGGCTTTTGCTGTCACGTGTCACTTCTCTAAACGCTGCAACACATATCCCGGCTGTGTACTCTGATTAAAGGCCCACATGCACGCACACCTTCTTCAGATCTGCTCCGCTGACGTCTGTCAGCCCAGCTGTCACAACTCACTCTTCCTCCAGCCGTGGAGGAGCAGAGCACGCATCCTGGCACCACAGGAAGGACATGGGGAAAAGGTGCATTAATGGCCAAACACAAACCAACAGAGTGATTAATTTGGTTTCCCCTTCAACATTATGTTTATCCAGGTTGATTATGTAGCACTTAATTACTAATTTGCCCTACTTAAGCCAAGAGTGCTTTTAATTTTTAATGAGCTAAGGGAGGAAAAAGCCTTTACTTTGTAAAGAGCCGATATTTTATATCCCTGTTTTGTCTTATGCAAGCAATTAATAACATTTCTAAGGCTGTATATCCCTCTTCTGAATTTTTTCTCCCTAGACCTTTCCTGCCCTCCTAGGCTAGCCACGGGAACAGACAGCAGCCACTTTGAAACAAACTAAACTCATCTCCCACCTGGCTGACAGGGCTGAGAAAGGCCTAGAGTTGGGGTGTTACTATCTGAAGGATCATTTCTCTGTTGTTACCCACAGCAAGGAACACACAGGTTTCTCATTATCTGCAGATCTGGGAGGTCAATTCAGGCCCCCTCAAATGGCTCATGTGTAACAGCCTACATAACCTGCCCCACAGTAAGCTAACACACGGATTCCTTCACTGAGAACATCTTGCTATGAATAAATTGTCAGCCAAACCAAACTGTATAGTCAGTGACGTGTTGCTTCATGTTCTGATGCAAGCTCCTTATCACAGACCTAAACAAACCTCCACGACTCAGCCACACACAGCAGACCGCGTACCCCACTCTCCAAGACCATGCTGGACATCAGCACCCTGCTCTGGTCACACACAGGCTGACAGGCATTCAACACATCAAGGTGTGCTCGTGCCTTCTCACTTAGTCCAGCTAAGGGGAGGCTGGTGAATAGCACAGCTTTTTCCTTTTAGGGTCACTACAATCTGGCAGCTTCCACACTACCCTGTTGTTCTGGCTTCCAATAACTGACCTTTACCTACCAGTATTAGGGTACCACCATAAACATTATAAACAATCCCTTTTTCAAATTCTCTAAAATTATCCCAAGTTGAAAGTGCACTCTTTTCTCTATGGACATATTGCTTAAGACAATGACATTTCACTATACCTGCAAATTCTAATTGCTGGCCACCCAATTTGATATCAGGTTTTAAATAAAGGTTATAGGACTTAGCTTCTGGCTCCATTACTTTCTAGTGACTGGTCCCTTAGCTCCTTTGGCAATCTTTCCCCATCTGTAATATTATAATCAAAGTGCAAGGAATTTCTTTGATTCATCTAGAGCAGTACAAAAATTTAAACGCTAAAGTTTCTTTGGAACACATTTGAAAAAAGATAAATTGTTCATGTTTCTGAACCAATGATGCTTTCTCACTGGTTCACTGTATTTTATCAAAGGCCATCTCCTGCAAGCAAGTGTAAAGATAGATTTTCTTCTGCATAGTTCTTAATATTGCAATCAGAATTGTCTCATAAATTTCAGTGTTCTATGAATCTGAATAAGCCTTTCTCCAGTGGAGGTGATACGTGTGGCATGTGTGTTTGTGCATGCATGTATATGTGCAGTGTGTATGGGTGTACATGTGTGTACACATGTGTACACATGTGTGTGTATGCAGATGTGTTCAGGCATCTGTGCAGTTAGGGCTCTATTTATATTCTTTATATTCTTGATTTTACTAAAGGCCTTGTCTTTTGTGATCTAAGATTGCACACCAATTTACTGTTGGTGTAAATAATACTGATTATTAAATTATGCAGCATGGATTTTCTATTTATGAATTACACTAGTTAATATAAAGGAAAAATACCCTTACCTATTCACTTCATTTTGGTTTATTCCAACAAGTACATTTATTAATGAAAACTATGCTCTATATGATAGTGAGGCATTACATTCATAACCATTTGTTTTTATAATATTTTATATATTTTATCTATAATAATATGTGATATAACGTAGATATATAAGCATGTGTGTGTATGTGTGAGAGAGAGCAAAGGTTGTACTGGTATCAAATAATGCTTCAAATAAAATCAAGTCAAAGAATGAAGTGGACATTATTTTAGTAATACAACTCTGTAACCCTATGTTTTTAAGGACTCTAGATATTTGGCTATGGTTAACTTAATAAAAACCTGATCCTTAAAATTTCATTAATGAAAATTATAGAGAAGGAGGATGCTATAAAAATATATTCACTATATGAATTTTCCCCCATTTTTATTTTGAGTGCATGGGTGTTTTGCCTGCATGTAAGCCTGTACCACGTACCTAGCTGGTTTCTCCAGAGCCTGGAGGAGGACATCAGACCCTCTGGAACTGAAGTCACAGATCGCTCTCAGCCATCATGTGCATTGTGGGGATCAAACCAGGTTCCTCTGTGAGAGCAGGTAATGCTCTTAACCACTTGAGCCATCTCTCCAGCCCTCATAGACCAAGTCTTATTAATACCCATGTGCTAAAACTATCTTTTAAAAAAAGATTTATTTATTTGTTATGTATACAGTGCTCTGCCTGAATGTACACCTGCAGGTCAGAAGAAGGCATCAGTTCACATTATAGATGGTTGTGAGCCACCGTGTGGTTGCTAGGAATTGAACTCAGGACGTCCAGAACAATCAGTGCTCTTAACCTCTGAGCCCTCTCCGCAGCCCCTATAAAACTTCCTTATATGTAAAGGCCTTGATGTGTTTTATATTCATCTCTAGAAAAAGTCAATAGGTGGATTATGGTCAGAAGCAAATACCTAAAACATGACAATACTCCTCAGCAGGACAGGATACCCGTCTGCTTTAATCTCTCTGACTATTGACCAAGGAGTGATTTCCTCCACGGCATTGTACTGCCTGTAAAAGGCAGCTAAGCAGCCTTCCACCTTGAAATCTACTGCCTCCTCCAGAGACTGGTTGGTGGCTATTGTGCTGATCAGAGTGTTCATCTGCACAGTGGGCCCTGTTAAAACCTGCGAGGCTGTCTCTCTAATGCTAAGAACAGTAACAGATGGAAAGCAACAGGCCTGCAAGGAACAGGAGAGTCAGATGTTACGTGTCTTTTTATTTTTAAAAATAGAATTCTAAATTTGAGATAAATATTTTGACTTTTACACCCAGGGTGCTATTCTAAAAACTGGATTGAAACCAGGAGACTGATAGCTAATTTGTTTCTGTTCCTTTAGGAAGAAGAGATTTTTATAAAAGGATAAAGCATTGTTAAAAAGCTATTGGCAACTAACATGTATTAGGACCAACATTCCCAATTTAATTTTTCTTGAAACTGTTAACTATCGTTGCACAGCTTTCTGTTGACTTTTCGTAAGCATTGGCATGCTGGGAAGCATACACACTAAGAACACTTAATCTGAATCTATCTAATTACAACCCAGCATCTCATATCTCCAGAGACACATACGTAAGCAGGAAAGGGCAAATGTCTATTAAAAACGCTGTTATCAGGACCATATGTGAAAGGAATCAGATTATGAGATGCCTGAGCATGAGAGATAAATGGGGCTTTAATTCACAAGAAACACGAACCTGGAATTTTCAGGTATTATTGGTGAGTGTAGAAAATGCTATGGTGTATAAAAGATCCTAAAAATTAAGCAGAAATTTTTGACTGAAATTTTACCTACCTCTACAATCTGTTTTATACTTAGACTGTGATAACTTAAGCTCTGAATGAAAAATTAGCTACAGAGATGTTATTTGAAGCATTCACTGCGACATCCAGCACAGCTGAGGTCCAGCGGAATCAGTATGGTATGTACCAGGGGGCAGCAGGTTATACAACCTGAAGAAATGGCTGAAATGTTTACCCATGTTCTTAGGTATGGGGGAAGGAGACTATAACACAATATTTATTGTATGAACATACTGTAAAATGATCCCAATTACAATAGAAAGGAATAGCATATTAGTTAATTAGAATTGATAATATACTTTTAAGGTAATAAGATGAGCATTTTTATATTTTTCTCAAATTTCTCTCTTTATATTCCTCAACTGGAATTTCTAATTTTTCCTCAAGAAGCTTGATTTGTCAGTTGTATTTCAGAAATGGGTTGGCTGTGTTGCGGTGTGGTCTGAAAATTAAGATTGAATGCACATACACACACACAAAAGGATGTTTTCATACTCCTGAACATCTCTTGCGCTCAGCCTTCCCAAACCTCCAGAAGTTGAGGTACAGTGTTGCTTTATAAACTGATGAGCTGGCCTTTATGGTGGTAGAAAGGTCAATAGGGTTCAAGTCACAGCAGGCTGAGCCCCTCCTCCCCAAAGCAAACAGGAGATATGTTGTATACACAACCAAAGGCTTTGAAGTGCGTCATAGTTCAAATACGTCGCTCTAAATGAGGTGAATTTTATGCAAAAGATTGGGAGGGAGGTGGGGTTCAGAAGCAAGAAATACCTTAGGTAACACTGGCTGGGGTGGACTGCTATCCTCAGTGAGGGCAGTCTGTGCTGTAGACACACACTATAGAGGGGCTCAGTAACATTCTCTGTAGGGAGGTGTTCATCAGGGAGGCAATGGCAGCTCAGTGCAGACAGTGGCTGACAGAGGCACCCCTCAAATGGTGTGTGGAGGAGCAGTTCTGAGGAATGGGGTCCTTTTCCTCATGCCAGCACTCCCTTTACAAGGGCCATGAGTGCTTCTAGGCCACATGTCACTGTCCCTTCTGCTTGAGTTTGCCTTGGAATCTCCAGTCCATAGCTTTGGAGGGGAAAGTGGGGAAGGGAGAAAGCAGTTCAAGGTAAATAGCACTGGGGACGGAATGCTTGTGGAACAAAACTTGCTTCTTAAGATAAAAAAGAAATTATAGAAAGTTAAAGACCCCTGCAGGAGGTCTGAAGGAAGTCAGTGGGGAGGCACTTTGTGCCTGTGTCCACTGTGTGATTGCCTTTTTGTCTCATGACTTTCTGAAGCTAGCTTCTTATTTTTATCTCCGTCTATGCTAAGAAAAATGTAAACAGACTGGTGATTTCACGGACACACACACACACACACACACACACACACACACACACACACACACACATTTGTATATTAAATTTCCATAGTACTATACATTGTTACCAACTTCAAATGATGCGTTTTGTGTTTCCCCAGAAATAGAGGGGATTATTTTGTAGTTCAGTGACACAAAGGCGGGGAGCGGATTAGCTGGAAACTTCATAGGCCGAGACCATACAGATTTCACACATACCAATAAGAGGAGGGATGAAGACTCCCTTTTACTTGTCCCATTAAGGAGTGCAACAACCTGACACTGACCCCAAGAGCAGCAAGCCTGCGTCCTGGCTGCACAGAATGAAGGTGCAGACACACATGCACATGGTACGCCTTTCCAGAAGGAAGGCACGGTCTTAGTGCAGCCATCTGGAAGGACTGCGCATTAGTTCATCTTTTACTCTTGAGTCCCTCATGTAAAAAGAGAACAGTGAGAAGACATGGGAGGTAGGAAAGGTCCAGAAAAGAGGGGCAGAGACCTTGAAGACAAATCTAAGAGTGGAAAAAGGAGCAGGAGGATTGGGAAAAGAATTGTCAGGATTTGCAACAGCAATGGAACCTGCGCTCAGCCGCTCTCTCTAATACCACTGTCTTTTCCCTCTGGCTGATCAAGTCCCCTCAGACTTGTGGCATGTAGAAGTTTGCAACAGCTTTGAGTAGAACCATTGCATGGCTCCACTTTGGTCCATCGACAAAAGGAAAGGACAAGCTCTACCCATGGCTGAAGAAATTTATGGGCTCAAGAAACGGAGCCGCCTTCCCTCTAAGCGAATATCAGCCCCTTCTGTAAGTTTCTGATCCATGTCTCCTACAATGCACATCCGAGCCTTTCCTTTATCTGAAGGAGGCACTCCTGTCAGTGTTTACGGAAATCAGCCTATCCAAATAAAACCCACCCACCATAACTGCCGCAGAAGCCAAGCGGCTGGCAGAAAGCACTCATCTCTCTGAGGTATAGTGGAAACCATGGTGGATCTTGGAAATCCTAAGAAAAGATTGTGCTGAAGGTTAGGCTGAGCGGTACTGGAAGGAAGTCCATTTCAGCTCACCTCGCGGAGCCTAAGCTGCGCACAGGCCTGGGGACTACTACTTGCTGTTTCTTTGAAGAAATATGGATATAACGAGTAAATGTATTTACGTTTCTAAGCAGCTCCAGACGTGATGACAGGAATGCCGCAGCTTCCATGGACCTGAGCTCTCAAAGGCCCTTTACCTCCACAGTCAGCATTACCTGGCAATTAGGTGTGCGCATTATTTTCTATTGACTGACTAATTAACTAATTTTTGTTTTATATGTATCTGTGAGTGCCTGTGTGTAGGCATACGCACGACCTGTGTGCAGGCGCTCTCAGAAGCCAGAGATGGCAGTGGGCTCCCTGGTAATGGAGGTGCGGGTAGTAACGAGCCTCCTAACGTGCCTGGAATTGAGCCCAGGTCCTCTGTAAGAGCCATAAAGTGCTTTTGGACACTGGGCCACACATCCAGCTCCATTCTTACACAGTGAAGATGATGGGTGACATTACTATATCCACGTGAGACTACAGGTCAAGATCACATGGGTTTGGTTTAAAAAACCATGGCAGGGAGGAGTTTAGGCCTTTCTCAGCCAGAGGCTCCCTTTCTGGAGACAGTGTCTCTGTATTTTCAACCTGTTTTTGAGTGGACTAGGAAACAAAGAAAATACAGACACTTCAGTGGTGCCACCTCTGTTTAAAGACTTCTGTCAAAGCTCAGATGGGTCTGTGAGCACATTCAAGGCCTTAGGCCGGATGTTTTACAGTCACTGTTGTAAAAGGTGCCATGTGCCACCTTTCAGAGAACATGGACACTGGAAATGGGTATCTGCTTCTAGAAGTTCCTACGGTCTAACTCCTGCAAACTTTCTGGTTCTCTCTTATGGCACATGAAAGAGTATTTTACGCATTAGGAAAGCTTTCCTAAAGAAACTAGCACAGTCCCTGCCACACCAGACAGGCACAGCAGGTTGAATGCTAATTATTGGGGTGCTGGTAAAACACTTGGCTCTTCACCTTAACTTTGGGGCATGTTGGCAAGTGGTTAAACTCTCCGATTCTCAGCTGGCACCTGGGTATCTGACTTGCTTCCCACACTTACTGGCTGTTTCATGTTTGGCTAAGAGTAAGTGATCTCTCAGGATTGGCTCTGTAACCACGGATGTCCTCTCCTGAGTTTAATATCTGCTTTTACAAACCTCATCAGCCCAAGATGGGGTACCAAAGCTGCAAGCACCAGACCTCACAAGATAAAAGGATGCAAGGGGAGGGGAAGATTGCCTAACTTCCTCATTTGTAAAGTGGGGATACGAGAGCTGTGGTAGGGATCACCTAAGCTCAACTGACACGGACGAAGCATACACAAGCCAACTCCTGGCCACTGTTAGAATGAGGGAAATACAAGTGGAGTCCTCTGTGCTCACATGCAGGGAGGCCAGAACTTGAACGAAGGAAGTTTAGTCCAGAACCTGTCATCATAGCCTCTACCTCATCCTCAGTTTTAAAGGATTTTTTGTAACATTTTAACGCTCAGGGCCCTTCATAACTTCAAGCATCTACAATGTCTTTTGTAATTTCACAGCAGGAAAAGCCTGTCTCTTACCAGAAACTAGGATGTTTCCTCTTTTTGAAATTAAGAATTGTGCAATTTATCATGCATTCTTTTTTTGTCTTGGCTGCCAGGAATCTCAGACAAAAAGCATGTACTCAATCCCCACCGCTTAACTGGTTCTGGCTTCCTACATTTTGTTCCTTATTTTACTATTAATTCTTTGTCTTTTAAAACCAACATTTTCTTTTGTGTTTCCTCTTGACGGAGGCTTCAAAAGTACTTGGAAAGTAATGTGGCTGAACCCAGCAAATGAGCTCTGAAGCACGCACAGGTGGAAAAGCAGCGCTTTGAGCATTGCCTGTTTCACTTGATCAAAGAAAGCTGGCCAAGGGGAAACTGAGGCTAAGTAACCGAGGCGCTCCTTTTAAAGGAGAGAAAAGCAGACTAGTTCACGGAAACAGAGGTGTAGCCAAAGGAGGCTGCAGTGCCTACGTCAGAGACTGCCGGTGCGTGCGAGCCTCTGGCTGCGCCCTATCATTTCCTAATTATATCCTGTGTGTGTTTTGCAAGCTGGGAGTTGCTGTCAAGAGGACAGACAGCCTCAGACAGGGCAGGGACCACAGCCACCCATGGATCCTGACATACCTGCACAGAAGGGAAGTCCCCGGAGGCACAGGCACCCAGAATAGCAGCACCCACGAGGACAGACTCCACCTCTTGCGACAGGACCACAGGCATGCCTGCACAGGACAAAGTCACACCTTGGTTAGTGAGCAGGGCCAGGGCTGTGGGGAGCCAGTGAGCATCTCCAGAGGCAAAACACCTGATGTCAAAGTAGCAAAACCTCTTGTCTCCCTGAAGACCTCAGTGCTTGAGATTCTGGGTTCTGGGGGAATTTCTCTGCCTTGTGCCTGCTGGCCATGAGCCCCAAAGTAGCCAATACCACATCTAGCAACCTGGGCGACCTTGGCACCCAGGTCTCTGGCTTCCCTCTAACTCTATGGCATGCTCCTACGGGCCTAGTGAGGAGTGAGGGCTGAAATGAAGCAGGCTGTGCCCTATTTTTCAAGACTCAGATGGAGGGATGGATATCGGCCATGGAGGGGCTGGTTCTCTGCCTCATATGTACTCATCTCCAGGGGTTCCCTACCTCCCGACACAAGCCATAATCCTTAGATACCATGGCAAGGCCTTCTTCTAGCATGTAGCCTCTCTTCCTACCTGCCACTTTCCTTGCTATTTCTTGAGTAGGTTTCAGGGGCTTTGCAGATGCCCAAGTAGCTGCCTCTTCACCGCAGTGCAAATACAACCTCAGCTTTCCTTGGTCACTGTGTTAAAAATGCTGAGGCAATTTCAGCCTTCCTTGCTTGCTCCTGGACTCCTCCCTCATGTTTCTACCATGTGTCCTTCCCTACCTGGGTTGTCTTGTGCCTTGCTCTGCAAAACTGGCATTCCCTGAGGCCAGGTGCTCCATTCTGTCTGCTACCATGTCTCTGACATTGAGGGCAGGGCCTCGGTCATCAACTAAATGATGAGAGAAAGAGTCACTGTGCCAGTGGCTGACACAGAGGACATGAGGACTGAAATAGGCATTTGAAGGCAACTAGGCATCCACCAGGTGCAAAGAAGCCTCCTACATGACAAGTGCCCAAGATCGAAGGTCCTTGTGGGTTTATTTCACATGCTTTCCGGATTCTTAAGATGATCGACATATCAGCTTCTTCATTAATGTCATGGTGTGATCCTAAGTTAGGATCCTCATCGCTCTTTGTACCTCAGGTTTTGCATCTGAAAGATGGGGGTAAATTTCCACCTACATTCACAAGACGGGCTCTTGATTTTCTAAGCAGCGGATGACAGGAAGTGCCACAGAAGAAAGTTCTATGGCAGAAAGCTTCCTTGAGACAAAGGCTGCATCTCTCTTCCTGACTCTCCTGGGGAGGCTCCCTTGCTAACTTACCTACCTCCTCCAGCTTAGGTCAGCTCCTGCCACCCTCCCCAGAAAGCCAGGATACAGAATCCTTCTGACATCTCAGAGAACCTGAGGGATTATAACATGGCCTGCCTCTGGCTGTGCCACTAAGCCATCAGGTGGAGTGACACATCTGAGACGCTCAGGCCTGGTTTCTTCCCAGTTTCTGGGTTTCCTTTCCTTTGGAGTCCTTCACAATCTCTTCAACTCTTTCAGCCCTGGTTACCTCAAGGCCAGTGGCTGACTCAGTGGACACGAGAGCGAAAGAAATATTTGAAGCTAAGCAGGGATCCACTTATACTCTATTTGGAAAGTGAAGGCAGAAATGCTTCCTTTGGACAAAGTCTTCAGCTCTTTTACTGCCTCTCCTAGGCTCGGCTGCTAACTCACCTACCTCTCCCAGGTCAGGTCAGCTGTCACCATACCCCCTTTACAGACAGCCAGGAAACAGAACCCAAATAGGAATGGGGCTCGGCGCACAGGTGCACTACGTGGGCTAGGGACAGGGCACTCAGCCAGAGCTCGCTACAGTTCCCGGTCTGTGCGAAGCCCTGGGGACAATGGGAGCTTTTACTCTTAGACTCAACACTGATGGCAAATAGGGGTTCTGCGTGGAGTTCATGGGAGCTGGAGAGGAGAGCTACAGGAAGGAATAGAGCAGGTCTCACCAGGTGTCCTGAGGGCAAGGACAGACACCAGGCCACACAGCATACGCCACCCAGGCCTCCTAGTGACCTAGAATGTTGTTCAGAGGCTAGCCTTCTGAGCACCATTTATCTTCAGCTGCTCTGCAACAGGCCCGCTCCATGCCTCCGCCTTCTCATTTGCAAATGGCCTCTGGCAAGGTCTGAACTAAGCTTCTATCTCAGGCCAGGTGCTTCCAGGCCCTCACCCCTAAGCCTAGGGAATGGAAACAGGTTCGCAGCTCTAAGGGTCTCCTGGTTGCCTAGGTCATCCACACTTCCGTAAACAAACCCTTTATTCAAGTTGGCCAAGTTTGAGGAAGCTTCCCTTCCTTGTCTGGCCCTGTCACCTCTGACCTCTGGCTTTGTATTCTGCTTTTCTACACATTGGTCAGAAGACAATGGAAGCTTTGCTTATTGGTAACGAAATTCTTGGAGACGCCTTGTTCTTTGTATTGTCAAATCAAGTTCAGCAGTTGACAGGCTGGGTACCCAAGAAGTGTTTGTGAGTGAAAAAAAAAATGAACTAAAGGTCAGAATGGTGAGACAGGAAGAAGGAAACCTTAGAGAAACAGCCAGCTTAAAAAAAAAAAAGTACAAGTTTAGAAGATGGAACATTTAGTTCCAAGTCTGCGGGAAAACCTACGGTGATTTGGTACATGTAAACTGTTTTTAGAACTCACAGTTAGGTGGCCAAGGGTACAAGAAGTGCCTCTCTCTCATGCCCGTGCAGCCCATATTCCCTGCCTTCATGAAACCAGCTTTTCCTAACCTGGCCTAACTTGCTTACAGAGCTGTTTTAAACTGTCTTTTTCTCCACCATGTCTTCTCCTTTTGATGGATGAAGTGAAGCAACAGGCTAGGGTCACACACCGAGGGCTAAGCAAGAGCCTGGAACTCAAGCTCCTGAGCATCCGTTCCTCAGTGATCTACAAGAGGGAGGCAACAACATTGCTGTTTTTTATATTTTGTTTTTTCAGAAGTGGGACCCAAGGCTCCCACAAATAAAGTAACTTCCCCTAGATCAGACAGCTGGCCTGCTGCTCCTTTCACTACTCTGCTCTGTATTTTCCCCCCACGCTTACGTCTGAGAATTTCCTACCATGCTTGTGCTTTGTTTTAGATTGTTCTGCCCAGGGAAAGCAGAGCAATTGCAGTTCTTAAACATACCAAGGGCCTCACCTTTCCACAGTCTTCTCTTACAGGACAGTCAAAACTGCATTCCTTTCTCTGAGGCCTGGGTGAAGGCAGGAAGAGGGAGGCTTTGCTAGGAATGTCAGCTATTTTATCGGATGCATTAATGAGTTTAACAGAAGCTGAGGCATTTGAAGGCAGATGCACTTTGCCATCCTTTGGCACCCATGAGTAGAGAAATTTTAGGCAAAGAAAAGGTCTCTTTGTCCACAACTGTAACTGGCCAGTAGTTAAGAGACAAAGGGTCCAATTGCAATCTGAACCCAAACAGCCACTAACAGCCTTCCATTCATCAGCCCAGAGGACAGCAATCCCCAAGGCAGCGCTTGTGGCAAAGTGGCATTCCCTGGCTTTTGACGCTTAGGGACACATGACTAGTGGATGACCCATTTTCACAAAGGCTTTGGTGCCCAGGCTGTGCCCGGGTCACACCCGGCAACCCCGATTAAGGGCCCTCTTTTTCCTATTCCTTTCACCAAAGCTGGCTTCGACCCCTCTGCCTTCATCCCGGTGGGTTGTGGCTTTGCCTAAACAATGGCTATAAAGTGGAAAATCACAGAGTAGATTCCAGGCCTGTCTCTTATCTGAACCACCCAGCTGATCCGGCTTTCAGTTCTGTCTACTTCAGTCTTTGTGGTCCACTTCAGCGGGTTTCACGAGCCTTAGAAACAGGGCAGGCATTGCCAAAAAGTAACAACGGAACCTGGATCAATAGCAGAGTCACAGCCTAACCCTGTTTCTACCTGGGTGCCTGATTTAGGGAAGTCAAGAGAACTTACCTCACCTGCCCTCAGTTTGCTTGACTTCACTGCAGTCTACTTTCTACTTTCAGCAGTGAGGGAGAATTAGCCTAGGCACTTGGCTAAGGGGAGCAAAGCCCATTGCTTTCCCACATCCTAAATCTACCCTTAGTACTCATGCTTTTGTAAGTGACTTGTGCCTTGGTCTACTTGGCTGTAAGGTAGGAAGAGGTATTCCATTTAGTTCCATCTACCTTATGTGCAGGGGTCAACTGAGACTGGGATGTGGATGAAGGTCCCATATCTGCATGGTCTGAAGCAGGATGAGCTCAGGTACCAATCTACTTGCTGTGTGAGGAGCACAGTAGGTGGAGTCCTGAGGAAGGGAGGCCAGGGTAAGGCGGGCTCATGTCAGGCATGAACTTGCAGATGGCACCCGTGCTCCCCTACTTCCCTGCCTTTGTCTTATGCTCATACCTGGTTCCCAGGTACCCAGCAGCGGGTACTGGAGGGAACACTAGACTTCAGGAGACCCTTGGGGAGAAGATGCAAGAATGGTGAGGGTACAGGCACACAGAGATGGGAGTCTAGGTCACGGTTTGTACGCTGACAGGCCTTCTCCCAGACGGCTTTTCCTGGAGCCCTGGGCTCTTCTCAGATGCCAGTATGCCAGTGTCCCCCACCCTCTATGCCCACCACAAGATGCTTAGTGCAGGACTTTATGATTAAAACCCTGATTCTTGGACAGCCTGTCCCCCACCCTCTATGCCCACCACAAGATGCTTAGTGCAGGACTTTATGATTAAAACCCTGATTCTTGGACAGCCAAGGCTACACAGAGAAACCCTGTCTCGAAAAAAAAAACCCAAAAAACCAAACCAAACCAAACCAAACAAAACAAAACAACAAAAAAAAAACAAAAACAAAAACAAAAAACACCCTGATTCTTAGGCCCTGAGAAAGACGTCAGCATCTGAGGCCCCTTGGCATTAAAAATCCATTCCATAGCCTGACCTTGTCCACTGCATTTGGGATCCGCATTCCTTTTTCAGGCGGCCTAATCACTCACCCTGTCCTGCACAGTCCAAAACTGAGCACAGTGCCCACAATGCTTTTTCTCATTCAGATATCTTGTTGCATGGTATTTATTATGTCTATTTGCTGTTTGCCTTTCTGGGGAGACCTTGAGCTCCATGGAGCCCAGGTCATTTTTCTTTATTTCAGTATCTTCAATGTTCCTCACAATACTTCATTTAAACATATTCAGGAAGGATGGGTAAATGCTCCTTGAATTAAGATCTGGCCTTGCCAATCTTGGTGTCTTATTCAGTAACTGGACATATTTGAGTCCTTTTCATCATCTGGAGGACAAAGATTATGTAGTTAACTTTGGTAACTTGAGTCACCCACCACCAATGGCCCTATCCTCAGCATGCCTTTAAGCTGCCATATCCCTTTGCTGACAACACACAGTCATCCCCCGACACCCCGCCCCAGGCTTACCAGTAATGTCGGCATGCATCTGCACAAAAAGAGGGTTCTTGCTTAGGCCCCCACATAGGAAGAGGGTACTGAGAGAGTGGCCTGCTGCCTGCATGGCCTCAATGATGAAGCGAGTCCCAAACTTAAAGGAGAAAACAGAGGAAAACGTCAGGATGGCAGTGATGGTAAGTGATCAGAGACACATGTATTCGGCGTGTGAGCTTGGCTTGGCACCCAGAACCCTGCATGGCCATCCCAGAGACCGGAGGCTCCAAAGTCATGTTGCCTGTAATCACACAGCTGGTTCACACAGGGAGCTCTATCCTAGGCCTGCCTGACTCCAAAGCTCTGCAGTCAACAATTGCTTCTCTTAGGATTAATACAACACCGAGTGAAACAGCCAGGCTCTTATCACGGCTAGTTTGTTTACTTTTTATTTCATTTTTTATTGATTAGAATATAATTACATCATCTCTCCCTTCAAACCTTGATATACTCCTCCTTGCTCTCTTTCAAATTAAGTCTCTTTTTTATTAATTGTTGTTAAATGCATATGTTTGTACACATGATGTGATGTGTGTATGTATATATGTATACACAGACATATAAAATCTGCTCCATCTGTATAACGCATGTTTTGCGGATGTTTTCAGTGCAGACCATTTGATATTGAATAACCGGCTCACGTGCTCTTCCCTAGGGAAGACTACTTCTCCTGCTTCCAGCATTGCTTAATTGCCTGTTCTCCATGTAGGGCTGAGGCCTTGTGGACTTTCCTTGTGCGCTCTGCCATGTCTACTGGTGTCCTTGCTTAGCTCACGTTTGGCCAGGCAGTTATAGACATGAGACTTTATGCAAGCACAAATGCATGAAAGTACACAATCCGAATAAAAACCTCCAGCAACACAATCATGGAAGGATGCAAAGCCTTTGGCTATTAAGGAACTAAGAGGACTACATCTGCCTTTTACCTATGTTCTCGTAATGAGGCTTCTGGACCAGCATCCATTCCCAGCCAATCCTTAGTGAGCCAGGATGATACAGAGAGCTCAGAGCTCACGCCTTCTGCTGTACTGTGTTCTTGAAAAGAGTTACCCACATTTCCACCTTGCTGGATTTACTATTTACGCAGTAATTCTGCTATGGCTTGAGGAGACAGCCATCACAGTCAATATTAATATATAACTTATAGTTTGTGTTTGGTTATTTAAATAGATGTGATTATATTGGGGGGTATTAAAAAACTAGAAGCTTAAAATTCTTAATTTATTTGGGGATGTTTTGTTTTTTTTGTTTTTTTTTTTAAAGATTTATTTATTTATTTATTGTGTATACAATGTTCTGCCTGCATGTATGCCTGCCTGCCAGAAGAGGGCACCAGATCTCATTACAGATGGTTGTGAGCCACCATGTGGTTGCTGGGAATTGAACTCGGGACCTTTGGAAAAGCAGCCAGTGCTTTTAACCTCTGAGGCATCTCTCCAGCCACCCGGTGTTTTGTTTTGTTTTTTGTTTTTTTTTAAAGATGACCTATGATATGGCAGCCATTTGTTAAGAGGTGGCCCTGAAGTGAAACAAGGAGAGTATTTTCAGTAGGCAGAGAGGTCTTTGGAGGTTTAGAGACTAAAGGGTTTTGGGAGATGGAAATGCAGTGGATGTGAGAATGGGAGTGAATTGCTGGGTAGATGGGGGAGGAAGTCAGAGGCCATAACAGGCTAAAGATCTGGAAGGTCCAAGCATTCCAATGAATGGGGAAGCTGTCAAGGAGAGATGGGGATGGAGAATAGAAACCAGCCAATATCACAGTTTTTAGTAAAAGTGCAAATGTTATTGGGAAGTTGGTACCTGATGTATATAGAGAGGGCAGGAGGAATTACAGGCTTGGCCCAGGTAAGAAACACGCTTGGGTACTTCTCAGCATACAGCCCAATTCTCAGGCCCTGAGGGGCGGGGCCCAGCAAAGGGAAGAATCCCTCAGTGAGGTTGTCTACAAGGGCATCTTCCTTCATCATGAGAGTCCTTCAAAGGAGGGATCTGTCAGAGGGTAATCTGTGCCTACAGGACATGACGTCATCATTGGCTTACAATAAGTGATGAAGCTTTGGGGCAGCCAGGAGCAAAAGTGCAGCAGTTACAGCAGAAAAGCCTTACAGTCTGTTGAAGCTGCCCATGAATTGGGTACAAATATGAATTTAGTAAAACTTGGACCTTCAAAATGAAATGTTGTAGCATTCAAGGTGATTCCTTGCCTAATGAGAGTTGGTCATTCTCTCTAGGTGTTCTTTCTTTTGTTTTGGGGGGGATCATGAACCCTAGAAAAAGGTCACGCACAGAACAAACTGTGCATAATTTCAGGAGGTCAACAGATGATCATAAGTCCCTTGTGGATTACTGGAGGCTGCTGGTTCTAGGCCGCTGTGATCTATTCTGAAGACTGAAACCTACACAGAGGCAGGCGCGAGCTATGATTGATATCAAGAAGCCTGACCTCATCTATGCACAGTTCACCTGTCTCACCAACCCAACCCAGACTCAATTCTCATTTACTAATGGGACATGCAATATCGCATTCAACTATTTGAATGTGGATTGTTAAAAATGGCAAATGAGAAGAAATAAAAGGTATGGCCTGGGACAAGGCACCACACAGCAGCATGGCCCTTCCCAGCTCACAGCTGCGGGCACATGGACGGGCTTACAAAGGAGCTCTTCGGGCTATGCGGCTCGCTAGGCACTCTGCTGCACATGTCAATGTCATCTCGACTTTAAGAGAAACTAGAAAACTGACGATTGTTAACCCCACTTGGACTGTGTGATTAGCAGGTCTATGACTGGGGTCATTGCGAAGCACATCACTGGGAAAGTAAAGGAAGGGTCTGAAGGAGAGGCACTCCCTTCAGCGCTGTGACAGCCTGTCTCTCTTTGCGGGGCCTTCCCTTCAGTGTTACACACTCCACTTTGTGAAGACCCACCCTCTTCAAATGCTCGCCAAAGGGCTTTGTGTGAAAATGCTTCGGTGCTCACCTTTCTGGAAAAAATGTTTTCATGGAGAAATTTAAATTAAAATTAGGCGACTGCCAGGGGACTCAGAACCAAATGCAAATCGAAAGACTTCAAATGCAAATAGTACTTCTTAAGGGTCTAATCTGAAAAGAGAATTGCAGACAGACAAGCTGTGGACGAACTGAGTGGCTGACAGGTCTTTCAAAGAAGCCAAGCACGAGAGGGAACTTCACTGCATGGAGTGGTTTCCTGTAGTCCTGAGCTAACTTTTCTCTCTCTTGTTTCATTCTGTGGCTACAGAGTGCCAACCATAGATATTAATATAGAGAGGAGGCTGTTTAACTTTCCAATAACAAATAGGTGCTAAGGCTATATTCAGGAAGAAGAAAACAATTTTTTTCCCAAGCTGTACATTATGGGGAAAATATCTGTTATCAAAATGCTTCATTAAAATGCATATTTTTGCCTAGAAAATCAGTACACTCAGATACTTTTTCAAACAGATGGTACCCCTCCCAAGTTTAATTGACTCTATAATAAAGCCTTATCAGGAAATCTGTCTTAAAATGTCTTCCCTGCATGGAATTATAAAGGTCATTAAGACAATAGACAGAAAAAATGGGACCGTTTTAAATGTATGTACGGCCCATTAAAGGCAAGATTGATTTCCCAAATGCGTGTTACTTGAGAAAACATAGCTGGTTCTCTCCGCCTCCTCTCCTGCATGCATTATTGAGTTTAATCTTCTTTTGCATTCCTGGGCTTCCTGCTGCAATGTTCTTACCAGGCAGAGTACCCTGTGAGAAAGATTCCAGGCCAAGTGAATGATGTTTTCTGATGTGTTAAGTAAAAGCTGCTCTGGGAATGCCTGAAAACTTTTTTCATTCATGCAGCTTTTATGAAAAGATCAAAGAAAAGCACTCCGTGAGCAAGTGGAGCATGTGAGACCCTGGCAAAGAGCCTGCCCGCATCCCAAGTGGAAGGGCAAGTCTCTTGCTTTTTTTATTTTTGTTTTGTTTTGTTTTTGTTTTTGTTTTGAGACAAGGGTTCTCTGGGTAGCCTTGGCTGCTGTAGACTCATTTTGCAGACCAGGCTGGCCTTGAATTCACAGAGATCTGCCTGCCTCTGCCTACCAGAGTGCTGGGATCACAGGCAGGCCCCACCACGCCCTGCTCAGGGATGCAGTCTTAAGGCCTGGACAGGAAAGGCACTCTGATGCCTGGCACAGAATTGGGGGTCCCCTGAAGAGTCACAGTCCTTACCCCTATGGGGTCACATCCTTGGCCTCTCCTGTTTAGTTTGGTCTTTCATGTTCATTTTTTAGCATTTGCTCACAAGGTGTGAGCATCATGCAAATCTAGTTTTCCAGAACTATTCATTTCAATGGAAGTGATTAAGCCTATTGCAAGCCTCTTCATACAATTACATTCAAAAAATGAAAAATTAAAATTTCCTCAATACTTTCTACATCTAAGTTTTATTTTATAAACTGTGGGCTCCCATCACTGATCTGCCATATACAACTACATGCCACTGAGCAGGTTAATTTACTATACTAAAGTTTAGGATTCTAGTCAGCAGAGCAAGGACCATAGTAGCAGTATCATTGTGGCTAAACCGGATGACAGCATAGATATTTAGTGCAGAGCCTGGACTGTAACGAGTATCTCCGAATCCTATTCTGCATTGGTAGGATGATGCGATCCTCTTTGTCTCAGAACAGGATAACAGTATGTCCTCACTAATGGTCGCCATGTTTCAGTTTTTATATTCTGATCACTTTCTCCATTGATAGATGTCAGAACTGTCTGGATTTTTGTTTGTCTGTGTCTTCCATTTGTTTGCTTGTAGTTTCTATGTAGAAAGTAGTTTGATTGGTTTCACTGAATAGGCCAAGGCCTTAAGTCAAGAGGGAAGTTGCTTAAGGGAAACACTCTGGTCTATGGTCTACAGGGGGCCGTGTGGCTCAGTGGGCAGGCCTCTGCAGGAGCTCTGCATACGGGAGGGCACTGCAGTGATGGGGAGCTCTGTTCTCTAGACACGCGTGACACCTGGGTAAGTGTGAGCACTATCAGAGCACTTGTATCGGTAATATGAATAAATATGCATGTATAAATTTAAAAGTAAGAATATAGGAACAGCTACTGATTAAAAAAATAGTACATATCACATATGTCATAGAATTAACAAGCAAAACAAAATTATTTGTTTAGGGATGGAGATAGGCTAAGAGGTAGGGTACTTGCCTCAGTGGGTAAGGCTCCCATTTCAATCCTTAGCACCCTCAGAACCCTTAGCACATCATCATCATCATCATCATCATCATCATCATCATCATCATCATCATAATCATGCTCAAGTGGTTAAGAACGTATGCTGATCTCTAAGAAGACATGAGTTCACTTCCTAGCACCCACACTGGGCATCCACAACCACCCTTCACTACATCCTTAAGGCTAATGCCTTCTTCGGGTGCCCCAACATGTAGCATACATGTACATGTACATGTACATATACATATACTTAAATCTAAATAATAACAATGAATCATGAGTTTAATGGTTATAACAGTACAAATCCAAATTTAGTAAGCTCATTTTTCCCTTTCTGAAGATTTCCCATCTCTTTCCAAAGTTAAGGAAACCACTGACTCATTTGTGGGGTACAGACATACTCTAAGAGGCTGAATGTCATGACCCACTCCTGCAAATGCACTTTCTGGTCCAGGCGCACATGCTGACTCTTGGGTCACCTCAGAGTTTGAGAACCCTCTGACAGCCATGTGGAACACTGCCACACATGAAGAATACGTAGGTGATGTCCAAGCAGCTAGGGTTCAGCCTCACATTTCAGACCTGAATCCTGCCTTCTTGCCTTAATCATTTTAACCCATCATAAAAATCTCTAACTACCCTAGACCAAAATGTTTCTATGAAGGCTTGCAATTTAATGGAACCTTACAATGAATTCTTTTGTACAGCGGACAATATTATGTATTGTGGAAAAGCAAACATCCCTGACAGCAGCTTCCCAACTGCACGTGGACTTGGAAGCTGCTTGTATTAAACTTAGACGACATCAGGCAAATGACAAGCATGATGCCCAAGGACTGTCCTTTCCTTTGGCTTTCAGTTCTGTGTGTTTACCTTTCATGCGGGTGAGAACACTGATCACTGCTGTCTGCACAGGCAAACATCTCTTTGTGGCGAGCTCTCTTATAATTAGGAAGCTGCCACAAGAGCATTAGGGTGTATCCCAGGGATCTTGTGGTGCAGAACATATCGACAGCACAAAGTTCTTTGTGTATGTGTGTGTGTGTGTGTGTGTGTGTGTATGTGTGTTGTGTGCGTGCACACACACGTTTTAAATGTCATAAAGCATCTTACAGCAATGGCTTGAACAGTGGCCAGGTAGAGGATGGCAAGATCGTCAAGGTCCTGAGACAGTGTCAATCCAGTGACCTACAGTGAAGAAGACAAGGGAAGAATGAGAGGCCATAAGCAGCTGCCGTAGTTACACATAACTCCCAGGGACTGAGAGCATGCTCAGATGTGCTTTCTGGCTGTAGCAGCTTCATACGCAAATCCTTCCCTCCCACTTTTTGTGAGCTGAATGTGGAATGCTTAATAATTGTTTAAACTTCAGACTTGGGGAAAAAATATACCTCCCCTATACCAAACCAAACCAAAATTTAAAACAAACAAACATCTCATAAGATCATACTTCATATTTTTAACATAAAATTAAATATGATTAAAATGTTATAAATAAATATCTTCTGTGGTTTATAAGAAATAAAAATGTAAACAGTTGGCATTTGACTGTAGATGACTGTGAATTTAGCTTCTGTTAGAAACTGTGTAACAGTACCCAGGGGTTATTCTGGGTAAATAATAAGTCTCCTACAGGTGGTCTACCTACTGAGGGATAATTTAGAATCTATGGTTTGCAGGGGAATCCCATTAAAACTGGTCAGAAGCAGATGAGCAGGTTAGTCTCTCTGAGAGTCCAGAGATGAATGGATGCTACGTGAGGACGCCCTGTGAGCCAAGTGGACGCTACGTGCGGACGCCCTGTGAGCCGAGTGGACGCTACGTGCGGACGCCCTGTGAGCCGAGTGGACGCTACGTGCGGACGCCCTGTGAGCCGAGTGGATGCTGGGTGGGACGCCATCAGCTTGTTCGCAGTCTCCCCCTCACATCTCTCTGTGTCACTGTTCTCATGGGATCTTTAGAGCGGGCACCAGCTGATGTCTTCTCCAAGTCTTTCTTCCCTTTAGAAAGAGAGCAACTGATCTATCTATGTGCATTTGTGTGTTACATGTGTCCCAAGACAACTTCCAGAAGCTGGTTTTCTCCTTTGGCCCAGCTGGGCCCTGAGGATCTAACTCAGGTCGTCAGCCTGGGCAGCAAGTGCCCATTCCCAGTGGAACATCTCGCTGGGCCTCACTTTAGATTTTCGCACTACAAAATTAATTTATGTAACACGGGTTGTGAGGTCTGAGCACTGTTGAGCTACAGAGGGTATGGATATGCAGTCACCAAGGAAACTATGGTGAGCGGTCTGCCAAGCACCCCTGGCTTTCCATTCCAGACCTATTTGGTTATTCTCTCCAGATTCTCCTCTGGCCTGGGCATTCTACTGCAGGGCATAGGCATCACTATGGGATGATCATGGCATCTCTTCGATGTTTCCCAAATGTCTAAAATACATCTGCTTTTGTCTTCTTTGCTCTCCACTCCCTTGATTCAGGCCATGGCTGTGCCCCTTTTTGCTTATTTCTAACTCTTCTCTACAGTGGTGCTATTATGATTACTCTTCTGTGAAAACCTGATCACGTCACTCTTTCTTAAAACCTAGCACCAGGAAGAGAAACTGAGGCATAAGAATTAAGAATTCAAGGACTCTGAGTGGAGCGCTGAGCACGCTGTGGAAGTATGGGGGGCTGGAAGGACCCAGAGGGTTCAGGAGCCCCACAAGGAGACCATCAAAGCCTGCAGATCTGAACACAGGCGGGGCCTGCCCAAACTGTTGCACCAAGCAAGGACAATGCATGCAGTAAACCTAGACCCCATGGCTCAGATGTAGCCAATGGACAGCTCATTCTCCACAGTTGTGTGGAAAGCAGGGACTGCCTCTGACATGAACTCTGGTGCCCCTGATTTGATCACTTCCCCTTGGTGGAGAGGCCCTGTGGGCACACAGAGGAAGGGGAAGCAGGCTATCCACATGAGACCAAATAGGCTGTGGTCATATGGTGGGGGAGGAGGTGCCCTTCTGTCAGATGTCTAGAGGAGGGGAATAGGGCAGAAGAGGGAGGGACGGAGGAATGGGAAGATAAGAGCAAGGGGATAGCAATCCCGACATAATATGAATAAATTATAACAAATTTAAAAAATACAATAAAATAATTATGTCAAAAAAGAATTCAAGGTTAGTGTAATCTATCTAGTGAATTCTGTATAACTGGAACTGTATCTCAAAAAAAAAAAAAAATCAAAACAAACCAACATCCTCCACTCTCAGAACATCCACAAACAACCAACCAAACAAAAAACTCTGTCCAACTTCTCCTTGCTACCATGGCACTAGAGAAGGATGCAGTCTGTCCACTATATCTTCCTGGGATGTTTGCTTTCCTCATGGGATGTGACAGGCTCCTGCTGTTCTGAACCCTGCATCCATTAGTCTTAGCTTGGCTTATCCTTAGCTGACAACTGAGCCACTGAGTAAGAACTGTGTCTTTGACTTCAACACACAGGAAGATGCAAAGGCTAAAGGACAGACGAGAAAGGAATTCTGAGACCCCTCTTCCCAAACCAATAATGTGAAAGATTTCTGTTTGAGCAAGCAGCTACTCAAAGGTCCTTTTCTTTTTCTAAATGTTGTTCTTTCTCCTGATATCTAATCCTCGTACAACAATAGTTGGACGTTTACTGCTTGTTTCCTTAAATACTCAAAGGGATGAGAGGGCATTTGCTCCACAGCCTCAAAGAAAGAGGAAGTCAAAACAAAACAACACACGCTGAGTAACTTAATTGATGTTCCCAAGTTCCCACACTTCCTCTTCCTTACCCTAGGAACGTTTCTTATGAGACTGGAGAAAAGCAGGTTCCAGGAGCTCACAAAAGTCCCTGTGTATATAAAGGTAAGCCACCCTGGATGAACTAGATGCCAGCCTCACCACATGCTACCTCCAGTGAATGCACAGGGTGAGTCACCTACACACAGCAGGGAGCAGCCTGGGTTCTGATCCCTGGTTAGAGGTACGTGCACACTTGCACACTCCCTGCTCCTCACCTAGCCGTGTGGCTGACTGGGCTGCACCTTAGGGCTCCCTTCTGGAGCCAGGTCAGTTGGTTGCCTTCCTTTGGACAGCAATTGGAAGTGGATCAGGCCATGATCCTCTGTAAAAATGAACCCCAGGTGAGTCTAGAAGACCAAATCCAGATATTTTGTGATGGTGTATAGAATGTGGGGTCCATTTTTGTATATCAGAAGGATTTTCTTATCTATAATCATTAGATAACTTAGTTTTTTTAATATTGTAATGTGGATAATGTAGCTGGTTCTGATATCTTTCTCAATTATTGAAAACCTGAAGACATAAAAGATTGACATAGTTGTATTTAATTTTTTAATACCTAGCAAATATACATCAGACCTTCCATCAGTGTTTGAGCAAAAATATTTCATGGCCCTCTGTACATCTGTAGTACCTCCAGAGAAAAGAGACATTTTTCCCTCGAAAAAGTAAGACCGAGGTAATCAACAGCATTAAAATTTACTCATGAGCATCATTGACAGTAGCTGCAGCTAAAGAGGGAACACATAAAATACACATAGCTCTTCTGAAAGGGAAAACATGGCTGTCATTCAAAGAGACAAGATCCTCTTTGGGAAGGAGTGCCCAGAGGGCTTTACTGCACACAGTGTTGTTACGCAGGAGGCGTGGCACACCAGAAAAGACTGGGGCTGTGGCTCGAGTGAGACTTGATAAAAGCCGTCTGTGCCTGAATCAGAGACCCTGTGACCAGAGGCCTGACTTCCTCGGCATCTCACGTGATAGGCACAGGGAGACAACAGAGGGGCAGCTGGCCATGAGTCCAGTTCATTCTCTCAGTCCAAGGTGAGACTTGCTATGGACTGTCTGCTGTGTGGACTACTTGAGAGGATGAGCAAGCCTGAGAGGGAATTGCTGTGGAATGTGAGTGCCTAGGAGATGTCCTGTGTGTGTGTGTGTGTGCGTGTGTGTGGGCGTGTGTGTGTGTGTGCGTGTGCATGCACGTGCGCATGCGTGTGCATTGGTACTGGCTTCTAAAGCTGGCACAGGCAAATGAGCTGGATGGCTCCTCTGAAAGCTGACTGGTTCGGCTGATAAGAGGAAGCTGAAGGAAGCACAAGTGGGAGGGGTGTGTTTATAAATATGCGTGGGCCAATTCCCAGTGCTGAGGCGGGACAGTCAAGTGCCCGGGAAGCCCAGGGGAGACTTGCCATAGCATGCACATTTTATTTCTTCTGGCTCTTGTGTAAAAGGGGAACTGTAAGAGAAAAGTACTTAGTTAATATTTAGAAATGTGCCTAAGTATGATGTCTGAAAAGCACGCCAACAACTAGTAAACTTCCTAGCTTATAGGCACAAAAGACGACTAATTTAATGTGGTTTTCCTTGTGCAGTAAGTGAACATGAATAGAAAGAGGAAGTCCTCCCCTCTGTCTCACTTTCCTGGTCAGTGAAGACTTTCACGTGTGGCTGGTGTCTGGGCTAGTGTCTAGATATAAGTTAGTATACACCATTTGACTCTTTCTGCTTCTGGGTTAACTCACTCATTATGATCCTTCCTAGTTCCATCAGTTTGTCCACAAATTTCGGGAATTCCTTGTGTTTAATAGCTGAGTAGTATTCCATAGTGTAAATGTACCACAGTTTCTTTATCCATTCTTCTACTGAGGGACACTTAGACTGTTTCCAGGTTCTGGCTGTTATGAATAAGGCTGTTATGAACATGGTTGAGCACATGCTATTGGCACTCCAGGTGGGAGAAGCATGGGAGAATGGGGAAATATAAGGATCCAGAGAGTCCTAGAAACCTACAAGAGGAATATCATGATGGGTGGATCTGGACCCAGGAGGGTCTGCTCAAACTACTACACCAACCAAGGACAATATGTGCAGTAAGCATCGAACCCCTACTTAGATCAAGCCAAGGGACAGGACATTCTCCACAGTTGAGCGGAGAGCGGGGACTGACTTTCACACGAACTCTGGTGCCCCATATTTGACCACGTCCCCTGGATGGGGAGGCCTGGTGGCACTCAGAGGAAGGATAACAGGTGATCAAGAAGAGATTTGATACCCTATGAGCATATGCAGGGGGAAGAGGTCCCCCTCAGTCACAGTCATAGGGGAGGGGAGTAGGGGGAAAGTGGGAGCGAGGGAGGGAAGGAGGGAGGGAGGAATGGGAGGATACAAGGGAAGGGATAACAATTGAGATGTAATATGAATAAATTAATTTTAAAAAGTAAAAAAAGAAGAAAAGAAAGAAAGAAAGAAAGAAAGAAAAAGAAAGAAAGAAAGAAAGAAAGAAAGAAAAAGAAAGAAAGAAAGAAAGAAAGAGCATACGATTCACAGAAGGACATCTGGGTTTACATTTCCAGACTTCTTCTGACTGGGCGTGTAGCCACATATGAATTGTGGGCCCTGCACTTCATTTTTTCATATCAACTGTCAGTGTTTTGAGGATAGGAGGTCACATCTGAAACTTCCTGATTTATTGGTGAGCTGTACTAGATCTATAAAAGCTATATATACCGCGCACCCCCCAACTCCTATGGTATCGTCTATACAGACAACAAACTTATTAAAGGTGCATTTTCTTTGCAACTACTGGTACAGGTTCACTTTCTTTACTTGGATTTGTATTAAAGGTCTAACCCTCCTGCGATACAGAACTAAAGCCTGTCCCACAGCAGGCTACAGTTGCTCTAGGATGTGGGGTATGTGGAGGGCCAGGAGCAGAAGGAATGCTGTGGTCAGTCCCAGCGTCGCAATGCTACAAGTGCAGAGCCTTCTGGGAATGCAGAGAGGCAATCTGTCCCTGAAGAGCACCCAGGTGTGGGAGAGTGGAGAAAGCCCTGTAGAGGCCACGCAAGGGACGAGAGGGGCTAGAGACTAGAGACAGCCAGAAGCCCGGGAAGACTCAGTAACTGTGGGGGTCTTTGCACTGCTCAACCCCCACGCAGACCTGGGAACGGAAGACAAATGTGCAACCATGGCACGGGAGGAAGAATTAGAAAGATCCTGTCCTCTGTTTATGCACACACTAATCTATACTCAGCTATAGAGACTTGCCGGAAGTGATCAGTTTCTGGCCAGCTGACCTTAAAGGGGAGTTGTTACTCTGATTTATCATGTGGGCACCCAAAAGCAGAAGAACCTGTGAAAAAATGAGAAAGAGGAAGGCAGAGGGCAGAGGGCAGAGGGCAGAGGGCAGAGGACAGAGGGCAGGAGGCAGAAATGAAAACAGGAAATCTCAAAATATAAGATGGATCTGCCCCAGTCTTGCTGGCTTTGAGGGTATACGCAGAAGGCAATGAGGCTAAGAACGCAGGAAACTTCTAGAAGCTGAGCAGAAATCCTGGCTGCCCATAGGGAAACCCGGGTCTTAGTTTTACCTCCGATGGAAATAAATTCAGCAACAATCTGAAAGGGATGGAAAGTATATTTTACCCAGAGCTCTCCAATAGGAGCCTCAGCTTTTGGCCACATGAAAACTAGAGCAGGGAAGCCATGGGGGGAGGGGTAACCTGGAATTCCGAGCTGTGGACCTGTAAGATAATAAGTGTACACACTGTTAAATTCATGGTACAGTGAACACACATCCAGTGACCTTATGCCACAGTGTGATGTGGCACACTGGCACTTTGCTCCTTCTGAGGCTCAGTGGGGGGCATTCTGATGTGTACCTTCACCACATCTGCTCTGTACCAGTGCTCTGGCCCCTGCATGCTGCGGGCTATCCCTGTCTCCACTCTCACGTCAGCCTGGTTCCCGGTTTTTGGTTGTCAGTCCTTAGTTCTTGCTGGTGTTTCTCTCCTGGACCACTGCAGCCGTCTCCACAGGATAGCCCCTCAGACCTTGGTCAGGCACACAGTTAGAGAAGCCCACCATTAGGCTGTTTCTGGCTTTATTTGATGTTAAGTATACACAGGAAAAAGGAAGGGTTATAAGCAGTGTTTCTCAACATGTGGGTCATGGTCCCATTGGGGTGTCATCTAAGATCATTGAAAACCACGGATGTTTACACTGCAATTCACAACAGTAGCAAAACTACAGTTAATGAAGTAGCAGTGAAAAAAATTTATGGCTGAGCGTTACCACAACATGAGGAAATAGCATTAAGAAGACTGAGAATCACTCGCTATTTAAAAACAAAAATAAATAAATAAATAAAATAAAGCAAAAACCAAAAATACTGATTAAGTAAACAAATAAATCAATATATTAAAAAAGGATGGCTGTGATACAAATTTGAATAGAATGTGTTCTAATTACAGTTATAATATTTTCTACAGTGGATAAACTGCTTATATTGCTCAATCCTCAGTTTCTCTACTTGTTTAAGACTGGCAAGGCTACAAGCATAGCACCAACCACAGGGCCTGGAGCATCAGCCTCCTAAAATATGGGCCCTATTGAAAAATAACCATAAAGCAATCACCTCAGAAAGTAACAGACTATCTAAAAGCCAGTCCAATAATACCAAGGATATTAATATTTGTCACAGGATTTGTTTTTTTTCTAAATAAAAATGTATATAAAAATACCTCAGTAAAACTGTTAACTGACAACAAAATTAGCATGTTAAGGCATGTGTAAGGTTATTCCAAGACAGTATGAGTCACTCACAAACAGATTTGATTGGCTCAGGAGCTTCTAGCTCCATCAAATATCTCCCTCACTCAAGACGGCACGAGTTACTGGCTTTTTCTGAGTTCCTGCAATTTCTCAGATGGGTCCCTGACAACAGACATCAAAGTCTTTACTGCAGTGTCTCTGGCTGGGCTCTGGGCCTCTGCGAAGCCTCCAGGCACCAGCTAAGCCCCCGCAGAGCTTCTTTGCTGACTTTGAACAGCCCTGGACCAACTCTCAACTTCCCGCAGTCTGAGCGGGAACGGTTGATGGCACAAGCAGCTCACTGGAGGACTAGAATGCAATTTCCTGCTCAGGAAAATGGTGTAATGGTCCAAACTGAAGTGGAAGAAATACAGCACAGCAAACATGACCGCTGTATGTGTGCTGTGCGCTCACGCCTGTTATGTCCCTGAGTCCATTTGCTGCTCTGGATAAGTGTTTCAGGAAAACAATTTAAGCAAACATCCAAAATTACCACCATGCAAACAGAGGTCATACCAATTTGAGGACTTAAAAGAAAACAAACCAAAACCAGCCACATACAGGGAGGGAAAGATTCTCTGAACACCTCTCACTCTAGCCACTGTGCAGAGATAGATTAGCATTGCCTGCTGCTGACGAGGAGCCCTCAGTGTAGAGACTCGCCATGTTCAGATCTGCACGCAATGCATAGGAACTGCATGTCCTGTGACAACTGCTCCAGCTGGCCTTCTGCTGGTGACCTCAGTGGTTCCTCCTTCCAGTTGGCAGTTCTTGGGCTAACGTGGAGACCTACAGCTGGATGTTCAAGGTTCAGCAGCCCCTGTGGCCATTCAGCAGACACTACAGATTCGGTGTCATTGGTTGCAAGCCCATGGTGTGCCTGCTGCTGGGCAAGCATGTATAATTTGACAGTGACCCTGAAGGGAAGCCTGGGTCACCTCAGATCCGTGTTGAGCAGACTGACCTCATACAATGAGCCTGCCAGTGTCACGTGCAAATACTGGTATAATTTCAAAATAGGCACTTTCCATATTTTCACAGCAATGATAGTCTACTCAAACTTCCACTCAGAATAAGAAGAGCCACACAAAGAAATGGTAGAAACCGAGTCCCCCAAAAATGAAACCATTCCTCAAGATATTTAGTTACATCTACCCTTGCATGCGTGGGCCCATCCTACTTCTTACAATCATTGCTTTGCGTCCCCTCCCCCTCCCCTCCCCCTCCGCTCCTCTCCCCTCCCCCTCCCCTCCCCTCCCCTTCCCCTCCCCTCCCCCTCCGCTCCTCTCCCCTCCCCCTCCCCCTCCCTCCCCTCCCCCTCCCTTCCCTCCCCCTCCCCTCCCCCTCCCCTCCCCCTCCGCTCCTCTCCCCCACCTCTCCCCCTCCTCTTCTTCCTTTTCCTCATCTATTGAGCTGCCTTCAATTCCCTAAAAACTGGGGATGTCCTTCCATTCCTCATGCTAATGACTCCACTTTCCTAGCTCTGGGATTATAGGTACAAACCACCATGCTTGGCTACCAGCAAATGCTTCTTCTATTTTATAAGTAACTACAGAATCACTCATGTTCTCACAGAGATTGCTACTAATCAGGTTGGTTTCTTTTAGATAATGATAAGTCAGCTCTAACTATTCTCCATTTTATTTACCAGTAAAAAGGAGAAAAGGGCAAGTATCTGCTTGGCCCACATATATTAACAAACTCCCCCCTCCCCCTCCCTCCAGCATCTTTCTTTCAGCTGGGCATTTGCAGAATGAGTGTATCATCAAAGGGAAGAGACAACAGCCAGCCCTGTGGCAGGGAGGTAAGTGTTGCCAGAAGGCAAAGAAAATTATGCTCCTGGGCATGACGGAATGATATCTGGTCCTGCCCTGCTCTTATTTATGAACACAGGGACTGAAGTAGAAGGAAAACACACAAGCAGGACTGCCAGGAACCTCAGTTACCAGAGCAGGGATGCTGGGAAAGAAGGCTTAACCATTTCAAAGAAGAGGCAGCTCAGGGCTTAACTCAAAGACTATGGATACGGTGGCAATGGGGCGGCGTGTGTGTGTGTGTGTGTGTGTGTGTGTGTGTGTGTGTGTGTGTGTGTGTGTGTGTGTGACCAGGGCAGCATAGCAAAGACTAGGCTGAGTATGATCAAACTAATGTACCTATGTGAACTCCCTTTTTACAGTTCTCAGTGCATTTTTCAAAGTCTAGTACTATGCATAAGGACCCTTATAGAGGCCTGTGAATCCTAAAACACAGCAAAACAGGAATTACGCTTCCATTAAAGCTTTACTCTTTGACATTCTGACCTTAAGAAAACTACAGTTCTCCTTACTCACCAAAGACTGACATAACTGTTTGACCCTAAGGCAATCACTTGGTGCAGGAGACTGACCTACAAATAAATAAGCCACTCACACTGTTTTTTCTAATAGGGTAAGTTTAAAACACACGCTAAGTCTTATGACAGCTTTGATTTTCCTTTACCCTTCATCATTTTCGATGAAAGTTTTGGTTCCGCCACTGAAGCTTTAGTTGTCTTGTGGTTGTAGTCATTTCTCTTTTCTTCATCCTAACTTACACACACACACACACACACACACACACACACACACACACACACACACACACATATACATATATATATGACTATGTTTGATTTCCCAGAATGTACTCTAGGCTGCATCCATTATATGTGGATATGTCTCTTCTTACTTACAGATTGACACCAGTTTATCAAAAAACAAAGCCTTTTCTTTGCAGATATTTGCAGCACTGAGGTAAATCACCACTGCCTGCCACACAGGTGAGATAACCCTTCCTCCACATCCACAGAACGACCTTAGTTCTACAAAGAAAGGGATGAGACACTGGCAGGTAGAGACCTTGACTCCAGCTGCTCGTGGCCTGTTCACTCTGCCTCCCTGAAACATCAGCAACATCCTGAGGTTGGGGATGCTGTCTAGTGACGCTTACACCTGCTACCGATTGTAACAAACACATTGCTGGGCACTCTAAAGTCATAGCATAGTTTAATTCACTTCGACATTAGTGGTATTATAAAATACTTATCATCTATATAGTCAGAACCTGAAACCACACAACAGTTTGCTACTAGTAAATTGTTCATCTGCTAATTTTTTTTTCTGGACTGATAAATGGCCTCTTTAGTGTCTCCGTGTACCAACAAGTTACCATTAAGTATAGACTCAATAATTAATATGTGCCCAGAGAAAAAAATTCTGGAGCCCAAAGAGCAAATTCCCTGTAGTTCTGACCCTAATAGTGTTGTCTGACAATACCAGTTGCTGTTAGCATGTTGTCAAGTGCTTCTCTCTACCCTTTTAAACCTGTTCCACAAATATAGGAATTATTACACCTTTCCCTATTGATAACAGTGCTGGGTGCTCACTAACTGGATATGCGAGAGAGGGTACATGGTCCACGTGCACCAGTGTTTGCAGGTGCATACATACGCCAAGCGAAGATGTCGCCCTCAGGTGTCCCACCCTAACACTCCATGCCTTATTCCCCGGGCAGAGTCTCACCGAACCTAAGCTAGACTGGTAGAAAGTGGTCTCCAGTGGTCTCTCTGTCTCTCTACCCTAGAGTTCTGGGTTTGCAACCCTGTCTATGGTCACACGTAGCTTTTCTGGAAAAAATATGCAAATGCTATGGATTTCAACTCTAGCCATTAAGCGTTCAGCATTTTACTTTGTTGCAATGAGTATGGGCAATAAATGTTCTGGGAATGAATGCCTGGAACACAGGACTGGCAAAAGGATCAAGCATGCGGCAGTAGCAGTGTGGGCTCCAGGTAGCGTATGAGTTAGGAGAAAGCAGTGCAGATCCAGGCAGAAGGACAGAGCTCAACTGCAGAAGGATTTCAGGAAGCGGGTTTGTCCTGCTGTTATTCAAGGCTGAGCAGAAGAGGGAACACGTTGGGTGTGTAGCCAGAACTGCCTTTTTTCCATCTTGTCTGGGTCCCCTTTAGCCCTGCACTGCTGTCATGCAACCACATATGATGACAGCTGCTACACCCTGAGCCCAACCAAGGACAGCTATAGAGGGAAAGTGCTGTTAAGACACATCAAATGTCAAGGGAGGTGTGTTTATAGGACAGTGAAACTCCCATAAAGGTAAGCCCAGCAGGATTCATGGGCATAACGGGGCCCGTGGTTCACTGTGAGAAGGCCCCTATGCTGAGCACATGCTTAATTATCTAATGCCATGGACCCCTCAGCGTACCCCACTGACTCCTGGCGCACTCTGCATCTGGCAGAGCTGATTATAATGTTCTAATGCTGGTAATTCTAGGTCTGTGGATGCCAGGCTTGATTTTAAGAAACAGATGAAAAAAAGTCACCAGAAGCCATGGTATCTGACAGCCTGACATGCTGGGCGTTGAGGCCAGGTATGACAAGTATTGGCAAGGGCAATGCCACCAGTCTATGTCACTTTAGAGCTATGCTCGTTTTGCCACTTGGCCTGGCTCTGGTTCATCTGTAGAACTAAGAAAATAACACCTTGAGCATCTTTAACTGTATTGGGCTTCAGGCATCTCCCTCCCTCTCTCTCTCTCTCTCTCTTCCTCTCCCTCCCTATCCCTCTTTCTGTCTCCTTAAGACCTTCATGTTCTTTTTACTTGTATAAGTTGCTGTTCCTTCCTCCTCATTAGTTTGCATGTGTTGATTATCACACAGTCATAAAATGGTGGGAATGAGACTCTGAACTCCATGGCAGTGTCACACAGCTGTTTAAAGTGATCTCGGTGAGCCTAACCAGAGGCCTTGAGTTCCTGAAGCCAGCAGGCCTGATCACTGCTAACTCCGCCTCCTGAACATGAGTGACATTTGCCCACAGCCCCCACGCTCACTTCCCATTTTTCCTTTCCTTATACTCCATCCACTTCCTAGACTTGGCACTCATGGCTTCTTAGCTGGCCCCTTAGAATTAACAGCTAGAGAATTCATCTCTAGGTTTAACTTGTTTCATCCATCTCCAAGCCTGGCTCTCTATTCTTAACAGCTAGGCAGACTCCTCACAGCCGCTGGATTCTTCTGCCTGGCTTCTCAGGTGCTAGAACCTCACTCGGGTGTGAGTTTGCCCACCAGGTTCCTCTGGACGCTCCACAAGGGCTCACAATACTGAAAATAGCCTTCAAGATCTGTGAGAGCTGACTCGATCCCCCAATTTGTTATTAATTATATTTTTAAATAAGTTAAATCTGAAATCCTGAAATTTTGCTATGGGTTCTGAATAGTTTTGGCTCATACACAGGCTAGCCAATATGAGCTATGGCAAGTGGGACCATGGGTGGTGATAATTACCACTGAGGTACCGGGTGCCCTGGAGACCCAGAGGGGAAACATGACTACAAATCAATGTAAACGTAGAAATGACACAGGCAGGACTTTCGGCCACACCAGGGCAGGAAATCCTATTTCGAATGCGCTCTGAGTTGGCTTGGAAACTAGGAGGTTAACAGATCCTCCCTGAGAGCTGCAGCAACCTGACTGTAGCTAGGCAGCTGAGGAAAGCCAGCGCTCCTTGGCCTGTTCTTAGTTGTTCCCACTTTCCCTTCTCTTTCCTTTGTTTCTCCCAAACTTTGCAACCCTTTGGCTGGCCTTCACCTTTGTACATGGACTGGCTTTCACTTACCATGCCCTTCAGAGTCAGATCTGCTAAGGGAGACCGGTTGCCATGGAAATCTGGCCAAACATGTAAATCAACAGTGAGGAAACCCACAGGCTGAGCCTTCTTAATCAGATCCAGGTGACTGTTCAAGTATGCATACATACTCTGGCATCTGAAAGAGAAGGGGATTTTGATTTTAAAAGGGATAGGGCTTAAGAGCGAGTTATTCTGCAGAAAGAAACCATCTGCACTTCCATATCAGACCCAGGGAAACAAATGGGCTCCAAAGAGCTTCAGCAAAGCAGCTGCTCTTGTATGAAACCAGCCCGTGCACGCTCACAGCATACTGTCCTCACCACACTAAAGCAGCGCGCCCTGCACGCTCACACCATACTGTCCTCACCACACTAAGGCAGCGCGCCCTGCACACTCACACCGTACTGTCCTGTCCTCACCACACTAAGGCAGCGCGCCCTGCACGCTCACACCATACCGTCCTCACCACACTAAGGCAGCGCGCCCTGCACGCTCACACCATACCGTCCTCACCACACTAAGGCAGCGCGCCCTGCACGCTCACACCATACCGTCCTCACCACACTAAGGCAGCGCGCCCTGCACGCTCACAGCATACCGTCCTCACCACACTAAAGCAGCGCGCCCTTCACGCTCACACCATACTGTCCTCACCACACTAAGGCAGCGCGCCCTGCACGCTAACACCATACCGCCCTCACCACACTAAGGCAGCGCGCCCTGCACGCTCACACCATACCGTCCTCACCACACTAAGGCAGCGCGCCCTGCACGCTCACACCATACCGTCCTCACCACACTAAGGCAGCGCGCCCTTCACGCTCACACCATACTGTCCTCACCACACTAAGGCAGCGCGCCCTTCACGCTCACACCATACCGTCCTCACCACACTAAGGCAGCGCGCCCTGCACGCTCACACCATACCGTCCTCACCACACTAAGGCAGCGCGCCCTGCACGCTCACACCATACCGTCCTCACCACACTAAGGCAGCGCGCCCTGCACGCTCACACCATACTGTCCTCACCACACTAAGGCAGCGCGCCCTGCACACTCACACCGTACTGTCCTGTCCTCACCACACTAAGGCAGCGCACCCTTCACGCTCACACCATACTGTCCTCACCACACTAAGGCAGCGCGCCCTGCACACTCACACCGTACTGTCCTGTCCTCACTACACTAAGGCAGCGCGCCCTGCAGAAAGGCGTGGAGTCAGGAGCCGGGTCAGACACTGGCTTCACTCCTGGTAGGTGTGTGAGCATGAGACAGTTATCCAGGCTCTGGCACTGTCCTCCTTTCATCTGTAAAAACATCTCACAATCCTCGTCCAACTTACCTCATAGGGTTATTATGAAGATCAAAGACCATGTATGTGAGCACGCAGCATTCTGTAAACTGTAGTATAATATGGTACATATGCAAACGATTTGTTAAAAATCTGTCTTCCTAATTATAAAAATGATGAAATGACAGAAAGAGATAAATATATGCTCCTGGATTCAATAAATGAGTGTCATGCACACGCAGTTAGGATCAAGAATTGGACATATGTTCTCAAACCATGGCCTTGAAATGCTGTTGTGTAGGCTTTGCCCCATTTTAAGCTTTAGTTGATTGATGTGTGAAGTGGCAGAGTTGGTGTAACGCCCCTGGTCACCGATATCCTTCAAAAGATGATGGGCTTGGGAGTGGAGACAGTGCTAATTTCAGATATTTGTCTCTGTCCTGACTATGTAGCATGGTTTAGCCTCTCTGAACTATTTCCCCATTCATAATGTCGTATAACAATATTTCACCAGGGGGGCTGGAGAGATAGCTCAGAGGTTAAGAACATTGCCTGTTCTTCCGAAGGTCCTAAGTTCAATTCCCAGTAACCACATGGTGCTGATCACAACCATCTATAATGAATTCTGGTGCCCTCTTCTAGCATCCAGACAAAATACTGTATACTTGATAAATAAATAAATTTTAAAAATATGTCACCAGATTAAGTCTTAGTGCATGACACAAAGACCATAGTCCATTTGCTAGGCATCTCTGGAAAATGCTGCCTTCCAATGTTCTGAACCAATGACCTCAAGGATGGGCCAAAGGGCACCCTCCCTCCCACTTTTGTGATGTCCTTGGGACGACAGCTTTAAAGGTTAAAAACACCATAGAGATGAAGCATTGGGGTGCCCAAGGGAGATTAGCATCTAGGCTACCCCTGCCAATATTTCTGATTTGCATTTTTAAAATGCCTTAGAAGAAGAAGTGATTTCTAGCTCATGTTTTGCAATGCTGAGTATCCCCATGGATACCATGAAGTTTCTGTAGGTTTCTAGAGGAAACATAAAAATAGTTTCAAATTCTCTCTTCCTCCCTATCAGTGAAAAACTCCTTTTTTTTTTTGAGTGCTGGGGGCCAAACCCAGGGTCTTGTGAACGCTAACTAACGCTTTACCACTGAGCTATAAACCCAGAGCCCTGTGAATACTAATCAAACGCTGAGCTATAAACCCAGGTCCAGAGAGGGACATTCTTTTCATAAGTAAAGATTTCACATGGAATGCCAATGCAGAAAATGCAGAAACCCAAAACAGCTTGATGTGTACACACATGAACACACAAATGGATGGATGTCTGTTTGTAACAACAACAGAGCAAAGAAGGTACTACCCAGTGTGAGCACTTTACTGTACCCTCTTGGCATCTGCAGCCTATATCTTTAGTTCTTGCAGGAGAAATACAGTATTAATAGCACAATGCTCAATCATGACTTCTGGGGCATGCACCAAGCTTCCACTGTGGTCCAGGGAGGCTGGCCCACTGTAGTCCAGGGAGGCTGCATCACTGTGGTCCAGGGAGGCTGTATCACTGCGGTCCAGGGAGGCTGTATCACTGAGGTCCAGGGAGGATGGGTCACTGAGGTCCTTTACAGGGGTATGCCATGGCAGGATAATGGGGCAAAGTGCACACGAAACCCTTCTGTGTGACTGACGATGAAGCCATACACTTCCTGTACGTATCCCAGGTCAGATACTTCAAGTCACCCTCCCCTCCACCCACTCTGTTATACAATGTTCTTTTTCAGTCTTAGGAAACGAACCTCTGAGGCATCTACAGAAGGGAAGGATAGAACGTACACATCCTATCACATCCTAGCTTTCTACCCCCTCATCTGGACCAAGAGGAACCATATTTATGAGCGAATCCTCACGAGCCTTCTCATCAGAAGCCAAGAGTCTATATTATTCCTGGCCACTCTCTCTTTTAGGAAGAGCATCAGTGCTCCCAGAGTATAGAATACTGTTTGTTTTTTTTTAATTTTAAAGAAGTGAATGCCCATAAATCTCCTCATTTGCCTTTCAAGGAACCTCAGAGTGGGCGTCTGGCTTCAGACATCTGGGTCAATAGGAATCTATATGCCTAATTACTATTGATTCATCATTGTCCCATTTACTGAGGGTCTCTGCAAACAGTGAGATTCATTTAGCTTCCTCATACATGGCCACTCATGCAGTAATGAGATCCCTGGGGGATGGGGCAGGAGCTCAGCCCTCTGGCTCCGAACCTTGCAGCTGCATGCTTCGTCTTTGAGCTCAGCCCTTCCCCTACATGCTTTTCCAATTATACCTTACCATGTGTGCTATCTGAGTATATCATTCAAAATGAAGTGCACTTGGAAGGCATTAAAATAACTAATGCACATCATTGTCCACATAATTTTAACCTTGCATGACGCTGCTTTTAGTTTCGACTTTGTTTCATTTTGTGTGTTTTTATCAATTCCTTCTCAGATGGCAGTCTGCTCTCTTCTAAGCAGAGTAACTGCAATCCCAGTTGGACTGTCCTCCCTCCCACTCATGAATGCCAGGCTCACATATCCTGTCTCAGAGGGAGTCCCGCTGAGGCTGACACAGAACATATAGTCTCAACAATCCTAACGTCGCTTCCTTGGTGAGCAGGTACACGAAAACTTGCCGAGCCCAGGCTGCTCTTTTGCAAGGGGACTCAGCAGTCTCTGCCTCGCAGAGTGCTCAGAAGATTCCATGCGGGGCCTGAGCACTATGGAGTGACAGGCCACTAGCAAGCAGTTCATCTCTTTAGCCATTGCGGCATTTTAGCCTCAAATGCAGGCAGTGCCCTGTGTCACTGTTCTCTCTCTTACCCCAGCTCAATTCACTCTCAAGGCTCACAGGCTGCCCTGCACCGTCCCTCTTCCTTCAGGCTGCAGGAGGATCTATTGTTCTGACTTTTCTAACCCCGTCTCCAGCTCAATCTGGTCTTCTGGTAGTCCCTTACCTATGTGGTCTTCCTGAGACCTGCCTTGGGCACCTTCCCACTCTATTTATTCATTCCCATCCCTGCTTTTCCTCTATTCCCCCAGGTATCCTTTAGTGCTGATGTTGTCCTAACATACATCCTCATCCACCTGACCCAGTGCAGCCATCACCTCAGAACCACCCTTACTGTCATCTCAAAGCCTTTCCTGAGCCCTTACTGTTCGCGCTCCCACAGCCACTTGTGCTGAACGCTGCCTTCTTCAGTGCATCCTTCCGTGAGGACAGTGGGTGTGAGCTCAGTATCCCCAAGAATCCTCCTCAGCCTTGCCTTGATGTCTATTCGTTTCCTTGTTTCTCCATTTAGTTTCTTCCTTGATGATCTGTCTACTGGGGTGTTGAAGTCTCCCACTATTAATGTGTGGGGCTTGATGTGCGACTTAAGCTCCAGTAACATTTCTTTTATGAATGTGGGTGCTGCTGCACTTGGGGCATAGATGTTCAGAACTGAGACGTCATCTTGGTGCATTTTTCCTTTGATGAGGATGAAGTGACCACACCCATCTCTTTTGATTGACACCAGATACTAGATACTAGAAGGGCTGCTCCAGCTTCCTTCTTGGGTCTGTTTGCTTGGAATAGAGTTTTCCAACCCTTTACTCTGAGGTAATGTCTATCTCTGTTGCTGAGAGAGTTTTGAGTGACTGTTCAGGTAGCAAACTGTCTCCATCATCTTCTCATTTGGAAAGCTACTAACCTGCACTCCCTGTAGACTCAGGTAATCAATTTTATTCCTTCTTAAATCTCTGATGGGGTTTAAGATCAGATAGTTTAGTTTTACAATTCAGCTTAGTTGTTTAGGGGTTAAAATGTTTTTAGGTCTAGATAGAGGTTTTAAGTTGATAATGATGAGATATGATAGATATTAATTTACATTCAGAATTTTAGATGAACCAAGATTGGAAAGATGTTGGCTGTGAAATACAAATAGGCAAAACAATAAGAATGTAACGTTTATATAATTGCTGATTATATCCTGGTTCTTCTTGCTGTAGGTAGTTTATCATATATATGTGTAATAATGTAAATATATGTGTAAAAAATAAAAATATTTAATAAAAACCAAAAACAAAACATAAAAGAATCCTCATCAGTGGACTTTTTAAACCATATCAAGACATGTCACACCAGATAAAGAGAAAACCTGAAGAAATTGATTCTCAGTGGGACTATGGGCTCGAGGGACCAATGTGATCAAGAAAACTGAATTTTCCTAAATGAAATTCCAGAAAAGCCAAGGAAAGTAGTTAGAAAGACAGACAGGTTGAGAAAACAAAACAAAACAAAACAAAAAAAAAACAAACAGAGAGCAGAACAAAGCCAGTCCTGAAGGACCTTCATGCAGTGGGCTCAGTGAGATGCCCATTCCTCAACATGACCTCTGCCACAGGCAGTGCAAACAGACCGACACTCTCTTCAGTCTCCCTAGTCAACTGTGAGTTTCCTGAGAACACCCAAGGGCCTTACTTTCTTAAACTGCCTTTGCTCGGGTACTCCTTATGAATGCCCTAGTCAGTTTGCCAGAGAGCAGCCAGGGCAATCTCTTTAAAAGACAAATATCCATCCCATGTCTCCTCTGCCTAAAAGTGCAAACCCCGGGGCTAGAATGAGGCTCAGTGGTAGACCAGATACATAGCTTGGGTTCTCAAGTTCTAGCACCCCAAGATCAAAACAAAAAATAAAACTGTGAATAAAACCCAGTGTCCTTTCACTGATCTAGGCTGACTGGCACAGTGTGCGGCCACTGGTCACCTCCATCGTGCACCCGACACCCTCCCTCACCCTGGCGTCCAGCTGCATAGGCCTTTAGTGTTTTCTGAGCCCACCAAGCTGCCTGCTGCAGGAGACCTTAAGGCCTGCTAGTCGTTCCACTTGGAGGGACCCTTCTCACAGCACCATGGCATTTTCTGTCCCTCCCTTCAAGGCCCTGCTCCAGAATCATCACTGAGAGACAGTGTCTCCTGCTGCCCCAGGAGCCTTTGCTTTATATTTCTTGAGTTACAATTCTTTCCATTCAGAATTTATCAATTTCAGAAGATGTACATATGTTTGTGCATGTTATACTATATGTAAGTGCACATGTGCATATATACCTAACTGCTATAAAAGCAAGGTTTTTGCTTGTTTCTTCTCTCATCTATCATAAATGTTTATATATTAAACCCTACAGATGTAACCTGGGCTCAGGTGCCAGCTTTGATTATCACGCCAACGTCATCTACTCAATGACCCGCTGTCACCAGAACTTCATTCTGAGACGTTTAAAATTTTTAAGATTTGTTTCTCTAGGAATCAAGACAAAGAGGAAAAAGAGCCAAAGCTGCAATCAATGGTAAGCAGTCTCCGTCTGAGGGGTGAAATACCCCCAAGGTTGCCTGGCACATGTAGGAACACATCCACATTGTTTACTGAATTTATAAGCTCTCAGGACATTTGTATTCTGAGATGGGGCCTAGAGGGATTATGGAAGATCAAGAGGATCTGTGTATCTTATATTTGTTTATCCGTACTTGTTCCCGGAGTTTCAAACAGGATTTGCTGAAGCTAAGCTATGAGGGGACATGATCCGCTTCAGTGTCATCAGAAGATCCTGAAGTCACAGCAAGGAGGCCTATGGAGTTTCCACTCTGGTGATTTTTTTTTTTAAACAGAGTTCTGTGCCTTTCGTTGTAAGACCAGAAGTATGGGAATATTGGACCAAATAGATCTGCTTTGATAAGATGAAAGTAACAGGACAGTGGAAGAGAAGTACTTTTATTCAATAAATATGTATGAGAGTCACCAAAACACAGAGCGAGATGAAGTCAGGAGCATGGTTGGGATTACATCGGAAGAGATGGCAAAGCGGAAAAACACTGCCAGAGAGCCAGCTGTGATGAACAAGAATGTTGCTGGAAGAGAAAAAAAAGTCCATGACTGTGGAAAGGAGAAGACTCAGAAACAGAAGAAACATGGATAGACAGACAACATCTTGGAGTGTAAGGGACAGGTACCACAAAGGGAGACGGAGAGATCCCTGAGGCCACATGCCGCGGAGAATGTGAGGACTGAGTCTGTAAAGGGTCTTGGGGATTTAGCAGAGCGGAAGTCACTGAGAACCATTAACGTCAAAACGTTTCAGGGAGTTGAATGTGGCAGCATTCAAAGTAGAATAGGCAACAGAGGAGAAGAAAATGATTAAACAAAGAACAAGGGTGCGGGCAAAGGGAAGGAAGGACCCAGCAGCCGCTGGCCGCCGCACGGCTGTCAGGGTTGAGGTCTGACTCTAGGCTGAATTCTAGAAGTTCTGCTTCTACCCTACTCGCTGAGTCTCAGGCTCTGGGCGTGCACGCTAATCACATTTCCCCATTTTCTAGTTACAGCATAAACTGAAATGGCATTCTACATTCTGTAGAAGAATGTTCCAGATGCTGCTTCATTGCAAGATGTAATTATTCTTTAAGTTCCTGTGAGCATTAAATGTTTACATAGCGACATCCCCAAAGTCCATGTCAATCTTGCAGCACCTGTCAGTGAATTAAGCAGGTCAGTACTGTTGTGGTTTTATGAGATCATGAGGGGGCACAGAAGACACGTGTGCTGGAACTGACCTAAGAACCAACATCTGTAATCCCAGGCTTAGGGTTCTTGCAATCCCACACGCCAGTCATGAGAAAGCAGGCAGGCTACTGAAGCCTGGCCTCAGGGAATGACTGCCACTGCACTTCTTTCTCTTTTCATCAGTGAGGAAAAGGTACAGCTGTCGTCATAAGTCAGTTTTAAACCCTTGCTGCCAGACGGTGATAGCTCTTGCCTTGAATCCCATCACTTGTGAGGCAGAAGCAGGAGAATCTCTGTGAGTTCAAGGCCAGCCTGGTCCTCAGAGCAAGTTCCAGGACAGCACGGCTGTTACACGGAAAAACCCTGTCTTAAAAAAAAATGCTCTTGCCTGCTTTATCACCTCCCTATACTCAAAATAGGTTCTCTCAGAGTCTGAGGCTAATCACCCAATCCTATCCCATAATAATGCACACCATAGTTGGTATTTGAATCCACATCTGAACTCCAAATTTGGTGCTGTTTTTTCCCCCTAGGGGTCAGTTAATGGTTTATGAATGCTGGACTATTGGAGTCCTTCACAAATGTGATGAAAGTTATGACCTCTAAATTATAGGAAGTTGTGCACAACATTTGTATCGTCAGCAAAACCTGGGACACGATTCCAAAGGCTCACCGCTGATATGAAGTTAGAAATTCTTGTTCCAGGTAATACCATGCCTAAGCCTAAGCCTAAGCCAATGAAAGTACCAGCTGATGAGGGTTGCTCTGGCTCCCAGGGGAAGGCTTGGTGACACAACCTCCTTTTCTATAACCTGAGAGCACAATGTTGAGATTGTAGCACAACATGTATTGCACTTCAGTAGTATAGGTAGGCTCTTCCCTTGTAATAGAGAAAGCCTAGTTTTACTATTTATATTTCGTTTTGCCCATTCTACCACAAGTACACAGCCTGCTCTCTGTTTCCCTCCCTGCCTGCCTGCCTGCCTGTCTGTCTATTATCTATTATCTATCTATCTATCTATCTATCTATCTATCTATCTATCTATCTATTATCTATCTATCTATCTATCTATCTATCTATCTATCTATTATCTATTATCTATCATCTACCATCTGTGTAGCTAATCAGCCATCTGTCACCCATTTTTCTTCTAAGCATGTCATGGGCTATGAGGCCTCCCCGTGTTTCTGTAAGAGTTATATATAAAAACATATCCAGAGGTGTTCTATTTTCTATCCTGTTCCCAATCCCATTTTTTTTAACATCCCCTTTCTACCCATCCTCTATGAGAAATCAATCTTTATAACTTACTTCTCCCATAGTTCCTTTGCACAAATGGGTAGGCACATATCGATTTTCTTGCAAGCCCATGCACTCAGCTTTTCTCCGTATACCTCAGAAGCTATTGAATATTAGTTACTATTCTTACTTTCACAAATGAAGTTGGAGAAGGAGTGACTTGCGCAAAGCTACAGAGGAGTCAAGCTGGGCTATGCACCCAGAGAACTATGACCCAAACCCACGCTGGCCATCTCCACCACGGCTGCTCATCCACAATCTCTGTGTGGGAGTAGTTTCTCTGATTTTTCTTAGACCGTGCTAAAACAAACATAACAAATGTATCTCCTAAACCATCCGGATGATCATCTTAAGTCCTGTCAAACATTTGCATTGTTCATAAGCTCTGAAAATCATACAACTTGTGAAAATGAATGTCACCCATACGTATAGACAGAAAAGCCACAGAGGAACTGTTGGAGGAGTTACCTGGCTGTGGCCTTGGCTTGTAGTTCAGGAAAGGCAGGGTGGCCTTGAACCACATGGTCTATCTAAAAAACACAATAGAGGTGAGTCAATTTTATAGTGTCTTTATCCTTAAGACACAGGCGGCCAGAGAGACAGTCTCCCTGCCCCCCGCCCCCCACCCCACTCTGCTTTGTTCAACTCTTTGTCCATAGAGAATCTAAGACAAAAAAAAAATGACATTAGTATGAACATATCAATTCTATCAGAAATGTAGTAGCTTTTTTAGTGTAAGGCCCTTTGATTAATTATACAGAATTTAGAAGGAAGAGCAGCAGCAGATGCTACTCTTAAGGTTGAGGTGGTACTAGTAGGCAGCACTGGCCCCAGGAAGCAGATTGGGAAAGGATGGGGTCTTGGGTGCTGAAAGGACTAACTAACTGTGTCTGGGTCACTTCATTTCTCCCTGCCACTTGTAAGCAGCTGAGAGCCTGCTGTGCCCTACTAATGCAGCCTTTGACACAGGGAAAGAGTGAGAGTACGATGGCCAAGTCCCAGCTAAGCACAGCTGAGGTGTCCCAGACCTGCCAAGAGGCCCCACCCCCACCCCAAACTCAACTATTGTCACAGGGGAAAGCAGGAATGTCTGAACTGTACAGATCTTATCTGGACTACTATGTCTAGGATTTAATTCCTAATCCCCTTGGTGGCTCTAAACAAAACATGTAATATGCCTGGGAACACCAGTGCTTCTCAATACTTTCCCTGCCTGCTAACTAATCTGTATATTTCTGAATGTTTACTTCAGCCTCCTAGGCTAAAAAAAACACCATTTGGAAGGAATTATTTTCATTCAGTCTTGAGCAGACTATTTTGGCCCCATGAAAACTGGCTGATGGTTTTTCTTAAAAACCAGGGTTAGGAAAAAAGGAAGCACATTTATTTCAGAGACACAGAGACCAGGTTCCGGTTCGGCTCCGCACCATCTTTGTGACTTTGAAACAATCACTTAAGTACCTCTGAAGCCCAATATTCTCCTTTATCTCAGCTTTGTTTTAAACAGGATTCCTAGAATGAAAAGTGTGTTTGCTATAACGCTAACAAAAATATCAATACCACCTAACACTGATCAAATCATTTACCTACATCAACACCAACCTAAGAGTCACAAACACATTATTTCATCTACTGATCACAGATCTCCAAGAAGATGCTGGTTTCTGTTAAATAGATGAGGAAACTGGGGCTCAATGGCTGAAATTATGTAAATAACATCTCAGGCCACGGGGCCACACTGCGGTCTCAAACTGTGGTGTGCAACATCTAAACTTCTTATCAGTAACTGCTATGCCATATGGCGTCATAAATGTCTAGGTTGACTGTAAGTTGGAGAATCCCACTGGGAGTAATTCTATGGAAATGTTTCAAAATAATACCAAAACTCACTGGTCATTAAAAAGAAAAACCATGCAGTTTTGCAGTACGTACTTCCTCTAGGTCCACCTTTGGGTCCTAGAGACTCAGGGGGGAAAAATCACGATTCCTTGAGAGAAGTGGAGTGAAGCTATTAGCATATTAACAGATAAGACAAAGCTCTGCATTTGATGCTAATTTTTATGGAAATCACATTAGAAGTCATAAAACAAACATTTAAACAAACTTTCAGAAAGACATGGAAGTTCTTTTATGAACACAGTTATTTAGTGTTTACAGAACATTAAGCCTACTAGGCAATGTGCTTAGGTTTTGAGGACAGTGACATGTATACACAGCACACAGCAAACTATAGAAGCCTAAAGTAGGAATCCAGTCCTTTTGGTAATTACTAAAGAGGCATGAGGATGGAAAGACACAGGATGGAAAAAGAAAGGCGGCTGGGTAGCCCACATAGCACAGAAGGATCTGTGAAGATGGGTGAATGCCAGCATATGTTCACGCAGCGTTACGCCGTTCTTGGCATTACTTACCACATTTTATATTTTAATCTGATTGTTCCAGGCACACCTGGCCAGAGGGTAAGTATATACAAATTAGAGATAAAATAAATAATCATAAATTTGAATGAATAAGAATTGTAGTGAGAATTTTGGTTTCTTTAAAAAGCACAGAAATATTATAAGGACATGTTTTCATTTTAACCCCAGGTGTGGACATATGGGGCTGCTCCGCAATAGATGACTATGATTTGCCTTGTGCTCTAGTTGGGGAATGATTTTGCCAGCTGCAGATAGTTTTTTCAATTGTGTGACATTTGGAATTCTGGGAACTTTTCAGAGGATATATAAATGCTAGGGCCTCAGGAGGCAGGATGGGTTGGTGTTGGTCGCGGTTTGTTAAGTGTGCATGTGCAAAGAAGAAACAACAAAAAGAAATTAGATATCCTGTCAGTGAAGATTAAACTTGCCCCAAGCAGCTTGATGCCCCTAACCATCAGGACATCGTCTATGGATGATGCCCCTAAGCATCAGGACATCGTCTATGGATGATGCTATTAACCATCAGGACACAGTCTATGGATGATGCCCCTAACCATCAGGACACAGTCTATGGATGATGTCCCTAACCATCAGGACTTAGTCTATGGATGATGCCCCTAACCATCAGGACGTAGTCTATGGATGATGTACCTAACCATCAGGACATCGTCTATGGATGATGTACCTAACCATCAGGACATCGTCTATGGATGATGTACCTAACCATCAGGACATCGTCTATGGATGATGCCCCTAACCATCAGGACGTAGTCTATGGATGATGTACCTAACCATCAGGACATCGTCTATGGATGATGTCCCTAACCATCAGGACATCGTCTATGGATGATGCCCCTAACCATCAGGACATCGTCTATGGATGATGCCCCTAACCATCAGGACATCGTCTATGGATGATGTACCTAACCATCAGGACATCGTCTATGGATGATGCCCCTAACCATCAGGACATTGTCTATGGATGATGTACCTAACCATCAGGACGTAGTCTATGGATGATGCCCCTAACCATCAGGACATCGTCTATGGATGATGTACCTAACCATCAGGACGTAGTCTATGGATGATGCCCCTAACCATCAGGAGGTAGTCTATGGATGATGTACCTAACCATCAGGACATCGTCTATGGATGATGCCCCTAACCATCAGGACGTAGTCTATGGATGATGCCCCTAACCATCAGGACGTAGTCTATGGATGATGCCCCTAACCATCAGGACGTAGTCTATGGATGATGTACCTAACCATCAGGACATCGTCTATGGATGATGTCCCTAACCATCAGGACGTAGTCTATGGATGATGTCCCTAACCATCAGGACGTAGTCTATGGATGATGCCCCTAAGCATCAGGACATCGTCTATGGATGATGCTATTAACCATCAGGACACAGTCTATGGATGATGCCCCTAACCATCAGGACGTAGTCTATGGATGATGCCCCTAACCATCAGGACACAGTCTATGGATGATGTCCCTAACCATCAGGACGTAGTCTATGGATGATGCCCCTAACCATCAGGACATCGTCTATGGATGATGTACCTAACCATCAGGACGTAGTCTATGGATGATGCCCCTAACCATCAGGACGTAGTCTATGGATGATGTACCTAACCATCAGGACATCGTCTATGGATGATGTACCTAACCATCAGGACGTAGTCTATGGATGATGCCCCTAACCATCAGGACGTAGTCTATGGATGATGTACCTAACCATCAGGACATCGTCTATGGATGATGCCCCTAACCATCAGGACGTAGTCTATAGATGATGCCCCTAACCATCAGGACACAGTCTATGGATGATGTACCTAACCATCAGGACGTAGTCTATGGATGATGCCCCTAACCATCAGGACGTAGTCTATGGATGATGCCCCTAACCATCAGGACATAGTCTATGGATGATGCCCCTAACCATCAGGATGCAGCCTACGGATAACACTGCTCCTTTTCCAACCCCTGACTTTATTCAGGGATCTTTTTCCTTTCCTGTCTACCATTTTTTCCTCTCGTATCTGGTGTTTGGGGTTTGGAAGGGAAGAAGAAAAGGTACGGAGAAGGGTGAAAGAAAGAAGAATCCAAGCAGGTATGGTGGCACACACCTGTAATCCCAGGACTCAGGGATGCAGAGGCAAGTGGATCTCTGTGAGTTCAAGCCCAGCCTGGGAAGGAAGGAAGGAAGGAGGGAAAGAAAGAAGGAAGGGAAAGAAATGAAGGAAGGAAAGAAAGGAGGAAGGAAGGAAGGAAAGAAGGAAGGAGGGAAGGAGGGAAAGGGAAGGAAGGAAAGACAGACAGAAAAGAAAGGAAGAACCTATAAAGTAGTTAAGACTGGCTACAAAGGATGGCAGGGAAAACCAATGGGTCCCTGAGAGCATTTGACGGAGAAACATAAAAAAATAGAAAACATGTTAACCTCTTTGTCAGTTTACAGAGCACTCATTCCAACAGCTCAGCAGTCTGCTCACAGGAGCAACCTTACAACTTGTGTCACATTCTCTATGCGTGTAGCACACATAGACAAGGATGTGTTTTCCTACCGGCAATGATTCAGGGAATTAATCAGACTTCAATAGTGGCCATTTTTGCCACACAGTTGCCTCAGAAGCACACCGGCAGTCTATCTCTGGGTCTTACTTCTGTGGCCATCTCCTCAGCTTTCTGTTCTAAAAGAGGCTGCTGAAGTGTGGCAGAAGGCTCTGCCCTGTCAGGATGGGGGGATAAGGTCTTCTTCCTGCTGGTTTCCAGATGTTGTTCAAGACAGAAAAGCCATCTTGCAATAAATACTCAGCTTTAGGTCCCTTTCTTATATATTTAGAATCTGCAAAAATGGCACTGTGACACAGGACAATGCAGAGACCATAGCTGGCCAGCACATGGTTCCCTGTGGTGATAGACTTCACTTGGTATGTATTATGCTTTGAAAAAAAAATGTAGCAATATTTTAAAATGGAGCATTGCCTTAGTGTACACATTTTGGCTTGTAAAACGCTAGACTCCCCCACCCCCACCCCTTGTTGCCATGGTGAGACTGGGTGAATTCACAGGAAGAACAACTCTCCACAGAGAGCTGCCCTCGCTGGCCCCCCATTCCCAACAGCAGACACAAGACCTGTCAATTCTCGTCACCACAGAACTCATAATTTATTTTCAAGACACTTTTCCCTGTGCCCACCTCTGCCAAGCGGATGAATAAAGAGCTGGATACGGGGCACAGTGAAGGCAAAAGAAATGTCCCTGTGGCACCAGAACTATCCCTTTGCTTCTCGGACAAGTTTACTCACCGATACTACCTTTCTGGCCTGCCAGGCATTTGAGTTTTGACATTTGATGTGGTGGAGGGAAAGTGCGAAGGGCAGGGAATCCTAAGACTTCAGTCTCAGGCTCTCTTAAAGCCCGACCCTAAACGAAACATTCCCTGTCTCTGATTCCCTCTCAAAAACACTTTTCATGGTAATAAGACAAATGGCCAATCATGCACAGTTATGAAGAGAAGGCATTGACTGAGACATCAGCACTGCTGACAAAGAACTCATAGCAAGTTCTGAACGTGGGAACTTGGCATCTTTTGGTCTGTGTTCAGTTGGCCAAGATAAAACTCTCTTATTTCATGACAGGTTTCATTCCTATTAAACCCAGTTCATAGTCTAATTTCTGAGGATATCTAGGACATTTTCTTGTGGGGAAAGTAAAGACATCATTAAGACTCAGAACGGTTTGTTATTTTCACAACTGTTGTCTTGTAATTTGTGTTAATAATCTACGTCATAAGTTAATGTGCCCTCGATACACTTTGTAGTTTTCAGGGATGAACCCAAGGCTTTGGCCTTGAACAAGACTACTTGTCAAGCCCTTCTCTCTCTCTCTCTCTCTCTCTCTCTCTCTCTCTCTCTCTCTCTCTCTCTCTCTTTGGTTTTTCAAGACAGTTTTTCTCTGCATAGCCTTGGTTGTCCTGAACTTGCTTTGTAGATCAGGCTGGCCTCAAACTCACAGAAATCCGCCTGCCTCTGCCTCCCAAGTGCTGGGATTAAAGGCATGTGCCACCACACTCGGCCACAGAGTCTCATTATGCAGCGTACCCTGTACTTAATGCCATGATCTTCCTGTTTGCTTCTCAAGTGTTGTGATTACAGACATGTATGATTGTGCCAGCAAATTTTCAAATTTATTTTAGATCTTTTCTTATCTTGTCTTCTTATCCAGAAGGAAAAACAACCAACCAACCAACAACAAAAAAAAACCAAGAAAACAAACAAACAAAAAAAAAATACCTTGGCTTTGCCTTCACCCAAAATTGCTTCTCCAGTGCTGTGATTACAGACATGTAAGACTTTACAATCATTTTTTTCAAATTTATTTTACACCTTTACATGTATTCTTATCCAGAAGAAAAACTAAACAGCAACAACAAAAACACCAAATGAACAAACAAACAAAAAACCCAAACACCTTAGCTTTATCCCCCACTCAAGACTCTCAAGAATATATGAATACAGGTGGCTGAAGAGGGAGGGAAAATCAACTTTGTCCAAGCATGGGTTAGCCAATTATAATTGGGATTCCTAAGCACATGCACACACAAGCAACACTAATTGGGTTGAAAAGTGTGTTTGTATGTGTGTGTGTGTGTGTGTGTGTGTGAGAGAGAGAGAGAGAGAGAGAGAGAGAGAGAGAGAGAGAAGGAAAAAGAGGAGGAGGAAGAGGAAGAGGAGGAGGAGGAGGAATGAAAGAAAACATGCTGCTGGAAGGAACTCTCCCTGGAAGATATAAAACATCACTGAAAGATAATGCTGTGTTTTATTTTTCACAATTATAATGTTAGACTTACATACAACAATTTTCATTAGTAAGTGGATAAATTCTGATTTAATTCAAAAGTAGTTAGTTCTTTCACCAACAAGCTGGAGTTTTATGTATTTTCAGTTGTTAATTAGTTCATTTATTTGTGAAACTAACATCTGATATATGGTTGTTTTGTGGTGTTTATCATTTTAAAAGCAGGATACAAACATAAATAAAAGTAATATTTCTTACAAAGGGAGGCATTATGTCAAAATTCAAATATAGTCTAGAGTGCTACTAGTTTTCACAGATTCCACCAATGTTGCCTGAACATCCCAGGCATAGTGAATAAGCACAGGGGTTTGGTGTAGCCAAGATACATGGAATTTCTTTTCTCAGTAAAATTATCTCTATAGAAAGATATAGTCCACATTGTAGGCTCTCTCTCCCAGGAAACCTGTTGGCCATGCTGGCTAGGGGATTGAGTCAGTGATTTTACTCTCCTTCTGATGTTCCAATTCCAATTCCCCAGTCTTATCCCCAGCTTTGTAGCAGGTCACCAGCTGTGGCCTCTGCTTTCTCTCTTTGCCCCCACAGGCAAGGTTCTACAGTGATCTGCTTCTGAAGCCTTCCTCCCTGTAGGGGGCTGTCTTCCCTCTCCTGCATCCCTAGGGACTCCACCGAAGCTCATGGAAGGTAGCTTTCCTCCCTCCTATGCACCCTCTCAGTAATGCCCTTATATCCCATCCCTACTCCTTTCTGTCATCTCTCAGTACCTAGAAACATCTTTTACCTGGGACCCTAAGTAGTCACAAAAGGCAGGAGTTTGAACTCTGAAGAGCTCTGTACTAGGCAATCCATACTCAGCACACTCTCTAAGAACCAGAGAGGACAAACTGAAAACAAGGACTGAAAAAAGCCTATCCAACATCAGCAACCAGAATTACATATCCCAAACCCAGATGCCTGGGCACCAGCATAAAAACACAGTAAGATCCAGGACACTATGTCTCCACTAAAGCCCAGCAAACCTAGGACATAGATCCTGAGTCATGCCATATAGATGCAGGATAAGATGGGGAGGACTTCCAAACAGCTATTGTGAATATGTTCAAGGTCCATAAAGAGGATATAAATAAATCCACTAATGAAATCTATGAAAACACAAATGAAGAGAGGGATGAAATGAAGAAAAGAGCTTATGACATAGAAGTGAAAATGGAGTAAGTAAAGAAATTCCAAACAGAAAAAACTAGATGTGACAATGGTAATTCCAAGAAACACACCTTGTATCTAGGAGAGACATCACCTCAGGTAAAAAGGGTAGAAAAAGATATCACAAGCAAATGGACCTGAGAGGCAAGCTGATGTAGCCATTCTAATATCTGAGAAGATAACCTTCCAACTAAGACTAATCAGAAGCGATATAGACGGACCTTCCGTAGAGATAAAAGGGGGAACGTGACACTAGACACCAAGGAAATCACTGAAGATGATACCTAAGTTAACACATTCAGAAGGAATGGCAGCCACCAGTTTCCAAGCAACGGGAATAGAAGATGCGAACACTATGGAAGTAGAGTAGCTCATATGTCCTAGGACTTGACTGGCTCAAGTAAGAGTAGGTATAAAATAAGTAAGCAATGGGGACAGCTGAGCAAACTGAAGGGACAGGAAGAAGATACATCAAGCATGCCACAGGCAAGGCTTTAGATGGGAAGAAGAAGAAGAAGAAGAAGAAGAAGAAGAAGAAGAAGAAGAAGAAGAAGAAGAAGAAGAAGAAGAAGAAGAAGAAGAAGAAGAAGATCCAGAGCCTCCATTTCTGATAATGGCTGACTCATTTATCAATTCTTGTACAGAGAGCAATTATATATAGTGATTAAAGTGCATTGTGTCGAACTCTTAAGGACATACAACCTCATTGTTGCAGGAGCAGAGACACTGGAACCCAGAGGCCCCTGGCTACCCAGGCTAGCTGGAATGGTGAGCTTAAAGTTCAGGGAAAGACACTGTCTCAAAGAATGCATGATGAGGAAGCCACCCGACCTCAGCCTCTGGCCCCACACCACATACACATGTGCATATACATGCACACATTCTAAACACACACAAAAGCTTTAAAAAAAACAGGGAAAATAAATGCATGAAAGAAAACCATTTTCTATGTGTTTGTTGATTTTATAGACTTGTCCTGAGGGCGGGCCTTAGCCAATGCTATGCATAATGGTTAGCATGTTCATGAAATATGTAGTCTTCTGGGTAAGGTGAGGTCAAGGGAGTATCTTCTAGAAGAGAGAGCTATAGGAAGGGAGTCTAGCACTGTGTGTCAATGCCTACCTAGTCCAGGATGATCTCTGAATTAACAGTTAAGGCTGAGAAAATCAACATATATTTTAGAATGTACTAATCAAAAGGCAGATAAACTTTGGAGTTTAATATATAAAGTGCATGCCAAGAAAGAAAAATAACAATCCATATTCATTAGAGGAATAAAAAAACCCTAGTGTTTCTATAACATCAATCACAATGTCTACAATGTCATCAGAAATTACTGAACTTGTGCTGTGTTGGGGACAATTAGTATATAAGCAAAAAGCCATTTAATAGAAAGGCGAGATGACAATGGTGAGAATTAGAATTCAAGAGGTTGAAAGCAGGTAGCGCAATCACAATCCTATATACACAAGAAAAATAGGAAACAGGAACCTATAGGTAGGTAACAAACTATAACATGAGAATTCCAGTACTGGTCACCATAATAGCTAAAACAGACACCCAGCAGATATTCCTCACACCTGAGTGCAGATTACAGTTAAAGGAATCCTGAACTTAAAAACATAAAAGTTGGAGACAGTGAGAACACATACAAGGGAGCATGACAGTGAGAACACAGGGGGCGTGACAATGAGAACACAGGGGGCGTGACAATGAGAACACAGGGGGTGTGACAGTGAGAACACAAGGGGGCGTGACAGTGAGAACACACACAAGGGGGCATGGCAGTGAGAACACAGGGGGTGTGGCAGTGAGAACACACACAAGGGGGTGTGGTAGTGAGAACACACACAAGGGGGCATGGCAGTGAGAACACACACAAGGGGGCATGGCAGTGAGAACATACACGAGGGGGCGTGGCAGTGAGAATGCACACAAGGGGGCATGGCAGTGAGAACATACACGAGGGGGCATGGCAGTGAGAACACACACAAGGGGGTGTGGCAGTGAGAACACACACAAGGGGGTGTGGCAGTGAGAACACACACAAGGGGGCATGGCAGTGAGAATGCACACAAGGGGGCATGGCAGTGAGAACACACACAAGGGGGCATGGCAGTGAGAACATACACGAGGGGGCGTGGCAGTGAGAACACAGGGGGTGTGACAGTGAGAACACACACAAGGGCGTGTGGCAGTGAGAACACACACAAGGGGGTGTGGCAGTGAGAACACACACAAGGGGGTGTGACAGTGAGAACACACACAAGGGGGTGTGGCAGTGAGAACACACACAAGGGGGTGTGGCAGTGAGAACACAAGGGGGCATGGCAGTGAGAACACACACAAGGGGGTGTGGCGGGGACTAGGGAAGGAGAAACTGGTATACCAGATACATTCACCTGGAGCTACAATAGAAGGGAGCAAATGGAACAGAAAAGGTAAATGCAGAAGTTATTGGAAATGCAGTGAAAAATATCAACTTGCAATTCCAAGTATAAATTTAAAGAGGATCACCTCTCTGTACATCAAAATAAAACCAAAGACAAGAAAATCTTGAAGACAGAGAAACATGTTATATCACCAAAAGGAAAGACTGGTAGACATAATGAGCAACTTACAAGAAACAATAACCTCAGGATGTAAAATATTTACTTTGATGTCTATAGGAAGGAGGAAATGAATCAGTTAACCATAATTTCTATATTGAGCAGAAATACCTTGAATGTAAAGAAAATTCACTATTAAAGAGACAATGTTTTTTTGTCAGTTGGCCTGCACTATAAAACATGCCAAAGGAAGTCACTCAGTTTAAGAAGAAAAGTTACCAGACAGACACTTAAACTCTGCAAGAGAAATGGAAATTGTTATTACATAGGTAATGCAAAAAATATGTTTGCAGTTGCCAGCATTTCCTTCCAATGTGCATGACTGTTATGGAATGAACTTGTTCCCACCCAAAGCCCCAGCACTGAAGCTCGAGTCTGAGTCTCTGATGTGCTTGGGGTCATTACTGAGCTTAATCAAGATTAAACTAAGTTATGACAGGGGTTTTAGCACCAGAGCTGTCATCTGTGTAAGAAGAGGCAGAGATACCAGATGTCCGCCATATACGTAGCGTGTTTTTACCAAAACCAAAGCATGTCATATCTTGATCATAGACTTTTAGCCTGCAGAACAGGAAGAAAAGTGATGCCTGTCACTTCTGCACCCAGGCTGTTGTAATTTGTTATGGCAATCTGAGCAGAATAATGTGCCACTTAAAGCAAACAATGGAAGAACTGCTGCACTGCGGGGTTTTTATACTAGGCTGACACCATGCACAGGAAAACATGGGCATACGAAGGTGGGAGGGCTGTGCACACAGCTCTAGTGATGACAGCTGCTCATACTTTATGTACAGTAACACAAGATGTGCCCAAAACAGAAAGGGTTAGGATGCCTGTTGTAATCATTAAAGCAACCCTTTAAAATAATGCAAAAAGATGCCTACAAACCCCACAAAGCAATAGAGAGCTTAAAATGAAATTGTAAAAACTAACATATAGAGAATCAATCCGACGTAGCAGGAAGAAGAGGCAGCAAAGCAAAAATCCAAAGGTGACCACCAGAAAGAAAATAGAAGAGCCAAATGCATTCAGACCAGTCTTTCCAATAACATAAAGAATCTAAACACTCCAAATGAAACCCAGAAATTATAAGACCAGACAGAAAAGCAAATCACACTTCTGTGCTATAGGAAAACCATGCATGTTACACAGACCAGAGCAGAGGCAAAGGAGAGCTGGTGACAGTTTTGAGACCAGGTAAGGCGAAAGCCTATGCCTGGTGATATGGCTTAGTGATGCATTAGCTAGAGGGAGAGAGGAAAATTAGGAGTTATGAATTCATCCTAATTTTTTTGGTTTTAAAAATTATAAATGATAGTACCTCCTTAGTGACACAAACACAAAGAGTTTCAACTCGGGAAGGTTAGCAGCTGCTGTAGTCAGACAGGCAGTGAGCCCTGACTGCTTTTGACCGACTCCCTGACACTTAATCCTTTTTCTCCACTGACAGCAATGCCGTTCTAGAACCTTGACCTGTCTTCTTAGTATATATTTCACATCTAATCCATCAAGCCTCTCTGCCGGGTTTACTGTGAGAGCATCTCCCACGTTTGATGAGTGCTCACTGCCAGCACGGTCATCCCGGCTGACTCCCTGGGAGCTCATCTCTGGCCACTGCTCCATCCTCCCACTCCATCATCAATGCACAACAGAGCCGGCCAGGGTCAGAAGGACCCTTACAAGTCTCCAGTCACAGTAATCATGGCCTGCTCCTTCTCCGGTGCCTCTCTATTTTACTTTCTAATTCTCCATCAATGTGGTCCCCTTGCTATTTCATGAACAGCCTAAGCAAGCAACACTCTCAGGCTCCATGTACCGATGCCTCCCCTGGCCTGAAAATATTATTCCCCCATCTCCAAATAGCTAGTTGACTTTCCTTTCTCATTCTTTGTTCAAATACCACTTGACCACCTTATTTAAAATTATAAAGACGGAGCTGGTGAGATAGCTCAGCATGTGAAGACATTTGCTGACAAGTCTGACAACCTGTACTAAATCTTTGAAACCCACATGGTGGAAGGAGTAAACCTCCAAAATTTCCCCTCTGACTTCAACATGTGCACTCTGGCATACATGCCTCACCCCCATGTGCATGTGCACATATGATCACACACATGCTTGGGCATTCTCACACACAACTATAAGGAAAATAAAATAAAATTGCAAACTGTTCATCAGAACTTAAAAGCACAATGTCTACTGATTTAAAAAAAAACCCTATAACATTAAAAATGAAATGTGTTTATTTGTTTGCATAATCTATCTCCATCTGTTGGGATGTATGCTTGAGAAAGGCACAGATTAGACAGAAAAGGCTGTTGTATTTGTTTTTATTTTCTGACTCAGATCAGTACCTTAAATATCGAAGCACACAATAAATTCATTTGAAAGAGTTTAGATATAATTCAAGTGCAAGGGTTTGACGTGTGCTGTAAAAACTGCCTTAGCTGTAGTATGAGAGAGGCATCAGAGGGGAAAGATGAGAACCAATTAGGCAAAAGTGTGCAAGAGGAGGGAAGAGGGGCACTGTTTTTACAGGGATGGCCCGCTTATGGATGAAGTCATCCCACTGCACGATGGCGAAGTACTGGGACACACCAGCATCTGTTATAGATGCAATCAACCCTGATACATACATGCATATCTCACAGTCCTGCAAAACCTGGCAACCGTGTTTGCCTCAAGAAACTGTGGTATATAACAGAGCCTTAGCAAACCTGAGGCCGCATCTTTCCAAGAGGCTGCAGGTATGCTACCCATGATTTAATAAAATATCATAAATTATAGTCATTAGGTCTGTGTCCAGCTTTCTTATTTGATGACAGACTACGAGATGACTTCATTCTTGGCTGGCCTGGTGTGACAGGGCCTTGTAATCCTCGCACATGAGTGAATGAATGACCCTCATCTTGAGTCTAACTGCCTCAGAAAGCCAAGGCCACTTCAGGGTAGCTCAGAAACTGGTCTCTGCCTCACTAATAAAAGTCAAGTCCAATTAAGACAGAGAAGAGCAGATGGAGGGTGAATGGGCAGCCCCACTGACTGCTTAGAGTGATATGCTGGCAAAATGTCTCCAAAAAGCAAGTTTCTGTGCAGCTATTCTGGCAAATCAGCAAGCTCAGAGCAGTGCTTGCTGGGCACTGTGTGGTTCAACTAAAGTCAGTCTCTCATGGGAAAGCAATGTGTGCCTTTCAAATAAGTAACAGCTATCAGAGAAATAAAATCTGTGAGATAAGTTGAGTCTAATTATATATTAATTTTGTTCATTGATAATTTCTGATATGTATATAATGCATTCTGGTTACTCTGTCTACCCATGCTGTTTTATGCCCCCTCTACTCCTCTCAACCTTGCCTCTTCCCTAGCTGTCCCATTTCCAGATCCATGACATTTGGACTCATAACAAGAGTCATCTGTGTCACCAGTGGATTCAAATTATCACTTGGAGCCCGATGGGGTCACTAGTAAGTACATAACTGAAGGCCATGGTTTTCCCTCTCCCTGAGACTTTGCAGCAAACAGATGAGGGCACCCTTAGCCCTTCCTCTATCTAAGTCTTGGCTCCTGATGGATGCATCCATGTGCAGACAACCACATCCAGTGAGAGTTCATGACTGCTATTGTATAGAGCCCGGAAGCAAGGCTTTTTACAGCCCTTCCTTCCTGACTTATGTCCTTTCCACTTGGTCTTTCTCAATGTTCACTGTGCCCCAAATAGGATGGTAAAAATATTTTGCTTAGGGTGGAGCATGCAGCTCTGTTACTCTCAGCACCTTGTATGGCCCTGGGTCTCTGCATCCATTGCAGCAATGTGAGTCTAATTCTTAGTCAAGTGAAACTGCAAGGGCCCCAGAGCCTGAAAAGATACAGTGCTCTTCACCTCTGAACAGACTCTCCAGCCCCATAGACTAGCATACTTCTAAGTTGAACTGTTTTTTTTTTTTAAATTATGATATTAACTTCAGATCTTGGGGACAGGAGGAAAGGTTATGTTTAAACAGTGATATGTTGAGAAGAAATGGATCGTGCTAGTTTTTGTTGCCATCTCAACACAATCTAGTATCATCTAAAATGTAGCCTTGACCAGATTCACCAGTGGCAATATCCGTGACAGACTGTCTTTCCTGATGATTGATGTGGGAGGGCCCGGCCCACTGTGGGCGTCAGCCTCCTTACGCAGGTGGAGCGGAGCTGGCTAAGAAAGCTGTCTGGCAAAGACTGATGGTGCAAGCCAGCGAGCAGTACTCCACTACGGTCTACGCTTCCAGTTCCTGACCTCAGGTTCCTGCCTTGATCTCACTTCCCTTAGCCATAGACTGTTTCCTGAAAGTGTAAAGCTGACATGAGTAGTTGGTTTTTATCACAGTATTTAAACACAGCAACAAAAACCAAACCAGAAAGTGTGTTTACGGTGCCTTGAGATGTGGTCCGTGCTCTGCTCTCTAGCTTTTATTGTGAGCCGTTTTTTAAAAGAACAATTTATACCACACAGATATTTGGGACTAACTGTGCTCATCCTCAAATATGCAAGTGCTTTCCACTTTCACGTCCTCTCATGTGAACTCCCTCCCTGGTTATCATTTATCGCCTTTGGCTCAGTACAAACGACTTCTCCCTACAAAGAATTCCCAGCCTAGCACAGAGCCTGCTAACACCACTCATTCCACTTTTATGGATCTTCTGTCTTCCCTCTTAAACAATTCCAACAGCTCAACACATTTCTAATAAAAACCTCCTCTGGATGAAGAGCCAGGCTGGATATGAAAAGAATCATTGTATGGCTCTTGCTTTATGGAACTGATAGTGTTCTAAACAGCAGGATAGAAGGTGAGTTAGAATACTTATAACCATTGCTGGAATATTCCCCGTAATGTTCTTATATAACAGATAGACACATAGAGACACATCTACTTGAGCAAATTCTCAGTGGTTTTCATCCTTATTCCCATGGATCATCCCGAGAGAGGCTGACCTTGAACTTAAACTAAATTAGCTATAGTTATATCTTAGATAACAGGTAAATCGTCAAGATAGTAAGTAATTCAAGACAGGGTACAGGAGAATCAACCACAAATGGACAGAGGAATAGAAATATATGAGTCTCTGGGAACTTGTGTGTAGGAGCTCTTTACAACCTAGCCTAAAAGAGACAGTCCTCAGAGGATATGAGTGTCCAGAAAAGTATCTGGATTGGTTTGCTGAATTGTCCCAAGGACTCCAGGGAACCATAGAGTGAATGACAGCAGGTAACAGTGCCATCTCAAAAGACCAACAAGGGATGGTCAGGTGAGAGAGAGGGCTGGTCACGGCAGCTTAGGCAGCACCCATTCATTTAGCTAATGCACACCACACACTGCAGGTACTTACGGTTATGCTCTGTGCTGACTTCTGAGTTGTCACTGTGCCAGCCACTAGGTGTGTGGGTGATATGACAAGATGGTATGGTAACACTCACAACCCTTTGGAGAAAATACCAACTTACCAATTTTCCTGTCACACTCTGTCCACCTTCATTCAGCCAGAAGCCAGGGACCATGGCTGAGAAATAAGGTCCCCAGACACCCGGCACAAAAATTGGATCTTTGCTGATCTGAAAGAAAAAGAACAGTGTGTGTGAAACTCACCCTCAAGGGTAGAAGGAACTTTATTATCCTACCACCAGGGAATCCAGCTTCTTATTAAGTATTTTTTTTTTTATGGCAGAGAAGTTACCGTCTCCTAAGGAAGGACGTGGCTCTATCTGTAGACCTCTTACTGATCAATTCATCCAGCTATCAAGGCAGCAAAAGTGATCATTTTGGACAGGTGCTGGCTGGCAAAGATCTTCCACACTAGCTTCCCCTGTGACAGGAATAACTGGTCCCCATTCTTCCCCTTCCTGCATCTGCAGGAGAAGACAGCTTAGATCAGCCCCATCAGGTCAGCTACCCATAACCTGGGAGCCGAAATCTAAGGCTTCCTGATTCTCACAAGTGATCTTGTCAAAACAAAGCACGAGATGCAAATTTATATCCTTTTCAGCCTGGTTTGATGAAATTAAAAGGCCAACTCTGCATCCTTGACAGTATGAGTCCATGAGAGCAAGCCATCCATAGGCAATCAATTTAAATGGCTACACTTTGGTTTTTACAATCTTAATGGACAGCCAATGAGGAAAAGGCCAACACGCTTGATTCTTTCATGTTATAAACTGTGCTGCAGCCACTCACAGCCAGCTTTCCATCACTTACGTTAGGCTAAAGTCTTGCTGATCACATGAGGCTTTTATGACAATAAACTTTCCCCTTCATTTGTTATATTCTGCTTTGGACATGTGGAGAGGTAGAGCAATGGATTCCTAGAAAACGGCTTACCCTGAAAAGACTAGCAGGAATTAGTTAGCTAGACAATGGGAAACAGGCTACCCGTGAAAAAAGTCCAGAGGGTGAGAGGCGCTCTCAAGTTCAAGATTCAGCAATATTATTGTAGCAGACTATTGTGGTCCTTTAGTGAAATGGAAGTGTGTAAAAAAAAGGAGCCAGGACAGGAGGAGCTGGGCCGCCTAGTCACTCAGCTGCAATGCCTGTCTCTCCGCTACCAGCCAAAACAGTTGCTGGAGGCAGATGCGTGGATGCGGCAACGTTCCTCAGAGAGTGGAAGCAGGCCTTGGGGGGGCACCCAGTGTCTATGCAGCATGTCACAAGGAATAGGATCTAGCCGTTCACTCAGCTTGGAGCTACGCTAAGCTCGTGAGATAGAGAAGAAAACTGAGCACTCGTAACTCTGGCCTCCTTTCCCTCACCTTGTATCATTAGCCTGGAGACAGCCTGTAATCACCTCAGTGCCGACTATGCTGGTGCCTTCTCCCCTGCACCGCTCACTCCTCACATCAGTGGGTCTTCTGACCTCCAAATGTGAAAGAAGCAAAGAAAGTTGAAGAAAAGAAAGGAAAAGAAACTGTCAAGGAAGGGGACCATTATGGAAAAAAAGGAGAGAGAGAGAGAAAGAAAGGGACATTTAACACCTAAAATAGAAACAATAATTTTAGTGTGGAAGAGACACATTTCTACAAGAAAAGAGTTCAATTTCCCCAGTTATAATCACTCACATTGTTTCTCCAGATGTTTCCTGAAATCTACTGAGGCCCACATGTGGAGCAGGTACTGGAGAAAAAGGAGAGCAGAGTGTGTGTTCTCATGAGTCACACTGTTTCAAAGAAGGAGAAGGCCAGAATGGCCACTCACTCAGGTAACAGCAGGGGTTACAGTCTGTTAGAACTAAAATTCCTGGGTCATAAGAACTCCAATCTTTGTATTGCTTCGCTGAGACAATTGTTTTGCTGCCTTCAAAACAAGCAGCGATCAAATTCTCACACAGGGTGGGACCGTAAAGTGATGAGGGAGCGAAGGAAGCTGACAGGAGTTCCAAGTGTGCAAAAGCGAGGGTCTAGCCTCCCAGAGGAGGCTGCGTGTGAATTAGGAGGAAAGCCACAGGGAGTGCACTCAGACAGGTGTGTCTGTGTGCAGTCTGTGAAAGAGATGTGAGCCACAGTGAGCACACGCTAACCAACACTCAATTTCTTCACTCTGTCTTTTCCCAATGAAGGTTTTATTCCGCACTAACCTTAGGTACTCATGCTATGAACAGACTCACAGAATGCATTTGGGTGAGTAAGAAAGTCCTCATTCATAGTCCAACATTTCAAATGTTGAGTGGACGCTGACCAAGGCCGACTCATCTCTTTTTGTGAACGCTTAGCTCCGTCTGATGCACTACAGCAGGGAGGGTCTATACTTTGTGTATGGTCAAACAGCTGGTAAATGGCTGAGGTAGGATTTGATCTAAGCCAGAGTGGACTTCAAACCCTTGGACATACTTTTCATTTTCACACAGGTGGCTTAGGAAGGCTATTCATTGCTCTAGTGAGAGTTTTTTTTTCTTCTGCTGTGATAAAACACCTAACAAAAACAACCTAGAGAGGAAAGGGTTTGTTTCAGCTTACCTGTTTCTATCAAAGTTCATCATAAAGGTAAGTAAGGGCTGGAACCTGGAGGCTGAGGCAGAGGCCTTAGAGGATCACTGCTTACTGTCCTGCCCACTCATTGCTTATTCACGCTGCTTTGCTGTATCATCCGGACTACACGCCTAAGGATGGCACCACCCATGGTGAGCTGGGCTCTCCAACATCAATCATCAATCAAGAAAATGCCCTACAAATGTGCCTTTAGGCCAATCCTATGTAGTCACCCTATTTCTTTGGATAAGTGTCCTTCCCAGATGACCCCAACGTGTGTCAAGCTCACAGAAATACTAGCCACAACATGCATCACTTCCTGCCTCCCAACCCAGCCCCACCATTTAAAGATGGGATTATGCTACTGCGGCAGGACTTCGCTGAGAGACTGGCTCTGCCACTCACAGGTGTCCAGTGGAGGCTTGATTTGGTTTGGTCTTGGGAGATGGTTTGGGATGGCTCTGTTTGTGATCTCTCCTTGGGCACAACACATGCTTCTCATCAGACATTCCTAGTAAAGTAAGGAAACAAAGTGTGCTTCCCACCGCTTCCAGCCCTGTGTTCTCAGGGGCAAGAGCTACAGTTTGTTTTGAGGGAGGAAAATGCACATCTGTATATTTATGTGTTCTTTAATCCTTCACAGCAAGCATAAATATTTGAAATTTTTTTTGTGAAAGCTCCTTCCATGCTGATTGCTGTCTTGGCTTGGGGGTTGCTCAGTGAGGAGGGAGGTCATTTCCCACACGAATGACAGGTGTCCATGCTGGATTCTAATTTCCCCGTCCTAATGGTGCTGCTGGCAACAACACAGCAGCCCAGCCTGGGGACTTGGTACAGGGCCTTACTCTGGTATACATGACTCACTTCTTATAACTTTGAGGAAGACTCAGCTATTACTGCAATTATATATATGTATAAACTGAGGCAGAAATTGTCAAATAACACGTGCCCAACATTATGAAACTAGAAAGTAGTCACCTCAAACCCTCTGAAGCCGTGGTTCTCAGCCTTCCTAATGCTGTGACCCTTTTAATGCAGTTCCTCATGTTGTAGTGACGCCTAACCATAAAATTATTTTTGTTACTATTTCACATCTGTAATTTTGCTATTGTTATGAATAATAATGTAAATATATTTTGGAGCTAGAGGTTTATCAAAGGCTTGTGAGGCACAGGTTGAGAACTGCTGAAGATTTCATAGTGCTTCTGATAAATTAAGATCTTGTTCCATTGTCACCATTGTTTCTTTGGACTCAATCACTTGAAGGATAGGAAGTAGGCACCACCCAAGCCAAGAGACTTACTTAACGTACACAGTACAGTGTGTGCTGAAGACAAGTAAGCTAGGATGTGTGTATATATAAATGTGTGTGTGTGAAATATGTGTGTACTTTAAATACACACACACACACACACACACACACACACACACACACACACACACGCAAGCACGCACACACACACACGTATTTAGCTCACCTGGCCTGGAATTTAAGCTGGCCCAGTCTCACAGCCTGTGAGTGGACTACCTGAAACGGCAGGATTCTTCTGCTTCAGCCCCTCCCAGACAATGGGATTGCAGCATTGAGTACACGCCTGCCTGGAGTTATATGATCTTGTTTCCCAAAGACTTTTGCCAAATGTTCCCTGCTATAGTTGTACACAGCAGAGAGAGCACAGGTCAGGACAAGGCCTCATCTTGATTATATTCCTCATTCTGCCACACTGTAGGCAAATTATCCTCTTCTGACCCTGAGTCTCCTTGATTTCAAAATGGAAGGACTATTGTTAAACTCTACAAGAATGGAAGACATTTGTCAACATTAAATTTTGTTACAAGACACAGCTTATCCTTGTAAAACCCCAAAATCAATGTTAGTTCTCTTTGAACTGAGGCCTTGTGTGATGGACTAACAGGAGACAACTACAAAACCACCACAAAGGTGCTCTTCTTTTACTCAGTGTTGTTAGTAATGCTGCTGAACATGAGATGAGAGCAAAACATTGTATTTTCAAAGGCTAGGCCTAGAAGGCTTCTTATTATGGCATGTGTCCAAAACAAGAATCAAAGCGAACTCAGCAAGCTAGAGTACTTAAAGCACAACCCAATAGGCTATCAGTTAATAGTTACTCTCAGTGATATAGCCAGCTTTTGGGGGAGTTATTTATTTATTTATCTCGCTCAGAAGACTGGCAATATTTTCTTGCACAACCTAGGTGCAGGCACAAAGGTATTCATTTCAGTATTAGTGTTAAGACTGAACTTAAACATTTGATAGACGTGTTAATCATGCATGTTCTACAAATGCCCCATACACCTTTGATTGTATACTATATTATCACACAATATTTATGACAGTCTGAGAGAGGCATAATTATATCACTACACCTAAGATCATAAATGAAGTCTAAGCTGAGAAGGTCAAGTAGCTAGAACAGACGTCACTCCAGTATGCTTGTTAGAAACTCCCCACCTAGTTCCCTCTCTCAGCACTATGCCCCTCACTGTAAGATGCCAAGAGTAGAGATGCTTTCCTCTTTGAGGTTTTCTAAGATTCCACAAAGTTGAGTCACTCCACCCCAGCTGGTCACACGGTACACAACAGTGAGATGTTTCAATAGACTATGCCCTCACATGGCCAGAGTTCATGGGACTGTATCAGTTTGTCTGTTGGGGCTTCTCCAAGTACCGACTTATTCTGTCACCCAAATAATTTGCTAGCAAGATTATTGCTATTATTTAAAAAAAAAACCTGTTAACTTTATAGGCTGCATTTACTGACTACTATCTCAGACTATTATCTCAGATATTAGCTGGTTAAGACCTTAGCAATTATTTTTTGGGTGCACACTGAATTTAGACTACTGTTTACAATATGAGAAGATAGGGACAGCTGGGCTTCAGAGCAATGCTGTGTCCAAGTCTCGGTTCTCAAGAAGATTATAGTTTCATGGAGGCTGTAGGTTCAGGATAGGCTGGGCCTGGTGAACACTTGCGAGGATACAGGCTTCTCCACACTTTGAATTTGCCTCTGAGCACGTCCAATCAAACACACTGAACATAATTACAATCTGAGATGCACTAGGTACATAAGCAGACTCCTACCAGGATCAGCAATGATGGGCTGGGGTCAGAAGCCGCATTCCAAGTGTTCTGGCCACTAGTCATGTCTGCTCAAGCTGGCTCTAGGTGAGGATGCCAGTGGCCCAGCTTCATCTCAGACTATGTGCCTACTGGCTGGATTAGCCAGAATGACAAAGCCCAGACGCCTGCTCACAGCTCTTCGGGGGAGAGGTGACTGGCTGGGAGCAGGGAGCTACCTCAGCCCCCTCTGTTCTTTCTCAGCCCATCACCCTGAGGCTGGTCTGGCCGAAACCTCTGGCAGGACAGGAGGCAGGCTCCAGGCGCCAGCAGTCCTAGGAGGGAACAGGAGGCTCTCTTGGACTGTCTGTCGCCAGGTTGGGGTTTTTAGAGAGTAGCAGGAGGCCTGTGTGGGGCTGGGTATTTCCACGGTCATGTCTTCCTCCAAATGGATGGTGCTATCGTCTTACCAGAGGAAAAACACTTCTATCTCAATTTCTGCCAAGCTCCTGATGACTAATTATCGTGTGTGCGCGCGCGCGCACACACACACACACACACACACTTAAAAAAAGAGCTGGGAGAGATGTTTATGAGCAGAGGGTATTGGTGTTCACCTCTTGGTGTGCCTTGCTGGGGGTTGAGTTACAATGAGTTACTAGTGTGCCCGTCTCTCCCACAAACCAGTTAAGGTAAAAGCAGCTGCTATCTTCGAGGCAGTGAGTGCTGATAGAGTAATATGAGCACAGCCATTGGGGTTAGAGAAACAGCTAGAGGCAATTCTGACGAGGCCACTGGCTGGCCCTGTGATTCTGCATCTTTCTAAGTGGAAATCATAAACACCAGGAACCGCGTGCAAGACCTGTGTGGTACAGCGGGCACCGCGATGCTGCGGACCATTGGGCTCTTAACTCGGCAGCAGCAGGTGGTTGCCTTCCACCCCTTGACATAGAGGAAGCATTAGTTCTCACCCAGCCCTAGGCCCGTGACCAGTCTGTCCCTTTGGTAAATCCTTCCTCCTCTCTGTGATCTTTTCGCCTGTCCCTTTTATCACCTACCTCTCCCTGGGCACATCCCTTCCAGTGAGTGGAGTGACAATTCGTATGCTGTACAGTGCCATATGTTTACCTCAAACTCAGACCCTGCTCCTGAGCCCCTCACTAATTGCATGACTTGCATGTCCAGTCGATCTGTCCAAAAGAGAATCTGCTACCCTTTCTTTCAGGGCTATTCCTACTCTGCTCTTTCTCAAGACCCCTGTCTTAACTGGCTCACTTTTCATCTGCCCACAAGTCATTCTGTTTTTCTGTCTGCTCAGTTCCCAAGCACAGTCCGTCCTCCACTGCAGCCAGCTGCCTTGGTATTATCCCCCATGCTTTCTTGTACTATGTCAACAGTGACTAATGGGATTTCCTCACCTCAGTGGATTTTTCTCCTCTCCTCCACCCTCTGCACCCCCACCCAGCCCAAATTCCATATGTCCAGCAAGTGACCTTTCTAAAACAAAACCCCAATTGTATTGTTACTTAATATTGATCCATGATGAATGACACACTTTCTGATCTGGCTTTTTCTCTATTTGTCAGAGTTAATCCCAATAAATATTATTGTTTCCTAATTCTTATCCCTGTCATGGTTAAGCTTTATTGTAGACCAAGGCCTGTGTTTATTGAACAACTTGAAATTTCCCCCCAGTGAGCCACCTTCTTTTTCATATCTGATGCTTCATAATTTTACCCTAGACTGAAAGGCTGTATGTCCACCTGAGACTCAGATCAGGAACTTTGGGGATGGCTCGGAGGTTAAGAACAATAATGTTTCTTTCAGAGGACCCAAGTTTCATTCCTAGCACACGGATGGCTCAACACTGCCTGCAAGTCCAGCTGGGGGATTCCGTCCCCTTGTCTGTATCCTGCCTGTAGCTGCACTCAAGTAAACCCACCAGAACCAGAAATAAAGGCTCAGCTCAATATTGTCATCCTCTGGTTCTACCAAATCTGGACACCTACTTCCTCCCTAACAACTTAGGGAATGTTCTTGCCCACATCTTCCCTTAACTCTGCATTTCTTATATTGTAGGCTGTTATATATATATAAGTATATGCATCTACGAATACATTTTAAAATATGTATTAAAACACATTGTAAATTAAATTACTACAAACATTCAGGACCTGGTTATTATTTCAGTAACATGGCAGTGCCCCTGAAATTAAGAGCAATGATAGATGATAAAATATAAAATTGGCCCAAGTGTTATGACAGGGTATAATTCAGTGGTACAATAATTGCCTAGCACATACCAGGCTCTGACCGAGCTCCAGAGCACCAGGGTAGGGTGAGGAGAACATGTGCAACAGCCTTCAAATGAGACCTGGTGCATACAGCTCAGGTTTGCCAAGCCTTTTGTGTGGATGGGGTATAAAAGGTAATAACCCTCCAATGAAGCATTTGCCCTTCCTAGAAACCCCAGACTCTTTTAGTCTGAACAAAAACAGTATCTACGAAAACGATCTCCTAGGCTCGGCAGTTTCAACATGCAGGAATGTACTGAAAATGTCTGTCAACCAACCAAACTGGCCTTGAATTTGGAATCGGGGGCGGGGTGAGGGGACGCACAGCCCAGTGTTGCCTGTGACTACTTGTCGAGTTGGACTCCGTAAGCGCTGAGTTCCTCACGCTCTATCACGTCAAGACCCACATGTAATCACAGCAGAAGCTTCAGCCGTGTGTTTCTCATTCGCTTGTACTTCTACACACCCAGAGCTGCGTTACAAGACACACCGAAGAGCTAACTTTGAAGCCATCCAAATGTTTACTCAGGTCTCCTCTGGCTACACAGGAGAAGCCATCCTGACCTCCTGTGTACAAATGTCTTTCTGGCTCTCATGAGCTCAAACCGGGTTTTCAGCTTTGAACCCTCTGAGCTGTGACTTTAAGGAAACACGAATCTTTCATGCATCTTTTCCATAGCACAAACAAATTGTTAGAAGACAGTTGCGGGGCTCCTCTGTGGGTCCGGAAAGGGAGGACAGTGCAGGAGAGGGGAGGGCAGAGAACTAAGGAGGAAGAGTCGGATGCTCTGCCTGTGCCAGATGGAGTCTTAGCTCTGCTGCTTCAATGTGAAGTTGCCAGGTGTACCTTCTCCTCTTTGTGACATTCCCCAAGAGTGAGCACAGCACTGATCGTACTAACTGCCAAGGGGTTCACCCATATAGAGACTGGCACTGCTCTTAGTGTAAGTTAGCTATTCAGAGAACCAGCTCTCTTGTGCAAACTGTAGGTAGGGTGGAAGGACACCTGGGGTAGCCTCCTAGCTGGGACTGCTCAGAAGGTGGCAAAAGAGGGAGATAATGTGCCTACTCCCCGGCCACACACACACAGTCCTCTATTACAGGGCGTTTGGCATACATCTCCTTACTTGTGATGGCCAGGCTGTGCTCCTGTGTTTCCCTTGTACCTATGTTTTTCTATGATCCCCGTGTCTAACTTTAGACACCATCTCCTGGGCGGAACGATTCACTTATTTTGTTTTAATAGTCAATGTTCTGTTTTAACTTCCTGTGAGGGTTTTTTGTTCTTGAGATCTTCATCTGAAATACAGGACTGCTATTACAAACGTGCAAGGATGAAGTGTAGCGCTGTTTAGTACAGGGTGCCTGCTTCAGCTGCTGCCTTGGGGAACTGGAGGAGTGTTGTATCACCTACATGCTGTTCAAGGTGTACTTCCTATTTATGACCTGAAATTCGTGTGAGAGTTTAATTTGGAAACTAAGGCCTGGTGCTATCTTGAGGAAAGTTCTCAAGTGAAGTGCAGTGGCTGCACTAGCTGAAGAGGGGACAGAGAGCTGGGCCACAGAGGTGGCTCTGGCGTGCTATGTGTGAGTCCTCACAGGAGGAAGCAGGGCAAGGCTCCACTCCATTAATAGCATGTTTCTGTGTTTTTGTTTTTTTTTTATTTTTGGTTTTTCAAGACAGGGTTTCTCTGTGTAGCCTTGGCTATCCTGGCCTCCCTTTTAGGCCAGGCTCACCTTGAACTCACAGAGAGCTCCTTGCCTCTGTCTCCCTGAGTGCTGGGATTACAAGAGTTCTCCACCACACCCTGCTCATTAACAGCATGTTGTATAAGGGCAAAGAGAACTTTGGTTGATTTGTAACAAGTTTTTCTTTTTAAAAAATTTTAAAATTAATTCATTCATTTTTACATCTCAATAGTTATCCCATCCCTTGTATCTTCCCACTTCTCCCTCCCTCCTGCTTTCCCCCTACTCCCCTCCCCTATGACTGTGACTGAAGGGGACCTCCTCCCCCTGTATGTGCTCATAGGGTATCATGTCTCTTCTTGGTAGCCTGCTATCCTTCCTCTGAGTGCCACCAGGGCCTCCCCATCCAGGAGACATGGTCAAATACGGGGCACCAGGGTTTGTGTGAAAGTCAGTCCCCACTCTCCACTCAACTGTGGAGTACCCTGACCATTGGCAAGATCTGGGTTGGGGTTCAATGTTTACTGCATGTATTATCCTTGGCTGGTAAGATAGGATCTCACTCTGTAGTCTTGGCTGGCCTAGAACTCACTATGTAGATCAGGCTAGTCTTGAGCTCACAGAAATCTACCTGTCTCTGTCTCTGTTATGGGATTAAATTCCTTAAATATTTTAAGAAAATTTAATAATGGCTTCTAACTTTTATAAAGAACAACTTCCTGGATGAGGCGTGAAAGCTACACTTATCCCAGGGTATAAAGAATTAGGATGCAGTTAGGAACAATTCTGGTTTAGTAAAGTGATGGTTGTAGGTTCTCCTCCATGATCCATGACTTCACTAGCCCTGGGTGGTCGGCTAGGTTTCTAGTAACACACACACACACACACACACACACACACACACACACACACACACACGGAAAAGAAGCTATGAATTTGAAAAAGAGAAAGGGTATATAGGTGGTGGAGGTGAAGAAAAGCACCAGCTCTTGTCTTTTGAACATATTCTCCCAAACAACTCACTCTGTGTCCCACATTTGACTATAAAGCTAGGCATGAAGAAGTCTGCTCCTGAGAACTCTTCCTCCAGTTCTGCCCTAACACAGAGGGTGAGGTCAAAATGGCTAGACAAGGAGAACTGAAAGCTATTTACACGGGGTAGCTCCCTCTCTGGCTGCAGAAGTGATACAGAAAAAGGTGTTTGCCCAGCACAGCTGAGATGCCAGGAAGCTCCTCATGCACATCTCCAGGTGCCCAGTCTCACATATTTGCCCCTAGCTGTAAGACCCAGATAGGCCTCAGCCTGCCATACTCATTTTGATGGAGGGAAAAAGGTTCAAAGGGTTCACTCTCAAATTCCAAGCTAACGTGTGACAACTAAGACCAAACCAGGATGCAAACAAATGCGACTCAAGGCCATTCTCTTCTGAAATGATTTGTTTGTTTGTTGTTTTTTTCTTAAGTGGTAAAACAAGAGTCGGAGACAAGGCAGACTGACATCAAGTACATCCAGCTCAGCTCTTCTGAGCTATGCGTAGATATGTACCCTGTCAATTCAATAAAGTTGTGGGATATCCTGTATCAGAAAAAGTGTGTGTGTGTTGGGGGGGGGGGAGGCATAATCAAACAACCCCTGTTATCTCCTCCCTTTTCAATATCGTCACCAGCTGTGCTCTGAGGTTAAGTAAGCCTCCACCTCCACCTCCCCCCCACTCCCCACCCTCCTACCCCACAACCCCTGTTTAAAGAGCTGTAAGTTGTTTTACATTTAAATGAGTTAAGAGAGAGAGATGGCTTGTAACACAGAGGCAGGCAGGAAGACTCAAAGGAGAAAGGGCATTGGGGGGAAGTTGATCTGGGGGTGCGCAACCCCTGACTGTACACCAGAGAAACCCCTACTAATATGTAAGGTATGCAAACAATCAGAAACAAATGAAAGGATGGCTGCAGAGTAACAGGATTCAGCTGTGGGCAATGGCCGGGAGGCGGCTTTTGTTATGAACAGATCATCTGGATGGGAAGCAGGCCTGAGCCCAACCCCTGCAGTGGGTCTCTTAGGGTATGAGAAAATCCTGGGGCCCATCTGGACTTCCTTAGGAGAAAAGAGAAGGGAAGAAAACAACTGTCAGTAAAATATACGGCATGGTCAGCCGCAGGCCGCTGAGGGTGGCTTAAATGGAAACTGCACATTATTAATTTACGTATTCAGTTTGCAAAGCAATGACAGTGATAACTGCCCTTATTTTTTAAACAAAAAGCCTAACAAATGTACACAGTGGGAGTGGGGGGAAGGGAAGAGGGACTAATATTTGCCAAGCAGTTACTACATGGGAATGCAGTTTTTATTGGTAATCTCCACAGTGATCCTGACATTTCCTAGTTTGCTGACAAGAAACCATGGCTCTTGGAGTGGAATGCCTTCCCATGGCCACACAGATGTCATGTGGCAGATGTAGATCTGATCTGGACCCTCACATCTTCCTGTGGTAAGTGGCCACCTCTGAGCATGAGGAAGCAGGAGTCAAAGAGCATCTCGGGCTCCAGGGACCAGCAGTCCTCCTTCCTAGACTTTTCTCCAGGGAAGGGATATGGATGGACCCACTGCAAGCCTGAGGGCCCTGCCAGAAACAACAACAACCAACAACAACAACAGCAAAAACAAAACCTCTGTGTGAGTGAGTAAAGCTTACTTCAGGAGTCTGTAGACTTTCCCTCTCTCTGTACCCACTGGGAGACACAGATAAAGAATCTGTCTTGGCCTTCAGACCTGTGAATTCCAGAGAACCCATGATGTCACCTGCATATGCCATCGGCTGATGTCATTGGGCTGAGAACCTGGCTCTCATCTCAGGGACAGATACCACGGGCAGGCGCTATATTTTAAATTTCCAACTTGACTCATGGGGCGGTAAAGTGACCAAGGACAGAGTCCTGGCAGGAGAAACAGCCTTCCATGTGAAGAGCTCATGTGGATACTAAGATGGGGACTATGGAGACTGCCCTTAGCCCACAGTACAGAAGAGAAGCATCTTAGTCCCCACTAGGAATAACAGCAGCAAGTAATGACCTTGGTCACTCTGTGGGTCCCGTCTTGAGAAGACAGACAAGAGGATTTTCCTGCCAAGCTGTTGAAAACCCAAGGCAGGTTAGCATTGAAAGTCACCATGTGCTGCCCTCACACATCTCTTCAGGGTCCAGGGCATTCTTCTTGCCTTGCCGTTTGCTGAGAATCTGGCTTTCCGGACTCTCTATTACGTCACTGGGAAATATTTAATGCACATTTCTGTCTGAGCTCAAACTATTGACTAGTCAACTTAATCCTGGTAAGATGCAGACAACAAAGGTGTCTCTAGGAGTGAGGGAGCAGCAGCCAAAGACAGAAGTAGGTTTGGGTGGAAGAAATCTGGGTCTCATTTCTTAGGCTGGACCACAAAGAGGGCTCAGTTTTCAATTTGTATCTCTAATGGGCTGATGTAAGAAGATAACTGATGTTTACACTTGAGGCATTTGTATTAATTGATGCTCCCAGAGGACTTTACATAGCAGCTGCCTCCTAGGGTTTCAGGGCCAGGAACTAAGATCTTATATACAAAGCAAATGTCTTGGTTTCTGAAAGAACAGCTGCCTGATAGGAGGCAGAAAAGTACCAGAAAAACCTTGAGCCTGTTGAAAATCAAATCTGCCTGGAACATTGGCACTCTGCAGGTCTTCAGTAAGTGTTCCACTGAGCACCTGAGTGCCTTTCAGATTTTGGGGAGATAGTTGAAAAACATGCTGGCCTTGTCCATCCAACTCCTCAACGGAGTTGGGATATCTGACAGTCAACCCCAAAATGGCAAGATACTCTGATGAGTCCTTAGGACAAAGCTGACTAAGACACCATATTCTGGCTGCAATACAAGCAAAATATAAGAACGCTCACTGTATAGTCGCAAGGTTCTCAGTGCCCAGGTCACGTGCAGTGGAGCAGAAGATACGTACAATGTCACTCCCGAGAGCAAGAGAACAGGCAAGGCTCTTAGATAGTACTGAAACAATGTGGTTTTAATATGTTTATTTTGAATGGAGAAATAATCCTTAGTCTCCTTTTGGCTGCTTTATGGTTAGAGGTCGACAAGACTAGGGCTGATTGTTCATCTGTGCCTGTGTAAGGCATGGCCGTTGGCTCTGCTGCCTGACAGTTTTGTTGGATCTTCTGGAGCAGGAGGTACAAGCAGTTTCAAGCTGCCAGACATGGATGCTGGGTGCTGCAATTGGGTCCTCTAGAAAGCAGCACTTTCTCTTAACTTGAGCCATCTATCCAGCATCTTTCCCATCACCCTTTGCCACTTAATGCATTGAATGTACCAAACCTGTTGGTTTGACCTTGGCTTCTAAAGTATCCAACCAATTCAAGCACAAAGCCAGCCCTTCAAGGGCTAACCTTGGACACTTCAAAGGGGAAGGTCCCACAGCCAGGACTTCGAACCTGACAGTACTCAAATTCAGTTTTCATCCGGCCAAACCTTTCATCTCTCTCCTTATTCATGGCATACCTCATCTTGCGGTCTTCATTTGGACTTAAACTCTCTTTGATCCCCTTGGGATGGCTCTGCTTTATCTACACGTCTCTCTGGAGAGCTGGGTAGCATAAAGTACCAGCCGGAACAACACTCTGGAGGAGGGCTTAAGCACGGGACCAAAGACAAGGAAGGTCTTCCGCTGTAGAATTATCCCACAGAAAATCCATCACCATCGAATAGCCTCCTCTCAGCCATGTGGCTCTTTGTCCCCATGATTCCACAGTCTCTAAACAGCTCCTTAGACACCCCCAGAAAGTAGGTGAGTAATGGCTTTTTAGAAGAAAAGATAGAGGATCTCTCAAGCTAAATAAATCATTCAAGTTCAAAAATAAAGGCTTTCTTTTCATGTATTAGGCCACTGGGGTTTCTGTTGACCGAATATTGGGGAAAATGTGTATGATTTGATTAAGGTCAGAAACACAGCTGTATTTCACCCAGACCATCACCTCCTAGTCTCTTGTAGAGACCTGCCCCAGACAGTGCATTATTCACTGAGTTTCAGGTGTTGATCTGGTCAGAAGAAAGCTGCTGCAGTTATCATTACATAGAATTGCACAGGACATGAGAGCAGCTCGTCCTCGGTGGTCGTAAACAGATGCCATAGAATCCTTACTGTGGGGAGGAGGCGCCTCCACATTCCATGCAGATCCTCTATCCCCTTGCCTTGGCTCGAGGCTAGCACCCGAAAACCACAGTGGCCAGAGTGAGTTACAGAACAGCAAGATGCCGTGGATCCTCAAGAATGGACAGCCTTCGAGACAGATCATACGCTTGTCCGGGTCTTACTCCTCTGCAGATCTGGGACTTCATTCAGAGTTCACTGAGTGTCATGAGAGCCAGCGACGAGATAAGGGTCAAATGGCATACGAGTCTATTCTGTCACCCCAAATAAGGTTTTCCCTGCAACTACGTTCTGATGGCCCATCAAGTAAACGGCCAGTATCACATACAGCAGCACTCCCTCTGCTGCGACAAAGTTAGCTGCTAAACATAATTCATGCTCTCTTAAGCGCTAACGAAGCAGACAGAGCTCTACATGGTAGCTGTTTTGTAAATTCTAGGGCGACAGTGGACAGGATGGTGGTGGCGCACTCCTCCAATCCCACCACCCCTGGAAAAAACTCAGATACAGCTCCTAATCTGGATGTATGCACACTAGAGAAATCACATACCCTATTTATAGATTATTTTTTCATTTCATTTATTTATTTAATCACAGCCCCCTCTCTCCACTCTTCCCAGTCCCACCTTCACACCACCGTTCCCCCCATTCTCTCCGGCAGTCTCTGCTGGGGTGAGAGGCATGGGCTAGCACTGCCCTGCTCAAATATTTTATCTTAGCTCCAAATCACTCTAACTCATAGAGATTTGGAAAACAAGTTTGAACTGTAGTAACACTTTGAATTTACTTAAAGACTTTACATCTCTTAACTGTATTTTTTTAATAGTAAACAATAAAAATATCCTTATTATTTTGAAGAAAAATCAAAAGCTGATGTCCAATATGCCATGGGCCATGTGGCAATCTACATCTAATATTCAGACATGGAGTTAAGAACATTCATTTTTCATTTTATGCCAGTCAGGCAAGTGTGCCTTTGGTAAATTATCATTCAAAATATTACTGTTTTTATTTTCATATCTGATCAAATGAAAGGCATACGTTAGTCTTTATAAGTTAGTTTGACTGAATGACCAAGCTGTCTGATGAACTATTGCTTCTCCTTATTCAAGAGAGCTCTGCTTTGCCAATCTAATCTTTATCAATTTTGATGGTATACACAGATTTCTTCTGTGGAAACAAAGACAAAACCCCTTCTGCAATGTAACACATATTCTGGTTTCCACTCTGAGGTCAACACATCTTTAAAATATACAGGTTGATTTAATTCCGCAGGTTTTTTCCTACTATCCAATTCCAATGTCTCTCAGCAGCCATTGTTCCTTTCTTATTAGCATTTAAAAATTGAAAGTTAATGAATCACTATGTTATCAGAAGAAGGAGGAGGAGGAGAAGAACAAGAAGAATAAGAAGAGGAAGAGGAGAAAGAGGAGGAGGAGGAAGAAGAGGAGGAGGAGGAAGAAGAAGAAGAAAAAGAAGAAGAAGAAAAAGAAGAAGAAGAAGAAACAGAGTTTAGCTTCTAGTGATGGATTCAAGACAGGTCTGTTACTCACTATACAACTGGGAAGTTCACACTGTCTCAACACTAGGTTGGGATAACAATGCTTATTAAAGTCAATATAAGAATAAATATACATATTTCAAAATCACTACCCCATGGCAATTATTCAAGTGTTCATTGGCTGTGTTAACTGAATAGGGCAGAGTGTGGCTCCATAAATTCTCTCCACTTTATGACATGTTGAATGTAGAAATGTGTAAGCATACTCACGAATCTGCAGGACGGGAGTGGAGAGAAAACAAAGAGTGACAGGAGCTAAAGGCAGTAAGGATGCCAGGGGCTGTAGGGCTGGCTTGGTCTTTTGTAGGTTCAAAGACTTTAATTTTCCATGAAATGGGAAAACAGTGCACGTTTCTGGGCAAAGGTACGATATATAATCAGAGCTGTGATGGAGGAGACCTCCTTGGTCATTGTGATGAGAATAAACTGACAGGGTTCAGGAACAAAAAAGGCACCTGGGTCAGGAGATATTACAGCTTATCGTAGGATTTTTGTCCTTTCTCCCTCTCCCCCTCTCTTTTTGAGACAGAGCTAACCTGAAAGTAACAATTCCTCAATCTCCAAAGTACTGGGATGATAGGCAGGTACCGCCCACCTCATCCAGCCTTGTGTTGTAGTTTTATAGGCTGATGGAGAATGAGCCCTGTCTGTTCAGGAGCAGGGAGGGAGAGCCTTGGGTATACGTCATCTGTGGAAGCAGCTGCACGGTGACTGGCGCACAGAGAAGCCACTTCCTGTCACATCTGTTCCTTAAACCCCTTTCTATATTTCCAATAGTATTCCCACTCTTTTTGAAAGGTAAATGCACTTGCTTGGAGTTGGATCCCCAGGAAGTGACAGGAAGGTAGAAAGAGAGAAATGACTCCACAGAATTGCCTTCTATTCTCTACATATGTACCACATGCCACCATTATAACATATATGCACATCATCATCATCATCATCATCACCATCATCATCATTGCCATCATCATCATCATCATCATCATCATCATCATCATATAATAGTAATACTTAAAAGTCCTCAGGGCACCTCCAGTCTGAATTCTCATGTTGTCTTGTTAAAACTTTGCCCTTGTGCAGCCAGAGCTACTTCTAGGCTTATACTAGGAGTGTGTCAAGAGGCTTCTGTCTTAATCGCACTCTGTTCTGGCTATGAATGAGCTCTCCACACAGGGGACAGACTCTAAGAAAATTACTTGTAGGTAACACATCTGTGATCTGATTTCAACTTGCCTCAGGGGATGGTGCAAGACTGACTTTCAGGAACATGCTTCTGCCCATCTACTGTAGGGTCCATACCAGGGGCTCCCTGATCATGATGGACCTTCTTGGTGGCTCAGCCCCATTTGGGGATAATTCCTGTTCTTCGGTGTATCTTTTTGAAGGGATCTTGTTTAAGAGCTAGAGATGACACCCTTATACTTTTCTTTATCTTCTGTGACTATGCACCCTGTCTCTACCTTCTGTTTTACTATCTTAGACACAGCAGTAAGCATTGGTCTCTTTCCCTAGACCTCACCTCTGACATTTTCCACCTCCATCTTACAGGCCCCGAGTCCCCTGACATAAACCTCTTGATACGTTAGCAAGTCTCTCATGTGAAATCTGGTCTCTGGGCCTTTAAATCCACCTCTGGGAGAAAGATGACTATGGTGCCTTAGTACAGGTGGCTAGAGTAGAGTATCCATGGTGAAGAGAAGGTGGCTGGAGCTCTGAGGACAATGTGAGCTAACCTTCCCACTTCTCTATACAGAAAATTCCAATTCACCAAGCTTTCTAACATTGGGTATTATAAGAAAAATATTAGATGAAATATTGTTTGAAAAGAGAGGCACATACATGTGAAAGCCAGCATAAAGTCCTAGAAGTTATTATGGTACACTTGCACTGCTTGCTTTATAACAGCTAGCCTTCTTCATCTAATTCCTCAGAAGTACATTTACAAGCATCCCTCTTTCTGTCCAACTCTGTCTTTAGGAAGGTAAACTTAAGCTTGGTGCTATATTCAGCCCCTTAAAACTAATACCAGAATCTGGAGCCTTCTCATTTCATATTAGACAATTATTTACGAGCACAAAGTCTTAATTCAGAATAATCAGTTTTAATTCTTCAGGAGAACATATATAAATTAAGAGTACAGCATGAGATGAATGGCCAAGTTTAAGGAGAAAATGAAATAAGCAATTATTCCATTAAAGAGAATATTTTACTTCTTCCCTGATTAAATCATCTTTAACCACCTGGCTTCAGTTCAGACAGAGTTCAGCATCTTTAGCAGCTAAGCCTAATAGCTGGCAGCAGAGTGTTGTGTGATTGACTCATTCATTCATCCCTTCATACGTCACACGACTCACTGGCCATGCCAGATGCTGGAAGGAGGTAAAAACAGTGTCATGACTGGCTCAGGTTGTTGAATAGGGGACTAGCAAAGAGCTAGATTTTGGCTCACTTTGCAAAAAGCACTTCCTAGCTATCAACAGTAATAATTCGGAAGTGGCTTCCATCCATCCATCCATCCATCCATCCATCCATCCACCCATCCATCCACCCATCCATCCATCCACCCATCCATCCATCCATCCACCCATCCACCCATCCATCCATCCACCCACCCATCCATCCATCCATCCATCCATCCACCCATCCATCCATCCATCCACCCATCCATCCATCCATCCACCCATCCATCCATCCATCCATCCATCCACCCACCCATCCATCCATCCATCCATCCATCCACCCATCCATCCACCCATCCACCCATCCATCCATCCATCCATTCATTCAATAAATACCCAAATGCCTCACCAAGTCCCACGTTCTGAGCTGGACGCTGGGGATGAAAAGGGCCAACAGTCCCTTGCCTAGAGAGGATGACTGTATATGACAGAGCTCTGCAGCAACAGAATGCTGTTTTCTGGAGGACCCTTCCATGCTGGTTAAGCATGGCCTATGTTCATCTGCTCTAAGCACAATAGAAATAATTTCCTCAATTCATAAAATACATACTTATCTTCCTATAATCTCTACAGCACTGGAGACATTTCAAGTATATTATGTCTTAGGTAAGAATACATTTTATGAATATAATAGGTTAACATAATACCAGAGGCCACGGCAAACAATTAGCTAAAAGTCCACAAGAAGAAATGAAGCGCTAGAGAGACAGTTTAGCAGTAAGGAGTAGCTAGTGCTCTTGCAGAGGACGCAAGTTAGGTTCCCAGCACCCGTGTCCAGTGGTTCACAAAATCCTGTAACTTCAGCTCCAAGGGATCCAATGCCCTCTTCTGGCCTCTGCAGGCAGCTGCACACACGTGGCATACACCAACACAGTCACACACACATACACAAAAATCAAAATAATACAGTTAAAGGAAAAGACAAAAATTATAAATCTAAACAACTCATACTGTCATCTTCACCTAGATTGCATTTTCCCTAATGTCACTGACAAAAATAGCGTCAGCAGAGCCTTCACAGGGCGTCCAAACCACACCTGCCTCTTGAGTTAACCTGAAATTGTTAGCTAAAAGGGGGGGGGGCAAGATTTGTAAATGTGGTTAAAAATTTTAAAATAAGCAGATAAGCCTGAATAAATGGGAGGGGCATCCTAAACGCAGCCATAACTGACCTTTGTAGTGGAGCTGATGGACAGAAAAGCAGGTGATGGTCAGAGAAGCCAATATCAGAGTGACAAGGTGACATGCCAAGGAACACATTAGGCACTAATGCAGACCAAGGGAGGAGACTCTCCCGAGGGTGCATGGCCTGTGAATATTTGATTTCTGCTGAGTGAATCTGATTTAGGACTTGCACTCTGCAGGAACACGAGTGTGTGTGTGTGTGTGTGTGTGTGTGTGTGTGTGTGTGTGTGTGTGTGTGTACACATATACATGTTTACTTAAGCCACTAGGTTTGTAACAACTTATAGTAACAACTTCAGTTATCTTGATCTCAGTCCTATAAGAAAAATATGATCAGTTGTACAATGATTCTTACTGGAAAAAACCTTGATCTGTTAAAATTATAGACTCCTATTCCATATAGTAATTCCTAAAATGAATTCTCAAGTGGAGTTCTGAATGGGGCGCAGTGAGTGACATGTTATGGTAACTCCGGCCTGACCTTCACATGGCCTCCTCACCCCAGCCTACTCTTGTTTTACTCCACCTTCCCCTCTCCCTTCTTTCCTTTTTGATTTTTAAAAACATTTTATTCAGCAATGAGCTCACTCTTAATAGAAAATGGGTAACACTGTAAAGGAATTTCTGAATGTCCTTCATCCATATATTCTCAATGTAATCATGCTGTCTATATTACACGTGTGTGTGTGTAGGCACATACTAGTGCACACACGTGTGTGTGTGTGTAGGCACATACTAGTGCACACATATTTATACTGTATTACACATTTTTTCTGGATCATTTGGGAATGAGTTGCAGGTATAAGACTCATTCTCACATGAACACTTCAGTGTAGAGTTTATAAATACAGGATATTCTTGCATATAAACGCACACAATTTTTTACTTGGTCAGGAACTAAGTGTTGGTGCAATTCTATGACCTAACATGCAAACCTTATTAAAGTCATATAATTTATCACACTAAATGCCCTTTCTCGATTGTAGCCATAAAGAACAAAGCAGTGTCTGTGGTAGAGGATGCAGTGATGCAGCACAGGCTCTTCTGTTGCTTCCTTGGCAGCCATCACTCTGAGCCCTTTCTGCATCTCCCTTTATCTTTTATGACCCTGGTATTTTTACAGCAAGAAGGCAGGAGGATTCTCTTCAAGGCGCCCCTCAGTTGAGCGTCCAGCATTTCCTCTTTGTTCCACGCAGGCTAGGCACGGGGGCAGGATGATAATCAAAGTAGGATCATGACTACGTTGTTGCTTCTTGGGGCGATGCTTGTTAAGAGGCAAGGCTAAACTTGTAAAATTTCTCATATAAAAGCCTAGTAGATAGTGTTAGGAGAAAAATCTGTCCTTCATAAGTTCATCCTGCCCAGGAAAATCCAAGTCGTCTACTGGCCTCTCTCATTTCTGCTTTTGTGAGGGGAGAGGGTGGGCTGACGCAACAAAGAAGCTGCATCCTCTCTGAGCTGCTCCCACCTCACCCGCTCTCTAGCCATATTGCTTTCGCTGCCCCTAAGTGCTCCTGGGAAGATCTGCACACCTCTCTACTGTCTCCCACCATAAGATCAGACTGATCACCTTGACTATCCTTTCACCCTGACTTCCGATGTCCTCCACTTGGCCTCCTGGCAACCCTTCATGTATCACTTCAATACATTCTGCAAACTGTACTTGTTTACATGCTTGGTAGAACCAGTGGTCATCCCTGCATTTAAAGACTTTACAGCCAACCACAAGCCTTAACAAGATGCTCACAGTCCTGCTTCATTCTGCTCCCCTGCTTCCCCCGTTTGCTCATTTCAGCCTTCCTTCCCACCCCACACCAGTGCTGCCAACGCCCCCAGACACCTGCTGCTTCACTCGCTGTTTTTCTCTCCATTTGCAGCTACACACACACACACACACACACACACACACACACACACACACACACACACCCTTCCCACTTAACACTGGACTATTAGTCACATATCCAGTCTCCCAGTTCAAGTGCCACTGCCTTAGGAAAGCCTCCTCCACAGCCCCAGGTACCAGGCACATGGCTCTATGGCACAGGGTGGGTCCTGTCAGGGTAATTCCAGCTCACATATCACACACAGAAGAGGAAACAAAACTTACATATTTATTACAAACTGATCAGTGCTTACACGTCCTTCACCAACAAACAGTAGGTCCTCCAACCCGCTCCTGAAAGCATTTATCTCCTCTGCAGCCAGCACCCTCAGAAAACATAATTCGCCGAGGTTTTAGTATCTGTGGCAATTGTTTCTTTGTCTTCCTAGGCTCCTAAATTGTACCGCCTGTTTACTTCTTTTAGAATTTCTATGGATGCAATAAATCTGTATCTATTTCTCTCATTTCTTCTGTGTTACCTATTGATTGTTTCACTTATCCATCATATACAGATAGAGTTTCTTCATCAAACTGGCACATCAACATGTGAGTGCAACGGGTTAGTAATATGTTCTCTACTAATGGAAACGTGAGCAGGGGATACTATGATACATGGTGCACAGGCCGAGGTACACAGGGGTCATAGATTCCCCAGGATTTCACTTAGGCATGGGCTTGGTAGAGGGTTGGGCACATGCACACGTAAATGTTTCTTTGCATGGTTATGCAGTTTGTAGGTGTGGAAGCAAAGCAGTTCTCACCATTTAGAAGTGTGCACCTCTGGTGCCTGGCTTGACATCCATGTCTTTCCTCGGACTGTAACTGACTCAAGGTCTCCTTCTACTCGCCACGCCTGGCTCACCGTAGGTGCTGAACAAAGCAAGGCACATTCTGAAGCTAAGGCATTCTATACTTGAACATGGGTCTGTCTACCAAATCACATAGCCTATGGGTTTTTTCCCTACCACATTTTCCTTATCTACAAAAAAAAAAATGATGATCACTTATATAAGGTGTAATAGGAGCGATCAAAGGAGACCGTGTGTACATGGCGGTAACAACAAAAGTCAGTTAGTTGTTACCAATGTTTCTCCACTTTGCACCTGGACCAGAGGTCCCAGGATGGGGCATAGGAGAGAAGTTTACCAATGTAAAATGCCCTATGCATGTATATGAATTAATATAACTTTGTGGAAGGAAGTGGGGTTTCAAATATCACTACAAGGAGAACAAAGGCGACCAATAAATGTTATTTAGTCCAAACGGCACCTGTGTCCCCAAATCATTCACCACCACAAAAGAAGCTTGTTGAAGTCCTGATCAAAACAAGAATTTTTAAGTGCTTTTTGTCCTGTGGTGTGGCCTTTTAACTGTGCTCAGGCTCAAAGAAGAGCTGGGTGAAACGCTGGATTAGGGACTATCCTCCACTCAGAAAGGAGGGCAGCTTCTTATTTACATGGAAAGATCTTAGGCTTTGTGGCTTCCTGTTGTGCCCTGGTGCATCTGCACTTCGGTTTCTGGGTTTGTCTTTAGAGAGATACAAACAGGCTCTCTCACTTTTCAAGAGAACATAAAAATTCCACAGCCTGTAATTGCTAGCAGATTTTACCAGATACTTTGTCCTGGCTCCTCAGAACAGCTGGACCTAAGCCTACCAAAGGATATCTTTGAAACGATGGAGTTTTGAAAGACCCCTGTAGTGTGTCTCAAACCCATCAGGGATGGGTCCTCCAGCTTGATAATATTCATATTTTATTAATTTTGCATTTGTTTACTTTAATCTTATAACCAGCTAGCATACATCTAGGCTCCCATCTATGTAAAGGGACTTTTGCTAGGGTCTGAAAAAAAAACTGTGGAAAGATACAGTTGTCCTCTGGTGACATTTGTGCAGGCCTTTTTAAATCCCCCATTAGAACAGCTTGTGTACACATTACAATTATAGATTCTGTGGCTCATGGCATGGCTCCCTGGTGGAGCACATGCTGACCATACACAAAGCTGTGGGTATTAGCCTGGCAGCAATAAGTAAATAAGTAAAGTAAAGTAAAACGAAGGGACAGATTCTTATCTACTGCTTCCCAGAAGACCTTACTAAATCAGCCCTGGTGGGTGCGGCTAGAGCTTCTCAGGTCTGTTTTGTGCACATTAACTGAGCTGCACTGGCTTACTGTTCAATGGAAAAGTTAGAGAGGGTAACAATTAGTGACACGTAACCTGGAGTCCCTCCTGAAACAAGCCAGATTCTGGCCAGCTGTAGGATTCTTGAAATTTGAGCAAACAACGAAGAAGTAACTAAGGATGCCATGGAAAGAGCTTAGGGGTTTGCTTGAACGGGGACCCCAGTATTCACCCTTTCGCTTAGTGGCTGTGGGACACTTGAATAAATCGTTTAGTTCCTTTGAGCTTTCTTTGAGGAAAAAAAAAGAAAGAAGGAAAGAACGAAAGAAAGGGAAAGAAAAGATCACCTGTTCTGACTGCTGCCCTGCATTCTGCGCATCGAATTTGGCCAACATTTCACATACTCGACAGCACCACGCAAAAGTTCTTTCTTTATAAGAAGAAATCCCATGAACAAGGATAACTGAACGAGCTCCAGGAACATGTGCACGCTCCATCACTGGGGCTTTGCTCACATGGTCTGCTTTCTCTCTATGGATTAGGTGGTTCCTGTCAGGTTCTGGCAGATGTTCAAGAGCATACCTCACAGCACAAACTGCTCCCAGGGACAGGCATAAGATATTCACCCAGAACCAGGCTGTCTGTCAAAGAATGTACGTAAAGGACTATACACACCTAAAGTCTATGATGTCACTTCCGTCATGTATTACATGGGAGAAATGTAGTCTATTTAGTATTTTCTGTGAACCCCACCTTAATGCTTTTAACTTCTGTTTAATTTAAGTATATTAGCATTACCCTTTATTCTGATGAAAATGTGACATTTGCCTCTTTATTATACAGCTGTGAATGTTTTATCCAATAAGGGACTTTAATATAGTTGTTATAATTAGAAACTCTACATACAGATTTCATGGGAAAGAAACTGGCACACAATAATATCCAATACATCCTTCCTATCATGATTCTTAAACTGTATCCCGCATCTCTTGCCCATTGAATTCCCCTTTTTTACAAACCATGCAGTTTCCCAAGCCTCTAATCCCAGCTCTTGGGAGACAGAGAAAGTGAGACCTCTGTGAGTTTGAGGCTAGCCTGGTCTACACACTGAGTTCCAGGTTAATGAGGACCTCTCTCAACAACAACGATAACAACAATAAAATGCATAAACCTGGGTAACTTTTAATTTTTCTTTCATTTTTACAGCTAGATTTTAGATCCTTAAATGTGTGCTTTGATGTTTACTATCTATTTCACTGGAGATAGAAATTATCATCCATTAATGGATGTCTTGGGTTTACGATTTTTAAGTCACATGTTAAATTTTTACTTATGCCCCAAGGACAGACCACTGAAGCAGACAATTTCCTAATTGTTTAGGGGGTTCAGACTTGTTGTGAAGACAAGGAATAAGAATAGGTAGTCTACTGTATATATGTGTAATAATATAAATGTATATGTACAAAAATAAAATAATTTTTAAAAAAAGAAAAAAAAGAAAAGAAATGGTACACCTGGGCTCTGTTGGACTATGGGGGCACAGCCAATTAAGTGTGGTACCGGAAGAGAATAGCTTCATGAAGGTGATAGCTTTGTTAGAACTCTTAGGAAAATATCAACCAGCGTTGTGACCTTGGGGTTCCTATGCTATTGCTTTAGCTCAGTTCTTCCTCTTCCTATATGTCAGGCTCTCTATCTTTCATTTGAACACTGGCCACACAATGTAATGGTGACATTTTCTGGGATAACAAATAACACAGTAAGGGCTTAATAAGTGTGCGATATGAAGGTGGTAAGTGACAAAAGTGTATTTTCTTTTTAGGAAGAGAAAATGTAGTGTACTTGTTCCATCTACAAAACTACAAATACCAAAAATGTTTAATAATTTATTGGGTAGTATACAATAGCAACTGAAAAATCCCAGTGGTTCTTTATGTTTAAACATATCTGGCCCAATTAATTTAGATAAAAGTATCTGGAGACACTTGGTAGAAAATAGGACAGAAGCTGTGGGACACCAGGGACTAGTGAAAGTGTCATAGGGCCTAGATCATAGGACCCGCAGTGCTCAGCTAGGATTCAGAATTGTGCGCAGATTTCTGGGAAGAGTGACGCCTTCTGTATGTAGCATTCATGGCCCCTTTCTTTGTGAGCTGCTCAGAGGGAAATTCTGTATTTCACAAAAAGTAAATTCTTATACAAAAATACAAAAACATTCACTTTGTGGTTTACTCTTACTTCTCAGGGGCCCATGACCAACTTAAGGCCTAGTTAAGTCTTCAGAAATTATAGCAAAGCACACAGCGAGGAGTTACACAAAACCCGGGGCTGGGGGGTGGGGATTCAGGTAGGCAAAGGAGAGGAGCATGAGTCCTGAAAGTCCTGACCAGTCTTTGTCAGAAAGCACCCAGACAGAAGACCCATCACTCAGAACCAACCTACCTGTGACAGGGCCCATTCTTTGCATGGCTTCACATAAAACAAAGCCACAAGTTGAAAACCCATTTAAACAGAGCTTTGGCAACCAGAGTTGGTGGATATGTTTGTTCTTATCTGCTTTAAGATATGATTTAGTGAACAGCTCTGTTCCCATGGCATAGTACCAAGCTAGGCTTCTGTGTTGTGTAGACAGTCTTTAGTCAAGGGGAGAAGGCAAAGCCGTGCTCACCGTCAACTAGATGCTTCATATGCTAGTGCTTCCAATGGCTGCACAGCCAACCATTCGACCAAGGTTTGAGACATCAAACTAGAAAGATGTGATCTGTTCTTCAGCAAGCCTCTATAGTTACTACCTCTTGTTGTTCTGTGTGCGTCTGCTCATGTAGTCATTTAACACATGCTGAGCATCTACTACATGTCAACTATAATGCTAGAAGCATGTTAAGTAGAAATGCACTGTTGGGGTGGGGGTGTCCTTCTGTGACGGCAAGCTGGTATGAGCCGCATGCTGGCATTGTTCCATAGCGTAACCCAACACAGCGGGTACTGAACCTTCCTCTTTCTCTGACATCACTTCACTTAGTTTTCCAGAAATTTGAAAACACACAATAGCATCACAGTGACTTTCATTTCTTGATGGTTTAAGGCTGAGTTACTCTGAGGTCAATATATATTAAATCCTTAAGACAGTTCCCATTTGAACTGTTTACCCTGCTGGCAGGAGGGAGACCTTGACAGTTCCTTTAGGAGGGGACTTTCAAGCCCATACTAAAAGAATCTAAATTCTGTTTGGATCTTTGGTCTCTGAGATGATGTTTCTTCTAGAACTCTAAACATTGGTTAAGTTGAAAACTCGACAGGTTGGTTCTTGTGGCAAAAAATCAAAGATCTGAACATTGTTTCAACATGTAGAATTGGGAAATAGAAGCCTATGTCCAATTGAGTCAGGGAAGTAAAGTTTTAAAAGAAAAGTAACGAGGCAGATTATTAAACTCCAGGTTAAAGCCACATGGGAGCCCAGTGACTTCATGTAAGCTGCAGTACTTGGTATCTTGCACAGTGCTCAGTGCAGACTCCATGGTGGCTGCCTTTAGGTCAAGTTCAACCCACTGAGCTACTGCAAAGGCACAGACTGTCACTGCTATGCATCCTCTGAGCAGCCACACAGCCATTAACCCACTAAATAGAAAAAGGAAAATAAATCAATGTGTTTTTCATTTAATGCTCTTCCACAAAAACATTTCCATGACTTGGGAAGCTGGCGGCATGTTTTCAAATTGCCAGATTTAGTACTTGACCACAAAACAGCAGGGGGAGAAAGACGATTAAATAGAGTCTATAAATGCTGCCTTCCCAGGGGAGGATGGTGACAAGTGATGCTGTTTATTTTTATTGTTATCTTTATGCTCGTGGCCTCCGCCATGGTAGTGATTTGGAAGGCTGGCAAGAACAGCACATGGGGCACTGTGGTATAGCATGGTCCAGCCCCAACTCTGCAGTTCCCATCAGCCTTTGGAAAAGATATGCCTCATGACTCTCTTGCCTCTTTCCCACAAAATATTTGAGTGCAGAGCCAACCCAGCCTGCAGCCTGGCTCCTGGCTCTGCTAAGAGCACAGTGAAGGAGCTCAGGAGTCCCACCGCTGGGGCTGAAAGCCTAGCTAGGTATTTGCTTGCTGTCTAACCTTGATAGTTAGCTTCTCTCACTGAGCCTCAGATCCGTCCCTGTGTGCTGACACAGCAACTCTGAGAGCTGCATGAAGTTCCGAGGAGGATGTATCCTCACAGGCCATCATAAAACGTGATAAATATTTATTGTTATCATCACTCCATCAAGAGTGTCCTCTAGAACTTTCAACCCTCTGCTGTTTCCCCTGTGTCCTTGGGAGGGGAGTACATTACTATACCATTCCCCAAGTACTCAGGGCTCATCAGAAGGGAGCTAAACAGGGATGCTCTGGCTTTCCCTCTACTGTTTAAACAGTTCCTTAGGGCAAGCTGGAGTCTTTTGAGGCAAGTGGGGCTCAGGCTAGATGCCAGACAGACTCTCCTGAGGCTTTTGTTTCTGCCCTTTGGCCTGACTGCTGTGTTCCTGATAGGCTGCTAGAATCATGGTGCTAGATAGTCGAGCCCAGCTTTCACATACTGAAATGGCTGGATCACAGGTATTCCTGTGTAAGAAATGGATAAAATGCCTTCCACGCTTGTGGTGCTATTCACAATCCTAGCAGTGCTCTGTGACTTCTAGCTCCCCACAGTCTCAGCATCCCAGCAAGTGTGCCATAAATCTCATCACTGTGGTTTGAAAATCCATGTGTGTATGCATAGATGTGTGTGTGTGTGTGTGTGTGTGTTGTGTGTGTGTGTGTGTGTGTGTGTGTATGTATGAAGACTAGAGGAAAACTTCAGGAGTTATCTTCAGGAACAACATATACTTCCTTTGAGACAAGCTCTCCCATTGGTCTAGAGCTCACCAATGAGTTTAGGCTGGGTTGGCCAGTGAGCCCCAGCGGTCCTGCTGTTTCTGTTTTCCCCATGCTGGGATTACTAGCATATCTCAGAGGCCTGATATCTTTGCATGGGTTCTGGAAACTGAACTCAGATTTTCGTGGTGGGGAGGCAAATACGTTACTGACCTCACTCTGAGCACACTGTGCGTATCCCTAGCTAGACGCAGTTACCCTTTGTGTTGAGGGAAATGCGGGAAGGTTTTCCTCAGATGGTCTGAGATGGCTGTAATGAGCCATTAGTGACACTACCCAGCTCTAACGACATGGTGTGGTCTGAGGAAGGCTTTACTCTGTCTAGCCCAGATTCACCAGAGCCATGGTCTCCATCTGTCTTTCCCAACAGCACAGAGGTCAGACTACATGCAATCTAAGCGCTCCTTGGTATGTTCCAGAGCCATGGGGACAAGATCAGGCCCTCTATATGAGGGCACAGGGAATGGGATAGAAAGGGGTTGGGGGACAGAGATGGAATGTTCTAGAGGTCTGCCTCAGTGGAGGAGAGAAGACAGTACAAGAAAGGATGCTCCCTGTCTATGGTTTTGCGCCTCACTGTATGAACTCACAGGTGGCCAGCACTCTTGCCACGAAGCCTTCCACAATGTTCCCACCATCGGGCACCTTTCCAAAACCAACACCATTACTATACGCTCAGCCTTTGAGGACGATTAGCGAGACATGTCCTCTTTCTTATAAAATACCTGGCCCCAGGCATTCCGTTCTAACTACGTATCCCCAGCCCTGAAAGACCTGGGGCATGAGTGCTTAGTAATCTTTATGTGCACATATCCCTGAGTGTTTTCTATGTGAAACTAAAGAGGACTTAGTTGTGGTAGCTTCAGTTCTAAGCCATAGGTATGCTACAGCCCTATTGAGTCAATCATCTTAAATACTAAGAGGATGGCTGCTATTTTGTGTCAGGGATTCAGCAAAATTGTCCTAAAGGTCACCTCACTAAATGTTCCACATAAAATTGTCCATGTAAAACAGACTAAGAAAGAAGGAAAGGAGGCACTGCAAAATTCAGTATTTTACCTGAATTCCCTTAGCAGGTAGCAAAGAAGCCTCCCTATTTCAGACTCAGTGTCCGCTCAGCGACAGAACACTGCTATCTCCAGGTTCAGGTGAGATGGAAACACCTTCAGACCTCCCAGTTTCTACCAAGTCTTCCTGGAGAGGACGCCTTCCTATTGGATGAGCTATCTGGATAACTAGATGTCAAGCTGTTACAGGACTTGACAGCTCCTGAAAAGGGTGCTGGAGCAGCATCAGGGATTAGCTCTCTCTGACCCTGTGACTTTTTGGCCTCAGGCTAACCCCTGCTGCATGGGATCCTGCACTCTGAAGGGCTGATAGTGATTGACTCTGAGCAAGCAGCTCTGCTTTCACAGAGCGGGGGGGGGGGGGGGGGGGGGGGGGAAAGAGCAGCGTCCCCTTGTTAACTGAATCACGCGCAGGGAAGATGAATGTGCAGCCCGCACTCGAATCTCCTACAATATCCAAGGCCAGATCAGTATGCCCTGTGTTCTGCCTCAGGCCTGTCCTCCCCATTCCTGGAGGTGACAGGGCCTGGGAGAGGAGCGCCTTCTGAGAACTTTCCAATATTCAGTTATTTGGTCATTCATTCGTTCCTTTGTATTTTGTGGTAAATCTCAAAGAAGCCACCTGGATCCGCACAAAGTGTACCAGGAAATTCTGTGTCAATCAAGCACTGAACTGGAAACATCAGAAATGACAGATGGGGAGAAAGTGAATTCTTTTGGTCACATCAAAACAACTTCTTGACAAACCCAGGCCCTCTGGTACCTGTTCTCTGTGGGTGAGTTTTCCCTGACGTTGGTGGTTTTATTTGCGAGACCCACAACAAAGGGGCCCTTGAGCTTCCCTGGGAGTGTTTCCTCAGTCCTGTGCCTCTCCTAGACCTCACAAAGGTGTTATTATTGCCAGCTTGCTGTGCTTGGAGCGCCTGAGGGAGATCAAAGGCCCTCGAGAGCCCAGGCTGGCCTTCCTGCCATAGCATTAGAGTTGATGATTAATCCCGTCGGCCTGCACGCTCCTGCCCACTGGCAAGCACAAAGCAAGGTGGTGCTGGGGACTATATTTCTAGTCCAACACAAGGCAGTAAACTGGCATTTTATGGCTACCACTTACCATATCTAACTGCAGCTGTCAATCAAATTTGTTAAACTCCAACAGTTGTTCCATGTAAGCTATTTATGTCACCAGGACACTTTTATAAGCATTCTGAGTGTCTACCATGTGCCAGTCACATTTGGATAAAATGCACATTATTCAAAAACTCTGGTACAGGCAGCCTTGCCTCCTGCATGATGGATGAAGAATCTAAGACTTAGTGAGGTTGAGTGGTTCACTAGGGTCACAGGGTCAAAAAAGGGCACAGACAGATTCCGCAACTGTACCGGGAAACTGGAAAGCCTACCATCTCTCCGTTCCGTACTGGGCGTGTGATAAGAACACATGATATCGAGCTGCACCGAAAGCAGACAGAGCAAGCTTTAGGTTCTTTGTTCCAGAAATCAGCGTCTTTGTAAGCTCAAGGAAAGCGCTAGAGTTTTCTGTCTAATCGTTCACATTTGTAAAACCTGGAGACAGCAGGAAGAGCCAGCACGGCCCCACGAAGAGACAGTAGCAAGGACGGAAGCTACAGAGGTTCTGTGTCCCATGCACGGGCTCTGCTTCTGCGCAGAAGTCTGAACTGAAGCAGGGAAAGTGTCTGAGACTCAGACCTGGGAAGCAAACGAGATCTGAAGACGGTGGTGATTTAAATGATGTCAGCGAGGACAAGCTGGCAGCGCAGGCCCACTCCAACGGGAAGGAGAGCTGGCTTGCTGGTCCTCCCTTCTGGTAGGAGGCCATCTCGCCTCTGGAGCTTTGTCCTTGCAGCACAGCGCTGCTGAAATGGAGTGAGTGAGACTTCCAATGCCAGTGAAGGAGACTAACACACACACACATATATAATCATAACATGTACTATCTACTACTAAATACACATACTTTGTGTATATATTATGGCTTCCAGTTTTGTGAAGGTTTTATGGGATTTCTGAGTACATGAACAAGTGGGTCTCTCTTGTGCCTTTTCTTGGGTTCTTACCCTTCTATTTGTGGGTATTGTCCTAGTCTGATGTATTCGTTTTATCTCATTATTATCCCTTAGACACCTGTTTGTTTTCTAAAGAGAGACAGAACGAGGTTTGATCCAGGAGGGAGGCGAGATGAGGAACAACTAGGAGGAGCAGAGGGAGGGCAACTTTAATCCGGATATATTACAGGAGAAGAAAACCTTTTCAACAAAAGGCCACAAAGATACTACACTGCCTGGAATTTAGAGAAGCATGAAATAAGATATAGTCCCTTAAGGGCCAGCCCAAGTGTCACCTTAGGAAGATGTCTGTCACTGTGGGCTCCCAGTGGCTGAGTAAGTCGCTGTCCCCTTTCTGCTCTATAGAAACAGGGCTGCTAATCCCAAGCTGGCCTCGTACAGGTTGCTCCCTGAGGGCAGAATGCATACACTTCTCATGCCATGAGCCAGGAACTAGAGCATGCCATGCTCTGCAGAAACCTGGGACTCCATGTGGGGTTGGGGACCTAACTGGCCAGCATGTTCATATGCACACAGAGAACACGGGTGAGAAGAAGTGCCCAGCACAGAGCAGGCCTCAGGCTGAGGCTGGTTCTGAGGACCCCCGGCCATGGCATCTTATTATAAGTCCATCTCAACTATGGGGAAGCCGATGCTATCCTTTTATTCCCAGACATTAGTAGGCAGGACAGAAGAGAAGGTTTCAGACCATACTATCCGATCAAAGTGTCTAGCTGTGAAGAAAAGCTCAGTGACTTTACAGCTTTGCTCCCTCGCTGCGGAGACTGCCTGCATCCCACCCTGCTCCCTGCTCATCTCCTCCTCCTCCTGCTCCTCCTCTTCCTCCTCCTCCACTTTCTGACTGCTTTTACTCATCTGGGAAAAATCCAAGGAGTCGTCCATCTAAGCTTAACAGAGTAATGACTTTTAAATAAAAATATGGTGGAAATGGGTACTTATCGAAATGGAATGCTTTCAGACTCATGCATTTAAAAAAGATATAAATTTTAGGGCAGGCACTAAATTTTACTGCAATCTTGGAGAAAGCCCTTCCACTAATTCATGGAGGAAAAATTAACAAAGTGAAAATTGCTTATCAGTGTTCTTTTGAAGTCATGATATGGAGCCTAATTCTATACATCATCAGGACACTCCCAGAGAGATGGATTTATGCCTGTGGAGGGAGAGCTCAGTGGCCAAGGAAAACAGACACCCGTTTGCAGCCGCCCTATGAGGAGAGATGTCTGGGTGGCTTTGTCAGCTTTGGGGACCAAGCGCACTTATTGAGTACATTTTCCTTGTTTTCAGCAAGTTGGCCTCTGGAAAAAGACCTGGCAAAATAATAGTCAGGGTTGAGATGGGGAAGGAAGAGACAGAAAGAGTGGATGGGGCGAAGGAGCCAGTAGTTCAAGACGTTGCCCTGGGCCGTCTCTGTTCTATGTGGTGGCCTTGCCACTGTGCATGTCACACTTACCCCCATGTGACAGGATGATGTTCCACAGATGACAGCCAGCCGTGACGTCACTGGCTGTCCCTCACAGGCAAGGCCGTGACCTCTCACATCTGCTCCAATCACTCCTGTGAAAAAGTAAAACCAAACAAAATACCTCTTAAGAAAAGTGATGGGGGTCAGGGTGGGGGATGTGGTATAAGAAAGCTAAAAACAAGCAAAAAAAAAAAAAAAAAAGAAAGAAAGAAAGAAAGAAAAAAGACAAATAACAAGGCATAAAAATCTGTGTAGTCTCAAGTAAAATATATAAAAAGTACAAAATAAGAAACAATGACAAAAACTTATTTGCCATCCAAGGGCAAACAAGGAATTGTATTCTGCTTCTGCACACCTTTGGCCCACGCACTGCATCTAACCTTGTCAGAATAATACCAATGGTAATTATTTACATAAAAACAGCAGCCTCGAGACATCTGTGCCCACTAAATAGCAATCTCTGTGTTGTGTGGCACATGGATCACTTCATATTAACACTGTCTAGTAGTTATTGTTAATGCCATAGACAGACACCAAAGGGAAAACTGAGATCTTCAGAGGTTAAGTGACGTGTCCAAGTCAAAGCACTAGTAAGAAGCAAGCAGTCTGGCTTGGAACCTGTTTAACACATTTTATCCCAGTGTCAGGGAAGGCAAAAGCAAAAGCAAAGGAACAGTGTGATGGTTGAATCTCTACTCTTATTTCTACTCCTTCCAGGGCTCCAAGTGTAAAAGACAAGTAAGTCCCTGTTCTAAGAACGCCACGTGGCAGCGAGCCTCCCAGCGACTGGGGAAACAGCCTCTTCATACAGAAACTTGGAAGCAAGCGAGGTTAATAACACAGACAGCTCTTCCACCTTTATGTACTCAAATAGCCGTCGAGAACCAGTGTGTGTGTGTGTGTGTGTGTGTATGTGTGTATGTGTGTGTGTGTGTGTGTGTATCTGTGTGTGTGTGTGTATGTGTGTGTGTGTGTGTGTGTGTGTGTGTGTGTGTGTGTGTGTGTGTAGGACATGGGAGCCAGAGACATGCAAATCTGCACGACTACAATATGAAGAGGAGGTGACAGATGAGTACGGTGGAGAAGAAGCTGGGGTGCAGAGCACAGAGCTCATCAACTCTGCAGCACCTGCTCTCAATCCACAGCACAGGACGCTCAGTCATTCATTCACTCCCTCACTGACTCATTCATTCATTCACTCACTCATTCATCCGTACCCTACAACCTTTGTTCTTTCCTCTGCCTGGAAAGCTGTTTGTCACCTCCTCTCCCGGGCCACCTTTTGTTTATTTTTAAGGTATTGTTACCTTCTCAGAAAGGAGTATTCTGACTATCTAGGAAACGTGCAGTCTCCCAGTTCAACGTTCTCATGGACCCTGACTCCCCCAGCACAAGATACCAGAAAAATTTAAATATCAAATTTCTCTAATAAAGGCTGTGGGAAGCTAGTACTGTCTTACCTACATGATTGGTAGCCCAGGGTCTAGGGTAGTTGCTATCTCAGGGCATGGATTGAGAGAAGGACTGTTCATAAATACAACGAAAAGTTAGACAAGACCTTGCACTCCCCTGCTCACAGTCTGGTGGGGTAGAGAAAACCTTGGATGGAGAATTTCAGCCCAGAAGAATTACTTCACCTTTAGAAATCACAAGGCTCAAATTCTGAATTCCTGTGACCTTACCAAGTTAAAGGCAAAGTACGGGAGTCTCACCAGGCAACAGGTCTGTATATATTGATGTTACCACTTTCTTGGCAGAGCAGGAAGGAAGGATGTGGGTGGGGGGGCAGTACACCCAAAGGGCTCTTACACCTTTCTGAAGTCTGCCCTCAGAGCCCAGCTGCTCAGAAGTCCAGAAGCATGTGAAGTGAGGCTCTTCCAAAGCTCCTGTGCTCAGCACAGTAAGTCAGTCCCAGCGAGCGGGTATCTGAGGTCTGAGGCCTGAACCTACAAGGGTCTTGGGCCTATCTGTTTTCAGACCAGGCCTAATGTTCTGTTCCCTAATGTAGAGGCTGTCCCTGGGGACCACAATGCACAGTCTCAGTCTAGATCCACCCTGCCAGGATGCAGGAGCCAGAGGAAAGGTGACGGCCTCATCCAAGCTAGGGCACACAGGGAAAACACACTTCTGAGGTCTTTGTCTCTGTAGACATAGGTTATAAGGGCCCCAGCAGCGTCTAGTGTCCACCCCACTCAGACTACAGTAACTCAGCCATGTTTCCCTGACTGGCGGGCTTGGGGGTAGCTTCTTAAGTGCAGTACCTGACCGACATTTCTGTGCATGAAATTACTACTCAAACATACAGTACTGATGTTTTCCTGTGTGAGCTCTGAGTCCCCTGTTTAGGACACCAGAACTTTGCAACAGGAAGAATCTGAAAAATAAGAGCAAATTTTAGCAGCCTTTACTACAAGACCTTGATATAAGTAGTTTTCTCTTTTATTGAAAAAAATTCCTAATATGATCAGAACTATTATTATCCTCGCTTTACAAGTGAGGAAATCGAGGCTGAGGAAGGAAAAGAACCTTCAAGCTGGGCTATGATTCACACTAGGAGAACCTGACCCTCAAGTGTTGGCTTCCACCATGAAGACTCAGGTTTTTCTTTAAGACCAGGCAGCCAATATTTACTGTCTATACATCACAAAACACTAGGGTCTCAAAACTATTGGTGTGAGATTCCTGACAGAAAGGAGGCTGACGAGTACTGGTCCCCAGCATAATGAAACTCAGGGATCCCTGCCAGTGGACCTTGCTAACTAGCTCGATTTGAATGAAGTTCAGGCACTTCTAACATTACAAGGCCAACAACTCCCAACTATAGGGAAAGGAGAAAAGGGGAAAATGGTTTTGCTTCTTTTTTCTCCAGTTAGTAGTCACTATGGATTTATCTTACAATGGAGCAATTGGGAAGTAAAAATGAGAAAACAGTGAAATTCGAAAATAAATATCTGCTATGAGACAAAAATAAAGTCAGTTTGCTGATCTGATATTGAGACAATATTCTCAAAACAGATGCCTAATCAGCAGCTGACTTGTCTCTGTCACCAACACCATCATCACCTGAACTACCCATAAAGAACAGCTGTACTCTTCCATTGCTTCAGTCAAACATATCAGGCATCTAAGATAATCTGGGTACCATGCTAAGCTTTTTATATACTCTTAATAAATATGAAAGCAAAGAGCCAGAATGCTCAAGTAATTGGCATTTGGGGTCATACAGATATTAAAAAAAAAACAGTGTAAAGACTGGACACTGTTCTCCGGGGCGTTGAAGCCCTCGATTTTTCATTGTTTTCTCATTTTATGGTCTCAATTTAATTGTCTTATATAAGGTAAATGATCTTGGAAATTTGTGTACCATGGAGCATATTGAGTGTCCTAGTCAACAATTTGAAAAAGCAGTGCTTTATTAGCCCCCAATTCTGCCACAAATTAGAATTTACCCCCCTTTCCCAAAATGAGAGAATAGAGTCAATAACGGTCCTCCCTCACATGCTCTCAGAGCGCAGGGTCTGTGTGCTTCTTCTAATGGGCCTGCTGGAAATAAGCAAATGCTCCTTTTAGGACCCTCATTCTCCAGTCCTGATGCACAGACACCAGCCACACTTGGCTGAACCAGCAAGAAGCTGCTCTTACCAGATTTCCTCAGGGAGGGAGGGTCTTTGCACTGCCTGGTGCCACCCTGAACTCCACAGCAGCACCCAGGTAAGGTACCTGCGAGAGCACGGTAACCTCAAGAGTGCTGTTTTCATTTTCCTAAGGCTATGCGGGGCTTGGAAGGGCTGCTGCTCTCAAGACAAGAAGCCCAAGTGCAGTCAGAGAATAGGAAGAGATGGTGGGAGTGGGGTGGGCTTTCTCCTTTCTGAATAAACATTTCCCAGTCTATAGAGCAACCATCGGTTACACGCATACATCAGGAACCGACTCATGAGATGAGGTTTTGACAAACACAGCCCTCAAGCAATGCTGAGGCCTTTCATATATTGTAAAACTTTCAGTTTATTCTGAATTCCTCGGAAAGCTTGCTTACAAGAAGAATCAGTTGCTGAAGAAATAAGAACAAACAAAAGCAGTCACATTTCAAACTGTGTGGCCTTGCACAATGCCTAGCTGATGGCAACTGCTCAGCCGATTTTTTGTTGTTGTGGACTGAAAAACAGGTACCAAGAAAATAAGCTTCGAATTCAGGGACTCCCATGTACCGGCTCTCTGCTGTCAAAATTCAGGCATAATTCATATCAAGTAACATGTTTAAAAACAAAACTTGAAAGAAGTTAAAACAACGGGCAGTTTTCTTCTTTGCCTCCTCCTGCTGCCCACACCTCCTCATCCATCTTCCGTAGCGACATTCACTGAGCACCTACTATACTGACAAACAGAAAACGAGACTTTGCAAATGGTATGATTTCAGAGTCCATTATCCTGTAATTTATCAAACCACAACTGCTTTGAAATTTTTATAGGGTTATATGGAAGAAAAACAACCCAAGTTCTCGCATCCACGTTATAATTATGCCCCACTTTACAGCCATAAAACAGTACTTTAGAGTTTGCAAGCTTCCGCCAACACTGAGCCCCTTTATTCCACCTCAAGTTGACAGAACTGAATTTCAGAGATGGGAAATAAGTTCACTGCATGCTTTGCAGAGGCGGAGGTAAGGCTCAGAGGAGGATTTACTGAGTCTCTGACTCTTAGGCGCTGGAACCCTAAAAGAAGATTCTCTTGACAAAACAACCAAGACTCTGCACAGAAGAGGAAAAAAGATGAGTTTTGAACATGTCTGAAGACTTGGTCAACTCTTAATTTGGCCATTACAAGGAATGAGTTGACAAATAAATTCAATTGAATAAATTGTTCAAATAAGCTTGCAGGAAGATTAGCTTTCTTGGAAGACCACTCCACATGGGGCACCAGCCTCCTGTGTGGAAAATACGGGGCAACTTCTAGATCCTCAAGGGTAAGAGAGGCATTGTCTCTGCAGAAGGCCTAAGTCTAGTCTACATTTAGACGTACAATTCTGTAATCCTGAATAATATTTACACTACATAGAACTTAATGTGATCGCTTGACATAATAGAGATTTAAAGACTCTGTGACTTGGGTTAAGTTTCTTATCTTGTACTTTACCTCAGTTTTCACATACATGCAGTTAGGAAGCACCTTCATCATAGGAATGTTACATACACGTTAATATATTTAAAGTGCTTAGCTCAGTCAGCAGCACAGCCTTTGAACAAGAACATGTTCTATCAGAAGCATCCAGCTCAGCAGTTAACAGCTGCATATCCCTAGTGAGCAACTGAAATATGGCCAGCAGAGCTGATCAAGTAAGCTTCTATTTTTCTCAATTTTAATTAAGTTAAATTTAAATCTCCATGTAACAGTGGGGATATAACAGGTAGTACAGGTTAGCCCATGCTTCAGACTGTATGCATATTTGCTATTTCTTTTATTATTTTCTCACTGTCCATACTACTGTTATTTAGTTTGATGTATGTCCTAGTATTTGGGCTTCAATCCTGCTTATTTGACATTGGGTAATGCTCTGAAATACAGATATGGAACCCTGGTTTCCACCCAAAGGACCTTGGTAGTAACACATGCTTACAGAAAAGCTGTGGAGATAGACAGGCACAGGAAGCACACTGGGGCCATCAAATGGAAACCATGCAACCTGGGAACAAGCAGGACTCCCTGTGGGTGTTTTCACAGACCCTGGCGCATGTGCCCTTTGCTGGCCTGGATGAGACGTGTCTGTCATCGCGCATCTCCTCATGCCGCTCCCCGTGCCCTAAGTAGCCTCTCCTGCATGGAAAAGGCTTGATCAACTCTCAGTTTGGCCATTAGGAGGAACGAGCTGACTCAGCCCTCACGAATCCACTCCAAAGCCTCCCGTGGCCATCAGAAACCTTTCTGGACCACATCCCTCTGCATCTGCCAAGCAAGCCAGCCAGGCAGAACATCTTTTGTGTCCCAGTGATGGACATGGGGCCACCATTATTACATCTATTCATTTGTTTATGTGCACAGCTGTCTTTGTCTGCTAGGTGATGAACAAGCTGGAACCCAGGAGAACTATCCTTTAATTAACATGTAACGACTGTATGTAAAATTGGACCATGTAGGGGTTGTTGCTGAATGAATGGATGACTTGTGGGAAGAAATTATATATGTGTGTGTGTGTGTGTGTGTGTGTGTACATACATATATTATATATACACTTTTAAGGTGCTTTTTAGATAACAATAGCACATTCATCATGAACAACTGTTCCAAAATTGTATGAAAAACAATGAAAATTAAGAGACTTGTTGTTTATAATTATTCAATTAATAGACCCTCACACATTAGCTTTTAAAAACTGCTAAAAAATGACCTGTAAAAATAAAGTTTCCATTGATTATTAGAAGATTGTTTTGTGACTAACACTTTGCAAATAGAAACTGCATAACAATTATCTTGAGGTGATTATTGCTACACAGGTCTACAAACAGAGGAGATGGGAACTTTTTAAAAAAGATGTATTTTATTTTTAATTATGACTGAGAGGGGGAGAGGAAGGGAGGAAAGGAGAGAGGGAGGGAAGGAGGCAGAGACAGAGAGACAGAAACAAAGACAGAGGAAGAGAGAGGGAGAGAGAGAGAGAGAGAGAGAGAGAGAGAGAGAGAGAGAGAGAGGGAAACAGACAGACAGACAGACAGACAGACAGACACACAGTCAGAGACAGAGACAGAGAGACAGAGACAGAAACAGAGAGGAGAGATCCCAAAAGCACCTGGTGTGTGGTGGAGGCCAAATCCGGGCAACAGTTGCCCTGGAGGTGGAGGTACAGGCATGTGTGAGCAGCCCGATGTGGGTGCTAAGATATGAACTCCTGTGATCCACAAAAGCTGTGTGTGTGTGTGTGTGTGTGTGTGTGTGCTCTTAACTGCTGAGTCATCTTTTCAACATCAGGAAAACAAAAAGTTGGAAGTAATTTTTCCAAGGTCGTCACTATTACGACAGGGGAGGGGGTGGCATGTCAACATCTGTCTGGCTTTCACTTAGCCCCACCCTACACTAAAAACCTCTTTCCTTTTATAGTTATTTACAGTCCCAGGAGATACAGTTGAATCAAGTATCTTTCAGAATTTGCTTGCACAGGCCACTGGAGCAAGCCCACAGGGTTAACCTGGTGATCAACAGGTGCTGAGAGGGCAGCTGAAGTCACGGTGTTCCCAGAGCACTGTTGGCTTTGACAGGAGTAGCTCTAGAGTTCACACAACACGAATCCCAAGCTAAGTCTATCTTGGAAAGAGTCCTGTGTTCAAGCACATATGGGCAATGTAAAACGGACTCAGTAGGTTTAATATACATGTTTATGTACGTGTGTACACATATATGTATATATATACATATATATATATATATATATATATATATATATATGTACAATAGCGATCAGGAGGTCATGAACTTGGAAGTCATGGGGACACACGTGGGAGGAGTTGGACAGGAGGAGGAGGAGGAGAGAGAGGAAGAGGAGTGATACAGAAGCAGTCCTCATGTACTACAAAGTTCTCAAAAAGTAAAGTTACAATTTACAACATCCTGTGATTTAAGCCTAGGGAGATTTCGCAGAGCTTGGCACTGCGATCGCCCCACTCCCACTCTCTGATCTCCTCCAGGCCTAGGAGACAGCGAGTCTTGTGGATGGGCATTTAGTTAGAGAGACTAAGAGGGGTGCACTGGGATTAGATGGCCCGGTTTTACTTCTGGTAAAAGAGAGAACCTAATAACCTTACGCCTCAGTCTCTGGAACTGTCAGGTTGGAAAGGAAGTAGGCAGTGGCCTGTGGGCTTCTGTGGAGATTACATGAGTAGAGGAGTGACTGGGGCAGCTGGGGCAGCTCCCTCCACACCTTGGTCTGTATTTCTTTTCTATTTTTCAAATCCATTCTTTTTTAAAAATTTATTTGTTTAATTATTCACTTTATATCTTTTTTATTTTTTATTAATTTATTCGGATTACATCTCAATTGTTGTCCCCTTACTTGTATCCTTCCATTCTTCCCTCCCTCCCTCTTTCACCCTATTCCCTTCCTCTAGATCTGTGACCGAAGCGGACCTCCTCCCTTACCATATGGCCACAGCCTAGCAAGTCTCATCCTGGTAGCCTGCTTATCCTTTCTCTGAGTGCCACCAGGCCTCCTCACCAAGGGGAAGTGGTCGAATAGGGGATACCAGAGCTCACGTCTGAGGCAGTCCCCGCTCTCCACTCAGCTGTGGAGAATGTCCTGTCCATTGGCTAGATCTGAGCAGGGGTTCAATGATTACTGCATGTATTATCCTTGGTTGATGCAGTAGTTTGAGCAGATCTGCCTATCAAGATATTCTTGTAGGTTTCTAGGACCCTCTGGATCCTTCTATTTCCCCATTCTGCCATACTTCTCTCACCTAGAGTTCCAAGAGGAAGTCCTCCCATCCATCCCAATCTCCTGGTAAGTAAAGACTTTCATGGGACATCCCTTTTAGGCTAGTGTCCAATTATAAGTGAGTATATACCATGTGAGTCTTTCTGCTTCTGGGTTAACTCACTCAGTATGATCATTTCTAGTTCCATCCATTTACCCACAAACTTCACGATTTCCTTGTTTTTAATAGCTAAGTAGTATCCCATAGTGTAAATGTACCACAGTTTCTTTATCCATTCTTCGACTGAGGGACATTTATATACCTTGGTCTTTCTTCCTGCTACTATCACAGCTCTGTAGGAACAGGGCTCAGCATGGCAGCTTACACATTTGCTTTAACTTGGTGTACACAGTGCCAGATTTACAATATCTTATGCACATAGTGCAGAACACCTGCTTTCTGTCCTTCGTATGCAGTACATGACAGAATAGCGGAGCGAGCGGGGGATAAGGAAGATGAGATAGTGCCACAGCTCAGGATCCTGTTGTAAACATTAGTAAGAGTAACTAAAACACGTGTTCATATCCGCAAAGCCATAATTACACAAAGTATCGTTCAAGCTGCAATTCAATTTGTGATGGTGCTAATCAATTATTTCTGTCTTAATGACAGAATCTTCCATAATGTGAACTAATAGGAAACTAATATGAATGGCTAATGGAGGTTCAGAAAACAGAAAACAAAGACCAGACCCTCAGATAATTGGGTCCTACTCCTTTGTTCCTTACCTCTACCCAGAGAGACCAAATCTCAAAGACTGGCTAATACATAATAGCTTAGAAATGTGGAGCCTAAATAACAGGCGCAAAATCCCCATCTAAAAAAAAGCAAAAGTTTGATATTTTTCCTAACCTCAATAGGACATTCAGACAACAGGTTTGTCATCATCAATATCTTCATAAAAGGCTTGTAGGCGTCCTGCACAGTGAAGCGTCAAGTTGAAATCCAACCCTACCCAAATTAACATAAAAATTACTTTAAAAATGTGAGAATTGGCCTAAGTATCACAAATGTTTCTTATCAAATATGTGTTTATGTAGATTCAAAACTGCAGCTCTAAATCATACAGGGTCTGTTGAGCTCAAACAAATGAACTGCCTAATACAACGACTTACTGAACCCAACATCAAAGCAGATATCCAGTATCAAGTGCTAGAAAGCTTAAGAGAGAAGCTATTTCCTTCATTCTGTAAGATTTCTGTTTCCTAGGGGTGGGAGAGACTGAAAAAAACAAGCAGTCAATGAGCTAAGTCTCAAGAGAGGATGGGACCTCCAGATGTGGGCTCTAAGGGATAGGCGGGGTGGGGTGGGGCCTCCACAGGCAAACGAGATAGGAAGGAGTACACCAGTTAGCAGAGGACAGTTTGATGAAGAAACAGGCATTTTGGGTAGACCTTTAGGCAACTGTCAGTAAGCTAAGGCACAGGTGAGAGGAAGGAAGGACGGCTGCTTAAGGAGTCTGCTGGGTTATCAGCTGAAGTGGACGGACCTGTATTCTGCAGAACTTGGTTGGTCTTGGTCTGATGTCAGTCAGATAGGACCCTGATTCTGGTCCACTAGGCTAACCTCTACACACACAGACTCACCTCTTTGAGTGCCAGGTTTCTTAGCTATAGACTGCAAATACTGCCTTCTACTTTATTAGGTCATTGCTCTCAATATTTGTGTTTGACAGGAAATGCTTTCTCAGTATATGGTGTCCTGAATATTGTGCTGAAGGTACTGGAAGGAACCTTCCCACAGTAGGAAGAAGAAACTTTATTTTCATCTCCCCCAAAACAGGTCTAAAATCCTTGGATTTTCTGACGCAGAGTTTGAGGCACATTGTAAGACCTTTGAATGAGAGGTTCCTGTTGAGAGGTCAGCCACACCCCTTCCTCTAGGGAGAAAGGCTCACAGAGAAGCATCTGACCAGAGCTGCACTGAGCTGCCCCTAGCTCGGTACTGCTGGGCCAGGCTTCTTGCACACTCAGATCTTCCGGGCTTCTCTTTGTAAAACCTAAAGCATTCAGTGTCCGGTTTCTTTGGGTCTTCATGGCCTTAAGAGGATTCCCTCAGCACACAAAACCTACAGTAAAGCATCTGCATTTCCTACCTGTCGTGCTATGGGGGCCTCTGACACAAGCCCAAGGTGTGTGAGGAAAAAAATATTTTTCTTCCTTCCATATCATGTCCAGGGTCTCTGCACTCGCCTTACTCCTGGGCAAGTTCAAATAGTCAGTCACTATGTTTAAAGAACATGGCCCTGGACCTGGGACACAGAGACTATTAATACTTTCTCCTGGGAGAACAGGCAGTAATCCCAGAAAAGCACCCAAAGACACTTCGGAAGGACCCCAAGTGGACATGAGAAGGCTTAGATAGTTTCATCAGGATATCTGGGCTAGGGGAGGAGAAGAGAAATGTAAAAGAAAAAGACCATAATTAGCAGGTTAGCTCTCCTCTCCCTGACTGCTGGCTGCACCTCCTCACTTGGGATGGATTTCTGTTCTGTTGGAAGCTTCTAGAGGTTTTGTGGGGTTAGTTGAACATTCACAGAGCAAAGCTTGGAATTCAGTCTAAGAGCCAAAACCAGGCCAGGTTTCTATAATGCTGGGAGTTCCCCTGGAGAGTGTCAAGGGCTCCGCTACACAGAGACTGATTAATCTCGCCTGGCCCCAAGCTTCAGACAATAAAGGGACCGAAAAGAAAAACAGACCCTGAAGCAGGATTCGGACTCTACCCCTCCTTTCCAATTCCCAGCGGACTGGGACTGGGAGTGAAAGGTGACCCCCTACCCAGAAGAGTCAGGCTGCAGGGCTGGGGATGAAGGGACATGTGGACCCCTGAGCCAGCTTGGCTGGGATAAAGGCCTGGGTTGTAGCACAATGAAGGACATGTGGCTGAAAGAGCTTCAAAAGGAATAAAGTCTTAGGTAAATAAACAAGACAGAGAAGGAGGAAATGGAGAATTGCAGCGAGTCTCAAAGGAAAGCCCTGGCATTGCTCAAGAGCCGCAGCAGGAAAAGGTGGACTCAGAGATTTGACCCTCCTCAGGGCTCTTCCCCTGCACTGCTCCTCATGCCTGCCTTCTCTGCTTGCCCTACACCCTGCCCGGCTCCACAGGCAATGGAGATCAGTCAAACAGGGAGAAACTTGTAGATTCTATCACGGAGCCAGCCCCGCTTTAGGCTTAAGTGATGTCCCTAAGTCGGGTCTGCTCTGTAAAATGGAGGGGATGATTTAAAGTAGAAAAGGACAGAGAGTGAGAGTAGGCTTTATCTGACAGGAGGGCACTGGCTCATGGGCCCTGGGGCCTGATGAATGTCTTTATCTGCCCAGAGCTTCAACTCCACACCCATCTACTGATCCAGCCTATGAGCTCTCACCATCTGAGAGGCCCAGACTCTCACCCCTCTGCAGAGAATGGGAAGACTCTCAAGCTGGGCTTCTTGTAGGAGGAGCTAACTCATACACCATGAGGTCTGTGGGCATATTTCTGAGGTCCTCTCCCCTTAGACCTTAAGATAAGAGCTATCCTCCACTTACTGAAGTGTCAGTCGGCTTCTTTGCTGCAGCCTTCACCACTACCACTATCATCACCATCTTCAGTCCCACCACCATGCCACCATCGACACTACGATCACCACCACCGCAGCTGGCATGTGGACTCTATGGAAACGAAGTAATCCAGGCCAAGAAGAAAGTACGATACCCAGGTGGCAGAGCCATCATGGTGATAGCAAAGGGAGAATGCGATGGCACGGACACTGAATTCAGCAGTCAGCGTTGGGAAACCTCCACTGCAACCCTTACGGATGGTGTTGGCATAGTGTCTGTCTATTTTGCGTGTGGCCTCTGGACCCAATTTCTCTTCAGTACACGCTGCATATCTATACTATTTTTCACTTATGCTTGGCTGGTTTTCCTTCTGAATTTGCTATTTCTATCAGAAATCGGTGTTACTTTCCACTGCCACCTTGCAAGAGTTATAAACCATGAGTTATAAACAAAGGGAGATACTAGATTTAGAATGCCTTTTGTAAGTGAAGAAAATTTAAAATGATTTTAAAAGATCACACCCAACTACCTTAAAGGCCCCCCATCCCCCTACCCCCCACCCTCTGCCCCGAGGCAAACCTAGAAATTGACTAGGTCAGTCCCAAGTCTTCGTTCTTTGGAGAAAGACTCCTCAGGTGTCTGTCTGGACTAAGGAAGGGAGATGTGGCACTTGCTACAGGGCTCCTGCATGCCCTGGTCCCACAGCAGCAACTGTGCTGTCAGGGGGCATCACTCCCTAATGCTAGCCTGGGCGGCTCCTTATCCACAGCCCACCTTCTTCCTAACAATGTCTGTCGACTCGTGGCACCATCTGTGCCAGGCCAGCAGGTATATTTTCTTAATTTTGACAATCACTTTATTTTTTTATGTTTGGTAGTTAACACCTGCAGATAAGTTTATGCTTTGCACGCTTGCCTGCCTCCCGGCGAGGCCAGAAGATGGGGTGAGACTCCCTGGAACCGAGTTACAGATGGTTGTTAAGTTGCCGTGTGGTCCTGGGGGGTGAATCCACGGCCTCGGGAAGAGTAAGTAGTGCTCTTACCCACTGATCCATCTCCAGCCCCATTCAGCATTTTAAACCATTTCCAGTTAGCAGGCTTCCATTTTACTGATCTACAGAAACGCTGTACATACTCGTGACGCAAGTCCTATGTTGCAGGAACTGAAGGATAGGATTTTGCCTATTGCAGTTAGCAAAGTGGGGGCAGATTAACTAAATTTAATCTGGCTTTGAGTCCACTCAGAGCTGGACTTCAGCCTTGAAGATGTGTTGCGGGCTAGTCTACCTTTACTCCTGGGTCCCAACTAAGAGCCTAGTTTTTAGTATTTTTTCCTTGATCCTGATCCATACATCCAAATTTTTATCTTCCAACTGCAGCCTTACCAGATGGGTTATTAGTTTCTAAACCACCAGATGATAAATGTAGAAGCTTAAACATGTTAAACTCAGCTCTAGACTTTTCCAGTCTTGGTCCTCAAGACCTTTACCAAGTAGTTCTTCAAGCCTTCTAATAGGAGGTGTGTGTGTGTGTGTGTGTGTGTGTGTGTGTGTGTGTGTGTGTGTGTGAAATTTCATGCAGCTTTTAGTACTGAAGGATAATCTAATCATATCAGAATGTTCAATAAATTCTCCAATGACATAAGAAATACTTTGTACTTTTGCTTGCCACTATTCCAGTATCAGTATTTTAAGAGGATGAAAAATTTAGCATATAAAATATGTATTATATATGAATGAAAGGGAAGCATGACCCTTGCTCTTCATCTCCTGGCCTATGAAAGGCTACACTTAACAAAGCATCCTGTGGAGTCATATTCCTGGTAGCAGCAGGCCTGAGATTTACATTTGAGCCTGTATGACCCCATAGCCTCTACTTACTTCTGTCAAAGACAATCATGCCATGTGCCTGCTGTGGAGAAGGACACCTGCAGGCCTTCATGACCCTGCATCTCTTAAAAATCTTAACTCTTTCCTTCTCTTTCCCTTCATGATACCGTCTCAGATCCAGCCTTCAGCATCTCCTACACAGTGCTCGCCAATGATATCGTAACCTCTCTGCCTTCCAAGTCTCCATTTAAAAACTACTCCCTCAGGAAGAAAAATTCCAAACCTTTAAAAATTACATGCAAGTACCTTAACATTTCCCCTCACCTGTATCCCCCACATCAACACTCACAATTAACAGCACCGCTGTTGTGAAATGCTCAAGGGTCCCTGCTCCAGGGCAGCAAGGCAGGCCGTCCACGCCCACCCGTCCTCACTGCTCACCCTGCTTCTCACCTCACCTTCCTCCCAAGCCCACCTCATCTTATTATCTCTTGCCACCCTTAGGTGCAAATACAACACCATTTTTTTTAAGCGAGGTGGATCCTCCTTGTCCTCATCAAGCAAGATGAAGTGATAGCCCTATAGCGCCCTTCACACACGTTTATTTGGCAGTCCCCAGAGCAATGAGTAACTCCTCTACTTTAATCATGCTTCCTGTCCTTGAGGGGAAGGCGGTGGACTCATGCATGCTCACATCTCTATGTCCACACAGTGACTTGTGTTTACCGAGGACTAGCGCCTAGGTACAGCATGCCTTAACAAAAAACATGCTTTACATAAACTGCCAAGGCCAATGATGGTCCTTGGATGCTCCAATAGCATGTGGATCCTGCAGCAGGCATTTTCTTACTTTGATTTGCTGGTTTAAGTTCAGGAATCAGAGCTCGGTTTTAAAGGGACTCTCTGGATGAGTGACAACAGATGTGAATAAAAGCTGCACTTGCAATCACTCTGACACGTTTGGGGCTGTCATTGTTATCATCTTCTGTGAAGCATAAAGAAAAAACCATTTCAAATAAAAGGGAAAGATAATTTTATATTTTTAGCTTAGTAGTAATCAAACAGGAGCCAGAAGTATAAAATGAACACCTAAAATTTAAATTCTTGTTCACTCCATGGATCTGTGCTAAGTAGGTGTCAAATCCCATCTTCCTTTCAAGACCCACTAACACACACACACACACACACACACACACACACACACACACACACACACACACACACACTTGAAATTTTGGATTATGGTATTTGCCACCTTAAATGGTCCAGTACTTAGCATGCTGCTAAGCAAACTCATTCATAGATGTATATATTCATTCATATACTGAAGTCATTACTGGGTTTAAGAAAAGACTATAAACAGATATCGTTGCCCATAAGAAGCTCACAGTGCCAGTGGAGGAGGCAGCAGCAATGTCACTGTGTATTTAGGTGTTTAAATATTATTGTCTATGTGTTATAGTTACTCATGGAGATATATACAAGTGGAAAGAATTATTAGTTCATATGCATTAGTCTGGGGTGTAATGTTACATCTCAGGATAGCATACAGTGTATACGAACTCCTTTGAAGAGTCATATTATTTGGGAATATTTGATGTATTTCACAGAATCCAATTGTGTGGGTTTTTCTTTACAAGTTTCAGCTGTGAAAGCCCTGTTTATAGAAGGTGTCGGAAGCTTTCACTCATATTAACAACACCAGTAGGAGATGGCCCTACAGGGCTTCACGGTGGGGAGTTACAGGCTGACACACGTTCAACTCCTTAAGCTAAATTCACTCCAGGAGCCTGTAACAATATGGATGAACAGCCTAACACATCCTCTTAAGACAAGAGAAGAAAGGCTTTGATAAAAACCAAAACAAAAACAAATAACAACAAAACAAAAAGATGATTCTTTAGGCTTTTGAATCTATTTTAAAAATCAGATATGGAAAAGTTGGCCAACATGGCTTGTTTGAAGGTATATATTTATAATGCTGCAGTCAGACACACCATAGCCACTAGGCTTACTGTCTCTGAGGGAGAGCAGAGATCACATATGTGCAGCAGACCACAGACCTCTCTTTATGCTCCATTTTGGAAACATGGCTATTAAAATGCAATCTTGTTACCTGGCATAATTGTTGTCCTTTGGGATGTATATACAGCTTTTCAGATGACCAACTACAGCTGGATCCACCTTTCTCATTGCCTTTTAAGGTACCTGGGTAATGACCATCCACATGGGGGCTGGCACATGACGGTAACAAGCCTCCATCCTGTCCCACCCCGCTCAGTTCAACCACTGACCAGAAGCTGTGCTGAGGTGCAAGGTGAGCTACAGAGCTGTATTCTAAACCATTTGAACGTTATATTGGTTATGCTTCTGTCTCTGACAGAGTCAGTGCCACGGGCAGCCTGAAAGAAGACAGATTTATTTTGCCTCATGGCTTTCGGGTTTAATCCACCCTTGTAGGGAGGCCATGGTAGGGTAGCTCAGGTCCCAGTGAGTAGAGGGTGAGACAGGAAGCTGCCGGGAATAACATGCCCCTGGGGATCCAACCTAGGACTCTATCATCTCACAACATTTCTAGGCCTCCCTCCTCAAATAGTTGCACTCTCTAGGGACTAAGCTCTCAAATCTTAACCTGCGGGAGACGTTATATATACAAACATAACAGGTGACCAGACATGTGCTCAAGTGTAGAAAATATTATAATAAAGCTAGAAACCAGATAAACGCCTATGAGTAATTCTGGTTTTCAGGTAAAACCATTCTCTTATTCTCTCTTTCCTCCTCCTCCTCCTCTTCTTCCTCTTCTTCCTCCCTCTTCTCTCTCTCTCTCTCTCTCTCTCTCTCTCTCTCTCTCTCTCTCTCTCTCTGTCTCTCCCCCCCCCTCTCTCTCATCCATATTGTGAATTCATTTACTGTGACCAATTGGGAATTATCTACATAACTGACTTCTACTGTTGTCCCCCCAGGCATTCTCCAGTCTCTGTCTCCAGGAAACAGTAATTTCTAAGTAAGACAGGGGCAGAGGCAAGTCACGTGGGGGGGGGGTAATTTGTCACTGTCACCCCAAATGAAGATGGGAACATTAAGCATGGGTGGGGATGCTGCAAGTCTCCATCATCCTGCAGATGGGTGGGGATGCTGCAAGTCTCCATCATCCTGCAGATGGGTGGGGATGCTGCAAGTTTCCTCCGGCACTAAGCACCAGCTGGAGTGGTTGTCTCTGCATTCACACCTGTCAGATCTGCTACTCTGAGATGGCATTTTTTTAACTGCTTTCACCATGACTTTCGTTCTCACCACTGGTATTAGCACACATAGCTGTACCTCCGAGGATACACCCTTCATGCAGGGCATTCCACACATCGCTCACGTCACAATCAATCCTGAGGAAGCTACTGAAACAGAGTTGATTCAACCTGTTAGGTTCAGAATTCCAAGCTTCCCACAGGCAGCTTTCAGATTGGCATGGCTAGGACTGCTGAGACCTCCCGGTGGGTTAGGAGAGCTGCCTGCAGAGTCACACCCAGGAGGCACTGTTCTCACTCCATTGACAGAAGGAGAATCAGAGGCACAGAGCAGTTACGCTCAGTGAAGGGACATGACCCCAGGCCTTGGCTGCGCAGCTCACGCTGTGCCAGGCAGGCTGTCTTCCAGGCTGGTCCACTCTGCTTGCCACCCAAGCTTACCATGCTGAACCACTCCTCATCTACAGCGGGCCTGTTAATATTTCCAGGCCTTGCACATGCTGTTCCTGCTTCTTGACATGCAGATCCCATTTTCATTCTGGGAGATGCTTTCCTTAGTTTACTCCAGCCAAGCTAATGAGCTCACGCCCTCTGCCCTCCCAGACCTCCCAGAGGAGCGGCGTGCGGCCTATGCCTACTTTGCTTTGCATGCACCTCTGCCTCCTACTGTGGCTGCATGTATACCTCCCCTTTAAATATCTCCATAGGGTCACTCCTGTTAGCGTTCCTATTTCACAGGTGGCGAAAACAAGGCATGAAATGTCAAGTGATTTCCTAGGGGGCCAACGCCTGCCCATAGACTCAGGGCTTGGGTAGTTGTGAGTCCTTCACGACTCAGCGGTGCTACCTCAAAACGTCTAGTTCTCGCTGTCTTCAGAGCCAAATCTATGAGACTCACAGCAGCACGTGATGAGCAGCCATACAGGAAGGGGACAAGACTGGAGGCTAAAGAGGTTTCTCTGTATTCCCACGATCTTCCTTAGCTTCCTACAAGGCACTGAGACAGCATGGGGAATTCCAAAAGCTATTTATTTCTCTTTACTCAGACACTGGCATATCTGAATGCACAGTTAAGAGAAAACTGAAAACAGGAGAATGAAACAGGACTACTGGGAGAGCCTCAGGGAGGTGGCAGCAGTCACATGCAGGCTGCTGTAGGACGGTAGGTGGAGACGTGCGCTTTCCCACCATCAGCTGCCGATGTGTCACACAAAGCCAGCAGGCGTGCACTGGGGGCAGCATGTAGACCATGTGCTGAGCTTCTGTGCCGTGAGAAACAGCGGGCAGCACCAGGGAAGTCTTAAAGGCCTAGCCCCAAACAGAGTGGGATCCCCTAACGTGTGGGTGTCAGACCTGGGCTGGGCAGCTTTGTGTTCTTTTTAGTTTCTTTGATAAGCTCAGCAATGAAAAACACCAGCTCATCTATCCAGCCTCGTTCGTAAGGGAGAAGCTAACTTGAAGCCCTCTGGCTACGGCTCCTCCTGGAGAACAGGCAAGACGCTGGGGCTGATGACAAGGTAAACGCTGTGCTGCAAACAAAGGGCTCCACACTCACATTGCGTCAAGGTAGTCCACTCAGTTTGCTGGGCACAGCTTGTTCCCTGTTTGATGCAGAGTGTGGAGAGGTAGACATGAAGACGTGTCTGGGCACAAAGATGGTGTCTGTCGCCATGCAAACCCCTCTGGCCCTCTAACTTTGGCTAACTCATTTGCTTCCTGAAGTATCATGTTTTCTCAGCCACTAAAAGAAACAATTCTTCCTTATTCCTGAGCTCTGAAGATGTCAAGATAGTATACAAATAATACAACTATGAATAGTTACAAAATTAATATTACTATCCGCTTTGCCCTATTTCTAGACTTGTCCAACAAACCTCGTGCGATAGAGTCTGGGGCTCTCAGGCTGCTCAGAATGGCTCTATCAAACTCACTACGTTGCTCCAGCCCTCAGTTTCCTCACTCATAAGTGGAGGCAGGAAGGCACTAGCTCCTAAGAAAGATAACTAGGAGTACTGCCTGCTTGAGCCAGAGCTGTGGGCTGGTGTGTATTTAGGCTAAGGTCAGTGAAGGCATGGGCATACCAAAACACATATACATTCATAAGCTATACATAAGGAGGGGAAACTCACAGGGCGCAGAATTAGATAGGCTCGGCTCAAGACCTAACTGTATCATGAATTAAAACACTACAATCAGCAAGTTAATAAACCTTCAGTTTCTTGGGCACTGACTACAGAAAACAATGGTAGCTTCCCGAGTGGTTCCAAGCTAGTGACAGTGACTGTTAAACGGCCCAACCAGACACTTGGCACAAGGTTTGTGTTCAATAAGTTGTAGATGAAATAAAAACAAGCAGGTTGAGCCCTTCAAAGGAAGCTGGTCACTATGCATTTCCATTATTGACAGCTTTGCAGGAAACATTTTGGAGCTTTGTAGATATTAACAACAAAACAGAGACCTTATTCGTGCCTAGGTTAGAAAAACTGATTTACCTATTTAACGGCCAGCTGTGACATGGCCCCCAGCCATTACATAGGATCTATGGTAAGGACTGGAATAACACACCAGGACTTCTTTTTTCCCCTAATTTGGAGATGGTGTTACATTATGGAGCACCACCACGCTGAAGGAGAACACACAGATTATCAGTTCAGCTCTCAACAGTAATTTTCTAGTACAGCCTTGGGTGATGCACTGTGTGTCTGAACCTTGGTTTTCTCATCTGCAAATTAAAGAATTTGGAATAGAAATTCTTTGGGTAGCCTTTTCATTCCCAAACTGTGTGATCACTCATCATCCAGACAAGAGTGTATGTGCATCAAATTGCAAGCATTATGATTTCACAGCAGGGTCACAGCTGCACACACTGAATTATGTGGCACCAGATTTAAAGAGGGGTGAGCCCGAGGAGCTGGCACAGCCCTGAGGCCTGGGTCCCTTCCGGCTTTCTGGCTACAGGTAAGACTTGTTGCCTGGCTCAGACGAGTCCTCTGCCATTCTCCAGACAGAGGACCCCCAAATCTCCCACCGCACGTGCCCGCTGTATCTCTCAAATGTATTTTGTGTCTGCCACACTCCTATAGCTGTTGAGATCTCAGGAAGTAATGACTCTCATTAAATCACACTTCAGCTTGAAAGTCTGACATCATATTAGTGCACTCTTCCTTCTGCTTCTGAGCAGACCCAGAAACTCCCTGAGTCTTGCATTCTCTATCTGCTCGGGGCCTGGCACGGCCTTTCTCCTTCCAGACTCCACGTGTGGCCTTATCAGCAGTTGGAATCCCCTCCATTTCGTGTGGACTTTCTGCTGTGTGTGTGTGTGTGTGTGTGTGTGTGTGTGTGTGTGTATGTGTGTGTGTGTCTGTGCACGCGCACCATTTGAAAGAGTCTCCTGCTGCTCCCAGTTCTAGCAATACTGCTGCCCCAAGTCTAGACCTGGCTCTTTCCAAAAAAAAAAAAAACAAAAACCAAAAACAAAACAACAACAACAACAACAAAAAAACAAAAAACAAAACAAAACAAAAAAAACCCCACAAAACCAACCAACCAAACAAACAAAAAAATCACTCAGCTCTTGTCTAATTTGCCCCCTGTCAGCTGAACATCCCTAATCCCTACTGCTCAGAACCCATATCCTCAGTGCCAGCGCGGCCCCATATTTTGGCTCCTCTGGATACCAGGTCACATCTTGTCAACATAGAGCCAGCTTCCCAGTTTCCTCATTAAGATTTGGAATCTGTATCTTTCAAAGTCCCTCTTCCTGGATTCAGCAATCCCTACTTGCAAGTTCACAGAACCCTGTCATAGTTGTTCCATCCGCAGGATCTGTGCTGGCTGACAGGCATACAAAGGAAAACTGAAATAGAATGCACACAGAAGAAACACATCAGGAAGGCAACGAATGCTCTCTTTGAAGAGGGAGGTTTGGGGACGTTGTAGTGGAGGCAATGTTCTGACTATACACTGAAGGCTGAGCAGGACTGTGTAGCTGTGGAGAAGGAGGTGCCTTGAGCCATGAAGCAGAGCAGCAAAGGAAAGAGGCACAAAGCATGCGCGCACAGGAAGAAGGCCGGGATTCCAGAAGCTTGATGTCAGGACAGGTGCTGCAGAAGCCATGCCAGTCCTGAACCCCCAGCCTTCACTTTCATTTCTTTTTACCACCTGACTACTTTTCTGAGGAGTTTATGTCTCAGAATATTACTTTAAAAAGCACTACCTTAGTAAAACCATTATTTTGGCTAGTTCTTGCTTCTAGAGATAAAAGCTGAATTGATAACGGGAAATATCATCCTGGTAAGTGTTCGGAGGCAGAGCAAGCCTTCTCAGCCACAAGGCTGGTAAAGTCCCTAGCTGGGAGAGTCTTCGTTATGGATGTCGGCCTGAGCATGTAGTGCAGCTGGTAACATCTCCGGCTTCACTCTGCCACACCAGTGACAGGTCCCCCGCCTCAGATGTGATGACTCTTTCTAGCTACTGCTAAGTGGACTATGCATGCCTAAAGTCAGCCCTGCTTGGGACTCACTAGCCTAGAGAAGATAGTATGAGCTACAGACTCAATCTCAGGTACACAGCTAGATGAGACACTAGTTACATGATTCTAGAAGTGCTACTTAGTGCCTTGCAACCTGGGGACTGACCTTTGCCTAACAGGATTGCTGTAAAAAGGTAAAAACAAAGTATGTGCAACACCAGGCAGAGTCCTGGAGCCTTAGGAGACAGGCAGGAAGTGGTCAGGTAGCACTAAGAGTTGTGGTTCTTATTAAGCGTGCAGATATTATTGATATATTATTAGAAACAAAGCTAAAAGTTCAAAAGTGACTGAACAAACACATTCCAAGGTATGATAATGGCACAGCCTGCTGTGAGCACAGCTCTAAGCATCACTTGCCCAGGGATCCTTCTGTAAGCTCCTGTCTCAATTTTACGACTATTTCATGTTTTACCACAGCCTTTCGCTCTTAGCACAAATAACTGTAATTACGATACTTACTTGCCTGTTTACTAGGCTGCAATTTCCCGAAACTCTCCTGCTTTCTCACAGTCGCCTTCCATCTCTGTCAGCTAGTAAACTTGCTTAGTAGTAGATACTCCCTGAAAGGCTTTTCTCAAGATTTGTTGCTTATTTAGATACTCAAAACTCAATAGAAATTCAAAACCCGACTGACCACATATTAAAAGGCCTGGCACGAATTCCATATCACACACTTATCATACATGTGAGCTGTGGGATGTGACAAGACAGGCTTAATCCCAAACCTCCACCCCAACGTGTAGCTTCTGACAAAGTTCGGCAGCCATGTGAGACACTGCTGCCTTGCTTGACAAATGTCAGGGAAGAGCGGCATGCAAAGCTGCTTCCCAAACCACGTGTGAGACAACAAGAAAACATCCGATCTTGGGTCCATGATTCTGCTGTGAGACTCAGGTGTCCCCACAGCCAAATGAGGCCTCATATATCTTCCCTCTTTAACTACAAAGCTGCTCTGAGGAGTGACTGAGCAGAAGTGTGCTTCTCCGGTCTAAAGTTTAGAACCAGAAGAGATCATTGCTAATAACAATGCTTGTTATCAATATACCACATCTCATGACTGTGTACATATTAACTATAAGTAGATACTCCCCAAATCACATTACTGAAATCTGCTGCTTGCCTACCCTCACTTCCAGAATACAGAAAAGGGGGAGGTAAGAAACTGGCATGTTTTGTTGCTCGCTAGAAGAAACTGTGATTTGTTCTATTCTTTTCCTAAGACTGGCTAAATAAATACCTCTGCCAGAGAGAGAGACGGAGACAGAGACAGAGATGGAGACAGAGACAGAGACAGAGACACAGAGAGAGAGAAGAAGGGAGGGAGGGAGGGAGGGAGGGAGGGAGGGAGGGAGGGAAGAAGAAAAAAGAAGGAAGAAAGGGGAAATATTTAAAAATCCTTACTTTGTTTCAACAGCACAACTGAAACGAACAACTTAGGCCAATGCAACATCTGACAGAAAATCCACTGTTGAAAATTAAAGAGTAATGTTCAACCTAACAAGAAAGTATGATTTTGACTGAAACAGACTGAGTGTAAACAGAAATTATGGATATTTCTGGGCATCTAAGACGAGCTGAGGAATTGCTCAGACCTAATGGTTGTTCCTGAAGAACTGAACCAAATACAGCTCCCATAAAAGGGCAGCTGCCTCCCAGCTGAGGTCAGCATGCACTGGCAGAGGGAACGCCATTCTCTCATTCACCCAGTGGCTAACTGTCGCAGTAACTGCTCAGGATGAAATCATAGTATGCTACACACAAGTGAATGAGATGGCAGTGACAGAGAAACCAGCACGCATAAGATTTGGCAAGAAGACAGACAAGAGAGGGTTTCATTTAGCTTGGGAGTCAGTAGAGGCTTCCCCAGAGAGACAGCAGCAGCTTCGAGCTTTGATGGGCAGTCAGAAGTCTGTCTGATGGACAAGATCCACCTAAGAGAGAGGGAGCCTGAGAGAGAAATGAGGTTGCTGTTTCCCTTCAGGACAGTTGGGGCGCTGGAGCCAAGAACAGACCTGGAACAAAGTTAATGCTATTTTTACAAGCTAGAAAAATACCAGCAGCAGGAGTCCTGGCCAGAACCACCCCCACAAAGTGCAAACAAAACTACTCCTATCTGCTGGCTGTCTGCTGGAGAACTTACTAACCAGTCCCTTAAGAACAAAATGTTCTTTTATCTTTGATTTTTCATTCCCACAGAGCCCTTCCTCCTCTGCTTCCAGAGCTGGAAAACACATGAATTGAGCTGTGTTGCTCTTTGATCTTCCCCCCCCCCACCCCCAGGCTGCCCTGGGAATGAGAGCCTATGGGATGCTTCTGTTGAGCGTTGTCCCCTCCTCCAGGACAGAATGGAGGGTCCACAACTGGCCATGTCAGGCCAGCATATGGCATGCCGTAGTTGTCAGGGCAGCTTCGTGAGAGGCCTTAATAGTGTCCCATTCCTACTACAAAGCTAGTGTCTTATGCTGACATTTGGGGTCTCTCAGTGCCATTTTCATCCAACCAGTGTCTATGGCTGTTTCTGACTGAAGCTACCTAAGTAGAGTACTGAAGTCTTTTAGAAGGCACAAGAAAGACAATCAGGGCACCTCCTAGGGAGACAGAAGGAGCAGGTCAGAGGGTTCTTCTTTTCTGCCTACCTATCCACAGAGAAGGACATTTTGCTGAGACATATTTCACACTTGGGAGGAGGGAACTCAAAGGCCTTCATCCAGGAAGCTCTTCATTTGTAATAGGCATTTTTATTCTGGAGTGAGAAAACCAGAGAGGCCTAACTATTGGGTGGCTAATGTGTGGCAGACACTATACCATTTGCTTTAAGGTGTGGGGTGTGTGTGTGTGTGTGTGTGTGTGTGTGTGTGTGTGTGTGTGTGTGTGTGTGTGATGTATACTTTACCAGTTTTCACAGAAAAAAATATGAAGAGCCACCGCTAACTCTTCCCATTAAAGAGAAAAGAAAAGTTTAAGAGGTAGCCTGTCTGTAGGCAGGGTAAAAAATGTAGTCCAGTTAGAGATCTGCTATCTCAAACAAATACTATGGAGCTCCATAAACACAGACCAGGGACAACAGCACACATCTCCCAGAAGGAGTGGTACTTGTCCAGCCCATGCACTGCCGATGATCTCCAGTCTGCGCACACTTGATGTTCACCCTTAGCTCATCTGTGGCCAAACAGGCTTCCCCAGGCCTCTCTTCTCCTCTGCAACCCAAGATGACAGACACAAGGTGGATAATGACTGGGGAGCTTTGCTTCTAGGCCTCTTTCCCTTCCTAGATATCCTAATCCTGAGCTGGCCGCACAGTGATAGGGGAAAGAGGCAGTGCAAGAAGCTGTAAAGACAAAACTTCATCAGAACTATCTGTAAGACCTCCTGTCCCAGAGCGATGGGCATCTGTTCCCCTACCCTCCCCAGCCAGCACAAGCACCCGACTTCTGTCTGTCCTTTAAGAACCGGGAATTTATTCAATCTGCGCAGTTCACAACTTATTTTCAATAGACGGGAAACTCATTGATGTGGGAGAGCTTCAGCACAGGAGGCACAGCCAAGGCTTCTGGAGATAAAATTTCTGTCAGTGAGCTCTGTTTTGGGCAATAAATGAGAGTCATCTGGAGTTTCCCCTCTTCCACAGTACAGAATGCCCTGGGCAGAAGTGAGAAGGACGGTTTGACGCGTCCTTAGGGAAGCCAAGGAAGCTGACAAGGAAGCCCCAGCACCTGCGACTCCCATACAAGGCCCTCTTCCCCATAGCAGGTAGTGGCCGCAGCCAAGGGTTTGTCACCTGGGTGAGGCAAATGGTTGAAACAGTCACCCCGGGGACAATTGCAAAAGACTGAAGACAGCGTCCCTGGCGCCTCATGATCTACACTGTCAGGAACACTCTATATCTGTCTACACCTCTGGCTCTGTCTGTGCTTGCACTTTAAAGCCCAAAGCATGACATTCTACCCAGAAGCACTGCTGACACTGGGATATGCTGGAGGGAAACAGCCTTGCCTGTGGTCAGAGCCACACCACGTACATAGCACCAATTATCCCATAAGTTGTTTATTCTTCCTCGGGTCAGAGCCTGAGAACAGAAAGATGAACAGGCACAGAGCTCGCATACTGGTTAAGTGCCATCCAGCCCACGTATCAGGAACAGACTGGCTTTCACTCTAAAGTGTAATGTGACTTTACTCAATACATTTATCAGCCAGCAACCCATAAAAACACAATACAAGGCTCACCACTAGGAAATAAGATATATAATGTGATGTCCTGTTCTCAAGGTGTTTGCAGTCTGGTAGGAAATAATTCAGATCAATCATAAATTACAATACAAATAAATACATGTGACGAAAGGAGCACAGTCAGCAGAACGTCTACATTTGGGTGTTCACTGAATGTGCTGCTGAGGAGAAAGCTTATACTGGCCTTCAAATGGAAGGCTGTTACTTAACTGTGGTAAGTGACTGTGGTCCACCATACCCTCCCCGGTTGGGACAGTGTTGAGAGGGAGCTGTAAGAGGTGTTCAATGTGGTGGGGGTCAGTGGTGTATTAGCGGGGGGGGGGGCCCACTGATGCAGCCACTTATTCCTCCATGTTCCTTTGCTTTTCCACCTTCTAACGCACACAGACCTTTACTAGATGTGCGTCTCCTCGCCTTGAACTTCCAGGCTACTCAGCTCCCAGAACAAATCTACACTCTCGCTATCTGCGGCCTCAAGGGCTCTGCTGTAGCAGCATAAGGTGGCAGATGTGCGAAGATGGAGATGGAAGGGGGTGGGATCTGGAAACACAGTCATGCAAGTCTGAGAGGGAGAGAGACAGGCGGGGGCTGGGGGGGGGGGAAGGTCTTGACACTAACGCAGAGGTTCTCAACCTTTTGAGGCAGTTCCTCACGTTGTGGTGATCCCCCCAACCATAAAATCATTTTCATTTCTACTCCAACTGTAATTTTGCTACTGTTATAAATAGGGATATAAAAATCTGTTTTTTTCCAATGGTCTTAGGCAGCCCTGGAAAAGGTTCATTTGACCCCCAAAGGGGTCATGACCCCACACAGACTGAGAAGTACTGCTCTAACGTAAAGTATGAATCGTCAGTTAAGACTTGGAGTCTTACTACACAACCCGACTGGCTAAATTTTTGCCTCATTTCTTGAGTAGCTAAAACTACAGGTGTGTGTCGCCACACTTGCCTAAACTTTTCTGGCTGTGATCCACTGTAAGAAATCCATCGAGTCACAGATAGAAAGACAGGTCCACCACATAGTGCCTGCGTACCCTTGCCCTGCAAAACACAGTGCGTGATGTCCTGCCCTGTTCTGGTCTGCTTTATATTATTCTATTCTGAAAATTCAATGTCATGTATTGACATTGGTCTTGGTACATCTGCCTAATGAACTACAAGCCAGAATCTGAAACAAATGTTTTTATAGCAAAGGCTAGGGAAAACGTATGACTATAGTAAAACTGAAGGATTCTAAGAGCGGTTTTGTCCATCTAAGAAAAGAAAGAAAAAAGGAGGAAAGTGCAGTAGAGATGATAGGGCTAAGAACAGAATCACCACACTGAACTATCACTCTTTGCCTCATCGTATTTTCCTGTTAAAATTTAGGAAGAGAATTTGGATTTGTTTTATTTTATTCCAGTTAGTTTTGAGGTGCTGAGAATTGAATTCCACATGCTGTGCATGCTGGGCAGGTGCTTTACCGCTGAGCTCTACCTAGCCCCGCACTTTGCTTTAAATCCACTATCCCTTAGCACCATGCCAGAGTGCGGCAAGTACTCAATGGGTTTTTGAAAAATGAATAAACAAATGAGTGAACTGAAGACTTGAAAGGTATATAGGAAATTAAATCAAGACTTCAATTAAGTAATTGGATATAGGAAAAAAGCCAGTTATTTTATTAAATATATTATGCTTATAAAAATGTTGCAGTACCATTAGTAAAAAAGCATAAAAGAAAGCACTCCACCATCAGACAGCGCACACAGAAGTGAACATAAATTTTCTAATTTTTAATAAGCCACGGGACTACCTATATTAACTTTATATTATGATACACAATAAACTAAAAGTTTTAAAATAAATTTTGTATTTGATTAAAAGTTTTCTAACTCTATTCAAGTGTCTATGTGTACAAAAGCCTTTCATTACTGCACCTGAATCTCCAACCCTTGACCTTGGCTGTATTAACAGAGAAGTATCCTGTGTTCCTGGCAACATTCTGTTTGCCAGAGAGCCCACAGGGCAGGTGCTGGGGTGGGGGGGCAGGAACAGATTACCTAGTCCTCCAGCATGGGCGTCAATGAGCGAGGCTGCCACAGCGGTGCCTGAGGGAAGTCCCAGCTCTCTGGCTGCCTCTGGTGTGAGCCCACTTCCAAGGGAAGCTCCAGGAGGCAGCACGAGGTTTCCTGGGTAGACATGAGAGAAAACAAACAGCCATCAGTCTAGAATATACTAAAGGGGACAGAGAGTTTTCTTAAGAGAAACTTTTTGCTCCATCCTCCTTGCCTGCATTTACTCAACTTCATAAAGACAGAAACCATGCAGCCATGAAACGTCCCTTTGGTCATTTGCTGACCTCAGTACACGTCTTTGTTACACAAGTAAACACATACACCAACAGAAACAGAAAAGCTACTTCCTTAGTTGCTTCCTACCGTAGGATAAGGGCAGGAAATATTTTGTTCTAAGAGAGAATTCCTTAGGTTTTGTGTTCCAGCTGGCTGAGCTCTCCCAGCTGAAACCTTGGGGAGTCTATGAGGCTACTGCTTGCAAAGAAACAATGCTTTGGGTTTTGCAATGCAGTGACCCTGGTATTTCAAGTGACCTTGAGTTCTTACAGTCAGGCAGGCCTTCAGTTAATAATTTATTGATTGTCTAGCTTTGTGTGGGCACTGTTGAGCTGTAAAAGGCTGTTCTTGTCTTCAATCTAGTCAGGAAGATGAGATAAGGACACAGAAAACCATGTGAGGCACAAGAAAATGAAATGATTTATTCATTTATGTCAGGTGTTTAACAGAAGCTGGAACTATTCTACTCTAAAATACTGTGTGTGTGTGTGTGTGTGTGTGTGTGTGTGTGTGTGTGTGCGCGTGTATTCCTGCCCTGCTGGAGTTGTGTAAGACTTAGACCATATGTATCATGTCATGCAATCTCTTTTGTGCCTCACGACTCTGGGATTCTGAATGTGTGGCATGAACTGAGTGTGAAAGCATCCCCTGTCATTGAGTAGGAGGCTTCAGAGCTGGGCAGAGGTGCCTCAGGGTCTCAGCACAGAAACAGGGAAGTGAAGGCGGCGCATGGCTCCAACAGCCCCCTCCAGCTGGAAGTGAAGCACTCCCCAAGTGCACGCTCACCTCCATTTTAAATATTACACTTCTGACTGTGACTAACTCTGAAAACAGGTTAGCCCAAAAGACTGTTATCACTACAGTGGGTTTTACATCTTTGTTCCATACTGATCTCAATGAATTTACACTTAAAATGTAAAAAGCAGATTGAATTTGCATTCTGAAAAGCAAGGTACATTTGGAATAAGCTGAGTGTGTAAACTTACTTTTCCAGCATTGTTTTAAGAAAAGAAAAATTTCCAGTGGAAATCTAGTATCTGAATTGTGATATGTTTGGTGAGAAAAAAAAAATAGAACATACACCAAAGAGTCATTCAGTCTGTAAAAGTGAAAGTAAAGCATCTCACTATTAACTTTATATCAGGATGGGGGCGTATACTTCAGTGGTACTGTGTTTGTCTGGTATGGATAGGATCACCTGAACTTTATCCTTAAGCACAATGAAAAGAATTGTTAGACCAATTGTGTGGTGAAATTTTTTTTTAATCTGTCAAATTAAATAAGACATATCAGAATTAATTCATCCATTTTTTTTTTACTTTATTATTATGACTAGAAGTGTGTCACTGAATTGTGCTGGTCTAGCAAACATGGTTCAGATGCACAGAAACAGGGTAGAAGGCGGCTAACCTCGGCCTGGGCTGAATCCCCAGGGCACAAGATGAGGAGAAGCTGTGCTCTAGATTGCGTACAGTATCTAGGTTATGTCACCATACATATTCCATAACATGACAGACACCCTTCCTGGGATGAACTTCATTTAGCTAGCAGCATCTATGAAGGCTGCGACACTGTCTGTTCCGTTCCCATCTCACAGGTGGGTGGCAGGGAGCAGAAGTCCTCCGAGGAGTAAACTTCCTGCAGCCCCAGAGCTTGAGAGTTAGAGGTGGGCCTTAGGTTCTCTGACATCGGATCTTCTACTCTGATGTCAGAAGCATGAATTTTTGGCAAACGTGCTATGAATAAATGGAAGGATCAAGAGAGCATAGCCTAAAACAAGCATTACTGTAGTCACACTGTGAGGCCTGGGCCTCAGCACTGACACCGTCAGATTCCACGCAACAGGTGACACAAGGGAGCAGGGGCTCGGTTTGCGGCTTTATAGAAGCTCATTCCAGCAACACTGAGGAGAGGCTGTGGCTGAGACTAGGAAAGAAAACAGCTGTGAGTTCATCCACCATCAAAGAGAGAAGAGTCATGAAGGGAAGAGAAAATGGGAGGCAGGGACAGAGAAGACATGAGAGGGTTTGCAGAGCAAGAAAGAACTGATCATGGTGGATGCTTTGATGGAGGGAGTGAGGAGGGGAAGGAGGGGAGGAGGAGTAAGAGGAGGGGGAAGAAGAGGAAGGGGAGGAGGAGGGTGAACGGGAGGAGGAGGAGCAGCAGCAGCAGCAGCAGCAGCCATGGGCTGAATTCCCTTATCAAGAAAGGAAAAGTTGACTAGTTCAAAAGATTGAGGGTGCAGAGTGGCCACTGCCAGCCTCGAGTCCTTCGGGTCTCCTCAGCAGCAGATGCTTTTTCTAGGGCCCATGTCCTGTGACTCGGTGCAGAAGGGAAGGATGCCGGGGCCCCTAATGTACGACACTCTGTTTGGCTGGCTAAGAGGACATGGAACTGTATCCACTGATGGTCTCCTCTGTCGCCGGTAGCCGTTCTCAGTCAACAACGTGTACCACTTCTGTCTCAGCTCTGTTCTCAGAGAATTTGCCCCAGGGCAGTGAGCCAGCCTTCGGAGGCTAGTGATCTAGGAAGAACGGTTAATGTTCACCGTGATGAATAACCCCCCTTAAAGCGGAACCACAGCCTTCAAGAATCATCTGTCTGTCCACAAACGAGAAGGAACTCTGTTTATCCAAACCAGAAGGACACAGAAAAAAACAGAAAGTGTGAGAATTCAAGAGACCCCCCTCCTCATCCATGTTTGCTCAGCCAGAAGCACCTTAGAGGGACAAGGGCTGCTAGGTGCCATGTGATAAAGTTTTCATTCACCATAAAGTTTAATAAACCGCAGCATTGCTCTTCCCAGAACTAATCACGATGTCACCGCTCCAGCATCTGCAATCTCTTCTGTGCTTCATCGAGCCACTCACTCATCATAACCCAGCTAGAAGTGATGCTTAGGAGACAGTCAATACCGACTTGCACCTGCCCTGGGCCAAGCTCTAGGTGTTGGCAAATAAGTGAAAGCAGCCCCTGGGATTTTAAAAGATTCACACTGATATCTGGGACTAAGATGAGGGGAAAGCAAGATACTCAACAGGGAGAAGGCATGAGAAGGGTAGAACACAGATGGTGTGCCGAAGGGACACAGCAGGGCTCCCAACACTCAGAGAACGAGCGAGATCTTCAGGGTAGAGATAGCACCTGGGAAATGGTTGGGATGATGCCCAAAAGTGGACAACGGGTGCTATTATAGTAGAATTAGAATGTTCCAGGACATGGCTCCATCAAAGCAAATGGTGGTTCACTCCAGGGAGCCAAGGGGGCCAGGAGTTGATGTACGTATCCTATCTATTACCAACGTAAGCACCCAGGAGGGGTGCAGAACAGGGGGTGCCTAAGAGAGGGGCTGCATGTGGCTGCAGATAGCAAGGCAGTGAGATGAGAACCTGCCCACTCTTGATCCTCAGATTTGGTTTTTAAAAAGATAAAGGTACTGTGTGAAGGAATGCTAGCATATAAAACATTATTTTATCTTTCAAATACCCTAACAAGTGAAAAATGCAGGCCACCAGCTACTATACAGAAGAAATGGTAAAAATAATAATGTTGGTAGATGAATTTATAAAAGTACATTCCGAGGAGATAAAACACAGAAAATATGTTTCTAATGTGGGTGTGGGTGAGTTTGTGCTTTTTATTAACCCATGATCTCTTATGTTCTTCTTTGAACAAGCACTTCTTGTATAATAGTTTTAAAGGTGCTTCTCTTCTGCCGAAAGAAAGAAAGAAAGAAAAAGAAAGAAAGAAAGAAAGAAAGAAAGAAAGGCGGGGCATGGTGGCGCATGCCCTTGATCCCAGCACTCTGAAGGCAGAGGCAGGTGGATCGCTGTGGACTTACAAAGCAAGTCCAGGACAGTCAAGGCTACACAGAGAAACCCTGTCTTGAAACAAACAAACAAACAGAATGAAAGGAAGCAAACAAAGCATTTCCTGTATTCAGCAGAATCCTAGATAGTTATTAAAATACATGGGGAAGAATTAGTTGTGAATCTAAAAAAAAAGTCCAAAATAAAGTAAGGACAATGCCAGGATGGTGAATAGTGTTCATCTGGTGATCACAGTTGTAATCCTTTCAAAGACTACAAACATTTAAGCACATGTACTCCCAAAATTTTCTAGAAAAACACTGATTACTGTAACAGCACAGATAGGATGTGTTGTGAATCATCTGTGTCCTTCCTGATCATGACCTTGTTTGTCTGTTTAAATCAAACCAAATGGGCTTAGCTTTAAATAAAAAAAAAAAAAACAAAATGAAAGCAGATTCCCCACATTATTTCCAAGTCCTGTTGCTTGGGCTGAAAACAGGAGAGAAAGTCAGGGGCAGTTCACCTACACCTTCCCCCTGGTGCGCACACATGTTCACGTTGGCATGGCAGATGGCCCTGGGGACTCCTGGGCTCCGTGAATTCCCATCTGAATGGGCAGATTTGGCCTGAGTGGTCAAAGCTGGAGCCCACAATTACCGGGTGGCTGCAGTCTCCCCTCACAAGCCGGGCTCCTGTTACACCAAACCTTCCCCTACCAGTTTTTCAATTATCTATGACTAATGAGCACTCTGGGAACAGTTTCAGACACACACATAATCCTCTTTCCTGATGTCAGCAGAAGAAATTAATGACTATGTGGATTGCAGGGAGACAGAAGATGCATTATGATGGTCCTTAGAACTGTTACCCTCTCCAGGAAGGGGGCAGGGTGTTGAATTAACTGGAAGGTTCAGTGTTCCTTTGTATTCTGAGAGGGAGATGAAACACAGGGTGGTGGTGGGGGATTTGGCTCCAGGCCCACGGAAATGTCAGAGAGGTTTGGGCGTGGGTGGCATGCGACCCTGCTTCCTCGTGCTTGGCTGTGGAATGCTCATACCAGCTCGGTTGGGCAAGGCTAACAGGCTAAGCAGACTGTGTTCAAGACTGCGCTAAAGGACACTTTGCCCTGCCAGTGGAGAGAGACCTGGAATTCTTTCAGACTCAACCTACTACTTTCCATCTGATTTAAAAGTGGGTGACAAAACCAAGAACATACAATACTCAAACGCTATACAAGCAATGTTGAAAAAGCAGTCGGCAGCAATTGTTAAGTTTGCTGTTTCACACAGATGTGGCACATGCTTGGGTGGTTCCAGAGAATGGTGAGGCCTAGCCTGACTCAAATCACACGGCAGGTCAGCTCTGGGGATTTCCTAGATCTGGGATAACCAGTGAAAGATGGCTGAAAAGATTACAGTAGTTCTGGCTCCTGGATTGGAGTTACACTTGTCCAGGATAATTCATCCAACCAGAAAATTCCTAAGAAACCCAAACCTATCACTTTTTTTTTGGCCAGTTTTTAAGGACAGCTTCTGATATGCCTCCTAGAAATCATGGCACTGTAACTAGAAATTAAATTCCATTTCCATTACTGAGCTCCATCAAACTGTATGATACTCTTTATCGCTTGCTAAAGAAATGGTGACTTGGCATCCACCGTGAGCCACACGTTGTGCCAGGGTGGAAAACAGGTCAAGGATCATGACAAAGAAGACCTTTGTAGCAGGCACTAGTCCTGTCTAATGCCACCTCTGAATTACATCTGTTAGTGGAGACCCTTGGCTTTGCACTCTGACGTGCACTTGGTATTAATAAGCACATCCTGTACTTTAACCACTTTTAAATAACTAATATATGCTGTTTCCCAGTGTTAGGTTCCATCCATCCCAGCATAAAAAGGACAGGAGCCCACAGACTACTTTATTTCTTTCCACATCTGTTTTCTCTCACTGCCAAGTGTCTACAATATACTTTTTTTTTTTTTTAAGAAATGTTCATTTATCTTCCTGGTAACCTGCTATCCCTCCTCTGAGTGCCACCAGGTCTCCCCCTCCTGGGGACATGGTCAAATATGGGGCACCAGGATTCGTGTGAAAGTCATACCCCAATCTCCACTCAACTGTGGAGAATGTTCTGTCCATTGGCTAAGGGGGAGGAAATCCCCCTCAGGAACAGTCATAGGGGAGGGGAATAAGGGGAAAATGGGAGAGAGGGAAGAATGGGAGGATACATGGGATGGGATAACCATTGGGAAGAATGGGAGGATACATGGGATGGGATAACCATTGGGATGTAACAAGAATAAATTTTTTAAAAAATCAAGATATTAAGGAAATGAAAAAAAATCATGCAAAGTAGGGAAGAATAAAATTATTTACAAAATTAAAGTATCATACAAACTGAAAAAAAAAAGAAATGTTCACTTAACAAAACTTACACATTTTTTTAAAGACTACACGACATGGACCAATCAACTTGGACAAGGTTAAAGCTGCATACCTATACATGCCTACACATGCCAGGAATCAGTAGAGAGTAAACAGAAGTGCAAACATGTACCTCTCAATCCTGGGTGGTACAGGCGTAAGGAAACTACTATAACCCCACCAGTGGTCCACAGTCATTTCTAACTCAGGACAACAAAGCACTCAAGGGTAATGTATATCCAGCAAATGGCAGGAAGCATGCTGCCACCCCTCCCTTGGCACAGAGGATGCTACGGCAGCAAGAGACCACAGCTACCATGTTCTTACAGAACACAGCTGCCAGCTCTGCCCAGCTAGACAAGCTGGTTCAAAGAGTCCAATTAGCAGCTAGTTCTCGCAATAGGTCGGTGAGCTGAAGAGCAGCATAAACAACCTGTATTTCCACAACATAATCATTCACGTCTGTGAGACTTGGTAACTGTTCTTGGAACATTTCTGTTCGTATAACTTCCCATCCTAGTGACAAAGCAATGACAGAAGAATTCTTTTGGAAAGCAGTAGAATTAGGTTCTGTAACTTGGTGTCTAAATATTAGAGTTTATTATTTTATAGATTGGAAGCAAAAGCACAAAACAATTTCAAATTGTGTTCAGTTACCGAAGGAGGGGAGAGAGCGAGGGACTTTGTTTGAGTATTGCTTTGGGGTTTGATTCACTTGTCTGATTCGAAAGCCTGAAATGTTCCCAACTTACCATGTACTTAGGGAAAACAGGTTAGGTACGGACTGCAGTGGAGGGAAAAGCAAAGCGCCACTGGTAGGGTGTGTATGGGAACAAAATTCTCAAGAGCCATAAATTCTAACATGCCGAAAACATCTACCTTAGAGACCAGGAAGCTGGAGAGGCAACTGGCTCTCTGAGGGTGGAGCAGTTATGGGAGCAGAGTCCGGACTCAACACAGGGCTCCTGACTCACAAGGCTCCTCCAGGTTCCGTAGCTCTGCTATGGAGTGCCACTCTGTTCCCTCCCCAACACGCAAAAGGAAGCCAGGGCCATAGGTCACATAGAGTCTAGAATAGCTGGCAAAATTCATTAGGTCCCAGAAGTGTAGGAGGCAGTCCTGAGCCACGCAGGGCATAGCTGTCATCTTTTAGGTGGAAATCATTAGCTCTGACACCTGCAATGACCTAATTCTCTAGATAATTGCTGGTGACCCATTTTGTTCTCACCTCGCCTCAGGCTACCTCCTAAAATTCTTCCCTAGGTAGATCCTAATTAATCGCTCTTTCCTCTAGAACCCCACAGTGTGGTGTCTGGAGTTACATCAGTCGGTGCTTCTTTTTCCTTGCACCTAACTCTTCTAATTTCAATGACAAAGGCCCAGAGGACACAGCTCTTTTAACTGTGCCATCCCAGCCAGGCAGGTTAGCATAGCTTGTGGAGTTCAGGTTAGGTCATGCACAGGCGTGGATACAGTCCATGGCCTTACTACTTTCAGGGTTTATGACCCTGCAAACTTCCATGCTCATAAGAATGCTAAAATTAATGCTATTTTCCTCTCAGAGTGGTAATGATAATTAGTCAAGATAATTCCAAGGAAGTACATTTGCTGACATCACACGTACAACAAGAGACCAGCAAGTATGAGTCATCTGCAGCATGTATGATAACTTACAGTTATTACAGCTCCATGGACCAGGCATGTTGGACACTGCCCAGCACAGAGAGATCACGTCCTTCATTCCGACTGAGTCTGAAAAGCTTGAGGGGTCTGTGACATTAGTGTGTGGCGAGATACATGATTTTGAGGTCATGAGAGCAAGCTGAAGAAACCACGAAAGGTGTTAAAATGTTCACAGTAATGGAATTCAGTGTGCCACCACAGAAAAGTGTCTCCCTGCGATCACCGATGAGAGCCAAAGTTATGTTTTAATCTTTAATTAATGTGCCTAAGAGGTCCATAAAACTAAACTGCCTCTAACCTGCAGTAAGTTCCTTGCGCAAGGACAGATACTTCCTGAAATGCTAGAAACCATTGTTTATATTTTCATTCCCCTAAATGGGTTTGATTGACACAACTGCACTGGATGTGCTTGATCATACGTAGGTGGGAGGGACATAGGCAGGAAATGCATCAGGATGTGTGCTGGTCCCTGATTGGATGTAGGCAGGCAGGAAGTATGTCACTGCCTTTATAAGCCTCTGTGACACGTGACTCCTTGCCGTTTTCTGGGAACTGTCTACCAGTCCTGGCCAGAGCCCAGCATTTAATTAAAGCTCCCTTTAAATTTGGCTCAAACATTGTGGAACTTGCCAAGTGCAGTGGCACACACCTGTAATTCCAGCACGACAAGAGGCAGAGGCAGGTGGATCTCTGTGAGTTCAAGGCCAGCATGGTCTATAAAACAAGTCCTGGACAGCCAAGGCTACACAGAGAAACCTTGTCTTGAAAAAACAAAAACCATGCCCCCTACACTCTAAATATTGTGGGATTTGTCTTTCCTGATTTTCAGGTTTAATGCATGCTTCTACGCTGAATCTTCAGAATGAAATGTTTGAAGCAGGAATGTAGAAACTGTTCACTTTGGAATTATTTCAAGCACTAAATGCTGGTTCCAAAGGGAAATGCTATTGTGGCAGTAAAAGCCTGGAGCATCAGATGACTATGGCTTTCTTACAGCTATGTAAGCGGATCAGCCCGGAGAGCATCACCACTTCTCGGAAAAGGAGACTCAGGGAGGAGTGGTTTTAGCTCCCATTTTGCTCCAGGGACTACATGGTTTGAAATAGGGGTTTCACTACTTTAATTTGTCCTATCACAGTTCAATGAAGTTACGTATTAAAAATAAATCCTACAGACAGACCTACGTTTCTCAGTTTTAAGCTTTTGTTCTAATGACTTTTTTTTTAAATAAACCCTCAATTCAGTATTGGACAGACTATTTGACCACTAATAGGACAAGAAGTGATTTATCTCAAAATAAAGGCTATTCCTTTAATGACTGTGCATCTTTTTGTGATTCCATTTACTGCTTCAGCATAGCCCAGTGAACACCTTGTCAGAGGCCAGTGTGGGTGAGCAGTCTAGACTCCTGTGTGCACACTGCTGGTTCACAGATGATAACAGCCTCTTAACAATGGCTGCCTCTGTGGGGTGTCAAGCAGCAACTCTCACAGGAGGGGCCAGTCAGCGGGGCTGGTGTAACCACACAAGGCCAAACATCTGGTGATTTCAAGACATCTGGGACTTTTCTATCATGTAGACCAAACACGATTCAGGTAATTGAGCAAATTTTTCACTTTCTAACCAGATGTCTTACTTTCATAGAGAGGAAGCCAGTCTTGTACTTTCATGTGCAAATAAGCTAGACTAAACTCACCCCCAAAGGGCACGATTAATTGCTTATTCTCAATGAACACTAAATTACATATTATTTCTTTTTTTTCCAACTGTTTCACCCTTGAAAAGGCTTTCTGCTATTGTTTTGAAAAGCATATTTTCATCTTAGAAGTGCTCTGTTTAAAGCCCCACTCCTCACATTTTTGACAGGGAGCCAGAGTGCTATTATGAAGAGTGTGAGTTCAGCAGCCAGTTTGATCTGACTTTGGCTGCATAGCCCTCTAAACTCAGATCCTTTGTAGATAAACATCATAAAAACCCATCTATAAAGGCCATTGTTAATATTCAAGAGCACTGTCGCTCCAGTGTGTCTTGGGTGCTTCTTGTGTCTGATACTGAGGCTATGGAGGGCGGAAGTGGTGCCCATCCTACAGGCTAGCCATCAAGAATGTAGATATGGCTCAGGAGAGGGTGCTAAGTGTGTGTGCTAAGAGGGTGAACGTGTGCTTGTGCGTGCGTGCATGCGTGCGTGTGTGTGTGTGTGTGTGTGTGTGTGTGTGTGTGTGTGCGCGCGCACACACACGCGTGTACATGCATGTGATGACTAGCATATTGTTTTACACAGGCTATGTATTTACTCAGCACAGTCAATATAATATAATCATAACCAATCCCAGTGACAACCAATTCTTACAGAGATTACAGAAGGTTTACAGATTCTTATAGAGAAATGATACATTTGTAAGCGAAAGGGGTATCTGAAATATTTTCTTTTTCTTTTCTTTTCTTTCTTTCCTTCTTCCTTCTTCTTGCTTAAGATAAATGATTACAGAATACTGTTTTCAAGTTTTTTATAATGCCACATTTGAAGCCATCTCCATAAGAAGGTTATGTGATGTTCATCATCTATCTCCTTTGAGGTAGGCTGGGTGTTGCCAGGAGTTAACCTGTCTTATTGTCAAAGAATTCTTAAAACAATAAAAACATCTTTAAATGCCATACTCTGTAGGAGTCTGAGGTTTTGGAAGACCTTATCTAAGTATTTTACCTTATCTGTCTATAGAATTGTATCTATCTGTTCAACAACTAGGATGTATATTCTTGTGATATAAATGACTAGTAATTGACATGACCATGAGTTTGATCAACTGATAATTAACTTGTCTAACTTACTTATCCTAAACAGCCTGCAACAGCACTTTCAGAGTATTGGAGGTAAACCTTGTATTCTACTTGAGCGGTATGGGTACAATACCTCATATTAGAGTAGAAATATATATAATGTGTGTGAAGAATAATCTTAAATTTGAATTTTATACCAATCTATCAAAATCAAACTTATTTAGCATCAATATACAAATTTTTATACCAATGAATTAAAAATAACCTTGTGAGTACAATTATGGCCTTGAGTTGAGGAGTAGATTCGCTAATATACTTTTTGTCTTATCATCCATATATATTTCTATATTCCCCCTTCTTTCTTTTCAGCCATTATCTCCAAACCTAAGAAGGAAAGATAAAGGAAAAGAGAGAGAGATCCCTGAGTCCAACCTCGTTTTCTCTCTGGATAAGACCAATAGTAACTTAAAACCAACTCCCAATGAAAATATTTTCTTTTCTTTAACCTTTATAAGGACCATATGCTAGAATTTTCTGTGGTCAAGTTTGTTTAAAGAATTCATGTGGTTATCAATGACCTACTTTCTATGTTGTTGTCCCAACAACCAACCGTTTTACTGGACGGATGATGAAAAGGAGACAACAATGTGTCTCTCTTCAGTCAAGTTTAGTTGGAAGATCTCAGAAGCCCAGATGAAATACTTGAGAGATGGCAGGCTCTGAGTGCGATCACCTTGAGTGGAGGACAGATGCATGGGTCAGACAAAGGGGACTCAGAGCATACAGGGGCACAGAGAGAAGCTGCTGTGACAGAACCTACCTGAATGTAACAAGCATCATGCTTCAAAGGACAGGCTGTGAGAACACCGAGCACAAAGACAAAAGCGCCAAGCTGCCTATTGTTTAGTTCTCCTGACAGAACACTAGCTTCTGTTCTTATCGCAGATTTCATCAGAATTCAGAAGCATCTTAATTACATGAAGAAAGAGGAGACTATGACTGTGTTTTATAAACGTTTCCCTGCAGCAGCCATAATCCTTCGCCCTGAAATGGAAACACTAGCACAATCCTGTTCTGAGGAGAGAAGGACAAGAAGGACATGCCGAAAGGCTGACGCAGGTATTCAGTTCACAGTCCAAGGATGCAGTGATAAAAATACAAAGTTCAAACCTCATGAATGAAACAAAATCTAACTTCTTCATTTTAAATGTCTAAGTCTTTGGACAAAGGATCTGAGAAAGGAAACAGGTTTTAGGTAAAATCATCAAAGATAATTGGCTCAAAGCCAAGAAGAGTCACCAGGCACCCTGGTCATTTACCCAGGCCACCAAAGGTGCTCCCAGAGGGAAGCACTGACCATAGCAAGAACCAGCTCCAGACTCCAAGAGGCGTTGGGCTCCCTCCAACCAGCTGGAGGAGGGAGGAGAAAGGAAGAGAGGGTGGAGTAGGGGAGGAGAAAGGGGCTAAGGGTCATCTTTTAGAGCTGTTTCCAGAAATGGCATTTGGGGTTGCATATCCTTTGAGAAGTACTCCAGGCTGGACACTCATAAGAGCAGACCACTAAGCCCCAGTGTAAACAAGAGCTAACTTAAAAAAAATATGGAGAACATGAAGTTGAAGGTAGAAAGATTTCCTTATATAAATAGAAATAAAAACAGTGAAAAGAAAAAAATAATTTCCCCTTAAATTTCCTTTTTCCCAGAGATAACTAGTAATAAATCATGAGAAGGTATCACACAATTGTTCTTCCACAATATGAAGATATGCCTTATTCTTCTCTTTATAGAACAATTAATATGTTTATATAAGCTTAATGTCCATGTTTTAAGCTCAACAGATGTCTTTCCTCATCAGTGAGTATCATGTTCTCTTTTAGAAAATGTATCATGGTGCTGTGGAGATAACTTAGCTGCCAAAGTGAGTGCTGAGCATGAAGACCTTGGTTTGATCACCAGCAACCAGATTTTTTTTTAAAAAGCCAGAAGTAAAAGTACACACATTTGTAACCTCAGCCCTGGGTAACAGAACAGAAGAGCATTGAGGCTTGTTTTCCAGCTGATTGGTGAGCTCCACGGTCGGGTTAGACAATGAGAAGACATTGTTGGCCTCTGTCTTTTACATGCATATGTGCACACATGTTTGCTTACACACTCATACAAAAACATACAAACAACACACACATGCACTGCACCACACGGGGGTGGGAGGATGTATCATACTCTCTCTAAGATATGCCACATTATCTAACCATGTCTTGAAACTGAATACTTAACTGTTTTGCTTTGCTTTGCTTTGCTTTGTTTTGTTTTGTTTTGCTTTGCTTCTTTTTCTGTTTAAAAGCAATCCAGAGTTGGGCCAGACTTTATTGCAAAGTATACTGTAAGGGAAAGGAGGCAATCTGACCATGAAATCTGTGAGTGTCAAGGTTAGGCAAACGGACCTTGCTTTCCCAGAATACTGGGGTTTGGATTTTCAATGGTCTCCAAAGACTCACATGCTTGGTCACCGGCCTCTGGTGCTCTCAGAAGTGCAACGCTTCAGAGCTGTGGCCTAACAGAAGGAAGTTAGGTCATCTAGGTATGGATATAAAGATAGCAATGGCCCATTCCCCTCTCTCTTGGCATCCTAACACCCACGAGATAAACTGCAGCAGGTTATACACTCCCTGGCACGATGGTTTATGTTGCCACTTGCCCGAAAGCCATAGCCGAGCAACTGTGCACTGTAGTCTCTTAAACTGTGAGCCACATGCAATCCTCCTGGCTTTGGTTGAGCTTAGGTGTGCTCGCTGTGGAGGGGAAAGCTGGCCCACACAGAGAGGAATGGACAAGGCTAAGAAGTGAGGTGGGAGAGCTGTATGAAGGGCTAGGGAGAATGATTTACACTGCTCATCTGCCTGTTGGGGAGAAACTGAGCAGCTCTGCTGGCCACATGATGTCTAGATATTTGATCAAACAATACTCTGAGCATCTCAGGGAGGCATTTTGGGGTGATACTTATGTTCACACCTGAGATGTAAATGGGCTTGTCCAATTACCCAGTGAGGACCCGAGGAGGTACTGCCTGCCTGGTGGCCTTCCAACGGGCAGTGCTTTTCACACCTCTGGACTTGAAGTACTGTTCTTCCTGTATCTCACTTGAGTATGTTGGGGCGATACTAGCACTATAACACGGCCCTCCTGTCCCTCATAACTTTCGACGTGGGCTGGCCCTGACCAGCAGGTCTAGCGACACTGTGTGAGGTAATTTCTTACAGAAAGTCCACCCTTGCCCCCCCCCACACACGCTCACCCCTGCTTCAGTTCTTTAGGGGGCCTGACTAGCACAAGGCCCTGCAGCAAGGGCTGTGAGCTGACTTAGGTCCATATCAGGAGTGGGCAGAGTTCAGGGTGCAGGATAAGGTCAGAATCTTACAGTTTGCCACGTATGTATTTTGTTTTACTTGATTTGCGACAGCCAGCAAGCAGTTCAGTAACTCATTTGTACGATAAAAAATGGGCATTTGGATGGTCTGTACCCCTCAGTGGTAAACAGGAGGCTCAAGGGATCTCTTCTAACCCAGACAGGGGATCTGATACCTTTCTCTGGCTTCCTCAGCTACCAGGATTGCATGTGGTGCACAGATGTACATATAAGTAAAACACTCATACACATTAGTACTTTTTTAAAAAAAGAATGATGATAAAGCCTTTAGATCTGATAGGGTAAGTAGAAAGGGAAATGAGAAATAAAATATAGGTTATTAATACCTAAAAGGCAGCTATTAGATTCTCATTTCTTCATCTGGAGAAACCGAGCTTACAACTTAGTAAGCAGTAAAACTGGGAACTGATGCCAGCTGATTGAACCTAAATCCCACTCCAATGTACCCATCTTTGTACTGCCTCACGTGGAAAGTGGGAGGAAGAAAAGAGGGACAGAAATGAGGAAGGGCAGAAACAGAGAGAAAGAGAAGTGTCAAGCCCACTTTCCCAGATCTCCTGTGTTCTCACTAGTCCAGCCCTTTATTTTTTATCTGCTCTATCCCACTAGTTTGACAACAGCAAGTACCACAACTCCATGCTTGCCATGCCTGAGAATCACTTTAGAACTTTAAGAAATATACCTGTTTGGGCCCAACCTCAACCACTGAAAAACAAAACCAAAACCAAAAATTCCTCTGAGTTCAAGCCCCATCCCTGGCCTGCAGCTGGTTCTAACACTCAAAGTCTCCTGAGAGTCAGGAAAACACAAATCACTGCCTGATCTCTGACTTCTCATCCGCCGTTATGAAGGAAGCAGGCCTCTAGGATCTGTACTTTTAAAAGGCCCCACAAAATCTCTACGCATCAATCAAAGTAAGTAAGAGTTCCCATAAAATACACTTCATCAATTAGAACATGATGCACCTGTGTACGGAAGTGTGCGCCTTGCACCTGCAACCTCATGTAAATGATGCCTTGTCCCTGACCGATTAAGTGATTTCACACTAGCAACTTTCTGATCTCCTTTCCTTTATTTCTAAAATAATTAATGACATATGTTTTTTTTTTAATGAAAATAACAGAAAACCTTTGGCACTCTGAATAGGAAGAGGTTCTTTCATTAGTCACCGGTGACAAAGACACAAAGCTAAGCTTGGTGAGCTCTATTGTCTTACGTGGCATAGGAAGGTGCACACGGGGAGATGGCGAAGGGGCTGTGATGCTCTCTTCTCACACTGTATCTTCCACTCCCACCTCAGGAGGCTGAGCACCTCCCATCCCTTGCGTTCTGCTCTGTGTGCACTTGTCTTTTCACAGAGAAATGTGATGGCCTCTAATTATGCAAAAGTCATATCTAAGTGAGTCTAAAAGAAATGCAGGGGAAAGTCAGGTGCCAGTATGAGAAAATTATGGAACAGTAAGACGACAAGAACATGCTGTGCTCACAGAGCCATGGGTATTAAGAGGAAGCAGGCAATTGATACAGGAGACTCCTGCATGCGAGGCTCCACCTGGCCTTCCTAGAGAGGGCTCCTGGGAGTGGGAAGCACACAGGGGAGAGAGGTGCAGAGACAGCCGGGCCAGTCAAGCAGACAAGGCAGAAGATCTGCCTCCCCCAGAGCAGTTCCTGTAAAACCTTCCACTCAGAGGGCCACGTGCTACCCTCCTTCCTTTTTTAAAACTCAGAAGACTAACATAAGAAAACAAAACTAAACAAGCTTCAACAACTTCCCTTTCTTTTCCTGATTGAAGCTTATGAACCCACTTGCCTAAGTCTGATGGACAGGCATCTTCTTCCCCGCGCCCCAGCTCAAACTCCTCTTCCTCTGTGCATAGCCTTCCCTGTGCCATCATACTGCTACCTTCCATGCATCCACTAGGAGGCAGTGTGGAGACCCTCATTTCCAGGAAGGTTATTCCCAGCTGCCCACCTGCCCCACACCCTGAGCTATGTATAGCCACATACACACATGCCTGAATTTAGCATTTCCAAGAGTATTTTATACACTAGTTCAAAAACACGTTTATGCGTTGATGGAAGGCAGCTCTTAGTGCAAACGAAACAGAGAAATGCCAAGCTGAAAGAAGTCAGGTAGGTTTCCGGAGCACCATGCAGTCCTGAGACGTTAGTGTGCTGGGGTGCACAATGTCAGAGTGAGGGAATATGGATGGGAATCCCCAGGCTCAACTGTCTTGCCATGGACACTGACTTTCCCCTACAGTCACTCCTGTTCTAATGTGCACACTGCATGACACACTGCTGTACTGTAGTGATGGCGTCTGCCCTCCATTATCCACCAGGCTATAATTCTCCTTGTGAACAACAGTATTTAATCATGTCTATCTGGTGTCTGCAAGGGGGAAAGCCAGCAAACCATCGCAGTGGCTTCTGATTATCCTGGAGAGCACTGGGTTCCTCAGGGGCTCGCATGTGTTTACACTCTTAGGTCTTCTGCCCCGTCCCTCACGCCCCTCTCACCACATCATGCCGCAGTGGTTCAAGCAAGTCAGGCGCATTCCCACTTCTTGCTCTTTATGTGTACCACAGCTTCTGAGGCGCACTCTTGCCGACACGTCACCTTATTGAAACTATCTTCACCATGGAGTCTCAATGCAGAAGTCTCTTCCTTAGAAAAGGCTTCCCCTCCCATGTTGCAGACAGCTCCATCCCATCGGTGTCGGCCATGCTTTGCTCATGTGCACACAGGCCAGGCTGCCCAGCCCACACGGTACAGGACTGTAACCTTAGCTGTCCCCACTGCCATCTGCAAGTGAGCTGGAAGACGGGGCCTGGTGAATACTCATCAGCTGTGAAGGAGCTTGTCTAGGAAGTAGGAAGATGAGAGTCCCCCCACCCCTTATGCTCCCCCACCCCCACCTTCCTTCAGACTTGGCAGAGAGACTTACCTGATGGTGACTACCTCTGCAACCAGCCTGTCAATAAACTTCAAAACGGTTCTGCCTCTTCAACTACCAGGTAAGAAGCAACAGACTTACAGTTTAAGTGACAGATTGACTACAACTATTAGTCTTTATCCTCTCCAAGAAGAGGTCCAAACACAATTAAAAAGGAATTATTAATTCACTTAAAAAAACAGTGCTAAGATACACATAGTATAAATTTATCATCTTAACTGTTTGAAGTGCACTCACACTGTTGGGCAAACCACAACCATCACCCATCTCCAGGACACACTTATCTGGCAAAACTGAGACTATGTGCATCAGCCATTAACAGCACCTCCTCCCCCGCTCCCCAGCCACGGCATCACTTTACTTGTTGTCTCTGTGAACAGGCCCACTCAAGCACTACAGTTGGGATCTGAAGGTCTCCTCAAGTCCCCTGTGTGGAAGGCTGTCTCCTCACAGGCAACTAAGTATTGGGCGGTAGTTAGGACCCAGAGCTGGCACAGAATTTCTACTGGGAAGTCTTTCGGCCACTGGAGGCAGAGCACTTGAAAGGACTAGGGAATCTCAACCCTTTCTTCTCTTCTGCTTCCCATCCTGGGGAAAGTTGCTTCCCCCCACCAAGTGTGCCTAGTTGCCTTGTGCTGCCTTGCCTTGCCACAGGCCCACCATGAACTGGGGGACGAATGAAACTTTTTCTCTGAATAAGATGGCTATCACAGATATTTGTTAGAGTGAGGGCAGTGAGGGAAGGCTCACTAACACAGCTAAGATGATGGTCTTAGTATGTGGTTTTGTTTTTTGGGTTTTTTTTTGTTTTGTTTTGTTTTGGTTTTGTTTTTGTTTTGGCTCTAACCAAAGGCCACAGACTGGGTAATTTACAAAGAAAGATGACACCTTATTTAATGCACAGTTGTAGATGCGGGCCAGGAAATTGAAAGAATATGGTGTTGAAATTTCAAAAGGTATCAAAGTGTGAGACAGAAAGCTTGTTAGCACAGCCCTAATGGTGCAGGGCCCATCATCCCTCATGAACTCACCAGGTCCCCATTATTTCCCAGTGGCCCCATCTCCAAATACCGTGATCACACAAAGCTGGGACTACATCGGCAGTTCATGAATTTTGGGGGATACACTGAAACAGCAGAAGTACTTCCTTTCGGGGGACTCATCTGGTAGTTTTCCTTTCATGTCTGGCTTGTATCACTGTATATAATGTTTCTTACTGCAAAGGTCCATCCATGTGATGGTATGCTGCAGAATTTCTTTGCTTTTGAAGGGTAAATAGTGCTTTATTGCATTTCTATACCACTTTCTGTTTATCCATGTCCCGTTGGTGGATCCATAGATTGCTTTCACCTTTTGTCTATTATAAATAATACAATGAACATGGCTGGAAAAATACCATATGAGCCCTCTGCTCTTAATCCCGTGTATACACGTAGAGGAATGGTGTTGGATTGTGTGGAGTTTTAATTTGCTTTCCTTGAGGAGAGGCTTCACAGTTTCCATGACACCAGCACCATTTTAGATTCCACCAATATGGCCTAAGGCTAATTTCCCTACTTCCACACTAGCACATATTTTGGGTTTTATTCTAAAATGCAAAACTATCAAGGGAAACTTAGTCGACAAACTAATAGTAGCAAGAACATTTGAAAGCTAGGGCACACAGTGATGAGCGGCGGTGGATACGGAACAGCTGGATCTCACGTTGATTGTGAGGACGACAAAAGTGAGACTCGGTTGTTCACCATGAAGAACACGGAGAAGCTTAGGACTCTGTGGTCACGATACATCCGGAAGTTAGATGAGGAAGCCCTCGGGTCAGGAAGGCAAGCTTGACTGACAGAAAGTGAGGCGCAGTAATGAACTGATACTTCTTCAACCTGGTTTCTTTTATCTACTAAATGTCTGGTAATTGGTAATGGCTAATAAGGGAGAAAGGGAAGTATTCGGGATGCAAAGCACCGAGAGAACGGAAATTAAAATGGAATGGTTTGGAAGGTGGAGCCAAGTGTTCACACTAGGCTTGCAGCCACCGAGCTGCTTCTCCCTGTGCTCTAGCAGTCAGGCATACAGCCCTACAGATCGACACCGGAAGACTAGAAGCTTCCTCTGGGACGCAGATTAAGTGAATAGAAGAGAGGCAAATATGCTGGTAGAGGATTTCTCTACTCTCAAGCCATCAGGATCAGCCAGAGGGTCAAAGGTGATAGTGCTATGTGTGTAGGCAAGTCCTCAGCAGCTCCTTAGTGCCCAGCTCTCAACACTTGACCATCTGGAGGCAACCGGATGCAGTGCAGAAACTGAAATAAGCACACACGTTAGAAAGTCAACAGGAATCTCAAACAGAAAACAGCGCTACACAGAAATGGAAAAAGTCTTAAGACATGTATTGTTGTGAGGACCAGATTACGCCTCCCACAGATGAATGAACAGTAGTTGTGTCAAAATGACAGTGGGGAAGTGGAGGCTTGCGTGGCAACTGGCTCCCCAACCATCTGGGATGGAAAGATTGTATTTATCTTTATTATTCTAATATGTTGTACCCTTACAGTCGCAGGTCTTAGAAAGACAAGGCCTCAGAAAAATGACATGGCTAGTCCTTGACGCCAAAGAGAGGAAGTGCCCATCGTAACTTTGTGAGCCTGGAAATAGACACAGCTGGATGATGAAGTTTACAATGGTGGATCTTGTAGCCCAGTATGAAAGAGAAAACCAAAACTTCCAATATTCACATTTTAGGTATATTTACTATACCTTACTCAATACTATATTAAGATACTTAAAATACATTTCTACATTATGTCAAGAGCCTTCATAATATGCATAAATAACAAGGGGAAAGGTTGAACTATGCTAACAGCTAAAAACACTTAAAATAACTGTTACATGCTATTTTCTAATGTTTTATAATTTTTATAATCCTGCAGAGTATTTTTGGAGAGAAATTTGACATTATACAACCTCCTTAAAGACATCTATACCTTTTTGCTTAGGAAACCCACACCTGGAATTCAATTTATTAAATCATATGAGGGGCTAGAGAGGTGGCTCAGCAGTTAAGAGCACAGATTGCTTTGGAGAGGACCCAGGTTTAGCTTCTAACAGCTACATGGCAGCTCACAATCATTCTGGACTCAGTTTCCGGGGGGACCTGACACCTTCACCTGGCCTTGCAGGTAGCAGGCATGCTCACCGTGCGCAGACGTTCATACACACAAATCATACATCTAACATAACACACAAAAGAAATCATTAGACAGCCACTGCAGTACCTTGAGCTCCACAGAGGTGGTGCCAGGGCAAGTGTGAGCCAACGGGCATCGGGCGACCCTGAGCCTCGCAGATGAAAATCAACTAAACACGGGCAAAGGAGATCCTAAGAAGCCAAGAGGCAAAATGTCTTCATGTGCATTCTCTGTGCAAACTTGCCAGGAGGAGGAGGAGCACAAGAAGCAGCACCCAGCTGCTTCTGTCAGCTTCTCAGAGTTCTCCAAGAGGTGCTCAGAGAGGTGGCAGACAAGTCTGCCAAGGAAAATGGGAAATCTGAAGACATGGCAAAGGCTGACAAAGCTCGTTAAGAAAGAGAAATGAAAACCTACACCCCCCCAAAGGGGAGACGAAAAAGAAGTTCAAGGACCCCAATGCACCCAGGAGGCCTCCTTCGGCCTTGTTCTGTTCTGAGTACCACCCCCAAATCAAGGAAGAACACCCCGGCTTATCCATTAGAGACGTTGCAATGACCCTAGGAGAGATGAGGAACAACACCGCTGCGGATGGCAAGCAGCCCTGTGGGAAGAAGGCTTCCAGGCTGAGGGAGAAGTGTGAAAAGGATACAGCTGCCCACAGAGCTGAAGGAAAGCCTGATGCAGGGGAAGGGGGAGGTCAAGGCTGGAAAGAGCAAGAAAAAGAAGAGGAGGAGGAGGAGGAGGAGGAGGAAGATGATGATGAATAAGTTGGCTCTAGTGCAGTTTTTTCCCTTGTCTATAAAGCGTTTAACCCCCTGAACACAACTCACTCCTTTTAAAGAAAAAATTGAATTGTAAGGCTGTGTAAGGTTTGTTTTTAAACTGTACAGTGTCTTTTTTGTATAGTTAGCACACTACCAAATGTGTCTTTAGATAGGCCTGTCCTGGTGGCATTTTCAATGGCCAATGACCTTGCCTGGTACAGTCTGGGGGTTGGAAGTTGGCATGGAAATTTAAAGCAGGTTCTTGTTGGTGACAGCACAAATTAGTTATATATGGGGATGGTAAGTTTTGTGGCTTTTTTGTTGTTGTTGTTGTTTTGTGCGGTTTTGGTTTTACTTTTGTTTTCCTTTTTTGTTTTTGTTTTATTCGCCTTAAGTTATCTATGATACAGCTTATAGGAAGATAATTATTTGCTCTGTTAACTGAATACCACTCTGTAATTGAAAAAAAAATGTGGCTCTTTTGTTGACATTCTGAATGCTAAGTAAATACAATTTTTTTAATTAAAAAAAGTAATCATTAAAGAAGAGATCACATGAACTACAGACAAAGTTACATACACAAATACTTTGAAAACCCTCAAATTTTCAGAAATAGTTACAAAGAAAATTGAGTAAAAAAAAAAAAAAAAGAAAGAAAGGAACATGCAACATAGAAATAAAAACCCAGGGAAAAATGAGTCCAAGAATAATGTTGTTAATTAAATCATTATATTAGGTAACAATTTAAAGGTTTGGAGTTTTTGTGGGGTGTGTGTTTGTCTGTCTGTGTGTGTGATCTATATAATGCATCTTATATTTTAACATGTATTAAAAAGACAGACAGAAAGCAAATGTACAAAAATGCGGGTATTCCGAGAGGGAATGCTACATGAGATGCTTTGGTTTTGTTTTCTATCTTCTAAGTATTTTATAACAAATATAGCTTAGGTATAGTCAAAATTAAAACTATTTTAAAGTTTATATTTACCTGAGATTCCATCTCTAGCCATCTGTGTTTACAGTAAGGACAAGGAAATCGGTTCTAAGCAATGATCCCATGCATACTTGTGGTATATCATTTATATACCAGACAGATACTGCTTAACCTTCAGTCCTTAAACATCACAAGGCTGCCAGTAGCAGTGGTGCACGCCTTTAATCGCAGCACCCCAGAGGCAGAGGCAGGGTGAGCTCTGTGAGTTCAAGGCCAGCCTATTCTACATAGTAAGTTCAGGGTCAGAGCTATATAAAGACACTGTCTCAAAACAATAAAAATATATTAGGAGGAGATTGTATGCTATTAAATGAGGCTCATAAAGATCATAATAAAATATAAATATGAAAATGCAGTGATGTTCCTTTAAAACTTCAGGTTATAAGATAGCATATAAAACAGGGTTTCAATTGAAATAAAATGAAATGGAAAAAAAAGTAAAATAAACTAAACGTGGGAATGTTACAGAGATGATATTATTTTTCTGCTTTAACTTCTGAAATATTTTAGCTGAATTTCCTTTTCTTTTTTAAAAAAAAGATTTATTTATTTATTATGTACACATTGTTTTACCTGCATATATGCAGAAGAGGGCACCAGATCTCATTATAGATGGTTGTGAGCCACCATGTGGTTGCTGGGAATTGAACTCAGGACCTTTGGAAAAGCAGCCAGTGCTCTTAACCTCTGAGCCATCTCTCCAGCCCTGAATTTCCTTTTCAAATTTTGACATTTTATTTTTTGTTTTATTTACTTAGAGTCACCAAATAATGAGGGATGGACTGCCCAGCTAGATATCTTCACCGCCAAGGACATCTCCAGTGTTAAAATCTCCAAGGAAAAACAGCAATTGATTACATCTTGTTGAGTCATTAGCAAAATGAGTCACGATGGAATCCCCCAAGCAGAAACGATTATTGCCAAGACTACCAGTTGTCTCCACAAACTGATGGCAAGGCCCTATCACTGAAGACATCACTTACACAATTCATTGAAAATGGAGAAGTCAATCTACTGTCTAACTATGATCTTTTTCATACTAAGTAGCAGTTGTGTCAATGAAAGGTATTCTGGATGCTACCAGAGGAGAAAGGTAATTGTCAAACCATCCACAAACTGTCACTAACAATAGAGACCTGTAAAATATTCAGGTGCAACAGTGGCACACACAGTGGGAGCAACCAACCACTCTGGACTCAAAGTCCATGCCATGGGACAGAACACACACCTGACACTGCTTAGGTGATTAAGAACCTGAGACTAGATGCCACGGGCCTCAGGGAAAAAATGGTATTATTCTGCTAGCAGCAAACATGACAACAAAATGTCTCTAGATGGAATTTAGTTCTACCCATGGATCAGTGCCTCACTTAGCCATCATCAGAGAGGTTTCTTCTTGCAGAAGATGGGAATTAACATAGAGACACACACCTGGACACTTTATAAAGTGGACTGATTGGAGCCTTTAGTCCTAAATGAGATGTATTCATTAACCCCTCCCCCCTTCAAGGCTCATGGATCTATGGAGAAGAGGAGGCAGAGAAGATTGTAAGAGGCAGTGGATATGGATAGATCAAAACAACAACAACAATAACAACAAACCAGTATCTTCCAGATACAACAAGACTGATGCATATATAAACTCATAGAGACTATGTAAGTACATACATGGCCTATAGATTCAAGCTAGTCAGGGCCCCAGGGCTGAGGTGAGCAAACAGACATGGCCTCCAACTCCCTAACCAAGAAGCTATATGACCCTGATATCCACAGGCAAAGAAAACATTAGTGTTCTCCAGTGGAGTCTTACTGGATATATTAACCAGATGGTAGACTCCATACCCAGGAGTACTTAGTTGGCCAACACAAAAAGAAATTAATGGTAATTTTGCAAGCATTTTGTCTGCAAATAAATTTTGATTTATTTGGGCTATTTTGGGGGGGTCTTATTGATCTTTTGCTTATAGATTTTAGTTTTCATTTTTATGTGCATGTGTGTGTTCTTGGTTTCTGTTTGTTTTTTGTCTGTTTATTAAACAGAGATGAAAGACATGGAGCTGGGTGGGTGGGGAAACGGGGAGGATCTGGGAGGGGAAAAGCGTGATCAGAATATATTGTCTTAAAATATTTTTTAATTAAAACTTATTATTATTGGTGTGCACTATATGCATGGGACACACACATACATACACACACACACACACACACACACACACACACACACACACACACACCATGGCATGCAAACAAAGATCAGGGGACAGCTTTGTGGAGTGATTTATTCGCTTCTACCTTTTACTTCTTGGGACCAAGTTTACAAGTCAGGGCTACCTAGCAAGGCCTTTACTCATCGGTCCCTACTTTCACACCTTTTTTTTTTAAAGATAAAAATCAACAAACAAACAAAAAAAATAAGCAAGCAAACAAAAAAGTCAAGAAGCCTCTGCTGCTGTTGTTACTGCAACAGAAACCAACACTGAGAAAAGGGCATTGAGGGTGAGGCCTGTTGGAAATGCAACTTTAATGAGGTGGCAATTAGCCAAGATGGTCTTAAGCTATCACATGTCAGGATAATGATCAGTTTTGGCTTGAGTATCATCTGTAAGAAGCATCTCCGCCATGCTGCAAGACATACCTTGGCAGGCAGCCACAGAAACCAAAGAGGTTTGGTAATGTCCTAAAGGTAGCAAGCTAGTGGAAAGCCACATTAATGTCGGCATGTAAAGGCCTGGGAACACTATGTAACAAACATTGTTCAGGTGCAGGGACTCAGCAGGTCACAGGGGGACATCACCCTTGCCCCAGTGGAATGCATAGCCTGAAAGAAGCATCAAATCTGGACTTGAAACAGTGACTTAAACACTCAAATGTGATGAGTAGCAGGGTATGAAGCAGAGCTGTGGCTTGCACAGACGCACCACTCCAGATCAGTGAAGATGTCACTGAAGACACTGAAGACACATCACTGAAGACACGAGGGAGGAGCCACCAAGCAAAATAAGTATGAATGACACATGATTTCAGCATCCTTCAGGGTTATCAGTCCTGGAATGAGCTGCAAATCTCCTGTTAGCCTCTGTTTCAAATAGTGTAACTATTCCTCTTGCTACATCCTCCCAGTAGGTCCATGGTGCACAGTCTGTGTTTAGTGAATAGCCTCAAAGAGTGTCGTTCACACGATGGAGCACACTCACGACACTTCTTGGGTACATAACCTGGAAGGTACATTATGTCTAGATTTTTTCACTGAACCTAGACTATCTACTTAAAAATATGTGTGTATACATACATACATACATACATACATACATACATACATATGTGCACACATATAATTTATGTGTATGTTATAATGATTATCTGTGCTGGACTTACTGGAGACTGTTTATCAGTTTCCACCGTGAAACTGGTTCCTGAAGATATTTTCAAGGACAATTCCGGCTAGTGGAATTTTCCACACAGCCTGACTGTAGACTCAGGTCCCCATGCTGACGGGATCATAGGGTACGAGTGATAGGAGTGGGAAAGGGATGGCATTGGAGCATCTACCCGCTATGTGGGGTCGCTTATTTGAGTGCAGGAAGATGAGAGCATGGCTAGAAGGAAAGGATGGGGAAGTGGCCAGCAGAATGATGTCTGCGTGGGAGGTGAGGGGTGGGAGGCCGCACTGTGTTTTATGAACCGGTCCTTGGGCAGAGAAGGAACAAGAGGGGAAAGCCTAAGTTTCCCACCAACCACACACACACACCAACCTCACACACCAACCACACACACACACCAACCTCACACACCAACCTCACACACCAACCTCACACACCAACTGTACACACCAACCTCGCACACCAACCGCACACACCAACCACACACACCAACCTCACACACACACCAACCACACACACACCAACCACACACACCAACCACACACACCAACCTCACACACACACACCACACACACACACCAACCACACACACCAACCACACACACACAACAACCACACACACAACAACCACACACACACAACAACCACACACACACAACAACCACACACACAACAACCACACACACAACAACCACACACAACAACCACACACAACAACCACACACACACACAACAACCACACACAACAACCTCACACACCAACTGCACACACCAACCTCACACACCAACCGCACACAACAACCACACACACACAACAACCACACACACAACAACAACCACACACACACAACAACCACACACACCAACCGCACACACCAACCACACACACACACCAACCACACACACAACAACCACACACACACAACAACCACACACACAACAACCACACACACACACCAACCACACACACACACCAACCACACACACACACCAACCACACACACACACCAACCACACACACCAACCACACACACCAACCACACACACACACACAAACACCAACCACACACATACACCAACCACACACACACCAACCACACACACACACCAACCGCACACACCAACCGCACACACTGTCAGACCTCCAGGGCTCCTTCCCTCACTAACTGAAACAGTACCCATCTCTTCTTCAGCCTTTCAGTCCCCAAAGCAGCCCCCCCACCCCCCCAACCCCCGCAGACTCAGAGCACTTATTTCTTATGCTCACAAAGCAGCTGATCATGCACCATCGCTGCATTCCCAGAAGCTTCTGTTGGTTCCTAGATGGATGGCAAATAGCATGCACTTTTCTGGACAAGCTAACATGACTACTCTCAACTTCCTCTCACTGCTCTTTGTCTTCTGATAAGTGTCAGGTCCTGTCTCACCAACCAGTCTGTGGCCTAATTCTGGATCAGGACATCACAACCACACCTGTGTGCTTGGCATCCTGGGAGATGCAGGGTAACTAATAAGAACTTAAAGTACTATCACAGCCTCTTAGAAGCAAAACTGGGAGGCAGACGTCACTCCCATGGCTAGTGACGAAATGTAGGGATGTGCATGCAAACGTGCATGGAAAAAAAGCTAAGCCCAGGTCCTTTTGAAATGTCAGTTTGCTTTCCCAGGGCAATGTGACAGTTACAGAGCTAGACTCACTGGCTTCAACTCTTGACTGGGATGTGTAAATCTTTGTGATTGATTTAACTTTTGTACCTCTGTTTCATAATCGATAAAATGGGGATAATGGTGCCTAAGAAGACTGCCATGTAAGGTACGTGACTCCTTAGTGCTACAACCGTCATTGAGATATAGAAACTATTCAACAATAGCAACTAAACTGACTACAGTCACTTACTTCTGCCAAACCTGATGAGCTGCCATGTTTATTAGTTATTAGGGTAAAAAGCAGCTATAAATCTACACAATTATGCCTTTAAAAAATAAATAAACAATAGAAATAAATGTGTGCAAAGGAAGTCCAGACGCAGGGAATTGAAGCTTGGAAGGGTGACTTCCAAGAACCTCCGCAACCCCTCACCCCTGGAGTCTGCCCTTTGCTTTGCTGACTCCGAGTAGCTGCTGTATCTTCAGGCACCTGACTCAGGACCACAGCAGACAGGGAAGCAGTCACAGCTCCTCTTACAGACTCCTGTGGGACCTGCCTGCATATGTACTCCTGGTCAAGACGTAGGTGTGGAGGAAGCTGGAGAACACAGGCCTTAAAGTGCTCCATGTCCAGCTAGAAGGCTGCTTTTGGGCAGAAGAGGGGATGCCAGTGCAGCCTGCACGGTACTCGGTAGCCTCGCTCCACTGGCATGCCTGTGACAAAGCTGGGAAGCCGCCTAGGGTTCTGTTTCATTTTATCAAAGCTTTGGAGTCCATAACAAATCACAGGGCACTTCCACGCACATTTCCTTAGGATCTATACGCTGCCTCACTTTAATCAGTTTGAAAGCATAGCCCCTGAAAGGAAATGCAGCTGGATGGGTCTGATCCACTCTAAATTATTGGAAAATTGATTTTTTTAAAAAGGTGTTTGCTAGCCAAGACTTCTGAACCATTTTAAGGAGCTTGAAAAAAAAATGAAACCACCAACTCTTTGAAGAGTAGAAAAATGTTTTGCCAAGAAAAAAGCTGAGTCTCCATACTAGTAGGTCACCACAGGATACTCTGTAGATGATTTGTAATTCTTTGACAAAATGATGCTCTACATACCCATCTCTAGCATGATAAACCCTGGCTTAAAGCGTGTTATTTACTCCAGACTAGTTATGAGTCATCAACAATTTCAGTTAGTTTTATTACCAAATCTTTTAAAATAATGAGGTGGCAGAGATTTTTTTCTTGGTGCAGCCATTATTTGCAGATGTGTTTTCTAATCACAACGATGTATAATGAAACACTTAAGACCTCAACATGAAACTACTGACTGCATCCATGCTGACTCAAGTCCATGAGGAGGCGTCCCTTTAGGCCTTGGGGAAGAAGGAGGACAACGGAACCAGTAGAACCCTCTGGAAAGGAGAACAGGAAAAGGACACAGGAAAGAATACCCAAGATACCCTGGATTTGACCCTGCTCAGTGTGATGAGTCAGGAAACCAGTGAGCCAAACGAGCCAGAGCATCCTATGAAAACCGCAAGGGCTGAAACAAGTGGAGGGGCATCTTATAATAATACGAGCTCATCGAGGCCGGCAGGCTTGCTCCCCATCAAGTAACTCTGAGAATGTGGCTCAGTTGCTTACCCTCAGTTTTCACACATAACAGCACAGACACTAACAGTACACACGTCTCTCTGGTTACTAAGACTTTAGTCTGATAGCTCATTTAAAATGCCGGACAGTGGTGCCCAGACATAAGGAACACTCAAGAATCCAAAACCAGCATAATTTCTAAGTGGATTCTAAATTCTTATCCTCATACCCACAAATAAGTGTAGTTCTCACTTCTCAAGGGAGATGCCTTCGGCAGCTGCAGCAGCAGCAGACAGAGACAATTATAGAAATATGCAGCTCATCAAGAGAACAGCAAACCACGAGATGCCAACCCCAACTGATACATCTACGGCATAACCCCAAAATCTAAGGAACATCACACAAGATGAGGCAGAAAGAAAGAAGTGGAGGAGCAGGACATTTCCTGAGAGATGGTATTTTCTGTATACGGCAGGCAAGCTGCGCCCTTGAAATCTCAAGAATACAGTCATCTAAACAGGACCCACCCGTGTAATGACACTACCACTGGACATGCCAACGTGGACGGGAGAAATCTCAAAAGGCCCTGTCTCCAGAGGAAGGGCTACAGGGAACTGATGGCTGCTGAGAGATGCTCAATCAGTCTTGCACAGGGATAAGACTCCACAGGTCAGATAATTCCATGTGATAATCCTTAAGTACACTAAAGGTATTCAGTAGAGGGAGACAGTGAGAAAGGCTGTGTGTGTGTGTGTGTGTGTGTGTGTGTGTGTGTGTGTGTAACAATAAAAACTAAAAAAGTCACGGCTTTGACGGGGTGTGCCAGGCATGGAGGATGCTAGAGGAGGAGAAGGATCAGAAATAATGTAAATCCAAAATTTAAAAAGCAGTGCTAGCCATCTCACTATACTCTGTCCTTCTATTCTCTTTTTATAGCAGACTCTCAGGACGCTGCATCTTTTATTCTTTAAAGGACCTAAATTGCTGGGGGCAAGGCTCAGGATGGAGGTGACTATTTGAATTCATCTCCCCGGGACTTCTAATTTCATAGAAATTGGAATAATAGTGAGGAAATTGCTTTAGATGAGGGCGTCTGCTCCTGCTTTTGATTTAAACAGTCTTCACGTGCTAAAAATGAAATGCAAATTTTAAAAATTTCCCAAGGTTTCACCTAGAATGGAAAGGCCATCTTTAGACTGACAAAAGTTAAGTGAAATGTCACATGCCGACTCTAAACAGCAAAACGTTACTCAAAAAAGGCAAAAAGTCTAAACAATTCTAAGACTGAACACCATAGTAGGAAAACAAAAACCATCTTAGATAAAAGTTGAAGTCATCAGCACAGGTCTCAGAGAAGACACTTGGTTTTCGGAATCTCCTTTGATAGTAACTGTAAGGAGACGATCACCTTACAGCACACACAAGGACCAAGTGTGCAGCCACAGTGCAGATGCTAGAGACCTGTGAAGCTCTCACATGCTACACTCAACAGACATCAAGTAAAGCAACAAGAAAACTGGTGCAGGAAGCAGTGACTTTCATCAGCATCCACACTGCATTTACCTGAACAGACTAGGTGTAACATCATTCTCTGAAGAGTTTTGGATTCCTTGATTTAGGGGACTGGAGAAGAGGGAGGTTTGCTGCTGCTGCTGCTGCTGTGGGTGCTACCTGGAGATTTGCTAGAAACGACATAGCAAGATCCTGCCTCAAATAACCAACCAAACCCACATGTGCAAGTGTGAGAACATCTGTCCATGGTGATTCATGTTTGTGTGCCTCTCGGGAGAGCTTTGGGGCGTGGAGGCTACAGACCTCACTTAGGCAAACGCCTGGCGAGCCCACAGGAGGTTCTAACATGAGGCTGGTACGGAAAACGATTCCTGGGAGACCCTAACCATCAGAAGAGGACTCAGCTGGTGAGAAAGAGATCTCAGTAAACACAGTCATCAATTTGATGAACAATTTGTTTGGATCTCTGTAAGCCTTGGTCTATACCCTGTAAGACCTGAATTTTCTGAGTAGTTTAGTGTATCTATAAGAGTGCACATCTTGCTCAGCATCTGGTTATGGGAGTCAGTACTTTTCCAGTGCTTACACAGTGGGGTGGCGATGGTACAGAGAAACAAATCAACCGCCCTGGCCAAGAAGTAGTTAGCAGAGTCCTGAGCGGGAATCTACATCAGGATATAGGAGCCTATAAAACAGATTGATTTTTTTCTATCAATTTTTATAAGATATTCTCCATGAAACAGGTCCCAGCATATATGGGGACCCATAGGAAAAAACATGTTTCTCTAATATGCCCATGGTTGAGATGTTACCGGGCAGTAAACCCCTTGGAAAGTCTCTGTGCAGCCAAGTGGGAAGGCTGTTTGGTTCACCATCTTAGTCTCTTAGCTGTGCAAATTCAAAGTCAAAGGTGTTAACATTGTACAGTGGAAGCTATAACCTGGACCAAGGCCATTGAAATCTGTCCTAGGAAACTATGCTGAGCCCTGACACTGATACTCACACAGCAGTATACTAAGGCCAACCGGCTCGGCCACTCCAAGAGCCTTCAAGTTGCCCACCTAGTCCACGCCTTGCCCTCCCTTTCTTTAAATTGGATTATTCTAGTTACATTGAACACTGCAAACCAACCTCTGAAAGCCATATGCTTTCGCAGGTTCCCCCTGAGAGAGCGGTATGCAGGGAATGAACTTCTGGCCATGAGATGTACGATGAGGCAGGGGGTCAGCGATGATGTCCTGAGTGTGGAAGCAGGTTCAGTGAACACGTGTACCCTTGCCCCTGTCCTTTTGCCAAGATCACGGATTCAACACTGGGAGCAAGAACAAAAGAACACAGAGCCACAAGAGAGGCATGTGGTGACAGGAGTTCACAGAGTGGAGGGAACAGTGGTGACACTGTGGCAGGCCTAGGTGGAGCCCTACCATCTCTGGGCCTCCTATGTACAATAGAGAGACTTGACAAAGTTATGCTAGGAAGTCAGTATCAAAGATACACCTGTAGCATGCAGAATGGACTACAGGCAGCAATTCCCAACAGGAAAATGTTCTAGAAGCCCATTGAGTAGGCAAGGTAGGAGACAGGGCAAAACAGATCTGACATCATTTGCAGGCAGTCAGAGTTCATGGAGGGCAGTCCGTGATAACATCTTGTTATATGGATTGGATATGGTGGCTGGAGAGAAAAGTGATACCAAGGGTTTGCAGAACAGGCTGCCACTCCTCCCAATGATTAACAGAACAGAACAAAGCAAAACAAACAAAAACCCTGCTTTTTCCATCTGCATTCAATCAGAATGTTGGAGAAAAATCAGGACCCAGGTAGATTCAAAGGGAAATCACACTGCCCCTTCCAGGCTTTCAACACCCCCGAGTCTCCACTTTCCCCTTAACCTCCTTGTTCCTTGGGCATCTAAGTTCTATTCACACCTTCTCCACTTCCCAACTGCCGACTCTTCTGCTTCTGTATCAGCCCCTCGGTGGCCACCTTACTCTCATTTCACAAAGAAAGCAGACACTCTGTGAGGGGAGCTCTACCCAGCCCCAGCGGGAGCTGCTTCCAGCTTCACACCATAGTTGCTTTCTTCCTTTACTGAACACGGCGTTTGTCCCGAGAATAATTCCTTCCTCCAGCTCTGAGTTCTCGAAATTCTGACAGCCCCTTCTCTCTCTGGTGCCCACATTCCAGAAGCATCTCTAGATACCTCCTGTCACCAACTAAACAATGTTAAGCGGTTCTCTCAGTCAAACAGGCAATGAAGGACTCCATTTATTTTGAACACTCATCTTCCTTTAATGACCATCCCATTTCTAGCTCCTTTCTTTTTTTTTTTTTTTTTGGATTTATTTTTTTTTAATTAATTTATTCATATTACATCTTGATTGTTAGCCCTTCCCCTGTTTCCTCCCATTCCTCCCTCCCTCCCACTTCCCCCCTTCTGCCCTCCCCTATGTCTGTGATTGAGGGAGACTTCTTCCCCCTATGTATGCTCTAAGATTATTGAGTCTCTTCTTGGTAACTTGCTATCCTTCTTCTGAGTGCCACCAGGCCTCCCCATCCAGGGGACATGGTCAGAAAAGGGGCACCAGAGTTCACGTGAGAATCAGATCTCACTCTCCACTTTGACAGCCAAATCTCTCAAGTGCTGTCTCAACATCCTTGCTCCACAATGGCGCCTGCCCTCTCTATCCTGGACTGAACTGATAGTCAATCAGCAGCCACCGTGTGATGTCATGCGGTTAACTTCCACGTGCTTCACGTTCCTCTTTGCAAAAGGGACAGAGTTAGGCGCTGCTCCACTTCTCATTGGGTTGCTGTAAAGTAGTAGTAACTCATACAAAGTATTAGGCGCAGCATCTGACGAATGTTCATTAAAAGTTTGTTACTTACTCCTCAACCCTTACCTTCTGCCCCGCTATTATAATAAAGTCGCTTTCATGAAAGTTTCTGCTGTGGCCTGAATATGGCTACTAAAACTGACGTGCCACAAACTCAATGTCCAGAAAAGGAAATGGGACGGAGGCCTCTTGGGAGATGTTGATTAATGCACGAGTGCATTAATGCTCATATGCAAACAGTTTGGAATGATGGGTTTGCTCTCTCTTGCCCTCTGCTTTTCACCATGTAAGAACACAGCAAGTGGACCAATATCAGACACCAGCAGATTGCCTCTAAGTCCGGGAGACACAGGGTACTAGTCTTCACAGATGTCTGAGTCTGTAGTATTATGGAACACACAGGGATGAGTGCAGCTCCCAAGTCATTGTGCAAGTGGAGTTCTCAGTCCTCAGCTTCTGCTTACAGGCATGGAGACCCTTCCTTCCCATTCAGTACACACCTGGCCTCACTACACCTACAGCTTTCACAAATATCTGGAGGCACCCTCAGCCACGCCTCTCATGGATTAGAACTCCTCAAAGCTCTCTCACACTCATATCTCTTCTCTCTCTAAGTGTGATCACCCATTTCCACAGCCTCCAATGCCAGTCACGCTGATGACTGCCAGCCTCCCCCACTCCCCAAGTGTAGACCGATGCTGGGCCCCTCACTCTCATTCCCGATCTCCAAGGCGCTAGCTCGTTACTTTCCCTGTTTATCTGCCTTACCTCTCCTCCAGAGTGGTTATTTGTGTCGCCATTCTCTACTATCCTGTCAGTTATTTTCCAGATATTTACTGAGTGTCCATGTTCCTAACTATTTTTCTATGTGCTACCTGCCATAGAGGATGCTTATAGCAAGAAGGCAGAGATAACAAAAGATAAAACAGGTAAAGGACAAAGGATCCAAAATGAAGTGAGATGGATGTAGTAGAGCCCACTACAAATGCGTCTCCAGTCTGCTTTACACACTCAGCGAAGCAGAGGGGTTAAGGAACATGGTGGAAGTCGCTCAATGTGGTAACTACGAGAAACAGAGGAAATAAAGCAATTACTAAGAAAAACTCAGCAAGATTAATGGTTGGTTAGGTTCTCATACCAGACAAGATGGCCTCACGAAGCACACATTAAGAGGGCCTCTTCCCTGAGGCCCAGCTTTCACAGGACTAGAAGGTGATGTAGAAGCTGCTAGGAGAGGAAAGAGATCAGTAGTCTTACCCAGATACGGATGCCTGTAAACCGCACTGATGGCCGACGGGGCGACGCATCCCTAAAAGTGCAATAGTGGCATTTATACCTTGATGGTAACTAACAGCTATCTGATTGGATCAAAGGCCTGCTGAACGGGAGGAAAATCACACCTGGCGCCTGAACTTAGCCACCTGTGAATGGCTCGTGAGGGCGCAGGCCATAGAAGAGGACCTGCAGCCTCTATTTTGGTAAACCAGCTTAATTCCTAACTGCTTTCTAAACACTTATGTGTACACCCACAGACAATTATAGATCTCACCAGTCATCAAAGAGGCTTCTTTTTGCAACAGCAGGGGGCCATTATAAAAAGCCAAAACTGTTCAGAGGCGAGACCACCTGGCCATGGGGTGCCTACCCCCAGCTGACAAACCGGCAAAACAACTCCTGCACTTGTCTCAGAAAACATCACAGAAGACTAGCTGGATTTTAAGACTAGAAAGACTCTAGGAGCCAGAGGGCCATGAAGGCTGCTGTAAGACTGTGCCTTCTGGCTCTTACAGAGAAAATTACCCTCATAAACATCTCAACTGCATGTCTGCCTGAACAGGACTTGAACAATTTGAACAATAGTTGATCTCATGGTGCAGATGGGAGGAATACCATCCCTACAGGAAGAGCTACGGCCAACTAAAAACTGCTGAGGGAGAATGGCTCTTTCCCAGGGGGTTAGTTCCCTGACTGGTTACCCAACATTGAGTGCTCTGCTCTAAAAATATGTATGTATGTATGTATGTATGTATGTATGTATGTATGTATGTGCAACACTGAAAGGATTCATCAGGTTTTATTTATATACAAAGGTTGAAGAAAAAACTCATAAATTTAGGTTGGACATGGGGTCATAGGAGAGTGGAAGAGTAAGGATAAATAATGCAAATATTTATTTTAGTTGAATGTTTTTAAAGGGCTTTATGTAAAATCACTGAAGTTACCAGGTAGCTACACTCCTTTCTGTATAACACCCTTATAGGTTAGGTAACATGTTTGATAGCCTATGGCAGGGTCAGGTTGCAAACTCATGTCAGCATGGCTCCACTACTGTTACTCCAAGGTAAATCTGAAAAACAAATTATGTTTTCTCCCAGGAGCAAGAGTCAATAGATCTTTGTGCATGGCGCCCATCACAAAACAAGCAAGGACTCTGCCTCCTAACAATCCGCTGGCAGTTGCGTTGCTTCTGTTTAAGGCCAAGATACAACGCCCTTGATAGAGAAGGTGGGGGGAGGGGAGAAGAACATGAAGTATTAATAAACCTCATAAAATCATTACCTTGTCCCCTAAGTAGTCTCTGCAGTAAGAGCACGGAGAGAGAACACAGCTAGGGCGATTTTGTCGGTCTCTCTCATCACTGTACATTTCAATAGCTAAGAGGGCATGAAATTTTAACACAATTTTAATGTCATCTTTCTAGGTTTGATGATGCCACAAAGAGATCACAGTCATTGTGCTCACCACAAGAGCAGCTGGGTCACAGGAAAGGTGCGTCTGTGACTCACTGCCCCCCAGGACCTGCAGATGCTGTCTGAGTGGCAGGCAAACTTCTGGAATCAATAGGGTTCAAAGCAAGGCAGTTCCTGCCAGCAGGCCTTAGAAAAAGTCATCAGTCAAACCGTGACCTGACAACCTCACCGCAGCAACCTCTGGTGTGGATTCTCAGAAAGGTTGCTCTGTGCTGAGAAGCTGAAAAGGTCATGGGTATGTAGAAGTCAAAATTCACAGACCAGGGGTGAGGGAAACCGTAGAAAAACCATAGAGTCAGAGAGTAGGTCACCTCAGACGCCAAGGTCACCACTTACCTTCTGTGGGACCAAGAAAAATGAGGCAGAAGAGTGACAGCGTGTCACATGCAATGCTGAAAGCTAGTCAACACTGGGCTAAGCCTCCTCTGCACTCACTGAGACTGAACCGGAAAGCTTCCATGGGTCTAACCTAGGCCCTCTGTATATACGTCATAGTTGTGTGGTTTGGTGTTTTTGTGGAACTCCTGACAGAGGGAACAGGGGCTTTTGCCCGCTTTCAGGACCATTGCCCTTCTACTGAGTTACCTCATCCAGCCTTAATGACCGGAGGCATCCAGGCTTATTGCAACTTGATATGCCATGTTTGTTTGATATCCTGGGAGGCCTGCCCTTTCTGAAGGGAAACAGAAGTGAATGGGGAGAGAGGAGGTGGGGGGTAGAAAAGGTGAGGAGCAAAGGGAGGGAGGGGAAACTAGTGTCAGTTTGAGAGAATATGAGAAAATAAATTAATCATTAAAACCCTTCCAACCTCTTCCATGGCCCCTGTCCACATCTCCCTCTCAAATTGATGGCCTTTTTTATTTTATTTTATTATAATTGCTATATATATATGTGCAAAAATATAAAATACAACTTGCTGAGCTCACTTTGGTTGTTTATTTATATATGAGTTTAGGGACGGGTTCATCCCTGAGAGAGGCCCATTCGCTTTCCCTCAGCTGTCATTTCCACATGTCGTTTTTGACTAGGGTTGGGACTCCATGAGATTTTTCCCAATCTAAGTTAGCATGGCTGCTGATAGTGTCATTTCTTAGGTCTTATATAGGAAGCTAGTCTCACAACAAAATGTATTGCCCTTTGGCTCTTAAAATTTTTCTGCCCCATCTTCCATTTTGTACCCTGAGCCTCAGGAATGGCTTTGTAGGTGTAGATACTGCAGCTAGGCTCTATCATGGCTACATTGTAGACACTGGAGCTAGGCTCCATCATGGCTACATTGTAGACACTGGAGCTAGGCTCTATAGATGTATACATTGTAGACACTGGAGCTAGGCTCTATCATGGCTACATTGTAGACACTGGAGCTAGGCTCCATCATGGCTACATTGTAGACACTGGAGCTAGGCTCTATAGATGTATACATTGTAGACACTGGAGCTAGGCTCTATCATGGCTACATTGTAGACACTGGAGCTAGGCTCTATCATGGCTACATTGTAGACACTGGAGCTAGGCTCCATCATGGCTACATTGTAGACACTGGAGCTAGGCTCTATAGATGCATACACTGTAGACACTGGAGCTGGGCTCTGTCATGGCTACATTGTAGACACTGGAGCTAGGCTCTATAGATACATACACTGTAGACACTGGAGCTAGGCTCTGTCATGGCTACATTGTAGACACTGAAGCTAGGCTCTATAGATGCATACATTGTAGACACTGGAGCTGGGCTCTATCATGGCTACATTGTAGACACTGGAGCTAGGCTCTATAGATACATACACTGTAGACACTGGAGCTAGGCTCTGTCATGGCTACACTGTAGACACTGAAGCTAGACTCTATAGATGCATACATTGTAGACACTGGAGCTGGGCTCTATCATGGCTACATTGTAGACACTGGAGCTAGGCTCCATCATGGCTACACTGTAGACACTGGAGCTAGGCTCTATAGATGCATACACTGTAGACACTGGAGCTAGGCTCTGTCATGGCTACATTGTAGACACTGGAGCTAGGCTCCATCATGGCTACATTGGAGACACTGGAGCTAGGCTCTATAGATGCATACACTGTAGACACTGGAGCTAGGCTCTGTCATGGCTACATTGTAGACACTGGAGCTAGGCTCTGCCATGGCTACATTGTAGACACTGGAGCTAGGCTCCATCATGGCTACACTGTAGACACTGAAGCTAGACTCTATAGATGCATACATTGTAGACACGGGAGCTAGGCTCTATAGATGCATACACTGTAGACACTGGAGCTAGGCTCTGTCATGGCTACATTGTAGACACTGGAGCTAGACTCTATAGATACATACATTGTAGACACTGGAGCTGGGCTCTATAGATGCATACATTGTAGACACTGGAGCTAGGCTCTGTCATGGCTACATTGTAGACACTGGAGCTAGGCTCTATAGATGCATACATTGTGTACTGCTGTAGTTTTCTCTAATGGTCTCCATTTGCTGTAAAGAGATGCTTTTTTATGATAGGTGGTAGGTACACTTATCTGTGGATTCTGTTCTAAATTCCTCATGACCTCACTAGCCCTGAGAATTGGGCTAGGTTCCAGTATCAAGTATGGTATTCTTCCTGTTGAGTTGGCTGTAAGTCTAATTATATAGCTGCTGGTTATCATTAAGATATGAGAGCAACTAGTGTACCTTTAGGAATATCTTGCCATGCTGATCAGTGTTGTGGCTCATAGGGGTCACAGCTGGGTAGGACTAGTGACAGCTTTCTTCCTTTGGCAACTTGAATGGTATTTTCAGCTACTATGGAAGCTAGACCATAATCAGGCTTTCGGGTTAGATCCAGCTTAAATAACTTGAGTCCCGTGTCTTTTTTTTTTTTTTTTTTTTTTTTTTTTTTACAGATATGTCAACCATCACTTTATTTATTTACTCTTAGGAATCATATAATGGTTTTTTTTCTTTTTTTTTTTTAATACATTTTTATTAATTTATACATATTACATCTCAGTTGTTAGCCCATCCCATGTATCCTCCCATTCCTCCCTTCCTCCCACTTCCCCCCTACTACTCCCCTCCCCTCCCCTAAGTCTGTGTCTGAGGGGGACCTCCTCCCCCTGAATATGCTCATATGGTATCAAGTCTCTCCTTGGTGACCTATTATCTTTCCTCTGAGTGCCACCAGGCATCTCCGTCCAAGGGACATGTTCAAATATGGGGCACCAGAGTTTGTGTGAAAGTTAGATCTCCTTCTCCACTCAACAGTGGAGAATGTCCATCGGCTAGTCCGGGTAGGGGTTCAAGGTTTTTACTGCCTATTTTTTCCTTGGCTGTCGCCACAGTTTGCAGAGGACCCCAGGGCCCAGACTCGCCTATAGTTTTCCAGGACCCACTGGATCCTTCCATTTCCTCTTTCTCCCAGGCTTCTCCCACCTAAAGTTTCAATAGGATGTCCTCCCCTCTTACCCACTATTCTGGTAGGTACAGTTTTTCATGGGGACGTACACCTTGGACTAGTGTCTCGATATAAGTGAGTATATACCATTTAGCTCTTTTTGCTTCTGTGTGAACTCACTCATTATGACAATTTCTAGTTCAATCCATTTGTCCACAAATTTTGGAAATTCCTTGTTTTTAATAGCTGAGTAGTATTCCATAGTGTAAATGTACCACAGTTTCTTTATCCATTCTTCTATTGAGGGACACGTAGGTTGTTTCCAAGTTCTGGCTATTATGAATAAGGCAGCTATGAACATGGTTGAGCATATGTCCCTGTTGTGTGGTAGTACATCCTCTGGGTATATTCCAAGGAGTGGAATAGCTGGGTCTTGAGGAAGCCCTATTCCCATTTTTCTGAGAAAGCACCAGATAGCTTTCCAAAGTGGTTGTACTAGTTTGCATTCCCACCAGCAATGCAGGAGTGTTCCTCTTTCTCCACACCCTCGCCAGCATGAGGCGTCAGTTGAGTTATTGATCTTAGCCATTCTGATGGGTGTAAGATGGAATCTCAGTGTCGTTTTGATTTGCATTTCTCTGATGACTAAGGAGGTCGAGCATTTCTTTAAGTGTTTCTCAGCCATTTGATATTCCTCTGTTGAGAATTCTCTGTTTAGCTCTGCGCCCCATTTCTCAATTGGGTTATTTGGTTTGGTGGTGTTTAATTTCTTAAGTTCTTTATATATTTTGGATATTAGACCTTTGTCAGATGAAGAGTCGGTGAAGATCTTTTCCCAGTCTGTAGGCTGTCGCTTTGTTCTCTTGACAGTGTCACCTGCCTTACAGAAGCTTCTCAGCCTCATGAGGTCCCATTTATTAATTGTTGATGTTAAGGCCTGGGCTGTTGGTGTTCTGTTCAGGAAGTTGTCTCCTGTGCCTATGAGTTCCAGACTCTTCCCCACTTTTTCCTCTAACTGGGTTAATGTCTGTGGTTTTAGGTTGAGGTCTTTAATCCACTTGGACTTGAGTTTTGTGCATGGTGACAAATAGGGGTCTAATTTCAATTTTCTACATGTAGACATCCAGTTAGACCAGCACCATTTGTTGAAGATGCTGTCGTTTTTCCATTGAATGGATTTGGCTTCTTTGTCGAAAATCAGGTGAGCAAATGTGTGTGGATTCATCTCTGGGTCTTCAGTTCGATTCCATTGATCCACTAGCCTATTGCTGTGCCAGTACCATGCTGTTTTAATTACTGTTGCTCTATAGTACAACTTGAGATCAGGTATGGAGATTCCTCCAGCGGATCTTTTATTGTATAGGATTGTTTTTGCTATTCTGGGCTTTTTGTTTCTCCATAAGAAGTTAAGAATTGTTCTTTCAATATCTTCAAAATATTTAGTAGGTATTCTGATAGGGATTGCATTGAATCTGTAAATTGCTTTTGGTAAGATGGCCATTTTTACTATGTTGATTCTTCCAATCCACGAACAAGGTAGATCCCGCCATCTTCTGATGTCATTTTCAATCTCTTTCTTCAGAGGTTTAAAGTTTTTTTCAAATAAATCCTTCACTTGCTTGGTTAGGGTTATTCCTAGATATTTTATATTGCTTGTGGCTATCGTGAAGGGAGTAATTCCCGTGTCTTAAGTGTTGATGTCTTCGAAAGTTTATACCACTCCTGGGCACATACCCAAAATGTGTTCCACCATACCACAAGGACACTTGCTCATCTATGTTCATAGTAGCTTTATTCATAATAGTCAGAAACTGAAAACAACCTACATGTCCTTCAATACAATCAAGAACAGATATGGAACCTGAAATGGGTATCTCCCACAACCAGAAAAGACTTCCAATGGAGGGATTGTGAAACCCAGTTTCATTTTCCTTGTGAAGCAACTTTTCTTAGATCATAATTTCAGCATCCTTGCATACACTCTCACCTTGCACCTTCCTGGTTGTAGCCAGACTTGCTTCATTTCCATGAGCTTCCACCCCCCCTTACACACACACACACACACACACACACACACACACACACACACACACAATCTCCCTCCCTCTCCCCTAATCCCCTTGTCTAAGCACTGTTTTGACCCCATTCACAGTCTGAATGCATCCCAGCTTAGTTTAAGCAGAACAATCTCATAAATATATATTCTTGAAAGCCCCATTTTCCTATTTTTATAGTATTTATCACAGAAGCACTGCAGTGACTTATAATGCTCTAAGTGTATAGATGTTGGATATACAAATCAGGAACCTCAAGCCCTTTAGTTCGGTGTTCTCAACATACAACAGAGTGCATCACATTGGTCAGTAAACTAGAGTTACGGAGGAAATGAAAGATTATTCAGTCATTAATATAACCTTATCCTGCATATCATGAGCCTGCTTCCTGTAGTCTTTCTCCTTTGAATATAATTATCAAAGCCCTTTAGGGTTCTTTCCTGGATTGATCCTGACAGCAGTGCAGTGATGGGCCTATTTATATTATACAATTGTAAATGCTACTGAGTGCCCTGTGAGTTGATTTGGTCCTATTTTATTGAGTCACTTTCAGAAGTCACACATTTTACATACACCATCCCTGTCCATCATAGCCCTTCAGTATTATTATAAGTGAAGAAACCAAATTTCAGAGAGGGTCTGCATCTTGCTCATTTTATACAGCCAGCCAGCATTGTATCTAGGGCTTAACTCAAAGCCTTTCTCACTTGAAAGCTCATGATTTCTGGGTTCCCCCAATATGAAACAGAAATTAAACTCATTTTGAAAGTTTTATGGAAAAATAAACAACAAAAAGAAAAATAGTCTTTAAAAGTTGTAAAGCATTTTAGGAACATTAGTCATGGATTTTCCCTAATTATCACCAAAATAATTCGTACTTTTAATATGTATATGGCTATATGTCATTCAGTTCGTGATAAATTAATGAAACAACAGTTTAAAAAGTCTCTAGTCATATTTAACTGAAGAATTTAGACAGGTCTGGAACTGCAGGTTAAGATAACTTCTCAGGGTCTGTCTTATACCTTGCTTGGAAAAAGGTTCTGTGATCCCAAGGGTAGTTTAGAAAAAGGTATTTCCCAACTTTAGATTTTGGCAATAGTTATGGGAATTATTCCAGGGTCCTATCTTTAGCGTGTCTGACCTGTCATATGGAGGATTCACGTTCAGAGGAATGGACAGTTCTTCTAATAGGAACAAGAACTTGCCAGGAAACTGCCGTGTGCCAGGAGATGGACCTGTGTACTCACCACTGTTTGAAATACCAGTTGCGGGTCAAAGAGCTCAAGTTGCATATGGCAGAATTTATATGGCTCATGGGTAGCAGACCCAGAACTGAAACCAGGCTAGTCTAAACGCGGTGATAAGGAACATCCTTACAATAGGAAATAACTAATAAGTTACTTAATTATTCTTATTTGTACGTCAGTCAGTCATTTTATAAGATCACTATACTATACTATGCTCCCAGATTCAAGTGCCCCTGGTTACCTGGGCACAGCTTGACATTGCTGAGGAGGGCCTCTGGTGTGTCAGGTGACCTGAATTACAATCTTGGTGAGGGGTTCCTCCCACTCAGCTACAGCACCTAAATTGCCTTCTTGAGCAACACTGTTGAAAAACCTCAAATAGATGAGTTGGCACAGAATGGTCAAAGTCATAGGGACACGAGCTTGGTAGTGGCCAGTGGGGATGTAATAGGCCTGATTTCTGGTCTCATTTGTGTCTCTAAAATGCTGCAAAATTAAGAAAATTCATTCCACATCTCTGAGGCTCAGTGCTTATCTACAAACTGAGGGTGCTAGAACAGATGCTCATTGTTCCTTCTAGCTCTGAGAAGACGCTGCTTTGTTGTTGCTGTTGTTGTTTTGTTTTGTTATTTTAGGAGAATGAAGGAAACTTAAGGGTTAACCTCACTTTGGAGAGTTTCCAATTGTCTTCCAGATGCCAAACTGTAGGAAGGAACACTGCAGACCCAAAAGGCTTCTAAAAACCATTACTTGCCATTATGACATCATGATGTGGTCATCACTGCTCCCTTGTCCTTCAGACTCTCTGAGGCTGTTCCTGGAAGGGACAGTAGCCAAAATGGTATTTCTGAGAACTTAAAGGGTGGGAGTGGGGTGTTGGAAGAAGGCTGGGAAGTGAGTGTTCCTGTCCACCAGGTGCCAAGGCATGGTTCAAAGTGATAACAGCTAATGTTCCTGCAGGCTGCTTAAGCCATGCCCTGGGTCACCTGAGATCACACTTATCTTCACACTTCACAGAAGACATTGACAGAAAGGAGAGAGGGTGTGGTATGCAATTACAAAGTGAAATGGTGGGGGGCAGTACACAGACAAGCACTCATCTTCATAGATGCTACAGGCATATGCCTACAGTGGCCTATCACCCACCATTTCAGGTTGGCATATGTAGTACCTATATCATTTCTTAAAAGCAATGAAGCAGATGCCACTATGCTGAAGCTCTTACTAGTGGCCTATCCTCAAGCAAGGGCAGAAGTCCCACAAGGCATCAATCAGTGCCCCATCCCCTGCCCTACCCCACCTAGCATTTGAGCACAATCCATTCTTTCATGCCTCCACATCTCTGCATATGTTTCTTCTGCTCCAGAAGCCATTCCTTCTTTTCTTATTAAAGGGCACTCACATTTTTTCCCAGAACCACTTCATGAGAAGACAGCCTTGGTATCACGACCTACACCACCAACATCACTTCTCTATGGTATTGGGGATAGGGTGTCAAATATACATTAAATGTCCTTTTTAAAAAAATTTTTAAAATATAGGTATGTCTGTGTGGAAATATATGTCCATGAGCACAAGTGGCCTCAGAAGCCAGATGTGTTGGACGGACGGCCTACCCCCACCCCCTCAAGGGCTGTAGTTACAAGCAACTGAGAGCTGCCCAGTATGAGTGCTGGGAACTGAAATCCGGGGTCCTCTGTAAGAATCGTACACACTCTTAACTGCTGGGTCACCTCTTCTGCCTTCTTATTAGAAATACTGGTAGCATTGATTTGTCTGCTTATCCATCTTCCTGAATAGACAAGAGATCTCCAAGCAGATGGACCAGGTCCCTTTCAAACTCGTTGTGTGCACTTTCTCTAGCGATCGGAAACCGCTGGCTAGCTGCATGCATGCACTACTGGATAGGCCACGACTCCAGGCCGTTTCCCTCAGGCAGAAGACAGACCAGAAAGGATAAACCTAGTGCATATAATATTCAGAAAATATTTCTTTTTCTTTAAAAATTAGAAAGACAAAGTTGCATAAGACAGACAGGAATAACAATGGTGATTTTTTTTTTTTTTGTAAAAAACAGCAAGATCAAAGGCTCAGAGGAAACTGGGAAGGCAAAGTCTGGGACAGTTGGTGACCTTCCTTCTGGACATGGGAGATAAACAGTGTGACAGGCCCCACATAACAAATAAAAGGCTGCAACTAACTATGGCCAAAGGCTCTCCAGGGTTCCCAATGTATTTAATACAAACTTTACCTAAAATAACAAGTCACAAAGTTGGAGTGGCAGCAACGGGCTGAGAGGAGCCCGTGAAAGACAGAGTGGTGACCATATATCACATTGTTCATGAACATACCAAACAAATGGACAAGCCCTTGGTAGCATGCCCTATTCTAACAGGAAGATTTAAAACACTGTATGTTCATAGCTTAAAAAGGGTTTATAAGCCCCACAGCTGAGAACCGTGCCACACTAGTCATGACTCATATTGCTAGTAGAAAGCGTTGAGGAATATAACTACAAAGGGACTTTCTCTGGTCTCTTCCAGGACAATGATACTGATGTGAACATGCCCGTATCTGGCTTCCTGCCCCTCACTAAGTCCATCCAGAAGACGAGGAATCCCTTATCTGATCTGTGCCTCTTGGAAGCCATCTGACACTTCTAGGAATCTATCAGACAGGTAGGGGTGCATCATGGGTACATCATAGGTGCAGGCTTGCCACGGGTCTCTTTACCAGTCACCAGTGGGCTCCTTTAGCCCAGGAACCAAGCAAGTCAATCAAATGACGCTTGTACCAGAAGAAGAGAACTAGATCTGTTTCCTCTTTGTTCCAGCTTCCTAGATGGCCAGCAGGTAGGCGTGTCAGTGGCACAAAGAACCTAACGTGTGGCCGGATTGAAAGCAGAGGCAAAAGAACCATAAGTGTCGTTGTTCACCCTGGCTAAAGCCAAGACTGCCGGCTCCTGAGGTGGGTCCTGACACTGTCCAGAAGGAATTCTGGAGTCACGACGCACTGACATATCCAACATACACTTGTCACTTATCAGCAGTCTTCACTTGAAAAATTGAACCTACAGGGCAAAAATCTACAAACGGTGTCACTTGCTGCAGGGTTTATGTTACCCTATGGAAAAGTAAAATTCACAACCTTCTTAAACTTGTTTGTTGTTAAAATAGTCCCTATCCTGGAAATGTCTGCCCTGCCCAGAGTTCTTAAGAGTTATGAAAGGTCCCTGTGAGCACTGGCTTTATCATATAGTCAGTTCTGTCACCTAGAACTATCATTCACTTCAAAGACTTGGTAGAGACTCCATTAAGCATTTGGAATGACTAAACACAAGAAAAGATTTTTTTTTAAATCAATCCTCTTCATTTAAACAATTATTCCCTCATTCACCAGGGATTTCCCCAGTATTTACTCTGTGCCAGGTGATTGTACCCACAGTATATGACACTTAAAATATGGTCTCATTGGGAGAAGAAAACCAGTTTAACAAGACTGCAGCCTCCTTGCTCTCAGGCAGGTTTCTTTTCCACATATGCTTCGGATTTCCTCCTATTTCTCACTTCAGTCTACTTGGCCCCTGAATTTGTTTACTGCCAGGCTTCGCTGATCTCAATAATGAATGATCCATAAGCTAGTACACCAAATCTTTTGATGTAACACCATGCTAAAGTGCAAATAATCTCTCAACAATTCAGTCATGCTGGTCCCATAATTCTCAAAAGATGGCCTACTCCAGTGACTACAACAAATGCTTTTCCCAGGAAGTAAAAGGGCAACTGAGACCTGCCGGAAGGGGGCCTGGATAACAGACTGGAACAGGTGTGACTTAGCCTCTCTTCCTAAGGATCTGTCCCCCTGCTGACATCTTCCAGCCTGCCTGCTCCTGATAGACATTTGGGATGAAATAGGTGACTGGGGAATGATTTGCCTGGAATGAAAGGTCAGAATTTACTGACACATATCATTTTATTGGACTATGGGTAGATAATCCCCTATTTTAAAAAAGAAAGGAAGAGAGACGCCAGGAAGGGAGGGGGAGGGGAGGAGGGAGGGAGGGGACAGACAGTGGGCTGTGCTTTTTCCATCAGTCACATTACAACAACAGTCTCTACATACATTTCTATTAGGTTTTGTTAACGCACAAGATTATTTTCTCAACCTTCTATAATATTCCATAACAAAATGACCAAATAACAATTTTCTGACTTGTCCTTGAGATACATCATATAAATATCGCATTTGATCACTAATTGATACTTCATAAATAATTTATTACGAAAGTGTTCCTTCATAAGACTCTCCACTGCTGAGGTGTTCAGTTTTCAGGGAAAGCATTTATTTACAGCTCGGGCCAAAGAAGGCTGGTAAAGACTTGGCTAAAAGCTCCACATGGAGAAAATTATGGTAATTGTATTAATGCTCAAATCCATGGCACTTGATGCTTAAATCTGCTGAAAGGTTTCGTGCCACACTGCCCACATCTTGACGGGCAATGAGGCCACAAGAAGTGTTTAATGCTGGACGGAACACTTCCAAGACGACTCATCTTTCATGGTTCCAAGAACTGTAATGATTCTGGAAGAAGTTTCCAGAGGTGTTTCTGAAATGCAAACTCTCCTCTTAAAAGTCTTCTGCTTGTGTTCACATTGAAACTCTAAGCTCAAGTAACCAGAAAGGAAAATCAAAAGAAACACCATACAGCTAATTCTGATGCATGACTGAGTTTTAATTTGTATCCTAGTAAATTATAGCTCAGGATATGCCTCCTTCCTACATTTATTTTAAAAATCCATTAACTAAACAGGCAAAAATCTAATAAAGTTACTCTGGAAATTTTCGGCTAGGTCAACGTTATGGACTTTTAATGAATATTTTTGTAACTATTGCTCTACTAGTCAAACTAATATAGTAATTGAACATGTATCTTGTAAAAGAGTAGAAAAAAACTATCAACATGACCAAAAAGAGTTTAAGGTGGCTCCACATCACCTAAGATGCTATTAAAACCAGGAATTACTCTCTCTAGCCCTTATCAGCTGGAAGTACTAAGGCCCTAATACCAGGCATCTCAGTTTGCCCACTCCCAGTCACACAGTACTCCCAATGCAACAGTACGCACATCCTCAGGTGAGGATGGGGTCTCCAGGGAAAAATGATGAACGCTGTGTGAACAAGTCCACAGTCTAGTATAAAATCAGGACCTAGAAACAGGTCATCCGTCCGTACTGTGTTTCACTGGCCATGGGACTGTTCAAGGAGAAACTGACTTCTGGAAGGAAAGTGAGCAACACTGATTTTCAAAATGACTGAACTAACTAAAGTGAAAATATGTGTTACAGGGCAAAGCAGTGATGTTGACCAACCTGGGGCTTTGGTTCATGCCTCGAGGTTGCCAACATCTGATTCTCATCCGTAAGCAAGCTGACCTGTGTGAAACAAAGCCTGTGTGCTGTAAAGGAAGGAGGGGACTAGGATCACTGTCTCCCAGAGCACTCTGCTCAGACAGATCCCACCTTCTCCCCACCCTGGCCTAGCTATGGGTGCTTGCCCCAGTCCAGTGCCACCTATTCTAGTGCTGACTAACACTATCAGAGGCCACTGTAGAAGGACGTCAGCTCCCCCAGCTTAGAACGTCCCAGAGAAAGAAGGAAAATGCTGACACAACCTGTAACTCTTGAAAGTGGTTATATGGACCTAATCTTGCTTCCTATCTGTGAATAGAATATTAAGTTAAGTTTTATGAGGACAACGCAGAACAATGTATATAAATCACCTAACAGGAAAACTAGAAGTCAGTTGATGAGCTTTCTTCTTTCTTCCCTCATCTTAAGCTCTGAGCCTTCTTTACCAGCCCAGATCTTCTGAAGACTGCAGTTGAGCCAGAGATGTCACAGTGGTCTTTTCTGCTCATGGTCCTGAGATGCCCCACTGGTCTCTTCTGCTCATGGTCCTGAGATGCCCCATGGTCTCTTCTGCTCATGGTCCTGAGATGCCCCAGTGGTCTCTTCTGCTCACGGTCCTGAGATGCCCCAGGGTCTCTTCTGCTCATGGTCCTGAGATGCCCCAGTGGTCTCTTCTGCTCATGGTCCTGAGATACCCCAGTGGTCTCTTCTGCTCATGGTCGTGAGATGCCCCACTGGTCTCTTCTGCTCATGGTCGTGAGATGCCCCACTGGTCTCTTCTGCTCATGGTCCTGAGATGCCACAGTGGTCTCTTCTGCTCATGGTCCTGAGATGCCCCAGTGGTCTCTTCTGCTCATGGTCCTGAGATGCCCCACTGGTCTCTTCTGCTCACGGTCCTGAGATGCCCCAGTGGTCTCTTCTGCTCATGGTCCTGAGATGCCCCAGTGGTATCTTCTGCTCATGGTCCTGAGATACCCAGTGGTCTCTTCTGCTCACGGTCCTGAGATGCCCCAGTGGTCTCTTCTGCTCACCGTTCTGGCTCTGCTCCTTTCTCCACAGTCCACTAGTACAAGTGGGACAGGTCATGGATTGTAGAACAGGTGCTTACTTGCATTCTACATATTTGCTTCCTGTAGACATAGAGCCGTGATGAGGATTCTACCAGAGGAAAGTAGGTCTGCAAACCTTGTCCAAGGAGCTCAGAAGCTGCACCAACAGCTACTTGCTGCCCACCAATTTAAAAGCACAATTCTCACATCTCAGAAGGAACATAGGTCGGCACATGACTACCTAGCCAATAAAAATTCCATTTTCTGATCCGTTTGGTAGCACAGTGGGGTCCACTGAGTGTGTGCTGGCCAACAGGCGGTAATCAGAAGTGAGGCTGTACTGCCTCCAAGGAAATGTGAGTCATGATTCTTAAGTCATGTTGATTCTTCCTTTTTCTGGTTGGGAACTTATAAGAGATCAACAGAATTGCACTAATAGCCATTTACTTCTTTTGTCTTCCATTAGAGAGAAATATCTTTCATAATACAGTGCACTTTTAGATCTTGTCACAATACTATAGCCAGCATATTAAACCAATTAAGAGAAATTTCTATTCAAGCAGGTATGACTAGTTACCTAAATAGCAACTGTTTACCAGAATAATATGTAGTAACTATACAAAATAAACATCATCCTGTGAAATGATCCTATACACACTAACGGGTAGTGTGTCGTAATTATATTTACCTGATACTCAAACCTGTACCCACTAAGCACCTACCATCCACGCACGTCTGTCTTATCTAGTTAGCACCACATAAAATTGGGAGTCTGTGACTCAGCAAGCATTGGCTCACGTTCTATTTTCTGTTTTGTTCTTGATTGTTCTAATTCTGACCTTTCAATTTTACTTTTTTTCTTATTCTTCTTCTGTGTTTTTTCTTGGACCAAATCCATGCAATGGTTTTCCTACTTCTGGAAATGATCCCTACGCACTGCCCTGATGACGTCACCCTGGCTGCTCCTTGCGTGATCACCCTGAGTCAGCTCGCTATGGGTTCTCTATTTCAAGACAGATCTTCACAAGATGTGTTTCTGCCTAGTTCATTCAAGTCAGAAAACTGGTGTCTAAAGACATGGTTTATCCATCACAGCTGACATATTCTGAAAAACCTTGGGAAAAAAATGGATTGAGTTCTTATAATATAATCCAAACAAACAAACAAACAAACAAACCCAAATATGTCTTCATTATATACACATGAATGATCACACTTTGGATTTTCTATGATTTTACCTATTTTGCTGTAATTATCACCAGTGAGATCTTCCAAACCAACCATCTTCCAGAAGCTCTCATCCCAACCTTTCTCTGCCGAGTATGTCCATTTGCACACCAAAGAACAGAGAGACCTAGAAAAACAGGAGAGAGGTAGGACCAATAATGAGAGCAGCTTCCTTCGTGTTTTACCAAATACCTACCCTGGTATCTTCTGCATGTGGTGGCAGCAGAGGAAACACTAAACATGCATCCCTGTTAAATAGCAGGCTCTACGGTGAGGGTCAGCTCCTTTCACTTTCAGAACAGACTCAGTCTTGTAGTGCATCCCGACCAAACAAACACAGCAAATAAATACTTGCACTTAGATACACATCTATTTGACACATGTGGGATAATTCTGAATTATAATGCTAATTAGTTATTTGATGAAACTGAGTAAACTTCTCATGTTTAAATGTAACACTAGTATGGCTACATTGAAATTTCTCTTTATCATTGAGATGTCCATATGAAACATTCGGTATGAAATGACATAGTATTTGGGGCTTGTTTCAACGTAACACAAGCAGGGGATGTGAATGGTGCTGTGGGTGGATGGGCAGGACCGGCCTGGGCTGCTGGCCACTGGAGCAGAGAGACGGAGTCGAGACTCTCAGTGTCACCTACTTGTATACATCTTCCAAGTTCTCTATAATAAAACTGTTTCTTTTAAATGTCTGCAATAAAGTAAATAATGTCTGTGTCACTGTATTCTAAATCAATACTTCAATTCTCAAAGATGTTTTCCTTGCAGCTTCATTTCTCAACGCTACCCTTAATATCCTATAATTCTTCTTTAAAAATAACCCTCATGTATGAAAAAGCCATGTTCTTGTATGCCTCTTTGCCTCTGCTCCACTATGTTCAGTTTAAAGACCTCTCCTAACCTTCTTCATCCTGATGGTGCATGCAAACTTTAGCCTAAGACAAAACTCAAATTTCTTTCTTTTTTAAAGTAGCAAGAAGTTTCATTTAAAGAGACAACAGATTTACAGGACATATTGTTGTACACCATTTTTAAAAACTGGGTTATTTGTTTTCTTGATGTCCATTTTGAGCTCTTTATGTATTTTAGACATTAGCCATCTATTAGATGTGTAGTAGGTAAAAATGTTTTCTTACTCATTAGGCTACTTAGGTGTGTGAATGGCTGTGCCCATTGCCAGGCGGAAGCTTCGCAGTTTCACCAGGTCCCATTTATTAATTATGATCTTAGTGCCTGTGTTAACAGTGGACAAAACTCCAATTTCTGGTTATATATTTATTTTCTTACCTCCCCCCAAATGATGTATGTATGTATGTATGTATGTACGTACATATGTATGTGTATGTATGCATGTATGTATATACGTATGTATGTACGTAAGAATGCATATTTTGCCAGTATAAGAGATCAAATTCAGAGCCTTACATGTACAAGGTAACACTCTATCACAGATCTACACCCATGCCCACAGACTGGATCTTACAGCATGACTTTTATCACGCTGTGTTTTCATAGGTACTACCTAAACCTTTTCAACCATTTCTCCATATTTTGTCCACTGCAAGCTTTATAAACCTGTAATATCAATGTTCTCATGAACTCCTTTTGAGATGTCTGTGTCTGCCTCTCCAGTTCCATCCCTGCCTTCCTGCTGTGCAGTACTCAGTCACTGGTACTCTCCTGGAGTTAGCTTTTCTTTCTCACTTCTCATTCTTCTTCCTGGGATGGCTTTCCCATCATGCATCTGAGCCGCAATGGAGAGCATGTTGAGCCCAAGGCCTCTTCTCCACAGGCCTTCCTGGGCACATCCTTGCCTTATAAGGACCGCTGTAGCTATATGCTTATTTCTCTCTCCACCCCTCCCACTAAAACAGGTACCTTTTATCACAAAATATCCTTCTTGTCTAGACTGACTACGACCTACCTCACAGAGTAGTATGTCTAGCCTTAACACATACTTGTTAAATAGAAACATTAAAAACATTTCTTCATATTGCACATGTATGTTGCAAGGTGATCACAGTCACGCCATTTTAAGGACAAACCAAAACACACTGCATGGACCAAAAGTCTTGATGTAAGCCATTCAGTCATACAGAACTATTCCCTCACTTGGTATTTACTGGCTGTTAGGATCCTGGCTATGGTAGGCCTTCCTAGCAAGCAGGATACACAAGGCCTAGTCCTTTGACGTCCAGAAGCTGAAAGTTTAGCTGGGGAGACAGACATTCCTCAAAGAATTACACGTAAAATTCCATAGTGCAATTAGCCCTAAGCTTTCTAAAGAAAGTACATAGGGAAATGAGATGCTCTAGTGGGAACATCTGATGCAGCCTAGTGCTGGGGGTTGGGTGTTGCAGTGACGGGGAAGCAATCATCAAGGCGCGTGCCACAGAGGAAAGAACATTCTGTGGTCGGCCTTGAAAGTAAGCAAGAGACATTTATCACTAAACATTTGTTAGATATGACATAGATGGCAGAAGAAGCCAACTTGTGCTAAGTGGCCAAAAAACATTAAAGGAGTGCTTACACTAGCACAAACAGTGTGTGTGTGTGTGTGTGTGTGTGTGTGTGTGTGTGTGTGTGTGTGTGTACACACTTGAGCACATACTAAGTTCATTCCCTTGACTTGAGCAAGGTCGTTTTCCCGCAGTGGATGAAGGTGGGAGCCAATTATGAAGCATGCTCTGCTGTACATGGTAGCTTAATACCCCCTACATTGACATCTGCAATGTTACCCTCTGGGGGCTCTGATAGTTTGTTGGAAAGAACAAAGCTATGGACAAAAGATAAGGTCCATGGATTGTTTCCACAGACCCTAGCATATAGGCTACGTTTTCACTGCCCAACACCCCATGAACATTCAGAGACTCCGGTACCTCTACTTTGGCAGTACCTTCCATAGTAGTTAACTGTTGCTGCTGCCCTTATTTCTGTCCACTTGGTAAACGTCTCAGTCTTCCTAACAATACAGTTCACTGTTGCTCCTTTGTGAAAGTTTCCTTTGACCTCAAAGCCAAACTCATGGTCTCTCCTTTGAGGATCCAGGTAAGGTTATTACCATGTAAATCTAAATTGCGCAGAGAGGTTGATTTGGCCCCATGTCTTTACTCCTCTGTGTTATACCCTGACAACGGAATCCCATCCTTTTACCCCTGCATTGTCCTAAGCGCCTCCTTTCCTCCTTCTATATTCTGGGTAGTGATTCAAGATTGCATTAGACCAAGAATGACTCAGGGATGATTGCAGAGCAGTTGCTGGTCTAAATCTGATGTTGACACTTTGTGTGTTTCAGCTTGTTCTCCTGAACCTTCATCATCTCCCTGAGGAACTCAGGCTGAGTGAGACCATGGGGCATCAGAGACATGAAAAGACAGCAGGAGTCAACTTAGTCAGCTTTAGATCATGGCCCTATATTGCCCTATGTCAGTTAGAATCAGGCAGCTGAGAGTCCGTCCAGTTGAGATTAGAACCATTTGCCAGAGCTCAGAGAAAATAATCTTCCCAGAAGCCAAGTAAGTGACCATTGGGTTCAACAACTGAAACCTGGTGGTGGTTTCCAGCTGAGCAATTATTAATTCACAATTGAACTAAACTAGTGCAAATGTATTTTACTTCCTTAATAAGAGAAAGAATAGCAATCCCTTATACCTTATAGTACATCTGAATAGTAGTCTGAGAATATTCTTTGGAAGAAAATGACTAAACCAGGAGGCAGGAAATTTTAACGATTCCTCTGAAATCCCATTTTATATATATATCATATTCAACTCTAACTTATTCTCTCTGTTTCTCTCTCTCTGTCTCTCTCTCTGTCTCTCTCTCTCTCTCTCTCTCTCTCTCTCTCTATATATATATATATATATGTGTGTGTGTGTGTGTGTGTGTGTGTGTGTGTGTGTGTGTGTCTGTGTGTGTGTGTCTATGTGTGTGGTGTGTGTGTATGTGTGCCTATGTGGTGTGTGTGTGTGTGTGTGTGTGTGTGTGTGTGTGTGTGTGTGTGTGTGTATTTCTGTCTCTCTATCCCACTTGGCCAGCCTGAAACTCATGGCCATTTTGGTCCTCAGCCTCCTGCATACTAGGATTATAAACATGAGCTACCATGCACAGCTGGCCTGTTTCATTTGGATCTCTTTAGAATCCATTGATAGATTACTGGGATGTCCCTGCTGCAGCAAAATCAGCCTTTGAAGAGTGTACCTGAGGTCACAGGCTCTGAGTGACTCTTTAGAAGAAAGACAGGAATTTTATCTTATCAGTGAAAAAAGACAATGTACTAATGGCAGAATAAATAGTGCGCCTTGCCCAGAAGCTTCTACTAAAATCAAGGCTTTGACAACCCCCAAAGTATTTTACTGGGCAACTTGCCCTCTAAGGCCTCTAACTGCTGGCCAGTTTCCTCACAGTCAGCCAAAATGTCAAGACAGGAGTTCTGTATCTTTCATATGGAGTTTTTATGTTAAAGCACTCTAAAATGTATACAAGTATCAAAGACATGGATCCATTAGTATATCAAAATAACACAATGCAACACAAGAGAAAACACAGTGCTATAGTTGGGCACGGTATAAGACACAAGGTCTCCTGACAGAAGACATCTAGAACATCCAGAAGAGGCAGATCTCATTGAAGAAGAAATCATGAAAATCATGAAACTATTTGGAAAACACATTAATGATGTAAACCACAAGAGATGAGGAGGAAAATATTGGAAAATTTTTCTTAGAAGAAAATAAAGTCATTAATTTTTTTTTTTTTAATTTAAAGCTTAAATTTTCCAGACTGGCATGATGGCTCGGCAGGTAAAGGCACCTGCTACGTAAATCTGACACCTTGACTGTGATTCCCAGAACCCACAAAGGTAGAAAAAGAGAAGTGATACAAACAAGTAAGTAGTCCTTTAGGTTACATATATGAGCTGTGTCAAATGCATGTCCCTTCCAAAACACACACACACACAAGTACTAGTGATGATAATAGTAAATAGTAAGTTTTCTACAGACAAGCCACCACTGGCATGGGTGCAAGCCAACTCAATGGCCTTGGGTTAGCAGGTGAAGGGAATGTCTCATAGGAAGGAGGAAAGGCATGAAGAAAGGAATAGCAAAGGCAGGGGCACAGCAAGGGTCCTAACGTGAGAAACACAGGACTCACAGAGGGGATTTTTAAGAGCTAGAAAAAAAAAATAACAGACGAGATGAGGAATATACTATAAGCAAATGCATGAAGTACTGGGCTCTTCATATACTGTGTCAAAGTGAAACATAACACTGCAGATTATAAGCCCTCATTAAGTCCAGGAAATACTTGAATTTCAAGAGCAAACACAAAATTATACATGCTTCCAGACGGAAACACTAAGTTGCTTACAAAACCAAAGGACCCAAGCAAGCTGAAGAAGTTACATCTACAACCCTGCAGTGAAGAAAACATGGGACTAAAGTACAGATCACTAAGAAGGGCTAATCCGAGAATCTTACACCCAGACAAAGTATTATTTAGCTGTCAAGGGAAAAGAGAAACATTTTCAACATGCAAGGGTCACACATGCTTTCTGAGGACAACGTTTGAGAAAACACAGAATTTACCCACTGGTTCAGAGTAGCTGTGTCAGCACAGATAAGAGAAGCAGAAGAATCAGGTAACTGATAAACATTCATGCTGTTCACATCATCTTTCCTTCTCCATGTATGCACTTACATGTGTGCATGTTTACTTGTATGTGCTTAAACACAAACACTTATGTATGTGTGTATCCACACATAGATGAGAGAATATTTAGTTTAAACAGATGACGATATAAACAACATTTGTAATATGGAGTTTTCTGGAAGCACAACAGGCATGCTATATTACAAGAAAAACCCCAAGGGAAGGTTTGGAACAAAATTTTACATAAAGGCTCAAAGTCAAAGATTAATTAAGGGGCATGTCTTAGTCTGTGTTGCTGGAACAAAACACCGCAGGGCTGACAGTGCTCCCTCCATAGCCAAAGACCACATAACAAAAACCTCGACACCACACACCAGAAGCCTCTTTGAGTTATTGATCAGGTATGTCTTGAGAGATTCCCTAAAACATATAGCCTATTGCTGTTCCGTATGGATTATCCCCAAATGCAGAGTGTGGGTCCCTACTGCTGAAGACACCATGCACGTCAGACATAGGGCTCACAGACCCCTGAGCTGGAACTGGTCTGAATGTCTCCTCCAGATGACTAGCTTTCATGGTACCAGGAAGCATCATGCAGGCCTCCAAAGGAGAGAAGCAGCCAGCAATCCACGATGATGCCTGTGAACCACACCCACAGCCACCACACACACTCACCCTAAGTGTGCAGTAACAGCACACATATCTTGGTGGTAAACAATAGATAACTCACACTCACCCTAAGTGTGCAGTAGTGGCACACATATCTTGGTGGTAAACAATAGATAACTCATACTCACCCTAAGTGTGCAGTAGTGGCACACATATCTTGGTGGTAAATGGGGTAAGGAGGGTGGACCTAGAATCGTGCACGGGTCTTTACACACATACACATACATACCAATACACACAGGCACCTTCACATACATGTGCACCCAACACATTTACAAAATACATGAAAATAATAGATAATAGAAATGAAAAAACACAGACAACTATGCTGAAATATGTTATTGTACTTTCAGCATCCGGAGAAATACATAAATCACAAGAATAGTTACAATTGCCTTACAGAAGAATTAAAGGGCATGAATATAATGAACAAACTCAGTTCTACATATTTGTTCAGGAGGAAGGGGAAAACATTTATATGCAGGCATTGGATGGTGTAAGTGGTATTTAACAAAAGGGTTTCTTTGGGGGAAAGGCCTGAAAATTAACAACCTAGTCAGAATACTTGGAAAATCATGAAAAGCAGTAATAGATGAAACTGAAAGAGCAAAATGAAGTGGGGATGAATACTCATGAGTCAATGTGAAAACCTGGTCAGGAAGCACGAGAAATAAGAATAACCAATATCACAGATGAAAACATGAGCTATATCCATGGAGAAGGCAAACACTGCCAGAAAAAAAAAAGGCCAGAGGATAACAGGGGCTACACTACAGAGCTGTGGAAATTTAGATGAATGTACAATTTGGCAGAAAAACAAAATTTACTAAGACAAACACTAGAAAACTTTAATGGAGTTATTAGTATTTGAGCAATTGAGTTAATAGTTTAAATCACCTCTCCAATAAAATTTATAAGTTCATATGGTTATACTAGAAAGTCTAGCATTCACTGAAAAGGCCACTGCCAAGCACTTCAGACTCCAGAAGAATGGCTCCTTACTTTATTACTAAAGCCAAGAGAATATATGTATTTTAAAAATTCAAACAATGGCAGTACAAAGAAATAGAAAACACAGGCCACGCTTACAAAAGTCTACATAATATGCAACAAATTTAATTTTTACATTCAAAAATACATATGAGCCATATTTGGGATGTTTTAGTGACAGAAGACAGATGAAGAGTGTTATCACATTATTTTATTAAAAGGGAGAAAAACGATCATTCACACTGCAGGTCATGCAACATTACTTCAAGATAAAAATTCAAAATGAAGCAAGAAAGAACAAGAGTTGAAGAATTGAAGCTGAGCTTCACTCTCTGCCCTAAGGTAACAGCTATCAGTGATATTCTGAGAGGGGAACAGCTAGCGGAGAACAGCTTCTTCCTCATTGTCTACAGGGCGCTGCAGCTGGACCACAGAGCATGGCTCCTTGGAAATCACAGCCACTCATGTGTCGGCAAAAACAGGAGCAGGGGAGCCAGAGGCAGCTGGGCCTCCTGTGGCACAGACCTTCAAAGAGGTGTAGAAATAAGCTCCGAAAAACCCAAGAAGGCAGCCAGCAGCCCCTGGTGGAAACCATGACACAAGAGCCCTCCTGGGAAGTCCATAAGGTCTGGGAGAGGGACTATAAAGCATCTCCTAGACCCTGAAAAAAGATGACAGTAGGGAATCCTCAAAGAGAGCAGGGAGCAAGACTCATTAAGGGTTAGCCAGGCGTGGTGGCACACGCCTTTAATCCCAGCACTCGGGAGGCAGAGACAGGCAGATTGCTGTGAGTTTGAGGCCAGTCTGGTCTAAAGAGTGTGTCCAGGACAGCCAAGGCTACACAGAGAAACCCTGTCTTGAAAAACAAAAACAACAACAAAAAGGTAATTGCATCTTGACCAGAAACAGATTAAGTAAAGACCTGTGACCTTGCAAGTCAGCCCAGTAGCTGCTTCTCAGTCCATATCCCAGAGTTCTGGCTGCAGGCTGTATACTGAAGATTTGTTTTGTGAGACTTCCATCAAATCAAAGTAAAACAACCAAACAACATATGCACACATACAGTAAAGAAACCAACAAAACACCAAACAACAATGACAAAGAGTAAGGTTAATCAAGGTTGGAAAGCTTATGGGCCCCAGGCATGAACCTCCTGCTGTTATTCTGCAACCGGACAGCCCAACAAATGTCCCGCCACATTCCTATCTTTCTACCCAAAGAGCAGTGTCGCCTCCGACCTCATCAGAGAAGTTTCCTGTGCAGTGGACAATAGTAGACAGTACAGAACTCACAACTGGTCAAAGGGCAGAGAGCAAGTGTCAATGGAGTATTAATTACACATAGGACAAAAGGGAGAGAGGGAGGGGGAGAGGGAGGGGGAGAGAGGGTGGGGGGGAGGGGGGAGGACTAGAGGCTAGGGAAGACTACAGTGAACAGTCTCCTGGACAGACAGGAGCACTGTGCTCCCGAGCTCATATCACCTGTGTCGCCTGAAAACGATGAAGCCAGTCAGCCTTCTAGCACAGAGAGTGGAGGGCTACTGTGGACAACGTGGCTTCTGGGGAGCAGGAGAGTCAGTTTTCTCTTTAGGGTTGTGGCCTCTGGTAGGTCAATAATACTCTAGAGTCCCACATCCAGGAATATGTGGGCAGCACATCATGGACACTACAAGTTTTATTTTTAAAAAGAAACAAAGTTCGGTTGGCTCTGCAGGTGGAGGGAGAGCTGAGAGGAGTGAGGGGGAGGGGTTGAGAGCAAATATGATCAATCCATTGTATGACATTCTCAAAGACAGCAAAGTTTTTAAAGGGTTCATGGAGAGGAACCTAGTTAGTGCAGTAGGTAGTGTGCTGGTCTCATGAAAGTAAGGTTCACTGAGAAAGCAGAAAGGACAGCCCAGCCATACTCCTTTAGTTGGAGGGTTAAAAAAAAAAGCATAGAAACGTAGCTTAACGGCAGGCACTTGCCATAATTATTCGCTGTGTTTTCCTAGACAAGTAGAAACTCAGAAACAAAGGCCGAATACACTTGTACTTGTTGTTGAACCTGAAGTAGCCTCAGCATAAAGACTGGGAACGGCTTGCTCTCCTGACTGACCCAGAGCAAGGCAACCTCAGGAGAATAAGCAAGCCCAGCTCCAGGGCCCTGGTCATTCTTGGGAATTTCTCCAGCAAGCCTATGAAAGGGAAGCCAGGCACAGTGCTGCATAACTTATGCACAGTTCGCTGCGCTGACACTGCCAGGCCCCATTCTCAAGGGAAACCTTTTGTTCTCTGCTTAGGGAAAGTACAACCTGGAGAGTCTCAGTTGAGTAAGGCAGTGAACAACAGAGTAATGAGAGTTAGGGAGAGGGATAAATTACCACCATATTCCTGGCTGAGGCCTCTGGTGACGGCTCTGATTTTCAAGGCGTACAAAAGGCTGTATTAGCAGCCCTGAAGATATCGCTCAAGGGGAGATATAATGACACCGGTTGGACCACTGACCACATCAGCAAAGACACAGAGGGGCTTCTTTCTCGAGAAACGCCACTGCACCAATTGCAGCTACTTCTGTTAGAGAGCTGTGAGAACTCAGACTGGTGACTGCTGGCTCTGCACCTCATCATCACTTGCTGACAGGCTTCTGACAGGCCAAGTGCAGGACAATGTTCAGTTGCCTTTTCACTTAGACTTGCTGGTAACAGCTCAAATGTGGCTACGACAACATGAAAGACCTGAATAAATAAGCCGAGGTAGTTTTCCCATGCTCTCAGAAAAAAGACAGTTCACTGTCAAGAACAAAAGATCAAAAGCTGTTACCAAAATATTCCAAAACCTGGGTGAAGTTCTTGGGTTTATGGATTTGCGGTTGTCTCAAAAAAAAAAAAAAAAAAAAAAAAAAGAAAGAAAGAAAGAAAAAAGAAAAGAAAAGAAAATGATACTAATTTGGGTACTGTGAAAATCAGGGGACAGGCAAAGAAGGGCAGAATCCCTGTGTAAGGCACTGTGCACAGTCTGTTTGTGAAGGCTACTAAAGCTCACTGTGCCCTGGAGAAGTCAGCACCACAGCCCTCTGTGACAGAAAGGACTCCGAGGCTCAGCAAGGTGGAGCAGCTCACTTGAATTCATCAGGAAGGAACAGGGCAGAAGTTGAGACCTTGCTCTGATCAACTGGTTGACTCTTGAGATGGATCAGTGGATAAAGGTGCTCACGGCCAAGCCTAGTGACCCCAAGGTCCATGCCTGGAATCTACAGCCTGAAGGAGAAAACCAGTTTGTACAGGATATTCTCTGATCAATATGCATGCGTGTACACATACACATACACACACACACATACACACAAACACACATACATACAAACACACACATATACATACAAACACACACATGCACATACACACACATACACATACATACACACAAACACACACATACACACAAACACACATGCACACAAACACATACACACACACACACAAACACACACACATGTAATCATATCAAGTGCATGTTCATTCAGGCTCATCCAGGAAAAGTTACAAGGCACTGCAAGAACAAAACAAGACACATGAAACAAAAAGAACTGAGCCATAATTTTGATGTACTATTTGATTCCTTTGTTTCCCTCCTCTGTCTCTTTTGTCCATGTAAATGTTCACACTTACTGGGGATTGAGCCCTAGGCCTTGAATGTTCCAGACAACTGCTTTGCTGCTGAGCCTTACTACCCAGCCTCCTGTTTTTCCTAATAAACGGAACATAAGCTGTCTCGGGCTGACGGAAACCATCTCTAGCAGAAATGCATTCTGGTAAAACGTAAGGTGCTGGGAAGGAGACACGCACCGTAGCCTGGGACAGCAAGGAGATGCTCCGTGGAAGGCGAGAAGCCTACACCAGTGCTCTTAGGCGCGGCCCGCACTCTTCTGTGCACCTTTGTTTTTCTCAACCCTCGTGCTTAAGCTCATGATCAACTATCTTTATTAAATCCAACTTTGTTTTAATTAAGAAAGAAAGAACAAAGAAACAAAGAAATGAGTATTTATTTTCAGAGTTCTGTGCGAGGTGGGCTTGCAGGTAAGAGCACTCTCTGCCCCTCCAGGTTTGGCTCCCAACACTGATGCGGCAGCTCGCAATGATCCATACATAACCCCAGGTCCCGGGTTACAGCTCGCAATGATCCATAACCCCAGGTCCTGGGGCCACAGCACCATTTTCGGGCCTCTGTGCACATCAGGCACGCATACAACGTACTTACCTACATAGCTAGCAAAACACTCACATGCAGAGAATAAAATAAATCCTTTTCAAAAAAAATGCTTAAAGGAAGGAAGGAAGTGCCAGGAGCAAAAGGGAGGACTCTGACGGGGAAAAGACCATGAGGGGGTGAGGTGCACTGGGGCACGGTGAGGGGTCCAAACAGAAAAGCTGCCTGTGCAAATGCTGAAAGCAAGATAGCACAGCCCGGCTCAAGCCACATGTCATGGTGCCAGCCTTCCCAGCAGTCCTTGGCCATACAGAGAGGAGGGACAAGACACGGTTTCCTTCTGTCCTCCCTCTCTCCCGTGTCTATAATAAATATCTACGCACGTCTTTTAAGCATATTTGTATGCTAAATAGGTAGTATATCTTCATTTGGCTTAGTACTTTTCCTGTTTCTGTGGTAAAATACTGTAACAAAGGCGACTTAAGGGAGAAAGGGCTGATTTTAGCTCACAGTTCAAGGATAAAGTCCATCCTGGCAGCAGGCACTCGGGGAGCTAAGAACTTCCAGTGCTGGCATTTAGCTTTGTCTGTTTTATGCAGTCTGGGTATAAGAGCAGAGAATGGTGTCAGACATTTTCAGGGTGGGCCTTCTTACGTCCCTGAACCTAATCAGTACAGCCTTTTCTCGGAAGGCTGGAACTGTCTTCACAGGAGCACTTAGCATTAAGCACTGTTTTAGCACTGTCTTCACAAGAGTACCTAGCATTAAGCACTCTGTTCTACTATTCTGTACAGAGAATCTATGATAGAGATGAAACTGGAAAAAAATCAGCTTTACATCCTATTTGGTGATTCATTCAAAGACTTATAGTCAGTGCAATGTCTTGTCTTTAAGAAATGGAGGAAATGAATTAAACATTTTTTAAAAGAGAAATCAAAATGTAAGAGAAAACTTACATATAAATATATGTAAATTGGCTTTGATATAAATTGGCCTTGAAGCTAAGTCTGCAAAGTTCCAGAAACTAGGAAAAACTGCTAGTTGTTCAGAAGAAAGGTACAGGCAAACCTCTCACTAATGGCAAAAACACAGTCAATTCTGTGATCAAGCCATTCAAACACAGAACAAGCTGGCATTACCCCTCTGACCTCGGCACTGGGCAGTCAGTCATGGGGTGAGAACACCTGAGGTTGGCTAATACGAGAGGAATTGTATTTGCACTCACTGGGTTTTCACGTCTCAGTCCTTAGCGACTATGCAAAGGTCCCCAGGACCACACTATCAGCACAGCTGGTGAACTACTTCACAGGCGGGGGTCGGGGAGGCGGTTTACACACTCACACTGACAACGTAAGACATCCACGGGGAACAACTGAAGCACCTGCACAGAATGTTCTATTCTACCCGGCGATTCCTAGACATGCTTCTGTGGGCACACAGCTCAACACTGCAGATGTAGTGTTTTCTACCTAAATAGTTCAGAAGAACAGGGGAGAGAGCACATGAAAGGAAACACAGAGGCAATGCAAAGTCAAGTATTCTGGTGCATGTGCACAAGCTCAGGCCTCAGGTGGCAGAGGAGGAGGACGCTCAGTTCCATGTCAGCCTGGACTATATAACAAGACACAAAACAAAGAAAAGTCAGTGTAAGGAGGTTTCTCATATGGATGCATACAAAGTGCTAAAGGAGCTCAGAAGGCCAGGATGATGATTTTCTGGGAATTCTAGGGACATTAGTAAAGAAGTATCAGGGGGAAGAAATGGAAAGGCAAAACCACGCATCTGGTGCACATGCCTGATACCAGTACTAAGCCAGACACGGCTTTCTGCTCTGTCTTAAATGCCTACCATTCTGAATGGCCCCTGAAAACAGGGCTACCATGTCCCTGGTGTACATACCAGAAACGCCTGGGCTACCATGGACCTGCTGTACACACCAGAAACACCTGGGCTACCATGTCCTGCTGTGCACACCAGAAACACCTGGGCTACCATGTCCTGCTGTGCACACCAGAAACACCTGGGCTACCATGTCCTGCTGTGCACACCAGAAACACCTGGGCTACCATGGACCTGCTGTACACACCAGAAACACCTGGACCTTCTGACAATCTTGGTAAATCTTTTTAAGTGTTTTTAAATAAACTTTAGTATTTAAAAACACACAAATAAACATCACACATCAAAATTTAACCAGACACAAACTCTTAATCTTAATACCCATGTATATGGCAAATATCCGAAATATGAATCTTGGTAAATCTTATCACCTTCGGTTCTTAATTGCTTTGGAATTTGATCCAGGACTGGCTGGCCCGTCCCTCTGTGCTACCACTGCTTAATGTCATCAGCCCTTCCTTACTACGAAGTGGCCACGCTGTCTCCTCCTCTACACTGCATCCCTGAGGTCCAGGCAATGTGTTCAGCATCTCGGGAGTCTCCTGAAGCTGGAGAAGAGATGCTACATGTCCGTGGAATTTTCCAGTTATCCTTGAGGTCTTCGTTAACTACCGCTGCATATATAAATAGCCACTTCATTCCTGTGCAGCAGTCTGCTCTACATGTTGAGCCGGGGCTCACAGTTGACCTCCTATTAATGCATGCTGCCTTCTGAGATGACTCATTTTAAAAAGAAACAAAACCACCAACAAAGAACAATCAGAGTGTCTGCTCAAGTGTAAATAAAAAACACTTAGCTAGAGAGGAGGCTGCGTGCTCCGTATCTTTCCAATAACCAACAAGAAGGACCTTGTGGGGCCCCTTAAGTAGGAAGCCATATGAAAAGGTGAAGGAGCACTTGCTATGTGCCACACTTCTCTTATAATTTCACCTAGGGCTGCCATGTGCTTTTGTAATTAAGACTACACTTAAGGCTTATTTACAAACCAGATCTGAGGGGAAAATGCATGGACCAAAACTCACTCATTTCTCTTGTGCACCATTTGTGTTTCTTTTGAACCTTGTAAAGCCATTAATAACAAACAAGCCATCTCATAAATTAGGCAACTAGAGAAACCAAGATGTGAATGGTTGGTGGCAGGTTTTAAAGGTTCCATGACCTATTACGTGGGCTTGTGGCATTCCTGTGACCCACAAGGCAGCTACACTGACTGGGTTTAAAGGTATAAGCCTTGCATCTCATGTATACCTAGCATTGGTGTCATACCCAGCAAGTTACTTTAGGCAAAGATCAGTAAGGTGAGAGAATAGTGTTCAATGAGCCAAAAATCAAGAGCAAAGTGAAATATGAGGTACAAGGGAGGATTTTGTCTGGGGAAGAGAAGGATGTGGGGTAATGGAAGAAGCAACTACAGGAAGCAAAGAGTTTTTTAGTTGAAACATATAGGTTCTTTTTTCACTTTTATGAAACCCATGAGCACAAATTATTATAAGGCAGGTGGATTCTGGGGGAAGCTGCTGATAGAACTGGGCAACAATGACTTTGTACAAGAGAAGATGGCAGGTTCTCTAGGAACACCTTTTTATTGCAGTGAGTGTATGTGTGCATTTGCATGTGTGCGCGTGCGCGTGCATGTAGTACAGCGCTGTACATGGAACAGCGAGAGAACACTAGCAGGAGTGCATTCTCTCCTCCCACCATATAAGTCCCCGCGGCTGATGCATCGTTAATTGCTGGGCCGTCTTGCTGACCTTCTATGTGGTTTTCTAATAAAAAGAAAAGCATCATTTTCTTGAAGAGATGGGGCTGGGTAACACAGATGATTTATAGGTTTTTTTTATTAGTAGTTCATTATTCTGGCTCCAAGATTCTATGGTTCACATCACCTACTGCTAACCTCTTCCATTTCACCCAAAGAACTAATCTGAAGAAAATATTTCTGAGATTTCCTAATCCACAGACAGAGCCTAACTTATGGCCTTTATATAAAAATGCACATATCCTTCAAAAGCCCATTTGTCAATCTGAACAACTTGCCAAATCTATCGGATGACTATGAAATACAAAATCTTCACAGGGTATCTTTTGCACAGAGATGAGATCTACCTCTCAGTCTGTGAGAAGAGAAGATGAGCCCAAAAATCACCATGACTAAACTGAGATGCTGTATGCAACATCATGACACACAGATGCTCATGGAGTGAAATGGACAAAAAGGACAAAGGCACTTAGGCTCTCAAGAACTGTGAGGGGACCAGAGGAAGAAACAGATTAAGAATAAATATTAAAACGTCACCAGCTACTTAGTACTATAAACTTTACCAACAGAGTCATGGATGCATGGCTACGTGAATCATGCTGGGGACAGAGAATGACCTCATTTACCTTGAACTTGTATTGAGGAGGTAGGATTACTGCAGTGCTCTTTGGGATCATATAAGTGACTCAATATGTGAATCTTAATGTGAAGTAAAAGATAATTATCTCTATGGCAAAATAAGTTCATGTCCAAATCTGATCCCAGTCAAGTAGAATAAGCCTCCTTGTAGTATAGTATAATTAATAAACAATTCTTAGTGTTGAAAAGTTATAATTTAAGCAATTAGCTGATAGGTCTGATAGGTACCAAATATACACACAAGACTTGACTTGGCATCCACTATAACACATCCCACAGGTTTGGGTTTTCTTATTTGGTTGTTGGTTGGTTTTGGTTTTGTTGTCATTTTGTTTGTTTTGATGATTGTGTGTGTGTGTGTGTGTGTGTGTGTGTGTGTGTAAAAAGGAGATATCAGGATGACTTTAGCTTTCAGAGAGTATTTATAAATGTTATCACTATAATTATCTGACACTGAAAAACTTTCTAAATCAGAAGCAAAGAAAAACTAATGTTGGTTACTTTAAAAAATATATAGTGATGTGCCTATACATTAAAACTGGCAATTTCTTCACAGAGGGGAATAGTAGGGCACAGGTGATGTGAAAGGGGAAATGGGAAATACGTGGGGGACTTTAACTCCAGAGGGCAACAGAGAAAAAGAAAGATAAATAACTCTAGAGGTGTTCGGAGAAGCCATAGAGAAACATATTATATAAGCTTACTTTTAAAATGCACACACACACACAGAGAGAGAGAGAGAGAAAGAGAGAGAGAGAGAGAGAGAGAGAGAGAGAGAGAGAGAGAGAGAGAGAGAGAGACAGACAGACAGACAGACAGACAGACAGACAGACAGACAGAGACAGAGAGATAGTAAATGTAGTTATGATACATGAGCTGGTAATGCTTCCCCCAAAACACATAGCCTACCTAACAAAAGTCCTAGTGTGGAGCATGGAAAACCTTTCATTGAGTTGTTGGTAGGAGAGATCAAAAGGTTCCCTAAATAATACACGCTATTGTCATTGCCTTGGCCGACATCCAGACTTCACGGAATGTATCTGGAACCAACCTAGACGCCTCCTCTCTGAGCACTATCATCGTTTCTCAAAGGGCTATGCAAGCTTCCACGGGAGAGAAGCGACTGATATCTGTCCACAGAGGAAAAGTCTTGGAGCCACACCAATGTCCAGCCTGGTAAGATATTCCCAGTAATGCAACAATGACACTGGTATCTGGTGGGTAACCAACAAGAGGAGGAAATTCATGGCTGATAACTGCTTGTGGGTAGAGAGGCCCCAAACCCTAGGAGAACCTACTGTTGCCATTTCCCTAAATCAATGTAATTTCTAAAAAAAAAAAAATATTCTAAACATTTATCCTAATATGGACAAGTATTATTCTCACCCTTTATTAAAACTTACTTTTGCAACAGATGGGAACTGTTAGAGAGAGCCACAAGTGGGCAACATGCAGACAGCAGCTGACAGTGGAACGCCAACCCCAGGTGGTACATCACAACACAGAATTTACACCTAAGGTTCTGGGAAAACCATGAAAGGGAACTGAAAGGTTCTAAGAACCAGAGGACTAGAACAGCTGCTGTAAAACAGTGTCTTCCAGTCATGGCAGGGAAGCACCCATGAAATCTTAATAATATGGTTTCCCAAACAAGACTTAGGGAATGAAAATTCCAGTTGGCATGCCAATGTCAATGGGGTGATCTCACAGGGCCCTACCCCTAGATTAAGAGCTTTAGGAAACCAATGTCTGCTGAGAGTGAGAATCGGTTTTCCCAGGATAAACTCCCTGATAGATGATACAATCCTAAGTGGTCAGCCCTAAACATGTGTACATACTAGTACTACTAAATGAACTCATATATGCCTGTATGGCTATTCATATGCACATACACATATACTTGTGTGTGTGTGTGTATATATATATATACGTATATATATATACACACACACACAATAATGATCAAATAAGGATAGGTTTGAGAGGGAGTAGATGGAAGAGTTAGTTAGATAGGGGAGAGGTGGAAATGATGCAAATATAGTACATGTATGAAACTCTTAAAAAATATAACATAATATAACATAACATAACATAACATAACATAAAACTGTATCTGATGTGCCTAAACCTTAAAACTGGCTCTTGCTTCAGCTGCTCAATCATAAGGTCCCCAGAGCAACTGTCTCCCATCTCAAAACTATGTTGGATGCTGAGTAGAAAGGGTGGTCCCACAGCTCCAGACTGGCCACTTACTATCCGGCAGAGCCTAGGCAACTCTCAACCTCTCCAATCTCTAGCATTTAATATGGGGACAGTGACACTAAACTTAACACCACATTGTAAGGAATAAAAATATTATTGGAAAGGATCATACAGCATTGTCACTGCCCCAGACATGTCCTACAAAACAGCCACTATTATTATTAATAATAGTCACAGCTTCTCTTTTTTAACTTGCCACATTTAAACTCTCATGTGAACCTAGAAACACAGTTACTAGAGACCTCTCCAAAAATCCACACATCAAGCTTTATGGAAAATTTCCACATCCATGGATCACTTGCAGAACCCAGTATTCCTCTCTGGGGCAGAGAGTAAGTAGAGGTAGGAGTAAGTCTTCCTCCTGAGACTACTCACCATCACATCACACAGAACCCATCACACAGAGCCCATCACACAGAGCAGGGTTAGCTCTGTCCAGTCTTCTGCTCCTCTAGCATGATAAAACCACAAAACAGGACATTTTGATGAAAACATATACCCCATAATAGTCACCGAGAGAAATTATTGACATTCACATGTGCAGCCAAATGCCCTCTTCTGGAGTGCCTGCATCTGAACAGGTTACAGAATCACTTCAGTGTACCTTCTCTGGAAGTTGTGTGCCCAAAGTTACTGAGCAGACACTTTCCAGATACTACAGTTTGGGGCCCAAACCTCACACCCTCCCGGGAAGTGGTTAGCTTCTGTGTTGGGGACATGTAGCTTGTCCCTCAGGTACCCACTATCACCACCATGCTGTGGAAACTTTCCGGATAACTCATCTAGCAGTCCCAACTTGAGACGTGCCACTGAAGTGCTTACCTTCTGGTAGGGGGACAGGCAGCTCTAACATCAGGTGCCCACACTGCCAAGTGGAAATGACTTTCAGGACACTGCAGCCTTAACCCTTCCCGAGGAGGAATGGACATCTCCTCATATCCGAGCAGACAGATACAACCGTGGGCTTTCCAAAGCAAGGAGCACAGTGTCTAAGCATACTGACTGAGCACAGTGGCTGGTCAGTGGGACTCATTAACCTCGAAGAAAAAAAGCCAGTAACAAGGCAGCTAACTCTGGTACTTCCCTTCCTGAGAGGAGAGTCCCCAGACTCCTAAGGAACCCACTCTGCCCCCAGGATCATACAGCTGAGGATAGCCCCACCCCACAAGCCCCTGAGAACCACCAGCCAATCCAAGAGGTACCTTCTGAACCATCCAGATTCCTGGCTAAGGCTCTTCTCACCTCACCCCCAGAACTCCAGGGAGCATCAGGATCTACCAGCCAACACCACAGACAATCAGATGGCTAAAGGCCAGAGTAAAAACACAATCAACAAACCCCAGAGCAACATGGCATCTTCAGAACCCAGTTATCCTATAACAAGCAGCCCTGAATCCCCCTAACACAACTGAAACATAAGAAAATGACACTGAATCTATACTTATGAAAATGATAATGGAAGAAATAAAGAAAATCATTAAAGAAATATAAGAAGGTACAAGCAAACAGTTTGAGGCCTTTAGAAAGGAAATGAATAAATCACTGTTAGAATTTCAGGAAAATACAAATAGGTAAAGGAATTTAACAATTATATAAAGAAATAGATGAAAATGTAAATAAACATGAAGGAAATAAATAAAATGGTTCAAGACCTGAAGATGGAAATGGAGACAGTGATGAAAGCACAAACTCAGGAAATCCTGGAGAGGGAGACTTAGGGACGAAAACACAAACTGCAGAAGTGAGCATCACCAACAGAATATAAGAGATGGAGAAAATAATCTCAGGTGTAGAAGACATAATGGAAGAAATTGATAGATCTGTCTAAGGAAATGTTAAGGCTAAAAAATATCTGACACAAAACATCCAAGAAATCAAGGATATCATGAAAAGATGAAACCTAAGAATAAGAGGAATAGAGGAAAGAGAAGATGCCTGGCTTCACGGCCCAGAAAATATTTTCAACAAAATAGTAGAAAAAAAAAATCCCCAGTTAAAAAAAAGATACCTATAAACATGCAAGAGACCAAAAACAAACAAACAAGAAAGCAAAACAAAACATGCAAGAGGTCTATAAAACATCAAATAGAGTAGACAGAAAAGAAAATCCTCCTGCCACATAATAATCAAAACACTAAATGAATAGAACTACCCTACTTGCAGCACACACCCTGCGCAGCAGACTCAGGCATGTGTCTATCTGCAGGAGGAAACACAGCCAGTGCCAGCCTAACTCAACCTGAAGGACTTGCAGTGCTCTTAGTCGAACGGGTAGGTTCTGGTGGAGAGCCAATCCACGCTCACATTTTCCTCCTCTAAGTACAGGAAGATGTGTGCAGCTTGCTCTTCCCTGCTTTATACTCCCCACACACACACACACACACACTTACACACACACAGAGTGCTGTGGCACACCCCACTATATGCGCCAGACATATGAAGCAAGGGAAAGCAAGTAAGTACTCAGCATATAAGACCCCCGATTTTGGCAGAGATTTTTCAGGGTTAAAAAGTCCTCTTACATGCTGGGAAAATATGGTAATAAAATAGACTTTCAACAAAAATTAATAAAAAGAGATTAGGAAGGAACATTCATTGAAAAAAATTTCCACCAAATGACATCTTGATTTTGAACATCTATGCCCCGAGTACAAGGGTACTCACATACATAAAAGAAACATTACTAAAGCTTAAATTACACATTAATAGTGGAAGACTTCAACACCCCACTCTCACCAATGGACAGATCATCAAGACAGAAACTAAATGGAGAAATAACGAAACTAACAAATGTCATGAACTGAAGGGATCTAACAGACATCTATAGAACTTTTTACCCAAACACAAAAGAATACACCTTCTTCTCAGCACCTCACAGAACCTTCTCCAAAATTGACCATATACTTGGTCATAAAGAAAGCCTCAACAGATATAAGAAGATCGAAATAACCCCTTGCATCTTTTCAGACCATCATGGACTAAAGCTGAACTTCAACAACAATAAAAATAATAAAAAGCCTACACACACCTGGAAACTGAACAATGTTCTACTCAATGACAACTGGGTCAGGGATGAAATAATAAAGAAATTAAAAACTTCCTAGAATTCAATGAAAATAAAGGCATAAAACATCCAAATTTTTGGGACATAATGAAAGCAGTGCTAAGACGAAAGCTCAGCACTAAGTGCCTTCATAAAGACAGTGGAGACATACCAAACAAGCAACTTAATGGAACACCTAAAAACCCTAGGGAAAAAAAAAAAAGAAGCAGACACACCCAAGAGGTGTAGAAGGCTGGAAAAAGTAAAACTCGGGCCTGAAATCAATAAATTAGAAACAAAACAATTTAAAGAATCAATGAAACCAAGAGCTGGTTCTTTGTGCAAATCAACAAGACAGTCAAACCCTTAGCTAAACTAACTAAAAGGCAAAGGGAGAGCATCCAAGTCAGCAAAATTAGAAACAAAAAAGAGAGACATATCCGCAGATATTGAGGAAATCCAAAGAACCATTAGGTTTTACTTCAGAAGCCTATATGCCACAAATTGAAAATCTTAATGATATAGACAATTTCTTGTTAAATTCCACTTACCAAAGTTGAATCAAGATCAGGTAAACAATTTAAATAGTCCTATATCCCCTAAGGAAATAGAAGCAGTCATCAAAAGTCTCCCAACAACAACAACAACAACAACAACAACAACAACAAAAAAGCCCCGGACAAGATCGATCCAGTGCAGAATTCTACGAGATCTTCAAAGAAGAGCTAATACCAATAGTCCTCAAACTATTCCACAAAACAGAAACAGAAGGATCATTACCAAACTCATTCTATGAAGCCACAGTCACCTTTATACCTAAACGACACAAAGACCCAACAAAGAAAGAGAATTTCAGATCAATTTCCCTCATGAACACTGATGCAAAAATACTCAGTAAAATACTCACAAACCAAATCTAAGACACATCAAAACTATCATTCACCATGACCAAGTAGGCTTCATCCCAGGCATGCAGAGGTGGTTCCATATATAGAAATCTATCAATGTAATCCATCATATAAACAAACTGAAAGGAAAAAACCCCACATGATCATCTCCTTAGATACAGAAAAGGCATTTGACAAAATATGGCACCTAATCATGTTAAATAAATGTCTTGGAGAGATCAGAAATACAAGGCACATACCTTAAACACAATAAAGGCAATATACAGCAAGCCAATAGCCAACATCAAATAAATGGAGAGAAACTCAAATCAATCCCACTGACATCAGGGACAAGGCAAGGCTGTCTGCCCTCTCCTTATCTCTTCAAGCTAACATCTGAAATCCTAGCAATAAGACAACTAGAAGAGATCAAGGGGATACAAATTGGAAAGGAAGAAGTCAAACTGTCATTATTCCCGGATGACATGATAGTATATATAAGTGACAATAACAATTCTACCAAGGAACTCTTGCAGCTGATAAACACCTTCAGCAAAGTGGCTGGATACAAAAATCAACTCAAAAAAAAATCAGTAGCCCTCCTGTATACAAAAGACAAATGGGCTGAGAAAGAAACTAGAGAAACAATATCCTTTACAATAGCCACAAAAAACCAAAACCCATAAAATACCTTGATGCAACTTTAACCAATCAAGTGAAAGATTTGTATGAAAAAAACTTCAAGTCTCTGAAGAAAGAGATTGAAGAAGCTACCAGAAGTTGGAAAGATCTCCCACGCTCTGAGCTTCCATCGCATTGCTATCAGAACGGCTAGGATCACAAGACTCCATAACGGCACATGCTGGCGAGGATGTGGAGAAAGCAGAACACTGCTCCATTGCTGGTGGGAGTAATACACTTGTATAAATGCTTTGGAAATCAATCTGGCGCTTTCTCAGAAAATTTGTAATAATGATACCTTAAGACCCAGCTCTCCCAACTCTGGGCCAAAATATGTTACACCATACAACCAGGACATTTGCTCAACTCTGTTCCTAGGAGTTTGTTTGTTTGTTTGTTTTAATAGCCAAAATCTAGAAACAACCTAGAACCACCAAAGAATGGATAAAGAAATTGTGGTACATTTAGACAATAGAATAGTACTCATCTATTAAAAACACAGAAATGTTGGAATTTGCAGGCAAATGGATGGAACTAGAAAAGATCATCCTGAGTAAGGTAACCCAGACCCGGAAAAACACGCATGGCATATACTCACTTATAAGTGGCAGGGAGTTGGGGATAGAAGGGCTTGAAGGGGACAGGGGCTCCACAAGGAGAACAACAGAGCCAACAAACCTGGGCCCAGGGGACCTACAGAGACTGACGCGCCAACCAAGGACCATGCATGGAGAGGACCTAGACCCTGCGCAGACACAGTAGATAAACAGCTCAGTCTCCATGGAATCCCACAGTGTGGGGAGTAGGGGCTGCCTCTGATATCGACCCTGTTGCCCAATCACTGATCACTTCCCCCTGGCAGCTGGACACGGCAGCCCACTGAGGAAAGGTCTCACCTGAACATGGTTGACAGCCATCTGCATCTGCTGTGCCTGAGCACAGTTGATGTGAAACAGTGTTAGTTGTGTACCTAGCAAAGACTCCAATGTCAGAGATTGCTTGTCTCTGGGGTAAGCAGTCAGTCATCAACGAGAAAGCAGATTTATCTCTGGCACACATTTTCCCTTCTAGTTGAATCTCTAGGGAGAAATAGATGTAGACATGGAAGACGTCTTCACCCATAGCACAAATTAAAGCATAAGGTACTTGAGACAAAAGAACAGCAAAACCCTTATGCCTAATCTTCTCTCCCGAGTTGTGGGACGGGGACACTATTAGGATGAAGCTCCGAAGGATGTGACACAAGACTGGACACAGAGGATGGGCAGTGCAAGCCTGCTTCATTATTCAGAGACAGAGGGTAACAGCTGAAAGTCAGCTCTAATTAGGGGTGGGTCTCAAAGAAAGGCCATGAGTCGTGGCACAGACGGAAGTAAACAGAGTCGGAGGCAGGGGAGAACAGGAAACAGAAGGTAGCCATGCCCTGCCAAGACATGTGGTGAAAATGGTAAGACTTCACCAGGTAGCTCCAAACCACACAGCTCATCCCGTGAACCAGTGGAGTTGCCTCTGGCCTCTCCTGGGTACTTCCTGGGAAGGCGTGGCTTACTAGGACCACAGCAGCCATGGGGGTGTACTACCTGTGAGCAGCATGGGCCAGCGCTCTGCTCCAGAGAAACATAGGCCAGGAAGATACAACACTGAGTGATGCGCAGCAGCCCACCAGGGTCAGAAGTGTCCACCAGTGGGGAATGTGAGCACACCTGCATGAGGCGCGGCCTTTGCTGAATTTTAACCATCCTTTTGGGGAGAGTTCACCTTCCAGGGAACAGTTGGCATCATCTAAAGCCATTTATTTTATTTTATTAGTTTTTGTTTGTTTGTTTTATTGGAACTGGAGGAAGAGCAGCAGGAAATGGTGCTCAGTACCCTGTGATGCACAGCGGAATGGCAACCAACAATGTCAGGAGTGCCAGTTCAGACGTCCAAAGATGCTTACTGATTCTGGGCTCTTCCCCTCCCCCTGCTGAGCTCCAAGGACGCATAGCGAGAAGTCATTTTTCACAAGGCACTCAGAATCTAGTAGGAAAGAGAACCCCATAATGAAACAATTACCACTCGACAGGACAGGATTGCAGCCCCGGTGATGGGCTTTGAAGTAAGAGAACTCTAGGTTCAAAAGTATTCTCAGCCTGAACTTCTTCCCGACTCAATGGAGAACTACAACACTGACCCTGATCCACTGCCCACTGCCGTGACAGCTGCCAGGCCACTGTGGCCACTGCTGTTACTATCAGCTCTACAGAGCTGGGGTCACAGGAGGAAGGGGGGCTGCAGGGCCAGGGAAGTTGATGTATTCATGGCTCCTAAAGAAGCATAATCTCACTACACATAATGTTTTGACACCAAATTGTAAGGAGTATTCTCATAGAAATTCCCTCTCTCTCTCTCTCTCTCTCTCTCTCTCTCTCTCTCTCTCTCTCTCCCTCCCTCCCTCCCTCCCTCCCTCCCTCCATAACAATTCTAAAGTTCTTACAGGCAGGACAGGAAGAGCCCATAGGTGAAGTGTGCAATCCTTTGAGATCAATGCCATTCAGATGTCACAAGATAGCGGTGGCCCTCCACCCTTCTGCCATCAGTTTCCAAAATGTTCTCCTTGGTTCTCCTCATTTGCAATATCGGCTCACAGGACTCTGCTTGGCTTACATTTCACTGGTTGTTTTAAAGGGTACAAATGAGGGAGCTGGTGGAGAGGTGGCAGAGAGCGCTCCTTCCCACTCCAGGAGACTTCCTCCGGCCATGGTGCATTCCTCACCCCGAAAGCTTCGCAAACTGCCTCTAGTAGGGATTTTCTGGGGTTGGGGTGCCCTCCTCATGTAGTATGATGAATTAACACAATATCTATAGCTTCTATGCTTCCAGAAAGATAGGAGGGAGGGAGTGGGGCTACAGATGAAAGTTCGAAGATCTAACCATGTTGGGCTTTCAGGAGAGCAGCCCCCATTCTAAACGGCCCAGAAGGCCACGCTATGCAGCCGCAGTAAAATAAGCAGCGCTCCTATCACCCATGGCAGCCCAGGTGATTAAGGAGTTCTGTAAGACAAAATCGGAGCAGTTACCACATACTAGAATAAAGGATTATCTGGGCTCACTTAGCAATCTGGAAATACAAGTGTTTTAGGGTCTCCATGCCAGGAGACAAGGACAGAGGCCACACATGTGTTTTTTAGTAAGCTGCAGGCCCTAGAAGAAGGCAAATCCCTTCTTCATTCATTCTCCATCTTGCTGCCTAAAGGAAGCTATGCTGAAAGGCCATGTGGGACCATGCAGACCATGGCGTTATACCACTTACAGCACACCTACCCATCCTCCATATTCATAGCTCAAACCATGGATCTAGCTAACCCCAAGGGGAAATGTTTGGGAAAAAAAACCCCACTGTCTTTACCAAACACTTAACATGCATGGACTTCTTCCTTATAATTATTCCCTATAAAATTATACCAATGATTTCTGTATTGCTTTTTATGCTTTATTGGGAACTAAAAGTAATATACAGATATTTTATAATAAAAGTTGTGTGGGTTTCTGGGAAAATACTGTGATACTTTATATAAGGGACTTGAGTATGCTGGGGTTCTGGCATCTGAGGTTGATCACGAAAGCAGGCTCTTACACACACTGATAGAAAGCAACACAACACACAAACCCTGGAGGCTCCTAGTGCTTGAGTGGAAAGTGCTGCCAAACTACGAGAAAAGGGGGCATGCAATCTTACTTCTGTCAATGCTATTATGATCACATAAGCCTACTTATATAAAAAGGAAGAGGGCAAAGGTGACAGTCAACTAAATAAAAGCTAACACTGCAGGCCAAAACATAAGCGAAAGGACAGAGGTGAGAAAAGCTGGGGCAATGGCAGGGAGTGAGAGAGGAAGCTGAGAGAACATCTAGGCTACAGTAGGGCATGCATGCCACATGACTCATTTCCTACACACTGTCACAGGTCTCATTCCCTACAGGACGTAGAATGCTACTGAAAAATCTCAAACAGTTACATAATAACAGATTTACACACAACAGGAGGGAGCTACAGGACTCGGGGTCAGGTTGGCCACTCAGCAGTGAAGAGTGGCATTTCAATTCATCCGAGTTCATGAGCTCCGATAGCTCTGTGTATGCAATCAATTATATTCTGCCAATCTCCAATAATAAACAGAAGAGGTCAACCCATCTATTTATCTATCATTCACCTATGCTTCTATACATCCATCATCCACGCGACCACTCACAGACCAGAGGAGAGAGTCAGGTAGATGAAATTTAAAATAAGTAATAATAATAGCAACTGTTGTTGTTGTTGTTGTTGTTGTTGTTGTTATTATTATTATTAGGACCTTATCAGAATTTATTGTCCATGTAGACTTGGTCCACTTCCTCAAAGAGCCCTTAGCTGACCTAGCAGTAAGTTTATTTGCAGGGTCCACACACATATCTGACACCTGCAGCAGCCACTCATGTCTCCAAATACATATAATGTCTCACTGCTCTGGGATTCTGTACCAAAAAGACATGAAATCAATCGAAAGCCAGCATGTGAAGTAGCTGGCAATGCAGTGTGTCACAGAGAACATTTGGATGCCTCCTTCAAGGCCCTGGAGCACTACTTGGTTTTGAACAGCAGTGGGTGTGGACAGTGCTGTAGGAACTGGCAATGGTCCCGGTTAGTTATCACAGGGCAGAAAAGCCCCCGTAATTATTTTCTCTCCAATTATGGAGTATTCTTTGCCAGCTAATTCTTGCCTTTTTTTTTTCTAAAATGAGGCCAGAAAATAAGCTCTTTATATGAAAAAACCTGAAGATACTAGACCCAGCCACTTACAGCCTGGGGCCTGCTCCCTATTGCTTCTTACAGAGTGAGAAGAGGGCAGGAAATGGTGTTTCCATTGCCTTGCCTTTTAGCCAGCCAGTGGCGAGAAATATCTCCCCTCCGCTCTGAAACAGGACCATGCAGCTTTAAGAGTCACTGGAAACAGTTTAGGCGATGTTGCTGGATGAGAAGAATGAGCGAGAGAAGGGTGGGCTGCGCTCAGAGTCTGCACAGGCCATCACTCACTCACAAGCCTGCATGCCCAAGCCGTGTGGACTCCAACCAGAGTCCCGGGGCCCAGCGAGCTATGCTGAGTTGCTTTCCTCATTAGCTCAGGCAGAAATAGCTGTGTGTGTGTGTGTGTGTGTGTGTGTGTGCGCGTGTGTGTCTGTGTGTGTGTCTGTGTGTCTGTGTGTCTGTGTGTCTGTGTGTCTGTGTGTGTCTGTGTGTGTCTGTGTGTGTGTGTGTGTGTGTGTGCGCGCGCGCACGCGCGCGCGCTGAAAATAACTAACCCTGAGGGAGAACTGGAAGAAAATGAGAATCACAGAGGGGCAGCTGTGTGAGGGTAGGGAGCAGAGGGGCAGCTGGGTGAGGGTAGGGAGCAGAGGGGCAGCTGGGTGAGGGTAGGGAGCAGAGGGGCAGCTGGGTGAGGGTAGGGAGCAGAGGGGCAGCTGGGTGAGGGTAGGGAGCAGAGGGGCAGCTGGGTGAGGGTAGGGAGCAGAGGGGCAGCTGGGTGAGGGTGGGGAGCAGAGGGGCAGCTGGGTGAGGGTAGGGAGCAGAGGGGCAGCTGGGTGAGGGTAGGGAGCAGAGGGGCAGCTGGGTGAGGGTAGGGAGCAGAGGGGCAGCTGGGTGAGGGTGGGGAGCAGAGGGGCAGCTGGGTGAGGGTGGGGAGCAGAGGGGCAGCTGGGTGAGGGTAGGGAGCAGAGGGGCAGCTGGGTGAGGGTAGGGAGCAGAGGGGCAGCTGGGTGAGGGTAGGGAGCAGAGGGGCAGCTGGGTGAGGGTAGGGAGCAGAGGGGCAGCTGGGTGAGGGTAGGGAGCAGAGGGGCAGCTGGGTGAGGGTAGGGAGCAGAGGGGCAGCTGGGTGAGGGTAGGGAGCAGAGGGGCAGCTGGGTGAGGGTAGGGAGCAGAGGGGCAGCTGGGTGAGGGTAGGGAGCAGAGGGGCAGCTGGGTGAGGGTAGGGAGCAGAGGGGCAGCTGGGTGAGGGTAGGGAGCAGAGGGGCAGCTGGGTGAGGGTAGGGAGCAGAGGGGCAGCTGGGTGAGGGTAGGGAGCAGAGGGGCAGCTGGGTGAGGGTGGGGAGCAGAGGGGCAGCTGGGTGAGGGTAGGGAGCAGAGGGGCAGCTGGGTGAGGGTAGGGAGCAGAGGGGCAGCTGGGTGAGGGTGGGGAGCAGAGGGGCAGCTGGGTGAGGGTGGGGAGCAGAGGGGCAGCTGGGGTGAGGGTAGGGAGCAGAGGGGCAGCTGGGTGAGGGTGGGGAGCAGAGGGGCAGCTGGGGTGAGGGTAGGGAGCAGAGGGGCAGCTGGGTGAGGGTGGGGAGCAGAGGGGCAGCTGGGTGAGGGTGGGGAGCAGAGGGGCAGCTGGGGTGAGGGTAGGGAGCAGAGGGGCAGCTGGGTGAGGGTGGGGAGCAGAGGGGCAGCTGGGTGAGGGTGGGGAGCAGAGGGGCAGCTGGGGTGAGGGTAGGGAGCAGAGGGGCAGCTGGGTGAGGGTGGGGAGCAGAGGGGCAGCTGGGTGAGGGTAGGGAGCAGAGGGGCAGCTGGGTGAGGGTAGGGAGCAGAGGGGCAGCTGGGTGAGGGTGGGGAGCAGAGGGGCAGCTGGGTGAGGGTGGGGAGCAGAGGGGCAGCTGGGTGAGGGTAGGGAGCAGAGGGGCAGCTGGGTGAGGGTGGGGAGCAGAGGGGCAGCTGGGTGAGGGTAGGGAGCAGAGGGGCAGCTGGGTGAGGGTGGGGAGCAGAGGGCAGCTGGGTGAGGGTGGGGAGCAGAGGGGCAGCTGGGTGAGGGTGGGGAGCAGAGGGGCAGCTGGGTGAGGGTAGGGAGCAGAGGGGCAGCTGGGTGAGGGTAGGGAGCAGAGGGGCAGCTGGGTGAGGGTAGGGAGCAGAGGGGCAGCTGGGTGAGGGTAGGGAGCAGAGGGGCAGCTGGGTGAGGGTAGGGAGCAGAGGGGCAGCTGGGTGAGGGTAGGGAGCAGAGGGGCAGCTGGGTGAGGGTAGGGAGCAGAGGGGCAGCTGGGTGAGGGTAGGGAGCAGAGGGGCAGCTGGGTGAGGGTAGGGAGCAGAGGGGCAGCTGGGTGAGGGTAGGGAGCAGAGGGGCAGCTGGGTGAGGGTAGGGAGCAGAGGGGCAGCTGGGTGAGGGTAGGGAGCAGAGGGGCAGCTGGGTGAGGGTAGGGAGCAGAGGGGCAGCTGGGTGAGGGTAGGGAGCAGAGGGGCAGCTGGGTGAGGGTAGGGAGCAGAGGGGCAGCTGGGTGAGGGTAGGGAGCAGAGGGGCAGCTGGGTGAGGGTGGGGAGCAGAGGGGCAGCTGGGTGAGGGTAGGGAGCAGAGGGGCAGCTGGGTGAGGGTAGGGAGCAGAGGGGCAGCTGGGTGAGGGTAGGGAGCAGAGGGGCAGCTGGGTGAGGGTGGGGAGCAGAGGGGCAGCTGGGTGAGGGTAGGGAGCAGAGGGGCAGCTGGGTGAGGGTAGGGAGCAGAGGGGCAGCTGGGTGAGGGTAGGGAGCAGAGGGGCAGCTGGGTGAGGGTAGGGAGCAGAGGGGCAGCTGGGTGAGGGTAGGGAGCAGAGGGGCAGCTGGGTGAGGGTAGGGAGCAGAGGGGCAGCTGGGTGAGGGTAGGGAGCAGAGGGGCAGCTGGGTGAGGGTAGGGAGCAGAGGGGCAGCTGGGGTGAGGGTAGGGAGCAGAGGGGCAGCTGGGTGAGGGTAGGGAGCAGAGGGGCAGCTGGGTGAGGGTAGGGAGCAGAGGGGCAGCTGGGTGAGGGTAGGGAGCAGAGGGGCAGCTGGGTGAGGGTAGGGAGCAGAGGGGCAGCTGGGTGAGGGTAGGGAGCAGAGGGGCAGCTGGGTGAGGGTGGGGAGCAGAGGGGCAGCTGGGTGAGGGTAGGGAGCAGAGGGGCAGCTGGGTGAGGGTAGGGAGCAGAGGGGCAGCTGGGTGAGGGTGGGGAGCAGAGGGGCAGCTGGGTGAGGGTGGGGAGCAGAGGGGCAGCTGGGGTGAGGGTAGGGAGCAGAGGGGCAGCTGGGTGAGGGTGGGGAGCAGAGGGGCAGCTGGGGTGAGGGTAGGGAGCAGAGGGGCAGCTGGGTGAGGGTGGGGAGCAGAGGGGCAGCTGGGTGAGGGTGGGGAGCAGAGGGGCAGCTGGGGTGAGGGTAGGGAGCAGAGGGGCAGCTGGGTGAGGGTGGGGAGCAGAGGGGCAGCTGGGTGAGGGTGGGGAGCAGAGGGGCAGCTGGGGTGAGGGTAGGGAGCAGAGGGGCAGCTGGGTGAGGGTGGGGAGCAGAGGGGCAGCTGGGTGAGGGTAGGGAGCAGAGGGGCAGCTGGGTGAGGGTAGGGAGCAGAGGGGCAGCTGGGTGAGGGTGGGGAGCAGAGGGGCAGCTGGGTGAGGGTGGGGAGCAGAGGGGCAGCTGGGTGAGGGTAGGGAGCAGAGGGGCAGCTGGGTGAGGGTGGGGAGCAGAGGGGCAGCTGGGTGAGGGTAGGGAGCAGAGGGGCAGCTGGGTGAGGGTGGGGAGCAGAGGGCAGCTGGGTGAGGGTGGGGAGCAGAGGGGCAGCTGGGTGAGGGTGGGGAGCAGAGGGGCAGCTGGGTGAGGGTAGGGAGCAGAGGGGCAGCTGGGTGAGGGTAGGGAGCAGAGGGGCAGCTGGGTGAGGGTAGGGAGCAGAGGGGCAGCTGGGTGAGGGTAGGGAGCAGAGGGGCAGCTGGGTGAGGGTAGGGAGCAGAGGGGCAGCTGGGTGAGGGTAGGGAGCAGAGGGGCAGCTGGGTGAGGGTAGGGAGCAGAGGGGCAGCTGGGTGAGGGTAGGGAGCAGAGGGGCAGCTGGGTGAGGGTAGGGAGCAGAGGGGCAGCTGGGTGAGGGTGGGGAGCAGAGGGGCAGCTGGGTGAGGGTAGGGAGCAGAGGGGCAGCTGGGTGAGGGTAGGGAGCAGAGGGGCAGCTGGGTGAGGGTGGGGAGGAGAGGGGCAGCTGGGTGAGGGTGGGGAGCAGAGGGGCAGCTGGGGTGAGGGTAGGGAGCAGAGGGGCAGCTGGGTGAGGGTGGGGAGCAGAGGGGCAGCTGGGGTGAGGGTAGGGAGCAGAGGGGCAGCTGGGTGAGGGTGGGGAGCAGAGGGGCAGCTGGGTGAGGGTGGGGAGCAGAGGGGCAGCTGGGGTGAGGGTAGGGAGCAGAGGGGCAGCTGGGTGAGGGTGGGGAGCAGAGGGGCAGCTGGGGTGAGGGTAGGGAGCAGAGGGGCAGCTGGGTGAGGGTGGAGAGCAGAGGGGCAGCTGGGTGAGGGTAGGGAGCAGAGGGGCAGCTGGGTGAGGGTGGGGAGCAGAGGGGCAGCTGGGGTGAGGGTAGGGAGCAGAGGGGCAGCTGGGTGAGGGTGGGGAGCAGAGGGGCAGCTGGGTGAGGGTGGGGAGCAGAGGGGCAGCTGGGTGAGGGTAGGGAGCAGAGGGGCAGCTGGGTGAGGGTAGGGAGCAGAGGGGCAGCTGGGTGAGGGTAGGGAGCAGAGGGGCAGCTGGGTGAGGGTAGGGAGCAGAGGGGCAGCTGGGTGAGGGTAGGGAGCAGAGGGGCAGCTGGGTGAGGGTAGGGAGCAGAGGGGCAGCTGGGTGAGGGTAGGGAGCAGAGGGGCAGCTGGGTGAGGGTAGGGAGCAGAGGGGCAGCTGGGTGAGGGTAGGGAGCAGAGGGGCAGCTGGGTGAGGGTAGGGAGCAGAGGGGCAGCTGGGTGAGGGTGGGGAGCAGAGGGGCAGCTGGGTGAGGGTAGGGAGCAGAGGGGCAGCTGGGTGAGGGTAGGGAGCAGAGGGGCAGCTGGGTGAGGGTAGGGAGCAGAGGGGCAGCTGGGTGAGGGTGGGGAGCAGAGGGGCAGCTGGGTGAGGGTAGGGAGCAGAGGGGCAGCTGGGTGAGGGTAGGGAGCAGAGGGGCAGCTGGGTGAGGGTAGGGAGCAGAGGGGCAGCTGGGTGAGGGTAGGGAGCAGAGGGGCAGCTGGGTGAGGGTAGGGAGCAGAGGGGCAGCTGGGTGAGGGTAGGGAGCAGAGGGGCAGCTGGGTGAGGGTAGGGAGCAGAGGGGCAGCTGGGTGAGGGTAGGGAGCAGAGGGGCAGCTGGGGTGAGGGTAGGGAGCAGAGGGGCAGCTGGGTGAGGGTAGGGAGCAGAGGGGCAGCTGGGTGAGGGTAGGGAGCAGAGGGGCAGCTGGGTGAGGGTAGGGAGCAGAGGGGCAGCTGGGTGAGGGTAGGGAGCAGAGGGGCAGCTGGGTGAGGGTAGGGAGCAGAGGGGCAGCTGGGTGAGGGTAGGGAGCAGAGGGGCAGCTGGGTGAGGGTAGGGAGCAGAGGGGCAGCTGGGTGAGGGTAGGGAGCAGAGGGGCAGCTGGGTGAGGGTGGGGAGCAGAGGGGCAGCTGGGTGAGGGTAGGGAGCAGAGGGGCAGCTGGGTGAGGGTAGGGAGCAGAGGGGCAGCTGGGTGAGGGTGGGGAGCAGAGGGGCAGCTGGGTGAGGGTGGGGAGCAGAGGGGCAGCTGGGGTGAGGGTAGGGAGCAGAGGGGCAGCTGGGTGAGGGTGGGGAGCAGAGGGGCAGCTGGGGTGAGGGTAGGGAGCAGAGGGGCAGCTGGGTGAGGGTGGGGAGCAGAGGGGCAGCTGGGTGAGGGTGGGGAGCAGAGGGGCAGCTGGGGTGAGGGTAGGGAGCAGAGGGGCAGCTGGGTGAGGGTGGGGAGCAGAGGGGCAGCTGGGTGAGGGTGGGGAGCAGAGGGGCAGCTGGGGTGAGGGTAGGGAGCAGAGGGGCAGCTGGGTGAGGGTGGGGAGCAGAGGGGCAGCTGGGTGAGGGTAGGGAGCAGAGGGGCAGCTGGGTGAGGGTAGGGAGCAGAGGGGCAGCTGGGTGAGGGTGGGGAGCAGAGGGGCAGCTGGGTGAGGGTGGGGAGCAGAGGGGCAGCTGGGTGAGGGTAGGGAGCAGAGGGGCAGCTGGGTGAGGGTGGGGAGCAGAGGGGCAGCTGGGTGAGGGTAGGGAGCAGAGGGGCAGCTGGGTGAGGGTGGGGAGCAGAGGGCAGCTGGGTGAGGGTGGGGAGCAGAGGGGCAGCTGGGTGAGGGTGGGGAGCAGAGGGGCAGCTGGGTGAGGGTAGGGAGCAGAGGGGCAGCTGGGTGAGGGTAGGGAGCAGAGGGGCAGCTGGGTGAGGGTAGGGAGCAGAGGGGCAGCTGGGTGAGGGTAGGGAGCAGAGGGGCAGCTGGGTGAGGGTAGGGAGCAGAGGGGCAGCTGGGTGAGGGTAGGGAGCAGAGGGGCAGCTGGGTGAGGGTAGGGAGCAGAGGGGCAGCTGGGTGAGGGTAGGGAGCAGAGGGGCAGCTGGGTGAGGGTAGGGAGCAGAGGGGCAGCTGGGTGAGGGTGGGGAGCAGAGGGGCAGCTGGGTGAGGGTAGGGAGCAGAGGGGCAGCTGGGTGAGGGTAGGGAGCAGAGGGGCAGCTGGGTGAGGGTGGGGAGCAGAGGGGCAGCTGGGTGAGGGTGGGGAGCAGAGGGGCAGCTGGGGTGAGGGTAGGGAGCAGAGGGGCAGCTGGGTGAGGGTGGGGAGCAGAGGGGCAGCTGGGGTGAGGGTAGGGAGCAGAGGGGCAGCTGGGTGAGGGTGGGGAGCAGAGGGGCAGCTGGGTGAGGGTGGGGAGCAGAGGGGCAGCTGGGGTGAGGGTAGGGAGCAGAGGGGCAGCTGGGTGAGGGTGGGGAGCAGAGGGGCAGCTGGGGTGAGGGTAGGGAGCAGAGGGGCAGCTGGGTGAGGGTGGAGAGCAGAGGGGCAGCTGGGTGAGGGTAGGGAGCAGAGGGGCAGCTGGGTGAGGGTGGGGAGCAGAGGGGCAGCTGGGGTGAGGGTAGGGAGCAGAGGGGCAGCTGGGTGAGGGTGGGGAGCAGAGGGGCAGCTGGGTGAGGGTGGGGAGCAGAGGGGCAGCTGGGTGAGGGTAGGGAGCAGAGGGGCAGCTGGGTGAGGGTAGGGAGCAGAGGGGCAGCTGGGTGAGGGTAGGGAGCAGAGGGGCAGCTGGGTGAGGGTGGGGAGCAGAGGGGCAGCTGGGTGAGGGTAGGGAGCAGAGGGGCAGCTGGGTGAGGGTGGGGAGCAGAGGGGCAGCTGGGTGAGGGTAGGGAGCAGAGGGGCAGCTGGGTAAGGGTATGGAGCAGAGGGGCAGCTGGGTGAGGGTAGGGAGCAGAGGGGCAGCTGGGTGAGGGTGGGGAGCAGAGGGGCAGCTGGGTGAGGGTGGGGAGCAGAGGGGCAGCTGGGTGAGGGTGGGGAGCAGAGGGGCAGCTGGGTGAGGGTGGGGAGCAGAGGGGCAGCTGGGTGAGGGTGGGGAGCAGAGGGGCAGCTGGGTGAGGGTGGGGAGCAGAGGGGCAGCTGGGTGAGGGTGGGGAGCAGAGGGGCAGCTGGGTGAGGGTGGGGAGCAGAGGGGCAGCTGGGGTGAGGGTGGGGAGCAGAGGGGCAGCTGGGTGAGGGTGGGGAGCAGAGGGGCAGCTGGGTGAGGGTGGGGAGCAGAGGGGCAGCTGGGTGAGGGTGGGGAGCAGAGGGGCAGCTGGGTGAGGGTGGGGAGCAGAGGGGCAGCTGGGTGAGAGTGGGGAGCAGAGGGGCAGCTGGGTGAGGGTAGGGAGCAGAGGGCAGCTGGGTGAGGGTAGGGAGCAGAGGGCAGCTGGGTGAGGGTGGGGAGCAGAGGGGCAGCTGGGTGAGGGTGGGGAGCAGAGGGCAGCTGGGTGAGGGTGGGGAGCAGAGGGGCAGCTGGGTGAGAGTGGGGAGCAGAGGGGCAGCTGGGTGAGAGTGGGGAGCAGAGGGGCAGCTGGGGTGAGGGTAGGGAGCAGAGGGGCAGCTGGGGTGAGGGTGGGGAGCAGAGGGGCAGCTGGGTGAGGGTGGGGAGCAGAGGGGCAGCTGGGTGAGGGTAGGGAGCAGAGGGGCAGCTGGGGTGAGGGTGGGGAGCAGAGGGGCAGCTGGGTGAGGGTGGGGAGCAGAGGGGCAGCTGGGTGAGGGTAGGGAGCAGAGGGGCAGCTGGGTGAGGGTGGGGAGCAGAGGGGCAGCTGGGTGAGGGTGGGGAGCAGAGGGGCAGCTGGGTGAGGGTAGGGAGCAGAGGGGCATGAGGCAGAAGCTGCCAGCAAAGGACTGCAGTCCTAGAGAAGCGAACTCCATATTCCCTGAAACCTGCATTTTGAGGGTTGTACTTTCAGGTCTGTTTTGATCCAATTCCTGGAATACATTTTCATAGAAATCAATAGCACCAAATGAACTGGATTGACAAGAGAAACAGAAACTTATCCAAGGGAAGATAATCACGCTGGTAAACTAGTAAAGAATAAAACCATATTCCGCTTCTTTGAAGATTTCTGTAATCACACGAACCTTAAATATGTACATATATTTGTTAATAAGTTGATAATCTGGAACAAAACAAAACAAAAACCTAGAATTATTATCATTAATTTCACAAGGCCTCCAAGAGGATGACTTCTCAAAAAGTGTGCCTAGGTCACTTGGTCCTGTCACTTCATATTTACTTATCACACTCAGTGGGCAGGCATCTGACAGAACTGTACTTCTGTACTAAGTGTGGGCACAGAAATGAAGGTGGTCTGCCCCTGGCATCAGTTCCTCCTTGGCCTCTGAATGCCCAGGCTTGCCCAGTACTCCCATCCCAGACAGCAACCACCCAGGCAGAGATGAGCACCAACACAGCAGTTGGGTCACCCCCTTTTGACATGGTGGAACATGGCTAATATGCTCACTAGGTTCAGGAGGACAGGGCAGCCCCAGAGACAAGGACCTTTACCTCACTGTTCTGACTTACAAGCTCTTGTACAGCTGCCTTGTGCTCTCTTCAGGACTCACGCACCACCATGAACTCCAGCAGTGGGCCAGCAATACCCAACTCCAGCTGCATGACCTTGACACATGGTGCCTAAGTGTAAGTCTTATCTGAAAGACGGTCATAGATGGTAAAGGTTAAGTGAGTTCATGCCAGTAAAACATTCTGTACAGTGTCCTACCTGTTACTAGCACTCAGGAAAAGTGTGTGTGTGTGTGTGTGTGTGTGTGTGTGTGTGTGTGTGTGTGCGCGCGCACACACGCGCGTGTGCGAGGGAGGGGGACAGATGACGGGAAGGAAAAAAGAACAGAGCATGCCCATGCATGTGGCATGGTGTACCTGCGGGTGTGGGCGCCAGATGCTGACATCAGGAGGCTGTTTCAGTTGCTCTCCACATTATTTTCTGAGACAAGATGCCTCACTGAACCTGAAGGTCACTGATTTGGCTAGGCTGGCTGGCCAGAGAGCTCCGAAGATCCTGTCACCACCCTACTCCAAAACTCCCCGCCCAGTGCAGGGATTATGGGCACACACTGCCATGCCTGGATTTTACACAAGTGTGGAGGACGTGAACTCAGATCCTTGTTTGATCAGCATGTACTTTACCACGGAACCATTTCCCGATCCCCACTATAAGGGTGATTAGTAAGACAACTTAAATACAATAATGGCTAAATGTATGTTCCTCACCATAATAGAGTCCTGGGAAGTTATTATAAGTGAGAAACATCATACAGTTGCTCTAGAATCACCTCACAACAGATGGACCCATAACTGAGGCAGAAGTTACCACTGAATCCAATTACATTTGGCAAGTGTGACTACCGCACACCCCATCCACACACTTAGCGAACATCAATAGTTGACTGCTGTTTCTCACTTAGCAGAAACCGAATCCCCCTTCCACACTTCATTGTGCTCAGGACAGCAATTCACAACTCACAAGAATTGACTCATTTCTCTCCTGTCCACACCCAGCATCCCTTGCTTAAGGTGAGAAAATCAAAGGCCACTGAGGTTAAGTGACTTTCTAAGGATCTCATTCCAGCCCAAGAACAGAAATGGCCTCCCTCCAGACTGTCACTTCCACCACCGACTCGGCCTCTCTGAACAGCCCATACATCCTGGCAAAGTGATGGAAGGTACTGCGATAGCCTTGTTTCCCTCCTTGAAGTGCAAAGAGGAACCACTCCACTTAGCAAACTGCTTGTAATCAGATTCTGACAGGCATCCTCCTGTGACAGGTGATAGGAGGGAATAGTGAAGTGTCTCAAACGCTTTAATGGGAGGTGTAGAAGTTTACACATTTCCGGCCCAGTCTTGCTTTTGGGAGCATAAGCAAAGGAAAGCTTCCCAGGGCAAGGAAGCTACATCCAGAGCTAAGCTAGAGCAAAGTTCATTGTGCCACTGAGGAAGGGAACGCGAGGCAACTGACTTGCCCTCGGCCATCTCCTGTCTCATGAGTCACACGTAAGCGGCACCTCCACCCTGGTGCCACAGGCAGACTCTCGGCTGCCAGCAGGCATCTGCTTCAGGCGGCTGGGAAGAATCCATAGTGCACTGGTGTCAACTGGAGAGGGCAGTGTTAGTAGCCAGCAGCTGTTAGCAGACAGGGAGGCGCCTTCTCACCTGTCCTTGGTACCCTCTATGGACCCGACTCCCCAGCTGTCCCTGTGGCTACAGACTTTTCTTGCCTGACTCAGAATATTAAATGTAGGCTTCCTTCAAATGAAGAATTTAAAAACAACAACAACTTTGTTTATTGACATCTGACAAGGAGAGGATGGTAGGCTTTTTTTTAAAAAAAGAAGACTCAGTTGTATTGCAGGTGGTACCATCTGTTGCAAGGGTTTTGTCTCTTTCAATAACATGTCTGGCATTAAATGGAGCTTTGAAAATAAATAATAATCAGGCAAATAATCACTAAGCCTGTATATGCAATGCTTAGCCTGGCTAACTAAGAGAGCTGCAGCAATCATGGTTGCTTTCTCAAGGTTAAATCTTTCATGACTTTGAATCCCCACAACCATTTCCATCCACCCTTTCAACAAGTAATCACCAGAGCTGACTAAGCATTTATTTGCTCATTTATTTACCCTTCACTTACTTAGTGTGTGTGTGTGTGTGTGTGTGTGTGTGTGTGTGTGTAGGATGTATGTGGATTCTTGTGCATAAACTGCGCATGTGCATATGTGTACATACATAGAGGCAAGAGGTCATTGTCTAATGTCTTCCTCAATGGCTTTCCATTTTATTTTTTTAGACAGGACCTATCATTGAATCTGAAACGCACTAGTTCAGAAAGGCCAGCTGGTCAGCAAGCTTGAGAAACCCCCTACCTCTGCGACCTCAGTGCTTAGATTACAAGTGCCTACCACCCTGCCTGGCTTTCTATGTGGGTATTGGAGTCCAACTCAGGTCCAGATAGTTGAACAGCAAGTGTGTTTTAGAATCTAAGGCATCTCCCTGCCTCTAAATAAAGCTTTAGCCACATTTCTAGGCACTGGAGAGGAGGTACACAGCCCATTGACCGCAGGAAGCCTAGACTACATGGGAAGGATTCAGACCAAAAAGCAAACAAACATCAAGCAACGTGCTTCTGGAGAGTAGCAAACATCATAAGAACATGATGTGCATGTGGTCCTATGGGGCAGAGGTTCAGGGGAGGCCTCTCTCAACAATCTTCTGAGGTAAGACTGACTAGAAGAAAATTACGAATGCATTTACAGTATTTTACTATTGTAGGGATAATGCTATTATTTCAGGCATCAGTCCACAACTTCTTTCTCAGTCTCCTGACTGGCTCTCTGCCTCCATCCTCTCCTCTCCTTGTTCTGGATGCTCTCAAGGCAAGGCCTCCACAGGCCACTTGACTCTGCCACTCCTATACTCCCTCACCCATCTCACACAGGCGAAGGGAGGGAACCTGACCCCGACAGTGTCATCTCACTTGAGTTACTGGAAACAAAAATAAAATTTCTTGGGACTTAGAGCTGCTGAGTTAGGGAAAGATACTCAGAAATGGTGGACGGGGGCAGTGACATTGTAAACATCCTCTACCCTCTAAATCAAATCAAAACAACAAAACAAAACAAAACAAAATAGTAGAGGTTTAAGGGTAACCAAAGACAGAGTTAACTGGTTGCAAAAAAGTACTGCCCACAGTCCACAGAAAACTTCAGAACCAGTTTCAAAATTTTAAATGAGAAACTCTTAAGTTCTTTTTTGTTTTTTTGTTTGTTTGTTTGTTTGTTTGTTTGTTGAGACTTCTCTGTGTAGCCTTGGCTGTCCTGGACTCACTCTATCGACCAGGCTGGCCTTGAAGTCACAGAGATCAGTCTCACTCTGCCTCCTCAAGTACTGGGATTATAGTCATGCGCCACCATGCCCAGATAACTCTTAAATTTGTATTCCTTGGCACCATGTAAAATAAAAACCCCAAATCTCAATTTTATTATTTTGTTCTAATGCCATGTTATAAGAATAATCCAGATGATATTTTAGATGAAAAGAGCTAGAAGAAAAGAATTTCAATTAAAAATCATGTTCTAGAAACTGAAACATCATGTCACCGGCATGGAAATAGGCCGATTGACCAATAGAATCGAATTGAAGACCCAGAAATAAATCCACACACATATGGACACTTGATTTTTGACAAAGAAGCCAAATCTATTCAATGGAAAAAGGATAGCATCTTCAACAAATGGTGCTGGTCTAACTGGATGTCGACATGTCGAAAGATGCAAGTAGATCCATATTTATCATTATGCATAAAACTCAAGTCTAAGTGGATTAAAGACCTCAACATAAATCTAGAGACACTAAATCTGTTAGAAGAAAAATTGGGGAAGAGCCTGGAACTCATTGGCACAGGAGACAACTTCCTGAACAGAACTCCAACAGCTCAGGTCTTAAGGTCAACAATTAATAAATGGGACCTCATGAGGCTGAGAAGCTTCTGTAAGGCAGGAGACACTGTCAACAGAACAAAGTGATAACCTACAGACTGGGAAAAGATCTTCACCAACATTACATCTGACAAAGGTCTAATATCCAAAATATATAAAGAACTCAAGAAATTAAATACCACCAAACCAAATAACCCAATTAAGAAATGGGGCTCAGAACTAATCGAACGGCTAATAAACACTTAAAGAAATGCTCAACATCCTTAGTCACCAGGGAAATGCAAATCTAAACGACTCTGAGATTCCATCTTACACCCATCAGAATGTCTAAGATCAAAAACTCAAGTGACAGCACATGCAGGCGAAGATGTGGAGAAGGGAACACCTCTTCATTGCTGGTGGGAGTGCAAACAGCCTCTTTGGAAATCAATTGGGAATAGGGGTACCTCAAGACCCAGCTATTCCACTCCTTAGAATATACCCAAAGGATGCTCCACCACACAACAAGGGCATATGCTCAACCATGTTCATAGATAGCAGCCTTATTTGTAATAGCCAGAACCTGGAAACAACCTAAATGTCCCTCAGTCAAAGAATGGATAAAGAAACTGTGGTACATTTACACTATGGAATACTACTCAGCTATTAAAAACAAAGAAATCTTGAAATTTGCAGGCAAATGGATAGAACTAGAGATGATCATCCTGAGTGAGTTAACCCATGGCCAGAAAGATACACACGACATATACTCACTTATAACAGCGATAGCCCCTGAAAGTCTTCACTTAGCTGGAGATTGGGAGAGATACTGGGACTTCCTATTGGAACCCTAGGTGAAAGAGGTAAGGAAGAACGGGTAAAAAGAAGGATCCAGAGAGTTCTAGAAACCTACAAGAAGACCATTAAGACTGGCAGCTCTGGACCCAGGATGGTCAGTTCAAATTACTGTACCAACAAAAGGCAATGCATGCAGTAAATTTAGACACCCTATCCAGATCTAGCCAATGTACACCACATTCTCCACAATTGTTTGGAGAGCAGGGACTGACTTAGACATGAACTCTAGTGCCCCCTATTTGACCACTTTCCCTTGGTGACACTCAGAGGAAGAGTAAGCAGGCTCCCAGGAAGAGACCTGATAGGCTGTGATCTTATAATAGCGGACAAGGTCCCATTCTGTCACAGACCTAGAGGAGAGAAAGGGATGAAAAAGGTAGGGAGGGGGAATGGGAAGATACAAGTGAGGGGATAGCAATTGAAATATAATCTGAATAAATTACTTAAATAAAAATGAAAAAAATAAAAATCATGTTCTAAGCTCCTGAGGGGGAAAAAAATCTCTTAGAGTGCTCCAGGAACCAGAAGTAAAGGTGACTGAGCTGAGAAAAGGTGACAAGGAGAGATGCCATCAGGCCAGATCCAGGGTAAAGGAGAGATCAGAAGGACAGCCACAGCAAGCAAAGCAACGCCAGGGCCTGTGGCTGCACATGACCACACACATGTGCACACATGGGCAGAGAAGCACAGCTGGCATGGGCTTGTGATGAAGGATGACTCTCACCTTTCCATGCCCCTAGACAGTTCTACTCTTGTGCTGCCACTCTGTCTGCCAAAGGCTTCCCAGGGATCACAGGCTGGCTGCCTCCCCTAAGAATGAAGACTTCTGGGATGTAGTCTCTTTTGACACCATCTCTTGGTCTCTTTACCCTTAGAAATACTCCTAGCTCACAATATCCAGCCCCTAGGGCAAACTCGGGAGATATTTTTTTGTGTTCACTGTATTTGGAGTGAGGATGGAAATGAGAGGAAAGAACCTACATATACCTGCTTGTTTTGTTTCCAGGGGGAGGGACAGTTCTGCCTGGCAAAAGGCACAAAGATGCTTCTTATATTTTTATTACAGTACAGTCTGAGTGAAGACTATCAGAAGCTACCTGTTATCTCTTGTGCAATGAAGCCCTGGAGGATTCAGGAAGCAAGCAAAGCAATGCATGGCATGAAGGAAGGGGTCTCAATCAAACCCCAACATCTAAAGCTGGTATTTCTTGTTGGTGCAGGGTTGGTGCTGCCCTGCACACCACGGAATGCTTAGTTACAGCCTCCTCCCATATGAGGCCAAAAGCCCCCTGTCTCCATGCTGTGCAGTATCTCCAGAGAAGCCCACCTCATGGACCAAAGAAAAGCCTGGGATCTCCCTGGAGCAGGAGAGCTCGCTTCTTATGAGATTTACACTAAGGACAGAAACACATCAGCTTGATAGACGGCAGAGCAATCTCCAGGTCACAGGAGCTTCCAGGGGCAGAGATGAGAAAACAAGGCTACAGGCCAGGCTTGAAAAAGGAAATACAATAGTGAAGTCTCACAGCGCACTCTTAAATGTGCAGAGTTAAAGCAGTCCCTGCCATGTGGAAAATACCCTAAAAGTGTTTGTTTAATAAATAGTTAGTTAATTAGAAAGTAGGCAACAGGGAATGCTGATTAAGCATAGTTTAACAACAGCTGGACCAAAGATCAAAGTTTCATCAACTTGTGGCTATTTTGGGAGAATCCACAGTTGGAGCTCACTGAGGAGCCAGTATACAAGCCAATAAAGTAATAAAAGAGCTATTCTAATAACAACAGTAATAACTACCATTCATTGAGGGTTTACTGTGTGCCAGACACTTGCCTAAAGGCTCCACAGGCATTATTTCAGTAACCTTCATGAGGATCCCACAGCGATATTACTGCTCTCATTTTTAAAATTAAAAACAAACAAACAGACGCAGATAAGTGAGCCTATGGGCTCAGACTCAGAAACGTCTGATTCTAAGGTCCACACTTCCTAACTGCTACAATTGCACTTTTTGGTGTCAAAATTCCCAAGAATTCTCATAAAGCCTTTTAGTTGTACGGAATTCAGAACTTCAGTACCAAGAAACAGGTTCCCTCCTCTCTCTCTCTCTCTCTCTCTCTCTCTCTCTCTCTCTCTCTCTCTCTCTCTCTCTCTCTGTGTGTGTGTGTGTGTGTGTGTGTATGTCTCTCTCTCATACACACACACACACACACACACACACACACACACACACACACACACACAAATACACACACAGGTGGCGTACTCCATCATTCCAAATCCCATTTACACTCTAAAGGAATCAAAGCATGAACTTGTCAACCAGGCACTGCCCTACTGTCCCACAACAGGTGCCAGTAGCACTGCATTAACACAAACACCATCAAAGGCAAGAACAGAGGAAGAAAGCCCACAGAATCTTCTTCCTGGAGGTTACTTGGGCAGGGGCTGTTGGCTAGGCCAGCAGAATAAAGCTTCCAGCAGGAGCCAGTGACCTCTGGGACCACATTTAGAAGTGGGATGCACAGAGCAGGTTCCTGGCTCTCGGAGCAGAGGTCAGCTCCATTTGCTTTCAGAGGCATGAGCTCCCTTGCATGACCATATTCGTAAATAGCGTTCAGTGTCTCAGTGTGAACTCCTGTCACTGTGACTTGGGCAGCACTTGATCTGTGAGGGAGTATGCTTTCAAATCCTCTTGGAGTCCTCCACCAGCATGACTGTGGATCTGGGTAGTAGTGAAACTGAAAACTGACCCTGTCAAGTTGGGTCATGAGAAGAGGTGACCTTGAGCTGATGTAACCCACCTTCCTTAAATGTGTATCATTAAAAAATCAGCTGTAACACTGGGAAGAGATTTTGTTAGCTTGCACTGATGAAGAGTGTGGCCTCTACAGTAAGACTGCCTGGATCCAAATGGACACTTTGCTATGTCACTTGATACATTAAAAATTTCCCCCAAACCTAATGACTGCATCTATAGAAGAGGCAGAATGATGAAGGTCTAGTTAAATTACTTCAAAAGCTGGGTGAATGGCGAAATAAAGGTTGGGGTAGGAAGAGGGGCAATTTTTAAATGTTTGAAATAATTCAAATAAGATTTACAGTAGTCTTCTGGAGGCATCACTGTCGGTTTGCCAAACATCAAGAATCAGCCCACATCCAGTAAAATGTTGAGGCACAACAGGCAGGACAGGTGAGCTGCTACAGACCTTGGACTGGAAACTTGATGGTAGAAGACGACTTCGAAAAAGCCCCAAGGCACCATGCGGAGGCCAGGCCGACTTTAAATAACAGCCGGAGAAATGCTCCCTTTAAGCTACTAGCCCTGACTTAGAAAAGTAAAACCAAGCCACATACAGTTATTCCAGAAAGACTATTTCTGCAGAAACTGCAAGCCAAAAGGCACATCTGGGACACAGACTTGTTCATTTGGCCCCCACAGAGATCTAAAGAAAATGTTGATCCAATACAGAAAAATCTTAAGATAGTGGTAGAAACCAGGAATCTAGGTTCCTCGTTGTGAAAAACCCAGCACCCTGCTTCTGGGAACTGACTGGTCTCATTCCAGAAGCCCCCGGGTTCCCCGCTCCAGGACTGTCAGTGCTTCCACAGTGGGCTGTACCTCCCACTGGATGTCTGCTTAGACTCTACAACAACAGAAGTTTGAGTCTTCTGCTATACAAGCAAGCCCTGGTAGTATGAAGAGAGCATAGAGCTCAGATCGGAAGCCTCTGAAACCTAGTACTGGAATATTCTATAAGGAACCTAGCACTGGAATATTCTTTGAATGAGAATCAAAAGATGTGTCAGAAATATATAAACGAGTGGTATCATGGAAGTTAAGGAACTGAGGCTCCCCTCATCCATCTTTAAACTAATTTGTCCTTGTCAGCACTCTCCTTCAAATCAGTAAACTGTTTCTGCTTTAAGGTTAAAAAAAAAAATCCAATGTCTAAATCTACGCAGTTCCCATAATCTTCAGTACTGTGATCCATATCAACATGACTTGTCAGCTGATTTCTGCAATTACCTCTTAACTATTTCTACTGTTGCCTCCCAACAGACTTTTCCACATAGATTTTTTTAAAGACAGGGCCTCTTTCTATGTAGCCCTGGCTGTCCTTAGACCATGTAGAGCCTCAAACTCACAGAGATGTGCCTCTCTTTGCCTCCCAGGTGCTAGTACTGTGTGGACCATTGTGCCCAGGAGAATGACTCATTAAAATGTAAACTCTGTCATGTTGCTCTTTCCCAAAACTACTCAATACCTACTGGTCTTAAGGAAAACTTAGAGTCCAGAACACACTTATTATAGAAGATTTCCTATGTGTTTAAAGCATGTGCTCCTTGCTTCAAACAGGCCAATGCTCTTGCTGTGTTGCTCCTGAACTTCCTCTTTCTAAAGAGACTGTTGCCCATCCTCTTTAGAGTGGGAAGGATCATCTTCTTCATGAGGTTCTCAATAGCGGAATACTACATACATACATATATACACACTGCACAAAATGGCACTGCTCACAACATAGCCTTCCTGAGTCTTAGTCGCCTCCTTTGACAGAGCTAAAGAAGGACGGAGGAGCCACGGAGGGAAGCTGGTGTTTGACAAGGGAAGAGCACTCCCGGCTGGGTACTCCAGACTCACTGAGAGCCGGCTTAGACCTTCTGCTGCCACACTAGCCAGCCAGATCATAGAGGAAAAACGCACTGCCGGAGGCTGAAGAAGATGCTCCAACATTATAGAGAGTTGTGGGTGACCACTCAGGTAGGAAACTGTCTCTGTCATCTTTTATTTTGGAATGCTACTAATCTCCACTCCCGGCATATTCAGATAATCAAGTTTATTCCTTCTCAAGTTCTGAAGGAGTTGAAGACCAGGTAGCTTAGTTTGACAATGAAGCTTAGTTGTTTAGGGTTTAATATGTTTTTAGCTCTAGATAGATGTTCTAAGTTGATAATGACAATACGTGATGGAGACTGATTTACATTTAGAAATTTAGACACACCAAGAGAGGAAAGATGTCTTCTTCAAGGCTGTCAAATACAAATAGCCAAAACACTAAGAATGTAACATTTATATAATTCCTGATTGTGTCACGGTTCTTTTTGCCATAGGTAATCTATTGTATATAGGTATAATAATATAAATGTATATGTACAAAAATAAAATATTTTTTAAAAAAGAAGAAAAACAGCACTGTCTACTTCTCTAAAGTCCTGAGAGTATTATCTGGGACATAAATGAATTTCCCAATGCCCTGAGGACGCACTGTGAGAACACCCAGAATCGAAACAGTTGACGCTGCCTAGACATTCACTGGGCCCTTCCCCCTCCCCCCCGGCTCTCCTCTCCTGAAAGCCTGGATAGTAGCTGAGGTCCCATCATTCAGGGCCTGGAAGCACTTATCCCATCTGTCCTTTCCTGTCTAAACTTTCCACAGTTCAGCTCCTGGGCCTCTTGCAGAGGAAGTCAGTCCATATGAGGGGCAAGTAAGTGTTGATTTTTTAAATAAAATTCCCACCAAACCCCCCCCTTACATGCCCTACAATGTCTGTCAGTGTTTGTGGAATTCCATGTTTAATCTTCACTAACAACCCAGAAAAAAATAATAGCGTTTTTTTTTTCTCTCTCTCTCTCCATGTCTCTATTTTTCTCTCCCCTCCTCCTCCTCTTCCTTCTCTCCCTCCCCTTCTCCTTCCCTTCCTCCCTCCCCTTCCTCTCTTTCTCTTTCTCATTCACTCTGTGTGTATGTGTGTGTGCACACATACCTGTGCATACAAGTACATTAGCTTTTAGACACTTCCGAGAAGATGCATTTAAATACAGTCCGAGCTGGAGGGAAATCTGAGGACAAAGGAGAGGTTAAAAGTAAAGGGATAGGGGAGAACAGAGATTTGGAAAAGAAATTGGGTTAACTACAAGAATAAAGGCAGCCAAAAAAGAAAACCAAAGCCCAGTGAAGGCTGCTTTGGCTAAAGTTGCAAATAAGATCAATGTGTTCGTGGAGTTCTAGTTCATGAGCTTACGGATGCCCAGCAGTGGCTTCCAGGAGCTCAACCACAGGCTCATGTTTTCAGGGAGGAATCAAAGCGTGACTGGGTTCCTGTTCTGGGTGCCTGACTGGGTTCCTGTTCTGGGTGCCTGACTGGGTTCCTGTTCTGGGTGCCTGACTGGGTTCCTGTTCTGGGTGCCTGAACACCCAAGTATAAGCAGGTGTTCAAAAGTCTGAAAGAATTCAGACTGTTCTCACATGCCAGCCATTTGTTCTTAAGCCACCTCTCCAGTGGTTGTGTCTGCAATAAGGACAAGCAGTTCTGGTGAGAGGAAGAGGGAGGAAACGATGTAGAAACATTAAGAAAATAAAACATAAGCACGTGTTTGTAACAGACGTATGTATGCCTCTGTACATACATATACATGTATAGGGCAGAGAGGAGAGGGAAATGTATGAGTATGTGCATCTGTGTATCCAAACCTCTCCAAGTTTTAGGGTATAATTAACATTGGCTCCATGCCCTTGAAATGCTAGTGCTATTTTGTAGTGAGATCAAACACTCATAAGGGTATTCCAAAAACAGAAAGGGTATGTGAGTACCATTTTAGTTTAATTTCCAGGTAAAGATTAAGTACTGTGGTTTTGTTCTCATGCACAGTGTATCTTGTTCTGGGATGCTTAGAAATATTTTTGTGAAGTCCCAAATACAGGCATGAAAGGAAGATTGGAAGAGAATTCCCCATGGCAGCAGAGCCACCAGGCTGGCTAAACATTGATACAGCAACCTCCCTTCTCAAAGCACCAGCAGTGTCTTAAGGCCAGACACTTGTAGGTGGCAGCAACACTGTGCGGGCCACAGATTCTGTGTTTTGTTCCATTGGACACACACCTGGCCTCCCTCTGAATGCTAGGCCAGGACAATCTTTCCTTCCTTTCTTCCTTCCTTCCCTCCCTCCCTCCTTCCTCTTTTCTTTCCTACAAGAGGACAAAGAAATGTTTAATATACCACACAGGAAAATAGCACAGCAAGGTTAAAAAAGAAAAAGCAGCCTTGCTGTGATTACCATGAGTTAAGGAAGAGAAACAATTTGTACACAGAAAGTAATCCAGATTTAATTCTGCATATACAGTTGTTCTTCAGAGTTGTGGTTTTGCTCTAAAGGTCACCCTGTAAGTCCACATTTGGGGGGCACGGTCCAGCCAAGTCTCAGGGAAGATACAGTTTTTTTTAATAAAGTCTATACCAACAAAGGAAATTCAGAAAGCATATGGCAGAGCCTACAAGGACCTCGCACACTTGGGGGTAAGAGTCCTAAGGTAAAAGGGAGAATAAAGAGACCAGAAAGAGAAAAAACATTGCTGGGAAAGAGGCCCTGTTAGGGTCCTGCCAGGATAATTACCAGGATGGATGGTTTTTCCTCTCAGTGCCTGAACTTGTCAGGGTTCAGGAGAATCATATTCCAGATAAACAGACTCAGGGCGAGCAGAGCTGGCTGATCTCCAAGCATCTGTGGCATTGGAATTGCTTAACCTGTCCCTAAAAGCAGTGTCACATGCCTGTCAGGCCTGAGTCTGAGACACTCATCTTTCCTTTCATTTCCCCAAGTCTGTGTGGTGAGGAATTCATTACTACCATTTCTTCATTGCTTGTCTTGCTTTAGCCTTTGATGTTTTACCTGGGGGAGGAAACTGAAGAGATTAGCCACAGCAGGAAGCTGCTTCCAGACTTTAGCTGAAAGGACGATGGAAAAATATGTCTGGAGCCCAATACAGGTCAATACAGAAGAGAGAATCCAGAGGGCAGGAGAGCTGCCCAGGGCTGCAACTACTAACAGTGCTTCCCAAGATGGAGGCAAGGACGAGAAAGAGTCTGGCTTCTCTCTTTGCCTGGCCCATCCATCTCTCACTGAAACAGCAGATAGCAGAGGTAAGAACAAACTGACTAAAGGGCAACGCAACTGAGAAGTTACAAAATAAGCTACAGAACCCAGAAACCTATGCTATAGGACACAACAGTTACATGTTTAACACATAGACACACACAACCACACATACACACACACATAATACACACAACCACACATACACACACACTACACACAACACACACACACTACACACACTACAAAGATTGGTTGTGAGAGAAAACAGAACATGGTACAGCTGGCTCTTACTATTTATCAATAGTCCCCAATAACACCCAGTCAGGGGACAAGGAATGACCATCTGTGGCTCCTAGAGGAATTGCAGGGATGGGTTCCTTTGAGACTCTGCTTACATTTTAATCAGCTGATCACTACAACTTTGTTTTCTGTGCTTGTGACATTGTTACCCATATAATATATATTCTTGATCCATTAACGGTGAACTCAAACCAAGTAACCCCTTAGCAGCTGCCCAAGAGGAGCTTATCTATTATGGAGCTATCCCTGAGGGCACACTGCAACCCCCTTGCACGCAGAATCACTGCACGACCCTCAGAGCTTCACTTTAAACAGTGAAATCACTGCCAATGCATAAAAGGAGAACGTTCTGCACTGTTACATACGAATATAGCACCTGCTCGCTGTGAGAGCTGAGAAGGACCCACGCTGTCTTCCTGTACTCAGCTGAGAACATGTATGGGGGGGAGGGGCATCAGAACTGTTCTCTCTACACATGTGTGCTCCACATGTGCTCTCTGCATGCTAGCTTTATGTCAACATGACACAAGATAGAGCCAGTTGTGAAGAGAAGACATCAACTGAGAAAATGCTCCCACCACATTAGCCTGCCTGCAAACTTAGGGAGCACTTCCTTGAGTAGTGACAGGTGTGGGTAGTGCCATCCCTTGTCCTAAGTGTTATGAGAAAGCAGGCTGAGCCAGCTGTGAGGAGCAGGCCAGCAAGCAGTTCTTCTCCATGATGTCAGCATCAGACCTGACTCTAGTTCCCTCGGTGATGGACTATGATGCAGAAGTGTGAGCCAAAATAAATCTCCAAGTTGCTTCTTCCTATAGCAATAGGAATCCTAACTAAGTGAGCACATGTATACAAATGACTACAAAGCACAAAAGAGTTGAATCCTAGGTTATACATGATTTAAGCAAATAGCAAATTTGCTTAAATAGCCAATAACTAAATCAAAATGAGGACAAAAACTGATAATCGATTATCAATCTAGATGTTAAAAAAAGTTGTTGCTAGCAGGGACTGAACAGGTTTTTGTTCCATGATATATTTCGTCTCCCTTTTTCATTTTCTCTATTGTCTGGTCTTCTTCATTAACCTTGTAATTAAGGGGAGAAGGAGATAGAATGCTAAATATAAAATGTCTAAAATAAAAGAAAAACCAGGAACAAAAGCAACAACAAGAAGAACCGTTTATCCCAGCAGGAGAGCATCCTGAGTGATCCTTAGGAGCGTGGGTACCGCCTGCCTCGCTGTCTGACTGAAGGACACAGAGAACAGAGCATTCCACAAGCTCCGTGACTTGTGAGGGAAAATAGCTGGGGTCTGTGCAGTAGGAGAGGCCAGAGAGTCCCATAGGTGAACACGGTAAGACAGTCCACATTCCCCGTGGACTTGTTCAGGCTGCATTTACAAACTCAGACCTTCCCCATCCAGCCCTAAGAAAACCTCCTCCAGCATTCACTTGATGTTCACTAATGAGAAGGCACAAGCTTCTTTAGTTCATGTCTGACGGTGATTTAAGTCCCTACTGTGTGTGTGGACCAGGCAGGCCATAAGAAGTGCTACAAGAAACATAACACCTTGTCATATTTCACCTAACATGTTTTCTGTCAGTTGTAGTCCGGTAAATACAACTGAACAAAACAAAACAAAATCATAATTTATGAGATTCTTCACCTCCAAACCAAGACTACAACTCACTTGTAGACTTGAGAAAGCATCAGACTATCAAGGAAGTCTAATCATTTATCTCCGGCGCACTCTCTGCGCTGCTAACAGGAGACTCTTTCTCCTAAATCTTCTGTCTCTAAGCCGCTTTGGCTGTTCCATCTGCTCTTCTCACTCATGCCTTCAGGATCTTGTAATCAAATTCTAATTAAAGTTTAAGGCTTGTAATAAAGAAAACACTTGAGGAATGCCTTTGATTCAAGGGGCCAACATAACATCTCAACAGTTTGATAAAATGAATTATGTCCTTTGCTTAACAAGCATTTTAAAGATGGGATTGAAATGGGAAGTTCCAAGCTTCCGTGACTTTCCCAGCCACACATTATATAAACATGCTCATGATGCTTTGTTAGATATAAGTCAGCTGAAGATGGCATGGGGCATGGCTACACGCACGGTGCACATGGGGCTCAGTGAGGGACAGTACATGCAGCAGGAATGGTACCCAGATACATGGACGTGGTGTGGCCAGTGTCTGGAAGGCAGGTCTCCTCCCCTCACCTAGTCTCCCAGCTGACTAGTCACATCTACCTGGCTCACACGCTGCGGCTCAGCAGCACGGCCTGGCATGTCTGGCAGCTCCCAGCTCCAGCGCTTCTCCCACTCCAGCCTGCAGAGCTGTAGCTGATCGGGGAGCTGCACAGGGAGAGCTGCTAGTACCCTCCAGATGACTCAATACCACGACTGTGTTAGTAAGCTGTGTGCCACCGCTCCATCCCCACAGGTCAAGTATTCCTCTGCTCCTGTAGTTTACTCTGTGCTCTATTTCCTGGTCTATTTGTCTGTAGTCTTTGAGGTAGGATCTGAAGGACAGACACCACCTGTGTATAGAACTGAATTTAAAACCTGAAATGGAAAAAAAAATAGAAATTTATTTAATATGCCCAAAGAACACTTATCATTGGGGTACATGTCTCAGAAGCATTTGGTTTCCAGCAACATACACTTTGTTTAAACTTCTGGGGAGAGGTCTCCATTAGTTATTAATTACAGAATGATATATCTTGACTAATATTAATAATTAATGCTGTGCCAAGTACTGCTTACCTTGCTTTGTATTATTTTTCCAATTCATCTTGTGAGGCATTTCCTATAACCATGAGAAAACCATGGGACAGAAAATTTGAAGTACTTGCCCAAGATTACATTGGTATCAGATGGTAGGCCAGAGCTTGCAGCTGCAGGCTTGGTAGCTCTCAAGGCCAGAGGCTGAGGATGCTGTGTTAGAGCTGCCTTCCTTTCTGCCAACGCCTCCAGCATGTGACCTATGTAAGACCAGTACCAGGAAGCCCCTTTGACATCTGGTACAGCCTTGCTCATCCTCCAAGTCCTAGCTCAGAAACATCATATATTGTGACTTCTGGGAGAGTTGACTATTACCCCCTGTGTTACTGCAGAATCTAGAAACTTCTAGACTTGCACTCTGGTGTTTAACATCTAGAGTAAATTGCTTTCTTCTACAGGTCTCCTAACAGTAGGGCACAGAGGAGACCTTGGAAAACATGTGAGGTTTAAAGAACCAGACAGGTTGTCTACATCTGCTCACTGGCCCAGGCTTGTGCAAGTCAGTCTAGACAAACGCTATCTTTCCCGGAATGGTTCAGAGAGAGAGAAAAAAAAGCAAAGACCAAGGTGCTTAATATCATTATCTCATCCAAAAAAATCAAAACAAAAAGACAAAAGACCCATTCCTGACATTCTTCCAGAAGCATTCAGTACACTGACAACTTTTGTTTTGCTTCTCAACTGTCAAGGTATGTTAGTTCTCCCTAACTCTGCAAGGTGAGCCCTGTCCAGACACAGCAAGGGAAGAGTAATAGATGCTGAGCCTGTAGCACATGGAAATCCAGATCACATGACGATGTCTGTATCCTAGCAGCAGGTTGAAGGTTTCAGAGTCCAGTGCTTCTGTGCCTGGCCCTCTCCAGGAGAACCACCAGGACTTGTTCCAGGCTTCGGAACTCCACTAAGACAGAGGCCTCTTCCTTACTCCTTGAGCTTCTGTGGCCCTTGTGTCTCCCTGTTCAAATGTGCCCACTAGAAGTATACTGCCATTCCTTCTTAGCCGAGGCCCAGCCACCAGCTCAGCTCTGTTCCAGGTTGCCAGCCATTCTGCACTGCAGAGCTGCTCTCTGTCTAAGAGCTCAGTGGCCCACACTCTAAGACCTGCTTCCCATTCCCTCGTCTTATCTGGAAGTCTGGGCAATAAGTACTGATGAGTGCTAGGTCTTCTGCATAGCCATACCTAAAACTCTTCAAACCTTCCTACAGAAAATGTAATGATGTTACTTTGTTAGGCAACTCTACAAAAATACCCACATGATGGGTAGGATGGTGAAGTTGATGACATGCTCACTGTCGCACAGCTGGCTAAGCAACAGAGCTAGAGTACAAGAATAGAGAGTTTTGTTCTGATGATACATCTACTTCTCAGCCCTTTGTTCTTTTAAAAAGTATTTTATTAATTTATATTACATCTCAATTGTTATCCCATCACTTGTATCCTCCCATTCCTCTCTCCCTCCCATTTTCCCCTTACTCCCCTCCCCTATGAATGTGACTGAGGGGACCCCCTCCCCTATATGCTCATAGGGTATCAAGTCTCTTCTTGGTAGCCTGCTATCCTTCCTCTGAGTGCCTCCAGGCCTCCCCATCCAGGGGACGTGGTCAAATATGGGGCACCAGAGTTCATGTGAAAGTCAGACCCCACTCTCCACTCAACGGTGGAGAATGTCCTGTTCATCGGCTAGATCTGGTAGGGGTTCGACGTTTACTGCCTATATTGTCCTTGGCTGGTGCCATAGTTTGAGCAGGCCCCCTGGACCCAGATCCGTGCACATCATAATGTTCCTCTTATAGGTTTCTAGGACCCTCTGGATCCTTCTATTTCCCCATTCGCCCATGCTTCTCTTGCCTATTGTCCCAATAGGATGTCCTCCCCCCCTCTGTCCCACTTTCCTGGTAAGTGAAGACTTTCATGGGACATGCCCCTTGGGCTAGTGTCTCGATATAAGTGAGTATATACCATTTGACTCTTTTTGCTTCTGGGTGAACTCACTCATTATGATAATTTCTAGTTCAACCAGCTCTTTCCTCATGTATTCAGAAAATATACTCCAAAGCGCCACAACAGAGCTTTCACCACAGATGTGCTGCTAGTGTTTTGTCAACTGGACACAAGCTAAATAATCTAGCATCTTTTGGAAAGAAAGAAGCTCAAATGAGAAAACGTACCCATCTGATTGGTGGGAAAGTCTGGGCCACTTTGCTGATTGATAGCTGATGTGGCAGGAGCCAGCTCATGTTAAGCTTTGCCACACTAGGCTGGTGTTCCCTAGAGAGCAGACTGAGCAGGGCAAAAGGCTGCAGCCAGTAAGCAGCTCTCCTTCACCACCCCTACAGCAGTTCCTGCCGCCAGCTTCCTGCCCTGACTTCCATGGATGATGAACCATAAACTATAAGACAAAATAAGGGCCTTTCTCCAAAGTTGATTTTGGTCAGTGTTTCATCTTATTTATTTATTTTTTATTCACATCAACAGAAACCCTAAGTAAGACACTAGAGCATCAGTACACATGGCAAACTTAACCCTTTGCATGACTGTGGTGTACTGCCTTGTTCTTTCTAATCCCATTTCTAACCATTCCTTACACAAGGGGTGAATTTTCACACCTTCACTCACATTCACGCCTTCGTCTGCCATGTCCTGCATCCCAGCTCCACTCACGCAGTTCACTTGGCGTCACTCAGCACATAGTAAAGAGCGGTTGGTTAGACTTTCCTAAACTAAGCGACAAAAAGGAAAGACAGCCAGGTGTGGTGTGAGGGGGCATGCCTGTCTCCACCGCTCTCTGCTACTGAAAAGGCTGAGACCGGAGTTCAAGACCAGCCTGGAGAATGCAGTTAGGCTCCCTGATGAGACAGGAGAGACGTGGGAGAAAAAAGAGGGAGAAGATCGAGACAGGGAGGAAAAGAGAATGATACCGAAATTGATTTGGTTTCTGTCTTTTAAAAGCTTATCGTCTGGAGAGAAGCATACAGAGACATCAAACTAAACAGAAGGTCCCATGGCAAGGATGAAGTCAGGCTGCCATGGGAGCTCATGGACGCAGACCTTGGGGCCTACTCACTGGCATGCTGATCCCCACCATCCTCCCTCACGCTTCCCCAGTCACCGCCTCCCGAAACATAACGCCGTGCTCCACTGTTTACCTCCATTACTAAACTCTCATCACTGAATGAACTGGGGCATCTGATCCATGAACACTTACTGAGTGGCTTGGAGGACTAACATGGACAGAAAGCACACGTGTCATCATTTCAATCCCAGTGACAGAACTAGCCATGGGACCGTGGACAACCACTTAGCATCTCAGTCTCTCGATATTTTCTACGTTTCTAAAACAAAATTAAATTAGAAATACATGGCAATAGTGATCAGTGAAAATCATGACATGTAAGTCTTGACTTTGACATTAACTAGTCCAACATCAACTGTGAACGTCTTGAAGGCAGCCTGACAGTGAAGGTATCCATCACATCTAGACATTAAAACAACCCCAGTAATATAAACACAATATTTCCTTAAAATATATAGGTGAGCAATTGAGATCTAATAGTGTTTCAAAAATTCTACGAACTTTATGTGTTAAAGTATGCTACTTGAAATGCACATTTATGACTCTAATTGTAAAATACAAATAATTTTAAATCTACTATAGTTACATACCAATTCATACATACATATAAATTTATACCTACGACACACTGCGCCCCTTAGTGTTGCTCCTATGTATATGTGCTTAGGGCTGACCACTTGGGATGTGATAACCTACCAAGGAGCTTGTCCCTAGAGAACTCATTTCACCCCTCTACAGCCATTAATTGCCTGTAGCTGTTCACCCAGGGATAGGGCCTTGCGAGAGTCTCCCATCCACATGCATTGTTGCTTTTCAGTTTTGTTTAGGTGGCCATATTGTTGAGACTTCATGCGAACCACAAAAGTGAACAGAATGGCAAGATGTACTAAAAAACTACAACACTGGGACTTTCATCACGGGCATAAGCAGCAGCAGTCTAACTGGACCAAAAGCCCTATTCGATAGAAGGGCTTTACTGTACTGTAAACCTGGTACTGTAAACCTAGCCAAGAACCCAGGGCTGGTGAAGCAGCTGAGCCCAAGGGAGAACCTGACATGCTCCTCTCCTAAACTAGTATGATTTCTAACTGTAGTCTAAATACCACCCTAATATGCGCAGGTAAGTATAGCTCCCAGCCAGCATCAAAGAGGCTTCTCTTTGCATCAGATGGGAAACATTACAGAAAACCAAAACTCGTCAAAATGCAGACAACAACTGCCCATGGCTATGCATGGCCCTAACTGGTATATTTACAACTAAACTCCTACACCTAAGGTTCAGGGAACAGGATGGAAGACTGGCCATAAGGAGCAGAAGAGCCAATAAACCAGGACATCTACCATGGTAGCGTCTTCTATATACCAATGATTAAGAAATATAAAATAATTCAATAGATAGAGCCAAGCCAAATTTCCAGAAGAAATTATTAGCTAGATGAGCTAAAAAGGGAAAAATAAAAAGCCAAAACATATACACAGCATTTTTGAGTGTATAAATGTTAGGGAAAAAAAGTTAAATGGCACTAAGAAAGGTATTACTAAAAACTCAAGTTTACGACAGGTATATCACAGTTTATGTCTAACACTATGGCATAAACTTAAATAACTGAATTATATATAATGTTTTATTACATGCTCTACTTATATGGGTCTTTCAAGAAAAAATTCTACTTAGAAATTCCTAACATTTTAAAAATAAAAAAATAAAATAAAATAAAAGGCTGTCAACTTTATTACCTTTTTATTTCACAGGGAATAGGAACTCTAAAATTGAACAAAAGAATACTGATAATAATGACATGCATGTAATAAAAACATGAAAAGCACAAAAAAGAAAGTGTTAAAGAAATTGAAGGTCTCAAAATACATTGTGCCCCTGCTAACCAATCACTGAACTACAGGAGAACAATCCTCCAGGCTCTGAGGCTACGAAGTGGATGGCCATGGTTCTAGGTGAACAGATGTGCTTGGGGCGCATATTAAAACACAACTACAATAAGAAGTCACTGGTGCTCTTTGAGACCGGTGAAAAGAGTGGAACTCACATTGCAGGGATCTAGGGAAAGGAATAAATACGTAAACAGATGGAGGGAACGGATGGTGACCACGTATATGGAAAATCTGACTAGAGAAGGAAGGGAAGGGGATGGAGTCCCAAAGCCCAACATACAAAGTGCTTCCATTTGCTAAGGCAAGAAATACCCGCTGAGTCTGCATGGAATACATTACATCTTTACACCCCAGTCTAAAACTGCTGTTGCTTCTGAGTGCCAAAAATGAATGTATAAAGAGTACTCCACCCTACCATCCAAACATATTTGATCCATAAATGCTTGGCTTTAGCTGGACCAGTTTCCCTAACAACTTTCAGAACAAGCAGAAAAGCAAAACTCTGAGGCCAAGAGGTTTTCACAGTGAAGTCCATAAACTGTGACTTGTACTTGTAATTCTCCTTATGAGCATCCAGACTTAGTAGCCTACACTCACAGAGAAAATGAAGGTGTGCACACAGGCAGGTAACCAGGTACGCACGATACTAGACGGCACGTGTGAGTGGAAGGCTCTCGGACATGCAAGAATCTCTTCTTCAGAATTTTCTTTACTTCTCTAACAATACATAAAGACAGGAAGCATAACTAGAGATGACAGCATCCCCGAGTGTCACATCAAGAACGCCCAGCAAGTGGCAAGACAAGCAACAATCCTTAGAAGGTGCTATTGTTATTCCTGTTGCAATTAATAAAACCAGCCGAGGAGCCTTCACAGAGAACCAAGAGCTTCAGCAAATCAGTTTGGCTCTCACCTAATTCTCTTATTATGATAAATTTTCTTCTCTAAACCTCGGCTTCATCATTTACAAAATAGATATATCTGAAGCTACCTCAAAAAGCTAAAGCAAGAAATGAGAAAGTAGTCAGATAAAAGAGCCCACAGTGTGTCGAAAATGTAAGTCGTTATCCGACCAATGGTAGCTGTCCTAAACACTACTGCTGCTACAGAGAACACCTTTAGCAGAGAGACAGGGGATATTTTGACTCAAACAAGACTGGATGACGTTAAAAGCCATGGAGATGAGGGCATTGTTCGCAGTTCAGCTTGTAGCCGTCTCAAAGTTCTATGTGTTTCAACACAATCAGCCAACACAATAACCCTACTGAGTACCAATTGTTATTGTCCCTTCTGTTAGATAAGAAAATGTTGGCAGATGCCCCTGGTTAACAGCTTCTACAAGTGTAACATGTCTCATTTATCACCAATGTAGGTACTTCCAATAATAGGACCCACAGCATCACCACATCCATGTACTCTCCATGACAACACGGCTGCAATTTCAAACCACAACCATCATCTCATGCTGAACCGATGCATTTGGGGAACAGAAGTTCATACAGGAAAAGATACTGCTTTGCATCCTTAAGAAAACGAGGCTCTGTAAGTGGAGGGCGATGTTACTGTTCAGAGTCTACAGAGACAGAAGCAATTATGCTGGAGATTCTGTAATGCTAATTTGCCCACCAGATCCTGCCTAAGTCAAACCAGACTTCTATATTTTTTTTCTGCAAAACTTAAGAACATCAGAACTACATAAAACATACCAAAGAAAACTCAGGAATTTTCCTTCATCTCCCTCCTCCTTACTCCTTGAGGCGGGGCGTCCTAATAAAACTCAGAGCCCACCAGTAAAGCTGGTTTCACCATGCAGCTTGATCAGATGACTCAGCCTTCCAGGGCTGGAGCTGCAAGCAAGCCGCCTTGGCATTTCTATGAGTTCTGGGATCCAGATCATGGTCCCATTACTTTCACAGCAAGTGCCTTAACTGCTGAGTCACCTCCCCAGCACTACTTTTTTTTTTAAATATACTTTTATAGTCAAATAATCACGATCAATCAGAATGAGATAAAATTAACTGCAGCTGGAGGGAAATGCTGCTGTAAATGGTGAAAGCATCGTGTGCATCTTGCAGTAAAGGGTACGCAATCACACTGTAAGTCGAGGCCCAGTCTCCACTCTCCTACATTTTAAGTCACTAAGACCATAGCAGTTGCTGGCTTTTACCAAAAATTACTCCTGGAAAAACAAAATTAGAAAGGCCCCGTTCTTTAGATGTGCTTTTAGAAGCATCAAGTCCTTGATCTGCATGAATTTCTGTGTTTTGTTTTTGTTTTTTTACAGACAGTTGACAGCTCTGACCTGAGTGCCTGTTATTCAAAGGTCAAAGACTTTGTGAAATGGATGCAACTGTTGTCAAACACGAATGAGCTCCCTTTGAAGTCGGGGGCTTAGAAGGGCTGACTCTAAAGCTCTCTCCGTGAATGAGCACAGACAAGAGGAAAATATGAAAGCAAAGCTGTGTAAGTTGAGCACTCCTTTAAGCACGGCATGGAATATCACCCTGCCCATTTGTGGCATATGGCCCACCATTAGTGTCACCCTGTGAAGGGGGCGTGGCATCAGCAAACAGACATCAAGGAGCCCACACTCCCCACAGTCCTGAAAGCACCCGGCCATGTGCCTCCCTCAGGGACCCTCTGCTTGCAATGCAGTCCACGCAGTACTGCCTGGCCTTTGGTCTATTTGTGCTCACTTACTTATTTCCCCCACGATGTGGTTCTGTTTTGTGGCTACCTTCTAACCAAACTCACTACAATGACCAAACACTTGAGTTGTTTCTGTGGCCATTAGCATTCAGGAAGCACTATGTTCTTATCTGAAACTACTCAACTTCCAGTTTAGTAAATCATACCGTGCAAGCCCGTGCATCAGCAGCTACGGTATGGCACACAAGGGAAGAGCAGTAGAATTGAGGTTGTTTTTTTTTTTTTTGCAGACTCACATATCACACAACACAATAATTGATCCTTATAATAGAAGTCAGATACCATGTCCCTCTGACAGGGCATCAATATGTTTAGTCACTAGGTCTAGGCTTTAAACAATTAACCCTTTAGTACACAGAAAATCTGAGTCTAAATTCTGACAGATACCTTCCTGAAAACAAGCAAATCTGAAATATAAAGAGCTCAAACTGGAACCTCATTTTTGTTTTGTTTTGTTTTCTGTTTTTCTGCTACTGTATATCCCAGAATTCCATTTTATGGAATATGAGCCACTCTGGAACACTCTGGATTCCTCCACACTCGGAAAATTTCTTAAGACTATTTATTCTCTGACAGCGATGCTAGTGGCTAAACCTAACTCTTCTAGTTTTCCTCCAACATACCAGCACCACATACATGTCTCTCACACATCTGGCAAATCCTCATGATGCCATTGTGAGTAGGTGAGGGTAATTTCTTCTAATAAGAACTTAACCCTATCTTACAATGCCTTTTATGACACTGAAAGTTCCTAAATTTCCCGCATTTGACAATGAAGAGACTGCTACACCTTAGTCACTTTCAAAGGGTAAATAATGTGTAGCTGGCTTTGAGTCCAGCTGAAGTCTGGGACTCTTGCCTTTCAAAGACACAACCTCACAATTAGCAGGGCTGAGGCTCTGCTGAGAGACATGATGACCTGCACATCCTCGCTTCCCCACTTTCTGGCATTTCTACTTCTGGTGTCTTGTAATCCCTGCAGTGACGAGCTCCATCTTCACCACCAAGGAGGGGAGCCTGAGACAACTGATATGAATGGAGGAGGGTTTACACTTTGTACGTTTCAAGATCCTGAAAGCCAACGGCCCAGATGGGAGGAGCCAAACAAACCACAGCACATCACGGCAGACATATCCCAAACTTCCAAGCTGTCTCAGAAACTTTAGCACAGACATCCACGGAGCTAGATTTCGGTACACAAATGCAACACAACTCCCGCGGAGGTTCTTCCAGTGTGCAACTCTCCATAAAAATACAAAAGAAGTAAACTGTCAGAGAAAATATTCATCTTCAACAGTGGGTCTCAAGGATTAACAGACAACAGAGACCCCCCAGAGAATCTGCTAAACTGGGCATTCTGTCCCACCTCTGGGAATTTATAATTGAGTAGGCTGCAGTGGGGACATGGGACATTAGTTTCTAATGCATCTTTATGGGCTACTCAAGGCAAGATGCTGTCCAACACTAGAGGACACTGGACTAGGAGTGTTTTTATACGTAATGAATCTACCTTAGAAAACTACGTTATGGTTTGATTCCTTCCATAATCAGTTTTAAAAACTGACTAGAGAATATAAGTAATAATAATAGTAAAGCTATATACACTATATAACATAAGGATGTTAGGAACTGAACTGATTAAGATATCTAAAATACATCTGTGCCTAGTGAACACTAACACAAGTAAGTATTAGTACAAAGTCCTATGGTTATTGCTAAGATAAAAAGTGCACTGTAGCAAATACATTATTAGGTAAGAAATATCACAGAGAATACTTAGATAAGCCAAAATGTTACGGCTCATTTTATATCTACACTGCATGGTGGAACTGAGAGCTCCTAGGTTAGAATTTCATATAGCATGTCACTGTACTAAATAAGGGAGTCCCCTGGAAGGCAATACAAGGATGTGTGTGCCTAAACACATTTAAACACACATGTGCGCTCGCACACACACACACACACACACACACACACACCACTCTAAAAGATAAGCGGTGTGCCTTTGTAGAGTGCTCATCTTAAATGTAGCTGCTCTTACTTAATGAGCCAGAGAGTCCACGTGAGGGCCTGAGCCCTCTCTCCACACAGCTCCACAGTCTACAGGTCCTGGGTACTTAAGCTACACTAAATTCACTTATTATGCTCTTCTAATAAAAAATTAATCTTACCTTACAATGCCTTTTATTACCTTTAAAGTCCCTAATTTTCCTTTAATTGTATGTCTTTAAAACCCCTCAGTTTAACTACAAACGCATGGTAAGCAATTAGGAATGTTTAGCTCCAATAATTACAGTGTAATGACCCCAACCATCCTAGGTGTGGTCTGCGCGTCAGCAACTGGGGACAGAGCTGTGTAGCCCCCACACTCACAGAGTTGCAGACCAGCAAGAACAATATTCATAAGGACGTTATTTACAGACTATCTGCTTGGTCAGATGACTGAACACAGGGAAACAGAAATGCAGTAGATCCATCTTAAGCAGACTTGTGAGGGTTTCAAAACACTTCTTAAATTGGAAATTCTACCAATCGCAAAATATAATTCTATGTAACCTATATACTATATAGCTTTTCTGGTACAAAGTATGTCTTTTAAGTATAGCAGTATAAAAAGAACAACTCTTTCCAAGCTATCCTTCCAAATTTCTCAGCATCTAAGTGTTGGGAGCCAGGCCAACCCAAGGCTTTCTCTAGCACGGATGTATGCAGAAGGAATGTAGCTCCTTGTCTAAAAACAGGGATATGTGTGGCAAGGCCAGTAATGGCTTAGGGCCAGGGGAGTTGTGACTTTGAACCCTGAGACGTCAACTCTTCCCCAGCTAAAGGGCAACGGTTATCAGACCCAAGGACAATGTGCACATTTGAAATGTCCTCTGTTGCTTTTGTACAACACTGCTTGATTATCATGCTGACTTCGTCCCATTATGTAACAGCTTTCTGCTGACTCTGTCCCATTGTTCCATGCAAATATTCTATCAGATGCTGTCCTGTGTTTGTAAATACTTCACAAATACTTGTGAGTCCCTAGCCCTCCTCTTAGGAACCTGCTGGTCCAGGTTGTCCGAGAGGTGTCATGCACATTGAATAGATAGCTGTGAAAATGAACAAACCATCCAAGAGTTTCTGAGCTTTGAGAAGAAACATGTCAGGAACTGAACATAGTACAGTGTGGGAAAGCCTAGACCTACAGCAACAATGGAGGGGAGACTCAGTCCGCTCTGCATCACATGGAGAGATGCAGGGGATACTCAGGGCACAGAGAAAAGGCTTATCTTGGCTCATGGATTTAGATATCAGTCTGATCAGCTGGCACCACTGCCTTGGGCCTGCTGCAAGGCAGGCCATCCTGGTAGGAGTGCATGGCAGAGCAAACCCTCTCACCTTACGGGCAAAAAGAAAAATAGAAAGACAAGAGTCTCACACACCATTGCCTTTACGGATAAAGCCCAGTGGCCTGAAGCCCTCCAGCAGGGCCAACCCCTTAAAGGGTCTACCATCTTACAAAATTGCTTCTCTAGGGGTTGAAGACTTTAGCACATGGGCTTGGTGGGGGAAGGGGAGCATTCAAGATCCAAAATATAAGACATGTCCCTAGCCAATCAGGACAGTTTGAAGGGATTTGGAAACAATCTGATTAATTTAAGGTGGATTTTCAGGGATGATTAGCAGGTGGCCATGTAGAAAAATGGGAAACTAACCTTCTTGGTGGAAGAGTCGTGTGTATAATGACAAAGCGTACAAAGGTGGGCTCGCCCAATCAGGGGGATGTCTGTATGTCTGAGATGTTTAAACTGCATGTGGAAGATAAGAGCAACTCAGTTTGGATGCTATGAAAAAAAAATCAATCTTTTTCTAAGATTTAAAAGTGTGTTTGAAGCTATGTGCATAGTGACCAAAAGTGGTGCTGGAATTTGGAACTTAAATGTGTCCTGAAGGTCCATGTGCTTAAAGGTCTGCTTCCAAAATTGGCACTAGTGAGCGGCGATGGAAGCCCGTATGAGATGGGTCCTAAATGGAAGTCTTTAGCTCATTTCTCTCCTTCACATACCAGCTGTGATGTGAACAATTTTGTTCTGACATTCTTAATATGCTGCTTTGCTACACTCCAAATGAACTAAGCCACCTGCTCAAGTGAGCCCAGATAAACTTTTTCTCTTTATAAACTAATTAACTCAGGTGTTTGTTATAGCAACAAAGAGCTGACTAACACAGATGGCAAAAAAAGAGCACAAAGTTGGTTTTAATTTTTATTACAATATTTTATTTATTGAAGGTGTCACCATCACTATGGCACACATGAGGTCAGAGGACAAGTTGCAGGAAGATGTTGGTTCTTTCCTTCCATTGCATGGGTCACAAGGTCAAACTTGACAGCAAATGCCTCTCCCTGCTGAGCCACCTCACTGGCTCTCCCAGGTATAATGTAAATCTTAGGGCAGCCCTTGCAGTGACAACACCATCTTGAAGGTAATGCCTTATGGCCAACCTGAGCCTTGTCTGCAATTACAGCAAAGAAGGCAACTGGCCTGCCTTACAGCCTCAGCCTACTGTACTGCGAGCTTTCTACCTGTGATCCCTTCCAGCCTCCAAACCAAGCAATATAAGAAAACATATACAGGGGGAGGGAGGAAGTCCCCCTCAGTCACAGTCATAGGAGAGGGGAGTAAGGGGAAAATGGGAGGGAGGGAGGAATGGGAGGATACAAGGGAGAGGATAACCATTGAGATGTAATATGAATAAGTTAATAAAATAAAAAAAACAAACAAAAAAGAAAACAAAGTACAAAGCTGGTGAAATGTGAAGTCACAACAAATGGCATTTGGCGGTATTTTTCACTCCAGAGTCCAACCTCTGCTCACCCTCGAGCCCACTTCCTTCCTTCTGTGAAGGATGCTTTCACACTACTTTCCAGAGGCAAATTCAGAAAGTTTTAGGAATAGAAGATTGTGTGTGGAGACTCTTTAGGAAAGAAAATACCATACTAGGAACAGAAGACCAAGGATAAGAATAAATCTTTATTTATCATGGAAACAAAATAAAACAAAACAAAACAGCACCCTAGCTTTGATGATATAGGTACCTTTAGTCAGAATCAGAAATGTTTTCACAAAAATGCTCTCTGACAACAATTTGACACTCCTCAAACCTTCCCCACCAACAACTGTCTGTACCACGCGGTTCCACACAGTGGGGAACTGTGACACGCACTACACATTTGTTTCACTGAACGAACAACGCCTTGTAAAGGGTTTTAACAAAGGCAGGCATTAGACTTAGAGGCAGTTCACCGTAAGATGTCAAGGGAAGTGGACATGAGTACAGTGCGAAACGAACTAGAAGCGTCACCCTCTCTCTCCTGCAAGAAAGATGGGCCACAGTACGAGGCCTGGCTCTGAAGCCATGCACTGCTAGATGCGGACCCAGCCTCTCTTCCTTAGAAACTCTGTGGTCCAGAACATGTTCCTTGGTATACTATCGGGGCCACCTAGGACAAATGCACAATATCCCAGATTGTAGCTCCCTTCCTACATGATACGCCCTTTCTTGGCTTTCTCCTCTGTCTCCCCTCCCGGCCCACGCAGGCTAATGCAGGCAGTATTCCTCCAGTACAGCCTGTGCTGACTTCCATCGCAGTACATTATTGCCTGCTAATTCACCAGGCATTCCCTAGATACCCAGACAGAAAAGCACACCACTGTCTTTAAAAAGCAGTTCTCACTAATGGATAGAACCATACGAATGCAGCCTCATCCTCTTCACTGGCTGGGATGCTCCTGAGAAGCTGCGGCCATGCCTGGTTCTGCTACAGACACTCAGAGGAGAGAGGCACAGCTCACAGGGAATGGCTCTAACTGAAATGCCAGGAGTCTCTTTCCTTTCCAAAGCAAAACAAAGGCAGATTTTCCCCTTAAAGGACCTCTTCCTTTCTGTAAAACAGTACACGGACCCCTGGTCCTCCACTGAACTACAGTTAAAATAGCTTTTGTGAAGGGCAGACACAGTGGCCATTTTTCTTCATGTGTGTGCAAGCAGCAATGAAGCCACTGTAATGGGAACAATGTGTGTTTCTTCCCACTTCAACAGAACAGATGACACTGTGTGTCATGGGCCTGAGAAGGGAGAGGGGCCAAAGTAAAGAAACCAATCCTAAAGTTTGATTGCATGAAATTCTGATTTATTAAAAAAAAAAAAAAAAAAAAGCACTTCGAAGTCTCTTTCCCATCATAAAAAAAAAAAAAAAAAAAAAAAAACACCACACTGGGCAAGATCAGAGCTTAACAGCCAAAAAAAAAAAAAAAAAAAAAAAAAAACCACCACACTCAATCCCTGAGATCATTTTCCTGAAATAGAAAACTACATATGTTTCTCAAATTTCACATCAAGCCACTGCAGAGGCCAGACTGCAGGGCTAAATTGGCCAAACAGGAGAGGAAGAAAAGAGACGGGAGACGGGAGAAAGGAGAAGTTGCAAGCAGCAGAGAAGAGACCTACTCTTCCCCAGGGCCACGCTTCCTCAGCACAATCTAGACTTACAAGCTCGCAGCTTCACAGAGCTCATGGTGAGCTCGCTTATCCTGCAGCTTCTTCTCCTTTGTCAAATTAAGAGACATTGCCTGGGATTAGCAAGACTCCTTAAAATCAAAAATGACTTCATGGTTGGCTCAGAGCTGAGCTCTGAGTCTCCAGGGCTAGCTGCCAGGAGCACATCCAGTTCAAACCCCCATCCGCCCTCCCGTACACACACACCAACCAACCTGACTTCCACAGAGACTGTGAGGTAAAACCCGAGCCCGCAGGGCGTCAGTGTTAACTAAAAGTCCAGTCCCCTCTGTGAAACTATCTCCAGCTCAATTTATAGAGAAGATAAGTGTCCTAAGACGCAAGGGTGGGCGGCTGGGGAGGAGATGAAGGGTAGAAACAGGTGAAGTCACATTTGGAACACATTACCCTTTAAATCACAGGCTACCTCGCTGGGTAAGAACGGGAAAGGTTTAAAACTGAGGGATCTGCAAGGGGAGATGTGCTGATGGCTGTTTAGAAAGCCTGGGGAAAGGGCTGCAGTTCTGAAAGGAAAGACCTGGGCAGTATTCAAAGCTCAGAGTTTTCATTAATGAATGCAGTCTTTGGCACATTTTAACAATGCAGGTTGAAAAAAAATGCATTAACAAAACTGAGAGCAATCTTCTAAATGACTTTGGAACAGAAGGGTTCCCTGGCAGCAGTTTCTTAATAGCAATTAGATATTGTCCTCAAAGGCCCTTGAGAGAGAAGGAGAATGAACAGAAAAGGTATATTAATGCTAAAAAAAGAAACTTAAGCTGAAGAGGAAGAAGAGAAGAAAGGTTCAGAACTTCCGTGTGAGCTTGGATGCCGGACGAACTCTAAGATTAGACCTTAAGTAGCCATTGCCAAGAAAAAAACCCAAAGCAGAGCTGGTCAAAGCCATCGCACCAGATCATCTCGCCTGCAGTTCACAGACGACCCATGGTACCAGGCAAGTCCTTGGAGCTCCCACCTACCTCCCTTCTGCATCCTGAGCCACATGCTGACCACGGCCACACTGTTAGAGCCTTGCTCTATCCCAGACTTCAGCACTAGATGCGGACACCTGTAACGAGACTGGACAAACCTAAAAGCCACCAGAATAAAATAAGAGCAACATTACCATGGCCGAGGGGTCCACCCTAGGACCAAACTAACTCAAGAGTCTACAAAGACACCCAATTGAAAGAGACCTGGCTTCAAGAAAAGGCACCCTTAGTCAAGTTACAGTACAAACATCTTCCTGACTGTCCAACCGCATCCCTTGGTTTCACCCTCAGGGTAAACTACTGATTTCAGTATCTTGTCCATAGTTCCAACATTGTCAACAGAGACTATACCAAAGGACCAATTTGTAAATAAGGCACTAAATGCTCAGATTGCCCCCACTTTGCCAAATTAAAACAGCAAACAGAAATAAATGTAAAGATGATTCAAGGCCTCAGGAGAAGAGGTTAAGAAGAGGAAAAGCCATACGGCTGCTAAGTGGATCTTAAAGAAGGTGCACCTCTTTGGCACAGCAGCCATACATGGCAACCACACCCCAAAGCTATGAGGATGTTTATTTTACCTTTCCCACCTAGATCAACTCTGCTCCTAAACACTGAAAGAGGTCCCCTTGACCTTCCTGCCTCCATGTACCCACAGGGACAGAGAGAAGCCAGTGTCTACGTGTGACAGCAGGAGCCGGGGCCTCCATAGGCATGGGTGAGAAGGCACGACATTCAACCTTCACTGGCCCTCCTGCCCCTGGCTGGCACAGTACAGTCTGTTTCCCTTCTTTCTTTCTGGACTTTAAGCCTCTTAACTTGTCTGGGTAGAGGACTCCCCACTCCTATTTGCACGGTCACACTCACAACAGCTCTGAAATACGGGATTCTTCTTCTTCAATGCCTCATTGAAGAAGCTAAAATAAAGCCTCCAACGTGGGAAAGGGCATGAGGGGAGCATGGACCTTATCTGATTTCTGAAACGCTTGCGCTTTCCTCCTACACAGGAGCTACTTACTGAAGTTTGAATTTGTCTTAATATAATACAAAAGTAAGTAAATCAATATGACCTACAGTAAGGACAGAAGGAGGTAGCCCGAGCCATGTACCATGATATGGGATAGTCTACCCATGGCATTGTGTTCTCTATGTAAATCCAACTGATGCTTTGTCCTTTAGTAAGAGGAAGTGGACTAATGGGGATTAAATATGTTCCCAAGGCCATCCAGGTGAATAATATCAGTGAACGGCTTGAGCTAAAGACCATTTGGCTCCACTTCTTGTTTTCCAAAGGATGTTAAAATGTTAACTATGCGAGTGTGAGTGAGTGTGTGTGTGTGTGTGTGTGTGTGTGTGTGTGTGTGTGTGTGTGTGTAGTCTGTGCACATAGGTGCTCATACCATGGAGGCCAGAGATGGCACTGGATCCCTGAAGCTGAAGTTACAGGCAGCTGTGAGCCACCCAGCATGGGCACTGAACGTGGGTCCTCTGCATGAACAATGCATGATTTTACCCGCTGAGCCATCTCTGCATCCCCTGACTTCATTACTTATACGGATTTTAAGAACTCAAAATTATGTAGGCACCAACTGCCTGACTAGTATCTCCTGAGTGCTGTTACTACAGATGAGGAATCAGTGGAGGAGTGGGTGGAGGAGTGACAGAACCTGAGAGAAGGTCGCTTCGGGCCTTATCATCCTCCGCCAAAGCACCGCCACATGCACTGTCCTCTAGGATTATGATGGAATATTTTAAATTAATTTCTAGGACACTGTTCAGTGCAATTTACTGAGAAATGATGGTTTGTAATCGTCTTTTTAACCTAATAGCAGTTGTCTTTTTTTTTCCTTTAAGTAATAAGAAAACTCCAAGAGTATTTGAGTAGAAAGGTACCCAAAACATCCTCCCTCTGCTTAGTTTTGACCATGAACCTAAGCGTTTGTTAATGATTATATAAATACAAGTGTTACATTCATCTTCCAGGAAAATCATTTATATAAGGCTAGCTCAGCTCTGTGGCACACCCTATATGCCCCTGCCATCTTTTCATCATGGCCACTACAAAAATACCCTAGACCATAAAGTAATCTTAAGCATGAACTCAGGCCTTAAGACTATAAAATTAAAATATTTTTAAAAAACTAATATCTTAAATGGCTTCATGAGACCCTATATTAGTTCACAGATTTACTTGTAACAGAGACTCAACCTTTAAGATTTTGTTATTTTAAATTTTTAATTGTTTCTATTACTCATCAGTGAAAAGATAAATGCTATAACTCTCTGGAGAGAGGGGGAAACATCTTCCTTATCTTCCAAAACTGAGGGTAAAGGACATTTCATATTTACAGGTCATTTCTCAGCAGTATTAACTATATTCAAGAATAAGCTGATCGGAGAAGACTGAATCATTCTTCCTAGAACTTAGAAGGGCTATTTTATCTAGCACTGTTCTGAGAAACCATCCTTCAAAACAACTATAAAACAATGCAAATCAAAATGCATTAGCATGGAGCAGATCATGAATAACTGCTTTTCCTTTCAAGGTCTAGCCAAAACACACTACCTACAATGACGAACAAAATTCAGTCGATTTTACTTTCAACTGGAGAGCACTAAGATTTAAAAAGACTATTAAATCACAACAAGAAACCACTTTACACTGATCATAATGGCTTTTTTTCCTTTAAGAAAAAGAGAAAATAAGTGCTGCCAAGGACGTGAGGAAAGCAGAGCCCTCCTGTGCTGCAGGTAGAGGTAGCTCCTCAAACATCTATACACAACCCAGCTTCCACTCCTGGGCGACACTCCAAAGAACAAAAGCAGCTACTGGAATAGATCCTTATGAACAACTGTCACGGTCTGGACATCACTTGTCCCAAAGGTTCATGAGCGGGAAGCCTGGTCCCCATTTTTAGAGTCTTGCGAGTTGGCAGATCTTTAAGAGGGAGGAACTAGTGTGAAGGAGGTCCCAGAGGCAGCACCTTGAGAACAGAGCGATGTCTTTGTTGGTAATGGGCTAGGTATACTAAGACTAGGGACTGAGTTCAAGACCAAGTAAGCAGGATCACACTGTGTTCTCACTTTGGAGCTGTTGAATGAGCTGACACAACATGAGGCCCTAACCAGAAGCTGAGCAAATGAGACTGTACTGTGAGTTAACCCTTTCTTTACAGGTTATCTGGTTCCAGATTAGAATAACAGAAAACCAACTAAGTCTCCAACAGCTACAGCAGCATGGTTCTCAAGAGCCAGCAGTGGAAACAGAGCAAGCATTCCTCACAATGTTCACCAACAGATGAAAGGACAAGCAAATGCAGTGTGTGTGTGTGTTTGTGTATGTGTATTTGTTTGTGTGTGTGTGTGATTGACTACTATTGTCTAGGCAAAAGAAAAAATTCAAGCACATGTAACAATGAGCATAAACCTTGAAAATGCCACAAAGCAACATAATACAGACATAAAAGAACCAACACAGAATATGGATAGCAGGCAGATGCATACAGACAGAAGATGGAGTGGAGGCTAACAGGGGCTAGTGTAAGCTGCAATAGGAGATTAACGAGGATAGCGTTTGTTTGGCATGATAAACAAGTTCCAGAAACAGAGGAGACAGTTTTCATAACAATGTGAATATAATCAGTACTGCTACAGTATATACCTAAAGACAGACTAGCATAGAATACTATTAATTACTAAAAATAAATATACCAAATCAACTGTACTGTATACCTTAAATGGATAAATTACACAGTACGCCAATCACATCTCAATAAAAATGTTTTTATTTTAATTGTCTTATCTGAGATATGCAAATGTAAAAAGAAGTCAGGAGGACAAGTACCGAGGAAAGACTGTGGACGGCAACACACTACCAGATGCAGGCCTCAGCGCAGCAACACACTACCAGATGCAGGCCTCAGCGTGGCAACACACTACCAGATGCAGGCCTCAGCGCGGCAACACACTACCAGATGCAGGCCTCAGCGTGGAAGCTTCTCCTTTACCCTAGGTGGAAGAGATTTGCACCCAAACTGTGTACCCTCTGTGTAGGGACAGACTTATTTTGGTTCACGGCTTTAGATGTTACAGTATGTAACTGCTTATCCCCATGGGCTATAGGCCTGTGATATTGCCACGCACATGATGGGAGAATCTATTCATTTCATGGCTCTAACATCCCTCTCAAAGGAGCACCTGCTGGTCTTTTACCAAGCTCCACCACCTGCAGGTTCTTCGCCCTCAGCACCCAGACCAAAGGCCAAACCTTCAACACATGGGCCTTGGGAACATTTCAAGAATCAAATTATTACAACTGCATATTAAGGCTAAAATTTTGACAATACAGATATAGGTATACTAACTAATTAGAATATTACATGGGTATTATTTACAAATAATACTGATAGCAAAAAATAGGGTATTATTAAATGAAAAAACTAGGATAAGATTATAAATAATGTTGCTACCTTAACAGCTAGAAATTACATTATAAAATAACTGCAGATCAATAGTGCAACCACAATCATCTCCTGACAAAGAAAGCAAGGAATCATGGGGAAATAAACAATACAATAATGCCCTTATTAACCCCATCACAGACACAGAGAACCGAGCAAATTAGGAAAATGCTTGATATTTTCAAGGGGTTTGCAGGGTTTTGTCTTTGCTGTTTGTATTGTCTTGAGGTGGCATCTCGTCCTATAGCATAGGCTGCTCTGAAGCTCAATATGTAGCCCAGGCTTGCCCTGAACTCACAGCAATCCTCCTGGCTCAGCCTCCAAAGAATTTAGACTATAGGCATAAGCCACCACACCCAGTTCCTAAAGACCAAAATTTCATCTATTTAAAGTGAGAGAAAGACTCCCATTTTATTGAGAACAGAATTTTATACTGTTGTAGAATTAAAAGTAAGTAAAAATGTATGAAAACAACAAAATACAGGGAAAGTAAATTTGGGATTTTTAGAAAGTTCAGCCCTGTTTTCCCTTAGGGTATACAAATGTCCCAGAAAATGTACCACATAACCCTGAGTAAAGCGTGCATTATTTTCTCTTGTATCTGGGAAGACTAATAATCCATTTCTTTTGGCTCATGTTAATAAAAGTAAGTGAACTGAAAAGACAATTCTATAATACAAAATAATTTACAATAATTTTTGTAGCTTTTCTGCCTTCCAAAAGTTAGAAAATACTTCACTCTGCAAGTATGCGCTGTATACCATGAACCTGTCTCAAAAAGTACAACGCACCACAGAGCAGGCAGGGGACAACACCAACACAGTGGCACACAGAACCAACAGCCGTGACATTGGTAGGTCACCTCCACAGAACAGAATATCCACATTCGCCTAGAGAAAGACACTCAACAAATTCTAAGAGACGTAACCCCACAACATACACTGTCTCCATGCTTCAAAGATGGCAAAAGTGTCCTGACAAGGAAGGCCAAAGGAAAGGAAGCTCAAGAGAAGTGCCCAAACAATATAGTATTCTGGAACCGAGAAAGGCCATTAGGTTAACAACTAAGGTGCTACGTAGCACTTTCCACCTGGGAAAAATCTCCTACCCTTCAGGAAGCTCATGGTGCAGAGTGTTCCAACCTCAGAAAGCAAACAACTCAAAGGCATCAGGAAGTCCCGGAAACTGACCAGGTTTACTAGGAGATTCCATCTCCAAGTGTATATAAACAGGAAGAGCTGCCTGGAGACGGTATCAGACATACAGACTATCAGACACATCAGCAAAGCTGACAGAGACAGAAAGCAGCTGAACTGCCTGGAAACAACATTCTCCAACCTGTCAAGCTGCCTGCAAATTCATACAGATTTGGTGAGCGGACACCCACGCTAAGGTGGGAATTTGTGATGCAGCTGTCTTTGAGTGGTCTCTGCTCCTGTAAGTAACCCATCACTTATGTTCCTGTAAGTAACCTGCAACTAACTCACTGATTCACCAAGTTGGATTGTGGTGGTATCTGTATTTTGGCTTTTGTTGGTTCTTTATGTGGGAGAGTAGTCATAGGCTTGCATCTCCCAAAAACAGTGTCACACACCACTATATAAAGAAAATTGAACAAAGAATATAGTTAGTGATAGCATATCAACATTGGTTCCTTAGCTATAACAAACACACTGCATGCTAATATATTAGTATAGGAAATTCGGCATCGGGCATCTGCGAACTCTTTCTACATGTTCACAGTGCTCTTGTAAACCTAAAACTATGTTCAAGTGCTTATTTGAAATTATAATTGAATTACTAGAACATACTTATAAATAATTTATGGAATATCGTGAACCTTTGATAATGTAGGGAAGTTTCCTCACAGATCCACTAAGGTAGGCAGGATTCCAGTTCTCTGAGCAGCTTCCTGTATTCACTGCTTCAGGCAGCTTCCCGCGCTCCCTTTCCATTCTGGCCACAAACAAACCCACTCAAAATTGTAAAGAAGCATGCAGCTTCCAGAAAGTTTTCAGCATCAACTCAGTCACTGTATTAATATTTTCACTTTATTCTGGTTTTGTTTTTGTCTTTTTAATTACAGTTTTGTTGTTTCTTTTTGGGTTTTGTTTGGTTTCTTTTGTCATGCACACTGGTCCAGGGACCAATGGCTATACATCCAAGGGCTGTTTTTATTTCATTTACTAAAAGTCATTCAAATCTCTTTAAAGGATATATACATACAAATATATGAATTCATATGAATATGTTTTGTCTGATTATGAACAATTTTATTATTCACATTTCTGACTAACTATTTCTCACAATCTGAACAGTTACCCACTCAGTGGCTAGAATGTGGCAAATTACTAACACATTCAATTTCAATTCTTAAATTGCAAAATAGTACTAACACCACCTGCTCTAACAGATGGCTGTTGAGTACCAATAGAACTAACATTTTTGTCAATATGCTTATCATAGATAAAAGGAAGTCCCTTGATAAAGGATAACCATATTATTGTTGTTGTTGTTGTTGTTGTTGTTGTTGTTATTATTATTATTATTATTATTATTATTATTAAAGTAGCAGTAACTCTTTCCATTAATACAGTAGAAAGTGTAGAGATGAACCACAAATCAATCACAGGCCCAGTAGTGATTTTCTCAGTGACTCAGATAAAAAAGTAAGCAGCTATTGCGCGTTTTGGATGAAAACAAAATTGAATTATTTTCAGGGAGAGAAGGAGGAAGAAGGAAGAGGGACCTTCTTACACTGCTGTTGCGAAGAACAAGCTTGTGACCTTTAGACTAGGTGAAGCTTGTTAGCCTGCGATAACAAAAAAGAAAAACACCCTCTAGCTTTTTTGGCACTGACTTTGTCAGAGGCAACAAAACCGGCTCATGGGAGAGCCAAATGAACACCAAATCCAAGTCTCTCCTTGACTTGTTGGGTGCCAAGTTCCTGCTCTGTTGCCCTGAGCTCTTTGGGCATTGGCACACTCCATTTCAGGCCTCATCTCCCTTGTTCTAGGCGACGGGGCAGACAGCAGGGACTTTCTGTTTGCAAATGCTTTAGCACTTAATAGTACGCGCTGTGCCCTGAGCCACAGTCTCTGACTCTCATTACAAGAGGACTCAGATGAGTAAGTGCACTAGGCCTGGAGAAACAACTTATTTACTGTAGACAAACATGGTAAGACCATTGGGACCTCTGTGCACTGTATCAGGAAAGTATTGCAGAGACTCCGCCAGGAAGAGGGGACTAGACAGCCAATTGTTTTAAAACTAACAAAACAAGCAAGAACCGGATGGGATCTGGATCTGGGGGGAGACTCAGTCTCAGCAAATAAACGTGAAGACCCATCAAGAAAGACACTCAACTTCAAATCCAAACACCCCTTTGAAGATAAAGTCACAATGGCCATCACTTTGCCATACTGAAGTTTCACTCCTAGCTCTCTCTTCATCCCTGCACACGGCAGCCACACTTAGCATTAGTATTTTGTAAAAGTACTCTTATATGGAACATGGTTTATTTTTAACATTTGTAAGTTGCTCAAATGTAACCATTGACCTAACATAGGTACCGCTGTAGTTTGGGATAATTCTAGTATATTTCCATAAAAGTGACTTAAGTTCATAAACACATGCACTTAGTTGATATCCACCACCTTACAAAAACATATTTCCTACCCTAATTCCTGAACTGTATCTTTTTCTCTTTAATTCAACCAGGTAGAAGGTACCTTCCAGAAAGAGTCGGCGTACATACTGAATTTTAACATGCCTTTCAAACATGTTCGGTTTTAGTGAGTGGTCTTCATCTTGCGAACTCACATTCCCAGCAACATAGGAAACAATGGCACTTGAGCATGTGCAGTGGAGCCAGGAGACAGATCCAAGATGTTTCAAGTTTGCAAAATCACATGCAGATGTAAAAACAGTATGTCCAGGCAAAGAGAGTTAAGAAAGCAATATAGAGAGAGACACCCGGGACTGGAAGAACACAAACAAAAATCTAACTTGTAATTAACATACCGTGCTGTGACACCTGTTGCTTTCCATGATAAGAAGTCTGGGAGATCAAAGAAATGTCCCGCCTTATCCCAGCAAGTCTCTCTCAAGTTCTGCCAAATTAAATATATATTAGAATCAATTATGAGTTTTTTTCCCCCAACTCTTCTCCTCTTTCAAAAATGTTTCAAATTTTTCAAAACAAAAACAGAGCCAACAATGTTCATGAAAACATCTGTTCAAAGACTTGGGGGAGTGTGGTATAAAAGTAGTATTTATACAGGAAAGAAAACATGACAATTATTCATCGTTCCAAAAATGACCATAATTTTCCTTTCATCCCCTTTTGCAACCTGGACAAGGAGAAGGCAAACTCTGTGCATACGCAACCTAGCCTCCTGGCGAGGGCAAGGGGATATGCTTCAAACACAGAGTAAGAAGTCAACAGCTACACCCTGGGAAGAAACTGCACCAAGTCCTCGAGGAATCTAAATGTGCTTTGCCATGTAAATCCCCTACACACCGCCTGGTACCAAAGGCAACTCAAAGAACTCCCAGCCTAAGCCAGGATACCATCAAATCAAAAGACTGATGGAACACATTTAGGAATTTATTTTACTCCATATTGCCAAATAGCCAGACTTTTTTTTTCTTGCTGCTGGGTTTTTCTTTCCTCTACCAAATCTGTCTGGACAATTCAATCCTCACTTAGCACTCTGTTCCTTCCCAGGACTCGTGTCCCCTTGTCCTTTGGGCTGACCCTACTATCAACGGGGCAAGTTGCAGCATTTCCTTCTCGAACTTATACCTGGTGCGACCTCACCCATGGTGCCAGGGTAAAGTCCTTCACTCCTCCTGCTCTGGAAGAAGCTCTATGAGGTCAAGGGTTTCGTCAGCCTGGGTCTCCATGCTATCTCTCCTCCTGCAGACTGAGCGGACTTCCATCGGCTAAGTGGACATTCCATAACTCTACCCCTCTCATCATATGCACTTGATTAATACACACGGGACTTACCTAAGTCAAGTACATTTCTTCTCCTAGGATTTTAAAATCAAGGCTGAAATGCAGCCACTCGAGCTCTGCCTGTGAATGAACTAGATATATGGTAAACTAGGTAACAATAAAGCAGCTACTTTCTGCAAAGCACTTATGGGTGAGGAGTTTAGAGAAGACAGAGGAAGACTCCCTGTCACTGGACTTGCCATGTCTTCTTGCTTTTAATTATTCCTTGTTACAAGACACGAAAAAGAAGAATGTGCCATAAGCTTGGAGTGTTTGAGGAACCTAAAGGGAATGATGCAAGTTCAAAACAACAGCAGCAGCAGCAGCAGCAGCAGCAGCAGCAGCAGCAGCAGCAGCAGCAGCAGCAGCACATCGTACCTGTGCAGCACAATAAAAATCTCCAGAGCTACTAGACAGTGTCTCTTCCCCTTCCTGTCACTCTTCTGTGATGGGTGCTTGCTGGTTACAATGGCTTCCACTTGTGTGACTTGCCTTTCCCTTGCAAAATTTGTACGAGTTATTACATTAATTTGACAGACGTATATCTGGTTTTATATATTTTCATCCTTAAATACTGTGTTTTCACTGTTTACTGTTTCCTTTCAGTTCTGTTTCAGCACACATATCCATGTCCAAATGCTGTCTCAAGTACAGGGTTCTAGTCCAATAAAGACATCAAAGGTTCGACTTAAAAGCCAAAGTATTGCAACTAGTCTGTTACCATCTGCCTAAAAGCCTCTGTTAAGAAAGAAATGGGTTCTAAAGTTCTCTTTAGGTATCTATACATCTTAACATCAAATAAAGCAAAGCTTACAACTTACAACATATGCCTAACATAGCTATGAACTCGTATAACCCTGTACACTTAACAAGTCACAACCAGAAAGTAGTCGCCTTTGAAATTATGTGAGTCAAACTGCCAGTATGTCTTTTGGACATGTGCTCTGTGGTTGCAGCAGTTGGTGGTCAGAGAAAAGGCAGCCTCCTTCCTTAGTTCCAAAAAAATGCAAGACCAGTCACCACATATTGAAGGCCAAACCACTACAGATCAACCACTACTCTAGTCAAAGCCAAACAATCACCCTGAGCTGAGAAAACAACTGCCTCTGGTAGGTTTTATGTACAGTTACTAACGGCTGTACATGATAACAATCTTCTGCCTGGAGCCATACCAATAGCTGCTGTGGACAAAGATATCCAGGCAAAACATCTCTCAGAGAGCTTCAAGGCTGTTGGTAAGGTCCTGGTGAGGAAGGAAGCCAGGAGCACTTCCTTCCAAAGTCATCCCAGCCTTGGGCTCAAAGCCAGAGACCCCAGTAGTCTTCTGCACAAAATGAAGAGCCAGAACCAACATGGTAGGAAGTGTCAGGCATCTTTACAAGTAACACAACACAGACTGAGCAGGCTATACATATTTATATATTTAAGAATATATATACACACATATGCATATATACATACATATATATATATGTATGTATATAACAACGTTTAACAAAAAGCCATTAATTTGAAAGAAAGCAAGGAAGGATATATAGGAGGGTTTGAAGGAAAAACACAGAAAAAGGGGAATTATGTGATTATATTATCTCAAAAGGTTAAAATAAATATTTTAAAATGTGCATGGTCGTGGAAGAGAAACAAACAAATATTCCCTGTTTCCTCTACAGATGCAAAGTCTGTGGACTGGCCAACAGGAAGGGGGAAGAGTGAGGGTGACAGGGGAGTGTCGGGAAGCCTGGAAGGCCTGAAAGACTGGCTGAGGTTCCCGTAAAATTCTCCCACAGAGCTATGAGATTGACGATGGTTTTGCCATCACTTGCCATCCTGGCCCATGAAGATAGAGTTTTAACTAGCTCTACAGAGAAATGTCTTTGTCCTTCCTTCACTCTCCCCCATCAGTGCAGTCCCAGCCAAGAACTAGGAATTAATTTTCCACTTGTGTCTACGGGACCTACATCAGGACACAACGGCCATCTTGTTCCCTCCACAATGCACAACAATGTCCCTGTGCTCTGTCTCCCTTGATTATCAATCAGGCCAATTCAAAAAGGAACACGTGATCAATAACGTTCACAGCTAAGGATGTAGGAACTGGGGGTTAGACTCCATGACTTTGTCCCTAAGTCACCGAGGTGTCTGCTCTCAGGTGAGAGCCCACTGCTTGCCCTGTGAAGCAGCAGCCGACTGAGCTCCTAGCAGACCCTTTCGAACTGTCTTGAGGAAGCATCTGCCATTCCTTACATGAAAGAAAAACAATGGCAGCTAGAGATCCATCCTAAAACCTTTCAGAGAGTCCAGCTTTAATCTTGGATGACTTACTTAGCTCCTATGGACTGAACCAATCCTCCATGCATAAGCAGTCCATCAGTCAGAGAACGCAGAGTGCAGGCCCGCCACACAGGCCAACGTGTCTCATCATGGGATATATTAATCGAGTTCCAGGTAGGAGCTCCAGGCAGTGAGAGAGTTAAATCACTCTGTCCTCCAGACACCAAGGAACTAACACAAATTAGCCTTTTCAGGAAACAAAGCCCTGGCACTGATTTGGGGTGTATGAGCTGGCCCTCAAGGCTCTGTATTCCAGTAACAGTCCTTTGAGCACAGCAATCCATTGGCTTGAGAGCAATCAAGGAGAAACACTCACCCCCATCATGTATTACTTCATGAAACCACAGTATTTCTGGGGAGGCTGCTACTCACAGAGCTTTGGGTCTCTGAAGAGGATGGGGACATAGCACTTATGCCCAAGACTCAAGACCAGGAATCAGGAGAGCCTGGGATGGAGGAGTCATCCTGACATCATCGTGGAAGCTGTGAGGTTTCTGCTTTTTCTAGATGATGAGGAAGATTGTAGGGATCAAGACAGTTACAGAAAGGGCAACAGGATGCAGGGCAAAGTGAAAAAATTTGGTTTTGTTTATTATTATTGCAAAGAGATTCTATCTGGGTTATCTCTGGTGCCCAGTCAATGAAAGGGGAGGGGGAGGAAACCAGAGCTCCCTAACCTCACGTGCAGCAAATGGTCCTGCCTGACACTCCAATTTCCATACTGTTCGGGTTTCTAGAACTACCCATGAAAAGACAACAGTTTATCCTGACTCCATATTCAAGTTTTGAAATTCGAGTACAGATTAGCGGCCCAGAGAGGTGAGATGCTTCGGGAAGCCTGATCCTCAGTGTCGCTCTCAATTGATGCTGACAACACGCAGCAGGTCAGAAGTCCAAGCATCACCGTCCTGGGATGAAAGGAACCGTTGTGTTCCAGACTCCCATCTACAGACAGGGAGCAAACACTAACAATGCTTCTAGGCAGACAGGCAGACACACTGGGATTTGTGGCAGCAGAGGCATCTTTTTAAAAGCTAATGTCTGACAATTGGTTCTTCTGTTAAAATGTCCAACAGCTTCTCAGGGCATAGAGGCTCTCTCAGTCCTGAGCCTAGCTCCTGGGGGATCCGTCTGGCTCCAGCTTACCCAGCACGACTCCTAGGATTTCTTTCTGAGACTGTGTTCCAGGCTTTTCTGTTAATATTCACTCTGCCATTGCTGCTTTGTATTTAAATTCCTCAACACATTCTGCCCTTTATGGGTCCATGTCTCAGTTTAGGCTGGTGCTTCTGTGTGGACTGCCTGCACCGCCTCGGCGCCCCTGCTCTCCTTCTCGGTCTCATATCCTTGATGCAAATCCAGCTCAGATAGACCTTGGATGAGAGTCTCTCTTTCCTCGCTGTAACTGATTATACTGATTACACACTCATATGCTCAAATCCATCTTTAAAATGACAAACTTCTTCTAGAGGGCAAAGGACACATCTAACCCATGGTGCGGGGGTGGGGGCACGAAAAAAAAAAGCTTCCGGAGAGGGGCCAAATGTAAAGCTAGACACTGGAGCTGGAGAAAGTTATGTGCAAATGAAAGGCAATTAAAAATATGATGTATGACAATAATGTAATGAGTCTGATACCGAAGCCTGGTGAGTCAGCCTCATAACTTTATCCCAGCATTTTGTGTGTGGTCATATATCTGTCTCTAATGAGTAATCACAGACAAGGTTCAGAAGGCCGAGGGGGCTTTGGGCCTGGAGTGGCTAACACACGCTCCACAGGAACAAAGATTTTTACTTGGAACTTAAGATCAAATAGACTATATGTATCTATGCTCTGCGGAAGAAAACAAACCAACAAAGACCTCAGTTTATAGAGCCGATAACCCCAACCAGAAAAGGGCTTGTCCTGTCATACATCTGTAAAATGAAATATAATTGATTGTCACATGCTATATTCGTATGCATCCTCTACTCCCTGCCCTACCCTAGAGGTGTTGTACAGACTGGTAAACTCCTAACCCACACTGGAGTTGACTTAACCATAAGAGCATTACCAGCTACATGGCAACTGACAGAATCACCAATGCTTATTTGTCTCAGGAATATGACACCACCGTGTGTTCTTGGAAATAAGATTGCAGTGCGAGAGCTGAGAAATATGGCATCTGGCGAAGCCAAGCTTGACCACTGTCCTTACAACCTCCCAGCTATGCCCCCTTAAAAAGAAAAACCAATCTCCAAAACTATTTGCTCAAATTCCACAGTACTGTCACCTACCTCATGGGGCAATGTGCAAATTATATATGTCAACAAGTGTCTCTCAAGGCTGTTATAGACCTTTATAGCCTTGAAAGCACTTGCTATGCATGATTTTATATAATCTGTATACTCCTGTAAGTCAGGGAAGCAAGACATGTAATCTTCACTTTATAGACTATGAAACTAATGCACCAAAAAGTACAACAACCACATGACAGATAAATGGGAAATCAGATATTGCATCTTTAACACCCACCCAGTGCTAACTCAGCCTTCCACTTCCCCAAAAGGTTTGTTTGTTTGTTTGTTTAATGGAGAAATGCCAGGACAGGAGAGATGCCTATTACCTACACGGCAGAACCACAGGTTGGTGTTCTCACTATAGAAGAGCTAGGGAGACACAGACATGAAGAAGCTTTGGAAACATAATGTCTTGGAGGAGACAAGAAGGGAGAAGGTGTGGCCACAGGAGAAAATGAGAGACTGATCCCGCATTTCATGCTGGGCCCTCACGCCGCTCTCCTCATCGCTTTCCTGTCTCCTTTATGAGCCTTTTTCCTTTAGTGGATCTTAAAATATGGGTGTTCCAAAGGGTGTACACCACAGGCACTTAACTCAGTGTTTACATACTCACTGGGAGATCTCAATGAATTTCTTTACTCCAGGAAACTTCAAAGTAAAATGCACTGAATTAAATTCCAACCCAAACTCTCCTCTGAAGTGTCTCCTAGACGTCACACTCACCTGCCCCCATTTCTATATAGAAAATCTGTTATCTGCCCCCAAGTGGCTTTCTCCTCCTTGATTTTATATCTGTTGGCAAAAAAAGTTATTTTCTGTTTCAGGTTATCTATGAATCCTTATGTTCAGTCACCCTCTCTGTTTAAACTCTCAGTAAACTCATAAACAGGTTTCTATCTTTGCATGTGGGTGTCAAGAATTTTTTGAGAGAGACAAAGCCAATTCTGTGCATGCGTGTGCGTGCGTGTGTGTGCACGTGCACATACAGATGCATTCAGGTGGCACTCATCGCTGAGGACTCCATACTGACGTTAAACACTCCTGAAACTGCACTTAAACTGAGTGGCATGGTCCAGTTCTGTACATGCCTGTTATTCTAGTTTCACTTCTGTTGCTATGGAAAATATCCAGGCAAACTGCAACACGGGGGAAGATGTACTTGGCTTACGACCACAGGTTATAGCCCCTAATTTTAGGGAGGTCAAGGCTGAAGTAAAAGCATCTCCTCACATCACATCCACGATGAGAACAGGGAAGAAGCACAGCCTTCCACACTTGCCTTTTTGCTGCTTACGCTCAGCTAGCTTTCTTCAGTCACGCTGTTCAGGGCCCAGCCCATGAAACAGCACCGCCCACAGCCAGGCTGGGGCTCCCAGCCCAAGGGAAAACCAAGAAAACTCCCCCCACTGACTTTCACACGAACTCTGGTGCCCCATATTTGACAACATCCCCTGGATGGGGAGGCCTGGTGGCACTCAGAGGAAGGATAGCAGGCTACCAAGAAGAGACTTGATACCCTATGAGCATATACAGGGGGAGGAGGTCCCCCTCAGTCACAGTCATAGGAGAGGGGGAATAGGGTGAAAGTGGAAGGGAGGGAGGAATGGGAGGATACAAGGGATGGAGTAACAATTGAGATGCGATATGAATATTATCAATAAAAAATAAACTGAAAAAAATGACAACTCCCCCCACAGACATGTCCATAGCAAAACCCAGAAAGTTCTCGAGTAAGATGCACCGGGTGATTCTCGGTTGTATCAAGCTGGAAATGAAAGCTGCACATCAAACCTATGGCCCCTGGTGAACAGCCCTATCCTTCCTCTTCCCATGAGCTCTTAACCGTCCTTCTCATTACGCTGAGTCTCCTGAGAGACGGGACTGTGGGTTTATTGTAATCGGTGCCTAGGACCCAGCATTGTACATGATGTACAGATGGTGAGTGATGCTAGCAGAATGAAAGAGTAAGAGTGAATGAGCAGAGATGCACTAACTAGATTACAGTTTGTGGGAAAGAAAATGAGGAATGAGCGGACACATGAATGAATAAGTACTGTCCTAGTTTCTTTCCCTTTTTCCCCCCTTCAAGTTAATGGCTTTTCTCAGTCTGTTTCAGGAGCAGAAAGATAGTCTAGCCAAGCCCGACTGCCAGGAAGATAGATTTCTCTTCTCCGGGTGAGTAGGTCTTTTGGAGAAGTCTCATTTTAATTGGAAAATGGATTCATTCACTTCCTGGCATGGGTTCTTGGGTCAGTGCAGCACTGCTACATGGCTGCCAAACACCAACGGAGAGAGGGCAACTGCAGCGGGAAAAGAGCAGCGTCAGACCAGAGGGCCTTGGGGTATCCAAGAACAGACAGGCATCGGGTCTCATCAAGCTCAGGTGCCCCTCCTCCAAAGACCCCTCCACTTGAGATGCATTCATCCCCACCCTTCAAAGGGTGGGTGCTTTTAAGAGTTCTGCGAGGGCTCACTTGGAAACACCCAGCCTTACTTCTTCATTTGTGCAAGAGAGAGGGCTCCACCATGCTTTCCCACTAGGCAGAGAGAGTGGCCACAACTGATAAGTTACTTCATTGCTCAAGCAAAAGCAGTGGATGAGAATGTCATAGCATCTCCCCCAATGATGGGCCCAGAGCTATCCCAGCACATGGAAAATATCTCTTTTAGCAATACATTCTTGTGTGGTTTCTCAAGGTCTTTGAAGAAGGTGGTAAATTCTATTAGGGTTTTGTGGCTAAGGTGAGACAGCTTTAGCTTACAACTTCCCTCAAAATTCCTAGCATGTGGCTGGGCAGCAGCCAAGGCTGTCAGAATCAGTTTCATTGGCAGTATAGATTTGGGGGAAAAATACTGATAATAACTCTTAAAATACAGGTGAATAAATTATAGTCTATTCCTAAAAATGGGCTAAGAGTCTAGCTCCCTCATGTAACTTGAGAACAGCAAGGATTGTGGTGGGGAAAGATATTTAAATGCTCTGTGTGTGCCAAAATGAGGAAAAACTCCCATGTACAGCCTCACTGAATGAGCCCAGATTACAGGAGCATGACTTAAACACGGCTATGAATGAAGAACATGAAGCCCATATGCACTGGGAGACTGAGAGAAATAGCAGAACTACTGATGGCAGAATCAAGGTTGCCTAAGGATAGCCAGACTCCAAAGATGAAAAAATGTGGTGGAAAACTAGCATTCGAAGCAATCATTGCAGGAGTGCTCCATGGTTCCTCTAGGCAGTCTCTGTGCTTGCTTACGTGGCCTCTCCGCAGCCCTTTCGCACACATCCTGTTAAGATGTGCAGTAATGAAATAGGAACACAGTCATTACATGGGCTGTCAAAGCCAGGGAGTTCTGAAGTGTCACCAGAGCTAGGTGTGCACGCTTGCTCACTGGCCCTGGAGCCTGTGCCAGGGTGGGGAGGTACAACTAAAGAGGGAAATGATTACAATTTTTATACAATTAAAATGTTTCCTTTATTTTTATTTTATGTATTTTGTACATCTGCACACCATACATGTGGAGTGCCTGCAGAGGCCAGAAAGTGGGATATCCCCTGGGGATGTGAACTGCCATGTAGGTGCTGGGAATTGAACCCAGGTCCTCTGAAAGAGAAGCAAATGTTCTTAACGAAGGAGCCATATCTTTAGCTCCTGATCACAAAACCTTTCTCACAATTCTAAAGCTGGCTAAGATGAGCAAAGACTCTCATATAAAACACTCCAGGTGAGTGTTTAAGTTCTAAAACGCCTGGTTTCTAAAGCAGAGAATCTGAATGGCCATAAAGAAAAGACACTGCCATGAGGAAGAGAAATGGACAGGGAGCACACCCAAGGTAATGTCTGACCTCAACATGAAGGGAAGGTGAGGACGGGAGACGGAGGGATGCCCAGACTGTGTCAGGGGCCTGGGAACACTGAAAAGGGCTCATCACCTGTGCTCATAAGGAAGGACAAGATAAGAGCCACCGCCCATCCCTGAGGAAAGGGTGATTGCGCACTCAGCTTTAGGACAGTTGGAACACCAAACACCTAGTGGAAATCCCAGAAGTCAATAGTCAAGAGGAAAGAGGACCAATTCCCACATATATTTCTGACAAGAGGACAAAAGTCAGAGAAAAGGGAGAACAAGTAAAATGGAAGATCTAGAGAGAGAAAATGAACAAAGGAGATTAAGTAGGAAGGAGGAGACAAAATATAGACAAAAGCAAATGGACAAAAAGACAAAGGGAGGATGGGGTAAGGAGAAAGAACAGGATGCGCATGAGACGTGAACACCACACTGTCCTCAAGGAGACAGACCATGGGGCAGGGCAGAAGCCTGACTCGCTCTCAGTCTGCACACGGTCTTTCCTTCAGATGGATGAAGTCATGTCTGATGTCACTGTCTCTGAGTCAAACGCCACTCAGAAGGAAAGGTCTCTATCTTGTATTCATCCCTATCCCCATGAAAGAGGGGGCTAACTCACTGCTCTTTTTCTTGGGGGTACTGTCTAGCCTGTCCTCAAGGTGTGTGGACTAAGCAACAGGAAGGATGCTGCAGCCACGAAAGTGCTCAAAGCTCCTCCGGGACCTCTCACATTCACGTCACTGTTAGCGGAGAAGTGGGAGTGGGTGGCAAACCACTGCTGGCTTTTCTCTCCTGCAGACAATGGGCAAATGGACTCCATCCCATAATGTTCCAAAAGGAAATTCAAAATGAGCAGACCTCCAATGGCCTTAACCCACTCAGTGCTTATTCACCCGACAGGTCTCATTTCTTCAGATACCACTGAGTACCCTTTGCAAACCCTACTGCCACTAGTCCTTACGCCTAACCCCAACTCTTCCCTGAGCAAGCTCCTTGCTCCTGAGCCCTTTGGGCTGTGAGCTGTGTACAACTTGAATACAGCTTCAAACAGAAGCCCAGCTCTACCGCTCAGTGGCTGACATAGGCGAGACCCTCGTAGCCGAGCTCACCTGTTTAAGGAGCAACTGAGGCTCATGTTCAAAGGGGAACTGGTGTGTTCATGTTCACATGTATGAGAGCTATTCTGGAAATATCCTATCAGAAGTTGCTAATAGGCTTTTCTTCATCTCGCTTCCAGGTCTGAAGAAGACAGTAACCTCTGCTTCAAAGAGGTTGGAGTCCTTTTACAGTGACTCACTGGGGTCCCCGCTGCCCCTCGTACTTGCTAGGGAGCACTTTGGTTACTTTGGCTGTGGCTTCAGTAAGTGCCCCCACAAAATTCCATAGAACTAAAGGGAAAGGCATGGTGACCAGGCTCGGATTTACTTTGAAGTGGTGAGACTTTGGGAGGCAGGTCCTCATAAGAGAAAGCAAGGGCATAGAGGATAAGGAGACCTATGGCTCTTCCTTTTCTTTTAAAAAAAATTAGTTTAACTATGTACATATGATGGGGGAGAGTACGTCAGTGTGCAGGGGTCTGTGGATTACTTAAATGGACCCAGAAACAAGCATACCAAAAATGCATCCCTATACTTCTCTTCTGATAAGCGACTGTTTTATTATCATCGTCACTGCCACATGCAACCAAGAGTTTCCTATACCCCCTCTGATACACAACATGCCAGGGACTCCATTTCATAAACAGGAATCTCGTGACCACAGATACACGAGCTGCCCAGATCATGCAGACGATGAGAAGAAAGACTGGGGAGAAATCCCGGCTATGAACACCAAGCGCCACATCCGACAACCACCATCCAGCTGCTTGCTGCCTCCCAGAGTGATGCGGCGCTTGGCAAACACTTACGCAGTGATTTACTCTCCGCCAGGCCCCTGGCACGTCCCTGACCCACAGACAAGGCTGCACACCAAGACAACTGCAACAGGTGCCTCTCTGATGGCTCCTGACTCTCTCCCCCCACATCTCTCTGGAGTTCACAAAATGCCAACACTGAAGGACTCCAGAGGGAGCGCATATGCACCAGCTGTTCTCATGGCCAAAAACATAGACAAAAATTTTCACTAGTCAGTGGTTAAGTAAAGATTAAATAATAATAATAAAAATAAAATGTTTATTAATAAAATATAAACATTATGAATCCTATAAGTAATTATTTGGGAGAAAGAGAGACAGAAACAGAGACAGAGAGAGACAGAGAGAGAGAGAGAGAGAGAGAGAGAGAGAGAGAGAGAGAGACTGTATCCTCTAATTTCTTTGCTTTTACTTGGGTAAGTTGCAATACACTTCAGCATACCATTACTAGGGGGAAACTCAATCCATCACAGAGTTTAGGCCCCTTAGCAACACCATAGTAAGAAACAGGCCGGATAGTGCAACAGAGCCCCGGCTGGAGAAGCTACCTTGGCATGTATACCTTTTGGGGATTTCTGAGTCAGAAGACATGGACCGCTGAGATTACAAAGCCCAGAAGCCACAGTGAAGTGGCTCTGTTAGAGGGTGTGGATACGGGATCCGCACTGTTTCCTGCTGAGATCCGACTTCCCTTCACAGGCTCCACCCAAGCCCTTGCTCCCACAGGCCGCAAGATACATTCGATGTCACAGGAGTCCCTAGCATGCATGTGCAGCAGCTAGGAAGCCAGGCAGCCAGCTGGCAGGGCGTGTGTCTGAGCACAATAGTCACCAGCCTAGCGTCTCCCTGGTCAAGAGACACGGACTCCGTCAACAAGCATTCACCCCGTTTCCAATGCCAAGCACCAGGCTCAGCTCTGGGCTCAATGGCTAAGAAGGAATGGAGAGATCTCATCCCTCCTCTTAGGGAACTGAGAACCCAACAAACCAAATGAGGAAGAAATACAGTTACAGAAAAACAAAATAGAGTCCAACAGAACTTCACTGAGACCCTGTCCTCAAACCTGCCAGCAAGAATAAATATAAGAAGAAGTAAGATCTATAAATATATAAGAGAAATATCAGTCAAAGACTACCATAAATCATAAGGTAAAACACAGAGCAGTAAAAGATAAAGTCTTTAGTGTTGCTAGGTAACCACATGAGCACTTTTTTTTCTAGTGTACATTTTCAGTCAATCTGTTGGACTATAAAAACTAAGACAGAACTTATTTAGCATAAGTCATATATGTAAATTTAGGGAGGAAATCAGTGTGCAGGTTTTTGGCTTCCATACTGTATGTTTCTCCAATGCCGGTTTATAGCAGTCAACCCTGGAGAAAATCCACAGCGGACACCCCAGGGTAATGGACAGTACCAGATATAAGGCTCAGTGGTGGGGTATCGGATCCTGGTGCACAGAGCCATGGTACAAGCATCCTAGAGAAAGACCTTTAGATTAGCAGATGAGTCTTAGTTTCTCCTGGAGAAAAATGGGGAAATTTTCAATGGTGGTGTCATTCATTACCAAAGCACAGCGGCATAGCAGAGAGGCCTGGGACTCTAACCTCCTCCCTGAAACCTGTATATGCCCAGTGATATGCCCACTGATCAAAAATCACATAGCTCATAATTTAATTCACTCATCCATACTCCATGTCTGTAAATATCTGCTGTGTTATTACCTTGAGCTCCTCAGCAGAGCTGCCCATCAGATACTAGGCAGCTCCCAGGAGAGTGAATCTGAGCCTTAGGCAATTAGTATGCATTCAAGTAAAGGGAGAAATTATTATAGGTTTGTCAGGGAGGAGGAGGAGAATTAAACAACAACAGCAACAACAACAAAACAAAAACCTAAGCAGAGCCCCAGAGGTGTGAGAGAATAAGAATCTGACGAGGAATCACAGCCAACGGCCAAGGAATTCGCCAGCTGGAAAATCTCTCCACTGTGCTCAGCATTTGTTACGGGAGAGGGGGTGATGGAGTCCTTGACCATGTGTGCGTGTGTGACTCTTTGTCCACTTCCTGCCCTCTAGATTAGACCCCCAGAAGCTATCTAGGTCCTTCACCTCTCTTACTTACCTGGGGATCCCCTAGGCTCAGCACAGCTCCTGTCACCCAGGGAGCCCCTCGCTACAGAGGCTCCAGAGCCTCTGGATTCTGCCACTGGCAGTCTTCTCCTGAACTAGTTCATGGACAGCCTGATAGAAAAACAATTGAAAAAAAAACAGAGTAAAATGGTGAAGTGCCCACAGTATGATGGAAGATGTCCAAGCTCCAACCCCAGCTTCGTCCCTTACAAGCTGAGGGACTTTGGGCAAACTTTAAGTCTCTGTGCTTACTTCTTAATACATAAAGGATGCTATTTCCTTCACAGCGTGGTTGTAAGGATTAGATGGATTAGCAGGAGTAAAACTGCTTATAAGTGCTTGGCACAAAGTATCTCACTAAAATCATACCCTCACTAGCCACTGTGCGCAACTACTTCCTGCTTCTGTTCTCTCACCTTGGTTGACCTGTATCTTTCTCTTTTGAACTAACTTCCTGGCAGCACAGCGTGCTTTGGGATGTCTTCACAGATTCAGGCAGGGGCCTACAGAACACAGGTGGAGCAAGGCCGCTGGTGCGGGTCTCTTTACTGGTCAGGGAACATAAATCATTTAACTCTACGAGCTTCAACTTCCTCTTCTGTAAAATGAGGTAAATAAAATGTTCCCCATTATCCCAGCACTCGGGAGGCAGAGGCAGGCAGATCTCTGTGAGTTCGAGGCCGGCCTGAACTATGAAGTGAGCCTAGGACAGCCAAGGCTAACACCAAGAGACCCTGACTCGAAAAACAAGCAAACAACAAAAAATAATAAAATGTGCCCCACAAGGGTGCTGTGATGAAGTAAAATTCTGGTAGCTCAGGGATTGGATCCCCTGGCAAAGTTTGGGGGAACCTGGGTGAAGTTTCTTACTGGCCACTTGCCCTGGGCTCAAGCTTGGAAGGTTCTGTGCGGGTATCAAGCGGCAGATGACCACACCACGACTGGCCAGCTTGCTCCTCCCCTCCTCCCTGCTTCCTGACTGCCTCGACAGCCTCACATGCTTTGCTTGGCTACTAAGCAGGAAGCACGCCTCCTGTAAAGCATTCCCCTCTCACCAAGGCCAGCTGTGACAGCAGACATCCCAGTGTTTAGAACCCACTCCATCATAGATTGTATCACGCCGACATGCCCATCACAGGAGCAAAAATTACAAACTCAATGGCAGAAAAATGAAACTATTATTTAAGCATCTACTACACAAATCACTTTCCAAAATCCCTTTCTGCAAGGCCAGGGTAATAACAGTCCGTGCTCTGAGGCTTCAAGGAGGTTATTTAGCTTTTCCAGGGTCCTATAGCTGCTTAGAAGTAGGAAAAAGATTCAAACACGTGTCCAGCTTCGAATCCTAGACACTTTTAGTGGTCGGTGTTGTAGAACTGTGCTGTGCTCTCTCAAAGCTCTTCAGCATCTGGATTATCTCTGGCACCTGGACAGGAGAAGGAAGAATCTAGCCTGCTGCCATGCCTCTTAGTAAACAAAAAGGTCTAGATAAGTGTTTCTCAACCTGTGGGTTACATTCTCTTTAGGACTCAAATGATCCTCTCACCGGGGTCATCCAAGAACATCAGAAAACAAAGATAATTACATCATGATTCATAACAATAGCAAAATTACAGTTACAAAGTAGCAACAAAAAATAAATTTAAGATTGGGGTCATCACAATATGAAAGGGTCACGGCATTAGCAAGGGTGAGACCCATAGGACTAGAATTAGGAAGTAAGACCTCTTTGATGCCTAGTACAAGTTTCTAGCTGGTTCTAGCCAGGCGGTGGCGGCGCACGCCTTTAATCCCAGCACTCGGGAGGCAGAGGCAGGCAGATCATTGTGAGTTCGAGGCCAGCCTGGTCTACAAAGTGAGTCCAGGACAGCCAAGGCCACACAGTGAAACCCCATCTCAAAAAACAAAACAAAAAAACAAAAAAAACCCCACAAGTTTCTGAACACCCCAACACCCAGGGTCCTCACAGGCCTTTACATGGACATAAAGAGGGTGTGAGAACCAACTATGTCTAGTTAGGTCCCAAGCAGGGACCTGTACTCATCTCTCAGTGTATCCCGGGGCAAACAGAAGGCTGGGGCATGGACAGAGGTGGGGGTCGGTGAATAATATGCTTTCTTCTTTGGGGACAATGGCAGGAAAAGGAAGTGCCTGAAATGTCAGACTGCCTTCTCTCCAGGTGCCCTATAAAGCTCCCCTCCCCCCCCCACCTGTGCCCACTCGCTACTCACGTCTCATTAACACAGAGCTGTCGAAGTCCACACGGGCAGCCGTTACCTCCCCTGACCTTCTGCACTCTACAGCTTCTTGCCCGACAGTGTTTCATAGTGATAAACACAGGCAACCCCAGCTACCCCGGGATGGCAGAACTTAATTTACAGTTAGCCACCATTATGATAAGAGTCAGAATCATTGAGGCCAAATGGAAATCTCAGCTGCTCGGCCTTATAAAAAATTCAAACGGCACTTTTCCTTCTATCTGACATTTCTTATTATGGAGATGTACTTCAACTTAAACCATGCAGACCTTAAATGTAAGAAACATGATTAAAACTCCATATTGCGAACTAGATCCCCAGTGCATCCCTCTGACTCCTGTGAGGTCTGAACTCCAAGCTCAGCCTGCCTCTCTGGCACACGGGATCTCAGGCTAAGGACGAGGAACCAGAAACGGCCGCATTATGAAACAGCGGCCAGCACCCATGAGCATCAATGCCCTGTGCTAAGCTTAGGGACACAGCGTCTCTCCACTAACTCTCCTCTCGTTACTTCTAGCCTGAAGCACCTTATCAAGTCACCGACATCATTGATAATCTCTGTGTTGCTCTGGCTAAGGGTTAGGCGCGCACTGAACGATGGGTTGGCCGTGCTCTCCATCCACCTCTGGATTACAATGGTCAGAGGAAGCAACAGGAGAAGTCCCCACGAGAACTGCCGGGCAGCATGGGGACTACAATGGGGAGACTGTGGACAGTAGAAGCTTCTGGTTTGAGAGAAAGGCTCTCCACGGATGCACCGAGACCACCGGGGACTAATGACAAGCAAGAGTGAGCCATGTGAAAAGCACTATTCCAGGCAGAGAAAGAGCACCTTTGAAACCAGTGGGGCCAGTCAATGTCTCCTTTCCAGGCCCAGACAAACACATTTTCCATTTTGCAGGCCACGTAGTTTCTGTCTTGGCTGCTCAGGTGTCACAAAGCAGTTGCCATGCACAATGCAACAAAGAGTGGCCGTGGCTGAGTTCCAGGAAAGCTTTAGTGACAGCCACGAACCTTCACTTAATTTCCACGTGTCGCCAACTGTCCTTGACTCAACATTTGCTCAACATCCTTGTTCAACATTGGAACACGTGAAACACTCTTCCAGCCCCCAAGCCCCCCAGTAACATGTCGAGCAGGCACAGGGCAAGGGAGAACAGTCTGCCACCTCCTAGCCAAGACTGAGGTGGCAAAGGGAACCCTGACTAGATCTCTGCATATGAATCAATGAGAGAAAGAACATAAAAGGTATCGTACACCATCTTCCAGGCCAGGGTGCATGTGGGGTTATTTATCCTAGGAGCAAAGCCACTGGAGGTTTCCACGGTAGGTTAAAAAGAAGGCCCAGTTCTTACGCCCATAGGTCCTTGCCCTATTCAGTCCTCTCATCCCTGCCATCCCCTCTGACTTCACAGCCATCAATCAGATTGCATCACCAAGATAAGCCCTTAACAGGGTACCTACCTAACCTCTTCCCCAACTACACTCTCCCAAGTCCCAGCTCTCCCTTGTGACTTATATGCCATACTGAAACTACATCATAGGCTATGTCTAGGAAATGCTTCTGTTAGCTACCAAACAAAGCCTGCACTTGTGCTCAGAGGCTCATGCCAAACTATCTGCCTCCAGAAAGAATGATTTGCTCCCAGATCATTTTTCTTGTCCCTATATCACTGTGCTTAGAATATCTTCATCCTCTGGCTGTATCCATCCCCTGATGCCCCCAAACTCCACTTACTATATGCCATAGACTCTGCTTGTGTAGGCTAAGGCTTGGTTGTTACTGCCCCCCTTTTTTCTGGTGTCTCTCCAGCACTTACTGATGTATAGCCGGAACTCAGCCAGGACTTGGAAGTGAAGGAATAATACAAGAACAGAGAAATGACCTAGTGAGAGATGGTCAGTGGGTAGAGACGTTGGCTGCCAAGCCTAAGCACCTGAGTTTGAGCCCTGAGACCCACATGGCAGAAGGCAAGAACTAACTTCTAAAAGTGGCCCTCTGACTTCCATTCATATGTCTACGCATGGTGTGCCCACACACAAACATACAAATAAAATAAAACAATAGTAATAAGTTATTTAATGAGCACACAATTGGCAGCTTAACAAACTTAAGAGCCCAGACTCTCACGTTCTTATTTGAATATGCATGTGAACCACTCCAGTGATGCTGCCTAACATCCCTGCGTCTGCAATCAATGAATCAAAAAGAAGGTACCCTTTCCTGATTCCCCACAAGTGCACGCTTCTCTTCATGGTAAAAGAGCCAAGTGTAACATGGAAAGAGGCTTTATAAATGCTCAGGCCAGCAGCATCTGCATCACCCAGCAACCTGTTAGAAATGAAACTCTCTGGTTCTCAGTCCCTGCCCCAGGCCAGACGGAACAGAATGTGTGCGCTACCAAGACCTCCAGTGCCTCAGGTGCACATTAAAGTCTCAGAAGCACCATAGAAGTTCTTAAATTAGATGCTAAAGCTGTTTTTAGGAGTCCTGTTACTTCTAAGTGCAAGCTTGTTAGCACTAAAAGGATGTTAGCAGGAATTCTTATGAATGTTGACAAAAAGGCAAAGAGAAAACAAAATATCTCATCTATCTTAGGTTCACTTTCAGATACATGGGTAGGCAGAAAAGCAATGTTTTGATCTTTACACAAAGAAAAAGTTTAAGGCAAATTTTATTTTTTAAAGCATTCTATAACCAGGCACGGCAGTGCATGCCTGTAGTGACAGCTAACTCGGGGGTCTGACAGAGAAGGGTCACTTGAGTCCAGAAGTTCTGGGCTGTAGTGTGCTATGTCAGTCTAGTGTCCACACTAAGTTCACAATCACCATGGCGATGGCCCAAATCCTAGCGGCCACTACTGTTGCCCAAGGAAGTGTGAGCTGGAAAAACAGCACATGTGAAAAATAAAAAAATCCTAAGAATAGATGTTCTTAGGAAGTTACAAATAACGCAGTCTTAACTGGAAATTAATTCTTTTCTGCTGATCTCAACAGCATGACGGTAAGGGGCAGATCTCTGGACAGCTCTCAGGCTCATCTGAACACAGGCCCATCTTCCCTGCGCTCTGAGCCGGACTCCACGCAGCTCTTCCTCTGCGCTCCACCTGGGCCTTGTCTTGAGGTAACCTTTAAGAACAGGCTGTCACCCTCGCTCCTGCCCCATTGAAGCGGTATTCTTCCTGAAGCAAGTCTAATACCGGACGGAGTGAGATGGAACTTGGAGCATGGTAGCAGGCTTTAAACCCTGGCTGTACCATGCCTTTGATAAAATCAGATGTTCTCCTGTCTCACTGCCCATGTTGGATGCGGGCAGAACTTAGTAGGTGCTTATGGAACCCACAGCGAGTGGCAACACACAGCAGGCCTGTATTCCAATGTGTGCTTTAGCACATTTCAGCTGAGTATTAAAACTGCTCTGATCCAACTTTCCCGCTGCATATATAAAAGAAGGGGGCGGGGCTGCACCAAGAAGGCCTTTTTCCACAGCGCTCCACTGCCGAGGGTAGAGGGAATTTGATTCTCAAAATTCTTGACTCCTGACCATTTTCAAACTCAGCAACCACAGAAGGCTGTCTGCAGATTTACATTGGCATGACAGATAGCAAGCCAGGCCTGCTTTGATATCTGTGGCCCTCCTGTTGCCTCGCTGCTGGCTTCATGTCCCCAAGGCTGGAGCACCTTCCCAAATCCCTTTGCTCTACCCACCTCCACATACTGTCTGCATAACTGATGACTCATGCGTCCTGAAACCCTGAGCCAGTAATGAATCACACCAACTCTTGCTCATTTGAAGGATTCTCTGAGCAGCAGACCACCTAGAGGTTTCAAGTCCCTGAGGTTCCCAGAGGAGGTGAACTCTCTCACCCATCCATCTCTGGTGGGAGCCATTAAGCTGACATCACTATTTTCCACACTTCATAAAGAAGTGCTAACATCTGGAAATGGAAACCACCTGCCAGAGCTTCGGCCAAGATCACCGCATCGCTGCAAGGCAGGGAAACTCACGGGCAGGTAAAACGGGAGAGAGATATCTTGAATGTCAACAATGACAAAGATGACTAATTTGGGGCTAACAGTGTGTACACCAGGAGGGCTCTGGTCAGAAGGACTAGACTTAAACCCCAGCCCTGCCACTTTCTAATTGGCAATTATCCTCTGAACTTTGGCAGAACACAGTATATTAAGAGAACTGGTTTTGGAGCCAAGGGGTCCCAAGCTCAAATCCTGGCTTTCCTGCATACTCACCGCATCACTTACGGTGATGTGGTTCCTCTTAGTAAACTTAAGTTTTCTAATCTACAAAACAGAGACACTCTGCTATAAGAAAAGAAAAAAAAAAACGCTTGGGCATGATAATGCCTGCCTGTAATGCTAGCTCTCAGAAAGTGAGGTACGACCTTTACTTTAAGGTGAGATGGGGCAGGGGGCAGAGGCTGTCTCAAAACAGCCTACTGCAGAGGGTGATGGGGTTCAAGAGATTATATGCAAAGTACTTGGCATCTGTGTATGAAAAAGAATGATTAACTGCACCCTAAACAAGAAGATGGGCTCAGCCTCCTCAGGCTGCCGGGCAAGATCAAACACTGCCACAAGAGATGGGCTCAGCCTCCTCAGACTGTCTGGGGAAGACCAAACACTGCCACAGTGAGGGAACACCTCCTTCACTGCTGGCGCCCTTCCACAACCCCACACACTCACCTCCTTCAGCCACAGGAGCTTTGGGGCCTGCATCTCCACAGACATCACACCTCCCACATACTGGAGGACACCATGCTTGGTCTCGTTGATCCTGCGAACCTGGCTGACCGCTCGATGGTCCAGCCACATAATAACGTTTCGAGAGCAATCCCCTAGAAGACATGAGAGAAACAGACCAATAGACGTGTCATCTTCTCATTCTAGTCCAAGGGAACAATGATGTATCCCAGGCAGAAACACTACACAACTTCTACTGTAAATTCACGTATCAGAAATGAACAACCTGGAAGTGGGGGAGATGACTCAGTGGGTAAAGGCACGTGCCACCAAGCTGATGACCTGAGCTTGACCCCCAGAACCCACATGGTAGAAGAAGAGAACTCACTTCAACAAGTTGTCTTCTGACAGCTACACATGTCATAAGTGCCTGCACACACACACACACACACACACACACGCGCGCACGCGCACGCACGCACTAATGTAAATGTAAAATAAATTTAAAGTGAAAGTATACAGCAAGGCTGTGAGGAGCCTATTCTCAAGCCTTTTGTTGTAACGCCAACAGTATGTTCCTTCACCATAACCCCAGGGTTAAAAGTCATTCATACACACAAACCCACATTCATGGACACACCACACACACACACACACACACACACACACACACACATACACACACACAATATCTTTAATAAAATATTAAAACTGGTTGATAGCTGTCAGCCAATTGTCTTACCATTACTACATCATCACTCATTTATATTGTGTTACCGTTCATTCCCCACAACTTCTTCCCTTCCTTTCGCAGCCCTCTAGTTGAGAAAAAAGCCTATGGCATATGGCTACGGTACGGCTTTGTCTGAGTAGTTGTCACCTTTACATACAGACAAGCATTTTGAGAGTACATATTTTACAGTTACACAGGGCATTTACATCCTATTTTCAATTTTTCCAATCAACAACTGAATTTAAAAAATGCGTTCACTTCAGGGTGTGCTTCTCATTCTGCTGGCTGGTTTAGTGCATGGCAAACACATGAGTTTTGAATAGGAGTGCCGACTCAAGTTGCAGAGGAAGGTAAAGTTTATTCACTTAGCTCCCTGGCTCCAGGGTCCACGTCTGTACAATGGAGACACCAGTGCCTTACCTGAGAGCACAGAGAGACTAGCTGAAATCCACCACGTGCTAACTAGAGACAGTGCACAGCGAGGCACGCACAGCTAGTCCCTAGCTCCTGGCTGGTCCAGGAGGAAATCATAAGGAGCCACTGACAGCCAGTTGGAAAAGGAGTCTTTATCCCTCGTGTCCTGACTCTCCCTGAGGGACCCCAGGGTCGCTAGCTGTGTCTTCCTGTCTTCCTGACTTCAGTGAATTCATGGCAGAGTGCACAGATGGACAGGCCCTTTTCCTTTTACCACCTCTGACGTCTCTTGTTCTACTTCGCTTTCTGTTGCTATGACAAACACCCATGACAGAAAGCAGCTTGGGGAAGGAGAAGATCTGTTCGGCTGACATGCCCTGATCACAGTCAGTGAGTGAGGTAAGCCAGGGCAAGCATGGAGCTGCTCCGCTCGCTGCTGGCTTTCCACGGTGTGCTCAGCTACCTCTCTCACGCCTTCCATTTCACCTGCACAGAGGCGGCATTGCCCACAGTGAACCAGGCCCTCCCACATCAACCAACACTCAGAAAGCTGCCACACAGACACGTCTCCAGGCCACCCTGACGAAGGCATTGACTCAGTTGAGGTTCCTACTTCTCAAGTGACTCTAGATTCTGTCACGTTGACAAAAGCTAGCAAGCATCTACATCCCAGGACTCGGTGTGGAGAAACCAGATGACCACCTAGGATATCACCTGTGCAAAGCCACTGGGACCCAGGCATGACACGTGCCCGCCATTCTCACACATAAATTCAATGGTGAAATAACTATAGAATTATGCATGTTGCTAATAACTGGTGTTTAATGTGTCTAAGTATCACCTAAGCCCTGTGCTCTTCATTTCACTCAGATCCCCTTAGTTAATCTGCAAAACTACCCTCCGCTAACCGTGGTCCTGAGTTTGCAGTGGCAACAAAGACGTTTCCAGATGGCAGCTAGGAAGTGCTGTAAAACCAGAGCTGTGTGGAGAACAAGTAAACTGGAAAAGGCACTACACAGCACAGAGTGAATAAATAAATGCCCTAGCAGGGAGATTTTAGAGCCCTATCCATACTGTCCTCACTGCAGATGTGAACACAGCACACGTGTTTATGTGCAGCAGTTACAGTGGTCATGTGGGAAGCCCTGAACTGCAGAGAGTATTTTTTTTTTCTTAAAAAAAGAAAAAAAAAAACATCTCTTTCAAATTTGCCTAAATTTCTTTTTTATTCTAAAAAGTATCTAAGAGTCTATTATGTAATTTTATTTTTTGTATTGTTTTTTGGGGTTTTTTTTTTTTTTTTTGGTTTTTCGAGACAGGATTTCTCTATGTACCCTTGGCTGTCCTAGACTCACTTTATAGACCAGGCTGGCCTCGAACTCACAGAGATCTGCCTGCCTCTGCCTCCCGAGTGCTGTATTTTTTATATCTTAAAACTAATTCTTAATGAAATATAATCAACCTAAAAAGATACGTAAGAAATCACAAAGTATAGAAAATGAAATGAAGGCCTTGCACAGAAACTTTAAGAGGCATTTTCATGCACACTGTATAACGGAATTGCTGCGGGCTGGGATTCTCAGGCCAAGGAGCACAAGCTACAAGGATGACATTCCAGGCCTCTGCAGAAGCATCAATGCTTCCCTATGTGCACAGGTGCACAGGCATGCTGGGTGGGAGTAGCTGGGTGAGGAGCTTGAGTGTCTGGCGTGCAGAACTGCTTTAAGACAGAAGCACCTGTCGCTAAACTTCCAACGGTGGTAACACGAAACAACAGCTGCTGCCACTCTGCCAGCTACTACAGCCAGAGCAATATGCTGAAAATTGAATATTCATTATAATTCCTTTGTCACTGTAGATGAAAACTAGGAGGTTAATCTTCTTTAGCTCTCCTAGAAAGCCACACTTAGAGGAGTCAAGTGCAAGTCTGTCCAGTCTGTCATTGCTTCTACATTCCAGGCACAAGAAAGTGACCATGCTCTGCCCCTCAGAAGATGCATGCATTTGAGAGGGAAACTTCTGTGAGGACAGTGACTATCAGGACAGAGTGCTTGCCGTGGGAACACAGCTTAGAGGAGTCTCCCATGAGCTGAGGCTGGGGCTGCACACACACACACACACACACACACACACACACACACACACACACACACACATTTAATTCTGAAAACCCCTGTTCACTGCTCAGCAGTGCTAGGGGAAAAGGAGGAAAGGGACACAGCAGACACAACACAGACCCAAGAAAGAGGACACACTTTAAGGGACTTTGACGACATTCCAGAGAGCAGAATTCGAGCTACAGAGCCACCTTACAGAGCTGGGTGTTCACCTTCACTCACGATACACACATTTAAACTTTTGAACACTGCACTCAAGATGCATTCCTAGCACACAGTTTAAAAAAACAGTAATAATAAATCTGTAGAACACAAACATCTAAATATTCAATTATTGTTTCATGCAACAACATAGGTTGAAATTCCTTTCACAACCTACAGTTATCACCACTGAGTGCTAGGTCCCCAAAACTTCCCTAAGGGGACAGTCAGAATTAGGCTTGGGTATTGAACCAGGAGCCTGCAGGGGGAGAAAGAAAAGTAATTGGCTGAGTGACCTTCTAAGCAAAAAGGATGTATTTAAAAAGCATATAGTGGGACTATTTACCCTACAATGATGCTTGCTGTTCTTAAACTGTTGTACTTAGCTTCTGTTGGCTTTTCATCTTTCAGTTAACATCTAAAAACAGCCACACATTTGCTAGTCTTGTGAGTTTGGTTTTAATGGGTTTCAGGGTTATCTGTGTGCAATCAAGTCTTAGACCCCACCTTGCAGGTAGAAAAAGGTTTTCAGAACACTTTAAAATTCTAATTTCATTTTCGAGCACAACCTAGTCCACATCAGATAAAATCTACCTTAATAGAATCCATTGGAAGTCAAGAAGGTGTTGAGGAGTTACGTGAGCTGAGTGCAGTTAAAGAATGGGTATATTCTAATATTTCAGGTAGAATACAGTCATTTCACTCACACAGTTGCCACTGATCTGTGCTTTTAATAGAATGCCTTGTTTGTTTGTTTGTTTGTTTGTTTGTTGTTTTTCAAGACAGGGTTTCTCTGTGTAGCCTTGGCTGTCCTGGACTCACTTTCTACACCAGTCTGGCCTCAAACTCGCAGAGATCTGCCTGCCCCCGCCTCCCCGAGTGCTGGGATTACAGGCGTGCCCCACCGCTAAGAGAGCACCTTTACCAAGCCTGTCCACAATGCGAAGCAGCAGGGCACTGGGCAGGAGATGCAGGCTTTAGGAAAGAGCAGTGGTCTCCATTGCAAAGGGCACCTCTAATATTTTAACTACCCATTCACCTGGCCCTGGACATTCGCCCAAAATACTATGGAGACCAAGACTGATAAAAATAAAGCCTGTGGTGGTTAGCGCTAATTATCAACTTGACAAAACTCGGAATCACCCGGGAGGTAGACCTTTAGCTTGCCAGTGAGGGGCTTTCTTAACTGGGTTAGTTAGCGTGGGAAGGTCCACCCTGAATGTGGGCATGGATGGCTGTAGAGGGTGACAGGGTGGCAGAGGGAGGGACGCGGCATGTACACACACTCGCTGCTCTCTTCTTCTGGTTGCAGACACAAAGTGATGAGCTGATTCAAGCTCCTGCGGCCATGACTTCCCTGCCTCCACGTCACACGGAACTGTGAGCTAAAGTGAACTCTCCTCCCATTAGATGACGCCTGTTGGAGAATTTCACTGTCAAAGCCGAATAAATATATAAAAAATGCAACCCCAAGCCAACTACATACACATTGAAATGAGCCTTGTGAATGGTAGCTTTTGAAAAGATGTCCCCCTGACACTAATACTCAGGAAGAATTACAAAGAAAAGATGTATTTTAGTAGACCAGACAGTACGCACTCCTTGAAATTTAGGATTCTTGGCTTTTAAAGTCCTAAACATGAGACTTTCTCCTACAGCAGCCTGAGGAGGAAAGGATGAGGGCAGTCCTACCTTCATGGTTCACCGGTAAAGGATGAAACTCTTTATCCAAGACAACCAGAGAGCACGTGGCGTCAAACCCAAGTCCTCGGATTCGGTGTGCATCAATCCCTTCAACAACTTTCTGTTTTAAAATCAAGCAAACAGAACCATAAGTAACAACACAGGCTCTTAACCCTTGAAGACAAGTCACCACTAGAAGGAAATGAATGCAAAAAGATTTCAATTGCATAACACATGTCATAGAAAAGCTTAGCACCACCGTTTAAGATAATTCTTCATCATGTAATGCTGCATGTTCAAAAGTCAGGGTGGGGTGTCCACCAGTGGAACCCCACAGCTGTGATCCTATATGAAGTATGCTGACAGGGAAGTGACTCCTGGAGGAAGTCTACCGCCGCAGGCTTTCTTCAGGGAAAGCGATATAGAGCAGTGGCTCGAGGGTTAAGAGCACGTCCTGCTCACTGGGTTCAATTCCAAGCACTCACATAGCCATCGGTTAACTCCAGTCCCAGGGGACCAGACTCACTCTTCTGGCCTCTGCAGGCACAAGGCATGAACATGGTACATGAAGACAGATTTGGGCAAAACACTCATACACGTAGAAATAAAATTGTTAGAAATTCTTTTTTTAGAAATCTTATACTTGAGCTCAAGACATGGCTCAGTGGTAGCGTACCCGCATCAAACACACACGGCCCTGAGTTCAAGCCCAATGCTGAAAAACAAAAAAAAAGTTTTATGATGAAACAAACTGAAACCTTTGATCCATGATGTCACAAAAATGTCTGAGATTTAAAAACAGTCTTTTGACATTCAAAAAAATTTAATATCACCAAAATACTAAAGGATCCTATAAATTAATAAGAGAAGCACGAGCAACCTAACTGGAAATAATACCAAAGGTCGAAGGGTATGAAATGTTCCAATTTTACTACAATAAATCAATGTAAATAAAATAGCAATTTTTGCTTCTGACATTAGTGAAAATGTTACAGATTAGTTGTATATAGCAGTGGCTCCGCCCTCTGGGAGGCTCTATGACGAGATTATGGTTAATTAAATTGACTTAGTGAAAAGAAGGAGGAAAAGGAAAAAGGGAGCAGAAGACAGAAAAGCAGAAAGAGGACTAGCTGGAGAGATAAAGGGGCGGGGCAAGGGAGGGCAAAGGAGTAGCATCATCAAAATATAGTATGTGCCTGCATGAAAATGTCACAATAAAACCCGTTAGTGTCCATAATTAATATAAGCCAATAAAAAAATTTTTTTAATTTAGAAGTAACCCTTCTCGAATATTATATCATATTGAAAATCATATTATAGCAATGTAATTACTGAGCACCAATTTTAGGAAGTAATTTGATAGTGCCTATTAAAATATATTTATAACTACTAGCTTAGCAATATCACTTTTTGGAACCTAGCTTAGAAAATCATGACCTTAAGTAAATAAAGTCATATATAAGATGGCTAATTTGCAGCACTGCTAACAATATATTTGAAAACACAATAAATTATCTTTATCAAATAAATCATGCTGTATGTATACAATGGAATACTATACAGAAACTAAAAAGAAATATAAAGAAGACATTTCTGGGCATAATAGTGGGATTAAAGGCAAAGCTGTGTGCCATCTCTGCCTAATGGGCTTTGCTACTTTTAATAATGAGTGTGTGCACACAAGTGTGGACAACGGATCCCCTGGAGCTGCAGTGTGAGCAGCCTGTGTGGATGCTGGGAACTGAGCTCAGTCCTCTGCAAGAGCAGCAAGCACTCTTAGCCACTGAGCCATCTCTCCAGAGACAGCAAATCTCCCTAGCAAAAGAAAATATACTAATGGATAAAATCATCAATTATAGCCATTTGAAGGCTATAGAAATTGATCAAAGCTAGATAGTAAATTGAGAAGCATTTTTTTTTGGAAAAATGATATTTGTACTTAAAAAATATAAAATGAAAATTTAACTCCAGGTCTAAGTGGTTTCTCTGGGGGAATTTATAAGATATTCAAGGAGGAACCATTACCAATGTCAGACATTTAGAATAGAGCAAAGGGGAGAGCGTGCCCACCAAACCCTGCATGGCCAGCAGTGCCTTGACATCAATGGGAAAGACAATAAAGGGTAACTACAGAAGAGTACTTGTCACTGCACAGGTATAACAATGTAACAAAGTACAAACAAACCTTGAATTCGCATTATATATTATGACCATGTGCGATTACCCCAGAATTTGCAAGATTTAATGAGTTAACACCATTAATTAATGTTAGATATAAATTAACAGAAAATAGCACAAATATAAAAAGTATAATCTCAAAATACTGGAAACCCTCAAAACAAAGATGAATTTTTTTAAAAAGCAGAATGAAATTCATACAAACAAGAACAAATCACCAGGAAAACCCAGAGCTAATGTAATACCTCACAGTAAGATGCATTACTGTCCCCATAAGGCACAAAATAAAGACAGACCCTCTTAGCACTTCTACCCAACCTGTGCTAGAGTTCATGGCCAGTGAAATAGGGCAAGGAAAATAAATTAAAGACAAACAAGTTAGAAAAAAGCTAATAGCATTTCTTTATAGATGATATGATTTCACGTACTAAAAATATTGAAAACTATCTTTAAAAAAAAAACTACTACAGGAGCCTCTGGAGACGGGTTAAGAACAATTGCTGCTCTTGTAGAGGACCTGACTTCAGTTCTGAACCCCTGCATTGCTGTGATTCACAACTGCTTGCAACTCTAGCTCCAAGGAGATCTGATGCCTCTGGCTTCCAAGGGCACAGCACCCATGTGCACCTACCCACCACACACACACACACACACACACACACACACACACACACACACACACACAATCTTTTAGAAGCCACTAGAATTAATAATGAAATCTAATAGAATCACAGGATTGAGAGTTAATAAATAAAAATGAATTGTATTTCTACACAGTAGCCACTAACACATCAAAAATAAAATTAAGAAAACAATCGTATTTATAAGAACATAAAATTATTCAAGATCAAGGCAGAGGCTCTGTCAACCTCCTCCCCGTGACTCAATTGACTCAGGAACGTGCCAGAAGAAGGGGCAGAAAGAACGTAATATGAGGAGGAGTGCGGTGGAATGCTGTCCTTCAACATGGCGTGGCACTCACACTCACGAAATCACAGCAGTTTGGAATCCTGTATAAGATGGAGCCTATCAATATACTCATGAGACCCGCATGCATCCTTCTTCGAGGGCTGGATGCTGACAGGATGCTCATTCCCAGCTCTGGGAGGCGGCCCTACACCCAGGCGCATGCGCACAGCACTAACAGGGCCCGGAATTATGAACAGGAGGAGGAGGAGGAGGAGGAGAAGGAGGAGGAGGAGGAGGAAGGACTAATGAAGATGGGAAGGGGAAATACTTGAGGGGGGGTTGGGGGGGTGGAAGGATGGCGTGGCAGGCACACACAGCCCTGCCTGTCTTTTATGTATGTGCTTCTGGACGTCTGAATGCAGATTTCCGTGTTTATATAGCAAGCGCTTTATCTGAGCCATCTGCCCACCTCCCTGGACTTGGAGGTTGGAATTCATCTTAAAATGCAGAGCTTTGCCCTACTGGGACTATTAGACTTACAACCTAGGATCCCATTTCTTAGTATTTAATATGCACCACAAAAGAGCTACACATACTCACTACAGATTCCCAACAAAGGCAGTATTCTATTTTTGAAGTAATATTAGCAACATATATTCAAATGTTGTCATATATGAAACATTTACTATGCCATGTGCTTTATTTATTTTCTTGAATTTAATCCTTACGAAGTACACTCAAAGAAAAACGTAATACATTATGCACTTGTGGCCACATGGGGCAACCATCAGTGAACCAGCAGGCCCTACAATGTCCCAGTTGCATGGCTCTGTTGGCCCCTGTGCCCAGAGTGCACATAACTGGGTTCATCCGTGGTCCACAGCCTGCAGTCAGCCAAAAGAGTAAGTCTGAGAAAATAAGGGTGACTTAATGAAAGCCCAGAGCAGGCAGCACAGGACACAGTGTCCATCGCCCGCTTCTTGGTTTGAACTGGACCACTTTTGTTCTCATCTCAGTCTTTCTCAGTCATGGTTTCCTGGAAATAAGGGAAACCCACAGGGGAAGACTGCAGGCCCTGGGGGAGCCGGTGCAGCCCATGTAAAGATGGAAAGCCTACCCAGTACTACATTGCTTACATCTGGTTAAGATGTTTATGCTCAAAGAACAGCACATTCTCTGCTAGGTGAGCACAAATACAAATGAGAGGCAAAGAGGAAGCAACAGCAAACTGAGAACTCAAATGCTCGTGAGGACTTATGTGTGTGACTTTCTACTAAGACCAAGGTTAATGGTTTCTTGACTATTTTATGAATGCCACCTGAGGCTTACAGAGCCCTGGATTCAAATCACAGCTTTTCAGTGATGACATCTCCATGTCTCCAGTTCTGCAAGGGGTTACTCACAGGAAATTGGAAAAAATAATAGCACTACGCATTAGGTCTGACTTAGATAGCTCGCCTTGCAAGGACATGCCTTACAAACATTCCTCTCCACACCAGGGGACACTCCCTCCCCCACTTTCCCCTTCTAGCCTATCCCAGAGAGCTGCTTTCAGGGCCGCATTATCACAAGGCCTCTGGGACTTGGCCATGAAATCTTATTTATAGTCTTGTTAGTGAGAGAAGAAAGCGTAGTAAACTCACTCCAGCAATCCAGCAGAAACAGATTCACAGCACTAGAGACAAATAACATCATTCTTCTAAAGAATTTCCAGGGTTGGCGTTTGCTGCAGCCTCATTTGGGAAATTGATCCATGTCTAACTACTGTCAACTGGCAGCTCTGGAGAGGCAAACAAGAATTTGGAGAAGGGACTGCGCATCTTTTGTTCTTACTGTGGCTTCAATCCTGCACATGATTTAAAGTCATCAAGGTCCGCCATATTGGGTGTGGCTGCAGCATTCCTAAGAAACACACACACTAAGAATTGGAGTGTGTAGATCTAGTTTTAAATTCACCTCTGTGTAGAGTAAGGGCCAAAGCCTGGGGCATCATGGACAGAACCCAGCTCACAGCAGAGGTCCATGAGGCTGGTACTATATTCTTTCAAATACAGGCTGGAATGTCTTTGTCAGTCGCACAGGCATGCATGGAGCTATAGAACCCAGTGGCCTGGGGTCCCATCACCCCATTATCTGCACAATCCACTCCTTCACTCAGTTGGTCCTTAAAAAGCATAATCAAGCCCTTTTAGGTCAGCTGCGTTTATGCAGGTATTAGGGAAACAATGGAGGGCAAATTTTTTTCTCTGAACCTTGCTCTTTAAGAGACTACATTTTAGCCTAGGTAAATAGCCAATGAGTCAAATAATGACAGAGTGTAGATATACCCAAAGCCCTGGTCCAGAGGATGGTGATGGCGTAGCACTCAGAGAAAGAATAGGAAGGTTACCAAGATGAGACTTGATAGGCTGTGACCATATGGTGGGGGAGGAGGTCCCCTTATGTCACAGACCTAAGGGATGGGAATAGGGTGACAGAGGGAAGAATGGGAGGGGACAAGCAAGGGGAAAATTTGAGCTGAGTAATCTGAATAAATTTATTTTTAAAAAGGAAAAAAAGGGGGGAATGGAACCTTGAAAAACCACTTTCAAGAATAAACAACCGACTGACCGTGTGAAACCTGGGCAGCGCTCATAGAAGGGATGCAGGGATGGAAAACATCCAGTCCTGGATCGGACCTAATGTAGTGGTGTGCACTGGGGCCTCTTGGCGGACCTAGTGTAGTGGTGTGCACTGGGGCCTCTTGGCGGACCTAGTGTAGTGGTGTGCACTGGGGCCTCTTGGCGGACCTAGTGTAGTGGTGTGCAGTGGGGCCTCTTGGCGGACCTAGTGTAGTGGTGTGCACTGGGGCCTCTTGGCGGACCTAGTGTAGTGGTGTGCAGTGGGGCCTCTTGGCGGACCTAATGTAGTGGTGTGCAGTGGGGCCTCTTGGCGGACCTAATGTAGTGGTGTGCAGTGGGGCCTCTTGGCGGACCTAATGTAGTGGTGTGCAGTGGGGCCTCTTGGCGGACCTAATGTAGTGGTGTGCAGTGGGGCCTCTTGGCGGACCTAATGTAGTGGTGTGCAGTGGGGCCTCTTGGCGGACCTAATGTAGTGGTGTGCAGTGGGGCCTCTTGGCGGACCTAATGTAGTGGTGTGCACTGGGGCCTCTTGGCGGACCTAATGTAGTGATGTGCACCGGGGCCTCTTGGCGGACCTAATGTAGTGGTGTGCACTGGGGCCTCTTGGCGGACCTAGTGTAGTGATGTGCACTGGGGCCTCTTGATGAAAAGCAAGAAAAGGAAAGGAAGACACTTCCATTTATGACAATGGTCCTAGCATTCTTCTACCAGCTGAAGCTCTCAGGTCCCCCTGTCTCCTCCACTGCGACCACGCCCATAAGATCTTCCTTCCTTCAACCTCTCACCTCCTCTCCATTTGTCCCTGTGCAAAATTCTGATCCTGGCAATAGTCAAAGGCAAGAAGATGTTCTAGGCAGAGAAAGGTCTCTCTCCAAGTTGCTCTATGTCCGCTCACAGGACAGGGAATGGGGAATGGAACAGAGAGCTAGGGGCACATCAAGAATGGCCCAGACTGGGAGAAGCACCCTATAATACCTCTGACTGCGAGCAGGGGCCATAGGGAGGGGCTGAGGCTGGAGGGGGGGGGCTGAAGGAGGGCCTGAGACCTGCCTTTGAGTCACCTTAAGACCCCTTCTTCCGAACTACTTCAAAGCCTTCTTGTTTCACCTTCATGGGAAGAAAAACAACGATTGCTGTGACGACAAGATGAAGTGGTAGGCACACAGTATTGGGCAGAGCACACAGAACAGGATTAATAAGCAAGGAATGTAAGCTCCCATCATCGCTGCCTTGTCATTATCACTGTTGTTTCTGTTGTTATTAACTTGACCAAGGGAAAAATAATCTCCGAGGAGATTTTCTTTTTTTAAGGAGAAGAAACGAAAACAGGAAAAATGAAGTTCACAATTGCTCTCAGCTTCCCAGAGTCACTGAGGAAGCAAAGACAGGCCAGGGTAGAAGAGACACTAGCCCTTCACCTAGACCAGTGCTTTTCATGTCTTCCAGAGAAAGAGCCATGGCCAGAGGGAGCAGGTGAGCATCCCCAAGAGGTGCCATGGCCAGAGGGAGCAGGTGAGCATCCTCAAGAGGTGCCATGGCCAGAGGGAGCAGGTGAGCATCCTCAAGAGGGAGCAGGTGAGCATCCCCAAGAGGCGCCATGGCCAGAGGGAGCAGGTGAGCATCCCCAAGAGGTGCCATGGCCAGAGGGAGCAGGTGAGCATCCTCAAGAGGGAGCAGGTGAGCATCCCCAAGAGGCGCCATGGCCAGAGGGAGCAGGTGAGCATCCCCAAGAGGCGCCATGGCCAGAGGGAGCAGGTGAGCATCCCCAAGAGGTGCCATCCCCTTGCTCTTGCGCTTCTAGTATTTCATCCCAGAAACCCTTTCTCCTGGCTCTACTCACCCTGCGACCACCACAGGCAGCAATGGCTGCTCAACCCCTGACACTGCTGGAACCTTTCCTACACTTTAATTCGTTTCATCATCACAACAATCTTATCAAGCTGGGGACTCTTACTAATCTTATTTTATTGAGAAGGAAACTGAGCAAGAAATGGTACGGAGTCCAGGATCACAAGCTACACAACGCCAGCACGGGGAATCCCACCCAGACAGTCAGCTGCAGAACGCACAAGCACACCTCCCCCTAAAAGCTCCCCCTCACATGAGGTTCTGCACAAACACATCACACCCCAGCACGACACCACACTCCACACATGACCTGAGAGATGTGGCCTGAGGCCCATGGGCTTTCTGTAGTTCCACTGCCGTGAGAGGCATGGCTGAGCACTAATGCACTGCATCTCTGTGGCTATCAGGGCTGACACAAAGGATGAGCTGGCCACCACTGGTAGATGATTAAAGTCTGCCATTAAACCAAGCTCTGCTGGAGTGGATCTGCTCTAAGGGAGCTCTTCACCAGGGAACAACATTTTCTTCTTGACAACTTCCTTAATGGCAAGAATGTTAGAAGAACAAAAGAGACCCCAGGGCAAAGAGCAGAAGATTTTCATGGCAGCAGGGACTGGGAGCCGGGAGAGAAGAGGAAAATTAAACAGGCAGAGGAAGAGATGGCCCCTCTTCTATTTCTGAGAGTGCTTGGGTGGACCAAGCCACCTCTCTGTGGTTTTCTCTGGGGCACTAACAGCTGCCCAGAGCTCATCAAAGTTTAACCAGACCAATCAATACAGAAAAAAAATGGGGGACTGTCCAGCTGAAAATTACCAAGCACCTCATGAATATTTAAGGACCACAACCAGAAACAGGGAGAAGGAACAGAACTCGGGGTTTCATTTTTCCCCTTTTGGGGGTGAGGAGGGGGATAAAAGAATGTCTGTTGTTAATGAGCATCAAAATATAAAGTCATACTAATAGCAGAGACGTCACGTGCAAACTAGTGGCAGCCGCATTACTGCCTTCCTTAAGCCAGCAAGCCCAGCCTTAGGACAGCCCACTCAAGATGAGCACATGTGGGGCTCATACGAAAATGCCCAGCTCTCTTAGAGCATGCCATGATAGTCTGCCCCTGTGGCTTACCCTTGTTCTTTCTCCTACCCACAATACAGTGCCCCTCGTGTGTCCAATGGGGAGGGTACAAAGCTCATTGTTAATAGGAATCAGACATTAGTGCCTTGCCCTGCAACTGCCAGTCATTAACAACTAAGTCCTACCTGACTTGGGGTCAGCTGACCAGCACTCCCCTTCCATTTCTTCCCAATGAGAATAAAATGGGGGCAGCAGTAATATTAGCTATAGGGCAGTCATGCAGGTCCGTCCACAGTGTGGACTGACACACCAGCGTACATAGAGACACACTGGGTGCTGCTATGAGTCTCCCTTCCTCATTCCCACGTCTCAGCCTGCTGAGACCTCTACGCTGTCTTCTCCACACCCATGGCCTCAGGGTCAGCTCCAGCTATGTGAAGCTGCAGCCGTCCTCCCAGCATATCTCAGCTGTCTGTCACTCTCAGTACAAAGAATATTTGCTTCTGAAAAGCAAGGCCTGCATCACCCAGCAAAGCTGCAACTCCCAGCTCTGCGCCTCAGGTCACCCTAACACAGTGTACACACACAAAACTGCTGAGAAGGAGGAGCATGCGCAAGGAAGGGACGCCACAGCTGGGCTCTCACCTTTGTGACAAGGCAACACGCGGCCCAGATGTCCTCTGAGGACTGTTCATGGTGGTTGAATTGGGGCTCCCACTTCTTAATTGGCTGTTCTGCGAAAGCGAAAAGGACGCCTCTCTGGTCCACCAGAGCTGCACGGACACTCCCTGTTCCAACATCGATGCCCACATAGTAGTGACCTGGCTCCTGGTCTCCACAAGACATGGTGATCACTCCACCTATGGTGAACAAATGGAAAAGCCGTGTGAAGACTAGCAGGCCTGCTAAGACAGCCAAGAAACATCTTCAAATTGGGAAAAAAAAAAAAACAGAATCAAGTACCTACATGGGGGCTATTTGTTATTTATTTATCCTATCAAAGGTTTTATAGGTGCTGAGTGAGGTGGTCAGAAAGCAGGCGCATCTAACACATGGCATTCCATTCCTGGATGGGAGTCAGAAATTAAGCACCTAACTACATAATGACTTAAGCAAAGTTGGACCAACAAGGTGGTAATAGGAAAAGAAGATGGAGCCAAGCCAGAGATATGGAGGTTTACTCTGGGAATTTGAATTAACAAGACAGCAGCCTTGGGACCAAAAGAAGCATAATTTCCATGAGAGGAATCAAGCACATGGGAGTCTCCGCTACGCTGCTGGACCAGGCGAGACTCTAAAAGGCAAGTAGCCTCTGTTTCACTCTAGGTCCACACACCCCTAAAAGCAAATGCCCAACATGATGCTGACGCCACATTACACTGACAAGAAAACCATGTCTGGAAACAAAAGGCATTCCCCCCATTTCACTGGAGCAGCTAGGCCTGACCCCCCACACACACACACTTGGGCATCCCTGAGCTCCCTCCCTTTCCCTGCAGAGGCTTGACATAACGGTTCTGAGAAAAAGCACATATACCTCCCGGCCATCATGAGCTGACTGGGACCTGGGAGGGGACACCCAGGAGAGAGTGTGTTAGATGATCTATTTTCCTGACAGACCCCTGATGAGTTACAAGGAAACCTGACCAGAGAGCCCTTAGGAATCCCTCGGCCCTTAGGCCTGCTCACAGGATGAGCCTCAGGACCCAGAATGCTCTCACTCTCCAGACTCATGTGGGGAAGCCTCCAGTCACTAAGGTCACTGGGACCACACAGATGCCCCCCTGGTCAGCAGGGCAGTCAGAGCTCCTGTGGTCCTATGTTAACCTGAGCAGCAGTCTGCACCCTCAGTGGTCCCTTGGCCACATCACCCTTGGGAGTTCTAAAACAAGTCAGTCAGCAGATGTTCAGTTACTGCTTCCTGGATATTTACCCCCAATAAAAAAGAAAAAAGGAAAAAAAAACCAACTTCATTAAAAGTGATAGCTTCTGGCTTAACCACAATGATTTCCCATCTGTGTTTTCTCCCTGTTGGCTCTGTGGCAGGTAAAGAAGAAAATGGAGAAGCAAGGGTAATAAAGCCCACTGCCTCCCTCTAAGGGGAGCCTTGGAGGGTCCCCTGTCTCAGCAGGCAGGTCCTCCTGTCTCCCTGGCTTCCGTCCCTTGGGAGCTCATATAAACATGAGTACCAGCTTTCGGATCCATCCTTTCATTTGCTCAGCAGTGATACATTCTCCTTAAGCCAGTACCCAAAAGAGATTTTAAATGAAACAGATGCAGGCTGAGCTGTTAGTCCCATCCTCCCTGCTTTCTCTGAGTGGTCAGTGGGGAGTAGACGAAGTCAGGAGGAACGTGCACTGTTCTACATGAGTACAGCCACCTCAAGGGCCACAATACCTCAAGTGCTGTGGGCGGAAATGGCAAAGCCTCCCCTTGGTCCATAAGAAAAGGACAACTGCAGTTTCCTCCTAGATGTTTATGGCCCGAGACTGTTCCCCTCCTACCAAGACTGGCTAAACCTGCCTCCTTGGTCAGCTATAAGGAAGAGCCCCGCCTCCTCCTACAAACCACTGCAGGTGCGCCTCGCTTTGCAGCTTTGCAGGATTTCCCCATTATGAGACGCTCTTCCCATGTGCCTTAGTTGCTCCTCTGTTGCTGCAGTAAAATACTCTAAAAGACGCATCATCGTAAGGGAGAAAAGATTTATCTGACTCAGAGCTCAAGGGTCCAAACTATCATCATGATGTGAAAAATCAAGGCAGCAATACCCTGAGGCAACTGGTCCCCCTAACCCACAACTGAGAAGCAGGAAGTTAATGGAAGCACATTACTGCTCAGCAACAGGTCCACGTGCACATGGTCCAGGATCCCAGACAGGGAGTGGTGTCATTCATGATGGGCAGTCTTCTCACCTCAACTAACACAAGCTGATCCCCACAGGCATGCCCAGAGGCCAATCGCCTAGGTAACTTTAGGTTCTGCCAAGCTGACAGAGGTGACAACCATCACACCACAGACCCAAGAATGCCAACAGCATCTGCTCTTACCAAAAGCTTTGTAAGACTATTCCAAACTTGAAGAGAATCTAGAAAATAAGTTAGGGGATAAAGAATCTCGACAAGCCGCCTGCCTCGCTCACAGCAGCACTCTGCCTTCTTCCTACGCCCCCAACCCCGAGGCAAGAGAGAGAGTGTCTCAAGAAAACTCGGAACTTGATTTCCACTCGCCAGCTGTGGGCTTTCTGTAGGTCTGGATTCTGAATCTAGCAAAAGAGCCTCACCTCAGGAAAGCCCTCACCTTATGGAGAAAGTCACAGAATAGCCATTACAGTCAACTCAAACTGTACACCCTTGTCTCCACGCGACAGCCAGTGCCTGCAACAAAGTAAGAACTCAGCCGACCCTTGGGACCCAGAGAATGAACTGGGTATCATAAGAGCCGATCATTAGGGAAGAATAAAAGGTGCCTGCTGGCTTTGTGGCTGACATTCTGCTAGGTCTCTGACACTGCTACTTCTGATCCTGAAAACCACCGAAGAAACTATTACCATCCTCGTCTTGTTGACCAGTCCTAGCTGAGTGAGGCAAAATACTCCAATAGCTACCGCTAGGTAAGACGGTGAGTCATCCCCTCTCACTTCAAAGCCCTTCACCTGCCTTAAGATGCTCTACTGCCCTCTGATAGGCTTCCATCGCTAAGTGCTTATCCGCTGGGGACTACTGTGCTGAGATTAGCTAACTCAGGAGCTGAGCTGCCCACCTTCAAAGTCTGTCCTTCCACAAGGCCAGGGTGCATCATCCAGCTTCTCCATCTTCCATAAAATATTACCGGGATGCCTACAGCCCTCTGGGAGCCAGGGAGGTGTTCTCCCAGCAGCATTTGGACAAACCTCCCGTTCGTGGCTTTCTAAGAAGGATGTCCTAATCAACATTCTGGTTCAGCATTTCTCTACTATTGTCATCTTACTCTCTTTGAGAGTTGTGTCCACACCTGGAACCTGAAATGAAGCTCACTCATCTGAACCCTGAAGCACCCAGATTCCCTGAGAGCAGATTTCTTGCCCCCTCCTACTCTGTGCCCTTTGCTCCTAAGTTACAAGTACAGTCCTCTGTGTCCTGAACTCCAAACCCAAACTTAAGCAGGACCCAAAGATACAAAAACCTAAGAAACAGAGAAAATATTATTCTTTTCTCTAATTAGGAAATAACATTTTCAAACTAAAGGGAAAACATGTTCCCTTTCTAATTGAGGAAAAAGGGGTTGGGATGACCACCGTGTGGCTTGTCTCACTACAGAGAGCCAGTCAAGGAGGCCAGGACATCTCTCACTCGTTCTGCACCTCAAGCAGCAGGCGTAATCTGCCCCAAGCACACAGGCAGCAAGCACCAGCCCCAGGACTTGAATCCCAGCCTCTGGTGTTAAGTTTGGGGCACTTTCCACAATACTCAGCTGAAACTGAAACTCAGTGCCTTTGCCAACCTCAATAACAGCAAGGACAGACGCCACAAGAGCTACGGCCTGACATCATGACTGTATTTAATCTGTATCTTAAGCCCTGTCAGGTAGGCAGTGGAAGCCCCATTTCTCAGGGAGATGAGCTGAGTGTTGGAAGGGGACATCAGGTAGAGCAGACATAGAGAGGCTGTGATTCCAGGCTGGGCCAGGGCAATCCCAAGCCTGCTTTATGGATGATGAGGATACAACTTAGGTTTTATTTCACTGTTTCTAAGCAAAGAGGAACACTCTAAAAAGAAAAGCAGCTGTTGGGGATGGGAGGGGTGGTCAGAAAAAAAGAAGGCCACGGCCTCCGGGTGGCAAAGAGAAAGAAAAATAATGAAACGAAATTCAAGCTGGGCGCACACAAGCCCTGAGACATACCTAGTGTCTCTGTCTAGAAGACACCTCAAATACCAGATTCTTCCAAGTCCTCAGCATGGGCTTTACTGACTCCTGGCTCCTATTGATTATCAAAAGGCAGTTCTGTGCCATAAATATTTATATGGTTCATTAAATGATGGCCTATATAAATATTATTAGAAATATACCACAGGAAGTCACAGATTTCACAGCTGACTCTTTCAGCAAATGTGCAAGCTGCTCAAATGCCACGTGAGGAAAAGAGGGAGACCTGGATGGGAGGGCTGCTCTCTGCAAAGCTATTTCAGTCACGCCTAGAAGCGGGTAAATGCTACAAATGCTCCACTAAAAACCAACCCCCAGGGAACTGTGCTGTCCCCGTGTTCCCTGCTTTCCCCTTACAGAGCCTAGTCCCGGCAAGACTATTCCCCAGTGGGTGAGCTCACCTTAGATTCTGCTTCTTAAGGCTCAGTTTAGTTGGTGTCAGCCTACAAAGTATGTCCCAGGGCTGGGGAAAGAATCCCGTGCCCTCTTTCAGCAGTGCTCTTTGGACTCTGCTGGGAACTCATGTGTTCTAGCCTCATGCACTTTAGTGTTTGGTTACATTGTAATCAGGCTTGGGTAAGACTGGAGATGAGCAACAGGTAGGCCTGTATGTTCACATCTGCCTTAACTTATTAACAGGAAAGCTTCCCCACTCCTGTGAGGCCATCCCGCATGCTCTAAGATGGTGAGAAGATTTTGAACAGGAAGGAAAGAGTGGATACAGCAATAATAAGTAGTTCTTTATGGTTTCTATCAGCAGCATAGCCAGGACTAATAAGTGTAGCTTGCCCGCAGGCACTTTCCTTCTTAAAGTGAAAGGCTATGACTGCCTCCTCCTCAGCTTTGCAGCTCGGGAAACATATTTTTTTTAGAGCTGTCTAGTTTCCAATACCAGCTCAAAGAAATACTTCAAATATTTCTTAGATTCCCAAGTCTGTGGAATTTGTGCAGCTAAACAAAGCATCTTTCATCCAAATTCACCTGTGGCCTGGTATAAACCTGCAGGCAGCATAAGAGTGCTTTGGATCAAGTCTGGAATGACTAGCATGTCATGACATTAGTGTTGGCTCTGTTTCTTAACAATGAAACTTTATTATACAACCCAACTAGCTTACACAAAAGGGAAAAAAGGTTAAAGGGAAACAAGAGTGAACCTTCCAGTATCTGTTCCACAGGACGGGTCCCTAGGTGTCTCTGGCCTGCGTGCTGTTCCAGCCTGTTTGCTGATCCTCTTCCCGATCCACAAGCGCTCAAGCCCAGTCCAAACCTGCTGCTCCCCTCTCTCCTCTCCGCCAGCCTGTCTCTCACGTGGCAAGGGGCGGTCTCCCTCTCCCATTGAGGGTCGATTAGAAACACAAAAGTCCAGGTGGAGTCCCCAGGTCAGCTTCCTGAATTCCAGGCCCAGGATGGCTCCACCCAGTCTATCTCAAGGTTAATCTCAGGGAGTATCTGTGGTGTGTCCAAGGGCAAAGCCCACCAAGACTGCTTTCACTTGTGACAAAGCTTACAGTCCTTCCCACACATTAGAGCAGCGGTTCTCAATCCTTTGGGGCTGAATGACGCTTTCCCAGGAATCACCTAAGACCATCAGTAAACACAGACATTTACATTAAGATTTCTAACAGTAGCAAAATCACAGTTGTGAGGAAGCAACAGAAATAATTCTATGGCTGGAGGTCACCATGCGGAATTGTAGTGAAGGATCACAGCATTAGGGAGGTGGAAAACACTGCACTAAAAAGAAGGAAGGGAATGAGCAGAGCGCAACCTGGAGAAGCCTGGAGAAGCAGAGGGCACCCTAGAGAAGCCTGGAGAAGCAGAGGGCACCCTGGAGAAGCAGAGGGCACCCTGGAGATGCCTGGAGAAGCAGAGGGCACCCTGGAGAAGCCTGGAGAAGCAGAGGGCACCCTGGAGAAGCCTGGAGAAGCAGAGGGCACCCTGGAGATGCCTGGAGAAGCAGAGCGCACCCTGGAGAAGCCTGGAGAAGCAGAGGGCACCCTGGAGAAGCAGAGGGCACCCTGGAGAAGCCTGGAGAAGCAGAGGGCACCCTGGAGATGCCTGGAGAAGCAGAGCACACCCTGGTGACGCCTAGAGAAGCAGAGCGCACCCTGGAGAAGCCTGGAGAAGCAGAGGGCACCCTGGAGACGCCTGGAGAAGCAGAGGGCACCCTGGAGAAGCCCCTGGGAGGGAGCAAGAGCAGTGTCCAGCACTCACTCTAGCAAACGGCCTGGGCTCCCTGGTCTCGTGCGAGCAGAAGGGGAAGAGGAGGGATAGAGAGAAGAAATGGAGAAAGAAAAGTAGATAGATTCCTTCACCAACACATATATGTACCAGACTTCCTGCCCAAGAAAAGCCACAGTACAGAAAAGGAACAGAGAATGAAATGTTGGTTCTCAGAGATGCAGACAAACACATAATACTAAAAACAAACCACAATCCAGCAAAACCACTGTCTATGCTGAAAGTTGCCCTGGAGTGCTCAGTCAGTCGCCCTATTGTGAAGACATAAAGTAAGTTGAGTACCAGGGCATCACCTGGGAATCCCACGACACGGACATCCCCGAGCCCCTTGCAGACACCGTGCACCCTGAGAAAAACACCAACCATCACACTCCTTATTTCTGAGCTCAGACGTTCTGGAGAAAAGCTGCAAGCAGGAGCACAGCAATTATCCTAGGAAGTGATGTCAGGCTGTATCTTGGCAAGGGAGCATGCTTGCAGAGCCTGCCCTCCCTCCTTAGCCATCTTTCTGTATCCATCTACTGACACACAATGCAGAGAAGGTTCAGCCCAAACAAGGGACTCAGAAAGAGGCTGAAGGATGGATGAGGATAGAAAGGGGCAAATCCTTTCTAAATAAGAGAGAGAGAGAGAGATCGAGGCATCGGAGGACACAGAAGGAAAAACTGCCATAAACATTGCAGCATCGCCAAGGGTGCCAGAACCCAAGAACTCAAAATGGTGCTCAGAGGGCCACAGCTCCCAGCATGGCAACTCCTCCCGACTTCACAATTTTCTAGTATGTATTATCACAATTAATCACCAAAATTAACAAGATCCAGTCTATGCATCTCAATGAACTCTGGCACAAAGTGCCCATTTGGAACAGAAGCTGTGGTACTTCCCAAAGGAGCATCCCAATACTTTCAACTATTCAACTTTCAACTATTAAATATATCTTTGTGCAATTATCCACCCCCAAAATAAAAAAATCTATGATAGCATTAGTAGGAAAAACAATTAGCTTTATATATTCTCTGTATATAAATTCTGTCTATTACTTGCATTATGTTATTTAGCCTTTCTTGTTCCCTTTTCTACATACTATACTATATCCAAACATATACTTGTTTCTGTACATATGTTATGTATATATATGCATATGTATATATATGTATATATATATTGTGTGTGTGTATAATATATATATAGAATTTTGGTTGTGATGGTTTTTATTTGCAAGTCTTTTTTAAATTTTTGTGTACACTGGTGTTTTGCTTGCATTTTTATCTGTGTGAAGATGTTAGATTACCTGGAGCTGGAGTTCAGACAGTTGTGAGCTGCCATGTGGTGCTGGGAATTAAACCCATGTCCTTTGGAAGGGCAGCCAATACAGTGCTTTTAACTACAGAACCATCTCTCCAGCCCCTGCAAGTATTTTTATAATAAAGTTTATTTAGAAATACATATTACCTATTCTGAGGTCTTTTCATTTTATCTAAAATCGCAGTTAACACGGAGAGAGAGGGACACAGGGAAAGAGGGAGGCAGGGAGTGGGGGGGGGAGAAACAGCGAGCACCCAATGCTTTCTCTCTGCCAGTATATGAGGGAAATGAGACTGAAAATGAATCCTCCTGAAGTTTCTAGTGCACAGTCTTACGTTGCTGTGGTGTGGGTGCTTACGTGCTTTGCACAGGGGGCAGAGCCTTCATGGATGCAATCAGGACGCTTACACAAGAGGCCCAGGAGGTACTTCAAGCAAAATCTAATGTGCCTAGTAAAACTGCATAAGGCAGCTAAGTGGTTTCTTGCATTCTATACCATTCTTTATTCTGGAGAATAAAGATGCATTTGTTACTAGGCCAGGAACTGCGATTCATCCTTGCTGAAAACTCAGGCTTGCCTATATTTTGAGGAACCTCATGCTTTGCAATGAGCCATTTTTTTTAAAGATCAATAAAAGTAACCAGAAGTGTTCCAGTTAGTGCTTCTAATGTTGTGATAAAAGTCTTGACCAGAAAGAACTCGGGGAGGAAAGGGTTTCTTTGGCTTACATGTCACAGTCCTTGAATGAGAGCCACGGCAGAAGTTCAAGGCAGGAACTGAAGGCAGCAACTAAAGCCGAGACCATGGAAGAGCGCACAGTTGCTGGAGCGCTTCTCATGGCTTGCCCAGCCCGCCTTCTTCAAGGACTCAAGACCACTCGTCCAGGCTTGGTAGCACCGCAGGGTCAGTACCCTTAACCTCTGAGCTATCTCTCCAGCCTACTAATTTATATCTCAATAAATCTTGTTTCCTTGTGCTTACGGATAAGCACAAGATAGCATAGTATGGTAATAAGGTGATTAATAAGTTCTGAGGTTGGAAGACTGTTAATACATAAAATAATCAAATAATTTTTTAAATAAAAAGAACTGAGGATGTTCTTCCTCTAAAGGGTTCCAGAAGCACTGTAGCAACAGCAGTGTTTCACTAAGAATGTCCCCCATTCGCTCAGACATGTGAACACTTGGTTCCCACTGGGTGATGCTCTTTGGGCACATTATAGAGCCTTGAGGAATTGCAGTCTACCTTACTGAGGTGGGTCCTGGGAGCTAAGTCGCGCCCTGTTTGCAGTGCACCCTCTTAGATTTCTATGTAGAGTTGGAGATGTGGTCTCTCAGCCTTCTGCTCCAGTTTCACCCCACCACACCTCTGCACCATTATGGACTTTCCCCTCCTGAAGCCTTAGGCCAAAATAAACTCTCCCTTCCCTAAATTGCTTTGGTCATGGCAGTTTATCACAGCAACAGACCAGTAACTAATACAGCAGCCACTCTGTGTAGAGCACAGTCCTCTGTGACTGTGGAACTCCATGGCAGCCAACGTCAGCAGGAAGGGAGGAGAGAAGGACAGAGTCCATCCAGATGAGCATCCACGGGTCCCTCAAGGGTGAGCTCCCTCTCTCCAAACCCTTCTAACACCGAAGTTCTCTAACACCATAGGCTTGGACTGAAGCTCTCGCATTGCCTGGAAGTAGAAAATCCTTGTATTGGTGCAAAGCAAGTGTCCTATCTTAAATGCAAAGCCATTTTATTTTAATCCCTCATATGCCTACTACAAAGTTACAGCTGAAACATGGAAATTATATGCAAACATGAATTACTTTCATGTACACTCTTCTTCCTGGGAGATGGATTCCTGACTCTTCTTTGAATTATTAATAATTTACATATATATACAGTTTCTCCCCTATCACTTTCCCCTCCAAGAGGCTACTGTTGATTTGCAAACATAATTAACTACAAAATGATTTTCTACAGAACTAGCTAGTCCTTCAATGTAATACCATAGTCATTAGCATTTTGGCCGAAATCCACAGATTTTCCCAGAAACTCATTCAAATTAAACCAGCAGAAGAACCCACCAACCTCAAAGAGGATGTCACACAGACATCCCAGGCAACCTCAGGGAAAGCCACAAAATCCATTCTGCATAACAAACTCATGCCTCAGACAAAGGCCAGCACGGCTGCAGTCTTCGTTCTGTTCTAGTGTTTACCTGTTCATGAAATGTGGATAGGCATCTTTAAGCCCAGGGAGAAAGGCATGAAGCAGCAGTTCTCAACCTGTGGGCCGTGACCCAATTGTGGGTCAAAGGACCTTTTCACAGGGGTTGCAGATCAGATATCCTGCATATCACATATTTACATTAGGTTTCATGACATTAGCAAAATTACAGTTATGAGGTAGCAATGAAAATAATTTTATGGTTGGGGGTCATCAGAGCATGAAGAACAGTATTGAAGAGTCACAGCACTAAACAGATTGAGAACCACTTTAGGGCCTAAAGGATCAGTTATTTGAAAACCAAACAATCAATTTGAAAATCTAATAGTCTGCCATTCCTCGAACACCCCTGGGGGGGGCGGGGGGGCTATCATGGGCTGAGGATGCCGCTCCTCCTCAAGCCCTCCTGCCTCCAGCCTTACTCCCTCCCTGAGATCAACCCTTCCCACTACAGCCCTGCAAACTTCCGGTTGGCTGCCTCTGGCCTCAGGCTTCCTCTTCTGCAGCACAAACAGTAAATGAGAGAAATTCAAAGAGAGAAATAAAAATGGACACATGCATCTGCAGCCTCAAAGTGAGCGAAGTGTTACAAATCAAAACAATTCGGAGATACAATGTCAACATAACACGTTAGCAGACAAACTCTGAAAATGCCCACTTTCAGTTAGGTCATGGACGGCTACGCTTTTCCCTGAAAAGTAACGCACTTAGTCGTTTGTAGAACGATTTGGCAAAATTTGTCAGCTTTGACAGTCTACCTTTACCTAGCAGTTCAACTTCTAAGAATTGATGGAGGATTGGCTGACCATAAAGCTGCACAAAAAATGTCTGCCCTAACACCTTTTATGCAAGAATGTCCTTGCAAAAAAACAATAATAATAATAATAATAATAAGAAGAAGAAGAAGAAGAAGAAGAAGAAGAAGAAGAAGAAGAAGAAGAAAAAGAAGAAGAAGAAGAGAAAGAAAGAAAGAAAGAAAGAAAGAAAGAAAGGAAATTAATACATGTTTATTGAGAAGGGAGTTTTTAAGAATAATATATCAGTAATTGTTTTAAAATAATAAAAAGAGCTACAGAAACATACTGATCATCTATTAATAACTGAAAAGGCAAATTCCGCCAAGCACAGCAGCTCACATCTACTATCCCAGCTGCCTGGAAGGTTGAAGCTGAGGTATCAGTGTGCGTTCACAGCTATGTTCTAGTATATAGCAAGTTCCAAGCTAAGCTGAGCTACAGAATGAAACCATGTTTAAAGGAACAAAGTAAACAAGGAAACAAGCTCTTAAATGAATATAGTATGACCCCTTCTGCATTATTTTTACACAAGGAATAGAGCGCTAAGCAGCCATGGCCGTGCACGCCTGGAACACTGTTACTCGGGACAATCATTAAATTACTTTAGTCCTTCCTCAAGTGCCCCAGTCTTCCCCTAGGAGTTCACCAGAAAGTAATGGTTCATGTATTTTTCAATAATTACAATCATATGCACCTACATCTTTCCTAAACTTATTTATTTTTGAGATATCCTCCATTTTCAGTCAAAATATTTACAAATATTTTCTGTGCAACCAATGGTACTATAAACTTAGCCTTAGCCAAAGGCCATACTGATCTTGCCTACAACTCTGGCGTGCCCACAACAGCTGGGCAGGGAACAACACTTCTGAGATGTGAGGCACCCTCCAAGGTCCCAAAGGATTTCCAGCATCTGTGCTTTCACAAGGCAACATTTTTTAAACCCTAAACTAGACTTACTCTAACATCAAAGTTGCCACATAATTCTACTAGATCAGAATTTGGTCAACTGACTGAGTCTGATCTACCTAAATCATTCTTGATTTTACAGACTTTTTCTACTTTTTGACCTTCATCCCTCACCTTTTATATATATATCTCCCCCACGGCCAGTTAGCAGAACCCAAGCACCTCAGCTTTCGGCCCTGTGTGCAGAGAACTGCCAAACAGCTTATCCACAGATCCAGATGGCCACAGACTAGCAACATACTCAGCCTGACCCATCGCTCCCTCCTCAGCCCTCCCTGAACCAGTCACACCAACAGAGCTATATAAATACCCCTCTCTCTGAACTCCACATCACTGAGCTATCCTTGCTAATGGCTGTTTCCAAATAAAACTTCTGGAGAAAAGAATGTTTTTGTCTGGATAGGAAATACAATTTTCCTTCATACATCAAGCCTGTTCCTTCTCTAGTGGGGATCTCTTCATGTTTTTGTTATGTTACTGTGAAAAGGATCACACAACACCTCCATCAGCATCCACTAAAACCGTCATCGCACAGGGCGATCCACGAAAAGGACCAAACAGTTCAATTTATGTACCTAATCACAGAGTATCAGACAACATAGAGCGAACTCGGATGGGACAGTAAAAAGAAAGGCGCGTAAGTGATTACACTCTCAGTGGCTGACAAGGACAGAAACAGTAGACAGCTCAGCAAGGCTGTGACAGGCAATGGGAATCCATCAAGCTGCCCTGGCCAGACAGATTTTAAAAAGTACCCTACTCAGCCAGTATAACATGAGTGCTCTGACCAGATGACCTTGGTTAAATAACACTAAAAAATAACTCTAAAAATCTAACGGATTCAAGTCATACAAAGGAGGGTCTATGATCATGACAGAACTATATATCAATGATCAAAAAATATAGAACAAATCCTCAAATATATGAAAGCTAATGAACATACTTCTTGAATACAACTACATAATTTCAATGTGTTTAATTGGAGGCAAATAAAAATATAGTGTATGCGTTTTACAATGCAAATAATACCAGACCTAGAAGTTGACTTCATCAAATGTCAGTATCAGAAAAGTCTCAAGATAATACCTTCAGCATTCCCCCGAGGAAACTAGGAGGAAAGGAACCCCATATGTGTTGAAGAAAAGAAATAATGAGACGCACAGAAGAAATCATTCACTTTTAAAAACAAAAATTAGAGGGAAAGAAAATTTGACTAAAATCTAGCACTTTGAGAAGACAAACAAAATTAATATAATTCTACCGATAATGATGATGATGAAAATAAAAAGAAAATGCACACACTGCCAATATTGAGAAAGAGAGAGATGAGGTCAGATTGGTTTCTATAGCTATTTAAATAGGTCAGGACCTGGTTTGCATGGCAGCATGTTAATAAAGTGGACAAATTAGTCACTTCCTGTAAAGCCCTCAAGGCACACAAACTATCAAGCCTCACGTGAGAAGAAACACAATGGAAGAGTACCCAGTGGACAGCATAGCGAAGTAGCTTTCTGCCACCTCACACACCACAGTGGCTGTGAGAAGCAGACAGCAGTGAGAGGGCCTTTGGAAGAATCTGAGGGGAAAATGCATCAAAGAGGGTAAGAATAAGACTTCCCCCAATAAACACCATATATGTTGCCAAAACAGAACATTATGGTGCATGATTTTTCCCCGAGGGGAGGGGGGAAAGCAGCACCATCAGTGAGACTCTGGCTGATCCAGCTGTGCAGGATTCCACCCAAGGCATCCTCTCCTTCTTAACACTGTGTACATCACAGTAGCTGCAGGTTAGCAGGAGGCCCACTCACACGCTGGTGCCAGCCTCTCCCTCTGGCCCAGACATGAGCCTAACACTGCTCGCCCCCCTCAGCCTCCCTGTCAGGAGGAGACTGACTTTACAGATGGCTCACAAACACACATGCAGTGGCTCAACTCCACACGACCAGGAGAAGGAAGGCGTGCAAACATGAGGACTTCGGGGCAACACTGTGGGGAAAACAAGCGTCTTTGCAGGACTAGGAGAAGGTCCATGACCTTAGGGATGGCTCCCCAAAGGGAAACAAGACGGTGACGCGGCCGCATCCATAGAAAACACCGAACTGTCTCAGAATCCCCAGATCAGCTCATCAAGGAGAGGTTTTGTTTCCCAGAGCTAGTGAGCAAAGCTAAAATGGAAGATGGCTTCCTGAATACTGAGACCCGCAAGGAGGCACTTTGAGAAGCATCTTCACAGCACAAAAGAAACACACTAATGCCATCAACCAAGGCCAATGAGTTAAGATACAAGACATGCTTGGCAGTGAATTTAAAGAAATCAAATAATTGTTTTAAGGAAGTTCCGTGACATACCAGAAAAGAAGAGTAAACAAAACAAAAAACAAAAACAAAACAAAAAAAAAAAGCAATGCACAACAGAGAAACTAATGGGAAAGAAAACAAATTCTGGAGCTGAAGAAGACAATGAAGACAAAATGGGAAACACTTGGGTTGCTGCCGTGATAAAACGCCCTGAGGAAAAGCAGCCTACGGGAGAAGGGGTTGAGTTAGCTCTCGTCCCAGGTTACCATCCATTACTACAGGAACATCAAGGCAGCAGAACTGGAAACAGTCGATCACGTAACTTCACAGCAAAGAGCAGAGAAGTGAACGCAGGCACGCCTCATGTTTCTGCTCTGCCTACTTTGTCCGCATGTATGCCGCCCGGGGCCTAGCCCTGACAGTGGTGCTACCCAAACTCAATTAACTCAATTAAGAAAAACCTCTCAGGCATGCCCACAGACCAACCTGCTATCAGCAATCCCCCACTGATACTTTCTTCGCAGATGATTCTAGATCACATCAGGTTGAGAACCAACATGATAGAACAGATTACAGGAAGTCCTGAAGGAGCAGAAAATGGGGCAAGAATGCTACATTAAATAAACAGCAGATAAACAGCAGATGAAAACTTCTCAAATCCTGTAAGAAATGTGGCTATTCAAGCACGTGATCTTAAAGGTCTATAGAGATCTCAAATATATTCAATGCAAAGAGGACTACTTAGATACATAATTATATTGTCAAACTAAGTGGTTTTTTTTTTAAGTAGCAACAGAAAAGAGAATTTTAGATACATAAAAGCCCCCAATAGAATGCTAATATATTTCTCAGCCGAAACTTTGCAGAGGGGAACAGAGCAAAATAATATACTCCATGTTCCAGTTTTGGGTTTTTTTTTCCCCTCCTTAAAAAAAAACCACCAAAACTGTCCTTTGATAATGAACAAGAGACAAACAGGAGACCTGACCGTGGGACCGTATCACTACCACTAGATCCCTTCTTCCATGGGATTCCCCAGGCTCCGAGGGGAGGGACCCTATGGAGACCTTTGGTTGAGATTCTTCCTCTGCATAATGTCTGGGTGATGGTCCTTGGATCTGCTCCCATGTGCTGCCAGAGGAAGCCTTCCTGAGGACAACCTGACAGGGCACTGTCCCTTGAGTAAAACAAACTAGCACCAAGTGTTGACGGATCTATGCAGGCACTGTGAAAGAAGGGAGGGAGATCTTCCGGAGAAATAAAAAAAGACGATCCTAAAACTCATATAGAGCCACAGAAAACAAAACAAAACAAAAAATATCTAAATCTATCTTGTATAAAAAGAGCAAAGCTCTTTCCACCATCTTGGCCCCTGTGGGCCTGCTGGGGACAAGGTTTCTAAATGGCAAGTGTGTCTGGAAGACCGTGCAGCCAAACCACGTTTGCTGGCTCTAAGTAAAGTTTCCAGAACCAAAGAGAGCACATGAATCTTCTTAGAGTTTAAGGTGTTTATGCCTAAGATTAAACTGAACTCTACTCGAGAAGAGATGTGTTTATATGTATAAAACAAAAACAGCCCAGAGACTGCTGGAGGCAAACCAAACAAATCTGGAGAAATCTGAGGAAAGGTGATTGGGGACGCCTGGTTCATGCCAAATTCTGAAACAACCTTTCTACAGAGGCCAATGGACACAGACTGCATGCGATGGTGTACCTCTCATTGATTTTAACTAATGGAAGGTAAACAAATAAAAGCAGGTTTGTTAAAAAAAAAAAAAAGAAAGAAAGAAAGAAAGGAAGAAACACCAGACTTCCTTATTTGAAACTACATTGCAAAGCCACAGTATTGAAACCAGCATGGCACTGGATCCCAAACAGATGCCCCAACTAACAGATTACAATTGAACTCTGAAATGAGCCACACATATTGGTCAATTACTCTTCAACAAGATCATGCACCAAAAATTCACAATGGGGAAGAGTTTCTTCAACAGATGATTTTGGGGAAAGTAACTAGTCACATGCAAAGGAATGAAGCTAGATTTGTTCATTACACACACACACACACACACACACACACACACACACACACACAGGAATAACATAGGCAAAGGCAGTAAAAATAAACAGCAGCAAATGCCTAAATTTAACACTTCTACACTACAAAGGAAATGAAAAGGAGAAAATATTACATGCCTGATAAATTGTTAAAATTCACCTTACATAAAAACTGATGCAACTCAACAGCAAAACAAATCAGTAAATAAATAACTTGAATAGACATTTTTCAAAGATGTTCACATCAATAACCAGAGAGAAATACAAATCAAAACCACAGCATATGGTCTCAGTCTTGTCAGGTGAGTAGTCATCAAAAGGGCGAGCACTAACAAGAATTGATGAAGAAGACTGAACTCTGTTCACACAACTGTTCTGGAAAACACTGTGGATATTCCTCAAGAACTTCAATGCAGAACTACCACATCACCCACCAGCCTGTCCTTCTGAACACACATCCGTGTGACCAGAGACTTACTTACACATACATGCCCACTGAGTTTTATTCACAATAACTCAAGCATACACACACACACACACACACACACACACACACACACACACACACACACAAAACACACACACACACACACACACACACTCAGCCTACCACATCCACAGATAAATTCAGCCAAAAATAAAAACTTAGAAAACAACTGTGTCTGTACTAAATCCACGGGGACTTTTCTACCCATCATTTTTTAAGCACTATAGCATGATGATGTTCGGGTTTCATCCATGTTGTTATGACAACTATCCTAACCAAATGTTGATGAGGAAACCATTTATTTCCGTTCACCATTCTAGATTAGTCTGTCACTGAGGGAAGTCCAGAGATGCAGGCAGGAACTCAAAGCAGTTCCTTGAAGGCAGACCTGTTTGAAATTCCACACATTATTACCTCTGACCAAGGAACTCAATGCAAAACCAAAGAAGTACAGCAGGGACCATGGAGGGTGCTCCTTGCTAGCGGGTTCACTGGCTAGCTTTTCTCTGCTGATTTTCTTAGACCTGCCTAGGGACTGTGCTGTGTTCTCTCTGTCTCCCTCCCTCCCTCTCTCTCCCTCTCTCTCTCTCTCTCTCTCTCTCTCTCTCTCTCTCTTCTCTCTCTCTCTCTCTCTCTCTCTCACACACACACACACACACACACACACAAAGACACAGAGGTGGGGAGGGGCAGAGAGGAAGAGAAACGGAAGGAAAGAGGGAGAGACAGACAGACAGACAGACAGACAGAGACAGACAGAGGCACCAATCTGACGTAAGTAATTCCTCAATTAAAAGTCTCTCTTCAGCTCACTCTAGGCTATCTCAAGTTGACAGTTAAAAGTTTATTAGGACAGACACCTATTATATAGGCATCAGTTTACATGCTGTATTCTGCTTTATAAGCAATGAAAAGATTACTTTTAAAATAAACAGAAGCAGGTGTGTGCGTGTGTGTGTGTGTGTGTGTGTGTGTGTGTGTGTGTGTGTGTGTGTGTGTGATATAAAATAAAATACTGAATTTCCCTTTCAGGGTGGGTCTACTTCCTTTCTATTAACAAGCCAAGGTACAGTTCCATCCACGTTCACCATGGGAGGGAAAGTGAGCTTGTTGGCCTTAGTTGCAGAGCATGGGTAAGAGGTTACTGACTGGAGCTAAATGACTCCAAAGCAGCCATTCCAGACAGTCTTCATGCAGTGTGATGACTGCTTCCCCTTAGGCATATGGATGGAAGCCCCTCCCCCTGCCTTGCCCCACCTTACTCTAGCTCCTCCTCCAGACTCTAAGGAAGCATGCAAATGGCGGAAAACTACCAAAAAAATTGGCTGTTTACTCTGGGGAGGGTCCAATGATTCCTCCCACACCCTCAGTCTAAGCTCATCTCATCTGGAGGTCAGTAGTTTGGCTTAGAGGACAGCAGCTTGCATCACTATGCTAAATTACCAGGAAAAAAACCCTGCACATCAGTGTGGTTTTGGTGTCTACAGAAGGTATGGAACAAAAATTCCCTGAAGATACAAGAGACAAAGGAAATCTATGATATCTTCACTACTATATAGAACCTAAAAGGCTTTAACTCATTAAAACAGAAAATAAAATGGTAGTTACCAGCTGATGGGCTGTAGGGGACATGCGATGTTGGTCAACAGCTACAGACTTTCAGTTCTAAGTTGAAAGTTTTCCCAAGATACAGTGAACAACAGGGTGATAAAATTATCATTATTATCTGTTTATAGAGCAGCACTTAGGAAAAGAAATACTATATCAAATGTTACGTTTGTTAGCTAGTTTGGCTGTGGTGATTATTTCAAAATGTACACATATATAAAACATATCATTTATACTGAGTATATATAAATGTTGTTAGTTACAACAACAGCTCGGAGAGGCAGAAAAAAGCACAGTCTGAGCAGGCCTGTAATGATAAACGTGAAATGTGAACACTTTAAAACTGTTTATTTCCTGGGAGATTAGTAAGGCACACTACTGGTGTGTCTATGAGAACACTCCCACAGAGGATTAAGTAGGATATCACACACACACACACACACACACACACACACACACACACACACACACACACACACACCACCCATGTGGCAAGCGCCATCTCACAATGGGCTGTGGTCAAAGGGGAAAGAGGGGGAACTCACTCACGAAGCATGTTCTTTTCCTCTCTCCCTCCTGTCATGATCAAGTGAGCTGTTCCTATATGATGGAAGTGAAATCAGGAGCCAAAGTAACTTTTCCTCCCTTAAGCTGTTCTTCTCACAGGCTCATCACAGCCACGGGATGTCTAAGAAGCATAAGTCCCTGCTGTTTAGATCAAATGGCTTTGTATTTGGCATCCCCCCACACACACCATCTCAGGCCCGGGCGGCTTCACTGGTGAGTTCTACGAACCATTGGAGAAGGGATATATGTGTCTGGGTCAGGGTGTGTGTGTGCGTGTGCGTGTACGTGTGTGTGTCTACAATAGATAGATAGATAGATAGACAGATAGACAGATAGATAGATAGATAGATAGATAGATATGAAAATGCTCCCTAACTCATTCCTTAAGGCCAAAATCAGTCAGAAAACATAACTCAGAAAGGAAAATTACAAATCAATATCCAATATCAGCAATGACACTGAAATGCTTAAAACCTCAGCAAATGTAATCTAATCTAAACTATGCAGCTTAATTGCATGGCAGTTGTTCCTCAACAGACCTGCCACGAACTACCTGAGCTGAGAACACCTCTCTTCCTGCCATCATCTTCAGAGGCTAGAGATCTCTGTGACACAGTCTAATGCAATCCCCACTTCAAACCCCCTAGCGGCTGGGAGTTTAAAGACAGGGCCCCAATCTGGTCTGTTGTTGTTTCTAAAGAGCTAGTAACTGGCTATGCTGTTTAGATAAAAAGTTATAGAAAGGTAACTAAATTCCAAAAGACAAGGCCCACAACAAAACTCATCACAGCCTACCCCTCCCCCCCCCACCCACCCCCACACAGTACTCCATCTTCTGGGTTATTCCCTGTCCCCACCTGCAAGCTTTAACTTCCTAATCCTACATCACTCCCAAAAATCATCCACAGGACCGCAACACCCCCTAGTTTCCACACCCAAACCCCATCGCAGTGGGCAACCATCCTCTGAGCTCCCACTCACACAGCCAGGCCAGAAGCCCTGAAGACACAGTAGCAGCAACCTCCAGCTAGCTTCTAAAAGGACAACTTCAGGACTCACACCTGGCTCACAGGAAAGACCACAAACCTTTCCTTTTTTTTTTTTTTTTTCTTTTTTTTTCTTTTTTCTTTTTTCTTTTTTTTTTTTTAAGAGCAAGAAAATGAAACAAAAGACAAATCTACCTTTTAAATCTAGCCACAGTCTAAGACTTTAATTCTTCCTTACCGATCTGCTTCTTAAAAGCACAGTGCAGTGGGGTCTTGAGTGTGAACTCACACGTCACACTTCATGGGAGGATGACCACTTTTCTGTATCTTGGCCATGACTAGCCCTTTAATTAAGGGAAGAAATTAGACCTAAGATACATGCAACCCTCCAGTCAAATGAACATGAAGTTCATAAAAATGGAAAGATTCCCCTATATCCTTCCTGGTCTACAGCTCTTAACAAGACAGACTGCATTACCCCATCTAAACTGAAGTACACCTCAAACATTACTTTCCGCTGCTCAGCTCTAAAGTCATAAACAGCAGCAGCTGCTCTGAAACGCCTTGCATTGCCAAACTTGGATTCGAACACTTAAAATGCTTGGAGAATTGTCCCCAAATTGGCGTCGGGGTTGTTGGCGCGAGGGATGGGGGAAAGAAAGAAAGGGACTTTATTTAGTTAACTGTACGCTGGTCAGAGAGAGGGGGCCTTAAGCCCCAGACATCTGTAGGGGAGTCTTTGGGATGCAGTCCTCTCCCTTGGGCAGGACACCTCAGCCAGAAGACACAAGAAACTGAAAGGCCATCCCATGGCCTGGCTGGTGTGAGACCCAAAGGTGAAGGAGGGAAACATCTAAGCAGGCCGGAGAAGCTTTTTCTGCAGAAGCTGGCTAAGATCCAGCGTGCCTGCAAGAGCCCCTGGGAGGGTCACTTACTTGTCCAATATGAAATCACATTCTAGCTAGCAAGCCAGCAGGCCACCACGCGCAGCCCCACCGCACCCAGCAGGGCGGTCCAAGCACGCTGTGACTCCGCCCGCTCCGCGCCAGCCCATCCAGCAACCCTTGTAAGGCGCATCCTGATTGGTCCTTTGAAACGGGCCCCGGGAATGGCCAGAACCTGTAAGCCCCGCCCCTTCCCGCTACAGTGGAAATCCATGGTTCGCGATGGGAAGTAAATCCCTCCCTGGATTTTAAAGGCTGCAGAGTCTGCACAGTCTGAGGGATCCCCACTGAGTGCCCTACACCCTAACGCGTCATACAGTGCACGATGGGTGTTTCCTGTTACATCGCCCTTGGCTGAGCACCGGGATGCTGTGGGCTTACAGGAATCCTCTCACTTTATCCTGTGGCCAGAGCCTTTTAAGTAGAGATGACACTATAAATTTAAAAAGTAGATGTGCCCCTGCCTTTGAAAAGTTGGCAGACTGGTTAATACTGACCTTTCCAGTAAGCTATGTGTTATCCATACCTATCCCCCTGAGATAGATACTGAAAGTCCAACGCCTGTTTTTGGGCCACTGACAATGAGAATTGCAACCTGTGCTTTAGTTTGTGCTGTTTTTATTAAAAGTAGATTCCAGAGGTGAGGTAACCAGAATTGGAAGACAGCTTTTAGCAGCTATGCATCCAAAAGTTTTGTCCCTCTACAAAAAAAAAAAAAAGTTTAAAGCCTGAGGAAAGTGAGACTTTCACCAAGGTTGTGAAGGTCAAATTTTTTCAGTAATAACAATGACTTACTTAAAGAGACCTGGTGTGTTTATTATGTTAAGACTATTATCCACATAACCTCGGAGTAAACAAGTGACCTGTCTCGGTCATACAGGTGAGGACTCTGTCTTGGTGAGGCTGAGGCCACAGGGTTAGACACCCCCACACACACACACAAACTGCCTTTGTCCTGCGCCTGCCGAAGGTCTTGTTTTGGGTTTATTTTCCTCTACACCAGAGGTTATTTCCTCTACACCAGAGGTTCTCAACCTATGGATCGCAACCCCTTTGAGGTCGCATATCAGATATTTATATTACAATTCATAACAGTAGCAAAATTATAGTTATGAAGTAGCAACTCAATAATTTCATGGTTGGGGGTCACCACAACATGAGGAACTGTGTTAAAAAGCCACAGCATTGGGAAGGTTGAGAATCATTGCTCTTTCCTTCCAAAGCACCATGAAGAACAAATCAAGTACCACATATACAAATGTTTTGCAAAAGGTTGAATATATATATATATATTCACGCTCTTCTTTACTATATGCCAGGAATGAACGGAATGGAATGTGCCTGTTGCCTTTGGACTGTGGCTGGGGGTGAGAGTATAAGTTCCTCCTCCTGGCTAAACCTAAATTAATGTGTTGACCTGTATGGATAGCTGTTTCTAGTCTTAGGGTATTTGAAGGTGTTGTTGTCATTTTTCACTTATGCTTGTTTGCTTGTTTGCATGTTCTCTCTTAAATAGCATACTATCTACAGTAAAAATAGCATTGTGACTGGGGCTGCACAGCCATTCTAAAAGCCACACAGAGGAATGGACACGGGCTCCTATGTCCTGTACACCAAATCAGGCCAAGTCCAAAAAGCAGGTCCTGTAGCCCCTCTAGGTCTAGAATCAGGCGACAGACCCTACTATGGAACCCTCTGAAACTACATCATTTCCAAATGGCAGTTTTTCACACTGGGATCTATGGAAAGAAATAAAAAATCTTGAGTACTTTATAAAGTACTGGCTATGACAGAATATGCCTGGACACAGGCTACGTGTGGAAGACAGTGAGTACAGAGGCTTGCCTTCCATCCTAACAGCCAAAGAAGCCAGCATCAACCCCATTGGAACACAGTGTTCTCAGTGACGTAATTGCCTCCCATAAGTCCTCACGTCTTAGAGGTTCTACCACTTGTCAGCATCACTGCCCTGGGGACCAAACTTCAAGCACATGAATCCTTCGGAGACTGGCCCAAAGCATATCTATACCATAGCTGTAGAGTACACAGACACACACATATGAAGTCATGTTCATTTTTATATTATACACCCACAGTCACACAAATACAAATTACATTGTCATACAGAAAAGTAAACACAGTCATAGCAATATATAGGCATACTGATAGAAATCACACAACCACATGCATACCAGAACACACAGCCACAGCCACATATATACTTCATCCTTACACATCATACACATAGAAACACATACAATTACACATAGGCTCACAAACACATAAACTTAGAGACACCTAAAAGCATAAGCAAGCATATGCACAGACTTACACATAGACATAGGCGTACATGAATATATAGCCTCCTCAGCCCAAACAATCCTCCATCCATCTTACATGACAGACTCTGCTAACAAATGTTCCACAGGGAAAAGAAAAATGAGTTTCCTTTTTGCAAGTGTTCATCTTCCATTCATTAATCAGCCAAGTATTTGATGATAATATATGGAAATAAAATTATGAAGAGTATACTCAGAAATGATAGTGGCATCTGAGTGTTTAGGTCTATCATTTTTTTTAATTAAAGATTTCTAGCACCACTACATAGCATATGAAACCAGAATTCCTCTTGGGTCACATATGCCCAAACATTTATTGCTCCCAGCTCTTGGACTACACTGAATGCTTCTGCAGTTGTAAATAATGATGCGAAGACTTAGGAAGCCACCTTCTTAAGGAATGTACATGATTCTTTGTGTTGCCTGAAAAACCCTAACTCAATATTGTTGAAATAAATAGCCACTTTATTGAGTCACATAGCTGGGCGATTCAAGAAGAAAGTGAGATTCAGAAGATGCAGACTCAAAAATGACCATTTACTCTCCAGGTTTCACCTTTTTATTCCTATGATGACTCTATACTCAACTGGGATCATCCCACACAGTAGAAAATATAGTGAGCAACCACTTGAACATCACCATCGAATCTTCAGATCTTCACTCTTACAGTTCTTGTAGAGACACTAGGGAAGTGCCCGACTCTAGGGATGGGCTGGAGGGAGTGATCCTCACACCACTGAGAGACAGGATGGTGAGGGTGAACAGACACTGCAAGGCCATGAATGAATCTCAGAAAATGTATTGAGAGAAAACAGGACGGAGAAGTGTGAAAGTGATTTTATTCTCCTGGCTCAATTGTTATCTGGGAAGCTTACTACCTCCTTCTGCTGGCCTAGGCCTAGTCCTGGAAGATTCTAGCCCCTGCATAATCTAACCTAGGCCTAGAATATTTTCAATTTCTGAGACTTACTGCTTAATGAATTCACCCCTACTTGTTCTTTCTGAGCTCTGGGCTGGCTGGTTCAACTCAGCTGTTCTGGCTCAAACTCCTCTCCCAGCTGAATTATTTAATCTGGCTTCGCTCTCTGCCTGGAAATCCTCTGCTTAGCCTCAAACTAACTCAGAAATCTTCTGGCTTCTTCTCATTTTCTGGTCTGTTCCATTTTTACCCAAGTTCTCTCTCTGCATCCCATCCCTCTATTACTGTCCTGGTAAAAATCTGCCTCCTCTCTCTATAAAACTACCTCTTAAGTGGCTTCCCTTTCCTCTGTCTTCTTCTCCTGAGAGTTGGGCATATCCTGTTCTGTCATATCTCTGATCCACCACCTTTTCTGCAACTCAAACATCATTTTCAAACATGAGTGTTTCCTTCTACAAATTAACTTTATCTGCCTTTGGGATTAAAGGTACAAACCTCCATGCTTGGATCTAAACTCTTCTTTATTTGATAGTAGCTCCCTAATACCAGGCTGGCCTTGAACTCAGATCTGTATGTTCCTTCCTGGATTAAAGGCATGTTTGTATTCCAACTGGATCACACAGACCTATCAGATCTTTGGATGCGATCTCTTGCCAGGTGGATCACCTAGACCTAGAAGGCCTTTGGATGCGATCTCTTGCCAGGTGGATCACCTAGACCCAGAAGGTCTTTGGATGTGATCTCTTGCCAAAACAGCCATGTTATGAATTAGCATTCCTCTACAGAGAAGATCTCAAGCTTTGTGACAGTAAAATGATGAACTCACATATGGGACAACATTTTTTGTGAAGTTGTTAATGTACATTCAGAACAAACTAAAGAAAATGGCCTGGAGTGGCCTGGGGAGGGGAATTGAGGGAGCCAAACTGTGAATGGGCCTGAGGAAACTTCCCCAGTCAGTGAGAATGTGGAAATCTTGATAGATGTTTGTGTCTCATCAACATATCTATTTGGAATTATATGTTTCATTCTGTGTCAAATGTAAAAAACATGAGGTAGCGCAGCTGGAAGTAGGGAGGAATGGGGACGGTACAAGAATTGGCAATGGAAATACACTGGTAGCGGTGGGTTTGCATGGTGTGTGCACAGAAGCTCATTAAATTGCTTATTGACTTTGAGTTTTTGGATTTTTTTCTTAAGTACACATGTTTTAAAGCAAAGGAATTCAAGTTCATGTGGTAACCAGAATGAAATCAATAGGGATTAAGTGCTGAGGAACCACAGGACCTGAAACAACTCCTTGCTAAGGAGGTGGAGGTGGGGGCAGAGTAAGGGAAGAGCTCCTGGAAATGGCATCCCATGAGGGGTGGCATCGTATTGAGACTTGAAGACAAAGAAACAGCGAGGATGTTCTGGAGAGACCATGGTGATGGGAGAGCTCTGTGGCACTTTGAGGACAAATGACAGATGATAACCAAAGATTTGTGCTCATGGGAAATGACCCTTTCCCCATAGTATTCCTAGAAGTAGTGTAAACAGGGCATGAGAGTCTACTTGTCTATCTACCCCATGAGAGAATTCAAGAAAAGTAGACTTTCAAACACAAGGAAATGCTCTAGAGCCACATGCTGTGTCAAAGTAAAAAATACAATGCAAGATCCAAGAACGTGAATTTCCCAGAACTTTCCTAATGCCATACTTACTGTAGTCTAGCAGAACAGTTTGATTTAGCATGTACTATCACTTAAATAAGAAAATACCCTGTGGCAGGGAATGTTAGACGTCAGGCCGGAGCACTGTGGCCGTCACATTCCCTGCCTGTTTGTACGTGGCCGTAGTTCTATACGAAACAAGTAGACACCTAGTGATTTATATTTCAATGAACAGAGTAGCTACCAACCTCTTCAGAAACAAATGAGTTCCAGTTGCTCACTGAAAAACTTCAATTGGTACCTTCCAGTAAAATAGAAAAAGATAATATATGCACACAAATTTCCAAACCAGTACCAGTCACCTAATAAAAAATTCTCAAGACAGAATATGACAATATTTTAAGAAACGCACAGCCCCAGGAAGGCAGCTTTATCTCCTTTGGAGCTTGCCAAGCTTCCGTTCCCACCTTCCTTCTCTCAAGATTCACAAGGAAGAAGAGAGCAGGCTCTAGTTTCTTCTGTCTATCACCACCTCACTGTCCCCACCATGGCTGGAACATCTCTATTTCTTTACCTGTGGGAAAACACCTGAGGGTGACTGTGCATCCCAGCAGTAGGGTGGAGAGGTCCAATGTCATGTTTCCATGTGTTTCACCTGGGACAGGAGGAGCGAGGCCTGCACATGCGCAGCAGAGGGTGCTGGCTTCGCAGAGCCACCACAGTCTCCTGCCTGTGTCTGCCACTCACGGCTGTCTTTTTCCTGCCTGTGTCTAGCCCACTGCTCTCTTTCTCCTCCCCACAGAAGCGGCTACAGGAAGAGCTACCTATCCTGCTGCCCTGATGGCTGCTCCAAGTGTGCCTAGGGCTTTGTCTGTGGAGGGACATCTGGTACCCTGAAGAGGGACATCTGACAAGTGCACCCTCTGTGACTAATGTGAAGAAGGTCCTGCCCCCCCCCACACACACACAGAGCAACATGGGCAAAACTGAATTTGCTTTTCACACAACTCCGCATATTTACTACGTTCTTTTCTAGAAAGCATTTAAAGGGGTGAGGGGCATCGCCACATTCTCTTCTTTGATGTTTTTGGGGGACATGCTGAGAATTGAATTTAGGGCCTTGTATATGCTAGACAAATACTGTACCAGTGAACCATATCCTTAGGCCCAGCCCTCTCTTTTAAACATTGTGTTTGCTCGGTTTTGGAGATGGCATCTCACCATGTACCCCTGGCTGGTCTAGAGCTCCCTACATGTACCGGGCTTGCATTAAACTTTCAGTAATCCTCCTGCCTCTGACTCCTGAGTCTTAGAATTACAGGCCTGCACCGCCACAACCAGCAGGCCAAATTCTTTTGATTCAATTAATGATGAATCTGATCAACAAATGAATATTGAAAAGTTCTCCAGAAGAGGCACACAATTTTGAATAAGAAGTCTTAGCAATGTTAATCTTTTCACATAGACACAAAAGCAATATCTGATTTTAAAAACGTGTATCCAAGTAAATCTGAAAGAGAATCACTTAATATCAATAATAGAAGATGAAAACATAAAGAAATAAGAAGGCACCAAGCCTTAGACCACTTACTTGCCAATATGTAGCCTGTCAGACAGACAGAGGAAGTTATCTTTTATACCCAGAGTCTTGGCCTTGGTAAAATGTGATAGTGGAAATGATGCCTCTTTCTGAGTCTCTGCACTTCTTGAGACTATACGCAGAGGAGCCTTCTGGTGGTTTCCTGTGTATAAGAGGTTTGCAAAGGATTAACAATGCCCTTTCCATTATTCGCATGGTGCTCTCATGGAGAGGCGCCATTACCGCCCCGTCACCACGGAGAAAGCACACTGACCTATCATGCCCATGTGTTGCAATGCTTCCCTTCTGAAATAAGTGGAGAACCACAAAATCAACTTTCCTCGGGTAAGATACACTTTCTGGAACCATCATTGGATAGTCACACAGCCAGCTTCTATAACGTCAAGAGGCCTATAAAAATCACATGTATACAATGAAATTTTATCAGCTGTAAAAAGATAAAATAAAATCGGGAAATTTGGGGCACAAGGCACATACCTTAATATATGTGCACAAACATAATAAAGGCTATATACAGCAAGCCATTAGCCAACATCAAACTAAATGGAGAGAGAGTCAAAGCAATCAGGGAGAAGACAAGGCTGCCCACTCTGTCCATCTCGTCAATATAGTATAGAGCAATAAGACCACTAAAAGAGATCAAGGGGATACAAATTGGAAAGGAATAATTCAAAGTATCACTATTCAAAGATTATATGATAGTGTACACCAGTGACCCACCAAATTCTACCTGAGAACCCCTACCACTGATAAACACCTTCAGCAAAGTGGCCTGAAATAAGATTAATTTTTAAAAAATCAGTAGCCTTCCTGTATACAAATGACAAATGAGCTAAGAAAGAAGTTAGGGAAACTACACCCTTCATAATATTCATAAATAATATAAAGTATCTTGGTGTAACTCTAACCAAGCAAGTCAAAGACCTACATGACAATAACTTCAAATCTCTGAAGAAAGAAATTGAAGATGGAAAGATCTCTCATGCTCATGAATTGGTACAATTAACAGTAAAAATGGCCATCTTACCAAAAAGAATCTACAGACTCAATGCAATTCCCATGAAACACCAACACAATTCTATACAGACCTTGAAAGAATAATTCTCAACTTTCTATGAAAAACAAAACAAAACAAAACCCAGAATAGCTAAAGCAATCCTGTACAGTAAAAGAACCTCTGGAGGTTTCTCCATCCATGACATCAAGCTATACTACAGGACAGTAGTAATAAAACTGCACAGTACTGGCATAGAAATAGACTGGTTGATTAATGGTATTGAACTGAAGACAAAGAAATGAATGCGCACACCTAAGGACACTTGAATTTTGACAAAGAAGCCAAATATATACAATGGGGGAAAAAAAAAAGAAAGCATCTTCAACAAATGGTGCTGGCCTAATTGGATGTCTACATGTAGAAAAATGCAAATAGATCCAATGCACAAAACTCAAGTCCAAGTGGATTAAGGATCTCAACATAATGCCAGATACACTAAATCTATGAGAAGAGAAAGTGGAGAAGAGCCTAGAACTCACTGGCACAGGAGACAACCTCCTGAACAGAACACCAATAGCTCAGGCCTAAAACCAACAATTAATAAGTGGAAGGCAGCTATGCTCACCACTATACCACTAATACCACACCACAATTAATAAATGGGATGTCTTAAAATTTAAAATCTTCTGCGAGGGAAAGGATACTTCAATAGAGTGAAACGATGATCTACAGATTGGGAAAAGATCTTTGCCAATCGTACACCTGACAAAGAGGTAATATCCACAATATATAAAGAACTCAAAACACTAAACACCAACAAACAAAATAACCCAATTAAAAAATGATGGACAGAGCTCAACAGAGGAATCTCAAAAGGCCAAGAAGCACTTAAAGAACTGCTCAGTGCTCCTAGTCATCAAGGAAATGCAAATCAAAACGACTATGAGATTCCATCTTACACTGTTCAGAATGGCTAAGATCAAAAACTCAAGTGATAGCACATGCTGGTGAGAATGTGGAGAAAGGGGATCCTTCATTGCTAGTGGGAGTACAAACTTGTACAACTACTTTGGAAATCAATCTGGCACATTCACTGAAAATTAGGAATAGCTCTATCTCAAGACCCAGCTATACTACTCCTGAGTATACTCAAAAGATGCTCCACCATACAATAAGGACGCTTGCTCAACTATGTTCATAGCAGCTTTATCCATAATAGGCAAAATCTGGAAACAAACTTGATATCCTTCAACTAAAGACTGGATAAAGAAAGTGTGGTGCATTTACACAATGTATCATACTACTCAGCTATTACAAACAAGGAAATCATGAAATTTGGAGGCAAATGGATGGAACTAAAAAATATCATTCTGAGTGAAGTAACCCAGACCCAGAAATATACCCATGGTATGTATTCACTTATAAGAAGAATTTAGCCATATCGTACAGAATAAATACACTATAATGCACAGACCCAAAACAAGGAGGATCTGAGGGAGGATGCTTAAATCTCACTTAGAAGGGGAAATAGAATGGACAGAGGTAGTGGTTGAAGAGAAAGAACAAGGTAGGAGAGGGACCACACAGAGATATGAATGTGGAGAGCAGACCTGGGGAAAGCAGGGGTGGGAGGACAGAAGGCTTAAAGAAGAGAGAGAAACTGTGGGTAGGGACATACATGTGACAAGCTGGAGACCTAAGTCAGAGTAGGCTCCAAGAGGATATGAAAGGGATGCTAGCAGAGACTCCTAATGATAGGGACCATAGAGACTGAAGAGGACACCCTCTAACTAGACAAGTCTTCTAGTAGGGGGAGGGGAACACCAGCCAACCCACAAAAACTTTGACCTAAAATTTACCCTGTTTACAAGATGTGCAGGGATAAAGATATGGCAGATAGACCAGAGATTGAGAGAATGTCTAACCAATGCCTGGCCCAACCCAAAACCTACCCCATGGGAGAGAGCGAACCCCTGACACTATTAAGGATGCTCTGCTCTGCTTGCAAACAGGAGCCTAGCAGACTTGTCCTCTGAGGGGTTCCACCCAGCAGTGCCTCAAAACATGCTGAGACTCACAGCCAAACATTGGTCGCTACGTAGCTAGTCTTGTGGAAACGTGGGGAAGGAGAAAAGGACCTAGAGGTAACAGGAGCCTCACAAGAAGACAAACAGAGCCAACAAACCAAGGCCCGGAGGGGCCTATAGAGACTGAAGCACCAACCAAGGACCTTGCATGGACTGGACATACATGGCCTCCTCAAAGATGTAGCCAATGAGCAGCTCAGGCTTCATGTGTGTCCTCTAGAAATAGGAGTGGGACCTGTCTCTGATAAGGACTCTCTTGCCAGGTTTCGATCGCTTCCCTCTGGCAAGACTGCCTTACCAGGCTATAGGGAATAAGACACACTTGGTCTTCATGTGACTTGATAAGCTGGGGTGGATGGAAAGGAGGAATCCCTTTTCTAAGGAATAAGGGAGGGGGAGTGGAGGAGAGGGAGGGAGGGTGGGACTGGGAGGTTTGGAGGGGTGGGGCTAAGACCAGGATGTAAAGTGAATAAGTAAATTAATTAATTAATCATCTAAAAAAAAAACTTAACCAACTTCCACAATATGCAGGATACAGTTGGACCCTGTATCGAAACATTTTTATTAATTTCAAAATAATGGTACACTAAGGCAAGTACAGTAACCTTCCAAGCATGCCCCATGTGGTTGCAAAGGTGATACAAAATGCTGACTTTGCTTATTTAAGTACTAACTGGCAGAACTGTGGCAGAACTTAGCATCTGGACCTAGAAGTTAAGAGCTCCATTCATATACACCCCTACAATAAAAGTGTTCATCGGGAGCAATAGTGGAACTGAGGCAATTCAGGCTTCCTGTCAATTGGTCTCATTGCCTCTTCATGTGAGCAGCAGCGGACTCACTGGTAGTTGAGGAAGAGGATGTCAGAGACCCAGAGAACATGTTCAGTCTTGCAGGCAGGAAGGGCAGGACTCTGTCTTTCAGTGTCTTCTTTCTCCTGTGACTGATGCCCTGTCCCTTAGGTTGCAGGTCAGCCAGAGAATATTCCAAGAACGTAACAACTTTATGCAACTTTATGTGTTTAAAATGTTGGAAGTGGTGAGCTTGGAGGCTAGAGGAAGCCGACTGTCACTGGCTCTCCTCTCTGCCGAGATGTAAGCTCTAAGGGCATGAGGTGAGGCGCTATTTTGCTTTCTGTTGTGTTCCACAGCCAGCACCGTTCAAGAAACACAAAACAAGCAATCACAGCACCTGCTGAGCGTCCATCAAAGAGCAAGGGATTTGTTGTGTCCTATGTAGTTCCAATGAAGAAAACCATTTCTAAGCAGATAGCTTCTAATTTTTTAATGTATTTATTTTGTGTGTGTGTGTGTGTGTGTGTGTGTGTGTGTGTGTGTGTGTGTGTGTGTGTGTAAACATTCCGTGGGGCATGTGTGGAAGTCAGAGGACAGCTGTGGGAGTTGGTTTTCCCCCTCTACCATGTGGGGTCTGGGGATTGAAGTAAGGTTAGCAGGCTGGCCACAAATGTGTTCATCCACTGAGCCATCTCACTGGCCCACAAGACAGATTTTCACTCTTGGATAATAGACAATTCTCCAGCTCCAAGGTGGGACACCCTAGTAGGACGTCACCTTCAAGAGCAGTGCATAAGCAGGATGGCAACAAGGGACTCCGTATACACGTGTCAGAATACCAAAATGGCAGACGCTTCTGCCCTTATGTCAGGGCCACCTGGCATTGACATAGAAGCTGACGAGAAGAGAGCAAGACTTACTTTTCTCCTTACACGAGGAACTGTGTTGGGATCAAATATGGATAGTCATCGTGAGAGCACAGACATCCTACAGGCATCCTTAAAGCAGCAATGTTTGTACTATTGTAAACCCACATACTTTTTTCTATCCAGAAAAGCTGAGTGGGTATAGTGTTCCTATATAATGAAAATTAATTGACGCTGAGTCCACCAAAGCTCATTTTTGGATGTGACCAAACCAATGTGCAATTCTCATTCTTCAGAAGCATCTCCTTATCTCTAATTAAAAAAAAAAAGTATAAATACATTGTCATTCAATTCTAGTTATAGCTTCATGAGTCTTTCTGTGTTTTAGTTTGGGTTTGGATGCTGTAAATATTTTGTCCAGCCCCAGTGGTCAACCTTAGATGTAAGAGTCACCATGTTTACAGATATCTGTGGGGAGAAAGTTCTGGATAAATCTGTCTCAATAGTAATGATGAATTGCATGACTTCACAGAAATGGTAACCTTTCTAGGCAAAAGTTCAGACAGGTTGAGGAATGGAAAATGAGGACAATTCCATTAGCTCTGATATAAAGGCAAAGTCAAAAGGGGAGTCAAATTAACAGCACATTCAGAAAGGGCAGTAGATAAAACAGTTCAGCTCTCAAGAGGAAAAACTGAACCTGTGCCATTATTTCCTTTTGTTCCACTAAAGGGGTTTTTAAAATTTACACTCTACCTACGTCTGCCTCCATTAACTGAGCTTCGAAAAGAACTGATGGACTTGGTCATTTAAATTAAAGTCAATTATTTTTGCAAAGTTTCCATTGATTGTGGAATTTAAATCTAAGCACCTAAGAATCCCATGTTTTCTATAATTCAGAGGGTCACTATAATTTTATCCAAATGTTAACGTGTATGTATATACCTCCTCCCTACTGGGAAGGAGATGGTAGAAAGCGATTCACCCCTGGCAAAGCGAGGAGTCTTTGTTTTAAGAATGTTCCTCTTCTTGACCCGTCAAATGCCGAGCTTCGTGCTGGAGACTCTGTTTCCACATCCCCGTCTACGCGTGCTCTGAAATAGGGAACACTGCTTGCTCACTGTGTTTTACGCTCTTTCAGGGGACATAGACTCAAAGAGTTGAAATAGGGAGAACTGCTACCATTTATTGAGCACTTCTGGCTTACTTCTGATTACTGTTCACTTTTAAGTCCTATTTAATCTTATAAAAAATCCTTGAAAGATGGATGTTGTTTTCTTTCTCATCTATGATAAGATAAGAAGGAAAGCGATGAGTGGAAAATAGAATGAATCATCTACAGAGATGTAGCTGGGAGCTGAAATGGGTTTGGTCCCTGATCTAATGCTGAAGCCTGTTCTTAGTTTTTCAGAAACAGTCTTGTTACACAGCTTAGGCTGGCCCTGAGCTCACAGTTCTCCTGGATCAGTGTCATCTTTACTTGATACACCATGCTGCTTGCAGATGCATGTGTTCCATTTTGGATGATTCAGAACACCACTCGGAGGAGGCAGCACCCATGGTCTAACCAGCCGCACATAACCACAGCTCACTGCACTGACTTTCTTTCCTTTCCATCTGCACATTTTTAAGAGGAAAGAATGTATTTCACCAAGTTTGAGAGATTTTTTTTTTAAATCTTACAACTTTTCCCTTTGGAAAAAAATTTTCCAGGCCACCCAAAGATGTGTCTACAGGTATGTTTCCTGTGGGACTTGTTTCTCCGTGTAGGACTCAAGGGCATCTACTAATAGTTTGCAAGTGGGTCTTCTGTGTAGAGATCAAGAAAAATAACACTTGAAACAGAATAGGTGAAACTTGAGGCCATTTGTATGGTGTTAAATACAGAGAAGACAAGGATCCCATGTTGTCTTTCTAGCATGGAAGCTGGGAAGGTGGATCTCACTGTGTGAGGCAACCACTGCTAGAGGTAGCGATTGCCAAACACTGAGGGAAGGAGGGATGTAGAGACTGGACCATAAGACCCACGCAGTAATAAGCCCTGGACTCTACAACACAGTAGAGGATGCCGCAGTTTACAATAATCTGTACATTCCAGAAGTACGTGCAGCCTCTGAACATAGAGTAATAATGAGAAGATAGAAAGATTAATTACTCTGTTTGATCAGCATACTCTGCATAAGTACATTGAAATATGCACACTACCCATTACGATGTATGATTATTATCTATTACAAATTCTCAATGTTTAAAGAGGTGGAAGTACTAACTACCTCAATTTAGTCATTATATGCTCTATAATTATGTCAAGTTATCACACTACAACAAATGTGTATGAGTAAAATATTCACAATAAATGAAAGAGTGAAAGAATAGGGTCAGCAGCAAAGCTACTCCCTTCCCATATTTCTTGTCAGTCGAATCTACAGTCAAAGCCCCTCTAAGAAACCTCCCACCCGGCTGCTTGGTCTCTTCAGGCTTGGACTCATGGCCACACCACAGCTGAAGAATTGTCAGCGGAAGAGGAGTGGAATATGTCATATAGGGACTTCTCCATCACGCACACTAGTTTTGATTTGTGTTCTGCTGTGCTCCAGAAGCTTCTGAGGTGAAGCAGTTACAGCAGTACAGACAAGGCAAGAAGGACTGCATGGTAAGAGAGTACAGCAGTGGCCACATTCAAAAACCCAACAGACGGAGAAACCCTGTGTCATAAAACCAAAAGAAAAAGAAGGGGGGAGGAGGGGAAGGAAGAGGAGGAGGGGAGAAGGAGGAAGAGGAGGAGGAAGAAGGCGACAACAGGTATTTTTTTTTCATGTAACGGAAACATGAGGAAGAGGCAACACTGAAAAATCCTCCCATGTTCAAGAACATTTCATAGAAATGGTGATTTTTAAATGTGGTTCTCTAAGCAAAATGGGAATTTCAAGAGAAAGGGGTAAGGGTGATGAAGGGCTTCCAGATAGGGAATAAAACAGCAGTGCAATCAATCCTGTTATGTTTGGGGGGAAAAGCAAAAAAAAAAAAGTGTGTTTAACAGGGCTGGAATACCAGTGTTGAGGAGGCATGTGAGTGTGGGTAAGATCCTCATGTGCAGGCACTGAGGTCTGGATGTTCTGTTGTACGTACTATAGTGTTGCCTTTTTAATTACTTGATTATCTTCTTATATTTTCTTCTATTAATTTTAAGTGAGTGGGAAATAGATACTAAGAGAGACTGACTATCAAATCGGAAGCAGATACCCATATATAGCACAATTTCCCGAGGACAGACACCCTAAGCATACCTAAGCCAGTGATCGCTTTAGCTGAATAAGACCTCTGGGGCAAAGGCCTCTCAGCACACCGTGAAAAATGAGAATTACATGGAAGAAAATGCTTTCCCCTAAAGAAAAAGTTCCCAGAGAAGAATCACTAATAGCTACAGAATACCTAGTCTGTGCTGATATAGGACAGTGAACTAGTTGTAACCCTTACTTCAAGGCAATACCCACATTATGTCTATGTTTTGTCTCAAACACAATAAAGCATCATACTTGCTGAAGCTACCTCGCCAACGGCTGGAACAGGAGCACTAGCCCTATTCCTACCTACGTGTGCTCCTCGTCTGTCCTGATTTCCCGTCCTCGCTGACTGCTTTTCTCTCCTAACACTTAGGATGTTTTCCCCTTCATTTCTTTTTTTTTTTAATTAATTTTTTTTTATTTTAGAGAGCAATCTGTTATAATAGTGGTGTCCTAATCTTCTATCTGCACATGTATTAGTACATACTCAATATTCATCTACTTCATAGCTATGCTACATACATGTGCACATGTGTGCATGTGCATAGACACACGTGTTTGTTATGCCGCACACATCCAGGCTGTCCAGTCCATGTAGTTGTAGTTTTGTCCTTTTACTCTTTATTGTGTTCTTTTATTGTGGGTATATCACTGGGTAGTTATCCCTTTGGGTGTTAACAGGGATTACGTGAAGAAATCTCTGATCTCAACTTTCTGTCTGCTCTTTGGACATTATTGTCTTCCTTTAGGAGGTGAGGCCACTGGCATTCTGAATGGATAAACAGCTTTCCCACTATCATAGCCACATAGCGATGGAGACTGCATTTTAGCTAGCTCTAGAATACTCCAATGCCTGCCTTAGCATTTCTTCTTTCTGGAGAAATCAATTTTCAACAATGCCTTAGGAGACCTCTCCGAGTCACTGTGGATTCTATGAGCCCTTTTGATGAGTCCCTGCTAGGGTGAGGAGGGTCCTTCCTGAACTACCGCTGGTGGTAAGTATCAAAACAGCATGTCCACCCAGACAGTTTCACGGACAGCAGTAAGTTGTATCAAAGACTTTTGGTTCAGCCAACAGGGAGGGGCTGAACAGACACAAAAACTGCTTGGAAGGTTTTTTTTTCTTGTCCATCATCTATGCCTTTATGTGAGTACATATGAATAGAACTGTACACTTCCAAAATTCTCCTTGGAAAGTAAGTGCTAGCACCACTTGCCAATCAGGAAGCCAGGCACGAAGGAAGCGAAGTGAGTCAGCTAGAAAGTGGTGGTGAGGGATAAGAACCCCTAATCCAGGCAGTTTCTGCTTTTCTTTAAAATAATTCTTAGAGTGAACAGAAGTCTATATTATGGTGACTTTAAGAGAGGATAGATATATCCAACTCATGAATCCTCCCACCATAATCTTTGTCACCAAAGCGCCACTGCTTCACATGGAACAACACCCAGTTGGCCCCCTAATGCACATAACACCACAGATCCTGCTAATGGAAAATCCACAAGCTAGGATGACAACAGGGAGCTGGTGGATTAGAAGGGGCTAGGTTAGATTCCTTCTGAGGAGACTCTCTTTCCCACTGCCTATCACAGAAACTGGGTGCTGCTGCCTCTCTCTCATTTGTGCCTGGGTTGTCATTCTTTTTTTTTTTTTTAAAGGCTCTATCAGCTGGGTACAATGGCTCATGCCTGTCTTCTCAGCACTTAGGAGGTAGAGCCAGGACAATGAGAAGTCCAAGGTCATCCTCAGTGATATAGAGAGTTCAAGGTCAGCCTGGGCTCCGTGAGATTTTGTTTCAAAACAAGAAGGACTTTATGAACCTTTATGTAGGGCCTGTTAATAAAAAAAAGATGATTGGAAACTTAAATTGTGACCTTTGGGTTCCTTTACCAGCACACTAGAAAGCATTATCCAATGGTCTTATTCATAGCTAATCAAGTTTTGTCATGCTATTTACTATTATTTAAGGCTCAGACTATGGAGAAACATCCTTATTTTTTAAAAGCATAAATATAAATGGTTTTTGTTTGGAAGAAAAAAAATCCCAAATACTAAGGATTAATTGCCCCATGGACCATCAGTGAGTTTTCTGTTTAGCCTAGCCATGTTGGTTCATGTGCTCTTTCTTGCACAGTGGAGTCACATGACTTTTCAGATGGTTTTTATTTACTTGTTGGTTCTTTATTAATGAGCTAGAACCATGGGTCTGTGTTAACCTTACATTTATAGTTTTTAATAAAAATAAAACTTTGGCAGCCTTAGTTTCTACCACCTGAGAACTCTAGTTAATATGTCATGTAAAGAGCTACTTTATTAGTGATGTAAAATAATAATCATTTAATTTCCTTGCAATGAGAAACAGCTCACTCTGAAATCCTTGCTCGGGGCTTGTATGATTATAGTTCAATGTCTCTTAATACAGCTATTATCTCAAGGCAGGATGAGGCTGGATTTCCCACACTCACCTAGGTTTCCTTGAGCTGGAGATCAGCTGGGCTGCTGGTGCTCCTGTGTACCCACTGTAGCAAGGTGATCTCAGCGAGTTAGACTCAGACAGTTCAAGCACACTTCTGGAAGCTGTGTCTGTCTGTTCCTAGGAGAGCGCCCTAAGAAAGCCAAATCAAGTTGCACTGACCTAGTCTATAAAGTCACACTTTATACTTCTATGATATTAAGATGGCTAATGAGTCAAGGCACAGGGCAGAGACTTACTTCTTTGAAGTAAAAGCATCTTGCATTTGAGCTACAGCATTAGCACAAAGGTGGGAGAGGGAAGAGAGGGAGGAGATGCAGAACTAGGGAAGTCAGAAGGGAGAATTCGCGTTAAATGACGTTGGAAAGTGGTGTTTCCATTCATGTGGGGTCCTGGGAAGAGGAATATTAAACGTAATTCAGACGGGAACTTAAGAGAGGTTGCTAACCGACTGGCTGTGGCTTACCCTATAGCCCTCTAACATTGTGACACTGTTTTAAAGAAAATGAGCGCTGTCAAAAACCAAAACTGCAAAATAAACTTTAAAAAGCTTCAAGTGACAATTTCTGAAACTTTAACAAATTTAATTTACAAGTGGAATTGGCTTTAATTTGTGATTGCCAAGAAGGAATGAGGGAGAATGGGTAGTTTTAGCGAGCTAGGTGGAAGCAGTTAGCTGTATAGTCAGAAAGGAACTCACAAAAGGGGAGGAACGCGAAGGCGTCGCGATCTTTATTACTCACTCGGTTAACTGGTCCCATTAAACTAAGTTGGTTGCTAGAAAGCTCCTGTTTTATGTACCACAGTTTCTTTATCCATTTTTCTACTGAGGGACACTTAGGCTGTTTCCAGGTCCTGGCTATTATGAATAAGGCTGCTATGAACATGGTTGAGCAAATGTTCTTGTGTGCTGAAGCTGGGTTTTGGGGAAGCCCTATTCCCAGTTTTCTGAGATAGCAGGCTACCAAGAAGAGACTTGATACCCTGTGAGCATATACAGGGGGAGGAAGTCCCCCTCAGTCACAGTTATAGGGGAGGGGAGTAAGGGGGAAATAGGAGGGAGGGAAGAATGGGAGGATACAAGGGATGGGCTAACAATTGAGATGTAATATGAATAAATTAATAAAATATATTTGTAAAATGAAAAAAAAAGAAATCTCCTGTTTTTGTGAAGACTGGCTGGTTTCATAGTTCAGTTTTGTTGCTCGGTGACACTTGGCATGCGTTAATCCGTTCTCTTTAGAGCGGGCTGCTCTAAGGGCCTGTGGAGCACCAGTAACCATGAGTAACACCAGGGGAAATGATTTTTTTTTAATTATTTGATTTAAAAATTCCTTCGAAGGTTTGAAGGAGCTAAAACAGTAAGACAAAAGCAGGCGGTGAGGACGGATGTGCTTGGAGAGGATCTGCCTATGAGGGTGTCCACGTGCATCACTGTCAGAAACCAGAGCTACTAAAAATAAATACAGACAGGCCATACTCTCCCGCCCTTCCCTTCAAAGGTGTCAGAAATGGTGTTGGACGTTAGGGCTACTCACACAGTTCAAAGGGAAGGAGGAGGCTGGGCCATCTAATGTTAATTTAAGTGCTAAAATTATGCCCTTAATTTCCCGGCTGGCCACAGAAGCAGGTAGTGCAGTCGTGAAGACAGTGAAAGGCAGGCTTCTTGGCACTTGGCTGTCATCATTTGGACACTCACTGCATACAGCATTCTGAACATCTGCTGACGCGCAGAATGTGGCAACTACGGCTAAGAACATCATTATTGCTGTCAGTGCATTGTTGGTTCTAGTCAAAGAGCCCTGGTAGAATAATCAAGTCATAGTGCCAACAGCCACTAAGGAGGAAAACTTACTGTCACAGCACTCTAGTAAATGCCAACAAGCCTCCCCCCCACCCCCCCGCAGTTGGGACCTGACAGACAATGGGAGCTCATTCTTTTCCCACTGGGAAGGTTACTCACCAGGTCCCGGATGAGCCACAAAAGGTAGCTGTATATATATATGTATATACAGGATACTCTGTGTATCCTACAACATCCTAGTCTTCTTACGCATACTTAACAATCACATATTGAATCATCTTCAATCATTATTAATATCCTTCAGCACAAGGGTTTGGGGGAGAACAGTGCAAAGACACAGAAAGGTGACGTTATTTTAATAGAGCCATTGTCAGAAGCAACGGTGAGACGTATTAGAGAAACAGAGCAGTGTGTTAAAAGCAGGAGGATACAGAGTAATGCCTGTGTCACTATCAGGAATAAATGTATAAACACCTGAAAACAAAGAGTTATGAAGAACGAAAGCACATAACATAACAGCTGAGCCTCATATGCCTCTCTTACATAAGGAACACGGAGTTAGAGATGTGGGAGACAGTGGTGGAGATTTAAGGATGGCTTCCTTGAAACATGATGTTTGAACTGGTCCTCAAGGGTGAGTAGACAATAACGAGGTAAGTGCCAAGGATGCTGGAGCCAGCGGAAGAGGACCACATGCTGAAGATGAGAACCACAGCCAGGTGGAAGAGCTAGGAGAGCGGTTCTTGAGTCTCTCTCTAGGTCTCATGGAAAGCACATGAGAGTCCTTGCGCCAGCCTAATTGGGTTGTTTCCTTGCTTAAAGTGCTTCTCTTTCTCCCTCCCAACAGCACTAGGCAACATAACCATGTCACAAAAGGATCACAGGGGCTTGAGATGCTGATCTCCCCACCCCTGAAGACAAGCATTCCCTTCCATTAGGTAATGTGTACGTGTGCAATGGTTAATCTCATTGTGAACTTGCTTAGGCTAAAGGATACTCACTCATTTCTCGAAGTCTTCTTCCCTGAATTTTCATATGTATTTTTCTCCTTTACACTAATTTTAATTTATACATATATGTTCATGTATCTCTATTATCTGCTTTTCATACCATTTCCACACCAGAAAGTTCCAATATCACGTTTACACACACACACACACACACACACACACACACACACACACAATTCTACCATCCTTCAAGGTTTGCTTTGAATTGTTTTTCACCAATCAGCCCAGCTGAAAACACTTCTGACCTTCTTCTCTGACTGTTAATGTGGCTCCAGACACTTCTAGACTAGCCTCTGTGGGCCACCCATGCCAATGCGTCATAATTGAGGCCTCATTTGCTTGGTCTAGGGAGGTATATGTTAAACTCTGACCCATTCTTTGGGATTTTGAAGTTTGAGTTGGAAAGAGTTTATCCATTTGTCTCAGACACTGGAACTCTATAACACAGCATCTTAGAACTAGTAAGGGTCAATGTTATATTTTGCAGAAACCATGGCCTGTGGTAAGAAGAAAAAAGTATACACAGAGAAACACAAACAAGGGCAACTTGTTTTGGTTGTTAAAATCTGTCAATCTTTTTTTTTATTGATAATATTCATATTACATCTCAACTGTTATCCCATCCCTTGTATCCTCTTATTCTTCCCTCCCTCCTGCATTCACCCTACTCTCCTCCCCTCTGACTGTGACTGAGGGGGACCTCCTCCCCCTGTATATGATCCTAGGGTATCAAGTTTCCTCTTGGTAGCCTGCTATACTTCCTCTGAGTGTCACCAGGCCTCCCTATCAAGGGGACACAGTCAAATATGGGGCACCAGACTTTGTGTGAAAGTCAGGCCCCACTTTCCACTTAACTGTGGAGAATGTCCTGTCCATTGGCTAGATCTGTGTAGGGGTTTGATGCTTACTGCACATATTGTCCTTGGTTGGTGCCATAGCTTGAGCAGAACCTCTGGACACAGATCTGCCCATCATAGGGTTCTTCTTGTAGGTTTCTAGGACTCTCTGGATCCTTCTATTTCCCCAATCTCCCATACCCCTCTTACCTAGAGTCTTCACCCAGCCTTTGAGCTATGAGATAGGAGGAAACTCACACTTGTTTTATTTGTTTTAAGATGGGTTTATATCATCACAAAGACAAACTAATGACTATGAATTGGCCATTTTGGAAGTATTTGAGATGTCATATATTTCTTTAAATGATCACCAGGATACATGGAGATAAAATTATAATGAAGTATCACAGATTTTAACATATTGATTATTAATATATTTATCTGGACTTTCCGCCAGAGGACAGTGGGATGTACTGGAACAATTATGGGCCTTGTGTCAGGCTTGGATTTAAGGCCAACTCCATTTTTCTAAGAAAAAAGTGTGACTCTGATAAATTAACTGTACTTTTCTGAGTCTTACCTGTCACGTGAAGATAGATAGCAACACCTACCCCCATAGTTTTTCATCACGTGATGTAGTTAATGTTTTAAAGGAGCTGACACTGAATATGCCTTATCCTATCTAGGCCCTCAACATGCCACATGTCACTGACTCCATTGAGTGTAATGCACATCATGATTTTATGCACCAGGGGGCAGGAAGAGTTGATTGATCTATGACATAATGCCAATTCATGAGGCGTTCATACTTCAGAGCCACTAAACTGAGAAAGCCTTTACATTTTATGAAATACACTAATGCTGTTAGGCATGAGAGTGTAGTAAGGTACAGTGTAATGTAGGTATTGGTGCTACAGTAGTGAATAAATGTGAAAGCACAGTACATAATAACTGATGCATTTCAGATTTTCAAAGAGATACCCAATGATCTTAAATGAGTGCTTATCACTTTCAAAGCCCGTCAGGCCGAGAAGTAAAGCAGTGGGGGACACCACCCTTCACGCTCTCCCATGTTTTTAGATCCTATAGCAGTTGGATCGTCATGCTCTGCACACAATCCAAAACAAATTGTCTGCTTACAATTAAGATCTTGCTGAGTTTCCAAGAGTCCAGCCCCCAGGGAGCTATTTGAATCCCAGTCTTCTCCACAATGACGCAACTGTATTTGTAAGGGACAATTAAGGGGTTTCCTTGTAAGTCAGGCCAAACTTTCCTCTAAATACATGAAGGAAGTGTCTGAAAAAGATGTTTGAGGTGTGTTTTCTTGCTGAACTTAAAAAGAACAATTTCCAACAAGCTCTGAATTTTCTTTGTATCAAAATCAGAAAGCCTATGCTTAGGGCTCTTTGTAGTCTTTCAGCAGAACAGTTAGGTTTCCCTTAGGAGGCCTAGTGTAACAGTAACCAAGTGTCCTTGCTAAGCAACCATTTACTGGCCTATTAAATCTGATCTGAACTGGGATACTTTGCGGTCATTTTCTTCTCCAACATAAGTTGCTGAATTTGGACTTCCTACACTATCTATTCCCCTAGGGACACCTCAGCAGGCTCTCTGGAAAGGCAAATGTTTGTCTGTTTTCCTGGTCAATTCTCCCAGAAAGAGGTTACGATGATCCAAAACAGGACTTTTTTTTTCTGCCTCATTTGCTTCAGAAAACTTACAAATGGCTTTAGACAAGGTTCACTGCAAGCACTCTCATGTTGCAGGTGACAGAAAAAAATTAATTTTGTGTGGGTCGTGCACTCTTGGAAGCTGGGGACGCAGAGATAAATGGTTTCTCTCTGCTCATGCACTCCTTACTCCATGGGGGAGGAAGACCCGCAGGTAAAGCCAGGCAACTGAGAGACCCTGAACAAGGATTGGCAGCTAAGAGAAGACATTGGCATTGCTCAAGAACATGGTTGGGTTCTAGCACAAACCAGACTCCATTCGCATACTTAAGTGAAGGGACTGTGAAGGCCATACTAAGTAGAAAAAAGTAGGTAGATTTAGGGAACAAACAATAGATTTCAGGGACCCTGAAAATACTATTTAAAAAAAGCCATTGTGCCCCCCCCACAGGCATGTAAAGAAATAATGTATTAACTAAAGGCTTTTTGGTAAGACCAGCGTTGGATTACACCTCAGAGTGGAGCAGGGGCAGGGCCAGGGGCAGGACCAGGGGCAAGGAGGTACCATAACAGGAAGGAAGCAGGGAAGGAATGTTTTAGCTCTTCTCTCTGATTTTCCTCTTTTCCGTTGGTGTTCCCTGTTGTGTGAAAGTCAGATGGGAGACAGAAAGGGATATGAGGGGAAAGCACATACAACCTACTTGGCACATCTAGCCTCTATGAATGTTCACATACAAACATAGACTATTTTGCACACATAGGCATACACCATTCATTAATTTAGTAGATGTCTACAATGTGACTAATGAAATAAAAGCTATCAGAGGCAGTGATGTTGGCCTGGAAGGCCAAGGAGGGAATAGACAGCTTTGAACACCCCAGGCCAAAACTGAGGAGAAAGATGGGATAAACTTGATCTGTCTGTCGCCTCCCTGAGCACGAGGAAGCATTTATCTCTGCATCCCCATACTCTCCTTTAAAGGGAAGTCAGGTTACTATAAGATCAAAGCTCATCAAATGCAGTATCTACAGCACATTCCTCTAAGTGACATTTACATTGGAATTTGGGCTCAAATAAGGGGAGGCATTGCTGGTAAAGGAGACGTGTGGCAAGTTTGTGGTTCTGTGAGAAGTTCGGTGTGCTTAGAACTCAGAGCAAAGAGAAGAGAAACCGTTGAAAGACAACGTCAGAATGACAGTTGGGGCCAGGCTGCTTTGGGCCACTTACCTTGAGAGTTTGATCCTAAAAGTAGTAAAAAACCAAGCAAAGCTTTAAATCACACGTCTGAAAGGCTATTGTGTGTGTGTGTAAATAAATTGATATCTATATATATGTGTGTGTACATATATGTATGCCTCCCAGTCATCCTGAGAACATATAGAGTTGGTGCTGTTCAAAGTAACTCCTAAACATTCTCCACAGCTGAGTGGAGAGTGGGGCTGACTTTCACACGAACTTGGTGCCTCATATTTGACCACATCCCCTTGATGGAGAGGCTTGGTAGCACTCAGAGGAAGAATAGCACGCTATCAAGAAGAGACTTGATGCCCTATGATTATGTAGAGGGGGAGGAGGTCCCCCTCAGTCACAGACAGAGGGGAGGGGAATAGGGTGAAAGTGGGAGGGAGAGAGGAACGGGAGAATACAAGGGAGGGGATAACAATTAAGATGTAATATGAATAAATTAATAAAAAATTATTTTTAAAAAACCAAACAAAATAACTCCTAAGAACACAGGGTCAGCCAAGTGACACTACTTGCCAATGGCATGAGAGTGAAGAACATGGGGAAAACTTCAGAGACTAAGAAACCAATAAAGGAGCCAGTAATATCACACACTTTTACTCACAAAATGCTAAAGAAATCTAGTTCTAGCAGAAAAGATTTATCTAGACTCAGAGTTTCAGCAGTGCTCATCTATAGTCAGCTGGCCACATTGCTGTGGATATGTTTTAGTAGCCGCAGTCTGTGACAGAAGAGGCTTTTCAACCAGATGGAGCCAGAAAGCAAAGAGAGGGACAAAGGCCAAGAATAAGATGTACCCCTCAAAGCACTCCCTAGGGACCTGCTTTATCAACAATCTCTCTTTTCAATAGTTGCTCATTCATTTATGAACTTGTCAGTAGATTAATCCATTGATAGCATAGTGCCCGTATGATGCAATCACCTCTCCCTAGCACTGCTGCCTGGGGACCAAACCTTTAACATGTCAATCTTTTGGGTTGAAACTTCATATCCAAACCATAACATTTTATACTAGCACTAAAAGGTCATTCGTATCTTGTAATGGAAGTGGATTTGGTGTATATGGTAGTACGTGCCCATAACCCCAGCACTTGAGAGAGGCAATTGTATTATTTGTCAAAAATTCTAGTCCAAGTTGTGCCCTGTAACATAAAGCAAATTAATAGCTGCAAGCCTTAAAGAGAAGAAAGACAAAGAAAACAAAACTCCAAGCCACCAAGTCACACACTTCCAGCACACATGGGCCAACGCCAGCGTTCCCATTGCAGAAGTGAGGAATAGAACAGAAAGTAGTAAAGCAAAATCTGTCAGTGGAGACATCACTTCATGTAGCTTCATGTTTGGCATCTAAAGCATGTAGTGGTGTGACAGTCCTATCCTGTGTCCTAACAGTACAACTTCTGCATCTATTCTAGCTTTAACCCATGAGGAAACACTCTTGGGAGTGTCTTTGACCCTGAGGTGCAGAGAGTCCATCCAGCATCCTGAATGCACCCAAGATGTATCATCTATTTCTAGCTCTACAGTACTTTGTATCTTTTTCATTGTGCTAATCTCTTCAACAGCCACACATCTGCATCTCTATTCCAGCTCAATGCACTCCTGTTCTGCTCGCAGGACACGTTTTCGAGTCTTCGCCTCTCTATTGTGCTCCTGACTTTCACTATAAATCTGACTGAATGAGGCCAGCAACACCCATGCCACATCCTGAATGTCTTTCAGCAGATGAACTAGATCATCGCCTTTAAACATGTCCTCACAGGAAGTCTCAGGCATGGACACAATGTAAGCAAGTGCATTGTCAGACTGTAACATGAATGGCCTATAGTCCAGTTCCCAATAGAATCCTTGCTCCCCTATGAAACCTCACAAACCCAGACTTTATTGCTGGGATTTCTAGCAGGACTCTACTCTCCTGAGCCACCACCAGAGTTGCCCACTCAGCTCCACTTAGGGGATTCTCCACTTCCTCGGCTTACATCTACCCTCCTGTTCAGTCCTCCTATAAAACATTTGCAAAGGCTTCTAGCACCATGGGGAGTAGAGTCAACAGCAGTAACTCTGTTTCTGGGTCCCAGTTTTATGTATAGTCAACGCTTCTATAACTGGGACAAAAATACATGAGAAGACAAATCAGGAGAGACCTAGTTGTGCTCATTGCTTCAGAGGTCTCAGCCTGAGGTTAGCTGGTTCCGTTGTCATGGAGCTGTAGTGAGGGGGTGAGGCAGAGGAGGAGCATCATCTTAGGACAGCCAATGACCGAAGAGACGTGTCCAGAGACAAGCTATCACCTTCAAAACCTTGATCCAGTGACCCATTTCTTCCAATTAATAGTAAAATGTCTCTTAATGGTAAAATTCATCTGAGACCTTATCCCTAGACCATTGATGAAGTCACTAATGACCTAGCCACCTCCTAACACCACCAGATGAAAACTAGGCCTTTAACACATCACCACTTTAGCAGACACTTTAACTCTGAAAAATAACAAAAATCAAGCCAGATGATTATACTTTCAGGAACATGAAGCGTAAATAGGGACAAGATGAGGCGTGACATGCTTGGATGTTCTCCCCTGAACACTGCTTTTCTTGCACGTCTACACACTTACCACTTCCAAAATATATATTTCTCTTTTTCTTAAGTATCTAATATTCTAATTCCTGGACTCAGTGATAGACATACGTTTAGTGTTAATTAAAATGTCCCAGTAAAATTTGTGGGTTTTTTTCTGTACCATTTCCCTTACCCTCCAGGTAACAAAAGACATTGACTCCAGTTTTAGAAACTGCATACGAGGACTTGCAGATTGAGAAAGATTAGAAGATGGCTGGTAGATAGTAGCCAATGTCCAACACAACCCATTTAAAAAACAAATAAGGCTTATGCCATTCACTGTTTTGAAGGTTGAAAGTTAAGTGACAGTGAAGGCAAGGAAAGTGCTATCACTTGATTATTATTAGTTCATGGTGGATAGCAATGGTAGCAGTAAATGCAGGAATAAGCAGACTACGTCTTGATACAGGAAGCAAAGAGAAGGTGTCAGTCACAATTGCTCCTTTTATAAATCACTCTGCAAAGACCATGAAGACTAAGAAACAGAGCAGCCTTCCGTGAACATGTCCCTGAATGGCCCAAGGCTCTACCTCTTTAGCAGTTCCATCAACTCCTGATACTGCCACCCTGAGGACCAAGATCCAACAACATGAAAATTTGGGGGTGTCTGCCTCCCAGTTAAACCATATCCAAATCATAGCAAAAGTCACACCGATATTAATTCCCATATTTTCATTCTAGGGAATATTTTATGCCCTATAAAAAGTATAAAGAGCAGGGCTCAGAATGAAGAACAAGGCCAAAGCAACAATTCAAGAAATGCAAGACTGAACATACAAGCAGTGTTTATGTGCAAGTTAACTAAATACACCATATTCATCTTTATTTCCACCCACTTTTTGCTTATCATAAAGCCATAAGTCTGAGCAGGTGTTGCTTAACCAACATACATCTTCTTCATTTCCATTAATACTCAGTAACACCTGAATAGAGTTTCCTTCATAGGATTGTCTAGCAGGCCCTCTAAAGACTGGTGATGGAAGTGTAAACTGGCCATGAACTGTCTATAGAGAAATTCTGTGATGGATATCACAAACTTCCAAAAATAAACAGCCAACGTTTCCCAGCACTTTATGCATATCATGACAGTTAAATTTTGCTAAACCTTATTAAGCAGAAGCAATTCTTCCTCCAAGTCTAAGAACATTAAAAGTGACCCAACCTCAAGCTGGTATGCATGGCTCACACACTTGTACAGCTAGCGGTTTGCAGAAGTAGAAATTCAACCAAGGCATCCTGACTCGAGTTGGCACATTTAACACCACCCTACATGGCCTCTCCGTTTATGTGCATAGATATGTGGCATTACAGCTTTATCCAAAGACAGTTGTTACTGTATTATCTACTCTAGGCAGCATTCTGTGTGATGTGAAAGCATCATTTACTTGCACTAGTATGTACAAATCTTAAGTGTTTACTTTAATGAGTATTTTATAAAAATTTACCCATGTAACCCCCACCAAGATGAAGTTATTGGCTCTTTCATTAGTCTATTAGAAACTGATGTGGCTCTTCCTTCTCAGTGACAATCTACAGACAATGTCTAACTTCCATTAGGTTAGTTTTGTCTATTTAATAATGCCATATAGACAGAAACACCCACAAACCATTCTTTTGTAATTACTTTTCATTAAACTGTAGGCTTGTAGGTAATTGATAGTTTTATGTCAACCTGACACAAGCTTAAATTATCTGACAAGAAGAAGCCTCACTTAAGAAAATGCTTCCATAAAATCAGGCTGCAGGCAAGCCTGTAGGGCATTTTCTTAATTAATGATTGATGGGGTGAGCCAAGCTCATGGTGGGTCGGGCCATTCTTGGCCTGGTGATCCTGGGTTCTATAAGAAAGCAGGCTGAACTTCCCCTTGGTGGGGAAGCCTAGTGGCACTCAGAGAAAGAATAAGCAGGCTACCAAGATAAGACTTGATAGCCTATGACCATATAGGAGGAGGTCCCCCTCGGTCATAGACTTAGGGGAAGGGAATAGGGTGAAAGCAGGAGGGAGGAAGGAACAGGAGGATACAAGTGATGGGTAACAATTGAGGTGCAATCTGAATAAATTAATAAAATTATAAAAAACAACAAAAAGAAAATATAGTTGAAATAATAGAAGATAAAAAAGAAAGAAAGAAAGAAAGAAAGAAAAGAAAGAAAGAAAGCAGACTGAGCAAGCCATGAAGAACAAGCCAGTAAGCAGTATCTCTTCATGGTCTTTGCGTCAGCTCCTGCTGCCAGGTTCCTGCCCTGTCTGAGTTCCTGTCCTGACTTCCTTCAATAATGAACAGTGATGTGGAAACATAAGCCAAATAAACTCTTTCCTCCTCGAGTTGTTTTGGCCATGATGTTCTGCCACAGCAATACAAACCCTAGCTAAGATACTGTGTACATGTGAGTGAGTGTGTGTGTGTGTGTGTGTGTGTGTGTGTGTGTGTGTGTGTGTGTGATTTATTCTTTTTCTATTTCACTCTTTAAAAAAATCATAATTTTCTTATCTTGACTTCATCTGAAGAACACTTGAGTTATTTCCAATTTGGGATCAGTATAATTTAAGTGGCTAAATATTTCTGTTCACATCTTTAGTGGTTGTACCCTTGAGTTTAAATTTCTATGTGACCATTTTAACTAATTTAAGCAGATTGCCAGGGCAGTGGAGGCAGCTTACTATGCCACTATTAATGTGAATATTTCACAATGCAGTTATTCTACACCCTTGATGCTATCTGACACTGTCAGTCATTTTGATATTACCCATCCTGGTCAATTTGGAGTGGTTGTTAATTCTGGGATTATTCTGTTTTTCCATAACAAAGGCACCATGAAATTGAGCACATGTCCATGCATTTAATGATTTGTAATAGGCTCTTATATATAGTATGTTTTAAGGTATTATTCCTTGGTATAAGTAGATATTTTTGTTGATTTTTTTATGCATTCTGTGAATGGGCTTTCTGCTATATATACATTGTAAATGATGGCTTCCAGTTTGTGTCTTGTCCCTTTACTTTTGAATGAAATTTCTGACATTTGCAGACTGTATTTTATTTTTTTTAACTGAGTTAAGTTCTTTTGTGCCATATTTTTAATATCCTTCTTTATAACAAGGTACAAAAAAGCCAAAATTATTTCTTGTAGATATTTGAATGTTTTAGACCGTAAATAGATTTTTAATCTATTTCTAGTTAATGTCTGTGTATGGCATGGTCAATATTTCTTTTGTTTATAACAAGTTAAATTTCTATGCAGCACTTATTAAATACCTTATCTTTTAAAACTTTTATTTCCTGTATATCATTTATTAAGTCTCTACCTTCTTTCTACTGAATCTCAGTCCTAGAAAGGGGCTTTCCATACTGTGACCGACTTCTGCAATCTATAGTCTACTAACTCCTTTGTTTTCCCAGCATAGCCCAGATACCATACTGTTATGATAACTGATAGCTCCAGCTGAGGAGGTGCCCTATAGCTGAGAGTCCCAGGCGCTCTGCAGAGGGCGTGAGTTCAAGTCCCAGCTCTCGTGCAGGACAGTGCTCTATAACTCCAGCTCTAGGGCATCCAAAGCCTCTTCCGGCCTCCTTGTCATTCACATTGACATGCACATACCTCACCCACCACAGATACACAGAGATATGTAATATATGCACATGTGTACACACATATACATAAAAATAGGTCTGAAATTACTAAAACTTTATAACGTTGTAAAATCTGATAAAGTCCGCTAGCTTTGTTCTCCTTAAGGATTATTTTAGTATATACATTTTATATCCAATAATACAAATGGTTAAATAAGTAATAGTACATTTTAGTTTTAATGTGTATCTATAAAGTAAAGTTTATAAAATTTGGGGTCATGTATTAAAAACTTCTGTCATTTTTGAGGGCGATAGGGGAACTCTGGATGGCTTCTCTGTTCATTTCATTTGCTAGCATCTTAACAATTCGGAGGCACGCCAGGTATCAGTGAGCACTGTGGAATAGAGCAACGGGACATAGCGATCAAAGCTCATGGCCAGACACCGCGAAAGAGAAAAGGTGGATAGAGAACATTTGGGATATGCAAGAATTAAAACTGATTTCTCTTAAATGGAAGCAAAACACAGCCAAGACCGTGGGCAGTGTGGAGAAAGACACGCCCAAGTCTTTCTCCCATTGGTTGACAGCGGAGACAGGAAGTACTACATGAGCTGATGCAAAAAGACACGCCCAGGTCATTGACTGACAGCAGAGACAGGAAGTACTCCATGGGCTGATGCAGACTCTGTCCCTCCTTGATGGTGAAAAGGATCAGGGCATTGCGCGCTATGGAGACGAAAGTGCAGAGGACACCGAGGAGCAGGAACAACCAGTGCTGGGAGCTCTGCAGCCCTGGCAGTCCTGCCAAGATGAAGGGAGGCAACCTGGGGACGTTGTGGGCTTCACCCATCATTCCGGGACTCCCTCAAAGATGTCAGACCTCCGCCCTATAAACGAAATAAATTCACGTTTTCATGCAGAAAAATAAAACAATTCGGAGGCACATAGAATAAGTCTCTTACATTACACCTCCTCTTTGAATTAAATTAGTTTTTTCTACATTTTTAGAAATTTGGGAAGTTTTATATGAATGTTACGTGTTTAGATACAAATACATACATGAATGAATGAATACATGTATGTGATGTTTTTCTTCCAGTTTTTACATGAGATCCTAAAGAGAGGTCCAGTGTTTGATTGATTTAAGTTCTCATTGAGTACCTTGGGCCAGGTACAAATGGGTCAAAAATTGGCTTCGTGTATCTGTGCTAGATACTGTTCTCTACATTGTCCTGATTTGCTAGTGAAACTCTTTCTCATCTAGGATTCTTGGTCTTTTATTTCTATGAACACAAACATAGAAAGTATATCACCCTGGAAATGGAAGGCAGAATAAATAAATTTTAGTATAGTGTGTGGTTTGAACCTGCTTCACAAAAGACACCAGCAGGTTTGAAATGTTAACTCCTTGGGGAAAAGTCTACAGCCAGAGAGCCTTTCATTTTTGTAAGATTATCACAGAGAGAGAGGAGGGGGGAGGAAATGAGAGAGAGAGAGATAGAGAGAGGGAGGGAGGGAATGAGAGAGAGAGAGAGACAGACTGTGGAATGTTTCCATCATTGTTTGAACACTTCTTGGAGGTGAACTGGAAAGAGCAGCTTCCATTGCATTTTAATTTTTATTGCCTTTCCTGTCACTGTGACTGTGGGATATGGGCATAGGAAAGCATGGTGCTTCTTGTCCATTTGCTTTTTGGAAGCCCAGGGAAGCTAACTGAAATTCTGCAGACCCATGAATGGCCGTGGCAGTAAGCAATCAGTGGTCAGCAGGTGTCTTAGGAACCCCAAGCCCCCCGAGGAGCCTCTAGTTCCAAGTCATATGTCTTTGACCTCAAGACTCAGTGTCTTGCTCTCAGTTGTGGCCACTCTGATAGGCACATGATGACATCTAAGGACCCGTGTGAGGTTTAGACCTAGAATGCTTGTGTCTTGATTCAGGTTTTTACCTACGTGACGGTTGGATGGTCTGTGTTTGTTCTTTACTCTGTCAGCTTTATAGTCTACACATCCCCAAAGCTGGTTATGTGACCCGTGGGACAGAGGCTGTGCACAGGCTTGGCTGCCTTTTGTGTTTTAAGCTGCTAATCTCTGAGGAGAGCATCCACGTGGTTTGACATGTCGCTGGACACCTCTTGTCATTCCTTCCTGTCCTCTCCCCTGTCCTGGCCATTGCTAAGAGCCGGCACGTTGCCCACCATGTGGCTCACGGTGCTCAGCTCCTTTACACACGTGATTATCTCTTTAGTAAGTCTTTCTCCAGCAGCTGGCTAGAACATGTCTTACTTGAAAATTTAAAAACAGATGAGATCTCTTTGAATGATTCCTTAAGTGGATCACTGATGGTGAAGTACCAAGCAGGAATTTACGCTCTAAATTTCTTTCAGCTAAAAGCTTTGCAATGTCCACATGGCCACCACTGGGTTGCTCAAATGCGACCTTCTACTAATTCGGCTTTGAAGTCAGACATGATGCTCACTCCTTGTAACTTCTGTATTTAGACTGTGGTCAAACGTACCATGAAACAGCACAGTGGATGGTGTAGGCTGCATTGTAAGTTTTCAGCGACTCAGGGTTAAAGCAGGAAGTTTCCTACATCTTAGAAAAGTTGCAGCCATGCTGCTCAAATAAAGTAGTGCTTTTCTTTTGATTCTTCAGAGAGAATGGGCTGAGGTGCCAGGCGTGCCTCTCTTTATCTCTATTATGTATGACTTATACGATCCAGGTGGCCCAAATATAAAGTATTTCAGAATATTTTCATAGTAAAGATTGATAAATAAATGTCTTTCTCTGCCTCCCTCAGAGGCTTTTGCTTATCATTTATGTACTGATGTAGAGCAGAATTTTCTGGATAGTGTGCTATACAGAAGAGAGAAGGCTCTGCAGCTGTATACAGAGGCAATGGTATACACATTCCTCCATTCTCGTGAACGGCATCATAGAGCTGTGAGCCCAGGTGTGTGAGTCAAAGCCCACCAAGCAAGAATTGCTGCCATGCCTGTTTCTGAGAGACAGAAGATTTTAAAATTCCCATTTCGGTGGCCAGTAGAACTCCAGAGTGACAGACTCAGGGGAACAGGAAGGGACCACTTGACCTGTTTCCTCACTCCCCACCCCACACATCCTTCAGAGAGCTAGAGAAAGCACCGGATAGGAGATGCTGTCAGAATCATTTTGCAGTTTGTCAAGATGGTAACGTGTGTCCCCGATCCTTTTAGCATAATTAATGGCACTGGGCTTAATCTGCTCAGTCAAATGGATGTTTAGTAATTACTGCATTCTATTAGTGGTGTAGCTCACATACAAAATGTGAGTCATATAGCCTAATGGTGGAACGTGTAGATTAAGACATAAATGTTGGAGCAGAATTCCAGATATGCTGGTTATTAACTACGTGACTTTGGAGGAGTTACAGCACCTAAATTGTAAAAGGAAATAACCTGAACACTTTTCAGATTCATAGACTAGTCCCTGTAAGAGACGTTTAAAGGTGCTGGGTACCTAGATTTTTTAATGTGTATAAGCTGCTCATTGTTTTATCTTGTGAACTTCTCGAGGACAGAAACCATAGATTCAGTGACAAACGTTCATGATGCACTGTACCACACACTGGAGTTACAGGGATGGTTAATGCCCCAGTGACCATGTGGGGGAGCCCATTAGAGACAGACAGGTATATTTCTGTTCATCTTGAGACGAGGACTGTATGAGGTATAATGAAAGATAGTATGGAAGGCCCAAGTTATCATGACTAATCTACACAGGATGCGTATACCAGAATGATAAAGCCAGGATAACATTTTAGGGGAAGTTCATATATTTTCTATGTTAATTTCATGTATTGGATAAAATGTATACTCACACAGTATTTATATATGTGGAAAATACTTATGTACAAACACAAATTATATATTATATATACTTATTATATATAAAGATTGTTAAACTGCTTTTGAGAGATAAGATTTTAAAACTCCCATCATGCTCTCAGGCCAAGTTAATATTAATGCTGCTGTCAGCCTTATTCGATTCATGTCTTGCATGTGAGTTTCAATCTTTGGACTATTTTGTTTTGTTGTTCTTGTGGTTGTTTTTTAATGAACCTGTTGTGATAATTTCTTGTGTCAACAGATAACTTTAATTCATTTCTTATTAATTTCATTTCTATTTTTTAGATATATTTCTAGTATTTTACTTCATATCATTTTCTCCTTGCCAATAAACAGCATTTAGTATTATTTAAAGCAAATATTCATAAATAACCAGTGTGCTAATTATTTTGTGACTCTTTATATATATATATATCGTCTTTGTCTTTGTTATGGGCTGAGCTGTGTCTCCTAGGCTCCAAATTCATATGCTGAAACCATAAGCTTCAGAATGTGACTATCTTTGGAGATAAGACGGTTAAAAGCATAGTTAAATTAAAATGAGGCCATTAAGATGGATCCTAGTCCAATCTGAGCATATTCTTATAAGGAGATGGAATTGGGGTATTCAAACACGTAGATGAAATGTGTGCACAGGGGAAACACCATGTGAGGACACTGTGAGGAGACCAAGAGAATCCCCACTGCCGCCTGGCTCCTTGATCTTACACCTGCAACTTTCAGATTGTATGAATTGTTTTCTTGTTGCTCAAGTAGCCAGTGTCTATGCTCAGTTATGACAATTCTAGTAACTGGTACAATCTTAAATGGTAACACTGGTCAAAGCCATTTCAGCATTTCGGGGAGGTGCCTGTTTGTCTCCTGGCAGAGGCTATTGGCCTCAATATTGTTCTGTGGTAGGTAATCTGCCTCTTTTGTAGCCATGATATTATGCACATCTTAGTGATGTGCAGTTCTATTTTTATCATTTGGCCTTCTGACACCAATTATTGGTCCTTAACATCTTATGCTTTATGTTTGGAAATGCTAATCTTCCATTAAGCAGGTAGTTAGGCTGGAGTCCTGCCTGTGCAACTAGCTGTGCTTCCCTCTTGAACTCTCTAGAACCCACAGACCGAGGCAGCAGGTGGTGTGACATCAAGCTTCCGTTCATGGAAAAGTGAGTTCTACCCCAGCCTGTCAGTGCCAACATGTGAGAGCCAAGCCAACCTCCAACAATGTTTGACTCTCAACTGCCCACCTTTAGGCTGGCTAAGTGAGGAGTCTGGTGGGCCATACTGTTAGTCCCTTGTTATTGCTGTGTGGCTTGTTTTATTTCTGGATTATAGAAATGTTTATCTTTTTGTAAACCATTTTAAACACCTTTGAAGCAAGTTTGCACTGATGGAAGAATTTCAGAGCTAGTCTAAAAACTCTATACTTTTTAATCCAATTTTCCCTAATGATAACATCTTATATAACAAAAGTCTTTGTAAGTTTTTTTCTTTTTTAGTTAATGTCTTACTACTGTGCGTTTGGCACTAAATGGTAGTGTGAGTATAAACTTACCAACCAATGTTAAGTAGAAATTCTAGACCAGAATCCTTCCATTGGCCAGCTACTTACTCATCCATCCAGTCATGCAATAAATATTTATTAAGTCCTTATTATTTTCTATGCCCAACTGATGTAGCAGTGGTTAAAACACTCAAAGCTATCTGCCCTTATATTGTCAAAATGTTAGTTTCAGGACTGGAGCGATGGGTCAGCAGTTAAGAGCACTTGATGCTCTTTCAGAGGAGCCTGGTTTTGTTCTCAATGTTCGCATGGCTGCTAATAACCCTCTGTAAGTCCTGTTCCAGGAAATCCATGCCCTCCTCCAGCCTCTGTGGGTACTACATGCACATAGTGCACAGGCATATATGTGGACAAAACACCCATAGACGTAATTTTTATAAAAAAATTTAAAAATATATATGAGTTTCAGAGACAAAGTCAAGAGCAACAATGGTAAAATATAAAGTGTTGTATATAGTAACAGTTCTAGGTAGGAAATATTAAAAAAGGATAAAAAGTGTTGGACCTGGTGGCTACAAAAAATTTATTGGGGAGAAATGAATGAAAGCTCCAAAGGGTGTGGTCTTATAATTGTCCGAAAACTAACCTTGAGAACTGAGCATCATCAGAACCAGAAACCATCCAGGTTTAGAATCACATAGTAACTTGCTTCTGCACACAATCTGTAAATGGAAGAGCTGCAGTTTGAACCCAGGTCTCCTTGACCTCAGAGCTTGCGTTTTTACCGGTTGGTTAAGTACAGATCTGCAAAGAGATGCACACATCAATTTCAAGGGATACATCTTGGCCCTTGTACTCACATGACTTCATGATCAGCCATGGTGTTCTCATAAGCATTTCAAGAAAACCCTAGAAATCTATTTACAAGGTACTTGAAGTTTTCCAACAAGATATTTTCATCAAACTAGCTGAGTTTCATAAAATAGGACATAAAATATGGTTCAGAAACTGGAGGGGTCATAGGCAGCCTAGGAGGTGGCCAGAGCCTCTGTGTACCCATTTGGTCCCACAGAAAGATGCTAAAACTTCCTTCTAAGCATGTTTGTTCTTACCTAGCTACCTCAACACTCACACACAGCATCTGCTTATAGCTTAACCCTTCTCATACTTCACGAGTCAATCGGTTTATCTTGCAGACAGCTTGGATTACTAGAGAATCTCAAAGAACAGCAGGCATAATTTGTTCTTGCCAAGAAATGCAGAAGTAAGAGCTCATGGTGAGAAAATGGTTCGTGTCTTGGCTTGGCCCCACTACTTGTGTGTAGCTCTCCTTGGCAGAGATTCCATGGCTCTGGCATGTCCAACATCCCATGGTCTCCAATGCAACCCAGCTTCACACAATGGCCTCTCAGGACTTCTTGCCCTCTCAGAACCTTCCTGCAGGGCTTGCCATGCCACATGTTGGCTGGCCTCTAAATCTAAAACCATGGAGATGCTGCCGCCAAGCTTGGCTGCCCCCCTTGGGATAAAGCCTGGCCCCTTCAAATCACATTTGTACCTTGCCACCAATGGTGCTCCTCCACCAATAAGGCTGCATCTCCCAGTCCTTTCTAAGCTCTCCATCAACTGGGGACCAAGATTCAAACATAGAAGCTTATGTGAGCCACTATCATTGAAATCAGTTATCCCATGGACATGTTTTTCCTCATCCAGTATGGCAGGTTCCATTTAATGGTCATGCCTCTTTCACTTCTTTTGACATGGAACCCACCACACATCATCCTTTTAACTTTATATTTGATATGTGCGCTCAATAATTTTGAGGGGAACTGGCCAAATACTTTGTAGTACATTCATTTGTTAGTTTGATGTTTCTTCAGAATCACTTCCTGGTTGTTTGTGGCTTTTTGTTGTTGTTGTTGTTGTTTTGTTTTTTTGTTTTTTTTGTGGCATGCCACAGAAATGATGCTGAGTACTTTCTAGTTCATTGCATCAAGGTGCCTGTGAAACCCTCTCGTTCCATTGCTGGTAATATTAGCTCTGATTCCTCTTAGTCTTTGGCACAGCTGAGTACTTTCACTACTCTGTGTTCTAGACTGTTCTAGACTTGGCCACTGGAACCCTATCAAGTTGACTCCTGAATTCTTTAAAAATATTCTTACGTTATTTGTTTATGGCTTATTCTGAAGTTGTTATGAAACAAGAAACCATAACTCTGTCTAGCCTATCACAGCAACTCTGTTGGTGACCTTACTGCCCTCGCGGGGACTGTGGCTTGGCTGTGCCTATAGGTAGCTGTTTCCCAGATAGCGTTTGAGCATGCATTACACTACGGTATGTCTGGCATGACCGGGTCTGGACTTCTCAACGCCGGCTACAGTGTCTGTCTGGCATGACCGGGTCTCCCTTGGTAGCTTCTTTGAAATCTTTTGAGGTATAACGCAGTGGAGCGATTCGCTCTGGCCACGTGAGCTCTAAAACACACTTTCCACATCGTTCTTGCATTGGATTCTATTTAATTAACTTTTGATTTTGCATTGCAAGACCCTGATATACATTAGAAGGCCACCGCCCAGCCATTTATCTTTTAAAGTAACTAGACTGGTTATTTTTTTTTTCAAAGTACCATCAGGTTAAAACAGTTAGCAATTTTTCTCCTTGCGGTGTCCCTTCAGACTGGACCAGACGGAGGATAGATCAGCGAGGGTTCAGCTGCACTGCAACATTAGTCATCAATTAGGCTTAAAGCAGCACTGTAATATATCATTTATCTTGCCTGCCACAGCTCTTTTGAACATTTAATTTTTTAAGGCCTCTTAAGGCTTTTTTCCCCCTCCGTTCTCTTCTGAACTGGCCCCTTGCCTTTCTCCTTTGTCTCCAGCACAGACATCTCCTTAAGGAACAATAAAAATTAGATTTGTTTGACCTGCTCTCAGGGTTCATTTCAGAGAGATGGATTTTAATAGCTTTGACTGGTCGGGCAGACAGCTTTTATGCAATATTCCAGACATTTACTCACTGCCTTTTGCTGAGCCCCTAGCAGGTGTGTGTGGAGGAAGGTGTGTCTGTGTGCCACGGAAGAGCGGCTTCCCACGCCCTCCCACATGAGCTAGTACTCTGAGAAATCGCATACCCACACAGGGTGGGCGTCTCATTAGGGGGTACAGCCACTGGCTAGTCTTCCTCAGTCTAATAGCCTGCTTTAATCTCTTCCATCCTACATTTATTACATTGTTAATTTAAAGGGATACCTCTGCCTAGGGAGGTCTTTCTAAGAGAGCCTGGGTTGAAATGGGGTCTCTGCTTTTACATTACCTGCTTCATGAATATTCTGCAGCAGGCTCAGGATGGTTCCTCATTCCAAGATAGACCAAGGTCACAGTGAGAGCATGTGTTTGTAGCCCCACAGCCCCGACTTTGAATTCTGACACAGCCATTTATGAGGTGAGCCACTGTCTGGATTTGAGCTTGTGACCCTACCTTTCTGAGGCCCACCTCATTAGAATAATAACACCTTCCGAACAGTAGGGTTGCTCCTCCTCTGCCTCCTCCTCTTATTCTTCTTTCCTTGTTCTTGTTCTTCTTGTTGTTCTCCTCCTCCTCCCCTCCTCCTCCTCCTCCTCCTCCCCTCCTCCTCCTCCTCTCTTCCTCCTCCCCCTCCTCCTCCTCTGTCTTTAACAGAGCCATGGGCTGCTGCGCCATGCCTCACACAAACCCAGATTTTTTTTGAAAAGTAGAGACGACAGTCTTCATGCCATAAATATCTATTGAGCATCTACTTAGTAACAGGCTAATTGTCTAAGCAGGAAATGCAGCAATGAACAAAACAGGCAAACCACGTGGCCTTTAAAGGTTCGGTTTTTATGGGAGACAATAGCAGAAAGGGTAAGTAAGGCACTGGTCTGCTACATAGTGCTGAGCACTCACGAGAAAAGACAGAGCATTGAGCTGAATGCTCTTCTTATTAAACAAGAAATCAAGTTTCTCTAGTTTTTGGCACAAAACCAATTTTCCATTCATGATTTTTGTTCATTTATATAAGTCATTTGTTATTTTTGACATACTTTTTAAAGTCAAACATCATACAATATCCCTTTTCTCTTCTCTCTCCAACCTTTCCCTTCCTCTTGAAATCATATATGTGTGTGTGTGTGTGCGTGTGTGTATGTTTGTATGTGTATGTGCATGCAAATACATAAATACAACCTGCTCAGTCCATTTAGTATTACTTGTATGTGTGTGATTTCAGGGCTGACCATTTTTTTTACATAATTATTCAACATCTTTGGAAGTTATACTTTAGCCCAGACATGGATCTTGTACTTCTTGGGAGTTACTTTGAACTATAAAGCATTAAATTATTTCATTCATTTATTTATTCATCTACTGAGCCTCTATTTTATACAAGGCACTTTGCAAAGAGCCAGCATATGGAAATGAATAGGTAGGTCCCTGTGTGCCAGTTGCCCATAGTCTAATGGACTCTCAGTTACAAAGGAAGCCAGAGCATCCTAGAGACAAGAGGGGAGTTGGCCTGGGTCCTGGAAGGAAAGTGAGGAGGAAGCTGGTAGATCTGGCCACGCACTTGGCACAGGGGTCCTTCTGCTTCCTGATGCTGATGGAATGGACCGTCAATGATCCAGGCTCCCGGAAGGCGTCCTCTGCTTTCTCAGCTGTTTTACTATCCAACCGCAGGGCAAGAGCAGGCCAGACAGCTGGTGAGACCCACAACGGGGGCCGCCAGGTTTCTGCTGGAACTAGTATAAACTAACAGCTAAAGTGGAGAATCATGCCATGAGAAGACTCTCTAGAGAGAAAAATGTATAAAATTAGTTGGTGCTTTCAAAACAGTATTTTAATGTGTTTAGAGGGTTCGGTTTTAATTTCGATCTTATCAAGAGTTAGCTGTCTCAAGGTAGACATTGAATAATTTATTGATTAGATTAGATAAGTTTTAGCTCTGGGACTATTGCCACAAAATTAATTACTCTGGTGCTGCAGATGTGTCTCGGTTGGTAAACGGCTTGCCCAGAATGCATGAAACCCTGCATCACGTAAATGGGCATGGTGTTGCACATGCGCAGTCCCGGTGTTTGGAAAGTGGAGGCGGAAGGTTCAGGAGTTCAATGTCATCCTTGTCTATGCAGAACGTTCTAGGCCAGACTAGGCTACATGAGACCCTGTCTCAGAACAAACAAACAAGCAAACACCAAACAAAACTTGTAAAGGTTTGATTAGCTTCTGTGCATTTAAACAGCTATTCATCTTCGCTCTGCTCACACGTCAGTGTTGGCCCGTCTTCTTTTCAGGTTTGTCTCTGGGCACCACACTTCGCACCGTGCTAGAGAAAGTTGTGACTCCCGTATTCCAGAAAATGGGTCTCTGGGTTGCAATTTTGGGGGGCAATTATTTATATTATTCTACATTTTCTTAGACAATATAATAATTATAAAATAACAATAACTAGCTCCCGCCCATACAATATAGCCTGGGAGCTGTAAATGAGACGGGACAGTACAGACCCTGTTGTTTCCCTTCTACCAAGAAGAAAAGAAAACCACAAAAAACCTCAGGGGAGCTGCAGGGTCTCCCTCCCTGCCCCTGGGCGGTAGGAGCTGCAGGGTCTCCCTCCCTGCCCCTGTGTGGTGTGAGCTGCAGGGTCTCCCTCCCTGCCCCTGTGTGGTGTGAGCTGCAGGGTCCCCCTCCCTGCCCCTGGGCGGTGGGAGCTGCAGGGTCTTCCTCCCTGCCCCTGGGCGGTGGGAGCTGCAGGGTCTCCCTCCCTGCCCCTGGGCGGTGGGAGCTGCAGGGTCCCCCTCCCTGCCCCTGGGCGGTGGGAGCTGCAGGGTCCCCCTCCCTGCCCCTGGGTGGTGGGAGCTGCAGGGTCCCCCTCCCTGCCCCTGGGCGGTGGGAGCTGCAGGGTCCCCCTCCCTGCCCCTGGGCGGTGGGAGCTGCAGGGTCTCCCTCCCTGCCCCTGGGTGGTGGGAGCTGCAGGGTCTCCCTCCCTGCCCCTGGGTGGTGGAGCATCAAGGATTTCTTTCCCTGTGCTGGGAGTAATCACAATGGTGAGCAGATGATACCAGTTTGTTTGAAATTGCCCCACGCTTGATGCCAAAAGCCCAGCACTTAGTATCAGATTGTGAGCCATCACTGACAAATTTGGCTAACTAGTCACCTAGGATGCTGGATCAAATTGCTCAGTGAACACAGGTGCGTTAAAAAAAAAAAAGTCATAAACCTAGGGGAGGGAATAGGGTGAAAGAGGGAGGGAGGGAGGGAGGACTGGGAGGATATAAGTGATGGGATAACAATTGAGTTGTAATATGAATAAATTAATTAAATAAAAAAATTAAAAATAAAAAAATAAAAAGTCATTAGGGCTTACAGACTTAGAGGAAAATAATTTAAAATCTTTCCCCTGGTGGCAGGAAATGGGTCCCAGTGCTTTTGTTCAGGGACCCCCAGAGAAAAGCTGGTAGTGAGACAGAACACAGCAGAGAATTTTGAGGTTCCAGGGGCTAAGTCAGTTCTTCCTTTCACTCTCTGAGTAGCTACTGAAGGGGCTCCCAAGTGCTCTTTGAAGGGAAGGGTATTGCACTTTGCACGTATCTGGACGATGAGTTTACTACTGTTGTAAATGTGGATGGAAGACGGTGTGCCCTGCCGTTCAGCGGGAGAGCATCCCAAAGACTGCATTTCCTAGAGCAGAGGACTCTCTACCTCCGACTGTCTTTTCAAAATACCTTGATACGAAGAAGAGGAGATAGAGTGCTTGCTTTACTGGTACGGATTAAAAGCACTGTTGTCTGTTCTTGAGAAGACTGATGAGCAGGCCATTTTCTCAGGAGAAGAGCATGACATGGGGGCAGGACAAGCAGAGAGGCCAAGGGCTTTTATAAACTTGGAAACGTAGGGCAGCCCATTTCTTTTTGGGGGGGATCTCAGTGCCTCTGTTTGGAGAGATGTTGAGCTATGCCTGCCTCAGCACCTTCAGACCCATGAGAGAGGAGAGGAAGTAGCGAGTTTCCACCCATGAATAATGCCCTGACTAAAGGCAGGGGTGCTCAGTTACCACCCTATGCTGAGACTTTGGATTTACAGACAGGCCTGAGCCAGGGACTGAACCATTTGTGATCAAGGACAGATTGCTTAGCTACCTGAATTGCAGTTTCTTCATCCACATACTTTTTTTTCTTTTTTAAAAAATTTAATTAATTTCCTCAGATTACATCTCAATTGTTATCCCCTCCCTTGTATCCTCTCATTCCTCCCTCCCTCCCTCTTTCACCCTATTCCCCTCCCCTATGTCCATGACAGGAGGGGACACCGTCCTCCACCATATGGTCACAGCCTATCAAGTCTCATTTTTGTAGCCTGCTTATTCTTTCTCTGAGTGCCACCAGGCTTCCCCACCACGGGGAAGTGGTCAAATATGGGGCACCAGAGTTCACATCTGAGTCAGTCCTTGCTCTCCACTCAACTGTGCAGAATGTCTTGTCTGTTGGCCAGATCTGAGAAGAGGTTTGATGTTTACTGCACGTACTGTCCTTGGTTGGTGCAGTAGTTCAAGCAGAACCCTGGGCCCAGATCTGCCCATCATGATGTTCTTCTTGTAGGTTTCTAGGACCCTCTGGAGCCTTCTATTTCCCCATTCTCCTATGCTTCTCTCACCTAGAGTCCCAATAGGATGTCCTCACAGCTATCCCAATCTCCTGGTAAGTGAAGACTTTCATGATCAAAACGACTCTGAGATTCCATCTTATACCCATCAGAACGGCCAAGATCAAAAACTCAAGTGACAGCAGATGTTGGTGAGGATGTGGAGAAAAAGGAACACTCCTTCATTGCTGGTGGGAATGCAAACTAGTACAACCACTTTGGAAATCTATCTGGTGCTTTCTCAGAAAAATGGGAATAGGGCTTCCTCAAGACCCAGCTATTCCACTCCTTGGAATATACCCAGAAGATGCTCCACCATACAGCAAGGACATATGCTCAACCACTTTCATAGCAGCCTTATTCATAATAGCCAGAACATCCACACACTTTTATGTTTTTTTTTAAATACTACAGCACAGTGTTGAAGTGCTGGCCACTGGCTGGAGGATTAGTGACCTCCTGAGCAAGGCCCAGCACAGCATCAGACCTGAAGTAACATGCATAATGTATCTGGGGACCCTGGCTTTTACTCCAAGAACATTAAACTCCCACTTATACAACAATTTTCACCCAAAACATACTCTCATCATTGTAGTAAGTGATTTGAAGAGCAAATATTTTTGATATATATTATGTTTTTAATACATTTCTGTACAGCATAGTTGACTATTTCTGATTGTTTTCCTTATTCCAACTGTTCTGCAATCAAAGATTGCTTTGTAAACTAAAGGAAGGGTAGCCTCCTAATTCATCACTATTCTTTTCCATGCCAAGTTGAACTGATTATAATTCTTGTTATTTTGAGTTTTCTTGTATGAGCGTTCATTTCACAAAATTCAGTGTCAGAATCTACTTAAGAATAGCTCAAATTTTGCTGATTTGTAGCCAGCAGTATATAATATACTGTGTGGGTTTGTCCATTATCAATTTTATTCATGCCAAATCTGTCTACTAGTAGTGTTTGTTAAGAACTATTCAGACAAAACCAAACCAAAACAAAACAAAAATAACAACAACAAAAACCACAAAAACAAACAAACAAACAACAACAAAAAACTATCCAGACACTAAACCACAGAGATAAATGGTCCTCAGTCAACGCATCCTACTTCATCCTAGGTCCACTCCCACACCCTAAGCCCCAGCCCCTGCCAAACCCCTACTGGCCCCTGATGTCACACACACCTGAAACCTGATGCCATCTGAGCTGACTTCCTTTTTTGCACACACACACACACACACACACACACACACATACACACAAAACTATTGCAAAGAGGCATGCTAAATTGCTTTTTACCCTTGGCAATTTTCCTAACTACTTCACTCTTTACTCTCTACTCCTTCCTGGTCCAGTCTAGCTAAGTTTGCACCTTAATTTTCAACAAAACAAAGCTTAATTTAGTAAAAACCTTTTTTGAACACAGATGGGTGATGATAAGTAAAGAGTGCAGAGCAAAGTGCTTGATTTTTAAAGTCTTGGCTCCTCATCAGCAAAACATGGATCTCAGCCTGTCCAGAACCTTGAGCTGTTATAAGAACACTTCCTCCCTTCCCCTGTTGTCTCTAACCAGCACTGAGTGCTTTCAGGCAGTGGCAGCACACTCAAATCCTAAGGCCTATACAATGCCAACAGTAAGTCCATGACATTGGACCTACCTGTGAATGTCCCGATGACACTTTCAGACAACAGAATTTTCCAAGGGCATATACTCATAAACAATGGCATAAGGCTGGGTTCTGCCCTAAAATGCTGGTTCAAAGGTCATGTGTTTTACACCAGCTAGCTTTAGAAAGACAGAATTTCTGTGGCTGCATTTGCCTTTTCCAATAAAGGCATGTGGATAGGCATTGTCCCCAGCCACCTGCACAAAACCTATAGAACACGTGAGACAGTGTATAAATGCATCCTGCATAGAGAGCTCACCTCAACTGAACCTGGCAGTGCCAGTCACGCCGTGGAGCTGGTAGGTGCTTGGGAGGACTCAGAACCCAAGGACCCTCCTCCTGCCCAGCACCTTCAGAAAGCCTTTCAACACCCTGACTTCTATGTGCTCTGACACACACGTGAATTATGGGCCCCTTCCAGCTGCCTGCTCAGCCCGCGTCTGGAGAGGTGCCAGCTGCCTATTTGACCAGCTCAAGCAGCGATGAGGTAGTTAAGGCTGAACAGAGTGCAGCTGGCTAAGAAAATGGGTAAATATTTTATAGACTGTACGGTAAATAATATATATGTTCAGAGAAACAAGGTGAATCTTTTATAGGCTTGAGCCCCTGTGAAGCCTGCAATTAAAGCTGGTGCTGGAAGATGTAGAACTGGGTTTCAAATCCTCCCTTCCTACTGAGATTCAAAGGCCTACCCGTAAATTCTCAGTAAGTGGTTTAGACTGTTCAGTGATGCCAAACTGCTCAAATTGAGTGTCTTTCTTTTCTATGAAGAAAAGGCCCCTTTCCTTACCCAGTGCTACTTACAAAAGTACTCACAAACACTTCATTATATTTATGTTTTAACTTGTTTTTATTGGAATGTCTGTGTAAGACCTTTATCTATTAGATTTATTTCAGTCCTTATGCAGTTCCAGTAAGATGCACACAGAAGTCATTAATAAATATTTGCATTTCACTTGCTTGTTGAGGCCCCACTTTGTGCCAAGCCCTCCCCTAGCTTACGGCTTCATAAACTTTTTCCCACATTTGACATCTTTATTGATAAAATAAACATTGAGAAATGTTTAAACAATGGTGCATTTATAGGTATATAAAATGGGTATATAAGTCAAACATTTGCTGATAAATCATACAGAAATCTCTACTAAATGGTTCTTTGCTATACTTACGATGACTTATGAAACTCCAGTAAGTAATCAGTTCAAACAATTGTTAAAATCAAACATTTTAACACAATACAATCCAAAGAAGTGCCACTTTGTCAGCTTACATGAAGAGCAAAAATAGGAAACTATTGAAAGTGATTTTTACAGAATTAAACCACTACTTTTCTATGGGCATAGAAAACTTTGTGTTCAGAGTAAAAAAGAAAAAAGAAATAGGACCCTTCAATTCATACCATAGAATAGTCTTGAATCTGAGCTAAGATGTCTCAGGCAGTCTTCATTGGCACTGCATGGTAAAATGCCTTTTACAGGGTAGAATAGCCTTTTGTATGTTCAGATGAAGGTGGTGGTGAGGTTGCATGATATAATCTAACAAGAGTGACTGCTGTCGTTAATACCTTGGATTCATTGCAAGTTGGATTCATTTTTGGTTGCTTTATGTTCAGAAACATTTTGCTGTTACCAAGTTCAGTTATGTGAACACATGTTGGGTCATGAGACATAGTCTAAGATGCTGAGAAATAAATAGTATAGGAATAACTTGCAAGATTTGATAGCTACACAAAGTTGTTTGCCTGTATGTGTAGCCACCCTGCATCTAGTGATTTTTTTTAAGTAGGTCGATCAACTTCTGTGACGCGCAGATTAAGAAGCTGGGCTCTAGGTTACAGGAACCATAGGTCTAGACCAGGAAATCCTGTGGTAAGGAGGGCAGAGTTAATCAAGATAATCAAGGTAGGGAGCTAAGTGATGAAGAGAAAAAGGAGACAGAAGAAAAGGAAGTGAGAGCTTATGATAGAGGATGTGCTTATATTGTGGCAACCAGGGGAGGGGGGAGGGGGAGAGAGAGAAGGAAAAAGAGGAGGAGGAGGAGGAGGAGGAGGAGGAGGAGGAGGAGGAGGAAGAGGAGGCAGCCTGAGGGTCTCACTACATTTCAAAAGTACACACCTGATTGTTCAAGTGTTTTCCAGTCAAGCCAATTCTCTTAAAGGTTCCACCACCTTCCAGTAGTCCCACAGGCTGAGGATCAAAACATAAACGCTTGGCATACTCAGGTAATCAAATTTATTCCTTCTCAAGTCTCTGCTGAAGTTGAAGACCAGGTAGCTTAATTTAACAATGAAGCTTAGTTGTTTAGAGGTTAAGATGTTTTTAGGCCTACATAGATGTTTTAAGTTGATAATGACAAGACATGATGGAGATTGATTTACATTCAGAAATTTAGATGCACCAAGATAGGAAAGATGTTTTCTTCAAGGCTGTCAAATACAAATATCCAAAACACTAAGAATGTAACATTTATATAATTCCTGATTTTGTCATGGTTCTTCTTCTTTCTATAGGTAGTTTAGTGTATGTGTGTGTGTGTGTATGTAATTAATGTATATATAAAAATAAAAAATGTTTAAAAAATGCACTAACTTTGGAGACTGTTTAAAATTCAACCCACAGAACATGTATAGGATGGGGCACTGGTGGGAAGGAGTAAACTAGCTGCTGTAATACCTCAGGCATTTGGGAGGTTTGGGGGACAGAATCATTATATGGATGCAATTGGATACCTGAGTACGATCAAAACACTGTGGAAAACATGAAGGCTTATGTGATTAATCATCAGTTTATATGGATATCAGAGGTCCTTCTGGACTGTATGTAAACAAACTCTCATTTGCTGCAGAGGGTAGAAAAAAAAATGACTCTCCAGCCCAGAATTAAATTGTAAAGAGGGCAAAGATCTAGAAGAAGATGATTTTTTTTTTCTTTTATCTCAGCAAGTTGGCTGCACCGACGTCAGGCCCCTGACTGGGAATGAGTAGGAGGCCCAGACGTGGAGGAGGGGCATCGAGGTTGACTCATGTGAAAACCAAAAAGCACAGGCTTTTCTAGCCATTCCTGGCTATTGAATTGCACATTTATCTTTTTAAAAGAATAGCTCACTATCCTTCTTTAAGAATAATCCACATGATTCTGTCTTGCGAGGTAAAGATGACTCACCAGCTCTCACCTGAAGCCACCCACCGAGGATGCTCCTTCACTTCTTTTCATGGCCAACAGCCCAGTATTCGTGTAAGGCCATAATATTACCAAGGAGATACCTGTACTAAATTGCCAGATATAATGTCGCACCTGAGTGGAGCGATGAACAGCCAAAACTATCCCAAGTCTCCAAAAGCCCCGCCTCCAGTTTGGTGCTCATTTATATGTCTCCTCCCAGAGTCTGTTCAAGGGATCTTTTCAGCTGGCAACAATCAAGCTCCCTCACGAGGTGGTTTTGCCTTCTAGTGGATTAACCTCACCTGTTCTCACAAGACCATTTCAATCCCACACTTGGGATCATAACAAAAAAAGATTTATCTCTCCTTCCCACCTGAGAAGCTGAAACAGGGGGGACTGTGAATTTGATTGGGATTTGTTTGTTTGTTTGCTTGTTTGTTTGTTTGTTTGTTTTTCAAGACAGGGTTTCTCTGTGTAGTCTTGGCTGTCCTGGACTCACTTTGTAGCCCAGGCTGGCCTCGAACTCACAGCAATCCACCTGCCTCTGCCTCCAGAGCACTGGGATTAAAGGTGTGTGCCACCACTCCTGGCCTGATTGTGAATTTGAAACCACACTTGGACCTGAGCTACATAGTAAGATTCTGTCTCAAAAGTGAATGCATGCATGAATGAATTTAAACAAGAATAAATTAAGTTAAAGAATAAATAAATGAAGATGAGGAGGAGGAGGAAGGGGAGATTACATTCTCAGACAGCAAAAGGACCTTACAGTATAAACCAGCAGGGCTAGGTGGGTCTGGCTTTGCCTGGCGTTAAACGTGATGGCGAAAAGGAAAGCAGGACACAGCTTTTTATGTGAGATAGCCATTCGAACACCCAGGAGATGACATGGACATCCTATGAAAGGGCTCCGGGAAGCTGCATAACAGCGGATGACCACACTTGCTGAAGGAGCACTGACGCTGAAGGAGCACTGACGCTGAAGGAGCACTGACGCTGAAGGAGCACTGACGCTGAAGGAGCACTGACGCTCCTGTCAAGGCGAATGAGATAAAGAGGGAGGGGTGGGGTGTGTGAAAAGAAAGAGGTGTATCTGAATAAACTCGCAGATCAGTCCCAATTCATAGGACACACGGTTTACCAAGCACGCACAAGACGTGGACAGAAAAGTATAACTGAAAACCTTTGGACTCTTACATGTGTCTCGGCTAAGGGGAGAAGACAGCACCACAGTCCTGGCTCCCTGACACCAATGGGAAGAGAATAGCGCACATCACAGGAGCCACTTGGTGGCACTTAGCTATTAGAAGCAAGGTCAGGATCGCTCCCCCCTCAGGAAGCCATGAAAACATAAACAGAGCAGTGTCTTTGGGGGCAATACAGATTACAGCCAAAGCTGGTGTTGCTCAATCTATACGCAAAAGAATCTATACTACGTGCATCAAGAGGTTCTCTCCTTCCTTGTCCTAAGTTAAAACATGAATTCAGAATCTACCGACTAAAGAATAAAGTATCCTGTAGTTCCAAAAAAGCACATTTAGCAATGGTTTCCTCAGAACCTTCCCCAAAGAACATACAGCCTTTACATGAGTGAGCTAGCATGCACTGGGGACAAGGGATATGTGGGTGTTTTGGGGACTTCTGCTCCCAGGTTTGAGTGGACAGTTTCATCTTGGAATGAGAAGTATTGCCAAGTCTCCCTGCTAAGTAAGAGCATCCAGGACCACTAAGTCAATGGAATCCTGGCCTAGGTCCCTCTCTGAGTGTCTACTGGGTCCCATCTGGCACAGGGATTTTGGTTCCTGAATATATAATTAAAATATATGTAGCCAGCACTTGACCCTGCATTTGGTCCTTGGCTTGTAACTAATTATTGAAGTAGGAAACAGGAAACAAGAGCCTCTTAAACTGACACTCCACAGTAGCAAATTAAAAGCAATATTCCATCCCAAGAAGATGTAAGATGCTGAAAATTATAGCCATTAAATACCTTAAGGAGGCAAGGGTGGCAAATTCTGTATTTCCCATGTAATTTATCTTTCTGCTCCAAATCCATAAGATCTCATTCATAAGCTCTGGTCTAGCTATTGAGTCTGGCAAAATGTTCAAAGAGAGAGAGCATCAGACCAAATCTAAGCTTCTGATAAAACGGTATTCCTTGAAGAAATGAACAGCTTTGGGTTACATTTGAAGGGAAAGTGGTTCTCTCTGACCAGCCGCAACATGTATTTTGCATATAGGTTTGCATTTTCTGCTTGTAGGCCTTTATCTAGAACTACTATGAAAGGATTATCAAATGAATGACCAATAGGTGTTCTGAATGATATAATATTATGTGAAGGAACTCACTTCATGATAAAGAGGGCAAGTTGGTGATGTGTGATTGGATTCTATGTTGTATGACTTGGCTCTGCCACAGTAAGGGAGTGATGGGACAGCCATTTGAATAGCCATACAGAGCACCAGGTTTGAGGTGCAACCTTGCAAAGATAGCCACGATCTCTCAGAATGCAGTAAACATGCTAAACAATGACCCATAATTTAGTGTTATGTCCCCAGACAGAACATTTGCTGGAGCAGAGGCCGTTCTTATTTACTGTCACTTCTAATATCCACTTGGGGAGTTTGTGCCTCTTGTCTGCACTATTTTGGACTCAGCAGATTCGGAGTCACTCAAAGGCGGAAGTCTTTCACCGGATACACTCTAAGTGTCGTATTCGAAGTTCAATGTCACTATCTTCTGACCACTTTGGGAATTTGAGTTCAAAGGGAAGCAGAGAAGGATAGAAATCAGTACCTTAGGCAAATAATTAACTGGAGCTGGGGTCAGGAGATGTAAAGGATAACCGTCTGGGGGACCAATTGCAGCATCATGGACTAAACTAATCCGTCCTACCCGTCTTCACCTTCTCATGGGTCGCATCACACGATCTCAATGCAGTTGTGTTGAGCGTGGCCTCTCAAGCCTGTGACTCTGAAAAGCTCAGCTGCCGTGTGTGCTGCGCTGCTCCACAGACGCACTGCTAAGGAGCGGAGCTCTCATTCTCTCAGACGTCGGGCATCTAATGATCATCCAAATGGGGAAATCTGTGTAGAGGAGCCAGCCAGTGTGATGGCTGTAAGAAGAAGAAGCACAACTATTGGATTTCCAATACTATCAAGATTTAAATTTGTAGTGAAGATGAATTTTGAGATGATGATGATGATGATGATGATGATGATGATGATGATGATGATGATTAGTTTAAAGCCACTCAAGGGCATTCTGCCATCCCAGAAGGGTTCTTGGTACCAGGAGAAGTCTATGCCTCTCCCCTCATTGTAATAACTTTAGGTTTCTGGCTGCAGGCAAAAACTACTCTCTGGACTGGACACCACACCGGACTCAACATGTGGCAGCTGCAGCTGTTCAACTTTTTCTCCCTTGGAGTCCCCTGGGGCATACCATATTTCTCTCAAACATTCTTGGAATATTTCATGATTCATTCTTGAAGCATGAGCTTTTTAACTCTTTTCCCTGTGGAAGATTTTTTTTCCTAGCAAAGTTACAGGTTGACATGGAAACTCACAGAGCTTCTGTAAACAGATTAGGAGAGATGCCCTATGGTGGCCAGCACCCGGCTCTCATAAGTCTGATCTGCTGAAACCCACTCATTTATTTTCTTGTCCCAGAATACATCAAGACCAAAGGGATCTTATTTTATTGAAAAATGATTTGGTCAAAGGCACAGTGTGAGGTAGAAGCTTTTTTCATCCCAAACTCATAAACCCATGGTGCCTGATTTAGTATTTTAGGTTATGCTAAATGAGAAAATGAGCCAATTTCTTTATTTGTTAATGATACTCATGACTTTTACATACTATTTTAAATTATAATATTATATTATATTATATTATATTATATTATATTATATTATATTAACTATAATACTGGGATAGAAAAGTTGAACTGGGCTGGCTCTGGAGAATGAATGTTCACAAGAAAAATTCTTTGGAGCCAGAGAACTAATATAGTCTGTAAAGATTTACAATATTGCCCCTCTGATGTTCCAATCACCTGTAAGAGATTCATGATCAACTCTCTTTAGCATAGGGAGAGTTAGGGCTCAAGGAACCAATGAACCTGTTCAAGTTTTCCTGGCCTGTCTCAACCAGCTCATGTAGAATGTTTGGGGTCTTCCCTCAGCCCTTCAGTCTCTGAGGATAATCATCATCTTTATGAAGGGCCACATGTCCGCAGAAGTCAGTGCATCCCTTGCTCAGAAGCTGGGCAGAGCTTTGCATTTTCTGAGGAAGGAAGAATCTGTGATAGCAGCTGTTACACCCTACTCCACTCCCCAGTGCCCCACCCTCTGACATCATGGCTGTACAGCTCATTTCTGGAAGGAATCACCTATGAAAGATCCACCCAGTGGCTCAACATCATAAAATGAACCCATCCTCTCAGCCAGAGGAGTCAGTCACTGATCCCAAAGTGGAGCAAGAAGCCAATGGTTTCATGAATTTCGGGGCAGATACCAGTGCCTAGGACCCAGAGCTTAGACCCATTGACATAGTTTAGTAGTTCCATGTCAGTGACATAAGATTATGTTGGTTCTGTTGATTATGTAAATTCTGTAGGTTAGTCTTTAAATGGCTCCCATAGCATCAAGAATAAAGCATCAGTGTTTAACCTGGCAGACAAGGTTATTCATGACCCAAGTCTTGCATCAGCACCACTTTTCTTCTCACTCATATGTTTAAGGACATGCTAGTACCACAAGTGTCACACATACATGGCTCTTTGCAGGAGCTGACCTTGTTCTTGCTGCTTTTCTCTTGCAACCTCTTCACTGTCTAAATAATTCTAACCCAGCCTCACATCTTCTGTAAGTCTTCCTGAAAGTTCAAGTTTAGGTAAACTGTTCAGTGTGACAACATGAATATCTGACCTTGTATTTTTCTATTTGATCACCCTTAGGCTGCAAGTGACACAGACCCAGGAACTTCATCTTGACCAATAGCATCCCTGGGGCCAATCAAAAATTAGCCATCATCAAGAACAAACTATTTTAAGAGCTTATCGGCATACATATTATCATCAGAATGCATGCCTTCTAGATCTGATCACTCAGAAACATTACACACACACACACATATATATGTGTGTGTGTGTGTGTGTGTGTGTGTGTGTGTGTGTATACATGTGTGTGTATGTATATAAATACATATCTAACTCATGTATGCATGTATGTGTTATATATGTATATAAATATATACCCAACTCATATGCATGTGTGTATGTATGTATATATACACATATATACCCAACTCATATGCATGCATGTATGTGTGTATGTGTGTATGTGTGTGTGTGTGTGTGACAGAGAGAGAGAGAGAGAGAGAGAGAGAGAGAGAGAGAGAGAGAGAGAACAAATCACACTTATTAGTAACCCAATGCTAGAAGTAGAATCTTACAATGTTAAAAAATTGTATTTTATTATTTGGAAATAAGCATTTTAGCCCAGGCCACACTCAAAGGGAGAGGCTTATAGGAAAAACACTTCAGCTTGAACTATGTGCCCCACAATACATGTTCACATGCTGAAGTCTTGAGCCTTAGTACCTCAGAATGAGACTTCATGTGTAGACAGGGTCTCTTCGGAGGTAATCAGGTTAACATAAGGCTGACAGGGTAGATCCTGATCCAGCATGACTGATGGGCTTATGAGAACAGGAAGTTTGGAGACAGACATGAGTTTGAGGAGAATGCCATGCCGACATTAAGACAACATCAAGCAGCCAATGAAGGAGCCCTGGAGTGGACAGTCCATCGAAGACCCCGAAGGAGCCAGTGTGTTAGTCTTCTCCACTTGCTCTTCCTGTGTCCAGAACCAGGAGGCCCTACATGTGGCACTTTGTGTGGCAGTCCCAACAGCTTGAAGAGGGGACCACTGGGAGCTGATTTAGAAGCTGTCTATGATGCTAGTTTTGTATACTGACTTAACTCTGCATGGAATGTTCAGGAAGCTGCTCAAGTGCCATTTCTGAAGTATTGACAATAGATACAAAAATCTAGATTGGTGTCTCAGAAATATAGATGATTTTCCCAGTATGTGTGACCACATCTCATCAGTCAAGAATGTCTAGAGTGTAGAATTAGAGGAAGATGGAATTTTCTATCTCACGGGCTGCACAGCACTGAATGATGGTCTTCTGCCTGCTGTCCCTGTGGCTTCAGACATTCAGACATGTACAGTGATGTACACATCATTGGCTATGGAGCTGTCAAGCATGCGAACTCTAACCATCACTAGCTTCCCTGAAAGCCGCAAGCTGTAGAGAGCTGCTCAGCCTTCTGAACATGTGACTTTGAATTATGTAGTGATTCTCTTTACACACATACGTGCATACACATTCACACACACACACACACACACACACACACACACACACACACACTTTATCTACATAGCCATCTGTTCATCTATCTTTCTCATCTGTCCATTATTTTTCTCTGGGAAACCATGACTCATAGAGACCTAAGGTGTGCCAAGACTAGCCTGATGTTGAGGAAGGGTTGGTGTAGATGACACATAGATGGAGACGGCAACTTCTTCCCAACAGATGAAGAGAGGAGGGGGATCAGGTCCCTGATGTGCGCCGTGTGATGAGACCAGAGGGAGAATGCCTTCAGGAGCACTTTGGGTGGAGTTAGTAGCTAGTGCCTCCTGTAGTTTGAGGAGAGTGGATGCTCCTCCATCTCTGGAATCCTGGAGTTCTTGAAGTAGGTGACACAACCAGTGTGAGTAACAAGTGTTAATTAAGCATCCATTCTTCTTGGCACTAGGAAAACAAAGATGACTAACCTTCCTAATTCAAAAATCTGAGATATTTAAAGCCATGAGCAACACATGATTGTTTCCTAGGTAAAGTACAGATCCCTAATCCGGTGTCTGCAGACCTCCCTGACCCATGCATACAGCGTGTATGCATCCCTCTATGATCTAGCTCAGGCTTCCCCCACCCCCGCCGTGTGGCTTCCATTCCAACCGTTGCCATGACACCCACCCCTTCTATACCGTCTTTACCACATTTACACTTACAGTCATATTGACCTACAATCACATGTTGTTTGTAGGTAAGAAAGAAGTATTGTGAGAAACAAGTTCCTAGCAATTTAATCCTCTGCAGAATTCATGGAGTAGATATATATAAACCTTGATAAATTAAAACTAACAGCAAACTCATATACATGAGGCTGTTACTGATGGGCTAAGTAAACAGCGAATCTTTGCACCTGCATCAGAAAAGCTTCTTCTTTTTTTTTTTCTAATGTGGCAGTTAAAACAGAGTTCCACAATTGGTCAGTGTGCAGAGTTCTCACAGAAGAGACTGTGAAGCATACAGTTCTAAATGGGATATCTATAGCTTACTCCTGCCTGCCGCCATCTGCTGCCATCTGCCACCACCACAAGGCTTAGAGATCATCTCAGAAGAGGAAGAAAGACTGTAAGGGCTAGAGGTAGTGATAGCTGTGGTGAAGCAGTATTTTCAGGACATGGTAGAGCTGTAGCACTTGTGAACTCACAATGTTTGACTGCATGCATGTGATCTGTACAGGATCAAACCAGTCAAAGTCTCGGCATGGCTGAGGATGAGCTCAGGAAGTCTTACCCTTAGCTGAGGAGCTACTGACAATTGATGGCTACTAGTGGAGAGAGAGTCAGTTTTCTTCAGAGCAAGGCTCTTGGGAGCTTACCTGTGAGTGACAGCCTAAGAGGTACTCCAGTATGTAGTCCTAAGCCCATTCAAACGCATGCAGCACTGAGTGGACTCAATGGTATCAAAGAGGGAGGTATCTGGGCGGGAGAAGAGGTGGAGAGGAGAACTGGGACAGGGATCAGGTGTGGGGAAGGGGTTGGGGGAAGGCTGGGAGAGCAGAAATTGGTTGGGAGCATTTCCAGGATGATGCAAAACTTATTTTATTTTTGATACATTGGTATAGAATTCAAATTTAAGGTTATCCTTGACACACTAACAAATATATATATATTCTACTTTAATATAAGATATTGTACCCAAACAATTCTTTTATAATACAAGGTTTACTTCCAATACTTTTGAAAATGCTATTGTAGGCTTTGAACTTTTTCAAAGCTACTTTATTTGGGGTTCTTTAATACTTATACCTCCCTTCCAACCCACCTACCCTAGAAAGGAGAGAAAAGAGGTTAATGGGAACAAGAGAAATAGATCTTTTTAGACTCAGTTCCCTGGAGCAATTCCACTGGCGTAGTCAGCAGGATTCCAGCAGACCCATTAAACAGCAAACCAGCAATTCACCAAAGATGACAACCGCAGCCACAGGAACCCGGAGCAGCAGCCAGAACCTCAAGGCATTCTCTGGAGCAGTTCTCTCTAGGAGCATCTCAAAGTAGAGTGATGAACAGCCAAGACCAAAAAACCAAGAAAAAGCCAAACCTCTTGTTTTGGGCCTCGTGTGTGTGTGTGTGTGTGTGTGTGTGTGTGTGTGTGTGTGTGTCTGTGTGTGTGTGTCTCTGTGTGTATGTGTATATATCTTTTCAGAGTCCATACTAGACTGTTTATCAGCTGGCAAAGACTGTGCCCCCACAAGAGGCAGTGGGGGCCTTCTAGTGGATAAATATCACCTCTTCTCTCACAAGTCTGTTTCCAGCAGAAAAACACTGCACAACTTCACATGAGTCTGTTTCACATACCACACTTGGGATCAAAATAAAACCATATTTACATCCACTACATGCTATTGTAGGCTGTTAAGGATAATTAAATAATACAAGTTAATTGTTAGTTGATCAGCTTGTAGTCATGTCAGATACTAGTCTAATTTATCACAGGAATATACATCCTAGGTTTAACAGGTAGATAGGATTCTATAGATAAATTATGTGAAAATAAATAGATAAGGTCTTCAAAAACTGCAGAGACCTACAGAATATGGCATTAATTTTTATAAATTATTTTAAGCATTCTTGACAAACAAGATAAGTCAACTCCTGGTAGCACCCAGCCTACCTCAAAGAAAATAATGCTCATCAAAGAACCTGCTTATGGAGATGAATTCAAATGTGGCAAACAAATCACCTGGGCAAAGAAATGCCCTCGTTTCTACAACCGACAAAATTCCACCTAAAATGGGCAAGCTTGGATGTAGGCTGAGTTGACTGCTAGACGCTTCCAAGACAGGGTAAATAAGTCCTCAATAGTTCCTGCCTCACAAATAGGTCAGAAGTACTGGACCAGAAGGCTGAATATGATGCTCCAATGTTATAGAGTTTTTGGGTGACAGTCCATACAGCAAACTGCCTCTGGCATTTTTTATTTTGGAAGTTGCTAATCTGTACTTCCTGCTTACTTGCATAATTAATTTTATTCCTTCCCAAGTCTCTGATGGGGTTGAAGACCAGATAGTTATATAGTTTTACAATAAAACTTAATTGTTTAGGAATTAAAAAGATGTTTTAAGACCTAGATTGATGTTTTTAGGCTGTTAGTTCAAGGCATGATAGAAATTTTAGGTATAAAATTTTAGACTAACCAAGATAAGATAGATAATATTTTCTTCAAGGTTGCCAAATACTTTTTAACTAAACTATATGTGTGTGTGTGTGTGTGTGTGTGTGTGTGTGTGTGTGTGTGTCTTATGTATTAGTTTTTATAACTATATCATAATTGTTCTTACTGTATGTTATTATGTTTTAAATGGCCTTTTAATTAATTAATTAATTATGTTGCTACTTTAAAAGGGGAATTGTTGTAATATAGTCTGGTGCTTTGTGTTTGTTAATCGCCTGCTCCCCAAGATTCTTATTGTAGACTGTCATGCATCCCAAGTATGGCTGTCTAAGCTTGTCTCCCTGTTTGACTGATAGAGAAAGCTAATACCTGGGCAGGGCTGGAGGAAGGGGAGGATCTTGGGAAGGAGCAAGAACAGGTATAGGGAGAGGAACCGGAGCCACCATGATGGGTGAGGTGGAGAGAGCACATGGCCGGACTGGTGTAGATGGAGGAGATGAAGAACTTCAACAAGTATTTGTGCATATGGATGGGACGTAGCTCGACAGAAATTATTAGAAACAGATGGCGTGGGAAGGGGGCTGGGAGAATGGGAGGTAGTTTAGGGGATTAATATCGTCCCTGCCTTAGGTGAATTAAGGCTATTCTAAAATACAGCAGGTGTCTGTGTCTTTTATTGATTGATTGCAGCTTAGAAAACACTGCCTTAATAACTATAGCCTAATAATAAATACATATTAGGCCATACTTTTAAATTAACAACAATGGGGGTGTGGTGCTCCCAGGAGTCTATGGTGGTCACCCGAGCTGACCACCATAGCAGCAGGGGGGATATGAAGCCCGGATGGCCACCTCCTGTAGCCAGGTGGCACTTCCAGTGGAGCGAGGGGGACACCAACCCACAGGCAAAACCTTCAACCCAGCCAAGCAATGACTGGCCCAACTTGCGTTGCATGCCATGTGAGAGAGCCCACCACTGACAATGTTAATAATATTCTGCTATTCTTGCAGACAGGAGGCTAGCATAACAGTCATCTGAGTGGCTTGACCCAGCAGGTTATGAAAACAGATACAGAGACCCACAGCCAAACATTAGGCAGCATTCAGGGACTTTTAGGGAAAAGGGGAGGAAGGAAAGAGCCAGAGGGGTCAAGGACACCACAAGAAAACCTACAAAATCAACTAACACGGGCCCATGGGGGCTCACAGAGACTGAACCACCAAGTCTAGGCAGCCCCCACCCATGTAACAGATGTGCAGAGGCCTCTAACAGCAGGAGAACGGGCTGCCTCTGGCTCTGCTGCCTGCCCTTGGATCCCTTTCCCTCAGCAGAGGAAGATGGACTCAGTCCTACTTGATTTGCCAGGACAGGTTGGTACCCATGGGAAGTCTCCTCTTCTCTGAGTAGAAAGGAAATGGCATAGGGAAAGGGAGGAGGAGGGAAGAGGGAGGGACTGGGAGCAGCGAAGACAGAGGATGTTTCAACAGGATGTAAAATAAATAAATTAATTAATTAATGGAAAAAAAGGAGCAGATGAAGTTTGTACAGACAAATGGTGTATAAGACAGGGGAGGAGTTGGAGAGGGGTGTGTGTGGGGAGGGCTGATGAGACACGTTATATGCAAATATGAAATTCTCAACAAATAAAAAGCAAAATTTAAAAAGTTGCTAAAAGCTAGTCATTCCTTTCCCCACTCGCCTGAAATAAAATCTTCCTCTGGGTCGCACGTTTTGTACTTCTAAGGAGATTCTTTTCAACACTATTTTGTGGAAGAAATGCATGTTCTTTTTCCACTGGACAGTAAATCCTTTCCTTGGACAATTAACCTAAGGAGGTAGGATATCTGTCCCCAAGTGTCCATTACCTGGCCTGGAGTAGAGCTCGGTCATTGTCACCTGAATGTGAAAAAATTAAAGTCGTAGGTGAACAGAAGGCAGATCTCCTGCCATCAGAAGCCCAGCTTGTGAAATGAAGGCCTGAAACGGAACCCCCAGGATTTCATAGCTGGACTCTAAACAGGATAACAGGAAGAGCCTATACAGACTGCCAAGAGCAAAGTCAGGGCAGTGTCCTAGGGCAAGGACACTGAATCCGAGTCAACGCAAAGCAGGCCTTCCAGCTGTGGCAGTGTAGTGTGCCTGTGCACGGGTGAACGAATTGGCTCTCAGGGAGAGGGACCTGGTTGAACTGGCAAGGGAGGGGCGCAGAAAAGTGAAGACGCTGTTGGCCATGGAACACCAGGGGAAGGAACAGTGCTCCATCACGGGGCATGGAATCTGCAGGAGTTTCGCATGGCTGTAGGCCATTTCACTTGGGAAGGGCTCGCAGGATACTTGGACCATGGCGTCTACTTGTCATGGCCACCTCAACAAAAGCAGAGAGTAGGTAGTAGTCATGGCGGGATGAGCGTGCGTAGACAGGTTCTGAAGAGGTCATGCTGGACACACTTTACTCCTTCACCCCCCTTCCCACTCAGGTGACCGACTCCCAGACGCAGGAGCAAGGTGGCGTTCTCCATGCCTCTCTTCCTGAAGCAGGCAGGAGCTTCTCTTCTCTCTTCTACTCCACCTTTCCTGAGGCTTAGCACATGGCAAATCCAAAGGGCGAGGATGTTGTAGTGTATTTTAGCGTATCTGACTTTGGAAGCCATCGCTGATGGGTGCCCAGGCCTGAGTAACCTGCTCCTACAGGGAGACCCCGAAGCTCCTGATCTTACCTGGGTAGTCTCACAACTGTGTGAGAGTTACTTGTCGTCTGCCACATGTGCTGTGAGTTTGCCAGAGCCACGGCTTCTGACTCTACTCCCTTTGGACTCTTAGATCTTAGAGGAGATCCTGGGACAGACTCTGAGCAAATGTTTAAGACACGTTTGAAGGAACGTACCTCGCTGCCTTTGTTTAAACTCAGCTGTCATGTCTGGCATTGTAAAGTTTCCCATTTCTCCTACAGCTCAGTGTCTCCTCAGGCCACAGTCACACACACAGGATGGTGACCCTGTAAGGTTGTAAAAGCAGGAAGGTCCCACTGGCCCAATCACACGGTCTCCAGGGCAACCTAGAATCGGCCTGCTGTAACCACACCTCCAGGTCTGGGGTTAGTCTCTACTAATTTGGTTTTGGAAAACATGTGGTTTTGTCCTTGTTCAAATATTGATTTGGGGTAACTTGAGCCTGGCAGAAAAGGCCTTGGCCGAGGCCAGCGGGACTGTTTGTTGCCTTAATGACATTTTGTGTGTGTGTATAACATGGGCTGGCAGTCGAGTCATCACTTCCACGGGAGATTTATGGGACTTTTTACACTTTGGAAGATATTAAGACAAACAGTCAATGAAGGCCCAAGGCATAAATCAGGCACTCAGGTCAACAAAAGACAGGTTGGAACGTTTTCTAACTGCCTTTTTCTCCTTGTGTGCAGCTGGGGTGGGGTGGGGCTGTGGGACTAGACAGTGGGCTTTATAGTGTGTGCCCCCATTCCTTTGAATTCTTAGGAGAGTGAAGGAAAGCAGGCAGAGGAATACTTGGAGCATAGAAGCTGAGCAGGCAGGGTTCCACGGCCTTCAAAATGGGTTTTATAAATTCCAAAAGCTCTTACTTCTGCAGATAAAATCAGTTTGAGAAACTCCCTAGAAAAGACGGGGAGCTGAAGTATCCAGGGTCCTTCCAGGAAACAGGTTTGTTCAGCCAGGATTATGGAGAAGAGACTAATAAAAGGGCTGTTAGCAAAGGTACGAGTGGAGTCCAGGGGAACTTGTGTGTGATTATGAAGCAGCCCGTGATGGAGGCAGCACCGGGAGAGACGAGAGCCTCCCTAGGCCTCAGCATGGGGCTAAGGCGGTAGGTGGAAGAACCCCATAAAAGCCTTGGTTCCCTGGGGGAGCTTAGCCTCTCTCCTCTGTTCCCAGGTCTCTCTCGCAGACACTCTCATGGGTGGGTGTGGTCTGTGATGCTTGGTTCTCACTTTTGAAGTGTGGAGAGTGGAGTTCTCTGGATGAATGGAGACAGTGCACTCTATCAGGAGTCTTGTATGCCATTGCATGATGGAAGAAGACACGAGGTCGTCAAAGCTCCCTGGACTCTTCCTTGTCAACCTTCCGGCTGGCAGGGAGCTTATATGTTTCAGCAAGTAAGACTTTGTGAATTCAGTTCATATTTCTTCCAGTGCTATGAACAATGATTGCATGTCTGTCTAAACAGGGGAATCGAGTCAGCAGGGTTCACAGGGAAAGAGTATTGACTATGAAATATATGTTAACTAGGAGCATGTACACGGAGTTCAAGCACAAAGAGATCTTTGTATTGACTATCTCTTAATAGCGAAGGGCTTTGGACAAACTACATCACCTCCCAGAGTCTGTTTCTTACCTTTGAAACGCGCGCGCGCGCACACACACACACACACACACAATTTCCAGCAGCATTAGTGAAATGTCAAAAGCATGCAGGTCATTTCATCAGTAGTAGTGATTCTCAAATGCAGAACACTCTCCTCCATCAGGCAATGCTAAAACTGCTACCCTTTTGAGGTTTCCATATTAATCTATGGCTCTCTGTCCTTAGGTTTCCTGGCCAGAGCTCTATAATCCAAGGACTAGTTCCAGAAGACACTTACTAATCTCATCTCTTACCACTGACCTGACCAAGGTATATGAGACTTTATTATCTGCTCTTCAGAAATCCTCTCAGCACCTAGACTAAGGTCTCCAGCTCTGCTGTCTCCACGTAACCATAACCATAGCATCATCGAGGCACAGCAACTTGTCCAGAGACTCCACTAAACTCTACAAGCCCTTTTTTTCCTCTCTTCAGGCACAAGAAGGCTCAGCCAAGGCAGGCTGGCCCCAGCTGTGCTCCTTGGCATATAAAACCCAATTCCTGCCAAAACCAAAACAGAGAAGGAGTGGGCATGGGTGACCCATGGCATCAGCTTCCTCCCTCTGTACCAACCACCACCACCCTTCTTTGAGCACAAGAAGACAAATAGCTGGCCCGCGGCACAGCAGCTGACCTCGGCCATAAGTCTGCACCATTTACCTTGGCTTTCGCTGGCACAGAGAATGAAGTCATCGCAAGAGGAAAAAATGAAGAGGACCCCTGGACAGGCAGCAATAAAACATGCAGCCCAGAGGTTGGGGGCGGGGGGAGCCCCGGAGTCACGGGATCCTGGGCAGCAGCCCCCAAGAGGTAAATAACTTCAACAGTCCTTGGCTAGAAGATAAAATGTATGCTTTTAGGAACAGAGAGGTCATCGTCAGATGCTACTCTTGTTTGGTAATTTTACTGAATCTGTGTCCTAATGGTTAGAAATGTGACGGGAAGGGAGAGTGGAAAGCCTACATTTCAGAGGCTGACGGGAAGGGAGAGTGGAAAGCCTACATTTCAGAGGCGGGCAGGGTAGCCAGTACGCCTGCGTGCTCGCTCCCAGGGGACCACCTCCTCCAGCCGCTCCTTGCGCCTTTCTCCCCATCAACTCTCAAGTGTGGATCTTGCGCCTTCTGAGTCCTCTGGAAAGCTCTGCCTCGCCATAGCTCAGTCCTGTGCATCATTAAATCTTGTTACTCTGCCACTTCTTCCGGGTCTTTTCCTCATCTCCCTGCTCTGTCTTCCTTTCGGATGGCTGAGAGGCAGTTGCTTTCATCGCGCTTTGAGCAGTGCGTCAGAACGTCAGGTAGAAGCTAAAAGCGTTTTGTGCTGGAATCATAAGACAAAAGGGAAACGCGTGTCTGGCGGGTCTAGAGCATGCTGAGAGCTGCCTGCAGGGTCTGAACTCCCCACCTCTGCAGTTCCTAAGTTTCACTTTCTCAAGTTAAGCATTACGCCTTTAGAATATGTAACCCAGTGATTCTTACTGTATCTGCCGTAAACACTCCCGTGTTTCCAAGACATTTAGTGATTCCCAAAGACAGCACAGTTCCCTACTCTCCACTCCCCACTGGCAAGCATATATTTGTCTGTTATGAGTATTTACCATAAATTAAATGGTGAGTATATGATCATCTGCACTAGGTTCTTTTACTTAGCCACTTTGTATCGTGGCTAAGTATTAGTCCATGCTATGGATATAAAGCATTCCACTGCTTCTCTGTTGATCAGGCTAAATTCCATTTTGGTTATAATGAATAATGTTATGAGAGTCACTAATGCCTATCAGCGTCTCTAGACTTTTATATAACATAAAAGAGGTTTTTATTTGTTTAGCTGATTGTGACTCTGTCACTCTTAGCTGATCATGCTTTTGACTACAGCCAGGGACCCAGCAGCTGCTACTTTGTACACACTCCTTCTACAGCCTGTGCAAGACCAGAGCGTTTGAAGAGCAGACGAATTTAAATGCTGTCATTTTCTTTCTGCCACCATTTCCTGTGTTTTCCTCGGGTCCCCACAGGTCCCCACAATCTTGCCTGCAACTTGGGAATGGCAGGTCCCTGAAGACCTAGGTATAAGCCTGATAGTGTCTCTTCTGCAGGTTTGTCAAAGTGTGTTCTGAGCGAGCTCCAGACGACAGGAAACGTGGGGGCCGCTGAAGTGCAGACTTAGTTTCCCCGAAGCCTCTGTCCAACCTCCTTGCCTTCCTTTGTCCTTAAGCTAAAATTGCTCGTTTCTCTTCCTGCCTTGCCTCACATGTTCAAAAACTGCACGTTTTTCATACTCTACCTTTTGAAAGATTTTTTTCTTGTGGAGTGCGTGTGTGTGTGTGTGTGTGTGTGTGTGTGTGTGTGTGTGTGTTTGCTAGGTGTCTAAGCAAGTCAAAACCTACTGGATCCTCTGGGTCTGGAGTCAGCGGCAGTTGTGAGCTGCCGGAGTAGGCACTGGGAGCAGATCTCTCCGGCCCTCTGGAAGAGCGTGAAGCACTCTTCATCACAGAGCTGCTCTTTAACCTCTGCATGGTCCGTCTTGAAGTCATTGTGTGCGTAGCGACTGTTAGTATAACACACAATCCTTGCAAGCCAGTCTTTCAAAAGTAAAAGCCTTGGTTTGGATCAGCTGTTTTCATTCTAGTTCTTTCTTCTTGTCCTCCTCCTGCCAATTTCAAGACCCTCCGGCCCCTTGGTTTTGGTATTCAGATTTTGGTGTCTCTGCTGAACATATTATTGTCTTCGTTGCCAATATTATCCCAAATCCATCTCATCATCACGGCACAGCTGTGGCTTAGAGCCATTACACACACTGACTTGGAGTCACAAACCCTCAGTAGCTGTGTCATCTCTCCCTCCTTACCCTTGACTTAGTCTGAGTCTTGATGCATACAAACAATATCTTAAACATAGTAACAGTGAACTCCATTAACACAAGCAGTGTCCATAAGAGAGCTGCCGTCACTCACAGCTTTGGAGAGTGGCATCAGCTGTGCCCCGTAAGAGTCTCCCCAGAGGCTACAGAGGAGAAGAGGAGAGCAGGAGAAGCCAGACTTTGCCTGTCACACCCCATTGAAAACCATATTAATCTCTGTCACTTGCTAAGAATTGTACTTATACCTTTATGTACATCACTTATTCCGTTGAACTCCTATGATCATGGCATTATTTTCACTTTATCTGTGAGAACACGGAAACCTGCCAGACAGGCTGAGTGACTTGTTCAGTGTCCCAGAGTCTGTTTCCCTTGGTATGCACACAGTCACTGCTACCCTCAAAATGAAACTCAAATACGAACAGGTACCCACTCCTCCATCTCTGAACCTGAGTGCTTGGCCAGCTCGCTTGTGGTAAAGAGATACTAGGTTCGGGTTCCCACATGAAACAGGGTAGCACGAAGAACTCCAGTGTTATTTGTGGTTTGCCTCCACAGTCCCTAATTCTCCACTTAAACACAGGACATTTTTAAATGATGTGGTACTTCTGAAATGACCCACAGTTTTAATAGTCAAAGGGAGGTTTACAGTAGGCTGAGGAGTGGAATGCCAAGACACTAGGTCCTAATCACTGGAGTCAGGAAATGTTACCTCTATAGGGTAAGGGCTTCATAGACATAATAAAGAATCTCAGTGAGGGTGTTATTCTGGATTGTTTCACACATGTCCCGAAAGGAAGGCAGAGGGGAGACTGGCTTACACCCAAAGAGAAAGCAATGAGACAGGGTTTGGTACGATGTACCACAGCCCACAAATCCTGGCAGCTCTGAGGGGTGCGACAGGCAAAGTCTGGCTTCTCCTGCTCTCCTCTTCTCCTCTGTAGCCTCCAGGAAGAGTCTTACAGGGCACAGCTGATGCCACTCTCCAAAGCTGTGAATGAAGGCGTTCTCTTATTAAACCACCAAGCTGTGGACACTGCTAATGGCAGCCGCAAGAAAGTAGCAGACCAGCCTCTGTACCCTGGGCTCATTAGAACCCAGGACCAGAAGGAAATATACAAAGTGGGAAACTGAGCTTCAGAAAAGTTGGATGACTGGCCCAGGGCCACACAGCCAGTGGGGGAGGAGCTGAGACCCAAGCGCAGCTCTGAGTAGAGCTTGGCAGATCGCTTTGTTGGTGTTGAAAGTGTTGATAAACTGTCCATGTTATTGTTGGTTCTCAGGGGATTCCAGTAACATTTTACTCCTCCTTTCCTTCTTTTTGATAGGTAGGTAATCTGATAGCCTTAGTCACACTTGCTGGGACTGAAGGCCTGCCTGAATCCACTGCTCTGAGACCATCACGCTCTGGCCTATGGTGTGCCTGTATGCTGGACAGGGCCCTGTCATGAGCTTCTTGCCAGCCTAGCTCAAGCACTTTCAGCTTATCAGGCTGACGGTGAAAAACATGGCCAGCCCGCCCATGGAGGAAGCTGCCGACAGGCCAAGGTGCTGGCTCTGAAAGACTGCATTGTCCTTATTTAGAATTGCCTTCACTTGGACTAGCTCTGCTCTTGCAAAACATGTTTATTCTGGTTTCCTCTGCCTCCTGGCTGCCTGACCAGTGTAAGCCCAGAGCGCAGCAGCTGCAGCTTAGGCCTGGGCCAGGCAGGGCAAGCCAACTCACAGGGAGGGACAGGGAGGGACATCAAGGGCAGGAGTGCCTAGTGTGCATTTAAGGCAGATGAAATTTCATTCCCTCTCTCTCTCTCTCTCTCTCTCTCTCTCTCTCTCTCTCTCTCTGTGTGTGTGTGTGTGTGTCTGTGTCTGTCTCTGTCTCTATGTGTGTGTGTGTGTGTGTATCTGTCTGTCTGTCTGTCTGTCTGTCTGTATGTATGTATGTCTGTATTTTCTGACTCCTGGGAGATATCTCTCCAAGCACACACAGCTGAGAGTAATTTTAATGTGCACAAAGGACTCAAGGGTAGAACTTTGCTTTTTTGGAGTCCAAGTCATTTCAGCATGACAACAATAATGATAATGACAGTCTTCACACTGCAGTAATGACTTCCTATTATTAAATACTTATTATAAGGCTGGGGGAGGTGGCTCCTTCATCTGAATTTGATTCTCCAGAACTACATTAAAACAACAACATCATCATCATTATCATCATCATCATCATCATCATCAGCAGCAGCAGCAGCAACAACAACAACAACAACCACCCTGTGTCTAGCCAATGTTTGTAATCCCAGTGCTGTGGATGGAAAGGCAGGCAGATTCCCAGGCCTCACTGGCCAATCAGCCTAGCCCACTTGGCAAATTCTAAGACAGTTAGAGGCCCTTTCGTTAAAACAAAAAACAAAAAGAGGACACGTGTCCTCCTCTAGAATCCACATACAAGTTCACATTCTTGAGTGTTTGCCTGCACATGTACAAACAACATGCATGCGCTCAGAAGAGGTCCAGGTCCTCAGCCACACAGCAGCACTTTGCAGCCCCGTCTTCTTGGTCTAGAGGTTGCTGTCTTACACAGCACTATATTTTAGGCACTTGGGTCTAGATTTGTCTTAGAAGAGTTAGGTTCAGAGAGAATAGTATTTTGCCCAAGGTCACTTCCTAACAAGGCCAGTGTTGCCAAATGGTTGTCCCAGTGAAACCTACACTTTAAAATACAAGAAAAAGGTGGCCACTTGCTCTACAATGAAATGCTGTTATCTTTGGGCCTGGTAGACATCTTCCACGGGTGGACAGAGGCAGCAGGAAATGGAGAACTGCCAGCGTCTAAGCACCTGTGCTGCCACCTCCTGTGACACCTGACAACTTGCTGACTGGCCGCAGCTCAGGAATACCTTCTTCTGGGGAGCAGCTCCATTTCACAGGAGACAATGGTCAAAGATAGTGTGACATTTATTCAATGGAACTATTTGTAAGGGGGTTGAGCCTGTCTCTGGTTTCTGGAAGCCTGGTGACACACTCTGAAGAATCTGGGTTTCCATTCAGGGTAGAGAGCTCCTCCTTCAGTCTCTCTTCTGTCTGTCTGTCTGTCTCTCTGTCTATCTCTGTCTCTGTCTCTCGTTCTCTTTCATTCTGTCTGTGTTTCTCTGTCTCTGCCCCTCTCTCTGTCTCCGCCTGTTTGTCTGTCTCTCTGACTCTCTCTCTCTCTTCCTTCCCTCCCTCCCTCCATCAGTGTTAGAATGTGCTGGAAATATTGACCCCACACAGCGAAAAGGGGAGACGAAGGAAGGTTTTGCTTTATTCCTTCACACAGGTCAAGGTACACTTGATCACGGCAGAGAAGCCCTGGTGGTGGGCAGCTCCATCCATGAGGCAAGAGCCTAGGTTTTAGGCTGTTTAGCAACTTGCCAAAAGATAAAACAAATCTTAGAGCTTGACTCACCTTCAAGGCTCACCCCAGTGACCCTCTTCTGTTAGCTGGGCCACAAGACCACATTACCAAGATTTTTACAACTTTTCTAAACAACATTAGCTGAGACCAAGTTTTCAAACACATGAGCCTGGAGAGTGGGTGGATCAGGCATATAGTGTGGGAGTGTAGATTCCACCTTCAAACTCTAACAAGATGGAAAATTCCCATGAGCATCTTTGTTGTAGGGTAGGGAAGTTTGAGGAGAGACCAACAAAAACAAACACCAAACAAACAAACAAAACCCCCAATCATTTAATTGTAAGTCATTCCCTTTTTAGATCTTAGCACATCTCCCAAATAGCCTTTCTTAAAAAAAAGTGCCACATGACAATGAGAGTTGCTTTCTTCTGAAGACTTCTATCACTGAGCATCTGAAGGAAAACAGGCATAGATATTAAAAGGAACAAGCCAGAGTATGGGGAAAATAGTCTAACTTCTTCTGTCTAGTGGACAGAGAAAAGAAGTCTCCTTTGGGGTCTTGCCAAAGTCTGTTAATTGGAGAGCTGGTTTCCTTCCTTCCCTCATGGCCTTTGCTTTACTATTGTTCTGATTATCCACTGTTGATTATGCCATTTTAGGGATGCTATGATTACATAGATGATAGGTAGATAGATAAATGATAGATAGATAGATAGATAGATAGATTTATAGTTGGCTTAGCAAAAGGTCATAATGACATTAAGCCTAATGAGATCCAAGGCTCACTATCTTCTGGGATCTCTGTAATATTTCTTGCTCCTCTCTATTAGTAAATACTACAGTGGGGATGCTCTCAGTAGAGTGTGAAGTGCAGCCATGTTGATTTTACTGAAGGTAGGCCTTGATTTTTCTCATCTTTATCATTGCACTACCATTGTTTGCTCCTCTCTCAAGTACTATTGAGATCAACGAAACTCACAGACTTTGAAAAGTCAACAAACTTCCAGATCACTGGGCAGACAAATTTTGACAATTACCCTCCTTCTTCTGGAAAAACAACAACAACCACAACAACTCTCAGTAGTCAACTTGTACTTACTATTGCACAGATCCTCTGTGCGGCTTTTCACAGTGGACCTCAAGGAATGTGTGTAGGGAGGAAGGGTCATGAGGTCATGGGTGGAAATGTGCTTGTCTGGTAGAAGCAATTTTTCAATTTTCTTTCTTTTTCTTTTTAATTTGTGTATTGATTTTATTGCCATTCTTTTTTCTTTTCTTTTCTTTTTTCCATATACATTTAAATTTAAATTTTCAACTCTCAATCCTAGGAAAACTACTTAATCTTTCTGAGGCTTAGTTTATCAGCCCATGAAGAAACTCCAATGCCCATTTCATAGGGTTGAGGTGAATTTTAATAAGAAATAAAGTGAATTCCATATATAATTTGAATACCTGACTTATGTCTGCTATTTGACTTTAATGACCTCTGCACTCACAGTGGCAAACCTTTGTTATCATCATCATCATCATCATCATCATCATCATCACTTTTTTTAAAATGAGAGAACTGAAGGCCAGAGAAGTTAAAAGAAACTTGTCTAAAATCATAATGTAGAAGAGCTGGAACTGTGGCAGAATTACTCATTCACACCTGGGAATGCCCCACTGCCTCGCATAAGTGGCAAAGCAATGCAGAAAAACCATGCTTCAGGAGCACACAGTGGGATCCTACTACACCGAGACCATAGGATGCAGACTGCTGGTGGAGGCCATGGGCTCAGTATTTCACTCTTTCAGACTCTGGTATTCCCAGCTACAGGATAGGAAGGGGCTTGCTTTAGCACCTTTAAAAGCCATCTCCCTCAGCTCCAGTTCTCTAAAACTGTATGTTAGAGAAACCCCTCAAAGTTCATGAGCTAATGTGGGAATGGGAACAATGCGTTAAACAGGTGCTCATTGTGTAGAGACCTATGGCATGCCAGGAGCTGTGGAGTTGATGGTCTCTAGTGATCTCGGGCTCCAGTTCCTTTGCCCCTTTAGTATGTGTTCAATGCATCAGTCAGCCATGTGTAAAATTATCTTTAAAATTGCACATATAGTGGATATACATGACCTTGTTATTATTGTTTCATAGTGCGTTACAACTAATTACACAGAACTTATTTTATAGTTAGTATAGGTAATCTACAGATAGCTTTAACTTTACAGGAGAGAATCTATAGGTTACTAAACATTGCTATACCATTTTATAGGAAGACTTGAACATCTGGATATTTTGGTATTCATGGAGGTCCTTAGAGCTGTTTTCCATGCTGACCCTTGCATAGTCCATTTTGGACTCTAACAATGGGCTGTAGGATGCTCATGCCATGTGATAAATGCATGTGCAAGTGTCCTGAACTGACAGTGACAACATCAACTGTAGAAGCCTTCTTGGGTGATAAGCTCAATTAATACTTGAGATGATTCCAGGCCAACTAACAGGGCCTGAAGCATTGCCCAGTTGAGTCAGGAAACACACTGGGTTCTGCATTTCAGGCAGTCCTATGAGAATAGAAACACAATTTAATTACCCTAGTGATATTGAAGTCTTAGTTTGTTTTATGAAAAGGACACCTGAAGCTCCGAAAAGTTGGGTTGTCGAAAGTCCTACAGAAAGAGGCAAAGCTCTCTCCTCAAGTTGAATCTATTTGACTCTTTATCTTCTTGGCCAAGCCACCCTCTTCTTTTCATTTATTAGTGAAGATACTCTGCTGATGTAGACAATTCAACTTATGAATTACACAATTTGAGGAAATTTTAATAGCTCTAATATTCCCTACTGAGAAATAGTTACTATGTGTTCTAGTTGTACGTAGTACAGCTGTAAGGCTAGGAAGCACTTTTTCTGCATTTGAACACTGCTTTGTCTAAATTTCTTGGCCAAGGCACTGTGAAATACCAACCAAAGTGTACAATTCTTTTGTTTCTCCCAGGCTTCCTTATTCTGTCAGATGTCTACCTCTGTCATCCGTGACCTCTATTGTGCTGTGCCTTAAGCCCTGAGAACTCATTCATTAAACAGTGGCTGAATACTGACTTTCTGTAGCACAGTACTTGGTACCAAGAACTCAGAATCTAAGACCCAGATGACAGAGAGACCTATAGCTTAGGCCAAAAAGAAGCCATCATCTCCCCATTGGGACAAAAAAGGCAGTCAGTGGGGGCTGGGGTGGGGATGAGAACTGAATCCTAATGCTTTGTGGAGATGTACACATTTGTGTTCATTTCAACTGTGCTCAGCCAACACCTGTCTGTAAGCTACTGGCTTGCCTTCGCACATCTCACCACTGCCTGCGCATAGGTTACACCTTGTCATGTTCTTTATCATGTGGCTGCTTTCTTTCTTTCCAGTAAACTTTTTACTTTGTGCTCCTTACCCTTGCTACTGAGTTCAAAACAAAGGACTGTCCTTTTACATTTTGGTTGCTGTTTTTATTTTATTATTTTTAAATCAGATTTACAGCATGCAATAATTGTCACTGAAAATAACAAAGTTAGACTTATGAATAAGAAGCATTTCAGCTCTGCATTATGTTCAACTTACTTCTGCGCTTTGCTTAGTTTTTTAGTTTTGTAGTTTGAATTGTCACAGAGTTGAAGATGTGACTGGTGAGGCCAAGCCTCACAGTCTTGGGGGAGTATAGTTTGCAGAGTAGGATGCCAGGTGCTTACTCAGAAGGCTGCTCAGATGCCACCTACAACATATGACAGTTTTACACACAGACACATCCCCCTTTCCGCCTCAAAAATACTAAGATAAATGACAGATTGCTCTTTAGGATAAAAGAGATAGAAATAGGATGATGTTTCAGAGAACAAAGAAGTTCTAGGTGGGGTGTGGGGAAAGCCTTTTAAGAGGTCATGTATTGGGTGTAACGGAAGAGTGCAGATGCTACAGGTGTGCAAATAATCAAGGCAGAAGTTCCATACAGGGAGATGGGATGGCATTTGCAAAGACCAAGAGCGGGGAAGAGCCAGGCTTGACTGACTGTGTGCTGTCCGTGTAGGTGCCCAAACCTCTCACCGAAACCTAAGCTCATCTCAACACAGTGTCACTTAACCCAGGCAGGGGATTCTACATCCATCTTCTACTGAAGAGGAGAGTGAGTCCATGGTTGTCACACATAGGCAGTGGCTAACAGGGACACAATGAGGCCCTGTAGCAACACTCTCACTTCAAGTCTGAGATTCCAGACCACTACCCCAGAGTGAGGAGCTGCAGCTGATCCTCAGACCAACCCAGCAGACTCGGTGCCAGGACTGGATTTATTACCTAGTAACTGAGGACAGAAATAATTGATCGCATTAGTGCCTGGCAGCTGCACTGGGTCTCCATTCTAGAAGGGAGTCAGCGACTAAAGCACTGAGTGAGGCAAGTTTACTTTTCTCAGCCCAGGTGCTCTCCTGAGGCCCGCCCAGCCCTAATGAACACTGCAAGGCAAGGCCCTTGCAGCTGACAGGCCGGTTCCCCACGCTCAGAGGCCTCATTTCTCTCCAAGCTCTGAAAGGAAAACACTACCTAAGGTGGAATGCAGAAATGGCTGCTTTAACCACATCTCCTGCGCTCTTTTGATTTCCACAAAGCCAGCTCTATTCTGTCCAGTGAGTGTAGAAAGGCGCACATTACCTGGAGAAGTCAAGCAAAAAGGGAGAGCAGGGATGAAATTCGGGCAGGTGCCTGGCTTCCGGCTAGAATGGACTTATTCTTCAACAAGTTCTTCATACTGGATGGAGTGAGATGCATAGGGGTCAGGTCGATCTGGATCTGAAGATAAACTCAAGTACCCATTTCGTGTGTGAGCTCTGCCACACATGCCCACCCTGTGCCTCCATTTACAAGAACTTCAAAAGCGAGAGTGTGGACCTGGTGACGTCAGAGCTGGACACCCTCTCTAGTTCTGCTACTATGAAAAGGAAAGCTAATGCACATCCAGTGTTGATGTCTTTGTCCCTGATGCAGTCCCGAGCCTGTTTTCCCAGCGCTTGGGAAGCAGACTAGACCATATAGTAAGACCCTGCCTCAAATCAACAAATAAGTAGGACGCAACCGCATGGCTGCATTGAAGAACTGCCGGAATAACTGAGTGGAACGGCAGGAAGTGTGGGTGCTCAGAACCGCAGAAGGTGTTACCACAGACACACAGCCTTAGTTTCAGGACCAGATTTCTCGGCATGTGACCCAGCAGCATCATTTCCCTCCTGGGGCATGATGGTAGGCACACTCTCAGGCCCATCCCAGCATCCCTAACTGCAGGCCAAGCATCCTGCTCTAGCAAGATCTCCAGAGGATTCTGGTACATTACTAACGTTCAGGCATCTCTGCTCTAGGTGGAGAGGCTGAATGCCGTTGAGAGCTTGCATGTACCCGTAAATGTCTCAGGCTCCTAAAACCTTGTCCAGCCCACGGTCTTTCAAAACGAGCTCCCTGCTCACTGCCCGAGAAGAAAGCAATTGGTCGCTTAGGATTTCCATCTTAGATTTACAACATCTATATGCTTGCAATATTTTTTAGGCATACTGGTCCTACTTCCGCATGGGTTAGCATAACTCACCTCTGCAGTTATCTTTATCAGGCAAACAAGGAAAGTGATGCTCTGTCAAGTGAGATGCATTACCCAGATATTTGCAAGCTGTGAGTCACAAATGCCCATGGAGCCCATCAGTCTGATGATGCACCAAGAACACAGGGCCAGTAGGTGGAAACCACAGAGACACAGACTGTGGCTCAACATAAACAATAGCTTTCAACCACTTTGTCAGTTGTTGAGAACTTCCTGCCCTGTGGGCAGTAAGGGCTAAGCAGTAGAACAGATGTCATAGGAGGGAGATTGACAGGGACCTTCTCTCTATGGTGCTTTGAATTGGGACAGAGTTCACTTGGTAGTGAGTGATGACCACAGCACCACAAGATGACAGAGTCTCAACAATGCTGTGGCAGTACAGGATCCTTTCAAATCACCAGTCACTTGACCTGGCCCAACCCTGTGTAGACTTTGATGCTTGTACATACACTAGAGCTATTTCATTTGTGCAGAAGGAGATTGGTTTAAGAGTCTGCCTTACTATGGCCCCAGCATCTTGGTAGGCACACTCTCAGGCCCATCCTTAACTGCAGGCCAAACATCCTGCTCTAGCAAGATCTCCAGAGGATCTGCCTAGCTGAACGTGAATCTCTCTTTGCTCTGCACTCCCACAGCACCTTACATTGGTATCCGCACTGAGCCATTCACACATCGCTAGAGAGGCGGTGAAATATCTGTGCACTGAGACTGACAGAGTCTCTTTGGGCCCCAGTTCTCTCATTTATGTAAAAAATGATTCTTTCCTGGGCTTGGAGAGAATGAATTGTGGTATACTGTACCTCATGCTCATGTACAAATTGTAGAAGGTCTTTGGAGAATCTATTTCAGACTCTGAGAAATCCTCCATGACCCACCACTTCCAAACCTATTCTTCCCATGGAAACAGACATCCTGTATATGTCATGTGATAACAAAGGGAAATGTCTGAGCAAGGAGGGAAGAAAAGAAAAGAGAATGAAGAAAGGGAGAAGGGATGGAGGAAGTAAAAGCAAAGAAAGACAACATGAAGAATACTTCATAGGCAGACACTTGTCCTTACTCACTGCTGGCCTTCTGCTAAGCCGAACACCCGGGCGAACAGTTTCCTGGGTGCACCATGTTCCATGTGTATGCAGACACATGACTGCATACTTGAGGGCGTGAGTGTGTAGGCATGTGTAGTGATCTACAGCATGCTAGAGTATGAGGAAGCCATGGAAGGGAGTGTGAACAAGGAAGACAGACTTGCACCAAGCCCCTTGTGGGACACTTGCAGGTCTGTGGTTATTTGGGACAGCTGCTCACTGTTGGGGAGCTTGTGGCATCTGGGGTGAAGAGCGCCGTACGTCATCACACTGTACCCTCCGTTTTCAACTCCTTGGACAGGAGCAGAGGGGCCCAGGTACAGATAACAGCAAAACTCAAAGTAGCTCTGTCTTGAAAGTTACCATATATCGAACTTGCTCCATAAGGGGGACAGGCTGAGCAGTGGTCTTTGAAGCTTTTAAAAGCCCTCAGGGCCATCAAAAATGGCTGCTGAGAACACACCATTTTAGAAGTGCTTTTAAAAGCCTTGTGGGCTTGTATTTGGAGAAAGCCTTCTCCTCATAAGGCTTCTTAAAGAAGCCACTGGAGACTCCCTTGCAGACCCAGGCAGTGCTTCTCAGAGATTCCAACAGTCTTTCTTTGTGCTGCATATACATATGTCAGGAGGCTAGCTGAGGGACAGGCTGCTTCCTCAGAGGTGCCCTGCTAGCCTGAGGAAATAAGCTGTTGGGGAGTTACCCAGAGGGGCAGAGTTCACTTTGCAGTGCTCCACCGAGTCTCAAAGATGCTAAGGCAGTACAGGATCTTTACAAATGGCCAGCCACTCTGGCCTGATACATTAACATCCACCCCCAACACACCTGTAAAGAAGGCAGAGAAAGAAAAAGACAGGAGAAAGATATGCTCAAATACCTTCGATTCTGAGGTCCTCAGCTCGTCCTTTATTCTTCTGGCACGTTCTACCTGGATGAGTACACATTGTTTGCTCCATATTGCTGTGCAAAGGGGACATGGATGAAGAAAAGCAGACGCAGTCTCAGTAGAGCTGATGTCAGTGGAAGAGACACATGGATCACAGGCTGAACTTCACATAACGACAATAGAAAAGTGTCACTGAGCTACCCAAGGCCAAGAGCTTCTGACAGAATCTATTGTGGACCAAGATGAAGGGGAGGCTGGTGAAGAGGTGTTCTTTACCTGATCCTAAGGGTGTACAGTAGTAATAAGGAAGAGGAGATTAGAGAGGGAGGGGCACAGAGCGAGAACCAAGGAAGCCTCTCTGCAGGTTTTTTAGATAGGAAGTGTAACAGGGCATTCTAACACAACCAAAGCACAAGAAGATGACCCTAAATCCAACCTTATAAAGATAATAGAGGCCTTTAAAGAGGAAATGAATAAATACCTTACAGAAACATAGGAAAATACAATCCAACAGGTGAACAAAATGAACAAAACTCCTCAAGACATGAAAATGGAAATAGAAGCAATAAAGAAAACACAAAATGGGAGACTCTTAAAGATGGAAAGCCTAGGGAAGAGACCAGGAACTACACACGTAGAATCCCCAACAGAATACAAGAGATGGAAGAGAAAATCTCAGGTAGAGAAGATACAATAGAAGAAATTGACACATTGTCTTAAGGAAAGGTTAAATTTGAGAAGTTCCTGACACAAAACATGCAAGAAATCTGGGACACTATGAAAAGAGGTAACCTAAGAATAATAGAAATAGAAGATTCCTAGCTCCAAGGCCCAGAAAGTATTTTGAACAAGAACATAGAAGAAAATCTCTCCAATATAAAGAAAAAGACGCCTATAAACATACAAGAAGATTGCAGTAAAACAAATAGATTGGACTAGAAAAAAAATCCCCCACCACATAAAAATCAAAACACTACATTTATAGAACAGAGAAGTAATATTAAAAGAACACTGTCAAAAAGACAAAGCAGCAGGCTACAGAATGAGAGAAGATCTTCACCAACCCTATATCCCACAAAGGGCTGATATCCAAAATACATAACCTAAGAAACTCATCATCAACAAACCAAATAAAGTATAGAGCTAAACAGAGAATTCTCAACAGAGAAATTTCTAATGGCAGAGAAACACTTAAACGAAATGTTCACCATCCTTAGGCATCAAGGGAATACAAATCAAAATGACTATGAGATTCCATCTTACATCTTGGTCACAATGGTCAAGGTCGATAATTAAAGTGACAGCACATGCTGGCAAGGATGTGGAGAAAGGGGAACATTCCTCCATTGCTGGTGTGAGTGCAAATTTTGGAAATCAATTTGGCAGTTTCTCAGAAAATTGGGAATAGCTTACCTCAAAACCTAGCTATTTAATTCCTGGGCATGTACCCAAAAGACTTCACTGTACCACAAGGACACTTGTTTTATTCATAATAGCCAGAAACTAGAAACAACCTAAATGCCCCTCAACCGAAGAACAGGTAAAGAAACTGTGGTACATTTACACAATGGAATACTACTCAGCTATTAAAACCATGGAAATCTTGGTATTTGGAGGCAAATGGGTGGAACTAAAAAAGACCACTCTGAGTGAGGTAACCCAGACAGACAAAGACAAACATGGCATGTACTCACTTATAAGTGGAGAGTAGCCATAAAGAGTACAGACAGGCAGTCTACAATCCACAGACCCAAAGAAGCCAAGCAACAAGGAGATCCTAAGGGGGAAAATAGAGAAGGCCTCAGGAGCAAAAGGACAGAAGAGATGGGGTGGGGGAGGGGCGCAGGAGGGACCAAGAGGTGGACGCAGAAAGAGTATGGGGGGACTAGAATCAGTGGGGCGGGGGGTGACATTTCTGGGATGAGCTAGAAACCATGGAGGCTCCCAGGAATCTATGAGGGTGATCCTGGCTGGGACTCCTAGTTATGAGAGATACGGAGCTTGAAATGACCATCTCCTGTGGCCAGAAAAGACCTCCATGGAGGAGCTAGGACACCAGACCAGCCACAAAACCTTAGAGCCACAGTTTGTCCTGCCAGCAAGATGTGCAGGGGTAAAGATGTGTTGGAAACAGATGCGGAGACCCACAGCCTGAGCTAGGAGAATTCTATGGGAGAAGGGGATGAAGGATTGAAAAAGCCCGAGAGGCAAGGGACACTACAAGAAAGCACACAGAATCAACTGACCTGGGCCCACGGAGACTGAATCACTAGAGAGCAGACCCAGGCCCTCAGTACGTATGTAACACAAACAGCTGCGCTGCTCATTCTTCGTGGGAACTCCTAACAGTGGGAAGGGAGCGGTGTATGACTCTGTTGTCTGCCTTTGGACCCCTCTCCTCTGGCTGGGCTTTCGTGCCTAGCCATGGCGGGAGAGGGTGGGACTAGCCTTACTGTAAGTTGATGTGCGCGGGTGGGTTGATATCCAAGGGAGCTTTTCCTGAGCCTTTTCTGAGGAGAGGGGGAGGACAGGAGGATGGGGCGGGGCAGGTACAGGGATTGAGACTGGGAAGAGAGGAGGGCAGGGAGGCTGCCACCAAAATATAAAGTTAACAAATTAATTTTAACAGATTTTTAAATATAGCAAAATTATAGTTATGAAGTTGCAACTACTACAATTTTATGATTGGGGGTCACCAGAACATGAGGAACTGTATTAAAGGGTTGTAGCATTAGGAAGGGTGAGAGTCACGGCTTTAAGAAAAAATAAAAGTGGCCCAGGTGTGTGAAATAAACTGAAGAAAGGCCTGGGTCCAGGTGGGAAACATTCGTGGTGCAAAGCATTAGCGGCTGTGATGTGCATGCCGATCTTTTTTTTCCCCCCTGGTTTTTCAAGACACGGTGTCTCTGGGTTAGCCTTGGCTGTCCTGGACTCGCTTTGTAGACCAGGCTGGCCTTGTACTCACAGCAATCCATCTGCCTCTGCCTCCCAAGTCCTGAGATTAAAGGTGTGCACCACCACACCTGGCTTGCGCATGCCGATCTTTACCCGAAAGGCACCAGAAGCTTCTGTCTTGAAAGCAGAGGCTGTAAGACTCATAGAGTTGAATGTTCCTCCATGTTACAAAGTGAGGTCCCCTTCAAAGAGCCCTGCAATGCCCTCCACCCCTTTATAAAGTCAAGCTTTATCGCCATCCTCTGGATATGGGTCAGAATTATAATTTATAAAATCTGAGGGAAGTAACTCACTGTGACTTCTGAGGCCAGGCTTTGAGGCAGCTAGCATCCACACAGCACAATCTCTTGGGAATCTCCAGGGAAAGCCAGATCCCATACTGGGGAGGTACTCAAGCAAGCGTGCAAAGGTCCACACGAGGGGAACAAGCGCCTCCCCCTAAAGCCAGCACCAGTGTGTCGGCGACTGGAAGCTACTGGAAGCCGACCATCCAGATACAATTAAGTCTTGAGGTGAAAACGTGTTTGGTTGACCTCTTTAGCTTCATGAGATGCACAAGCCAGAGAGCTGCCTTGAAATACCTGACTCACTGCAATAGAAAGATAATCAATGTTATCAAGTTTTAAATATATATATTTTGCTTTTAATTGACAATATACACATTTAGGGGTGTGATGTGATTTTTTAATAAAATGCAGTAAAGAATGATGAAATAAAACAAAGTAGTGTGTTTATTATCTCACTTTTTGTTGTGTGGGAGCATTTAAAATCCTTTCAACTGTTTTGACTTACGCAGTACACCGTTGTTAGTTATAACACCATAATGTACAATAGATTACCAGCAAACCCCCTCCTTTTAGCCTGATAATTAGCACCATGTGGGCAACATCTCCTCTTCTGTCCTCTGCTTCAGGTCATTTATTAAGCATCAATCCAGTCCAAAGCTGTGAGGTGTCTCAAGGTGCGGGAGGAAGACAGGGGAGACTCTGGGGTCGAGAGACTTGACATCTGCCCTTCCACTTAGAAGTTGTTGCATGGAAGGCTTGTACTTAACTGTTTGGCCTTCTGATTTTTAATCTGTCCCATGAGACCATGCCAGTAGGGCATGTTAATATATAATTCTGCCTATGATTTCCTCACATCCCACCGTTTTCCTATTCAACTGAAACATGACCTTCTCAAGAAACAGGTTTCTATTGTCGCCCAGTACCATAAAATGAGGCTTTGATTGTTGTGGTGGTTTGAATAGGAATGACCCCTTAGAATCATGTGTTGGAATACTTGGTCCACGGTTAGGAAGTGTAGCCTTGTTGGAGTAGGTGACGCTTTTTAGAGGAACTGCATCACTAAGAGGGTGGGCTTTGAGGTCTCAGATGCCCAAGCCACGCCCAGTGTGGCATTCTCTTCCTGCTGCCTGCTGATCGGATCCAGATGTGGAACTCTTAGCTACTTCTAGCACCATGTCTGCCTGCCTGCCTGCATGCCACCAAGCTTCCCGCCATGACAATAGTGGACTAAACCTCTGAACTGTAAGCCAGCCCCAGTTAAACGTTACCCTTTTAAAAGTTGCTGTGGTCATGGGGAGGCCTGGTGGCACTCAGAGGAAGGATAGCAGGTTACCAAGAAGAGACTCTGTAACCTAAGAGCATATATAGGTGGAGGAGGTCCCCTCAGTCACAGACAGAGGGGAGGGGAGTAGGGGGGAAGCAGGAGGGAGGGAGGAATGGGAGGATACAAGGGATGGGCTAACAATTGAGATGTAATATGAATAAACTAATAAAATAAAATTTAAAAAAAAGTTGCTGTAGTCATGGTGTCTCTTCACAGCGATAAACCCAAAGACAATCACCCTGAAAGGAAAGGCCCAGAGAGCTGTTTTCCTGAAGCTGCTTTGGAATATACTTCCAGAGGAACACTCTTGGTTACCAACTCCATCACAGAGGTGAGTTAATGAGATTCATGAATCTGGTTCCTGCTTTGTAAACATAATGGCCTTGTATTTATTTGAAGTTTATCTTTACATAATTCCATTTTTTTCTAATACAAGATGATTTATGAATATTTTTATGAGATAGACGATTTCTTACCATACCGTGTATATTGTATAGACACTCATAAGGTTTCCCCATCCTTTTTTATTTTAAAAATCAGTACTCTGAAAACTCAGAAAAAAATTTCCTCTATGCCATTTTGCTTTGTCCATGGCATATCTCTCTGCACTGACTTAATTGTTATTTTTATTTCCATTTTCAAGCCATTTGGTCCTTGCAATAACCCTGTTTCTGCACTGCTATCTTGATTCATGGCTAATCAAACAGGCTCAGGAGGGCAAATGTGAGTGGTCCCAGCTTCTGTTGGATATAGGTAACTGAAGTGGCCCAAAGCTAGACATGTAGCTAAGTTAACCAGCCTGTCATAAAATGCAGGGCTGACTTAGGGCCCCCAAGCTCTCAAGTGAGCTCCATGGGGGGCAGGGGTTTAGGAATAATGGGACTGCAGAGGAGGCCCTGCAGGAACGCTGCGCCCCATCTTTTCTCTGCTTGCTGAAGTGATGTCTTGATCTTTTCTCTCTTCAGACTGACTTTATGAACTCTTAGGTAATAGAGAAGGAAGCGAAGCCTCCAGAGCTTCCAGTTCCACGTCTTATCAGGTTTACCACAGGAGAGACTGATTTTCTGCCCATCCTGTTTGGATTCCCCATAATCACAGAGGGAACTCTCGGAAGACCAATCTTCCCTAGTCCAGTCAAACATAGCAGGGCACAGTGTACAGACACTGCCACAGGGAACCCAGTTCTGTATAGAAAAGTCCCAGGTGGCTGAGGGGCATCTAGTGGAAACATAGGTTGTAAAGAATCTTTTCTTAAGCATTTCAAACACTCAAGTGGCCGAGGCAGATTCTCTCAGATAGATATTCTCTTCCATGGGGCTCTGGTCCCTGCACTCAGACCAACTTTTGTGAGCACTCACAGAAAGTAGATGTGACAGCATCCTTCTAACTGGCCTTTACAGGTAACCTCAGCATTGTAAGTTATATTACTAGAGACCTCCCCCATTTCTCCTCCTGATAAGACATTTCTACAGCTCCAAAAAATGCCCCAGGTTTTTGAAGTTTCTCTAGAGGAGGAATGTATGTATATATATATTCCCCCCTTTATTCTCTGAGAATATTTCCAGACTTGCTGTGAATGCTTATAACTGAAGATAGGAGGATAAGGCCCAACTCTATATCACTAATTTTTCTTATGTATGCACACCTACAATAATGTTTAATTTGCAATTTAGGTACGAAACAAGCCTAAAAACTGTAGTTAATAATAAATAGAATTATAGCAAATATTGCAATAAAAGTTATGTTAATGTAGTATCCCCTCCCTAATACCTATTGCTTTAGACTTATCATTGGATTTGAGATGATACTTTTAAAAAGCACCTTATGTTGTCTCTTTGGCACAGTCAAATTCCCACCCCTGCTGCTTTTAGGCTCTGGGCACTAAGTAAAAGGAATGTTGCTTATACACAGGCCCTACAATACTCTGGCTGTCAATCTAATATTAGTAACCAAAAGGTGGGCATTCACAGACATACAGCTGATGGGGATATGCTGAAAGAAAAATGGTTCATATTCTGCCAGGACAAATCTCCTTATCCTGCTCAAAATTAATTGCAATTTAACCTTATGAATTATTTGCTTCTGGATAGACTTTAATTGACCTTGTTAACTGAAAACATAGAAGACAAAGCCACAGATAAGAACGTATGGCTCACTTTAGCCAGCAGAACCTGAGTGGGAGTGGTTGTGTCCAAGTGTAAGCAGACATATGAGGAGCTTGTCCAAGCTTTAGCCATGAAGAATTTCATTTCAAATGTTGACAGCTCCTTTCGCTTGGCTCCTCTAAAGAAGACACAGAGCAGAGCCCCACCTCTCTGGAACTGCTTCCAGTGGTATGAAACATGAAAGAGATGCATGCACATTGGGAAAACAACTCAATAGATTCTCTCTTGAAAGTACTCCCCAAAGAGGTAAAAGTGGGGAGCAGAAACTGCCTCTCAGCATTCCTCAGAAACCTGTGAAATAGGTTTCTGTCTGCCAAGAGGAGCCACTTCCCTGTCGCCCCTTGCCTGTGTGTGATGAGGCATCTCCTATTCAGATGTACCTATTGTGCATACCAAAGCCAGCGGCCTCTTTTGGCCTACAAGCCCACACCCTGGCTCCCCTAAACTCAGGCTGTTCCAGTTCACAGCCCCCCTTCCCTGTTGCCTTTATAACCCAAGAGCCACCCCCAGAGGTCACTCTGACAAGGCAGCTTTGGGTTCCCTAAGATGCCTCTGGCTATTCTCTCTCTCATATCTAGAATAAAACCTTCTCCCACCCATGGACCAGGCTGGCTCAGTGGTTGTATTATGCCCTTGTAAGTGAGGGTACAGTAAACAGCAAATTGACTGGTCCTCGGACAGAAAGAAAGGTTTCTTGGAGATCAAATAGCCAAGGCTGTTTTGCGGGGCAGAGAGAAGAGCAAAATGTGAGAAGATGAAGATTTTCTCTGACAGTCAGTGGAGTGGAAAGTCTTTGAGCTGACCTTTGGACTGACTCGGATCTTGATAGTTGACATGTGAGGGCCCTGTAAACAAAAACTGTTAGTCCCACCCCTGGGTGAGAATAAGACCACTGCCATGATTTTTGAACCAAAATTAAAGCAAGCTTTATTAAATAGTGGCCAGGAAGATGGACACTGGCCAGACCCATACCCAGGATTCCCAGAGAGTGACTGTGAATTATGTTAGTCGGGCACTGATGACGGCAAAACCAACAAGGCTACATGCTTCCTGCCTTCCTCCAGTCTAGGAGGAGCATACATTGTGACGTACTTCCTGCCTGTGTCCCTCCTGCCTATGTGTAATTAAATACATCCTGTGCAGATGGGACAACGAACCTTGTTTATAAAAGTGAAAACACCTGGCTGGCTTTCTTACGCAAACAGCTCCCAGCATTCCAGGAAGTTATCTGTCCTTGGGCAAGTGGTGCTTACAGGTTTATCTGTCCTTGGGCAAGTGGGGCTTACAGGTTAGAGACATTTGTTTTACAGATCTCTTAAGCACAGTAATTTAAAACTTAAAACGTAACTTTAGCCCTCACAAAACCTGCCGTTAGAGCTCTGTTTACCCAACAGCATTCCTTCATTTATCTAGCCAAAGTCCTTCTGCTTGGGACATTGTCATCAGTCCTGCCAGTTAGGGGGCCCCATGATGGACCTAACAAACATTGCTCTCTTGTCTGTCCTTTGCCTTGGTCCCTTTCAGCCTGCACATAGACAGCGTGGAGGTCATACTGGAGTATAGTGAGAAAGAGAGTCCGTTGTCCCTGCTTTCATACCTGGTGGTGAAACAATAGTCTGCAGGGGGAAGCAACTCCTCTCTCTGTGACTGACCTTTGTGCCTGAAAGATGGGGAGAAAGGAAAGCAACAGTATTTGCAATGGTATAAATTTTTCTTTATAAAGGTTGCTTCAGGGAGCCAAGCATTAATCAAGTGCTTCGTTGTGAGAGGGCTGTGTGGTAAACTCCCTTGTTTTCAACAGATGTTGAAACAGTCTGAGCCAGAATTCAGGAAAACTGCTCACCCTCCAAACCCACCCTAGCCCCAGGGGCTGGAATAAAGTTGATTAAATTGAATTCAGGTCAAGCCCCGGGGCTCTGGTGACCTCACAGAAACTTCAGGATCCACTGCATTGGAAAGAGAAATGGTGGCTGCGGAGTGTCTGCCTACGAGAGGGGCATGAGGGGCCGTCGCCGAGTTGGTGGCAGCCGTGCACAGGGAGGTCCAGGTGCTGAGAGCTAAGTTGCCGCTCACGGAATGACTGAGCTGTATCACTGTCCTTACTTCCTGAAGAAAGTCCAGGTCACTCTACAGCACTCCTGGAAATATGGTTCTTATTTAGAATGAATGCTCTAAACGTTTTTGAAATGTTTGTTTGTGTGACATCCTTGCTTTGGATTGTTGTACCAGTGTTTCCCCCTATAGCAACAATGGGGGATCATTTAACAAAGTATACCAGTTGTCACATGCAGGGGCTACGCACAAAAAGGAGGGGGTGTTCCTGGGGTCTCTGCTAAATACATACAGGCCTCACTCACAGAGCTGTATGTACTCAGGTCGAGTTAGTCACACTCTGGAGACTGAGAGCTAGGTCATATTCATGAGCTACACGTCTTTGGCAACCCCTGGCAACCCCTTGAAGCCTGGGTTTCCAATGTACAGTGGAGCCGGCTAGCATCACACACTGGACAGGGCTCCTGTGAGGCTAAGTGAAGGAAACATGCTTGACCTCTGACTGGCCAGTCTTCCTTTCTGCTGTGGAGGTGGGATAGAAGAAAGCAATGGGAGAGCACATGGAATGCCACGTCACCGTTTTCTGTCCCCAGGCCATCTGCTGCTGGCAGGAGGTGACCAACTCTGCAGTGCCACAGTCAGGAAAGAGCCCCTTTCTTTGCTTTTGTGAGCCTCCTGAAGCCGGAAGCTACCATGGTAACACAGAATACCTGAACGTATCCTGATCCCTCTCCATGCTAGGGACTGGACTCAGGGCCTCCTGCATGTGAGCTACATCCTCAGTCGCCTTTCAGTCCTGTTGTTAGCACGAGCACAGGAACGGAGTAGAGGATTGGAAAGGAGCGAACTGATTGAGAGTTTTGTCATGGTTCAGCCACTCCACTGAGGCCTCAAAGTACCTGTGCAAAGCAGTGTTATTTCTGCTGCTACAGAGAATAGTGCAGAGAGGCTAAGTACCTTTCCTCAGGCCACACAACTAGCACAAAATAGGAAAATCACTTGAAATTTAGAAACGTCTCCAACCTGATGGTGCAAATTCTCTCTTTGCACACAGAGCACCTTGGGTCCCAAGCCTGAAGGTCAGTCTTCTCAGTAAAACCAGTAGGATGGAGGCCGGATGATTCTGAGTGAGATCAGCTGGAGCCTGACAGTAAGACCGCTTCTCAAAAAGCAAAATAACACACAGAACTTGGATTTAGGGACTCTAAAACTCTTCTTTTTTGAGAAGCTGCCTGTGATATGTTGGTTTACTACTTTAGTGTTAACTCTATTTGAATTATAGCTTTGAGAATGAGAGCATAAAAATGACAGCTAATGAATTTTTAAAATTTTCCATTAAAGAAGAGATGTGTATGATTGCAGAGGACTTTTCCCTGAGAAGGGTATTTTCTATAGGTTCTCTCTCAACAAAGTAAAAAGTTCAATATTTTTCTCTTTCCAAAGTAATAAAATAAAATAAAATAAAAGTATAAAGTGTCAGGTTTTAGAGCATGTGCATGTAGAAGAAAGATCTTCCCCAAATTGTGCCCAAGCTCCTACATCACATGCAGGATTCTGCTGAAGGCAGCGCTGTGAGGTGTGCATCACCACCTGCCTTTATTTTTCAGCTGAGAAGCCTCAAGGAGGCAGAGTAACCTGCTTAGAGCGCACATATCCATTACGTAGCGACTTAGCTGGCTCTTTCTTCTAGACCACTTAGCCTTCAAGTTTGCAGACAGGGCTAACAAACACCCAAAGGGCCCAAGTCAGATTCTTTCAGGATGTCACAACAGGCATTCGGGGCTGGGCCTGAGTACAGCTCCTCCAGAAACAAGCTGCATGCAGAGGGTGGGGAGGTCACTGGGGAGGCCTGGAGGGTGGTGACCTGGTGTCCAGTGAGGCAGGCAAAGCAGGGTTCCAGAAAGCTTGGGCTGGGCAAGAGCAAGAGGTCCAGGCAGCTGTCCCTGACGTGAATTCCAGCACATTTTCAGAGACAAAGTTCAGCACGTAGGGAGCTGTGGAGCCAAGCGGCATGTATCAACGGAAACTAGAGAATTAACAGTGTATGACCTGGGACTAAGCACTTTAAACACTCAGGGGTCATAGGTGCACCGATGCCTGTGGTGAGTGGAACAGGGCCCTCTCCATGGGTGAGTGGAGAGACGTAGAGCATCATGGTGGCTGAGAGGGAAGATTTCCAAGGCCGCCCTGGGTTCTAACCCTACCTGATGCATGTTAGCAGTACGGCCTTGAAAAGCTGCTTCAGTCTTTTGTGCCCCTTGCTTGTTATCTGTCAAGTGGAGACGCCGCGGTGGAGATGGGATAAAAGGAGGGGAGAGGCGAGGAACATCACTAGGCTTCTCTTGGTGCGCTAAACTTCAGGCACTCAGAGCAGCTGCTGTGGGTGACACCCGAGCAGTTAGAGGGCATGGACACAGAAATCGTGGACTGTTCTCCAGCATCCCTGGGTAGGCTAACCCGGGCAAAGGCTGGTACAGAGGAGTATAAGAGGGAAAGTGCAAGCCTGAACTTAGAGTTAGCAGAATTTAGTTGACATTTCCATCTGCTATTCAAAACAGTAGTCAATACAGTTGAGTATCCTTATTGAGAATCTACTGGCATGAACGTGTTTCAAATTACTTGGATTTTACCATTCACTGGTTGGGCATTCCTAACCAGGAAATCTGTAATCCAGAAGTGCTCCAAAATCCAATTTGGGAGCATTCCAAATTTGGGGGCTTTGGATTAAGGACTGTAGTAACTGAGATTTAATCAGGAACTTCAGAACTGCCAGCTAAGATGTAGGGGATGTGACTAGGCTGATCTCACTTGTTGTCTATGCACTATGGGCAAGTTGCCTGGCCTCTGTGTATCTTAATGTTTCCATTTGTGACAAGCAGGGAGAAATCTCACATGTTTGTTATGAGGCACCAAAGGGGATGGGCGTGTCCTACCCACGGCCATGTAGCTTTATTACAATGTGATTTAAATGACAAAGTCTGGCTGCCTGGACACTTCAACTCCACAAGAGTCTGACAAGGAGGAGAAGGCTAGGGTGATTGAAAGTAGAGTTATTTCAGTCTCCACACAATTTTACCAATTTTACCTTCTTTTAGAATGTGTTCCTCTGCATCAAAAAAAAAAAAAATCTTTAGAAGCCCTTTTGTCCAACTGCAAGTTGCTGCAACCCTCCTCTCCAGGGTACCATGGATGATGAATATTCAGACATCTACTCCTCTTGTTAATGTTGATAAGCTACTTGTTGGTGACCTAGTTTTTCTGAAAAAATGTGAATAAAACTAATCCCTATTCCCTAAGTTTATAGGGCAAAAAAATATAAAAAGATTATGAAGGTGATGTTCAGTCCCTTAGAAATTCTTCCTACAGATTGGACTCTCATTTGTGGGCCCAATTATCTATTGAGCTACTGTCCATTGGCCAATGCATTTTCATTTGTTAGTGTGAATTGATCCCTTTAGAAAAAAAAAAAAAACACGTGCATAATGGGTAGGCTAACAGCCGGGCAGCTGTAGGAGACAGTTATGTATTGGGATTATGGAAAACTGAAGGTTATAACTGCTCTGGATCATTCCACTTGTCAGGTGAGTACAGAGAGACTTGATGGTCTAACTGACATAGAATTGGATCTGAAAAGCAATGACGCTTGCTGCTCTCATGCAAACTAGGGGTAAAGTTCCAGGCGTAATTGCAGATACAGCACCATGACGGTGTTAAGGATACAGTGAGCTCCTTAGCTTGGGAGATAAAAATTCTCTCTCTCTCTCTCTCTCTCTCTCTCTCTCGTGTGTGTGTGTGCGTGTGTGCGTGTGTGTGTGTGTGTGTGTGTATTTCATCCAGGGGCAGAAAACAAAGATAGAAAAAGGAAAGTAGGCATGGATTTAATAATGACACACAGACATATAATGTGCCTAGAGGAACATATATAAAAAATGAAGAGAATGAGAAAAATGAATGTGGCCCACATAAATATTTGAATTACTAGTTCTTTAATGCAACTGAGTCCGAGAATGCTAGAGCATCATTTTGATGCTCCTACACTCCAGTTTTCAGTATGTTTACGTAATTTCCTCCTCAATGTCATTCAAAACTAAGTAATGAGAGCACTTTGACATAGCCAAAAAACAAAAAACAAAAACAAAAACCAAAAACCAAAAAACAAAAAGTGGAGTAAAAAAAAATATTTGAACAACAGATGAGAAATATCCTTGTTAGGATTTGATCATAGATGCCTCTTAAAAGCTCATGTGTTAAAGCTTGGTCACTGTTGAGAAAGAAATGGTGGGGCCCTTGAAGGCGGCAGACAGTTGGAAGAAATGAAGTCATCAGCTTGTTTCTTTCAAAGGGATATTGGGATCTCAATCTGGTCTTCTCTCTTTGCTTTCTAGTCACCATGAGGTAAGTGCTTCACTCTACTAAATGTTTCTGGCCGTGAGGTTAGGCCTTGCTGTGCACCGCCTAGAGTGGGCCACATACTGAGCCTGGCTGTGAGTCAAAATAAATCTTTCCTTTTTAGAAGCCCTTGCCTCAGATATTCTGCCATAGGGACAGAAAGGTAACACAACCATCAGTGACAATGACAATGGATATAAACTCATTAACTACGTTGAGAAATGTTGGGCAATGTGAAATTCAAAGTAAGGGAGCTGACGTTAGCAAAAAGGGAGAGAAAAGTTGCCTTAATGGCCAGGCCTGCTGTCAATGAGAGGTTATAGAAATCCTGGAAAAGAGCAAGCCTAGAGGTATTGGTTCCCAGAACTTTCCAAGAGCCTCAGAGCTAAGAGATGCAGATTGTGTCTGAGAGATCTGAGCTCAGGAACTATGAAAGACTCTTTTTAGTGGAGCAGAGCCCTTTCTAAACTATGCATGTAGGCAGAACAGAATACTATTTCTGGTCTGAAAAACTCTTATGAGATGAATGAAGATCTCCACAGAAATTATTAAGTGTAAAACTGAGCTGTCAGGAGAGAAGCCATCCCCTTTTCAGTCTCATGACTGCAGGTCCTAACCCACACCTCGGAATTTACCTTCTTAGGAAGTAAGGCCAGTGAAGACGCAATGAGCTCATGAGAACAGGCTAGGTTAAGATGTGTCCCAGACCGATAGCCTGACGTCCTTAGTAAAAGAGACATTTCCAGCGTGCACACAGGGCATGTCCATGTAAGTGTGAAGACAGAAGAGGACATTGCATCCTCAGGACACAGAATCCAAGGATTGCCCAGAACCACCAAAAAACAGGGGTCCGTTAGAAGAAATCAACCCTATGGATCTTGATCTCAGATTTACTGACATCAGCACTATATACAATTTCCTACTGTTTAAGATTTAGTTTGTGGTACATTGTTAGGGAAGCCCCAGGAAATGTATACAAAGAGTATTGTGTGAAGGCATTGCATTAATTAAAGAATTAAAGTTTGCAATAATTTATTCAAACACAAAGTATATGTGACAACTGCTTTGGCCCTAAGCCAGGTAGAATCCGGGTGCCCCTCACTTTGCCTTTGAGAAGCTCAAAGTATGATCCCTTCAGATACATAACAGAAGTAAACATTTTAAAGACCCAAAGAAAAGAGGGAGACAAAGATTTGGACACTTACTGTGACGTCTGAGCCAGGCTTTGATGAATTCGATTACTTTCTTGCTTGTTGCTTAATGAAGCCAATTGTTTGTGACACTGGAATGCACTTCCTATAATCCTTTACCTGATCTATAAAAGCAGTAAAAGGGCAGGATCACAAGATGGCTAAATTTATTTAATGGGGCAAGGCAGACAAATAGCCCCAACTCATGAGAGTTAATATGTCCCATTGCCCTAATTGGCCTGCTAGTCACTGGAAAAACAGCAACTGAAAAGCTGACCTCTGCATTCTCAGGCCCAAAAACTCCTGGAATTTCAGGTTCATGTGAGAAATGGCTTCTGAAATTCATCCCATTGGGGGGTCTTCTTAGTCCATCTGCCCAGAGATCTCTACAGTGCTAAAAAGTCAGATTGTATTATTTAGGTAGTAAAAACAACAAAAATCACAGTTTCCTTCCAAACGTCCCATGCATAGGAAGCCAAGCCTTCAGCAGGTCATTAACATGTTGAAAGGCTGTGCTTCTAGGCCTGGATGCAGGAGCCAGGCCTACTCGTCTTGGCTTTGGGATCTCTTGGCTCTTCCATAGTAGGGGCCCCAGGCTCCCAGACTGTAACTCCTGGACTAAGCTGCACTGAGCAAGCTGCTAAGGAACAAGAGCAAAGAATAGAATCAACCACAGCTGGAGCCACATCTGCTTTGTAGAGTGATGTCAGCTATGTTCTGAGAGGGGGCCTTTCCTGTCTCCAATTACCTACCCACTGATCTAACAAGCCCTTGGAAAGTTCACTGAGATTATAAACCTGTTACATAGGTTTATAGGAGAAAAAAGGAGTGGGGAGAGTTAGGAGACAAACCAACAGCCCTGTTTGACTTCACTCCGCGAAGGCCCAGCGTTCCCTTCAACAGCTGCACCAGGCGCCATTCACCGCGCTTCCTACCTGGCTCCGCTCTCTGGACGTTCATTACTGTTTAACTTTTCTTGACTCGCCGGTTTGATTTTTGATCAGTCACGTGGATAGAATCCTTCCGGACGTCTACTTCCAGTCCATGCCTTTCTCGCCGAGCTTATGCTTCTTCTAGGCATGTGGTCCCCGGCGTCTCATCTCAACGAGCCTGTTAGCACTTCTCAGAGAAGTTTCTCCCTCCAGGATTCCCTCCCTCTGCTTTCCTAAGTCTGAAACCTGGAAGCATTTCCAACCTTTCCCGTTCTAGAAGATTCATTCTGTCACTGTACCACCCTGAGAGGATTGAAGACATTCTGTAGCAGTGCCTCCCCCAACCTTCCTAATACCGCAGCTCCTCGTGTTGTGGTGACCCCCAACCATAAGATTATTTTCATTGCTAATTCATAACTGTAATGTTGCTACTCTTATGAATCATAACGTAAATATCTGTGTTTTCTGATGGTATTATGTGACTCCTGTGAAAGGATTGTTTAATTCCTTCCCGTTCCAAAGGGTCATAACGCACAGGCTGAGAAACAGAGCTCAAGAGACACATATGTTCCTCCTTTTAGTTATGAGACCAACTAATTGGAATTTCCCCAGAAATCTTGTGGTAGAAAAAAAAAGGAGGGCATTGAAGCCAGAATGGGACCTGCCTCCTGGATGAACAACCTGTTAGATGACCTTGCAGGATAGATGGAGCTAAGACAGTGGTGGCCTGGGAACCACTCCTTGACTGGATTGCTAAATTACACGTACACACCCCTTGCCTTCTGTATAAACCTAAACCTTATCTTGGACACCGAAGATGACTTGGGGCTCAGTGGATCTTGCCAGTGCTGACACATTGAATCAATCTCATTTTTCTGCAAATACTTCTTCATGAAACTTATTGAGGGCAGGTGGGTAAATCTGTCTTGTTAGGGCTTTCAGGGGACTGGCTCTTATCTGAATGACTCCTACATTTCTAAAATCTCTGGTCCTTCCTAGAATTCCTTACTATTTCATCTTCTTTATTTTTATTTATACTACCCACATGCAGAGCCACGTCATGACAGTATCCAAAATGGGCCTCTCTGCTATTAGTTCATTTTAATCTAACTCATTCTACACTTAGAAGTCAATAGATTATTTTTAAAAGTAAAATTCCACAGTCAAATGGCTAGAAATAGAAGGAAACCAACTTGATATAGTTAAGGTCATATATTAAAAGCTCAAAGCTGACCTAGTGCTGAGAAGAAACTGAAAGCTTTCCCTTTGTAGTAACAGGTGAGGGAAGGGTGCTGCTTTTACTTTTTCTATTTGATATGATAGTGTGATTCTTAGTCAAATGGGAAAAAATAAAACAAAAAAGTGGATTGTAAGAAGTAAAATGAAACCTGTGTGAAGGTGGCATTGTTATATGCAGAAAATTCCAGCGATGCCATCCCCAAACTGCTAGAGCCAATCAATGAGTAAGCAAAGTTGCCCAGTACAAAATTAATACATAAAAGTCAGGTGTACTGGTCTGGGATTAGTAGTGTAAACCTTTCTTTAATGCCAGCACTTAGGATGCAGAAACAGGTGGATCTCTGTGAATTCAAGGTCAGCCTGGTCTACATAGCACATTCCAGGACAGCCAGGGATACATAATAAGACCCCATATCCAAAATTAATTCGCTATTTTAATAAATAAGATAAGTTGTACTTGTGCAATTAAAACTATAAAATGTTCTTGAAAGAAGTTAAAGAAGAAACAAATAGGGTGGGCAGGATGGCCCAGAAGGCAAAGGAGATTGTCACCACGCCTAAGCACCTAAATTCAATCACTAGAATCAAGAGGGCAGGAGACAACTGACCTTTGTATATTGTCCCCTGACTCATGGACACACACACATGCACACACACACACATACACTCACACAAACACTCACATACTCACATACACATCGACTCAAACACACATCCACTCACACACAACATACTCACTCACACACATACTCACACACACACTCACACACACACTCACACACACACTCACACACATATACACACACACCTTACTCACTCACTCATGCACGCACACATACAGCAAACAAACAAACAAACAAACACCAAGTAATACAATACAAATGGTTATAAAGAAGACACAAATCAGTGGACTGCCGTCCTGTTTTGCTGAATGAGAAGACTTAATACTGGGCAAGAATGGATATTACCTTAAGCAACCTAAAGAACCTAAATAATTTCTTTCTGGTTTTTTTGGGGGCAGGGTTTCTCTGTGTAGGCTTAGCTGTCCTGGACTCCCTTTGTAGACCAGGTACACCTCAAACTCACAGCAATCTACCTGCTCGGATTAAAGTTTCTCCCCACCACCATGCCCGGCTCCCATATAATTTCTATTAAAAAGATTAATAAGTTTTTTTTCAGAATTAAAAATGTTTTCTTTAGAATTCCATCTTAAAATTCCTATGGCCTTCAACTCCCTCAGAGACTTGAGAAGGAGTAAACTTGATTATCTGAGTATGCCAGGAGTGCAGGTTAGTAGCTTTCCAAGTGAAAAGATAACAGAGACAGTTTTCTACCTGAATAGTCATCCAAAATTCTTTATAATATTGGAGCATCTTCTTTAGCCTTCTGGCCCAATATATCTGACAGACATATTTATGAGGCAGAAACTATTGAGGACTTGTTTACCCTGTCTTGGCAGAGTTTTGTAGTCAACTCTGCCTGCATCCAAGCTTGCCCTTTTTTAGGCAGAATTCTGTCCAGTGGCTTGAGGACTTCTTGCCCAGTGGCTTGTTTGCCACATTTGAAGCCATCTCCATAAGGAGGCTCTTTGGTGCTCATCATCTTCTTTGGTAGGCTGGGTGTTGCCAGGAGTTAACCTGTCTCTTTGTCAATGAATCTTTAAAGTAATAAAAAAAAACATTTTAAAATGCCATATTCTGTATGTCTCTGGGGTTTTTGAAGACCTTGTCTTTCTATAGAGTCATATCTATCTGCTCTACCTAAGATGTATATTTTTATGATAAAAGCTTAATTTTAAAATGAAACTTAATTGTTTAGAGGTTAAGATGTTTTTAGGTCTAGATAGGTGTTCTAGATTTATAGTGACAATATGTGGAGGAGATTGATTTACATTCAGAAATTTAGATGCAGCAAGTTAGGAAAGATGTCTTCTTCAAGGCTGTCAAATACAAATAGCCAAAATACTAAGAATGTAACATTTATATAATTTCTGATTGTGTCATGTTTCTTCTTGCCATAGGTAATCTATTGTATATATGTGTAATAATACAAATGTATATGTACAAAAATAAAATAATTTAAACGATTCCTATGGCATCTCAAGGAACCCAACTTGATAACAAAAACTTGCAAAGAACAGAATTTAATATCTCACCTACCTGACTTAGAACTTGGAGTAATGCGATAGCAACTCTAACAATAAAGTCAGGAAGTCTTGACAGTGTTTGTATAGAGTGGTGATCAAATTCATATATGTGGGTGAGTCAATGAAAGACTGAAAAAAATAATGATACAGCTTCAGTAACAAAGCACTTCCCTGGTTTACATAAGGCCCTGGACTCAACCACCAGCATAAACAAGAACACTGAGATGGGGTGTAAAGACAAACACAGAGGAGTCGGGTAGAAGAGAGAACCTCATATTACACTTGTGTATACACACACACACACACACACACACACACACACACACACACACTATATATATATATATATATATATATATATATATATATATATATATTCAAAGGATTTTTGAGAAGGGTTCTGTACTAGTGCCTCTTCTGTTGCTGTGAAAAGACACTATGACCGAGGCACCTTAGAAATGAAGGGTCTGTTTGGGCTTATGACTCCAGAGTGTTAGCATCCATCATGGTGGAGTGGAGGCAGTTGGGAGAATCCTGGTGGCTGGATCAGAAGCTGAGGGCTAACATCAAAGCCGGGAAAGCACACTAGCAGTAGGTGAGGCTTTTTTCCTTAAAGTCTGACTCTAGTGACATTTTTCTTCCACCAAGCCCTGTCTCCTAAGCCTTCCCAGACAACACCACTATCTGGAGACTGCCATAGTCTCTGGGAAGCAAGAAGGCAGTTTGGTTCAACACATCTTAGAAGCCCTTGTAAGTTCAAACTTTGGAAGTCTAACCCTGAGTGGTTTATTTTGGGCATACTTAAACACAACACAATTTGGTGAAATTTTTCCAATTGACAATTAATTCAATCCTGTGTGCAGAACAAAGCTTAAGACGTGACAACATTAAAAAAAAACTCTTTGTAAATACATGTGACATCTTTCATACAGATATGTTCTATAGATTGAGGGGGGAGGCACACAATTATGGAGGATCTGGTGTTGTCTCAGCTATACAGATAGGGCAAAGGTCACCAGGCTGTGTTAACCACATCCACTCTTAGCCTTCTGGGTGAAAAACAGGTTATACATTTCTCTCCCTGAAGAGACAACACTGTGTCTATAACATAGCTGGATTCTCTAACACCAGAATCTCTGTGCTTCCCACATGGAGCCAAGTGTTCAAAAGTCTCACACTGTGGGAGGCATCCCATTCAACATGGAGCCACGGGTTCACATGGCTGGCACTGTGGGAGGCATCCCATTCAACATGGAGCCAAGTGTTCAAAAGTCTCACACTGTGGGAGGCATCCCATTCAACATGGAGCCACGGGTTCACATGGCTGGCACTGTGGGAGGCATCCCATTCAACATGGACCCACGTGTTCACATGGCTCACACTGTGGGAGGCATCCCATTCAACATGGAGCCACGTGTTCACATGGCTCACACTGTGGGAGGCACCCCATTCAACATGGAGCCACATGTTCACATGGCTCGCACTGTGGGAGGCACCCCATTCAACATGGAGCCACGGGTTCACATGGCTGGCACTGTGGGAGACATCCCATTCAACATGGAGCCACGTGTTCACATGGCTCACACTGTGGGAGGCATCCCATTCAACATGGACCCACGTGTTCACATGGCTCGCACTGTGGGAGACATCATTCAACATGGAGCCACGTGTTCACATGGCTCACACTGTGGGAGACATCCCATTCAACATGGAGCCACATGTTCACATGGCTCGCACTGTGGGAGGCACCCCATTCAACATGGAGCCACGTGTTCACATGGCTCACACTGTGGGAGGCACCCCACTCAACATGGAGCCACGTGTTCACATGGCTCACACTGTGGGAGGCACCCCATTCAAACCTCCACAGCTACTAAGGTGACTCAGTGGGAGAAGGCACAGTATGTTCAATAAGTAGCACTGAGGAAACTGGCTGTATACATGCAGAAAAATTTAGTGGGGCCCCCCTTTCCAGCATGCACAGAGTTAACTCAGAATGGACTACTGATACCAGTGTAAAAGCTGGGACAGTCAAAAAAACATCAAAGCTTTAAACAACTACCCAACTGATCAAATAAACGAGTAGAAAAACCTTTGGTGACAATTTGGAGACATTAGAGCCCTGGTAAGAAAGGAAATGATGGAGCTGCTGTCACAACAGTCTGATGGATAATTTTTAAAATAATAAACAGAATTAGCAATAATCTCACATCAAACCACATATGTGAAAGAATTGAAAGTAGGCCTCCAATAGATACTTATACTCTGACATCCATAGTACATAATATGTGTGTGTGTTACATATGCAAAACGTGGTTTTATAAAATGGAATATTATTCAGCCTTCAAAGGAAAGAAATTCTGACACATGCTGTGGTGTTTCGAGTAAGAATGGTGCCCATAGACTAATATTTGAATGTCCGGAGAGTGGCATTCAGAGGTGTGTCCTTGTGGAGGGGGCGTGTCACTTTGGGGTTCAAATACCTGAATCAGACTCACTGTTTCCCTCTCTTTTCTGTCTGCCTCATGCAGCCATGTTTCTTGCCCTAATGACAATGGATTAAACCTCTGAACTCTAAGCCAGGCCCAATTCAATGTTTTCCTTTATGAGTGTTGCTGGGGTCATGGTGTTTGTTCACAGTAATAGAAACCCTAACTAAGACAGAAGTTGATAACAGGGACTCCCGTATTGCTGTGCTAGGCCTGACTGTGCCTTTGTTTGCAGGAATGTGGACTTTAGGGCTTTGGATTAGGAAAGCAGTGAACGCTTTAAGCAGGGGTTAATGAGCCATCCTAAAGGAACAATGAAGACACCGGTGATGAGGGGTTTTTTGAACTGTGGGGCCCTGACTCAAGAGGTTTCAAAGGGAAAAAAATATTAGTATGTGGCCTAGAGATCATTCTTGTGACATTTTGGTGAAGAATATGGCTGCCTTTAGCCCTTGTCTGAAAAGTCTGCAGAGGCTAAATTGAAGAGTTTTCAAATAATGGCACTGGCAGAGGAAATTTCCAGACAGCATAGTATTTATTCATTGTGGCTTGTGGTTATTTGGTGGCCAGGATTATGCAGATCTCTAAAGAAAAAGGAGCAAGATGAGCAAGGGAAAATATAAAGCGTACAGTCTGAGGAGAAAAGGGGCACCAGGAAAAAAAAAGTTTAAGGAAAAGCCTGCTCCTAAGTGGAATAAAGGGAGTGATGATCTCAGGGCAAGACCCTACTCAGGGAAACTTCCAACTTGTGAAAAGGAATTAAAGAAAAGGTTGATGGCACACGCCTTTAATCCTAGCGCTTGAGATTCAGAGGCAGGTGAATCTTTGAGCCACTCTACATTCTACAGAGCAAGTTCCAGAACAGCCAAGCTTGGATGGTAAAGGAAACCACCGAAAGCAGAAAGTCAACCCAAGTGTAATGGAACCAGGCACTAAGCTCCATCTCAAGCAAGCAAGAGAATGTGGCAGCCCAGGCCATGTGGTCTGGCTTTAGAGTCCACACTACAAGAAGGAAGTTGTGGAATCTCCCTCCAAAATGAAGGAAAGCCTCTGAGGCCAGGCATGTGTCAGGGGTGTCCCTGAATAGAGGCACAGACAGGCCACAGAGTGACGATGTGGGGGTGAAGCCTGGCTTGCCTTGGAAGCCCAAAGATATTGGAGAAGTGATACCTGCTGAGGAAAGTTGCTAACAGGGAGTGGAAGCAGTCCAAGAGGAAGAAGGTGTTGCAGTCAACAAAGATGGAAGGAGTTGGAGATCCGTAGAGTGCTGTGACATCAACATGGAGATGCAGAGTTTGGACTTTGCCCAGCTAGTTTTTGGTCTTGCTTTGGTCCAGTATTTCCTCACTCAGCTCCATTTCCTCCCTTTTGGAATGGCGATTTATATCCTGTGCCATTGCATGTTGGAAGCATGCAATCTGCATTTTAAAAATTTTGATTGTACAGGTGATTACAGTTAAGAGACTGTCATGAGTGGCATTAGGAGGTGTGGCCTTGTTGGAGTGGGTGTGGCCTTGATGGAGGAAGTGTGTCACTGGGGGTGGGTTGTGGGGTTTCCAATGCCCAAGCCTAGAGTCTCTCTTTCCCTTGCTACTGCCTGCTGATCTAGATGTAGAACTCTCAGCTATCTGCAGCACCATGTCTGCCTTCATGCCGCCATCGTGATAAACCTCTGAACCTGTAAGCCAGCCTCAATTAAATATTGTCCTTTATAAAAGTTACTGGCATCATGGTTTCTCTAAGACACAGGCTGATAGGTGAATCTTGAGGGCGTTATGCTAGATGAAATAAGCCTGTCACAGAAGGAGGAAGAGTGTTTTATCCCTAGACTCTCATGTTCTCTGGAGCAGCGCTGGGCAGAGGAGTCTCAGGAGGGACCAGCTGGCAAGAGGTCAAACTTACCTTGGAAATGGAAGGGACCGGAAATGGAGAAGTAGAAACAGAGAGAGGGAAACAGGTAAGAAGGACATCAGAAACTCATCTGCTTCTTGTTGGATGACAAGAAGTGTAAGGCGCGGCCACACCCGATAATGGCGGCGACCGTTACCACTTGGTGGCAACTGTTACAGTTGCTACAGCTCCCGCACATGTGCAGACATAAGCCCTCTCAATGCACCCCTCCCGACAGGGGTATGCAAATGAAGTACTCCAACACAGCCTCTCATCTGCGGGCATGCTAATGCGGGCATGCTAATGGGACATGCTAATGAGACATGCTAATGAGGCATCCGAATGTAACCAATGAGACATTGACACGCCACATCCAGACAGTATTTAAGCGGCGTGCTCACAGGCATTCGGGGTCTTTCGCTTCAGCTTCAAAGGATGCTCCCAATAAAGCGTGATTGAGAAGGATCCTGGTGTCTGCATCGTTCCTGCCGGCGGGAGGACGTGACAAAGAAGCATGTTTATAATACAAATTACCTCCAAGCACAGTCCTCGGTGATTTCCAGCAGCTGTAAGTAGTGGTGGAGAGAAAGCAAGTCCTAAGGCTGACCCTCAGCCAAGTTCCTCTGGCCATTGTCACCCATGCTGTGTGTCTGTCTATAATTCTGTAGCTGTGAAACTTGGATGCTAACACTCACCTGAAGCTCAGAGGACAACAACACGAAAACACTACAGATACAAGTCATTTAGAAAGTAAACACACCACTTAAATTCAGGCTGACATCACTTCTACTTACTTTTGGGCCTACCTAATTTTCAATGCTGATCCTGCCTCATGATCTATGATAGGGATAAAATCAACACTGCACTATAGACTCAATTAAGGACTAAATAAAATGAGGTGTTTACCGCATGTATAGGAATTGACAAAGGTCTATGTTTATAACAGACAATGTCAGCAAAGGAAACCCTACTAAGTAGTCGAGAATTAGAAACAAAAACAAACAAACAAATAAAAATAGGCAAACAGTAAGACTGGGGCATTGTAAGAAAGAGGAACTCCAGGAGAACATAAAAAGCTCTTTGTTTTTAGCCTTCTGATAATCCCCTGCCATGCCTCTACCTAGCCATAAAACAGTGCTGTCCGAATGGCTCTGACTTTCTGTTTCCACAAGGTTAGAAGCACCCCTCCCCCTCCCATTCCCCATCTGTGATTAACCACTCCCATGATGTTGGATCACTTCCTGGACTTCATTTACTTAATAACTAATTTTTCATTGCCTCTCTTCTTTTACAGCCAGCCAGGGTTCTTCCTGCCTCCATCTTTGCTCAAGGTCTCACCTCCTTAAATCACTCAGATAACTGGGAGACACACTGCAATCCACTTTAACCGAGGGCTGACAGGCAACAGCCCTGTCCCTCTCCTTCCCAGCCTTGCAACATTTCAGAGGCCTCTCAAAAATCCCAGCAAAGCACCCCTGCCATTCTTCCACAGACACTTGGTAATTACTCCCAATAGGCAGTACCTCTGGTTTTTTTTGTCTGGGAGATGCTGTCCCGCTAGGACTCAGAAGGTAGCAAGAATGCGCCTGCACACAGACAACTTGGGCAAACTAAGCCCTGAACTTTAGAACAGCTAAAGTCCCTGAGCCAGACATCTGTGCCAAGCACCAGGGAAGACTGAACCTCCAGCAATGTGCTTATTCTTCGCAATCCCTGAGTGTACTCTTGTCCATTTTATAGTCAAATAATCTGTGGGGGTTTGAATAGATTTGGACCCCATTGACTCACCTATTAAAATACTTGGCTCATGGCTGGTGGCACTATTAGGTGTGGCCTTATTGAGGTGGGTGTTGCCTTGTTGGAGGAAGTGTGTCACTGTGGGGGTGGGCTGGATGGCTCCTAGTGCTCCAGCTCCAACCAATGTGGAACAAGCCCCATCCTGGCTGCCTTTGGACCAAGATGTAGAACTCTTGGCTCATCCAGTGCCACGTCACTCAGCAGCCTGCCGTGCTTCGCACAATGATAATGGACCTAATGTCTGAACTGTAAGCCAGCCCCAGTGAAACGTTTGCCTTTATAAGTGTTGCCTTGGTCATGGTGTCTCTTCACAGCAGTAAAATCCTAAGTAAGACAGATATTAAGGAACGGGACATTGTCGCTCGTCTTCCAAACCGCTGCCACCTACCCACCCTCTGTCTGACTCTCTGGGCAACAACATTTCCTGGTTGGAGAGATGGCCACTGGGTGCAGGAGAAAGGGACGATGTGGGTCATGGCCAGCTTAGTAGAGTTTTCCAAAATCTGGGTCTTGACAAGTATCACTAGGTAAGAAGAACGGATGAAGATAAATCTTTTATGTGGAAAGCTGTTCAGAGTAAGTCACTGAAATGTCATGAAGAGATAAAGAGAGCACCAGTCAGTGGCTACTTCTCCTCAGGCGTGTGTGCAGTTGTCCCTGTTCCCCTCTGGGATTGGGATGGAAAAAACTCACCAACATCTATGGAGAGAGTTTAGCAGAACTGAAAGGAAACGAGACTCAGAAGTGCTTGTATTGGTTTCTAAATCTTGGCTCTGTGATGCATCTCCATCGGTAGTGATCTTTATGATAAATCTACTGCTCCCTGACTGTTTATTTCTCTTTACATTATGTTAGGAAATTTCAAATATATACAAAAGGGGGAATAATGGTGTACACAGTGACAATGTACGCTGTCTAAGTTGGGGTTTCCACTGGCATGAGGAAGCACACGATGACAAAGCAAACCGGGGAGGAAAGGATTTATTCAGCTTACACTACCATAGAAGGAAGCCAGAACACTTAGGTGGAGTTTGGTAATCCCTTGCTTAACAAGCCCTCTATTTTATTCTGACATATGCTCAAGTTCAAGAAACTCAGGGCTTAAAGTGTGCTCAATTCACGAAGCCTCCATATTGGCTTTTTCTAGCAATGTTCACATTGGGGGATTCACCCAAGAGATCTCCTCTTAGGCATTATGCCAAGAGTTTCAGTGTATGCTCATTTCAAATCTACCGCTAGGAAGAAAAATGAAATAACGTTATTGGGTAAGACTAATCAAGAGCTCCCAACCTTGGATTATATGGAAGGACATGGTGGATGGGATGCTGAGGTCAGAGCAATGAGCACAGGATATGATGTAGTAACAAACAAAGATTCAGAGGCTGTACTAGATGACAGGAATCGAAATGGAAAAATTAAGATTTTACAATTAAAGACAAACAGAGCTATTTTTTAGGGCAGAGTTTTTTTTTTTTTTTTAGAATATTCAGAGTTGTGTGACCATCACCACAATTTTAGGATATACCATCACCCCCAAATAAATCGTGTACTGGTTATCTTTAGGAATATATGCATATACATATGCACAAACATGTACACACACACACACACACACACACACATACATACACACACATGAGGCAATGAGAGGGCTTGGAGGGAAGAAAGGGTTAGGAGAAACATCATTATTATATTTTAGTCTCAACAAGAAGAGAAAACCTGCACCTTACACCTGTCACATGTGATAACTTCAGCTTTCAGCCCCAGGCAATCACTCCTCTGCTTCCTGTGCTCAAATGCTATCTCCATGAACACCTCATGGAGATAGAATCAAGAAATATGTAATCTTTTATACCTGGCTTTCCCCGACTCAGTATTTTTGAGGCTTATCCGTGCTGTAGCATACATCAGCACTTCATTTTGTTTTATTGCACTGTATCGAGAAACTGCCTGTTCCGTTGTTGTATTGCACTGTGTGGAGAAACTGCCTGTTCCGTTGTGTTTGCTTAAGCCAAGGTCATCATATAGCCAGGCTTGTCTCAGGCTTGAGAATCTCCAGCTCCCTGTGTGTGGGACTGTGAGCATCATCCCCCTGCCTCCTGAATCACGCTGGCTTTATCCAAGCACCAGCTGGCAGATTTGCATTAGTTCTACTTTGGAGGTTTTATGAATAAGGCTTCTATGAACATTTGTGCACAAGAGTATTCACATATGAGAGTGGATATGTTTTCATTGCTCTTGGATAAGTGTCCCAGAAAAGATTTGTTGAGTCATCTAGTAACTCTATTTGAGCTGTCTGAGGAACTGTTAGACCAGTTTCCATAGAGACTGTGCCATGTTCTACTACCTAAGTGTGATTGTTCCAACGTCTCTATACTGCCTTCAACACTTATTACTGTCCTTTACATTATGGCTCTCAGAATGATGGGAGAGTCATCTCCTTGTGGTTTTTACTTATTTTTCTATGATGACTAATGATCTAGAGAATATTTCCAGATTTTTGTCGTTCATTTTCTTATAATTTTTGCAGAAATATCTTTTCAGATCATTTTTCCATTTTAAAACTGAGTTGTTTGTGCTTTGTTTCAAGATATAACAATTGTTTGTATATTGCACATATAATATATTATTATGGATATACATGAATGACTGTTTCTTCTAAGTTATGAGTCTTTCTCTGTCTCTTCTCTCACCCCCTTCACAAGTTCTCACTATGTATCTCAGGCTGGTCTCCAACTCCCAGCCCCGTACCCCAGCCTCTCAGATGCTCAGGTTACAAGCGTTACTACCATGCATAAGTCTTTTCTCTTTCTTGCATAATGTACTTTAAATCAAAACTGATTTTCACTCAGAAAAAATCTAAGTTATCTATTTTTTATTTTGTTACTAATATTCATGGTGTCATATTTAAGCAATAGGTGCTGATTTGTCATAAAGATGTATGCTTATGGATTTGTTATATACTTTTATAATCTTGGTTTTTACATTTAGGTTTTAATCTATTCTTGATTAACCTAATATAAAGTTGGGAGTCCCAACTCATTCCTTTTTATTTTAATTTTTGGGAATAATGACATTTCTCCTTTCCCTTTCCTCCCTCCATGCCTTTCCATACCCACCCCTCCCTGCTCTCTTTCAAATTCAGGGCCTCTTTTTTCACTAATTGTTAGTATATGTTTACACATGCATGTATGTGCAAACACACACACACACACACACACACACACACACACACACACACACACACAGAGCCGGCTCAGTCTATAATGTTACCTATATGTATATTTTCAAGGCTGACCATTTGGTATAGGACAACCAATTGGTGTGCTCTTCCCTGGGGATGACACTCCCTCTCTCTCTCTCTCTCTCTCTCTCTCTCTCTCTCTCTCTCTCTCCCTCCCTCCCTCCCTCTCTTTCTCTCTCTCTCTCCTTGTCTCCTTTCTTCCCTCCTTCTAACTCCCACCATAGCTTTCCCTCAGCATCCCTTCGCTGACTACAGTTCTTTGTGTATCTTGGGGACAGGAGGGTTTTCCCCATCACTTTTGCATGTCTATTTGTGGTGTTCTTGACCAGCTCCTAGTTAGGCAGTTGGTGAGACTTTACTGATATAGCTTCTGATGTTACCAAGAGACACAATATCAAAGCAAATTCCCTGGTCCTCTGGCTCATACAGTTTTTCCATCCCCTCTTCCAAAGTGTTCTCCAACCCTTGCCACCTCACTCTGTCACAGGTGAATATCCACTTGCTTAAACATCATCAATTTTTTAAATACTAAAAAATTTTTAATTGTTTGGACTCCCTTATTAAAAACCAGTTGACCACCATCAACTTCGAGTAGATCTTAGAAATTATATGAATTTGCCTGTTTCTATATAGATTTATATCTCTAGACTTGATTGCCCCCTTGTTTAGTCTCCCTCATCTTTGATCCTCAGAACAGCCAAGGTTCTAGTGTTCAAGAGAAAGTGACCCTGAATCTTGTGGAGGATGAGTGACTGGCCCAAGATCATGCAGCTACTTAAGTGACAGAGCAAAGGCAAGCTGTGTGCCCTTCCTCTTACCTCATCATCCACGGTGGCCAAAGCATAATGTGATCTTGTAATAGCAGAGGCAGCATGACTCAGGCAGTGCTCACAGCGTCTTTCACATGTTTGCTTTCTTCAAGGGCGTCATCGACATCTCTGCTTGACCTTCAACCAGAATTCTGCTCACCAGGAGATAAGAGAAAAAAACATGTGTGTTCTTCAAACTCTCCAAGCACCTGCTCAGAAACCAGAGAAGTTGTGGGGTGGGACGACACCTGCCAAGTTTGTATCAAGGTGAAAGGCGACGGCACCCATTCCGAAATGAGGAGCAGATTGGACAACGCAAACTTTTAAATATAATTTGAATTTTGGTTTTTAGAAGGAAGGTGTGAATATAGTAGGCACAAAATGCTGAGCATCTTTCTGTCACCGAAGAAAAATAATAATCTCATGAGGCTTCAGACACTTTGCAGGAATACGGGGTGGGAGAGAAAAAGGAAATCACTAAGACTGAGACTTTTCCGAACCTGCCTATAAAGAACAATAATTTCCAGGTATCTATAAGGTAACAGCAAGTTCAACATCTGCATCAGAGCCCAGAAAAACATACTCCAGGGATTGGAGAATACATGCAAATGTGACCATCTTTTCAATACAGCAAAAATAAAAATAAAAATAAAAATAAAAATAAAAATAAATAAAAAGAGTGTTGGTTTCAGATGCAACAAGACATTGGGACACAGCAGAAACGTTTCTGAGAAAAAAGGGGCTTGGTACGACAAAGGCGAGGACCAGTGGGGTAGTGTGGGCTAGAACGGCTTAGGAACTACCAGAAAGGACAATTCCTACCAAGGTGGGCAACTGGGGAGAGGCACCGGGCACTGGGTTCAGGACTAGTGCCTCCCTCCCAGCCTCTCCACCAACAGTCTTCTTGGGGAGGGTCTTGAAGAACGCTCAGTGCAGGTATAGAGTGGAACCTCACCCACCTGATTCTTTACCTGTGTGATCATCAGCAGACCACTTGTGTGATCATCATAAGCCGACCACTTTGCCTCTCCGAGCACATAGCTTCAGGCCACACAGTATGCTTCATTTCTGTCTTCCCTTTCCTCTCTTTAGCCTTTCTTTGGTTACTATGTATGAGTTTTCATCTCCATTACGCCTTTCCGGGTATCTTTTCTATCATTTTCAGGCAACTTTAGACCTAATGGAGACTCTGCTGAGGAGCCTGAGGCCAGAGCTTTGAGGGCAGAGGGGATATTTGGACTCTCTGCATGAGGCTTGCCCCTAAGCATCATGGTGGTATGCCTGGGATGCTGCTAGTTGCCATGGCCACCTAATTATTTCCTCTAGATCTGACCACCACAGTGAACTGGAAAAGTTGCCAAACTCCCAGAAAAACAAGCAGCAGATGTCTAATTTGGAAAAAAAATCACTCATGAACAATAATGTTTAGTTTTCCATCAATCACAAGGAGATATTCTCAGAGGTGGAGGCAGGAGAGGCAGCAGAGGCAAGGCTTACTTACCATCTGCAGCTTCCCTTTGTAAAGCCTGGATGAACGACACTTTGTATGAGGTACTGTTTAATGGACAGAAAATCTACCTGCAACCATTTGGCCTTACAAGCTCTGAACAGCCACCTAGCAGAAGAGGACTAGAAAATGGCTTTTATAATCAGACCTGGGTGTCAGCACCGTATTTCTCAATGTCTGGGTTGATGACTTTGGCCAAGTTCACTCATCTGTGTTTTAGCTTCTTCACATGAAGTGTGGACCACTGAATAGAGTGGAAGGATTAAGTTATTACTGTGTATATAGTGATTTAGTATAGGGCTTGAATCAAGTAATGCATTGATAAATCTTTGTTTTACATTTATTTTAAAAATCAAAGCAGAGTCTAATAGACGCACTTTTCCACAAATTAACTAATTATCAATTAATTGATTACTCATTTTGAGAAATACAAAATGTCATCCATATAAGTAGATCACTGTTTTACTGAAGGGGAAAACTGAGATCAGAGATGCCATGACATTTGCCTGAGATCACACAGCCAGCTAACAGCAGGGCTGAGGATGTGTCCCTGAAACCCATACCAAAGTTTTTCCAACACCCACAATGCTGAGAAAGGGAAAGAAAGGAAAGAACATTTACTTAGCTTTCCTTATTCATAGGCATTTTTCATGAATTGTTTTATTAAGTTATTGTAGACATAGACTGTAAGTTATTACTATTCTTAATTTACAAATGGATGAATTAGAGCAGTGACTCTCAACATGCGGGTCATGACCCCCTTCGAGAGGGTTCAAACAACCCTACCATAGGGGTCACCTAAGACCATCAGAAAACACAGGGGTTTACATTATGATTCATAACAATAGCAGAATTACAGTTATGAAGTAGCAACAAAAATAATTTCATGGTTGGGGGTCACCACACCATGAGGAGCTGTATTAAAGGGTCGCAGCGCTAGGAAGGTTGAGAGCCACTGAGATAGAACATAAGAAAACACATGGTCTTTCTTACTTTATTTCTGTGTCCTTAACAGGAAGCACATTGCCTGGTCCACAGTAGGAACACAGTAAATACCTGTGAATGACTAAGGTGGGAAAATGCCTTAGTCAGATTCTTAATGAACGAGTCTGGTAATGAAACAGAACCTAATTCTAAAGCCTATGATTTTTCAGAGTTTTGTTTTGTATTTGGTGTAGGCCTTTCACTTTCTCTACTAGGGGTGCTAGGCTGTAGGATAGAAGCAGTAGAAAGCTATTCCCTCCTCTTTAAAGAACATGGAGGTTCAAACTGTGTTTATATATAGTATATCATTTACTTTTACAACTACCAGCGGCAGCTGCTTTCATTTCCAAGCCAGGACGCTGATACACAGGAAGCATCAGTGTCTAATCCAAGGTTAGACAGTGAGTCATAAAGACCAGGCCTCTGATTCTACTCCTGCCTTCTCCCTGCATGCTGGCCCCTTCCCATTATGTCATAGCTCCTTGAAGACGCGATCCAGAAGGACACTAGGCAGGAAAGCTCAAAGCTACCATGAACAGGAATCAAGCAGAGCCCCTCAGGCCAACTGTGAATGCTGCTGCTGCTGCTGCTGCTGCTGTTGAGGATGCCATGAGTTAGAGTCAACTTCTAGGACCAAAGGCATCCACATGGAAAACCAGCAAAGGTACCACATGGAAAACCATCATGCCAAGGAGCTTGGTGATTATGTTGGGATTTGGGTTAAACCTGAGAGCTACCTGCCTCCCACCCAAGTAGACCAGGAAAGTAAATTTCTCCATGTTTTGGGCTTTTATCAGCCATTTGCAGCAAGAACCATTTCTGTCTAACATGCCATACTTGTCAGGGGTGGAGAGGCAGTGAAAACTGTGGTGCTTAAAGAGCCTCTGAACTGTCAACAATTCCTATGATTGGTTAGCCACTTCTGTCACTTGCCAGGCCTAATAGGCAGTGTCTATTGTTAGTGAAAATGAAAGACATTATATTATTTTTATATCTGATTCAACTCACTTAGCTTAGAGTGAAACACCTCTTTTTCTTCTTCCTTGGGCCGCTGAAGGAATCTAATGGATTTTAATAAAACATAATGTAATAAAATTTCTGGGCAGAAAGGCACTTCCCTTTCTATCTGGACAGATGCTGTGCTCCAAGAGCCTGTGCTGCCCTTAACACATCTGCTGAAACCTTCTCCCAAAGCCAAGGAATGAAGAGGTGGGGTTTGATGGAGCAGATTAAGTCACGTGGCTCTGCCCCGATGAAAGGATGAGTGACTTGGAAGACAGTCCCACCAGGAAACCAGCCTCACTGGTTGGTTTCACAGCAAATCTGCCTTGACTTTGGATTTCCTAGTCTCTAAGATGGCAAACATTGAATGTCTATGGCTTATAAATTACACTGTCTAAAGTGTTTTGTTACAGCTGCCAGGATAGATTGAGATAATAGGCAGTAACAAACACAACACCAACAGGCATGCCAATGTAGACAGAGAAAAGCTCACAGTATGCCTCAAGCCCACACATAAAAACTGTAAACAGTGGAGGAAAACTGGCAGTGGGATAGGTGGCCTTCCCCAGGAAGAACACACTAATTGGTTGTCCTGTGCCAAAAGGTACTGAAAACATACATACAGTCAACATTATACATAACAGGCTATATTTAGAGAGATGTACACACACACACACACACACACACACACACACATACACACACACACACACACATACACACACACATACACATACACACACACACACACACACACACACACACACACACACACACACACACACACACGCATGCATGAGTGCAATAATGATTACTGAAAAAAGAGGCCGTGAGGAAGTAGAGTTGGTCTTTGAGAGACCAAAGGGAAGAGAAGGATGTTCTGACAAAATTATAATATCAAAAGTAAAAGAAAGGATTGTAAACAAAGGCAAAAAGACAACAGACATATCTATTTACTTCCTAAATTCTCTGTATTCATATATTTATTAGTGGGAAGTATTATTTACATTTTACAAAGGAAATAAAGGGCCCTGCCTAAATTTAACTAAGATTTGAAACTATGGTGTGTGTGTGTGTGTGTGTGTGTGTGTGTGTGTGTGTGTGTGTGTGTGTATCTGTCTATGTGTGTGCATGCACATGTGCATGATACACCTGTGCATAAGGCTATATGTCCATGTGGAGGTCAGAGGTCGACATCAGGGGTCTTCCTCAATAGCTCCGCTATATTTTTGATGCAGGTTCTTTTGCTGAAATTGGAGCTCGCTGACTTGCTAGGCTGCCTGCTGAGCTCCAGGGATCTGCTCCTGTCTACCCTCCTCGCATGCCCAGCACTAGGGTTTTAGACACACATGCTGTGTTGCCCTCTACTTTACAAGATGCTGATGCTGGGGGTTCACACTGAGATTGTCATGCTTACACAGCAAGCCCTTTGCAATCACCTTAATGACTATGCAGTGAGCATCCCTGGTCTGGGCTATTAACCACCCTACAGTACTAATTTTTGGTCACTTACCTGGTTGGAGTTTGTTTTGGTTCTTCTATCTACTCTAGCTGTGGTTTTTGTTTGGGGGTGCAGGTGACAAGCAACCAACAATAAAAATACAAGTTTTAAAATCCATCTATAGTCATGAGAGCATCACCAACATTCAGATAAGGAGCTTATCCACCCTGGCTGTGAGGTGCATACGGCAGGCTCACCGGCTGTGCTTGGTGTTGACCATCACACTATTTTGGGGGAATGTGGAATGTTGTTAGGAAGCAGGGATCACTGGAGAAAGATATGTCTTTTTGAGGTATCCCCAGTCATCCCTGGTCTGGCTTGTTGTCCACCGTTAAGAATGGCTTCCATTGCCATCTGCCGCTGCCAAGCCCGTGTGTTCAGCAGCCACAGACCAAACCTAAAAATGCGATGAAAACACATTCTTGTCCTCCTTAGGTTTATTTTCTCAAGCATTTGGTCACAGCAGCACATCATCTTCTCCTGCGGCTTTCTTCACGTTGTCTTTGGCATCTAGGCCTTCTCCTGACCTTCCTCCATTCTTTAGATCTCTGATTCCCTCTCTCCTGCACTTTGCGCTCTTGGGAATTTACAGCCGTGTGTGTGACATGTGCTCCTTGCCATCTTCCCTCTCACTCAGCACCGTCACTCTGAGAGCCGTCCAGGGTGTTGAGTGCGTCAACAATTCATTCCTTTTATTTAGGTCTGTTGTCATATTATGTGAATATGTGTGAATTTGTGTGGCAATGTACCCAGCCATTTTGGTGTCCCTGGGGCCACCGGCCTTTAGAAATAACTTAAGGGAGGAAAGAGTTATTTGGCTCCAGATTCAGAGGGTTTTGGTCCACCATGGTGGGGCAAGCATTAGGGAGCAACTCGTTCATGGCAGAAGGCATTGGATGGTAGAGGCTGTTCACACTGCTGTGGTAAACAAGAGGGGTGGGACAGGAACCAGTGGCTTTATCTATCTCACAGATATGAACCCTTGACGACCTGCCTGTACAAATTAGACCCCACTCCTAAAAGTTTCACAGACTTTCCAAGTACTATGTCCAAACATGCAGCATGCACGCCGAGAGAAACATCTCATGGTCAAACCGTAACACGCAGTGCACATAGAGGTTCAAACAAGGTAGCAAGAGTACTCACATGCATGTGGGTTTCGGCTCTGTATGTTAACTTGGACCAATAGCTAGAGGTGTGATGCCGGGGCAATAGTATCTACAAGCAACTGCCGCATCCCTTTCCAAAGTGGGTGTTCTAGCACATTCTCACTGGCTGTGTTTGGAAGCCTCAGTCGTTCCTTGTCTGCAGTGGTGTTAGTCATCAAGTGGGCATGTGGAGCTATTGGGGAAGGGGGCACACTTACTCACAAGAGTGCAAGTGCACACAGAAGCCAGAGGGCCACCTTGTTGATGCTCCTCTTGAGAAGTTGTTTATTAGTTTTCAACTAGGCTAGTCAGGCAGGCCGCGGCAGCCATGGGACCCACCTGTCTCTGGCTTCTCAGTGTTGGGATGCAAAACATGGTGTCAGGCCTGGGCATCAAAATCAGGTCCTCAAGCTGGTGCACTGAGCACTTGACCGCTGAGCCTTTTACCGTTGTTGTAGTTTTAACTGGTATTTTCCTAAAGCAAAAATAACATTGGCCATCTTTTCATGTGCTAATTTGCTATCTGCATTTTTGTGGTTGTTGAAGTGATGGTTCAAAGATTTTTGTCCTTTTGATTTTTATTGGGTTGTTTGATTGTATTACTGTTGTTGTAGGTCTTAGCCCTTCCCCTCAGGAATGGCTTCTGTGCTGTGTGTGGAAAGTCTGAAAACTAGAGCTCAAGAAAGGGTGTGGCTGCATGCATTTTAGAGGTTGGAGCAAAGGTTCATGAGGGTGGGGGCTGGGGGTGGGAATGCCGCATGGCTCTGTACATGGTAACTAGCATCATTCTGAGCAACTCAGTAAACATCCCCCTACCTCACTTTGTAGCTGGACCAGGTAAACGGCTTCCCTAGTGTTTCCGTGAGAAATGAGCCATCCCAAGGACTGTTGCTGAGCCGGTACGCTAAGAGGGATTCTTGAGAGAACTTGCATTGTAAGAATTCTTAGAGTCTCTTGAGTGGAGCACCCTGAACCCTGTGCAGTGGGGTAAAGGTCTAGGTGATCCTCAGCAGCTGATAAGGCGGTTGGTTTTCCTGCCTTGTGCAGAAAGCAAAGGCTGTCTCTCAGCACCTCTGCTGCGATCTGAGAGGCAGGCTGAGAGTCAGGCTGCCCTTTCTCTGCTCTTAGCCTGGGTAAGGATGGGGCGGTTGAGGCTACTTCTGGCTCCCTGACAAGAAATGAGCAGCTTCCAGACAGAGTTCAACCTGAGAAAAGGCTCCCCTGCTGTGAGGGAATTATTCACTCTGGGATAAGCTTCCTGGGCAGAACATCAAATGCTCCCACTGGCTGCAGGAGTTCAGATGGAATACTTTAACTGTTTCATGCCCAGCCCGCATGGCAGTAGACAGTGCACATGGCCCAGCCAGAGCAGTTTTTACATTTTTGCCCTGACTTTCACTCCAAGTGCTGGGGGACATCTCTGCAAGTGTTCCTATGACTGATGACACTGAGGCTCCTGTCAATGAGTTGTCATCACTAACCTCCCAGGAGCTAGTTCTTCTGGCCTTTTAGCTCCTGTATCCCTCAGTCCTCTGATCTGGGTGAATCCAATAGCTGGCTTAGGGGAAACTGCTAAGGGCCATTTACAGATAAACTTTCTAGAAGTATTCATGGCCAGCTGTGGTAGGTAGTGCAGAAGATATTGAGGCAGGGAGATCACAAATTCAAGGCCATCCTGGGCTGTATCATTTTTTAAATTTCAAAATAAAAATTTAAGTATGTGCTTTCCTATCATTGCGTAGACCTTTCAGATCGAACACCTTTGCCCTTCTCGCCTCTGATGAAAGATAGCAATATCTTATGGGAAAAACCTGTAATATATCCAGGACAGCTGGCAAGGGGAAAGCTCTACTCCTTTTTACGGAGAAATTCCTAACAAGGGCATGTGGAGGGGCAGGTTGCATTAGGCTGGGAGTTCTGCAGAAAGACTGGCTTAGACTCAAGCGCTAACAGCCTGACTGCTGAGGACAAACAGCACGATTACACAGAGAAGCAAAGGCAAGGTATCCATTCTCTCCTTAGCTGGCAGGAGCAACCACCCCACAATGGCTCCTTCCTACCTCCTGTTCTCTCTGCCTTAACAACCTCGGGGAACCTTCCTTCCTGCCTCAAGGCTGCCCAGTCAAATGGTTTGAGAAGTCAGACTTCATGGACACCTCAGTGTTTCACTTTCAGAGGAAAATGAGTGAACAATTAGTCCTTTAGAGTGACGGCATCCATAGCAGAAGGAACAGTGGGTAGTTTAGAGCACATTCACAGAGCCGGGGCAGAAAAGGATCTATGGAAAGACAGCAGCTCACACAGGCCCAGGGTCTCTATTGTTCCTGTCTTCCCCTTACAGTCCATAGCAGTCCTGTGGAATAAGTAATAACTTTAATGAGCCAGCCTGCCTCCATCTTTGCTTAAAAGCCGTCTTATAGTAAAGAAAAACTAGATTCAATCCTGTTGTGATTATATCTGTTTCTCAGGGATTGGGCTGTGCCCTACCTGTAACCTTACCTACAGATGGCTCTGCACTACCTGTTCCATTTGGAAACTTCCCACCCCTGAGCTATAAAAATCTTGTATTTCTCATGTCCAATGATCACATTAGTGGGTGGAAACCCGTATGAACAAATGGAAAGTTGCTTGCTTTGATTAATTTACCCATGATTTGGGTTAGGGATCTTTTTTCTCACATGTGTGGCATTAACAAAGATTACAAATGGGAACAGAAAGAGCACAGAATCTGAAGGAATTATTTCAGGTCTCATAGTGATTAGCAGACAAACCTAAAATTTGCATGAATTCATATAATTTCTAAAATGTATGAGTCCCTCACTATACCCACTTTTTTTTTTTTAAACAAGGACCATTCCCTCACCCTAGCAACCCATCTCTCATGCACTGTCAATGCCTATAGCTGGTATGCATCGGATGCTAAGGCTGAACTGGACCCCCCCCTTGCTGGACACAGACCGGTGACCACAGATGTCCACTGAGGTGCTCCAAGAAGCATGAGAGCAAGTAAGGTGCAAAAAATGGGAACCCCCCCCCCAGGACACAGTGTGGAGAAGATGCTCCTGCAAGGTCTGAAGGCTACCTATGTAAGCCTTCCTTAAAAACGCCTGGAGGGCGTACTACAGAGTGCAATTTGTAGCAAAGGCAAGCAAGCACAATAAGGCAGATTCAGCTTTTCTTTCCTCCTGGGGAACACAGAGAATGAAAAAAGGAGTGAGCAAGGAAGTCTAGGAGAAAGAAGGGCCCAGAATGAAACAGACTTTGTTATAAGAACCTGTGTAAGAGTTCTGACTTTCTCTGCGGTGGTAGAAGGACTCTTCAGAGGGTGGAAAGTGTGGGGGACAGGGATCAGGAGGAGCTGCCTCGGGGAGTTCTGTGCTTTGATATGGTTTGTGTATCTAAAGGTTCATGAGCTGATAGCAGAAACTTTGAGAAGTAAAGGCTACTAAAAGTGACTAAGATACTGGGCATGACACCCTTAGGGATGATTAACCTGTTCTCTTGGAATCCTGGCTTGTAGTTTGGTATAAAAAGAACCAGTCTGGCTCCTGCTTTTCTCTGGTCTCCGGCCTAGCTGTGTACTCTGTTCCTCTCATATATTCTTCTGTTATGATGTCATCTATCCTATTGTGATGCAGGCATCAGGCACTCACCAGAGGTAAACAAATGCTACAACCAGGTTCTGAATCTGGAGAACTGTGAATTTCTTTCTTTCTTTTTTTTTTGTTTTGTTTTGTTTGTTTGTTTTTTGTTTTCCTTATAAAGTTCCCAGCCTTGGATATTTTGTTCTAGCAAAACATAGTGGACTGATCCAGAAAAAAAAAATCACTCTGAACACTTTCAGGCTATCTGTTGGAATGAGGAGAGATTGGCATAAAGAGCAGTCGGGGGGAAATGTCAGTATAATAAACTAGACATAACTAGGACCACACAATGACTATGGGTGTTGGGATGCAAAGCAGAGGCTTGAAATACAACAGGAAGGTGAATGGGTCAGCTGGCCTAGGGCAACCGGAAGCTACTGCTGTGTGGATGCCACGTGCCCTTCTGTGTGGATGCCACGTGCCCTTCTGTGTGGCTGCCACGTGCCCTTCTGTATGGATGCCACATGCCCTTCTGTGTGGATGCCACATGCCCTTCTGTGTGGCTGCCACGTGCCCTTCTGTATGGATGCCACGTGCCCTTCTGTGTGGATGCCACACGCCCTTCTGTGTGGATGCCACACGCCCTTCTGTGTGGATGCCACGTGCCCTTCTGTGTGGATGCCACGTGCCCTTCTGTGTGGCTGCCACGTGCCCTTCTGTGTGGATGCCACGTGCCCTTCTGTGTGGATGCCACGTGCCCTTCTGTATGGATGCCACGTGCCCTTCTGTGTGGATGCCACGTGCCCTTCTGTGTGGCTGCCACATGCCCTTCTGTGTGGCTGCCACGTGCCCTTCTGTATGGATGCCACGTGCCCTTCTGTGTGGATGCCACATGCCCTTCTGTGTGGCTGCCACGTGCCCTTCTGTATGGATGCCACGTGCCCTTCTGTGTGGATGCCACGTGCCCTTCTGTGTGGATGCCACATGCCCTTCTGTGTGGATGCCACGTGCCCTTCTGTATGGATGCCACGTGCCCTTCTGTATGGATGCCACGTGCCCTTCTGTGTGGATGCCACGTGCCCTTCTGTGTGGATGCCACGTGCCCTTCTGTGTGGATGCCACGTGCCCTTCTGTGTGGATGCCACGTGCCCTTCTGTGTGGATGCCATGTGCCCTTCTGTGTGGATGCCACGTGCCCTTCTGTGTGGATGCCACGCACCCTTCTCTACCCTGTGTTCTGCGCTCATGAACTCAGCCCCACCGTGTGCTGTGTTACTAATCCTACCTACTCTTCATGTGCTGAGGAGTACTGACAGGATTTGAAACAAGTAGGTCTGGCTTTATGAAGCAGCTGCTCAGCTAGTTTGCTATGAAATCTGCATTCTTTTTAACCTTGTAAATCTCTCTCCACTTTGAAATTCTGGTTTGAAGCAGAGTCAGGAAGTTTTTTAGCCAAGAAGTTCATTGATGAGTTTACTCAGGTCTAATGAACCCTGAAACCATAGCAAGTTTCTGTGCCTTCCTGGCATACGATTGCTGTTTCGCAGGGAGGCAGTGGCAAGGCCTTCCAACAGAGTCTCTACCAGATCCCTGCTCCAAGAATAGATCTCAGAACCTTGCCTTAGAACAGCAGTTCCCGGGGCTGGAGAGATGGCTCAGTGGTTAAGAGCACCCACTTGCTCTTCCAAAGGTCCTGAGTTCAATTCCCAGCAACCACATGGTGGTTCACAACCATCTGTAATGTGACCTGATGGCCTCCTGTGGCTACATGTAGGCAGAATACTGTATACATGATAATAAATAAATCTAAAAAAAAAAAAAAAAAGAACAGCAGTTCCCACAGCATTGCCTGAGGCAGCAACATCAGAACCTCTGCGGTCCCTAAGGATCTCAATTTCTAGGCCTCACCACGGAAACTCTGGGGCTGGTGCCCAGAGATCTGTCCTAAGAGTTCCAGTGGTTCCTGTGCGCTCAGGCTTCTAACCACTGCTTAGAACAGAAGCAAAAATAAACAAGGGCTAATGTCTAGTCACAGGCCATGGTGAGGCGTCCGCAGTGGATGTCATGTCAAGAAGAGAGACAAAGTCTCGTAAGGTTTAGATCTTTGGAAAAGAAACACTGGGAGGCAGCTCTGAGTTGACCTGATGTTTTAGATAAGAAAGTCACTGAAGGATCCACTGGGGCTAGGACCCAGCGTTATGGAGAGACACTGGACTCTGTATTTGTGGCTTAGTGGATACAACATGCAATGCGTCTACCAAGCCTGTAATGCTTTATAGGCCAGCTCTTTCTTGTCCGTAGAGTCTCCTTCAGTGCAAGATGTTAGATATCTTGTTATGTGCAGATTGCTTAGGACTTTTCAGGAGCTAATAAGTTGGCTGGGTTCCCAGGCCAGTCAGTAGCCACTCTCTCCCTAAGCACCCTCTCTTCTCTGAGGTGAAACCCTGGCTCATACCTCACCTAGCTGACATGGCCACTGTGCAGTCTGTGCCTGTGATCCCAGTGTTTTGGTTTTGTTTTGTTGCTGATGTTGTCTGTCTGTCTGTTTGTTTGTTTTCTACACCTTCTTGAGAACACAGATAGGACAAGAAACAAACAGCCCTCAGAGTCTGGTGATGGATACAGGACGATGAGGATTCTCGTACCCTGGCCCTCCCTCCCCCGCAGCCCAGGTCTGGTTTCCTCCCTTCGGCTACCTCATAAAAAGCTGGCACACACTGAGGTAGGGAAAGTGTCTGAGCCTGCTGGTCAGATCAGAAGGCTTCTGGGCATTCATTATGATCTAAACAACTATTCCAGTTATTTGTGTGACTCAGCCCCTGCAGGCAGGGCTTTCTCCTGTCCACTGTCGGCCGGTGCTGACTCACTGCTCAAGAGGGCACCTTGTCAGCCCTCCTGGGCTCCTGGCTCTCCTCTCCACTGCCTCTGCCTCCCCAGAGGAGTCTGCAGGGATCCCGGAGGGCGCTCTCAGCATTCAGTTTCATTTCTCAACAAACTGCCACCCTCCTCCTCCCCCACCCTCCTCGTCCTCTTCCTCCTCCCCCATCCCCCTCCTTTTCCTCACCCTCCTCCTCCCCCATGCCCCTCCTCCTCCTCCGGCCATTACCGCTTCTGGCTGGGCTAAACACACCTGTCAGTCTCTGGTACACTCTAAAGACAAAGCAAGCAGATACAGTCACTAGGACACTATGCACTCACTGTCTTTATCCAGCACCTATAGTGTGTCTGATGGTTGCTAAGGGTTTGGATCTGGAAAGGTATAGGCTAGATCTGCCCATAGTATTCATGGACTTGGTGGGGGGAAATACATTGTTCTTCTTTTTCTTTCTTTCTTTTCTACTTTTCTTTCTTTCTTTCTTTTTTTTTTTTTTTTTTTTGATTTTGAGATAAGTTTCTCTGTGTAATAGCCCTGGTTGCCTGTACTCACTCTGTAAATCAGGCTGACCTCAGGAAGATCTGCCTGTCTCTGCCTCCCCCGAGTGATGAGTGATGGGATTAAAGGTGTGAGGCACCACACCCTGCAGATGAACAGACACTTAGAAAGCTATGGAAAATGCACGGGAACAGAATACCAGGGACCTCTGAGAACGGCCAGCGCTGGTGTCGACCTGTGTGCTTGGCAGTGCCCTGAATCGAGCAGCTAGTTGCAGAGAATGCGTGGACACTGAGCTAGGAGGGCTCGGAGGAGAAAGGAAATGCCAGCAGCCTGCATGGCACAGAGAGGCTTTCTCAGAGGGACAGAGCAGGCCAAAAGAGGCAAAAAGGTTTTTCTCTTTGCTGTGACCAAAGCCTTGACCAGAAACAATTTCAGGGAGGAAGGGTTTGGTTGGCTTGCAGTTTGAAGAGATACAGTCTGTCATGACAGGGAAGACATGGCAGCAGACAGGAAAGGGAAGGTGGCGGAAACGGGGCTCTTGTCACATTGCATCTGCAGTCAGGAAGAAGAGGGACATGGGTGCGTCCTCTGCTCAGCTAGCTTTCCCCTGCTTATGCTATTCAAAGCTGTGGCCCATGAAGTGCTGCTGCCCCATATGTCTTTCCGCATCACAGACCCTGTTCTAGACATTCCCTCACAGATGTGGACAACCTTCCTAACGCTGCGACCCTTTAATACGGTTCTTTGTGTTATGGTGACCTCCCCCCATCATAAACTTATTTTATTGCTACTTTATGTCATTTTGCTTTTGTTATGAAACAATAATATAAATGTCTGACATGCAACCCCTGAGGAACCGCTGTTCTGGATGCTGTCAAGTTGGCAATATTAAGTGTCATAAGTAACAAGGCTCACTGAGGCTTTTGTTTTAAAGCTTGAGCCTGCTATGCACCATCATTCTGGTAATACTGTGTCCTGAATAGTAAATTCCCTGAGCTTCCTCCTTCATTTCAGCAGGAAAAGGAAAGGGGAGAAAAGAAAGGTAAAAATTCAAGACAAAAGCTAACATGGACACCTCCCTTCTATCGTGCCCAGCCTTCATTTTATCTTGATGGAACCTAGAAGAACATATGTGCGTGCAGGTGCACAGTAGTGACAGTAGACCTAGGGTGGGTGTGGCTAGGACACAGTGCACAGGAGTGACAGTAGGCCTAGGGTGGGTGTTGCTAGGACACAGTGCACAGTAGTGACAGTAGGCCTAGGGTGGGTGTGGCTAGGACGCAGTGCACAGGAGTGACAGTAGGCCTAGGGTGGGTGTGGCTAGGACGCAGTGCACAGGAGTGACAGTAGGCCTAGGGTGGGTGTGGCTAGGACACAGTGCACAGTAGTGACAGTAGGCCTAGGGTGGGTGTGGCTAGGACGCAGTGCACAGGAGTGACAGTAGGCCTAGGGTGGGTGTTGCTAGGACACAGTGCACAGGAGTGACAGTAGGCCTAGGATGGGTGTGGCTAGGACGCAGTGCACAGGAGTGACAGTAGGCCTAGGGTGGGTGTTGCTAGGACACAGTGCACAGGAGTGACAGTAGGCCTAGGGTGGGTGTGGCTAGGACGCAGTGCACAGGAGTGACAGTAGGCCTAGGGTGGGTGTGGCTAGGACGCAGTGCACAGGAGTGACAGTAGGCCTAGGGTGGGTGTGGCTAGGACACAGTGCACAGGAGTGACAGTAGGCCTAGGGTGGGTGTGGCTAGGACGCAGTGCACAGGAGTGACAGTAGGCCTAGGGTGGGTGTGGCTAGGACACAGTGCACAGGAGTGACAGTAGGCCTAGGGTGGGTGTGGCTAGGACACAGTGCACAGTAGTGACAGTAGGCCTAGGGTGGGTGTGGCTAGGACACAGTGCACAGGAGTGACAGTAGGCCTAGGGTGGGTGTGGCTAGGTCGCAGTGCACAGGAGTGACAGTAGGCCTAGGGTGGGTGTGGCTAGGACGCAGTGCACAGGAGTGACAGTAGGCCTAGGGTGGGTGTGGCTAGGACGCAGTGCACAGGAGTGACAGTAGGCCTAGGGTGGGTGTGGCTAGGACGCAGTGCACAGGAGTGACAGTAGGCCTAGGGTGGGTGTGGCTAGGACGCAGTGCACAGGAGTGACAGTAGGCCTAGGGTGGGTGTGGCTAGGACGCAGTGCACAGGAGTGACAGTAGGCCTAGGGTGGGTGTGGCTAGGACGCAGTACACAGGAGTGACAGTAGGCCTAGGGTGGGTGTGGCTAGGACGCAGTGCACAGGAGTGACAGTAGGCCTAGGGTGGGTGTGGCTACGACACAGTGCACAGTAGTGACAGTAGGCCTAGGGTGGGTGTGGCTAGGACGCAGTGCACAGGAGTGACAGTAGGCCTAGGGTGGGTGTGGCTAGGACGCAGGTACACAGTAGTGACAGTAGGCCTAGGGTGGGTGTGGCTAGGTCGCAGTGCACAGGAGTGACAGTAGGCCTAGGGTGGGTGTGGCTAGGTCGCAGTGCACAGGAGTGACAGTAGGCCTAGGGTGGGTGTGGCTAGGACGCAGTGCACATTAGTGATAGTAGGCCTAGGGTGGGTGTGGCTAGGACACAGTGCACAGGAGTGACAGTAGGCCTAGGGTGGGTGTGGCTAGGTTGCAGTGCACAGTAGTGACAGTAGGCCTAGGGTGGGTGTGGCTAGGATGCAGTGCACAGGAGTGACAGTAGGCCTAGGGTGGGTGTGGCTAGGACGCAGTGCACAGTAGTGACAGTAGGCCTAGGGTGGGTGTGGCTAGGACGCAGTGCACAGGAGTGACAGTAGGCCTAGGGTGGGTGTGGCTAGGACGCAGGTACACAGTAGTGACAGTAGGCCTAGGGTGGGTGTGGCTAGGACGCAGTGCACAGGAGTGACAGTAGGCCTAGGGTGGGTGTGGCTAGGACGCAGTGCACAGGAGTGACAGTAGGCCTAGGGTGGGTGTGGCTAGGACGCAGGTACACAGTAGTGACAGTAGGCCTAGGGTGGGTGTGGCTAGGACGCAGGTGCACGAGTGACAGTAGGCCTAGGGTGGGTGTGGCTAGGACACAGTGCACAGTAGTGACAGTAGGCCTAGGGTGGGTGTGGCTAGGTCGCAGTGCACAGTAGTGACAGTAGGCCTAGGGTGGGTGTGGCTAGGACACAGTGCACAGGAGTGACAGTAGACCTAGGGTGGGTGTGGCTAGGACGCAGTGCACAGGAGTGACAGTAGGCCTAGGGTGGGTGTGGCTAGGATGCAGTGCACAGTAGTGACAGTAGGCCTAGGGTGGGTGTGGCTAGGACGCAGTGCACAGGAGTGACAGTAGGCCTAGGGTGGGTGTGGCTAGGACACAGTGCACAGTAGTGACAGTAGGCCTAGGGTGGGTGTGGCTAGGACGCAGTGCACAGGAGTGACAGTAGGCCTAGGGTGGGTGTGGCTAGGACGCAGTGCACAGGAGTGACAGTAGGCCTAGGGTGGGTGTGGGTAGGCCACAGAGGGGCAATGTTTTTTGACCTTAGAAACTGACTGCGTTTAGTTTAGATAGACATTGTAAACAGATGTCCACGTCCCAGTTTACAGATGGACTAATGGAAGACTGGAAAAGTTAAGCAGCTTTTCCAAACCTCATCTGTGTAGTAAGTGAGGAAAACAGGACTTCAGACCAAGATCTATCTGAATTCAAAACCTAGACCCTTTCAACACACCACTCTGGTTTTACTCTATTCTGAAAACAAATTTCTTCCTCCTTAGTGTAACACCACTGCCGTAAAGGATTATTATTTTAACCCCCTTGCAACTTCAATTAAAATGTTTACTATCAGCCTTAACAGGCTTCCTTATGCATTTACTCATCCATTATTTCATGTTAAATGTTGTATAATAGTCAGTACAGGTTCCCACGTGCAGAGCAGTGGGAGAGGGGAGTCAGGAATGTCCTATCTCTTCACAGTGCTTTGGGGTGACAGTCAACCCATTTACTATAATCACAGTTAAGTGCTGTTATCATGGGCACTGATGCTTCTCTGTAATTTGCTGTATACTAAAAACCATACTAGTCACTCTTGGTAAATTAACTCACTGAAATCTCATAAGAGAATCATAAATCAATGCAGATACCCATCTGAAAGCAAGAGGAAGGAGCACCATGTCTGAACTGTCTGAGTGGACCTTAGCCACACAGGGTAGTACTCAATTGAATTGTAACCAAATTAGCATATGCTCCAAGTTTCATACTGGACTCTAAAGAATTAGCACCGAAAAAGTAATGTAAAATCCCTCATTGTTTTTACATTGGTTGCATGGTGAAATGAGAGTTAGAATATATTAGGATCAATCCAACACGTTGCTGAAGTTAATTTTACCCATTACTTTATGGTATGAGACAATTTTAAATCAGACACGTGGCTCATGTGTACAAGCTGATGCTCGTCGGGAAGGTGGGGTGCCTTGTGTGAGGAGGTGGTGAGAAGAAGATGGGGACGGAAGGAAGGCACTAGGGGCGCACTGGGCTCTCAGTCTTCCCTGTGGCCAGAAAGGATATCTGCAACTATGCCCAAATCTCAGCCGTCTAGGCCTACTGACTTGTGTCTAGTCAACCGCAGCTGCAGCTGTGATCAGGGGCCCCCAACAGACCTATCAAGTCATGGTTTAAAGATGGATAAAGCAAGATCCAACAGGGAGAAAAAGACATATGGAGAGACGTTAGGGTAAAATCCAAGCCTTTCTGGAAAGTCTCCTCCAGTCTCTAAGTTAGTCCCGTTGTCCCCTTCCTTCACTTACCTTACCTCTCGCTCCTCTCCTTCCTCTACCCCCGCCCTTCGCTCAGTCACACTCACCACCTTTTCTGGGACCCTCAACAGGGTGACATTCTTCTCTGGGGACCTTTGCAGCGACTGTTCATGCTTTCTGGAATGCTTCCTGCTGCAGCTTCAGGTAGCCAACTACCTTAACTGGGTTCTGCGCCCCTTTATCAAGTGGCCAACCTGGCTACATTTAGAAGTACAACTCCTACCGAGAGCTTCTCCTCCACGCTTTTGTCCCTGTCTTCCCACATGGCTTTTATTACCTTTAAACTCACCCTGTAAATATTTTATTACCTTACTCTTGATTTTCCCATCTGTGCCCTCCAAAGACAAGGGTCTCAGTGTTGTTCCCTGCATTATTTCCAACCCCAGGACAGGTTTAGCTGACAGGAATTCTCAAATGACTGTTCTGTCCCCTTTCCATGGCAAGGCTCGAGTGTCTCATGTGGGAGACCACTTAGCTTCTACAGCGCTGGCTCATCTTCCTTCTGAAACCCACACCAAGGCCTCCTCAGAGAGGTGAGGGGGCAGCTTCTGTGAGAAAAACACCCCAGAGTGGCAGCTGGGTGCTGAGCTCTGCTCACATGCAGCTTCCAGACTCTAAGGGGCAACGGTTCCAGGGGAAGCTGAATAAATACTTGGGGAATTGCGGAAGAAAGTGATGGAGTGAATCGCTACCAGGAAGGCAGGAATCACAACGAATGGTCTTCATGGTGGACACGTCATCATCATCTGTTCTCAGGCCTCACTCCAATCCAACTGGATCAGACGTGAGGAAGGGGCTGGGCAGCTGGGCTTCATGGATCTCGGGGAGATTCCGGAGACCTGTTTGCACCAGGGAGCGGTTAGAGCCTTGCAAGTCACCCTACGAGTGAGTACTTGGCAGAGCAATGTCTATGTGAAGCCTAGGGGGCTTCTTCCCTATGTCCCAGGAGCCCAGGGAATGTGCCAGCAATGGGGGGGGGGGCACAGGCAGAAGGGGGACCCTGACTTCCATGGGCTGTGGCTAGGGCAAATGACTAGGTCCAACCCTTTCAGTGCCACACCCTTGCAGAAGCCAGAACAGCAGGTCTGTGGGCCCTTTCTCTGCCTGGCCTGGCCTCTCCATTGCACTTTGTCTCAGCTCTAACCTTGGAATGTTTCTCATTTCATTCTCTGCATCCCTGTCCCCCTTGTCCTTTGTTCTTAGTTTTGTCCAGGAGGACTGACCATGTGCCTATGTTGAGTTCTTGAGGACTGACCATGTGCCTATGTTGAGTTCAGGAGGACTGACCATGTGCCTATGTTGAGTTCAGGAGGACTGACCATGTGCCTATGTTGAGTTCAGGAGGACTGACCATGTGCCTATGTTGAGTTCTTGAGGACACTTGGCAGAGAAACAATAGGCCCTGCCTTCTGGGGAAAGTCCTTTTCTTGTCCCTTCTCTCTCAGCGTTTCCTTTCTCCTCTTTAAATTTAAATTTTTTCCTTTTTAATAGCTAAGGGAAGGCTCTGCTGCATTATTAAAAGCCTCTATATTGTACCAAAGAGATGCTTGCGGATCTATGTTTACTGCCACTCTGTTCATAGTAGAGAGGAAATAGGAAGAGCATAAATGTCCATCAAAAGTTGATGGGATCATGAAAATGTGATACATATACACAATAGAATTTTATTCAGTACTAAAGAAAAATGAAATTGTGAGCTTTGCAGGATCTGGAAACTATTAAGGCAAGGCACCTACATTCGGAGAGACAAATACTGCATGTGCTGTCTGGTATACAGACACTAGCTTTTAACTCTTATATGTGTGAACTTGAATGCAGGTACATGTCACAAAATTAGAACAAGGACCATGAGAAAACAGAGATGGGGAAGCCATGGAAAGCAGGAAAAGCAAGTGGGAAGAGAAATGCTGGGCGAGAAAGGTACAAAAGCAGGAAAGTGGAGAAGGAGAGCATCAACAAAAACAAATTATATATGGAAATGCCATAATGAAATGCCAATTAAATGAAAAAGATCAATATGTAAAATATGGAGAAGGATGCTTTCTTTTGTCTGATTTATAGAGAGACACATTTAAAATGCAAATCCTACCCGGTGCCCACAGGTTAGCTGTTGCCTGACATTTCTACCTCAACTACAGTTCATTTTGACATTTAGATTGTTCGTTTTGACATTTAGGTCATTTGGGTATTTACAAGTCAGTTTGACATTTAGCCAAATAGAAACAGTAGGTGTGCCCCTGGGCTGTGAGTGCCTCAAGTCTCTAGGGCATTGGCAAGAGTGCAGTCCATGTGTGCATCCTCCTGTGGAGTGGACCTTTAAAACAATGAGAAAGCAGATGGTTATCCTCATAACACTGGTGCCACTGCTGCCTCTGTGAACATAGTTTGCCATGGTGCTCATCGCTGCAGTTCGCAGGGTTCACAGCTAGGTGAGACTGCTGACGACGCTCTCCCTGTCCCCTCAGTAGGCATGGCACCTTCTGAGAATCTTCTTGGTCAGTAACAACTCGATTTTTCCATGCCCTGTGACCAAAGCTTGTGGTGACTTCAGCGACTTCAGCATTACCAATCTGTTTTCTTATCCTTCATATAAGAATAGTCTTAATAGTTGATTTCCTTACCTGTTGGGTTTATTCAAATTTATTAAAAACCACAAATATTTTTTAATTTTGCATTACATTTCTCTCTCTGTCTCTCTCTGTTTCTGTCTCTCTGTCTCTGTCTCTGTCTGTCTGTCTGTCTGTCTGTCTGTCTGTCTCTCTCTCTCTCTCTCTCTCTCTCTCTCTCTCTGTGTGTGTGTGTGTGTGTGTGTGTGTGTGTGTGTGTGTGTGTGTGTGTCTGTTTGTACTGAGGCCAGGCAACGTTATCAGGAGTCAATTCTCTTCTTCCACTGTGTTGGTACCAAGGACCAAACTCAGATTCAGGCTTGATGACAAGCACCCCGCCCCCATCCTGGGCCATCTTCCTGGCCTTCCTAAATCTTCATACAAATATGCAAATGCAACTCATCTCCAGGATCCTAGCTTTGCAAAAAGAGTCTGCCCAGACCAACTTCTAAGCTCCTAGACCGCTCTGCGGTCTCTGGGTTCAAATTTTGGCCTTGATGCTAGTTGCACCCTCTCTGTCTTAGTTTCTTCATCCATTTTAATTGTAATAAAAATGGATCATTTTCATATGGCTGTTGTTCAATATACATTGAATGTTTTAAATAGTATCTGGTATACTGAAGCACTCCTTACCTTTACTTTTTATTAACTTTCTATCTTTATTAGTTCTGGACAAAAGCTAAGTCTTATATTTTGTCCCTAAACAGCCTTGTCACACAGGAGAGTCCCAGCAAAGTGTTGTCGAATGAGTGACTCAGCAGCTCACACACTCCATGGATCTCAGGACTACTTAGGCTCTTCCCTGACCCCAGGATCCGCATCTCTTCCCATTGGTTCGTCTTCATTTTTCCTTCAAAATTGGCCTAGTAGCTTCCGCTTTCCATTGGGTAGCGGGGATGTTCCCCATGAGGAGTTTCCCATCATCCCCTGCTGTATTCCTGTTTCCTAGCTTTCTTCCTGAGTCATGTTCTCACTGCCCCACTTTACGGGTGGCCTTCTCTACACCCAGCCTGCTTTGATGTTGTTTTCCCCAGCAATGTTTGACGTGATCTCTCCAGATCCCAAATTTCCTGCTGAACTAAGTCATCGGTATTCCAGCAAGGTATTAAGGTCCTTCAGAATTTCAGCTCCAGAGTCACACGGTTGTCATTTCACTACTCGCCAACCCATGAGAACAACAGCGGGCTTGTCTTCATCCTTCTATTGGCAAGCCCTCCATCACTCCTTCCATCCATTTGCCCATTAACCTATCCGCCGGCCCGCACAAATCACTCGCTTCCTCACTCACCTCTTTATCTACCTTTTTATCTATCTATCTATCTATCTATCTATCTATCTATCATCTATCACCTTTTTATCTTCTCCACCACACATTCATCCATCCCCTATCCTTACTCACCTATTTATATACATACCCACCCAGGAATCCAATTAATATTCACCGATTATCTTAACTTTCTAGTAATGGAACACAGACTTGCAGGAAAACAAGTTTTCAACTTCACATAGCTCTCCATCTAGCAGGGGAAATGAGTTAACTGAAGAAATACAGTTTGTTGCAGAAAGCAGCCTGTCCTATGGTATTATCACGCCTTCTGAAATTAAAGTCCGTGGATGAGCTTCATGGAATCTGGGAGCAGAACTCCTCAAAATTAGAAGTGGAATAGTGTAAGAAAAAATTCATAGACACCCCTCCCGCACATCTGCAGCTTTCATAGGAAGCGCTCTATGGCTCTCATGACATTATCAAAACGGTTCCCCAGGAGGCTCTTGAGGCTGGGTAAGGAGAAGCCTGGGACTCTCTGGCCTTAAGAAGAGAAAAGAGAAGTTAATGTTTATTTCAGATCCTTTATACACTGGACACCACTTCCTGTTTCCCACCTGTGGATAGCTCCTTGTTTGCAATACGGGAAGGGGCAAGAAGCACAGCAGAGAAATTAACCGTTTTTGAGTCCTGTCTAATGTTTACAACAACCGTTCAAAACACCTACTTCTATTTTCTAGAGAGGGAAGGCAAGGCAGACCAGCCCACAGCCACAGGGTGGGGAAAGGTAAGGATTTGAACACAGATCACTGGGGCCCATGGTCTCTGCATCCCTGCAAAATGCCATACACTAAACAGGAAGACGTAGCTTTTTTGCTTGGAGAATTCTGAAAGGATGCTACAAGTCTGAAGAACTGATAATATTAAATTTCCAGCAACCCCCCTGTGGGGGGAGCAAGTAGCTAGGAAGGTCAGCAAGTGCTGGACCTCGTCCTCTGTGTCATCATAGCAGGCCTCAGGAGCATGCTGGCCTCGAGCAGTCACTCCCAAGTTCTTGTAGCTCAATCTGTTGGTAAAAGATGCCCCATCACACCTCCACCCCTGCCCCAATACCAAGGCCTTCTCAGCTACAATTCTGCCTGATGAGGGTAGATTCTTGTCCCAATAGAACTGTGAGGGGACAACTCACCCTGAAATTGCCGGGAACAACAGACTTTGCTGACTGAACAGACTCTCCACATTTGGAAATTTCTGGAATCCAAGAAAGCTTGGGTCCAGTTTAGCTACTCACCCAGGCACATCCTAACATTGCCTAGCATACTATTACTCCTTCCCTGCATGAATGAACTCAGACCCCTGGTAAGCCCTGAGACCGTCAAAGAAACAGTGACGTAGCTACAAGGCAATCTCTCAGTCACAGAGGTCTGGGATAAGTTAATTTATTTTTCAGTGAAAATGTTTTTCAGCATTAGAGACTATATAAATTGTTGTTTTAACCCCTTTCCTGGCCTAACCTGTGCCTCCTCTCCATTGGGCTTCTAAGGATACCTAGACCCGTAGCCTCTGCTCACAGACTGGTACTTCTAAGAGGGTTGCTTTCAGGCTAGATTTCAGACCTGGCATTCCTGCCACCTGCTCAGCTCTCCTGTTCTTTCTTTACAATCTGCCCCTTTGTCCTTAACCTTGCTCTGCCCCACCCCTGTGAGCACTACCTCCTTCCCTGGCCTTGGCATGTGCTGTGTTCTCTGTTTCCCACCCCTCTACCTTCTCCAGTGAGCACCGTCTTAGACTGAGTCCCTTGGTCTCCAAGCGCAGATGCACTGCACGATACCCAGGCTTCTGTCCTGCCCACAGTCCTCTTCGCTCTACTGTAAGGCCTCAGGAAGTCTTTACTCTTCCAAGGGCTGCAAGCTGTGGGCAGGCTACATCTTTGATTGTCTGTCTTCACAGACTCTAGGCCGTACCCAGGAGACCCGAGATCTTCCCATCCGGAAGGTCTCCCAGTGAACTCACTTGTACCCTACATCACAGAAACTCTGCTTGCGAACTTAGAAGGCTTCAGTGCAGAAGACTCCAAATGTGGAAGCTTTAAGGGTGTCTTCCTCCACGCTTAGCTGAAAATGACACGGAAGTAAAGCTGTGGGAATTAGACCACCTTATCCAGCCTACTGCATCTTATCAGAGCAACGACGATCCTGATGCCACAGCTCCCTCACTACCTCCCCATCAGGGAGTCCTGGCTATGACGTCATGGCCATCACCATGTGGGCAGCTATAATCACATTTGCAGAAAGTGAGGTAAAGGGACTCCCTTGAACTCTGACATTTAGTCTCTCCTTGGAGACTTTGGTTGTTAGTCACCCTGCTGGGTGCAAGCAGGAATAGCCCTTTCATCAGATGTCTGGGATGGGGCAGTGAGGGGTCAGATGCAGGCTGGTCTGCTGAGTCAGGGCTCGACACGGTCAGTCTCCTAGGCTTGGAGGCCATCCATTGGGACCTGCCCTCTCTAGAAATGCCTCCTTCCTCTCTGAAACCATTGATTCTCAGAACGCATTCTGTCTGAGCTGGGCACGTGACACTGTGCCCTGTCCATCCATAGAAAGGAAGATGGATTGTGGCTATGAAGAGAGCAGGTGTTGGGGGCAGACAGGTGAGCCTCTGTGGCCTGCAGTTTGTCTTCTCCCAAGGAAACAATGCTACCTGCCTCTAAGCTTGCTGTGTGATCAAATGAGGAAGTGTATATCAAATGCTCAGCAAAGTGCTTGGCCACAAGTCTACAGCATCAAAAAAGCACATAGTGACTTCTTAGGACAACCTCGCAAGATGTTTAACCTCCCTAGTCACTCAGCTATCTTTAGCCTCATTGACGCTATTTTGAAATGTCAGATGAGCAAACACTGCTTCCAGAATGGCTCTGATATGGGATGCAACAGGATGCTTGGGGGTAGGGAGTTGGGGCTGGGGTGGTGATAACGGAGCCTTCTGATGAAGGGTGAGGCAATGCACCAGCTTTTCAGCTGCCCAGATTATTTCTCTTCTACCATCCCATCCTCCTCTTCCATGTCCTGGATCAATCCAGGAAGTCAAGTGGTCAGTGAGCCTCACCTAAGCAACCTAAAAGGATATACGTTTATGTGACTCTGGGGCCAGAGATGAACATCACATGGGGCTAAAGGGAAAATCCCCATTCGTTCAACTGGTACACAGCATATTAGTGGTGTTGCAGGAGGCACTGAGGATGCAGTAGCTTACAAAGGCGCCTGTGCATTAGCTTTTCATGAGGAAAAACAACCTAAGTGGAGAGAACGTTCATTTAGCTCATGGGTTTAGAACTTGCATCCCATGAACTTTGACTTTAAGATTATGGGCTCACTGTGAGGCTAGGCATCATGGCTATGGTCACATTTGGGAGGGTAGACTGTTGACCTCGTGAAAGAAGGGAAGCAGAGAGAGTGCAGAAAGGGCTTTGGACAAAATAAAGCCTTTAAAAGCTTATGTCAGGGTTTGAACAAGAAATGTCCCCCACAGGCCAGTGTACTTGCCTATGTGGTCCTCATTTGCTGGTGCTGTTTAGAAGGTTATTGAACCTTTAGGAGGTGGAGAAATGCTGGAGAAAGTAGGTCATTGGAGATGGGCTTTGGAGGGTATAGCTTTGCCTACTTCCTCTGCATGTTCTGCTCTGTCTCTGCCTCGTCTCTTTCTTTCTGTCTCTCTTTCCCTCTCTTTCTTTCTATCTTCCTCCTTCCCTCTACTTCTCTTTTTCACTCCCTCCTTCCCTTTCTCCCTCTCTTCTTATATATGGATGAAAACATGATCAGCCAGCTTCCAGTGCCTGCTACCATGCCTTTCCTGATATCTGCCATGTCTTCCCTGCTATGAGGACCTCCATCTCTCTGAAACAATGAGCTGAAATAAATCCTTTCTTCCCTAGGTTGATTTTTGGCTGTGCTATTTTATCAGAACAACAGAAAACTAACTATTACAGAAGGTGATATCAGGATTGGGGTAGTGCCATGATAAACTTGACCGTTTGACTTTTTTTTGCCTTTGGACTATTATGTGGAAGACTTTGGATCTTTGGGTTGGAAAATCCTTTGAATGCTGTAAACAATGCTTAGCAACCTGTTCTTGTGGAAGCTTCAATTACAACAACACTGAGAGAAGTGCAGATCGTGATAGTAGAGCCCAGCTTATGAGATTTCAGAGGAGAGCTAAGATTCTATTAGTAGGGTATTTGTATAATGCTTTGGTAAAGAATCAGGCTTCATTCTGTCTGTTTCCTGAGAACTTGCATGAAGTTGAACTTTAAAATAATGGACTAATTTGGAGGCAGAGGAAATTTTAAGAGAGCATAGCACTGGGTCAATGGCATATGATTAGTCCTATACAGGTCTATAAAAATAAGAGCACTAAATGGGCCGGAAAGAAATGAAAAAAATGTGCAGATTAGAGAGGAAAGAACACTCAGAAGTATAATATTGAAGTCAAATCATATGCTGAGAGACTGGCTGTAATTGTTACAAAGATTGGTGCTGTTTTGGAGAAACTCCCTGCCCTCCTCTGAAACAATAGGAAACCTGCCTTGAGAAGACCCACTCAGCTAAGTCTCCATCCTGTGAGAGAGAGCCTGAGGGACTGTTTGTCCCTCTAGATCATTGGTCCTCAACCTTCCTAATGCTGCGACCCTTTAATACTGCTCCTCATGTTATAGTGACTCCTGACCATAATTCTTTTTGCTATTTCATAGTTGTAATTTTGCTACTATTATGAGTCATAATACATCTTTTTTTTGGGAGATAGATGTTTGTCAAATGCGTTGCAACCCACAGGCTGAGAACTACTGCCTAAAGCATTGGTCTAGTGAAGTTTTTCATCAGCTTCCGTGGACATGGAATGGTTGTAACTGTGGTACAAGAGGCATATGGGGCTCCATCTCAAACTGTCGGCCACACTGGGCAGTGTTGTCCTCAGGCTACTGGTTTTAGAGACAGGAAAGATCCAAGATTGAAGGGGAGGTGTCATGGATTCTTTCTTCAAGGTTTTCAGAGAGCTGCTGAAATTGAGCACCGTGTGGCAGGGTTGGAGTCGCAGTGATGAGGCCTGCAGAGGCCATCATGGGAAGCTGTGAAGGTGAAGCCAGGATGTGATACAGACCTCAAGATGTTGAAGATGCCAACGCTGGGCATGAAACAATTGGCCGAGGAATGCTGCATACGGGGACCAAGGTCAGCCAAGGGGAGAAACGTCTGTTGCAGACAGCACTGCTGGAGGGGCCGGGCTACCTAAGCTCCTTGAAGTTGAAGCCCCAGGTGCTTGATGTAGAGAGACAGGATTCATCTAGCTGCTGAGTTTTGGTCCAGTCTTTCCTTGCTATGCCTCCATCTCTTCCCTTTGGAATGGAGATATATGATCTCCACCATTGTATATTGGAAGAATGTAACTTATTTTTTAACAGGGGGTTATATGCAGTTAAAAAATTGCCTTTCAACTCAAAAGAAACTTTGGATTTTTTAATGGTGTTAGGACTGTTAAAGACAGTAGGACTTTTGAAGTTGGACTAAATGCATTTTGCATTATAAGGTAGCCTTGAGTCCGTGGGGTCCAGGGGTGACATGTAGTGGTTTGAATGAGAAATTCTCCTCATGCAGTCATGGATTTGAATACTTGGCCCCATTTGGTGGTGCTACTGGAAAGATTATGGAACTTTTATAAGGTAGAGCCTTGCTGGAGGAAGTATTTTATGGGGAACAGACTTTGAGGTCTTATAGCCTCACCCCACTTCCTGCATGTGTCCTTCCCTCCTTCCTTCTTGTATGTAGAAGTGTTCTGCTTCTATCTCCATGTTTCCACTAATTGTGGCTGGCCTTCTCCATTATGATGTATACTATTGCTGTGGAACTGTAAGCTAAAATAAATCTTTTTCCTCTCAATTGCTTTCTGTCAGGGTGTTCTGTCACAACGACAGAAAAATAACCAGTACAATATGCCTATGGTGACAGACTTTGTTTAAGCTGGTTCCACCTCCTAGAGGTTTTAGAATTACCCAAAATATCACTGCCAGGTTGGGACCAGCACATGAGCTGCAGTGAGGGCGAAGAGGCCAATGAAGGGATGAGGGGTAAGATGGTTCATGTTCAAACTGTTGAACTTTAGGATCACCTAGATAATTTATTAAAATACATATTATCAAGCCCATGCCCTGGGAGCCAATCTCAAGAGGTTTAAGTCCTAAGAGTCTGTGTTTGGACAAGTACCAGGCATCCTGACATAAGTAGTGCGGGGCGTGGAGAAGCCTCGGTCTACCTTTATCTAAGGGAGCACAGGAACCTGGTAGTGACAGCTCGGGAGATACCACCATAGACCTTGCAGAACTCATCGTTCCATCTCCAGGGGACAGAAAACATGGTCATATGATGCTAAGTCCTGCAAGGGAAGGAAACTGGCTGAGTTAGAGCTCCACAGAGGACATAACTTGATCAAAGTAGTTGAGGTTTGAGCTGGGTCTTGACAGAAGGCATAGGAAATGTTGTTTGGTTAGAAAAGAACAGATGAGGCACACATTTCTCAATATAGACTTTTAAAGATATATCTCCTATCCCGTGTCTTTTCTCTCCCTGAACATAGATCGGGGTATTTGGCTAATTCCACCCAGAGGGTGTGGAAAAAACGATGAGTGTTTCTTAGGAGGCTGTGTTACTAATAGGTCACGTGGCTTTTGCTTGACTGTTTCTGGTGCCTTTAAGGAACCCCACGTCGTCATGATAACAGGCTCTGGCCATTTGCATCTAGGCTCTTATGTTTTCACAGCATTGTGTTGTCTCTCCAGTTCCTGTTTTGGTGCATTCAGATCACTACTTTGGAGGTATTTCCTACATGGCATTGGAACAGCTAGTAGTTGATGGAAGCAAAGGGCTGGACCAATGCAAAAGGTATATATACTATTGGGAAGTTTGAAGAGACTCTGTGTCCTCATGCAGAGCTCCCTTGATTGGCGTCCCCTGCAGACCGGCACATGCAAACCACTTGCCTGCGTCTTTGCCCAGGAAGTGAGATCCAATCTCTTTTCCTGGGTCATGTGACCCACTAATCAGCAACATCTCAAATTGGCATGTGTGGTTTTCACTGTCCTAGTTTTGCAAAGGTCTCCTTTTGAGAGAGCGGGTGGGCCTTTAAAATTCCTACAGGCTTATTACTAATTAAAACAGAAGTGAGTCATTATGTGGTCTCACAGTGGCAAGAACTGCCCTGGCGCACCAGGGAGGGGGCACAGCAAAAGTTGACTATCCAGGGGAGGCTCTTGTGATGCATCTGTAGCAGTATCAGCATCCCTAACTGGTGGGACCACAGAATCTGCGGCAAAGGGAGGAACTTTACAGGTCTCCCTCCCTGTCTCCCCACAGGCAACAGGGACTTGGCTGCCAGCTCTTCACATTCCTTCCCACCACTCATTTCATACCTATTACGAAGCTTCTCCTTTGGCTGCGTCCAGACAGTCTCAAAAGCCCATGCATTGAGAGTACTTCTGTTATTGCAGCATCAAGAGCACAGGATTTAGCATCCCGCTGTAAAGTCTAACCAACAAGGCCACCAAAGCATGAACAGAACGAGGACCACACCAACAGACATGCCAAAGAAGGCAGGGAACACCCATGAGGCCTCAGCCGTACACAAAGAAGTAGAGGCAACTGAGGAGTGCTCGGAGCTACAGAAACGGTCTATTCCACAGAAGAGTACATCGACTAGTTATCCACTATCAAACGCTCAGCCCTGAAACCATCCGTCTGAGTAACGTTCTATGGAGTGAGCAGGTTACATTTAGGAATAAGTATTTATATACATATATGTTTGTAATATCAGTTAATGAAAAAGAGGATGCGAAAGAAATAATGTAATTTATATTGTATTCTCAAAAATAAAAGAAAGAAACCTTTTAGAAGATGAAACCGTTTCTTAGAAGGTGAGCAACCACTTCATCATTTGGTAAGTCCACTGTTGGATATATGGATACGTAAGGATTTTACTAAAGATAATTTTAAATGTATCACAATTTCTTTTTAAGTTAGTAATAATTTATATTTTACAATTGCGGGAGTAGCCAAAACAAACCCCAAGTCTACAGGGCAAGTCCCAGGAAGATGACCCTCAGAGGGGAAAAAAAACTGTTTCAGGTCCAACTCCACTCTCCCCCAAGTAAACTCCTCAGGACCTACACCTCTATGCCAAGGAGTGGAATAGCTAGCTCATATGCTAGATTTGTGTCAGCTTCTTGAAAATTGTACACATCTATCTCCTTGATAGCTGCACCAGTTTTTAATACCACCCACAGTGGTGAGGGGTTCTTTTTCCTTACCCTCCTTGCAGAATGTGTCGTTGTTTGTTCTGTTGACCTTTACCACTCTGACTGGCAAAGGTTGAAAACTCAGAATTGTTCTGGCTGCATATCCCTAATTGCCAGGGATAATGGACATCTTTTGAGACATTTCTTAACTGTTTTATTTTCTACTTTTGAGAACTTACTGTTCAGGTCCCAGGACCATTTATTGAATAGATCGTTTGTTTTGCTTTTGTTGTCTTGGTTCTTTGAGTTCTTTATATAATTCTGTATTAATCTTCTGTCACATGTACAGCTGAGAAGGATTCTTTCCCATTCTGCAGGCTTCTTCTTCTCTCAGTTGATAGCTTTTTTTTTTTTTTTTTAAAGCTGTGCGGAAGCTTTTTAGTTTTGTGAGGCTCCAGTTGCCAGTTGTTAGAGTCCTATTTAGGCAGTGCTTCCCTGTGCCTGTGTCACATACGATACTGGCCATTTCTTTTAGTAGCAGTTTCAGTGTTTCAGGTTTTACATTTAGGACTTTGATCCATTTGGAGTTAGTTTAAGTGCAAGGTGATGGAAATGCTCTGACTCTCTTCCTGTGTCTGTGGACGTCTGTTTTCCCAGCACCATGTGTTGAAGGTGCATTTTTTTCTCCAGCTTATATTTTGGGCATCTTTAGTATTTTTGCGTTGTGTATCCATTTTCCTTTAGTTTCAGTAAATGTTTTATTTCCTTCTTGAGTTCTTCTTTGACTCATTCATCATTCAGCAATGAATTGCCTAATCTCTATGAGTTTCTGTATTTACTAGAATTCTTTTTCTGTCAATTTTAAGTTTTATGGCACAGTGTTTAGATAGAATACAAGGTGTGATTTCAATCTTTTGAATTTGTAAAGATTTGTTTTGTGTCCCAGAGTGTGGTGTATTTTAGAAAAACTTCTGTACACTACTGAGTGAAATGTGTATCCCTTGGTGTTTTAATGTAATAGTCTACACATGTATAATAAATCCATTTAATGTACAATGTCAATTGATTCTGGTGTTCCTCTGTTTGTTTGTTTGTTTGTTTGCAAATGACCTGTCAGTTGGAGAATGTGAGGTATTGAAATCACCTAGTGTTGATGGGTTAATGTTAATCTGTCTTTAAATCCAGTTTTTAAGGGTTTTTTGTTTTTGTTTTTTGTCTTTTTATAAAAATGGTGTTCCAGAGTTTGGTGCATATATGTTAAAGGTAGTGATGCCTCTTGATTAACTGTTCCCTTTTTTAGGATGACGTGTTTCTCTTTGTGTCTTCTGATTGGTTGTAGTTTACAGCCTATTTTGTCATGCATTAGGTTAGTGACGCCTGCTTACTTCCTGGTCTCATTTAGTCACAGCCCTTTTGCCCATGTTTTACTCCAAAGGAATGATTGTTTTAGAACTGTATTTCTTAGGTAGCAAAAGACAGATTTTGTTTCTTGATCCATTCAGTCAGCTTGTGTCTTTTGACTGGATAATGAAGCTGTTGATATTAAAGTTATTGAAATCTATGTGTCTATCGTGGTCATAATGTTGTCCCTTTCTGTTGTTACGGTTTGTGTTCTGGCTGGTGTCTTGTGTTTTAATAATTATGCTTTTACGTTTCCTTCTGTAGTCTCTCTGCCGTGCTCATTCTTCTCTTCAGTTCAAAATACTTCTTCTTGTATTCCTTTAACTTTGGTTTCTTGGATATAAATCTTTTCATATTATTTATTTATCCTGTGAAAAACTTTTCTTTTTTCTTCAATGGTAGTAAGTAGTTTTAGTGGGTAGGTTATTTTAAGTTGTCTGTCCTATTAATTCAAGACTTGGAACATACTGGGTTTTCTGACTCTCAAATTTTCCATTGAGAATTGGCTGTTAGTCTCATTTATTTCCCTTTATATGTGACTTGCGGTTTCAGTCCCCCCAACCCTGGACTCTCTTGCAGCTTTCAGTACATGTTCTTTGCTCTGCATGTTTAGTATATAACTATGCTATGCCATAGCTATTTTCTTTTCTGGTCTTATCTATTTGGTTTTCATGTGCATTTTTGGTATGGGTATGTCTTTCCTTAGTTGAGGGAAGTTTCCTTCTGTGACCTTGGTGAAGAGCTGGTCTATGCCATGGAGTTGGGACTCTTCTTCATCTATGCCTATAGTTTAAAGGTTTGTTTGTTTTCCCCCCATGGGGTCTGGCATTTCCTGGTCCCTTCTTGGGAGGGTTTTCCCCCCTTGCTTATTTGTTCTAGATCCTCTACTTATTCTTCTACTCCTGATAGTCTGTCTTTTGCTTGATTCATTCCACTTGTAAAGTTTCCCTATCGGCCCCTGTTGTTTAGGCTGACGTGTGGCATTACTGGAAAGCCCCTGAGCCCAGTGGTAAGTGACAGATCCCTTGCTCTCGGCTGGGTCCCCTCCTTTCTACCTGATCTGGGGAAACCCCAGATGCTCTAAGGAATGTCACATAGCCCTCAGGGAGATTACAGGACCAAGCCTCCCCCCCATCCCACCCATAAGAAACCCAGGCAGTGTGCCCCTGGGGATTCGGAAATACCCTCCCCATGCTAAAAGGAGATGTCTTGGTACCTAAGCTTTCAGCCATTGACCTTTTTCTGTACCTCTAACCTTACCTGGAGTTCTTGTATTCCCCTACCCTACCCCCCTAGGATAATTAAGTGTTGCATTCCGTTTCTTATATAGGACTGTGCTACTGCATGTAAATGAATTTAATCCTGGCACTCCTGGCCCCAGTGAATCAAACACATTCACCCTCAAAACTCCTCCCACTGCCCAAGGTTTATAACGTCCCTGACTCACAAAATAAACACTCTCTCACTTCATTCCTACATCATGAGGCTCTGAGGTCTGAGGCTCATCATTTGTTCTAGGGAAAGAAGGGCTCCCCTTCACCCTGAAGGATTCATCACTGGACCCCTGGGTTTGGCTTTTGATCAGGCAGCCGCACACTGAGGCCAAAATGAGCTGTCTTCCCTCACCAGTGAGTCAGAAAAAATGGATGGCACCATCTTTCTGGCGCTGCTCAGCCCTCCAGAGTGTGTATCTGTGAAGCTGAGCAGCCTGCTGTTCTTGAAGGAGCTATTCTGTCTGCCCGATCCTAACGGGGCTCCCACCACTGCCTCACGGTATCAGAGCTCGAAGGCTCCATCACCTGTTGTTCTCAAAGCAGATACGAACTCGCTGGGGTCAGGCTGGGCCCTCGTTGCCATCTGGCTTGGGTTTCAGAACTCTGAGTTCCCCCACTGCTGTCCGGCCTGGTCCTGGCAGCCCAGCTAAAAGAACAGTAACACTTATGCACAGAATCTTTTCTCCCTTACCTCCAACTGAACTGGAGATCTTCTTGCCTGGATGTTGGTTCTGTGTTTCACCCTTCTCAGCCCAGACACCGAGGTTCCCGAGAGAGACGAAACAAATTATTTTAAATTCTATATCTTGGGGCTCATCTAGGTAATTCTCATTGGCAAACATTCTACAATAATGGTTAAGTTCAGGAAAAAATAAATTAGCTTGGTCTTTCATAGTGTTGGTCTTAATTACTATGAGGTCTTAGCAAGTGGACTTATAAGTTTAAAGTCTGGGATGAACTGAGCAGATTGAGGCAGAAAAAGGAACATGTGTGTGGGCTGTACTTGGAGCTTGGAAATCCAGGGCTGGGTAGAATGAAGTCATGTGAAGAGAGGGGACTGGGCTGGTGCATATGATGTGGCTCCTGGTGCAAGGGTGGTATGTGGGGGTAGACCTGGCTAGGTGGAAAGGTTGAGCGTGGTGTGGGAGGCACCTGTTGGATGGGGCATGGGTTGGGAGAGTCCTGAAAGAAGCCTAGAGGTCAGCTGTGGCACAGGCAGAGGAGGCCAGGCTAGGCTGGTGCTCTGCACATGGGTCCTAAACTACATGCTGCTGGTTGAGAGAAGGGATGCACCTGGATGGGGAGGGTCCGGGACACTCACCAGGAGAGACCTTGGCGAAGGATGTGGGAGATCTAGCTTGTTGGAGAGCTTGGGTTTGGCCCAAAAGGGACCTGTATGTGGTAGCTGGTAGTGTGTGTCCAGGTAGAAGTCTATAGGTTGGTTTTTACAATAGGCAGCGGTAGCTAGATAGGCCTGGGCACTGGACATAGGACTCAGGTTGATGGGTTGGGGAGAAGGCGTCAGGGAGACTCACTAGGATAGATACTGAGACACAGACCTGACTAATCATTATTCTCACAACAGTTCTGCCTTGCTGGCTAAGCTCTGACTGATGAACCCACTCACCAGAAACCCCATACGCCCCAGTATGCCCCCTTTTGCACTGCCATGGTCCCAGCAATGTTCTTAATGAGATGTGGTGTTAGGCCTCCTCACCACCCTGGCCTCTGTTCAAGCATACTACATGTTTATGTCTCTCTCTCTCTCTCCTACAATGTATTCATTCCCTTAGCATTTAATGCGTTCCTACTACAAGCAGGGATTATTTATTTAGAGGCACAACAAAGGGTAAGGTTAACCAGTTCCCGTGTTCATGGAGCCTGGATCCCTCATTCTAAGCTCATATTCCCTGTAGAGTAAGTGCTAGAAAGGCAAGGCCATTTGACCATTGGGGCTACACATACTGTTCATTGCTAAGAAGAAATGTTGCTCTCCCAGTTAATGGCCAGTGTTTGACAACCAAGCTTGGCCAATAGTTGTACTAATTTCCAGTCATTTAAGCACTAATTATTCCATATCATCATCAAAATATTCACATGGGAGGTATGCTCCTGCTCATCTCTTTCAAATGAGCCATGAGAATGCTGGGCCAAATACAACACTGGGTTAAGACTCCACAGACTAGCTCATGGCCAAGCATCAATCAGCACAGGGCCTTTTCCTCCATGGGATGTCTGGCTAGTATTCATTGTAGGGTCAAGTTCTTTGCGGGTTCTCTTGGCCCAGTGGTCCTTCCTGCTTCCGCTGCTGTGCTGCTGTACAGTCTGCCATCCCAGCAAGCCTGGGGACATGCTCTTTGCTCTTCAGTGTCTCCACAAAGCAAGCTACCCCAGAACAGTCCTTTCTGTAGTTGCCAGTCTGGGATTATTTCATATGCAACAAAATATAAAACCTGAAATCCTGGGACACTGTTTTCTGCTAAGCCTGTGCAACTTTTTTTTTAATAGAGAGAGACATTTTTAAAAAAATATATATTCTGATCACATTTTTTCCTCCCCCAATATTTCCCCATTGCTCCACCCACCAAACTCCAAACCCCCTTTCAAAGAAACAACAAATAAACCAACCAACCAAACACCAGACTCATACACACACATACACAAACACAGAAACTAAAATATACCACCAAAAGACAAATAAGGAAAAGAAAGGAAGCCCAGAGCAATTTGAGACAAAAGTCTGCAAAAATACTTTTTTGTTGTGTGTTGGCCAGCTGCTCTTGGGCATGGGGTATACATTGCAGTGTGAATGATATACCCAGTAAGATTGCACTGGAGAAAACAATTTTTCTCTTTGCAAGCAGGGCTCAATCACGATCACTTTTGGTCAGAAATGGAGTCCGTTCCTACTTCCCTCTCTCAGCACTGGGACCCCATTTAACTCTTACCTGTATGATCCTGTGCATGTGGCCTCAGACTTTATGAGTTCATATGTACATCAGTCCTCTTGTGTCTGGAAGATGTTGTTTCCTTGGCTAATGCTGGCACAGTAACATTGAAGCCAAATGATAAATATTAAGAGAGTGCGCATTATATATATGAGTAAACAAAAACAAACAACACAATGAGTTCCTGGCTGAATTTGGAGGTGAAGTCCAATCTCTCTGTCTCTGTCTGTCTGTCTGTCTCTGTCTCTGTCTGTCTCTCTGTCTCTCTGTCTCTCTCTCTCTCTCTCTCTCTCTCTCTCTCTCTCTTTCTCTCTGTCTCTCTCTAATCATCACATTTTTGTCTTAGCTGTACCCTGGCTTTTTAGAATGCAGCTATAGTAGTAGGTATTCAGTAAGAATGCAGTGACCTATTTGCCTTCTACTAGCACTCCACTCCTCCACCCATCTTGGTTTTCATCTTTTCCATGTAGACAGCAGAGTCTAAGCCAGGTTCCCACATCCCCATCCTAATGTGACCCCACCTACTCCTTTATAAGCAGTGTTTGTATCAGTTCTGTATACTTCCCAGTTCTTGCAGAGAGTGCCATTTGAGTGTGTGTTGCCCTTTAAGATGCTATTGTCTACAGGATTCTGTGAAATTTCCCCTCTGGACCCATGCATGTAAATGCCAGCTTGCTTTCCTAGTTCCACGCACTGCCTAGTGAAGACTCTCAGCCCACTAAAGGCATGAAAATAGAGTCTTAGGTTTGCAGAAGGTGGGGGACTTATCCAAAGAGAAGTAAGGCAACTCTTCGAAATAAACCATTATTTTGGTGCCAACGTTTACAATAGGGCAGTCTTAGGCCACTAACAAAGTTGCAGACAAAAAGTTGAAAAATGTGTGTGTCAGAGGTAGTTTGAATTGCTGCAGTGGGCGTTAATCCAGAGAAGGGAGCCTCCCAATGAAATGAGCTGGGAATCCCGGTTCAGGTCCTTCCTCCCTCCCTCCTTCTCTGGAGAAGTGTTTCAGACAGGTGGTGAGCATCTGCATCAACCAGCAGCAAGACGACCATATATAGCCTGTTCATGAAAAGATAAACTTGTTTCAGAGGAATGGAGGTGAATGCATGTGAGGTGGAGTTTGCCAGGTTAGTGAAGGCTAGCCCATAACGTCTGTTCTTAGGGCAAGAGGGAACTAGGGCAGATTGATCTCCTCGATTCCTTTAAGGGTTTTTTATTTTTTAGGTTGTTTTTTTTAAAGGACATCTATCATCTTCCTAAGGTTGGGTTTAAGGTCATACTACGGCGTCTCAGCTGCACTGGTGTATTCAGGTCTTGTGTTAGTGCGGCTGAGCTCTGGTGATGACGTTGCCCTGGTTGGTGTTGATTGTGCTCTTACACAGGCACCTGGGTTTGGATGACTGCAGGGTTAGGTGCTGGGTTTGTTACGTTAGATGGGTGGTTTGTTGCTCAGTTTGTTTCCTCTTCGATAATCTGATCTTTGTGGCCTGGATTTCTGGTGTCTGGCATGATCAGAATTCAGTATGGAGTCTCTGACCAGGTTGGGCGCTGGACTTCCAGCAGCTGCCTTGGCCTTTGGTGCTGCAGTGGGGTGGGGGGCTGGGGGCTGGGGGAGGTGTCTTTGTTCTCCTGGCTGGTGTGGCCTGCACATGAGCAGCAGGAGTCTTTCAGGATTAAAGGCAGGGGGCTGCCTGTAGGGCTGGCAGTGAGGCTGCAGGGGGAGGCGAGGAGACTGGGGGTGGGAAGCTAGTCTGGAGAGTGGGCAGTTCAGCTGGTGGGCAGGTTACTTACCTGTTCTGACCAGTGTGGCCTTATCTCAGCTGGCAACTTGCTATTAAAACACTTGGGGCATATTGGGAAGTCTTACTGTATCTCAAATTATGAGTTACTTTCAATGCTAACTCATAGCTTGACTTTGGACGTTCTTCCCTATTTGAGAGTTTTAGTTTTCTTGTTCCAAAGGAAGACTAGGTCTGGCAACCTTTGCCTGCTGAACAGTCCCTCTTTCTGAGCTGCTCCTAGAGGGCCAGCTATCCTTCAGTGGGTGTGATTAATAAATCACAAAAGATAGAGTGCCTTCAAAGATTTGATATTTCTTATTTGGATTTTACCTGTCTTTACTGCCTGCCAGATGCCTAACATCCAACTCTTCCCAATCCAATAGCACTGCATAAATAAAGACAAAATAAATCAGAAGCAGAATGCTTTTAAGCTCACTAAATGAAAGTCAGTATTCACACAGTCTTCCTCCAAATTAATTACCAGATTAAATGCAAGACGTGCGCACCAGATCGATAACTTGAGACAGAGATGTCTTGCCTGTTTTTCAGGAAAATTCCACTTCCTTTCAGCTGTTGTTGCTTGAAATGTCAGGAAGTTTCCACTTGTCTTCGCCCTTGGAAATGCCACCAGTGCCATCTTACTGTGTCTACCAACTTCAGAGAAACCCATGCACCTTGCAGAGGAAGCCCACTTGTCACAAGCTCTGAGAACCTCAACACAAGCAGTGTGGGGAGGGAAAGGCATGGAAAGGTTGGTCTGAAAAACAAACAGAAAACCAAAACAAAACAAAATTAGAAAGAAGACCAATGTTTTTTTTTTCTGGTGCCGCAGAGAGATTATACCCTGGAATGTGTTGCAGGTGGGCAGCTTAGGGTAGTAGAAGAAAAAAGTGCATTTAGGATGCTGAGAAAGGGATGGAAATCTTGGCCCTGATGCTTCTCTGTGCTTCATTGTTGTCTAACAAAATAAAGGAAATAAAAATGTGACACATTCAGGTCTTTACGCTGCCACCCGCTCGTCACATAACCCTGGTCTGTATATGCAACTCCCCTGTTCCTGAGTGTCTGGATGTATAAATGGGACCATGGAGCAGCCCCTGTCACTGCTCAAAATGCAATCAAAATGGAATATCTCATTTCTTCAGCAAGGCCACATCTACTTCCTCTGCTTGACCTTACTACTGACTTCTCTGTTGACCCCTAGGTTAAGTTAGACGTCTTTCGTGGTGCTCTAAAAAAAATAACAGTAATTAAGACAATGATGGTGATAATAGCATTAAAAAACTAACATTTATTAAGCAGGCAAGGTAAGTCAAAGGGTAAAAATACTTATGCAAACCTGATGACCTGAATTTGATCCTGGGGTTCATATGAAAGTGGAAGAAAAGAATTGACTCCACAACATTGTCTTTTGACAATGCACATGTCTGTGTATAACATTCACACACACAAATGATGGAGTCAGTAAGGCACCTTTTGGTCAATGACTATATAACACACCCCAAGAATTTTATTTAATCCTCATAACTGCCCTTCCAGGGACCGACTGCTGCCTGTACTTAACAGCTGATGAAACAACACACAGAGTTTTGTGAGCTGCCCTTGTTTATTGCTGGAATCTCAGCTAGTTCTGGTCACTATGACAAAATACCATAAACTGGATGGCTTATAAACAATGTACACTTGTGTGTGTAGTTCTATGGGCTGGGAAGTCCAAGGTCAATGGGCTGCAGACTTGGTGGTGAAGCTTACATCCTCATTAATGGCTGTCATATTGCCTTGACCTCATGAGGTAAAAAAGGTGGGGGGAATCTCTCTTAGTCTCAAAGGATTCAACCAATTCAAATGGGGGTAGTCCTTGCAGCATATTCAACTCTCTAAGGCTCTCCATCTCTGTCACCTTGGCCTTGGTGCTAGGATTTCAACACAACACATGGATTTAAGGGAAGGGACAGAGAGAGAGAGGGAAGGAAAGAGGGAGGGAGGGAGGGAGAGAGAGAGAGAGAGAGAGAGAGAGAGAGAGAGAGAGAGAGAGAGAGAGAGAGATCCTGATCTTCACAGCTGTGAGTAGGGAGGCTGCCCTGTCTGCCAGAGTATGCTGGCCTCACTCTTTCTGGCTTGACTAGAGGACCACAGCATTCTTTCTTGGCTTTCTACTCCTCTAGAATTCAAACATCCTTGAAATGGGGCCTGAATGGTTCACAGTTTTGTATTCCCAAAGTTTAGCCCAGAGTGAGCACCCCCTGAATTTGAAATCAAATGAAATTGACTTTCGCAGAGACAACAGACAATGAGTCTTCACCAACAAGGGCTCTGACTTGAGAAGATGACTTAGCTCACTTGAATGTTATAGACACAGACATCATCTCACATGGGAGACACTCAGCCAGACTGGGGCAAAGCAAAGTCAAGAGTGACGCAGACAACAACTGAAAAAATAACAGGGGGAATAAAGAATAAAAAGAAAATATAGGGGAAAGATGCTGGGTGAACTTCAAAGAATGATCTTTTGAGGGCCTTAACTCCTGAGTGCTGTCTTTCTTTCCTTCCTTCCTTTCTTTTTCTTTTTGATTTTTTGAGAACTTAAGTGTTATTATTGGACCTCAGGAGGCAATGTAAGAGCAGAGTCTCAGGACTGAGAGAGACCTAGTGACTATTACAATCAAGAACCCTACATCTTTCAATCAAGAGTCTGATGCTAATAGTCAAAGGCCAGAAGGAAAATGGCAACTCTGTGGTCTTTCGAGGAATTCAAACCCAGGGGTGAGGGAGGTGGTTACCACATCCAGGTTCAGTGAGGCTCTGGGAAAGTGGTTGTACTTATATCCCGTGAGCAGAAGTGCAACTTTGGAGTATCCATCCAAATCCCTCCTCTTGGATTCTGTCGCTCTGAAATACCACCACCTGTCCAGCAATTATGTTCTGGAGTGTTTTTCACTCCAGTGTCATTAATATCGGTGAGCTTCTAAAGTAGAGAAATGGCTTGAAAAATAGATAGCATACTCATCCAGGAGATAAAAGGCCAAGAAAATACCTACATTGTTGACACGGAAAGACTCTACTGTCCACTAAAAAGTGAACCCTGGGTTCCACAGGTGCCCCGTGAAGCACTGTTTCAGCCCTTTGTCTACTCAGTGGGACCATCCTTGGTCATCCACATGCCCTGGTTGGTGGAGAGGGGTTAGAATTGTTGGAAGTACCCCTTCATGACTCTTCCCTCCCTCCTCCCTTTTTTCCTTTATGATACAATGAACATAGCTGCTATAACAGAAATAGCGTAAACCATAAGACTTGTAGGCAATAAATATTCACCTCTTGCAGATGCAGAGGTCAGAAAGCCCAAGATAAAGCCCAGCAGATCTGGTGCCTGGTGATGGCCGTCCTCCTCATTGATGGCATTTTTCTCACTATGTCTTTATGTAACAGAAGGCCTCTTCGTTTTCTCAGGGCACCCATCTCTGCTGTGTGGTGTCTGCCCTAATTATTTCATCCAGACCCCTTTAATTCTATCATCTTGGAGGCCAAGGCTTCAATATAAGTTTGGATAGGATGCTAGTACTCAGGCCATAGCAATGCATTTCATCTCTCTCTCTCTTCTCTCTCTCTCTCTCTCTCTCTCTCTCTCTCTCTCTCTCTCTCTCTATTTTATACACACACACACACACACACACACACTTATACAGACATACGTATATACTACATTTTTGTTTGCTTTAAAATTTCTGGTGTCTAGTAAGGTTAAAACAGACTCTGTGGCAGTGGTTGTCAACCTGTGGTTCATAACTTCTTTAAGGGTAACATGACCCTTTTACAGGGGTCGCATATCAGATATCCTCCATATCAGACATTTATATTATGATTCATAACAGTAACAAAGTTACAGTTATAAGATAGCAGCAAAAATAAATGTATGGTTGGGGTCACCAAAACATGAGGAACTGTATTGCAGGGGCTGCAGCATTAGGAAGGTTGGGAACCGCTGCTCTATGGGTTGAGGCTTAGTTCAGTCTGGGTGTGGCAGAGATGTCAAAGGAGTCACATATTAATACAGAGGGGAATGAAAACAATAAATATCGACAAAGAAACCAGCCTGGAAGGTAGTGGAAGGGTCAGGGGGAGGGGGCGTGAGCCTGCACTGGCATCAGAGAATCTTCAGACCAGCAAGAACCAAAGCCCAGGTGACACCATGGGGGCTGCTTGGCGTTCTGCAGCTGGAAACACCCAGGTGCTTAGATGGGGTTTCCTGTCTTGGGATGGAGCGAGAACGAAGCACCATCTAAGAAACAGCCCAAGGTTGGCTCTCATGGGGACCGTGAAGAGAGAGTGTGGGAACAGCTCTGCCCTGCTGAGGAATGCCAGAGAAACCCACGTGCTTAGGCAGCCTTGAAATACACAAAGGAAACACAGCCTGTGGAAATTCCTGGGAAACCGTGGCGGAGCCTAAATCGGAAAAACCGATGAAGACGATTTGCAGTGCCAAGTCCAAATGCCACTGTTCAAGCTAAGTTCTTCAAAGAGACATTGCTGCCAGTCCACTATGGGTGGGACACTAGCAAGAGGCAGTAGCAGGGCCTATTCAAAGCCCTCCACATTGCCTCCCAGCCCTCCTGCATGCTGCCTGTCCTTCTCATACAGAGCTTCAAGCTGAGGCTTAGGCAAGCTTAGCCAACTACTCAAGGTCACAGGGCTAAGGGAGATGGGATGATATCATATAGAAAATCCTTTGCTGCTGGGATAATATGGACCTGTTTTAAAATCTTTATTTCATGACTCACTACTTGGGTGACTTTGGAAAATTGATTTTCCTCTTCTAATACACTTCCCCATCAGTAAACTCTGGGTCACTCTGCCACCTCTCAAAACTCTGGAAACATGGAATGAAGTGACACTTGTCGACTGTTACCCATTTCCTTCTTCTCCCTTCTCCCTTGAGCAACAGTGACTCACCTTTACATGGAGGGGGTGAAAATGCATTCCGCTAAAATAGCTCACTTTGGGGGCTGGAAAGGTGGGTAAGAACATGTGTTGTTCTTACAGAGGACCTGAATTCAATGCCCACTGCCCACTTCAAGCAGCTCACAACTGCTTCTACCTCCAGCTCCAGAGGAAGCCTCTCACCTCAGCACGTGCAAATATATAGACATACACACATGTACATGTAAATAAATAACAACAAGAACAACAACACAATCTTCCACTTTCCAGCAGCACCTAGGGGTGGCCACACTGTGTCAGTCTAACCAGGGAGATGTAAGCACACATCCACTTGAAGTAGCCAGTCCTGAAGAAGACAGCCAAACCTTCTTGGTAAAAGCCTTTCCTCACTTCTTGGAACGAGGAAGGGAGATTTGGAGTCAGCCGCCATCTTAACAAGACAGATGAGTCTGGATGTCTGCCGTGCTGTTGGCCTGCCTTCACTTGGCCTTGGTGAAGATAAAGTCCAAGGAGAAGTAGTTTCAGCAAGTTTCAGCCGGCTGTGTGTTCCTGACTAACAAAGTAACCAGGCTTTGTCCTATCTCACATACCCAGAAGATAGTAGCTTTTAAGAAAGAAGAATCCAAGGCTCTGTATAAGGCTCTACATAAAGCAGAATTTGCTTGCTCAACCCATCCCATCACAGTGAGCACTCCTTTCCTTTCCTCTGACTTGCTCCTCTCCAGCCTTAGGCACACAGGCTGTACCTGAGCGCCAATGTCAGCTGAAATCACTAGTGCCGGACCTGGGACAAGTGTGAAGCAACTGCAGCTTCCTTCCTTAGAGATCTGAAGAGGCATCTGCAAAGGAGTCTTGCTGATTGGCAAATACATTAGCAAAGTTTAGAGAGTGTCATGACCTCCAGAGTGCAGAAACCCCAGAGGCCTTAGCGTGGAGTGCAGTCCTCAGCTCAGCTCCTGCCTAGAGTTCTGGGCTCAGTTTGCAAAGCCCCCTTCCTGGAACTCACCCAAGGTTGGGATTTATCCCTGCTGTTGTAACTCATCTGGTTGCTAAGCGCTATTTTCCCCTCCCACTGGAGGTAAGAATGGCATCTCCTTCAGCTTTGACTCCCTGGTAACTCAGCACACACAGTGGATACCCAGGGGATTGCTGCCAAAGCATCAAGTCAGTGCTCAGGAGCTCATATTTACAAGGAGGTGTTAGCTGTCTACCCACCCCTGCCTGGAACAGGCCTGAGCACTGGGTTTGCTTTCTTAGCTTTATACATGTAGTTTCTTGTGCTGTGAAGTCTCTTCCTCCAATTATACTTCCAGCCCTCTGCTAACCCAGTGGACCCCCCTCAAACAGTGCTTATGCAGTTCCCTGGGATCTCCCCTTACCCTTTTGACAGATAGTTCCTTCTCTGGTAGCACATGGCTGGTAAGATTTATCTGTGTTCTCATCCCTGTCAGACTGTAGGACTTAAAAATAATTTAATGATTTTTGTCAGTTGAATTAAAATATATGACCTAAAGCATGGCAGCTGCTAAGAAGTTTGATGACCTTAGCTATACAAAATGCAGGCTCTGACACCCTCCCCTTCCCCTGACACTAGTCCTGTAAGATCCAGTGTAGACAGACATTAGGTATCAGCTGGAAGCCAGGAATTCTTTATTGTCTATTCTGCCTCCGGAATAAGTATGAAGAGCGTCCTTGAAGAGCTGTGACTTCACTGTGGCCATACACCTCACTTACAAACATCCTTTAGAGATTGGTGTGAGTTGAAGTAATGGTCTTTTTAAAGTCTTATCTCTAGGATGGTTGACTCATACTGCCTCATGGCCTTTAGAACTTAAGTGAACCCCTGTGGTCCTGTTTATACTCCGAGACCCTGATCCAAAGACACCAGAGTCTGACACAAGGCAACCCAACCAGAGTATTTCAAATAGAAATATGATCTTTGGAATGGATTGCAGAAGAGAGTGGGCGTTCTGGGCAGTGAGTCACATTGGTGGCAGACCTCCAGGGAAAAGCGCCATGAAGAATGCTGAGATACCAGAGTGGCCCTGGGTCCTCCTATCTCGGTAGTTCAGCACTTCCTTTGATTCTCTGAGACACCCACAGCATCCTTCTAATAAATTTCCCCTTTGCTCAAGCTAGACAAAATCCATTATAGATGCTTACAGGTTTTTTTTAAAATGCCATAACCAATATGTCTATGTCCCTAAAGAATTTCCTGTTTGGTTTTTTGAATTGGTCAGGGTTTGTACCAACTGCAAATAAAAGAAAAGTCTACAGTAACAGTGGCTTTAAAATATGTTTGTTTCTCTTGATTAAATGTAGGCAACTAGAGCTAGTCCCCTGGCCCTTAGACATCTAGGTTCCTTCTATGGTACTGTTTGATCAGTGCCTTCTGTTCTTTGGACCAAATGGCCTTGCAAATTCCATCTAACATGTTATCGCCCTGGTTGACAGGTAGGAGAAAGGCACATTCTCCTTTGGAAACATAGCCCTAGACTGTACATATAATATCTGCTTACATTCCATTGTCTAAAGACTAAGACTAACTGTGTCACCACCACATCTCTCCTCCCCATTTCCAGACTGTCTGCTTACTCTTCTTTTCCTCTCTGTCATGGTAGGCTGGTCTTTGTAGACACCTTCAGTGGAATATCTTAGTCTGGACTCTATGGTTCTAATGCAGAAAATGGGGTCTCTAGATTAGGAAGAGAAGAGTGGGCTAAAGGTATATCTTTCTCTAAATCTCCTCTTCAAGGTTGAACTAGGCAGGCTCAGTCCATCAATTTCAAGATTACTGATTCTTGCAAAAGGATCGGTCCTGCCCCAGCTCGCTTTTTCTAGGTCTTGATAACTGTTACTTTCCTTATATCATTAGGTCCCAAGGGAGGTAACAATCTCACTGAGACCTAGGTTGCTATACAATACTTACAGTTTTGCCAAACTCATCTTGGTGAATACCCTGTTTATTAAGGAATTCTCTTCGGCTTATCCTGATTTGATTATATCATCCATGTTTAGTTGAGACTTTGACATATCTACTTAACTTCAAGATTTTTATAATAAGTCACATACCTAAAAAGGGGAAGGTTCTCTTACTACATAAGAACATTCAATACTACACAACAATCAGACCCTTGCTGTAATCCCAAGTATCTTTCGTTATCAGCTCTCTACTCATAAATCAACATTTCAGCAACGTTTTATCCTCTGCTCTTAACTGAAAGTCAGGAAATTGCCATCTTTCTTACCTTACACAAGGCTGTTTGTTATTAAAAAGTCTAGTTCTTTTCTGGATCTGATCTCTAAGAATGATTTTTTTCAGTTTTGTGTGTAGGGGTGGGGCATTATTTTAGTTCTGGGGACTGAACCAGAGTCTTGAGCGTATTAAATCTATATATTACACTCAGCTATGCCACCTAGCTTTACGCAGTCATTGATAATTGGGTTTTGATCATGGCTATTCATGAGTCAGAGAAAGAAATATGGTGGCACTATGTTCAAGCTTAAAGAAAGGAATAGAGACGAGTGCAACAGATCCAAGAAGACACCAAACGTTATGATGCAGCCAAACCAAGCAAACACCAAGCCATGCTCACCTTTACAGAGTATTCCATCTGACCAAAGCAAAACCTGGGTTTCAAATACACGATCCAATGAGGGCTAGTCTTACTCAAAACACCATATTCATCTATGTCTTGTGATTCTAGTGTCTAATGTTGCAATTCAAGCCCAAATATTTTTTTGGGTTTTTATTAGTGTAGTTTCCTGTTGGCCCATTATTTCCCCCGTAGAGACCATTTTCCAAACTGTAAATGATGGCAATTTTCTAAAAAGCTTATGTCATCCACCAAAAATATCAAATAATTCCTGTGATCCTAAAGTGTTAATAAGACCTTATATTACACTACAATTATGCTTCATTTTATTCTATTCCTTTTTTCCTCTCCTGGCTCTTCATTTCCCTAAAGAAATTACATAAGCTTTTTTATATGTGTGACTTTCTTCCAATGCCCTTTACTTCTCTCATCCGGCATTTTCCTTCTAACTCATCCACCCAAGATCTACTCATAACTCATGTAAATGGTGAGAACAATGGGTAGGTGGCATAAATAGAGAACAAACAACAAGATGGTAGGCTGAGGCACCACAATATTGTCCAACTCAGCAAGCCTGAACACCACAGTACCACTAAACGCAACTGAATGTTGTTGGAATATTCAGATTCAAAGGCAGAGGATGTGACAGTGTAACCTCTTAATGAAGCCAGAATTAAAAAGTTGGGAAATGATAGTATGAAAATACCAATGAAATGAAAGCCTGTGTGGCTGAGTGGAATTCAGGATGAAGACTATGACCAGGAATGACAACGTGTGCTTCACAGTAGAAATGAGGGAAATTCTTCTGGACAATGCAATCTTAAATTGCTACCCCCTCAGCTGATGGTTCACGATACAAAAACTGACAGAGTAAAAAGGCAAAACAGACCCAAAATAATGTTTGAAAGATTCTAATATTTATGAATAATTAATATTTCAAGTGTTAAAAAGGTCACCAAGAATAAAGCAGTATTCAATGAAGGTATAAACTTACTCAACGTTAGTATATTTATAGACATTTTATCAGGAGCTTTCATGGTGCCAGAAGGTTCTATTGAGGCTGCTGAGGGAGAAAATTTATCAATGGTCTCACCTCACTGTGGACCCAGAATGCTACAATCCTGAACTGTCAGGTATGATATACCACCCCCTCCCGCCCTGCCCCCCTCCACCCATGCATGATTATTATCGGGGGAGTCACTACTTTCTGATAGGGTTTGAGACCAACTCTACAAGAGGGAGTCCATACTAAGTCTTGTAAACCTGTCAAAAGCCCAGAGCTGATCAGTCATTGGCCCAAAAGGTCAGGGGAACCTACTGCTGATGTTTCACTAAATGGACAGCATGTGCTCTAAATACGCATGCGTACATCCACCCATGGCTCTGTTCCTGGACTTGGTAAGAGAAGCTTCTTTTTGCAACAGTAGGTGTTGAGTGTGGAGACTTAAGATGGGTTAAAGTGCCGAGAATAAGTAACTGTTGGGTGATCAGTCCTAGGAAGTGATATTAAGATCACTTTCTTCAAGGCTTAGGGAACACCAGAGGAAGAGAGAGCCAAAAGAACACGCAAGCGAGAAGGAGGGGAGTAGTGGTGTGACGCGCTGTGCCTGACCATGGCCGTCTGTCGCACCGATGAACTGCTAGGAATGGTGGTTACCTGTGCAAGACTGGGCCCTTCAGCATTTCGCTATGAGTGGGGGGAGGGGTTTATGCCTCTTGATGAGAAGGTGGGGGGAGGGAGAGAGATTTCCCAGTAATGTAGCCACTGGTAAGCAGTCCATGCCCCAAGTAATCACCCTCCCCCCCCCTCGCCAACCCACACTCATGAGGCAACCTTAATTAAATGCAGTGGGCAACCCAAACAAAGAAACAAAGCGGGAGAGTAGAGGAGGGACTTGTTGGGTAGAAGAAGATAATGGGGCAAACACAGTCAAAGTACATTATGTGTGAAAATATGTTTGAAAAATAATTTCTTGGCTTGTGACCTGATGATCTGAATTCCTGATGATATCCTGCTGCACAAAATCTTTCTGCTTTGAAATCTTACATAGTTTAAAATAGTAAAAGATGTGTGTGTGTGTGTGTGTGTGTGTGTGTGTGTGTGTGTGTGTGTTTAATAAATCCTCCAGGTGTACTATTGAGATGTCCTTCAAGTTTAAAGTTTCTCTCCTTTAATTTCAGAAGCTAATATTTGAATGTGTGAAGGGTACAATTGTTCAGTCCTGACTACCACCACCACTACCACTATTGCCACCATCACCATCTCGGCTTTCACCACTACCGGTACCACTACCACCTCCACCTTGACTGCCGCCTCCAGCACCACCATCCCGACCGCACTGCTTACCCTTGGACTAGCAGCGTGCAAGTAACTGTAGTGGGAGGTTGGACATGGAGTCACAGAACACTGGGTATCAGCAATCTGTCAGGTTGTGCTTAAGGCTGGTGGTCCAGAAAACATCTTATGTCTCCCACATGCAAGGTTTGTCTGTAGTTCCTTATAGTACAAATTCTGCACCTAACTTAACAGTGATTGTTACCTTTAGTCTCAGATTTCTTACCATGGCCTTGCTCGTGCCACCGGCAAGTTTTATGAATACCCCTGCAAATTATTCTGCAAGTGTTTGGACTGCTAGATGAACCTTTGGCAAAGTGGTCTATGCAGATGCCCTGACTCTAGAGCCACAGAAGGGCTTAAGGGAAAGCCTAGAAACAGCGAGTGACAATGCTCCTCATTGGGCTCACAGATGTTTCCAACGAATTCAAGGACTGTCCTAGAACCAGCACATTGGATCCCTTTGTCATCATCAAGCAACAGGGTCAGCAGTAAGCATGAGGACGGAAGTAAGCAAAGCTTTCAGAGTCCTTGTCTTTGCTGACAACTGCTTGCCATGTGATCCGGTTATTTCTCTCCATTTAAACTCCTTCTGTAGTTACCAGTCTACAGGCGCACTGTCCATCTAAGCTTCATTGTAGTGTTACAAATACAAAGACTGTGTAGGTTTCTGTTCAATTGTCAATTTCCTCAAGTATTGAAGGTATGCTGGCTTTCAGTAACCGTGGAAGTGTTCGCTTCAAACTCCCAGGTACACTAGTCACTTGATATTTGTTTAATACATCTTGCCTGTGAATATAAGCATTTGAGCCTTAACAAAGTCCCCTGACAAAGTTGAATGCACCTTCGTCTTCCAGATGGAAATACTGAGACACTGGCTGTCACAACCTTAGACTGAGAGCCTACAAGTCCAAGCTCAAAATACCTGTGCCTCACTGTGGTATCAGCAAACACTTGTGAGTGAGTGTCTATGAAGGGCTGGGTGCTGGGCGAGGCTCTGAGGACAGCAGTGAACTCAAGAACAAAGCCCGCTCCACAGAACTCACATCTCACTTCCCATTTATCATTGAGTTTCTGGTAGTTTCCTTAACCAATCTCTTTTAAAGTGTTTCTGATTTAATGGCTTTAAAAATAATGCTATGCACATTTCACAGAATGGCAATTAGAAAGCTTGAAGGTATAAAATTTCATTCAAGTTCTTGGTTTCTATTACTAAGTCACCTCCAGAGAGAGTGTGATAATTCACATTCATATCAGCTCCAGGAATTGCCCATCTTACCACACTCTTGCCCAATCCAAATTCTTGTTTTTATATAACCCTTGCCTACTTCATAGATGTCAGGTTCACAGATTGGGGGTAATAAACACTGCCTTTGCTTCATTTAGAGAAAGTGAGTTACAGTGAGTTAAAATAAAGTGGCTGCTTTTAAATGCCACACGTACCTTCAGACACACACACACACACACACACACACACACACACACACACACACACACACACACACAGAGAGAGAGAGAGAGAGAGAGAGAGAGAGAGAGAGAGAGAGAGAGAGAGATCAAGGCCTCATTCTAAGTGCCTAGGATAGCCTTACTAAGGTGTCGATGTCTACCTGAGAGACGCAACTCATGTTGAAGGTGCACTCTGACATCTGTGTCCCTCCTCACAGAGGACCCTCAGCATTCCTAGCCCTGTGGCCATGGCACCTGTGGGCTACCAGCTTGTTTGTGAGGTGGTGACTTGCCCAGCTCTGAAGGAATGCAGAGCATCACCACGCAGCAACAGCTTTAGGATGGGCTCACTGTAGAGTCTGCCTTACACTGCTACCCTTATTAGTCTCCCTTCCTAGGACATGCAGAGAATATTTGCTGAGCCTCTGTTGAGATAATTATTGTTGGTTCTCAAGCAGCCCAGATATCCAGACGTGAGCTCAAGTTGGACTGAAGGAGGATTTCTAGTGGTTAAATAAAAGCCAGAATTCCTCAGAAACTTGTGAGACCAGTTCCCAGCTGCCAAAAGGAATCATTTCCCTTACCTTCTGGCATGTATCAGCATATCAAAGATCATGCTGGCCTCCAGGCTCCCTTGGTAAGAACCTGTTATCTATATATAGTAAAGTCCACTAGCATCTTTCCCTTCCCTCTCCCCACAGCTACTAGTCCTCTGTATAATCCACAGGATTGGTCCACCCCACTCTCTGCATCTCTTGTCCCCACTCTTTCTACTCTCTCTTGCTACTCTTACCCCCTCAACTCTCTTCTCTGTCTCTCTGTCTCTGTCTGTCTGTCTGTCTGTCTCTCTGTCTCTGTCTGTCTGTCTGTCTGTATCTATCTATCTATCTATCTATCTATCTATCTATCTATCATCTATCTATCTATTATCTATCTATCTATCTATCTATCTATCTATCTATCTATCTATCTATTTATCTATCTATCATCTATCATCTCTTGCTCTCTCAATATGCTCTGTTCTCCCCCTCTGGCTACCTCACTATCTGCACTATTCTCTCCTGTTCTCCTACTTCCCTATTCCTGGTCACGCCCAGTCTGTTTCTCTTTCTCTCTGCTCTAGATTCTTCCAGATGCCTCTGGGTATTTTTTCCCTCTCTCTTACCTACAATAAAAACCTTTACCCTAATACAATGACCATGTATGTGGTTTCTTTAGTGTGCCCCTCAAATACTTCTGGTGCTCAACTCTGGGAGGGAAATGAGTGGACCCCTTTCCATGGGGCCTAACCTCTCCTAACTGAAGCAAGCTGCTGATTTGACTCTCCTAAAGGACACATCATTTGTTTCTCCTGGCTTCTAGTCACCACAGTCAACCTTAAATTCCACTCCTCCAGCCACTGCTCCTAAACTTGCTCTAAGCACTCAGCTTTGTTCCCCAAGGCACTAAGTGTCCTCTCAGTCTCTGGCTCCTGGAGCCTGCTATGTGCTTCTGGGTACCCATCATGTGAAAAGGTTCTGCCTTTGTTAACCTGCTGGAGTTAGCTGTTTGCTTCTCCACTGCGACTCAGGGTATCTCTCTACTAGGGCACTTACCCGTCTGCCCCTATTGGAAGGCTCCTCTGGTGGAGCTATTTGCAAGCCCTTTCCCCAAGCCTCTCCCAAATCCTTTTTTCTCTCTGCTTCTAGAAGATATCTTCCATACTGCTAGTTCTATCTCTCTGTTTACTCCTAAAACTTGCTCTATCTCTCTTGCTTGCCAGCTGGAGCCTGAACTCCACGGGCTCTTACCAGACTACGCACCTGCATCTTCCACTCCTTCTGTTCCGTGGACTCATATTTCATTAAAGCCTTGCTGTCTTACTGCAAACACTTTGGCCTCAGTACAGCTCAATGGTCGAAAACAGGGCACACCCAGTTTCCAAACTCTTACAGACGGTAACAACTTCTGCCACTGAGTAAGCAAACAATCCTCTAAATATCTTATCTCTAGGCTTTCTCTACTCTGAACTCTTGAAAAATCTTGTGTCTCTAAACTTTGTTGCTTTCTGCTCTCAAAAAAAAAAAACCGACAACAAAAAACAAAAACAAACAAAAAAGCCAACCAAACAAAAACCTCTTAAAGGCATTGCTTAAGCTTTCTGTATCTCAGAATTTTTAAAGTTTACTGAGTGTGGTTCAAAGAGCTGTAAAATTGATAACAAAAAGTTAACTTAAAATTTGTAATAAAAATGATCAAGAGTTTTTAAACCTATACATAAATAACCTTAATTTATTACAGTATGCTTGTATATAACTTTGATTCAACTTTCATTTACAATAGATTTTCTACGGCATACTATATAAATGTACCTTGAATTAAATTCTTGTTTATGGAAAATAGAACGTACTAAGAACATAGATTTGATGATCTAGATGTATAAATTCCTAAGGTTGCAAATGTTTATTCAGGGTAGAAAAAACTGACATGAAGATGTATGTATAGCCTTGTTGTCTTTATTAGATTTGTTAAATTTTAGGTATTTGGATAAACTGAATCATACTAAAATTGTAAAATACTCTGTAATGGTACACTACAAAGGAACTGGAAAACAAGGCTAGCAGTCTCTGTGTGAACTGTATTTATGATTTAAAGTTTTATTTTGATGCTAAAGGATCTTTATTTGAATCTTCAATTCAAATTTTGAAGACTCAAACTTATTAGACATAAAATTGTAAAATCTTGATCTTTTAAAAACTACTAACTTGTAAACTGGTAAAAATAACTAAGGCAATGGTCAGTCAACTTATAAACAATAAAATTCTTTAATGTCCTCAGAACTATGCTTGGTAGTCATGCTAAGTACAAATGTAAAATTCACCTACTGTGATAAGCTTTATCCTTCTATATATGTTGTCAGTGTTAAGCCTAAAGCCAAGTAACTGAAAGAAGTAAGATTTGTTTAAAATCAGGTATATTTAATTGGTTAGATGATGGCTCTCAGACTCCTCAGAGAGATGTGCTGAATATGGCATTTAAGGTGTTTAATGAAAAGGCTTCCCCTGATAGACAGGAATACCAGCTTCTGATGGCAGCAGCTGAGCCTATCTGCAAAGCATATGGACAGCAATAGTCCACTCGGAGCTTGCTGTGAGTGTGCTAACATTGACTACTGGACAAAGAACTGCCTTGTGCCTTGCCTGTCTTGCCATCAAGGCCCTGCCCAAACTGTGGACACTACTGGGTAGACTGCCACTCTGACTGACCAAGCAAGGTAGGCCAGTCCCAAAAGATCTTCCTCCACAGCTTTCAGAACTTCTGTGTGGCAGAAGACTGACAACTTCTGTCCCTAACAAAGCCATCAAAATCACCCTGGAGGATCCAGGCTAGATGTCAAGGTCGGGAATGCGTCTATGTCATTCTTCTATAAAACTTATTTTTGATTCTTTGTGAATCTCGCATCATGTACCCCAATCTTACTCATCTCCCCATCCTTTCATATCCACTTCCTGTCCTTGCACCCTCCCCCTCCAAAAGGAAAAAAAAAGAATAATAAAAATGAAAATAAACAGCATCGTGGAACTTTAGTGTGTGCCACAGTATCCCCTTTTATTCTCACGTCTTTACTTGCTAATGTTCGTTGCAGTGAGTCATTGGTCTGCGTTGGGGCCCCTGACTTCAGCTATACTACCTATACTGGGTCCTCACTGGGCCTCCTCGTGGATATCCTGTTGTTGCCCTGTGTCTCTAGAGCCAGCTCCTTCAGGTGCTCCAGCAGTGCATATATGAGGTTGATGTTGGGTGGGCCAACTCAAAGCCCTGGACCTGTGCCTGGGTGGTAGTTGAGTTGGTCAGCCCACACCCACCCCACCTGTGCAAGCTCTCCATCACTGTCCCATATAGTTTACTCAATGCTGCAGTCAGCAAGGGCAGGGCTAGCTCTCCTGCACTCATGCCCTTGGGTCCAGCTCCACAGCTTTCCAGGTAAGGTACAGGGCATCTCTGTCATTCTTAATACAGGGGCCACTTGCTTTATACTTTTTGCTCATCCTTATCTTTCTCTGTGATGGCAATGGTGACAAGCTCTAGCTTTATCAGACAGTTTAGCAACAGCAAGCTGACTCACCCAGCCCCTTCCACCAAAGCTGCATCTGCCTGGTCAATCCATTTCATGTGTAAAAACCATGCCTTGCTTTTCTTAAAGCTATGAAGTCTCCTGCTAAGAAAGGCAAACTCACAGACAAGTTTATCTTACTGACAGGCTTCATACTACAGAAGATAAACTAACAAAATAGTTTTCATGAAAGACAAACTCAAGCTACCATGCTGTTATTTTTGACTAAAAATTTACTTTTTACTATTCCTCTATTAAAACACTTATCAGTGCCTGCTTTTAATAATCAGGAATTTACTATGTCTCATGGTAAATGATTGAATGCTTCCAGATTTATGGTGGAGGAGGAAGTTTAATGTTTATATAAGTTGTGAAGGTTTGAGGAAGTGATTTAAAGTAAGTTTTAAAAAATGAGACTTTAAGGTGATACATGATGCTAGGCTTCAAAGTTCAAGGCTTAACATTAATCAGTGGGGTTCTGCTAAGTTATTAATCTAGTCTGGGTAATTGTTATGTTATGACGGTCACTGGCCCAAAAACTTAAATTTCCTTTGGTTGTTTTCTAAATATATACTTAAAAGTGCCTTTCATTGTGCTAAAAACATCTCTGTCTAGTCTATATATATCGGTCTCCTCAAGATCTTCTCCTCCTTTGTTCTCTTTCCTGTGAAGACATTTTTGACTTGTTACAAATAAATGTTTACACTTCTATTATGCTGATAGCTTTTCAGCCTTTGTTTTTGTCATGGCTCAGAGGCGGAAATTTGCTGTTTACAGACACTCATTAACTTCCTTTTCCACAATGAGGATTGCAGTGCAGATTACAGACAGTGGTCATGCTAATACCGCTGTCCTCTGTCTGTATCTGTGCCAGCAGATTTCCACTCAGCTGAAACCAACTGAATTCCTGCAGACCGCTCCAAAATGGCCTGCGCTTTGCTAGGCTCAGGTGGTCCTGCGGAAGCCCTGATCTTGCTGGACCAATCCAGCCAAATGAAAGAAAGAGAGCTGGCTTGAGAACTACAGCTCCCAGGCACTGACTGCAACACTATCCTTTGGTCTCCCTTGGGTCTCTAGTCCTATCAGTCCCCGACTTTGACCCCTATTCCCACCTTTCTAGACTTCCCTACGTCTAAGTATGACCCTGCCTAACTAGAAGCAGTTGCAGAAGAAACTTGTTGCCCCTTATCATCAACAAATATCACCATGAATATTAGGTCTCAGACAATCAGAAACGAGCTCACTGGACTATAGAAGGATTTGTGGTGGTTAGATAAAAGCCTGTATTCTTCAGGATCTTGCAGACTTGTGAAGCTGATTTTTGTCTGCCCAAAAGAGTCATTTCCCTTACCTCTGGCAGAAGGCACATATGGCTACCTGTGGCACCTACGAGAGTATCAAAGCCCATGCCTGCCTCTGGGCTCCCTCAGTATCACAGCTACCTGGTACACATATCACAGTCCACGCTAGCATCTTGCCCTTCCTTACCCCCAGTTACTTCTCATCATAATCCTCACGGTCCATCCATCCCATTCTCCCTATCAGTAGTGCCACTCTTGCCCTGTTTTCTCTTGCTACTATGTATCCCCCAATATTCTCTCTCTCTCTCTCTCTCTCTCCCTCTCTCTCTCTCTCTCTCTCTCTCTCCCTCTCTCCTCTTCTCTCCCCATCCCTTCTCCTCTTGCTTTCTCAATATGCTCTGTCTTCTGTCTCTTGCTATTTTGGTATCCCCACTATTCTCTCCTGCTCCGCCATGTACCTATGCCTGGACACATCCAGTTTGTTCCTCTATCTCTCTGATCTGGACTCTTCCAGATGCCTCTGGATAGTTCCTGTCTCTTACCCACAATAAAAACCTTTCCCTAATGAGGCAGTCATATTGACAGTGCCTTCACTGCACCACCCCATGTACACTTTTCGCATGTTAAGTGTATGCTTTCCTTGATCTGGCTACAAGGCTGAAGTTAGTCACAACTTCAGCCTACATTGAGAGGACTTGATAGGTCAACGCACACAAACCTTTTAGCTCTGGCCCCAGCTCAGGAATACCATCAATACTTGTCAAACAAGTGAGCAACTAGTCTTAGATGCTGCCAAATGTATATAGATTGATTGGGAGCTTATCAAAACGAAGAGCTTACTTTCCAGAGATGGGATGGAAGTGGCCCAGAATTTCTTTTCATAGTTTACTGATCACTGGACAGTCTGTAAGTTTTGTGGCATTTCTCTCTTCCTGCATCTATATGTTCAGTCTCTAGCCAATTGTAGTTTCTCAAGGGCAGGGGGCTGGATCTATAGTCTCACTGTTTCCAGCGCATCTGGAGCCTAGTGTTTCTCCACATAAAAATCTCAACGTCATTGCTACCATTGTCTTGTGCAGAATCCCTATCCCTACCCCTAGGTGTCCTCCTCAGCAGCGTCAAAATGTTAGTGATGTACTACATAAAAGTGGCGTCATCTGCTCTTATCCTCACAACATCTCCACAAGAGAGGAAACTGAGGCTCAGAGGGCTTGTTTCTTGCCTGCAGTCATGAAGCAAACAAGCAGCAGTTCAGTCTGCAGTGCAGGCATTGAGAATTGCCAAGCCTGAGCACCTCCCTGCAGCTCAGGAGACGGGAGGAGAAGTACAAGGGAGGAGCACCACTTTCAGCCTGCTGGGACAGGTAAGCTGCAGGATCTGGTGTGTATGTGCCTGTGTGTGTGTTGCCAGGAAAGTCCTGATTATAGGTCATTGCACCAAATGGAGATTTTTTTTCCTTATACGTAGAAACTATAAATATAGGCTCTGAAGTCACCCTGACTTCATCTCTAACCAATCAGCCCCTGCCAGTTTGCATGCTGTACATGCATGCATGACTCAAAGGACCCTCAGGCAAAGGGTGGATTAAAAACCAATCAGACAATACTAATTTTCATAAATGGGAACTCCTTGTCTTCTTAGTTGGCTGTTTAGTGAATCATGAGTCACGAATTTCCTTTTTCGGGTAATATTTACCATAGGGCATGGCTGGTTCTAGGGGTTACGTAATATCCATCTATCTGATGGGAAACATGTTCTTAAAACATTACCTAATGGTAGATTTTTTTTTTACCTGATAAATAGTCCTTTGGATTAAACAAAAATGTTGAGGAAAGGCATGGGAGGCAGGGCAGGGGAAGAAAGGTGGAGAGACATAAGCCATGGTTTGAGGGGGGGCTTAAAGGGTGCTTGTCTAGAATTGGCTAAGAAAGAATTCCTCTTGTGTTAACAGAGGCAGAGGCCAAGGAGAAAAGGAGGGCATGAGGACAAGTCCAGGAAAGACGCAGTAATATATGATGTGCCTTGTCGCACCTTCAGTGCACAGGGAGTGTCCTTTCCCCTGGCTAATGATTTTCTGTGTTTTAGTGATTTTCCCAGTTTCTTATTTCTGCTGAGAATGCTGTCTCGCTCCTAGTGTCTTCCTCTTTCTCAGATTCTGCCCAGAAGAGTCAAGCCATGGGGGCGGGCTGTCACTGGCTCTATGTGGTCCACGCATCTCCCCACTCCCTATTTATGCTTTGAAAGTTTCCTTTATATGAGCCTCTGTGTCTTTGTCTATAAAATGGAAGTGATGGTGGCTTTCTCACCTTACAAGCTGTTGAAAAAGGAATCTTGTTACTACTAAAGCTGCTTAAAGCCGTGTGTTGCATTGTAAAGTCACTATTCTGATACTGTTACTGTTATGCTGAGAAACCTGACAGCAGCAGCAAAATCACAGGTGCCAGGTCCTAAGGGGACCAAGCTGTGGAACTGAAACTTGAAATGAAGCCCATGTATCCTCAAGCTCTTTTTTTCAACAACTAATAGGAGCAATAATGGCCAGCCATCAAGACATGTGGCAAAGTGTGTTTCCTAAGGCATGTGAAATTAGCATCTTTTATTTGCACCAACCAACATCAAGTTTATGGATCAGTTAATGACCAGAGAAGATGAGCTAAGTGAAACCTCAGAGGTCATTTTGTCCTCTTATTTCCTATATCTACAATTAATTTGGTCTGTATAGTATTGGAGGGACGAATACATTTCCACACTACTTGGCACATCTTTTTAAACTTTGTAATTCCATTTAACACCACCACCCCTCCCACACACATGCACACACACAAATGTTGAGGCAGGGCCTCACCATGCAACTGTAGCATACATCAGGCTGGCCGTAAACTCAGAGAGACGTTCCAGCCTCTGAGTCCTGAGTGTTGGGATTCAAGGCATACACTACCGTTCCCAGGTAAATTTATAGTTATTTTTGGTTATGTGTATGTGCCCATATGGGCATGTGCTGTATGTGTAGGGGGCCTGTATGAGTATATGCTGTATGTGTATGTGCCGTTGTGGGTATATACTATATTTGTATGTGCCTCTGTGGGTATATGCTATATATGTAGGCATGCCTGTGGAGTCTGAAAGAGGTCATCCCTCAGAGTTACACACAGTTGTGAAACACTGGATGTGGGTGCCGGGAAGCAAACTAAGGCTCCCTGGAAGAGTAACTCTTAACCATTGAGTCATCACTTCAGGGCCCCAAACCCAGATGTATGCCTTTTCTAGAAAGGCTGCTACCATCTGACATCTACCTGTCTGGTGTGTCCCATAGCCTGTGAGTGTATACTTACCATGCTGGGCTGCTCTTTGCACCTGGCCCTGCTCTATACATTCCCCTTTCCCATGACATATAGATCAATTATGACCGGGAGAAGTGTGGAAGGAACTCTGCTGGATCCGTTTGAGGCCTGACTTCTCTAGATAGCCATGTGTGGTCGTTCTATGTTGGTGGACTCTCTTTCCTCATCAGGGCTCCCACTCCACCTGATCTGGTAACCCAAGATCTTGTGAGGAGTGTCATGTAGCTCCCCTGGAAGATTACAGGCCAGACCCTTTCCGGATAAAGAACTTGTTCAACAAGCACAGGGAATTCCTGGAAGTACCTCACCCTATGCCGAGGAGTTCCTAGCCTCCAGCAAATGACCTTTAGTCATATTTAAAAGTTATCCTGTCACCCATAGAAAGTACTGTTTTCTCCTTCCTGTGATAGGACACCTCCCACCCCCCATCCATGTTACTGCATGTGGAAGAAGTACTGTCCCACTGTAGGTAGATTAAGTATCCTGGCACTCTTAGCCCTAGTGAATCAGACATATTCACCCTCAATACCCCTCCCCACTGCCCAAGGTTTATAACTAAAGGCTGGCTGGCATGCTCGGGGGCTCTCTTGCTCAACATTCCTCCACCATAACTATCTGAAACTCCATTTACTCTAGGGGGAGCCACTACTGGACACCCGGTGCTCAGACAGCAATGGTGGAACTGCCTTTGCAGCTGCTGGGACCTGCTCTATCACCGCTGCTGGCTCAGTGCTGACCCCCAGTGAAGCACTGCTGGGCCTATGTCTCACCAGACCTGCCTCCCAGCAGGTTTTGTCCAGCTGCTTCCTCTGCTCTGCTTGGCACAGCAGCTCAAACAAGGAGCTGTAACACTTTGGGTGTCAGCATAGGCTTGTGGTGCTCCCGAGTTGCCACTGCCTTCTGAGACCTGCAGTCTCATGGTAAAAGGGCTAAACTGTAACTCCGGTGGAAACTCCTTTTCTCCCAGAGAAACGGGGAACCTGGCTTAGTGCCCCAGCCTCTGGGCTCATCCAGAGCACTCCATTCTGCCCCTGAACAAAAAAAACAGGGACCTTGGGACCTTTGACCTTGAGGTCCCTCCATTTTCCTCTGGACCAGGATGCTGGATGCAGAACCCAGGCCACCCACTGCCAGATGCTGAATGACAGACAAGACAATATAGGAACAACCTTGCAGGTCATTTTAGCTTCTCGTTTCCTATAGCTATGATTCGTTTGGCCTAGAGAGTACTTGCAGTCCCAGGGATGTGGAGCACCAGAAGTCTCCCCCTCTTGAACTTCTCAGAGCTCGTCTCAGTGAAACTTATGACACAGTCTTGGTCCTTCCTCAAGTTGCCCCCACCTTCTGGAATCTTCTCTAGTCTGCCCTGTCTTTTGGCAAGCCTTGCTTTGAGTACAAGGTTACTTCTTCCAACTTTGTGATACCATCCTTGAGATAGGTAGGAAAACTGAGGCTGAGAAGTTCCAAAATCTTGTCCACTGACAACACTAATTGTAAAGCTCAGCTCTCTTTATTGCAAACTGAGTATGAAAATTCAGACCTGTACCACAGAAGAAAGAACACAGTTAATGATCTGGTGAGCCAGGGTTATTCAAAAGAAGAGGATGATGTCTGAGAATATTTAAAGGCTGAATAAATGGGCTGAGTTGGGGAAGATTCGGAGATGATGTCACGGTGAAGAGATGGCATAGGTAGGAAATCTTGGAGCCCATTGTTAGCCTGGCCCGGGGCATCTTGAAGGGAATGCAGAGAAATTAAAAAATCATACTATGAAAGCAACTTGAATGCTTGTCCTGAGGAGTTTGGACAAAGAGACACTAGAAGACTTAGGAAGAGATGAGCAGAGGCTACTGACAGCCATGAGCTTCTAGAAAGAGAATCACTCCCACTCCACGCCCCTTTCTCCTCCTCTTCCTTTTCTTGAGTCTTCTTGCCATAGAAAGGCTTTGGTGTAGGGTCTAAAGGGCAGTCCCATGTCTCAGCACTCTACTACCCTCTGTAACAACAGTTCTCAGCCTGTCAGTCATGAACCCAGGTTTGAATATCAGATATCCTGCATATCATATCTTTATATTACTATTCATAACAGTAGCAAAATTAGTCATTAAGTAGCAACAAAATAATTTTATCATGGGGGGGGTCTGCACAACATGAGGAACTGTATTAAAGGGTCATGGCATTACTTTGGGTGAAGTAATGAGAATTGAGCAGAGCCGTGAAACACAAAGAAAGATTTTAAGCAAAGGGGTGGAATAGCTGGCTTGGACAGTCGTCCACAGCAAAGCTCAAGAAGGAAGGAGAGACTTTAGATCCCAAAAGACAACAGCCTCAACCCCAATGGTGAGGGAACAGAGAACTCTTCTTACATGAGGCATCAGCAGCAATTTGTCCTGGTGATTAAAAAAAAAAAAGACATTATCTTCATCATCACTATCATCACCACCACCATCATCACCTCCCTCACCTCCACCCCCTACCATTCCCTCAACTCCCCCCCCCCACCACCACGTTTTTCTCATTCCAGCTCCTCTTGCTCCTTCTCCTTCACAAGTTCTCCCTCCTTCTCTTTCTCCTTCTCCGTTATTTGGTTCAGATTTGCTTTCTCTAAGAACTGAGTTGGATTGTCCTGGAATCAACAAAAGCTTCTGTCTGTGTCGCCCCGTGCAGCACAGCTCTGTGGCTGGCTGAAGAGTCAAATCCAGACTCTTCCTGCCTTGCTGCTCTCACGTACTCCTTCCTGCTGCTTAAGCTTCAGTCATTGTTCCTGTGAGGCCCCAGACGGCATAAGAGGAACAGGGACAGGCACACAGTCTCCCCTTGAAGGACATCCCTGGGGTTTGCACGCTCTGGGTCTCCCACTATTCAGCAGACATGTCATTTCAAATGGCCATATCCAGCATCTAGGTAGGTTGGGGAATGACAGCTTTATTTTGGCTGAACTGAGACCTGCTAATGTGGCAAAGAGAACAAATGCTACTTTCAGTTTTCCTTTCTTAGAGCCATGCAGAAGGAATCAGCTGTGTCATTGGTAAAGCCACGGCCAGCAAACATTTGTTGAACTCTGACTGGGGAGGTCTGAACTGGGTATTTGGGAGGTGGAGAGATACTGAATGTGATATTTACTCTCACGACCCTTACATGTCCATGAACCATGGAAGGGGTCATGGGCATCCCTTGGTCCAGATGCCGATTCTCCACTGGGGACATCTGCCTTTAACTGCTGCTCCTGTATCTCTTGTGCTGGTAGCTAGTCACAGAAAGCTTGCTCTGTGAGTCAACAGTCATCATTTCTCTCACTGAGTAATATCCACGTAGTGGTAGCCTCTCCCCAAGTAGGAAATGGGTCTCGTTGACTCTTCGTTACATGAACTAGCCCGTTTGCTGAGTGGTGGAGTTCCCGACCTCACCTATCTGTACTGGCTCGTGGCCTTCCGGGTTACTAGCCTTGCTTCTAGATTGGGTGGACCATATGGGATTAGCTCACTGTCTTAATCAAAGTTCTGCTGCTGTGAAGAGATACTGAAACTGCTATAAAGGAAAACATGTAATTGGGGCTGGTTTTTAGGTCCAGAGGTTTAGTCTGTTATCATCATGGTAGGAAGCATGGTGACACACAGGCAGACATGGGGCTGAGGAGCTAGCTGGGAGTCCTACATCTGGATCCATGGGCAGCAGGTAGACACACACATACACATACACACACACACACACACACACACACACAGAGAGAGAGAGAGAGAGAGAGAGAGAGAGAGAGAGACAGACAGACAGACAGACAGACAGACAGACAGACAGACAGACAGAGAGGTGAGGGAACACCACTGGGCCTGGCTTGAGCAGGGTGACCAAGCATCTCAGTCTATGGGCCTATTGGGGCCACTCCTATTCAAACCACCATACTCACATAGTTTGGATTTGCCAAACTTGGCTGTAACACATGGTGGCATGGCCTATAGTGACTCGCACTCTGGCTTCATTTCTCTATTAGTAAAATGATATTAATCTCTGTTGCATGAGGCTGCTGTGATGTTTAAATAGGTTAATGAATGTGAGGTGGACTCTGACACCAAATATAGCCATCATTATCATTGCAAATATCTCTGTTATTTTTGGTAATACAGTGCCTCAGGTCTCTCTTCTCCTTTGGGTAAATTGCATTAAAAATTTTTAGGTAAAAGAGAGACGTTTAACACTTACAGAAGATGTGAAGTGTCACCTGCAGTTGTGACAGGAGTCTCAAGTTTTACTCCCTTAACCATTTTCAGAGTTACTATTGCTCCCGTGGAACACCACCTCCCAGGGCCTCCAGCTTTCTGTCTCCACAGGCACCTGGGAAGATGCACCTGTTATAAGCCGGACCCATGCTCATCAGCCATTTGTTGTCAGTAGAAGCAGACAGGACACAAATCAACAAGCCCTAGAGAATGCAAAGATCATCGGCATCACTCAGAGGAAGGTTCAGGCTTTCACCGTTCCACCAACTGGCTACGTGGCTGGAGTCAAGGTGTGTCCCCTGACCCAAGAGCCCGCTGAGTTTTGAGAGCCATTCAGCAGGTGTGTTGTAAGACCAGAGAGAAGATTTGTCACGGCATTTCTTTGGATTCCCCCTGGAACCTCTTTCTTTCACCCTGAGCTGGCCCAGGTGGGACGAGCATCTGGGTGGAGGCTATGTGTGTGCCCAGACAGCCCTCCACAATCTGGGCACATGCCCAGACAGCCCTCCGTGATCCGGGAGGCAAGCAAAGTCTGCCTACTGCCAGAGCAGGATTGTTGCTGAGATCTGGCAATACTCAGCAAGCATGTCCCATCAAGGCTGAACTAAAAATAGGTCTAACGCGTGGGGCCTAGAGAAACCAGCAGCCCGGCACACAGAAGTTAGCCAGCCAGCAGCCCGGCACACAGAAGTTAGCCAGCCAGCAGCCCGGCACACAGAAGTTAGCCAGCCAGCAGCCCGGCACACAGAAGTTAGCCAGCCAGGTCAAACCAAGCTGCCACCACCACTCCCGCTGCCACCTCAACCTGCCAGGGGCGACAACTGAGCTAATCTCTCACAGTTTAGCCATTTTCCACCTCTAACCCTGCCCTGCCTCCCTCCCACAACTGGCGAGTGTCTCCTTCTCCCACCTCCTCTTACTAAACTGGCTTTTGCAGAGGTACTGAAGACAGACACGTGCACGCACGAGGTTCACATCTTTTCTTCTTTCTCTAGATGTTTAATCAAAAAGCAAGTTCTCAATTGCTTTTTCAATATAGCGCTATTAATTCTCAGAACTTCCACTCCTCGTGTGCCATGAGTATAAAAAGCAGCAAGTGGCACAGCAATAATTCTAGAAATTTGTCACGCACCATAATCACTTGGGTGGCTGGAGCTTGCTGAAGCCGAGTGCCTGGGGCTCCCCGGTGCTTGTGATTGGGTGGGTCTGGAGAGCATTGCTTTCATAGAAAGGCTCAGGATTGCTGCTGATCGTGGTCTGGGGACCACATGCTAAGGACTTGAGAAGATGCTAAGAGTGCAAGTTCTGGCATCAGAGGGGAAGGGTATTTACTATTCTTGGCCCTGTTCCTTCCATTGGAGTGACTTTAAGCAAATTATTTTCTCAACAATATGTAGAAAACAGGGGACTAATAATTCCTATTTTATAGTGTTGATGGGAGGATTAAGTGAGTTAATTCATATAAAAGCGCTTAAAACAGCCTCTGGCAAGAGCAAGTCCTAAGTAAACATTAGCTGATATTTGTATACCAGAGTCTGCACAGAGCATGCATTCCAGGCCTGTTGCGCGCGCTCTCTCTCTCTCTCTCTCTCTCTCTCTCTCTCTCTCTCTCTCTCTCTCTCTCTCTCTCTCTCTCCCCCCCTCCCCACGGCTGCTGTCAGCTCCACTTAAAGTATTTTTCTTTACCCCAGGCCTGCCTCTCCCAGGGTCTTTGTAAAAGGAGGCCACAGGATGAGTGCATATATGTTTGAATAATAAAGAGTCACAAAAGACCTGAGAAGGGCCTGAATCTATCACTTACAGGGATCCAGGTTGAAGAATGAAAATGAGACCCAGGTTTCCTGGCTGCCCAGCCAGGGCACTTTCCAGAACACCAGCATCAGTCCCTAGCAGCAGACTGGCTGTTCCCAAGAGTGCTTAGGAACAACGTGCCCGCCTTGCCCCTTGGCCACTGCCAGCATTTGGATTGTTTCCTCTGTGGTTGTTTATGATTAGAGACAGCACATCTGTAAACATCCAACATCTGAACGTAGACGGCCATTTTATTTTGGATTTGTTTTTTTCTAAGTAGAATTCCTAGGCCAAAAAGTACAGACAATGTCACAGCTCCAAGAAGGCTAGACTCCCTGTGTCTTCCCGCAGGAGCGACTTGGCATTTTCCCAGAGGGCTTAGAGGCCTAAGGATGCTGGGGCGGTCTGGAGGGGGAATAGAGCCCTGTGCTGAGTCTTCAGGTCAGCCGCTGATACAGCCGTGGCTGCAAGAAAACTGCTCCCGCCAGGAGTGAGATGCTGCTCACCCAGTGGTGTCTTCTCTACGAAAAGGAGTTTGGATTAGTGCTTCTCTCAGATGACTCTGAGTAGCGCGATTGCTTGGGGACTTCATAAATATCTATCTCTGATGCACTGGGCCTGGAGTACAGCCCAAGCGTCTCTGTTTCTAGTAAATTCTGGCTGAGGTTGGTTCTGCCGATCAGGGACTGTACTTTCAGGATGCAAGAGTTTAGATGCCCCTGTCTTTGTCCACACTGTTACTTTGTCTGAGACACCACTCTCAGAATTCTTTTAACTTTGGTTCCAAATATTTCCTTCTCCCCAGACTGGATTAGGCCCTTCCACGTATGACTATCCCAGATCTCACTGCTGTATTGTTCCTTGCACCACGGTAGGAAAATACAGCAAATAAACCAAATGGCTGCAAGATTGCTACTCTCCAGTTAGGCTTTCATGAATCGCCCTCACTCCCCCAAAGCCTACAGTTGGTGACCCTTTCCTGATCCTTGACAGCTTTTTTTCTAGGCCCCCCAAAATGCCGGCCCTGAACCAAGAATGAACTCAGATAAGTGAATAAGATCCAGGAAGCTTAGCGTCCCTCACAGGGTGGCTCTAATAAATTCCAGAAAACAAAAAGCAGGTGTTGGCGATCCTTCCCCTGCCCAAAGAGTTATTTACACAAGTTTCCAAAGCAATCCCCTTCATCGTTTGACATGCCTATTACACGGTTCTCTTCGGGGAAAGGTCTGGAGTTAGTTAGCTCAGCGGATTAGAGAGCAAGGCCCCTCAAGGCCAAGCAAGAGCAATGGACGCCTTTTTCTTCCCTCCACTTCCCAGACTGTGCGCCGCTGGCCCCGCCCACTTCCCCAGACTGTGTGATGCCCCACCCCCTCATGGTGCCTGTGACCTGTTGGGTCCTCATGTTGGAGAAAGAGGTCAGACAGTGCTTCCCATTCCTCTATTCAGAACAGACACCAGCCAAAGCCCAGAAGAAATTTGAACTTGGGTATCGCACACCCGAGGTACGACACAGACGTCTCAGGCATTGCCAGCTGGGCTGATGTTTATGTTGAAATAACTTCAAACTTAAAGAAAGTTTCAAAAACAGTCCAGGAGCCTCCTTTGTCCCTTTGGGCCAGATCCCCCAGTTTACAACAGTTTGTCTCCTCCCTCTTTTGTTTCAGTCTCTTTCACGGAAGATGACGAACTCACTGGAATAAAAATAAATTAAATTACAAAATGTTATTCAAAAGTCGCAGAGCTAAGACAAAAGAAATAGGACAGTTTCAAAGGAAACTAACCTGGTAACATTTCTACTTTAACGGCTATTAGGATTTAAAATTACACCAAGAGTTTTGAGATATTATGAAACATTAATATATCATAGTGCTTTCTGGAAGCATTTGAGAAGAGGTCGTGAACAGAGAATGCCCTTTAGGATGCAGTCAGTATATTAATGTGTTCCTTTAAGAGCGAGGATGTTCTCTTATGTAACCTCCGCGACGTCTCAGGTAATCCGACAACGATAAAATACTTTAAGATGTGGTTTGTTATCATTTATACCGATAACATTTTTATAAACCATCTTTTCTTGCAGTACCTGAAGAGCCTAAGTACAGCTCCTTCGGTTTGCATTCGCTTTTAGGGTTTTCTTTCTAGACTTGATTTTCTTTATTTTTAGTTTTTATTGTCTGGCAGTTTCATACACCTGTATAATGACTTTTAGCCTTTTCCTGTCCCTCCACTTGCTCTCTCTCTCTTTTGCTGGAGGCTGGAAGCCTTCTCAACAAGCCCCCTCCTACTCTCTTGTCTTTTGGGGTGTGGCCCACTGAGTTTAATCCCCTACATGCCTGAGTACCATAGGAGGTTAGCACCGTCATCACTGGGGAGGGGTGCTGGGGAAGACATCCCTTCCCTAAGAAACATTTATTTTTCAGTAGACCCCCAGGGAGGAATGGGGCCTGTTGGGGCCCCTCCTCATCCAGGAGGAAAGGCCAGTGGGTCCAGTCTGGTGCAGATCACCACAGCTGTAGTGAGTTCACGAGTGCAATGGCTATGTCACACCCAGGAGGTGTGTTTTTGCTGTACACCCTCTGTCTCTTGTACTTTTCCACTCCCTTCTTTAGAGTAATTTTATTTTTCGAACAGAAAGATTAACATATTTCCAAGGCCAAACTATACAAAAAGAAATCATGTTTAAAGAAATTTTCTCTCTCCCTTCTCCTTTCTACTCCAAGGACAACCCATAATAGCTAGCCCATTTTGTTTTCCGATTTATTATTCCTAGATTATTTTTAAATTTAAAACAAAGAAGCAACTAGATAGATGCGGTTTTCTTGTTTTTCCTTTTTTTTTTCCTGTGTTAAATGTACAGCCCTTAATAGACACTCTCGCACTTGCGTTGTTCTTGGCAGTTGGTCCATGGGATGCCCATGAAGCCGTCCTTCTTGTTTTCTCACTCTCGCATATTCACGATAGATTTTTCATAAGTTATTTGCTGTTCCTTCCCCCTTCTAAATTGCTCTGGGCAACAGTAAGTGGCACATATGATGCTCTGGACTTCCATGCAAAGGACAAACTGTGGGCTTCCGCTTTCTCACTAGTGGAGGAGCCGTCATGCTGTCCACAGGCGCAAAGGATGCTGCTGGGCAGTGCATGGCCATGTGCCGAGTGGTCCTGGCAAGTACGAGAACAACTTGACCTTTTAGCATTAGCTAAGTGCGATCAGCTGGGTGACCTCAGGGTACACTCTGGCTAAACAGACGCACCCATGCGAACCACAGAATGACGAAGGGTAGGTTGTGGAATAGTTAAGGCGCTAAGTTTTGAGGTGATTTGTTACAAACCAATGGAAAGCTGTAACTATATATTCCACTGTGGGGATGCCCAGTCCCACATATTCAACTATAGATAATGCTCCAATGAATGGATTTGTGTATTTACTTTTATATTATTGGGGTATATTTCAAGGGTAAAATCCCAGAAGTAGGAAGGAGCGCAGAGCTAAATGTTTAATAGCCTATAACAATAATTTATTATTTTACATCTTTTTGGAGCCAAGGATGCAAGCACAGTTTGGCTGGTGCCTCCAGCCCAGCGCTCTTCAGAACAGCTGACCAAGTTGTCTTCAGAGGCTGCACACACCTCACATCCTCAGCCACACTCGCTGGCTATTGAAGGCCTCAGGTCCTCGCTGGCTGCTAGAGACAGTGACTCCTAACTCAATGGGTCTCTCCGGAGAGCAGATCGCACATGATAGCCAGCTTCTCTCAAAGCAAGTACATAAACAAAACATGAAGGTACCAAGGCTGAAGTCACGTTCTTTTGTACCCTAGTCTCAGAAGAAACATCCTGTCACTTTCATAGTCTCTATAGCTCTAGATCCTACTCAAGTGGAGTGTGATGCAAGGGGGGCCACTTAAGGGCCACGTGCCACAGCACTTCTCGGTATGTGAGTGGGCCTGCCTCTTATGCGTATTCACTTTTTATCTACCCATGATTTTATACGCAGTTTTCTCCTGGATGTGAAGCTTCTTTCCTTAGGAAATATGTCACAAATATTTCCCCCCAATTTGTCATTTGCTATTTGCTTTTTCTCGTGGTAACTTTCCATTTAGCAGTTTTGTTTTTAGTTAGTCAGATGTATCAATCATTTCTTTAGCACATCTTGATTCTGAGTGCCAGCCAGGATCCAGTACGCTCTACTCCACTACAGGGAGCCAGCCGTGGTCTCCTTCATTGCCTGTGCAGCGCATTACTTCACTTTTTGTTCTTTGGTGTGTCAGGAATTCTTTTTCTCATTTTTTCTTTTTCTTTCTTCAGAATGAGAATTTTTCCCAAGTGCTGAACTAATTGTCTGCCCTGCTGGGGGTCTGTGCATTCAGGAATAACTCCAAACCGTTTCAACTAGAGGACCTTCCTCGTACGTTCCTATCTACTTTATCCATCTTGATTATTGCGTATGAATTTTAGTATAAGCTTGTTTAGCTCTGGGAAAAAATGGTTACTGGTTTACTTACTAGAATTTCGGTGAATTAGTAAATTAGCTTAAAGTAAGTTCATATCCTGGTGATAGTGAGATGTCTGAATCAAGAGCAGATATATTTTCCTCATTTGTGCAAGTTTACATCTATCTGTTGGGCATGTTTCAGAGTTTTCTTTATATACTTTGTAAATATTTCTCATCAAAAACTATGCAAAATTTAGGCTGGTTAAATTGGCTAATACGGAATGCCACTTGCCATTGACCTTGATAATGGGAATTTAATCCCTGAGTCCCACATGGTGGAAGGAGAGAAGTGACTCCCACAAATTGTCCTTTGACATCCACACACATATAACAAACACATAAATAAATGTAATAAAATTTAAATATGTAATTTTTGAATTACAACTCATTCATTTTTCTGATTCCAAGATTTGTCATTTATAAAACAAATAATTGTATATTTCTTAATCAAGAAGTGTTATGGAAACCAAATGAAATAAGGCACAACATAAGTTGTATGTAAACCCTGTTTCCTGGCTCCCTCTCTTGAATCACCTCTTAGGAGGAAAAAAGCAGAACCAGTCCCCATGATAATCTAGGAAGGCAATGACGCAGGTCAATAAATAGGTCAGTTACTGTGATGGAGTTAGCTCTCCCGTGTACCAGGGACTGCGCTCGCTGCTGGTGATACAGTGGTGAGAAAAATCAAGCCGGATTCCTGTCCTCATTAAACCTCTGGTTAGTGGACATTTGCGGCTAATCATACAGCACTGTATCAAAGCCAAGAGCAAAGGCAATTAGCAAGCTAAGCCCTGACATTTGCCAGATTTTCTCATTTCCTAATTGAGCAAAGTAAAACTTTGATTCCAGATCCCAGATTAGCTTATCCTGAAAGAAAATATTACCTCCCCAATATAAGAACAAGAGCAGGGGGAACTAGCCAGAGGAGGGGAACAGGAGGGTGTGTGAGGGGACCCAGTGGCTGATGTAGGTCTGGGATCTCAGGATCCTGGCTCCTGGCTGGCTTGCTTTCCGACATATGCCCACGGTCAATTCAGATCCCACCTGTGACTCCTGTCACTGTCACAAATGCATCAGCTTTTTGGTTTTCTATGCCAGTTGCCACAGGGACACTGGTGGGAAAACAGTAGTGCAGTTCTGAGAAGGACATGGCCTCACTAGACTTCCTATGTCACTACCGTCATCCAGCCCAAAGATTACTGACAACCACAAAGCTATATAGTTCTACCCCCACAATAGTGATGCCTGGTGGAGCCCATTCATTAGATAATCAAATTCAACATCCTCGTTGATAGAGTAGCCTGTCATCCTGTGTAGTTTCCTGACTCAACTATGTAGTATCCATACCAAGGCAGAGCAGCCTGAATCTAATTAGGAAGAAATAATCAGAGACTCCGAACTGAGGGTCATTCTGCCCTTAAACTGTTGTGACAAACCAGAAACAGAAGACAGCCAGATAAACAAAACTATATAAGGCATTTCTCTAGATGAAATGAGACTAAGAAAATATGAATTAAAATGCACTATTCTCAACAGCATTGTGGAAAATCGAAACAGATAGAAAGGGCAATTTGGGACATTTGGGGAATTTGAATATATACTATACATAAGACAGTAATTTGTGTTGATATATACTTTGTAAATTTTAAATTCATATAGAAGGATATTCTAGCTTTTTTGTTCTGATTGAAGCCTTCAGGGTAAAGAATCATGTGGTCTGTATTTAATATTGAAATCATTCAGTGGACACCTTACAGGGGACATACATATGTTACTTATGTGCAGGAAGAACTCACCATCCCAGGATTCTGTGGTTTCTGTTCCATTAAAAATCGTCTCCAAGACTGCCGCTCAATGGCTTTGCACCTGCGCAATCCCTGCAGTGCTTTGGAGTGCTAATCTTAGCTGACTTGACCATGGCTTCCTTCTCTTTCTCAGTACTCTTTGCCCTCTGGATCTCAGGGACACAGCTTTCCAATTCTCTACTAGTACCAAACTCTTGACAAGGGTAGACCATTACAGAGGTCATTCTGTCAGGTCTGTGTTTCCTGCTGGCTAGTCTCCCTAACTCCATCCAATAGGCTAGGACCCAAGTCCTTATCATACAGCGGCAGCCTGTTTCCACCTTTGGATGTTTGGCACTATGTCCAGCCTTTTCTCATGCAACCCCTTTACCACATTTTGTACCTATCACAAGCCAGTCTAGCTATGCAGTGCTTGCTGCTTTGGACCTCAAGGCCACTTGTCCAAACTGGCCTTTGCCTTGACCTGCTGACCCATACTCCTTCAAACTTCAGCTAAGCACACTCTTTAGTGAGGGTTTTCCTAGTCTCAACCTAATCCAGAGGTCTGTCCCACCACCCTTCCCCTGACTGGCTTTAGTCCATCCTTTCCTGCAAGTAGGAAGCTAAGGTCATTCTCCCTTGATCAGCCTTCCCACATGACTTAGGGACTTTCTGAAATTAGCAATGGTGTCTGAGTCACTCCCATGCAGTGTGTCTGTCATAGAGGAGACGCTCTTCACGGATGAAAGAATGAGTGAGCTGAAGGTAAAGGACTCTAGGCTTAGCAATGGTGACATAAAGGGCACAGCAATGCTACTGGTGACAGGCCCTTACGGAGCACTCACTCTGTCCCAAGCATTGCACAAATCACGTTTGCTAAACTATTAAATCCCCAGAAGAATCGTGAAGTATCAGTGCTAATAACACAGACTATCGATCCTGACTTACGGCTTAGCCACGTGGCTAAGCATTTTGCAGGAATACTCATCAAAGCTCACAGGTGCTGTATGAATGATAATACAGGTATTTTCTTTTGTTAATGGGAGTGTTGGAACTTAACCTCAGGAGAGATTATTTGCTGTAGTTCACACATCTAATAGTACATGGGACTACTATCCCTAAAGTCAGTGTGGCCAGAGTCGAGACTATTGCCTCCAATCGCCCCTGTGGGTGTTTACAGCAACTGTAACTGGATAGTCCATGCTCAGTGTAGCCAACTGAAGTTCCGAACTTCAGACACATTTGACATGCACATGGCTATGTGAACAACAGCTCAGACCTCCTGCCACTTAAGCCCAGAGGCAGAGATAACAGATAGTTTGGTTGTACCAGCTGAGAGATGGGCAACACAACAAAGCAACTTAGCACAAACATAGAGATGTGACTGGGAGGGCTCTGAAAACACCATACGCTCTGGATTCCTAAGTCATAATCCTCTGGTACAGTGTTTGAAATCCAGCCCTGCCAACAGCAAAGGACAGACTAAACATTGCGTGACAACACACATGCAGAGGACCGGCTGTTACGGGAGATGGGCTTGCTGCTGCCTTTAGCCTCTGGCTCCTCGCATTTGGAACAAAGGAGAATCTGAGATGCTAATGCTCTGAGACCATTGCATGTATGCTTGACTCACAGTGAATCTCAGGGTGAGAAGTGACCTGAGGCTTATGGTCCCCAACTGCAGAAACTTTGGAAACTGGAGACAAGAGTGAAGGAACACAGATGTAGTGACAATGTCTATATCTCTCAACTTGGGGCTTAGATTCATGAGATTTACTTTGGCGTATGAGCTTGGGCAAATCACACAGCCTTCTCAGTTTTATCAGCGATAGACAGGAGCAACAGTTTCCACATCCCAGGCCTGAGAGAACAAATGATAATATGACCGTGACGCTCTGGTAAAAGTAGAAAACGTTTACTGAGCACTTCTCACGCCAGGCACTGCTTGAGGAATTTTTAAATGCGTGTCAGTTTACCCAACCCTCCCAAGTACCCTACGAGAAAGGAAGATGAAAATGAAATGCACCCCTGGGACACAAAGTACAAGGAACCAAAGTTAGAAATGCTCAGTGCACTGACTGTCCCACATACTGTTCGCTTCCTGGGAAAGCCAAGCATGACCTGGATGCTAGCCACGTCCCTCTGCCCCTAAGGATACAGCACAAGGTAAAAAGCAGGCTCGCTCTTGAGCCATGTAGATGCTTTTCTTGGCCTGGCATTTCCACGTACTGCTGAATTTCTCCAGGCAAACTGGCTAGACCTCTGCACTGTAGCTTTCTCGTTTATATCCAAAGTGATAATCAGTTGCGCTGAGTGGTAGCAATGAAGGTGGACTGAGATAAGATCTGCGTCAGTAAATGCTCAGCCATGAGGTTTCTACCACTTTAATTGAGATGCCCACATCCAGGCAGACCATACTTGCAGCTCCACCCTCACTTCAGATCAAACTTTGCAGACCAAACTTACATTCTCCAGAAAAGCAAAAAGCAAAACAAAACATCTACACAGAAGAGATTTGGCGGGGGGGGGGGTGGGGGGGGGTGCATTAACACCTTTCTACTGAATCTTTGTGTCTGTGCAGCCCCTAAACTAGCTAATCTGTACTGTGTGGGTACCAGTACCTTGTTTTTTGTCAGCCATATTTCCACATTCTCTTCTTTCCTTCCTTTCTTCTTTAGATCTAGACCAACTTTCTCACTTTAACATAGACAACCTTGTCCACAAGCCAAAGTGATTCCATCAGCTAGCCAATCGATCTTTTAAAAGAGTTTAATCCAGCCACACATCTCCAATCAGACTTCCTGATAAGCACACAGTGCCCACCAGCCCTCACAGTCTGTGGCAGGTGGGAGAACTGGCCGGAAGGTCCTGAGAGCCACAAAGCTGGCCTCACCCATCGAAGGCCACAGCATTCTCCAGAGTGGGCTCTGCACCTCACCTGCGCAGCAGAGCACAGCAGGCCCTGGTGGAGTGGGCCCAGGTGAGGGTGTCAGCACAGGAAAGCAGGCCCGGCACTTGCCAGCTGCTGAGCTCTCAGGGTTGGGAGGGGCTGGAGAGTTAACTCTGGTGGTGTGGGTGCAGGACGACCAACTCACCTACAACCCAGGCCCAGATTTGGAGCTTTGAGTTGGCCCACCCCCAAATCTACATCATCTGTAAACAGCTGGGGCCTGTGAAAGGGTCTGTCCTGTTGATTCAAGGCTACAGGATCTCCATGACACAGGGCAAACCCAGGATATTCTAGAGGAGTCCAGATAGGATACAGTATTGATGGTGTGGCAGAAGCCAGAGACCTCAAACCAGACCAGTGACTCACTGCAATGAACATTTGTAAATAAAGACACCATATTTTTTGAACCATAAGATGCACCCCCCCCTCCAAGTTGGGGGCAGGATTGGGGTGCTACTTATGGTCTGATTGCTATTTTTACTGTTTTTCTTGTTTTACTGCTCTAAAAACTGGCTGAGTCTTATGGTCAGGTACATCTTACAGTCAGGTGTGTCTACAGTCCAAAAAATATGGTATTTGCACAAAAGGGTACACTGTGGCACACCGCAGCTTCCATAGCAAGTTTTTTTTTTTTAATTTGCTTGTTTTTTTGTTTTGTTGTTTCCTCTTTTGATTTTTGTATTATTATTTTTTATTTTTATTTTATTTTTTGTTTTCTCATGGAGGACAGGTTGCAAAGGTGGAAGGTGGATATGAAGGGATGGTGAGTGGTAACGGGGCGCATGATGTGAAATTCACAGAGTCAACAAAAAGTTTTTAAAAGCCTACACAGTGGAAAGATGTCCCACTAAGTATAGCTTTCTCTGTCTCACTCTGCCCCTCACCCATACTGATAATGCTCTACAACTTGAAGCAAAAACCTACCAAGGAAGTGGAGAATCTATTATTGTTTCCATTTATTCTTACTTATAAAAAAAAACAGGTTTCTAACTGACTTCTACTGTTAAAGATACTTGGCTGAAAGAGAAAAGTCACTAATTGTGCATTACAAATGCAAAAGCAAAGCAGCACTGTAGAGTGGCCTCTTTGTGTGTGTTAAGCTGATTTTTTTTCAGAATTTGAAATGGAAAAAATAACCTTAAGAGTAAAATTTATTTGAATATTCAGTAGAAAGTTGAATTTGACTGGGAAAATGGCCTGACTTAGAACGTACAACATTAACAGAAGTTCCACAGTGGCAGAAAGAAAACCCCACATGTGCAGGATCTAGGCAATAATATATGTATATATGTAAATAAATGTGCATGTGGGCATAGTGTAACATGTAGTAAGGAACACAAGAAAGGCTAAACATCTTTCTTCTTGTTTCTTCTTTGAGCATGACTACTAACGAGCTGCAACCAACCCCCCCTAAACAACCACCCACCCTGCCTATTGGGGCTCTAGCATTGATACACCTTCTGAAAAGTTCCCAGAATTCCAAATGTCAGCTGATCGCAGAAACTATCTGCAGCTGGCAAAACCATGCCTGTGCTAGAGCATGAGGCAAACATGGCTGCTGCGAAGCAGCCCCACAACCCCACACCTGGGATTAAAGCAAAAACGTGTTCTTATAGTATTTCTGTATATTTTAAAGAAGCCAAATTTCTAGCATTCTCACTACAGCTATCTGATTTTTAAAAGCAACTGTCTTTCTTGACTGGTGTGTGACGTGAAACAGATCAATGCAGATGACCACTAAGCAGTATTTGAGAGGAAGTCTCCAAATTTTCAAATATCATTCACTCTATTGTCAAGTGATTCAAGAGCAAGACCTCATGGAATCTTCTCAGATGTGGATGTGTGCAGATGACCTCAGAGTAGGTGCTAAGTGCTTCCCTCTTGTCCCAGTTATTCTAAATCAGTTACCTCACCCTATGCTGATGGATGCCCCCCCCTCTACTCCTGGGGAAGAGGGACAGTCTGCTGTCCTTTGACAGAAAGGACACACCAGGCGATTCTCCTCTCTTAAAAGGGACTAACTACTTGTTTAGATTAGAAACGTTAAAGCTCTTGGTAGTTTGCCACAGTTCTAATGGTTGTTTAATGGTTTATATCATCATCATCATCATCATCATCATCATCATCACCATCATTTTATCGAGGTCAGTTATGGTTTAAGAACATGAACCCAAAAGAGCGTATTAGGAACCAGGAAGTGAAAGAGACAGAAATGAAGGTGTTGGGAAGCCATTTACTGAACAACCACTATATTCCAGGCTGACTTAAAATACCTTTCACTGATATAATGACATTTATTTTTCATTATGTATTGAGTCTACTAAACAATGGATGGAATTGAATTCTTGAAACAGTAAGGGTTTTTTTTACCAGTGTCCTCAGCACATCTGAGGGGCAAAGCTGAGCTGCTTTGTGGACTTCTTCACAGCTGAAAGTTCGCCAAATACAGCAACACCTGTGACAGAAAGAAGAGCAAACTTGCTGTGGTTCCCCCAGCCAGGATCCTTGCATGCCTTTTAAGGTATGTGGGAATCAGGGTGATTGATCCAACTTTGGAGAGAGTTTGCAACTTATCTGTCAGAATCTCCTGAAACTTGAAATATTCCCAGATTAACTTGAAAATGGTGGCCATTTTTGACTGTGCCTTCTCTGAGTCCCTTTACTATAATCTCTACTACCTGTGCCATCTAAGAACCCCCTCTAGGACCGTCCAGTCCTCCCTGTTGGTCAGCAACCCAATGGCTAAGTCATTGCTTGTATTCAGTTTACCCACCCTCATCCAAATATTTGGTCAGTCGATTCTGACTAAGGTCATCTTCACTTATTGGTTGCTAATAGTAATTCTGAATATGTTCCTGACCCCAGCTTCCTTTCTCCTCTTTCCCAATGGCAAACGGAAGAGTTCTGAGGTTTTTTTTTTTTTTTTTTTAGCATTGGCTCGATTTTGGTGAAGGAAAAAAAATGGGCATAGACAAAGAGGCAGAAGAAGGTAATAAATTTATGACAAGAGGCAGAGATTGATCTGCATAAAACAAGTATAGGGTCTGGGGCGATGGCTCTGTGTACAAGAGCCCTGGCCGGACGGGCATGAGGACCTGAGCACCCGTATAAAAAGACGCCTGTGACCCCAGAATCAGGTGTCTGATCAATCCCTGGCTCTTCATCAGAACTCACCTCACAGGTTTTGGATGCGTATTTGAGGCATTCCGCAGATCCCTGTCAAGGCCTTCTGATCCCAGATGTCAGCTACCAGCCCAGGTCAACCCCTTCTCTAGAACAGGCCATGACAAGTGACAGTCACACTGTTCAGGTCTCTGAAGGTCACGGGGCTCTAAGTGGGGGTAAGCAACACCACTCGGAGGCCTCCCTGTGAACCGTCTTCTCACTCCCAGCCCTGCTCTTGTCAGGAATTTACCCCACTGCCCTCTCTCAGACATCCTGCATGCTTAACTCTGTTTCTTGGGAGACTACAGCATGTGACAAGATCTGATAACCTCATAGTGGGGAAGGCAGGACATTGGCCCTATCTATTCTTAACTCACCAGTGGTTTTTGTTTATTGTGGTTTTGTTTGTCTTTGGTTTGTTTGTTTGTTTTTCTGAGAGCAGATACAGGAAAGTGTACTACCTGAGGATTACCTGAGACCCCCTAGGATAGTAATTACATCATTCAAGCCCACCAGCTCAATCACCCAATTATTGCTGTTTCCATTTTGCAGATGAGTAAAGTAAATCACCTGATGGCTCCAAGTTCTGCCTCAGGTCCAATATTTGGGGATGGACCTGGCTCGTGGTCACTTCCTACAGCTGCTTATATCCGTGAACCCACCCATCTCTCATCCACCAATGTATTAAACAGGGATAGAAAGAGAAATAGCTTGTGTTCCACATGACTGGATTCATCATAGAAAATTTCTGGTGAATTTTGACTCATGGGTGTGTTCCTGGACCACTAATGTAGATGGCAGTTGTTGTCACACTGAAGCCACTTTAGTAAGTGCATTTCAGAGGCCCTGGTGGGCCTTGTGAGCATCTGGCATGGCCACCTAGGCAAGGAGAGGGAGCAGGCAAGGCTCCAGCCTTTTCCAGGGTCTGGGGCCAGAGCTCTGTGAGCTGCACTTCCTGAGATCTGGGCAGGAATCTGCCTGGGCACGGGAGCCTCCTACCTCAAACAGGCATCCAGGGATTCCTCAGGAAGTGGAAGGTTTGGGGAGGCACCGGAAAGGGGAGGGAAAAGCTACCAGGGAGGAGGTGAGCAAAGCCCCCTCCCTCAAAGCATTGTGCTTTGCTTCCTCCAACAGGATGCCAGGAGCACCGCAGAGCCGGACTCGTTCGTCCTCATCTGCAGCACAATGACTTGCCGCTGGCCTTTTTCTTAAGCCTTGCTCAGAGCAACAGGATGCGGGTTCTGCCAAGAAAGAAGGAAGGCAGAAGGCAGGCCAGGGAAACAACAGGAGCTGGGGTTGTCTGGGCCCCCAGGCTGACCCTGGACCGGGCAAGCCTTAGGATTGTCTGCATCCAGCTGGGCACCGTGCAGCTGCAGGAGAATCGGCTGTATGCTGCAAAGCTCCAAGATGCTGATCTGTAACTGCTAGCCATCTGAGTGGCCTCCCAGCAGCTTTTACCTTAACCTAGTTTTCTTTGAACATTTAGAAAGAGCAAGTGATTTCAGTTCAGAGTGGAGTGTTCCTTCCTTTTCTACATCCAGCGTTAAAATGAAGAATATATGCTTTGCAGTTTTGTTAAAAAAACAAAAAACAAAAAACAAAAAACAAAAAACAAAACCTTGCTTTTCAGTCTAGATATTTTCTGTGCTCACCCAAGACCTACAACACTAAAACCTCCCTAAACACCCCCTTCTTACTCTGCTCCTCTCCCCCTCTCTCCACATGTGTGCAGAGGGCTGTGGGGGAAGCTTACCAGTGGCAAAGATGAGGGCGAGAGACTTAGCTTGAAATACTGGAATCAATATTGCATTCTACTGCAAAGAAATAGAAAAGGCCAATGGACTTGAATGAATGTTTCTTAGTTATCATGAACTCCGTGTATATGCCAGAAACTGTCCTTGGGCTGAATCCCACAAAGCTAACCTAGAAACTCACAGTTCAGCAGGTCCTCAACTGAGCAGCCCCAAACCAAGAAGGTTCAGATCGCCCATGTCTGTAGAGACAGTGTCCAGAAAGCCCGCCTAAAGAGAGGCTATCCTGGCCAAGTGGGTGGAGGAGGTAGACAGAGGAAAGGGAGTCAGAGGCTGCCTGCCTTGGTGAGACTAGCTGCTAAAGAGAATTGTATTCCTTGTAGTCTAACATTATTCCAAAATCACAATTGTTACTATATCTTACTTAATGTTGTGCTGTGTGTGTGTGTGTGTGTGTGTGTGTGTGTGTGTGTGTGTGCGCGCGCGTGTGTGCTAGTGCGTGTGTAGAGGTCAGAAAACAAATTGTGGGAGTCGGTACTCTCCTTCCCTCACGTGGGATCCAGGGATCAAACTCAGGTCAGGCTTGACGGTAAATGACTTTATCTGCTGAGCCATCTCGAAAGCCCAAGATCATAATTTTTTTTTTAAAGCATACTGGTCTTTCTCTCTGTGTTTTCTGCTTTTAATCCAGAGGTGGGATGCAGAGATAAAGTGGTACCAGGGCCTGAGGGAGTTTTGGGTGATGAGCCCTGGATAAGAATATTAAGGGAAAGAGGCTCCTAACCCTGAAAAGCCCCTACCATTTGAAGGTCCAGTCTTGGACCGAGGGGTCTCACTAGGTCTTTCCTCACTCCATCACTCAGGATGCTTTTGGAGATTTCTCAGAAGAGGTGAGAAACTAGAAGGGTGAGGGAGAACGAGAAAAATAGGGGCAGCCACCATTGGGTAATTATGTTCTGTCAAGCATGTTACACATGACTTCTCTCAGTCCCATGAGGCCTCAGAACACAGCACCTCAAAAGTATAGCACTTTGGCATGCCAGTACTTTGAACGGAAGGAGCCTCTGAGTACTCAGGTAAAGTCTCTCTGATACACCTGCCTGTCTACTCTCCCAGGAGTAGAACTCCTCTTCCCCAAGGCTGTGGGAACTTGAGTGCCCTTCCTCCAAGGCAAGCCAGAATTGTAAGGAGGATCGCTCTCTCCCTTCTCACGTCTTTTCAAAGCTGTCCCCCACAGCCTTCGGAGGAAGGTGCATTGAACAGCGAGGCTTAGTCTCTCCGCCTATCACCACACTTTGTCCAGTCATAGTTCTCCAAAGCTGCCTCTTCCTCACCCAACTGAAACACAGAGATGGACAGCTTGGGACTGGACAACTGGCTCAGAGATTAAAACCCCTTGTTGATCTTCCTCATGACCCGTGCTCAGTTCTCAGTGCTCACACTGGCTGGCTCACAGTTGCCTGTTATTTTAGCATCAGGGTATCTGATACCTGTTCTGGCCTCCACAGGCCCAACTGCCAATCATATATACTACACACACACACCACACACACACACACGACACACAAAAATAATAAAATAAATCTTTTTTAAAAAATATACTTCCAAAAATAAATAAATAATAAATAAAAATACACTTCCTAGTCTTTTGGTTTCTATTCCTGAAGGATCCTGTGTCATATAAAACTTGGATTGTGACTATTATCCAAAATCCAAAGTCAATAAGTTAGATAAGAGCAAAAAGCTCTATGGTAATATTGCATAGTATGATGGGCAAAGAAATTAGATATTTCTCTAGAGAAAATATGCAAATGCCAACACATATACAAAAAGAATAGTAAGTAAATATATAAAGATCCTTTCAAACTCAATAGAAAATCTTTGCCAGGTATACATCTGTCAGAGGATTAATATCTAGAATGTACAATGAACTAAAAAAAAACCCTAAACATTAAGCAAACAAACTAACCAATTTAAAATAGATTATGGAACTGAACAGAGTTTTCAAAAGGAAAATAATGTTTCTGTGTTTCTTGCTTGTGGTTAGAGATAGGAATTTTCAGGTGCTTGTTGCCGCGCTTCTTGGTCATGACTGTGATTGATTATTATCCCTCTAGAACCTCATACCAAATAAACCTTTTCTTCTATAAAAAAAAACAAACTTGGATTGTATTAAATCTATGTTGTTTTTTCTCTCGCTCACTCGGCTTCTGCTGCCCGTATGAACCATGTCCCACCCTTTCCACCCCTAACATCACTATCATCAAGGTGAAAAATCAAGACTCTTGGCTGATGGTGGTTGCGCAGTGTCACACCACTGTGAAGCGCAGCCCCAGGGCTCTCCCTCAGTTCAGCCTCATTTAAACCCTTCCCTGGTTGGTTTTAGCATCTAATGAACCAGATGTGTTGGATGTCGGTGAGACTCAGCAGAGAGTCTCCACCGCTCCACAGCTCCAGGGGTGACGTGCTGTCTATCAAGTAAACAAAAGGGTTGTTTTTTTCCTCAGAACATTAGCGATTTCTTTTACAACTTGTTTGTTTGTTTGTTTGTTTTTTGTTTTGTTTTGTTTTGAGACAGGGTTTCCTCTGTGTTAACCTTGGCTGTCCTGGACTCGCTTTGTAGACCAGGCTGGCCTTGAACTTACAATGATCCGCCTGCCTCTGCCTCCTGAGTGCTGGGTCTCCTACAACTTATATCCTAGTTTGTTTTCCATTGTCGTGAAAAACACGGAGGCCAAAAGTAACTTGGGAAGGAAGAGGTTTATTCAGTTTGCAGGTTGGAGCCCACCAGCAGGGCAAGGAGCGCAAGGCAGGAAACTGGGGGAGGAAGTAGAGCTGAGGCCAGGAAGGAATGGTGCGCACTGGTTTTCTTTCCCTCCTTTGCGCAGCCTCCTCTCCTCCCAAGCCGCAACACCTGCTCAGGGGTAGTGCAGCACTGCCAAAGTGTCTGGGCCCTCTCGCCCCACAGACTTGCCCACAGGACAATCTGATCAAGGCATTTTCTCAGGTGAGAGTCCGGCTTCCCAGATCACCCCAGCTTGTAATTTCCTCTTTTGTTTTCTGTAGATACTACAGATGTTCTTTAGCAGTTGAAAAGGGGGGAATTTTGCTTCTTTAAGAGAAAGAGAGAGTTCTTCTAAAGTATAGCCTGTGTACCTGCAGCCTTGACTTTACCTAGGAGATTTGTTGGAAAGGCAAAACCCTCCCCACAACCTTCCATGGTTAGAATAATGGGAGCGGCATGTGGTTCGTGTCCACTTTAAGGCCAAGTCTCATCATGTAGGGGATATCGCTTACAATCAGACCTGGGCTCACATTCGAGGCTTTACTGTTGACAAATGGTGACCTTGAGACAGTTTCTGAATTCTTCTGAGATTTCTTTCCTTGTGACTAAAACCTAGGTAGGTGATTCTCTTTGAACAGCTTTGGAGAACTAAGTGAGTTCCCATTGACTTCCATGCTACTACCCAGTAATCTATGACTTGTACATCTTTGCCCCCATGTTTTCTTCCCTTAAATTTTTTTTCTTTGAAAAATGTGTGCACACTATAGAATCTGCTCTCTGAGAGAAAGGAAATGCTTTGCCACACTAAGCAAGGCCATTGGGTCTGTGTTTTCCAGTATGGCTGCATCAGGAACTAAACAAAACAGAAACGTTCAGTTTCATAGGCACACTAGCCACATAGCACTAGCAAGTGCTCAGTAGCTACAAGCAGCTGGTGACTGGGGTGGGGCCAGCACTGAGCGAGAATATTTCATCCTGTGGAGATCTGATGACTGTCATGACCTTAGTACCCATGGCTTCACCTGCACTGCTGCTAAGCCACGGCCAGCTGTGTACATGTATACAGTAGGAACTCAGTGAGTGTTCCATGTCTTAAATGGTGCAACTTCAAATACAGAAAACAGAATTGGCATGAGAATCCCAAAGCTTGCTTTCCATTTCTTGATCTGCCTGTCGTGATTAGGTTATTTGCTTTCTATGAGCTTCAGTTTCACTGTCTATAAACTTAAAAAGCAACAAAGCAATAATACATCACATTAAATTTTTTAATTTATCTTGAGAATCTCATTAACCTTATAGCTTACAGGGAAACTAGTGAACTAGCTCATTCTTCCTTTTTTTTTTTTTTTTTAAATAGGACCCTGTTTCCCAGGTTGGCCTTTCCAACTCTTCGTGTAGTAGACAGTGACCTTGAACTCCTGACACTCCTGCTTGTGTCTTCTGAGCCCTGGGATATCAGGCATAAGCAGCAGGCCCAGTTTATGGAGTACTGGCGATGAAACTGAGCTACATCCCGCTCCTGAGTCCAGTTCTAAAACGGAAAGTTGCCAAGCCCAGGAGCCAGTTTACTGTTGGGCCGACAGTGGCGTTTGCTCATTCTATGGGTTCCTTCTAGTTATAAAACGGCACGATTCTGTACCACCCTGAGAAGGCAGCGGGGGTGGGGGGGTGGGGGGGTGAGGGGGTGGGGGGCTGGGGGAGGGCGGACAGGATCCCCCACACTGTTACAAACAGCAACAAATTATGGAAGAGTTCAGACACTGCAATCAGCTGGGCCTGATAGTATCACTTGATGGCTAGGTGAACTTGAGAAAAATCTCTCACTTCTCTGAGGTTTAGTTTCCCTCTGATTAAACAAAGAAAATCCCCATCACTCTAGCACAAGTTGTTACTTCATGCGCCATGAGGGTTAACCTAAGGAAGCCTTGCACAGTGTGAGCACTCAGAACCAGGCTGCAAGTTAATTTGGTAGATTCTGAAAGCCTGTAGGGTCACCTCTTAGGGAGCCAGGGATCAGGACTTTCACCGAAAGTCAGGTGACTTGCCCAGGAGCCCTCCTGTTCCTCACTAGGACTACACCCCACCCCCACAGTCTTAGCCTCAGACTGGTGCCTAATAAAGCAGGGTGGCTGGCACAGGCTGGTTAGAGAGTGCGTGTCAGCTCTCCTGCGCCTGCTGAGATGAAGTGGCCAACACAGCCACGCAACAAGTTCACCGACACACTAACTAGTTCTCGTTGCCAAAGAAAGGTTTTGGCAGTGCTCTGGTAATAAATAAAGAGGAAGGGGGTGGGGTGGGGAGCGAAAGAAAAAAAAAATGCCCCGTGTTGCTGAGACAGCTCTGTATTTAGACAATTAAATTTGGAAAAGCAAGACAGTTCCTGTAATCACCTCCCACACCCCCTACTCGGAGAACAAAAGGTTTTGTTGAAAGTATTCATGCGGATATTAATACCGACACTTTAATGAGCCCCTCAGCAGGAATTACAGCCAGGGGAGCTGCAGCAGTGGGAAGGGTACAAAGGCTACAAAGGCGTATCTCAAACATTAGTCACTTGCAGGTTAACCCCAGAGTCACTTAGCTGCCTACGCTTAATGGTCGATTCACAAGTATTCCTTGACACAACTGTGGCTAAAAAGAGACAGCTCACCATGGAAAGCACAGAGAAGGGAGCATTTGCATTTATGAAAGATTGTCACTTCTGGGGAGAGTTTTGAGGCAGCTGAGATTATAAGTCAATGGCTGGGTTGATGGTGGCAGAATATCTAGCACTGCCCAACTCTTGCAGTGTGCCAGGCAGGGCAGTGAGCGTTGTCCCTGTCTACTGGGCTGAATCTTCACTTGGACCCTGGGGAATGTATTTGTGATGCCCATTATATAGTTGAGGAAACTGAAACTTAAGATATGTCTGTGTGTGTGCGCGTACGTGGGCACGTGTGGACGTGTGTGTGTGTGTGTGTGTGTGTGTGTGTGTGTGTGTGTTTCCCTTCTTTTGAAAAAGTTTACATAAAAGATCAGAGCTCAATCCTCAGGCCTACCGCCTGGCTGTACCCTGTCTTCTCCTTTGTACATGCTGATTTAGACAACATGGTCTAAGAGAGACCAGGGATGAAAGAAAATGGATTCGTAAATGTGAATGGAAGACTATCATCCCAGCTGCTCAAGATGATAAGTTCAAAGCCAAGCTGGGCATTTTAATAAGCTCCTGTCTCAAAATAAAAAGGGCAGGGGATGCAGCTTAGTGGTAGAGTACTTGCCAAGAGCGCACAACGCTATAGATTCAAGTTCTAGGATGGGAGGAGGAGTGAAAAAGGAAAAGAGAAGCCAGACTTGGATCAATTCTTCTCTCTCATACTTAACTACTAGCTAAAAAAAAGAAAGAAAGAAAGAAAGAAAGAAAGAAAGAAACTATCTTTGACTCAGTTTTCCTGCCTTTAAAATGGGGCTGGTATTCCTTATCTCACTGAGTAATGTGTCTGTGTGTTTCCCGGAGCTCAGGAGGAACTCAGTAACTCAGCTGGCCCGCTCCCTCCTGCCTTTCCTTCCATCTGTCTGGCTTAGTCCTTGAAACGATTCATTAAATATGATAGTCTCATTCTACCAAGGAGGAGTGAGAGACCAAGAGAGGGGAAGTAAGAAGCTGCAGACTGCCCGGCAAGTCAATGTCTTCACCAGACTCCAAATGCTCACCCGTCGTTCTGCAAAGACTGAGCCTGCCCATTATGGGTAAACAGGAAAGGGCAAGGCTGAGGGATCAGAAGGGCCTGAGCTGTTTCACTCTTCTTTGGCTGCTCCACTGGAGGGCTGTTGAGAAAATTATCCCAATCATGCTAATGAGCAATTGAGTGTGGACTTTCTCTGGGGAAAGATAGCCAACAAAAGCTCTGCTTGGGGCTGGCAGCCAAGAGCTGAGGGTTGTCACAGCTGGTACTACCCCGAGGGGCTCTCAGCTAGAAGAATCAACCCAATTGCCTCCCCGCAGGAGTGAATGGGGGCTCATAAATTGTAACCATATAGCTTATGGAAAAATGGCTCCTGCACTCCCTGGTGAAGTGCTTTCAAGGCCATCTGGTGCTGAACGGATTCCTTGCAAAAGCTGAGTGTGTACTAGTTCAGGGAAGGCTCATGCCAGAGCTGTGCTGGTTTGGCAGTCAGGTGGGAACCCAGCTTCCATCAGTGCGGAGCATGGGATACAGTCCTCAACCACTCTGGGCCTGGCCTCTTCTTGTATGAAGAGGAGTTAACAGAGTTTATGTCACAACAAAGGGGCTGGGCAGGTGAAAAGAAAGTTGCTCACTTATTTGCTTGTGTGCCAGGGCCATACATGTATTGGGCAAATGCTATATAGCTGCAGCCTCAAACCTTATCCAAAGATCTTAATGAAGGGCCTGGCACACAGTAGGCACTCCTCATACTTGAGTGTTGTTCTGTTAGGAGAGATCTCTCGGGAATAGAGAAAATAATGTAGTTCTCACTGAAAAATGAATTGATTGGCATTTTCCTCACGGGAAATGACAGTTTCCTGACTCAAAGACTGGTGGATTTGAGTAAGAAAGAAAAAAATGTTTTCTTGGTGGCCTGGGCCCTCGTTTGTCTGTTTGGTAGCCCTCCCACCCGCTACCCCCATTCTACAGAAGTGTGCTCCCTCTTTTTCCTCTTACCCACACAGTCCCTTCATTAAGCAGGTGTGGAGCCTGAGCTTCATTGCAAAGTCACTGAGTTGTCTTTTCTAAGCCTCTGTGGATTGCCTGACAAAGACCACTGAGTTATCAAGCTGACCTATAGTCCTCCCCACCCCCCACCCCCACTGCCCAGCCAGCCTCACCTCCCTCACACTGTGGAGTGCTGGCCTTCTCCCCCCTCAGTGCTGCCCGGCACTCAGTAGGAAGTATGGTCCCCCAGCTGTGGGTTTGAGCTTCCATTGGGTCAAGTCTAACACATTAGCATGGCAGTCTAGGCTCATTGTTAGCTCAGTGTCTTGGAGACATCTGCTCTTGTTTACTTGTGTAGTGCCTTCTGCCTGGAAAGCCCCTCCACCCCTCCATGCCTTTCCCACCTGAAACTCTGCTTTCCTAGAGCCAAATGCCATTTCGCTGTCACTCGTTTGGGTACCATTGCCCATATCCTCCCCAGCTGATCCCAGGGATGATGCCGGCCTTAGTACTTATCGTACTACACTGTCTTCCATTTCCACTGGGATGCAAGCTTTGGAGGAAATGGGGACATTGTCTTGACCAACATCTAAGATGGTGATCAATCTCCAGAATGTCTCATCCTTCCAGCCATGCATCAAAACTCATGGGTGCCAATAAGTCCGTCTCAGTGAGGTTTCTCCTACTCCCCATATATCGCCGTCCCAGCACCCTAGTAGCTCCTCAGCTCTCAGACAGACATGACTGCGGAGACAGTCCAGGCTCTTCTCATGCTTCTCTACAGCCTTCTAGGTGAGTGGCAGTGGCCACAGGCCGGGACCCAATGCCAGCCTGCTTATTTGGGGTTTCTATCATTCTTCCCTTGGGACTCATAGTCCGCCATTTTGACTCACAAGATGGCTGCCTTGTGAGTTGTGTGGTAAACTCTTACTTGGTCATTGCCCTGGTGCAGGTCACAGTTCCACGCCATTCATCTTCCTCCTGATTGTTTTGTGATCCATGTCCTATCAACAATCTAAGTCTCCTTGGCTGTAAAGGCAAGGCAGACAGTAATTACCTGTCAGGGTTGTGGAGAGTGTAACAGCAATGTGAAAATGATATATTGGATAGGGGGCTAGAGAGATGGCTCAGCAGTTAAGAGCAATGGCCACTCTTACAGAGGACCCAGGTTTAATTCCCAGCACCCACATGGTGGCTCCCAACCATCTGAAACTCCCATTCTAGGAAATCCGATGTCTCTGGGCTCTGAGTGCCCCTGCACCCATGTTCACCCACCCATACACAGATAGATACACATGTATGCACATGATTAGAAACTAATAAAGAACATATTCTTAGCATAGTATTAATGTCACAGGAGTAGGATGTGACTAGCACACACCTATAGAAATAGTGCCTTACAGAGAGGAGCCCCCATGCCCTCAGCCCTGGAATACCCCCACCCTATACTCTATTCTCCACTCCCACCCTCCAGCCCCTTGCCCCCACCCAGACTCCTGAGATTCAACACCACTTACTCTGAGAGCATTTCATATCACAGAGAAGGGTGACTAGCTCTCTCTTTCTCCACCAGCCAGACTCAAGATCAGGATATCCGCCTCATTTTTGTTACTGTGCACTGAGTATAGTGGTGGCTGTGTGATATGTGCTCACTACATCTCTTGATAATACTTTGGATTTTAATATATTGCTATTGCATATTAACATATTAATATATAACATGTACTTCAATATATTTAACAGATATTAGTATCTGTTAAATAACAGTGAGGTGCCTGTGTAGAAGTAGGTACCATTTAGAAGAGCCATCCTAGTCATTTTCTTTCTTATGTCAAGAACTGTGTGCTGGCCTGTGTGATCAGAGTAAACGGAGGCCCTGCTCCCATTGATGCAATCAGAGCAGAAGACAGAAACACGCAACTGCTGCAGCCTTGAGACTGATGGCTGGTTCCTACAGCTACTGCACTCTATTATTAAGCCCTGCCCAATATACGCTCTCTCTCTCTCTCTCTCTCTCTGTGTGTGTGTGTGTGTGTGTGTGTGTGTGTATAAAAAGTCATTTAAGCTTTTTTATATTCCATGATGTGTATTATCAAATAAAAATACAGCCACCATCAGAGTTGGGAAACAAAACAAAAGAGGCAAACAAAATGAGTTTACTATTTATCAGGCAGAAGGAAGTCACATCACCCAATATACTAGTTTAGTTGGTGCCCTGAGACAGAAATTGAGAGGCCTATGTGATAAGGGAAAAGGAAATGAGATTACTACATAAAGCAAGGTTCTTAGTTCAAGACTCCAGTTAGTAAATGAATTCCTTTCTTTTGTCAGTGCTATGGTAAAGCGCCTGTCAGAAGCAACATAAAGAAGAGTGGTTTGCTTTAGATGATGGTGTAAAAGGACAGAGTCAGTCTTGTGCAGAAGTCACAGCAAGGAACCCGAGGCAACTGGTCACATCACAACTGCTTACTCAAGAAGAAGAAAGAGACGAATGCGGTAGCTCAGCTCATTTCCTTCCCTTTCCTTTTTATTCAGTCTAAGACCCCAGCATATGGGACAGTGCCACCCCATAGTTGAGGTAGGTCTTCCCTGCCCAGTTAAATCTCTCTGGAAATGTCCTCACTGCCAGACTGCAAACCCAGTCAGTCGGGTTGACTGTGAAGATTAGCCGCCCCAGGTCCTGAACTAGACTTTGTATCATACTAGTCTGGCCAAAACACTGGGAGAGCTCTCAAGGAAGTCCACAGTGGTCACATCAATTCTGGTGTGTCCAGAGCCCAAGGACAGTGATTTCCCACATGGGTAGCCCAGATCCCAATGTCAATGGATCCCAACAGTTTGTTTCCTGCCTCCAGAACTATAAGAAATCAAATATGAGTCTTTTCTATAAAGTACTAGAAGACTTGTGTTTAGGACAACGAATTAAAATATTTTTATCTCTCCCACTTTGTAAGACTTTTATGCAAACGCTTTAGCCATCCCCACCCAATGAAACCTTTGTTTATATGGAGGCCCACTGCTGTGGATGAGGATTTTGCTACCTTAGCAGTAACCCTCTTCTCCTAGCAGCAGGGACTCCTTCCACCTTCTTCCATTCCCTGCATGCCAACTGTTTTCAGACTCTGGATAAGGTTGAGTAAGACCTCAGGCAACGGGAAAAAGACACAGCCACCACCTGAGTTAGAGCAAAGTCCAAATGCACGTCCTGCCTCAGCGTGTTGACTCTTCTGGAACTTTCTTTGCTTTGTCCAGGTTATTTCACCTGGAGTAGCAGCCACTCTGCAAACCCAGACTTATTTCTAGCAGAACTCCAATTCAAGCTTCTGGCACTCAGATAGGAAATAAACATTGGTTTCAAAGTTCCAAGACACCCTGCCTCCCATCCCCTTGGGTAAACAAGGACAAAGGGGGAGTTTGGGTACCATGGCAGGAAAACTGAGGTAAGTGTACCATCCTCAGGAACAAACAAACACAAACCAGATAAAATTCAACTTCTCTACAAACTGCTTGAGGGATGCAAGTGAATGGCATCATTTCATCATGGCTTTTCTTTAATGATATGAAAAAGGGACTTCGCAGAGCAAAGATATGCAAAACCCAGTGAAAACACAATTCTCTTAAAGCTTTCAAACTTCCCTTTTTAGGACTCACTTGAAATGACTGTACGGCTTCAGCTGATTTTTTTTTTAATTGCAAACCGTACTAGCATAGGCTCAATATTAACAGTAACAAAAAGTAATATAGTATTTCACCTAGAATCACTTAGGTTGAAAATGAGAAATTAAGTGCTAAAATAGTTTTTGTTTTTTGTTTTTTAAATTTCAAGTATTACTATATACAGTAAAAGAAGGCTAATTTTGGATGCATTTCTCACCTTACTGTTAAATATACAAACTATAACACTTTTTAAAATACAATTTTCATATAAAATATTTCCATTAAGAACCAGCAAGATCTGGTTCTGGAAGTTGGGAAACATTAACTGAGAAATTTACCAGGCCAGTGTCTCAATTTCTGAATTATGTCCCTCCTCCTGTACAGCCCATGCTGTCTTCATTTTGATCCCCACATTAAACTTAAATGCTTTCACTTAGAGGAAACAGCATGGAATGTACTGACCATTGCCTGACCAAGAAGGAAGAGAAGGCTGCTGCTCTGAGGAAAACGCAAATGACATAAACACAAACTGCCAAGTGTGCTTTCTTTACAAAGGAGCACTGCACCCATTTCACCAAAAATCAAGGATCCAAGGCAAAGGCCCTGGTTGCTTTACTCACCACACAGAGCCTCAGCTAGCCTGCTGAGCGCACCTGCTGGGTACTTCTTTGCGATTCCTCATAGAAAAACCTAATACAAGTGAAAAAAGACTGAAATAATTTATGCTGTAACTAGCTTTCTGGAAATACTCAGAGTTGCCAGTGAAGCACAAGAAAAAAGAAAGGAAGAGAGAAAGAAAGGGAGGGAGGGAGAGAGAGAGAGAGAGAGGCGAGGGGGGGAAGGAAGGAAGGAAGGAAGGAAGGAAGGAAGGAAGGAAGGAAGGAAGGAAAGCTGGGCAGACTCAGTGGCTTCTTACAAAGACACCTTTCATGGTTTCTGTAGGACTTTCATGATGACACGCCAACTTGAGAGATCAGGGATACAGAACACCACTATGCTGACTATACCCAATGCCAGTTTTCATCCCAAGTAGTTACACGATTTCATGGCTTACTGTCAGGAAGTTAAAGTGAATACAATTTCCCTTTAGGAAAGTGTTTATTCTGTAATATACTAATAATATTGTGATGTCCGCTTCGGTAAGTACTGACATAATCACAAATAACTATCAGGCAGCTGTGATTATTCACATATACTGTTTCCTAAGTAACCTTTGTCAGAGTATTGTATCACAATAACATGAACAGTAACTGCTACAAAAGTTTTCTTGGGGTTATCTATAAGCAATCACCCTGCAGAGCCTAGGACCTCTCTGTGGTCTGAGGCTTCTGGGATACCAGTGTTATCAGTCTCCTGCCTCACAGCGTAGATTCTGAACCTCAGAAACTGCAAGTGATGCCTCTGAGGTGACACAGCCTATGATGCATGGATCGCCAGGCAGCCCGTCTTCTTTTCTCCTTCCTGCAGGACTGGATATGTCCTGATGAGCATATGTACAATCTATCCTCACTCTTTGTGTAGCCCTGAGAATATTCTGGTATAAAAATAGGGATGATGTAGCCTGTCACCTGGGATTCTCCAAGTCCTCACTACTTGAAGTGTGGCCTACAGACCAGCAGTATCAGTGACATGGTGATCCAGCTGAAGGTGTGAAACTTTGGAGCTGCCAAATCACAGGCTCATTAACCAATGTACGCACACTAAAGTTTGAGATATTTTGAATTAAAGGGTGTGAAGGTGTTCTAAAAACTGAGAAGTCAGGTGTACCGTGTTAACAGTAATGTGATAACAATGGGTAGTTGTGTTGTTGTTATGCACAGAATTTCTATTCGTAGTCTTTGGTGGCCACTCGCTGTCTTGACAAGACAGGCATTTTCCTGGGTAAACTGCTTCACAGAAACACAATTACATGGAGCACACTAAAATATTTTGTAAGTTTTACTTTTGAGATTATAATATAATTGCAATTCTCCCTTCCCTGTTCACCCTCCAAATCCACTCATACCCACATGCTCCTCCTTGTGTGGCAAGATAATTCATCTCACTGTGAGCCCTGAGATTTTGTACTGGAAAACCCTGTATCTAGTTGTGATGTGGCTCATCCATAGCACACACCTTTAATCCAATAACTTTCTATAAGTAGGATTAAGTAATATTAACTCTAGGTTAAGAGACAAATTAAGCAAACAGTTGACAGGAAATGAACATGGCGGGGGAAACAGAGAGTGAGAAGTCTGCAAGACAGAGAACCACACAGGAGTAGAAATGAGGGGTGTTCGGTTTAAAAGGCTTTTATGACAGCATAGAGAAGCAGAAAGGACTTTTTTCTTCTGGGACATTGGATAGGTTGGAGGGTCAGGTGGGAGCTTTCTCTGCCTCTCTGAGCTAGTAGGCTTCAGCCTCAGCATCTGGCTCCTGAATCTTCATTGGTAAAATCAAATGATTGGGATTTTGTATTTAAAACATCTTTGCTCTTTTTCAAATTCATAGATGCTTGTTTCACTAATTGTTACTACATGAAAACATGTGTGTGTATATAGGTATACACACACATATAGTTATGATGGTAATTCTTTATGGACATAGCCTGGAATGTTACTAGGAAACATAGTCTCACAACAAACTCCCTGGGTTTTGGCTCTTAGAATCATTCTGCCCCCTTCTTTTCTGCCCTGTTCCCTAAGTCTTAGTTACAGTTGTATTTTGCAGCTGTATACACTGAGACTGGGTTCTATAGTTTTGCACTTTGAATTGTTGTGGTTTTCTGTAGTGGACCCTATTTGTTGCAAAGAAAAGTTTCCTTGATGAGAGTGAGGACTACACTTGTTTGTGAGTATAAGGTCAAATGTTTATAAATTGTTGTTAGGGATCAGGAGGTACCATGCAAGCTTCCAAGAGGGAGAATTCTGTCTTAATCTGTAACCACTACCTTTTATTTTCCATTTCATTTGTGTTATCTTATGCCTCTACCTCCCTTCTTCACCCCTTATCCCTCCTAGTACCTTCCAACCCCACAACACTAGGTAAGAGAGAAAACAGGTTAGTGGGACCCTCATTCTCTTTTACTCTGGGCTGTTTAGGGTCATCAGGTTCTTTGGAGCAATACCAATCTCAGTTGTAAAAATATCTAGCAGCCCAGCAAACTAGCAACCACAAACACAGCAAATGCAGCAGGAGGAAAAACAAGCAGTCTCCTTTCTCCTCTGATGAATTGCCTTGGAAGCATTCTCTCTTTCAATTATCCTTTCTCAGAGAGCCTTCTAATGGTCTCATTGAAGTATCCTTTTTTTTTTCTCTTGGAGCATTCTCTTGAAGCACTGCCATGCCCCCCCCAACTCTGCCCCCCCAAATTTGGCTCTTGTGTTTATACCCTCTTCAAGTCCTCAGAATTCCAATATCTATAGCTGACAAAGACCACGCCCTTCTCCAAGCCACACAAGGCAATTATCAGCTGTGCACAAACTAAAAGCAGGCCTATATCCCACACTTGTGATTAAAACAATAACATAACACAACTGGATTTTTAAAGAAACCAAAACTTCCACTTTTCTATTGTTGTGATGAGACACCATGACCAAGGTAACTCTTATAAAAGAAAGCATTTAATTGACGGCTTGCTTACACTTTCAGAGGGTTAGTCCATTTTCTTCATGGCAGGGAGCATGGAAGCACACATGCAGACATGGTGCTGGAGCAGTAGCTGAGAGCTGATCTATAAGCAGAGGAAGGGAGGGAGGCAGGGTGGGAGGGAGAGAGGAGAGAGAGAGAGAGAGAGAGAGAGAGAGAGAGAGAGAGAGAGAGAGAGAGAGAGACTGGGTTTGTCATGGGCTTTTGAGATCTCAAAGCCCACCCCTACTGATACATCTTTCAACAAGGCCACACATCCTCTAAGCTTTTTATTCCTTTCAAATAATGTTACTCCTTGGTGACTAAGCATTCAAATATATGAGCCTATGGGGGTCATTATTATTCAAATCACTACATTCCACTTCTTAATCCTTATAGACTTATAGCCATATCATAATGAAAAAAATTCATTGAGTCCCATTTCAAAAGTTCCCACAGCCTGTATGAACATTGTTTCAAAGTTCAAAGTCCCTTTTTAGACTCATGACAATCTTTTAACTGTATCCCCGAGTAAAGTAAAAATCGAAACGCTAATCATATACATTCCAACATCCAATGGCACAGAAAATACACTATGATTGCTAAAGAGACATAAGGGAGCATAATGAGGAAATACAGGATCAATGCAAGACCAAAGCCATCAGGGCAAACTCCAAACTCTGCTTCTCTATGTCTGATGTCAGAACGCTCCTCAGATTCCAATTACTTTCAGCTTTGTTGACTGCAATCCACTTCTCTCTTGCTGGTTCCACACATGGTCTTCAGCTTTCTACAGCAGCTATCCCAACTGACATGGCATCTCCAACGTCTTAGAGTTTTTAAGGCAATCCACGCTTCTTTATACCTTCAAGCTTTTACTCAGTGGTCTCTCTTGGCCTCTGTGCAAGCACAACCATGACACACACCTGACCTCTGTGGCTTTCCTGACTAGTGGAGGGAGGTTCTATAGCCCTTCTCCTGTATCTTTGACTATAAGCCAGAACCACGTGGCTGAAGCTGCCGAGCTCTGCTGCTGGATGGGGCTGGAACGTGATGGCTCCCTGGTTCAATTACATTTGCACCAGCTTCCTGTTTTTGATGGTTTCTTTCACTGCTTAAGATTTTCCTTACTTCATTTCTACGAGTTAGAAGCTTAGCTGGGTGGAGCCTTGGCCTGAGGGCATCATACCCCTCATTTCATTTAGCACCAGATTTTTCTTTAAGTTTTTGATCTCTAGCTCCTGGTGCTTTTTTTCCCACACTCAAACTGTACATTTTGTATTTTTTTCCTTGCTCAGCTTACTCATTTTTGTTATGGATCTGTATCAGATTGACCACTAATAACCACATGACAGAGTCAAGACTAGTCTGTCTCAAAATCTCCTCTGCCGGTGCCATTAATTCAAAACTCTTCAACTTAAGGGTTTCTTGTTTTTTTGTTTTGTTTTTTTGTTTTGTTTTGTTTTTGTTTTTGTTTTTTACAAGGGCTAAAAGCAGCCACATTCTCTGTCAAAGCATCACAAGAAAAGTCTCTAAACTAGTTATATTCTTCTCACCTGAAACCTCCCGAGCCAGGTCCCATATCATCCTCAGCATCACTCTCTCCCATGCTGCTATTAGGAGGACCCACTAAGCCCCACTTAAAGTGTCCAACCAATTTACTAGTCCAAAGTCCCGAAGTCTTCTATATTCTTCTAACAAACAGCATGGTCATGCCTACCACAGCAATGCTTCATTCCCTAGTGCCAACCTCTGTCTTAGTCATTGTGCTATCACTGAGAGAAATCATAACCAAGACAGCTCTTTATAAGAAAGCATTTCACTGGGGCCTTATTAAACTTTCAGAGCTTTAGTCCACTTCCATTATGGCAGAGAGCATGGCAGCACACATGCAGACATGGTACCGGAGCAGTATCTGTGGGCAGAGAAACAGACAGACAGCCGGGGTGGGGGTGGGGGTAAGGAGGGAGGGTCAGGGAGAGACTGAGTCTCTTGGCTTGTCATGGGCTTTTAAGATCTTAAAATCCACTCCTAGTGACACACTTCTCCCAACAAGGCCACACCTCTTAAGCATTCTATCCCTTTCCATAGTGATACTCCCAGATGACTGAACCAAAAATTCAAATATGTAAGTCTATAGGGCCAGTGTCATTCTAACCACCACAACAACCAACCAGCTATGACACCTGTCAACAACCAGTGTGGGTCTGTGACTCCAACTATGAAGTAGTGACATACATACTTTGACAGTAACCGACAGCTCTCTGAGTGGACTTAAACCATGCCTGGTATTGGAAACTTAGTAATTACTCACTGCTTGTAAAGACATGGTTATTGGAGGAGAGTCTAATCAATTAAAAACTTACCACGAACCTGAAATTCAAATCTGCTGAGTATCCTATACTTTGTCTCACAATACTGCCCTAAATGGATGCAGTTGTCATTCGAGTACATTCCCCAAAGTTTGGCTGTATTCATTTAGGTGTGCTGTGCTGTCTCCTGACCCTGAACAAGAGTAAGGATGTGAAGGAAACAAATCAATAATGGTCTCACTTTGCTGAGCACCTACCACTTCTTAGTCTCTGCACTCTCCAAGTGTGGCTGTGTCGACTTGCATGGCTTCTTAGACATGGGGCTTCTCAAGCCTGATTTCAGATATAGAGAGTGTTTCCATTAAAGTACTTGGCACCCTTGGCCAGGCACCTGTAAGTAACTATTAGTCTAACATTGCTTTTTTTTTTTCCTTTTCAAAATTTTAAATGATACATTCAGCGTAGGTTTAGATGGACAGAAACTGAGCCTAAAGCAGGGATTTCCTCTCTGTACTCTTGCACCATCATCACCTTGCATGTTAGTTGCAAGGCTGAACTAGTGCTATGTTCCTACTAGTGCAAGTCCACAGTTTTCACAAGGCTTGTGTTGTCCTGCCCATTACTGTGTCATAAAGAATGGCTTTACTGTACCCCAAATTCTCTCTGCTTCATCCGACTCTTCTTACTCCTCCTACTGCTCTGGTTTGTTAAAAGTAAACAGAAAGAAAGAAAGAAAGAAAGAAAGAAAGAAAGAAAGAAAGAGAGTGAAAGGAGGAGAAAACACTCTTTCTGTAATGGCAACTGTGGTTTCAATGATGAAATAGATACAGAAATTAAATGATTTGCCCAAGATTTCTAAGCTGAGTTTATCTTCCAGGTTTGTCTTTCTCCCCAAACTCGGTTTTCTAAGATGGCCAGGCAATGGGATGTTAGTACTCCGAGGTTCAGGTGATGATTTCGACTGTAGTCTCTGTTGGACATTCAGGAAGAAGGGACCCTTTGACCTACTGAGGTTTCCATGGAGGCCGAGCTCTTCAGTTGTCCTGAAGCTTAACTTCCAGAGTGCGTGAATCTCCCCATAAGTTGTTTTGTGCTTTATTCAAGTAATTTCCAATTTATCAATGGGAAAACTGAGAATGCTAACAACCCTGAAGGGGTTTCCTAATTATCCCTTAATCAACTGCTAATGGGCCATAGCTGATCGCCCTAGGCTTCTGATAGAGATCCATCTGGCTGAAGTTAAGGGAAAGCTGAAGTACTGCTGGCCTTATCAATGGGAAGAAAGCCTGAAGGGCTGATGCAGAGTGTCTTTTCATTTTTCCTGCCCTGCCCTATTCTCCTAATGTTCCAGAGTAGCCATGAGGTATCTTGAGAGAAGCCAAGGTTGTCAAAGCAGTGAGGAGCCGAACAAGGAGTGAGCTGTTAGCTAGGAGAGGAAGTTATCCAACAAATGGCCATTGTAACATTTCCAAAGTGCATCAGGTATTGTGTTTAGTCATCTTCTTGATCTTGTGAGGACGGGTGTTGGAGGAAGATGTAAATAAAGATGTGTAGATAAGAGAATTCACAGACCATGCATGAAAGAGGAAATGATAAGTCAGATGGACCTATAGGCTAAAAAAAGAAAGCAGGAAGCTAACATTGCTGCTCATACTCTTGGAGAGTCTTTGAAGTAATTAACATTAAAATCTTGTATTTTGGGGAGGTTCTGAGTATGAGAACCTCCTCATGCATAGAAGGCAATGCTACCATCTGAGCTATATCTCCAAGATAGTTTAATAATTTAGTACTTCTAGTAGTAGATGCCATGAATATACTTGAGTATGCCTTGCATATACTAGGTCATCAAAATGGCCCTTTAAATGGAGTTTTACTGTTATCTGTTTTAATACATAGTGAAGCAAAAAGTCACAAAAGTTGCCCTGTAATCACTGGAACTTTGTTCCTTTCTTGACCATAAAGCTTATACATATTCTGTGACTGCTTTCCCCCCTTTCATTAGCTTAGCTTTTTAGAGGAAGCAATGCTGATGCATCTTTAAAGATCAAAAGTAATGAGAAATAAAATCCCATCCTATGTTAGTAAAGACCCACCTGGAAGAATTAGTTTAATGGATATGTTTTAATATAAAGAATTGCTGTCTGGGAATTTAAGGATTCAGATGACAAAGTGACAATGCTACTGTACTATAGGGATGAGACACTTGTAGAAGTGGCTAACAAAAGAAAAAGACTCATTACAAAACATAACTAGTGGGTAAAGACTCTCGCTGAGCTGAAACTCAGGCTCTGAGAAGAAACACTGATGGTGTCCCAGAGTTTGAAGGACAAGTTGTACTTACCTTGGCCTTAGACTCTGAGGCTCAGGTTGGCTGGTGCCACTGAGGGGGCACAGGGAGGTAGATTCTATGTGTTAAAAAATGAAAAGTAGATTGTATTCAACTACTGCCCCTAAAAATGACTGCTACCTTCAGAGTGAAAATGCTCATGGTATAGACCAGGAATAAAAATTAACAGGAATTGGGAAGTAACCATCCATTCTTTTGGCCCCAGAAGTGCAGTTTTTTTTCTAGTGACCCCCATTGGCTGAGTCTAGTAGATAACAGTCCTAGACTTGGCATGTCAAAATATACCTTATGATATAGTGAAATGTAACTGAAACTTAGCCTTCAAACACTTCTAACTAGTGTAGCACCTTTAACTAGCTCCTAACTGGTTTTCCCTTTCACTCCTAATTCTCTTAAATCCATTAGTATTGTAACACAGTTGATTGTCTCAATATATAAATTGTACAAGCATTTCTCTACTTAAACCTACAGTGAATCAGTGACTCTGATTCCTCTTACAGAATATGTCATGTCCTAATGTCTTAAGCCTTGTTCCAAACTATTCCTCCAGTTGTCACCACTGTCCTTTTCATAACACTGAGCTCCACGCCATCTCAGGGACCCTAGGCTCAGTCTTCCTTGGCACGCACTTCTTGAATAGTTATTCAAACACCTTTTCACCTGCACAGCACATCTTTTCATTATCCCACATCTATGTGAACCTTTGCATCATTTTTCTTATTTTGTGCTTCATGTATTTCTGTATAACTTAAAGTGCTTCATGCAAGTTTATACTATTTAATATCCTCTTGCCCATTAGATTTTGAGTTTCATGAGATGAGAAATCCTGTTCATTTTGTTGTTTCTTACAAAGCTCCATCTCTGACATATGGTCGTGACTCTGGAGTATGTGTTGAGCAAGTTGGATGCTTTTCTGTAGTCCCCACGTTGATGACTCTATCATGTTATACTTAGGACACACAGAGACCTCCTCTTCCATGCTTCATGCAATGGTGCGTAAACACACGCATGGATGAAACATCATTACCTCTCCATTTATAGAGACTACTCAAATACAAGGTCATTTGCAGATCTTACAGATCCTTTGGTACATTTAGAGTCTCTGATCTGGAGCTTATGGTGGCCACCCTGAAATAGAAATAGGAGAGGCTATAACCACAGCTAACCATGTCAACAACAACCACATACCACATAAAGAAGTAATGAAAAGCAAAGGATGTAGCCTGCCTGGCTTTGGAAGCCAGCCATACCATTAGTACTACCCACACGACCTTGGGAAAGGTACTTATGCTCATTGTATTTCAGTTTATTGAGTACTCATATAAAGTTCAGTGCAAACATAGATGCTACTGGTAAAAACTAAATTAAGACATTGACTTAGGGCTGTGCGTGGAAATATAAACATCCAATAAATCTTACCACCTGCCTCTCAGTTAATCCTTTTGCCTATAACAAACCACACCTACCTCCTGCTACCTACTTCCAAAATAGTTTACTATGCAGTGTCCCATAACCTGGAAACATCGCTTTGTATCTCTACCACACATGAGTCAGCCTGTCTGCCTTTTGCTCATCCCACCCCCAAGTATAACTGTCAAGTGTTCCCACCTCAGGGTGATTCTTGTACATTAATTTGGATCTATTAAATGTACTACGTACATCTGAAAACCACATCTTAGTCCTGTGTTCTTTTGTTTTGTTTTGTTTTGCTACTGAGACTTTAGGATACCAGCTTGGCTCACTAGTGATAGCTTAATTCCATTCCAAGACAAGGTAGAAGCTCCTCTCAGCATGCCTTTAAGGACTGGGCCACTTTCACACGAGACCATCATTCTAGCTAGTTTCAATAGCACAGGATTCTTTTCTTTTAAATCAAGTATGGAAGAAGAATATTATTCACCAATATCTACTATTTCCATTCTTTTAATACTAAAATTTTAACTGCACATTTATTTGGCTACCTGCATAGGGATTGCTTTTTCCAGGCCTCTCATGGATGGGTGTGTCCTGTGGAAATGATAAGGTTAATGGGATATGGATGCACATCATATGTGAAGTATTAAGTTATTTACTTAATGTTCTTCCCCCCAAAATTTATTTTGTTTTAATTATGTATATGTTGATTTTGGGATGGGGGGCATGTCCACATCATTGCAGATGCCCCAGATGCTAGAGGTACAGATTCTCCCTGGACTGTAGTTACAGGAGGTTGTGAGTTGACCAGCATGGCTGTTGCCATGCAAACTCAGGCCTTCTATTAGAGCAGAAAGGGCTTCTAACCTCTGAGCTGTCTCTCCAGACCTCAAGTCATTTACTTGAAAATAAACTGCTTTCCAAAAATGGGTGAGATGGCTTAGTGGGTAAAGGTGCTTACTGTCAAGACTGAGAGAACTTAAGTTCTGTTCCTGAAGCACACATGATAGAAGGGAAGAGCTGACATACATAATTACACAGACATACACACACACACAGACTCACCAGCATATGATGCACATGCAAATACACACACACACACACATAAATCAAATAAACAAAATGTTAAAGATGCCATTCTATTCCCCCGTAACACTCCACCACCACCCCCACCCCCCACCCCCCGCAGAGCTTATGGTTTTATGGGAAAGAATGGCAAATGTTCTGTCTTGTCAGGTAAATCTCATTTATTACTAACAAAACAGGTGAACCAATGTTTCAGTAGATAAGAACCTGGCTTTAAAATTGCATCAGGACTGAGAACATCCTCTTCCACTGAGGTCAGGCAAGACAGTCCTGACAGAGGGGAGTGATTAAAAAGCACACAACAGAGTCCATGTCAGAGACAGCCCCGGCTCCTCTTACTAGGGGACCCACATGAAGACTAAGCAGCCCATCAGCTATATATACCTGTAGAGGGCAAAAACGTTCTCCCACACAACTTACAACACAACATTATGGCAATGAAGTTAAGGACCTGCTATCTCAAATATGGCCCCAGGGTAGACTAAAGAAAATAGCTGGGGCAGGAATGGCCCTCTGTTTTCCTTTAGCTCTTTTTATCTGAAGTAATTTAGGGAAAGGATGTTTCCTGCCTGCAGCAAGTCATAAGGCACCCATCTGAGAGGTGCTCTTTGCACACCCAGGGGACAGTACCTGCTCCAGGTTTACTATCCTTAGGTCACACTATTGGGTCAGCAACACTGACCCAACACTGACCCAACACTGACCCAACAGCAACTTAGCTGACCTATTTCCTATTTGGGTTTGCTGGTCTGGGTCTTAAGTTCCTAATGAAAGCTCTTGTGCCCATAAAATGTTTTATTATATTAAATATTATAGCGTAGTAGTAGTCGTTAACTACACCTGTATCTTTTCTAATGTCAATCTCCCCTGAGTATGGGGGTTGCAACCATGAACCTGGTATGGACGAGTAAAAGGGGTTCTTCTTCTCAACAAAGAAACACCTGGAGTTTTGGGGTGGGCAAGTTAGGGCTTCTAACTTGCAGGAATAGGAGTGGTGTTCAAGGAAGTCCTGAGCAGGTGGTGCCTGAACTGAGTCCCAGTGGAGATGCATCACAGCTTTGTGATGGAACATATGGGCTCTGGTGTGGGAGCTTGCCAAACCTCTTCCTGCCAAGTATTACTTAGGACCTCACGGAAGCTCAGTATAAGCCTGAATGCAAGGTAATGTTTGCAGAGAGGGAGGTGGGCTATTGCTAGACAAGAGCGAGCTGGTATGGTGGTTTGAAAGAAAACAGCTCCCATAGGCACATAGGAAGTGGCACTATTAGGAGGTGTGGCCTTATTGGAGTAGATGTGTCTTTGTTGGAGGAAGTGTGTCAATAGGGGCTAGGCTCTATCTGCTCAGGAGCTCAAGCCAATTTGCTTCCTCTTGTCTATGGATCAAGATGTAGAACTTTCAGCTCCTGCTCCAGCACTCCACAGACCAGCTCTGTAAACCAGTGAAGAGAAGAGAAGAGAAAGTCTTGGAGGAAGAGAGAATTGAGCAGGCAGCAGTGAACAGCTGGTTAAGGGAAACCAAGCATTGATTGAACAAACAGCTATAGGAATTAGTTTTTGAGGAGAGATTTAGCAAGTGAGGAGAAAAGAAATACTAGCTCAGGCATAAGTTACAGTCCAAACTGAAATGTCTTGTAGCCCAGGAGAACTTTATTTTTCTTCTGCTTTCCTTGTCTCTTTTACTTGCTTGCTCTTCTTTCTCTGTTACTCCTTGGACCAACCCCAGTACTTTATTTAAAGTGAAGTTCAATTTTTTTCATTATAGATTACATCATGATTTTCTCACCTTTTACAATCAATGGAGCATTTAAAACTCAACAAAGCAAGAAAACAATCTAACAAAGGAAGACAAACAGTTCTGTATAACCTACAATAAGACATACAGAAAAAAAATCAATCAATTTCCAATGATCATCATGACTTGATTATTATTTCTTAAATAGTACTCAGGAAAGTTTAATCTTAAATTTCACCAAGCTAAAGCCATTGTGTTTACATGATTGTCATAACAACATATCTTGAACTGTTTTAACAGAGAAGATTTGACGTACTTCCAGTCCCAAACCAACAGATGTGCTATCCAAGCCTAAGCTAACTGCCAAGGGGCCCTCTATTGCAATATATATATAGTATGACATTCCAAGCCTACCTTCTATTGCTCTCAAAGCAGATTCTAAGGAAACTTTTTTAAAAATATAGCTAACAGTATCTGGCCTGGTACTGTTATGTCAAAGTCCTTTCTTTCAAGTAGTTCCTGCCTGACTGCTTACAGTCAGGCAGAACTCTCTCATTGTCTCAATCCTTTGGCCAGAGACCTCTTTAAACATTCTCTGTGGAAAAAAGTTTTCCAGTGTAAATTTCATTAAGACTGAGAAATAGAGAGAAAGACAGTTTTAGAAAAGAAAGAAAGAAAACAACAACAACAACAACAAAAAAGCAGATTTCAAAGTAGTTTTTAGGCAAAATTACACCTGGACCATACATACCATTTAAGGGCAGTGGTGATCAGCCAGAGATCTTTGGAACTTTGTCAAGCAAAGCCTCAACAGCTGTTCTGGATGTCTGAAGATCATACTGGACAGTCAGAGGTCTTTAGAATTTTGTCAAGCAAAGCCTTGAAGATGTGTCCTTCTGTCTCTTACACAGCACCATGTGTACCTGTGTGCTGTCATGCTTCCTGTCATAATGGACTACTGTGAACTCTAAGCCAGCCTCAATTAAGTGTTTTCCTTTAGAAAAGTTGTTGTGTGATCAGGGTTTAATCCCAGCACTTGAGAGGCAGAGGCAGAGGCAGGTGGTTTTCTTGAGTTCAAAGCCAGCCTGAACTATAAAGAGTCCAGGGCACCCAAGGCAACACTGAGAACCCCCGTCTCAACAAAACCAAAGCACAAACAAACAAAAGGAGTTGCTGTGGTCATGGATAGTGTCTCTTCACAGCAATAAAACACTAATCAAGACAGGGATTTTCTATTTCATTCTTACAAAAGTCAGTTTTCATTAAAAAAAAAAAAAAAACCAAACCCAAACACCAAACAAATGAAATGCCAAAGATAATACACTTACAATTATGTTTGCCATGCATATGAAGTTTTAAGAGGAGCTCCTTTCCCACAGTCACCCACTAGCAGCTTTCCTAGAGGCTCAGCTGAGCTTTTCTCCACAGCCCACCTTCTGGCTGTCAACCAGATCATTTTTCTTGCCTCTTGCCTACTTTGCCAATGATTTCCAGAAAATCCTTTTGGAAAGACAGCCTGTCTATGAACTGTCACCTGTGCTAGCTGATATAAACTCAGACACGTCTCTCTCTCTCTCTCTTTCTCTCTCTGGTCTTTTTTTGAGACAGGTTTTCTCTATGTATCCTTGGGTGTCCTGTATTCACTTGTAGACCAGGCTGGCCTCGAACTCGCAGTGATCTACCTGCCTCTGCCTCCCCAGTGCTGGGATTAAAGGTGCGCACCACTATGCCTGGCTAGACATGTCTTAAGTCGCTAGTATACCCCAACCTATAGAGGTATTCAGGTCACAGGGAGGAATAGGCAGAGGGCTAAAGTTATGTTTTACATTTTAATTACTGTGCTTAAGAGATCTATTTTTTTTTTAAAGTCTCTAATCTGTAAGCCCCACTTGCCCAAGGACAACTTTCTGAAATGCTGGGGGTTGTTGTTCATGTAAGATAACAAGCCATGCATTTTTCACTTCTATTTAAGAAAAAAAAGGTTGGTTGCTCTAATGGGCAGGATGTAGGCAGAGGTACACAGGTAGGAAGTATGTCAGGATGTATGCTTGCCCTGAACTGGACAAAGGCAGGAAGTACGTAACCTTGTGGGGTTTGCCTTTATAAGCACTTGACAGAGGCCGTTCTCTGGGAATCCTGTCCGTTATTCCCTGTCCATTAAATCGTGACCAGTATTTAACAAAGCTTATTTCAAAATTGGCTCAAAATTTGTAGTAGTGGTCTTACTCCCTCTCGGTGAGATTAACAGCCCCAGACACACATGTACAGGTGTCATCTCACCCATGTGAATGTGCAAAGAGCTAAAGACAGACTCCACAAATAGCTGGCCTGCCAAGCACCCACAAAAACAACCAGTACAGGACACCACCTCCTACCTTCACATCATCACACAGCAGTCAGCCCCTGTGCAATATGGAACTCATATCTGAGGGCTTCCTGTCCTTTGCTTGTCTCTGAGTTTCCCAAAATTCCTTGGTGCTGTAGCCCTCCTTGGCTTTTGCACTTTCTCTTACTTTCAAATCCATCCTGGCCTTTTGTCAAACAGAGATCCGGTATGAGTTGGGGCTCAGTGCAGGGCTGATGAATCTGGCTTCCAGCTGGGAGTGTCTTTGCCCCAAGGGAGGGGCAGGTCTTGTCTCCTGTGACCTCAGACAAAAGGTCATAGGTCAATTGTATAAAAAGGAATAAACAACAGTTGGGGAAGGAGACTCTCATCCAAGGTTACAGTTTCCATAAGCATAGCCTGTTAACCCTGTCTGGTGGGCTTTGTGATGGCATGGCTGCTTTGTAAGTCATATTTGCTCCTTGTACATAACCTTACATATGTTCCTGACAAACATTGCAATACAAATGCATTGGTTCACAAGCTGGACATTTGTGCAATTATTACTTCAGTTTCCTGTAGGTTCCCTTTCTGGGGTGTTTTGTGTCCTCCCAGAAGATATCTGTCACATAACACTATCACAGAGCTAATCAGCTTTTCATCACTGAAAAACACACCTAGTGGGCTGGAGAGGTGGCTCAGAGGTTAAGAGCACTGGTTGCTCTTTTAGAGGTCCTGAGTTCAGTTCCCAGTAACCCCATTGTGGCTCACAATCATCTATAATGAGATCTGGTGGCCTCTTCTGGCACACAGGCACACACACAGACAGAACACTGCATACATAATAAAATAACACACACACACACACACACACACACACACAGTGAAACAAATTAAGGGAGGAAGTATTTATTTTAGCTCACACTTTTAGAAGCATCAGCCTGTGATCACCTTGCCCATTGCTGTAGGCCAGGTGCTTAGGCAGAGCATCATGCTTCAGGGAGATGCTGTAGAGCAACAGTAACGCTGCTCTGGTTGTGGAGGTCAGGAAGCAGAGAAACCCACAAAGGGCAAGATGTATCCTTTGAAGATGGGCCTCCTGTAATCTACTTCCTCCAACCAGGCTCCGCTTCCTCATGACGCCTGAGTAGGAAATCATTAGCACATTGATAAAAATCATTGGTAGATTAGCACACTGATAAAGAAAGGCTCTTGTAATCTAATCACCTCTTCATGAGTTCCTCCCCCACCTGAAGGCCAAGTCCTCAGCACACAAGCCTTGCATCCATAGGGATATTTACACATAGGCACAAGTGCCTCTCCTTTGTCCCGGAACCTCATATTTCTGTGGCCCATCTCATTGATGAATGTTTGTTGAATAAATGGATTGGACCTCAGGACCAACTACAATCTTAAGACTCTCTGGGTCCCAGCTCTATGGATCACCTCTTTCAGGCCAGAGACTCAGCATTGGCTGAGCAATGCCCCTGAAATTCAGCACCCTGAGCACTGTAGCTTCATAATTCACACCTGGCCCCATGTTCCCCTAAGAGCAAGTATAGTAGTGGCTTCCTTTGATTGCTAACTCCTATTATTCCTTTTGTTGTTGTTTTACTTCTTTGTTTAAACATTTTTACTTTTATTCTTTTTGTTGTTGTTGTTTTAATTCTTTAACATTTAGTTAATTATTCTTCATATTAAACATGGGTACAAAGCTTGCAAACACAGGGGTAAGTTTGGAGGATGAAAACCTACTGTTCCCTCCAGTCAATCTCGGTTTCACCGCAGCCTTATGAAAAGCCTTCAGCCAACACACACTCAGATTCCTACACACAGAACCGAGATGATAAATATTTGTTGTTTTAAAACCACTAATCTGTGGAGTAATCGTTATGCACCAATAGATGTTTAAAAAAATACAGAAATCCAAAACAATTTTTTCTTAATCAGCAAATGTGAAAATTTGCCTAATAATTAGAAGTTATACTTAATTTCATTGAATTAAATATTAATTTAGTTATCATAATTACACTTTTTCTAAACGTGTGTGTGTGTGTGTGTGTGTGTGTGTGTGTGTGTGTCTGGAGGTATGTGTGGGGGTGCAATGTGCACTATTAGAAATTGGGGTAAGGAGAAATAGTCCATATTTGGCTGTAGTTTACAGATGGGAATACCCTGAGCTGTGGGCTAGATACAGAAAACAAAGTACTTAAGTTCCATATCTTCATTAAGAAACTTAGAAGATGACAAGACATATGGGAGAGCCCACGACTAGCCAGGATTCTCATATGCAAATATACAAGTAACATAATGGGTTAACTTCATCAGGCAAGGACGAGTCACCTGTATCTCAGCATTACAATATTATAAGTTTCATTCTTTTTTGATTTTTTTGAGACAGAGTTTCTTTATGTAACAGTCCTGGCTGTCCTGGACTCACTTTGTAGACCAGGCTGGCCTCTAACTCACAGAGCTCCACCTGCCTCTGCCTCCCAGGCACTGGGAATAAAAGCGTGCACCACCACGCCTGGCTATATGTTTACGTCTTGGCAGTTAGTTGTAAGGAGTGGTGGCCAAGTTGCTGGCAAATTTTGCCTCACTCTTATTCCTTCCTTATACGTTGCTTGTCTCTCTATCTCTCCAGCTACCCAGTCACGGGTTGGAAGCAGCTGTGGACCGTGGGTGTACTGCACCGCAGAGGCACTGTGCTCATGGATTTAGCAGAATCAGTATTATAAAAATGGCCATATTGCCCAAAGTGGCGCAGAGATGCAACAAAATCTTCATCAAGATTCCAACTACAGTCTTCACAGAATTAGAAAAAAAAAAGCAAACCTAAAATTCATATATAAGCATAAAAGATCCCAAGTGCAAATGTGAGGCTGAGCAGAAAGAATGTTGATAAGGTATCACGTTATCTACTCTCAGATCATACTAAACTGACATACAGAAGAACAGAATAGAACACAATAGAACTCAGAAGTAAACCCACCCAGCTACAGCTACTGGAAAGGAGACAGCCTCTTCAATAAATGGTGCTGGGAAAACTGGGTGCTTACATGAAGAAGAGCCAGCAACTCTCACTAAGGAAAATAAAATCAACACAAGCAGACCAAGGCCCTCGACCTACAACCTAAGACTCTGACACTTCTAGAGTCAACCGGGGGTAAACACCTTTCAAGCTGCAAACCTAGGCAAGCGCTTTCTCAAAAGACTCCAACAGCACAGGCAATAAACCCTGAAACTGACAAGCGGGAAGGCATGGAATTCAAATTTTTCTGAGCAGTGAACACCGAATCATCCAATCAATAAACTCGCTAGGGCTGGCTTTAGCTCAGTGTTTCCTTCAACAGTGCAGCAGTAAACTAAGGCTAATGCGTTAAATAGACAGCTTCCAAAGGAAGAAATACAAATGAGATATAAACATTTGAAAAAAAAATGTTTCCATGTTGAAGAATACGATGTAGACACTCCACTCAAGGACTCACTGCAGCTGTGTTTATCTGCAGAAGAACCATTTTCTGGAAGAATGGAGACCAGCAAGATGGGAGTGGGTGGTGTGAGGCACAGCAGGCAGTGGGATGGTGTGTGAATAAGAGCAAAGTACAATCATTTACGTGTATAAAAATGTTACAATGAAAACTTTTACTTTGTATGCTAACTAAGAAAATTGATGAAAATTCTGTGACTGAACATATTTTGGTATGAAATATATACTGGGGTTGGATGGCAGTGTATAAAAATATATCCGTGTGTGTGTGTGTGTGTGTGTGTGTGTGTGTGTGTGTGTTGGGGGAGTGAGCACACACTCATGTAGGTGCTGTGTGTCTTCTCAGTTGCTCTCCACCTTACTGTTCAGTGTAAGGCCTTTCACTGAATCCAGAGGTCTCTAATTCAGCTAGCCTAGCTGACCAGGAAGCATCCAGGACCTACAGCCCTGGGATTACAGGTGCATGCCTTGTACCCTGCTTGTTATGCTGGGTGGTGGGGATGGAATTCATATACACATGCTGGTATAGTAAATACTCTACTGACTGAGCCATCTACTCACTCACTCCCCAAAGGTAAAATGACATCCTTAATAATTTTCCCCTTGATGGCATAGATAGGTGGCAATATTTTGAAATATTAAACAAGTATATTAATTTTTTAAAAGATCATGGATGTTTAACAGAACTATTTTAAATGTCTGGCATGCCCATTAATAGAACATGCTCCCTTGAATGGGCATAGAAAACTGAAATATTTCTGGAGTGTGGCCCCTTAAGTAAATGTTTGCTAAATGTCTCTAGAGTGTCCTTTTGTTTGAGGCAGCTAAGCATTCATGATTTACGGAGCTCACTAAACCATGTTAAAATGGATTGGAGCCGACGATGCATGGTGAAGCGCATATATGGAAAGACAGGGAGAGTGGAGCAAGTGTGATTAAACTCCTAGGAATGCTGTACTACGCTCAGTCTGCTCCTGTGACTCCACCGTGGATGGGGAGCAGTGTAATCACGATGGTTCCTTGTCCTATTGAGGTCTCCATCGCTGTGACATGCCACATGGAAAGGGAATTTGTAGAGGAAAGGGTTTGCTTGGCTTACATATTCTGATCACAATCCATCAGGGCAGGAACTCACGGCAGGAACCAGGAGGCAGGAACTGAAGCACAGGACATAGAGGAATGCTTCTTACAGGCTCCCACCTTGCTCAGCCACTTTTCCTATACAACTCAGGACCATCCACCTAGGAGTGCCACCGCCCACAGTGGATTGGGCCCTCCGACATCAATCATTGACCAAGAAAATGCTCCACAGACTTTGCCTACTAGCCAATCTAATGGATTGTAGTTCCTAAATTGACATTTCCTCTTCCCAAAACGACTCTAGCTTTTCTCAAGTTGACCAAACAACAACAACAACAACAAACCCTAACCGACACAGATTTCATATTATAATGTGTTACAACTTTGTAATATTTTTAGAAAGAAGTCTTGGATGCTGCACAACAACTAGAGTTTCCTCACTTCTATCAAGATGGGAACAGATGTGAGCAGAGCTAAAGCTAACGGTGCTCATCGTAAGGAAAGAGGGCCAGGGCTGTCTGTGGCTCGTACCTGAGGATGTGTATGGTCGTGTGACCGAATTAGGTGGATGCTAGAAAGATAAAAGCTCCTGACTCTGCACAAATTCACAGCTTCTGGATTAAAATCCGCTTGTCTAAAAAAGCCCACCTGGCCTCAACACCTACAGAGAACAACAGGCAACTGAGGAAGCTAAAAGCAGGAGCCATCACGTTCTCCCGGGAAGAGCACACTGTTGATTATCTAACACCACGTGCTCAGCTCTGAAGACACACATACAAATAACACTACGTGAGGAGCAGGTCATATTTAGAAATTTATATGCATATGCATATAACAACAACTAATGAAAAAAATGCCACGAAATGGAAAGAGAGCAAGGAGGGGCATATAAGATGGTTTGGAGGGATGAAAAGGAAAGAAGAAATAATATAAGTATAGTATAATCTTTAAAGCAAAACAAAAGCCCTTGTCCATGCTCATGAAGTTTCTATTTGATCATCATCGCTTATGTTTTCTGCCACTGTCAAATTTAATTCTCATAGTCAGGTAACTTGCTACCTAAAGTTTTCGTTCTTATTCCACAGATAAAGTTTCTCAGTGTGAAAACAGAATTAGAACCCTGTTTCCTATCTCTCAAAATCATGTTCGTTTGCCATGAGCCACTACCGTTAGTAACAGGGATACAGATGTGATGAAACACATTCTGTGTTGCCCAAGAGCATTTTTTTAAACAATTCCTCAAAACCATAGTAGGCCCTGTTAGATGTGGCAGGTATAGCCAATGATTCCCACTTGATACCTGAAGCCACAGATGGTACCAAACGCTACATATATTGTATTTTCATGTATATGTATATATGTGCACATACATGTATAGATACATATATGTGTACATACATAGATCCATTATAAAGTTTGATTTATAAACTGAGCACGGTAAAATAAAACAGAATGGTTAAAATAAAATTATATAGTAAAAATCACTGAATACTTACAAATGGTTTATTTCTGGAAATTTCTACTTAATATTTTGGACTATGGTTGACCAGAGGTAAGTACTTGAGGCCACAGAAAGCGAAACTGAGGCCATCAGAGGCTAAGACTTTGAGTACTGTCTTGAATAAGAGTGAATAGAGCTGGGATTCGGGTTGGGGCTTCCTTGTCTCATTCTTTTGTTTGTTTCTTTTTGTCTTTGGGCTCAGTCTCATTCTTAATTTTAGAGGAAATGCAAATTTCCTCTAATTTTAGAGGAACTACAAATTCCACATGTAGTTTGATGTTGCCTTTAATTTTTTCATGTATAGCTTTTATTATGTTGAGATATATTACAGCCATCGCTGATTTCTTTTGAGAGGGCTTTTATCATGAAGGAGTATTTATGTTGGTCAAAGTGAAATGATCATGTGTATGGTTATATGTTGCATTACATTTACGGATTTCCATATGTTTAACTAACCTTGCATCCTTGGGATAAAACCCACTTGGTGCTGGTTTATGATCTCAGTGTGTTCTTGAGTTGAATCTGCACGTGTTTGTTGGGAGCATTTTCATTTGTGTTCACTGTGCAAACTAGTTTACAGTTTTCTTTTGGTTTTGATGTGTCCTTCTGGTTTCGGCATCAGATTGATACATTGTAATGCATTTGACAATGGCTCCTCGTTTCTGTTTTGTTTATAAGCTTGAGGAATGCTGGTTTTAGCTCTGTCGTAAGCTGTTGTAATTAGTGAGTTAATCCACACACTCCTGTGCTTTCCTTTGTAAGGCAACCCTTGGTTACTTCTTCAATTTCACTGTCTGCATGGATTTGGTTGTGTTGTTTATGTCTTCTTGATTTGAGTAAACCATGTATGTCTAGGAAAGTATCCATTCTTTTAAGTTTTCCAGTTTGGGGAAAAGTATTCTACAAACAATCTTCTGGATTTCCTTGATATTTATTCATCATGACTTTTTTTTTACATTTATTAATTTTGATCTCTCTTTTTTTGTGTGTGAGTTTCACTTGAGGCTTTTCAATCATTTGTTTTTTCAAACAACCAACTTTAGTTTGAGTCTGTGTATTTTTTTTCAGTCTCCTTTACTATTTTCTGCCATGATTTTTTTATTGTTTCCTAATAGCAAATGCTTCAAATTTGCTTGTTCCTATATCTTAGAGCTTACAGCACTTTGTTAGGTTATTTATTTCAGTCTTGAATTTTTCATGTAATCCCTTATAGCTATAAACTTTCCTCTGAAGAAATCTAAAGCTATATCCCAAAAGTTCTAATTTCATTTGATTTGAGGAACTTTTAACTTTCTCTGTTTTCTTCAAAAATATGATGTTCTGTCTCCATGTATTTGGATAATTTCTATAGCTCATCTTGTTATTGATTTTTAGTTTTATTCAACTATGATCTAATTAGAATTATTTCAATTTTTAAAAATTTATTTTTAAATTTATGTACTTTATTCAGATTACATCTCATTTGTTTTCCCCTCACTTGTATCTTCCTGTTCCCTCTCCCTCCCTCTTTCATCCTATTCCCCTCCCCTAGGTCTGTGACAGAAGGGGACCTTGTCCCCTACTATAAGATTACAGCTTATCAGGTCTCTTCCTGGTAGCCTGCTTACTCTTCCTCTGAGTGTCACCAGGTCTCCCCACCAAGGGGAAGTGGTCAAATAGGGGGCACCAGAGTTCATGTTGAAGTCAGTGCCTACTCTCTACACAATTGTGGAGAATGTGGTGTTCATTGGCTAGATCTGAATAAAAGTTCTAGGTTTACTGCATACATTGTCCTTGGTTGGTACAGTAGTTTGAGCAGATCTGACTGGGTGCAGATCCGCCAGCCTTAATGGTCTTCTTGTAGGTTTCTAGGACCCTCTGGATTCTTCTATTTTCCCATTCCTCCTTACCTCTCTCACAAACCAAATAATCACTAAACCAAATAACCCAATTAAGAAAAGGGCTCAGAACTAAACAGAATTCTCAACAGAGGAATAGTGAATGGCTGAGAAACACTTAAAGAAATGCTCAGCCTCCTTAGTCATCAGAGAAATCCAAATCAAAATGACTCTGAGATTCCATTTTATACCCATCAGAATGACTAAGATAAAAAACTCAAGTGACAGCACATGCTGGCCAGGATGTGGAAAAAGGGGAACACTTCTTCATTGCTGGTGGGAGTGCCAACTTGTAGAACCACTTTGGAAATCAATCTGGTGTTTTCTCAGAAAATTGGCAATAGGAGCTTCCTCAAGACCCAGCTATTCCACTCCTTGGAATATACCCAGAAAATGCTCCATCACATAACAAGGACATATGGTTAACTATGTTCATAGCAGCCTTATTCGTAATAGCCAGAACATGGAAACAACCTAGATGTGCCTCAGTTGAAGAATGGATAAAGAAACTGTGGTACATTTACACCTTGGAATACTACTCAGCTATTAAAAACAAGGAAATTCTGAAATTTGCAGACAAATGGATGGAACTAGAAATGGTCATACTGAGTGAGTTAACCCAGATACAGAAATATATATATGGCAAATACTCACTTATACTTGGACACTAGCCCAACAGAGATGTCCCCTGAAAGTCTTCACTTAGCTGGAGATTGTGATAGATGTGGGGGCTTCAATTCTTTCTTTTTTAATGAAAAAAACTTGCTTTGCAGCCTAGAGTATGATCTATTATAATAAGAGTTATAAAGGCTGATGAAAAGAATATGTATTCTATATATGTTGGATGGAATACACTTTAATATCTATAAAATAACTTTTTGTCTATGTGTAATTTAATTATGGCATTACTTTGCTAATTTTTGTTTTGCCTAGCCTATCTAAAGATAAGGGAAATAGTTTAATATCGTCCACTATTACAAGTATTAGAACCTGTTTTTTTATGCTCATTACTGTTTATGAAATTGTAAAAACACCATTTGGTACATACTATATATGCATATATTCTTGAAATATACAGTTGAAAATGGATATCCAAATATAAGGGGCATTTAGAACCCCAGATAGACATGATCAGAGAGGAATATTATAGTAAATATGTTAAAATATAAATTAATATAAATATAACAATATGAAAAGTTGTTAAGGGAAAATATGAAATCACCTAGAAAGGCAAAAATATCAAAACCATATGTTGCTCTTTTAGAGGACCCAGGTTCAGTTCCCAGCATTCACATAGCATACACATATATGTATATATGTGTATATATATATAGACAATATATAACAATCATACATATGATTATTACACATATGAATAATTCTCTCTTTTTAGTGTATAGTGACCTTTATATCTAATTTTCATTTGCAGTATGGATACTTTATCAGATGTCAAAATAGATAGACTAGTGTGTTTTTGATTTGCATTTCCTTGATGGATTAATTACCAACCTTCAACTCTCAGACTGTGGTAGGTACCTTTGTCAGTTAATTATGTTTCTTGGAGACAACAGCTAATTGGATCTTGTTTTCTAGTCCAGCCGACCAATTCGCACCCCTTCACTGGTGAGCTGAAGCCATTGTGTTAACATCAAGCATTACATTTACATTAAAGATTATTATGGAGAGACATTCTTATCGAGAGGCCATTTACATTAAAGTATATTATTGAGAGGCCAGCCCTGTTGGTTGTTCATCTAGTTGACTAGATCATTGTTTGTTCTTTTGCTTCTCCCCTATCAGGGGTTGGTTGTTTACAGTACGGGATAGAAGCAACCCTTTATCTGGTCTCCTTTGTTCACCTCTATCCCTTATGGAGCGTCCTCTTTCTTGTGCTCTTGCGGCTGTAGTGACCTCTCTTCTTTCTTTCTGCACGGTATTCCTTTAAGCATCTTCTGTGCTTCTGGTTTAGTGACAGTGGGATTCTTTATTTTGTGCTTTTTTTGAAATATGCTTATTTCTCTGTCAAATTTGAAAAAACATAGCCTTGTAGTATATGGCAACTTGATTTGGCAATTGTTTACTTTCAGGGCTTGAAATATATTGTTCCATTGTTTGTGTAGTTGCTGATGAGAGATTTGATATTGTTTTGATGTGTTTATCTTTGTAGGTGATTTGGTATTTTTTCTTCCACAACTTTTAATATTGTTGTATTTATATTTTAACACATTTTCTCTAATCTACCTGGGGTTCTAAATGCCTCTTGTGTTTGGACATCCATCTTTATTTGTATATTTGAAATTTTTCCTGCTATATTTTCATTGAATAGATTCCCTGTACCTTTAGTTTTCACCTCATCTCTTCCTAGTCTTAGGATTCTTGGGTTTGGTCTCTTAAATATGTCCCAGAGTTCTTACACACATTTTTGTCATGTTCATTTATCTTTATTGATACTTGAATAGAATATTTCCTGGATCTTGTTCCACACGAGACTCTGTTTGAAAAATAAAGAAAGGAAGAAAGAGAGAGAGAGAGAGAGAGAGAGAGAGAGAGAGAGAGAGAGTCTTCTGTACTGGTGTTGGTTTGGGGATTAGGGATGGCTCAATAGTGAAGAACACTTGTTACTTTTGCAGGGGACCTAGGTTCAGTTCCTAGCATCCACATAATAGCTCACAACCATTTTAACTACAGTTCCAGGGGATTTGAAGCTCTCTTTAGGCCTGCACCAGACACATACACATAGTACAAACATATGCATGCAAGCAAATACTCACACACACACAATGAAAGTAAATGTTGTTTAAGGATTCCTTAGGAAGAGAATCGACACTTTATTTGAAACACTCATGAGTTGTTCTTCTACATGAAGCATCAAGTTACTGTCTTTAGCTAAGTTAGTGCCCCTGTATATGAAGTCCTTTTTGTAATTTCCAGGGTCAACAAACAGATCTCACTGATCGCCCAGGGTTCCCCATCAGGACCACAGCATTCCCAGAAAAGAAGGAGGCCTGAAGTCAGAAGCTATCTGGCGCTTTCTCAGAAAAATGGGAATAGGGCTTCCTCAAGACCCAGCTATCCCATTCCTCAGAATATACTGAGAAAATGCCCTACCACACAACAGGGACATATGCTCAACCATGTTCATAGCTGCCTTATTCATAATAGTCAGAACATGGAAACAGCCTAAGTGTCCCTCAGTAGAAAAATGGATAAAGAAACTGTGGTACATTTACACTATGGAATACTACTCAGCTTTAAAAACAAAGAATTCCCGAAATTTGTGGAAAAATGGATTGAACTAGAAATTATCATAATGTGTGAGTTCACCCAGAAGCAAAAAGAGACAAACACTATATACTCACTTATATCGAGACACTAGACCAAGGGATACGTCCCATGAAAAACTTTACTTACCAGGAAAGTGGGTCAGAGGGGAGGACATCCTATTGAGATTTTAGGTGAGAGAAGCATGAAAGAATGGGGAAATAGAAGGATCCAGAGGGTCCTGGAAACCTACATTAAGAACTTTATGACAGGCAGATCTGGGTCCTGGGGTCCTCCTCAAACTAAGGCACCAGCCAAGGAAAATATAGGCAGTAAACTTCAAACCCCTACCAAGACCTAGCCGATGGACAGGATATTCTCCACCCTTGAGTGGAGAGTGAGATCTGACTCTCACAGGAACTCTGGTGCTCCTTTGCTGACCATGTCCCCTGGATGGGGAGGCCTGGTGGCACTCAGAGGAAGGATAGCAAGTTACCAAGAAGAGACTCGATACCCGAAGAGCATGTACAGGGGGAGGAGGTCTCTCTCAATCACAGACATAGGGGAGGGGACAAGGGGGGAAGAGGGAGAGAGGGAGGAATAGGAGGAAACAAGGGGAGGGCTAACAACTGAGATGTAATTTGAGATGTAATATGAGTACATTAATAAAAAAAACCTCTCTCCTCCACAGTACCTAGGATCAGTCATGCCTTTGCTTTTAATTTTTTTTTTTTTCATTGTTGTTCCTTCATCTGGTGCTGAAACCTGGGACCAGTCATGTCCTTTTCTTTTTTATATTTTATTTTATTTTTCATTCAACTTCCTTTGACAACAAATTGTGACACAAAACTGTAAGCTTGAAATAAATTCTTTCCTCCACAAGTTGTGCTCAGTATGCATTTTATTAACAGCAATGGCAATCATAGCTAAGAGAGCAGAGATACCCAGGGACTTCCCCATCCTGCTCCAGGCCTCAGGGCTCACCGCCCTGCGGTGGATAGAGAGGTCATCTTTTAAGTCTCATGGACAGTCTTCGGTTTGCCCTGTCCTTGTCCAACTGAGACACTGCACACCAATGAGCTCCCTCGGAGGAATGCTGCCCAGAGTGAAGCTAGCAAAATTGTCGAAAACTTTGATGAGAGTCAGGGAGAGGGAGAAGCAGAGGAATTTGAGGCACATTTTCTATTGGTTCTAATATTAGAAGTCAAGCACTATTATTCCATTTACAAGGGTTGAGTAACTTGTTCAGGACACACAGCTATCTTGGAGCGGAAGCTCATAATATGCAGAACAATAACTCAAAGCCCAGTCTTGATGGCCCAGCCATGTCTGTCCTTGATACCACATTGCCAGAGATTGGTTTTCTCTAAGGACCAGGCAGGCGTGAAGACCTCTTTAGTCGAGGTGGCTAGCTCTGGGGAGATAGGGAAAGTAGAATCACACTAGAAGGAAGGGCGAGAGAGCAGGCAAGGCATCCTTTCTACAGTGTGGATTGGGCCTTTATAGGCCAGTGCTTACTCATCCTCCAGCTGGGATGGGAGTACACTCCTCCTGGGGGGGGGGGGGAGGGGGGTCAGATGTAGGTGAGGAAGTTTCTGTAGAGTTGGTCTGAGGAGTCAGGAACCTGGAAACACTACACTGATTGGTACCATGCAAGTCTGGGCTCGGATCCCAGCCCTGCCTGTGACCCTGAGCTAGTTCATGAACTTTTCTGTTTTCAGTTTGCTGATAATCCTAACCTCCTGACAAGCTTTCCTGTCCCCTCTCTCCTTCCTTTTCAGGACTGCTGTGCTGTACCCAGGAGTAATCTTTTACAAATGTGAACCTAATAAGTCAGGACTCCTACACTCCTGAAATTAGTTATCAGCAAATAACCCCCCTGCATTTCTCATAGAGCCAGAGACAAGCTCCCCCATCTTTCTCATGTGATCTCCTGAGGCCTGGCCCCTGCCTACTTCTCTGCCGTCCCCTTCACAGACATTCCGCCAAGCCCAGTCTCTCAGGGCATTTCCCCTGAAGCTCTTTCATGTCACAAAACCTTCTCATTGGCTGGCCCCTCCTTTCCCCTGGTGAGCGCTAATCATTTCTCATGTCTCAGCTTTTCCTCCGAAAAGAAAACTGCCTCGCAGGCTGTTGAAACTCAACCACTGCTTTGCTGTTTCTTGCCGCTTTGTATTTCCTTCCAAAGCGTTAAGCAACATTTGCAACCATGCACTTGAGTGTGGGGTTCCTTGATCAGAGTTCTCTCCCTCTCCTCCACAAGCTGTAGATCCTTCGAGAACAAGGTGTGAGCCTCTTTTGATCCATTCCGTCTAACTTGGAGCCGTCCCAGTGCCTGGTTCATATTAGGTTGCAAGCTCAAGAAACGCACGGAATATGGAGCGCTGGTGGGTGAAGAACCACATGTTAAGAACACTGGGGACCTCCCGGAGATCCTCGCAGCCCGCCCCTGCTGCTACCCATCTCATGGATAGCGTAATTCTCAGAAATGGGTACAGATCCTCTTTTACCCGATTAAGAAGTGCTTGACACTGACCCTTAGGGGTAGACTGAAAGCAGTCATTGTGGCTGTGGAGCCAAGCTGGGCAGATCAGATGGCAGATCATGGCACCCAGGGGATGGCGCAGGACCCAGCGGGGAGTTTGGAAGGTGCTGGGGAGCCAGTCCCTTGGGTCTCCTCAGACTGAGCCCTCTCTGTCTCTCCCACCCCCTGCAGAAAGCTGCTCTGCCTGGTCCAGTGCCAATTGGGCTGCTGCTTGCTCTGTTGTGTGTGCTGCTAGGCAACTGGCCTGTTTTTGCTTATTTACCTCCCCTGGGCCGTTTGACAACACTTAGTAATAGGCCCTGCTCTCTCTGGTGCACATCTGGTTTAGATTAGCCTGTCAGAGTCCCTCTGCAAGGAAAGCTTGCACTTTTCTCAGTGGTCACCAGCAGTGTCTCCCAGGACCCGGGCTGCTCCTGGGCGTGGATCATTCACCCAGATCCTAGGGGCCTCCACCCTGTACCTCCTACAAGGCTTTTCAACAGTTTACACATGTATAAGCCCAAGGAGGAGGAATTTTGAGGGAAAAAAAAGGCAAGGGAGGGTTCAGGATTGTTAAGAGCAGAAAAGCAAGTAAACTTAGAGAGGATGCCATGAGACGCCTTGAGCCCCAACAGTGTCCCTTATCTACCCACAGAGACCGACCCTTGCTTCACAGGTATGGATCCAGGCTCAGGTTCCCTCAGACTCAGGCCCTCCTACCTAGACCTAGCATTAAAAAAGAAAAAAGTGGGTTGGAGCCACATTAAGAGGGGGCTGGCTCCCCCCGCCCCCTACATACCTCTTTCTACCTAAAACTTCCCTAGGTTTCAGTAAAGTGTCAATAGGGAATCAGAACTTTGATAGACCCCATTTAGAGACAGAGAAGAGGGAATGAAAGTTTCTTATTTCTTTACCTGTTTGCATAGGATGGACTGCAGGGCAGGGCAGAGCATGGTTAGCCAAGAAGCTCAGGAAATCTCTCTGGTCCCTTCCGTTGCTGTGGCAAACATGGTCTACTCAGAAGAAAAGCCAAAGCCTTCACAGTGAGTTTCAAGGCACTTTATCTAGGTCTGGGCCTGATAACTTTTCCCATCTCTTTCTCCACTTATCCAACCCTGTGTATTCAACTTCCCTGGTGCGTACCAAGAAAGAGGGAGCAGGCGAGAGGCTGTGCACAGCTCTGAGAACAGGGCAAGAGCCGGGCCACCTTTCTACTTCCCCATCAGTCTAGACCACTGCATAGAAAACAAACTGCCCAAAACGCACACAACTCACCAGCCGCTTTCTTTGTCTGACCCCTTTCACTCGTTTAGAGTCTTGGTTGTGTTTTAGGGTTTCTGTTATTTCAGCTTGCAACTTGCAGGTCACACTCCATTGCTGAGGGAAGTCAGAGCTGGAATTCAAGGCAGGAACCCGGAGGAGTGCTGCTCAGCAGCTTTCTCCCCGTGGCTTGCTCAGCCCTTTTTCTTATACAACTAAGGACCACCTGCCCAGGGCTGGCATTGTCCACAATAAACTGAACCCTCTTACATCAATCATCAACCAAGAAAATGCCCAACAGAGTTTCCTAAAAGCTAATCTGATAGAGACATTTTCTCAACTAAGATTCCTTCGTCCCAGATGTGTCTAGCTTTGTTTCAAGTTGGTAAAAAAGCAACTAGCACACTCTGATAGCACCGAACACCACCCCATTCACCAAGTGCTTATACATGCCACAGGTTTGTACATGGGTTAGGCTTGATAATATTTAATGAATAAACGAATGGGTCTGGTTTTCTTCTTAGCTCTCATACATGGTGACATTTTCTACATTTAGCTTTCTCTTACAAAATAAAACGCTCATCTCTCATGTTAGACTGTAAGTCCTCATGAGCTCCCCATGTCTCAGCGCTCACTCATGGTGACCGACACAGCTCTGGACAGAGGACATAGTTCTTTCTCCACTGAAAACACCCTTCTCCACCCAGCCCTGCCTTGCCACCCCTCCCTCCACCCCGGGGCTCGGCTCGTCACTGCTCATACTAGACGGCCATCTCAGCAATTGCCCAGTGCACCTCGCCTTTTCTCAGAAATGGTAATTAATCCATCCAGGATACTCCCACTCTGATCCATGAGAGACAGGACGCTAGATGACAGCTGTATGGCCACCAGAAGCAGCCTGCAGCCTACAGCTTTGAGGGCCCGCTATTGAATCTTCTTGGGACTGATCTTGTCAGTTCTTGATCTTGGATGTAGACTTCCTGAGGTTCAAGCGTGTGGAAGTTCTGCCTGCTTGTGCATCTGTGCACTACATCTGGGTCTAGTGCCGGAAGCTAGAAAGGGTGTCACATCTCCTGGAACCTGAGTTACAGATTGTTGAGAGCTACAATGTGAGTACTGAGAACGGAACCATGGTCCTTTCAAGAGCAGCTAGTGCTCTTATTCACTGAGCGGCTTCTTCAGCATCAGTAAGTCACGCGTGTGTGGTGAGACACAAGAGCAAAATTGTGACCAGTGTTTCCTGTTACACTTCTGTCTTCCCATTACCTACCCCGAGGGGAAACACGACCCATTTGGTTTCTTATAACAAAATCCAGATTTTGTCATTAGTCCTAAACTCTAGCACATCCCAGATTCTACCAAACTGCCCTATCTCACTGTGTTCAAAGGCACCTGCCCTCTTTCTGTTCTGTATGCGAATCAATTTGTTCAAGTTTGGGAGCTTTGCCATAAGCTGTCTTCTCTCCTTGCAATTCTCTTTCCTCACATTTGCATGTGACTGATTCATGCTGTCTGTTCACATCTTGGCTTCAATGGCACTTCTTCAAAGATGGCTTTCCTGGACATGACTCTCTTTCCCAAACACACACCACCACACAGAGTTATAGTCTCACTGCATTGTTTTTATGGTTTTCTCAACTGGCATCACCAGATCTTTTTTTTTTCTATTTAGCATCCCCTAGTTAGAATAAAACTCTATGGGTGGGAACCACTTAGAAGAGGGTCTGAAACATAAACATCACTCAAACTGTCTGTTGAGTGAATAAATGGATGGATTGAGTATAGTCTGGGCCTGAAATGAGAGCCAGAGTGCTGTGTGCACATCTTGCTGGGCTACTCTCAATCTGTGTAACTTTGAACATGTCCTGTATGTGCTCTGGATCTCCCCAAATCAACAACTGTCCGATGAAAATGGGATTTCACATTCTCCCATCTGTACACTTCCGGGTGCTCTGATCCTATCAGTCTTTATAATGTTGACCATAGAATGCCATCAAAGTTGGTAATGACAGCAATGACCCAACTCTAGCTGATAAATTATTTGTTTAATTGAAAGTAAAATTATTTTCATACACTATAGTCTAATGACCATGGTTTTCCCTCCTTCACTTCCTCCCCAGATCCTCCGCATATCCCTACCCTTCCAACTCCATGTTTTCTTTCTCCTTCTCTTAAGAAAAGAGACAGACAAATAAAGAAAATAAAACAAAATGAACAAACTCAGAAACAGAGGGGAAAAAAGGAAACAAAGAGAAGGCATGAGAAATGCATACATATTAACACAGACATATGTCATAAAAACACAACTTGAAACTATAATATATAAGCAAAAGACCAGTAAGGTTTTTAAAAAGTACCCAAATAAAGCAATATGAAACAGAAAAAACTAAAAAAATTTTGAGTTCATTTTGTGTTGGCTATATACTGCTGGGCATAGGACCTACCCTTCAGTGTGCTTTGTATACCCAGTGAGAATCTCTGAAGATACTATTTTTTCCTTTGGCAAGCAGTTGTTAATTGAAGATAGCTTTTTGGTTGGTGTGCTGGCTAATTTTATGTAAACTTGACACAAACTAGAGTCATCTGAGAGGAAGGAACTCCAATTGAGAAAATACTTCTATAAGATTGGGCTATAAGCAAATCAATAGAGTATTTTCTTAATTAGTGATTAATAGGGGAGGACCAGCCCACTGTGAGTGGAGCCATGCATGGGCTGCTGGTCCTGGGTCTTGTAAGAAGGCAGCATGCTGAGCAAGCCATGGGGAGCACGCCAGTAAGAAGAACCATTCAATGGCCTCTGCATCTGTTCCTGGATCTAGGTTCCTGTCTTGTTTGAGTTCCTGTCCTGACTTCCTTCAGTGATGGATTATGGATGTGGATGTGTAAGCCAAGCTCCCCAAATTGCTTTTGGTCATGGTGTTTTATCATAGCAATAGTGACCCAAACTAAGGGATGGGACCTTTGCCTACTTTCTCATCTCAGCGTGGGACCTGTGCAGGACCTATGTGGTCTGTCATAGTCTCTGTACGTTCATATATGCATCCGTCCTGCTGCATCTGGAAGGCACCATTTCCTCGGTGTCATCCATTCCCTCTGGCTTGCAATCTTTCCACTTCCATAGTTTGCTGAGCCTCAGAAGGAAGGATTTGATGAGTATGTCCCACTTAACACTGGGTGTTCCGAGGTCTCTCACTCTCTGTACACTGTGCAGGTGTGGGCCTCTGTGTTAGCTCCCATCTACTGCAGGAGAAATTGTCTTTAGTGAGGCATCGCGTTGTTGATGGATATAACAGAATGTTGTTATAACTCATTTTATTGCCATGTTCCTTAAGCAGGACAATAGTATTTGTTTCCTCTTAGGTCCTTGGACTACCCAGTCTTAGATTCTTGGCCATCCAAGCAATGTCGGGCATGGGTTCCAACTCATGGAAAGAGTCTTCAGTCCAATCAGATAGTGGCTGATTACTCTTCCATTTGTGCTATTGTTGCACTGACATGTCATGCAGGTAGGTGAGCACTGTAGAGAGAAAGGTTTGTAGGAGGGCTGGCGTTTACCTTCCTCCTCTGGTAGCATGCAGAGCACCTTCTAGTACTAGGCAGTAGGGATGAAGGCTATCGTTGGGTACTAGCTCAGCTTCTCCATGTTTAATGAGATAGATAGGTGTTGTATTTGCCAATGGGGCCTTATCCTCCACTTGTGGAAAGCAACCAATAACCTTGGCAATAGGTGAGTAATTTGGCAGCTTCCCTGGGGCCTCTTTGGTCAACAACTCAATTAGAAGCCACTCATTCCTGGCACTTGGTGGAGAGATGCCTGCTCATACTTTCTCTCCCATGTCATTTGGTGATCCCATTTAGATTTCTTTCATACATGTGTATATTTAAAGAAGTTTCTACTGTCGTAGGTTTCCATATGGTCCTTCAAATAGCCCTTAATGTTAGCTGTTTGTCCTATTGTCCCTTCTTTACCCCCCTTTTCTCCCCCTCCCCATTTAATTCTCAGGTACCAGTCTCCCCCGACTCTGCTCATCTCTCTCTAACTATATATTTTATTTCCTTTTCATTGGGTGATCTTTCCCTCCCCCCAGTTCCCTACTGTATATGTAGCCATTGTGGTTATTCAGATAGCAACATGCCTATTGAAAGGTCATAAGTTAATATCCACATATAAGAGAATACACGCCAGTTTTGTCTTTTGGGGGCTGTGCCACCTCACCCAGAATGTTTTTTTCCCAGTCTCTGCACATTTACCTGTGTCCAGGTCAAGTATGGTCACTGGGGATTCCAGGTTGAATTATTTTTTAATTGAAACATCCTAGATTAAATTAGTTACTTAGGCACATGTCCAAAAAGGGCTTAATGAAACGTGCATTTCGGCCCATTTTTCTACTTCCTTAAAGAAGCCTCTTTTTTTTTTCCTATTTATAAGAGCAAAGAATAGGCTCTCCCATAGAGCCTGTTGTGTTAGAATACATGCTAGTGATCGAAAGTGGCAGAACCTGATTCAATCAATGCTGGCAGTGAGTGGACTGTCTTAACAGTTCATGAGCTCCAAGGAAGAACTGAATAACCAGTGTTGGCAAGGCAGTGAGGAGCTGGGAATTGGGATTTGCTGGAACTAAAAGCTGGAGCTCCCATTCATGTCCCTACAATGTCTTTTTGTTTGTTTGTTTTCCTCTGTGTGTTGGCTGCATCTCTCTGCCTCAGGGCATCCTGGCTTTCTCTACAGAGTTTCAGCATGCAACGCCTTACATTCTGCCACAACTTACTTGGTTTTTTGCTTTGTCTTGTTTTGGTGTTTGCTTGCTTTTAGTCTCTCAATATATTAAAGTTCACTGGGGCAAAGACTTCCTGTACATATTGGTTTATGTATCTCTTATGCCCAGTGGGATGTCTAGAGTACAAAGGAACTTCTGCACTCCATTCTCAGAGCCCAGACAGAAAAATGCCAGGCAAGGGGCATGCTTATAATCCCAGCACTGACAGACATATCCCCAAGGCTCAGTGGCCAGCCAGGAAAGTTTAGTTAGCAAATTCCAGGCCAGTGAGAGACCCTTTCTCCAAAGAAAAAAATAGTGAAAAGACATCTAAGGATGAGCTCTGTAAACATGTACAAGTGCAACCCCCCCACACACACACACACAGAAAGAGACAGACAGAGAGGAGGGATTTTAAATTAAACAAAGGGAGCCTCAGGGAATGGACACTAGTCCAACTAGGTTGCATGTTTACAGTTGGAGCAAATACTTGTAACAATGACAATATCTTAGCAGCCCTGTAAAGTAGGGAGGAGGATGCTCTTGAAAACAGCTATCTAGAAAGTCTCAGTGGTTTAGAGTGTGAGGAGCAGAGGAAGTCTTGAGTGAACATTTGTGACTGACACGAGCACAGCCATGCCAAGGACTCCACTTCCCCAGATCCACAGGAATGGAAAATCCTTTCCCTGGTCCATTACAGATGTTAAGAATATGTACACAAAGTATAGACTGCATCTTCCTCATCTGGGATCTATAGCCTGAGACCGACTCCCTACAGGAGAGCATGCAGTCTACCCCTTTCAAGCTTTGTTTTCTTTACTTGGGTTTGTCTTTCTTTCTTAATCTCCCATTGCCCAAGCCAGGTTTGCAAACCTAGACACTCAGACCAATGCATCAAAGTTCTCAGGCTCTGATAACATGCTGTGGAAACGGGTTCATTTTATAGGCTACCACTGGTCATATATTGGCAATTCTGCATGCTGCAACCTATAAAAAGTGTTGCACTCAGGACTATGAGCAGCAGGAAAGGGAAGAAGAACGTTCAAGGAGAATTCCACGTTCTAAGTGGGGTGTCTCAGGATGGTGGCCACATTGGCTTAGTGTTAGTGTGTTGAACTGCAAGTTGTACAAGCGTTGTTCTACAAGTTTTGCACAGATTATATCTCATTATTTCTTTCAAGTTTCCCCCCCCCCCCCGAAGGAAGCACTGCAAGCCACTCATTCTACAGTCAAGCAAACAAAGGTTTGTTGTGGTTAACCTATGTGTTTCCAATGACACAGTTTAAAAGCAGAGCCTGGACTTGACTGAAGAGGAGAGTGAACAAGCTCTCCATGCCAGCAAGCTTGCTGCTGACAGGAAGAATGAACGATCCTTTTACCTGTGATCTCTAGACCTGGGTGTATTCTTCTGCCAAGTCACTTGCGTGACAGCTAGTTGTGAGCGTCTGTCCTCTGCGGCAGCCACTTCTGTTCATTTAAAATCATTTTAAAATTACAATTGTGTACGGTGTGTGTGTGTGTGTGTGTGTGTGTGTGTGTGTGTGTGTGTGTGTAGAAGTGGAGGTCAGAGAACAACACGCTGGAAGTTGTTCTCTTTCCATCAACTGGGTCCTGAAAACCAAGCTCGGCAGTGAGCACCTTTACCTGCAAAGCCACCTCCCTGGCCCTCATCTTGCTCAGTTTTACAAAACCCTTATGTTTACACACACACACACACACACACACACACACACACACTGAACTCAGTAACACTTGACTGAGTTGCGAGAGCTAGACAGATGACAAAAGAATAGTTGATGTCGCCAAAGAATGTCTTGGTGCTGCACATCCTGGGGTGTAAGGGGGCGAGTGGTGCAATGCAAAGACAAGGGATAATGATGAAGACGCAGCTATCGTTTGCAGAGGGCTGTCAGGTTTCAGGAGATTTACAAACATTATCCATAATTCCGGAGGTACTTGGCAAGCTGGTCGTCATAGTTTTTGTCGATTTGACATAAACCTATGCATGCCTGAGTAGAGGGAGTCTCCACCGAGGAATAAGGCTGCCTTTCACGGCTGTCCTGGGGGCCACGCCTCTGGGGGCATTTTCTCCATCGCTGGTTGATGCGAAAGGGTCCCAGGCCAACCGAGGGTGCTGCCGTGCCTGGGCTGTATAATAAGGATAGCTGAGCACATTGCAAAAAGCATGCCGACGAATAGTGTTTCTACACAGATCTGACTTCCGTTTCCAGCTCCAGGGTCCTTCTTCGGCTTCCCATAGAGATGGAAGCGAGTTGTGACCTGGGAGTTGTCAGAGTTCCTTCCTAAGTTGTTTTGGGTCAGTGTTTTATCACAGCAACAGAAAGCAAATTAGAAAAGTGCTGGTGCTAAGTCTATGGCATAGCTAGCCAAGGGCAGCGTATGGTGTTTCCAGAGACTGGGCCCATCTCTGTGATATCTCTGAACCATGCAAATGTGCTTACTCTGACTAGGGTCACACAGGGCACTGAACTGAAGAACAGCCCTTCTTTAGAATTCCACAGAATTCCATTCTGGGCGGACCCCCAGTTTCTACTGAACGCACACCACACCCACACTCTAGAGCCCCACAACAGTGTCAAATGCACGCTTGCCTTGGTTTTTGTACAAAGACTTGATGTGGAGCCAGGGAATTTCAGAGCTGTGCCTGCAAGTCTGGAATTTAAATATTAGCCTTCCTGACCTGGGCAGCTTTGATCTCTCAAGTTTACATTCACAAGTATTGATAACACAGCTCAAATCACAAGCAAGAACACAGGGCCTGTAGCCCACAGCTGCCAAGTGTCTGTGTGTGTACAGGATCTTAGCTGAGATCAAAATGGTTTTGGCTTACAAAAGTGCTTATCTGATGGTGGCGGGGCTGGGGTGAGGGGGGTGCCACACATGGGACAGTGAAACAGAGATCTTTCCCCACAGCCCATCTGGATGGCTTCATTCTATAGGACAGACTTAAGAGTGACCTGTAAGTGAACCCTAGCCGACCCTGGCCCTACTAGAGAGCTGGCCTTCCCTGGCTTCTTGGTTTGGTTTCTCACTGAGGAATGGCTGCAATGGTTAGTTACTGCTTGCCAAATATCCATCTTATACTAGGTAGCTGCCAATAATAAATGTCAACCGTGTATGATACTAGTGTTCCCTTTATTATCTAGATGAGGAAACTGAGGCACAGAGAGTTGACTAGTGAGAGCCGTGCTGTGAATAAGTAGCAGAGCAAGGATCTGAACCTGGTGTCTGGGAGCATCTCTTTCCATCTTATGAGGTGGAGGGATCAGACCTTAGCTATTTCACAGGGAAAGGGAAGCTGGAATAACTCGCCAAGTGTCACGTGGCCTGTAATTTGAATCCACGCCTGGGGTTTAAGTGAGAACGGCACCATAAGCTCATATGTTTGAACGCCTGGTTCCCAGTTGGTGGGAAAGCTTGGGAGGCATTAGGTCTTCCTCTGATTCCCAGTGTTCTCCCTCTCCCTGTCCCCCCTCTTTCTTTCTCCCTCCCTCCGACTTGTGGATCAAGATGTGAGTTCTCAGCTACTGCTCCAGTTCCGTGCTTGTCTCGCTGCCACCAATGCTCCCGACCGCAGTGGCCACGGACCTCAACCCTCTGAAACCATAAGCTCCAGATAAACAAACCTATCCTGCAGGTTGACTTGGTCACGTGGTGTCACAGCAACAGAGAAGGGATTGAGTCAGGTGTGACCGAAATCCAAACCCTGGTCACAATCCAAGGTCACGATTTCAGAACTGCGCAGAGCCTGCTTCTGTGTGGCCTGTGAGCTAACGGTGGTTTCTGGCGCTCCTAAAGAACTGTTACAAAGGAGAGGGTAAAGAGAAGGTGGAGAAAAGTAGAGAAGAAGGAGGATTAGGAGGACAAGTGGGAGGAGGAGGAGGAAGGGATGAAGGAGGAGCAGGCGGTGTGGCAACAAGAACTTTATGGCTCCTTAAAGCTCAGAGTCTTTGCACTCTCGACCTTTATGGGAGGAGCTTGGTGACCTCTACCCTCTGTGGTCCCTGCTCTGTGTTGGGCTGATGCATCTTTGCACTCTTCCCCTTTATGGGCGGAGCTTGGTGACCTCTACCCTCTGTGGTCCCTGCTCTGTGTTGGGCTGATGCACTGCTCTGAGAATCAATACAGGGCCCGGGGGTGTCTGTGTGGAGTTCAGTGACACTAGCTCCCCTTTGCTGGGTTCATTTTCTATGACAACAACTGCGTATCTTTAGGGTCCCGCCTGCCCTAAGGAAAGGGGCTGCTTTGTCATACATTGCTTTCTCTGTTCTGCCTCCCACCCCATTGCCCTGTCAGCCACCTTATTGTAGAAAATTGAGATATAGTTATATCATAATAGAGGTGGAAAACATAACCCTCCACATAATTTCTGGATGCTATATTGTGCCCCAGCTCCAAACTGTCATCCCCCCTTACTGCGGGTCCACAACATATGACGTCTTTGTCTTCAGAGCCAAATTTAGGCTCTTTGCTTTCAGGCCTCCTAGCATGTGAAATTTTTTATTTCCTCAGAAAAGATTCCAATATCTCCTATTCTCTCCTCCCTTAACCTCCCTGGTATTTGTCTTCACTAGGGTTTCGATTGCTTTGATAAAACACCATGACCAAAAAGCAAGTTGGGGAGGAAAAAGTTTATTTGGCTTACAATTCCATATTTCTGTACATCGTCAAATGAAGTCAGGACAGGAACTCAAACAGGGAGGGAACCTGGAGGCAGGAGCTGGTGCAAAGACCGTGAAGGGGAGCTGCTTACTGGCTTGCTATCATGACTTGCTCTGCCTGCTTTCCTTCTTCTTTTTAATTTTAATTTTATTAATTTATTCAGATTACAACTAAATTGTTATCCCATCACTTGTATCCTCCCATGCCTCCCTCCCTCCCACTTTTACCCTATTCCCCTCCCCTATGACTGTGACTGAAGGGGACCTCCTCACCCACTATATGGTTATAGGCTATCAAGTCTCATCTTGGTTAAATATGGAACACCAGAGCTCATGTCAAAGTCAGTCCCCAATCTCCACATAACTGTGGAGAATGTCCTGTCCATTGGGTAGATCAGAGTAGGGGTTTGATGTTTACTACTTGTATTGTCCTTGGTTAGTGCAGTAGTTTGAGCAGACTCCTCTGGCCCCGATCCACCCATCACGATATTCTTCTTGTAGGTTTCTAGGACCCTCTGGGTCCTTCTATTTCCCCATCTCCTATATTTCTCTTACCTAGAGTCTCAGTAGGATGTCCTCACATCTATCCCAATCTTCTGGTAAGTGAAGACTTTCGTGGGACATGCCTTTTGGGCTAGTGTCCAATTATAAGTGAGTATATACCATGTGAGTTTTTCTGCTTCTGGGTTAACTCACTCAGGATGATCATTTCTAGTCCCATCCATTTGTCCACAAATTTTGGGATTTCCTTGTTTTTAATAGCTGAGTAGTATTCCATAGTGTAAATGTACCACAGTTTCTTTATCCATTCTTCAACTGAGGGATTTTTAGGTTGTTTCCAGGTTCTGTCTGCCTGCTACACCTACAGTGGGCTAGACTCCACCCCCCACCCTCCACTGCTCTCAGCCACTAATTAAGAAAATGCCCTATAGGCTTGCCTACAACCCCTTCTTATGGTGGCATTTTCTTTTCTTTTTTCATTTTTAAATTTTTTCATATATACATTTGTATTATTATACATATATACAATAAACTACCTACAGCAAGAAGAACCACAAAACAATCAGGAATTATATAAATGTTACGTTGATAGTGTTCTAGCTATTTGTATTTGGTATCTTTCAGGAAAACATCTTTCCTATCTTCATGTGTCTAAAATTACTTGAGTATACAGGGAGTGCAGATTAGTAGCTTCCCAAATGAGAAGATGTTACTAGTCTATTTTTATCATTAGAATATACATCCTAGGTGTTACAGATAGGAAAGGCAAAATAGTTAGATAAGGTCTTAAAAAACCTCAGAGACATACAAAAGAATATGACATTTAGAAATATTTTATTATTTTAAAAATTCATTCACAATGAGGCACGTTAACTCCTGGCAATACCCAGCCTACCTCAAAGAGGATGATGAACATTTAAGAACCTCCTTATGGAGTTGCCTTCAAATGTGGCAGATAAGCCACTGAGAAAAAAATGTCCTTGTTTCTACCACAGACAGAATTAAGCCTAAAAATGGGCAAGCTTGGATGCAGGCAGAGCTAACAGCCAAACTCTACCAAGACAGGGTGAGCAAGTCCTCAATAGTTCCTGCCTCACAAATACGTCTGTCAGATATACTGGGCCAGAAGACTGAAGATGATGCTCCAATGATACAGAGAGTGTTGGGTGACTAAACAGATAACAAACTGTCTCTGCCATCTTCTCATTTAGGAGGCATTTTCTTAGCTGAAATTTCCTCCTCACATGACTATCCAGCAGAGTATTCGATATTAGCAACCACCCAATCAATAAACACCAAAAGGAAGAACCTGCTCATCCCCCTCCTATTTGTTCCCTGGCATCATACTGTCACCTTCTCTGGCCTGCAGGAAGTCATCCTGGCACTGTGAGGATGAAAGCAGCTCCCTAGTCTCTGACCTCTTTTCTCTTTCTGTCATGCATGGTCCTGTGTGGTCAGACAGCCTTTGCACTTTGAAGATGTGTGTCTTTTAAAGCTCCAGTCAGCAGCCTTCTCTCACCAAAGAGAAACTCAGGCAGACTGCTCCCTGAGACACTGTGAGCTTGCTCTCCCCTCCAGCAGGAACCTGCTTTGATGGCTGACTGGTGGGCATCCTGGCTCCACACTTGTCTCTCAAGACAACTGGGAAACAGGCTTAGGCTTTGTGGCATTTGCAGGTCGATTTGTCTTCATCTTCTTCCAGGATGGTGGATTCCACCTGTTCAAACCCTCACCCCGGTTCCCCAAGGGGCTTTCCCATCTTTAGCCCCTTCTTCCTCAAACAAGTCACCACTGTATAGTCAGGATGAGTTGCCCCTCGTGGCAAGCCCACCTCTGTCATCTTCCTGCTTTCCTGCCTTCAGTGGTCCTTGGTGATTTCAGAAGGGCACCCCCACCCCATTCCCCTGCCTCCCACCTCCCCCACCCCCACCCAGGTCTCAGTGACCCAGGACTTCCTGCTCCTCCCCATCCCTTCTCATCATCAAGTCACTCCTTCCCTATCTCTTTCCTATGCCAAAGCAATGGAACACTCCAAGCCACCCTGACAATATGATGGCAGAGTCTTCTCTCAGCAAGATGTCTGTTGCCAACTCTGCCTTGCTGGAAACCCCTGTGCAGCCTTCAGTAGGTACAGCATACCTTCTGAGGCCCTCTACATCCACACTTTCCCTGTGCCCTGGTGCTCTGGGTGCAGGGAGTTAAATGGGGTCTAGTCTGCAGGTCCTTGAGTTTTCTGTTTCTGGTCGTAAGATGCTCACATTTAGTGAGCAGCTCTCATATGCTGGGCTGTGACCCAGGTACTGCAGATCTAGAGGTTTGCAAGTGATGGCTGCTGGCCTTGCCAACTTCCGACTTCAGCACAGACAATTAAACTTGAGCCTCGTTAGACATAATGGCTATGAGCACAGAGCACCAATTAGCAGACAAGTCCCAGTTCTGTGAACTGGCTGGAATGTGACTGGGTTATCTCTCTGAGCCTCAGCTTTTCAATTTGCAAGTACAAATAAGAGTACTCACCCCAGGCGTTTGTTGTGAGGACTAAAGTAAGTAGCATAGCATCCTGACATGTTCTTGACACTCAGTAAGCAGATACTTGGTTTGTGAGCAAATAAATAGATATATTATTGAATGTCCGGCTCACTCAGGCTCAGCTGTCTCCCATTTACTCCCAGAAGCCACAACTCTGCTGTTTTTCTCAATTATTGGGAGTCCTGGGTCATGGGGAAGTGACCCCAGCTTTTGCTGCAGTTTCTTTGCTTCAGAATACCATTCCTAGAGCATCATGACCCACGCCGTGGCTAACACATCTGGGTGCAGATGATCCAGCAGTTTGTAAACACGAGTTGCCAGACCCTTCCCTGAAGCTCATGGTTTCTCAGAAACCTGTTGTTCTATGGGAAAGGCTTCTTCTACAAGCTCTGCTGCCCTTCTGGTAAGCCTGACGGGCAGGGGTTCCACTTTCGCTTTCACCGGACACTCCCACGGTGCGATTTCTTAGCAGGAAGGGCACTTTCCTTCCTCCCTTGGCCCAACCTTGAGTCTTCCCCTAAGGAGGTACTTAGTTTTGCGTTGATGCTCCTCACTGTAGCAAGATTCCCACCTGCTTCAGAAATTAGGGAGTAGGATGCTCGTGGCATCCAGCCTGTATGTGGCATGCTTCCCGCGCAGTGCCCTGTCTTACCCCTAGTGGTGCTTCCCAGAAAGTCAGCCTTTCATCTGAAAACAGTAAGATGAGGGCTTAGAAACACTTCCTACATTGGTAGCAGCTGGCTGTTCTAATTGTTTGCTTTTTATCTGTGATTGTTAATCTCTTACCGGGCCTAATTTGAAAGCTAAACTTTATCATGGATGGGGGGGCAGGCTTCTGTGTTGTCTGTCCTTTTAGGCATTGGAGGGTGCCCCCTGCTAATAAGGGAAGGTTTCTGTCTACTCCCTATTCCTCCCAACATCCCTGCATGGTGGACATGATCCTAAGCCCAGAGATGAGGAGACACTTGGGTTTGGGGTGATGGAAAAATCTAGAATTGAAGGGTTTAAAGAGAAAACCCTATAACTTTGACCTTTAGAAACAAATTTAGAAATAACCACAGCGGGAAGGCCCCAAGGGAATCTCATTGCTGCTGTTTCAGTCACCTTGCTTCCTATAAATGACCCGATTGCTTGTGCGTCTTTGTCTCTCCTACCTGACCACTCTTCCTCAAGGACTGTGCAGGTGACTCAGCTGTGTAGGTGGATCACTCCCCCCCCCCCCCCCATCCCCAGTACATGGATTGAGTTGATCGAGGAGTGATGAGGGTCTGAGAAGCCCAAAACAACCTAGGAAATTGAGAGTGGATGGAGGGTAGCTATGGGCAAATCATGGAGGGGACTTAGAGGTCACCTGAGGAGCTGGACCGAACCCTAGATGCAAGAGGAAGCCACTGAAAGCTCTGGAGCACAGTTTTTGTGTGTTATAAACAGATAATTCTGCCATAGAGTGAAGGGTTGTTTGGAAAGCATCAAGAATAAGCCACCAAAACTGAGTTGAAAGCTATCCTTAGCAGCCCAGGCCGGAGCTGAGGACACTTGACAGGGCAGAAGCAGTGCTGGGTGAAGCTTTCTGACCTCCTTGCTAGGGTTTCCCCATCAGTGGTTCTGGGCGGGGCTTGAGAGTGTATTTCTATCAAAGTTGGTACTACTGCTCTTCCAGAATCACTGGATTAGAAAAGGCGAGGCTGGAGGGGATGAGCAGAACATGGGCTTGTCCTCAGGAAGAGCTTTGGGCACGTGAGAAGTAGGAGAACAGTTGAACGGTGTGATTTGAAAGCAGTAGATGTGTGTCTGTTATAAGACATCTCCCCTCCTCAGGTGGAGGAGATGCTCAAGAGAAGGTTCTAGAAAAGGAATTGGTCAATGGAGTTTCACTAGTTGAATGGCAGGTGGGCAGCTACCGGCAGTCCTGGGGAAGGACACTGAAGACGGTACTCAAAGCAGAGGGCATGACTCATGAGGTTGAAAATGGAAACATGTTTAAGCACCTGAGGCCGAGAGATCCAAAAAGAAGAGTCTGATGAAAGTCTGAGGGGTTGGTGAAAGCTGCTGTGTGTACCTGACAGCTAACCACACACTGCAGGGTGCTTCTGAGCCCCAAGCCCTTCATATCGATTTAAGGAATGCCCCTGTGAGGTTCACTGGATTAGAAAAGGCGAGGCTGGAGGGGATGAGCAGGGCATGGGTTAGGTTACCAGGCTCAAGTCAAATAGTAGCAGTTGAGAAGGCCAACTTTTATTTATTTATTTATTTAATTTATTCATATTACATCTCAACTGTTATCCCATCCCTTGTATCCTCCCGTTTCTCCCTCCCTACTGCTTTCACCCTATTCCCCTCCCCTATGTCAATGACCGAGGGAGACCTCCTCCCCCACTATATGGTCATAAGCTATCAAGTCTCATCTTGGTAGCTTGCTTAGAAAAGGCCATTTCTAACCCCTGGCACAGGCTAGAGTCAGCTGGAGCCAGAGCTTTCCATGCACTTCAGGGCCAGAAGCCAAGGACGAAAAGCTGGTTGTGTGACAGCACGGGGCTGTGGGCCCTGGGGACGCAGCATAGTGCCTTTTCTTCTGGGGATTTCTTAGTCTACAGTGGTTCAATGCGACAAACCAGACGCTGAAGGTTTGTCAAAAGTTGTGCGGCAACAGGAGGGCAGAGGGGCTGGAACACCGTGAATCTGACTCCCCCTGTCAGCCTCTTGCCCTTGGCTGGCCCTGGTGCAGTCTGCCTTGCTGCTTCTTATGGCTCTAAAGCCTTAGAATCTCTGGTTCTTACTGAATTCTGGCAGGTAGCTCTCCAATGTTCCTTGGGTGCCTTTGTACCCTGTGACCTTAGGCTGAGCCGCCTGAAAAGTTCGTAAACGTTCGACTCCCGGCCTTGATTTCCAGCTCCATCTCTAAAACAACAAAAACAAAAAACAAAACTTCTTTAAAGATTTCAAAACTATTTTTTCTGTCCTGGGAGTCTTCCAAGCCTCCAAACTTTGCTGCCACCCTGACGTGGCTACAAGCTCCTTACCATCCAACTCTTCTCGACAGTAATTAAAATATTTTATTTCGTTTTTTCCTGGGGTCAAAGCCCTGACCTAAGCCCTTTGAATCTTCTTCACAAGACAGTTAATACTGCCACTCCCATTGTATAAATGAAAACACCAGAAACACAGAGCAGCCTCACAGCTAGCAGGCCATGCAGCTAACAGGTCATGGATGCAGGGATGAGACCCTCGCACACTGCCCCAAGACCCATGTTCCTTTTCCCTGGGAACTGAGTGCTAAAGGGTTAAAGGGGCAACGCAGGACTAGGAAGGTCTGGGCGAGTCCTGAGGACAGAAGGCTTACTGCTCCTTGAGGCACTTCATATTCTGACTCCTATTCTGCAGGCTACTCGATGCCTCCTGACCTCTCACCACCTGTGGAGACACAGGAAATCATCTGGAAACTGCGGATAGAACTGCAGACCTAACAGACAAATACACTGGCTGCCTGGTGAAGTTTTTAATTTCAGATGAACAACAAAATATTTTAACTATAACTGTGTCCTGTGCAATATTATATAACACACACACACACACACACACACACACACACATACATGTATATGTGTGTCAAAACAATTTCATTGCTTATTTGAACTTCAGGTTTAACTGGGTTTCTTATGTTTTGTCTGGAACTTCTACAACAGCAGAGTAAGGGCAGGGCGGGGCTTGCCTTCCAGAATACTCACAGGTGATTATTGCTCTGTCTACCTGGTGCAGAGGACTAACCTAGAAAGTTGGACAGAGTCAGTTTCAAAACAGGAACAGCCAGGCCTGACGAATAACCTTGCTAACCTAACTCTTACTACTTAGAAGGCGGAGGCAAGAGGATTGCAAGTTCAGGACCTGCTGAGGGAACACAATGAATTTCAACTAGCCCGGATAACTTTTTGAAATCCTATTTCAAAGTTAAGAATGAAACGGAGGACTGGAGATAGAGCTTTAGTAGCAGAGCTTGCTTCACACACAAACAGTGTGTGCTCAGTTCCCAGCATAGACACAAGCAAAGTCGAGAGTGGCCCCACTGCTCCAATGTCTCCCCTAGGGCATCCTGGAGAAAGCTTTCTGGCATTGAGCAGATCTCCCTGGGATGACAGGTGCAGGCCTGCCCATGGTTAGTGTGTCCCAGGTTCTGTTTCTACGGCTCTTCAATGGTCTTCCCACTGTTCCCTGCTCTCAGTCATCCCCTTCTTCGTCTCACTTCATCCTCTTCTCTGTCATCTCCTGTGCTAGCTGGAGAAAAAAAAATTTAAAAAGAGCACTTACTTGCATCAATAGATGTGACCCATACCTTCCTCCTTGGCATCCAGTACAACCAGGATCTAAGTAGATTGTTTGTTTGCTTTTCCTCATGGTGCAGGTTACAGGTATCTAGGAGGAGAGTAACAGCCCTCAGAAGCTGGTCTGACCTCAACAACATCTTACAAAGTCTCCAAAACCTCCCCTAGGAAAGCAGTTTTGACATCTAAATCTGTGGACACGTTTGTGCTGATGCCTGCTTTGTTCATGGCTCGTATCCCAGACAGACCCCTTCACGTGTACAAACCTTTATTGCTTCCCCACAGCCTGACCCCACCCACATCCCATCTGAGCCCTGTGTTAAATGGTCTCTACCAGCAGAGAATTTCTGAGCTCATTGGCAAACCGGATTCTCACATGCTTCCAATCTGTTCCCAGGATGCCTTGGGTCAGATCGTATTTATGTGAAGTGTGTTTGGGTGGGTACTCCTTGTCTGCTGGGCGGCTGCACTGAGCAGCTGACACAAGCCCAAGATATACATCATCACCCCAAAGCAAACAGGGGCTGGACAGCGGGCTTTAGCAATATCTATCAGACGATACTTTCACAGGCATCCAAAATGGGACATAGGGTGCCTTTAAAAAGAGTGCCTGTCATATGCACAGCATCAGGAGCTAAGGCCTCAAAAAAAAAAAAATCAGCCTGTTGTTTAACCACTGTGCTTCAAAATTGCAGGTCTTGTATCCCTGTGACAAACTGTGTGCTCCTCCCCAACTCCCCGCCTCCCCGCCTCCCCGCCTCCCCGCCTCCCCGCCTCCCCGCCTCCCCGCCTCCCCGCCTCCCCGCCTCCCCGCCTCCCCGCCTCCCCACCCGCTTTTCATTTCTGTCTTCTTCAGCCATTGCCTGAATTTTGATGAAATACCTACTAGCTATTGGGAGAAGCAGATTATGTTATTAGAACACTGGAAGTGGATAGCAAACAAAAAGTTAGTGTGTCATGGAAAAAACCCTAAGTGGGGAGATCAAGGCTGGACAATAACTCAGAGAAGTGCTTGCTCTGTAAGCCTGGAGACCTGAGCGCAACCCCACTTACCCAGGCACAAGGAGCCAGGCATGGTGGTCCATACTTACGATGCCAGGACTAGGAAGGCAGAGCAGGAGAATCCCTGGGGCTCCGCGGCCAGGCAGCATAGCCTACGTGATGAGATCCAGATCAGTGGGAGACCCTGGTTCAAACAACAAATGAACAAAAAAAACCTACAAAGGATAGCTAGTACCTGAGCAGCAATACAAGAAGCTGCCTTATGGCTTCCACATGTACACACACACACACACACACACACACACACACACACACACACACACACACACACGAACAGAGAAATAGCTCATCTGGTGAAGTGGTTGGCATTCAAGCATGAGGATTTAAGGCTCAATCTCCAGAAGCCAGGAGCGGTGTGCAGTGACACAAGCCTGAAACCTCAGCACTCAGGGAGGCAGAGGCGGGTGGATCTCTGTGAGTTCCAGGCCAGCCTGGTGTACAAAGTGAGTCCACGACAGGCAAGGATACATGTACCTGTGACCCCAGCACTGAGGAGCAGAGATGGGAGGGTCCCTGGACCTTGCTAGGTAAATACTCTAGTTAAATCAGGAGGCTCCTCAGGACCTTGTCTCAATAATGAGATGCAGAATAATTCAGGAGACACCTGATATCAATCTCTGACCTTCATATGCATGTGCAAATATGTGTGACTACATGTACATGTACAAACAAACTTGTGGTGGTTTGACTATGAATGGCCTCCACGGGTTCATATATTTGAATGCTTAGTTTAGCCATCAGGGAGTGACACTGAAAAGTATGAGGAGGCGTGGTCTTGTTGGAGCAAGTAGGTCACTGCGGGAGGGCCCTGAGGTTTCAAAAGTGCATGCCAGGCCCAGCCTCTTTCTCTCTCTCTCTCTCTCTCTCTCTCTCTCTCTCTCTCTCTCTCTCTCTGTCTCTCTCTGTCTCTCTCCCTCTCCCTCTCCCTCCCTCTCTCTCCTGTCTATCTCTGTCTGTCTCTCTGTCTCTGTCTGTCTGTCTCTCTGTCTTTCTCTCTGTCTGTCTCTGTCTGTCTGTCTGTCTGTCTCTGTCTGTCTGTCTGTCTGTCTGTCTCTCTCTCTCTCTCTCTGTCCCTCTGCCTACAGATCAGGACATAATTCTCAGCACTATGCCAGCATCCACTCACATATTGCCATGCTTCCTGCCCCGGAAAAGGACTCAAACCTCTGAGACTGTGAGCCAGCCCCAGTTAAATGCTCTCTCTTATGCTAGTTACCTTGGTCATGGTGTCTCCTCACAGCAATAGAACAGTGACAAAGACACTTGTGCACACACACGAAGACAGCTTAGGGACATGAGGATGCAATTTATATAGGAAGTGATCAGGGGAGATGTCTCTGATTCTGTAGTTTTTAAGTGGCCAGAGCCTCAAGGGAAGTGCAGAAGTAAAGCACACAGTTACCAGGGCAGCATAGGGAGATGAGTGCAGAGAACAACTATAAAGCAGCAGTGTGAGAGGCCTGGGAAGAGGAGGAGGCAGATCCTGTGAGCACTCAAGCCAGGGGGAAGGACAATGTCCCAAGTGCGAGGGAAACCCAGCAGGGACTTCACTGGTGACACACTCTCCAGTGTATTTTTCTGTATAGTTGAGAGTGAATCGATGTGAGCCACTGCAGTAGCTGAAGCAGGAGACCATAGTGGCTGTGACTGAAGTGGCAATTCTGGGAATGTGTAAGTCATGTAAGAGATCTGCAGTTCACCTTCATAAAAAAATAAAATAAAATAAAAATAAAAAAATAAAAAATAATAATTCTGGATATACTTGCAAGCTGAGCCTTTGTTTTCATCTTTTCTAATTTTATTGCTATATATTTGATAAGTACAAATTGCATTTATATAATATATCACATATATATATGTATAAATAAACATTACAATTTGGCTGTAATAGCTAAATTAATTCATATCTGCACCATTCAGAAAGAGTTTCCTGTCTTCCTCACCCCTTCCACTCACTGTGGCGAGTGCTCTTTTCCAATTGCTGAACCATTGCTTTACCCCTCCCTTTTTTCACTTTATGAAACAGATGTTTTTAATGCAAGGTTAAGCTCCATGGTGTTGTGGTGGACAATGATTATAAGACTCCAGTCATGATAGATGCTTCAAGGAAGGGGGAGGTGATGGACTCAGGCATCTTTGGAGTTCCCTAAGGGAGAAGACAGGCTATATTACAAAGGTGTAACCAATCATTTCAAATAAAGATTTTTTTTGTACAAAACTGAGAAAATGGCAGTCTCATACAGGCAGCACCTGATACCAGTGGGATAAGTTAAGAATAGTCTTTCCCCATTCCTATATTATGCGATTTTCACTCATGCAACATGTATCATGATAAGGGAACCATAAGATCAGTAAGAGGAAAATGATAAAGGGTAATTGCTCTAGAATACTAGGTTAAGGAAAAGCAACAAAAGGAATACATTTCCTGGAAGCATAATTTTGTTTTGTTTTGTTTTTGTTTTTTGAGACAGGGTTTCTCTGTGTAGCCATGGCTGTTCTGGACTCACTTTGTAGACTAGGCTGGCCTCAAACTCACATTGATCCACCTGCCTCTGCCTCCTGAATGCTAGGATTACAGGTGTGTGCCACCAAGCCTGGCTTGGCATAGTTTTTAAATGAAGTAGCTACATATTTGTCAATTGAGAAGAAGAAAACAACCTAGTCATATCGGCATAAATCCCTCACCTTGTACTACCTGGGGTTTGAAATTTTCATCGGTGTGGTTCAGCTCAGCCCCCAAAGTACATCTAAGGTATCTGCTAGTCAGTGTTTCTGAATGGAACATGAACTTGCTTTGTTCAGCTGTGTGGTCTGTGGGCCTCTTAAGGAAACATGGCAAGTTTCATGCAAAATGTTTTGTCTTTAGAGTGCCTTGCTATGTGTTTTGTCAGTTAGTATTTGCTCTCTCAGCCCCAGCGGCCCAGCATCAGCAGGACTGGGCTCCTGTCCTCGCTTTCAGTACCGTATAGTGGCGTCTTCAAGTTCAGATGATCACTCTGCTTCCTGTAGCACACGTGTACTTCTGTCCCCACGCTGTGTGAAGGACACGAGGGCACTGGGATTCTCCATGGGGAGGCAGGACAGCCAGAGGGGTGGGGTACCCGGAAACTACACAGTATAAGGAAGAACTGACAGAGTAATATGCGTTCTATATGAGAGTAGGCGACCTGGGAATGTTATGAAAAGCCCTTCAAAAAATTGACTTGGTCCTTACCCACATTGTGGCTGAGTCAAAGAGATAGATTTTATCTTCCCATTCATAAAAGACAGACAGACAGACAGACAGACAGACAGACAGACACCCCCAAAACCTCTGATAGTGTTTGCCACCCAACTGTGAAATGAGCTGCCTTGGGAAGAGTTCTTATTCTTGGAATGAGAGAGAGATTGGCTTTAAAGAGCAGACCTGGGAGTCGCCTGCATCTTCCTGGCTCTTGTCTCAGCTTGCAGCTATCCCTGGGTGATGAGAGCCGGGACAGGAGCCCAGCCCTGCGGACTCCCGCACTCCCGCATACCTGTGATCAACAGTGAGAGCAATAGTCAATGAGCTTCACGTGAGCACATCTTAAGCACAAAACCATGCTGCATGGACCCTCAGCCTCTTTTCCATTAGCTTCTCTCCAGATTTCTCTGCTGTTATAGCTCTAAGATAGGGAGCACGTTTGCGTGGTTGTATTCTAAATGGCTATTAAACCTCAGGATCCTTTTCTATCAAGATGCACACTGTCAGTTTGGCCTGAGATAATCTAACTTCTGAGAGATTTACAGGGAGGCAAATAAATACCTCTCATTCCTCAGGCTTCCTGGACCATGTGGTGACCAACTTCAGCCAGGCACGGTAAGGCACCCTAGCCCCAGAAAGTACGTTCTTCCTGGTGTGGCCCCAGGTCAAGGCCAATCAATTCTGTTCTTAGGGGAGGAATGTGAGGCATGTCTCTCCAAGAAGGTCCAGAGGTTATGTTGCCTTTCGTGACTGCTTTTGCTAAATGACATATGGTGGCGTCCTTGAGAGTCAGGCCAACCATTGTCAGGAAAGAGAAGCACTGATGGCTTTTGGGTAGGGCAAAGGAAATGCAGGTGAAATAACAGAAGAATGAGCAGTCATGAAGGGAGTAGAAGGTGGTTCTCAAACCAGAGAACAGAAGACTCTGCGCAGCTTGTGACTTCCTTCCAGGGGTGAAACCAGGATAGTCGAAGAGGTATTTGCCTGAGCCAGAAAGTTATTCCCCCCTGGAGGACCTGTAGATCACTGTTTAGCTCACTGAGTCTTGGCACGAGCACTGTAGCACCTGGGCTTCCTCACACTCAGATGTCTTCAGGTGTATTGCTGTATTATAAATAACTCTGCTTCCTACTCCAATCTCACACATTAAACATCTTAAAACCTAAGGCGATAGTATCAGAAAGTGATGGGAGGTAATTAGGATAGAAGCTTTGTGAGCAGGGTTAGCACCTGTGCCCATATATGCCACTGTAGAAGTTATTACAGACTAGGCTACCTATAAGTAATTTATTCCTCCCAATTCCAGAAGCTGGAAATTCCACAGTCAAGCTGGTGTGGAGTGTGGTGAGAACTGCTGTTGGCTCCTAAGATGGTCCCTTGCTGCATCCTCTTGAAAGAATGGATACTAATCGTCACATGGCAGAAAGGATGACAGTGGGCCAAGGGCCCAATGATGCTTCCTTCTTGAGGGTCAGAATCTCCTTTTCAAGTGAGAGACCATGCTGATTCAGTGACTTCCCAGAGACCATACCTGGTGATACTACTACATTGGGTCCAAGTTCCAGCATGAGTGAAACTCAAACACTTGAACCACAGCAGCGCTCTTATTTTAGAAAGTGCCAGTCTGTTCCTTCCTTGGCCCTCCTCCAGGAAGGGACATGTCAAGAAGCCTTCCTATTTGAGGAGACAGGCCCTCGGCAGGCATTGAGTCCACCTCCACCTTGACTTTAGGCTTCCCAGATTTCAGAATTTTGAGAGTCAATTTGTTATTGATTATAAGTTTCCTAGTTTATGGCACTCTGTTCTAACTAAGTTACAAGAAACTAAGGTAGATATTCCATTCCCAGAGGGTGCTGAATTTCCCAGCAGGGGGGTCATGCCCCAAAGGCTACAAAGAAGAGCCCCTGTCTATAAGCAACCAAGGGGAAGTCCGCCATCTAGTGACAGTCCACTGTGGGTAACTACCCCACTGGGGAATCATATTCCTTCTTGAGACTTCAACAATGAGGTGCAGTGTTTATATAAAGTCCAGAAACAATTTGTTTTTGAGACACATTTTTACTATATAAACCAGGCTGGTCTAGAACTCTGAAAGCTTCTCTGCCTCTGCCTCCCAACTAGTAGTGTTAAAGATGTGTCAGCTGGGTGTGGTGAAACATGCCTTTATTCCCAGCAGAGGCAGGTGGATCTCTGTGAGTTCAAGGCCAGCCTGGTCTACAGAGTGAGTCCAGGACAGCCAAGGATACACAGAGAAACTCTATCTCAAAAACAAAACAAAACAAAACACCTAGCAAGCAAGCAAACAAACAAAAAATGTGTGTCAACACACCAACCCAATCCCAGAAGTTTGAATCATCAAGAAAGATAAAAAACAACCTTTAGTACTTAATCATGTAACCTTACTGATGCTTAATTTTTGTTTCCGTTGTGCCTACCCTTTCCTGTTATGGAGAGATAGCGATAAACAGAGACAAATAGACAGGCAGACAGGTGGGCAGGAAGACAGACAGAAACAGAGAAAGCAGCTCCAACCCTGCTTTTCAGTATGAATAACTGGAGCAATTCTTATACCATGTGCTGTTCGAATTCTGCCCGTTACTGCAGGGGTCACCTGGCTCCTCATACCTTTGTTTAACAACAACAGAAAACTCCACTTAGCCTAGGGGGTCAACTCTTAATCCCTAGGGTCCTGGGTGTGTATACTTACTAGGGGAAGTGAAGAAAAACAAAACAACAAACAGAACACTATTACTGCTTGATAGTGATTATGATGAAGAGGGCAACGGATAGTGTTGGGGCAGCAAACACATATGTAGCCCATGTGGGGAAATGGATATGAGAGCAGGGAAGATGTCCTGGAGGAAGTGTTGCCAGGATGAGTGGGTTCAGCAAAGGAAGAACAGAGCCAGGCATGCCAGGTTCCGTCAAGGGCACTGAGCTGAGGAGGGGTAGGAGAATGTGAGCCAACCGCAGTTGGACAGCGTAGGACCCTTGAGTCATCGAGGCATAGCCAGAAGGAGGCTGAACCTTATCAACCAAGATAAGAAACTCAGGTTTCATATCCTGGCCAAGCCTCACTGGCAGCCAAGGCCAGAAACTCTGTCCTAAGATGGGCTTCATTGAGCTGTGGATTTCTCCAGAATTCTGAATTTAAATATCACTAGTCAGCCATACTCCAGTTCAGAAAGGTCCTTACCACACTTGGTGCCCATGTCCTCGCATGGGATGTATCCCAGTCTGTCCCCGCTGGCTGTGGTCCCTGCTCTCAGGAATGCTGAGTCAGTCTTCTGTGGGTAAGGGAGGGCATGGTCAGACTCTTGCTTTACCTTGGTTTTCTCAGGGGATATGGAAGGAGACCTTGGAAGGGTGCTCTTGAGGCAGAGAAACCCCTTAGAAGGACACTGCAAAGGTCCTAGAAGAACGGCACACGTCATTGTGACTCCCTCTGTCACTCTTCAAAGGCACAAAGAGGCCTAATAATCTCTACACAGTGGTGACCTGAAACTCAGAGTCCAGGCTACACTGTTGTAAATTTCACCCACACCAAAGTCCTGCCTGAGTTATTGTTTTTTGTTTTGTTTTGTTGTTTGTTTGTTTGTGTTTTGGTTTGTTTTTGTTTTTGTTGTGTGTGGAATCAACCACAGCCCAGAAGCCATTACTATGGTGTGGTGAAGCGATGTTGTATGTGTGTGTGTGTGTGTATGTGTGCCTCAGCTGAAGGTCAGTATAGACTTGGGATACACATGCCTGAGAAAAACAGAACTGAGGAAAAATCACTGAAGGAGACACACTGATCCTGTGTGCTTGGAGCTGATGGGTTTTGTGGGGGCATCCGAGTCTATTTGGGCTGTAACAACAGTATCCTGTAGACTGGCTAGCTCATAGAAAACATATACTTATTCCTCACAGATCTGCAAAAGTCCCTGGAGAGATTCAGTGTCTCCTAAGGACATATTACCACTATGCCCACATGGTAAAAAGAGCTGATTATTCCTCTAACGTTTCTCTAATAATGGCACTCATCCTATTTAGGAGTCCTCTGGCATGCACTAGTCACCTTCTAAAACCCCACCTTCTAATACCATCACAGACAGGATTAAAATGTCAACATATGAATTGGGGGCCAGGAGCACAAACGTTAAGGCCATAGCACTTGGCAAAACCTCTTTCCATTTTCTTCTCAGAAAACAGGAGGAAAATAACCTAAGCTTGTTTATATAGTAAAACACAAACAAGGCAAGGGGAGCCGGCATGATTTGGTTTACATAGTCAACAGTTTTAAGCAGGGTCTCAGGATCCTTCCAAGAACAGTCTTAGAGGCCCAGGCTGGAACCCCATCTCCATCTCCGCATGAACTCTGAGGAGAATTTAGAAGCAACACCATGCCCTGAGCACACCCCCAGTACCTGAAGTGTTATCCCTAGGACAGAACACACTGGCCAACATGGCTGCCATTCTTTATCCCTGACATAGGTGACAGTGTCTCACCCCATTGGTGGGAGCTCAACTTTACAATCTGATGTAATCTGCTAGTTATCACAAAGGGGAAGGGGAGAGAGTTCAGGAAATATAAGTCTTTGCTGACCTGTCTTTACTTTCTTTTTAAAAAGGGGGGTCTTACAACATATCACTTGGGGACTTGCAATGCTGGATTCTGGGACCCCTGTTTAGACCACTTAAATTGGAGACTCAGAGGTCTGGATCCAGTGATCAGCTTCCACACGCCTACTATGGGATTCCAACACACTGAAGACGGAAGCCATTGCCCAAAGGGACAGCAGAACACCAATAATGTTCTATACTGAATTCATCAATGAGTTGTGCTGAGTTGTGGATTTCATCCAAGTAGGGAAATTTCCATACAGAGCCCCAGATGCTATTAGTCAGAGTGCCACGGGCAAACAGCCCCTTGGGATGGGGGGGGGGTGCAGGGGGATGGGGGGGCGCAGTCAGGCTTCAAGTCTCATGTTAGCTTTTGAAATCTTTACTTCTTGCTCTCATCTCAGCTGTGATGACGGCTCTTTTGGGAAGCCTCTACTCCTCCTCCCCATCCTGGGCTTGTGTCACATGTTCCTGATCATCACTCCAGTGCTTGTCACTCTCTGGTCCTATTTTTCCAGTTCTGAGCCAGAAAGGATAGAGATGTTGGCTTTTTTGTTTGTCCTTGAGTTCTCAGAGTCTAGTAGTAAGGCATTCAGTAAATATAAACTTGAACACTTGGCTCATCTTTGCTGAAAGCCTCACTATAGTCTGAGTTGATGTCCGCTGTTTGCCCTGTATCTTGTTCTATCTCCCTCTGCCCAGCTGTAGCTGCTAGGCCATTATAGATGATGGGAAACAGTCTCCTGGACACTCAGGCTATGGTGGACTCTGAACAGGTTGCCAGCACCCCACCATATTACAGGCAACACTACATTCATTGATGTTTCACAGTCTGTTGTCCCAGGCACCTGCCTCATAATTCAAGATCCATTATCTTAGAGTCGTCCCTCACATTTTATTGTACCCTTGCTACACAAGAGGCTCCAGTGAATGACTTTTCACTGATTTGTTTCTGTATCCAACATTCAGACATCAAGCTATGTAAAGTCATTGTTGAAATGAAAGGAAACCAACTCCAAATGTAGTAACTTGCTTGGGTTATAATACCAGTGGATAGCTGGTCTTCAGCTAGGATCTCTGACATTAGACTTTAAATAGACCTCTTTATACCTCTGTTGCCTCTTCATGGAACTAAAATATTTTTTCCCACTGTAATTGGAGCCATTGAATATCTGATGCTTTGGGCAAGTGGCAGGATGTTTTCTATTTCACTGTGGGTAAGTGCCTCCTCCCTCTGACCACATCGACTTGTCTGATTTCAAAGGCATCTGCTTTTCCAGATGAGGGTCACAAAGTCACCGCTGCACCCCATAAATCCTCCCTTGGCATTTCCTCACAGCTGTACTGGTTGACAGCTCTGAATCACCATCACAGTGGAGATGCCAGGAGAGCTGGTGCTGTCATAGCATGTCACTTGTGCAGCCAATGATGGCTGATGGCTGCATGAATGCACCTGCGCCACGGGAAAGCTTGTCCACCTTGCCTGGCTGACCAGAGAGCATACTGAAGTGACAAAAGGATGTTGTTCCCACTGATATGTGCCTAACAATCGAATATGACCCCATATCAAGTTTTACTCAATCAATCCCGAGCATCATAAACTTGAGAGAAAAGTAAGTTCTTGGCTGTGACTTTGAGCCAAAATGAGAATACAATGTTCACTGAAAATTAGAATATTGGCTGAACCACCAGCTGCATCTTTCATAAGAAGAAATATTATATAGATATTAAGATAAAAGGAAACAAAATGGAATTATTATAATAAATTATAATATTAAGTTATAAAATATTAGTGCCCCATGAACTTATTTTCTTATAGAAAAGAATCTTTGACTAGAAAGACGAATGGCTGTGTGTGTGGAAAGGTCACAGAAAGATATGTAGGAATGTATGCATAAGAGATCACAAGATGCAAGAGAACTAAACCACAGTGACATGCTGACAGTAGCTATCTTTGGATCAACTGTTTCATTTTAAAAATCCTTTGTCTTTATTTTCTTATTATTTAATAATAAATGTGTTGCTTTTGTTATCACAGAGTTCTTAATACCAGCCAACTTGATGTTCAAGCCAAGAGCTCATGTTTTACCCATGACTCTCATTCACATCCTCTTACTTTATCCAAAATTGATGTTCTTAAGAAACATCCAGTCACCATCCATCCACCCACCCACACATCCATCCATCTGTCCATCCACCCACATATCTCCCACACATCCACCCATCTGTCCATCCACCCACATACCTACCCACACATCCACCCATCTGTCCATCCACCCACATACCTACCCACACATCCATCCATCTGTCCATCCACCCACATACCTACCCACACATCCATCCATCTGTCCATCCACCCACATACCTACCCACACATCCATCCATCTGTCCATCCACCCACATACCTACCCACACATCCATCCATCTGTCCATCCACCCACATACCTACCCACACATCCATCCATCTGTCCATCCACCCACATACCTACCCACACATGCATCCATCTGTCCATCCACCCACATACCTACCCACACATCCATCCATCTGTCCATCCACCCACATACCTACCCACACATCCACCCATCTATTCACTCACCTATTCACAAATCCATCCATCTGTTTAACCATTATCCTTTCACTCATCTATACATTCTTATATCCATTTAGGAAGCAGAATCTGTGTGAACTTCAGATGCATAAACAATGCTCTGTGATGCTTTTATATTCACATAATATTCAGTCATACAGTAGCTGTTTTATTATTGTTGTGGTTTTCCTGGATTCTAGATCTCCTGATTTTACACTTCGCCATGCTTTCTGCTTTAGCCCTTCTTCTGCACATCTCACCTCTCTCTCCTCCTCATAACCTCCTTCCTCCAGCATCACGGCATATGTTGTAAATGACTTGATTTGAAACTTTCCATTGTATGTCAATGTGTCTCTTGATTGGGTTGGGTACCAACTGATACAAGGGCTAGATCTTCTTTCTCTGAAGAACTGACTAGCAGGAAGATATTCTGTTTCTCTCACAAACATGTGTCTAAGCCCAAAGGGAAATTTGGCAAGCAATCTTGTTGTTGTTCATCGATCAAATAGGCATTCACTAGGCATTTACTATATGGCAAAATGAGAAATTAACAAGATAATTTCTCCCTCTAGGGGTGCAAAACTTGTAGGAGATGGAGACACATATAAAGAAAGAAACTATAAATTAGCTGTAAAAACAAACTAATGTTCTATCACTGCCTAGACGGTGAGCTTTCCCAACCACACTGGGAGCTCACTAAAAGCCGGCTTCCAAGTGTTCACAATGTCTGGAACATAGGAATTTTCTCAGTAGATGTCTGCTAGTGACAGCTATCCTAGTAGCTGTGTTGATAGAACCCTTATAGCTTACATTAATTTTTAACATAAACTTAATAAGAATTTGCTCATTCTCATAACATTACAAAACGGAGTTTATTCCCATTTTATAAGTGGAAAAAGTGAGTCTCAGGAGGCTGAATGGCTTGGCTTGGATCATTTAGCCAGAAGCACTTAAATGGAGGCGGCTAGGCTGGAGGATACTATGCGATCCTTTTGAACTAACCCACCAGTAACCATAGCATGCCGGCTGCATGCCAGAAACCACTCCAGACTGGAGGAGTCTGCGTGGAAGAAGCGATAAGCAGAATATCAAATGACTGTGTACTTAGTGAAACCCTGAAACAGATGGGTACCCAAAGCACAGATTAGCCCAGAGGCGTGGATGATCATGGCTGAGGGTGGAGGAGAAGCATGGGAGGGCAAGTGTTAAGGCAAGGATGTAGGCTGGAGCAAGTCGAGGCTGGTGTTTCTCAGGGGTGAAGGAACACCAGAAGCACCTCCACTTCCAAACCCCAAACAGCACCTGGAACAGCCCTTGGTGACAGTGGGAGAAGTCAGTAACATTGGCCTCTGTGTTTCCAAGAAAAGCGGGTTTCTAGAAGACAGTAGGAGGCTGAATTGGAAGATAACCTCAGCTGGCAAGGAGTAGCCAAAGATGACCAAAAGGAAATGAATTCATGTTTTTTGTCTTTGTTTTACCAACACAATTTGTCTCCAGGTCCTATCTCAAACCTGTTCTCCTATTAACAGGGCGCCCAAGCTCCACCTCTGACTAAGGTGCTGTGGAGTTTCTAGGACATGGACACATTCACCCACAACCACAGACATTTGAACCGAGAACAGTCCCACACAGTCCTCACATGAGGCTGGATCAGGGGGATGCAATCAGCCAGAGGGGTAGCTAGTTGCCTGGAGTGCCACGGCTGAAATCAGCCACAGGGGCAGCTAACTGCCTGGAGTGCCACGGCTGAAATCAGCCACAGGGGCAGCTAACTGCCTGGGGGTGCCACAGCTGAAGTTCTCCCCATAGTTTGCTACAGTAAGCTTTCTTTCATAGCGGCACTGAAGTTGATTTTCTTTGGCCCCTTTTGGGCTTTCAAATTCAGTTGTGATTTGCACCAACTTTTTTTTTTTTAACTTAAGAAAACACGAAGGAAAGAAAGGAGTCAGACTTTCCTACTCCACAGCCCTCCTGAGTTCCCAGTCTGGATGCCCTGGGGGTAAAGTAGGACATGGTGTGTGGGAAGCACTTTGCCTGAAAATGATGATGGGAACAAGTTGAGATCCTGCATAGAGTGCCATGCACCAGAAGATGGCCGCTTCTACAATGATCCAGAGAGATAGGGACTGCCTTTTATCAAACTGCAGGACGCAGGCACGAACTCACTGCCTACATCAAGGCCAGACACTTAGCTTCCAAATCCCTCAAATGGAGAGTGCTTGTAATCCCTCGGGAGGTAGGGTTGGGAGGGTAGGGGCTGCCTGGGAGGGTAGGAGCATGAGGCAACGCACACAACTCTGGAGCTTTCACTGGCCAGTTCTGTAGCTCAAACTGTACATCCTCTGGTTTGTTGCTTCTGTCTTTGGTCTTCATGAAAAACTGACAAGCCCTTTATTGAAGTGCACAGGTGCTAATCAAACTGAACCCATGAGATTATTTCTACAGAAATGCTACAACCAGACTACCTCTGTCATTCATTCGCTTTGACCAGGATCTTGCACAAAATCCAGCAGACAACCTGTAGATAGAAGTCCAGAGGCTTCACCACCCAGTCTGTGTCTTCCTGTGACTCCAATTTGAGCATTTAAAATCATGTTATTTGGGGGCCTTGAGAAGTGGCTCAATGGTTACGCTCACTAGCTGTTTGTCCAGAGGACTCAGGTTCTATTCCCAACACTCAAATGGTGGCTCCTAATTGTCTATAACCCCCATTCCAGGGGATCCAATGCTCTCTTCTGGAAGCACCAGGTGTGAATGCAATTCATAGACATACATGCAGACAGCATACCCAGAAACATAAAAAAAAATCTAAAGAGTGGTGATAATAATAATAAATAAAAAATTAACTTTATTTTCCAAGCCTTTCTGATTGTTTTGTATTTTGATTTTACCATCTTAAAATATTATAAATAAAAAATATGATTTTTACAAAACACCACTGGTGATCCTGCTAACTTTCTGGCCCTACCAATGCTTAAAATGAACCATTTTAATTTTACTGCTTGTTGACTTTAAGACACAAATCTTGACCACAAAACAGTCATAGAGAAAGGGTAAATGGATAATATTTCCTACATTCCATCTCTCCCAGAGGGAATTAGAAAAATAATGTACTCATGTGTATGTGGAGAGCTTTGCTGTGCCATAGAGACATATGTAAATAGTGTAAGTATTAGCATGGCGTGCCTGTGTGATAAGCTGACATCTTTCACACTCTAGCATCTGCTACCTTTGCAGCACAGCATTGCTTTTCTGCCTGAGCCCTCAGCTTTGGACCATCTGGCCTTTTCTGCATTTCCTTCTCAGCCTCAGCCTTCTTCAGCCCCACCCTCAGCATCCATGCTCTCGTGCCGTCTCCTTCACAATTGCTCACTCATCTTGTCTCATATTCACTCATCCTTTCCTTAATATCCTTATCCATATATCTATATCTTTGTCCATATCTAATATCAATGTCCATGTTGTCTGGAATGTAACATTTGTTTTCTGTAATCCGGAGTGCAACTCCTAGCACCTCTCTCTGTCTGGGCACTCCAGGAGCCAAAGACTGTAGAAGACAGTCAAGACTGTGGGAAACAAGGCTGTGCTTAGAGGGCCAGTTTCAGTACTGGGAGTTCGGCCACCCTAGCCAGCAGGTACCTCTGGCAATTGACACAAAGCTGATGGCCAAAATGACCCTTCCCTGTGCTGTAGCATTAGCGGTACAGTGGGCTTGGCCCAGTGCCTTATGATGCACAGTAAAGCAGAGCAAAGGAGAACGTGCGGAGCTGGAAGCAGAGAAATCTTTTGCCACTCAAGGCCCAGAGACCGAGGACTGTCTATTTCTTGGTTGAGGAAGTCTTCTAAGCTTAAGAGCTAGTCTAAAAATATGTATTGAAAAAACTTTTTAAAGGTTTATGTATTTATTATGTATACAATGTCCTGTCTGAATATGTGGCTGCACACCAGGAGAGGGTACCAGATCTCCTTATAGATGGTTGTGAGCCACCATGTGGTTGCTGGGAATTGAACTCAGGACCTTTGGAAGAGCAAGCAGTGCTCTTAACCTATGAGCCATCTCTCCAGCCCTGTATTGAAATTTTTATACGATACATTTGGACCATACTTTTTCCTACCTTCCCCAGTTCCTCCTACATTCTCCGCACTAACCCAACTCCTCCATCTCTCTCTCAAAAGCAAGAAAGCAAGCAAGCAAACAAACAAACAAAAACAACAGAAAATAAACATTCTGCTCAAATGGAAATCAAAATTCACAAACAAAAGATCAATATGACCAAAAAAAAATATGCCCCCAAAAAGCAATATGAGACAAAAAAATCTTCAAAAATACCATTAACTTAATTTTGTATCGGGCATCTAGTGCTTGGCATGGGGCCAACTCATGTGTTGTTAATATTCCCTGCAAGGCTGCGTTGGAGAAAACTGACTTCCCCTTTGTCAGTGGGCATCAGTTGCCGATAGCTTCCTGGTTAGAGATGGGAGCGCATGTCCACTTACCCCTCTCTGAGCTGGGACCCCATCTAGCAGTCTCAATATTTTTTTAAAAGCCAACAATCTAGTTACAACAGAAAACAGAAGGAAGACTATTCACACTGTTTCTGGAAGAAATTTTTAATGAAAAGACCACATGCTTTGGTGCAAAGCAAACCCTGGAGCTTGCCCCCAGCAGGAATCCATTACACAGCTATGTCTTCACAGAGAAGAAGAAGGAGCAACTCCGTAAGTCAAAGACAGTATGTGTAAGCAAGGGTCAGCTGATCAGAGGTTGCCCTGTCAGAGCAGGCAGGGCGCCCCTGGAAGGTGGCGGAGAGGGAGCTGAAGGATCATTTCCCATGCCACCTTTGCTTTACACTCCTACACCTCTTGCTGCAGCCACCCTTAGGCTGAGCTCCTCTGGCAGTGAAGAAAAAAGTGCTGTCTTTACCATGGCCCCCACCCCACCCCACCCCCGTCATCTGTTTGGGTACAGTTGAGTACAGAGGGGATAACCTGGACTCAACACAATACTTATTGCCCAATTGACAACAGTTGTACGGGTAGACATGACTGAGATAACCGCCGCGGTACTTGGTGTATACTGGCCTCTTCAAGAGCTCCTTGGTGGACTCATGCCTTTGGTCTCCACCAAGCCCAGGAGGTAACACAGTCATGACCCTGTTTGACTGACTAGGAAACTCAGGATCAGATCCCAGATATGAAACACTATCTGTAAGAGAGAGTATAAACACAGCTAGATGCCTGTAATTATAGATGCAGTGTTTATTGTTCACCTTACCCCAAATGATAACTAATGATTTAGATCTTAAATCAGCGATAAAATAGGAAGTGACTGAGGTGTGAGCCGGGACAAGAGCCATTTATTATCATCAAGGTCAAGCAAACACTCTCCACTTAGAAGATGTTAAAGTATAACCCGAGAGTAGATTAAAAAGAAACAAGGGAGGGAGGAGGGGTTGGGAAGCCAGTGGCACATAGAATAGAGGCCACACGTCTAATTATAGCTGACAAGGCCCTCATGATCTGGGCCTCTTTCCCTATGCCTTCCGTGGGGCACTGTGTCCCAGCCAAAGTCAACTTTGTTTAGTTCTCAAAATAGCCCTCAGGTCTTTGCCCCAGCTGCTGCTTCTGCCTGGAACACTCTACCCCATTTTCTACTCCCCCACAACCCCTGCTTATCTAACAGGCAGGTCCCGGGGGTGGGGGTGGGGGTGGGGGTGGGTGGGGAGAGGGCCTCTCTTTCAGTGTCCCTCCTTCCTCTCCCTAACAGGTGTTTTTATTTGGGTGCCTGGAGTATGCAGACTCTGTGATAGCAGGCCTCGGGCCCGTGCAGTTCTCTGAGAAAACTGTTTCTCCACATCTATGTGTAGGCTGGGTTTGTTTGTTTGTTTGTTTGTCCCACTGTGTTGGCATGACACCCTGGGCTTATCTGATATCAGCTCTCTTACTCTGTGCCCTGGCACCCTCGTTCTGTACCCGTCTCTGTTATATCCTAGGCTCCACAGGGCAGAAGTATGCCTGGCCGTGTGGGTATTAGATTCTCCTGCTACAATAACAAATTAACGTGACTCTGAGGTTTAAAGTGTCTTATGGCTGCAGAGGTATATATTTGACAAAGGTTCACTGGGTTAAAATTGAGTCATGTGGGAGGCACTTGGGAAAAACCTACGTTCTTGTCTTTCCAGCTATAGGTCACCCATAGCCTATAGCCAGCATCCTCTTTCCTCATCGTCCAAGCCATCCACGGCCGGCAGCATGACATCACCACGACGGTGGCTTTTGTCTCTTTCTTACATCTTTTAAAGACTCTCGAGTGCACCTCGATCAGCCAGGTCAGTAACAATAATTTTAACTCTAGCTGTCACCTGGATTCCGTTTTGTTTACAGGTTCCAGGTATTAGGACGAAGATATCATTGGAAGCCTGTCATTCTGCCTGCTACATCGAGGGTCCCCAAATGCAGGGCGTAAAGGAAAGATCAAATGACTGAGTGTGTGGCTGCCAATGTGAGTGTGAGGGACGTTAGACTTCCAGGTATATGTTGGTGTGGGACACAGAAGAATGATGGGTAGCAAGGTATTTGGGTGTGTTACTCTGTGTGTGTGTGTGTGTGTGTGTGTGTGTGTGTGTGTGTGTGGTTTGGAGTTACACACTGACTGACCTCATTGGTGGAACTCAGATATACATAGTGTGTGCTGAGAGCTTAGAACCCATCAGAAAGGATAAATATACACACGAAATTGATAAGACATACATTATTTCCCTGAAAATATGATGAAGTACTTAGTTTATTTCCCATGTGGATACTCTGTATTCACATATGCCTGTGGCCACGCTCAGAGTGAAATGCTGTCTTCCCTGGACCAGGCAGCTCTGAGAAAGGCTTGGATGAGTCAGCACACAGCTCAGACATGCTTGTGCTGTCCACATTGAGAAAGCAATCACAGCACAGTTTCCTGTTCTTACTGTGAGAGCAACCACTCCTGACATGGAAGGCCTCTCAAATCCCCAGGACACTCCTTACCTGAATTTGCAGCTCTAAGAGCAGCAGAGCCTTTAAGTCCTGTCTGGCCTGCCTCCTTTTCCCAGATGAGATACTGCCCAGCCAGTGGCAGGTCTGTGCAGGCTTATAGGACTGAGCAGAATAGCATCAGGGTCCTCTACTGCAATTCAGACCTGTATAAAGTGACATTTTACTCGGTGAGGGCAGGGCTTTTGCATCCTGTGATCTACAACATCAGGTTTCTTTAGAGCTCTTTGGTTCCAGATCCGGGTGCTTCTGAACGCTAAAATCCAGGATGGCAATTCTGAACAGACTACTCCTGAGAGAGACTTCTATTGAGGATTTCTGTCCAGTTTCCCACACAGGAAGCTGGATGGGACAGTCTGAGACTCTTGAGATGTCTAGATCTCCTCTCCCCTCCTCCTGCCTTTAATATTTGTAAAATTAATTTATTAAGATTACATCGCAACTGTTATCACCTTACTTGTATCCTCCCATTCCTTGCTCCCTCCCTCTTTCTCCCAATTTCCCTCCCCTAGGTCTGTGACAAAGGGGAACCTCCTCCCCCACCTATGGTCACAATCTATCAAGTCTCATCTTGGTAGCCTGCTTATTCTTTCTCTGAGTGGCACTAGGCCACTCCACCACGGGGAAGTGTTCAAATATGGAGCACCAGAGTTCATGTCAGAGTCAGTCCCCACTCTCCACACAGCTGTGGATAATGTCGTGTCCATTGGTTAGATCTGAGTAGGGGTTCAATGATTACTACATGTATTGTCCTTGGTTGGTTTGAGCAGACTCCCCTGGGTCCAGATCCACCTATCATGATGTTCTTCTTGTAGGTTTCTAGGACCCTCTGGATCCTTCTATTTCCCCATTCTCCCATACTTCTCTCACTTAGAGTCCCAATAGGATGTGCTCACATCTATCTCAATCTCCTGGTAAGTCAAGACTTTCATGGAGCCTCCCTTTTGGCCTAGTGTTTGATTATAAGTGAGTATATACCATGTGAGTCTTTCTGAGTCTGGGTTACCTCACCCAGGATGATCATTTCTAGTTCCATCCATTTGCCTGCAAATTTCAGGATTTCCTTGTTTTTAATAGCTGAGTAGTATTCCATAGTGTAAATATACCACAGTTTCTTTATCTATTCTTTGACTGAGGGACATTTAGGTTGTTTCCAGGTTCTGGCTATTATGAATGAGGTTGCCATGAACATGGTTGAGCATAAGTCTTTGTTGTGTGGTGGAGCATCTTCTGGGTATATTCCAAGGAGTGGAATAGCTGGGTCTTGAGGTAGCTCTATTCCCAGTTTCCTGAGAAAGTGCCAGATTGATTTCCAAAGCGGTTGTACAAGTTTGCACTCCCACCAGCAATGAAGGAGTGTTCCTCTTTCTCCACAACCTCACCATCATGTGCTGTCATTTGAGTTTTTGATCTTAGGCATTCTGATGGATGTAAGATGGAATCTCAGAGATGTTTTGATTTCATTTCTCTGATGACTAAAGATGTTAAGCATTTCTTTAAGTGTTTTTCAGCCATTTGATATTCCTCTGTTGAGAATTCTCTGTTTAATTCTGAGCCCAATTTCTTAATTGGGTTATTTGGTTTGTCGGTGTTTAACTTCTTGAGATCTTTATATATTTTGGATATTAGACCATTGCCAGATGTAGGGTTGGTGAAGATCTTTTCCCAGTCTGTAGACTGTTGCTTTGTTCTGTTGACAGTGTCTCCTGCCTTACAGAAGCTTCTCAGCCTCATGAGGTCCCATGTTTTAATTGTTGACCTTAGAGCCTGAGCTGTTGGTGTTCTGTTCAGGAAGTTGTCTCCTGTGCCAATATGTTCCAGGCTCTTCCCTAGTTTTTCTTCTAACAGATTTAGTGTCTCTGGTTTTATGTCAAGGTCTTTAATCCACTTGGACTTGAGTTTTGTGCATGGTGATAAATATGGGTCTACTTGTATTTTTCTACATGTAGATATCAAGTTAGACCAGCACCATTTGTTGAAGATGCTATCCTTTTCCCCTCTCTATCTTTTTTTTCTTGAAAGTTAGCCTAAAGCCCAAGCTCAAACCCAAACTAGAGCTACTGTCTTCCCAAGCAAGTAATGCTTATTAACTTGTGTTTATGACACATTATTTGGGGTCCTTCCAAATGTAGTCCCCATGCTAGATGCCAGGCGCTTGCCCTCAGAGGATCATAAAGCTCCCACTTTTTCTTCCCAGGCCCAGACAATATAAGCTGTTTCATATGTTAAGAAGGTGAGGGAGGGATGGAGGGAGGGATGGAGGGAGGGAGGGGGAGGGAGGGGAGGCTTCAGGACTATAGTAAGAGTAGGAATGTACAACAAGAAAAGATCGTGAGAGAAGAAAAAGATAGACAAATGGAGCCACACCAAGATCCAGGGGAGAACAAGATGGTGAACGATCCAGAGACACAGGTGGTCCGCCATGAAGGGGCCACAGGCCCTCCTCTCCACCTGCAAAGAATGCAAAAGAGGCAAGAACTCTGGACCCAGGGCAAGAGGTGGGTGAGAGAGAGAAATAAAAGGCGGCCCCAGGAGGGTCTGGATCCCAGTGTGACTCAGAGCCTTTCTCTTCAGCACCTCCACAACCCAGTACACGCATTAGGCTAGGGGAGCAGTGACTTAAGTAAGTTAATAAGGTTCTGGGCCTAGAGCTCTTGGGTCCTGGAATCTTTACTTTTTTTTTTTTTTTTTTTTTTTTTTTTTTTTTTTTGGTTTTTCGAGACAAGGTCTCTCTGTGTAGCCTTGGCTGTCCTGGACTCACTTTGTAGACCAGGCTGGCTTCGAACTCACAGCGATCCACCAGCCTCTGCCTCCCAAGTGCTGGGATTAAAGGCGTGAGCCACCACGCCTGGCCCGAATCTTTACTATCTTATCGGAGTCCTAGAAGACACACTACTGCCCCCAACTCCATGCCCTCTGTGCAGCCAGGCTAAAGTGGGATTGTCTCTGAGGCATACTGAAACTTCCGCAGCAGCAGCAGAACCCAGGTGAGGGCAAATACCAGAGTGAGCAGGCATGCCCTAAATTAACACCGGTTCAATCCCTCACAGAGGAAGAAGCATGCCAAATTCCAGCACTGGCCCGGGTAGCTCCAATATGGTGGAGGCACAAAAGAACACGGGTTCCGGGTAATTAATGCAAGGCACTGTAAAGTTAGGAAACATCGAAGATTTTCCTTTTGTTCTGAAAGAGAGGCTCTGAATTGAACACAACTGAAGCCCCTGCCCCATTGAGTTCAGCCGTGGGCACCTCGACACGTGTATCAAATTTCTGTCCATGGTCTTCTTAGGCAAGTTAGGAGGCCATTTTTCACCCTCATCGCCCCCAGAATGGGTTTCCCTTAAAATCACATCAGTAATGTCTCCCATGTCTATGCTGGTCTCTTCCCACAGGCCAGACTCTGCTGGGTAGAAGGGACCAACTTGTGGGACAGGGATGATGTTGGAGGCTGGAATGTGACTAGAGAAAGTACACTGGGAAGATGTGTGCAAGCTCCTGCCCGAACACTGCGGGGGAGTATGACACCCCAGCTAGGGAAACTTGGGATGGCCTCATAAAGTTTCTTGTGTATAAACAGGGGCCTTGAAGGTTAAGCAGACGTTTGCCAGCTGGAGACAGGGCATAGAACAGCCGGGAGACAAGGGAGCTGCCCCACGCATAGAAGAGAATTCTGTATGTTTGGGAGAGTAGTCAGCCATGTAGCTGGGTAACTGGACCAGACACCCGGTGGGAGAAACAAGGCGAGGGCAGCCTCCCAGAAGGCAGAAATGTGTTTCAGGATTTCCAGATTTTTCTTCTGTACATCGCACAAAGACAACAGAACCCCTAGTCTCCCAGGTCCCCAGTGAGTGCCAGGGAAAATGTTTAAGGTATCATTTAACCTGAAGCAAATGTAGTATCCGCATTTCTATAAGCCTCCAAGAAAGAAAACGAAACAAAAGCTGTTGAAATGTGAAAATAATTAGAGAGGCGACTTTCCCAGGAACAAACATGGCCCACGCTGCGCCGAGGGAAGAACAAACAAACTTAGGGGCGGTTATGAAGCTGTAAAAATCCCTGTTTATTTCTGAAGAAAGAAATAACGCTGGAGCAAAGCCACCGAGCCGGCACAGCCATAAATCAAGGCCGAGGCGGTAGGGAAGGAGGAGTGAGCCGATAAATTCAGAGGAAACAAAGCTGCATTCCAGCTGTCCCAGGCGGCCTGAGAACCTGCTCTCGTTTTCTACAACCCTGGATCACAGCATCCCAAAGCCAGAATGCTCTGTGCGTTTGTGTTCCGTGTGCTCGCCCGGTCAGAAAGCATTTGGCTCGGGTTACGGTTTAGGAAAGCTAGTCTAAGAGTTGTCCAGTTTTCAAAAAGAATTGGGGAAAACGGAGCACCAGAGTTCCCCCTTCTCCAGTTGCTTTCTGAAGGGCAGTTTCAGCCCAGCGGAAACCCAGCGGAGGCAGCGTGGGGCGGGCGCGGTGAGGGCTCTGAAGGGAATTCCCACCCTAAGAGCGCAGAAGGGGAGCCCACACTCTTCCACCCCAGGCTGTGGCTTCGGTAAACAGCCTCAGTGGAAAAGGTCACCACTGACCTCTGGGCTGAGGGATTTTTCTCGTCTGACACCTCAGGTTTCTGGAGAGAGGAGTCTATGTTGTTTACTGAGAATTTGCTCCACTAACGTCGAGCCCTGACCTCAGTCAGGGACTTCAACTTGATGCTGGTGAACAGTTTAGGAATGCCCCCTGCCTCACATCGCGGCATGTTTTATTTTCTGTTTTTCAAGGAATGTGAACAAGTGATTTTATGTGACTGAGTACTAACCCCCTACGTCTGCATTTTACGTAATCCGCGCACCAGCTCAGTATGGTTAAACATGAACTCTTCTAAGACAAACAGGGAGCTGTGGTTCATTGCTTGCAGCGCTGGACCGATGTTACAGTCCGTGAGAGAGGGCTGTGGGTGCAGCAGCACTTCCACTTTCTCTTACCCACTGCTGTTTCAGTAGTCAAACCTCCTGTCTACAGAACCTTTAAAGGGTAGACAAGGGGGTTAGGGGTGGAGGTGAAACTTCACTTGATTAAGAGGTGAGTAACCACAAAAACAATTTATTCAGTGCCAGGAACTTACCAGTTACAGGACCACCCACTCCCCAGGGCAAGTCCTTTACATATGCTAATTCAACGCGGTCAGAAATGTGCCCTTGAGAGGAAAGTGGCAACTCCATTCTATAGATCAGAGAACGGAATTAGGGAGTGGGAAATGTGTGAGAAGGTCACCACACCGCCCAAAACACAGAGCAACCTTGCTATTAAAAGCCAGTTCTTGTTTGATGTCTGTGGTCTCTGCAGATCATACAAAGTATATTTTCTGTTTTAAAACTTAAAAGAACTAGATTTTTTGTTCTAAATTAGATGCCACCCTAAGAGATTCTGGGGTATCTTGAAAATAAGACAAAATTAACACATCTGTAGGTTTGTATATGTGGTCTATACATACTCATGTGAGTGTGTGCACGTGTACATGCATGTATTTGTGTAAATATAGATGCCGGAAGTCAATATTGGGGACCTTCCTTGACTGCTTTCTACCTAATTTTGGGAGATGGCATGCCTCACTGAACCCGGAACTCATGGATTTGGACGTGAAATCTAGGAGCCTATTGTTTGTCTCCACACGTCACCCTTACCCATCCCTGGAGTTACAGATGGATGTTCCTAGCTTTCTGTGGGGATACTGGAGATCTGAAGTGAGGCCCTCCTGTGTGCACAGCAGCCATTTTACTGATTTCACCATCTCCCTAGCCCCAGGCTTCCATCTTTTGACTCTTGTATTGCCCTGTGATCGCTAGGCGGAGACCCTGTGGAACTGCCTCAGGCTGCCACTTGAGCAGTAGGCAGCGGTGGCTGGGGAAAGCCTAGGCAGAACCTGCCCTCCCTGCATAGTTGCCCTAATTTATCATTCTTTTCCAATTGCCATGGAGTGACCACGACCTTTTATGGAGTATATATACAGCAAGGGTTTATTAGCTTAGATTCCAGATGAAGAAAATTTAACTCAAAGAGGGGAAGTGTTTGCCCAGGCAGAGTGGCAGAAGCGCGGGGACAACCACTTGACTGCATTTCAGTCTTCCACTCGTGTTACTACCAACACCACACATTTGTTGTATTCCCCTCCAGAGACCAGACATCCAAAGCCAGTGTGAGTGACTGAATTGGAGGCAATAGCAGCAGCAGAGGTTAGAGGAGACTCTCTTCTTAGCCTCTGCCTTCCAGCATCCCTGACTCATGTTTTTCCTCTATCTTTATTGCTGTACCATCAGTTGCTATTGCCTTCCCCGTGGAAAGAGCTTCCTGCTTCCTCCAACACATGCTCCATCCACTGTTGCCTTCTCTTCTGTCTGGGCCGAGTGTCCCTCTGCCTCTGTCTGATGACAACAGTGAGATTGTGTTTGGGCACATTTGGGTAATTGAAGATAATGCGCTCAACTCAAGAGCCTTCCTTTAACCACACCTTGCTCCTTGTTGTGTAGTAGCCATAGGTTTCAGGGACCAGGGTCCAGTATCCTTGGGAGACATTGTTAGTCAGCCAAACCGTCTTTCCTCCTGAAAATGGCATGGCAAATTACTTTGGAAATAAGGTTCTGTTTGACTATCCACTCACTTCAGTGGTTTCCTCGGTGACTGAAAACTCTACCTTCACCTGTTTCTTCGTAGTTATCCAACGTTTGAAGTTATGGGAACAGGAGCGTAGTGTCCCATGGAGACAGAGATGGATGGCCACATTGTAGTGAGTGGAACATCAGGAAGCACATGGTGTGAGCACCCAGACTAACAGAGGCTGTGCACTGGGGACCCCTGACTCTATCAGATTTGCCAATTATTTTTGAGGTGAACACTCAAGACTTTTAAAACGTATCTGAAACTAAATATCAAAAGTAGCCAACTGCGTGGTATGAGAGTAGATTTGCTTTCCTTGCATGTGACACGTCAACTAGCCACAGCCAGGACTCAACTCCCCCATCCACTTGCAGGCATTAATCTCTAGGCTCTACAAACATGTAAAGTGGATCATGTTTTCAAATAGCTTCTCTTATTGGCCCCGTCATAGGTCACTTCCTCCGCATCCCCACATGCCTGTGGTTGAGATTAAGAACAATAGTCGCCAGACATGTACAGACTGTTTTTAGATTTAAATTTATTTTGAAACATTTCTTCACTTGACATCCCGACCTTAGACCCCTCTCTTGTCTCCTCCTGATCTCACCCTTCCTTATGTTTCATTGTCCTTGGGAAAATGCTGTGTGTTTAAATAACTGTAATGTCTCCAGAGAGTTGCTGTATCTCTTTCTTTCTTTCTTTCTTTCTTTCTTTCTTTCTTTCTTTCTTTCTTTTAACAGTAGATTCTCGCTATGTGGCTCTGCCTGTCTGGCTGTCCTGGAACTCACTACTCAGACGAGGCTGGCCTCAAACTCACCGAGATCTACTCATCTACCGCCTCAGTCTTGTGACATAAGGTGTGTACAACCACACCCAGCTGCTCTAAGTATATTTAAAGATATGGTTGATCATTTATGGTAGAACGTGAAAAGAATATATACATATATGTTAGCATTCGTGTGCCTGCCTCAGTTTCCACATGTTAAAAATGCTCTATAAGATGTGGGGTTGTGGTAAGAAGTAAATAGAAAATAAACTGAAAGCTCCAAGCACACAGCAGGTTAGCTATTCAGTGATAGTCATCAGCACCAGACAAGTTCTCAGCATATTTATCACCTACAAAAAGAGTTGATCTGATATGATTCAGAAGTGGATAACTATCTATCATCTATCTATCTATCTATCTATCTATCTATCTATCTATCTATCATCTGTTTATCTACAGAGAGAACTGAGTGGTATGTCTACTTATGTGTATGCATATTCACATGTTGTACTAGTGCAGTATGGTGTATCTACATGTATATATGTATGTTCACATGTGGTATTAGTCAGGGTTCTCTAGAGGAAGTAACCCCATAGAACTAATCCATATGTCAATCAAAAGGGGATTTATTAGAGTGGCTTACAGGCTGTGTCCAGCAAGTCCGGCACTGGCCATCTACTAGTTGAAAGGCAAAGAATCTTGTAATTGTTCTGCTCATGCCTCAGCCAGTCTTGAGTCTGTCTGCGTTGAAGTCCCGAAGAAGTAAGTTCTAATACCAGCAAAGGAGTACCTCAGCATCGGGATGGATAAACTTGCCATCAGAACTAGGGCAAGCAAGCAAGAAGCAAAGCTGCCTTCTTCTATAGCCTATGTTGTCACCAGAAGATATGGCTCACGTTTAGGGCAGGTCTGCCACCTCACAAGATCTTAATTTGGGGTCTTTTTTTCAACAGGTTGAAGGTGGGTCTTCCTACCTCAGGTGATTTAATCAAGAAACATCCTTCAGAGGTGTGCCTAACTGCCTGGGTTTTAGTGAATTCTAGACACGTTCAATTTGACAAGATTACCCAACACACATGTGTATGGCACGCACACAGTGGGAGCATTACATGTGTATGTATGAATATGTCCAGAGGCCTAGAGTTGATATCAGATGGATTCCTTGATTGTTTACCACTTTATTTATTGAGGCCAGGTCTCTAGCTTAACCCAGAGGCTGGCAGTTCCAGCCAGTCACGCTAGTCAGCTTTCCCCAGCACCCCAGCTTTGCTTCCCAAGGGCTGGGATTATAGGTAGCTGACATACATGTTTGACTTTTAGGTCTTTACTAGGGTTTCAGACTCCAGTATTCATGCTATTGTAGTGTCTTAGTTACCTTTCTCCGTTGTGATAAAAACACTGGGTAAACCAACTTGAGAAAGAAAGGGTTTATGTGGCTTAAGTATCCAGATCATGGTCCATCATTGAGGGCAGTCAGGCCAGAAACTCAGAAGCAGAAACCGGGAGGCAGGCACTGAAGCAGAGATGGTGAAAGAATGCTGCTCTCTGGCTTGCTCTCCATGGCTTGCTCAGCCTACTTTCATATAGACCCCAGAACCGCTTACCCAGAAATGCCCCATAGACTTGCCCACAGGCTAGTATATTGGCAGCAGTTCCTCAACTAAGCTTTCCTTATCCCAGATATAACCCTGACTTATGTCAAGTTTACTAAACCAAAGCACCGCAGCTCGCCAGCACACAAAGCAAGCACAGCATCTACTGAGCATCTCTCTAGCATGTGAAAGAGCTTCATGAAACAGAAAGAGCCACTGAAATCCAAGTTGCTACTGTTGTGATGGGGCTGAGACAGGAAGCTTGAGGCAAGTGGAGGAAAATATGAAGAAAATAAAGGCAGTTCCAGGAGGAGATCTAGCTCCAAGAAGCACCACATTTTCAGCCATGCCATGGAATCCTTTAACTAAATAAATGACATAAAGCAAGCACATTATATGGAAATCTCCCTTGGATTTTGCAATCCCATCTCTTTGTACTGTATTTGTGAAGGTCAGTCTCAACCACCACTTTGCCAAGAAAATACAGACGTGTCCCTTGACTACTGATTCCCTAAGATGTGCATTTGTACACAAGGCCACAGATGAGTTTGTAACAGTTGTAAAGTACTGCGCCATAAATAAATCCTCCTGCTTGAGAAAGACTCTTCTGTCTTTTTGAACTCTCTAAGGGCTTAGTTATCCCCACAGAGGGACTGCACACAGCGAGCCCAGCCTCCTGCACAATCACCCACCGCTGTGAAGTGGTGAAGTTCCAGAACTCAGACTCTGTGTCCTTTAGCAACAGCAAGAGAGCCCTCCACAGAACACTCTGTCTCCATGTGCCATACAGACTTAACTGTGGCTGTTCAAAGCCTAGCAAAGGATTTACTCATGACCCAGAGTAGAGGACAGAGGATCCGTTTGGGAGTTTAAAGGCAACGCTGTGAATTCTGACTTTGCTTCTCACTAGCTGTATGGTTTTTATGAGGCTTACATAGTGTTGAATTAGCATCTATGTACCTGAACTCTGTTTCCTCATGCTGAAAATGGTCCATGACGTCTGGCGCTGTGGTACGAAATAAATAAAAAATAAATTCGATGCTCCAAGTACACAGCAGTTACTCAGCGCCAGGAAAATTCTCAGTGTATTTATCAACTAGAAAAAGGATTAATCTGAAGTGATTCAAAAGTGAGTTTACCAAACGGAAAGCTTACAGGGATAGAATGAGGTGAGAGCCAATGGGCATGCTGAGACCTGCAGTAGTAGAGCCTCCTTCTCACTTCTAGACCCAAAGGGACAAAAGTCAGCTAAGAGAAGCTGCCCAGCCAGAGGCAGAGCCCGGAGGGAGCTGGTAGAGGAGCACAGGGCGGGCACAAAGCCTAGGGAAGTAAAGGAGATTCCCAGTCTCCCACTCTTTCATCTCTTGCCGAAGATTTCTTTCCATTGATCGAACACAACCAAAAAACCAAGGCCAAGGAGACCTGCTGGTGCAATCACAGGGCTGAACCTCCTACAGTGCACTGCAGACAGGAGAATGGGTCTGCGGAGCCAGAGGGCACAAACAACACCATCAGCCCAGCAAGAGGAGCCCTTGTGATTGCTATATGGGCTAGTACTCGTGTATCCAGACCATATACAAAACCCCCTGAGAGCCCTGCAGTAGTGATTGTCATTATGTTATATCAGGCACAAAATCCCTGCAGATCCCAGAGCCTGAAGAAGTCCCCACTCTTCCTCGAGCTGCTGTCCCAGGCATCCCTCCTGACGCTCCCTCCCTACTCACACTCACACTCACATGGAATACATGCTCTCTGCCCGGCTCCTCTGCTTTCCCATTGCAAAACAATTTACTAAAATATTTTTAATTAGTGAATCTCTTGACAGGCAGAGCTGGCTCTTGGGTGTGTCTAATTTTCTGTTACTCTTCTTTGGAAAGTCTACTCACACGTTCACAGGTGTGTTTTGTCTTCCCTCCAAGAAGCTTAAGCCTTTAGTAAAATATTTTTTTTTCTGGAAAACTTTAAAAACATGATGTATTAGATATCGTTGTGTGATTTTTAAATGCAGTCTGTTTTAAATGCTTGCTTCTCCTCCCACCTCAGCTCCCCGCTCCGTCTCACACCTCCATGCCCCAGTCTCCATCCCACTTTCATATCACAGCATCTGTCCTTTCGCCCAATCTGCCTCCTCAGCACCTCCTTTTAGCCTCTCCTGGTCTCATGTCTAGTTTGGGCAGGAGGTTGTCCACATTTACCCACTTATCTACATTGCAAACTAGATAAAATAAGCAATTTTTTGTCTTTCTAAGTTAGGTCCTTTCAATTAATATTAGTTTCTAGACCCATCCATTATTCTGGAAACTTTGAGATTCACATGGTTTTTCTTGTTGTTGTTGTTGTTGTTGTTGTTGTTGTTGTTGTTTAGAGCTAAGTAAAATTCCTTCGTGTATACCTCATTTTAAATACCTATTCATTTGTGGATGGGCATATTGTTCGGTTTACTTGCTATTGTGAATTGAGTAGCAGTAAACAGGGATGTGTGAAGTCTCTCTGTCGCAGAACATGGAGGCCTTTATATGTATGTTCAGTTAATGGAAGAGCTGGGTCATATGGTAGCTCTATATTTAATGCCTGGAGAAACCTCCACACAAATTTCCATAATGGCTGCATTGCTTTGCACTACCACTAGCAGTGACTAAGTTTTCCTCTTTTCCCACAGCCTTGCTAGCATGTCAGTCTCTTTGATGCTAGCCATTCTGACTAGGGGGAAATGGTATATAAATAGTTTTATTCCATATTTCCCTGGTGGCTATGTATGAGTTAGCTGGCAAAGTCTATGAAGCATTTAAGGAAAATTTAATCAACACTTATCTTAGAGAGAAGGAACACTACTTAATTCATTATATGAAGCCAATATTTCTTTTTTTTTTTTTTTGAAGCCAGTATTTCTTGATACCATAACAAGAGAATACAAAGAAGAAAGCTACAGATCACTTTTCTTATTAAATATTGATACAAAAATTCTTAAGAAAATACTGAGAAGTCAAAATTTAAAACATATTAAGAAGATTGTATATAAAAACCAAGCAGATTTTATGCCAGAGATGAAAGGTTGTTTCAGTGTACACAAAGCAATAAGTATACATAATTATATGTAAACCTAAGGTTGGAAATCATATGATCATCTTCATAGATACAGAAAAAGCACTTGATAAAATTCAATATACTTTCATGGAGAAATGAATCAAGATCAACCATACATTAAAATAGACCATATTTGGAAGACCTATAGGCAACATTACATTAAACAGAGAAAAAAACTGAGAGTATGTCTGCTCAAATCCAGAATAAGACAAGGAAGTTCTCTTATCCAGTATAGTGCTTGAAGCCTTGGAACAATATGGCACAATTAGACATACAATTAGAAAAGAAAAACTTCAAGTATCCTATTTGCACACATGTTCTATTCTTAAAAGATCCCATAGAACCAACCAGAAATCTCTTAACTCTAATAAAAGTTAATATTGCAAGAAACAAAACGAGTAGCTTTTGAGAGATCCAAGATGGCGGCACTGATCATACACTGTGTCTGATCAGAAGGACAGCAGTGACTGCACAGCAACTTAAGGACCAAACTGAGAGCTCCAAAATACCAGGTGAGAGGGGACCACACAGTGTGGAGACAGGTGGATCTGGCCTTAGGTCACCCAGCTAATCCACAGAAAATTTCCTGGGTCCTTGCAGGTGTGCAAGCAGTCTCCAGTGTCTAGCCACATATTGGGGAGCAACACTGGGGAGTGTCCCAGACTGATTTGTGGCCCACAGAACACCAGTGTCTGGGTCTCTCAGCTGAGTAGAGACCTCACAGTGTGGGTCATAAGCAGATCTGACCATAGATCACCTGGATAATCCACAGAAAAGTTTCTGGGTACCCACAGGCACACAATCTCCAGCATCTAGCCACACACCAGGGTGCACATGCTCAGTGTATCAGACTAAACTATGGACCACAAAACACCTGTATCTGGGTCTTCCAGCCCAGAGGAGACTCCCTTGTGTGGAACCTTTAATCCCAGGACTCAGGGGCCAGAGGCAGGTGGATCTCTCTGAGTTTGAGGCTAGCCTGGTCTACAAAGTGAGTGCAAGACAGCCAAGATAACACAGAAAAATGATGCTCAAAAAAGTAAATTTAAAAAAAAAGTGGATCTGACCTAAGGTCACCTGGCCAATCCATTGAAAGTTCATGGGTCCATGCAGGTCTCCAGTGTCTAACCAGTCACATACCTGTCTGCATGTAGGACCTGCTCTCTGTGTCTCAGGCTGAACTTTGGGCCACAAAACACGAGTATCTGAGTCTCCCTACCAAGAGGAGACACCACAGTGTGGAACACAGGAAGATCTGACCTCAGGTCACCAGACTCATTCATGGAAAGGTTCCCCAGGTGAGGGTCTCAGCCTATAGCCACTCACCTATGAGCAGCTCTCAAGGGCCAGTGAAGGACACCAGAAGCTACCACACAATTCCAAAGACAGCCAGATGGCTAAAGGCCAGTGTAAAAACACAAACAACAAAAGCCAACGTAAGGATCTCCAGAAGCCATTTATCACAAAGCAATCAGCCCTGGACACTCTGACACATCTAAAACACAAGAAAATGACCTCAAATCTATCCTTATGAAGATGATAATAGAGGAAATAAGTAAAATCTGTAAAGAAATACAAGAAGATATAGTCAAACAGATTGAGGACCTTAAAGAGGCCATGATAGAGACCTGTAGAGAGGATATGAATAAATCACTGAGTCAAATTCAGGAAAATGTAAATAATCAGGTGAAGTAAATCAATAAAATGGTTCAAGATCTGAAGATGAAACTGGAAACAATATTAAAACTGAGGAAATTCTGGAAAGAGAAAACTTAGAGAAGAAAACAGGAACTGCAGAGGTAATCATCTCTAACAGATTATAAGAGATGGAGGAAAGAATCTCAGATGTAAAAGGTACAATGAAAGAGTTTGATGCAGCCATCAAAGTGAATATTAAATCTAAAAAAATTCCTAACCAAAAACATACAAGAAATCAAGGACACTATGAAAAGATAAAACGTAAGAATAAAGGAATGGAAGAAAAGAAGATTCCTGGTTCCAAGGCCCAGAAAACATTTTCAACAAACTCATAGAAAAAAATTCACCAGTTTAAATAAAGAGATGCCTATAAGCATACAAGAGGCCTACAGAACACCAAATAGAGTGTACCAGAAAAGAAAATTATCCTTCCACATAATAAAACATTAAGTGTACAGAACAAAGGAAAATATTAAAAGCAGCTAAGGAAAAAGGCCAAGTAGCATACAATGGCAAACACATTAGAATCACACTTGACTTTTCAGCAGAGACCATAAAAGCCAGAAGGGCCTGGGCAGATGTCTTTAAAACTCTAAGAGACCAGAGATGCCAGTCCCGATTACTATAAGCAGTAAAACTTTCAATAATCATAGATGGAGAAAACAAGATTTCCCATGACAAAGACAAATATAAACAGTACCTACCCATAAATCCAGCCCTACATAACATACTAGAATGAAAACTCCAATCCAAAGAGGCTAATTATACCCAAGAAAACAGAAGAAATAGAAAATGTCTCTTTAGCAAAAGAAAAATTAGACAAGCACACAATCACACTATCACAACCAACATCAAAATAAAAGAACATAACAGTCACTGATCATTAATCTCTCTCAACATCAATGGCCTTAATTCTCCAATAAAAAGACATAGACTAACAGAATGGATGTGTAAACAGGACCCAACATTCTGCATACAAGAAATACATCTCAGCCACAAAGATAGACATTACCTTAGAGTAAAGGGCTTGAAGAAGGACTTTGAAGCACAGAGACACAAGAAGCAAGCTGGAGCAGCCGTTCTTATATCTAATAAAATAGACTTTTAACAAAAAAATTATCAAAAGAGATGAGGAAGGACACTTCATACTCATCAAAGAAAAACTTAACCAAAATGACATCGCAATTCTGTACAGCTATGCCCCAAATACAAAGGCACCCACATTTGTAAAAGAAACATTAATAAACCTTAAACCACACATTGATCCACACAGAACTATTTTGGAAGACTTTAACAATCCCCTCTCACCAAAGGATAGGTCAATGAAACAGAAGCTAAATTGAAAAATAATGTCACTAACTGATGTCATGATTCAAACAGACCTAACAGATATCTACAGAACTTTTCACCCAAACACAAAATATTATACCTTCTTCTCAGCACCTCATGGAACCTTCTGAAACATTGACCATATACTTGGCCATAAAGCAAGCCTCAACAGATACAAGAAGATTTAAATAATACCTTATATCCTATCAGGCCACCATGAACTAAAGCTGGACTTCAACAACAACAAAAATGACCTAGACATACATGGAAACTGAACAACTCTCTACTCAACAACAACTGACTGGGTCAGGGTAGAAACTAGAGACCTCCTAAAACTCAATGAATATGAAGGAACAACATACCCAAACTTATGGGGCACAATGAAAGCAGTGCTAAGAGGAAAGTTCATAGTTCTAAGTGCCTTCATAAAGAGATTGGAAACATCTCATGCAAACAACTTAATGACACACCTGGAAGCCCTAGGGAAAAAAGAAGCGGAAGTGCCCAAGAAGAGGAAATGCCTGGAAACAATCAGACTCGGGGCTAAAAAATCAATAAATTAGAAACAAAGAGAACAATTTAAAGAATCAGTGAAACAAAGAGCTGGTTCTTTGAGAAAATCAACAAGATAGACAAACACTTAGCCAAGCTAACCAAAAGACAGAAAGACAGTATACAAATCAACAAAATCAGAAATGAAAAGGAAGACATAACAACAGACAATGAGGATATCCAAACAATCATTATGTCTTACTTCAAAAGTCTATGCACCACAAAATTTGAAAATCTAAATGAAATGGACAATTTTCTTGACAGATTCAACTTACCAAAATTGAATCAAGATCAGGTAAACAAATTAAATAGTCCTATATCTCCTGTGGAAATAGAAGCAGTCATCAAAAGTCTCCCCTGCCCCCCCCCAAAGAAAAAGCCCAGGGAAAGATGGTTTCAGTACAGAATTCTACCAAACCTTAAAAGAAGAGCTAATACCAATATTCTTAAAACTATTCTACAACATAGAAATGGAAGAAACATTACCAAAGTCATTCTAAAAGTCCACAGTTACCTTGATACCTAAACCACACAAAGACCCAACAATGAAAGATAGTTTCACATCAGTTTCTCTTAAGAACATTGATGCAAAAAATTCAATAAAATACTCACAACCTGAGTCCAAGAACACATAAAAAAATTTTATTCGCCATGACCAAGTAGGCTTAATTCAAGGCTTGCAAGAGTGGTTCAATATATGCAAAGCCATCAATGTAATCCACCATATAAACAAGCAAGGGAAAAAAACCCCACATGATCATCACCTTAGATGCTGAAAAAGCATCTGACAAAACCCAACACCCATTCATGTTTAAATTCTTGGAGAGATCAGGGATAGAAGGCACATACCTAAACATAATAAAGGCAATGTACAGCAAACTGATAGCTAATATAAAATTAAATGGAGAGAAACTCAAAGAATTTCCACTAAAATCAGGGACTATAAAAGGCTGCCCACTTTCTCCATATCCCTTTAATATAGTACTTGAAGTTATAGCAGAACAATAAGAAAACAAAAAGAGGTCAAGTGGATCCACATTAGAAAAGAAGAAGTCAAAGTATCACTATACACAGATGATATGATAATGTGTGTGTGTGACTCCAAAATTCCACCAGAGAACTTCAACAGCTGATAAACACCTTCATCAAAGTGGTTGGACACAAGATTAATTTTAAAACAATCAGTAGCCCTTATGTATACAAATGACAAATGGGCTGAGAAAGAAATTAGCAAAACTACACCCTTTACAATAGCCGCAAATAGTATAAAATATCTTGGTGTAACACTAACTAAGCAAATGAAAGACTTGTATGAAAAAAACTTCAAGTCTCTGAAGAAAGAATTGAAAAAGATATCACAAGATGGAAAGATCTCCCATGCTCGTGGATCATTAGGATCAACATAGTAAAGATAGCCATCTTATCAAAAGCAATCTACAGATTCAGTGCAATTCCTATTAAAATACCTACACAATTCTTTACATTTCATATGAAAAAAAAAAACACACAGAATAGCTAAAAACAATCCTGTACAATAAAAGAACTTCTGGAGGACTCTCCATCTGTATCTTAAACTGGACTATGGAGCAACAGTAATAAAAACAGCATGGGAATGGCATAGCAATGGGCTGATTGATCAATGAAATCAAATAGAAGATCCAGAAATAAACTCACACACCTATAGTCACTTGATTTTTGACAAAGAAGCCAAAACCATACAATGGAAAAAAACATAGCATCTTCAACAAATGGTGCTAGTCTGCCTGGATATCTGCATGTAGGTCTATATTTATCACCCTGCAAAAAAACTAAAGTCCAAGTGGATTAAAGACCTAAACGTAAAACCAGACACAGTAATCTGTTAGATGAAAAATAGGGAAGAGCCTTGAACTCATTGGCACAGAAGATAACTTTCTGAACAGAACACAAGAGCTTAGATCTTAAGATCAATGATTAATAAATGGGACTTCATGAAACTGAAAAACTTCTGTAAGGCAAAGGACACTATCAACAGAACAAAATGACAGCTGACAGACTGGGAAAAGATCTTCACCCACCCTATATCCATCAAAAGGCTAATATCCAAAATACATAAAGAATTCAAGACATTAAACACTACCAAACCAAATAATCCAATTAAAAAATGGGATACAAAGCTAAACAAATAATTCTCAATAGATGAATAACAAATGGCTGAGAAACATTTAAGAAATGTTCAATGTCCTTAGTCATCAGGGAAATGTAAATAAAAACAACTCTGAGATTCTATCTTACACCTACCAGAATGGCTAAGATCAAAAACTCAAGTGATTCAAGCTGGCGAGAGTGCAAACTTATACAACCACTTTGGAAATCCATCTGGCACTTACTCAGAAAATTAGAACTAGTGCTACCTCAAGACCCAGCTATATCACTTCTGGGCATATGCCTAAAAGATATTTCACCATACAACAAGGACATTTAAACAACTATGTTCATAGCTGCTTTATTGTAATAGCCAGAATCTGGAATCAACTAGATGTCCCTCAACCAAGGAATGGATAAAGAAACTGTAGTATGTATAAACAATGGAATACTACTCAGCTATTAAAAACAAGGAAATCTTGCAACTTTCAGGCAAATAATGGAACAAGAAACGATCATCCTGAGTGAGATAACCCAGACCCAGAAAGATATGCATGGTATATATTCACTTATAAGTGAATATTAGTCCAACATAGATGTCCTCTTAGAAACTCCACCCAGCGGGCAATCAGAACAGATTCTGGGTCTCAAAGCTGGACTCTGGGTGGAGCGCTGAGCATTGAGTAGAACACTGAGACTTGTATGGAAGAGTGGGGTGATGGAAGAACCCAAAGGGATCAGGAGCTCCACAGGGAGACCATCAAGGCGGGAGGATCTGTACCTAGGGTGGTCTGCGCAAGCAGGTGCACCAAGCAAGGCCAATGCATGCCGAGAACCTAGGCCCCTGTTCAGATATAGCCGATGGACAGCTCATCCCCATGTGGAGGCAAGGCGTCTTAGCAGGGACTACCTCTGACATAAACTCTGGTGCCCCGATTTGATCACTTCTCCTTGGTGGGGCAGGCTTGCAGGCACACAGAGGTAGGGGATGCAGGCTATCCTGATGAAACCTGATAGGTTGTGGTCAGATGGTGGGGGAGGAGGGCACCATTCTCCCCTCCCTGGCCCCTGCCCAGCAGAGGTCTAGGGGAGGGGAATAGGAAGAAGAGGGAGGGTGGGTGGGAACAGGAGGGGATAACCTTCGGGATGTAATGTGAATAAATTATAATAACTAAAACAGCAGTAGCTTTCAACGAATTCACAAAGAAGGAAATTAGGAAAAAGAACACATTCACAGTAGTTTGAAAAAAAGAAAAAAGAGGCTTCCTGTGACAGCAGATGGAAGAGGGTGCAGAGACCCACAGCCAGACTATGGAGAGAGAGGGGGGGTGGGGAGAGGGAGAGGGAGAGGGAGAGGGAGAGGGGGAGGGAGAGGGAGAGGGAGAGGGGGAGGAACAGGGAGTGTCTCCATCGGGTCCCTCCCCTCAGATTTCAAGGAACCTCACAGAAAACTGTGAGGAAAGATTATATAAGCTACAGGGGATTCATGACGCCAGGAGACCACGACCCACTGAGTCAACCTAGAGGGCTCACACAGGCTCGCAGAGACCGAAATGGCAAGCATGGGGCCTGAATGGAACTGCCTCTTTGTCTGCTCTTCAGACTCTTTCCCTCCTATTGGGTTGCCTTGTCCAGCCTCGATTTGAGGGCTTTTGCCTTGTCTTGTTGTATCTTGTCTTATTGCACCCTGTCTGGCTGCTGTCTCTTGGAGGCCTTCTCCTTTCTGAGGAGGGGAGGAGATCTGAGGGAGAGGGGAGGAGCGAACTAGGAGGAGTGAAAGGAGGTGAAAGTTTGGTTGGAATGTATTGTATAAGAGAAGAATCTATTCTCAGGTTTTAAAAAAAAGGGGGGGGGGGGAAGAAATTAACTAGAAATAAACCTACCCAGAGAAATGAGAAATCTCTACTCTTAGATACTGTAAAAGAAAGCCAAAGAAGCTATCAGATGATGTGAAAATATTCTATGCTCCTAGATTGACAGAACTCATGCTGTAAAAATTGTTACATTTACCAAAAGCAGCCTGTATGTTCAGTACAACTCTCATAAAACCTGCAATGACATTACTCATAGAATTAGAAAAATAAAACAATCCAATAATTTACGAAAGAATGCAAAAGACCACAAATAGTCAAAGCACCCAGGAGAAAGAACACAGCTGGAGGGAATCATGTTACCTGACCTCAAAATATACTACAAAACTGTAGTTACAAAGTCACCTGGTGCTGGCACAACAAAAGACACGGATACCATTTGAAACTTGGATGAATCTGTGAATGACAGACACTGTGTTTCAATAGCTTCATCTATAAAATAGGCAGCGGAATCTACCTCACTTAGAGTGATGCCTGTCGGACTAACATTTGTATTACCAACATATCATGGAACACAGCACACTACATTGTAACATAAGGTCCACTCTTGATTTTGTGACCAACTCAGAGATAGGGTCTACACATTCCACACACACTAGATGTTCAGTAAATGACTGATGACTATGAACAGCTGAGACGTCAGCTCCTAAAATTTCAAAACCCATCAGAGCAAGAGGAGATGCCATCAGGCAGGGTGGCGGCTTCCTGCAGGACTCTTTAGGTGTGTTTCCACCACTGGGAGCAGCCGGCCAGTTTCTAGTTTAATTATGTGCTTAAAGAAACATCTCCTTCACCCTACACGTGGTCTCCCCCCCACCCTTCTTTAGAAACCAGTAATGAGAGCTCGAACGCTTGCCAGGGCACAGCTATCTCTGGAGAGGATGTGCTCTGCCCCGTGGCTTACCAAGATCACCATGAGACCATGCAAAGCTGGAGGTAGTTGGTCTGAGAGTCTCCTCGGTTCTGGAGTGTTCCAGGGATAACTTGGCCCAGGAGCAGCTTCCTGGCTGGAAGGCACACAGCAGGCAGGACTCCGTTGCAGACTTCTAGGACCCATCCCACAATAGTCACTCACTTACGCATTCTTCTTCCAGCCATGCCCCACCTCTTCAGTTAACATCAAGTGCAAAGGTCTACAAGCCCTGCAGGGTGTGTTTTCAGGCCCCTGTCCTCAATGCCCCTTTTTGACACTTTACCCCTCCCCCCTCTATTAAGGCAAGTGGGCCTCTGGCACTTTTCACTTTTCTCCAATGTAGAAGACTTGCTGGGCTTCTCATATATCTGCCCTTCTCCTTTTTCACTTCTTAGCTATTCAAATAAACAAACAAATTTAAACATTTAAATAAAGGGTTAGTTTTAAATTTTTATGCTAGTTAGTTGTGGTAAAATACACTTCACATAAAAGTTGCTGTTTTATCCGTGGCACAGTGCAGAGCAGTGTGAAGTGACTGCCCCCACCGTCTCTCCCAGCCATCCACAGGCCTCCTTTCATTTCACAAGCCTGACGAGTCACGCTCAGCCAACAATGATTCTCTTCTGTTTTCTCATTCCAGCACTTTCCAACCATGACTCTAATTTCGTTGTCTATATTTCATTGTTCTGTATATTGCTATATTTCATTATTCATTGTTTATACAAGGGCAACTTTCTGGTATCTGTCTTTCTGTCAACCTGATTGACTTATTTCACTTAGCTCAGTGGTCTCTCATAGTTCATAAATATAGCACATGGCAGAATCGCCTACGTAAGGCCAAATAACGCTCCACTGCTTGTTGGCGTTCAGTGGACGCTTGAATTACATCTAGCCCTTGGGACTGACAACACTTCGAACACCAGCAGATGTATCTGTTGGTCTTAGCTCTATTTCTTTTGGATACACAGGTAGAAGTGGAATTGATGGGTCATGTCTGATGATTCTATATTTTTTCAGTAGCTTCCACCCTGTTTTGCACAGAGAGCAGCACCATTTCAACATTAATGCACAAGAATTCCAGTTTTCACTGACACTGGCTATTCTGTCTTCCCTAATTTCCACGCCTTCCCCCATGCTTCCTTTCCTCTTCCCCCACTTCCCCCATGCTTCCTTTCCTCTTCCCCCACTTCCCCCATGCTTCCCTTCCTCTTCCCCCACTTCCCCTATGCTTCCTTTCCTCTTCCCCCACTTCTCCCATGCTTCCCTCCCTCTTCCCCCACTTCCCCTATGCTTCCCTCCCTCTTCCCCCACTTCCCCCATGCTTCCTTTCCTCTTCCCCCACTTCTCCCATGCTTCCCTTCCTCTTCCCCCACTTCCCCTTGCTTCCCTTCTTCTTCCCCCACTTCTCCCATGCTTCCCTTCCTCTTCCCCCACTTCTCCCATGCTTCCCTTCCTCTTCCCCCACTTCCCCCATGCTTCCCTTCCTCTTCCCCCACTTCCCCCATGCTTCCCTTCCTCTTCCCCCACTTCCCCATGCTTCCTTTCCTCTTCCCCCACTTCCCCCATGCTTCCCTTCCTTCTTCCCCCACTTCCCCCATGCTTCCCTTCCTCTTCCCCCACTTCCCCTTGCTTCCCTTCCTCTTCCCCCACTTCCCCCATGCTTCCCTTCCTCTTCCCCCACTTCCCCCATGCTTCCCTTCCTCTTCCCCCACTTCCCCATGCTTCCTTTCCTCTTCCCCCACTTCCCCCATGCTTCCCTTCCTTCTTCCCCCACTTCCCCCTTGCTTCCCTTCCTCTTCTCCCACTTCCCCCATGCTTCCCTTCCTCTTCCCCCACTTCCCCCTTGCTTCCCTTCCTCTTCCCCCACTTCCTCTCCTTCCCTCCTTCTCAATTGCCTTTCCTTCCTCCCTCCATTCCTTCCACCTTTCTTTCTTTCCTCTCTTCTGCTGGTGGCTGTGATGATTAACCATCACTGTCAACATGGTTAGATTTGGAACCACCTAGGAGACACACTCTGGGCACATCTGTGGCACTGTTTCCAGAAAGGCTTAACAGAGAAGGGAAGACCCACCCTGAATGTGGATGGTAACGATCCCACAGGGTGGGGTTCCCAGCCAAATAAAAAGAGAAAAAGGAGGAAGGCAGCCAAGTAACAATAGCTGTGCCTAAAAAATGAGCCTAAAAAATAAACCCTCCTACCCTTAGGTTCCTTTGTGCCAGGCATTTTGTTATAGCAGTGAGACACGAACTAATGCAATGGCCATCCTAAAGGACATGTTACAGTGTCTTGTTGTCTAATACACAATTTTGGAGTGCTTGCTTTTACCATGTCTAAAGAGGAAAGGGTGAAAGACCATGCGGAAAAACCTCCACTCCCTTTTCTGCCAGGAAGGGAGAAAGCAAACCAAAAACCAAAACAAAACAAAATAACAAAAACAAAAACAAAACTCAACAACAACAACAACAACAGCAGCAGCAGCAGCAGCAGCAACAAAACCACCTTGACGTGAGCTAACCGCCTGTCAGTATCACTTCTTTCATTCCTCGCCTCCTCTCCAGGGTGAATGTAATTAACATATTCTGGTGAAGAAACCAAGATTTACAGTGTTCACTGACGTGTCTCATGGTTATAGGGCTAATGTGTGTGTGTGTGTGTGTGTGTGTGTGTGTGTGTGTGTGTGCGTGTGCGTGCGGCTCAACTGGAAACATGGTTTGAGACATGTTTAGACTCTTTTCTCTGTCACTATTCTCAGATTTTTAAAATTTTTAATGGAGCAGAAGACATTTTTAAATAACTCTGCGTACTGGCTGGTAGTAAAACCGGAAGCTGGAGATGATGACATGCCATCTAATGTCACTATCTTCCCTTGCAGAAAATGAAAGCTTAACCATGCCCCTTGGAAACATACAATAAGGGAGAAAACTGAGAGAGCCGAGTGAGCTGGACTATTGCAAAAGCTGGCTTTGGGCAGTGTTTAATCGGCTGACCTCAAGCCATCCGCCACACAGGTCCTCGGGCAGGGGCTGTGGGAAAGCCCACCCTGGCCAGGAGTCTGCCTTCAGGAGCAACTGCAGAGATCTTGCCAGGCCTGGAAGCAGAGCTGAGCGTCCTCAAAAGGTTACCCATCCTGCCCTGCACGTGGCGAGGCCACAGGAAGCGTCACTGAACTACCTCTTCTGCAGATCCCATAGCCCCCTCTGTGTTCTCTCCTCCTCTCTCTCTGCTGGCTCGGGTCCGATTTTCCAGAGAAAGAAAATGGAAAACTTCTAAACAACAAATGCCAACTGTGAACAAACAAAAGATGCGACATGAGCGAGGAAGAACTTGCTCAAACTCCAAAGATAACTCTGGGCCATGGATACGGCTCAGAGGTACAGCACTTGTCTGGCTTAGCTTTAATCTCCCTGGCCAAAACTTTTAAAACCTTGCATTAACAATAAATAAAGATTTTGCAAGGGGACCAATGAGAGAGAGAGAGAGGGAGAGGGAGAAGGAGAGGGAGAGGGAGAGAGAGAGAGAGAGAGAGAGAGAGAGAGAGAGAGAGAGAGAGAGAGAGAGAGAGAGAGAATACGGCAAGCTGATGGCCACTGCTTCTTTGTCCTCTATATGTTGGAGCATACACTGTCCTAAAGATAGAGGCAGAGGATTGCCAGGGTGACCCATTCAGGGTCTGGGGACCATCCTGTGAAGTGTATATCCCAGCCCCTCCTTCACTGGCTTTCTCAGAACATGTTGTTGAGCCCTGGGCTTCCGTTTATCCATACACAGGGGCGGGCAGGCCTCGTCAATGGCTGTGTAAAGTGAGATACTCTTCTAGAAGTTTCCCTGCACACTGAACAAGCCACAGAGAGTTTGCTGGAGTCACCTGCAGAAGGCCACTCAAGACTTGGCCTCCTTCCCTCCTTGCCCAGTCTTTGTGCCCATAAAATCCTAGCAACCTTTTCTCAGTGTTTGTACCTTTTAAATAGAGAGTGTGTTTCTAAATATAAAATACTGACCATATAGAAGAGTTTCAAGAATAATATAATGCGTCACCAGATATCTTCTCTTCTGCCCTGAAAAATCTTACTACAGGTTTAAGTCACAGTTCTACAAGGAATTCAAGCTTTACCATCGAAGCTGTGGCTTGTGTCATTTCCCTACTCTGTCCCTTGAAAACATTTGGAATACAGTAAACTTCACGGCTGTGATAGCATAGCGTACTCACTACATCCACACTGTGTGCGTATCTTCTCTCACTCAACATTAAATCTCCGTGCGTTGCTCATGTGTAACTCCAGGTGTCTGTAGACTATTTGTCCTCCTAGGGGAGGTCCCCGTATTCAGGTTCCGGGTCTGTCATAGATGGGCATGGCTTTTTTTCTATGTCTGTGATCATGTCGCTTTTCTTTAGCTGGTTGATATGGCAGATTACAGTTTTTGGTTTTCAGTAATGAGCTGCCCTTGTGCTCTCCATGTGACTTACAGTTGATTGTGAGTGATTAACCTTTCTATGTGTCTGTATTTGATTTGCAAATATGTTTTTGCCTTGTTTTCTTATACTGTTTGTGTGCTTTGGATATTGGGATATTGGCTACCACATAAAATAAATTGAAAATACCCTGTTTTCTAGTGTGTCTACTTTGGTAGATAAAGATTTCTTGAAAACACAGCCATTGCCACTCATTTGCATATTGTCCGCTGCTGTTTTCATGTTACAGTGGCAGAGCTGAATTACCGGCACAGTTTTGTGACCACCTGAGTCTAAAATACTTAAAAGGCACTTCAGACCCTGATGTTGCCTCAAGCTCGTCATCTCTGTTAGCTGGCCTTTCTAGGAAATTGTTCATTTTGTTACTGTGTTTTTCAGATAAAAGGTTTCCAGTGTGTTTGCCATGTGTTTGCGCATGTGCATGTGTGTGTGTGTGTGTGTGCGCGCGCTAACATGAATGTGGAGACACATGCCTTCTAGTTAGAGGACAACTTCAGGCTCTGGACAGTGTCTTCTGTGTTTTTGAAATGAGGTCTCTTGCTTATCCCATGCTAGCTAGCCCCCATCACTCTGGGATTCACCATTTTCTACACCCCATCTCCCTCAGGAGAGTTGCATACCCATATGCTATGCATCCAACTTTTCTGTGGGCTCTGGGGATTTGAGCCCAGCTCACCATGCTTGCGTAGCGAGCATTTTCACACACCCAAGCCATCATCACCTCAGTCCCTGCCCCCATTGCAAATTTTCAAATAGCTTTAAGGTTCTTAACTGAAACCTCTTTGTTTCTCTCCCTTGGGCAGAAATACACTTTTCTCCTCCCAGTTATTATGCCAGGTGTTCTATCCGGCAACGAGAAAGTAACTAACGCGGTGTTTTTGTGTCAGGAAATGAAAACACTGGGCTTCTTCTCTCCCTCGCTCTTCTCGTGAAATGAATTTCCAAGCCCTGCTGGTCTTTCTGCCTCCACCACCTATGCCGTATTAACTGTCCTACCCTGGCCCATGGTCTCCATCATGGTTCCTAGGACAATCGAAGTTGTTTCTTCGGACCCTGTCCCTACGCCTCACACATCAGTTACCATATCCACACACACCTGGACAGTCCCCTACAGAAGACTTACAAGAGCACATTATTCCCCTAGGTGAAACGTATTCAGTGGTTTCCTTGCCTGACAAGGATAAAATACAGCCAGCCAGGCATGGCCACAGCTGTAGCTGCTGGCTCCTCCAGCTGTGGGTTCTGTTCACACCTGTGCTCAGAAGCATCATTGGGCAGTTTCTCCCAGGCATCTTCACACCCTGCCTTGCTCTCACCTTTGTATTTAAAATTGCCAATGGCAACCCCTTCTCTGTCCTACTCTACCACAATATTTCTAAGGCTTCGAGGTGAAATAGGAGGCGCTGCCTGAAAATTAACAGCTACTGTGAACCAAACACCTGCACTTTATTATGGACTCAGTTCTCCCATTGACCTCATTTTACAGGCAGTCTGCTGATGCTCAGAAATGCTGAGTGACTTGCCTGACATTCAGGTAGCAAACAGCAGAAGCAGGGCTTCAACTCAGGTGTCTGGCAGCCTAACTACTGACCCACAGTCCTTCCTGGTGTTTGAGGACAACGCGGTGGGCTTGGTTGGGCCACTTTCTGGCTTTGTGGCCTTGAGCAAAGCGCCTCTCTATTTTGACCCTCTGTTTCTTCTTTATCGAAGGAAGACGGAAGGCGATGGTAGTCTGTGTATTCTCCTTGTGACACCTCCAAAGTCCTCTGACATGTCCCTGTCTATAACCATGGCTTCTGGTTGAAACCTGGCTCTCTAACAAGGATCCCCAGGTCAGAACACTGACAATCCTTTCACTATCACTAGCGTTTTTACACCAGTCTCCAGACTAGCACACGCCTCTATACAGCTGTACTGTCTAGGCTTGTTCTTGGCTCATGTGTCTTGTCCTGGAGCCAAAAACCCATTAGGAGAAGTGAGATGGCAAATCCAAACATGATTTCCTCATGGGATGGCACTGCATTCTATTTCTTCCTGATTGACCACTAAGCAGTTCATCTCCAACTCTTAGCCACCATGATCCGATGTTCTCCCTCGTAACAGTGGATTAAGGAAACAGGGGTTGCTTCCATGCCTAATCTTTTCTGAAGTGGGACATTACCTGAGGGAGAACTTGCTGGTAAGAGTGAGCCATCAAACAAAGACCCGTTCTTCAGGGAGACCTTGCCCTCAGTAAGCTTGGGATGTCTGTTTTGGAATCATTGGCTACTGTCCCAAGTTCAAAGGCAGACTATGGGGAAAGCTCCCAGAAAAGCAGGAGTTTCCCACTGGGGAGAGGAAGAATCGGGGAAGATGCAGATCCCCAGAGCCAAGTGAGCACCATCCGCTGGGCGGATAGGCACGGTACTCCTTAGAGTACTCCAAGCTCCTCCACTACTTGTGCTCATAAGCATAGATCCTAATCTCTTTGGACTTTTCCCCTCTTAAAAGAACAGGTCAGCCTGTTTTATTCACAACTACCCGCGAGGCTTAGTGGAGACGGCACACAAACGAGGGCTGCTTAGGACTGGGTAAGCGTCAAAATCACTCCTTTTTAGTCCTGTGTGCTGCTATTTAAAGAGAACTGGGGGCGGCCAGATGTTCCCGGAAAAACACACCTATGAAAAGCAGGCTGCAAAAGCATCCCGAATCACAGACTCCTGAAACTGGAAGCGGCTGTAAGAGTCAGGGACAGAGCCATTCCAAGCTTTGTTGCTGCCCTCGTGAGTGTCCACTAGAGCTTGGCTCTGGCCATGATGGGGAGCTCACTGCTTTCTAGACTGCATGCAGGAAAACCCAAGGGTGAGGGAATGCATTGAAGTTTCCAGAATTAGTTTTGCGGAGAATGGAGCCTTCCCTCTCTTCTCCGTTACACATAACACCCACGAAGCATTTTCAGCTTTCGGTACCCTCTAAAGCTTTGCCATCCCACCAGCCTTTATCCTCTTCTTTGCCCCCTCTGTCAACTATGAAAGGCAGTACACATCCTTTACACTGTTGCTAAAACACTCCCTACCCGCTTACCTCCAGAAAGTTCTCTGTGACCTCCATTCATACGTGAGTACTAAACAACATTACTTCTCACCAATTGGTCACCTTGCCTTGACTTAAGTTTCTCGGTATCAAGCACTGTCGCTTGCAACATCTTTGTCCCAGGCATCTCAGCCTTGTCTGACTCTATAGAATAGATCTCTGTGTGGACCGGAGCTGACTTCAGGCTACAGAGGTCAGAGCAAAAGGGCCCTCCCCTGTGCTGTTGAAGAAGAAGGGACAGAAAGTGGGCTGGAATCAGAGCCTCTATCTGGTCTCGTGAATGGAAGAGAATAAGGAAAAAAGGGTTGGGTTTTAAAGAAGATGCTACTCTTACCTACCCAATGGACATGACATTCTCCACAGTTATGTGGAGAGTGGGGACTGAATCTGACATGAACTCTGGTGCCCCATATTTGACCACCTCCCCTTGGTGGGGAGGCCTGATGGCACCCAAAGAAAGAATAAGCAGGCTACCAAGATGAGATTTGATAGCCTATGACCATACAGTGGGTGAGGAGGTCTCCCTCCATCACAGTCATAGGGGAGGGGAATAAGGTGAAAGCGGGATGAAGGGAGGAATGGGAGGATACAAATGATGGGATAACAATTGAATTGTAATCTGAATAAATTGATTAAATAAAAAAAATTAAAAAAGATGCTCGAAGCCTTGTTCTGGTCTGATGTCTCTGTCACCAGCGGAGGCCAAGGAAAAGCTAATAAAAGCATCTCGACATCTTGACACATGTAGCTTTTCTTCCTCTATGCACTCTATTTAAAAAAACAGTGGAATGCTAGATCTCAAACACACCATGCTATGTGAAAAACATGATGCCAGTTTTGTGTGTGTTTTTGTTTTGCATTGCTTTTGTTTAAGCGAAATGGCATTTATTGAATCGTCATGGATTTGTGAGTTTATATGGGTATGCCTTTTATTTTTGAAATAATTTATAAATTATATATTTACATAAAACATATTTATATAAAATTTATACAAAAAACATTTATAAACATGTGCCTTTTAATTTTTTAGATATTTTATTAATTCTTTGAGAATTTCATATACAACATTGTGATATGTGCACACCCCTCACTCCTCTCAAATGCACTTTTTCTACCCTCATCTCCCTGTCCATCAACTTTGTTTTCTTCTTCTTCTTTTTTTTTTTTTACATCCAGCCCAGTTTGGAAAAATGTTTAATTAGGACAGTGACACATAATTCAATTACATCGTAACCAACTTGCTTAATGCCTTGGGCGAAGGATGAACAACGTGACCACAGTTCATGTTCTTGGTGGCCACTTGATCATGTGTGTGTGCCTGCTTCCTTCAGTTATTCATAGTCAGCCTGTGGGCTTGGGCATTGGTGCCTATTTCACATTTGAAAAACTGGTTCAGGCCTATTCCTGCAGCCAGAAGACCTACCCAGGTATAATCCAACATGATGTTTTTGTTGTTGTTTTCACAGCTCTACTACCAATGTGGCAGAGATTGTTAGCTGTCTACTGAATGTCATTTTGCCCTATCTACTGACAGACAAAATTCTTGTTCTCTGCTGGGTAAGTTGCATCTATGATTAAGATGTTTCCTAGTGCTCTACTGAGTTAGAGATAATGTAGGACACAGTTGTCTCCAATGATACAATCTGATGGGACAGGCAGGGTCTCAGGGATGATTCCTTAGAGGAAGAGGGAGATGGACTTGGGTCTATAGTCTCCCCTGGTGCAGAATCAGAGCATGATACACACATCTCCAGAAGCCAGGCTAGACCTGAGGGTAGAAGTGATGTAGTGATGTGCTGGTAGGGGTGAGGTTCTGATGACCATATGCCTCGCACCAGCTCTGGGCCTTCAGAAGGTGCTATACAACAGGAAACCCATGGGGTTTAAGCCTCTTCCTGAGGCTGACACAACTCAAAGGACACTGGATTCACATGCAAGTTCACTGAGGAAACTTTAGAAAAAGTTATTTAAATATGTAAGAACTTGATTTTTTTTTAAAGTCTGGAAAATAATTTAATTGAATTAAGAGTGGTATTTTCAAAGGTTTGTTGGTATACTAAGGTACCAAGTATATGTACTGGGCAACCAAAGTTTCTAGGATTGAAAGAACCACGGTAGGTAGAGATCCTTTTTCAAGGATTTCCAATGTGCTTAGAAAGGCAAGCAGACATTCATTCATTTATTCAGTGCACTGGGTGTTGGTGTTATTTGCCCACAAGTCTACTTAAGATTCTTATCACAATTATAAACATGGTTGATTCTGGGCTTGTTTTGAAGGAAGTCTACAAACGCGTCTGTGTGAAGGGCCTGGGTTACTTGACTCCATTTGTGACAACTCAGAAGAGACAACCAACCCACAGAGCCCATGGCAGCTGCGTCTGGTTAGCTTCTCTCTCTTCCCAGTCCTTCTTTGGACCCTGTCTTTTGCCAGGCGGTTCTCAAAGAGTTTGCCTATGAGCTATCCACAGGCAAGCATCTGCACCAAGCCCGTTCCTCAGACCTAAGACAGCTGGTGCCGTGTGTGGCTCCGCACTGGGGTCTGGGTCACCGGAAAGCTAGCAGGCCATGAGGCTCATCAACTGAGCCTGGGAGAGAGACATATGGCAAAATCGAGAGGGCCTTAAGGATTTGTCCTCTTGGGAAGCTACAATGAGATACAGTAAAAGCAAAGGAACCCATAGGTGCAGTGTAGCAGCTACTGACGAGATAGAGGAGGAGAAATTAGCTACTAAGACTATTGAGTAAGGTGACTGTAGGGATAAGTCATCACCAACTCAGACAACGTGTTTAAGGGCCTCTTTGGCAGCATGCCAAGAGCTGATTTTCTGCAAGCAGACAGAAGAAAGAGCTGGGGATTGAGCCAAGGACTTGCTGATCAGGCTATGAGAATTTAAAGAGGGACTGAGTTTCCACCATGGAGTGACTCCGGCTAAGACCCCGCTTGAGGGGTCCTAGGGAGAGAACACTAGGATTGATGTCTTGAGAATTTGAGAACCTGACAACTTTAATCTGGTTCTGCCTGTTTCTTTTGGCAACAGGAGCAAGCTGGTCGTCCCAGTTACAGGATAGCTCTCCCATCTTGTTTAAAGATGACATGGGAAGCTCAGTCTGGCAAAGAACATTGCTATGTCTCTTCTAGGTCGTGAGACCAAGTACACCATAACCAGCCGGAGACTGATTTTTCTGGGCTTTGAGAGGGACTAGACCCTCAAGAAGCAAAGGACCTCACCAGCCTGCATTGACAGAAGACAAGAATATGTGTTTGGAAGACGCAGGAGGAGGGCAGGAGCAGGCAGTGGGGAGCACGGGACTCGGCTAGCACAGGCTTTTAGCACGGAGCAAGGACCCCGAGACCCAGGTCCAGGATGCTGCTGGGGTGACTGCGGGGATCACGCAGATCATACTGAGTGCCTACGATAAGTGAAACAGACAAGGAGGGACACAGAAAGAAGGGGTAGTTGAAAGGGCTGAGAGACGTGCCGTGCCGGGGCAGACCTACTCCGCACAGCCAAAGAACGGGACTGAGGTGTTCAGTGAAGATTCACCGAATCTACCTGGAGCACAGGGGCAGTGGTGGGCGGTAGGGTGGATAGGCCCGGTCTGTATGGTACTGTAATACTGTGGTTATAGAGTAGTGACCCTGATTTCTGAAAACACACCACCCAGATGAATGGAGTCCAATGGACATAACTCTTCTAAGAAGCCACACTGGAGCACTCCAGATGTCCAATAATCAAGGGAGAAAAAGCAAGGCACATGGAGACACATAGGCCTGGATTTAGGTCCATACATGATGTAATTTCTCTTAAAGCCTGCAAGAACTTGGGGAAATGTTCTAAGGTTTTTGAGTGCTAATTAGCTCACCTGTAATGCTCAGTTCTGCTCAGGTCCAGTGTTCTCCATGTACTTTAAGGTGAGATACAAACAAAGTGGTCAGTTCAGTAAATGTACTGAAAATGCTATAAAAAAAGTTTTTTTTTCTTTCTCCCATGTTTCTGTTAGGACTCTGTCAACTCCTTTATATAAAGAAAAATAAGAAAATGTGTCTGGCTCTTCCTGCTTTCTGGCTTTCTCTGGATTATTTATTGGGCATAGCTTCAGCACCTGCTCCAAGCCACTCAGCTTCCTCACGGGACCCTCAAAGACTCCTGACTATTGTCACATGATATATGGCATGAGGACTTGCTCCTCTCAGGGATGCAGAAGGTCCTAGCTTTGGTTCTGAAATTGCTAACAATGCTGGAAACACTGCAGCTTCTCTGGAATAGGCTCTTATCTCCAGGACATGAGAGACGGGCTTGTAAAACTGGCCCTTGTAGGGATATCTGAACAACACATCCCAAATTAAATACGAAAGGAAGATAGTGATGACATTGAACAACACAATGTGATCTCCAGAAAAATCATCCCAAAGCACATTATATTCCCTGTAGGCCCCAGACACAGGCTCTAGGCAATGTGGCATGGAGACAATGGGGAAGGAGACACAGACACAGAGAGATCAGAGGTAGCAGGAGATGGCAGGCGGCATCTCACACTAGAAGAGTGAGCCACACCCACTGGAAGCAGAACCGTCCACACCAGGAAGTGAGAGGGGATTTTATGGGAATAACTCTAATCCTGACATTGAAAAAGGAAGTGGACGGGGTGGGGAACTCAGAAGAGGGACCAGCACATTTAAGGCACAGGAGGCAGAGCAAGTGAGGGACGCTGGGCTAAGTTTAAGCTATTATTCACCGGGTTCTGGGAAAGTCCAGCTTGTCAGTGTGTGAGTGAGATGAGTAGGTGACCCAGGGGCCCCATACACTAGATTGCTCCTGTCATCCTAGTTCAGACCTGGCTTCCCAGCCGTGTAGTACCCCTCAGATACATCCCAGTTGGCAACACATCCCACGAGCATGAAAGTCAGTCCAGCTGCTGTGTGGATGGGCTAGGAGGCACAGAATTGTGGGGAACACATCTTAGTTTTCGACCTTAGAACAAAAGGGTGGACTCCAGTCAAAGGGGACTAGGAGATAAGGAGGTGTTATCCTAATACCTGACGAAATAAACTGACAAACAGACGCAAAGCTAAAACTAATAAGAAGATATAAAATCACACTTCATTCTAAAAGAGGAAGCAGTTAACCAAGAGGACAGTACTATCCTACACACTAATGCACCAAGATCTCCCAGACCCAGTTTTATTGTAAAAGTACTTCTAGATTTAAAGACACAGGTGAGCATCAACCCATTAAGAGTAGGTGGTTTCAAAATCTCATGTTCTCTAATAAAACAGTCACTGGACAAAAACAAACGTGGAAACCTCAGAATTAGTGGACACCGTGCATCAAATGGACTCAATGGGTCTGTACAGACTATTCCACCCAAACACACACACACACACACACACACACACACACACACACACAAGCAGCATAGAGAAGCTTGTTTAGAATAAAACATAGCCTATGACACAAAATAAATCTTTACAAATTCAAAGAATTAAATAACTTCTGTACCCTATCTGGCTGCAGTGTAATATAACTTATAATTGACAGAAAAAAATCTTAAATACTTAAAGGCATGGAAATCAAATAACTCATTACTTAATGATGAATGGATCAAAGGAAAAAAAACAAAGAAAAATTTTTTTAAATCCTGGAACTAAATAAAAAAGGAAACCACAATATAACTAGCCCTCTAGGACACGTCGAAAGCAGTCCTATGAGGGAAATTTATAGCTCTAAAAGCACAAACAAATGGCTAATTATGCAACTCAAAAAGCCAAAAAACAAAAGCAAAGCAAATGCAAACCCATCCAATGTCAAGAAATAATAAAAAGCAGAGCAGCTATCAATGAAATAGAAACAAAAAATAATAATAATATAAAGAGTCAATGAATCTAAGACCTGATTCTTTGAGAAGATAAACAAGACTGAGAGATCCTTGGTCCAACTAATCATAAGAAAGAGAGGACCCAGATGAATAGAAATAGAAGTGAACAGAGAAATATTATAAAAGGCATCAGAGAAATCAGAATATTATAAGGGAATATTTTAAAAACCTGTACTCCATTAAGCTGGAAAACCTAAAAGAAATGGATACATTTCTAAATTCAGCTAAACAACCAAAATTAAACCCAGAAGAAGTCAACAACATAAATAGATTCATAACAAATGAGGAGATTAAAATAGCAATAAAAAGTCTTCCAGCTTAAGGAAAAAATATGCCTAGACCCAGATGCATTCACAACAGAAGTATTCCAGATTTCCAAAGAAGATCTACATTCAATCTTTCTTAAATGATTCCAAAAGTAGAAACAGAAGGAGCACTCCCAAGCTCTGTCTAGGAAGCCAGTATTAGTCTACCAAAACCAAGTAAAGACACAACAACAACAAAAGAAAACTGCAAACCAATATCCCCAGCGAACATAGTCTCCAAAATGTTCAATAAAATACTTGAAACAGAAGACTGACATACATCAAAAAGACTATCCACCACAAACAAGTTGGCTTTATCCATGAAATATAGGGTAGTTCAACATACACAAGTCCAATGCAATAAGCCACAGAAATGGAGTTAATATTAGATTATCTCAATAGCTGTTTGACAAAAATTCAGCCTTCATGATAAAAGTCCTAGGGGATGTAGGGATACAAGGAATATTCCTCAACATAATAAAAGCTGTATATGAAAAACCCACAGTCAGCTAACTTTGTCTTCAATGAAGAAAAACTTGAAGCAATTCCATCGAAGTCAGGAAAGTTTATTAAGCCCACTTCTTTTCAATATTGTACTTGAAATACTAGCAGAAACAAAAAGTAAGAGAAGGATATTAAAGGGATACAAATGGGAAAAAGACCCTCAAGCCATCCCTATTTTCAGGTGACAGAATATGTACATTAGAGATCCCAAAAAATTCTATCAGAAAACGTCTAGAAATGATAAACAACTTCAGCAATGTGGATAGACACAGAATCAAACTGCACAAATAAATAGCTTTTCTGCACCAACAAATATGCAGAGAAAGAATCAATTTACACTCTCCCACTTACAATAACCTCAGAGGAAAAAAATCTTGGAATAAATCTAACAAAGGAAGTAAAGGACCTCTGAAAATGAAAATTTTAAACTTAAGAGGAAGAAGAAGGAGGAGGAGGAGGAGGAGGAAACAATGTTAGGGAAAGTGCCATTATAGACCTTGTAATATATTAGAAAGCCAATTTGCTACCTACATAAAGACAAATATATAAACTAATGAAAAGAAATAAAATATCCAAATGTGAGTACACATATCTTCAGTCATTTAATGTTTAATAAAGATGCCAAAAATGTAAGCTGAGGAAAAGAAAGCATCTTCAACAAATGATGGGAAAATGGGGTGTTCACATGAAGAAGAAGAGAATTAGCTCATATCTATAACCTTGGACAAAAATTAATTCCAAATGGATCAAAGACCTAAACATAAAACCTGAAATACTGAAATGGTTAGGGAAAAAACATAGGCAGCTCCTTACAGGATATAGGTGTAGGAAGTGACTTTCTGAATAGAAACTTCAACAGTTGACAAAGTGGATGTCATAATACTGCAAAGCCTCTGCACAGTTCAAGGGGCAATCAACCAGGTAAAAGGGAAGCTCACAGGGAGAATCTTTTCCTGCTGTATGTCTGGCAGAAGATTAATATCCAGAATATATATAAAGACCTCAAAAAAAGAGTCAGAAAGACAAATGACTCATCCAGAAAACAAGCTTGAGACCTGAAAACAGTTCTCAAAAGAAGAAAAATAAAATGGCTAAGAAGTCTCAAAAAAAAATTCACTCATCCCTAGCAATGGGGGAAATGTAATCAAAATAACTTTGAGATTTCATCTTACCCCAGTCAGAATGGTAAAGGTCAAGACAACAACTAACAGCAAACGCTAAAGGGGTTGGGTGGGGCGGGGAGACCCGCTTTCACTGTTGCAAAATGGTGCAGCTACTATGGAAGGAAGTGTGGAGAATTCGCAAAAAGACGAATCTTCTGTATGGCCCAGATTTTGGCATGTTCCCAAGATTCAACATCCTACTCCACAGATAGCTCCTCAGCATGCCCATTGCTGCTCTATTCACATTAGCTAGGAAGTGGAAACAACGTAAATGCCCTTCAGCCAATGAGTAGGGAATGAAAATGTGGCACATCGTCACTACAGAATATTATTCAGCTGTAAAGAAAAATGGAACCACAAACTTCGCAGGTAAGTGGGTTGAATTAGGAAAGATCATATTGAGTGAGAGCGCCCATACTCAGGAAAACAAATCTCACGTTTTCTCTCATTGGAGGTGTCTAGCTCCAAACTGTCAAGTATAAGGATGTAACCTATAGTCCCCACACAAACCAGAAAAGTTGAGTGGGACCATTGCATGGGGGGTTGGAAAGCAGTAGAGAGGGAAATGGTAGGACTCAAGAGATCTGGTCAGGGAAATGGAAAGGGCGGGGTCCTTTAACAATGGGGAAGGACGTGAGTAAGGAAGGAGGGATGAGGGACAGTAAGAATAAGGATGTCTGGAGAAGTCACAAGGTACCATTCTACTAACTCTTTATCTTAAAAATTACAAAACATGTAATTCTGTGTATAAATACACATAGATAGTTTTAATGATCTTTCCTCATCTGGACTAATAATGCTCCCCCTAAAAACTGAAGACAATCTAACAAAAACTCCAATACCAGGCCCGAGAAGCCCCCTTCTGAGTGGTTGATCAGAGTTGCCCAAGGATTCCCAAAACATTAAACTGATTGTTCCTACCCTGAATCATCTTCCCAATGGCAGAGGTTAAGTCTTTATTGCTAAAGACACCAGGCGCTTCAGAGGCAAGGCCCAGAGGCCCCTGGTCTGGAACTGACCAGAAAGCATCATGCAAGCACCCAAAGGAGTGGGGCCAGTCCTGTGCTGTGACACCGTCGGTGATCAGCATGGCACACTGCCCTAAGAATGCACTTGCAGCATGCGTACTTCAGCAGTAACCACCAGCTTTCTACTTGGGCTTAAAAACTGCTCAAGGAAAGAAAAGCCATGCCTGGTACCGAAAACCTAGCTAATCACTCAGTGCTAATAAAGTCACAAACACTACTTTACTAAACCAACACAACCCCTAACAGCAATCTAAACATCTGCTCTTATACCCACATGTAAGTGTTGTCTTCACCACTCATCAAGAAACTTCTTTTTGTACCGGAGAGAGACCACTATGGAAAAATCACAACCAATCAAAATGCTGAGTTATGGAGTCCAGTCCCAACAGATATATCTACAAAACCCTATCACATGGAAGGCTCAGGGAATATTGTGGAAGAGGGGAAGAAAGATTGTAAAAGCCACAGGTTCAAGAAGCTTGCTGTGAGATTTTTCTCTCCTACTAATGTCAGAAGCTACGCCCATAAAGTCCCTCCAACATGGCTGGCTACACATGAGCTTAACAAAGACAACACCTATAGACGTGTCAAAACAGACAGAGAAAAGCCCACGAGGCCTCAACTCTGCCCAAAGAATTACAGGCAACTAAGGAATTCTGAGTGAGAGAAGCCTTCCACAGGGAAGATCACATCAGTCGGTTATCCAATAGCAAGTGGACTGTCCTGACAGCACACATATACCTAACATTATACAGGCTGAGCAGGTTATATTTAGCCATGTATATGTCTATACATTTATACACACACACACACACACACACACACGTATGTAGCAACAATATACATGCCTATACACATATATACATGTAACAACAATTAATGAAAAAAGAGGACACAAATATTAAAGAGAGCAAAGAGGGGTGTATGGGAAGGTTTGGAGAGAGGAGAGGGAAGTGAGAAATGTTATGTTATAATCTCAAAAATAGAAATAATAATAAAGAGAAAAGAGTAAAACAGAGCCTATTCAAAGGCAAAAGTCTATGTTTTCAACTTCTTTTTAAGTTCCCCAAAGTAATGAGTATAAATAATGCTTAGTTGACAGTCGCGCCTGGTGAACAATCACCATGCACGTTTACCTCCCTTATGCTTCTTTTTGAAAGAAAAAAAAAATAACACTAATGGAACCTTAAAAAAAAAAATGAAGGCAGCTTTACATTATACATCAGCAGCTACCACCACCCAGTAATAGTAACAGCTCACAAGCATTTCTTCTGCTCTTCTCTAAGCACTTCCTACATCCCTGAGATACGTGAAGACAGTGAGCAGAGCGGTGTCCGCAGAACACCCTGGCCACATCCGTGGAAGCCGTTCTCTGCAGTGCGAGCCTCCTCGGGACAAGGATTCTGTCTTATTTACCTTTATAATCATACTGCTCAGAATAGCTCCCATAGATTGGAGGTATTTAATTGAAATTTGTTGAATGCATAATGGGCTAACCTTTGGCCAGAGATCCTGAGTGAGAGATATGCAGTCCCCTAATGGAACCTCTGCACCCCATAGTTGGCAATGGGAGGCCCTAACAGATCGGAGTCTGAGAGCAGAAACACGAGTTATTCGTCCCTTCCCCTTACTGTCAAGCTTAGCAGTGGGACAGTACATTGCTAGGGCAGTAGATGGTGTGGCTTAATTAGTAAACATGTTTTCTCACAGCTCTGGAAGTTAGAGGTTTATGATCAAAGTTTCTTATTTTTAATCCTCTGCGGGCCTTCTTCACCACGTCTTCAAATATGGTGTGTGGGGCGAGGGGGGGGGGCGTGTGTGGGTATGCGCATGCGTGCTCATGCTTGACTATATTCAGACCTCTATATAGTGGGTTAGAGCTACTCACAACGTCATTTTTAACTCTATCATCACGCTTTGACCTGGTGGCCAAATGCAATATCCTAAGCCACTGGACATTTTTAACATTGAGTTCTGGAAAAGAACACAATTCAGTTCCTAGAGGATGACAGCAGCTTCCCACTCTTGCAAGTCTCCGCGCACTGGTCCCTAAGGCTGTCCACACCTCTGCAGCGGTGCAGAGGTATCGTGGAGCCTTGTTAAGCATGCTGGGGGCTTTCTGGAAGACTCCTCAGAGAGGCAGGTGATAGACGACCATCCTGGAAATCTTCAGTCTCAATCAGCAAGGCGGACTCCAGGTGGAGTTCTGTGAGACTCAAACGCTGAGTTCGGTGCTGCTGCGTCCATATGGAAAACGGGAGCCTTAAAAGACGCTACAAAAGGGTGAAACCCTGTCAGACTAGAAAGGGAGCGGGAGGAAAGGTGTGTGGAGTGTCCAGGGTGGGCCTGACTCTCCAGGCCGACCACAGCTTCCCAGTGCTGCTTTCTAGGTCAGAGACACCAGCTGCAGCTACACAAAGGAGAGAAACGACACCATAGGAGGTATGCCTGGCTGCTGCTGTTGGACAGGGGGTGGAGAAAGTTGGGGTGCTTTACTGTCCTAAGTCCAGAGATCCTATAGTCAGGGTAAACTCTGGACAGAGGGAGGGCCTCTGCTCTGCTCTGTGGTGAAAATGGCACCTTCACAGGCTTCTGAGTCTCTGTGGAAAACAGTGCAGACAGGGATCCTGGCTACGTTTATTTACGATGCTGTTGACATAGAAAGGACCAGTACATTCATGCAGAGGCCATGCTTCCCAATTCTATAAACATCATCAGTGTGAGAGAAGGCTTCAGTGGGTCCTCGGGCATGATTTATGAACGTGTCCTGTGCCAACATAAATCCAGCCTGAATACCATCCCGGTTAAATCACACATGTCATTGATTCAGGGTGGCAAGGACTGGCGAGCAGAGCGGTTTCCAAGACAACATGTTCTTACACCCCTGTGTCTGCTTAGCCTTCATCTTTGGGAGCAACAGGGGCCAATCTGACTTTGAGGTGCTCCATAAAGAGCCTGGATTTTGGCGTTAGACCCTGAGGGATCATAGCTGGCGTGGAACCTTAGTCTTCTCTTCCTTAACACTGGGTTAGTAGGGCTGCCTTCAGAGGCTGCTGGGCCTGGGGTCAAGTGAGCCAACAAGGCCTGAGCAGGTGCCAGTTAATTGATCCCTTAAGTCCTTTTCTCTAAGTGCACTTGTGCTTTTGACACTGTTTGTTTGTTTGTTTGTTTGTTTAAAGCATGTTGTAATTTTAAAATGGGCCCCAAACAGGCAGAAATTGAGCAAGTCACCAAAGTCACGCTGAAGAACTCTCCCACATCTCTGAGATCCCTGAGCACTGTCGCAGCCTCAGTGTCCTTGACGGTTTTATGTTGACTTGGCACAAGCTAGAGTCATTTAGGCCAAGGGAACCTGTTGAGAAAATGTTCCCACCCTACTGGCATTTTGCTGGTTAATGGTTGTGGTGGGTGACGCTGCCCTGCCCTGGGCCTGACTGAGAGCTGTAAGGATGCAGCTTGAGCAAGCCATGAGGAGCAAACCAGTAAGCAGCACTCCTGCGTGGTTTCAGTTTTGGTTTCTGGCCTTGTGTCCCTGCCCTGCCTTTCCTTGACTATAAATAGACTGTATTGTGAAGCTGTGCGCTGGAAATTAACCCCTTCTTCCCCGAATTGCTTTTGGCCATGGTGTTTCATCACAGCCATTAGAAGTTCTAACTGAGACATCCAGGAGGGAGTCCTTTCTTCCCTTGCTCGTCTCCCTCACCTGCAGCTCTAGTGACCACCTTTAAAGCGGGTAAACGGTTGACCGCCATATTCTCAGTCCTTATGAGGTAATACACTGGCACATGGAGAGAAGAGAGGTTGCCGTCCATAGCACCACATCTGTAGGGGATTAAACCGGTGCTCCGGTCATGGAGAGGTTTGGCAATTTTGAAGAAAAAGCATTGTTCTAGCTGAGCTCCCACGACTCACTCCCCTGACACCCGCCCCTCACCACCACTCACACACTTGGTCAGAATGGCTACGTCCCAGAGCAGCAGGAAGCACCTTGGCCATGGCCTCAGGTGATATGCGCTCGGTGGATTCAGAGCGTCTGATTTGCTGGAGTCCTGCTGCCTATTCGTGTGGGGCCTTGTGCAGTTGTATCCCACACTGGGTTCTGGATTATTTTTTATCAGTTCAGTGCTACCCAGCTCTGGGAGCCAAAGACCTAGGGAGCACAGGATTGTTCGAGGACTCTGGGCACAGACCATGAACTTAACAGGACTAAGAAAAGATTGCTTATGTCCAAGCCCAAACCTCAACTTCACCCAACTGCAGTCAAAGAGCCTGCCTCAGCTGTTCAGGTTTCCCACTCGCCCTCCCCACAAGCCCTAACTCTGCCAGTTTACATACACAATGATGTATGTTCACTTCAATATTTTTTAAGATTTAATATATATATATTTGTTGAGCTGCATATATGAATGTACACATTACACGTGTGTCTGGTGCCCTGTGAAAGCCAGAGGGCAGTGTGGAAACTCCTGGAACTGGACTTACAGATGTCATGAGCTGCCTCACAGGTGCTGGGAACCATACTCATATCCTGTGCAAAAAAAGCAGCCACTGCTCTAAACCACTGAGCCATGTCTGCAGCCTCTCAGTGTTTTAAGGTTTTATTTTAGAATAACTTATAGAAATGTCACAACACTGACACACGAAAAAAAAATTCAATGTATCATTCATTTAGATTTCCAGAATTCTTTTTTTACTGGCCTCTCATGCTCCCTCTCAACATATTAATTGGCCTCTTCTCAAAGGTCGCCTTCCTAAGCACAGCGCCCACCCCATGGTAGCATTCCAGTCACACTCTCCTGCCCAGCCCTGAACTCCAGATGATATTTTTCTTGGCTCTTTGTCGGTGGTTCCCTCCCTGCCTCCCTGGCTAGGGTGGAAGTCTTAGCTGAGAATTGGCTTCGTGTCCCCTACTCTGTTCCCAGCAGCGTCCTCGGGATGCAGCAGCTCGGCACAGCTACAAGAAGCAGGGCACTGCTGCCTCTGGACGGCCACCAGCCCGGGAGCACACAGTGTGCTCTCTGCAGCCAACGCGATGACATCCTCCTCCTCCGGGATCCATATGGGTAGCAACGCTCACTCCTAGGGAAATATTTGCCTTAATTTGCCCTGGAAGGGAATTACTTAAAACCCAGCTAACATTTGGGTGTGACTCCTCTAAGAAAGAGAGAGAGAGGGAGAGGGAGGATGGCCAGTTCAGTACTTTGCAAATGGGCATCAGGCAGCACAGCCTTGTTCACACAGAGCTTCTGCCACTCACCACTGTGTGATACTGCAGGACGGCACAGACCTCAACCTCCTAGTGAAAGAACATAATAAAAACACCTTGTTCATAATCTAGACACTCGAGTAAATGTATTGGTATATCTTAAATGCTTACAGCCAGGCTTGATGCATAGGAAGTGTCCAATAAATGTCATAATAATATATAGATACATAATAGAGAGCAGATAGTAATAGTTGCTACTATTGTGCGGCCTTTTCCCACTCGACATAGTATCTTAGGCATTCCGCTTCTATAGATATTCTTCACTATATGATTGCTAATGACTAATCCGCTTCTGTCGCATAGATGTAGTGTAAGTGTCCTAACATGTACCATTCATTGCTGGATATTTATGCTGCCTCTGTGTTTTCTTATTATCAGCATTATACTGGCCACCCTTGATCACATGCCATCAGAGACATCAGCAGTTATTGCTTCTCATTGTTTCCTTAGAGACAGAATTACTGGGGCAAAAGCTATGCCTGTTTTCTAAGCTGAGATATACTTTCCAAATGTCCAAGACAGGTTGTCCTGGCAGAGCTATTTCCTCACGGACTCAAGTCCAGAGGCCAGGGCGGGTCCTACTCTGGGCTACTTCCCGCTGTCCTGTCTCCTGATGCCAGCCAGGCTGTGACCTATGCTGACACGTAGGTCACAACAGGTTCCAAAAGTCCTGTTTGCTCAGCTTCAGGCTGCGTCAGGGTACTCTGGCCCCAGGACTCTTATTTTGAGCTTCACCTACAAGAATAAAAGCAAGCGCGAGCCCCACACAGGCTGTTCCCCTGCTGCCTTTCCCTTGTGTCCTGCTTGTGGCACACAGAGGACGCTCTGCTTTGGGAGCCCTTTCAACCATGGCTTCGCCATCCACCTCTGTTTGTAGAAGAAATGCTTAGGTCAAGAGTTGCCCCTTTCAAGAACTAGTCAACCCCCTTTTCACTGTTAGCATCCCATGCAGGAGGGAATCCCTTCGATGGCCTCAGGCCACACCCAGCTTCTCTCTACCCAGGTCCCTCCATCCTCAACCAAAGCCAGGGTGAAGCCCAAACTCAGCACCAGCCACTCAGCATGGAACGGATGGTGCTTTCAAAGTGCCCTGTGCTGTGTGCCCAGAAGTGGAGCTTAGGGGTTGGTTTCCTTGTCTATGTTGTAGGCTGGGATGTGGGTGCCATTCCATGTTCCCAAGAGAAGAAAGGGCACTCTTGTCCTTCTGAAGAGCTAAGCAGTCCTTCCACATCCTGTTTCTGCTTCCCTAAACTAGAGACTGATGACTCCAGGGTCGGGAGGTGGAATCAGGGCTGGAGCTCAAGTCAAAAAGCAAGCTAGCAGCCCGGCCAAGTGCTGCAGCAAACCACAGAGGGAGTCTTCCCTCTTCTCTGCAGCGTCACAGTCTAGGAAGGCAGGACCTCTGAGTGAGAAAAGAACGTTTCCCAGGAAAAGTCAAGGCTGCCCTGCCAGCAAGTATATCCATGGCCTGTACGGGAATGTGGCCCTGTGAGAAGACATGCAGGCTTGCTGCAGGGTGGGGTGGGGGAGGGGAGGGGAGGAAAGCATATACAATTTGTAGTTTGCCTTTACAAACCCTACAGGGATGAAAAGATGGCTTAATAGTTAAGTGCACATGGTGCTTTTGCAGAGGACCCAGGCTCAATCCTCAGTGCCTGAGTGGCAGCTAGCAACTCTGTCTGGCACTGCAGTTTCAGGGGCTCCAGGGTCTTCTTCTGGCCTTCATACGTTCACTTATGCAGACTTAGGAGCAGACAAACACCCATACACATAAAAGACAAATAAGTAAATCTTACACACACACACACACACACACACACACACACAGCATACCCGCTGCCATGCAGCTTACTGAGATCGCACATAGGCGTGGAAGGCAATGAAATCTTGGGCTTATAATACTATGCTTTTTAGACATTTTACTAAGGTCTTCCTCAAAAGGGACCTGTGTAGTGAGACTCTCTGAAGATTGTGCTCATTAATAGCACCTTCAGATCTGGGACATGTTAGCTCTGAAGCCAGAGACAGACCTTTATCTAAATTACATTCCTCATGAGCCCCTAGGGACTGGGGCCATCCTGCCCTATATAACTGAAATGCGACTTCCCTTCAAACTGGAGAAGTTTGTCTGATATGGAAAACACAAATAAATGTGTTACTTTTACACCAAAGTGGCATAAAAACACCCTGCCTACTCCACACTCAGGAGACCAATTTATTTTTTAAAAAGCCAACAAACAATATATTCCTTTTGAGTCTCAGTTTGCCTGCCTCACACAAAGGGATGGCAAACCCTACCTCTCTGGTTATATGAGCCAACACATGGAAGAGCTTGGCATGGAGAGCCCGAGCATTTCCTAAGCATCTGCTCGGTGCCCAGCCATTGGGTTGGCACTCTAAAGGAAGACCAGTTAAACCATTCCCATCCTCCAGGGTCTCAGGTGAGCTGTGCAGAGCAGGCACAGGGGAGGACATGGAAACTCTCAGCTCGCAGGCAAGAGGCTCACTTGGGCCGAGGCTCCAGCTGCTGGATGCTCCAGATGTCTTTGGGTCCGCATCTAATAATTCAATCCGATGGAGTGTATCTGAGGCCAGTCTGAGAGCCTGATGGCATGGTTCTCAGCAACCCCTGGAGGGAGAACTTGGGAGCACAAGGGAAAGACTAACTGAGATGAGTGCAGCACAACACTGGGGCCACAGGTAGGAATGCCTGTCCTCCTGTTCCTCCCCTGGGTCTGAGGAGGTAACATTCTCTCCTTGTTCCCTGAGAGGCCACTTGCGATCCCTTCCTCTTTGCAAGATGCTGACCTCAAGATCCAAGCGCAGGACCGGAGTACTTCCCCTGCCACTTATTTCTCCTGAACTCTATTTAAATAAGCATCTTCCTGCTGGGAGGAAATGAAAACCACTTCCTCCTCCTGCCACTGGAGTCTTGAAACAGCCACCCTGTTTAATGTCACCCACTCGTGAAGCCAGCAAGCTCTGATGGAAGGCAATCCCACTGCACTTTCTCCCGTATCCATTGCTGGTTCAAGCCACTGAGACTGGCAAGGAAAGCCCAGAGGACTTCCCCTTCATCTTCTGTGCCCTTCTTGATCTTAGCGTCTCCCCAGCTGCCAGGAGCCTGCTAAAGCCAGGACCCACACTCTAGAGAATTGTGTCCAGACTCAGCCCCTGGGTGGCTGTTCTCACTCTTTTCCTCCTATGACAATGATGGCATCTGAGTGTTGGATGGAGTCAGGGGCCTCAGTCTGTCAGCGGGTATATATCCCCAGGGTTGGTCCTCTAATCCCATACCACCATGTGTGATTAGTGGAGGTTAGGCCACAGCCCCTCCAGATCTCATAGGGTTCAACCTGCCCCGTATCAATGTTGTTGCTAGTGAGGACTCCATTTCCTACTTACCAGAGCCCACAGTATAAATATCAGTAGTGCTCTTTAAGTCTGTTGTCGGTCAAGGCGCCTTTTGTACTGGCCAGGCTCTGTGTGAGGTTCTAAATATATTAAATAACTAACACAAAGGGATGGGAAATCTCTCAGGTGGTAAAGTGCTTGCCTCGAAAGTGTGAGGACTGAAGTTCAATTTCCCAGAACCCACATTTTTCAAAAGGCACATGTGTGCAATTCCACACAACTGGGTCCATGAGGCTCTGTGGCCAGCCAGCCTAGCCCAGTTGGTGAGCCTGAGGTCAGTGAGAGACTCCATCTCAACTTCGGTTGATGGAGCTGAGGAAAGATATCAGAACTTGTCTCCAGACTTTCACATATACATGAACATATGTACCTACAAACACACAAACATGCATATACACAAAAATGAATAAATAATAAACAAATACCACTGTACTGAAATGAAGATATGATGTTTAGAAAATCCCAAGAAGGGGTATAAATGGTAGAGAAGAAGACGGACGCTCAGGAGTTTTGTCCCGGATGCATAAAGGTTCACATTGAGTTTTACCAGTAAATAGATTTGGGAAGGAGAAGCTTTCCAAGGGAAGGGAACTGTATGTGCAAAGGCCAAGATCTGGCTCAAAGATATAAAATTACCCACTACAGTTGCTGTGTGGTGTCTGTGGGTGAGCAACAGAAGGTGACGGACATAGGTGAGTGCACACACACAGATCCCTGGACCTTGAACTCCCCTTATAGAGAGAAGTTCTTGAAACCTCCGGTGCCATTTGATGCCAAGGACCTCACCAAACACAAAAGACAGAAACAGCTTCTAAGTGTATAGTACAGTTTGTTTTGAGCCTCAGATTCTTTGTTAGTTTCACAGCAGAATTTCTGACTAAGACGTGAAGAAAATGGTCTTCGAGCTAAGACAAATATTTAGAGTTTTAAGAGCTAAGCCTACAAATTTGGAACCATGGAGAAATCGAATGTCAGATGTGCAGCTTTGCTTTCTCTAATTTAAAGCAGACTTTGTTTTCTGCTGGAAGATAGATTGACATCCCCCGGCCTTCTCAATAACATGGTAGAAACCACTTCTGAGGAGCCAATGTTTTATGTTATAGACAACCAAATTGAATAAGGTAGCAGAAGAGAAAAAAAGTGACGTCAGCATGGCTTTAACCATGAATCAAAAGAAATGAATCCTCAGTTTCACTGAAGTCATTCCAGTCTTATGTGGAGTAGAAGGGAAAAGTAAAGATTTTTTTGTTTCTCGACTCTTCGTTTTCTCTGTCCCTGACCCTAATATTCATTCTGAACCAATAGAGCTTGCTCAGCAAGAAGTAGGGGGTTTCATGCATCCTTTTCCATCCTGCTTAATGTGGAGCGGGTACCAGGGGATGCTTGGAGTCATGCATACCTGACAGGTCTTCACCCTTTGCCTACATGCTTAACTCTATTACAATGCACAATCCAACAAGAAGACTCCTGTTTTCATTTTTAAAACATAACAGCCAAAGCTGAACTGAACTTGCTGAGGTCCCATAACTCCAGTAACACCATGTGTGCATGAGAAGCAAGGATCTGACCCCTAAAACTCTGACCCCCACAAACACTTTAGATCTGTGTCCATACCCCCTCCCTTCAACCCTGTCCCAGTTCCTTTGTTTTATCCAGAGACTTTGTGAGTAGGAAGTGGCTGTCTGTACCCAAGTCTATGAATGGTTTAAAGGAGTTTAATAGAAAAAACAAACAAACAAAACAACGGAATCGTTCAGTCACTTGATGGATAGTTATTGGCCATTAGGATATTGTAGGCTTTCTCTAGGCTCAAATCAGACTGGCAAATCCTGGCTCCCAGGCACCTCATATTGCACTGGCAGAACAACCCTTGGGATTAAGGACTCAAGAAGAAGACTCTTGACTTGGGCACTTGTGAGCTCTGTGACTTTGGCCATGTTTAGCCTCTCTGTACTTAATTTCCTCATCCATATGGAGAGACACATGCATATCTTTATTTTATTTTATTTTATTTTACAATGGCTCAGGATTGGAGGACTGATATTCACAAAGCAACCAGAGCATGTAAGTATCATGACAGAAGCACTAGGAACACAGGTAGGGAGCCTGATATTTAGCACATTCCATGGCTCAGTGTGAAAATGAAAAATAAACCAACATTGGTGGCAGGGCCTGTTGATAAGGCTGCTGAATCTTAATGGGGTAGCCAGAAAGGCCAGACTGAACAATTGTCATTAGAAGTTCAGTGACTTTGAGCCTTGTGCTGATGGTTTGGGGCGTATAGAATGTGCCTTTATCTGTGTTGGAATGTGAATCATTTCCCAATGTCCAGTGTAGGAGTTAAGAAAATGAACCCTTACACTGTGATGTGATGTGATTTATGAATGCCCTGCAAGAGGCAGCTCTTCTAAAGTTATCTCAGTGAAAAGGTTGTGTACCTAGAAGGACAAAGTCACTTCTGAACATTCCTTTGTGATAAGAATAAAGCCTTCTGAAGTTAATCCTTGATTCCCTGGGTGCACTTGCAGGCCTCATCACCTAGATAAAGGTTGCCCTTGCTGGTTCCCAGGCCTGTACACTGTGTGCCCTCATCAACCTGACCACACCTGAACCCCCACGTCACACACCATCCTCCCTCTGCAGTGGCTTCAGACAATGGTCTCCAGACTGCCTCCTGCTCCCCAGAGCTGCAAGGACTTCCACCTCTAGGGAAGCTGTCAAGTCACCTGAGAGGCTCCCCACACGCCCCCAAGGCATTGCTTCTGTGTTTAGTCTGGGCTGTCTCCAGGGTAGAATGACAAAACAGAGGGAGGCCTTGGGAAGCATCTGTTGCTTTCTGGCCAGCTTGTCCTTGTGGCCAGCCAAAGGATCTTCAAGGCTAGATTAAAACTCATGAGGTAGGCATAAGAGGAAAAGAGGCGCTGATGAGCTACCGCTCAAACTGTAGGAAAGAAATAGCCACACGCAGGGAATGGCGTCCGTAGGGAATGCTCAAAGTAAGGTGACACTGCCCTGGAAAGGTTGTTAGAAAGGATTCCTGCATTATTACGGAGAAGATGTTGGGGCTAAAGTAGGGTGGATAGGCAGCATAGGGCTGGGGAGTGATAATGGCTGAGCTTGGATATCAGCTTTGTCATCCGTGAGGGCATATGAGATGCAACCTTTTGGCCAAGACACTTTACATCTGTCCTAGATTGCTTCTTTCTGCTCCGATAAAAGAAAAACTGATGTGGGAAGGAAAGGGCTTGTTTTTGCTTACAGGCTACAATTCATCATCCAGGGAAGCCAGACTGGGAACTCAAGTCAGGAACCTGGCGGCAGGAATCCGGAGGCAGGAACTGAAAGCAGTGGCCACAGAGGAAAGCTGCTTACTGGCTTGATTTCCATGCCTTGCTTAGCTTGCTGGCTTACACAGCCTTCCCAAGAGTGCTACCTCCCACAGTGGGCTGGGCCCTCCCACATCAATCGTTGAATTGGTGACTTTTCTATTTCTCTGATAAAACACCATGATCAAGGCAACTCATGGGAGGAAGGCCTTGTTTGCAACTCATAGCTCCAAAGGGACGAGGGTCCATCACCCTCACAGTCAGAAAAGCACAAGCACGGTGGTTGGAGCCAAAGCTGAGGGCTCACATCTCCAACAACAAACAAAACAGCAGTCAGAGAGCCTGAGCAGGGAATGATGTGTGGCTTTGAAATCTCAGCACCCACTCTCAGAACTGTACCACACCTCGCTATGGCCAAATGGCCTACCAGCTGGGGACTGACCAAGTTTCCAAATGTCTGAGGCTATGGGGTGTGTTTTACTCAAAACCACCACAGTCGGTAATCAATAAAATGCGCCCAAAGCTATGCCCGCAGACCCAGTCAGCAAGAGGTCCCTTCTCCCAGGGGACCAGCCAGCACATCTAAGCTACGGTTCCTCAGTACAGATCGAGCTGTGCCACCTACTGCTTGTCGGGCTATGGAGACATCGCCTAACTTCTCTATGCCTTGGCTTCCTCCTCTATAGATGCATACAGATATAATTACAGATGCAATGTGATGGGTATTGTGGGGATTAACGAGCATGTGTAGTGGTGCCTCACACACTGTAGGTCCTCTCCATCAATTACATCAACTCCTCGCCCCTTTCCACTGTGGCTCCATCTGTCTTCAGAAGTGCATCCCACCCCACAGCGCTGAGGGAGCAGGTCTAGAATGAAGCAGACCCTATCCCATCCAAGGAGACCCACATAAAGGGACATAGTCTGGCCCAGGCCCACTCCATAGTCTGGAAGGCCCTATGTTAGCATGGGCACTCCTTAGAGGACTATGTATAGATATAATGAAATTTAACAAGCTAAAAGTAGGCTTTGTGATTGTAGGAGTCAGAAATCAGACCCTATACCTAAGACTTTCACACCCAACGAAAGGAACTGCTTCTCACCCTTTTCTGGCTCAAACTTTTAATTTACATACAGGGTTCAGACCGAAAAGAACAACAAATAGAAAACACAGTTTACTATTGGTGCCTATCCTAGCACTGTTCTATGCCTGTGAAGAGGCGCCACGGCCAACATGGATGAAAACATTCCATTGGAGGCTTGCTCCCTGCTTCAGAGGGTTAGCCTGGGATTGTCCTGGTAGGGAGGGTGGCAGCAGACAGGCTGGCATGGCGCCGGAGCAGCAGCTGAGATCCACAAGCTGCAGGCTGATAGAGATCAGTACTGGGCCTGGCATGGAGTTTTGAAACCTTAAAGGCCACCCCTAGAGACCCATTTCACAACAAGGCCACAGTGGGCCTGACCCTCCCACACCAATCACACCTCCTAATACTCCCTAAGCACTCCACCTGCTGGCAAGCAAACAGTCAGTTATTTATGTCTATCAGGGCTATTCCCATCTACTGGGGCGCCCCCCCCCCCCCGCCTGTCACCTGTAAGCTTGTAGCCATATCACAACGCAAATGCATTTAGTCCAACTCCAAAAGTCCTCATAGCTCTTCACAGTCTCAACACTGTCTAAAAGCCCTGAAGTCTTGTTTGACTTGAGGCAATCTCTTCACTGTAAGCCCCTGTTAAAAAAACAAAAACAAAAACAAAAACAAAAAACAACAACAACAAAAAAACAAAGGCCAAATCACATACTTCAACATACAATGGCATGGAAAACACATTACCACTCTAAAAGGGAGAAGGGAAGATATGGTAGGAAAATATTGGACTAAAGCTAAACCCGGCAGAGCACACTTCAGGTTCTACCGCTTTATGTGTGATGTCCAGGTCTGAGGGCTTAGATGGCTCTTCAGCTCCACCCCCCTGACCCCACATCCCCATCCCCCCAACCCCCACCCCACCCCTTCCAGCTTTGCTGACTGCAGCACACTTCTCTTCCTTTGCCTGGTTCCATACCCTGTCTGCAGCTCTCCCTGGCAGGTAGCTCACAGCTCGGGCACCATCGTCAGCATCCTGGCGGCATTGCCTTCACAGCTTCAATCAATGGCGTCTCAGGCCTCCGCACAAAGGCTCCTCTACCACAGATTGAGCCTTAGCAGCGAGCACTAACTTAATGATAAAAGATCCTATTATCCATTTCCTCCTGGACCCTTCCTGATAAAGCTAAAACCACATGGCCTAAACTGCCAAGTTCTGTTGCTTTCTGGGGTTCAAACTTGGTCCCATCTATGACTTGGGTTTACTTGAGCTTTGATTTGTTGATTTCTTGGGTAGAGGAAAGTTCTCCGCCTTTTCCTCATAGAGGGCGCAGGGTTAGCTGGGTAGGATCTTACCTAGAGGGCACCACTCCCTTTGTTCCATCTCTCCTTAAGCCTGGCCTTAAACCTTTCAATTCCCTGAGCATAAGACTTGGCTGTCACTAAATTTTCTGGGGTTTTGTTGTTGTTGTTGTTGTTGTTTGTTTGTTTTTTTTCCTCCTTAAACTACATTTTGTTTTGTTTTTGGTCTCTTGGGTTTTTAAAAATAATTTTTAAATTTTTTGGCCCTGGTTGCTCTTTTTCATTATAGGCTTGCTGAAGAGTGATCACTAATAACCACATGATAAAGTCCATACTAGGTTGTCTTGAAATCCCCTCTGCTAATGACATTAATTAAAACAAAACAAAACAAAACAAAAAAACTCTTCAACTTACCTTCAGGCTAAGTTTGGAAAACGGCAAAATGCAGCCACATTCTTTGCCAAAATATCAGAAGAATGCCTCCAGTATTCCACCCTGCCCTGCTGATGAACGTTCTTGAACTGGACCCCCACAGTGCACACTGACCTCAGCCCTGCTGTCCTCCATGGACCTTTCTAGGATCATGCCTTAAGCCACATTTAAAGTGTTCAGTTGCTACAGCAGGGCATGGTGGCGCACACCTTTAATCCAAGCACTTGGGAGGCAGAGGTAGGTGGATTGCTGTGAGTTCAAGGCCAGCCTGGTCTACATAGTGAATCCAGAACAGCCAAGGCTACACAGAGAAGCCTTGCCTCAAAAAACAAAAACAAGACAAAACAAAAACTTAAAGTGTGCAATTGCTTTGCTAGTCCAAAGTCCTGATGTCTGTCATATTTCTCCAAAAAAGGAGCATGGTCAGGCCTCTCACAGCATTACCCCATTCCCTGGAACCAACTTCAGTTATAGTTACTGATATATTGCTGTGGGATGACACTGTGGCCAAGGGAAGTTATTTAAAAAAGCATTTAATGAGAATCTTGCTTACAGGTTTAGATGTCAGTCCGTGATGGTCACAGCAGGAAACACAGTGACAGGCAGGTATGGCATTGGGGCAGCAGCTGAGGGCTTACATCTGAGCCACAAACCCTCAGCAGAGATGGGGAGCAAGACAGGGAGTGCGAGGGAACAAGAGAGGAGAGGAGGGTGGGAGGGAGGGAGGGAGGGAGAGACAGAGACAGACAGACACACACACACACAGAGAGAGAGAGACTGGGGCTAGTATGGGTTTTGTTTGTTTTAGGGTTGTTTGTTGTTGTTGTTGTTTGTCTTTGGTTTTTTGAGACAGGTTTCTCTATGTAATAGCCCTAGATGTCCTAGAACTCACTCTGTAGACCAAGCTGGCCTTGAACTCACAGTGATCTGCCTGCCTCTAGAGTGCCGGGATTAAAGGCATGTACCACCAAGTATGGGTTTTGGAACCTCAAAGCCCACGACCAGTAACACACCTTCTAGAACAAGACAACACCTCCAAATCCTTCCTAGTTTACCAACTAGAAACCAAATGTTTGACTATGTGAACCTAGGAGGCTATTCTCAGTCAAACAACCACAGTGCCCTTTCGTCAGAGACAGAGGTGCACGGAGAAATGTGCCTGTAGACACAAGTTCCAATGTTGGCAGCAAGGAAAACAAACACTGCTCCCTCCACACCAGTGAATTCCACAGGGACTTTTGAAGGAGAAGGCTCTTCTCTTGACATGATTTCCAGTCAGAGAATTTATGACAGACTTTGAATTGGCTTCTAATCTGCCCAGGCGTCAAATCATATCTCAGGTGCGTCAGGGGCTCCAATAGATTCCTACCAGGGCGCTGGGGATAGAAAAGAACTTCCTAAGATCAGGAAAAAACCTTGTCTGGGTTTTAAGGGACAAGAAGGTACTTCACTAACAATTAAAGTCAGAGGAGCAGTGTAAACAGTGCTGAGGCCTGGATGTCATGCCCAGAGCGATGACAGAAGCTCCACATCGTGGTGATTCATGAGAGAAGTAGAAAGGGAGATGAGGGCCTTCCAATCTTTTCCAAGGACTTGAATTATGCCCTACTAGGTCTCTGATGTCATTTGTATGTGACTCTTGTCACCCCTATGGGTTGGCTTACTGATTCCCATTTTGTGTCTGAGAAATCCAGGTCTTAGCATGGCTGTGGAAGCCCTAAGGTCATGCCACCGAACCAGGAATTCAGCCCAAATCTGTCAGGTGACCAGGCCCAGGTCACACTACTAAACCAGAAGTTCAGCCCAAGGTCTGTCAGGCAAGAGGCTCAGGCTGCTGCCATTACCTGTCATCCCATGATCCGACTTTCCTATTTCTAACAATGCCTGTAGATCTCTGCTCTTGGGCCTGCCTCTTTCTAGCCGGGCTTGGAGCAGCGTGCTCACTGGGGCTTCGTCCTCACCAGCATGCACTCTAGAAAAGGCAGAGAAGGTTTGGGGGATAAATGTTCACGGTAATTTACATTGAAATGAGGAGAGTGGGTGTTGGCTGAGGGTGGGAAGGAAGAAGGAAGCACTGCTTTCCCTGTGGGAGAAGCTCTCTAAAGAGTTCACGTACAAGGGTGAGCCTTGAGTGATGAGAAAGAAGCAAGCATAAGATCTGGAAAACACTCTATATGCAGAAGGAAGCTCAAAGCCTGGGCCAGGCACCAAACCATGCATTTGATGCTCCAGAGACTGCAGTCCACTCTGCAGGAAAGAGGTTTGTGGACAGCAAGTGGGATAACTCAAAGGTGACACTGTCAGGGTTACAGGAACAGCTTGCTTGGGAGAGCCGTTCAAAGGCCCAGTATGAAGAAAACATACCACTCTGCCTCTTTCTGATTGTGTGACACTGGGAAGGTAACCTAAAAGCTTCGGATCTCAGGGCCCTGCTATGTACAGTGGAGGTCATAACAGGCTCACAGCCTGGAAGGAGAAATTACATACTGAGTGCCAGTTTGTGTCCTTACTAGAGAGTTCTTCAACAGTCTTCGTAGGGACTACGCACCTGGCCCCCCATGAACATGGCCACCAAAAGGACTTGGACAACCCATTGCTAACAAATAGCTCATCATGTGTCCATCCTGATAAGCACCAGGCCTCCCAAGCAGAGTGTGTGTGTGTGTGTGTGTGTGTGTGTGTGTGTGTGTGTGTGTGTGTGTGTGTGTGTGTGTTTGGGGGTGCATCCAGAACCTCATTTTGAGCAGCAAGGACTTAAAGCCAATAAAGCCAGTGACCTCCCTGGCACAGGAAACACGGGGTTCACCATAGGATGGGGAAGCCACAATGTGAATGCACTAGGAAGGAGTGCTCCTAAAAGACCAAGTCTTCACTGAGCTGTACGGTAGGCAAGGGAAGGTCAGGTCCACCTTGCACTGCTTTGTGCTATCCTAGAAGCAGGGAACCATTTAAGGCAGCAGAATAACCTAAACTCGTGGCCTGAGGATATCCAGTGTTACCACAAGAGGGTTGAGCAAGTGACATTTAGAACAGAAGTCTGGTTCTAAAGAAGTGTGCAGCCAGATGAAACAGCATTATCAAGGGCGAAGGCTGCCTAGCTACAACAGGTTCCCTGATTCAAATCATCGGTCTGGACCAGCATTTGCTCTCACTATGTCTTCCATGAGGCACAAATCCAGTCTTGCAAAAGAAAAACTCCCAGCTGTCCTGCCCCAGAAATGCCAGACCAGCTGGCCCTGGACTACAGAAGTCTCTGAGAGACAGAGTGTGGCATCACCTGACAGGCATGACAATTATGAAATTCACCTCCACCCCAAGCACATCACACCACTAATGCCACCCAGGCACGGCTTCAAATGTCCTTCTTCCCAAAGACTTGTGACTAGGAAGTGTGATTGCCCTTTGACCACTGCTAATAATAGTCCTTGCTCAGCTTTTTTTTTTTTAAACAACAATGAACTTTGAAACATGTGATGGTAGTCAGTCACATCAGCTGACTGTCCTGGGTAAGCTTCCTCAGGAAGCCGAAGCCCAGCATCCTGGGAGCTGCCAGAACCCGTTAAGAAGAAGAGACAGAAACTCACCCAACATGAGTATGGTCTTTGTGCCAGGCATGCACACAGCTTATTTAAATTAGGTAAAGGTGGCACACATGGAACTGAGCACTTCCACACACTATTGGCAGCCAGGCCACTCACTTCCATCTCTGTTTGGGAAACAAATCGCTAACTTGCCTGCCTCGTGGAAGGTATGAGTAGTAAGCAGGTAGTGAGCAGGTGGCACGCTGGGAGCACACAGTGGATGAGAGTGAGGACAGCGGAGGGTCTCACTGACTGTCCAAGCGAGTAAAGGATGGGTCAGATTTGAAGTCATTGACTGCTGACCCCACTGTCTCTTCATTTTTCCTGCTCTCTGCTGGTTAGCATCACATTGTTTCAGTTGCTTTTGTATCACTGTGATAAAACAACACAACCAAGGCTACTTATAGAGGGATTTTGAAGAGGGCTTATAGTTTTACAGTCCATGGCACTAGGGTGAGGAGGATGGCAGCAGGCAGACAGGCAGGTGGGCATGATGCTGGGGCAGGAGCTGAGAGCTCACATCTTGATTCACAGCAGGAGGCAAAGGTGGGACTAACTGGGAATGGCATAGGCCTTTGAAACCTCCAAGCCAGTCCCCAATGACACACCTCCTCTAACAAGGATACCTCTCTTCATCTTTCCCAAGCAGTTCTTCTAACTAGGGATGAAGCATTCAAACACACGCGGCCTATGGGGGACCATTCTCGTTCAAACCACCACAGGCCTCCTTCGCCATATGTCTGCAAGGCCTCCCACTAGAGCAGGCAGTGTGTTTCTGTCACAGAATGGCAGGGTCTGAACATTGGCTCGCCCTGGGCAAGGCAGGTGGGAGGGACAGAGTGGCAGACCTAGGCCGACAGCTGTCCATTTCGGTACTTGCATAGGCTTCCTCCCTCAAAGCTACCAATACCCAACTGAAAGTGTTTAGACCAGTGGCTCTCTACCTGTGCTCAGGACGCCCCACAGAGGAGGCATATCAGGTATTTACACTATGATTCATAACCGTAGCAAAACTACAGTTATGAAGTAGCAATAAAGTATTTCATGGTTGGGGGTCACCACAACATGAGGGACTGTATTAAAGGGTCACAGCATTAGGAAGGTGGAGGACCACCAGTTGAGACCCTTGGGCCCCTGACATCCTATCTGTCTGTGTCTGTCTGTTTCATCTAGGGATCATCAAGCTGCCTAAGGATGGGCCAACACATTCTGCACCCCTGCATGCCCAGCACCCAGCACAGTTATCTGTGTAAACTGTCTTAATGGGGGCCTCTCACTTAACACACATTAAAAACAATACAATCCAAAGAAAGATCTATCCACATAAACACATAGTCAAACTTGTTGAAGGTGGCTTCAGGAGGCTTTTGTAGACTTGCTCACTTGTAAGGCCAGCAATTTCCCTTTGGGTAGCCTTGGTTCTGGGCTGGGTTCTATACTCAATCTTGCAGGCCCCGAGCAGTCATCCTGTTTGGGTTTTGTTTTAGCTGCCACCATGACCTCCTCCTCCTCCTCCTCTCCTTCATTTCTTCTTCATCCTCCTTCTTCTTCTCCTTGTTTTTCTCTTTCTTGTTCTTCTCATCCTCTTTCTCCTTTTAAAATTAGACCAGAAACTACAGTTTCTTAAACTCCTTCCCAACCAAAGCTCTCATTTCTTTGTCACCTGTGCACAGGCCATACGAATTCATAAATGTTGCCAGAAGTCCTGTAATAAGCTTTCAAAGGGCAGATTCCTTCTAGGAGGACACAAAAAAAAACATTCAGGAAGGACCTCTCTCAGTCTCATTTCTCATCTATGAGCTGGGTGACAACCTGCCTTGCCAGGCCCATGTGGTTTTGGCTGGATTTCTGTATGAGATGGAGGGGTGCTTGTGTAGTAGATGTAAACATGTTTTTGTTTTGATCCCAAATGTGGGTTAGGTGTTGAATTTAAACATGTTTTTGTTTTGATCCTAAGTGTGGGATGGGGAACACACTTGTGAGAGAGCAGGTGATGTTTATCCACTTAGAAGTTGAACCACTTTGTGGGGGAGGGGCTTGGTTTTTGCCAGCTGAAAAACATCTTAGAACAGATTCTGAGAGGAGATATGGATATATATATATATATATATATATATATATATATATATATATATATATATATATATATCCCAAAACAGGAAGCAGGGCTCTTTTGGGTCTTGGTTTTATTTGGCTGTTCATCATCCCACTTTAAGATGCTTCTAGAGAACAGCTCCAGTGAAGGCTTTGAGGCTCCAGGCTGCATTTGCTGTTCCAGGTTCCAGCAGCAATGTTGGTGGAATTGCTGGTCTGTTGAAATCCTGCCAACTACGCCAGGGGAATGGCTCCCAGGAGCTGAATTCAACAAGGTCTACTTCTCCTGTTCCTATAAATCTCCTTTCTCTTCTATCTAGGGTAAGTGGGTTAGAAGGGAGGTATACGAATTTAAAGAACCCCGAATAAAGTAGGCTTAGAAAAGACTGAAGGGGAACTGGAGAGATGGCTCAGAGGTTAAGAGCACTGACTGCTCTTCCAAAGGTCATGAGTTCAATTCCCAGCAACCACAAAGTGGCTCACAACCATCTATAATGAAATCTGGTGCTCTCTTCTGGCCTGCAGAATGCTGTATACATAATAAATAAATCTTTAAAAAAAAAAAAGACTGAAGACTACATGTTTATAATTGGGATTCTTGGCTACTTTATTGTGTTCCTATATCTACCACCCTTCTACACCCCAATTCCTTCTAACTTCCCAACACTAGGTAATTGAGAAAGAAGGTTAGAGGGGAAAGGGGGCATAGACATCCTGATGACTAGGGGTGTCCAGTTCCTTGGGGCAAATCCAATCTTTGTCAGTAGACTACCAGCAACCAGCAATCCAGCAATCCAGTAATACAAAAAGAAGCAGCAGCAGCAGCTTTGTTAACATTTGTTACATTCTTATCATTCAGTGAACAATACAGGAGAAAGTTTGTATATATTTAATACAGACACTTTTTTTTCAACTCACACACAGTTGGTTAAATCCATGGATGTGAACCCAAGGGATGCAGAAGAGCTGAGAAACAACACATAAATCTTCCTTTCTTTATAGTTGAATAAGTTTCTGTAGAAACTCAACTAAAGACTCAAGAATCCAGGATGTGGAGAGAGAACACTCCTTCATTGCTGGTGGGAATGCAAACTGGTACAGCCACTTTGGAAATCTATCTGGAGCTATATAAGAAAATTAGGAATAGGGCTTCCTCAAGACCCAGCTATTCCACTCCTTGGAATATACCCAGAAGATGTTCCAGCACACAACAAGAAGATTTGCTCAACCATGTTCATAGCAGCCTTATTCATAATAGCCAGAACATGGAAACAGCCTACGTGTTCCTCAGTAGAAGAAGATAAAGAAACTGTGGTACATTTACACTATGGAATACTACTCAGCTATTAAAAACAAGGAATTCCTGAAATTTGTGGACAAATGGATTGAACTAGAAATGACCATAATGAGTGAGTAACCCAGAAGCAGAAAGAGTCAAATGGTATATACTCATATTAGGACACTAGCCCAAGGGGCATGTCCCATGAATGTCTTCACTTATCAGGAAAGTGGGACAGAGGGGAGGACATTTTATTGGGACTCTAAGTGACAGAAGCATGGGAGAATGGGGAAATAGAAAGATCCAGAGGGTCCTAGAAACCTACAAGAAGAACATTATGATGGGCAGATCTGGGCCCAGGGGTCCTGCTCAAACTATGGCACCAGCCAAGGACAATACATGCAGTAAACTTCAAACCCCTACCCAGATCTACCCAATGGACAGAACATTCTTCACAGTTGAGTGTAGAGTGGGGTCTGACTTTCACATGAACTCTGGTGCCCCATATTTGACCACGTCCCCTGGATGGGGAGGCCTGGAGGCACTCAGGGGAAGGATAGCAGGCTACCAAGAAGAGATTTGATACCCTATGAGCATATACAGGGGGAGGAGGTCCCCCTCAGTCACAGCCATAGGGGAGGGGAGTAAGGGGAAAATGGGAGGGAGGGAGGAATGGGAGGATACAAGGGATGGGATAACAATTGAGACGTAATATAAATAAATTAATAAAATATATTTTTTAAAAAGACTCTAGAATCCTATGGGCCTCATCAGCATGGCTGAAAACTTTCTTCTTTCCTACAGAAAGCTGCACTGAGGTGTGGGCCTAGCCTTTTTTCAGTGGCCCCAGTAGAAAGGCCTAAAAGGAGTAAGGCTCTGGAGAGGCCACTTTCTCAGTCCAAGAAAGAATTCTGTAGTGGTGAGTAACCTGGGGATTATGTGAGATACAACAAAGGTTGCACATGGGTTATATCAGCAAATGGTTCCCCATATTAAATGAAGCTTAAGCATCAGCAGACTTGGGGGCTGTGCATATTAGCACATATCACACACTACATTAGCACACATCGATGGTACCCAGGTCCAAGAGAGCTTCTTAGAGGAAGTGAGACTAAAACCATGTAGGAGCTGTGGAGTGCACACATAGAGACGTCTGGGCAGTTGTAGCCAAACTGAGATGAAAACATAGGCCTTCACGGTTCCAGCAAGTGGGCACAGGTGACATCAGCAAGGAGCTTGTGGCAGCCTTTTATTGCTCTCAAGTCATTAATTCTTTCTTGCTAATGTCCACCCCTGGACTGTTTCCTCATTAGCCCTCGCCCTGACCTGACAGCACATTCTCCCACTTCCCTCACAACAGGCAGAAGACACAGAGTTGTGGCCTGTATGAGGGCGCAGACATAAGGCGGTTGAGGCTGGTGTGAGTTAAGCTCCAGCTGTGTGGCTCCTCCGCTCTGCAAGTCCACCTTGACAGTTCAAGTGGGAACAGCTGCACCTTCTCCCTAGGCTGTGTGTGGATTGAATAAGAGGCTACAGAAAAGGCAGCCCCATCCCTGGCATGTGCATGGTAGATATTTACTTCTCTCGTTGATTGACAAGGTTGTGTGGATGACCTGATGTTAGCCCTCCCTCACAGAAGATAGTGTACTACTCTGTGCTGCTTGCCAAGGACTTCCATCAGGACTGAGTTGCAGCAAGTTTAGTGATGTGCCAGGCCCTGAGGAAGAGTGGCTAAGGACCCTAGGATGGAGGGAGCCCTGAGGCCCAAGTATTTTCCCTGGAGGGGAGGAAGTGGTTTTAAGACGTCTATGTCTAACCTCCTATGACAGGTTTCAAACACACAAAGGGAAAGTATTAAATTCACAGGGGCTGGAGAGATGGCTCAGCAGTTAAGAGCGCCGCCTGCTTTTCCAACTGTCCAGAGTTCATATTCCCAGCAACCACATGGTGGCTCACAACCATCTATAATGTGATCTGATACCCTCTTCTGGCCTGCAGGTGTACATGCAGGCAGAGCACTGTATACATAATAATAAGTAAATAAATCTTTTTTTTTTTTAAAGAAAGAATTGAATTCAAATCATAGTGTTCTGCAAAGGCCTCAACATCAGAGGCAGCAGATGACACCTGGGTGTCTCCTGTGAGGCTGTGCTCCATCCTGAGAGTCTGTTCCTCCCTAAAGAGATACAGTAGCTCCTTAAATCCTTAGCCCACAAAGATTTGCCTTTGTTTTATGCCCGAGTCCTCCATGATGGGGCCCTGCATTGGCTACAGCCCACACCCAGAGAGTGGGGCCTCTGGAAGCCAGGAGCATCTGCCTCACTGGGAAGAGCGTCTACACAGCACTCTGCCTGCCTTCTCAGAACGCGCCAAGGTCACCAGAGGATGAGAGAATCACTGCCTGCTGTGTCCATTCTTGGCTGCAGCTGGACCTCTCTGAGAAGCTTTGTTGAGCCCTCCTTGAAGGACTGGTGTGTCAGGAAACAGGAGGTAACAAGGCTTCATTGAGAGGATCTGATGACAAGCTTGGGTTTAGAGGTAAGGGGGTAGTTACAGGAACCTGCAAGAGAGGTAGACTAGCCACGGCTAGCAACAGGGGCAAAGACACATCAGGCTATAACTGAAGAGAAGGCCTGGAGGCCTGAACAACTGCCCAACTTAAAAGCTATTCTGGAGAGCTTGCAGCCAATTTAGAGACTAGCAAAGAAGTTCAGGACTGGGGCGGGGGTGGGGGTGGGGGTGGGGCAGGTGATGGGGAACTGCTCTCTTCCCACTGCCTGTCTTCCACTGGAGTGTCTCTCTGCCCATAATAAAAGATGCAAGTAATGACTTAGAGGACTCAGGAACCTGGGGGATGCAGGGCTGGTCCTTCTCGGGAGCCGAGCAGACAGAGTAAGCAGAGCAGTGGATTGGATGGGAAGGACCACACATGGGGAGCACGGCAGCCACAGCAGGCTTCTTGGAACCCTGAAGGGAGAATAAAACAGCCAGCCCTGAGGTGATGACCCTCCCCAAGGATGAGAGTGCCACTTAAGGAGAAGAGCGATCCATCTGGAAGGCAGCTTTTGCTTTCCCAGCCAGACCAGCGTGTGCAAAGGTCCTACATCCAGCGCATCCTCCAGAACACTCCACTTGGCCATAGACATTTCTTACTCCGGTTCCTACACAACTATGGAGAGCAAAGGGCTTGTTCAACATTCCTGAAGCTCACCCATCTTCCCCACAAGCAAGATCTTAGCAGGCCACCATAACAGAGGAGGCAAGGGTTCCAATCTGATGGTAAAAAAACGGAAATCATGATTACGCTGAACAGCTGGTAAGTGGTTTTTGCAGAGAGCATTTCAGGTGCTTGGAAGGAAGACTCAGTCTGTGTTTGCTCACTGCAGAGGCTAGTCTGCTGGCCATTGGGCAAGACTATCTTCAAAGCCAGGTGGTCACAGATGCGTACTAGACAGGAGTCCTGCCCGTGACTTATGCCACAGTTGCGTCTCTGGAGTGGACTTGCAACATGGCCCAGAATACTCAGATTTCCAGCTGTGCTAATCTTCTATGGTATCCTGAGACAACCCGGCCTCTTCTCACCTCTGGGCCTTCACAGGGCCTGTTCTCTCAGGCCAGGGCATTGCTTCTCACTAAATCCTCTGCCAGCAGGATGAACTCCACTATAGTCTTGTGTCATCACTTGCTCCTCAGTGCCCAGTGGGCATCTGGAGACCTAGAGAAAGGCTTTTATAGGAGCTCATTCAGCCCTTCTACAGTGTCCACCACAGGGCTCAGGTCTCCAGTGAATGGCGTTTGGGCTTAGCTTGCCTTCCCTGGAAGACTGGGAAATGCCTGTCTTGTTTACTGTCCCTCCCATGAGCCTAGCCCACTGCCTGGCACCCAACAGATGTCTGGAATGCATAGAGAGGGGGTTGTTGAGCTGATGTAGACAACCACTGTGGCCCACAGAAGGAGACCAAGGGAAATTCTCCAGTAACGGGGCCAAAGGGCGGCCACCTCCCTGAGGGGGAAGTCCCAGAACAAGAACAGCCGAACTGAGGACCTTGTAGAAGTAGGCTTCTGGTGCGGACAAAAAGAAAAGGTGATCTGGGCAGAAGGGATAGAATACGCAAAGGCCGCAGGGAATGAAGACCTCAGTGAGTCACGGATTGTGGATGACAGGACGGATTGTGAAGATGTGGGACACAGGTCTGAGTGAGGGGCGTTGGCCAGGCAGCGACGGGGCACGCTGTAGTGAGGCGCAGGACTTGGAAAGGCCCAAGCTGGGGGCTGTTCTGCCATTTCCTAGTGATGTTCCTGAGTCTTGGTGAAATAGGATAGTAGTGGTTACTCCCTGAGAGGAGGATCTGGTGCGATGAAACCAACCCAGGCCATGGCAAACACCAACAGAGTTCCTCATCCCATGCTGTCTGCACACTCCACTGGACGCCCGAGAGGACACCCCAGGGATGGAACAGCACCAAGGAGGCAGACAATTTGCTCAGGAAGGGTGTGGGGTCGGTAGGAAGCTCGGGGCATTTTTAGCTGGAAGAGAACCTGATGAGATAAGATGGGGAAGAAAGAGCGTGGTTGGCGGGGGGTGGAGGGTGGGGGGGTGGGGTGGGGGGGGTGGAGGGTGGGACACAAACATGATTTGAGAACAGGGGTATTAGATTCTAATGATTAGACAAGGGGGCCTTAAAACAGCTGGGGCAGGGTGGAGAAACTGCCATAGGCTTCATCTTCCTCCCTAGAGGAGCAGGCTTGCCAGCCCTACCTCAGTGACCCATAGAGTGAGTCATCCAGTAGAGTCCTGTCAACTGTCTTATATAAGGAGGCCATGATCATTGACGGAGGCAGCTAGATTTTCTGTGATGTGCTTTAGTGCGACAGGAAAGAAAGAGAGCAAAAGAAGTCAGAGTCTCAGTGTCCCTGGAGTGAACAGCTGAGCCCACCTGCCACCTACCGACCTCTGACCTAAGAGAGAAATCCACCTTGAGGCCCTCAGCAGGCCAAGATGCTTTTGGTGTGGGGACAGGGTGCAAGGACAAGGACAGTTATTCAGGAAGTGCCTGAAGTAGATATAACGGCTGTCTCCTTTGTGAATAGTGACCACAAGACTGTCGCTGGGACTTGTCACGAACAGGGACAGGACCAAGTGTCAAGTCTACCACTGCCAGTAACAGCCGTTATCACACACTGAGCTTCCTGTCACTGAGTCATGTTCTGGTTTCCCCATAGCTCCCAGGACCTTGCAGTATCCATCAGGTGAGTTCAGATGAAACCAGCACAATGTATTACAGACCGATAGAGCTGCTTTGTCACTGTTAGCTTCAGCTGTCAACTTGACACAAACCTAGAGTCCCCTGGGAAGAGGGACCCTCAATCCGGTAGGCTTGTAGCCATCGCAAGGCATTCTCTTAATTGCTAATTGACATGGTGGGGGCGCAGCCCATTGTGAGCAGTACCTTCCCAGGCAAGTGAGTCAGCACCATTTAAGAACCAAACGTAAGCCTGGAGCAAGCCAGTAAGCAGCATTCTTCTATGGTTGCTTCTTTAATTCTTGCCTCCAGGCTCCTGCCTTGAGCTCCTGCCCAGATGGTCCATGATGATGGACTCTGATATGGAAGTGTAGCCCAAATAAACCCTTTCATCCCCCAAGCTGCTTTTGGTCAGAGTTTTATCATAGCAATAGAAACCAAATTAGGACACACTTGCAGAGATGAGATTTAACATTTGCCTACAGGGTATTTATGGAGGAAAGCATTGTCACGGGTGAGAGAAAATGGCCAAAGGGACCATTGCAACAACCTACGTTTCAGGTAGGTTTTTATAGTATTTCTTAAAGTCTCTCCCCTGATTTGTGCCATATCGTGTGTGTGTGTGTGTGTGTGTGTGTGTGTGTGTGTGTGTGTGTGTGTGATGATTTATTATCTATAAAGAATTCTGAGTCCACAAGTAAGAAAAAAATGTGATATCTGTTTTGTTTTTGTTTTTTGAGACACGGTTTCTCTGTGTAGCCTTGGCTGTCCTGGAGCTCTCTGTAGACCAGGCTGGCCTTGAACTCACAGCGATCCACCCGCCTCTGCCCACCACGTGCTGGGATTAAAGGCGTGCGCCACCATGGCTGGCTGTATCTGTCACTCTACAGCCATCTTACTTCACTTAATAGGATCTCTGGTCACATTCATTTTTTTTTTTCAGCAAATGAATTGGTGAATGAGTTAATCTTTGTGAACGAATTAAACTCCACTGTACATATGAGCTACCTTTTCTTTTTCCGTTCGTCTGTTGGTGGACACATAGCTGACTCTAACTTGTCTACTGAGACTCACTCGAGGATCTGGCCTTAGATTTCGGCGGTTACATACACAGAAGTGGTCTGGCTGGCGACATGGTAGGTCTAGCTTTAGTGTTCTGAGGGCGCACCACACTGATTTCCATAGTGCTTGGGTCAGTTTGCAACTCTTAACCATTCTGGATTTTTAGCACCTAAGTGTTAGGCATGGTACAAATTAATAATAAAATATTGGAGGTGTGCTGTAGAGCCCTCTGCCCTGCTGTTACGTTACTCATCAATTTCCTATTATGATTATGCTGCTTCTGAAAACAGCCTGGAGCAAGAGTCCTTGGGAGATTCCTCCTGTGCGTGACCCAGTGCACAGCTGGGGAGGAAATGAAGGATGGGGCTCTAAGTGGTACCTGAGACGTTAGTGTCACTCATGCAGTTCCTACATGACCTACAGCATAGGTTCCGTTATGACACCCATTAATAAATAGACAAGGAAACCAAGATGCCAAGGGTTCATACCAATGAAATATGACATCTAGTACGCCGGAAGATGGACATGTGACTGAGTTGGGGTGGACCCTTCAATCCTGGAACACTTCTATTAAAGGCAAAGTGCAGATGCCCTAGCAAAGCTTAGGTGATTCAGCGATCCCCCTGCCTGAGAGATGAGAGCAGACTTAGTCTAGGATTTCCACTTTCAAGGTGTCTCCTGGTGGAAGTGCACTAGCTACTCTTGACTTACATATACCTCAACAGAGAAATAGTTCTGGGTAATAAATAAGTCTTAAGAACAAGGAGAGCAGATTTCCTTCAGCAGTGGATCCTGCTCTCTTGAGCACCTGGAAGGCTGCCAAGGGGCAGTTTGTAAAGGGAGAAGACAAAGGCGTTGGAGTTGTGATGGTCTCACTATGAGTTTTGACCTCAAATCTTAACTTATTGAAGACGTGGTCCTTAGCGTAAGCAGTGCTCAGAGGCAGGGCTTCCGGGAAGTGATTGGATCTAGAACGTCCTGCCTTCACAAATGGTGTCTAAAGTCTGTTGGAAAAAAAGGAAAAGGAAGGAGAGAGAGATATAAAGAGGAAGAGGAAAAATAGTCCACAGGAACTTCAAAGAAAAGGCTGAGACAGGAGGCAGACTGGGGTAGTGCAGTAGCAGACTCCTGTACCCTCCCACTATATCTCTAACCTAGATTCTGTCTCACTTTGACAAATGACTAAAAATGAGCATTTGTACTGTTCCACCTTATCTTATTCGATGATCTTCAGGGTTTACCATACTTCCGTGCCTCCCGACTCTGGGCTGATTTCACTCCTGGGCTGATTTCATCCTCTCTAGGCTTCTCTGGAAATAAGTCTATTTAAAAAAAAAAAATGGATATTACTGACAATGGGGGTGTGGAGAACAAGATAAAAAAGTAATCTTCAGATTTTCAGGCCAAAAGGTTCTAAAGGCTATAGCGCACACACACACAGAGGTTTTAAATCCCCTTGTACTGTTGAGAAACTAGAGGTCATGTGTGGTTGCTGACTTTGCTGGGCACCGGCTAGTGGGAGACCCCACATCCAAGCATGGGTCCTGTACAGGCACCACACACACATATTTCATTTTGTCCAGGCTTCAGGGTCTAGATTATGGCTCCTCAATGGCTCCTTGTTCTGGATGACACTGATTTATGAGGAATGGGGACATGCTCAGCAGAGGCCTGGGCTCTATCCTACTTTGTGTTGATTACTTCTTTGACAAATTTCAAACAAAAGAAAACCTTATCAAAAGAAAACGTGCTATGTAAGTTGATGATAGAAGACAGACATGGTTCTAAGTAAACGTGGTTGGTGAGGACAAGGTAAGTGCTGTTTGACGAGGGAGAGGAGGGGAAAGAAAGGCGTGGATGGACCCCGTTCCACTCAGTGACGCTAAGGTACCTCTGAGGCCTCAGCTCTCTGAGAACCGTCTGTGAGGAGAGCTCTCTGTGGCGTTGCACATACCGCACCTTTCATCTGCACTTCATCATCTGTGTGGTTCAGATGAAGATACAGAACCAACCTCACAGGGTTTTGTGTGGACCGATGAGACGGGGCATAAGCTGCGGTGCTCAGCTCACCGTGGCACTGCACTCAGAAACGCTCTGCTCTCTCTTTCCTCATTGCTGAGGAAGCAACGCTGCAGGGTATTTCCGAGGTGCGCTCCGGTCTCACACTCCTGTGCGGTCCCGCTTCCATTCAGCCCCATGTTCCCACCCTGGGTCAGCGGCTCCTCTTCTCTTCCCACCCTGGGTCAGCGGCACCTCTTCTCTTCCCACCCTGGGTCAGTGGCTCCTCTTCTCTTCCCACCCTAGGTCAGCGGCTCCTCTTCTCTTCCCACCCTGGGTCAGCGGCTCCTCTTCTCTTCCCACCCTGGGTCAGCGGCTCCTCTTCTCTTCCCACCCTGGGTCAGCGGCTCCTCTTCTCTTCCCACCCTGGGTCAGTGGCTCCTCTTCTCTTCTCTTCCCACCCTAGGTCAGCGGCTCCTCTTCTCTTCCCACCCTGGGTCAGCGGCTCCTCTTCTCTTCCCACCCTGGGTCAGCGGCTCCTCTTCTCTTCCCACCCTGGGTCAGCGGCTCCTCTTCTCTTCCCACCCTGGGTCAGCGGCACCTCTTCTCTTCCCACCCTGGGTCAGCGGCTCCTCTTCTCTTCCCACCCTGGGTCAGCGGCTCCTCTTCTCTTCCCACCCTAGGTCAGCGGCTCCTCTTCTCTTCCCACCCTGGGTCAGCGGCTCCTCTTCTCTTCCCACCCTGGGTCAGCGGCTCCTCTTCTCTTCCCACCCTGGGTCAGCGGCTCCTCTTCTCTTCCCACCCTGGGTCAGCGGCACCTCTTCTCTTCCCACCCTGGGTCAGCGGCTCCTCTTCTTCTCTTCCCACCCTGGGTCAGCGGCTCCTCTTCTCTTCCCACCCTGGGTCAGCGGCTCCTCTTCTCTTCCCACCCTGGGTCAGCGGCTCCTCTTCTCTTCCCACCCTGGGTCAGCGGCTCCTCTTCTCTTCCCACCCTGGGTCAGCGGCTCCTCTTCTCTTCCCACCCTAGGTCAGCGGCTCCTCTTCTCTTCCCACCCTGGGTCAGCGGCACCTCTTCTCTTCCCACCCTGGGTCAGCGGCTCCTCTCCTCTTCCCACCCTGGGTCAGCGGCTCCTCTTCTCTTCCCACCCTGGGTCAGCGGCACCTCTTCTCCTCTTCCCACCCTAGGTCAGCGGCTCCTCTTCTCTTCCCACCCTGGGTCAGCGGCTCCTCTTCTCTTCCCACCCTAGGTCAGCGGCTCCTCTTCTCTTCCCACCCTGGGTCAGCGGCACCTCTCCTCTTCCCACCCTGGGTCAGCGGCTCCTCTTCTCTTCCCACCCTGGGTCAGCGGCACCTCTTCTCCTCTTCCCACCCTAGGTCAGCGGCTCCTCTTCTCTTCCCACCCTGGGTCAGCGGCTCCTCTTCTCTTCCCACCCTAGGTCAGCGGCTCCTCTTCTCTTCCCACCCTGGGTCAGCGGCTCCTCTTCTCTTCCCACCCTAGGTCAGCGGCTCCTCTTCTCTTCCCACCCTGGGTCAGCGGCTCCTCTCCTCTTCCCACCCTGGGTCAGCGGCTTCTCTTCTCTTCCCACCCTGGGTCAGCGGCTCCTCTTCTCTTCCCACCCTAGGTCAGCGGCTCCTCTTCTCTTCCCACCCTGGGTCAGCGGCTCCTCTTCTCTTCCCACCCTAGGTCAGCGGCTCCTCTTCTCTTCCCACCCTGGGTCAGCGGCTCCTCTTCTCTTCCCACCCTGGGTCAGCGGCTCCTCTTCTCTTCCCACCCTGGGTCAGCGGCTCCTCTTCTCTTCCCACCCTGGGTCAGCGGCTCCTCTTCTCTTCCCACCCTGGGTCAGCGGCACCTCTTCTCTTCCCACCCTGGGTCAGCGGCTCCTCTTCTCATCCCACCCTGGGTCAGCGGCTCCTCTTCTCTTCCCACCCTGGGTCAGCGGCTCCTCTTCTCTTCCCACCCTAGGTCAGCGGCTCCTCTTCTCTTCCCACCCTGGGTCAGCGGCACCTCTTCTCCTCTTCCCACCCTGGGTCAGCGGCACCTCTTCTCCTCTTCCCACCCTGGGTCAGCGGCACCTCTTCTCTTCCCACCCTGGGTCAGCGGCTCCTCTTCTCTTCCCACCCTGGGTCAGCGGCTCCTCTTCTCTTCCCACCCTGGGTCAGCGGCACCTCCTCTTCTCATCGGAGTCTCCTGAGACCCCAGGGAATTCACCAATGAAAGACGCAGCACCGTCTTTTTGTCTTACGCAGCTATGTCTGTGTACCCGGCCCACAACGGTACACAGCAAAGTCGCTTGAATTTAGTCAATGAATCACTTCATTCTCAGTCCCATCTTGTTGTTGGCGCCAGTTTATTCTCTTATTTGGGAACTTGAGCTCCAGAGGGTACACAGTGGGTAGCTGTTTATTTTATTTTATTTGAAGGCTGAATAAAAGAGTGAATGAACAATGAAGAAAAACAAATTTTGTTTTGGAAGTCAAACCTCAATTAGATTCTGTAAGAAAAAATGGTGTGTGTGTGTATGTGTGTGTGTGAATGTGTGTGTATGTATGTATATATGCATGTGTGTCTGTGTGTTTGTGTGTCTTTGTATGTGTGTGCGTGATATGTCTATATGTGTATGTATGTGTGTATATGTATATGTATGTGTGTCTGTGTGTGTATATGTATCTGTGTGTGTCTATGTGTGGGGTGTGTGTGTATGTATGTGTGTCTGTGTGTGTATGTGTGTGTATATGTATGTGGGATGTGTGTGTATATGTATGTAGTGTGTATGTGTGTGTATATGTATGTGGTGTGTGTGTGTGTGTGTGAGTGTGTAAAGTCCCCACCCTACCGCAATCAGCCTACAATGTTCTGCCAAAGCTCACATCATGGCTGATCACCCTCTCAAGCAACTGCTGTCTCCACAAAAGCCTCTGTGTCTCCTTTCATGTCCCTAATGTTTGAGACTTCCTGGATGCAAAGCCACTTAAGAAGTACATATAGGTGGAATGTTTAAGGCCACGAAATGAGGTATTGTCCCTGTCCTAGTCCTAGTACAGAGGCTGGAAGTGACATGGCCACAGTCTCTTTGGTGGCTGGCATTAGGACAAGGTGTATGGCTCCCCCAGTTCCTTTCCCCTTTCCTCATGGCTCTCCCTGTGGTCAGAACACCAAGCGTGTCTCTGTGGTGAAAGGAAGGAGCTGTCGGACTCCAGCAGGGATCAGTGCAAGGTGTGAGGCAGGGAGGGATTGCCAGCTCTGTAAACTGCACCAGCACTGAGGATGGAAACAGGCTGGCAACCCTGCTGACTCTGAGTCTTGCTCAGTAAATGGTGACTAGAAAGCACTGTGCAAATGAGCAGATATCTCAGAAAGGGCAATCCGTGGGCCCAGCACAGAAAACAAAACAAAACAAAATCCCTCTCAACCTGCCCACTCCCTCACCGTCCCTCTATCGGTGCACATACTAGCATGATGGTCACCAGTCAGTCGGTCTGTGAATCTGTTTTGAGAAAATGGCTTAACGTCACTGTCCCTCAGACACTAAGTGTAAAACAGGCACAGTAAGCGCGTCCTGCCTGGGGTGTCTGTGACTGATTAGGTTAGCTGATGTGTAGAGCGTGGCACACAGTGGGACTGCACCTGCTGGCCCTTGGCCACTCTGCTCCAGTCTCTCCCATTATTGCGGATGAGCCCTGTGTGCCCTAGTGCGCCTAGTTCGTGGTGCTGTAATAAAACACCACGATCAGAAGCCACTTGGGGAGAAGGAGGTTATTTAGCTTACAGTTCCCTCACCCACCGAGGGAAGCCAAGGCTGGAACTCACCAAGGCAGGAGGAACACTGTTTACCGGCCTGCAATGCAAGGCTTGCTCAGATTGCTTCCTTACATAACCCAAGACCGCTTGCTCAGAGGGGGCACCATCTGCGGTAGGCTGGCCTCCTCCCATCAACCAGGAATGAAGAAAACACTCCCAGACATGTCTACAGGCCAAACTGGTACAGGCATTTTTTTTTTTTCAATTTAACTTCCCCATTCCTAGATGACTCTAGCCTGTGTCAAGTTTACCAAAAAAAAAAAAAGTTCAGCATACTGTCCTAACAAATGCCTGTCTTCTATTGCAAAGCAGATCTATGCTAGACACCTTCTCTCATCTCCCTGGGGCTATTGCTCCAGGATTGTTTCCAACAGTGCATAAACACACTGTTGCTTCTCCCAGGTAAACATGAACATGCTGTGGAGGGCACATCCCACCCTGTCTCTTCAATCCTTAAACTGGTGCATGTGGTGCCCTCCCTCACTCCTCCCTCCCCTCGCCCACCCCATCCCCTGCATTCTGTGTTCTTAGATTCACCCTGGTCACACTCTTGCCTCCACTCCACCTCCCAAACTGCATTTGTAACTTCTCCGTCCTCTCCACAGCATCCGTGTAGTTGCTCGGCAAGCGCCTCTTGTTTTCCCCTCAGAGTCTGATTCTTACTACGTCTGCCACCCAAGCCTGAGTGCTACCACCTCTCACCTGGATTGCTGTCACATCTTCATTTTTGTCCCCCTTTGCTCTCTTCTCAACACAGGCCCTCCGGAAAAGGCCTGTTAAAACATGAATTGGCTCAAGGCCTCAGTTCAAAATCCAACCATGGCCACCTTCACTGTTAGCGTTAATAAAAGCTGGAGCCACCACAATGACCTTCTTAGGCCCTGTGTGGCCAATCTCCTCTTCCTGTCGCCTCACAGACCTTTGTTTTCCTTCTGCACCCCACCCCCACCCCACTATGCTTCCTCCATCCTGCTTCTAAGAATTGTGTGCTTTCTCCTCTCAGAGACAAACCACAGGCTCCCCGGCTCCCCTCCGGTGTCACCTTCAGGCCACCTTCTTCCTGATTGCCCACCCCCTTTGATGGCACACCCTACCCACAGCTTTCTCTGCTTTTCCTAAACCCAGTTGAGACATTCTAACCTTGTCCTTACCTGCCTCACTGGCCACCCTGAGCTCCATCAAGCAGGGTGACTGGACAGGTCTGTCACTGGCTGCCTCACAATGAGTGGGGTTCATCTTACTCTGTTGATGGAAGGGGGGGCACGTCTGCCTCTTATCATGAGTGTGCTACGTCCTGGACCCACAGGGTGGTGAACGGAGCCGTCCAGCCTCTTACAAGTACCTTTCAAACACACAAAGGGAGGGAACTGACTTATTTGGGGGTTCTAGTACTGGGGCGATACACCAAGACCAAAAAGCAAGATGTGGAAGAAACGGCGCATTTGGCTTACACTTCCGCTCTGTAGTCCATCATTGAAGGAAGTCAAGACTAGAACTCAAACAGGGCAGGAACCTGGAGGCAGGGCTGATGCAGAGGCCATGGAGGGGTGCAGCTCGTAGTTGTTCAGCCTAGTTTCTTACAGAACCCAGGACCACCAGCGTAGGCGTGGAACCACCCACAATGGGCTGGGCCCTGCCCGCATCAATCTCTCATTAAGAAAATGCTCCACAGGCTTGCCTACAGCCTGATCTTATGAAGGCATCTTCTCAATTGAGGCTTCCTCCTTTCAAATAACTCTAGTTTGTGTCAAGCTAACATAAAAGTAAGCCAGAGCGCTAGTATAGTGTTTCTGGGCCATGGCTACTCAAAGTTGGCTCCAGCATGAACTTCTCCTTGTTCCCTTTGATTTATAAGAGTCATGGGGCTTTTGTTTTGATTCTCTGTTTTGTTGTTCTTGTTGTTGTTTGTTGTTATTGGTTTTTTTGTTTGTTTGTTATCAACAATGCCTTCTCTTCCTCAGGCCTCCAGCTCCTTCAGGCTCTCAGGAAAAGCTCCATCACCGGCCTTAGCCACCATGTCCGCTGAGTCAGCAAAGGATACATCGCCTCGCTGCAGTGTGCGTTCTCCCTCACGCTCCCCACGGAAAGGAATAGCCTTTCTCCTGCCGCCTGCTGGGGGACTGTCTCTACCCCTTCTTAGGACTCCACTGTGACTGGTGGTGGTGTGAGCTTGCCTGATTTCTCTCTCTTCTGACCTATGTGGGAAGCAAGTTCATGGCCTGTAAGTGACAGTGGGGGAAGGCATGTTAAGGCATGCAGAGTGGAGGGGAAGGTCCGAACCGGGGAAGAATGGGAGGACAAATGAAGGAGAGAAAGCAGAGTGACTTACCAAGCAAGGCAGAGTGTGCCTGCCTGGAAGGTTTTTCAGGTCACAGTCATCTGCACAGAGGAGTAGAAAAGGGGGTCACCAGAACAAGGCTGGGGTTTTGCCTAGCACAACAATGAGAAGAATTGGACACCAAGGAGTGCTCATGAGGAAGTGAGCTACAAAGAGGGTGATGGGAAAGCCTCAGGACCCAGGGGTGAAATACGGTGAGAAAAGTCTTGAAATTGGAATGTTCCCTGAATAGCTTTTCCAGAAAGTTCCACGTCCCATCACTTTGCAAGGTGAGTCGCCTCTCCTGCCTGTTCCTCAGCACCTGTGCTTGCTGCTGGTGCATGAAGCCCAAGAACAGCTGGTTGTCGTGTGTCTTTACATCTCAGTATCAGACCAAAAGGAAGCTTGCAACTCCACAACCAGCGAAGACATCGCTTTCATAGAAGCCACACCATGTTCTGTGACCATCAGAAGCCTCAGTTTGCACATCACTGCACAGGGACGATTTCAGAGCCGGGGGCAGGGCTTGTTTCCATCTTTCAATAACTTCGCAAGATAGCAGCTCATCCATCTGTTCTCTGATTTACTCAATCAATGAAGGTGCCACCAGGCTCAAGTGCCAGGAAAACACAACAGGGCAAACCCTGCTTTCAAGCAGCTGTCATCTCAGCAAAAACTGTTGATCCCCCTTTTCTGGATGGGAAGAGTGAAGTCTAAGCACATGCTGTGGGGCTGCCTGACTCCAAGGGCAAGGATGGTTTCCCACGGTACCCTACGGCAAGGATGGTGGCCTTGCCCATGACGTCTTTTTCTTTCTTTCTTTTGTTTTTCTAGATTAACAACAACTGAAGGGAACTTGGCAGGCATCTGAATCTGGGACTACCTTGGAACTCCTCCCCTGTCTCATGTGGATGTGTTCAACAAAGATGTGTGAAATACCTTCCAGGTCTTTTCTTGCTAGAGCCAAGAAGAGGAAGCTGGCCAGCATTGTGAACACAGCACAGCGTCTGCTTGTATGCAAACCCACAGGCATTTTTAGCAACTTTGGGGAGCAGAAAGAAAGCTGTTGGTTTTGTTTGCACATATTTCTCGCCTCTGCAGAAGGCTCCTTGCCACCCAGCAGCCTTTGAGCTGCCACTTAGGAGTGATGTCCCAGAGCTCCTGCCTGCAGATCAGCAGGCAGCAAGTTACTTTACCGGTTCTCTTCTCAGCACCCTCGTTTGGAAACAAAGCTTCTCATAAAACCAGAAAGGCCGTTGCCTGCAGGGACTAGGAGAGAGGGAGCACTGTGTGTGATGCTAGTCCTTCAGAAAGGCCAGCCTGCCTACAAAACGTAGGCCTGGATGGGAGCTACCTGGAAAAGATGGTGCCTTCCCTACAACCTTGGCTTCACAGCCTTTGGCAAGTAACTGAACTGCCCTTGTTTCTCCAGCTTCATTTTCCCATCACTGGGACTGTGAGTCCCAAGGGGTTGTTATGGATACAGGCCAGTGTGCCCGGGTAACAGCCAGCACTGAGCCAGCACACACTTACTGTCCGGTAAATTGCACAAGCTCAGCAGCAGCAGCAGCAACACAACTGCCACTACGGTTTTAATTATGTGAGTGGCAAAGTCAAGAAGAACTTAAGGATACCGAGACTCTGAATTTGTTAAAGCAAGGATTGGGTCCTAGGCATCCTTGGATACTCAATGTCTACTGAGCACTGGCAACTGTGCAATTAAGTTGGAGAGACTGTACTAGATGAAGGAAAAAATTCACCAGACCTTGGAGTAGATATGAGTAAGAGCACACAGTGCACATTTCCCAGGCAGCACACTGTCATCTCTACCTGCATTTGCACTTCATTTAGACTCCTGAGGCAGAAAGCATTATTATAATTTGTATTTTATAAATTAGGAAACTAACAGTCATTCATGACCCCATCAGTGTCATACAGATAAGTAGGTGGTAGAGTGAGGTTAGGCACCCAGAGATGTCTGGCTTCTTAACCTACAGCCCTAACCTCTTCCCTGCCCTGACCTGCCCTGATCTGTTGTGACCTGACAGGAAGACTAAAGTCTGAGGTTTCTTCTTCTAACGTACTTGAGTTCCTGCTTGTCTCAGTGTGTTCCACACCATCAGGAGAGCATGGCTTCCTCCATAAAAAGACCTCAGAGGTGACTTTCAAACTAACCATGTTAGCATTTGGGGTTATCACCTCCATTTTTGGCTTTCCCCAACGATGGCCAAATCCTGAGAGTGTAAAGGAGAGCTGTTGTCATTTATCACCCACCCTTCTGCAAACAAATATGCCCAAGGGACACAGGGGCCCTACCTAAGCCTCAGTCTTCAGAAGGATGCTTTATCTTCAAGACTGAAGAGAGGAAAGGCGGAGTGAAACAGACAGAGGCCTCCCACAGGGACTTCCTTAGGATGTCAGAGCACACTACCGTCATACCTCTATCTCTAAAGAGGGGAAATTTTTTGCCCACAGCTGCACATCCACACATGAAGGGTCTAGGAACAGAAACTGGAACCACTTACACTTAGAAGATAGTCTGGTGGTGGTTTTAAGCAGCAAATTAACTCATTAGGTAGGAGTCTTATTAAAAGAACCCTTTGTTAAAACAAAGTGACTGCAAAGGTCAGATCCACTCCTACTTGGGGCCTGTCAGCAAAGCCAGAGGTGAGGAACCAGAGTCCTGCTTAGAAGGCCATGTGGATGAAATGGTCCCAGCCCTCCTCAGCTGTAAAGGAGAGGACAGTGCGTCTGCTCCAATTGTCCCTTAGTTCTCCAAATACTTATTAGACATGAAAATAACGGAGACTCTGAGAGAGGTACAGTAAAGTGTATCTGTGACTCTGCCTCAGGAAAAAAAATGGAAAAAGAGAGGGAGGAAGGAGAGAGGAAGAAAAGGAAAGTGAAGAATTACCCTGCATAGTTTTATGTCAACTTGAGAAATCCAGGGTTATTTGGTGAGAAGGATTCTCAACAGAATAAATGCTTGCATTAGATTTACCTGTAAGCATCCTTATAGTGCATTTTATTAATTAGTGATTAACATGGGAAGGCCCCACCCATCATTGCTGGTGCTGCCCCTGGGCAGGTGGTTCTGGCCTGTGTAAGAAAGCAGGCTGAACAAACCATGGAATCAAGTTAGTTAGTAAGCAGCACTCCTCTGTGCGCTCTGGATCAGCTCTGGCCTTCAGTTTCATGACCTGGGTTCCCTTAGTGATGTGGAATTCTGAGCTGAAATAAACCCTTTCCTCTCCAAGCTGCTTTAGGTCATGGTTTTCTATCACAGAAATAGAAACATTAATTAAGATAGGAAGAAAGTAACAAAAGAAGGAGGGAGGGGGAAAAGAGAGAGGGGAAATATTATATGTATTATATGTAATACATATAATATATGATAAATATTATATATTATGTAATATACTACATGTAATATAAGTATTTATTATATATTATATAATTATATATAATATAATATATAATATAATAATATATAATATATTATATAATATATATGTATATATATATATATATATATATATATATATATATAGAGAGAGAGAGAGAGAGAGAGAGAGAGAGAGAGAGAGAGAATACACAATACAATCATCCAGTTTTACTTATCACTAGGTCCAGAGCTCCAAAGAAAACCCATGAAAGTTAACCAGCCAGTTAACTGCCTGCTTTAAGTCGGCCATCTACTAAGACCAGCACTTAGAACTGAGTCCACACTTAGAACTCCATGCCCCTGCCTCTGGCCTCAGCATGGCCTCTTCCTTCTGACTAGAACTTCCTCTTCTCTTCTCTCTTTCTTTCTTGTCTCTTCTTCCTCATGACTGGAGAGGCAAGCAGACCAGACTCTTACCCACCGTAATGTCCTGCCTGGGAGACTGTCAGCTTAACAAACAAGGACAGGACTGCAGGGAATATGTGGCCACCATGAGAGGGAGAGAGGCCTTCCCGAGTTGCCCTGCAAGCCTGCTATGAAGTAGTGGTAGTCCGGGTGCCACACCTCTCTTTTGGGAGGCTGCCCTGAGCCTCAAGTTGGCAGGCTCACCTCTCTCAGGAGCAGTGTGTCTCTGAACCAACTTCTACGTTGAGTTCCTGGAGGATGAAGATGTGCTGATCCTTGTGTTTGTTCCCAGCATGCTTGTCAAGGTTTTCTGAATGGAAATAAACAGGAATGGATTTAGCCTGTGACTAGCAGATCTCTCCCTACAGAAGATACAAACGACCACTCAACGTTAGATTCCTTCCTCTGGGATTCTGTGTCAGTATCTCTCAGAGAATTAGAATTGTGAGTGCAAGCTGGGTGGTGGTGGTACACACCATTAATCCCAGAACTTGGGATGCAGAAGGAGGTGTATCTCTGTGGGTTCAAGGCCAGCCTCATCTACAATGCGAGTTCCTGGACAGCCAGAGCCACACAGTGAAACCCTGTCTTTAAAAAAACACAACACAAAACAAAACGGAATCGTAAGTGCCTGTCTTCTTCCTTCTTACACTCACCCCTGCCCTCTTTAGCGGCAGAACCCTCTCATTGACTGGTCTGGAACCCAGCGTCCACAGTGTGAGCACAGAACCAGATATCTAATTGTCTCTGAAGCCTGGATCCTCAAAGTTGGTTTCTGTTCTTGCTTCCTCCAAGGAGTACAGTTTAGTGGCTTTTGTGGTTCCTCTCCTCTCTAACACAGAGTGGGCTTATAACTAACTCTATGCCCATTGGCCACAGTCTGTCTCAACCGAGGGTAAGGATACAGATAGTAGAGCCAGGCTCACTGCAGGGCAGCCAGGCTCACTGTAGGGCAGCCAGGCTCACTGCAGGGCAGCCAGGCTCACTGCAGGGCAGCCAGGCTCACTGCAGGGCAGCCAGGCTCACTGTAGGGCAGCCAGGCTCACTGCAGGGCAGCCAGGCTCACTGCAGGGCAGCCAGGCCCTTGCAAACTTGGTCCCACATGTGCTTCCTTTTCATGACCCTCCTATCTCTAAGCCCTACACTTCTCTTGCAAATTAAAAATAATCGTGTGTTGTTAGCTGTTGGGTAGCAAGTCAGAGTTATAAATAGACATCAGTTCAAAGCACCATATTTTTGCTCCTCACAGCAAAGCTGTGGGGCTGGCATGAGAAAGTCCTTCATAACAGGGGTGGGATCTAGGTAGACAGGTTGCCCCATTATTCCTGAAAGACGACCACAGTTCTCACTCCTACTTCTTAGGCACTCACTGGACCCGAGATCACGTTCTCTAGAGCACAGCCAGCTCCATGCTATGCATCAGAGTTCAGAGGGTTAGAAAGCAAGCAATGAACAAACGCCAGGCATAGAGCCAAGCCGGTGAGAGCCACACCCAAGCCTGTGCTTGTATCCAGCATGCACACACCCTGCCAGCCTCAAAGGCCCCTTTCTTACTTCCTCCTCTGAAGTTCCTTTCCCTGCTTCCTGCATGGAGCTGAGGGAAGCACAGGGAGAGCTGGAACACGAAAGCCTGCTGCTGATTCACCATTTCGGCACATTACACACCTTCGCTCTGTGTCTTGGTCTCATCACAGAACTGGGCTTCTATAGAAACAATCTTGATGGTGTTTTAATAAGGCTTAGAATACTACCTAGCATATAGTGAGCAGACGATGATTGGTAGCTGTTATGGTATATATATATCTCCATCCCAATGATGACAGCTTTCTTCATGTCACTACTGGCAAGACCCTGGCTTGAGGGGCTTGAGGGGTTTCTTTTAGAATGTCTGCTCACAGAGCTTAAAGGAAATTTGGGACCCCTGTCTAGATGCACACTCTAAAGTGGAAGACTTCTGTCCTTTCCTGTAGAAAACTTTCCAGAAGGAGCTGAAGGCCACCCCACTGTGTGCTGAACACTCCTAAGGACCTGCTGTGTCCCAGACCCTGCTTGCGGCTCCCTCTCCATAGGAATCAAAGTCACATGGGTGTTTGCTGTCTTTCATCGTGGTAGAATGTCTATCTATGTACGTGTCATCAACTATCTATAAGTGTCCCATAACCCAGGGTACTTGCAAACAGAAGCCGGCACTGGTCTCTCTACCCAGAGTCCCATTGCTGTCAGCAGAACCCCTGTGCCCATCAAATAGTAACTCGCCCTTCTCTTCATCCTAAACACGGCCGAGCGCGGTGGCTTAGGCCTGCCATCACCCCAAACTTGGAAACCTCTATTCTGCCTTTTCACCCTATAGTGAAAACACACATAACACAAACTTGACCAATTTCAAATGTGTAGTCCAGTGGCAATGAGTGCCTCGTGCTCTTGTGCCAATGCCCCAAATCCGTCTCAGCATGTCTCCCTGCCGCCGTGAGATAGCCACCATCCATCTCAGGGGCATCTCCACTCTTCCATGGTAAAATCTCAGACCCATTAAACACTGACTCCTGGTTCCCACTTACCCTTAGGCCCTGGCAGCTGCCCTTTCTGTTTCCTGCTGCACACATCTGCTGCTTTTGCTATAGGAATCCCCCCCCCCCAACTTGACCGTTTGTGACTGGCTTATTTTCCATAGCAGAATGCTCTCAGGGTTCATCTGTGCTACAGTGGGCTAGACTCTATTTCTTTTCAAAGCTTAATACTATTCCTATGTGTGGCTAGTCTGCACTCTGTTCAAGCATGCTAGGGATACCTGCATGCCCTTTGCATTTTTGGCTGCTATGTGCTGCCTGCTCTGAGAGTGGTCATGCACATCTCTACTTGTGATCTGATGGGGAATGAGTGACAGGAACCTCTCCCACAAGTTTCTTCTGAAAACCCTCAGTTTTCCAGTTTTTGAAATGAGGGTGACGTTACCCATTGCAGGAGCAAAGTGCAGAGGCATGATGGCAGGTGAAGCTTAGCAAATGAACTTATAAATGGTGGTGGTTGCCGCTGCTGCTGCCGCCGCTGCTGTAAGGCAGGATGAGCTGAGCCTGGAAACAGGAGATGAGCATTCTTGCTCTCACAAGCAGAATACCAAATGCTTACCACATCCACACAAGGGAAACATGTCAGACAAATTCCACGGCTGTGGCACAAGAGAGGTGTGCTAGCAACTTGGCATGTTACAGCTTCTTGTCAGAATGAGACGGTAGCCAGGAGGTCCAGAGTCTCTAGCCAAGGTCTGTAGAGCCATCTTGGATGAAAGGAAGTGAATCTCCCCATAGTATCAAAGTGGCATATAAGAGACAAAGACCAGGGGCCTTCCAGGGCAAATCCGAGAAAGGACGCAGAGGACACTATGACATGTGGGCATAGTCCAGGGAGGAGCCAGGTCATGGAGAGTGCTGTGTCAAGCCTGTCCCTAGGATATGGGAAGGCTCTGATGACCTGCCCTAGATGGCATTTCAGGGCCTTAGTGAGACTAACTTGACAGAAGTGCTCCTCTCACGGTCCCCGCCATTCCACACAGATGGCATCTGAAGCATCATGAGTCTCTGTGCCTCAGATAGAGCTCGACAGGCCAAGGGGCTCTCAGAAGCCTCTCTCCTGGGCGTATTCCCTACTCTCTGAAATCCCACTAGCCAGACAGGCAATGTCTGATAATCCTTCCGATACTCAACTTCATATCTCCAAATAACACATTCAAGCATCATTCCTTCAGCTTGAGGTGGAGCACAACTGATGTTGCTCCCAGCAGCCATGGGACTCCCCTGACCTTACAATCTACTTATAACATAAAGTTTGGTTGTATTCATGATAGTGTTGAGACAACGAAAATATCAGCTGAACCTTAGTGTACTGTGATTAAGTTTTTGCTTTGGAATGACCTGTAGTTTTAGCTGAAACCAACGTCTCAAATTTTAAATCCCTATGCATCTTGGTCCAAGTGCGTTAACTTGTCCATGTGATGGATGCCAGGCTGGCCACAATTTACAAGGTAAGCATCCTGGTCCTCTAAAGTCCTGTTCTCATCTGGACTCTTGTCTGCCATCTGATGCCACATTCTCGGATGTTCCCAGGGGGTCTTTGATGTCAGAAGGTGGACAGGGTACATAGCCCAATCATCATTGAGAAATGTCAGCCATGTTCCTCTAGTTCACGCGAGGCTCACAGGCCTCTAAGGCTAGAGGAGAGAAGCGTCCAAAGCCACACCACCTTCAGAGGCTCCTTGGCTGGTAAGACTGACACTGCTACAGATTGTTCTACACAAAAGCTTGGGGAGCTCTGGAGGCCCAGGAGAACATCCTCATCTCAGCCCTGGGAACATAGGCCTTTGATGAAAGCCTTCCTGTGCGTGACAAGGTTAAAATGTCTGGACTCACTAGAAGCAGTTTCCCCAGGGTTCCCAGAGGGATTTCTCATGGAAGCTATATACAGCCCCAGCCATGAGACATCTTGGCTTATCCTGGAATAGTCAGGTGGTTAATAGAGGCATTCACGTGAGAGGAATCTTACAAAGGAGCAGGTAGGGTCTTGGACTCCAGGCTAAGGATCTGGGGACAGTGCAAGTCACAGAGGGACCTTTAGGAGGGATAAGAGAGTCTGGTCTTCATTTTTGAAGGACAGAGTGACTTCAGGGTGTTTAAGGAGGAGGGAGAGACTTGGCTTCAGCAAAGGATAAAGGATACCAGTCACTCGGGTCCCAGAGTACCTAGATTTGAGGGTCTAAGGGAGTTGATTGTGATAAGGTAGTGACCAGTGTTAATGGGGGGGGGGGTTCAGTTGAACTTTCTCCTGTAAACTCCAAAGCTACTCTAGGATAGGAGGAGTGTCTGCCTGTTGGGAGATTGGGAAACAGAAATACGGGAGGGTTGGACAGTCAGAGATCAGTGAGAAAGGACGGGACCTGAGATCTGAGGACAGAGGCAAGAGAGAAAGGATCCAGGCTTAGATCTGAGGACAGAGGCAAGAGAGAAAGGATCCAGGCTTAGACTGGCTCAGAGTGGGAGTCTAAGCTATGCATTCAGAAAGTGAGTTCTAAGCCAGAGGAAAAGCTGGTGATATTTGAGGTGAGGTGGGAAAAGGAACAGTGGAGCCCAGTCCCTGGACGCTGGCCCGAGGAGCATATGATGTGTGCAGTGACATAGAAGGCCCTGAGCTCAGAAGAGCCACACATCTGGTAGGATGCTCTGCTCGGCCATCCTGATGATGTTTGAGCAAGAGCCTCACAGTACTCATTCATAAAGAATATACCCAATTAAGTAGCCATACTGTGAACGGGGGTCTGTGGGTAGGGAAGGAAATGGTGCTTTTGACACAGAGTGGCCATGAGTGTGCAAAGGCTCACAGGCACGCAAGGCTCACTCCTCCTGTCCCAGGACCAGTGCTTGTGAACAGCCTGCTTCTGACCAGAGAGCTGGGCATGATAGGGTGGAAAACAACTCAAACTAGAAACCAGTGGAAGGCTAGGATACTAAGTGCAGCCCTAGGAAATCTGGGTACTCTACACTGAACAGGTAGGCACCCTTCCAAGACCAGAAGACGTAAGTAAAAGGTGGTTCGAGAAGACCTCCCAAGGACCCAGGGGTGAAATGGTGCTCTGTCTGGGGCTGCGTTCTGTAGGTGAGAGGTCAGACTCAGGGCGTGAAGCATCATAGCTGTGCTGACTTCAGAGGCCTTTGACATTTTTGCAAATATGTACACTACATTTTACAGCTACATTAGTGAAAAGGCAGTTATCTCAGGATTCTACGCTAACCTGCTTTCTTCCTCTTTGTGGCTGGTGGGTATTGTGCCTACTGTGCTTGGATGTGGGTCACCAAGCTCCTCGAGTATCCAGCAGGCACTCCTGCACCATCCCGGAATGGGTGGACAGTCCTTTTTCTCTCCACAGCCCTATCAAGGTGGGGGGGGGGGGCTGCTATGTCTCCAAGTCAATTTCCCAGAAAGGGTACTGATGTCTTTTTTAAGCCTGTAGAAGCCACAAGAAACCTGACTGACAAGCAAAGGTTTCAGGGGCAAATTCCTGAGAATCCTGTCTTCAGGTACCTGTGACTTTTCCCCTAATGCCACCTACAGCTTCAACCCTGGGTGCTAAACTACCTCAAAGCCCCACCCATGAGGTGGGTGGGGAGGGTTAGTCAGTGGCAGCTGCTGAGACTGTCTACAGACAGAAGTTATTTATCTGTGGCTGCAATGTAAACTGTCTGGCTATGGGCGGAAGAAGGAAAAGATGAAGGGGCCTCAAGAAAGGCACTCATTTGTGTGTGTGTGTGTGTGTGTGTGTGTGTGTGTGTGTGTGTGTGTGTGTGTGTGTTTGTTTGTTTGTTTGTTTTTTGAGACAGGGTTTCCTTGTGTAACCCTGGCCGTACTGGAACTGACTGTAGAGCAACCCACTCTGGCTTTACTTCACTATCTCCTCCTCAGAAGACAACCCTCGCTGACTCATCCCTGCCACTTCTTACTTTCTTGCATATATAACCAAGGATGGTGATAGGATGGCCTGATTCGGCAGCAGCCCAGTAGTCCTGCTTTCCATCTTTGGTTGTTGGGTGCACCTAGATAGGTGAGCAACAGAAACACAGCAAGAGAGTGGTGGCTTGATCCATTTGGGAGAGGAAACTAGGTCTGACGTAGTTGCTTCTTTAGGTCTCAATCTTCAAATCACTTTTCTCTAGATCCAAGACCCCTTCCTATTTAGAAGGAGAGAGAGAAACAGAGAGAGAGAGAGAGAAAGAGAGAGAGAATTTTAACCTTTGTTGGTCCCACTTCTGCTCTCTAATTCCTAAGATCAGGAGACAAAACCCAACCATTTCTAAATCCAGCAGTAAAATTAATCAGAAAGGAAAACTGGAGATAAATTTAGGCAAAAATATTGGCAACACTTAGATGGGGTGAAGACGGCATTTGGAATCTTGGTTGACCAGACAAGAATTCAGACATGTTACATGATGACATGTGTGGCCCCCATGATCATTTCACGATGAGAGTAAAAGCTAGTATTTCAGTAGCAGTTACTCCGGTAGTGGACCAGCCATATTTACACAAACTCCTTCATCTTTGTGTCTAGCTGGGAGGCAGGCGCCTAGGTCAAGACGAGACCAGCCATGATGCAAAGACAGAGGAAGAGCAATGGCTCCTTTACATACAGCTTCTTTCTTGCTCATGCTGTGTGTTCATCCCTCAGTGCTGTGAGGGAAAAGCTATTATGGTGATGTGCATGATTAAGAAGCCTAGGAGATCTTAAAGACTGAGAGGGAGAGGAAGGTGGATGTAGGAGCCCGCAATGCAGGAGATGGTTTAAAAAAAAAAAAGCCAGTCTGGTGAAAGCTCTGAAAGACAGGGGCAAGGGTCAGGGAACGGACCCTGCTGTTTGCGACAGCATAGGAGGAATGCAGCTTTCCGAGGTAAAAGCCAGGTGTGGCTCTGAGTGTGGGTGGATGGATCTCAGTGAAGGTAAAAGTCCCCGGAGCTGAGGTCAAAAGAGCACCAGATGGAGCAATGCTGAGCTTCCTGGGACAAAAGGGATCTGGGGGAAGGTGTTACATGCCTGTGTTTAAGTGAACTGCAGCTTCCTGGCATGTACATCTTAGCAGAAGAGTTTGGAGATAGTGGTTCTTTAATGTTCCTAACAGAGAGATATACAATAAAAGAATTCAGAGAGCTGTGTATATGCAGGCCTATCTTCCTCCACAGTGGATGGCCACAGGACAGCTACCAAGAGGACCCAGGCTAGGGCTTCCTCCAATTTCAATTAAATGATAATAATCTCAGAAGTCCCCTGGGGCTCCTTGATCCTTCCTGGTCCCAAGAGAAGCTGTGCTCTACTCTAGAGTGCCTCAGAACAGACACAGACAGTATCTATGCAGGGCCCAGTTGCGTTTTCCACAGGTACCTGCCAGAGAGCTACTGTGTGTGTGTGTGTGTGTGTGTGTGTGTGTGCACGTGCATGCGTGCGCGTGCTCAAGGCCCCAGGGTGGGGTCTATGTGCTTCTATTCACAGCTCCCAGAGGATGTGCTGGGACATGAAGCATAGACCACGGACACCTAGACAAGCATGCTGTAGGACTGGTGTTGCTGGTAAGGAAGACGGTGAAAACAGCAGTGTGAGAGGAAAAGAGCAGAGGACAGGTCTGTGGATGGCTTTCACACGTTCTCAAGTTGACGTCTCCCTCTCGCCTGCCTCCGGAATAGTTCTAGGGGCCGAGAGGAGCAATAAGATAGGTGCTGATGCTTGAGCAGAAGTCAGGCAGCCTGACGAGTCCTGGGGAACATGCAGAGAGAGGCATGCAGTGAGTCAAAGAAGATAGCTGCCTCCGAGGAGCTGGCGTCTCAAAGCTTAAACTCATATGGAATCAAAATGGTCAAAGTGTTGCCAGCCTGAACAAAACCTGTCCTTCTCACAGTTGCCTGCGGGAGAGTGTGTGGGCCACCTCCATTCCCAGCCACCATCCCCCCTCCCCCCCCCCCCCCCGAGTTTGCGGTCCACTTTAATTAAGAGCTCTGCCAGTCCATTAGTCTCAATCACCTCTCTAATTGGGCACCAGCTGTGCTTTCTCTTGACAAGGCCTCCTTTATAGGACTTCTAAAATGCATTACACGGAGAAGACGAAGAAAAACAACCTAAGAGTTGCTGGGTTATACGGCCATAAAAACCATATTTCATTTGTGTTTTCTACACAAATGAAAAGTGCATCTCTCTCTCTCTCTCTCTCTCTCTCTCTCTCTCTCTCTCTCTCTCTCTCTCTCTCCACCTCCCTCCCTCCTCCTCTATCCCAGAAAATATCTTTTGAAAAGCTAGAAGGGAGGGAATTGAGTAACAAATTCTCCATTTGTTCGGGTTCTGAATATGAGCGTTGATTGTGGTTTCGCATAATCACAGGTGTCAGTGCATAAAGGCATGAGACGTTTCCTGGCAGAAATGTGAGACTGGAGAAATTGAGCCATGAATGCCTCCATTTATGGATGCTTACCCATGATTGGCAGAACGACTATTAGGAGCGAATATTAGCGGAGTTCTTTGAATGGGCTTCACCTCACGCCAAGCACTTGACATGGATTATCTACTTTACATCTGGCAAGAGACTGAGGTGTGTCCCCCTTCCCCCATTTTTACAGATCAGGGAAATGAGACCCAGAAAGGTGGTGTAATTCAGTGTTCAAGATCAAGCAGATCACCATGAGATGGCCTCAGGCCAAAATTCCTTTCTGCTTCTCTTCACCTAAACCATAGTATTAGTTGATGGGACCAACTTGTTCCGTTTGCAACAACTACATTATCAACAGCTACCCCTCCCATTCGTCCAGAGTTCACAGCCAGCAAGCTTTTCTACAGTTGCTGTCTCATATGATATGATAGCTTTATGAGATAAACAGGCAATTACCATAATCTGTATCCCACAGGAGGGATCCAGGTAAAGGCAGGATGGTTTACTGGGCGTGCATTAGCAATAGACTGGAGTAAACTTCCCGACTTTACTGCAAACCCAGTCCATGCCTTCCTCCCCTCCCCACGTTCTTCCAACGTACAGATCCGCTCACGCACCTGGGCAGTCATGTTATGCTCTGCTTCCACAGCCTTAGTGCTTCTACATCTATTCAGTCTTTACCCAAGACCCTCCCTTGGGGTGTCAACTTCTCACAACAGGAATTTGTCCCCCTTATTGGTTATATATCCAAGACCCCTAATGATACCTAGAACTAAGCCGTGCTTCACTGATACTATTGCTGAGTTCATTTGAACAAATTATTTACTCAGTAAACACTAATTAGGCATCTTCTGGGTGCCAAGTACAGTGAGGTCTCAGGGATGCCACAGTGACCTAGGCTAGTCTGGTAACTAATTTCACAAAGCGTTCAAGGAAAGAGTAAGGATTGACAGCCCAGCTCAGGGGACTCTTGCTGACTAGGAGTGGTGGCCTGTGGCGATTAGCAAAGTAATCTTGTCTCAGAACTGTTCACATAGCTGAGCTGACTTCATAGCACACAAGAAATTTCCAACTCACCCCTACCCAGATCTAGACAATGGATAGAACACTCTCCACAGTAAAGTGGAGAGTGGGATATTACTTTCTCACATACTCTGGTGCCTCACCTTTGACCATGTCCCCTGAAGAGGGAGGCCTGGTGTCACTCAGAGGAAGGACAGCAGGTTACCAAGAAGAGACTTGAGACCCTATGAGCATACACAGGGGGAGGTAATCCCCCTCAGGAACAGTCATAGGGGAGGGGAATAAGGGGAAATTGGGAGGGAGGGAAGAATGGGAGGATACAAGGGATGGGATAACCATTGAGATGTAACAAGAATAAATTAATAAAGGAGAAAAAAAAAGAAAAAAAAAGAAATTTCCAACGCACGTGGGCTTTGAAAACTCAAACTGAGTGCAGGCTTCAGTGTGTGTACAGGGCCATGCTGAGGACAAAGCTCCGGAGTGGCCCCGAGGACACATAGGAAAGCAGTGGGAGACTCCAGGACTCTGGAGGGACAGATGGCAAAAGGCCAGCTGGCGCAATGCAGGGGTGGCTGAACCCAATGTGTGAGGTGGCAAGAAGGAAAAAGAAGGCGACCGTGGCCCATGTCCAGAAGTAGTATGTTGGGACGGTTACAGTTACACGCCAGCCTGGCTGGGCTGTAGTGCCTAGGTGCTTAGAAACATGAAGCTAGGTGAGCCTGGCTGGGCTGTCACAGATACAGTCTGCATCCACAACCAGACAGCTGTAAGCAAGAGAGGTTATCTTCACCCAATCGGCAGCAGGCTTCGCTGGGAGAGGAGCAACTCCACCTGGAGTCAGCAGCTATAGACCGGTGGGTTCCAGCTGGCCAGCCTGTCTGCAGGTTTCAGATTTGCCTAGCAAGACCTGACTGTTAGCAACACAAATTCCTTGAAATAAATCTTATGGTAGATAGGTAACTAGGTAGTAGATAGATGATAGATAGATAGATAGATAGATAGATAGATAGATAGATAGATGATAGATAGAAGATAGAAAATAGATTGATAGATGATAGGTAGATAGAAAGATAGATAGACAAATAGATGGATCAATAGATAGACAAATAGATTGATAGATGATTGATAGGTAGATAGATAGATAGATAGATAGATAGATAGATAATAGATAGATAGAAAGATAGACAGACAAATAGATGATAGACACTTCCAATGGGTTATTGACACTGTTTCTCAGGTGATCCCTACCTGTATGATGGACATCTACTCAGATAAATAGCTACACATCACCCTGATGTTAAAGGGAAAGAGAAGATTTGGGCAAAGGAAAAGAGGAATCAGATTTATGTTGTTGAAGAATAGCTCTTAGGTGTCTTCTTCAGGGGAGAATATACCAATGAGTTGTCCAGTGCCCAGTGATCAGCCCTGAAAACAAAATACAAATAACATTAACAGACCACAAAGGTTATACCTAGGAATCAATCTGTGAATACGTATACACATATATGTATACATATATGTATATGCAATAACAATGAAAAAGAAGAATTTAAAGGAATTTAAAGGAAAGGAGGGAGAGATATATGGGATGGTTCAGAGGGTGAAACATGAATTGAGAAATGTCACAATTATTATAATCTCAAAAATTAACAGAGTATTATCGAAATTAATTAATTAACTAACTAATAAAAAAGAAACCAGTCAGAGTTCAGAGCTAACTGAACAAACAATAGACAAAAACAGCTTTGCCTGCTGAGTGCAGTGTACTAGAAGGATTAAGCCTGGAGACTGTGGACCAGGCGGGAAGCAGTTTCCTAGACTCAGCTATAGTGATGAGAACGGGCTGGAAAATAGTGGGGCCGACACAAGGCATATTATGAGAGAAGACTTAACATGGCTTGGTATGCAGGGGTGCAGAGAGTGAGGAAGAAGGAGCTGTGATGATGCCAGGTCTGCAGTCGTCTCGGTGGACACCATGAGGGCCAGGCCTGTGGAAAGTGCCGGTCTGATATTGAGTGGTGGCAAGGACTGTGGGGCATTAGGGAGCGGGCTGGGATAGAGGGACGAGTCGGACTGCTTGCTGTATCTTAGGGCCCTGGCTGAGAAATGGTCTGGAGAAGAACCTGGCCAGTGAGAGCCAAATGCCAGAAACTCAAGGTGAAGTCACACTGACCGTGTGTGAGTGGGCAGGAACCAGTGGCAGAAACAACGAGAGCGAAGGGCTAGAGCCAAGGATCCCAGAACAAGGGAGTCTAACCTAACAGTTGAGCAGGGGTGAAGAGATTTGCATTTTAACTTGCAACCCTGAAGCTGGCCAAGATGGCTTCCTTGTCGTGGAGGGAGCAGACACTGAACTGTCGGCCCTTGAAGTGGGTTGGGGACTAAGGTAAGGGAGGCAGCATCTCCAGTGACTTCTTCTGGGTATTTCTTTCAGACAGCTGGCAGCTCTTTACTCCCTCACTCTGAAGCTGAGGCACAAATGAAGTTGGCTCAAAACCATCCCAGGACAAAAGGATCTGTGCTGTAGTACCAGCTGATGATCATACCACATGTTGCCTTTTATGACTGGGAGGCACAGACTGGAAAGAGTGGCTGTGCAGGGCGGAGCTCGGCCTTGCCTAGGCGGAGCACTTCGTCACGAAGCACAAGAGCCTGCAGGCGTGTTGGAACACTGTCTCTAAGGGAACCATCTTGCCTTGCAATAGTGTGTTCTCCTGAGTTGACAAGAGGGCCTGGGGGACTCCCCAGTCCTGGGGCTCCCTCTACGGTCCCGGTGGGAGCTTGCCAACTCCTGTGCAGCGCACGCATGGTCTACCTGCCCATTGCTGTGCTACAGACAAGGCTTCGTCTCATTCTTCTGGCCTGGCACTCTTCTGTGGGGGAAACACACGGATCGCCCTTACTGACGGCTGAAGAATATAAGGCCTAATGAGGGAGGCACTTGTCAGTCTTAACAGTTTCTTCTGTACATAGGAGACCCGTGCCCACGTCTGCCAGTGGCCAACTCTTTAGCCCTGGCATGTGGGCTCAGACACATCTAACCAGTGCAGGACAAGAAACGAGCTAGTCTTCTCCCTTTAGCTCTAAAGGGAGACTAATTCACTAAATTTTTAAAAGTTACTAAATACTATCACCTAAGATAAGTTTTCCTGTCTGTAAAGTGGGTATAATGCAGCCTCACCATTTCATAGGATAAAAGAAATCTTGGTAAAAGAGCCTCAAGTTTGCCAGCCTTAGATAGGATACCCAAAGTGTGTGCGTGCATGCGCACACATGAGTACGTGTCTGGGTTCATGTGCACATTGAGCCAAACCTTAGGCAAGCTAGTCAGGACAAGCACCCTGAATTCCAAATCAGACCAAGCAGGAGGCTAACATGTTCTGCTGCCTGCACAGGATTGGCTTTGGAGGTCATTTTCCCTTGCTGGTGCCTGGTTCCTCCACTCTAAAATCTTGGAACACCAGTTCAGCCTAGACCAGTGTAAAGACCCCGCAGTGACAACCCCCTACCCTCCTTTACAGCCATCATTAATTGGACACCATTTTCCCACTGAGCCAGGAGGACACCTGAGAGCTACTCTCAGCTCAGACTTCCTGTAGGTGAGGCTCTGTGGCAGGCCATGAGTTAAGTCACCATGTCTCAGGGGCTGGCTTGCTGAGATGCAAAGCCTCTGGGACAGAAAGCAGACTAAACTTGGCACCAACTGAGGACGCCTCTAGTTCTTTCACCTGGAAACAGGGACGAGTTGAGGTAGCTTTGCGTGGTGGCTTGAATAGGCTCATAGATGTGAATGCCTGCTCACCAGGGAGTGGCACTATTTGAAGGGTTAGGGAGTGCAGACTTGTTGTAGGAAGTGTGTCACTGGCGGTGCCCATTCCTAGCCTAGACTCTGTCTCTTTCTCTGCCTACAGATGAGGATGTAGCTCTCAGCTACTGCTGGGGTGTCTTGGCGTACTTGGGCAGGAAGTGCGCTCCACGAAGATAAGTGGGCTAAACCTCTGAAACTGTAAGCAAGCCCTAAGTAGATGCTTTTCTTTAAAAAAAAAAAAAAAGGTTGCCATGGTCATGGCGTCTCTTCACAGTAATAGAACACCAACTCAGACACTTTGTTTGAGGGTGGGCGTTAGTCTGTTTTTATCTCCAGTGGGATAATAATAAGACCTGCCATCCAGGTGGCTTTGCAAATCCCAGACAGGAGAAAAGGGGGCAGTTTGTGTGTGAGACTTGCCATTTAACCCTAATATGTGAGTGAGATACTGTGTGGGCAAACTGGCCAGATAAGGACTTTGACCACGGAGAGTGAATGTCTATGCTGAGATTTGCCCAGACAGCTGAGGGAAAGTTGAAAGGAAGGCGAGACTCACTTGGGATTCACGGTTTCAGGGGTTAACATTGCCTAAATGTTTCCCTTTACAGAATAGGACCACTGTGGTTGTTTGGAGCCAAAGCGTGTCCCACAAGCTTCTGTCGTGTGCTGGAAAACTCAGCCCTCAGCTAGAAGTACCATTTCAAAAGGTGAAAAATAGCTCAGCAGTACTTAGCCTGTGGGTGTTGACCCCTCTGGGGTAGCAATGGAATAACTGTATGCTTGGAGGGTCGCTACAACATGGGGATTTGTATTAAAGGGTGGCAGCACCAGGAAGGCTGCAAACCACTGCTGTAGAAGGAGACGCTCATGGAGGAATAGGTCACTAGGAACACGCCTGGCTGGGTCCTGCTGGCTCCATAGCTTCTCTTCTCTACCAACACCATGAGGTTGGCAAACTTGGCTTCTCACATACTGTTGCCAGCGCCATGCTTTTTGTCCCCCTCCCCCCCAATGCTCACAGCTACAGAGCATGCTAGCATAGGTCAAAGCCGTGAAGCCGTGACCCCAAATGAGGCTCACCTTCCTTTAAACTGTCTCCCTCAGATAATACCAGACATCACTACAGCCTGTGTTTGAATCTGAGTTCTGTGGCTCCTTACCAAGTAAGGAAATCTAATTCTGTATTTCTACCTGTGGTAGTTTGAATGAAAATGGCCCCCAATAGGATCATAGAGAGTGGCAGTACTAAGAGGTGTGGCCTTGTAGAAGTAGGTGTGGCCTTGTAGCACTAGGTGTGGCCTTGATGGAGAAATTGTATCACTGGGGGTGGGCTCTGAGATTTTCAATGCTCCAGCAAGGTCCAGTGGCTCTTGCACTTCCTACGACCTGCTGATGTAGAAGTCTCAGCCACCTCTCCAGCATCTGCATGCCCCCTCTCCAGCACCTGCACACCACCTCTCCAGCACCTGCATGCCCCCTCTCCTGCACCTGCACACCACCTCTCCTGCATCTGCACACCACCTCTCCTGCACCTGCACACCACCTCTCCAGCACCTGCACACCACCTCTCCAGCACCTGCACACCACCTCTCCTGCACTTGCACACCACCTCCCCAGCACCTGCATGCCCCCTCTCCAGCACTTGCATGCCCCCTCTCCAGCACCTGCACACCACCTCTCCAGCACCTGCACACCACCTCTCCTGCACCTGCACATCACCTCTCCAGCACCTGCACACCACCTCTCCTGCACCTGCATGCCCCCTCTCCGGCACCTGCACACCACTTCTCCAGCACCTGCACACCACCTCTCCTGCACCTGCACACCACACCACCTCTCCAGCACCTGCACACCACCTCTCCTGCACCTGCACACCACCTCTCCTGCACCTGCACACCACCTCTCCTGCACCTGCACACCACACCACCTCTCCTGCACCTGCACATCACCTCTCCAGCACCTGCACACCACCTCTCCTGCACCTGCACACCACCTCTCCTGCACCTGCACACCACCTCTCCTGCACCTGCACACCACACCACCTCTCCTGCACCTGCACACCACCTCTCCTGCACCTGCACACCACCTCTCCTGCACCTGCACACCACCTCTCCTGCACCTGCACACCACCTCTCCTGCACCTGCACGCCACCAGTTCCCCCACCATGATGGGAACGGACTAAACCTCTGAACTGTAAGCCAGCTCCAGCTAAACACTTTTCTTTATTAGAGTTGCCATGTTCATGGAGCCTCTTCACAGCAATAGAACTGACTAAGACAGAGCCTCTTTCCTCATTTAAGGACAATAATAGTAAGTTCCTAGAGCCTCTGTGAGATGTGAGCAAAATAACATTCACAAAGCATGCAACAGTCAAGCTTTGGATGCTCAGTACAGCTAACCAAATGTGGGCAGATGTCAGAGTCCTGAACTACTCTGTTTCTGGAAGGTAACGCACAGTGGCCATGAATTTTCTAAATACAGTTGGATCGGCTGCAGGGCAACAGAAAAACCACTTTCTTTGGTGTCTTATGCAACAAACCATATGGACCCTTGAGCTCTTATGTAACAGGCCCAGTGCCAGCAGGAGGAAGTTTGACAACAACACAAACACCAGATCACATTCCCAGTGGACCACCATATGCTCCCCTGTTCTGACAGCAGCCATGCCCACTCCTACTCAGGCTCCCACAGAATCCTTCTCCACGAAAACAGTCTATTCCCAAGTGACTCAAACGATTGATGGCTTTATAAAAAAAGAAGCAGGTGCGAGCGCTATGTGGTTCTTCAGAATAAATTCATTTTACCAGCTCCTTTGGGAAAGCAGAGAAACCTTTGGCCTGCACACCTTGGTCTTACTTACACCCTGGGGGCTTCTCTGAAGACAGTCTGACCTGGCTGACACAGATTGCCTCTGTGAGGGAAGCTGAAATGGTTCCCACTTCCTTATCCACAAGCCAAACATCCCAGGTGGCCTGGTTGTCCCTGGGTTTGCTCATGAGCTCTCTCATGTCATGGTGAGTTTGTGTTCAACTGGCGAACCTCGAGTTTGCTACAGGCTGACTAGAATCGTGGCTTCTGGGATAGCACCCTGCTCTAGAAGGGTTTGAGGTGCGAGTAATAGGGGCCCTTCAGCAACTGCACCTTCCCAGCTGCTTCTGTGGCCCCACGGTCCAGCCCAGAGCCAGAGCACGCATGGAGCTCCACAACACAAATACTATTAATGGCCATTGTGTCCTTGAGCAGCTAAGACAGGCTCTGTGTTCCCTGCGGCTAGTGTTCCTACCCACCCTCCTCTGTCACCTTCTTGGCACTGTCATCCGTTCCACCTCTGGGTTCCGTCCCTATGCATGCTCTTCTTGTGTCTCCAAGCTGGCACTTGCTTTTCCCTTTGCTCCACCTCCTCTCCCCTCCCCCACATACACAGTCATTCCTCACCTCCTGTGTCCCAGCTTGAACGTCTCCTTCCCACAGATGCTGACCCCCCCCCTTCTTCAGCCCCAGTTCACCACCCCTGGTAGGAACTGCCTATCTCAGAGCTTTTTCCTCCCTGTCTTTCAACCCACAAAAGCACAGCAGCTTTCTGAGGGCCATGGTTTCTGCATTGCCCCTTTCTCCTGCTCAGCCAGCAGGCTCTGTAGCCACAAGACTTAGAGATAGCCTGGGGTAGGAGTGCGCTGTGTACTCGTTAGGTATGCAGAGAAACAAAAAGGCCAGGGAGAGTGCGCAGACCGGAGGGAACACCCCACCGCAGCCAGCTGTGACGGGGAATGAGCACCTGGTGGGTGACCATGGCCATTGTTTGAGCACTTCAGCATAGTTATCATCCCTTTACAGAGATAGTGGCTCATCAGAGCTAGATAACGAAGGGAAAATCAAACTGTCACAGTGACTTCCAAAGCCAGTGTCCAAGGCCATCTGTGGCTAGCCATATGCGGGTTCCTGGGACAGAACTGGACACTACAGTAGACCACAGTCACAAGGACCTGGCTCTCTGACTTCACCTTCTTCTAGAGATTTCTTTGGCTGAGTTCTCCAAGCCAGAGATATTCCTCTTCAAGAGCTAGAGACATGCCTGGGCTGGGGGACTGCATAACAAGATTAGGGACATAGTTCTGAAAAGAGCAGCCACTGGCACCTCTGAAAGCTCAGATCCAGAGCTAAGATGAAGCTGCCCGTGTGATCAGGTAAACAGGGTAAAAGCCCTTTGTTTCATTAGGTTACCCAGATCAACAGGGAGAGAGAAAAAAAAAGACTAATTCTCTCTAGGAGAGTTAATGCCATGGAGACAGACAGTGGTGGTTTATGTCTTTAATCCCAGCCCTCGAGAGGCAGCAGATCTCTGAGTGCAAGACCAGCCTGGTCTACAGAGTGAGGTCCAGGGCAGCCAAGGCTATGCAAAGAAATCCTGTATCAAAAAAAACAAACATCAACAATAACAAAAACAAAAACAAAAACAAAACTAACAACAATAACAACAAGCAGAGTTCAAGGCCTTGAGGCATAGCTGGGGCAGGGGGAAGTGTCCTCACACCCTGATTAGTGACTCTAGGTGAGGTGCTGGGCACAGGGTGAAGAGACTCAGGAAACCATAGCTAAAACCCAACCACATGTCACCTGAGGCCTGGGGGAGAGGCTGACTTCTGAAGGGAGAACACCAGGATGCTGGGAACGTCCATCGCCACCCACGTTTACCTTGCTCACTTCTCTTCACTCCGGTCTCCACCCAAATAGCCTCGCCTTGGCCAGCAGTGCCCCAGCTATCCTTTCACTCCATGACCTCTCACCAGGCTCTGTTCTCCTACAAAGCCCTTGTTTGTGATGACATTATTGTGAGTGAATGTGTGCACATGTTAGAATGCATGCATGTATGTGAATGTGTGTGCACATGTGTGTATGTGTGCACATGAGTATGTGCATGCATCCATGGTTGTGTGTGTATGTGTATGAACATATGAGTGTGTGCACGTATGGATATGTATGTGTCTCTGTGTGAGTGTGTATGTGTGTGCATGTGTGTGTGTGTGTGTTCATCTGTACATCACAGTGACTCCCTACATTCATCAGCCTAGAACATAGGTCCACTTTGGCTTACTCTAGAATCAGCAGCTCCAGAAACAAGCCTGACACAGTAGTCCTTCTGTGCATACCTGGATGAGACTGCTTACCGGATGGATAAAGAGTCATGTGCACTGGAAGAGGCTCTGGAGCCCCAGCACTGGAGGTTTAGGGTGCACACCTCCCATCTCCTGGACTCAGTTTGAAACAATCCTTTGAGCCCCACTCTCCTCATTTGGGAACTGATATTTAAGAACACCACCTTGCCCATCATGCAGTAAATGTGGTGCTCAGATAATAAAATGCCAGGGCCTGGGAAGATGGCTCAGTGGTTAAGAACACCTATTGCTCTCACACAGGCCCTGGGTCAAGTTCCCAGCATCCACGGGGCACCTGACAACTGTCTGTAACTCCAGCTCCAAGAGAGGTAATGCCTTCATCTGGCCCCCTCTCCTGGACCAAGCACACACGTGGCATATGATCAAACACACGCACTCATAAAATAATGATAATAAATGTTTAAAGTGTACTTTTAAAACTACATCAGGATGTATCTATGCACAGACACAAACACACACTCTTACTCCTCTGTTCCTTTCGCTCGGGATGTAAACATGGGCCACCTCGGCTCCTTCAGCCTAGCCGTATCTGTTGCAGATTTCTGTGTCTGCACTTAAACTCTCTTATCTATCTTTGCCCCTACGCAGTGCCCTGCTGCACAAATGTACAGTAACTCATCTTGCTGAATATTTACCCTAATTCTAATATGTTATTCCTACAAATGCTGCTGCTATTGTGGAAGTTTGTTCAAGGGCCATTTCACATATCACTGGCAGATAATTTCCAGAAGTGTAATTGCTGGATCATTTGTGATTTTGATAAATAATCCAAATCCTCCCTGTAATGCTGACATTGCTCCACTTCAGATCAAAACGCCACAGGCAGGATGTGTGTGGCGGGGATGCGGGGAATCAAGGCATTCGTCTTCTGACTTCTAGGCCTGGTTCCTCTGAACTGTGTTTTCCTAAAAAATATTATTCTATCTCCAGTAAGTCATGTTAATATCAATATCACAATATAAAACATTCCAACTTTTAAGTCATAGTTTTTAAAATACAATAGAATATGACTTTAAAATAGAATAGAGTCTTTCCTTTAATTCTGTTTCCCAACCCTGTGTCCAGAATCATCAGTGCACAACAAACCACAGATCTACTTTCTGTCACCATAGATTTACTTGTGCTTTCTGGATTTTTCTACAGTAACTTACCTTTTCTTTCCTTCTGTTCACTCAGAATGATTTTTAGATTCATCTATGTTGCTATAAGAATAACTTGATTCTTTTGTTATAGCTGAGTAGTATTCCACTATATCAACACACCACGATTTAATTAGCCCTTCTTCTCTTAAGTATTACAAACATCTGATAAATATTCAAACACAAGTAACTTTGCAAACATTTATTTTTCTCTTACACAACACTTAGCAGTAAATTTTATGTCTTACGGAGCTGCCAAACTGTTTTCGGGAATGGATGTACAGTCCCAGGCTCCCCACCCCCCCACCCCCACCCCCACCCCCACCCCAGTCCCTAAGAGGCCTTACCATTCTGTGTTCTTACCTATCTACTGCAGCGCTTTCTTTTAAACTCTGCCTTATTTGGGGTCTTTAGGCCTCAACCTCCCTTCCAGCCTCCCAGCCTTATGAAGGAGAGAGATGGTTAGTGGGGAGAGGGGGCCCCTTTACTTCTAGCTGTTTAGGGCCAATTGGGTTCTTTTGGGCTATAGCTGTCTCTGCTAACAGCACCAGTCAGCCTCTCCTCTAAGCCACTGCTCCCCAAATCATGTCTTCCCGTCTGTCTGCTCCAAACCTTGACAACTCTATGGTCTCTCCCAACTGCTATGTACTACCACATGCCAACACCACACACCCCACCTCTCTCTCGGCCTCTCTGTCTCTGTCTCTCTCTGTGTCTTTCTGTGTCTCTCTCTGTCTCTCTGTCTCTGTCTCTCTCTCTGTCTCTCTCTCTCTCTCTCTCTCTCTCTCTCTCTCTCTCTCTCTCTCTGTGTGTGTGTGTGTGTGTGTGTGTGTGTGTGTGTGTGTGTGTGTGTTTCTCTTTCTGTCTTCCCCTACCCCTTATTTATAGCCTCAGAGCCCCTCTCTGTGGTCTTTACCATCTGGGAAAAAGCCACGCCCCTCAGGAGACAATTAGCAGGTGTGAACATGCTGAAGCTCAAACTGAAACTCCACACTTGGGATTAAAACAAAAACGTATTTACATGGCACAACTGAGTTTACAAAGAACCCAACGCTTCCATCACCGTCTGCTGATGGCACGCTCAGTCTCCACCCTCAGTCACTGTGATAACCGTGAGTGGCCTTTCGCTTGGTTTTAATTTGCCTTTCTCCCAGGGATATTGAACACTTTTCCACGTGCTTAATGTCCTGCCATATATTTCTTTAGGCTGAGTGTTTCTTTGGAGTTTCTTCTGCATTTTAAGAGTTAACTGTAGAGTCTCTATACAGGTCATTTACCAGCTCCATGATCTACACAAATCCTCCTTCACTCTCTGCCTTGCTTTGTCTCTTTCTTAATAGCATTGTGTGTGTGTGTGTGTGTGTGTGTGTGTGTGTGTGTGTGTGTGTTATCTAAACTTTATGACTCCTAATTTTTTTAGAAGTTTTATAATTTTATTTTTACTCATTTTGAGTTTAGATAAGGTAGAGATCAAGGTTAAATATTTTCACACATAGATTATCCAATTATCCTAATACCATTTGCTAAAGCCAATTTTGCTGTATCCCCTAAATTGCCTTTGAAAATACTTGGGTTAAAAATCAGTTGCTGTCCTTGCAGAGGACTGGAGTTTGGTTACCAGAATCCAGATGAAGTGGCTCATGGTGACCTGCAACTCAAGCTCCAGTGAGTTGAACATCCTCTCCTGACCTTTGTGAGCACCTGCATGGAAATGCACGTACACACACATGCACGCGCAGGTGCATGCACACACACCCACATACACACACACACTATAGATATAGATATATAGATATATGTATGTATATTCCTCATGTGTATAGATCTACTTTTTTTAGACCAACTTTTTTATTTTGTTTTCTATTCCACTTCTGTATTTGTCTACTTTTTATTTTTTAACCAACAGCAGCTGTGTGTGTGAGGGGGAGGGGAGGGGACGTGCTCTAACAGAATGGCTGCCAGTGTCCTTTTTAAGTATAAGGTGAGCAGTCAGTCTTCATTATTAAGCATCATGTTGGCTGTAGGTTTCTCATAAATCTCTCTTTACTAATTCACTAGTTAAGTGTTTAGTGCATTAGACTTTTTGTAAAAACTGCTTTAATGGAGTGCCACAAGTTTTAATATTTTTATTTTCCTTCAGTCAAAATATTTTATAATTTCCTTGTGACTTCTCCTTTGCCCCCACACATTACAAATGTGATTGTGATCACTGTAGCTCCTCTAATCCACTGTTGGGGGCCGCTTCGCCAGCATGGAGAAGCTTCTGCTCGTGTGTGTGTGTGTGTGTGTGTGTGTGTGTGTGTGTGTGTGTGTGTGCTGACAAGAATCCTCTACAGGTCTTCAGACTCTGCCATCTGTTTGGTCCTGTCCTGTCCAGCCTTCTGTCCTGTCCAGCCTTCTGTCCTGTCTATTCTCCTTGTCTTTGTTTCTGTGAACTCTCGGTTTCATCTAACCCTGCTAGGACGTGGGGTTCATTCTCAGGACACAGCCTGCAAATCCTCCAGACAACGCAACTGTGGGTAGAATGTACCTCGTGTGTTTCATGTCACTGAGGATTGCAATCCTTCATCGCTTTCTGTCAGTGCTCCAGATCATTTTGATTTTGTTTCCTCTTTCATCTTCTGTGTGTGTGTGTGTGTGTGTGTGTGTGTGTGTGTGTGTGTGTGATTCACTATATAAGCTACTCTGCCTGTAGTTTTCTGATATTTAGAATGTCTTCTGTTTGTTCTAGTGGTTATTGGTTTAATTCCACATTTAAATAGCATCTTAGCCATGTACTTTTTTGGACAATACCCACCAGCTCACCAATATGAGTCATGGAAAATTTTAAGGTGTTCTTCTTTCTCTTGTTCTTCTTATTAAACTGATTTTAGCCAATACATTTCTTAGTGTATATGTTTGTATAAATTGTTGTGTGGCATGTGATTAAAGTTATATTTCTTTTATTTGGATCTTATGCATTTTTCCTCAATTCTTATTGGGTCTATGGTATAACATTCTGATAGGACAAGTTGAAAAAAATGCTGATTTAAGCAGGTGTATTGACATTGCAAGTCTCAGGGCATCACCCTGGGAAGTAAAGATATAGTCTTGAGTTTTCAGCTGTTCTCTGACTATTGGATCACTGTTTCACCTATCACAGTGACAGCAACCTGAAACCTCCCAAAAACATGTCTAGTGGCTTCCCAGAGATACGACTGTGAAGAGGTTATGACTGTAAGAGGAAAATTGGCATGTGACTAGATAGACCATGCCTTCGGCATCGTGCAGGACCTGTAACAGATGCACCCCACAGGCTGACTTTTGCTTCTTATTCGTTTGTACAGGTGATCACTGGGTTCTGAGCTCTGTATGGTGGGTGAGACACTCAAGGGGTTTACAGTGTAAGGAAGGGGACAGACTCAGGTGTCAAGTGTTCCAATATCATAGGGGAAAAACCTAAAATAAAAGCCTCTGGGGTGTGATGGGAGTGCTGTTGGCATCCTTAGCTTTACCTGTGGGATTCAGAAGAGTGTCCCGGAAAAAAGCTCACTCAGGATAGGCGGAGCCACAGGTGCCAGGGGGACAGCATCTGGTGTGAATGCTGGTGTAGATACGCATAGGATTTTGTCTATACACATAATTTTACTATTTATTAAAGAAGAGGAATTGCTCATACTAAGAATATGAATGTTCTTGTTTATTTTACATGAGCACTGAAATCTTGATTGAATAGCTGACATTTTAGGATATCGAGTTTCTTCCACGTGCTCCAGGGTTGACCTACATTTTGACTTCATACTAGCAAATGCTCAGACTAGTGCTTGACATGAATACATAGGACAAAATGATAAAGGTAGGTTTAGGACCACTTCAGAAACTATTGGAAAGCCCATCCTAATTTCAACCCAAAGTACATTTTTCTCACTCAAGTGAACAGCTTTAAAGTCAAACATTGGAACTCAAGATAACTCTAATGTATATTCAGTTGATACTTCCGTGCTGAAAAATAATGATATGAAATATTAGCTTCGCTGGGCCTGGTGGCGTACTCCTTTAATCCCAGCACTTGGGAGGCCGAGGCAGGTGGATCACTGTAAGCAGCCAGCCTGGTCTACAAAGGCAGTCAAGGACAGCTAAGGCTAACACAGAGAGACCCTGTCTCATAAAACCAAAAAGAATAAAAATAAAAAATAAAAAAGTTAACTTTTTGTTTTCCATAATTAAACCATTATGTTTCTACAAGAGCAGAAAAAATGTGTCCACTAAAAAAGAACCTTGTAATGTATAACATATGGTAGTCTCAGTTTTGAGCTGAAATGTTTCAGGTAGCATTTGACAGTGTTGGGGTGTGTGCATAGTGCAAAGTGTGTAGATTGTGTGTTCAGAACCAAGGCTGCTTTGAAGTCATGTGACACAACGTGGGCCAGAACAGCCAGAAAACCGCAGATTCATCATGCATTTGGTTTTGAATTAACTTTTGACCATTGCACATTCAAAAAACTGTATGCATGTACACCTGCATGCCAGAAGAGGGCATCAGATCACATTATAGATGGTTGTGAGCTACCACTTGGTTGCTGGGAATTGACCTCAGAACCTCTGGTAGAGCAGCCAGTGCTCTTAACCACTGAGCTGTCTTTCCAGTCCCCCCAAAAACTTTTATTTTATTTGTTCACTTTATATCTTGATTGTAGCCTCCTCCTTTGCCCCCTCCCAGTCCTATGCTCCCTGTTATTCCCCCTCGCTCCCTCTCCTCTTCTTCAGAAAGGGGGAGCCCTCCTCCCCAAATATCTGATCTCAGCCTATGAAGTCTCCTCTAGACAGCCTGCATCCTCTTCCTCTGTGGCCTGGCAAGGCCGCCCCACCAGGGGGACATGATTAATGCGTGGAGACCAGAGTCCATGTCAGATGCAGTCCCTACTTCCCATATTGTGGGACCCACAAGAAGACTGTGCTGCCTATCTACTACATCTGAGCAGAGGGTCTAGGTCCTCACCATGCATGGTCCTTGGTGCATCAGTCTCTGCGGCAACTCCCTCTTCTGCCCAGATTTGTTGGCTCCATTTGTCTCCTTGTGGAGCTCCTGACCCCTCCAGGTCCTTCTAATCTCCGGGTCTTCCATAAGATTCCCTGAGCTCCACCCCAAAGTTTGGCTGTGAGTCTCAGCATCTGCTTGGATCTCCTGCTGGATGGAGTCTTTCAGAGGACCTCTATGGTAGGCTCCCGTCCTGTTCCTTCTCTTCAGCTGCTTCCGGGCTCTATTCTATTTGTCCTTCTGAATGAGAATTAAGCATCCTCCCTAGGGTCCTCCTTGTCATTTAATTTCTTTAGGTCTGTGGATTGTAGTGTGGTTGTCCTGTATTATGTTTCTAATATCTGCTTATGAGTGAGGATACATCATGCTTGTCTTTCTGGGTCTGGGTTACCTTACTTAGGATGATCTTTTCTACCTTCACCCATTTGCCTGAAATTTTCAAGATTTCCTTGTTTTTAATATTGAGGGACATCTAGCTGTTTCCAGATTCTGGCTATTACAAATAAAGCAGCAATGAACATAGTTGAGCAAATGTCCTTGTTGTGTGGTGGAGCATCTTTTGAGTGTATGCTCAGGTGTGGCATGGCTGGGTATTGAGGTAGAATTATTCCAAATTTTCTGAGAAAGCGCCAGATTGATTTCCAAAGTGGTTGTACAAGTTTGCACTCCCACCAGCAATGGAGGAGTGTGCTCTTTTCTCCACATCCTCACCAGCATGTGCTGTCACTTGAGTTTCTGATCTTAGCCATTCTGACTGGTATAAGATGGAATCTTAGAGTTATTTTGATGTGCATTTACTTGATGACTACGGACACTGAGCATTTCTTTAAGTGTTTCTCAGGAATTCGATATTCCTCTGTTGAGAATTCTCTGTTTAGCTCTGTACCCCATTTCTTAATTGGATTATTTAGTTTGGTGGTGTTTAATTTCTATCGTTGCTGATTTTGTTTGGTTTTGGCGTGTGTGTGTGTGTAGTGGGCATAGGGGGCAATTCTGACATTTGGTCATGTGACCACTGAAAAGACCTATATGTGCACCATGATGCACAGTTTTAAAAGCTGGACAATAAAAGACTAGAAGGAGAGGGCCATGAAGAGGCTGCCCACAGTGCGAGCCCACGCGGAGGGTGAGTGGCTGCCCACAGTGCAAGCCCACGGGGAGTGTGAGTGGCTACCCACAGTGCGAGCCCACGGGGAGTGTGAGTGGCTGCCCACAGTGCGAGCCCACGGGGAGTGTGAGTGGCGGGCCTGGGCTACTTTGTTCAGACTTACCCAGAGGTTCAACAGAGCCACTCGAAGTCAGGCCTTGAATGTAACTAAAAGTATGTCCTCTGTTCTCATTTATCTGTTGAGGCTTGCTTTGTGACCCAGCATATAGTCGATTTTGGAGAAGGTTCCATGAGGTGCTGAGAAAAAGGGACATCCTTTATTGTTTGGGTGAAACGTTATGTAGATATCAGTTAGGTCCGCCTGAGTCATAATGTCTGTTAGCTTCATTATTTCTCTGTTTAGTTTCTGTCCGGCTGACCTGTCCACTGGAGAGAGTGGGGTGTTGAAGTCTGCCACTACTAATGTGTGAAATTCAATGTATGATTTAAGCTGTAGTAATGTTTCTTCTGTAAATGTGGGCACCCTTGCATTTGGGGCACAGATATTCAGAATTGAGATGTCATCTTGGTGAATATTTCCTTTGCTGAGTATGAAGTGTCCTTCTTCATCTCTCTTGATTAATTTTGGCATGGTAAGCTTCCTGTGTCCACTGTTCACTAATTTGGACAAGATGTCCAGTCACTGTACCTTAGTTTCCTTATCTGGGAGTAAAGATAGTAATAAAACCTGTCTCCTTGGCTTATTGCTGGAGATGAAATGATTCATGCACATAAAGCCGTTCATACAATGTCTGGTTCTAATTAAGAATACAATAAAAATAGGCTTGTATTATGCATACACCCATTTGCTATCAGGAATCATGTTTTATGACTCTACCTGACAGGTCAGGTTGTTCCTTGGGGACAGATCAGTAAGCATTTTGTGAATGGTTAGAAATGGCAGCGCAGACACATCTAAGATGAAGGAACTAAATCACCTGTCCCTCCCTCACTGACCAACCATTAGGCAAAAGGAAAAGGGGAGGAATAAAATGGATCTGGGCTTCCTGACATGAGTCAGGTGACTCCATGGCTGAGGTAGGGGAGCTAAGAAAGGGAACTGGTTCACTAACAAAAAAGCAGCCGACCTGGGCAAGCGCAAACCTATAGCAACCGGGGCAGCAGAAGCCCTGCCAGAGCTCAGGCTCCACCAACCTCACGTAACCTGCATGCTTCTGTGTCACGCATGTTAACCAGAGAAGTGGGACCTGAGTAACATTTGTCAGATGAGGGCATGAAGTGCTGACGATATAGCTTTCCTGTTGGTAACAGGCTACTGTGATTGCTTTTGTTTTCGGTGACAACTAGACATCTGCTGGGGTAAAGAAGAGAAGAAAGAAAATCACCATTAAAGACTAAAGGGAAGAGGACTAATACCAGTGTTTCTGGTGAACAAACATCGAGATTGAGGGAATAGCAGCCAATGACTGGCCCACCTTGAGACCACACATGGGAGAGAGCCTGACACTATTCATGTTGCTCTGCTCTGCTCTGCTTGCAGACAGGAGCCTAGCACAACTGCCTTCCGAGAGGCCTCATCCAGCAGCTGGTGGGAACTGATGCAGAGGCCCACAGCCAAACAATAGGCCGGACTCAGGAGGAGTTCTGTGGAAAAGTGGGGAGGGAGGACTGAGGGAGTCCGAGGATTAGAGGGCACAATAGCAATATCTACAGAGTAACTAACCTGGGCTCGTGAGGGCTTGTAGAGACTGAACCACCAATCAAGGAGCACGCGCAAGCTGGGCCTGGACCTCCTACACATATATAGCAGATGTGCAGCTTGGTCATCATGTGGGTCCTCTAACAGTGGGAGTAGGGGCTTGCTCTGACTCTGTTGCCTGCTGCTGGATCCCTTTCCCCTAGCTGGGATGCCTTGTCTGGCCTCAGTGGGAGAGGATGTGTTTGAGGTGCCAGGGTAGGCTGGTATCCCTTGGGGAACCCCTTTTCTCTGAGGAGAGGGGTGAATGGGGGAGGGAGTGTAAGGATGGGACTAGAAGGAGAGGAGGGAGGGGGCCTGGGTTGAATCAATCAATCAGCCAATCAATAGGGGAATGGAAATGAGAAGAAAAAGAAAACGCCTGGTGGTCAAGGCTGGTAATGCAAAGCCCTCTGTGTCTAATGCTATCTCAAACACTGGGTTCTCAAAGACTAAGCTCTTCACTCAGGACTTGTATGAGACTGCCACCTGTGTAGGATTGGCTGATGATAGACCCCCGGTAAGATGGTGGTTCTGTGAGGCTGTTTTGTTTAGGGACAACATTGTAGTTGGCTTAGCTTGTGTAATTTTATGGCTGTCACACAACCACTAAACCACCTAATGACACATTTCTACCACACAGCCTCTCATTAGGTGACACACAGCTGTGTTTGGGACAGACTTGTCTGAATAGCTCCTACCTGAAATTGATCAGCTCTCCTTTGGTTCCAGCCTGGGTGCTGAGTTTCCTTGTCCCTGTGACAAAATGCCAGACAAAATTGGCTTCAGGAAGGGAGGCTTTGTTGCAGCTCTTGTATTAAGAAGGGACACAGTCTGTCACCGTGAGAAAGGCGTGACAGGGTTCTGGTCCATCATGGTAGGTAGGGAAGGCATGGCGCCAAGAACTGGGGCTACCGATCAGTTTATCAGTAGTTGCAAAGCAAACAGAAGAGAGGAAGTGAGACTAGACTATAAAATGACATCACGCTCAATTCTGAAAGGTCCCATGACCTGAAAACAACACTGACTGAAGAACAAGTCGCCAAATACATGAGACTAAGCGAGGGGGGGGGGGTCGAGGGGCCGCTGGGGGGGGGCACTTCACCTTCAAACCACACTAGTACCAGAGGAGTGATTATAATTAATAAGTGATTATAATAAACAAAATGCTTTACTACTTGAAACACCCAGTGGGTGTTATGCATCGCCAAATGATGCTGGAAGCAAAGTAAAAGCGAGGAAAAGTGAACTTCGGAGGTCTTGAGGAGGTGGCCGTGGTGGAGTGAGTGAGTAGCTATGGCCTGAATCCCAGCTTGTGCGACCGCTACAGCTACCTGTAAACCCTTTGCCACGCAGGCGCCCCTTGTCTGCTTTGGCGTTGGGGCAGGCGGAGCTTAAGCTCATCTAAAAGTCCTCGTGGAAGGCAAGACTCACGCTCTAGCTCCAGGCAAGAGATGAGAACCCCTGTTCAGAAGCCTTCACCAGCCCAGGGGAACGTGAAGGCTGCTGAGCAGGGACCAGGCAGGAGGCTGCGCTCCAGGGAACGTGACTGAATGGCACTCCGCCACTTGCTGGCTTGCGGCCTCTGATGGATGAATCACCCAAATCCTATGGGCCCTGTTGTTTACTTGTTCTTCGTGCTTTGCTCCTCCAACACACTGTTTAAAATACAGACTACAGGCTTTTTCTAAATGGCCTCTTCGCACTCATAGAAATGTGTTTCTTTTAAAAATGTGGGTTGGTTTTTTTTTTTTTCTGATTAAAAAGTGGTGTTTACTTATGAAAGAAAATGCAAATCTGTTAAAGTGGTACAGACTTGCCAGAGATACAGAAAAAAAAAATCCTGATTCTCACTAGGGTGAAAGTATTCCTGTTGAAAATGTGAGCTTAAAGAAGCATGGAAGAAACTTCATACGGGCACTGACGCTTCCCCCCCCCCCCCCCCCCCCAGGCAGCAGGGAAGGCTTTTGTATTCCTGCCTGCTCCTTGGGGTTCAAATATGATGTGAATGATGGATTATGAGCCCGTATATTCTTCTGAAGGCTGAAAATAAAACAAAGGCCTCTTGGGGAATTTTTGTTGTTGTTGTTTTGTTTTCAAATACTTCACTCAACAGCCTCTTGCTGAAGGCAGCCTGTGTCCAGGGCTGTGTGAGGAGATACACACCCCCCATGGGCCTCTGTGAAGGAGGCCTAGGCCCAGAACAAAGAACGCCAAGAGAGTGTGTGAGGGGCCCCAAGGGAGATGTCAGCTGTGTCCCAGAGGCGGTGACGAGACTGTGTCTTGTAGCATGAACTGGGATTTCACTGGTGGCCCAGTGTGGCTATGCCGTGACCTGAAGAAGCGTTTGCTTCCCCGCACACCATTGGAGCAGCCCTATCTTTTAGCAGCCACGCTAAGGCACTTGGCAACAGAAGGGAACCAGTGACAACTGTAGTGTAACAATGGGTGTAAACTGCCACATCGGCCACATGCATGGCCACCTCATTCCATGCTAAGGTTTTAGGATTGTGAGGAATGGGCTTCAGTCACATTCCATATACATTGAAATCATTGATGAAATGGGTCTGTGAAAATTTCCCAAGGAGACTGCTGCATCCTGGGAAAAGAAATTGCCTGACCCAGTTGTCAGATGCCTTTAACAAGGTTTTCCAACCCTCTTGCACTCTGGCATAGCATTCCGGGAACAGTATTCAAAGCACAGAGTGCATCCTCATAACTACCTTACAGCCAGTGAGGAAGCAACAAGAGCTGACATTCCCAAACCACTCTGACATTCATCTCTGCGTGCCTGGGGACACACTGAGTGCCTTGCTCCCTAGCGTGTCTCCTTGATGTTAGTTCACTTGTTTGGTTGATCCGGGCAGCAAATATTCTCTCTTGAAGGGGAATACTGGGAGAAGTTTCGAGAATACAGGAGCAAACGCAATAGCGTTTAAGACACAGTTGGTACTTTCATGCTCAAATCTCGGGAGCAGCATGTATGAGCTGCAGATGCTGGGAACAGTGTCAGGCGAGTGGAGAAGAGGCAGCTGAAGCGGTGAGCTGGGCCTAGATCACAAAGGGCATTGAACGCAGTCACCAGTGAGTTTGGATTCACTCGGCTGGCAATAGTGAGGCTATGGTGCCGCTCAAAAGGATGTTTGATTCTTTGGGGGCAGGAGGGATGGGGACAAAAAACAAACAAACAAACAAACAAAAAAACCAACTTGAATAAGACCAGGAAAAGACAGTCATTATGAAACCTATTTCTCTATTTAGTTTCCAGTCTTGACTCGCCTGTCCTTCTTGTTACCGTGGTCTGTTCCCTGCCACACCCCCCAAATATCACCCTCAAAGAACTGTATCTCGGCGGACACACTTCTGATGCTTGAAGTCCAGCTCAGCGCCAGCCAAGGTTGCACTAGAAACCCTTAACACCCCACAGCCGGTCCAGGCTCATTGGGGACAAGCCCCAGACCCCTGGTTTCTGAGCATCCTGTCATAAAATCCCTGAAGACTTGTTCTCCCTGTTGAAATGCATTGTCTTCCTTCCCTGAGCCCTCTTCCTAAGCACTGTGGCCTGAGTCAAAGCCATGAAACTAATGCAAAGATGGCTGCTTGGCCTCCCGGGCTACTCGGAACATTACTACAAGACAGGCTTAAAAGACAGGAGTCTCTGTGTCCCGATATAGCTCTGAAAAAGACTTGTGCTCAAAAGGAATTTTGCAGATGGTTGAGAACGTGTATCTGACCAATGAGTTTCAGGCTCTTTGGCCTCAGAGCTAGTCTCCTCAGATGTAAAATGGGAATCACGGAAGCCTTTTCTCTGAAGGGGAGCAGGGCAATGGTGACACTTGGCCTGGTGCCAGGTACCAGGACCTGCTCAACAACCACTGTAAGCTACTATGGTTGCTGTAAGCTCGTGAGAGTCACTGGCACCATTTTGTGCTTCTTGTTCCTTCTATGTCTGACCTTAAACTGGGAACACAGGGCAGTACAAGTCCATAGTCCAATGACTGACCACTAATGGCATTTAAGCTAACCCTGTGGGGGTCAGCGAACATCAGGGAAGATAAATCCCGAGAGGTGAGGGGCCAATGCCAAGACCACACACAAAGACTCAGTCAGACTCGGGTTGGAGCCACCCTCTCTGAGGCCAAGCCATTCTTTTAATTCCCATTGGTACCGTTCCTCTGTCTGTCCCTAATTAACACCCAAGACCTCTGAGAGACTGTCTTCATCCGCTGACCCTCTGTCAGTTTTAAGTTCAGAGCACTTACTGCACATTTATCCTGGACTGATAGCAACTCCACAAGCTGACAGTATTGCTAAAATCCACTCTGTATTAGGGAGACGAGGTAAACACCAATGTAGCCAGTCTTCCAACCAGTAAAGCTAAGATCTGGACCTGGGAGGTTCTGGTCCTCAGGCTGTGGACATCATAGCGGCAGCTGTGGAGGGTCTACTCAGAGTAGGCACCATCAAACAGAAACATGTACAGCCTGGGCTACAGGGAGTAGAAAAGAGGTAGAGGTGACGGGGGGGGGGGGGGGTGGATCAGAAAGCCTCTCGGAGAGACAGGTGACCTTCAGCTGGCATCCAAAGTTGACTCAGTTTTCTCCAGGTTGTTGAGAGTCGGGGGAAGGAGGTAGGTAAACTGTGCAATTGAAAGGAGGCGCCTTGCTGACGCAGGCAGGTGCCACCTTGCTGGGGTGGGGTGGGGTGGGGCCACAGTCACGGAAGACTATCTAGGGGTGTGACACTTAAGAGTTGGAGGCAGAAGGATGGTGAGTTCAAGTCTGGGAGTCGGAGAGATGACTTGGCAGTTTAGAGCTCTTGCTGATCTTCCGGAGGACAGAGCCTTGCTCTCCTCCCAGCAGCCAACACAGGGCAGCACGTAACAGCCTTTAATTCTATTTCCTGCGCTGTCGTTTGAACTCTGTGGGTACCCCCACACCCATGGAGCATGCACACACACACACACACACAGTGGTAGAGGGTGGATGAAAAAAAATTTGTAAAGGAGTTCAAGGCTATCCTCAATTATTTGGTGAGTTGGACACTTCCCTGGGCTACACAAGATGGATCTCAAAGAGACACAGAGAAAGAAGTCACACAGGAACCCAGTGTATATGGTGAGCCAGTTATTACTTCTGGAAGCCTCAGTGTCCTCACCTGCACAGTGGGCATAATGCCTGCTTTACAAACTTTCTTAAACACTAAATGAGATGCACACACATAATGTCGTGACTCAGTGCTGTTTCTCTTTATTTACTTCATAAAACTACTTCCCACAATAAAAGTTTTTAAATGAGCATATTTTTACTTATGCTCCCAGAAGCACTAGAAATGTATCTCATGATTAGTCATACGCAATAACAATATAATTAACAATAATGTTAATTACTGCTGATTGAGGGGCCCTAAGTACTTAATATGTATAATCTATATCTAATCTAACCCTCAGCGCGTATCTTAAATACGGGCATCATTACTCCCATTTTATGGGTGAGGATAATGAGACAGACAAGTTAGGAAATGAACACAGGTCACCCGCTGGGTAGGGGCAGGCCTAGCCTTTCAGAAACAGTTTGTCCATCCACAAAAGGGCCAGACCGGGAATGCCCTGCCTCTGGAGTTCATGTTGGTCTTGGCGACGTCCTCAGGTTTCTTTCTCAGAAAGAAAACAAACACTCTAAGAGGTTTGTTAACACACGGGGACACGAGTGCCTGTCCAGCTAAGGAGGGGCAGCCTTACAGAAGAGGAAGAGGTGTCCGAGCCCAGGTGTCCTCCCCCAAGACCACTGTTGTCCCTTCGCTGTCCCTTCTCACCGTGGGTGGCTCCCAGCGGCAGGGAACCGCATTATCTGTTGGGAAGGCTTCCAGCACCCTCCTCCCGCCCGCCAGTGTTTGCTCAAGGCCCAACTCTTCAGAAACTGAAACCAGCAGCTCCAGCTGCCAGCCCCGGGACGCAGGCGGGTGCTGCCCAGGCTTTACCTTCTATGGGGAGGCCCACGGCGGGCGGAGCGAGCCGGCGCCGCTGACGTGGCCGCCCTGCCCTCGCCCCGGGCGCCCGCCTCCTCCGCGCCGCCGGGTGTGGGAGCGCGGGGCTGGGAGAGTGGAGTGCGCGGGCGTGGGAGCGCAGGAGCACCCGGTGTCTGGTGCGGGATCCTGGGGTACAGGACCGCGGGCGGGGAGGGGAACGGGGAGCCCAGGGCGTGCTTTGGGGGACTGGAGAGAGAGCAGAACGTCGGTCTTTGCGCTGTCTCAGAGTTGAGAGAGCAGAAAGAAAATAATGTCTAGTCTTTACATTTGGTGACATGGACCGAGCCTGGAACCCCAAGAAACACTCAGGATGTGGCATTGCTGTCCTTGCCCATCCGATAGGGGGACGGTGTGCCCTGCGAGGTTATGAACTTTCTTCTGTCAGAATGTTTAGGCGTGGGTTGCAGGAGGTGGAAGAGGGTGTCGAGGCTGAGAGTGGCACAGGGACTCAAACTTGCTGTCTCCAAACACTGATGTGCTGACCTCAGAGAGCTTGAGCAGGACGGTAGCTGAATCAGAATCCGGAAGGCAAGCTTAGAAAAGCACTCTGTAAACCAATGATTTAAGACAAAAGTCTCCTCGGTTTTCACCTTCAGACCTTCAGAGCCCATTCAGTTATGTCCCTGGACTACACAAGTCGAGCTACTTACCAAAGTAAATCCATCAACACACAGTTTGCTTCCGGAGTAGTTAGTTAATCAAAGCCCAGAAGTCACTCAAAACATCTTCAGTAAATGTCCGTTGGAAATGTTGAGGGTGTGGCAAAGGAGATGGACAATGGCAATGTCCTCATAGAGTACCCAGACTGTTGAACAGAGAAAGTGAACAACTCAGATACTGACATCAAACCAAAAAATGCCAATGCTTCCAGACAAAAGTAAATAAAGGTAAAACATCTTTCTCCGCTGTGGCCTCTTAAGTAGAGATAATATTTTACCTTTATGCAGGAATACACACGGTCTCTCTCTCTCTCTCTCTCTCTCTCTCTCTCTCTCTCTCTCTCTCTCTCTCTCTCTCTCTCTCTCTCTCTCCCCCTCCCCCAGGGTAATAATTTCTGGGTCTTTTATGGACCCAGAAAGTCCAAGTTCTTGAAATTAATAGTGTCTAAGGCTGCATGAAGAAAGCCTACAGGAAGGCCCTATGGCCCTGATTCCTGCTTGTGTGACCTTCCTCATGAGAAATTCCTAGCAGGTGTCCCTACTCAGTTCACAGTGAGTGGCTAAGCCATCAGGGTTGACTTCAAGGCCTTCCTTAGCAGACTTCTGATCATGGGCTAAGTACCTGACCCATGCGTGCTTATGTCCCTCTTCTGTAAAGTGCTCGGAATAATAGCTAGTTCCCAGAATCTAAGCATCGGAGATGGTGCTTAAAGCAGGTGGCGGGCGGGCACTCCGTGTGTGAGCAGCTATGCTGTGCTGTTCTCTGCCTGGAAAAGCCATCCTCCCCCTTCCTCTGCCTGGAGAGCATGTATTTATAGTCCAATGTCACCTGCTCTCTGGAACCTTCCATGTTTCGTTGGCAAGGTAATTGGATGCTTTGTCTTCTATGTTCCCAACTCTTTCATAGTACCTTACAGGGCCCTTCCTGCAGCAGTTAAGGTTTTTTTTTAATGTCATTGAGGTGTTTGCCTTCTTTACTTGACTACAAGTTCTTAAAGAGCAGGGACTAGATGTTATACAACTTACTTCATCCCTAGAAACAAGGCAGTCCCCAGGGTAGAGTGAGCACGTGGCACCATCTTCAGTTACTAAGTGGATGGGAGAATGGGTAGGTGGATGGATGACGATGGATGAATGGTAGGTGAAGCAATCCTCCCAGGATTGTGAAATCCAAGCCCAGAGTCTGTTTTGTTTATGCTGAGAATATCACCTTTTTTTTTTTTTTTGAGACTCCGGCTTGCCATCTAGACAGCAAACCTGCATCTTGGAATAACAGCACCTGTATTTGGGGGAGGGGGCTGTCAAGAGTTCAGAGGAGATGAATACAGGACAGTACCCAGGCAAAGCCTGTCTAGAGTGGGTGCTTTGGTTCTAGTGTCAGGCCTAGCACCTATTAGCACATGGTCCTTGACCAGGTCTTAAGCGCACATGGTCCTTGACCAGGTCTTAAGCATGCTGCAGGAGGGAAGGCAGAACACACTAAGGAGCTGTTCAGAAAATCAGGAGATAGTCTCTGTAAAAGTCTTGGGCACGAGGGAGGTATTAAGATACAAAGATTGCCTCCCTTCCCCACCTACCCCCTTGTCTGTCCTCCAGACCCGTAGGCCTGGACGCTCAGTACCCAGGACAGCTGTTCAAATGCCGTCTTTTGCTCCAAGTGACTAATGCCACTTAAGCCAAGGTTGGAAAGCTGACTCCAGAACCAAGTTTAAACTTGAGTGCTGACTTAGAAGCAGGGAATGTGGCCGACTGGTTGATTTAATTAATAAGGACACTTTTGAAAGAGAGCACTTTTAAAGATCAACAAACAGCCCAAGGAAATTGAAAGCAAGAGCTAACCCATGATTTCATATGTGGGTTTCACGTGTGACTGAGGAGTCCTTATGCAAAAGTATGAATAATGAATCATCCAAAGCCACACGAGTATTTCTCAAACTCTAAGAGCAGTGGTCAGAATTGGCTTTGGAACCAATTAGCTAGTTAATTCGGGTTGCAGTGTTTGTAACATATCTTAAATTCTTTCTACTCTATTGTAATATTCTAGCAAACTGTTCAAAATTCTCCAAGGGCCACTTATCAGTTACTAAGCCAACAGCTATGACAGAGAAAGGGCTAGAATAGATCTCTATATTGGACCTAGAATATCACCACACCCCAGGAAGCTCCCACCTTCTTATTCTGAAATTTAGAAAGGGCTGAAGTGGGGGCACCCAGGGCCTTGGGAGCTGAGTTTGCCCATGGCTCAGCCAAGGAACACTTGGCAGCAGAACTCACAAGGGAAACTTGAGAGGGCAGAGGCCTCGGCAGGACCTCGCAGATGCCCTCCAAGAGGGTAGGAATCTTATTAGCAGAGCCAAGAGCCCTGCCAAGGAGGGCATGTGCCCGGTAATGCTAAGAAAATAGGATACAACCCATTTTAATGTCAGACCTCCAAAAACTGTGACTCTACTTGCATCTTCTGCCTTCCTCTTCCTTAGTCCCCCAGCCAAGACCCTGACCCTGTCAAAGACCTGTTTCCATAGCTCCCCCTGACCGTCACCTAGGAAGGCCCTGTTCCAGAATAGTTTCCCTTCTTTCTCCAGGAGCTTAATACTACATAGTGCTCCCACTGGAAGATCACTTCAAGTTACTTAGTGATCTGCCGTCCAGCTTCCTTCATATACCCCAACTTCCTCTCTGTCTATAAGTTCACGGAGAAGCAATTGACCCATGCTAAGCCACAAGTGCTCGGAGAGTTCAGTTCGTTAGATGCGGGCCTCTGAAAGCTTCCCCCACCAGCCACCTAGCCAACATTTTCAAAACCTCAAAAATATTTTCCAGTCTTTTGTAACATATTTTTCTCCTGTCTCCCTTCAGCCAACAACCATTGGCCGATCATTTTCTATAGATCAGTTTCTGTAGATCAGTTTCTGCAAATGAAATTGTGCCACATAGATACTCTGATGAGCTTCTTTCCTGAGTGAAGTTGTGTTGACAAGCTGGTGTTAACCCTTCCTTGTGGGTCTTCTTGCGGACAAGATGGGGCTCATGTAGAACACAGAACAATGGAGGTGAGGATGTCCGTGGGGAAAACTCTAGTGGGATAGTAAGAGGTTGGGATTTGCTGCCAGAATATATATGCTGTCATCCCATACCCTGTCGCTTGTAGCTGTGAAATCAGGAGATAGTCGTTTGCTTTTGGAACCTCAATTTCCTCGACTGGGAATTGGGGTGATGATAAAGCTCTTTTCTCTGAGAGAATTTCTGAAAGTCCACTGCGCCAGGAGATAAAGTGCTCTGTAAACTGTGAAAGGTCAGCCCTGGGCAGGGATTAGGCCTGGATCAAGCCAACACCACACTGGGAATGCCCCAGCTCCCAGAGCTATTTAAAGAAAGTCTTGTCATTCAGGGAGACTGCATGCATCTGTCAATCCTCACAGGGGCAGCCAGTAAGGGCTGTGACTGGTGTCCTTTAATCTTGGCCCTATCTCTAAAATGTCAAAGATTCTTTTCCTTTGACCATCTCCCACTACCTCTGTGTGGGTCCTGTTGTGTTTGTTTACAAGGTCTCCCCCAAACCCCAAGAGCTCCAAGGGCAGACAATTCCTCTGACCTGGAGTCCTTTGATAAAGCTGATAAGGTCAGTCTATCTGCTGTGGGCTCCAAAGAGCAACAGAAAAGGGAATTAAGCCTGGGGGAGGAGGGTGTCTCAAGAGCCTGCCAGGCCTGGCTGTGGCTTCCCTTGGCCAGGACTAGGGACAATGAGGAGTAGAAAAGTAAATATTTGTCTCCTCTTTTAAAATCAAATTGACTTATGCAATCAACTAAACGTGAGAAGGATCTTTTCTACTCTCAAAGGAGACTTCTCTGCCCTTGCTTGTGTGACCTGGAGGACCTGCAGACCCACAGTCAAGGATTCATCCCACCATTGATTTCTTATATCTCCTTGCCAAGGGCACTGTCCCTCTCTGGGCTTAGTTCATGAGAACTATCCTTCTGTAAATACGTATCAGCTGGTACACTGCATTTTCTATCTGCACCATAAACTGTCATCTTCAATGCTATTCTGTGTAGAGGAAGGTGAAGTAATCTATCCAAATAGATATTGGGCAGTGGAAGCCCTAACAAGTGGGGCTTGGTCACCCATCCTGACACAGAAAAGCAGAGAGCAGAGGTTTGTGCAACATGGGCCCATTGGGAAGAGGTCCAGTGACTGTCTGTCAGGCCGACCCTACAGATTGATCTCCAGGGCCCTGGCAGGAAGCCCAGGACAAGGGAGCAAGAGGCATGCACAGCTGAGCACATCACCCGTCATTGTTTCTGTTCCTCTCCTTGTCAGCGTGGTCTGTACGTCAGAACTGTCTTTATGAATTCTCTTCTGAGAAGACAAGACCCTCCCCCACCCGGCCCTGAGCTTCATTCTTTTTGCTCTCCGGGAGAGTCCCCAGGGGTTGGGCACTGTCTCAATGGGTCTGCAGTATGAGTTGGGGGAGGACCCTGCATTCCTTCAGAGGGTCTCCTGTCAGAACGGTTACAAGGCCATCCACAAAACCGCCAGGACACGACGAAGCATAACTATTGGGAAGTGTTCTTTTGTGAACTGGCCATGCCATGTGAAAAGGACCCTCTGCGGCCCACTTAATATGGAGGAACAGGGTGCGCAGCATTGGCAAAGACACACACTTACGAAGACTCACAGTACACACCCACATATAGAAAGGCTGGGAAATTTTGCCTTAAAGGAATGTAACTTTATTTCCAAACAAGAATTAAATTAATCATCAAACATTTTTCTTTTGGTAACACATATTTAAAAAAAGAAAGAAAAAAAGAAAAGAAAAAATACTATCTCAAGAAACATGTGCTCCTCAAAGCACCCAATTTATGAACAGAGGGGTTACAGAATTTATTCACGTAGCTATGCAAATTCCATACATAGGACCTGCTTCTTGTACCTCTGGCATTGAGAAGCTTATCATGTCTCTGAGCTAGTGTGTAGTGCTTGGAACAGCACCATCCAACAGAGAGACGCTGCAAGCTGCATGTTTGCCTTGCAATTTTCTCAGGAGACATGGTGGGGGGGAATACATATGCTAATTAGCCCAATGGATCTGAAACCATAATTTCAACACTGTAACCCATTAAAAATATTAGTAAGGCACTTCACAGGCTTTTAAAAAGCAGTCTGAAATCTAGTACTCGGGAGCTCCCTTTGGTTAAGATTTCTCCTTCAGGTAAAGCTGAGCACTTCCTGCCTGTGTCTCCCTTCCACTATATCTGGGTGCAAAGACGTGGTCTACAGATGCCACCAATGTGAAGACCAGTCCTCCCGTGCAGTGGGGCTCACGTGCTGCCAAGTGCCCCATCCCACCCTGTTACCGAGCCAGGTCATAGGACAGAGCTCTGCCACCCGGTCCCCCAGGAAGCACTTGCAGAACGTAAACACGCTCTGTAGAGCAGGAGTCTCTCTGACTTGTAGTAGAGCTGGACACCTGATGATCTTGTCACCCTTTTCGCTAACACTGAACCTACAGCATCCTCTGTTAAGAGTGCTTGTCGGCTCCTCCTTTCTGCCCCCTGGGATCAGTTTACCCATTTGTCAAGTACCCAGTTTGAATCTTCTAAGACTCAGCCTTCTAGCCTGCTCCTCTCTGCATCCACCACCTCTGTCTCCCTGCTAGTTTTCCCCATTAAAACAAAATCTTTGGTATTAAGAACTTATCTCCACCTGATACCTAATAAGCACATTTTGAGTGTTTGACATGTGTTCTGTATGTGGCATTTCATTTGGTCTTCTCCATTCCCAGGTGAAGTAAGCACTGTTATTATCCTCTGGTATAATTGTGGAAACTGAGGCATCGGGTGGTTGACTCATAGGTCAGAGGGGAAGAGCTGAGCACGCCTGCCCAGGTCCTTTCCAGGCTCCCTGCTAGAGCTGTGAATCAGGCTCAGTCTTTGAACCTGAGGTAGGCTCAGGCCTCATGTGACAGTTCATAAAAACTAGGTTTTCCCTTTATATCCTTGTTTTTTAAAACCAGAGATGGTCCTCCTTCTGTTTTGCGGAGGAAGGAAGTACTGCTGTGCCTGCCTTGCTGAGGAAATCCTACCCTTTGCAAACGGACTTTCTTCCCATCCCCTTGACCTTTCAGGAAAGGGGGGAGGCCCCGGGAAGGCTTTGGAAGAGGACCATGGGGCTGAGTTCGCCCTGTCTAGGGCAGGAGTATTTTTAGAGCTGGCTGTACACTGTTTACAAGGAAGCCAGTCCCCTGTGCCTGCCCACTCCCTCCAGGGAACACTGGCTGCCAGCCCCACCCACTCAGCTCTGCGTCTGGCCCTCCCTGCTCTTATCCTATGTCTCCATCAGCTCCTGGGCTCTCTATGCAGGGGGTGTGCTGCGGGCCTGCTCCAGACTGAGAAGCCTGAAAGCTTCCTGCAGAGCACTAACTGTGACCGGGAGGGGGAGGGGGGTGCAGAAAACAAGCTTCCTACAGCTAGAGGCCTGGGGCACTTCCTAGTGTGTTTGTGGTGGGGGAGGGGATGGGGTGGGGATGAGGGCCTAGGTCAGCTCTGCCCGCCCAGTGTTTACCTTCTCTAGCCTTGCACCTATAAAGCAAGCGGGGCATGGGTAGCAAGTGCCCCCACTAGATGACTGGTGTTCCCATGCTCCACTGCAGGAGAACATTTATTTAGGCCTTCAATGCGAGGAAGCATTGACAGGACAGTAGTGTGAAGTCCCTAGCATGTGTGGGACACGGGACACTCAGGGCCATGGTCACCATTTCTCTGACACTTATCCTAGTGTCTAGCTTGAGGAGACTTTCAGCAAAGGGTACTTTTTTTTATTCTCGTAGCTCAGAGCTCTTACACTTCTGAGTCTGCCGGAAAAGTCTCTCCTCCGACCTGAATCCCCAGGCCTCTGGCTGTGCATTCCTGTCGCCTCATGATTAAGAGACAGGGACAGATCCCAGGAGCTTGCTGGCCAGCCAGCCTTGCTGAAATGCTAAGCTTCAGGCTGCTTGAGAGAGCTAGTCTCTAAAAAATAGGAAAGGATGTAGTGAGGGAAGACACCTGATGCACTTCTCTGGCTTACACATGTGTGCCAGAGCACACGCATGCACACGCATGTGCATGAGCACACACACACACACACACACACACACACACACACACACACACACATACCCCCAGAGACCACATTGAAAAATAAAATAATTAAACTGTTCCTTGGCCACATGAATTTAAAGAGCATTGGGGTAGACGTGTATTCCTTCTCCTCCTGCGCTGTTCTTATGCCCCACTCGTCGCCCCCCACCCCCCATGCCCCAACCCCCACGCCCTAACCCCAGCCCCCAGCCCCCCACCCAACCCCTTGCCATCCTGAAACCTTTCTAGACTAGGCCTGTCCATACCCTTTCTATCTTTTTGGCTTCTGAGAGCCTCATCCAGACCAGTGTTCATAGACTTGGCCCAGGTGAGCCAGACCTCCCAGGGTCTAACCCTACACTGGCCGCTGGCCATGCTGGGCAGGAAGCTGAACCGAGGTCACCTAGGCCGCCCGGGGCCACCTGAACTCCCTTCAGATGTGGGTGTGCACACAGCAAGGTCTCCGGGATCCCGAGAGCAAATTTCCCTTCTTCGTCCTGGATGCAGACTGGACTTCTCCAGGAGCTGGGAGCCTCTAGGTGTTTAGTTGGGGCAGCTCCTTTGCCGCAGGCATATCCTCCTCCTCCTCCTCCTCCTCCTCCTCCTCCTCCTCTCCTCCTCCTCCTCCTGGCCACATGCCCTTCCTCCTCCTGTTTTGCACTTCCTCTAACTCCTTGCTTCTTCCTGTCTTCCACTTCCTCCTTCCCCTCCTCTTCCCACAGCTGCGCTCCTAACCCCAGTATCAGCCTGCTTGTACCCTAAGGGAGATCACAGTACAGAGGGACAGAACTTCTTTCAGTGAATTCACATCTCAGCTTCTCTGTCTCCTTCCAGGCCAGCAACTCAGAGGCCTGGTCACTTCTTAGCCCTGGGAGGTCAGAGGTGAAAAGATTTAACCTTAGTCTACCATTATCATCCCAGAGAGCGGCGTCCACACTGTCCAGGGCCCTCTTGTTTCACAAGAGCTGTCTCAGCAACATGGCTGAGGCTGCTGTGAGAGTGTGAGGTTATGTGAAAGGGTGTCCCACCTCGTGTCGCCGTCCTCTGCCCACCAGGAAGAAGCGGTAAGATGCTTGCCAGTTAAAAAAAAAAGTGTGAGTGAGCAAACGGGCGGGCCACCAACACATGCAGTTCAAGGGCAGAGGTCACAGGCAAGGAAGAGTGTCGGGAGAAGGCTGAGGGTGCCGTATGTCACAAGTCATGTCGGCAGGGCCTAGAAGCCATGGCCCTGGCCTGCTTTGCACCCCGAGGTGACTCGAGTGAAAATGTGGGGGGATGGGCCAGAGAGGGACAGAAAAGCAGCAGCTGAGCTTCTTGGCCTGCTTTATCGGCCTCAGCCTTCATTCTCCTCACTTGTAACCTGTATGGGTGTATATAACGTGCACAGTTGCAGGCTGAAACCTTGATGATTAAGATGATATAGGAGCGCTCTTTGGGAGCAAGAGGCAGTCTTCACTCCTGTCTGGAGCTCTGGTTCCCATTCTTGAGGGGAAGTCCTCACCCGGAAAACCTTGTTCACGCTGGCCCAGGGCCCAGGGCCTAAGCACCATGGAGGCTGGGTCTCTCCCCTTCCATTTCCCTTGTTGGCTTTCCAACGTGACTGCCACTGGCTCACGGGAAGACAGGCCATTCTGTGTGGCTTGTCAGATGTTGGCCTCAAGTCCCGCCTTGGCGTCCCTTGGGCGGGCTCTGAGGGGGAAGTCCAAGATCCAAGAAGCTGCACAGCAGGAGCTCAGGGGTGGACTGGTAGGCGTCTTATGCACCTCCTCTCCTGTGCTCCCGTGGCCACTCTGGGGAACACACAGCCACTAGGGTTGTGGGTCACAACCTTCATAACGCTGCAGTCCTTTAATACAGTTCCTCACGTTATGCTGATCCCATCTTTGCTGCTACATCCTAACTGTAATTTTGCTACTGTTATTAGTCATAATATGCATATGTGTTTTCCTATGGTCTTAGGAGACTCCAGTGAAAAATCATTTGACCCCCAAAGGGGTCACAAGCCACAGGTTGAGGACAGCTGGCCTATACTACTGCCTAGTTGCTCGCCTTGCCTCCTGTTTTATCCTTCTAACCCATCACTTCACAACTGCCAGGTGACCTTTGCCATAGACAGTTCTAATTGTGTCTTTTGCTTTCACCACTACTCCCAGGTCAGTTCCACAGCACAGGACCCGAAATCCCAGCGCCAGATTCCCTCATCTGCACTGTGCTTGTTTCTACCATAACCTGCACAAACTGTGTGTTTTATGTAGTGACATAAACCTGTTCTCCAAAGGGAGACACACTGGGCTGTGCTGCCTGGTAGCCTCCGGCTCCCTGGAATTCTAATCCTAACTCTGTCAGCTGTGTTAATGCACCACCCCCCTTCCTTCAGAGGCCAGCAAAGGTGCCGGCTCCTCTCAGGAGGATTTCTCCCCATTCTCTCTACTCTCAGAGCTCTGGTGTAGGTGTAGGTATCTCTAGGACTGTGTTTTTAACTTAGCATTGGGAGCTTCATGCATGAGGAACTATAACTTATGGTCCCTAGTCTAGACTTAAAATTCAGCCTTTGCTTCCTGTTTGCACTTAGGCTCCACTCACAGTGAATTAGGTAGCTAGAACCCGAGTTGGTGCGCGTTGCCTTAAGAGCTTGCATATTCATATATATTTGAAAATTATAACAGTTGACAGCCCTGCAATTCTGGCTATTTAATGTGTAAATAAACAGTTCATATATAGTTACTTGCCTATTTTATCTACACATTTTTCTAGTTTCTAGAAGTTAATTGGCTTCCTTAGTAATGATGTGTATTTTGTGCATTTTCCCATGTTATTCTGGATAGAGGTACAATGGCTACAGTAGATTGGCCAAATGCTTCTTTCCTGATGGTGACCAGTACTCACCATGTAGCTGTGAATTCATTTTTGACAGCTCTCTCGAAAGATGTTGTGTTGCCGTAGAAACAAGGGGTGCTGGTGTTACTTACACAAACATTTGTATTAATCCAAATATGTATTTTCATTTGTTTTTGAAACAAGGTCTCAGAACATTGTCCAAAATGGGCTCAAACTCAAGTCCTCCTGCCTTAGGTCTCCAGGAAATAGATAAATGATGAGAAGAATTAAGGCAGTCCTGGGAGGAAGGAGTTGATTTCCACTCAGAAACGTTTGCTCCTCCCCTACTATGGGCATTTTTCTCCTAGATGTTTCTTGACCCTCTCCCTCACCTTCCAGACCTCTGTTCAACATCCTCCCATGGGAAGCCTTCTCTGCTCTACTCTTTGGCTCCCAAATGATTCTATCTTAGTTAGTGTGTGCTGTGAAGAGACAACGTGACCATGGCAAGTCTTATAACAAGAAAACATTTAGCTGAGGCTTGCTTAAAAATTCAGAGGTTTAGACCATTGTCATCATGGCAGGAAGCATGGCGGCATGCCGGCAGACATGAGGATGGCTAGGGAGCCAAGATTCCCATGTCCAGATGGACAGGCAACAGGAAGCAAAAGAGACACTGGACCTAGCTTGAGCATTTGAAAGCCCACCCCTAGTGGCACACCTTCTCCAACAAGGCCACACCCCTCCTACAAGGCCACACCTCCTAATAGTACCCCTCCCTATGACTTTATTGGGAGGGGGCATTTTCATTCCAATGACCACAGTTTCTTACCATCTGGTAGGTTGTTTCTGGTTTTTTAATTCTTTTGTTGACTCTCTTCTCTCACAAGAAAGTAAGTTCCATGAAGGGGGAGATTTTTTTTTTTAATCTCTGTCAACAGTTCCCAGGTGAGTAATCCATAGCAGTAAGTGGCGAAGTCCAGGGAGTTAAAATCAATGCCTACTCTGCAGAGACTATGAGACTTGAGGGCAATGCTAGACAGTTGTGAGTGAGTGGGAAGAAGTCCAGGTTCCCTGCACTGGGTGTGGAGGGGAGGACTTGGAGCTTTGGGCTGGGCATTTGATCTGAAGGCTCAAGCTTATTCTGAGAACCCTGGAAAAGATAGCGGCGGGGGTGGGGTGGGGGGAGGCTGAGTTAGAACTAGGCAGCAGAACTGAAGATTAGCAGAAACATCTTTTATCTTTAGGGCATCAATCTCTTTCGAAATATTAAAATGAGGACCTAGCACACAGGCTTTTCGTCACTATTTATATTGAAGGGAAACTGTGGTTAGAAGATTGCCGATGCAATACGGTAAGTGCCGAGACTCAGGAAAGGGTCCTTCTGTGGCCTCTCAGTCCTTGGCACACCATGCTGTCTAATGGTCACTTCCTACAGTGGCCATTACATAAGGTTATGGAGGTAGAGAGTACTGAAGAACCTGACTGAAAAGATACCATGCTGAGCACCTGAGTGAAAGCCACCAAAGGTCCCTTTCCCAAGTCTCATGGCACTTACCAGTTTGAAACTCTGTTACCCTTTACTCACCTAAACTGTCTTTTCACAGGAACTGAACTTCCCAAAAGGGCTTTGCCCTGCCCACTGTAATACTCCCAACATAGAGTAGGTGTCAGTGTCAGCTCCGTGAATAAACACATATCTGTGCATAAACACATGTCTCAAGGAAGAACACAACAACACAGATATCCATGCCAGCAAAGAGGAGGCAAAGCCACCTTCCAGAAAGAAGAGGCCCGAGTCAGGAGCCTACTGTTGTGAAGCCTGTGCTACCTTCCACACTTCTTCCTGGACTTCCTCTCAACCCTGTGAGGCTCTGCTCACTTTATGAATGAGGAAACAAACCTCAGCGAAGGAATGAATTTTGATAAAGATTATTCAACTGATGAACTGAAGGCTTGAGCTCATATCTTCTAAGGGAAACGCCTGTGCCATCTCCACATACTATTCTGCTTCTTGCCAACGCACTAAAGGACTCACTGTGACAAAGGTGATCTATTGGACCTCCAGTTTCTAAGGGGCTGGGAAGCCATTATGGAAAGACTGAATGTCAGGGCAAGTCACATCATTACCTCAACGACCAGTGGCAGCAGCATTCTTCCCGCAGGGAAAACTTTACAAGTGCATATGGTAGCTGGGTACCTTTCTAAGAGCTCTATGTGTTGAATTCACTCATTATTCACAGACAACCTGCGGTTTGGGTTCCATTACTCCTCCCAATTTATGTAAGAAGAAACTAAAGACCACCACATAACCTTCTTAGGCCACATTGGCCAAAGTGGAAACACCAGGCTTCAGATCCATTCTGCCTGATCTCACAGCTTTAGATGTCTGGTCTTCTGCCTCAAGAGACCACACCTACACCTGATACAACTCTGGGAGATGATAATGATTCTACAGTTGAGCATTCTTCAAACTCCACTACGAGTGTCCACCTCATGGCCCATAGGAGACATATAGCCAACGATAGTTACAAATACAGCACAACACAGTTGTAATCTTACTTAAAATATTATGGGCTTTGTGGTTTGTTTGTTTGTTTGCAAGTTTTTGTAGCTCAATTGTGCAGTTCTCAAATATGAACTTTACAGGGAATAACATCATGTTGCGATTTCAAATGGTTCAAAATGCATGTTAGATACTGTTAAGGGCTATGGGAGGAAGAACTAAAATCTCTCTATTCAATGAGTTAACGGCCCAGAAAGGAAGGTGGTGAGAACTAAAATATGAGTTTCAGTGGATGTTTGCTGAGGCTTTGACAAAGTGGAAAGGAGAATGCTGTTTCAGGAAAAAGCCACAGAGTGTCCCATCTTATCCAAGCACGGAAACAGGCTGTAGAGTAGAGACGGGGCAAATCAAAGACAATCGGAGCCCAGACCCTGGAGGATTTGGGCTACTATGTTAAACTTCTTTACTCGTCACTTACTAGATGCTGACCAATCATGGGTTGGTGAAGAAGGAGCCAATGAACTCTGACCCCAGTTTTAGGATGGTAATGGGTTACCAGCATGGACATGCTGGAGAGGCCTGGGAAGGCAGGCTCATCACTTGGCACTTGTTGTATAATCAACCGCATAACTCAGGCCTAAAACAAAGGCTAGTTTGTTACTGGCCATAAATCTGTGGGTCTGTGGGTGTCTCTGCAGCTAAACAGTGCTTTGCTCACCCGTAGGTACGACCTCTCCACTGAGACAGTGGGAGTGAGTGGGCAGAGTCTCTCTTATTATTGGATTTCTTCTCAGGCTACCAAGACCAGAGTGAAAAGAGCAAGTCCTGATACAGAGGTGCTTTCCAGCTTTCTGCTTCTTGTTTGCTGTATCTCGTTGGCCAAACTCAGCTTCCAAGAGTAGAGTAACAAGCCTACTTCCCCGTGGCAAGAGCAACAAAGTCATATACTGAAGTGGATGCATAGACATGGCATGGATTTGATGCTTGTATTTGGGAGGTACTTTTTATAACGAGCTCAGAAAAAAAAGTAACTGTTGCTTAAATGAAGAGACAGCATCATAAATGGAAAGCTGATCAAGATATATTTGAGACACATTCAGGAGATTATTGTGAGGGACAGGAAAGAAGTCTGGATACTTGGTGGGGTTTTGGCCAGGGTTACTAGGCAGGTGTTTCCTTGTACCAGTGAAGGGAACTGATAGGAGAAGCAGGCTGGAGCTGTAAACACATTCCAGTTCAGACTAATTCTTCTGGGCTCCAAGAATGTACTACCTTCCTTGCTTAGAGAAAATGCTCTTCTCCTCATCCTATGCTCCACTCAGACCGTGTGGATCAAAGGGACAGTGTGATTTCTAATGTGATCCTGATTTCCTACCCATAGTGGTGGAGCAGTGTACAAAGCTAATCCAAAATGTGTAATGAGAGAGCCCATCCCTATGCAGCCTGCCAGCCAGGTCTACCACATACAGCTCTGCAGTTCATGCTCTTGTAGCGACTTGTACGGCAGAGTGTCCTATGCTTCCATAGAACTTTAGACACCCAGAGGGTGGTACCTTCTTCAAATCCCACAGAAGTGTTTCTGCTCTGCCAGTCCCAGTGTCTAGAAGTGTCTCAGGTGCCATGTTAAGTGTGCTGTGCCTCCTCACCCCCTTCCAGGAATTACACTATTGAAGCACATCAGGAAGGGAATTTTCCAGTTTAGTCTTAAGATCTCTATAGATGGGAATCTGTAGATATCTATATCCAATTTATGGAGGAACCTGGTGCATCATTGAACAGAGAGAGGAGATGATGGAGTGCCCAGAGATCCTCTTTCAACTAATTATTCTCTTTTTGGGGGGCTTGAAAGTTGACTATCTCTTTCAACATTGACACTGTCTTATATGCTTCTGATTTGAATTCTTCTTTGGTGCTCAGCAAGTTCAAGTTGTAAACAACTGAGTCTTGGACAACAAAAGGAAGAAGTTTCTGTGCCCACATTTGGAAAGAAGGGAATGGGCGTTGATTGTAGACCCAAAGCTGAATTAAAAGAGGACTGTCATCACTTGGGAGAGGCATCCTAGCAGAAGTCCCAGGCTTCAGGCACTGGAACCGATGATGGTGTCTTTGGCAGCTTTGACAATCTACATCTCTTTGAGGTGAAAGAAAAGCAAATGCATTCCTCAGCAGTCAAGCGTCTGTTGAGCAATAACTCACTGGACACTGGAGACTCAGCTGTAGGTCAGAGAATGCAGGTATGCGTGGCGTCTAGGCCTTGCTGGCTGATATGCTCAGAATTGAGTGCCCACTCAGGGCCAGGAACCATGTACAGCACTGGGCAGACATCCAGGCAGTGGGGTCCGGCAAGCAACCGGAAGGAATGTTGAGCTGGCATTTCAATTGACAAGAGTCAGCTCATTGTCACTGTTTTGGGGGAGAGAGTACTAGGAGAAGCCTCTTTCCACAATTCCTGTCCTTCACGCATGGGCATCACTAAGGGCCTGAAAATGCAGTGATTCTTTGGCTTATGCTGCTGAGATGTAAGAACACAGCTTTAGGAGCCCATGGAAGGTCATCCTGGCTCTCTGCCCATATCAGGTGTATGACTTTGACCTTGAACGAGCTGCTTAGTTCACACAGACTTCATCCTTCTGCTACAGAGGATGCTACAGTGGGTGCTTACCAGCCCTCCCCCCACCCATGCTAAGGATAGATAAGAAATGATGTGTACAAAAGACCACAGACGGCTGCTCGACACCCATGTTGCCAACGCTGAATTAAGAGAGCACCTTCATCAATTTGATAAGTTCTATGAGAGCGGCATCCTGGCAGAAAAAGCTCTTTGAGGTTGTCTGTGTGCTGGCCCTCTGAAATTCCAGCTTCCTGAATGGCAGCAACGGGGCCTCATGAACTGTGGTGTTCTTGGCAGCCTCTGCTCTGTGCCTCGCAGCCAGGGGCTTACACTATTATTTGTGGTGTGAGTTACAAGCAAGGGCAAAACCCCCAGAAAGCAGGGGAGGAGGGAGAAAACATTGTAAAAGTTGAGAAAATTCTGTTGCCTTCTTAAGCAACGGCAATTTGCTGAACACCTGAGCTCCGCAGGATGCTTGAGGTCTGACTACGGTTTTGTCCTCCAGGGCTCATGGCCCAGGGTCATGTGTAGGGGACTTTCCTTATATTAAGAAAAAAATCACTTCTTTTCGCTATACTAATGAGTACCTTTGCTGCATCAATGGTGACATTGTTAGAGGTTTCGGGGGAAAAGTTTTGGTTTTGGGGGGTGATTTTATTCTGAAGGTTGCTACATAAAGCATCTCATAGTCATTAAATGAATTCCAAGTACAGAAAACTAAACCCTTTGGGGCCCTTAAGGTCTTAGCATCCAAACATCTTCTCAAACTGATGATAAAAACAAGGACTGGAGAAATTAAAAAGCATGACCAGCACAGGACAGAATGTCGTGATAGGACAGAAGCCAGACTTAGACTCCAGGCTCCCCTCTGGACCGTGAAGAACTCTCCAGAAACCTCTGAGGTAACAGAGGTGACATTTCACCTCAAAAAAACAACTGCCCCTACACACACTCTCCCACCCCACCCCACTCCACCCTGCCCCATGTTGACACTTTGCGGCAGTAACTTTGAAAGCTGCCTTTTATAGCCCTGGCTTGGGAAGGGCAAACACTGTTATCGGTAAAACAACACAGGTGGCTCATGGAACTGGAGCCAGGTAGAGCCGAGCAGGAAGCAAGACCCTTTGCACAGACAGACATGACTCAGTCACCTGTCTGCCATCTGAAGGGTGCCAAGACTCAGGAAATAGCACAAGAGGCTATCACACTGGTGACAGCCTTGACTTTGGGGCCAGACAAGATGGGTTCCGTCCCTGTGGCTCTCCTCATCCACGGTGACTAGCTCCCTGGCAAAGCTTCTGTTTCCTTCTCTACAGAACAGTGATCATGATAGATCAGTCACAGGAGTTACATTTCAGGAGCTCAGTAACCATCAGGCAGTTGTGGGGGCTGTCACCAAAAGTTGTACTGGGAAGCGGGGTCAGGAGACTAGGATACTGTGGTTAATTCAGGATCTCACCCATCACTGCGTGCTGGATGCAGAGGGCAGTTCCAGCTTTGCTGGGCATCCCAGCTTCCCTCTCTCCCCTCTGGTCTTCTTAAGTGAATAGTTCAGCCTCCAAGTCCGGAGCTTCAAGCTTCTCCTAACAGAATCCCAGGGCAGAGCGTATGCGGGATGAGAAGCAACAGGCAGGATGGCACCTTATGTTAACGCTGGTATTCAAACTCTGAAAGTGTTGGGTTCAGATTGTCACACACCCACCACTCAGGCATCCATGTCTCCCTGGACTGTTGAGTCTCAGTTTTCATTTCTCTGCTCTCTGCCTTCGGGTCACACAGTGCAGGAATAAAGAGGTAGGCCACCACGAAGCACTTTGTCCATCTGGATGAACCAGAGGGAACCTTCTGTCAGTAAGGAACCAGTTCTTCCCTTGCCTCTTCTCCCTTTCCTTCCTTAAAGGGGAAATTAGCTGCAGGCAGGTAGCTCTCTTTGATTCCCTGTGAAAAGCTGTATTTTGAACACCTCCCAGAAGTCTGGAGATTAGAAGACGGTACCTCGGAAACCACTCTGGGAGAGCTCCTGGAAGATGGTGACAGGGAAACCATCTCTTTAAGACCTACTGTTCTCTAGATAGGGCAGCCACCACTGTGTGTGAAAGGGGATAGGACGGGGACAGTAGCTCAGTCTGAGCACTCGCAGTGCAGTGTATACAGCTCTTGGGTCTTTGTATTCATTAATCCTGTTTGAAAGATGAGGAAACAGAAACAAGAGAAACAAGTCACTGAGACCACCTGAAGCTCGCTTCAAATGCCAGCAATCAGTGTCAGGGCCATATCTGCCCTGCCTCCTTAGTGCAGATGGTGGGTGTTGGGATGTCATTGGTCACACCCACACCATACAGACAGGGGAACCAAGGCTTTGGAAGGCTAGGTTCCTTACATAGGGTTATTCAAAGGGAATAGGGTGTCACTGAATGCTCTCCTTTCTCTTTCTTCAAAAATATTTCTTGGGACTGAGGATGTTGCTCTGTTGGTAGAGCGTTTGTCCCGTGTTTCACTCTGAGCATCATATGAACCAGGGCAGAATGGCATACACGTGTGATCCATCTCAGCCCTCAGCAGAGACAGACAGGAGGATCAAAGGTTTAAGGTCAGCCTTGGCTGCTTAATGAGTTGGAGGCCGATGTGGTGGATTGCTTGCGAGTTTGTATCTTTGGCTATTTTTTTTTTTTGACTTATGCAGAAATGACTTAGCTGATGACTAAATCCTTTCCCTATTGTTTTCTTACTTCAGCTCAATTTCCCCCTTAGGATTAGAGGTATCTGCTGTGTTGCTCATAACAAGACCGCAGAGACCCTCCCCCACAAGACCCATCCTGCCAGTTTCCTCTGCTCTGTTCCACTGGAGGAAAAGGAAATCCAGGTCCTGCACAGAGAAAGCACATTGTCAGTGATTTAACACTCTGTGTGCCTAACGACACAACTGAAGCTCCTGTTAATACCATGCATAGCTAGCTATTGATATGCTAATGTACTATTTCACAGCTCAAGAGTGAGGAGCTGTGGGCTGGTTCTGCTTTTTAAGCCAGAAGTTTATCCAGATGCGCAGAACTGGAGCACTGTCTGCTTACAAAGTAGAAGGACCCTCAGTTCCCCTCAGATCCCTTCAGGTGAGGAGGGGCTATGCCCTATTCGTCCCTCTGTCTCTACCTTCCTGAAACAGAGCAGGGTTCTGGGTAACATCATTTGAGCGAACTGATAGGAGACTTTTGTTTTCTACATACACCCCTCAAGATCCCAAAAGGAAACAAACAGTCAGTGGTCAGAGTTCAGTCCTGTTCAGCTCTCTGGCAATATGTGACCAAGTCAGGTGTTGTCAGACATGTTGCAACGGCCTTTCTGCCAGACACCATGACACAGGCTGTTCTGGCTCGGCGGGTGACAGTGCACTTTGGTTGCCTCGCCCTTTCCCATGGGCCAGTGAGCCAATCCATTATCAGTTTCCCACACTGAGTCACAACTGAGGTGAACTTCAGACCTGAAGAGAGAGTAGAGATGTCCTGTTCGACAGGTGTGCCCAGGGATTCACCAGGTCAGCCAGGGAAGTCCCTTGGGGGTGGAGAGGTAGAGTGCAGCAAGTGATACCCTCCCCTCCCCCACAAGAATGGCCAAGACCAAAGAGTGTTCAGATAGAGGCATTGTAAGTGGTAGGCTCAAAACCAGAAGTGCCCCGTCTTCATCCTTGTGTCAAGACCACACTTGTTGGTCTTGATCATCTCTTGTCTTGACTGGCTCTCTAGCCTTCCCTCTTTGAACCTTCTTTGTAAGAGTGTTGAGAAGGGCTGGGAACGTGGCTCATGGTTAAGAACCCTTGTCGGACTCACATTTGGCAGTTTGTATCTGCCAGAATTTCCTATTCCACAGTATCTGATGCAATTTTTCTGGCCTCTTTAAATACTGCACACACACACACACATACAACACATATAGACAAGTAGCCATACAGACATCATATTAATTAATCAATTTTCAAAAAGAATGTTGTGTAACTGACAGACATACTTGCTCTTTTAACAATTGCTGTCATGGGAACTAAGCAACATCCTGAGAAAATTGTGTTAGTTAGTGTCCTCAATGATCTAAACACCTTTCATTGGTTCCCAACCCTTAAAAGGTTCATAGCACCTCCCAAGGTCATCATACTGTGGATTAAGTGTGGAACAGTAGACTTCAGGGACAAAATCACATCAAAACCATGACAAGTGGCATTGTGTGGATAATGGTCTGATGTCTATGACAGAAAACTCACCATATTCATGAAATTTAGTTTTCTCACACAGACAGAAGCCCAGCAGGAAGGATCCTGGGCTGAAACTGCACCCTATGGTTGCAGAGGCCCTGACTCCTTTTGACGCGTTTCTCTGCAATCTTCAACATGTTTCCAACTTCTGGATCCTTCAGAAATAAGAAGAAAGAATGAGAAGCAAGTGGGAACACGTCACAGGGGGCTGGAGAGATGGTTCCACAGTTAAAGGAGGATGTGCTGCTCTTGCAGAGGACCCAACTTCCATTCCCAGCACACACATCAGGTTGTTCAACTCCATCAAGCTGTTTAATTCCTGGACCAGAGGATCTGGTGGCTTCTTCTGGCCTCCATGGGCACCTGTACTCAAGAACACACTTCTAATATAATATTAAAAAGAATTAATTTTTAAAATGAAAGAACACTTTCCGGAATTTACACAGACCATGCTCTACTTACTTCTGTTTACTTTGACCAAAATCAACCTGGGGAGGAGACGGCTGATTTGGGTGACACTTCTCAGATCACAGCCCATCACTGAGGAAAGCTCAGGCAGGAGCTGGTGCTTACTTGTTTGGTCCTTCCAGTTTACACAGTCCAGGAAAACCAGCACAGGGAATGGCACCACCCACCATGGCCTGAGTCTTCCTCATCAATTAGCAATCAAGAAATGCCTCCCAATGGCCAGTCTGATGGAGGCAAATGCTTTTTCCAAGTCCTCTCTTCCCTAGTTAGTGTCAAGTTGACAATAAAAACTAACAACTATAGACCACTTCTGCTTATGACCCATTGACAAGAACTTAGTGAGAGAAACATCCGGTTCTAATGAGGCCAGGCATTGTGGTTTATTTCTCACAACAAATGCCCAGTAGGGAAGTGTTCCTGTTACGGAGACCACAGACATAAATGCTCACTTTCAGAGTCTGGCTACATGACTGGCCAAGTCTTGTGCTTCTAACATACTCTTGGACCTGCTATAGAGAACATCAATAGATGTTGAGGCAAAACAAGTACCTTTTCATTGAAGGCCCAACCTCTAAAACCAGATCCTCATAGGGCCTCATCTCAGGGAAGATCCAGTTGTGTGATCTTGGACCTGCGGTGTTAGGCAAATCTTTGTACCACTGTCACCCCATTCCATAATAGCTAGGCTGGTGCAAAAAAAATAATATTGACCTCATCAGGTTACAGAATGGTTTTCATGTCATCTTAAGAAAAAAAAAAAGATAGTTCATTTAACCCAACATACCCCAAACTGTATCAATGTGTAAGCAACTGAACTTACTAATAAGATACTAACCTGTAGTTTGTATTCCACTAAGACTTTGAAATTCAATGTGCGTTTATGTCTTAATTCAGACCAGTCAACTTTTATATGTTCAGTAGATGGTGCAGGTGGTGGCTACATATTTTTGTCCTCTTTAATTGCTTGAGATAGGTATCGCTGTTAGCCTAGGGTGGACTGGAAGGGGCTGTGTAGCCCAGGGTGGCCACAAACTCTGGATCCTCCTGCTTGTTTCCCAGGGCCAGCACCACCACACTCAGCTAACTGTGCTGGGCCCCTCCTCTAGCTACTCCTATTTTCAAAGGAAGACTTAAATCGTTGCTGTTGCAAGTGTCTGCTTTCTTAGCTTATCCAAACAGCTTCTCGAGGGCTAGGATATGTGGAACGCCTAGAGCTTAACATAGTACCTAGCATGGAACAGACTTTCAATACACACTTGTCAGACAAGTGTTGTTTATTTTCCTCCTCCTCCCGCCCCCTGCCCCCTACCCCCTGTGAGCAGTCCAGCGGCTGACCCTCAGTAGACATTTAATAAACTCTTGCTAAACGAATGAAGTAATGGTCCAGTGTTTTAATGGTAAAGTGAATTTGCAATTTGACAGCAGGTGAAAGGTGGGCAGTTTATGGCAGAGGAGACAATGGTACCTTTCTAACCGTCCAAGTAACACCTGCCATTAAGTCAAATTTCCTTCACTGCCTCCTCACTCCCTGGTAGAACTGGTGCCAGATGGGAAGCCATGGGCATTCACATTGCAGTAAAACCGCATAATGCCTGGCTACCATGATAAGTAAGCATATCAAGTTCCCACGGACGAAGAAATCCAGCTCCCAGCTACAGCCCAGTCTTGCTGTTCCATTGTGTTTCTTTTCCCACGAGGCTGACTCTGTGCAGCACAAGGTGAGAGACCATGAACAGTTCCAGCCTCTTGTCACTTTAAACTCAAAGGATCTTCGAAAAGTCTCCAAAGTGATCCTTAGCAGCGAGACATCTCAGCCCCAGCACCGTCCTCCTCAGCGAGTTGCTAACGGGAAGCATCTTGGTGTCTGCCACCAATAGGAAGCTTCTCGCCTACAGGAAAGGTCGGCTAACATGCGCTTCTCTAGGCAGGATGCCGCAGGATGCAGTGAGCATCCTCCTGCGTGCAGCTCCTTGGAGAGGGGCAGTGTGCGCACGCGCACCGTGAAGGCATCCAGGCTCTGCTCTCCTTAAAGACACTCACACAGTGAGGCTGAACCTCGTTTTCGTCTGGACAACTAGCCATAGGCCCAAAGAGTTCCGAGTTGTGTGGCGCTTCTCCCCCACTCCTCCTTATGGATGACTGAAACACAAACACTATTTAGAGAGATCTGAGCCTAGTCATGTCTTCGGAGCCTGGTGGCAGGCCAGAAGGCTAATCACAAAGGCTGCATTCAACTGCAACAACAGCGGCCTGATGGGCAGGGGCCTACTCCCAAACATTCTTGACTGGGCTTCTGTGGGGGTGGGGGGGCAGAGGGGAAGAAGGTGTTGCTGGCCTCCAAATATTTGTTGCTCTGTTTCTATAGCAACCACAGTGACCATGACAAAACCCCCGAAACTGCACATCAAAATGGGAGGTGCTAAGTAAAGGCTGACAGGGAGAAGAATTTCTCCGGGCCTTTTCACTCTGCACAGACTGAAGGCTTTTCCAGGCCCCTTTCGAGGTATTAAAAGGACTGATTTGGCTGCGTGAAGCCTACTGTTGTTCCGACAGTGAAGGAATGTCTAAGACTGCACACACTGCCCCCAATTGCTTTTAGGGGCCTGCATATTGCCCGCTGAGTTCAGTCAGCGAAGTGTGGGGACCTTGATGCAGGCCTAGGACAGCACCTCCTCTCTCCAAAACATTGGGAAAGTCGCTTGTCACTGAGCTCTTTCTGCAGAAAAAAAAAAATCAGTGAGAGCCACATCAGTAAAATGGATGCCTACTCTGAGCTATAAAGCTATAAAGCAGAAATAAGCACCATGCAGCCTCCCGGGCAGACCATGGTAAACATGAGGTTGGATTGTACCACATGCCATGCCTGGCACCTGGGGGGATTGGCAGTACCATAAAAATTCATTTCTCTCCTTCGCCAAAGAAAGCCCTAAGAGGTGTAAAGAGGCCATGTACTTTAACAACATTTTTCTGGTAACAGATGTGTTTGCCTGTTTGGACAAAACCCAGAGGGAATGACTTTTATGGGGTTTTGTCCATCATCGCTTCGTTGCAGCATGCCTTCATGGTTCCTACCTCACTTGGCTTTCTTCACTCTCTGCTGGGTTTGGAATGACAAACATGGCTGTTCCCAATGCAGGATTGAGGACCCCAAGGCTCATGGCGAAGGAGCTGGCCTCAGTAACGGGGAAATGGCAGGCAGAGCTGAGGTTCAAACACATTTTCCAACTTGCTCTTTCAGCAAATATTTCTTTGGGCATCAGCTAAGTGCCAATATTGTTCTAGACACTTGGGTAAATAAAGTCTATGTTATAAAGCTTAAGCCGTAAGGGTAAGGAGTGGATTATAAGCACATAAATGCGTACTGTGTTACAAACACAATAATCCCTGTGGGGGCCGAACTGGGGTGGAGGAACAGTGATGCTGAACACTGCTTTGTTTCTCATCATCTGGAAAACCTTTGCCTAGCATCTGACAGGAATGAGGAGCTAGTGACGTGGATGCCAAGCTGGCTGGGGGAAGGCGTTGGCTTGTAAAGGAACAGCCAGAAGCCCAGCATGGTTGGAGGAAAGAGGGATGGGGACAGAGGAGGAAACAAAACCAAGACCGGCCTAGCTTGTTAGTGTTAGCTTTCTCAGGCTCTGCTGAAGGGGGGGGGGGGTGGGAGGTAAGAGGAGCCAATGACAAGCTGAGACCAGAGCACAACTGACACTTCCAGAGCAACTAGGAGGCGAAGATGTTGCACTGCGGATGCATGGTGAAGAGTCCCTGGAGAAGACAGGCAAGACAGAAAGACACAGATTTAAGACACTGCTCATTCTTCACCCACACGCAGCTTAAAGCCACACCCGGCTTGAGATTTCCCAGGAAAGAAAGTGGAGGGGAGAAAAAAGTAGCCTTCCATGGACTACTCCCCTGGACAGAGGGAACAAGAGGAGGGAGCCCAGGCAGAAGGCCACAAAGCTAGGGAGAAACCCTGGAAAGTGCCTTCCTGCAGTCAAGCAAAGGGGCCAGGTAGTGCAGGCAGGGATGGTTTAGGGTGGCACCTGAGGCCACGCACTCACCTTCAGAGGTGGCAATGTGTGTTTGCTCCTCCCTTGACAACATCTGTCTCAGTGACCTGGTGAAGGCAAACACTGAGGGGAGTCATTTCAAGAGGGGACAGAGATAGAGATGGGGGGGGGGATGAAGAAGGAGAAGGAGAAAAAGGAGGAGGAGGAGAGAGAGAGGAGAGAGGAGAAGACAAAGAAGGAGGAAGAGGAGGAGGGAGAAAGGAAGAAGGAGGAGGGAAGAGAAGGAGGAAGAAGGAAGAAGAGGGAGAGAGAGAAGGAGGAAGGGAGGGAGGGAGGGAGGGAGGGAGGGTAAGAAGGAGAATGCAAGTCTTTGGAGAGAAACAAAGCAGGGCAGGGGGAGGGTGGGGGGATTTGGGGTGTCCAAAGACTGCTTTCTTTTTAAACATGACTGATGTTGGAGTATGTCTGTGCGCTAGAGGGAATGTTCTGTTACTGAGGGATAAATTGATGGGCCAGAAAAAAAGCCTGGTGTAGGAGCCCTGTCCTTGCATACAAGGGAGATAAAGAGGTGTGTGTGTGTGTGTGTGTGTGTGTGTGTGTGTGTGTGTGTGTGTGTGTGCGCGCGCGCGTGCGTGATTGATTGATTCCAAAATTTCCAAATTTCAGTTATAACTTATTCTTCAATGGCATTCCCTCCCAATTAATAAAACCATACGTTTGGGGGCAATTTTATACCTCTTCACATATGATCATTCCTTTGAGTTGCATAGAATAAGCTCACTAGGAGGTAGCAAAGATATCACTCAATGGACAATCGAGACTGTTTCCATGAGTGCCACTTGGCACCCCTTCTAACGCTGGGCTCCCCTCTTCAACACACACTCCACTAATCGTAGGTTATCTGTGTGGTGAGTTCCCACAATTCATAGGCGCTCCCCACAGATAAAGAATGTGTTTCATTTCTTTCCGAAGTTTGCCTTTAGCAAAGGTGTCGTTGCAAATGCTTGGGAAAGGAAGAGGAATTTAAAAGGCAGCAACTGTACCCTCTTACTCCACTGAATCTCTTTCTTTCCAAATGAGGAATGAACCTGACATTGTTTTGTAAAAAAAAAAAAATCTTTTAGCCAGTTGATCAATAATATTTTCTTTTCTTTTCAATGTGTGAAAGACAAGGAGAAATTCAGGAAAGAGAGGAGAATGGGTTTAGTTCTCTCACCATCAGCTACGCTCTTTTCCAAGACAGTTAACCAGTGTGATGGCGGAGCTTTGCTCCTCACACTGGGAGAGCACCGCCGCCGCCTTTGAGGTGCAGTGTTGCACAGTGGATTAAGAGGTTCTCACAGGAGTGAACTTCCATCATTGGAGACATGTCAGCAGATTACCTGGGTATCTGTGAGAACTGTATCACCTAGTGACCCTAAGACTCTGTCACCCATGGTGGTTCCATCTATTCCAGGAATGTGTGATGGGTACCTTGAGGGCTTTTTCATCATGAAAATGTAAACACACACCACATGTTACATCAGAAGAAAGGATAATGTGTCATTCCAACATGAAGATGCCAAGGATACACTAAGGACAAAACAATATGTCTCTGTTACAAAAAAAAATATTCTGTGTGACTCAGTTTCCCCATCTGGAAGACTAACAAGCAGGTCACTATCAGTCAGTCTAAAATTCTTTAAAGTATTTAAAATAGCACCTGGCGCACAGTGTGTGCTCAGTAAATATTACCTGCTGTTTATTCAAATTGATTAGCTCTTGCAGACTGTACCACCATGGGACCCATGAGTAGTATGTTTTGGCTCATTCTTACATATTAAAGCAGAGTGAACCCCACCTAGAGGGATCAGGCTCAGCAAGCTGAAGCCCTTGGGGAACAAGTTCCTTTGATGGGGGCACCCACAGTCCTATCCAGCTGGCCCCCTTTCTGTTCACAAGCATGCCATTGCCCCTGCCTGGTCAAATGCACCAAAAAAAAAAAAATGTTTATGGCTACCTCATTTGTTTTTGTTTCTGTTACTGCTTCTTCCAAAGGCGAAGGACGGCTGAAATTAAACTAAGACAGGGGCCAGGGGAGCAGACAGGGCCTGGGCTGGGGCCAGAAGTAATGAAGTGGAAAATGTTCACACCGCAGGCAGCAGTACAATGCACCTGTACAAACAGAATGAGGCCTACCCAGCCCTCCCTCCCAAGGCCCAACGGCTGCTCAGAGTTCTTTTTATGGTTCCAGTCTCTCTTGCCTGATCCATAATAGATCCGTGAAGATAAGAGACAAATACATCCAAAGTGAAGCAGGCTAAGGTAGGGGAAACTAAAGAAACCCTTAGCCCCAACGTTTCTGGAACATTCCCAGTGTACTCAGAAAGCCTGGCTGCCTAAGATGGGAGTGGTGATGCACAGCTGGTAACTCGTGGCTGGGCTTCCTCTCTTCATATACCTTTTCTCACTTCGTCCAATCACTGTGGTTTTGCTTCATTTCACAAAGGAGTCCAAGGAAACAGAGCCGGCGGGTGATCAAGCAATGATCAAAGGCCAGGTACCACCGCCCTGTCAGACAGTGAGGCTGTCCAGACTACAGTGCTGAGTGACTTTCTCCAAGCCATGCCCCTAGAATAATGGTTCTCAACCTCCCTAGTGCTGCCACCCTTTAATACAGTTCCTCATGTTATGCTGACCCCCAAGCATAATATTATTTTTGTTGCTATTTCATAACTGTAGTCTTGTTAGTGTTATGAATCATAATGTAAATATCTGTGTTTTCTGGGGTCTCAGGCCGCCCTGACAATAGGGTTGTTTGACTCCAAATGGGTAGTGCCACACAGGCTGAGGAACACTGTGCTAGAGTGTGAAGAGGCCAAGACTCTTGGCTCAAGATGTGCTTGACGTTCCTGCACTGGGGAGCAGGAAGGAGTCCTAGAGAGAGTCAGGCCACAGGATCTATCAAGAGGTGACACTGAAGATGAGGGGGCGTGGCTTCCCCTACAGATGGGCATGGGACCACATCACTACTATGATGGAACATGGAAGGGGGCGGGGAATATCCAGTTTTAAGCAGTATTGTAGAGTTTTTGAAACAGTAAGGGTGTGTGGGTGAGTCTCTGGATCAAAGCAGATGCTCCTTTTAAATTCTACAATGTATAGCACAGCGAAGCTCATAAAAAATGTTCTGCGATGCCTATGGACTCTGTCAAGCACTTTGGGAGCTCCTTGCTTTGTGCCCCTTGCTCCTATCTCTATGGTTCAGGCAAGAGCCAAGGCTAAACTCAGCCCTCTCTGAATGCCAGATGCTACAAGATGTACATATTCAGGCACCAGTCTGACACAATTCTGTAAGAGTGAGCATAACTTTACCTCATTCCACATTAAAAGTTAACTATAATTGTCATTCTTGTGACTTTTTAATTGCTGCTATGCACTTTTATAATTATTATTGTTTTAATCACGAAAGAAGTCTAAGCTTTGTAATGTACAAAAATCAGTGCTATCATGTGGGCTAGTCAGTTTATCATCATCACTGTGACAAAGAAATAACAAGACAGAAAACGAAAACAAAATCCTTAGTATCAAGTTAAGAGGGGGAGATGTTTATTTGAGTGAATGGTTTTATACATTTCATTCCAAGATTGCCTAGATCCATTGAATGTGTGGCAAATGTTGGCCAGGAAGCAGAAAGAGTAATAAGGAGGGGTGAGACCTAAGATGTACTTCAAAAGTACATCCCTCAGAGACTCACTTCCTTTAAATAGACCCTACCTTCCACAGCTCCACCACCTCCCAACAGTCTATTCAGATATGGAATCCATCAATGGGCCAAACCACTGATCACTTCAGGGCCCTCATGATGTAACCTGCTGTAAGTAATCCTTCAAGGCAGACTCATAGGGTGCATTACTAACCCTCAACCCAACCAAGTGGTCTTTTGTTTGATTTTCTGTTGTTACTGTTATTTGGTTTTCTGAGATAGACGTCCCTGAGCTGGCCAGGCTGTCCTCAAACTCCTGGAAACTGCCATGTTCCAGTAAACTGCCATGCCTGTCTCTAACCAATTTGAGGATCGAGATAAGCTCCTAGTCCTCTCTTCTCTGTCAATAACATATCCCTGGTTCCTCACTGCATGTGGGGTAGCATAGAGAGCTCTGTCCCTGAAGAAGCAGATATGAAAATGAACACTTTGAGTACATCACAGCTCCAAAATATGATAAAGACATATTCTTAAGGATGGAGCCCGTTGCCTCAAGTGGTCAAATGATCTGTACTTCATGAGACGGTCTCTAATATACCCTGTAACATCTTAACAGTCAAGTGACCAGTGTCCTCAGGGTTAAAAAGACCCAAACACACAATGTTCTCTATTCCATTGTTACTATTACCCCTATAATGGCACCTGCTCTAACCTTATTATTTGATGGCTTCATGTGGCAATCTGTGTGCAAAAAGAACTCCACACATGTTTGTTGACCTGTGCAATCTATATTAAGAAATTGAGTGCTTCAAATAAGAGGCCACCAAATTACGGCAGGAGGCAGGCCTTAATATTTTCGTCTCTATACTCACATCATTTCCATATCTCCAGAGCATGCAGCTCCTACTTTTCAATTAAACTGCCTAAGAGAGATTCCCCCACCCCAAACCATATTCTGTGAAAGGATAATCTACTGATAATTGTTCTGAATAATTAATAAATGAAAGGAAAATTATTTTTTAAAATGAAAATACCTTCTCCAGGATATAATTATAGAAGTACACATAAGGTGTGTGCGTGTGTGTGTGCGCGCGTGTGTGTGCGTGTGTGTGTGTGTGTGTGTGTGTGTGTGTGTGTGTGTGTGTTCATTATTACTACAGCATATGGTTCAGGAGGCTTTGGTCAAAAAGGTGGAGAATTGGCACACCCCACATTAAAATGCTTGATGGTCTCATGAGAGATTCCTGATTCATGAACCTATAACACTGCAGGAAAAACTGATGGTTTTGAATGCATGTAGTCTGTTTTACACATATTTTTAAAAGAACATCCTCCATATTGCTAAATTCTCATACACTAAGGTATGGATTAAAAGTGATTATGTCTTACAATGAAATTATCAGAAAGCTTTCCTATTCTTGCCTATTTTAATCCGAATGGACATCACCCTGTACGTTTTTTCTTCGAGCGTTCCTTTGCCATGCTGCTTTCCTTGAGTGCCATAGATGAGAAGATCTATGGAGCAACACTAGCTAAGCATTGCCAAACTGTTCCTCCCCACTTGCTGCTTTCCTTGGAGAATGACAGATTTGGATGTAGAAGGTGGGTGGATGGGTGTTGTAAGCAATAAAACGGTGTTCCACAAAAGTTTAAATTTAAAAAGACGTGCAGCTCTTATAAACCCACCATTAACCAAGGTGGCAAGGGGGCTATAAACCGTGTATGGATAAACAGAAATGACCTTGTGGAGAATAAACTGTGTTAGATTTTAAAACAGAATCCAGTGGTTTCTACTTATAAAAGAAAGACACGTGAAATGTCACATAAAGTTTAAGATAATAAAGATACAATTCAGAAGGCAGATGAATGTAAACAGAAAACACAACAAGTTAAGTAAGGCATAAAGCAAATTTAATATGGAGAAGAGGTAAGAATAATAACTTCATAATGAGAAAATGTGTAATTATAAACAAGGATATAACCATAAGAAACTCATCAAAATTAAAATATGCGAAAACTTTTAAAACAGTGAGAAAATGATCATTTCAAGAGTCACCTTTTTTGTACTTAATTTGTAAGAAAACAGAACAAATAAAATTTTGTCTAAAAATAATATTTTAATGAACCTTCATGCTAAGAAAGACTAGTGAAAACTAGAAAAGGAATATAAAGACTAAAACTAATTAATTTAAACTCAAAAAGTGAACATATAAGTAACTTCCCATATAAGCCCAAGGACTATTTTTGAGGTACGAATAAAATATATTCACAAGCCTTGGATAATTTTATTAGATGAAAAAAGACAAAATTGAAAATGCATAGAGAGGAGCAGAACTCCAGGTAGTGGTGGAGAGGGACTAGGACACAATGGCAACCCCAGAAGCCAGCAGCAGCAGCAGCAGCAGCAGCAGCAGCAGCAGCAGCAGCAGCGAGAACAGTGAGGGCTTGGACGCTTCAGTCACCTACCACCAGCTGGAGGAGGTGGTGAAGCAGAAACTCCGCAGAGGAGACGTGGATGGAGATCCACAGGCAGTCTACAATATCACCTGCTTCCCCAGGGAGCATCCTGATGGGGAAGAGGTTCTATTGGAACAAGCTGGTGGTGCTGAAGCAACTGAAAGCATTGAAGATGTTGGCCACTCCCCTGATGCCAAGGAAAGGCTAAATCAGGACTACATTGGCGATGCCCATCTGAGGGACCTTAAACCTAAAGGATCCTTCAGGAAACAGTAAGTGCAAAAGTTGCTGGGTATATTGGATTGTCCCCACCTTGGGCTCTATCCTTATCGGTTTCCTGTATCATCACGTCATGACTGACAGCAAATCCTCCTGAGGACCATGTTTAAGTGTGGGAGCATATGCTCCCGGGAGTGAGAAGCAGAGACTTGCTTGGAGGCTGTAGTGGTGCTCTCTCCTTGAGTCCTGCCAGTTTTTCTTTTCCCTTGGGGCCAAGATGGTTGACAAGATATCTATCTTCGTTTGCTGTAGGACCAGAGTCCTTCATCAGCCAGGACTGACACCCGGAGCACCTGCTCACCTGTGTCCTTACTGAGGTTCTGCTCATTGGTTTCCATTCATTCCCTTCAAAAGCTTATGCCAGTGACTTAGAGTTCCTATGTTGTAGTGACATGGCATTTTAGGGACAATACATGATTTCTGATACTTTGAATTCATATTTTATATATTTAAGGGGGAAAAAAGAAAATGCAGATAGAATGTGACACATTTAGGAATGTAAATTTCTAAAGAATGCTACATGCAACTATGTGTGGGTGCATTTGAAATTCTTTATTAATTTGGATCACTTGTAAGAAACCGTAAGTTCCAAAGGTAATTCCACAAAAAATAGAAACAACTACACCTATAAAGTCAAAGCATTCTTCAAGAAAACTGTTTCAATAGAACACTCCCTCCCAAATGCCACACCTTTCAGGCTGTAGATAGTGATTCTCTCAGAATGAAAAAAAGACTGCAATATCCTAACAGAAAGGAAAATGTTGTTTATTTATAAAATTTTCAAATGTTTATATTAAAATCTGACTAGGGCTTAAGTTCAGTCCCAAGAACCCACGTGGTAGAGAAAGAGAGAGACAGAGAGAGAGAGACAGAGAGAGAGAGAGACAGAGAAAGAGACAGAGAGAGAGACAGAGAGAGAGACAGAGAGAGAACCCCACAAGTTGTCCTCTGATTCCACATGAACACCTTGGGATGAGAGCATCTATCTGCATATACCATAAGTAAATGTAAAATTTGTTGTAAACTTTGTAAAAATGCTAAATAAAACAGTAGTGAGTTGAACTTACACTAAAAGGGATAATGTACTATGACAGTTGGACTTATTTTTAGGAAAGCAGTGCTTCTAAATGTCATTTTTTATAAATGAAGAGGAAAAGATACAAGGATGACTTCGGCAAATAACAATTATGAGAATTTATTTGAATTTTTAGAACACACTATATAACCATGGTTGGTGAAATATTATAACATCAAAAGAAATAAGCCACATTTTACTTCCCAATTCAGCAATTAATGGCAATTAGTCCAAATCGAGAGAGAGAGAGAGAGAGAGAGAGAGAGAGAGAGAGAGAGAGAGAGAGAGAGAGAGAAGATCAGGAAAGAAGTAAAAGCCAGTGTCTGTTAAATATGTTATAGGCTAAGGAAGAGATCCTCTAAGTTTAAACTTCAAAGGCAGAAGCAGAAAGAAAGGGAGCAGGGGGTGACAGAGGAAGATGTCTGATCTGCTCAGGAAGTAGATGAGCAAGCAGCAGCCCCCAAAATGTGAGCAGGACCTCAAACATAGTTTATAGGAATCATTAAGAGCCATGCAAGATTACTTGTTCAAAACCATTTCAAGATGGCAGCAGCCAAGCCTGGTACAGACGCAGTGTGTGGCTGTGTGGCTTGAATATGCATGAGAACAAGAGGGAAGAAACAGCTGCAGGAAACACTGTCAGGATGCATGCCCCTCCCCTCTCTCTCTCTCTCTTTCTCTCTCCCTCTCTCTCTCTTACTCTCCCTCTCTCTCTCACTCTCCCTCTCTCTCTCTCTCTGGGCAAAATGCTGGACTATACATGTCATCTCATTTAGACCCAAGGTCAGTGGCAAGAGCCCTGTTAGATGACCAAAGTCTAGACTAGACTGTGCCATGAACAAGAATGAAGAGCAAGAACATGGCGCATGTGGCTCACTTCCCATCCGGGGCTCTGTCATTTGCTCCCATGGGGACAATAAGACCTATGCCCACCTGCTGAAGACACAAGCTTCCCTATTTCCAGGAAATTATATATTTATCTTCATAATTGTTTGTCTCTATTGCAAGCATGACTGGCAGAATCTATTGCCTGCCTGTCAATCATAATAACCAACCTAAGATGTCACCTGGGAAACCCTAACTCCACAATAGATGTTTATCAAATACTTGACCACCAGGAAGCTCATTGCTGTAATGATGTTCATTTGATAAAATAGGGTTCCGAAATGACAACAGTAGCCACGATAGCATTTCCTTCCTTGTTAGAGGCTCTGTGGACATGACCACTCTTGATCTTTGGTTATGGCTCTCAGTAGCTCTATGTGTGCCATGGGTGAGTCAGCCTCATTTTCCTATAATGGCTAAAGGTCATGAGGTTACTACCTACCTTACGTAGCTGTTATAGAAATGACACAGCACTATACATGTGCAGGCTTTCTAAAAAAATAAATAAACTGCTAAAGAAATGTTGGCTTGTATTGTTTTTAGTAGTATCTGTTGAGCCAGGTGTTGGTGGTACACACTTTTAATCCCAGCACTCAGGAGGAAGAGGCAGGCGGATCACTGTGAGTTCAAGTCTAGCCTGGTCTACAGAGTGAGTTCCAGGACACCCAAGGATACACAAAGAGGCCCTGTCTCAAAAAAACCCAAAAACAAAAATAAAAACAAAAAACAAACAAACAAAAAACCAAAAAAGTAGTATCTATTGTACTCAGGGACATTTTTTGTGTCATCATAACTTCAACCCCAAATTCCCCTCTTGCTTGCACTAAATCCAATTATTCTAGTTAAAAAAAAAAAAAACAGTATTAAGGCAGATTGAATTTAAAAGTAAGTCACCTCAGGATATACAGACTGATGAGACCTCAGCTGGGATGAGGTTGCACTTTGAATTGATTGAAACCTTCACTTTCAGTCACAGATGAAACCCCCTCCCCTCCCCCCCCACCACACACACACACACACACATGGGGGTCGGGGGATGGAGAGGTAGCCAGCCTCTAAATTGTATTTCACAGAGAAAACATCCTAAGATGTGGGGGCAGTTCTCAGGGTCTCCTGGTACAGACTGACCTCTGAGCTATTTTCCAAGAAAGTAGAATGTGTCAAATTGCAAGAACCAAGACATTCCGAAGGCACCATAATCTGAAACACAAAGCACTCAGGCCATTAACTTGGCACAGATATACTGTCAGAAAGCTGTTGGGAAGAAAACAGAGTCTGAGCCATTTTCCTGAAGAGTAACTTTGACCAAGGCGTTGCCTTGTACCCAGGTGACCACTTTGTTAATGAAGAAAAGGCAGAACCTCCCCATAGGCACCACAGTGTTTAACTTGGTCAATCGGCAGCTTCTGTCTCTACTAAGCTCCTCCTCTGGAAAGAAGGACAAAGTTACCATTGAGACACATTTTCTTCGACTGGGTTGGTAAACGCCTTAGTTTTCACCAGGACTCTTACCCCTTGTGTCCCTAAAGGCTAGTAATTTAGCCAGGAGCAGGATTTTTTAATGGCACTCCCCATCTGTGCCCAACAGAGAGATGACAGCACTTTGATATCACAGACTTTTTTTCTGGTGTCATTGCTGGTTTTAGACAGGGTCTCACTATATAGCCCAAGCTCCCCTCCTACCTCAGCTTTTTGAGGATTGCAGGATGTGTCGCCATACCCAGCTTGAGTTACAGTATTTCTTAGACTCTAAGATGTCATTAATTAAGATGTGCCTCTGACCTGGTGCTCTTTTACTTGAAGGAGGAAGTTTACATCACATACACACATCTGTGGTCAGAGATATCATTCTTTCTTAAGAAATGAAATTTGAAAAAGGTATGTCTTTGAATTTAAGGACAAGTGAGCTAAGATATGACATCTACCCCTACACAGTAAATAGTAACATTGATAAGATAAGACTACATGGATTAAAAAAAAAGAAAAGAAAAGAAAAGAAAAGAAAAGAAAAGGGCTCTCCTTGTTTAAAGATAGTATCTACCATTTGGCAGCCTGTGGTCTAGGTGCACTACAGTACTGAAAGCCACGGGAAGACCCAGGCCTTGCTATTGCCACGGTCTCCCATGGTGCCTGGGGACCCCATATCTCACAGGTAAGGACCACTGATTCCAAACCAAGTGGAACTGACTGCATCCTCTACATGAAACCCAAATTCTCGGAACGTGAATGATGTGCATTGGCTTATCAAAGTATCTGTGGTGAAAGGCCAGGTTCTGTTTCTTAACCTGATATTTTTGTATTAAGGTCACACACTTCAGTGACATGGGGCTATCAAAGTGCTATAAAATTTCTCAACACTTATCTCAGCAAGAACCCATGAAGGTTGCAGACCGACACCAAGACTTGGACCCCATCTGGAGCCACCTCCAGCGGGCCTGTTTCTAAACTCTTGTTTTCTAGTCATCTCAGAGTGGATGGGGAAAAGCAATCAACCAAAATGTCTCAGAATGCATTTGTGACAGGGACCATGCAAGCGGTCATCTTTTCAGTGCACCAAGGATGATGAGGAAAAACTTTATTCTTTTCCCTGGAGAGACTGCAGTGGGGCTGAGAGGCAAAACATATCCTTAGCTCTTTTTGCAGTTGGTCTTATTCATGTATTGCTTAGATTCACATAGTTAGGTCACGTGTTGGGGCATTATGGGCCAGGATTAAAAGAAAAGACATTATTGTCACTAGAAAATGCAGGGGCATGTAGAACTTAGGCCACTCTGCAACTGCTACTCCACTATCGATATGGACTGGGACAGTGTCCTCCTGCTCCTGACCAAAGCCCAAATTTCCATTCTCCAGGCACATGAAGATCACTATAACTCAGGGTGTTTTCTTTAGATTTATGACGGCTTGCTAGGCAATCAAATGAGGCACTTCCGTCTGTCCGTGGCCTCTGAAATAACAGCAGAGAGAAAAGTTCTGATGTGACCAGCAGGGTACGAGACAGTCTCAAAGTCTCTCTAATGAAGACCAGCTGGGAGACAGAGGGATGTTTGGCCTTGAAAAAAAAAGAACTCAGACTGACAATAGAGCCGCCTTAATTTCAAAACAACCCTTATATACTGAGCATCAGCCTCTTCTGGGTGGCCCCATGGAAAAGAAGTTTTTGGCCATCAGAGTCTGCCAGGGAAAGAAGGGCCAGACTGACAGAGAGGAGAGGCCATGCTGTGTTGAGCCCACGTCCACTTGCCAGGGAGCCCATGGCCAATGACTGTCTCGAGAGATCAAAGGCTTTGCTGGGTGGTCTCTGGTCTTTTCAGAGTATCCTTTATGGTGCTTGAGAATCCATGAAGGAATTGTCTCTGTGTGAGGAGGCCCCTGCTTTATGTTCAGCTGGGCTTGTAAGGTCCAGCTTGAGAGGTGTCAGTCAGTGAGAGTGTTCACATATCCCTTTCATGTATCTAACCTTGCATAATATACTGAACATCTTCACAGGCCGCCTCTGCCATGACCCTCTAATTTGCAGGGAGAGAGCACAGAGACAAAGCAAGGAAGGACAGCAGCACTGCCTACTTCAGCAAGGAACCCACATCTGATGGTGTTGAGACTGGAGCTTCAAACCCATCCTCTAACTCTACATCCCAGTCTCTTTCACAGCCTCTCCTCAGTGTCCTTCTATCCCACTCGACATCCCAGTGGTCCTTAACCATCCCTGCACCCACACTAAAGATGCCTGTGGAAGTGGAAGCAACAATGTATGTGATAATAGTTTGAGTAGTTATAATGATCTCATTGCAGTTTCCACATTTCTCCTCCTCCCCCTCCTCCTGCTCCTCCCCCTCCTCCTGCTCCTCCTCCTCCTGGTCCTCCTCCCTCCTCCTGCTCCTCCTCCTCCTGGTCCTCCCCCCTCCTCCTGCTCCTCCTCCCCTCCTCCTGCTCATCCCCTTCCTCCTCCTCCATCCATCCATCTATTCCTCCCTCTTTCTTTCCTTTCTTCCTTCCTCACATCCCATTTCCTTCCTGGCTTCCACCTTTTCCTCTTTTCACCCAGTGTTTCCTTTCTTCTTTAAAGTTTACTAAAACAGAAATTGATGTGCTCAGGTGTCTACCTAGCTGAAGGGTATAGGCATAAAGAAGGCAAATCACAGCTTAGTAGCAAAGAGCAAGAAAATGAAAGAAGAATGGGGAAAGAGCATTAATAAAATACCTGTAAATAAAGCACAAATATGGTCATGAGGTTTTATGAAAAGGTGTTCAATGTAATAAGACAGACAGAAATTAGCATCAGGATGAAAGATGACTTTATACCATAGGGTTGTTTTTTATCAAAAAATCAACAGAAAAAAATGTTGGCAAGGGTATAAAAAAGGTGGAAGCCTTGGCAACTGTTAGTAGGAATGAAGTGCATAGCAGCCACTGCAAAAGCAGCACGAGACCTTAAAGATCCTGAAACAAGAATGGCAGTATACAATTATAAACATGAAGCTACCACCTCATGAAGACACTGTGCTGCAATGTTCACCTCATAAAGACACTTCATAAGGACACTGTGCTCTCATGTTTACCTCATTAAAACACATCACTCCCATCTTTACCTCATAAGGACACTGAATGCTCATGTTCACCTCATAACTACACTGTGCTCTCCAGTTTACCTCATAAAAACACTGCACTCCCATGTTTACCTCTGAAGGACACTGTGTTCTCATGTTTACCTCATAAAAACACTGTACTCCCATTTTTACTTCATAAAGACACTGCATTCCTGTATTTACCTCATAAGGACACTGTGCCCTCATGTTTACCTCATAAAGACACTGCATTCCCATATTCACCTCATAAAGACACTGCATTCTCATGTTTACCTCATAAAGACACTGCACTCCCATATTTACCTTATAAAGACACTGCTAGTTTTTGTGGGCCCAGGCTAGGTTTCACCTTCTCAGAGTGAGAAAAAGGGGCAGCCTCAGTCCTGAGGAGGGGGAGGGACCCATGCACTCCCATGTTTACCTCATAAAAACACTGTGCTTCCATGTTCACCTCATAAAAAACATTATACTCCCATTTTCCCCTCTTAAAGGCACTGTACTCTCCTGTTCACCTCATAAAGACACCGCATTCAAATGTTCGCCACTATACCGTAAGAGCACTACACTCCCATACTCAACTCAAAAAGATACATTTATCACCACTGCACAGCCACGCTCACACAATCTCATAAAGACATTGCACCCTCATGCTCACGCCCTGCGTGCCTGTGGGCCTTACTCTGGCTTAGACTCAGTTGCCACCCTGAGGTGTCTGCTTCCACTGTGAACTTGGGAATCCCTGCATCTGTGGCACTTACTATGAGACAATTCCAGCCTGCTTCTACATCTATAGCTCTTCCACCAAGCATTTTAGAGCCCCCTGTGCTGATGGGCCTTAGCCTGGGTTGGACTGGCCCTCCTACTTAGGTCTACCACTGGTGCTATGAATTGTCAGAACCGGTCCCCGTTTTAGGTGAGACGTTTCTGATGCAGTGAGCTGTAGAACTTTCTTCACCAGGGGTGTACTCTGAGACAGCTTAGGCTCACTGCCTGGCTCCACAGTCTCACGGAGTTCTTCCCAAAAGGCCTGAAATCACTGTCCTTATCCTTCGGCAGTGCAGTGTTTTGAAGGGTGATAGTGAACATGTCAGCTCAGCACATTTATAAGGGAACATGAGAGCACAGTGTATTTATGAGATGGTGCTAAACATGAAAGAGCAGCATCTTTCTGAGGTGAACATGGGAGCACAGCATTGTATCTTTGAGGCAAACATGGGAGTGAAGCATCTTTATGAAGTGAGCATGCAAGCACAGTGTCTTTGTGAAGTAAATATGGGAATGCAGTGTCTTTATGAGGTGAGCATGGGAGTGCAGTGTCTTTATGAGGTGAGCATGGGAGTGCAGTGTCTATGAGGTGAGCATGGGAGTGCAGTGTCTTTATGAGGTGGGCACGGGAGTGCAGTGTCTATGAGGTGAGGACGGGAGTGCAGTGTCTATGAGGTGAGCATGGGAGTGCAGTGTCTTTATGAGGTGAGCATGGGAGTGCAGTGTCTTTATGAGGTGAGCATGGGAGTGCAGTGTCTTTATGAGGTGAGTATAGGAGTACAGTGTCTTTATGAGGTGAGTATAGGAGTACAGTGTCTATGAGGTGAGCATGGGAGTGCAGTGTCTTTATGAGGTGAGCATGGGAGTGCAGTGTCTATGAGGTGAGCATGGGAGTGCAGTGTCTATGAGGTGAGCATGGGAGTGCAGTGTCTATGAGGTGAGCATGGGAGTGCAGTGTCTATGAGGTGAGCATGGGAGTGCAGTGTCTATGAGGTGAGGACGGGAGTGCAGTGTCTATGAGGTGAGCATGGGAGTGCAGTGTCTTTATGAGGTGAGCATGGGAGTGCAGTGTCTTTATGAGGTGAGTATGGGAGTGCAGTGTCTTTATGAGGTGAGCATGGGAGTGCAGTGTCTATGAGGTGAGCATGGGAGTGCAGTGTCTTTATGAGGTGAGCATGGGAGTGCAGTGTCTATGAGGTGAGCATGGGAGTGCAGTGTCTTTATGAGGTGAGCACGGGAGTGCAGTGTCTTTATGAGGTGAGCATGGGAGTGCAGTGTCTTTATGAGGTGAGCATGGGAGTGCAGTGTCTTTATGAGGTGAGTATAGGAGTACAGTGTCTTTATGAGGTGAGCATGGGAGTGCAGTGTCTTTATGAGGTGAGCATGGGAGTGCAGTGTCTATGAGGTGAGCATGGGAGTGCAGTGTCTTTATGAGGTAAGTATAGGAGTACAGTGTCTTTATGAGGTGAGTATGGGAGTGCAGTGTCTTTATGAGGTGAGTATGGGAGTGCAGTGTCTATGAGGTGAGGACGGGAGTGCAGTGTCTATGAGGTGAGCATGGGAGTGCAGTGTCTTTATGAGGTGAGTATAGGAGTACAGTGTCTTTATGAGGTGAGTATGGGAGTACAGTGTCTTTATGAGGTGAGTATGGGAGTGCAGTGTCTATGAGGTGAGGACGGGAGTGCATTGTCTATGAGGAGAGCATGGGAGTGCAGTGTCTTTATGAGGTGAGCATGGGAGTGCAGTGTCTTTATGAGGTGAGCATGGGAGTGCAGTGTCTTTATGAGGTGAGCATGGGAGTGCAGTGTCTTTATGAGGTGAGTATGGGAGTGCAGTGTCTATGAGGTAAGTATGGGAGTGCAGTGTCTATGAGGTGAGTATGGGAGTGCAGTGTCTATGAGGTGAGTATGGGAGTGCAGTGTCTATGAGGTGAACATGGGAGTGCAGTGTCTATGAGGTGAACATGGGAGTGCAGTGTCTATGAGGTGAACATGGGAGTGCAGAGAGCAATGCCTATGAGGCTGTAGTGAACATGATAGCACGGCATCAAACATAGCCAATGCATATGGCGGGTGTCTTAGTTAGGGTTCTTGCTGTGAAGAGACACCATGACCATGGCAACTCTTATTAAAGAAAACATTTAACTGGAGATGGCCCATAGTTCAGAGGTTTGGCCCATTACCACAGCCAGAAGTATGGCAGGACACAGGCAGACAAGGTGCTGGGGAGATAGCTGAGGACCAGCAGGCACCTGGAAGAGAGAGTAACCCTGGGCCTGGCTTCATCTTCAGAAGGTCCAAAGTCTGCCTCCACTTCCTCCAACAAGGCCACTCCCACTTCAGCAGGGCCACACCTTCCACTAGCACCACTCTCTGAGTCTATGGGGACCATTTTCATTTAAACCACCACAGTAACACTGTCTAGAGACTTCCTTTGCAACGTGATTAAAGCTATGAAAATTGTATTATATTGGGGACTCTTGTTGAATAAATACACTTTAGCTGTTCTTGTGACAAAAGTAACCATGAAAAGGTAATGGTCTTCACTACAGTATCCATTTTACTTTGTATCCAAAAACCATATTGCAAACATCCAGTAAATATAAAAGATTTTATGGCAATTAAAACAGCAACTGTAGAAACATGTCCAGTGGAGGCTGCTTAGAGGTAGGCGAGAGCTGAGACATTCTTCTGTATCTTCCTGGAGCAAGCTGGACAGGGAGGAAGAGTTGTTGGTCTCCAGGCAGAAAGTGGTTTTTCAGAATCCCAGGAAAAGAGGAGATGTTGACTAAAGCATGGTGATTTGGAAGAACATGGTTTACTCAGAGCACGACAGGAAGTGTCTAAGAAGTTCAGACTGAGGAGAGAGAGCATGGGTGTTACCACACGGACTCTTCATCAAAGCATGAACCGTGTAAGAGGACCAGGCTATGCTCTGTCCTCTTCTTCCAAGTCTCAGACCCATTCACAGTGTTTGTCTACTCCTGCTCTATGCCCAGTTCTTCCAGACTGCCGGGAACCAGCCTCTAGGTTCAACCAGAAGATGGAAGGTCTGTGTTGAGTGCCGCTTGTTTTCTTCTGGGGCCACTCCTGCCTCCACACACCTCCGTGCCGCTTTCCCTGGGGACTGGTCCTCTACTCCAGCTCCCACTGGGGTCCAAAGTCTCTATTTCTTTCTCGTGACCCTTTATTCCTTGAGGTAACATGGCTTCTGGTTGTCCCCTTTTCTAGGCCCTTCCATTTCCTTTACGTGTCCCCTTACCCTCGCCCCACCCCCACCCCTCTGTGTAGTTCCTTGAGTCATGTCTCCTCTTTTTGAGCACTGAGGTGAATCCGTCCATCCTTCATGGGGGTCAAGGTTAGATGAAGTGGCCTCGGTGATAATCTGAGCAGCCATGCAGAGGCAGCAGGCTACAGAAGAGACAGCTGAGCGAAGTGCCCTTCCCCAGGGAAGCAAGCCCTTGCTTGTGGCATGCTCAGTATCACAGAAAGCACATGGTTCTGAGTGATTTCTCACTTTATAAAATACTTGTTGAGGGCCACGGAGAACTCATGAGGAGAGAGTCTCAGAGACCAGCCACACCAGCTCAGTTCAAAGCACCTGTGGGACATCGGGGGCTATCTGAAAATGCTGGTGAATCCAAGGATCTGGTCCCAAGCTTTCAGCAAGGCCCCAGTATATGAAGCTTACAGGTAAGGTACATTTACAGCAAAGATATTTTTGCTTAATTTTCCTCATGCTCTGCTTCTGTGTTTATAATTATCAGTATATGGCCTAAGATCTCAGGGAAGTATCTCTTCAGAGGGCTCCTGACTTGTACCTCGATTAATTGCCTCAACCTTAAAGACCTGCAGATTTGTTTTTCAAACCCACAATTTTTCCTGGTGTTCCATTTAGTCATTCCTATTTTTCACCACCAGATTGTTTGCTGGGGAAAAGCACAAAAACAGCAACAGATGTCTTTGGAGGGGGTTGCAAAACTCACTGGTTAAGATAACACTTTCAATTAAAGAAATTATATCATTCAAATACCATATGCCTACAAGCCCTCAACTACCAAAAAAAAAAAAAATCACCTGTTTTCAAAAACTGTTTGAAGAGTTTTAACCACCAGCCAGCTACATTGAGATGCTAAATAGGCCCCTGAGTGTCTGTCCTTAGGGTTCAGACTGGTTCTATTAAAAAAATCTGGGCAAGATAGGAACCCTTGATTTGTCCTCTGAGACCTAGAGACATTCATAACCAATGCCTTAGCCCTTGCACATATGTACACACACACACACACACACACACACACACACACACACCTTGCACTGTTTATATCCCTAAGCACCTGGCCCATTTTAGGTGCTTAACAATTAATTATGCAATCAGTTAATCTCCTCCTTCCCTCCTCTCTGTTTGGAAGCCTTCTCTCCTAAGCACAAAGATGGCTGAGTAGATTTCCTGTCCTCGGGATACTCACTGTCCAGAGGCGGAAAGGCCAAGTGGGAGGAGATTTATAGTTCCAGGAAGAAAAGAGCTTCCTAAGAAAGAGGGGCAGCCCCCTTTCCCTTGGTAGTCTCTTCTTTGCGCAATGCCAAGAACTCAATAGACATTCAATAAATGTTGAATGAAACGTTCCTTGAATAACATATGCCTCACCCAAACAAGCAAGCACCATGCCTCGGAAACACAGGGGAAGGCCTGTCGAAGCTCTGAACGGAAGCGAGCAGAGAAGGACCCGAGAGCGTCAGACGTTGGTGCTGATGGCGGCGGGAAGAGAGACAAGGCTCCAGGGCTGGGAGATGCTGCCTCACCAAAGCTCACAGGCATGGCTTTTCGGAGGGGCTGTCAAACAAGATAACTTAGCCACCCCTGAAGGCGCAAGAAGGACATTCACCAAACCCCAGTGGGGAGGCTTTCAAGAGGTACTGCAGGCTGTCAGACTACGGTAGCATCAAATCCAGGTCAAATCCGCCGTGCTGGGCTCATCACATCCTCTTCTGTGATGTGATCGCTTGCGGCAAGTGGGCTGTAGGCACCTGCAGAGTGGAGACTTGGCTTCAGTATTTACAGGTTGTCTGTCAGATCTCCCGTTCGCCTGTCTGCTTCCTACCTTGTATTTACCAGTCTTGTCACCAAGATGCTGACCTTTGCCCCTAGCTCCTATGGAGTTCAACCAGAGGGGTCCTACCAGCAGGTGAAAAGCTAAGAGGAGAATGAGGGTGAGGTATCCGCAGTCCTGGGGCCTTTTCTGCCGGGGTTCTGGGTCTGCTGTGTTCCCTCCATCACAGAGCACAACTCTCGGAAGGGCCCTTCCTGATTCTGTGACTGAGCCGTCTTCACCCTCCAGGCCTACAGTCGGGATCAGTTCCCTTCTGTCATTATGTCTGGACCCCAGCACTGCTCTCCTCTGATTTTTCTACCCAATAGTAACTCCTCAAATTGTCCTGTTTTAGTGTTTGAGACTGTCACATAAGTATCCAGCATATGCCAAATGCATTCTCAGGTGCTTTCCATACTATTTTTGGGTTTGGGGGTAATCTTACCACAGTTTCAGGTAAATGACACCATTCTGTTTATAGGGTTTTTAAAGAAACAAGCAAACAAACAACCAGCCTGAAGTTATACAAGTCAAGACCGTCACCCACAACAAACTTGAAATCCCCCACCTAGAATAGCCCTTAGCACAGGATAGCTCATTGACTGTTTGAGTAATTCAAGGTTGTAAGTGCTGAAATCTAGTAAGTGTTAAGATAGTTAGAGCTTTTGAAATGCTCTGGTAGCAAGAGTTGCTTTTCTAGTCAGAAAAACAAAACAAAACAAAACAAAACAAAACAAAACAAAACAGAACCCCAAAGTTGAAACCCTGTCTGTTCTCGGGCTGGGGAGACGGCTCAGTGGTGAAGATCACTGGCTGCTCTTCCTAAGGAGTCAGGCTCCGCTGCCAGCATCCATGCAGTGCCCCATGACCATCCGCAACTCCAGTTCTAGGGGAGCCAGCAGCTTCTCCTGGCCTCTGTGAGTACCAGGCACACAAGTACAGACAGGTAAAATATCCGTAGACCAAATTTTAAACGTAAGAGCAAAAAGCACCCCTAACTTACCAGTTCTCTGAACTTGAATTCTGTCTGGAGGAATATTGGACACACTCCATCATTTCACCAGTGGTGGCTTTAGGTTACACTGATTCAGGGCAAGGCTGAAAGCAGCCTCGATGATGGAGTCCTTTCATGCATAAATTATTGCTCCAAAGCACGCATGCATACACACACACACACATGTCGTCATTGCTAAACATTAGCTGCCAGTGTTTGAAGCGGCCTATATGAACCGTTGCTGTCTCTTTCCCTTGTCGATCTCATAGGCTCACTGTTAGAATCTGTGCAAGCAGGGGGTGGGGGGGTGGGAGGTGGAGGGGATATGAGGGGGGTGTGGGGAGGCAGGGGGGAGGAGGATGTGCCAGGAATGACACTTGGCAGCCACCATGCACCAGGCACTTTCCTATCCCCCAGGGAAGGTCTTCTTAAGCATTTCCACTTATGATCCCTTTTGCCTGAGATTTTATGTGCCCTCAGGTATGTAAAATGAGTACATGCATTAAGTACTTACCAATACTTAATCATAAAAAATTTTATTATTTGAAAACTGAAAAACAATTCTTTGTTATACATATGATGTTGCTGTTCATTAAAGATAACTTTGCTTACTATTGAAATGAAGGTGCATGTGATAGAAGCCTTATTGAATATTTTCAGAACTGGCTGATATTTTGATAGTGTTCTCACCAATGCTGAGGGTGCCACTTCCCACAAAGACACAGTACCAAGTGGCAGAAGTATTTCATTTCAGAAATTATTGGAAGTTCTGTCCTAACCCATGCCAAAATCAATTTAATTCTTTTTTGTGTGTGTGAAACTAAAGTAAGCAAGATAAGTAGCAATTTTTAAAAACAACGCATTCTAGCACCAATCCAGAGATGTACTAATTTCATACTTACGTGCACGAAAATGCTAATAGGAAAATATTTTTTAATTTTTTCCATAATTAAACCAGTATGTTTCTTTAAGATCAGAGAACTTGGTGAGTATATTAAAGAAAAATTCTGCAGTTCCCAACATGCAGTCATCATGAATGCGGTCTCAGGCCTTTTGATTAGTGTTTGTTGGCACTGCATGACAGCAAGCACAGTGCAAAGTGGCCATGTGTTTTCATTACAAAGGCAAAATGCAGCACAGGTGAGTGCTGCTAGAAACACCTCTGGTTCCTTACACATTGGATTTTCAATTAAGGTTTTGATCGTTGAATGCAGAAACTTTTTTACTGTTGCCAAGTTTTCATGACCCCCATATCTAGTTACATGACGCTCCCCTCCATACGCTAGACCCTAGGGGGTTGATTTTCACTCTACACAGCATGGGCAAACTTCCCATTTTCTCCATGAACTTGGTACTTTGCTCAAGGTCACACAACTAGTGCAGAGAATGCTAAGGGTTAGGGCTCAGCTCTCTGGGTGCCCACATCCTACTCAGCTCTCCTAGGGGCCTGCTGCAGGATTTGTCAGTGCCCTCCTGCCCTCCTGCCCAGCTTCCGCTTGATTAGTGGATGTGCGCCTTCTTTTCCAGAGCTCAAATTTCAACTGAAAGCACGAACCTACCGTCCCAAGACACACGCCAGCCGCCCACACAGGAGCGAGCCATGGGTCTCTACTTGGCCTGCCAAATCTTTTCATTGTTTCTATGGGGACTGGGAAAACTCCATCAACGGAATTCCAACAACAAACGTGACAGTGACAAAGCAGAGAGAAAGTGGAGACAATGGAAGGAAATGGTGAAAGATTCCAGAGCCAACGTGGAGTTGCTCCAGTCCACTTCCGGGAACGGAGTCCTAGGACAAAGGCTCCTGATGCTGAGAAGCCCACGCTTTGTGAGTGCATTCCAGTGTGTGTGTGTGTGTGTGTGTGTGTGTGTGTGTGTGTGTGTGTGTGTTGCACACACTCAAGATCACAGACACATAGTCCATGAGTGTGTATCTGCTTCTGTGTGTCCATAAGTGCATATTGCATTGGTGTGTGGTTACCTTTGTCTGTGTGCTCATGCGTGCATGTGTGTGTGTGCTTCTCTGTGTGTATCTCTGTGTGTATATGTATGTGCACAAGTGCATAGTTCATTGGTGTGTGTATGGCCCTGTGTGTGTGCATGTGTGTGCCTGTACACATAGGGAGAGGCCAGAGTGTAACCTCAGGAGCACTAGCCCACCTTGCTTTGCTGAGACACTGGCCTGGATGGCACTGATTTCTCCAGACAGCCTCAGCGACACTCCCGTTTGCATCTCCTCCCCAGCACTGGGATTAGAAGCAGACCACCCTATGCCTACTTTTTAATTGTGGGTTCTGGGGACTGAGCTCAGGTCCCCACACTCTCAAGATAAGCATTTTAAGAACTGAGCTCCCTCCTCAGGGCTTTAAAATTTTTTGTTTGTTTGTTTCATATTTCCTGACTAGATTTGGGGGCAGGGTTTGTATATAAACTTTCCTCATGTTGTCCCATCCTTTGCACACAGTGTTCCACTCTCAGTTCCAACCAATGCCTCGGGTGAGACTATCTTACAGCCAACCTACCTTTGAGATTTCAGGGAAAAGCAGTGTGCCTGAACAAAACCAGCTCTGCTCCGGCAGCGCTTCATCTCCAGGGCAACTCCGAGACAGCCTGAATTGGAGGAAAAGGAGACAGACTGAATCTGATCCTAGCGTGACCAGGGAGCCTTGGCCAGGCTGAGAAAATGAGGCTGGGTGAAGGCACTGCTGGACGGCCTGCCGAGAGGCCTGCGACAAGAGGCTCCTGCTCGTGGCCATATCGCCCAGAAGCCCCTGGCCTCCTCTGCCTCCAGTGTCTCCTGCAGTGCACTGGGACAGTACACTGTCCCATGGTTTAGCATCCAGGGTTGGTCTCTTTGGGGCACAGGTTGGAGTACATTGACAAGTGTGAGGTACCACACCCACCCCATGGTTTTCTAAGAAAGGGAAGATGGCTTTAGGATAAGCACCCAGTTCTAATCTCATCATGCTGGGCCTTTGGGGCCCATGTTGTGTGCAGATGCTGAGGTATTTCAATTAGACTATACAGTTTCCTTCAACCTCATGCCCCGCCCCCCCAATTCCACTCTATTATTAAATCTTGAAAAAGAGAATCACTACAAGTGAGGCAGAAAGGAGAGGGATGGGGGAAGAGGGAACCAATGTGGGACAGGCTCATGTCAGTCTAGCTGAAGGGATTGGTAAGCCAATTGCGTCAAAAGAATTTTCTAGAAGGATTATTGGATACTATTAAGATCTGTTGTAGAAGGGTGATATTAAACTCTAGAGGGGTTCTCTACCCCTGCCAGTTCCCAAATAATTCAGACAGAAACCTCTTGGATGTATAAAAGCTTTAAAGCACAGCAACTGGGCAGCTATCAACCCTCTAAGCCTTTTTGCTATTTCCCAGCTACACGTCCCACGATACTTGCCTTAATTGTTCCTGTCTAGGCTGCTTCTGATCTATCAGGCCAGCCCCTCAGGACTACATGGTCATGGTCCATCCTACCCCACAGCGACTCTCTTCTCTCCAGCTACATCTTCTGCTTCATCTCTCTCCTCCTGGCCTCGTGGGTCCCTCCTGAGACCCCAACCCTGGGAACCTCAGCCCCGCCTACTTCTCTTCTGCCCAGTTACAGACCCAGTCAGCAACTTTATTAACCAATCAACTTTAAATTAGGGAGAGCGTCCAGGCATGGTGGCATTCACCTTTAATCCCAGCACTCAAGGAGGCTCAGGCAGAGGCAGGCAGGTCGCTGAGAGTTCAAGGCCAGCCTGGTCTACAAAGCAAGTCCAGGATAGCTAAGGCTATATAGAGAAACCCTGTCTTGAAAAAAAGACCAGATGGAAAAAACCCAAAAAACAAAAAGCTTAGGTAGAGCAAAGGTTTACAGAACAAAGAAAGGTATATGTGAGAATGTGCTTGTCTGGGCAGCAGCCAGATCTTTGGGGCCAGCACTTAGCATTAGAACATATAGCAATAGACCAACCCCCAACAAAGATCCAGCCAATAGTAGTAAAGAAGTCAGGCAGAGAGGGATTGGGCTTCCACATATCTTAGAATATCAAAAACTATATATTCATTTATGCAACAAATATTTTTGAGCACTATTTACATGACAGATGCAATGCTGGGTGGGGCTGGCTACTTTGTCTCTGAATGGAGCTGAAAGGGATCCCAGGTTTCCTGGGGCTTCTCTTGTCATTGGTCTGAAATCAAGCACTTAGCAACTGTGTACCCTGCCTCCTCAGCCGTGCCTGTCTGGCTCACCTGTAAAATGCAAGTGAAACTCACCACCAGGGCTTAGAATTCCCCTTTACGACTCACGTACTTATTTAGAGGAGAGACTATGTATCCGTCAGGTGAGAAGTAAACGGGAACCCATGGATGCCTGTGAAGAATTGTCTAGTTGAAGTTTCAGAACCAACATCCCTGGGATTGTGTGGCGCACAACCACACAAGCTTCCATAGTACCCGAGAAAGGCAACATCCCACCACACGCTCCGGGCAGCTTGCCCCCCCCCCCAAAAAAAATCCTACAGTCCGATCATTCAAGGTAAACACAGGAGTCTCTCGCGCAGGGCCCAGGCAGATTTTCCAACTCTTTCTTCCAGACACACCTAGTTCTCTGCTTCAGAGAAGTGCGTGGTCTATGCTTCTGGATGCTTATCTCCTGGCCTGGAGCTGAGGCCTTGGACCACTCAGGGCCCAGACAGTGGAGGCAGTTTGGCGGGGAGCGAGAGCGAGGGAGCGAGCGGCTGAAGCTAGAAAGAGAGGGTGGGCTCGGCCTGGGTAGAGAGAGCCTGTGGAGGAGGGGAGGGCTGGAAGAGGAACACACAATTGTTTCTGGGTGGAATTTTCCAGACAGGGCCACAGTCAGAGAACAAATGTGCTTTCTGAATTCTCACTGTAATTGTTTCTGACCTTTACTGAGATGAGCAAAAGGACTCCCCTAAGCCCCTCCATCCCCGACCCCCTCTTTACAAAATTGTTTTCTCCAGCTTTTCAGAAATGAAGTTTGGCAAAGCCCTGATGGCCGCCGGCCTGTGGGCTGTGGGAAAACAATGCTCCTCCTTATGGCCGCGAATGGAGCCTTTGCAATTAATCCATTGATCTCAGTAGAAAACCCTATTGTATCAGGGCCCACCAGCAGAAAGCTGCATCCTGCCGCATTGGCCCTGCACAGAATGCGCATTGAAGTCAGCCCCAAATTGATGGCAGGATGTGGCCCCCAAAGCCTCCGAATTAAGAAGTCCAGAACATAATGACAATAGGGCAGTAAAAGCTGAGGGAAGTGGGCTGCCGGAGGGGCCAGGGAGTTGCTGCTGAAGTCTGTAAGCCAGCCTACTCGGGCCTAGTGCTTTGCAATAGCCTCTGTGCTTCTTGGCTCTGAATATCTTCCCTGGTCTTTTCCACAGTTTCAGACACTTAGCTTCCTGGTTGGCATTTTTAGCCCTTTTTTTTTTTTTTAATGCTACTGCTGTGCCACTGATAACACTGCTAATTATCACACACCATCACCTGGGAAACAACCCATACCTAGTTTCACCTTCTCTTCTCTTGAAGTTCTTCCTCAGCCTTGGGAAGGCAGGATGGGCAGTGTGACACCATTTGGTTCTTCCTGGAGTTGTCCATGCCTTTAGCTGGCAGTGGAAATGAGGGAGCTTAGAGAAAAGAAAATCCCAGTCTTGTGTGGGGGGAAACTTGGCTCTTGCAGCATCTATGACATCCTTAAAATAGGAGTGGTGACCTTGACTTCACAAAAACATCAATTAGATGTGAGAGTAAGGCTCCACTCACCAGGTCTTGCTCTTGTACCTCGCCCGACACGGAGGACTGCTACTAGGCATTCTACAAAAACTGGCTTCCCTCCTTACCACCTTTGAAAGCTGTGAGACTGAAAAATGCAAGTCTGGGCTTATCGATGGGTTAAAAGTCCACAGGAAACTGTGGGGTAGTCTAGTGACCACTTGTTCACCCCAGTCAAATGATACAAAGTGATACTCAAAGAAAATAAACAAGTAGCTCTGGGGATGAAAAGACTCTTCCTCTATACTCTAAAAAGAATGACATCCAGAAAATCAAATGTTTCTCAAAGAATCAACAACATTTTTGATGATGGAAGTATGAATAATCAAGCATATGGGTTACATTTCCTTCAACTGTGCAGCACCTAAGATCCCAGAGGGAAGCGAGGGCGCTGGGTAAAATGTTTTTCATGTTTTATTAAAACCTCAAGTTTCTGAGAACTAATTTTATGACTAACACAAAGACACACACTCACTCACATGCTGGGGGGTAGAGGAGAAGGGAGAGGAAGGAGAAGAGAAGAAAAGGGGGGGGGGGAGAGAAAGAGACAGACAGACAGACAGAGTCAAAGAGAGCCTCTACCCAACTGTCACAGAATGAATGTGAAAAAGCATCTTTCACCCTTGGTCCAGCTGGCCCCAATTCCTCGGCATACTCACCTTCATCATTAGAAATCCATGAAGCACAGTGAATTTGGTTCTCAAGCTCTGCTCATCCATGCACTATGAAAACTTGAATTCGTACCCTGTTTCAACAGGAGTAAATGTCCATGTCTCAGAGAGTGTGAGTGTCAGGTGGAGCGAGACATGTGAAAACCCAACACGCATGCTCAGTGTAGTGCCTTCAGCTTCATGGCGTTGCTGTGAAACCTGCCTGGTAATTCTTGCTCTTCTCATATCATCCTGTGTGTCTCCAAGCAGACAACGCAGCCACTCTGTGCCCAGTGATCTTGAAGGTAGGTTGGTGTCACACAGCGGAAATGGTAATGAAATCAATAAATAACTATAAAGTACTTAGGACCACCTGTGCCAGAATTTACCTTGAATGAAAACGCAAGAGAAAGAAAACAAGAAATAGAGGAAGGGAGGGAAGAAACTCCCCAGGGGGATCTAGAACGGCTGGGATGGCTGCTCCGTCCAATTTTCCTGGAGACATTTTTGAAAGTGTAAACATCCCTAAAGGGTAAGAATAGCATCGGTTCAACGTGTACTTATGGGAACTGTACTGTCCACACAACCACACACTGAGCAGCCACTACACCCAAACACAGGGAAACCTCTGACACCCTGGAGGGTACCTGTCCAGGTGACAATGAGATGACCCAAGAGGAACAGGGGAAAAGGTAGCAGGGACCTGAGTGACAAGCTTTGGCCCTAGGCACACTGCGTGCGACCTTGGGGAAGCAGCCACCAACTAGTTAGGGAAAATGCAGACACTGAGAGCAAGGCAATTGTTGGGTGGGGGGAGGGGGGAGGGGGGGGAGAGGTGAGAGGGGGGAGGGGGGGATGGATGGGGATGGAACACTGCGTGTGAAGCTGCTCAGTCTCGCGCCCACTCCACTTGGGTCCAGTGCCTCCTGCCTGCTGAGGCCTGAGCAGATGGCAAACGAAAGGGGAAATCAGTAGGCTGCTTCCTCTGCTCAATTAAAAAAGAGGATTTTTGTGAATACCACGCTGCACTCACTCATCCCAAGTGCATTTCCTCCCCGTGACACCGCCAGTTGCCAGCAGCAGCGGAGGCCCAGTGACTAATTCTTCCTCTGGCAGCAAGAAGCCAGACCTGGCCATTCAGCACCCCCACCCCCCAATGCCCAGATGCCTACTGGTTCCAGGTTCTCTGAGAAATGGAGGAGATTTTCAGCTTTGGCTGTGTCTGTCAGCCACTAAAGGAGACAGGAGATGGCTAAGTGAAAGAGAGAGAGAAGACAAAGCCCTCCTCCTGATCCTGGCAGATGCCAAAGGAAGGAGGCAGTGAGAAATGCACCGTTGGTCTAAATGCTGTAGAGAGAAGTCTGGGCCAAGAGGGTGGTGTGTGGGAGAGGCGGTGGCTCCCGGGCTGCCTCCCCAGGATGGAGGACAGCTCAGTGTGAGTCAGTCCCCTCCGCTCCAAGCATCTCTGGTAACTGGATTCATGCTGGACAGCCCTTACGAAGGGGGCCTTTTTCTGTGCAGGGGCTCAGGCTCATTAGTGAGAGGGTAGTGTCTCATCAACTTGATGACACACACTGTGGCCTAAGCACCTGGCTGCACAAGACGGAGCTCTGGCAGACAAGGACTAGGCACCAGGTCTGTAGCCCAAGGCTAGTTGCAGCCAAGTTCCCACACCAAACCGGATAGGGGCCGTCCCTGAGTCAAAGCCCACCAGCTCCCGTCACCATACTGAGCATGAGCTGGTTCCAAAACTTTTCCCTGAAGACATTAAGCATTATGATCTCTCAATAGAAGAGTAAATCAGGGGCAGTATTAAATAAGCTATTTCTCCTGTCCTTACCTCCACTTCCCTACCACAAAACTGGGACAATGTCCACATAAGTTATAGGCTCTTTTGAGAACCACAGCAAAATTCTAGGCAAGTTGTTGTAGTCACTGGTACCTGCCCTTGCTCAAGTAAAGTAGTCCACCTATGCTAATTAAATGCGGTGGCCAGGAGAGAAAAAGACATGAAAGGAGGGGAGGGGGGTTGTGGGGAAGGAGGGGTTTGGCAGGAGTGGATAAGGATAAGAAAAAAAGTTATGGGGAGACACCATGCTCTCAGTGTCTTCCATGATCAAAGTTTATCTCTCTAAGTATATATGCATGCAAATATTTGTGAGACAACATATTATTATTCTACAAAAAAAGTAATTTGGAATCTGGTTTGGGTCCTAGCTCTGCCTCTGATTTACTGCAGTAACTTGGGCCAGTGTCTTAAGGTCTTGGAGTCCTAGCCCTGCTTCTGTACTTGGCTGTGCAAACTTGAGCCCATTTCTTAGCCTCTCTGCGTTTCAGTCTCACCACACTGTGAGGATCATAGAACAAACTCAGTCTCAGAGTTTTATGACAGAGATCACATGAGAGGATAACAAAATCTGCTTCCTTATTTTAAATCCAAGAAAATAACATACAACTTCTCACTGCAAAGAGTAAATAACATTTAAATGTTGTCTAATAAGCTGGGCCTGGTGACACAGATCTGTCATCACAGCTGCTCGGAGGGGAAGGCAGGAAGGCAACATGCTTAATGCCACTTTTGGCTACAGAGTTCAAGGGTGGCTTGGACAAATTGGAGAGACCCTGTCAATGATGATGATGATGGTGATGATGATGATGATGATGTTAAAAAGTGGTCTGGGGCTGGAGCTCAGTGATAGAGTCCTTGTTTATCTTTTATAATGTCCAGTACAGGAAGAAAGAAAGAAAAACAGAAAGGAGGGAGGGAGGGAGGAAGGGAGAGAAAGAGAGAGAGAGAGAGAGAGAGAGAGAGAGAGAGAGAGAACAATGTTTCAGTCATGGATATTAATGGCTATTATACAGAAAGTAACCAATGAATGTTGAAAGTAATTAGTATTTTTTTTTTACCATAATTATAATTTTCTTTAGTACTGGCTAATCTCACTTGGTCTCTGAGTTCTCTCTCCTGAGATCAGGCTCTGCTAGGGTTCACTATCAGACAGTGGGATCAGGGTCACAGGGGCGCTCATCCACCTTCCAAAGGTGCACAGGTTGCATTCTTGCCACCAATGGCAGCCACCATGGTCTTCCTGAAGACCCAGAGTCCATGCTGCAGGGCGTGAACACAGTAGCTTGGTATGGCAACCATGGCTCTCTACTGCTCACAGAGGCCCAGTGTCCTGAGTGGTGGGCAGCGGGTCCCTTTTATCAGTGCCACGGGGATCCGAAGCAAACTCCCCTAGGCTCCCCACTCTGCAGCTGTATAGCTTCCCTGTACCATAGCCTCATCTCCTCATCTGAAAACCATGACTAGCACCAGTAAGGTAACACTGGCTACATATGAGAAATACATACATGAAACGCTCAAGCAGTCCCTGGTCAGAGCCACCAGTCCCCACCGTAGGCTCAGTTGTCACTAACATTGCTGCCAATGCAGTGAACACCTGCCCCTGATGGAACACAGCTGTCCCATAGTAAAGATGGAAGTGTGTTCAGAATGAGTTTGCATCTCGATGGAAGAAGAAAACACAGAGGAGGTATGTGTCTCCAAACACCCACTTTATCTGCTGTGGTAGGAGGTAGGCATCCTCCAGATGAACCAAGGCTTCTCCCTGAGGTGCCCCTGAGGTGCAAAACCAACAAGCAGAAGAGGACCAAGGCTGAAGTCAATCTACAGACTCTTTAAAGTCTACCACAAGGATCTCAGGAGAGGATTAGTTGAAAATAGCCTCCTGGAGATGAAGCAGAAAGCCCTTAGTCTAGGTGTACAGATCCTGGAGAGGTGGGAATGTATCTTCTCTACAGGCGTTGGCACTGTGTGGATCACCCACTAGTATCCTGCATCCCAGAGCACAGAGTGAGATGGGCAGAAGTGCCAAGTGATACGGCAGAGTGCCGAGTCCCCGTGGGAGGAAGAACCCAGCCAGCGCTCTGCTAAGAAGCCAGAACTCAGCCGACCTGCCTGACACCTGCAGCCCCAGCCCTCAGGATGGTGAGAGTTGCGTGTCAGTGTGGGATAGACGGTATTCAACCTTGCCTCGTGAGAAACACTGAAGATGCTTATCCCAGGGGACGGTACAATCAGCCCTACAAATGTTATTTACGCTGCCTCCCACTTCGACTCCAGACATGGTGGATGTGTTGTTGTATAGGTTTTCATTTGTTCCTTTGCTTGCTTTCTGGCTTTAAGCAAAGGTCTTATTTTGAAGCTTAGGCTGGCCTAGAACTCAGTTGGCGGTCCAGGCTGCTCCAACTCACAGCAGTCCCCCACACCTGTGTCCGGAGTGCTGGGATTATTGGCATGTGTCACCATTACCTTGACTTCTCTGATATGCTTGATCAGTCAGTTTTGGGAAAGGCTTTGCCACCCAAGAGCTTCACCTATCCCAGAAAATTTGGTGACGATGATGACAATCTCATCCCATACTTATACCAAGCACGTAAGCTTTTACTTCCCCAGTGGACAGAGAGTAAGTAGGCGAGTTCTCACTTCCTCTGCTGGGCTTTCCATGGAAGGCCATCAGCTCAGGCACAGCAGGAGCTCTGACTGAGCCCATTTTATAGATGAAAAAGCTTGGACCAGAGAAGAAAGAGACTTCCTACAACAGCAGAGACAGTGTAAGATAATGTGTGTCCAGTGCTATAAACTGCCACAGAACACCAGAGTGGTTCACTGCTAGTTTCATGGGCCAACAGACCTGGCATGAACTTAGCCTTGAAGACAGTATGTGTTCTGGGCCTGCCTCCTTTGATCCTAACCTTACACCTCAATATTTTGGATGGTTTGCTGCCTTCTATGTCTCATAGTCCTCACAAGAAAATTATGAGTCATCAAGACTGTGTTCAGGCCTCCATGATGATGATGAGAAAACAGAGTCTAAAGCTTTGGACATGCAGCCATGTTTCCCCTATTAATAGGAAGGAACTGGGACTGAGACCCAGGACTGTTTGAGGCCGAAGCTTCGTCCTTACAAACGCAGAGCTGTGTGAGTAGCCATGTGCATCTCAGATTACATCCATGAACATGGAATATCTTAGAGTGACAATCTACGAGCACAGACTACAGAGGAAAAGGCCTTCCTCTGCCCCCGCCTCCCCGACCACCACATTCCATTTCCACTCATGAGGCTGAGAGAGGGGGCAGCCTGCATCCCTGTCATCAGCAAGCAGTGTGGACAATCAAGTGCTGGGTTGACAGGTGAGGTACCTGAGCGGAAGGTGGGTGTCGTCTTCTCAAGCTGTACATGGTGACAAGCCAGAGATCCTCTTCGGGCCTTCTGACTATAGAAAGAAAGAACCAAAAGGGAATACCTTCTCAAACTGTTTCCAGCCTGAACCACCACGAGTCATCTAGAGTTTTGGTGAGTGCTGCTTTTTTTTTTTTTTTTTTTTTTAAGGCTAGACACAGCTTTTCTGTTAGACCTTGCCTTTGTATTGTTTTACAAGATTTGCCTAAGCTCATCACACTTTAACTCTCTTATTTCTTCCCAGTGGAATTTCAAGAGGTTTCTAATTGGATGGCCAATGGTAGGTTAAAAATCAAAGAGGAGAGTAACTGTTCTTCCCCCCTGACTGAGAGGAAGTGGGGAAGGGAGGGGGGAGAACTGATTTAATCACAGCTCTATCTCCCTTGATGAGAGGCTCAGAGACCTGGATGAGGCCCGTTTTCTCCCCTGGTTTCCTGCAGGGTCTTGGCTTTGGAGATTCTAGAGGGTTGCCCCACAGCATTGTAGGCAAAGGGAATCCATCTTGGACCACAGTTTCCTCCTCTGTGAGGTGAGGGTTCTCAGGGTGCTTGCTTTACCTAATTCATAGCACTGCTCTGCAGATAAAAAACAGATGTTGGCTGAAGAAGCCATGCCACATTCAAGGGGGATAAAGATGATCATATTGTTCTATTTACCAAGATTCTGCAGTGATTTGGCACCATGGGGGGTGGTTATGAGGAATCAGCCCTTGTGACACGCCATGGAGGTAGGAAAGTCCCAGGATTTACAAGACGGGTCAGCAGTTGAAACCTTGGAGGAGTCTGTGACTTACTTCTGATCCACAGCTGAAGCCCAAGATACAGAGGAGTGGAGAGTGTGAAGATGAAACCAGGCGAAGGCCCGAAAGCTTATGCTCTCCTTCAAAGCCACACTTTCTTCTTCCTCCCCTTTCTTTCCGTGCCATCTCTTCAGCTGCCTGGAAAAACAGTCAGCCACCTCAGCGAAGACAATCTGCTTGACTCAGTCTACCAAATGATATGTGGATTTCATCTAGAAACACCATCTCGGAAACACTCAGAAATGTCTTTATGCAGATCCCGGCCCTCTGTGCTTCAAGTTGACGCATAACTGTACCTATCACCCAGATGAACACATACACTTATTAGGAAATCAAAGTTTTGTCTATTTCCTGCAGTGCCCTCCATATTCAGAATAAAAACTTAGCACCCAGTAGCGTCTCAGAGCAAGCTGAATATATGAATAAATAAGGTGGAAGAGGTGGAGAAGGGAGAGAGAAAAACTTGAAGCCAGGGGAGGAAAACATCCTATGCACCACTGCTGGGTAAGCACGCTTTCTTCAGTTATTCAGTCAATAAGTACATCTTAAACTCTCAAGCAGCTGTCTCAGTTAAACATTCTTCTTATTTTCTAGGTAGAGAATCTGAAGCTCAGAGGATCCAGTAGGTATTTTATCGTCTCTACTACTTTGCAAGCATCTTTTCCTCACTCCTTACAATGTGCAATTAGTCATATGTTGTTTATTCTGTTATTCTTGACCCTTGTGATGAATTGAATGGGGCCCAAAAAGCTTGTCAGCATGAAATGTGTGACAGCCATTGTATTTGGAAAGGGTTCTTTTAAGCTAGAGTTAAGTATCTGAGAATGAGATAGTCCTGGGTCCTGGTGGGCCCTAAATCCGATGACAAATGTCCTTATAAGGGTGGGAGGCAAAGAGGGCAGTAAGAAGACAGAGCTACATACCAGACTGGTGCTCTGTGCCTCTTTGAAGGCCAAGGCCAAAGTTCCAGGGGCCATGGAAGATGGCAGAGAGGTAAGGAGCAGGCCTCCAACAGGAAATAAGCCCCACAGACATGTCAACAGCAGATACGTCTCCAGAGCTGTGAAACAGCCCAGACGTGTCATTTCAAGCTACCCAGCTGTGACACTCACAAGAGCAGTCAGGAAACCAATGTGCCTCCCGCCTGAACCCAAGCTCAAAATTAGACTGCAAGTGCAGTCCATGAAAGACTTCACCTCGTCAAAGCAAAGGCATGACAAAGCATTTGATGAATAGCTAAAAAGCACCACTTACTCAGATCTCATATGGCCAAAGACCAGAAGGCTGCAGAGTGGAAGGCAGGGCCCAGGGCTCGTCATTCTTCTCCACTTACCAGCTCACGGTCCTAGGACTGAAGTCACAACATTCTGTATCGAGCTCTGTTTCTTCTTCCTGTGGGGGAAGAGCAGGCAAAGGTGGCCATCTCCCAGCTCATAAACAGGCCAGGGACTTCTTTCCCAGGAAATTCTCAGAGCATCTACCAACTCTAAAGATCAGCAGGACCACAACGGTAGGAAGCAGGCTGGTGTGCGGCCCAGCTCTTGCTGGCACCTGTGTCCTGGCAGAACCCCGCTGCTCTGCACTGAGCCGTGCACCCCTATTGCCTACTTAGGCCAGCTGTGCTTAGGGGTGCTGCTGGCCTGAACCCTCCTGTGTGAGCGCAGCGCCCGAGGAGGCTCACTGTCCAAGGGAGGCAGACCCGTGGCCCTTTCTAACAGCACAACTGAGCTGGAAGCCTTGGCTCCACACTTGATGTGGCAGGTTCCTTCCTTGCCTTAAGTCCACTTTGTCTCCTGGAGGACATGTATTATGGAGCCTGGGAGTGAGGCTGGCTAAGTCCTAAGTGTTCCGATGCCACCCTGGCTCCATTTCTACCTTCTCTTCCAGAAACAATCCGAGATACTTGCTTTGCTGCGTTCAGTTCAGCCGGTGGCAAAGCCCAGTGCCTCCCACAGAGCTGAGCCCAGTACGTGCTTCATTAATGGCAGCTGCTGTTCTTCGCTCACTGAGCCTCTATCTGTGGACACTTGTATGGTCCAAGTATCAGAGAGCTCTAGGGGAGCATACCGCCTCTGTGTGAAATATAAAACAGAGATGTCAAGCAATTGTCTGAGGCTGCACAGCAAGTGAATTCTGAGTTAGGCCTCTACTCACAGCCTGCTTGTTCAATCACCTGACTTCTCCTCCAGCCTTAGGCATTGGTGAGAGCATCTCCTAGGAACGGTAATGCCCAGGGCAGCCTTGCCGCTCAGAAAGCCCTGGGGGCCCATCAGGACTCACCAGAAATGGGGACAGATGGAAGAGATTATAAGCCTGGCATGTAGGAAGAGGTCTCATTCCAAAGCAAATGCGTTCTTGCCATGCAACTATAACACTCACATCCTAAAAACTGTTATTTGATGTACTCTCCACATCCGAACGTGACTCACCTTCTGAAATGGAAATCTGGGTGGTTACCCACTACAGACAGGAGGAACAGGACAGCACTTGTTGGTAGCCCCACCGGGCAGTGCTGACCTCAGGCTGGAGGCCACCCTGCAGGCTGTAGGGACTCCGCAGCTGAGGCCTTGGCGCAGGAGAACCTTGACCTCGTTGCAGATGGATCTGTTTCTGATCCGGTGTGGCAAATTTCTAAATCTTGGCTGTGGGATGACATTTGCTCCTCTCGGAGAAGGAGCAGGGAGGCCCAGGAGGTTCCAATCGACTCCAGAGGAGAACCAGCTGCAGGGATTCTGCAAGGTACTGATTAAGGAAGTTCATTTCCAGGTTGTGGTTTCCAGTGGATGGGGCCCCTCTGGTTCCTTGCCCCTCTCTGGGCTGTCAAAGAAACCTTGGAAAAATCAAAATTGCCTCATCCATTCACGCAGAGCTAGACCTCAGACAAAGCAGGGGGAATCTAGAAATAACAACACCCGTCTTATAGGAACCTCATAAAGTGCTCGACTTTGGGGCCACTGCTTTACAAACATGATTTTTAGCTCATAAACTCATATGACAGAACAGGACTCGCCAGCCTGACGAGGGAGGATGAGAAACAGACTAGTCTGGGTGGTCACTGGCTCTCTGCCTCACGGGTACTGAGCACATTGTTTGAGCAAGCAAATAGTAGGTCATCTTCCAATTCCTCCACAAAAGCAGCCCTATTAGGTCAGTATCACTTTTGGCTCCGTTTAGTAGGTAAGAAAACTGAGGCTTAAGGAAGTTAAGAAATGTCTTGACGTCCCACAACTCAGGGATCCAGCATACAATTGTTGTGCCTTCTCTGCCATGAAAATCTGGATCCTTCTGATTATGAAATCAGCAATAATCCAGCACACTGTGTGAGTTTTTTTTTTTTAACACGTCACCCCATCCAGTCCCGTGCTGTGTGTTACATTCCCATGCTTCTAAAAATGAAGAAACCAGGGTTCTGGGAGAAGCCGAATTCAATGCAGGTCTGAGTGTCGGGGAGGGGCTGCTCTTAAAGCCAGCATGCTCCCCACTTCCCCAAGTCTCACAGAGGGCTCACGCTCCTTAGGTTGAGTCTCTGATCTTCTGTCTGCTGCTGTAGTTTCGTCATTTTTAGGGACCACTGGGAGCTAGCCTCAAACCTGGCTCCAGGCATGGTGGGGTCTTATTTGTCATTCTTTCCAACATCAGCCTTCAAAAGCTGCTGTAAAGATGCATTTGAGATTTGAAACTTACCATGTAAGCTACAAACAGACGATTAATTTAAACTAATGTTGATTTTTATAGGCTATTAAGAGTGAAATGAGTTTCATATTTACTAACTTAAAAGAACATGAAGTTTGTGGTTTTTAAATCACTGTAAAAAATGATTAGTAGGATTTTCCCCTTATATAAAGCTGAAATGAATAGCACCTTTGACAAGGTAAGCATTCTCAAACAGGGGTCCACTAGGCCTTCAGATCTCTAAAGCAAGGTGAAAAATGACACATTGAAAGGAGACAGAGTAGGGGCTAATGGCATGTCCTGTCAATCAGCCCAGACACTGACACCACTGGAGGTGTCTGTGTGCCCAGCACTTTCTAGGAGTTTCCAATGTGGAAACTCCTAGTATGTGGAGTGAGTATTCGTCCATTAAATGCCTCTATGCGCCAGAGGCCATGGCAAGTACTGAGTACACACAGTTCCTCCAAGACCTCTAAGTTTGATGAAGGGAAGCAAAGCAAGGAAAGCCATGCAGAGGTCACACTGGCACTGCGGGGACAGCCCCAGGCAGCTGTGCAGAGGTCACACTGGCACCACGGGAGCAACCCCAGGCAGCCATCAGAGCAGTTCTCTGGAGGAAATGTTGTCTGAGCTGGTAAGTAAAGGTTGAGGTGGAACCCCTGGGAAGTGTCAGCCTTCCTCTGCAGGCTCTGCAAAAGGCTTAGTGTTCTCACAAAGGAGCACCTGTGGAACTGGGGCTAAAGGACACAGGCAGAGTATGTGAAGGCTCAAGGCACTGTGTAAGCAAAGGCAACCAGGGAAGGAGTCAGACTCAAGGGCCATGTTGAATAGAGGATCCCTTACTAAAGGAAGTGATGTGCCCAGGGCACAGGTACGGCTGTCCTCACTGTGGCTGACACACAGAAGGCCCTATAATGCCTCAGGCCTTGCTGGGAGGCAGATCTCTACAGTGTCTCTACAGTGTCCCGTTTCTGCATGTTTTGTGAGCACAGCACCAACTGTTCCAGGGCAGAGGTGGACATCTCCCTCTAAAGCAGAAGGTAGGTTTACCTACAGCCTGTTTTAAAATGCAGGCTCCTTAGCTTTGGGATCCTCTCGATAGTTGCCAGAACTCTTCAGAGTTGACTGGATCTAGATAATATTCAGAGGGCTTCCGTTGGGAAGGATCGTGTGGCCTGAGGGAACAGAGCCCTATGCCAACTGTGCCCACAGGCTGGAAAGTCAGGGAAACCAGTAACTGCCTCATCTTAAGCTGGAAGCCTCAGGATGAGACAGACGCTAAAGATGCAGTTCCAGGCTGAAGCTGAGAACCCATGCAACCT